>NC_056004.1:26500491-29000491 GCF_018446385.1 Zingiber officinale
GAGGATTTTAAATTTTAAGAAAACTTTCAATTTTAATCATGTTCATGATTTAAAAGAGAGTTTTAAAATTAAATATTCTCTTTATAAGTTTCTACAAAAATTAAGAAAAGATTTGATATCTTTCCTTATTTTGTAGATTAAAAGAGATTTTAATTTTAGATAACTTTCTTTTATCCACATGTTTAAAAGAAATATTTTAATTTATAAAATTTCCTTTTATTAACCACCATGAAGGAAAATTATTCGAGAAATTTTTATTTTAAAAAAGAATTAGAAGTTTTAATTCTTGTGTGAATTAAAATTTCCTTGATTATGGAATGGTGTGGTCGGCCATTGTATTTGTAAAAGGAAATTATTTTAATTAAATAAAATTTCTTTTTCATGGCAAAATAATTAAGGAAGTTTTAATTAAATTTCCTTTTTCCAAGACCAAGGATTATAAAAGAGGGGTAGTAGAAGACTTCAAAATAACAACATTATTTTTCTCTCTCTCCTTGGTGTTGTGGTAACCTCTTCTCTCCTCGTGGTACTAACCTTTCTATTGGCTTCGAGCTCTTGTGGTATTTATACTACTTGGAAAAAGAAGAAGAAGAAGGAGAAAACTCAGATCCCTGAGCTTGTCGTGTTTTGTTTTTCGTCCCTGGTGAAGCTTCTCAGGTTGGCCGAACCTAGCTAGAGGAGAAGAAGGTGTTGGTGGTTTCTCATCTCAAGATCGCTGCCCACACAACGTCCGAGGTTAGAAGAGGAATACGTAGAAGATCAAGAGGTTTTTCTATGAGGTATAACTAGTAATTTTTCTTTCCGCATCATACTAGTTATTTATGGAAATAATACTAAATACAAGAGGCATACTGATTCTAGAGTTTCAATTTGCTATATAGTGTTCTTTGTTTTTCTTTTCCTTGTGATTTGATTGTTCTTCTTGGTTAACCTAAAGTTATTTGGAAATTAAATATTAGCTTTCAAAAGGTTTTGTCTAGTCGGTGGTTGCTCCCATATCCAAGAAGGCCACGTGCTCGCCACGCAGACCTGGAACCGATTGGAAATTAATATTTAATGGAATTAATAACTTAAGGTGATTTGGGTCGAACGTGTTAAGTTCGCAGGAGACCCAAGTCAAACCTAAAGAACGAATAGATTAAGTTTGGATCAAACGTGTTCCGCAGCGATCCAAAATTTAATTTAAAAGAACACATGGTAGCTAGGAAAAGGTTCGGACTTTCACAAAATTTTTGTACAAGGAACCTCTAGGCTTCCGAGTAGCAACCAACAAAAGCCCAAAGATAAGACATATTCTATTGGGGTAGTCTAGCATGTGTCAAACCGAGATGTATAAGTCGTAATCTCGCATGTAGTTCAACGTGTTGTGGGGTATCCCAAAGGAACGAAGGTGGTTTATTTTATAGTCCTAAAGACCGGAAGGTCATTGTTAGCACCAATGCCCGCTTTTAGAAGAAGACTATATAATGGATCACAAGCCCAGTAAAGTTGTTTTAGAAGAACTTAGAGGACACGTCTACTTCAAGCACCAACAAGACAAGATGAAGTACCACAAGAGACCGCAACACGTGTCACACATGATACACAACCACGATCGCACTCGTCGAAAGTGGGAGGGTCAAGGCAGCCTGAAAGATTCATGTTTGGGAGAGTCTTCGACTCGATCCCGTGCATGAACCCGATCCCCTAACATACGATGAAGCACTCCAAGATATAGATGCAACATCTTGGCAAAAGGCAATGAATTCTAAAATAGAGTCTATGTACTCTAATAAGATCCGAGCTCAGAACCACCAATTGGTGTAAAAGCTATGGATGCAAGTGGATCTACAAAAGGAAAAGAGGACGATTGGAAGGTAGAAACCTTCAAAGCTAGGCTTGCTGCTAAAGGGCACCTCGTAAAGAGGGAATCGATTATGAGAGACCTTTTCACCAGAGAATGCTTAAGTCTATCCGATTTTTTATCCATCATCATATGATTATGATTTGACAAATGGATGTCACATTTTCCTAATGGAAGTCTTCAAGAGAACATCCATATGAAGCAACTAGAAGGATACATTGAAAAGACAAAGAGCATCTAGTGTGAGCTAAATCGGTCCATTTATGGATCAAGCAAGCTTCATCTGTCTCAAACATCTCTGAATGAAGTAATCCAAATATGGATTTTTTCGGTGTCCGATGAGTCCTGTGTATACAAGAAGTGTAAGGAAACGTGGTGGTATTTCTTGTACTATACGAGATGATATTTTGTTAATTGCAACAATGTCAAGGTATTATCGTATGAAGTGGTACGGTTGTCCAACAATTTGACATAGGACTTAGGAAATCGCACACATTCTGGGATCAAAGTTATAAGGGATCATAAGAAAAGAATGTCGTGTCTGTTCCAAGCTTCATATATAGATACAACCCTTTAGCATGCAGATTCTAAGAAAGGTTTCTTACCTTTTAGGCATGGAGTAGCTCTATCTAAAGAGATGTCTCCAAGATATCAAAGGAGATAGAGGACATGAAAGCGCCTTATTCTTCTGTACAGAAGCTTTAATGTATGCAAACGCTACGCACGAGACCGATATTTGTTTTACGTGGCATGGTCCAGACATCGTAGTAACCCCGACAAGGACATCGATCGCTAGAAAGTATATTTAAAGTACGAGAAGGACTAGAGATTATACGCTAGTTTACCAAGGCATTTATTTGCTTCCCCGTAGGTTACACTTGATTCGATTTCCAATTGGACAGACAAGAAGTCTACATCAAAGCCATGAGTTTACTTTAGAGGTGGAGCCATTTCACGGAGGAGTGTTGCAAATGCTTCTGACCAACCACTGTCGGTACGTAGCCTGAGGGCCTAAAGAAGAAGATGAACTTTTTAATGGATTTAGATGTGATTCCTGTTGCCAAAATCATCACAATTTATTGTGATAATAGCGGCAAAACCTCAAGGAACCACGAGCTCATAAGGCAAGTAAACATATAGACCGATACGAGATATCGGAGGAGAAGTTGTCATCGCCAAGATCGCATCGACAACCCATATCCTTTCACTAAGGTCTTAGAGGACTAGATTATATGCTAGTTTATTTCTACTTTGGGAGGTGGAGCCATTTCATGGAGGTGTTAATGCTCAAATGATCTTTTAAAAGCGGTATGGCTCGGGGAACTTTTAATGGATTTAGATGTGATTCTGGTTTGCCCAAAATCATCACAATTTATTGTGATAATAGCGATTCTCAGGAACCACGGGCATAGCGAGTACCACGCGAGATATCGAGTGAGGAAGTTGTCATGATTGGATAACTGGCGTATCCTTTCACAAGGCCCGAAAGCTTTCGATCGGCATGTGGAGGAATGGGAATCAGATGTAGAAGATATGGCGACTTAGTCATTAGTATAAGTGGAGATTGTTGGAATGTATCTGGCCTAAGCTTTTGTAAACATTTATTTTGAATAAAGAATCACATTTGGTCAAATTCTACATTTAGTTGTAGTTGTTCAATTAATTTATATTGTAGATAACATAGTATGTGGTTCTACATACGGAAGATGATGTTATCGACTTATAAATTATAAACAGTGGCTCACGACCAAAAAGGAACAAACCATTGGAGGTCGTAGTGTAATTAGGAATTATTTTATCTTGATTATATAATTACACTAGTACACTTAGAGTGTATTGAGTAGAACCATTTGAGGTTGTTTCTTTTATATTGACTTTATAAAGCATCATGTATGATGTGTGATTGCTCTTAATCCTAATATAATAACAAACATATATTTAATATTTATTTCTTTAATTTATCAATGAGTGATATTTAGTTCGATAAATCAATAAGCTCGATAAGTTGGAAATGATATTACTTATAGTGTGTGTTGATTATAGAAGGAAACTGTGTCCTAGAGATACTAGGTTGATAATGTCCCCAAGAGGAGCTCATAATTGTCATGTAAACCCTACAGGTGGACTTAGTCCCATGGCGATAAGGTTGAGTGGTACTACTCTTGGACTAGATATTAATTAAATGAGTTGTAACTCACTTAATTAGTGGACATTCAATATCTTAAACACAGGGAGACCACAATTAATAAGAAGCCCAAAATGTAATTTGGGATTGGTGCGGTAGTTCAATGATAGTTCTTCAGTGGAATGAATTATTATTGATAAAATTAAGTTGTGGGTTCAAGCGAACACGGGATGCTTAATTTTATCGGAGACCAAAACAATTCCTCCTCTAGGACCTGTAGCCTCTTATTTATAAGTCTTATACCCACCTTATAGGGGCAGACCAAGCTAGCTTGGGAATCAAGCTAGGGTGGCCTAAGCTTGGTTTATGGGTGGTCGGCCCTAACGTCCAGAGGGCCGGCCATAATAAAATTAAAAATAATTTTAATTTTAATTTTTATTATGTGGAAGATATAATTTATTAAAGAGAATTAAAATAAAAATATCTCTCTTAAAAGGATCTACAAAAGATTAAAGAAAGAGATTAGATCTCGTTCCTTATTTGTAGATTGGAAGATATTTTATTTTCTCTTTGAAAATTATTCACATGTTAAAAATTAAAATTATAGAAATTTCTTTTTATCAACCATTAAGTGATTTTTGAAGAGAAATTTTATTTTTAAACTTTCCGGAAACAAATTAGGAAGTTTTAATTTGTTGATTGAAACTTGTCTAATTTTTTCTCTCTATGATGTGGCCGACCATTATAAGTTTAATTGTGAAATTTTATTTTATTTTTCTCAATTAAATCATGTCTAGTAAATTAAGGAAATTTTATTGTAATTAAATTTCCTAATTTACCAAGGCTAAGGAATATAAAAGAGGGGGTTGGGGTGCCTTCATGAGTAACAACCTCTATTATTTTTCTCCCTCTCTTATTCCTTGGTGTGGCCGGCCAACCTCTCTTCCCCTCTTCTTCTTTGTGGTGGCCGAACCTATCTCTTGGCTTGGAGCTCTTGTGGTGGCCAGATACTACTTGGAGAAGAAGAAGAAGAAGGAGAGAAAGCTAACATCCCTTGGAGCTTGGTTGGTGTTTTTCTTCTTCTTCCTTAGTGAAGCTTTCTTGTTTTGGCCGAACCTAGCTAGGAGGAGAAGAAGGTGTTTGGTGGTTTCTCATCTCGGAAGATCGTTGTCCACACAACGTCCGAGGTTAGAAGAGGAATACGGTAGAAGATCAAGAGGTCTTTCTAGAAGGTATAACTAGTAATTTTTCTTTCCGCATCATACTAGTTATTTTTGGAAATAATACCAAATACAAGAGGCTTACGATTCTAGGATTTCGAATATGTTTTTCGATGTTGTGTTCTTTTATATTTTTTCTTTTCCTTGTGATTTGATTGTTCCTTTCGGTTAACCTAAAGATATTTTAGGAAATTAAATATTAGCTTTCCATAAAAGGTTTTGTCTAGTCGGTGGTGGTTGCTCCCATATCCAAGAAGGCCATGTGCCTCGCCACGTCAGTACTGGGAACCAATTATGGAAATTAATATTTAATAGAATTAATAACGTAAGGTGACTTGGGTCGAACATGTTAAGTTCCGTAGGAGATCCAAGTCAAAACCTAAAAGAACAAATAGATTAAGTTTTGGATCAAACATGTTAAGTTCCGCAGGCGATCCAAAATTTAATTTTAAAGAACACATGGTAGCTAGGAAAAGGTTCAGACCTTTGTACAAAATTTTTGTACAGTGGAACCTCTAGGTTTTCCGAGTAGCAACCAACAATTCGTGCACTAGACTATTCTTAAATATCCCGGCTG
The DNA here is from genome assembly GCF_018446385.1 of Zingiber officinale. NCBI lineage: Eukaryota > Viridiplantae > Streptophyta > Magnoliopsida > Zingiberales > Zingiberaceae > Zingiber > Zingiber officinale. The sequence continues at coordinate 26,506,257 of NC_056004.1, forward strand.
AAAAAGGATATTTTCTAAACTATTTCCTAATCTCAAATATCTATTTCTGGAAAGAGATATTTTTTCTAAGTATTTTTAAAATTTAAATATTCCTGTTGAAAAGGAAATATTATAGAGGAGTTTGAATGTATCTATGTTTTTAAAAAATAAAAAATAAAAAACTTTATATTTATATGAAATTAGGGATATTTAATAGATGGTTATGTCAATATTTAATTTATGAGATATTAAATTATATAATATTTAAGATATTTAAAAAGTGAGATACAAACCAGCACCAAGTTCATTGAGCACAAAGACCATGTAGGCCACATTACATTTAGCATATAGGCCAAAGCCCAATTAGCCCATTTAACTCATGTCGGCCATTTAGCCCATTTATCCTATTTAGCCCATTAAGCTCATTTAACTCATTTATCGCATTTAGCCCATGTAGGTCATTACCCATTTGAACCCAGGACCATTTAGCCGAAAGCCCATTTGGACAAAACTCATCTAGGTAAAAGCTCATTTAGCATAATAGCTATGTAGCCCAAAGCACACTTAGGCTACAGCACATTTAGTTAACGTGACAACTCTATAATGGTCTTGTCACGTCAAGAATCAACCCTAAACCCTAAACCTTAACTCTTAACCCTTAACTCTTACCCCCTAAACCCTTAACCCCTAAACCCTTAATCCTTAACTCTTAACCCTTAACCCCGAAACCCTTAATCTATAAACTCTTAACCCATAACCCTTAATCCTTAACCCTTTACCCTTAACCCCTAAACCGTTAACCCATGACCCTTAATCCTTAACCCTTAACCCTTAACCTTCAACCCTTAACCCCTAAACCCTTAACTCTTAACCCTTAACTCTTAACCCTTAACCCCTGACCGTTAACCCTTAACCCTTAACCATTAACCATTAACCCTTAACCGTTAAACGTTCACCCTTAACTGATGCCCGATAACCGTTTATCGCTAACCGTTAACCGTTAACCGATAACCGTTAATCGTTAACCCTTAATCCTCAACCGTTAATCATTAACTGTTAACTCTTAACCCTGAACTCATAACCCTTAACCGTTAACCGATAACCGATAACCGATAGTCGTTAAACGTTAAATGTTAACTGTTAAACGTTAAACGATAACCATTAACCGTAAACCCTTAACGCTTAACTCTTAACCGTTAAATGTTTACCCTTAACCCTTAACTGTTAACCTTTAACCATTAATCGTTAACCCTTAACTGTTAATCGTTAACCCTTAACCGTTAACCCTTATTCCTTAACCCTTAACTGTTAACCGTTAACTGTTAACTGATAACCGCTAACCTTAACCATTAATCGTTAACCGTTAACTGTTAACCCTTAAACCTTAAACCATAACCGTTAACTGTTAAATGTTAACCGTTAACCGTTAACCTTAACCCTTAACCGTTAAACGTTAAACGTTAAACCTTAACCGTTAACCGTTAACCGTTAACCCCTAACCCTTAACCCTTAACCCTTAACTGTTAACCCTTAACTGTTAACCCTTAACCGTTAACCCTTAACTGTTAACCGTTACTCGTTAACCCTTAACTGTTAACCGTTAACCGTTAACCCTTAACCTTTAACCGTTAATTGATAACCGATAACCTTAACCGTTAACTGTTAACCCTTAAACCTTAGCCGTAAACCATTAACCGTTAATCATTAACCGTTAAACATTAACCATTAACCGTTAACCTTTAACCTTAACCCTTAACCATTAACCATTAACCATTAAACGTTAAACGTTAAATATTAACCCTTAACCATTAACCATTAACCATTAAACGTTAAACGTTAAATATTAACCCTTAACCGTTAACCCTAAACCCTAAACCCTAAACCCTAAACCCTATTGTTATTATTGCTCGATCATTTTCACTGCTTGGTCTTGCACAAGCATCTCCAGCTCCTCCTGAGTGAGTGTCATGGTGGTTAGTCGTCTAGCGTCCTCCATCTTCTTAGCTCGGATGTAATCTGGATTCCCACAAACGGCGTTAAACATGATTTTGTCCGAAAGTCGATGAGATGGATGCTGGAGATGTGGTGCTCCGTTGACCTCCTATAGACTTTGCTCTACTCCTACAACACAAGCAGCGTCAGTGTCTAGCCTTCCAACACTCAAGTCAGTTTCCAGCGAGGAAGAAAAAGAAGCAAAGAGCATAGCAAAGAAAACTGTAGCGCAATAGTAAAATATCACTGCCGGAGGGTTCCTCTTGTAGAGACGTATGCGCTTCTCATCCAAGGGTTCCTCCACTTCCAACTTCACTGCCGGAGGAGGTGGAGCCGAGTGCGGGGTGGAATCAGATCGGCGCTTGCAGGAATCCGACGACCAAACCATTTCGCTGGAAGATATCCACTGTAGGAACCCTAGAACGCCTAGTTTCGCTGCTTCTTCGCAGCTTTTATGCTCCGATCGCGTAGAGGTATTTCGCAGAAATAGAGGTGGAGGGATCTATTCACAAGGAAGGTGGACCAATTTCGTAGAGGACAACGAAGGTATTCTTTAATAGGGAATAATCTTGACTTAATTTAGTAAGTTTTTGTTGGTTAGTCCTAGGAAAACGTACCGGTTTCACTGTACAAAATTTTTTTGTACAAGTGTCGACCTTTCCTTAAATAACCTATTGTGTTCTTTAGAAGTTAAATTAGGAATTGCAGATGGAACTTAACATCATTGATTCCAAATTTAACTTATCTGTTCTTAATTGTTTAGATTTGAATCGCAAGCGGAACTTAACACTATTGATTCAAATCTACCTAAGTTATTAATTCCATAAATATTAATTTTCAAAATTAGCTTCCAGGACTGCATGGCGAGGCACATGACCTTCTTGGATATGGGAGCAACCACCACCGCCTAGGCAAAGCCTTTTAAGGAAAGCTAATATTTATTTCCTTAAATAACTCTAGGTTAACCAAAAAGAACAATTGAATCACAAATTCGAAAAAGAAGAAAACACAAACTCAAAAAAACTATTTCAAAAACTCTAGAATCATATGCCTCTTGTGTTTGGTATTTCCATAAATAACTATACAAAGAAAACTAGTATGATACGAAAAACAATTACTAGTTATACCTTTCTTTGTAAGCAAAAATAACCTCTTGATCTTCTACCGTATTCCTCTTCTTATCTTAGACGTTGTGTGGGCAACGATCTTCCTAGACGAGAACCACCAAGCTCCTTCTTCTCCAAGCTAGATTCGACCACCATTAATTCTCCTTGAGAAGTAAAGATCCGGCCACCACCACCAAGCTTCAAGGGATGCTAGAAACGAAACCTTCTTTCTCTCCTTCTTCTCCTAGCTAGAACCGGCCACCATGGACTTCCCTTAAGTTGATGCCGCCGGCCATAAAGGATGAAGAGAAAAGAAGGAGAAGAGGAGACCCTAGGGTCGGCCACACCAAAGAAGAAAAGAGAGGAAGAAAAGAAATAGAGTCGTTAACCATGAAGGCACCTCTACCCCCTCTTTTATAATCCTTGGTCTTGGAAAATAAAGAAATTTAATTAAAAACATCCTTAATTCTTTTGCCATGAAAAATAAAAAATTAATTAATTAAAAATCAATTTTCTTTTTCCAAATTTCTTGGCCGGCCACTTTCTCCCCAAAACAAGGAAAGTTTTAATTAAAACAAGAATTAAAACTTCCTAATTTGTTTCCAGAAATTTATAAAAAATTTCAATAATTTTAATCCCTTCATGATTGGTTAGTAAAAAGGAAATTTTATAAATTAAAATCTTTCTTTTAATCATGTGGATAATTTTCAAAAAAGAAAGTTATCTCTAAAAATTAAAATCTCTTTTCAATCTACAAATAAGGAAAGATATCAAATCTTTTCTTAATCTTTTGTAGAAACTAATAAAAGAGAATATTTAATTTTTAAACTTTCTTTTAAATCATGAACATGGTTAAAAAGAAAAGTTTTCTCAAAATTAAAATCTCCTTTCAATCTACAAATAAGGAAAGATTTCAAATCTTTTCATAATCTTTTGTAGAAAGTTATAAAAGGAAAGATTTAAATTTTAAACTCTCTTTTAAAACCATGATATCCACATAAGAAATAATTTTAATAAAAATTCCTTTTAATTTTCTAGTGGTCGGCCACCTAAGCTTGGGACCCAAGCTTTGGCCGGCCACCAACTTGACTCATCCACTTGGTCTTGGCCGGCCCTAGCTTGGGTTCCAAGCTAGCTTGGCCGACCCCATTTGGATGGGTAAGAAGGTGGGTATGTGGTGGGTATAAATCTCTATATACAAGAGGCTACGATAGGGACCGAGAGGAGGAATTGGTTTTGGTCTCCCGATGAAATTAAGCTTCCCGTGTTCGCCCCGAACATACAACTTAACTTCATCAATAATAATTCATACCACTAAAGAATTGTTATTGAACTACTACACCAATCCCAAATTACATTTTTGGGCTCCTTCCTATTATGAGTGTGTTAGTCTCCCTGTGTTTAAGATGTCGAATGACCACTAATTAAGTGAGTTACTAACAACTCATTTAATTAATATCTTAGTCCAAGAGTAGTACCACTCAACCTTATCATCATGTCGGACTAAGTCCACCTGCAGGGTTTTACACGACAATCTTTATGAGCTCCTCTTGGGGACATTATCAACCTAGATTACTAGGACACAGTTTCCTTGTATAATCAACAAGTCACACTATAAGTAACATCATTTCCCAACTTATCGGGCATTTTGATTTATCGAACTAAATCTCACCCTTTGATAAGTCAAAGAAATAAATATTAAATATATGTGCTTGTTATTATATTAGGATTAAGAGCACACACTTCCATAATAACTAAGATCTAGTTCTTTTATTAAATCAGTATAAAAAGAACTTACCTTAAATGGTCCTGCTCAAAACACTTAAAGTGTGCTAGTGTAATTTATTAGTCAAGATAAACTAATGCCTAATTACACTACGACTATTCCAATGGTTTGTTCCTTTCCATCTTAGTCGTGAACTACTGTTTATAATTTATAAAGAACCGATAACACAATCTTCTGTGTGTGACACCACACACTATGTTATCTACAATATAAATTAATTGAACATCCACATTTGGTGTATATAAATGTAGACACTTGACCAATGTGATTCTTATAAATGTTTATACAAAAGCTAGGTTTTTAATATACACTCCAACAGTTTTGCCCACGTGGCATATACATTGCTTAGAGTATCCCTCAGTGGAGAAATTTGGGAGGGATATATTTCTAAATATTTTCTAATTTTAAATATCTCATCTCAAAAGGGATAAGGTTGCATACAATGGATCCTTACTCGAGATCCCGCATGGCGGGAGATTCGTGCACCAGACTGTTCTTAAATATCCCGGCTGAAAAAGGATATTTTCTAAAATATTTTCTAATCTCAAATATTCTTTTTGGAAAGAGATATTTTTTCTAAGTATTTTTTAAATTTAAATATTCATGTTGAAAAGGAAATATTATAGAGGAGTTTGAATGTATCTATGTTCTTAAAAAATAAAAAATAAAAAATAAAAAACTTTATATTTATATGGAATTTGGGATATTTAATAGATGGTTATGTCAATATTTAATTTATGAGATATTAAATTATATAATATTTAAGATATTTAAAAAGTGAGATACAAACCAACACTAAGTTGATTGAGCACAAAGACCAGGTAGGCCACATCACATTTAGCATATAGGCCAAAGCCCAATTAGCCCATTTAACTCATGTAGGACATTTAGCCCATTTAGTCTATTTAGCCCATTAAGCCCATTTATCGCATTTAGCCTATATAGGTCATTACCCATTTGAACCCATGACCATTTAGCCGAAAGCCCATTTGGAAAAAACTCATCTAGGCAAAAGCTCATTTAGCATAAAAGCTATGTAGCCCAAAGCACACTTAGGCCACAACACATTTAGTTAACGTGACAACTCAAGAATGGTCTTTCACGTCAAGAATCCACCCTAAACCATAAACCATAACTCTTAACCCTTAACCCTTACCCCCTAAACCCCTAAACCCTTAATCCTTAACCCTTAACCCCTAAACCCTTAACCCTTAACCCTTAATCCTTAACCCTTAACCCCGAAACCCTTAATCCTTAAACTCTTAACCCTTAACCCTTAATCCTTAACCCTTAACCCTTGACCCCTAAACCGTTAACCCTTGACCCTTAATCCTTAACCCTTAACCCTTAACCCCTTAACCTTTAACCCTTAACCCCTGAACCCTTAACCCTTAATCCTTAACCCTTAATCCTTAACCCTTAACCCCTTGTTGGAGTGTATACTGAAAGCCTAAGCTTTGTAAACATTCATTATGAATAAATAATCACATTTGGTCAAATTGTCTACATTTATTTGTAGTTGTTCAATTAATTTATACTGTAGATAACATAGTATGTGGTGCCACATGCAGAAGATAATGTTATCAGTACCTTATAAATTATAAACAGTAGCTCACGACCAAAATGGAAAGGAACAAACCATTAGAAGGTTGTAGTGTAATTAGGTATCAGTTTATCTTGACTGTATAATTACACTAGTACACTTAGAGTGTAATGAGTAGGACCATTTGAGGTCGTTTCTTTTATACTGACTTTATAAAAAAACAAAGACCTCGGTTATTATGGAAGTGTATACTCTTAATCCTAATATAATAACAAGCACATATATTTGATATTTATTTTTTTAATTTATCAATGGGTGAGATTTAGTTCGATGAATCAATAAGCCCGATAAGTAGGGAAATGATATCACTTATAGTGTGTGTTGTTGATTATAGAAGGAAACTGTGTCCTAGAGATACTAGGTTGATAATGTCCTCGAGAGGAGCTCATAAGGATTGTCATGTTAAACCCTGCAGGTGGACTTAGTCCGACATGATGATAAGGTTGAGTGGTACTACTCTTGGATTAAGATATTAATTAAATGAGTTGTCAGTAACTCACTTAATTAGTGGACATTCGATATCTTAAACACAGGGAGACTAACACACTCGTAATACGAAGGAGCCCAAAAATGTAATTTGGGATTGGTGCGGTAGTTCAATAATAGTTCTCTAGTGGAATGAATTATTATTGATAAAATTAAGTTGTGTGTTCGGGGTGAACACGGGATGCTTAATTTTATCGGGAGAAAAACAATTCCTCCTCTCGGTCCCTATCGTAGCCTCTTATTTATAGAGTACTATACCCACCTATACCTTCTATACCCACTAATAGGGTAGGCCAAGCTAGCTTGAGGAACGAGCTAGGAAGCCTAAGCATAAATTGGGGTGGTCGGCCCTAGTTTGAACCCAAGCTAGAGGGGCCGACCATATTAAATTTAAAAGGATTTTAATTTTAATTTTTATTATGTGGAATATATAATTTATTAAAGAGAATTAAAATTAAAATATCTCTCTTGTAAAAGATCTACAAAAGATTAAAGAAAGAGATTAGATCTCTTTCCTTATTTGTAGATTGGTGAGATATTTTATTTTCTCTTTAAAAATTATTCACATGATGTTAAATTAAAATTATAGAGATTTCTTTTTATCAACCATGAAGAGATTTCTGAAGAGAAATTTTATTTTTAAAATTTCCGGAAACAAATTATGAAGTTTTAATTTGTTGATTAAAACTTGTCTAATTTATTTCTCTTGATGTGGCCGGCCAATATTGTTTTAATTGGAAATTTTATTTTATTTTTTCTCAATTAAATCATGTCAAGGAAATTAAGGGAATTTTATTGTAATTAAATTTCCTTATTTACCTAGGCCAAGGAATATAAAAGAAGGGGTGGAGGTCTCTTCACAAGATACAACCTCTATTATTTCTCTCCCTCTTTTGTTCCTTGGTGTGGCCGGCCATCATCATCCTCTCGCTCTCTTCCTCTTGTGGTGGCCGAAACTCTCTCTCCCCTTGGAGCTCTTGTGGTGGCCGGATATTACTTGGAGAAGAAGAAGAAGAAGGAGAGAAAGCTAGCATCTCTTGGAGCTTGGTTGGTGTTTTGATCTTCTTCCTTGGTGAAGCTTCCTTATTGTTGGCCGAACCTAGCTAGGAGAAGAAGAAGGTGGTTGGTGGTTTCTCATCTCGGAAGATCATTGCCCACACAACGTCCGAGGTTAGAAGAGGAATACGGTAGAAGATCAAGAGGTCTTTCTAGAAGGTATAACTAGTAATTTTTCCTTTCCGCATCATGCTAGTTATTTATGGAAATAATACCAAATACAAGAGGCTTACGTTCTAGTATTTTGAATATGTTTTTCGAAGTTGTGTTCTTTTGTTTTATTTTGTCCTTGTGATTTGATTGTTCTTTTCGGTTAACCTAAAGTTATTTTAGGAAATTAAATATTAGATTTATATAAAAGGTTTTGTCTAGTCGGTGGTGGTTGCTCCCATATCCAAGAAAGTCATGTGCCTCGCCATGTCAGTACTGGGAACCAATTATGAAAATTAATATTTAATGGAATTAATAACTTAATTTTATCGGGAGACCAAAATCAATTCCTCCTCTCGGTCCCTATCGTAGCCTCTAGTACATAGAGATTTATACCCACCGCATTCCCACCTTCTTACCCTTCCAATGGGGTCGGCCAAGCTAGCTTGGAACCCAAGCTAGGGCCGGCCAATACCAAGTGGATGAGCCATGTAGGTGGCCGGCCAAAGCTTGGGTCCCAAGCTTAGGTGGCCGGCCACTAGAATATTAAAAAGGATTTTTATTAAAATTATTTCTTACGTGGATATCATGATTTTAAAAGAGAGTTTAAAAATTAAAAATTTCCTTTTATAGCTTTCTACAAAAGATTAAGAGAAGAGATTAATCTCTTTCCTTATTTGTAGTTTAAAAGGATGGTTTTATTTTTTGGTAAAAACTTTCCTTATTTGTAAATCATCTACATGTTTAAAAGAGAGTTTAAAATTTGAAATCTTTCCTTATTTGTTGATTAAAGGAGGGTTTTAAATTTTAAGAAAACTTTCCTTTTTAATCATGTTCATGATTTAAAAGAGAGTTTAAAATTAAATATTCTCTTTTATAAGTTTCTACAAAAGATTAAGAAAAGATTTGATATCTTTCCTTATTTGTAGATTAAAAAAGATTTTAATTTATAGAGATAACTTTCTTTTTATCCACATGTTTAAAAGAAAGATTTTAATTTATTAAATTTCCTTTTTATAAACCAATCATGAAGGGATAAAAATTATTGAGAAATTTTTATAAATTTCCGGAAGCAAATAAGGAAGTTTTAATTGGTGTTTAAAATTTTATTTGCTTGGAGATTTGGTGGTGTGGCCGGCCATTGCAAAATTGAAAATAAAAATTGTTTTTAATTAAATAAATTTTCCTTTTCAATGGTAAAAGAATTAAGGAAGTTTTTATTAAATTTTCCTTATTTGCCAAGACCAAGGATTATAAAAGAGGGGGTAGAGGAGGCTTCAAGGTAAAGGACTCTATTCTATTTTTCTCCCTCTTTTCCTTGGTGTGGTGGCTGGCCCTTCCCTTTCTCTTTTCTCCTCTTGTTGTGGCTGAAATCTATCATCTCTTGGAGCTTGGAGGATGTGGCCGGATCAAGGAAGGAGAAGAAGGAGAGAAAGCATGCCTCCCTTGGAGCTTGGTTGGTGGAAAATTCTTCATCCTTTGGAAGTTCTTGTGCTTGGCCGAAACTTGAAGGAAGAAGGAAGAAGGTGCCTAGGTGGTTCTCATCTCGGAAGATCGTTGCCCACACAACGTCCAAGGTTAGAAGAGGAATATGGTAGAAGATCAAGAGGTCTTTTTAAAAGGTATAACTAATATTTTTTCTTTCCGCATCATACTAGTTATTTTTGGAAATAATACTAAATACAAGAGGCATACCATTCTAGTGTTTCGAATTTGTTTTCGATATAGTGTTCTTTTGTTTTTATTTTCCTTGTGATTTGATTGTTCTTTTCGGTTGACCTAAAGTTATTTTAGGAAATTAAATATTAGCTTTCCTTAAAAGGTTTTGTCTAGTCGGTGGTGGTTGCTCCCATATCCAAGAAGGTCGTGTGCCTCGCCACATCAGTACTGGGAACCAATTTTGGAAATTAATATTTAATGGAATTAATAACTTAGGTTATTTGGATCAAACGTGTTAAGTTCCGCAGGAGATCCAAGTCAAAACCTAAAAGAACAAATAGATTAAGTTTTGGATCAAGCGTGTTAAGTTCCGCAGGCGATCCAAAATTTAATTTAAAAGAACACATGGTAGCTAGGAAAAGGTTCAGACATTTGTACAAAATTTTTGTATAGTGGAACCTTTAGGTTTTCCGAGTAGCAACCAACACTTAGTGTCAAGTAATGGTATACACTTAGACACATCTAATAGTATCCTCCCCATCGGAGTCACTGCTATTATTTGTGTGACCAAAAGACACCAACTATTAATTTTATTTGTCAAAAAGTTAGGTTGACAAGATAATAAAATTAATGGGTTAAAACCCTCCTTTTACAAATGTTGAATTTGTATACGTCCACACTAACGTGACATACAAAATTCACGGTGTTTTGAGGTGTTGGTTAATTTAAAATAGTATTGTTTGAGGAATCAATATTATTCTAAATTTAGAGTTCTGACCAAAAGTTATTTGTGATTCTTAGGATGACTTTCAACCCACTGTCCATCATACTTCAACAGAATAGACTTACTGAACCAAATTACATAGATTGGAAAAGAAACCTGGACATTGTTCTTACTGCTGAAAGCCATAAATTTGTACTGACTGAGCCTTGCCCTGAAGCACCTACTGGTGAATCTACCCAAGAGGAGATTGAATATCATAGGAAATGGGTAAAAGTAGATGAGATGGCGCGGTGTTACATTTTGGCTTCAATGTCAAATGTATTGCAACATCAGCATCAAGATTTACCAACAGCTTATGATATTATGAACAATCTCAAGGAACTCTTTGGTCATTAGGATAGGGCTTCTAGACAAGAAGCCATGAGAAAGATAATGACAGCCACCATGCAAGAGGGTACTCATGTGAGGGATCATTGTTGGGATCTTAGATGGCTAGAGGGGGGTGAATAGCCTCTTAAAAACAAAAACAAAATTTCTACACAGAGATTTGTTAGCACAGCGGAAATAATCAAAACAAATACTTATGCAAAGAAGAAAACACACCACCACTAACACAATGATGTACGAGGTTCGGGGATAACTTGCCCCTACTCCTCGGCGTGTCTGTAAGGTGGACGATCCCTTGATCTTTCGGTAGATCAACCCGGACAGATTCCGGCTAAGTATTTCTCCTTCTTGGTGGAGAAACCTCCCACAAAGTCTCAAAACAGATTTAGAATGAAGCACAAGACTTAGACTTACAGAATTTTGTGGCTACAATGAATGCACAATCAACTTACAGCCACAATGAATGCAGAGAGTGAAGAAGAAGTAGATTCACAGCCAAGAGCTTCACAGAACACCCTTGCTTGAACGTCGACAGAGAGTTTGCTACCGAAAAGAAAGAAATCTTCTCAAACCTCTCTTCTACCTCCTTCTTATTTCTCTGCTCTCTTGCTGTCTTCAGCCAGAGCCAAACCACTGCATCGAATCACGTCAACCAGTAGCGTATCACTGTCGTCGAACCAGGCGTCGCCAATCACGCTTCTTCCTCATCTGATTATTTGAGCTCACACCAATACCATCCTTGGTCTTCACTGGTGTCTCTGAGCTCGAACCAATAAGGAAGAGTCAAGCTGATTGCAGCCAGTGAGCCAACTGAACAAGCCAGTGAACGTTGACGCTTCTTTTGCACAATTTGTAGCGATAACTAGTGGAAAAACCATTTTGTTTTATTCCTTTGATAGTCATTGATTTGAATTCAAGCATCACCATGGTACCTGCAACCTGTTACTCAAAAAGCTCACAAGCAGATGTTAGATCAGACGCATCAGAAATGAATCAGAAATCAGCAGAAACTGACAGTGTGTGCAGACATGTGGTGGATCGGTCAGCGGACCGATCCACACCTTTGGATTGATGTCTGATCGGTCGTGAAGACCGATCAGGGTATGGCCTGATCGGTCTGCAGACCGATCAGGGATTAATGAGTGCGATTCCTCGCACTCCTGAGATCGTCACCTGATCGGTCCTACAGACCGATCAGGGTTCATATGGATCGGTCCACGGACCGATCCACTGCCTTTTTCCTTCTCACGACATCATCTCCTGATCGGTTTACAGACCGATCAGATTACACTCAGTAGGCTACTGAGTGTTTCCTGATCGGTCTACAGACCGATCAGATTACACTCAGTGTGCTACTGAGTGTTTCCTGATCGGTCGCCAGACCGATCAGCAAACATAGTTTCACCAGATCGGTCTGTGCACCGATCAGGCAATCAAAATCCCATTGGATCGGTCTGTTGACCGATCCAACGCCCATGTGATATTAGGATTGGTCTTGAGAACGAGCTACCGAGCCCTCTCTGACCTAGTCCGGAGAACGAGCTACCGAGCCTTCTCCGACTTCGTCCGGTCCAGAGAACGAGCTACCGAGCCCTCTCTGACCACTCCGTGCCAAGTCTCCATACTTGGACTTTTCCCATGCCAAGCTCCCTGCTTGGACTTTTCACCAGATGTCTGGTCAACCTTGACCCATCTGGATTTCCCTTGCCTGGCTTCACTCACCAGGACTTTCACCTAGCTTCACTCACTAGGGTTTTCACCTGGCTTCACTCACCAGGACTTTCCAACTGCCTAACATCCCAGTTAGAACTTTCTCAATCAGGTCAACCTAGTCAACCTAGATTAGTAATTAATCTGAGTTAAATATTTGATACAAACTTAAATCAGTGTCAACAGCAAAACAACATCCAGGTCAGACTGTATCAACAATCTCCCCCTTTTTGTTGTTTGACAACACGATTTAAGTTTAGATCAGAAATGCTCATATACCCATAATTTTAGGGAAATCAGGATCCTCCCCCTAAGACGGATACACCACCAAGTCAATGACAGGAATCAAGATCCTTCCCGTTATCCTCTCCCCTAAAATCAAGCTTTCATACATTTCTAAACTTAGGTATCCTCTCCCCCTTTGTCAAACACCGAAAAGGTACAAATGAGGTGACAAAAACTCAAAGGGCTCCCCCTTAACCCATACTGCCTTCTCTTAACTGACCTAGAGTTCCCTCTAAGGTCACAATATGACAATAAGAAAGACATAAGATACAATCAAATCATGGCATAGGAACAGCATATTAAAAACCGATAGAAAATGAAGCATAATAAAGAGCAAGCAAATATAAAACTGAGTAGCATAAATACATGAGTAGCATCAGAAGTGCAAACATCCAGGTCCGACATAAAGACTAACAAATAACATCCAAAATACAGACAGTCGACAAACAGACTGTATCAATCAATATCCTCACACTGAGGAACATCATCATCATCGGCAGGAGGAGTGAAATCCTGAGGCGGCACGCTTGAGGATGGATAGCCTGGGTAAGACTGCGGAGGCGGGTAGCGTGCTATCCATCCGAGTAGCAACTGCTGTGTCACCACCTGATGACTGCGCATATCATCGAAGCGCTGGTTAATCTGCTCGCGCAGGTCATCGTAGCGCTGGTCTATCCGAATACGCAGGCCATCCAGCTCAGCAGATATCATCTCATCGTGCTGGTCAAAGCGGCTCTCCAGCTCGGCGATCTGCCAGCACAGATCAGGATCGGCCTCTCCATATGCGGCAGGAGCAGCAACCTGTCGTCGAGGTAACTCACCTAGTGCCCTCCCATCCTTCCACCTAACCGCCCCAGCCTGTCCTAAGATTCCAGACTTGGAAAACGCACGTTTCCCAAGTCGACAATCCTGCCTAACCATCTTTACTATCCTCCCCTTAGAGACATCAATACCCAGGGTCTCAAGCCAGTCAGTAATTACATGCCCATAAGGCATATAGATGGTGTAACCGCTTGGCTCGCTATGGGATATGATAGAAGTATAGACACTCGACATGACATCAAAGTCAAGACGCCTACGCAACCCGTAAAGCATCAGACAATGATACGGTCGAATCTCTGCCAATGGTTTAGAGGTAATAGGTAGAAGACAGTTTGTGACAATTTTGAAAAGAATGTAATCAGGAGCAGAAAGGCCAAGGGCTGCAAATGTAGGAAAGTCGACATCTAACTCATCTAATCCATCCGGTCTCGGATGTCCAAAGAAGTACTCATAAATCGAGTCAGATGAGACATCAAGAGGATGAGGCACGGGTTCAGGCAAAGAAGGATAGAATGAGAACACCGTCCCCGAACACATACGACAGCCTAAATAACTAAAGAAGGCAATTAAGCTGAAATCAACGTTTTGCTTAGCCACTCTTGATCTATAACTACCATCAATAGTCTGATGAAGGTTGTTATAGAATTCAGAAACTAAGTCAAGGTTGATTTCCCTCTCTAAATATACCAAGGAATCAAGTTTATAGTAGGCTATGGTCTCCGTAATCGCTGGACAAAACTCATTCATGTAGTTTTTATCGACTGATCTACATGGGAGCAACTTGAAGGTCCTTTCCTTAAAAGATTTTTCAAACTGTTGGTTGGGGAATCTCCCCGAACTGGACGGTTGAGGTCGAGAGGGAGCAGGAGCTTTGGATTTATCTTTGGACTTGGAAGTACCCTCACCTACTGGTTTCTTTCTAATGGGACACAATGGGAAAAAGAAGAGCACAGGAGCCACCCGAAACACAAAGCCGCAGATATGTGAGAAATGAAATCGAAATGCCAAAGTTCTAGAGAAATAGGAGTTACCTTGGTGCCATTGAACTCCTGGCTAGAGCTTCGGAGGGCTAGAACTGTGTCTAGTGTTCCGGCGTGCAAAGAGAAGAGAAAGGGTGAGCTGGTGGGAAGAGTCGGTTAGGGTTTCGCGTGAATGAAGAAAAGAAGGGATCGGGAGGTTTTAAGGGTTTAGATGGGTGTACAGTGAAGAAATGATCGGACGGTTGTCCGATCAGAAGGTATCAGAAGCCTCCTGATCGGTCCCTGGACCGATCCAGGAACATCCTGATCGGTCCACGGACCGATCAGGAGACGATCAGTATGCCGAATTGATGATCGGTCTCCGGACCAATCCAGGAACATCCTGATCGGTCCACGGACCGATCAGGAGATGATCAGTGGCTTTTCTGCCGAATTGATCTGATCGGTCTCCGGACCGATCAGGGAACTCTCTGATCGGTCTGTAGACCGATCAGAAAGCGTTCCAGGCTGACCTGATCGGTCCGTAGACCGATCAGTGTCTGATACTAAGTATCTCCCGTAATTTCAGTAACTGAAAATAGTAATTTCAGTAACTCGTGTTCGATAATTCGTGGAAGTTTCTCTAGGAAAACTTCCAAGTTCAGAGCCTAGAACCTGGAGGATCTACAAGCATAACTCTTACCTAAAAGTTATGGTCTGAACTTGTTTATAGCCTTAAGGTTGCAGACATTAGAAAACAAACAACTTAAGGCCTGAAAATTGAAAATTTTCACCTTTGTTATGTACAGTTTCAAGTTTGTCAAAATATATTCAAAATGCTAGAATTACTTCAATAGCCTGTCTTATTTTTCATTCAAAATCATGAACAGCCATATCAAACAACCCATTAATCAAAATCAGATCAAATCTAGGCAAAGGCCCAACCAAGTTTCCTTGGTTGGAATATATGAGTAAGATCTAGGAACCAATTACACATGAATTATGTAATGGTGTTCCCCATACTCAATTTATGTCTCTTCAACCTAATTATTCAAGGGATGCATGATACATTTTGAATAATTTGGTTGATCCTAGCATCTCACCCCATTTCTATCAAGCAAAAACATTTTGTTCAACCTTATAGTTTGTGTGAGATGTTCCCAAGTTGCCCAAAATTATTCTCAATTTCTCTTGTCATTTTAATTGTCCTTATTGATCATGATGAAGTCCTAAGGACCTAATGAGCCAAACACATCCCCAACTCCCTCCTTAAATGACTAAATTCATTTTCCGGAAGGGGTTTGGTGAAAATGTCGGCTAGGTTTGACTTTGACTCCACATATGTGAGCACAATGTCACCCCTAGCTACATGATCTCTAATGAAGTGATGCCGCACTTCAATGTGCTTGGTCCTTGAATGATGGACTGGATTTTTAGTTAGGTTGATCGTGCTAATGTTGTCACATAGCACTTGTACACCCTTATAAGAAAGTCCATAATCCTCTAGGGTGTGGATCATCCACAACAATTGTGATACACTCTCTCCCATGGCAATGTATTCAGCCTCGGTCGTGGAGAGAGCAACACAATGTTGTTTCCGACTTGACCAACTAACTAATGATGAACCTAAGAATTGAAAACCCCCACTAGTGCTTTTCCGATCCAATTTGCACCCAGCATAATCGGAATCGGTATAGCCTACCAAGTCAAAAGACTCTGTACGAGGGTACCATAGACCTACTCGAATTGTGCCCTTAAGGTATCTCAATATTCTCTTAACTGCAATTAAATGAGATTCCTTGGCACAGACTTGATATCTAGCGCACATGCCCACAGCAAAAAGTATGTCAGGCCTACTAGCTGTGAGATATAGAAGACTACCAATCATGCTTCTATACTGCGTTAGATCAACTGGTTTTCCACTCTCATCATTGTCAAGGCGAGTGTTTGTCGCCATAGGAGTGGATACTTCCTTAGAGTCACTCATGTTGAATTTCTTGAGCATCTCTTGAGTGTATTTCGTCTGATGGACATAAATGCCATCTCGAGTTTGTTTGATTTCAAGCCCAAGGAAGAATGTCAATTCTCCTACTAGACTCATCTCAAACTCACTCTCCATGTGAGAAATAAATTCATTCAAATAGCCCTTGTTATTTGAGCCACAAATTATGTCATCGACATATACTTGGGCTACAAAAATATTTTCACCATCTTTACGCAGAAATAGTGTTGGGTCTATTTGGCCTCTCACAAAACCCTTTTCTAGTAAATATGTTGACAACCTTTCGTACCAAGCTCGTGGTGCTTGTTTAAGCTCATAAAGTACTTTCTTGAGCTTGTACACGTGGTTTGGAGCTTCGGTATTCACAAACCCCGGTGGTTGGGTCTATTTGGCCTCTCACAAAACCCTTTTCTAGTAAATATGTTGACAACCTTTCGTACCAAGCTCGTGGTGCTTGTTTAAGCCCATAAAGTGCTTTCTTGAGCTTGTACACGTGGTTTGGAGCTTCGGTATTCACAAACCCCGGTGGTTGTTCAACATAGACTTCTTCTTTAATAAAACCATTTAAGAAGGCAGATTTAACATCCATTTGATAGAGTTTGAAACCTCTATGTGCAGCAAAAGCTAGCATCAAACGAATGGACTCTAATCGTGCCACGGGAGCATAAGTCTCATCATAATCGAGACCTTCGACTTGACTATAGCCCTTGGCTACAAGTCTCGCCTTGTTTCTTACAACTTCTCCCTTTTGATTTAACTTATTTTTGAAGACCCATTTAGTTCCAATAATGGTGGTCTTTTTCGGTCTAGGAACCAAGTCCCACACTTGGCTCCTTTCAAATTGACCTAATTCGTCTTGCATAGCTATGATCCAATCAGGATCGTGCAATGCTTCATCAACTAGTCTTGGTTCAATCTCTGAAATCAATGCGACTTCATTAGACTCATTTCTAAAGAATGACCTAGTCCTAACCCCTTGTTGGATATCTCCCACAATTTGGTCTTGGGGATGACTAGTGGTTATCCTAGATTGTCTTGGTGTTGGTGGTGCCTCATGAATGGTCTCACTAGGCACAGGCAAGGACTCAATATCAGGCAAGGGATCAACCGGAGCCCTTTGTTGCCTTTGCTCATCGTCATCAGAGTCAACCTCGACTCTTTCTTCATTTTGATCATTCAAACTTAGATTTCTAAGTTCAAATTGAATTTCTCCTACATCCCTTGATTGATCATTTGAGTTGGGGATTTCTTCAAACGCTACATCTGAGGACTCTTCAATCAATTTAGTCCTATTGTTGTAGACTCGATAGGCTTTGCTGGTGAGAGAGTACCCGACCAGTATCCCTTCATCAGCCTTAGCCGTGAACTTCCCAAGATGATCCTTTGTGTTCAAGATAAACACCTTACAACCAAACACCCTAAGATGTTTAATTGTAGGGGGTCTCCCAAACCAAAGTTCATGGGGGGTCTTTCCTAAAAACCTATGTATCAATATTCGGTTTTGCACATAACACGCTGTATTTACAGCTTCAGCCCACAAGTAACTCGGTAGTGAGTACTCATTAAGCATGCTTCGTGCAGCCTCTTGCAAGACTCGGTTCTTTCTCTCCACAACCCCATTTTGCTGTGGGGTCCTTGGAGTTGAGAACTCATGTCTATACCCTTTTGCTTGACAAAATTCTAAGAACCTATGGTTTTGAAATTCACCACCATGATCACTTCTAATGGTTTTAATTGTTGTTGATTTTTCATTTTCAGTTCTTCTACAAAAAGAAATAAAAATATCTATGGTTTGATCCTTAGTTTTCAAAAAGAAAGTCCATGTGTATCTAGTAAAATCATCAATAATTACTAAACAATATCTACTACCATTCAATGAAATAACATTGTTACAATCAAACAAGTCCATATGTAATAAGTCTAAGGCAGTAGATGTACTCACAGTGCTTTTACCTTTATGAGGTGCTTTGGTTTGCTTACCCATTTGACATGCATCACATAGTTTGTTCTTTTGGTACTTGATGCTTGGTAAGCCTCGTACTAGTCCTTTGTTGGCCAACTTTCGAATGTTCTTCATGTTTACATGTGCCAACCTTCTATGCCAAAGCCAAGACTCTTCTTCTTTTGACATGAAACACTTAATCAAAGCATTAGTAGCACTTTTAAACGATACTTGATAAATATTATCAACCCTTGTGCCTACTAGTACCGTGTCAAGTGTGTCAATGTGTTTAACCAAACATTGACTTGAATGAAATTCAATTGTGTAACCCGTATCACACAATTGACTGACACTTAGGAGATTAAAAGTCATCCCCTTGACTAGAAGGACATTCTTGATATGGAGACATTCGGATATATGAATATCTCCAACTCCTACAACCTTAAGGCTACCATTATTACCAAAAGACACATTACCTCTACTTTTGTTTTGAATGGTTGTAAACAGTGATTTATTCCCGGTCATGTGCTTGGAGCATCCACTATCAACAAACCAAGTTGATAGATGCTCCCCCTCGACCAATGCCTACAAGACACGGAAGATAGAGGTTTTAGGTACCCAAATCTTGGGACCTAATGCTTCTACAATGAAAGACCTAGGAACCCATGCCTTGGTCATACCTTTCCTAGTTCCATGAGCCCTAGAAACATGTAATCTACTATCTTGAGTTCTAGACATTAGGGAAATGAAACTCGACTCCTTGGGTTGATACCCTAGCCCGGCCTTGTTGTAGACTGCCCTTTGGGCATTTAGAATCATGTCTAGAGTCTTAGAGCTAGTTGAGAACTTCTCAAGCATTTTCTTGAGTTTCTCAACCTCACCCTTTAAAGCCTTGTTCTCATCCTCAAGGACTTCTAGCTGTAGGTCATCGACCTCATCTTCCCTAAGGGTCCTTAAGGTTTTTACTTCTTCTTTTAACAATTTATTTTCTGTTTTTGACTTTTTAAGCAATGTAGATAAATGAGTGATAGTCTTATAACACTTTTCTATATGAGAAGAGGTTACCTCTTCATCATCCGACGATGATGAAGCCGCGGTTGAGGCGTCGCTCGAATCTCCCTCACTTCCGGAGTCCGAAACCTCCCTTGCCATGAGTGCTAATTGTCGTGTGCTTTTTTCCATCTTCTCTTCTTCCTCCGATGAGCTTGATGAGGACTCATCCCAAGTGGCCTTGAGAGCCTTCTTCTTCTTGGCTCTTTCCTCCTTCTTTTTGGCTCGTTCCTCCTTCTTCTTAAGTTTTGGACACTCACTTCGATAGTGTCCCTTTTTGCTGCACTCATAACATGTAACATTAGTTTTGTCAATATTTTGTTCACTAGGTTTACCTTTTCCTTTGTATCTCCTGCTCCTTCTCATGATTCTTCTTACGAAATTCGCCATCTCACTTGATGATGATCCACTTTCATCATCGGATTCTGAGGAAGAGGTGGATGAGGAAATCTCCTTTTCTTTCTTCTTTTCCTTCTTTCTTCTTCCATCCTTGCTCTTTGGTCCTGCAAACAAAGCAATACCCTTCTCTTTTTGACCTTTGTTAGCAAACTCATGAAGTTCCATCTCACAGAAAAATTCATCTAATTTAACAATGGAAAGATCCTTGGATACCTTGTAGGCATCTACCATAGATGACCACAAGGCATTCCTAGGAAAAGCTTTTAGAGCATACCTTACTAGATCGCGATTCTCCACTCGTTCGTCCACAAAGTGTAGACCGTTGATGATCTCCTTGAATCTTCCATGAAGTTCACTTACCGTTTCACTGTCCTTCATGGTTAGATTTTGAAGCTGATTCAAGAATAGGTCCCTCTTGACAATCCGAGAATCTCGAGTTCCCTCTTGGAGCTCGATGAGTTTGTTCCATAGGTCTCTTGCACTCGAGAACGGACCTACCTTGACGAGTTGGTCCTTGGCGATTCCACATTGCAAGGTGACCATAGCCTTGGCATCGGCTTGTGCTTTGCGGAGTTGTTCGGTAGACCACCTTGACGAATCAAGTTCCTTACCTTCTTCATCTTTTGGTGGTGTAAAACCCTCCTTGACGGAAAACCACATGGAGATATCGGTTTTGAGGTAATACTCCATGCGGCTTTTCCAGTATTGGAAATCTGCTCCCTCGAAATAGGGTGGACGGTTGGTGCTGAATCCCTCCTTCATGGCCATTGTTTAGCACTTTGGGTTGTTAAGCCGAAATGAAGAGCACCAGGCTCTGATACCACTTGTTGGGATCTTAGATGGCTAGAGGGGGGGTGAATAGCCTCTTAAAAATAAAAACAAAATTTCTACACAGAGATTTGTTAGCACAGCGGAAATAATCAAAACAAATACTTATGCAAAGAAGAAAACACACCACCACTAACACAATGATGTACGAGGTTCGGGGATAACTTGCCCCTACTCCTCGGCGTGTCCGTAAGGTGGACGATCCCTTGATCTTTCGGTAGATCAACCCCGGACAGATTCCGGCTAAGTATTTCTCCTTCTCGGTGGAGTAACCTCCCACAAAGTCTCAAAACAGATTTAGAATGAAGCACAAGACTTAGACTTACAGAATTTTGTGGCTACAATGAATGCACAATCAACTTACAGCCACAATGAATACAGAGAGTGAAGAAGAAGTAGATTCACAGCCAAGAGCTTCACAGAACACCCTTGCTTGAACGTCGACAGAGAGTTTGCTACCGAAAAGAAAGAAATCTTCTCAAACCTCTCTTCTACCTCCTTCTTATTTCTCTGCTCTCTTGCTGTCTTCAGCCAGAGCCAAACCACTGCATCGAATCACGTCAACCAATAGCGTATCACTGTCGTCGAACCAGGCGTCGCCAATCACGCTTCTTCCTCATCTGATTATCTGAGCTCACACCAATACCATCCTTGGTCTTCACTGGTGTCTCTGAGCTCGAACCAATAAGGAAGAGTCAAGCTGATTGCAGCCAGTGAACGTTGACGCTTCTTTTGCACAATTTGCAGCGATAACCAGTGGAAAAACCATTTTGTTTTATTCCTTTGATAGTCATTGATTTGAATTCAAGCATCACCATGGTACCTGCAACCTGTTACTCAAAAAGCTCACAAGCAGATGTTAGATCAGACGCATCAGAAACGAATTAGAAATCAGCAGAAACTGACAGTGTGTGCAGACATGTGGTGGATCGGTCAGCGGACCGATCCACACCTTTGGATTGATGTATGATCGGTCGTGAAGACCGATCAGGGTATGGCCTGATCGGTCTGCAGACCGATCAGGGCTTAATGAGTGCGATTCCTCGCACTCCTGAGATCGTCACCTGATCGGTCTCAAGACCGATCAGGATATGACCTGATCGGTCTGTAGACCGATCAGGGCTTAATGAGTGCGATTTCTCGCACTCCTGAGATCGTCACCTGATCGGTCTCAAGACCGATCAGGATATGACCTGATCGGTCCTACAGACCGATCAGGGTTCATATGGATCGGTCCACGGACCGATCCACTGCCTTTTTCCTTCTCGCGACATCATCTCCTGATCGGTCTACAGACCGATCAGATTACACTCAGTAGGCTACTGAGTGTTTCCTGATCGGTCTACAGACCGATCAGATTACACTCAGTGTGCTACTGAGTGTTTCCTGATCGGTCTACAGACCGATCAGAGAACATAGTTTCACCAGATCGGTCTGCGGACCGATCAATCAAAATCCCACTGGATCGGTCTGTTGACCGATCCAACGCCCATGTGATATTAGGATTGGTCTTGAGAACGAGCTACCGAGCCCTCTCTGACCTAGTCCGGAGAACGAGCTACCGAGCCCTCTCCGACTTCGTCCGGTCCAGAGAACGAGCTACCGAGCCCTCTCTGACCACTCCGTGCCAAGTCTCCAT
This sequence comes from Zingiber officinale, assembly GCF_018446385.1. NCBI lineage: Eukaryota > Viridiplantae > Streptophyta > Magnoliopsida > Zingiberales > Zingiberaceae > Zingiber > Zingiber officinale. The sequence continues at coordinate 26,528,821 of NC_056004.1, forward strand.
ACTTGGACTTTTCCCATGCCAAGCTCCCTGCTTGGACTTTTCACCAGATGTCTGGTCAACCTTGACCCATCTGGATTTCCCTTGCCTGGCTTCACTCACCAGGACTTTCACCTAGCTTCACTCACTAGGGTTTTCACCTGGCTTCACTCACCAGGACTTTCCAACTGCCTAACATCCCAGTTAGGACTTTCTCAATCAGGTCAACCTAGTCAACCTAGATTAGTAATTAATCTGAGTTAAATATTTGATACAAACTTAAATCAGTGTCAACAGCAAAACAACATCCAGGTCAGACTGTATCAACAATCATATCCTAAAGATGATGGCTTATCTGAACGAGATACAGATCCTTGGAGGAGAAATTGATAGGGAAACCCAGATCGATATGATCCTCCAAACACTACCTAGAAGTTTTGAGCAATTCCGCCTGAATTACAATATGAATAAAAGGGTATATTCATTGGCGGAACTACTGACAGAACTTCAGGCAGCAGAAGGATTGTTTCGTCACAACTCTCATATTCACTATGTTGAAAATGATTCTACTTCTAAGCCGAAAGGAAAGAAGAAGAAGAAACAAGTTGGTTCAGCAAAGAAAGTGAATAAAACTCATAGTACAGGATTTAAAGCTGGAGTGAAGAAGCTGAAGGGCAAGTGCTTCATCTGCAAGCAGTCAGGGCATTGGAAGACGGACTGTCCTCGTAGGAATCAGAACAACAAAGGTATATCTCATGCTCTAGTTGTTGAAACATGTTTAGCGGTGTTATCTACCAGCACCTGGTGTGTAGATACGGGAGCCACAGATCATGTCTGCAATTCCTAGCAGGGGTTCCAGGAAACCCGACGACTATCTGAAGGAGAAATTACCGTCTACATGTGCAATGCTACTAAGGTGACAGCTGTTGCAGTGGGAGACGTCTACTTATCTTTTAGTAGAAATAGGGATTTGGTTTTAAGAAATTGTCTTTATGTACCCAGTTTTAGAAAGAATTTAATTTCAGTTTCTAAACTGTTTTTATATGGATATTCAGTTTCTTTCAGTAACGATGTAGTTATTAAGAGAAATAAAGTGATTATCTGTTCTGGTACATTAGTTGGAAATTTGTATACTTTAAATCCAATTTCTTCCACAAAGCAAAACATGGAAATTTATAACTCATCTTCTAACTCAAATAAAAGAAAAGAACCTTCGGAAATGAACCAAGCATATCTTTGGCATCTAAGGCTTGGTCATATTAACTTAAGTAGGATTCAGAGGCTAATAGCCGATGGACTTTTGGGTTCATTAGAGTTGGAAAATTTTCCAACTTGTGAATCTTGCTTGGAAGGTAAAATGACCAAGAGGCTATTCAAGGCCAAGGGGTATAGAGCCAAAGAAGTGTTGGAATTGGTTCATTCTGATTTGTGTGGTCCTATGTCTGTCCAGGCAAGAGGTGGTTTTGAATATTTTGTCTCTTTTATAGATGATTATTCAAGATACGGATATATTTACCTAATGTGCCGCAAGTCTGAGTGCTTTGATAAGTTCAAAGAATACAAGGCTGATGTGGAGAAACGATTAGGTAAAAGTATCAAGACACTACGATCTGATCGTGGTGGCGAATACCTCTTAGGAGAGTTTAGGAATTACTTATCAGAGGCCGGGATTCAATCCCAATTGTCTGCACCTGGAACACCCCAACAGAATGGTGTAGCAGAACGAAGGAATAGGACTCTTATGGAGATGGTTAGATCGATGATGAGTTATTCAGAATTACCAAAATATGCTCTGGAAACAGCAGTGTATGTTCGAACTTAGTACCTTCTAAATCAGTTTCTTCTACTCCCATAGAATTGTGGAATGGGCGAAAACCCAGTCTAAGACATATTCGGATTTGGGGTAGTCCGGCACATGTCTCTAAAACCAAGATGACTTTAAGTTAGAATCTCGTCAGAAGTTCGCGTGTTTGTGGGGTATCCCAAAGGAACGAAAGGTGGTTTATTTTATAGTCCTAAAGACCGGAAGGTCATTGTTAGCACCAATGCCCGCTTTTAGAAGAAGACTATATAATGGATCACAAGCCCAGAGTAAAGTTGTTTTAGAAGAACTAAGAGGACACGTCTACTTTAGTACCAACAAGACAAGATGAAGTACCACAAGAGACGCAACACGTGTCACACATGATACACAACCACGAATGCCTCGTCGTAGTGGGAGGGTTGTGAGGTAGCCTGAGAGATTCATGTTTTGGGAGAGTCTTGGACTTGATCCCGGTAAATATGAACCCGATCCCCGGACATATGAAGCATTCCAAGATATAGATGCAAGATCTTGGCAAAAGTGATGAATTTCAAATAGAGTCTATGTACTCTAATAAGGTCGGGAGTTGTAGAACCACCGATGGTGTAAAAGCCGTTGGATGTAAGTGGATCTACAAAGGAAAAGAGGGATGACGGAAGGTAGAAACCTTCAAAGCTAGGCTTGTTGCGAAGGGTACACTCGTAAAGAGGAATCGATTATGAGGAAATCTTTTCACGGTAGCCATGCTTAAGTCTATCCGGATACTCTTATCCATTCGCTCATATGGATTATGAGATTTGGCAAATGGATGTCAAGACAACTTTCCTTAATGGAAGTCTTGAAGAGAACATCCATATGAAGCAACTAGAAGGGTTCATTGAAAAGGCAAAGAGCATCTAGTGTGCAGCTCAATCAGTCCATTTATGGAAAGTTTCAAGATCTTGGAACATCCGGTTTAATGAAGTAATCCGGTCATATGGATTTATTCAAAGTCCGGATGAGTCTTGTGTATATAAGAAGTGTAACGGAAACGTGGTGGTATTTCTTGTACTATACGTAGATGATATTTTGTTAATTGGCAACAATGTCAAGGTATTATCAGACGTAAGGGTATGATTGTCCAAACAATTTGATATGAAGGACTTAGGAGAGTGTGCACACATTCTTGGGATCAAAGTAATAAGGGATCGTAAGAAAAGAATGTTGTGTCTGTACCAAGCTTCATATATAGATACAATCCTTGCTCGTTTTAGCATGCAGGATTCCAAGAAAGGTTTCTTACCTTTTAGGCATGGAATAGCTCTATCTAAAGAGATGTCTCTTAAGACATCAAAGGAGATATAAGACATGAAAGCAATTCCTTATGCCTCGGCTGTAGAAGCCTTATGTATGCAATGCTATGTACGAGACCTGATATTTGTTTTGCCGTGGGCATGGTCAGCAGATATCAGAGTAACCCTGGACAAGGACATTGGACTGCGGTAAAGCATATATTAAAGTACCTGAGAAGGACTAGAGATTATATGCTAGTTTACCAAGCAGACGATTTGCTCCCTGTGGGTTACACAGATTTAGATTTCCAATCAGATAGGGACAACAGTAAGTCTACATCAGGCGATGTGTTTACTTTAGGAGGTGGAGCCATTTCATGGAGGAGTGTTAAGCAGAAATGCGTTTCGGACTCAACCATGGAAGCAGAGTATGTAGCAGCCTCTGAGGCAGCTAAAGAAGCAGTATGGCTCAGGAACTTTCTAATGGACTTAGATGTGATTCCTGGTTTGCCCAAAATCATCACAATTTATTGTGATAATAGCGGTGCAGTTGCAAACTCGAAGGAACCACGAGCTCATAAGGCAAGTAAACATATAGAGTGCAAGTACCACCTGATACGAGATATCGTGAAGCGAGGAGAAGTTGTCATCGCCAAGATTACATCAGCGGATAATCTGGCAGATCCTTTCACTAAGGCCCTTCCGGCATCGGCATGTGGAGGGAATGGGAATCAGATGTATGGTAGAAGATATGACAGCTTAGTCATTAGTATAAGTGGGAGATTGTTGGAGTGTATACTGAAAGCCTAAGCTTTGTAAACATTCATTATGAATAAAGAATCACATTTGGTCAAATTGTCTACATTTAGTTGTAGTTGTTCAATTAATTTATACTGCAGATAACATAGTATGTGGTGCCACATGCAGAAGATAATGTTATCAGTACCTTATAAATTATAAACAGTAGTTCACGACCAAAATGGAAAGGAACAAACCATTAGAAGGTTGTAGTGTAATTAGGTTTCAGTTTATCTTGACTGTATAATTACACTAGTACACTTAGAGTGTAATGAGTAGGACCATTTGAGGTCGTTTCTTTTATACGGACTTTATAAAGAAACAAAGACCTCGGTTATTATGGAAGTGTGTGCTCTTAATCCTAATATAATAACAAGCACATATATTTGATATTTATTTCTTTAATTTATCAATGGGTGAGATTTAGTTCGATGAATCAATAAGCCCGATAAGTTGGGAAATGGTATCACTTATAGTGTGTGTTGTTGATTATAAAAGGAAACTGTGTCCTAGAGATACTAGGTTGATAATGTCCTCGAGAGGAGCTCATAAGGATTGTCATGTTAAACCCTGCAGGTGGACTTAGTCCGACATGATGATAAGGTTGAGTGGTACTACTCTTGGATTAAGATATTAATTAAATGAGTTGTCAGTAACTCACTTAATTAGTGGACATTCGATATCTTAAACACAGGGAGACTAACACACTCATAATAAGAAGGAGCCCAAAAATGTAATTTGGGATTGGTGCGGTAGTTCAATAATAGTTCTCTAGTGGAATGGATTATTATTGATAAAATTAAGTTGTGTGTTCGGGGCGAACACGGGATGCTTAATTTTATCGGGAGACCAAAACCAATTCCTCCTCTCGGTCTCTATCGTAGCCTCTTATTTATAAAGTACTATACCCACCTATACCCACTTTCTATACCCACCTAATAGGGGTCGGCCAAGCTAGCTTGGGAACCAAGCCGGCCAAGCCTTAATTATGGGTGGCGGCCCTAGCTTGAACCCAAGCTAGGGGGCCGCACCATTAATTTAAAAGGATTTTAATTTTAATTTTTATTATGTGGAAGATATAATTTATTAAAGAGAATTAAAATTAAAATATCTCTCTTGTAAAAGATCTACAAAAGATTAAAGAAAGAGATTAGATCTCTTTCCTTATTTGTAGATTGGTGAGATATTTTATTTTCTCTTTAAAAATTATTCACATGATGTTAAATTAAAATTATAGAAATTTCTTTTTATCAACCATGAAGAGATTTTTGAAGAGAAATTTTATTTTTAAAATTTCCGGAAACAAATTAGGAAGTTTTAATTTGTTGATTAAAACTTGTCTAATTTATTTCTCTTGATGTGGCCGGCCAATATTGTTTTAATTGGAAATTTTATTTTATTTTTTCTCAATTAAATCATGTTAAGGAAATTAAGGAAATTTTATTGTAATTAAATTTCCTTATTTACCTAGGCCAAGGAATATAAAAGAAGGGGTGGGGGTGCCTTCACAAGATACAACCTCTATTATTTCTCTCCCTCTTTTGTTCCTTGGTGTGGCCGGCCATCATCATCCTCTCCCTCTTTTCCTCTTGTGGTGGCCGAACCTCTCTCTCCCCTTGGAGCTCTTGTGGTGGCCGGATACTACTTGGAGAAGAAGAAGAAGAAGGAGAGAAAGCTAGCATCTCTTGGAGCTTGGTTGGTGTTTTGATCTTCTTCCTTGGTGAAGCTTCCTTATTGTTGGCCGAACCTAGCTAGGAGAAGAAGAAGGTGGTTGGTGGTTTCTCATCTCGGAAGATCGTTGCCCACACAACGTCCGAGGTTAGAAGAGGAATACGGTAGAAGATCAAGAGGTCTTTCTAGAAGGTATAACTAGTAATTTTTCCTTTCCGCATCATGCTAGTTATTTATGGAAATAATACCAAATACAAGAGGCTTACGTTCTAGTATTTCGAATATATTTTTCGAAGTTGTGTTCTTTTGTTTTATTTTTTCCTTGTGATTTGATTGTTCTTTTCGGTTAACCTAAAGTTATTTTAGGAAATTAAATATTAGATTTCTATAAAAGGTTTTGTCTAGTCGGTGGTGGTTGCTCCCATATCCAAGAAGGCCATGTGCCTCGCCACGTCAGTACTGGGAACCAAATATGGAAATTAATATTTAATGGAATTAATAACTTAAGGTGATTTGGGTCGAACGTGTTAAGTTCCGCAAGAGATCAAAGTCAAAACCTAAAAGAACAAATAGATTAAGTTTTGGATCAAACGTGTTAAGTTCCGCAGGCGATCCAAAATTTAATTTAAAAGAACACATGGTAGCTAGGAAAAGGTTCAGACCTTTGTACAAAATTTTTGTACAGTAGAACCTCTAGGCTTTCCGAGTAGCAACCAACACCCCTTACCCCTAACCCCTAACCCCTAACCCTAAACCCTTAACCCTTAACCATTAACCCTTAATCGTTAAACGTTAACCCTTAACTGATAAGCGATAACCGTTAATCGTTAACCGTTAACCGTTAACCGATAACCGTTAACCCTTAATCCTTAACAGTTAATCATTAACTGTTAACCCTTAACCGTTAACTCTTAACCCTTAACCCTTAACTCTTAACCGTTAACCGTTAATTGATAACAGATAACCGTTAACCGTTAACCGTTTAACGTTAGTCGTTAACCGTTAAACGTTAAACGTTAACCGTTAACTGTTAAACGTTAACCGTTAACCGTTAACCCTTAACTGTTAGCCGTTAATCCTTAACTCTTAACTGTTAACTCTCAACCATTAACCGTTAACTGTTAACCGTTAACCCTTAACCGTTAACCCTTAACCCATAACCCTTAACCGTTAACCGTTAACTGATAACCGATAACCTTAACCATTAATCGTTAACCGTTAACCGTTAACTGTTAACACTTAAACCTTAAACCATAACCGTTAACCGTTAACTGTTAAACGTTAACCGTTAACTGTTAACCTTAACCCTTAACCCTTAACCGTTAAACGTTAAACGTTAAACGTTAACCCTTAACCGTTAACCCTAAACCCTTAACCTTTAACTGTTAACCCTTAACCCTTAACTGTTAACCATTACTCGTTAACCCTTAACTGTTAACCGTTAACCGTTAACAGTTAACCCTTAACCCTTAACCGTTAACCGTTAATTGATAACCGATAACCTTAACCGTTAACTGTTAACCCTTAACCCTAAAACTTTAAACCTTAACCGTTAACCATTAACTGTTAATCGTTAACAGTTAAACGTTAACCGTTAACCGTTAACCTTAACCCTTAACCCTTAACCCTTAACCATTAACCATTAACCATTAAACGTTAAACGTTAAATGTTAACCTTTAACCGTTAACCCTAAACCCTAAACCCTGTTGTTATTGTTGCTCGATCATTTTCACTGCTTAATCTTGCACAAGCATCTCCAGCTCCTCCTGAGTGAGTGTCATGGTGGTTAGTCATCTAGCGTCCTCCATCCTCTTGGCTCGGATGCAAGCTAGATTCCCACAGACTGCGCTAAACATGAATCTGCCCGAAAGGCGATGAGATGGATGCTGTAGATGTGGTGCTTCGTTGACCTCCTATGGACTTTGCTCTTCTCCTACAACACAAGCAACATCAGTGCCTAGTCCTCCAACAGTCAAGTCAGTTTCCAGCGAGGAAGAAGAAGAAGAAAAGAGCGTAGTAAAGAGAACTGTAACGCAATAGTAAAATATCACTGCCGGAGGGTTCCTCTTGTAGAGGCGTATGTGCTTCTCGTCCAAGGGTTCCTCCACTTCCAACTTCACTACCGGAGGAGGCGGAGCCGAGTGCGGGGTGGAATCAGATCGGCGCTTGTAGGAATCCGACAACCAAACCATTTCGCTGGAAGATATCCAAAGTAGGAACCCTAGAATGCCCAGTTTCGCTGCTTCTTCGCAGCTTTTACGCTTCGATCGCGTAAAGGTATTTCACAGAAACAGAGGTGAAGGGATCTATTCGCAAGGAAGGTGGACCAATTTCGCAGAGGACGACGAAGGGATTCTTTAATAGGGAATAATCTTGACATAATTTAGTAAGTTTTGCCCACGTGGCATATACATTTCTTAGAGTATCTCTCAGTGGAGAAATTTGGGAGGGATATATTTCTAAATATTTTCTAATTTTAAATATCTCATCTCAAAAGGGATAAGGTTGAGTACAATGAATCCTTACTCGGGATCCCACATGGCGAGAGATTCGTGCACCAGACTGTTCTTAAATATCCCGGCTGAAAAAGGATATTTTCTAAAATATTTCCTAATCTCAAATATTCTTTTTGAAAAGAGGTATTTTTTCTAAATTTTTTTTTTAATTTAAATATTCTTGTTAAAAAGGAAATATTATAGAGGAGTTTGAATGTATCTATGTTTTTAAAAAATAAAAATTAAAAAACTTTATATTTATATGGAATTTGGGATATTTAATAGATGGTTATGTCAATATTTAATTTATGAGATATTAAATTATATAATATTTAAGATATTTAAAAAGTGAGATACAAACCAGCACCAAGTTCATTAAGCACAAAGACCATATAGGCCACATCACATTTAGCATATAGGCCAAAGCCCAATTAGCCCATTTAACTCATGTAGGTCATTTAGCCCATTTAGCCAATTTTGTCCATTAAGCTCATTTAGCCCATTTATCACATTTAGCCCATGTAGGTCATTACCCATTTTAACCCATGACCATTTAGCCGAAAGCCCATTTGGACAAGACCCATCTAGGCAAAAGCTCATTCAACACAATAGCTATGTAGCCCAAAGCACACTTAGGCCACATCACATTTAGTTAACGTGACAACTCTATAATGGTCTTGTCACGTCAAGAATCCACCCTAAACCCTAAACCTTAACCCTTAACCTTTAACCCTTACCCCCCAAACCCTTAACCCTTAACCTTTAATCCTTAACCCTTAACCCTTAACCCTTAATCCTTAACCCTTAACCCCGAAACCCTTAACCCTTAAATCCTTAACCCTTAACCCTTAATTCATAACCTTTAACCCTTAACCCTTAACCCCTAAACCGTTAACCCTTGACCCTTAATCCTTAACCCTTAACCCTTAACCCATAACCTTTAACCCTTAACTCCTAAACCCTTAACCCTTAACCCGTAATCCTTAACCCTTATCCCCTAACCCCTAACCGTTAACCCTTAACCATTAACCCTTTACCGTTAAACGTTAACCCTTAACCCTTAACTGATAACCGATAACCGATAACCATTAACCGTTAAACGTTAACCATTAATCGATAACCGTTAACCGTTAACCGTTACCCCTTAATCCTTAACCGTTAATCGTTAATCGTTAACCGTTAACCGTTCACCCTTAACCGTTAACTCTTAACCCTTAACCCTTAACCGTTAATCGTTAACTGATAACCGATAACAGTTAACCATTAAACTTTAACTGTTAAACGTTAACTGATGTAACCATTAAACGTTAAACGTTAACCGTTAACTGTTAAACATTAAACGTTAACCGTTAACTGTTAACCCTTAACCCTTAACCCTTAACCGTTAACCCTTAACCCTTAACTGTTAACCCTTAACCGTTAACTGTTAACCCTTTACTATTAACCGTTAACCCTTAACCATTAACCGTTAACCCTTAACCCTTAATCGTTAACCGTTAAACGTTAACTGATAACCGATAACCTTAACCATTAACCATTAATCGTTAAATGTTAACCCTTAAACCTTAAACCTTAACCGTTAATCATTAAACGTTATAAGTTAACTGTTAACCTAAACCCTTAACACTTAACAGTTAAACGTTAAACGTTAACCCTTAACCGTTAACCCTTAACCCTAAACCCTAAACCCTGTTGTTGTTGTTGCTCGATTATTTTCGCTGTTTGGGCTTGCACAAGCATCTCCAGCGCCTCCTGAGTGAGTGTCACGGTGGTTTGTCGTCCAGCGTCCTTATTTTCTTGGCTCGGATGCAAGCTAGATTCTTACAGACGGCGCTAAACATGATTCTGTCCGAAAGTCGATGAGATGGATGCTGGATATGTGGTGCTCCGTTGACCTCCTATGGACTTTGCTCTGCTCCTAAAACACAAGCAGCGTCAGTGCCTAGCCCTCCAACACTCTAGTCAGTTTCCAGCGAGGAAGAAAAAGAAGCAAAGAGCGTAACAAAGAGAACTATAGCGCAATAGTAAAATATCACTGCCGGAGGGTTCCTCTTGTATAGATGTATGCGCTTCTCGTCCAAGGGTTCCTCCACTTCCAACTTCACTGCCGGAGGAGGAGGAGTCGAGTGCGGGGTGGAATCAGATCAGCGCTTGAAGGAATCCGGCGACCAAACCATTTCGCCGGAAGATATCCAAAGTAGGAACCCTAGAACGCCCAGTTTCGCTGCTTCTTCGCAGCTTTTACGCTTCAATCGCGTAGAGGTATTTCGCAGAAACAGAGGTGGAGGGATCTATTCGCAAGGAAGGTGGACCAATTTCGCAGAGGATGACGAAGGGATTCTTTAATAAGGAATAATCTTGACTTAATTTAGTAAGTTTTGCACACGTAGCATATACATTGCTTAGAGTATCCCTCAGTGGAGAAATTTGGGAGGGATATATTTCTAAATATTTTCTAATTTTAAATATCTCATCTCAAAAGGGATAAGGCTGCGTACAATGGATCCTTACTCGGGATCCCGCAGGCGGGAGATTCGTGGACCGGGCTGTTCTTAAATATCCCGGCTGAAAAAGGATATTTTCTAAAATATTTCTTAATCTCAAATATTCTTTTTGGAAAGAGATATTTTTTCTAAGTATTTTTAAAATTTAAATATTCCTGTTGAAAAGGAAATATTATAGAGGATTTTGAATGTATCTATGTTTTTAAAAAATAAAAAACTTTATATTTATATGGAATTTGGGATATTAAATAGATGGTTATGTCAATATTTAATTTATGAGATATTAAATTATATAATATTTAAGATATTTAAAAAGTGAGATACAAACCAGCACCAGGTTCATTGAGCACAAAGACCATGTAGGCCACATCACATTTAGCATATAGGCCAAAACCCAATTAGCCCATTTAACTCATGTAGGCCATTTAGCCCATTTAGTCTATTTAGCCCATTAAGCCCAATTAACCCATTTATCGCATTTAGCCCATGTAGGTCATTACCCATTTGAACCCATGACCATTTAGCCGAAAGCCCATTTGGACAAAACTCATCTAGGCAAAAGCTCATTTATCATAATAGCTATGTAGCCCAAAGCACACTTAGGCCACTGCACATTTAGTTAACGTGACAACTCTATAATGGGCTTGTCACGTCAAGAATCCACCCTAAACCCTAAACCTTCACTCTTAACCCTTAACCCTTACCCCCTAAACCCTTAACCCTTAATCCTTAACCCTTAACCCTTAACCCCTAAAACCTTAACCCTTAACCCTTAATCCTTAACCCTTAACCCCGAAACCCTTAATCCTTAAACTCTTAACCCTTAACCCTTAATTCGTAACCCTTAACCCTTAACCCATAAACCGTTAACCCTTGACCCTTAATCCTTAACTCTTAACCCATAACCCTTAACCTTTAACCCTTAACCCCTAAACCCTTAACCCTTAACCCTTAACCTTTAATCCTTAACCCTTAACCCTTAACCCTTAACCCTTAACCCCTAACCCTAACCCCTAACCGTTTACCTTTAACCCTTAACTCTTAATCGTTAACCCTTAACCGTTAAACGTTAACCTTTAACTGATAACTGATAATCGTTAATCGTTAACTGTTAACCGATAGCCGTTAACCATTAACCCTTAATCCTTAACCGTTAATCATTTACCGTTAACCCTTAACCGTTAACTCTTAACCCTTAACCCTTAACCCTTAACTGTTAACTGATAACCGATAGTCGTTAACCGTTAAACGTTAACTGTTAAACGTTACCCGTTAACTGTTAAATGTTAACCGTTAACTGTTAACCGTTAACCCTTAACCGTTAACCGTCAACCCTTAACCCTTAACTGTTAACCCTTAACCATTAACCGTTAACCCTTAACTGTTAATTGTTAACCCTTAACACATAACCGTTAATCGTTAACCGTTAACTGATAACCGATAACCTTAACCATTAATTGTTAACCGTTAACTGTTAACCCTTAAATCTTCAATCATAACTGTTAATCGTTAAGCGTTAAACGTTAACCGTTAACCTTAACCCTTAACCCTTAACCGTTAAACGTTAAACGTTAACCCTTAACCGTTAACTCTAAACCCTTAACCCATAACTGTTAACCCTTAACAGTTAACCGTTACTCGTTAACCCTTAACTGTTAACCGTTAACCGTTAACCGTTAACCGTTAACCGTTAACTGTTAACCTTAACCCTCAAACCGTAAACCTTAACCGTTAACCATTAACCGTTAATCGTTAACCGTTAAACTTTAATCGTGAATCGTTAACAGTTAACCGTAACCTTAACCCTTAACCCTTAACCATTAACCATTAAAAGTTAAATGTTAAATGATAACCCTTAACCGTTAACCCTAAACCCTGTTATTATTGTTTCTCGATCATTTTCACTGCTTGGTCTTGCACAAGCATCTCCAACTCCTCCTGAGTGAGTGGTGGTTAGTCGTCTAGCGTCCTCCATCTTTTTGGTTCGGATGCAAGTTAGATTCCCACAGACGACGCTAAACATGATTCTGTCCGAAAGTCGATGAGATGGATGCTGGAGATGTGGTGATCCGTTGACCTCCTATGGACTTTGCTCTGCTCCTACAACACAAGCAGCGTCAGTGCCTAGCCCTCCAACACTCAAGTCAGTTTCCAACGAGGAAGAAGAAGAAGCAAAGAGCGTAGCAAAGAGAACTGTAGCACAATAATAAAATATCACTGCCGGAGGGTTCCTCTTGTAGAGACATATGCGCTTCTCGTCCAAGGGTTCCTCCACTTCCAACTTCACTATCGGAGGAAGCGGAGTCGAGTGCGGGGTGGAATCAAATCGACGCTTGCAGGAATTCGACGACCAAACCATTTGGCTGGAAGATATTCAAAGTAGGAACCCTAGAACGCCCAGTTCAACTGCTTCTTCGCAGTTTTTACGCTTCGATCGCGTAGAGGTTTTTCATAGAAACAGAGGTGGAGGGATCTATTAGCAAGGAAGGTGGACCAATTTCACAGAGGACGACGAAGGGATTCTTTAATAGGGAATAATCTTGACTTAATTTAGTAAGTTTTGCCCACGTGACATATACATTGCTTAGAGTATCCCTGAGTGGAGAAATTTGGGTGGGATATATTTCTAAATATTTTCTAATTTTAAATATCTCATCTCAAAAGGGATACGGTTGCGTACAATGGACTCTTACTCGGGATCCCGTATGGTGGGAGATTCGTGCATCAGACTGTTCTTAAATATCCCGGCTGAAAAAGGATATTTTCTAAAATATTTCCTAATCTCAAATATTCTTTTGGAAAGAGATATTTTTCTAAGTATTCTTTAAATTTAAATATTCCTGTTGAAAAGGAAATATTATAAAGGAGTTTGAATGTATCTATGTTTTTAAAAAATAAAAAATAAAAAACTTTATATTTATATGGAATTTGGGATATTTAATAGATGGTTATGTCAATATTTAATTTATGAGATATTAAATAATATAATATTTAAGATATTTAAAAAGTGAGATACAAACCAACACCAAGTTCATTGAGCACAAAGACCATGTAGGCCACATCACATTTACCATATAGGCCAAAGCCCAATTAGCCCATTTAACTCATGTAGGTCATTTAGCCCATTTAGACTATTTAGCCCATTAAGCCCATTTAACCCATTTATCGCATTTAGCCCATGTAGGTTATTACCCATTTGAACCCATGACCATTTTGCCGAAAGCCCATTTGGACAAAACTCATCTAGGCAAAAACTCATTTAGCACAATAACTATGTAGCCCAAAGCACACTAAGGCCACATCACATTTAGTTAACGTGACAACTCTATAATGGTCTTGTCACGTCAAGAATCCACCTTAAACCCTAAACCTTAACTCTTAACCCTTAACCCTTACCCCCTAAACCCTTAACCCATAATCCTTAACCCTTAACACTTAACCCCTAAACCCTTAACCTTTAACCCTTAATCCTTAACCCTTAACCCTTAACCCTTAACCCCGAAACCCTTAATCCTTAAACTCTTAAACCTTAACCCTTAATCCTTAACCCTTAACACTTAACCCCTAAATCGTTAACCCTTAACCCTTAATCTTTAACCCTTAACCCTTAACCCTTAACCCTTAACCTTTAACCCTTAACCACTAAGCCCTTAACCCTTAACCCTTAATCCATAACCCTTAACCCCTAACCCCTAACCCCTAACCGTTAACCCTAAACCCTTAACCATTAACCCTTAACCGTTAAACGTTAACCCTTAACTGATAACCGATAACCGTTAATCGTTAACCGTTAACCGTTAACTGATAACCGTTAACTGTTAACCCTTAATCCTTAACCGTTAATCATTAACCGTTAACACTTATCCGTTACCTCTTAACCCTTACCCCTTAACCCTTAACCGTTAACCGTTAACCGATAACCGATAGCCGTTAACCGTTAAACCTTAACCATTAAACGTTAAACGTTAACCGTTAACTGTTAAACGTTAAACGTTAAACGTCAACCGTTAACCGTTAACCCTTAACTGTTAACCCTTAACCATTAACCGTTAACCCTTAACTGTTAACCGTTAACCCTTAACCGTTAACCCTTAACCCTTAACCCTTAACCGCTAACTGATAACCGATAACCTTAACCATTAATCGTTAACCGTTAACTGTAAACCTTTAAACCATAAACCTTAACTGTTAACCGTTAACTGTTAAACATTAATCATTAACCGTTAATCGTTAACCTTAACCCTTAACCGTTAAATGTTAACCCTTAACCGTTAACCCTTAACCCTTAACTGTTAACCCTTAACCGTTAACCCTTAACTGTTAACCGTTACCCGTTAACCCTTAACCGTTAACCCTTAACCCTTAACCCTTAACCGTTAACCGTTAACCGTTAATTAATAACCGATAATCTTAACTGTTAACCGTTAACCGTTAACTGTTAGCCCTTAACCCTTAAACATTAAACATTAACCGTTAACCGTTAATCGTTAACCGTTAACCTTAACCCTTAACCCTTAACAATTAACCATTAACCATTAAACGTTAAATGTTAACCATTAATCGTTAACCCTAAACCCTAAACCCAGTTGTTATTATTGCTCGATCATTTTCACTGCTTGGTCTTGCACAAGCATCTCCAGTTCCTCCTGAGTGAGTGTCATGGTGGTTAGTCATCTAGCGTCCTCCATCTTCTTGGCTCGGATGCAAGATAGATTCCCACAGACGGAGCTAAACATGATTTTGTCCGAAAGTCGATGAGATGGATGCTGTAGATGTGGTGCTTCGTTGACCTCCTATGGACTTTGCTCTGCTCCTACAACACAAGCAGCGTTAGTGCCTAGTCCTCCAACACTCAAGTAGTTTCCAGTGAGGAAGAAGAAGAAGCAAAGAGCGTAGCAAAGAGAACTGTAGCGCAATAGTAAAATATCACTGCCAGAGGGTTCCTCTTGTAGAGACATATGCGCTTCTCGTCCAAGGGTTCCTCCACTTCCAACTTCACTGCCAGAGGAGGCGGACCCGAGTGCGGGGTGGAATCAGATCAGCGCTTGCAAGAATCCGACGACCAAACCATTTCGCTGGAAGATATCCAAAGTAGGAACCCTAGAACGCCCAGTTTCGCTGCTTCTTCGCCGCTTTTACACTTCGATTGCGTTGAGGTATTTTGCAGAAATAGAGGTGGAGAGATCTATTCACAAGAAAGGTGGACCAATTTCGCAGAGGACGACGAAGGGATTCTTTAATAGGGAATAATCTTGACTTAATTTAGTAAATTTTGCCCACGTGGTATATACATTGCTTAGAGTATCCCTCAGTGGAGAAATTTGGGAGGGATATATTTCTAAATATTTTCTAATTTTAAATATCTCATCTCAAAAGGGATAAGGTTTCGTACAATAGATCCTTACTCGGGATCCCGCATGGCGGGAGATTCGTGCACCGGACTGTTCTTAAATATCCCGACTGAAAAATGATATTTTTTAAAATATTCCCTAATCTCAAATATTCTTTTTGGAAAGAGATATTTTTTCTAAGTATTTTTTAAATTTAAATATTCCTGTTGAAAAGGAAATATTATAGAGGAGTTTGAATGTATCTATGTTTTTAAAAAATAAAAAATAAAAAACTTTATATTTATATAGAATTTGGGATATTTAATAGATTGTTATGTCAATATTTAATTTATGAGATATTAAATTATATAATATTTAAGATATTTAAAAATGAGATACAAACCAGCACAAAGTTCATTGAGCACAAATACCATGTAGGCCACATCACATTTAGCATATAGGCCAAAGCACAAATAGCCCATTTAACTCATGTAGGTCATTTAGCCCATTTAGCCAATTTAGCCCATTAAGCCCATTTAGCCCATTTATCGAATTTAGCCCATATAGGTCATTTCCCATTTGAACCCATGACCATTTAGCCGAAATCCCATTTGGACAAAACTCATCTTGGCAAAAGCTCATTTTGCACAATAGCTATGTAGCCCAAAGCATACTTAGGCCACAACACATTTAGTTAACGTGACAACTCTATAATGGTCTTGTCACGTCAAGAATCCACTGTAAACCCTAAACCTTAACTCTTAACCTTTAACCCTTACCCCCTAAACCCTTAATCCTTAATCCTTAATCCTTAATCCTTAACCCTTAACCCTAAACCCTTAACCCTTAATCCTTAACCCTTAACCCCGAAACCCTTAACCCTTAAACCTTTAACCCTTAACCCTTAACCCCTAAACCATTAACCCTTTACCCTTAATCCTTAACCTTTAACCCTTAACCCCTAAACCCTTAACCCTTAACCCTTAATCCTTAACCCTTAACCCCTAACCCCTAACCCCTAACCCTTAACCATTAACCATTTACTGTTAAACGTTAACCCTTAACCCTTAACTGATAACCGATAATCGATAACCATTAACCGTTAAACGTTAACCGTTAAACGTTAACCGATAATCGTTAACCGTTAACCCTTAATCCTTAATTGTTAACCGTTAACCGTTAACCGTTAACTCTTAACCCTTAACCGTTAATCGTTAACCGATAACTGATAACCGTTAATCGTTAAACGTTAACCATTAAACGTTAAATGTTAACCGTTAACTGTTAAACGTTAAACGTTAACCGTTAACCGTTAACCGCTAACCCTTAACCCTTAACCCTCAACTGTTAACCGTTAACCGTTAACCCTTAACTGTTAACCCTTAACCGTTAACCGTTAACCCTTTACTGTTAATCGTTAACCCTTAACCGTTACCTGTTAACTGTTAACCCTTAACCGTTAACCGTTAACCCATAACCCTTAACCCTTAATCGTTAACCGTTAACTGATAACCGATAACCTTAACCATTAACCGTTAACCGTTAATCGTTTACTGTTAACCCTTAAACCTCAAACCTTACCCATTAACCGTTAACCGTTAAACGTTAATCGTTAACCGTTAACCTTAACCCTTAACCCTTAATCGTTAAACGTTAAACGTTAAACGTTAACCCTTAACCCTAAACCCTAAACCCTGTTGTTGTTGTTACTCGATCATTTTCACTGCTTGGGCTTGCATGAGCATCTCCAGCTCCTCCAGAGTGAGTGTCATGGTGGTTTGTCATCCAGCATCTTCCATTTTCTTGGCTCGGATGCAAGCTAGATTCCCACAGACGGTGCTAAACATGATTCTGTCCGAAAGTCGATGAGATGGATGCTGGAGATGTGGCGCTCCGTTGACCTCTTGTGGACTTTGCTCTGCTCCTGCAACACAAGCAACGTCAGTGCATAGCCCTCCGACACTCAAGTTAGTTTTCAGCGAGGAAGAAGAAGAAGCAAAGAGCGTAGCAAAGAGAACTGTAGTGCAATAGTAAAATATCACATATCTTCGCCGATGTTTGGACCCCCTTTATATAGAGCTCTTGTAGCGCACATACATGCTTCCCAAGACGGGCATGATAACAACGCTCGTGAGCAATGTTCGTGAATAACGTTCGTGAATAATGTTCGTGAATAACGTTCGTGAATAATGTTCACGAACCATATTTATTAATAAAACTCTTTTCAATATGCTAAATAAATAATAAAATAAAATAAATAAATTTAAATTATCAATCTTAATAACCAATCAAACAATTAAAAGTTTCAAAAAATCAAACAAACTTAAATTGAGAGCTTGATAACATCTAAATGAACCAAGCTCAAGCCAAGCTTGAACCAAGCTTAAGCCAAGCTTGAATTGAGATCTTGATAACATCTAAATGAACCAAGCTCAAGCCAAGCTTCAAACAAACTCAAGCTCATAAAAAATAAACCAAGCCAAGCTTGAACACTCATTTCAAAAGCTTAGTTCATTTTAAGTTCGGTTTGACTCGGCTCGGTTATCTTATCAAACAAGCTTGAACACCCCAAAGCTCGGCTCGACTTGGCTTGTTTACAACCCTACTTCCTGTTAGGACCTTCGGATGCGGCTAGAGAGGGGGGGGTGTGAATAGCCGACCCCAAATTCACGTTTCTTCCTACAATTTGAGTTAGCGCAGCGGAAATAAAAGATAGAAACGAAACAGGAGAATATCAAACCTCAAACGCGACGATATAACGAGGTTCGGAGATGATACTCCTACTCCTCGGCGTGTCCGTAAGGTGGACGAATCCTATCAATCCGTCGGTGGATGAGACCCCGGAGAACCGACTAATAAAAACTCCTTCTGGGTGGAGAAACCTCGCCACAATCTCTCTTGCAACAGCAAGATCAGAGTACAGGAAATACAGCAAGAAGTCAAGAACAATATGAATGTAAAACTCTAGTTTGCTTGCCTTCTTGTCGAATGTTGATGAAGCAGCAACTTCACGGATGCCAACCACAGCAGCAGCTGTTCAGTTGGAAACTCAGACGAGGGAAGCTCACACATAGCTTCAGCGATGAAGAGCTCAGCAAAGCTCAGATAGCAAAGAGGAAGAACTAGCAAGAAGAAGTCATCTGCTTCCCTGTAGTGGCCCTCTTATATGAACCTGCGAAAGAAGACAAAGAAGAAGCAGAAATCTAGCCATTGTGACTCAACGACTAGGTCTGGACCTATCAGGCTCCACCCTGATCGGTCCAGGGAGGATCTGATCGGTCAGGGGACCGATCAGGCCCTACGCTGATCGGTCCCCAGAACGATCCCAACTCTCACAGAGAGTTGGTTGCGATCCCTGATCGATCTGTGGACCGATCAGGCCATTCCTTTTCCCAATCTGTTTGGTTACTGATCGGTCACCAGATCGACGGTCTGTGGACCGATCAGGCCATTCCTTCTCCCAATCTGTTTGGTTACTGATCGGTCACCAGATCGATCAGATGACCCAGTGTATCACTGGATCGGTCAGCAGACCGATCTAATTTCCCAGCCTTAAACCTAAATCCTTCCTGATCTAGAGAACGAGCTACCGGGCCCTCTCTGACCTAGTCCGGAGAACGAGCTACCGAGCCCTCTCCGACTTCCACGTCCGGTCCAGAGAACGAGCTACCGAGCCCTCTCCGACTTCCACGTCCGGTCCAGAGAACGAGCTACCAAGCCCTCTCCAACTTCGTCCAGTCCAGAGAACGAGCTACCGAGCCCTCTCTGACCTCCCATGCCAAGCTTCCATACTTGGACTTTTCCCCGTGCCAAGCTCCCTGCTTGGACTTTTCCCGTGCCAAGCTCCCTGCTTGGACTTTTCCGTGCCCAGCTCCCTGCTTGGACTTTTCCGTGCCAAGTCTCCATACTTGGACTTTTCCGTGCCAAATCTCCATACTTGGACTTTTCCCGAATCAGGTCAACTCAAGTCAGGTCAACTAGGTCAACCTTTACCAAAGGTTGCACCCACAATCCCCCAAGTTCCTATTCTTGTCAAACATCAAAATATAACTTTTCTATTCTTGTCAAACATCAAAATATACCTCGAGTCAGGTCAACTCGAGTCGGGCCACCCAGGTCAACCTTGACCTAAGGTTGCACCAATACTTCCGCTGTATGATCCTCTGTCTAACCATGCCGTCTGTCAGCGGCACTACCTCCCAAAATGATATCAAAAGATAGTCTGTTGTGTCTGTTGCTTGGCTGAGCAGAGTAGCCGCTCATCGGAATTCTACTGTCCACATACTGTCTGCTGTCGCGCCGAGCAAGATAGCCGCTCAGTCGGAAGTCTACTATCCAAGTGTTGTCTGTTGTCGGGCTGAGCTGAATGGCCACCCGACCGGAAGTCCGTTGTCTGCATGCCCGACTGATGTTGAGTCTACTGCTCAGCCGAATGGAGGAGCTGCTTGGCTTGGCTTCTGCGTGTCATTTTCCCTTGAGCGTCGGTTGTTTGAATGCTTCCCATGTCTAGGGCCATGGCGGATCGGATCCTTCTCCCCGGTCGGCGCATGCTTCGCCCGACCGACCGTTGCCCTATACACATTGACCGTCTTGACTTTGGCATCCACCGTGGCAGCGGGGTGGGACCCCTTATCATTACCGCATTAGTTTTTTGCTTCAGTCGACGGTTAGTTCTTCTGAAGAATCCTCACTCTGATACCACTTGTAGGCCCCTTGGCGGCCGACTAGAGGGGGGTGAATAACCCCTGCACAAAGACAACAAGAATACCTTCCTCAAGCTTATAACTTAATTAAACTAAACACTTGTATAAATAAAATAAGAGATAAACAAAAAGATGAGGCTCACAGATTTACTTGATTACAACCGGGGAGGTTGTTAATCTAAGGAAGTGAAACGTACTAATTTTCCTTCAGGCGGAGAAGCCTCTTTACAGAAATTAATGCATAGAAAAATGGAACTAAACTAATAAAGAGAAGTGCACAAGTATTGTTTATCAAAATGCTTATTGTTATTAGATTCTAGGACCAAGGCTGTATTTATAGCCTTGGTCTGGGCGCCTGGAAGGGTTCAAGGCGCCTGGATTGGGATATAATTTTATCCCCGACGCGTCGGTCAAAGTCCACGTCAATCATAATAAAATTTAGATTTCGGATGCTCATACCCAGAAAGTCAACATAGTTGACTTTTTCAGTTCGGGCCCTCTGCTTCGGTTCTGCTCGCATCGGTCTGGGTCTTCCACTCCGGCTCCGGTCGCTTGAGTGATTTCGGACATCCGGAATAGGGCTCACTCGAACCCAACTTCCGGCATTCTCGAGCAACCTTCCACTCCGGCTTCTCATCCCTCAGAAACGTCACGCGACTCCTTCTTGTTCGTCCGCGACACCTTGCCCCTCAGACGCACCAAGCCCGTCGTCTCTCTCACGTATCGTCCTTCACACTAACTGCGTCTTTTGCTGGACTCCCTGTGCTCCTAAGTTCTTGCATACTTAGACACAAGGTTAAATACAATAAGACCTAACTTGACTTGGTTGATCACATCAAAACCTCCACGGGGTACTTACACCAGTAGCAGATCCTTCGTGGATAATTGTAAGTGAAACTCAGCAATAAAGGCAAGTAAAACTGCTCATTATTTTCCTTTTTGGTGGACCGTATCACATAAAGTTACAAACACAAATAGGAGGAAAATAATGCGCAGAAAAATTCTGCCTAAAACAGAAAGATTGAATAGATTGCAAATACAAGAATAGAATAAGAATAATGCATAGACAAAAACTTCCACAAGAACATACAAAATAGGAAGGAGAGATGTATCATTTACGTAAACCACCAAATTTTTCCTTATAAAATCCTCACCTCCCATGTCCCAATCCTCAATAATGATGCAGGAAAATTCAAAGCTTTGATTTTGCTCAATGAGCTCGAAGAAGCTGAGAAGTCTGATTGTTCACCAAATTCTGAGTCCTTCGAGCTAGTGAAGCATAAAGTTTTACCTGTCTTTGCCTAAGAAAGCATCATCTGATTCATATCAGCTAGAGACGTACTCTTCCCGAGGTGAAGACCCAACGATCCAAGTTCCCCAAGCACATTGTTGTACAGAGCATGCAATAAGGTAGTATCAGGACATGGTATTACCTCTTTTCAAACGACACAGATCCATACTTAGAAAGTGTATCAAGATGGGGAAGGAAAGAAAAAGATCGGTCCTTTTGCACGAGATCATGAGAACCCAATCAAAATGATCGCTCAATGAGACAAACATAATGAGAAGAGAAAGTGAGGCATCTACCTGCTCACACGAAGTGCTCGCTTTCCTGACCCTCTTGTAGAGACGTATGCGCTTCTCGTCCAAGGGTTCCTCCACTTCCAACTTCACTGCCGGAGGAGGCGGAGCCGAGTGCGGGGTGGAATCAGATCAGCGCTTGCAGGAATCCGATGACCAAACCATTCAACCGGAAGATATCCAAAGTAGGAACCCTAGAACGCCCAGTTTCGCTGCTTCTCCACAGCTTTTACGCTTCAATCGCGCAGAGGTATTTCGCAGAAACAGAGGTGGAGGGATCTATTCGCAAGGGAGGTTGACCAATTTCGCCGAGGACGGCAAAGGGATTCTTTAATAGGGAATAATCTTGACTTAATTTAGTAAGTTTTTCCCACGTGGCATATACATTGCTTAGAGTATCCCTCAGTGGAGAAATTTGGGAGGGATATATTTCTAAATATTTTCTAATTTTAAATATCTCATCTCAAAAGGGATAAGGTTGTGTACAATGGATCCTTACTCGAGATCCCGCATGGCGGGAGATTCGTACACCGGACTGTTCTTAAATATCCCGACTGAAAAAGTATATTTTTTAAAATATTTCCTAATTTCAAATATTCTTTTTGGAAAGAGATATTTCTTTTAAGTATTTTTTAATTTTAAATATTCCGGTTGAAAAAGAAATATTATAGAGGAGATTTGAATGTATCTATGTTTTTAAAAAATAAAAAATAAAATTTTTTATATTTATATGGAATTTGGGATATTTAATAGATGGTTATGTCAATATTTAATTTATGAGATATTAAATTATATAATATTTGAGATATTTAAAATGTGAAATACAAACCTGCACCAACGTTGGAGTCAGTCTTTAATGATCAGCTCCAACGTGCTAGCTATGGTCTTTAAATATTAGTATTACTTGGTGTTGATTCATAGGTGGATCGTGTTGGTTTTGGCAGTGTCATCACCACCTCGATGCTGGTTTTTACAAAACAACACCATCTTGGTGTTGGTTTGCACAAACCAATACCAATGTGGATGATGCTGGTTTGGTGGTGTCAACACCATCTTAGTGCTGAGTTTTACAAACCAACACTACCTTACAAATGATCAAATGAGAAAGAAGGGAGTTGTTGCATGCATATGATAAATAGATTAAAAATATTTTATTTTATCTGTGTTAGATGCCCACTTCAGACGTTACCTACAAGAGCTCATATAAAGTGTACAAGATATTATTATATATATATATATATAGAGAGAGAGAGAGAGAGAGGTTGTACGCCCCATGTGCACACCTCACATGCACGACTATGGCCATTTGCCATGTGGTCGGTACTAAAAAAGTTGGCTAACACTTGCCCATAGTCATGCACGATGGTCACATGATCATCTAGTGTTTTTTTTTATTAAAAAAATTTATGACTTAAGTTTTAGGATTTAGGGTATATTATTTAGGCTAAAAAAATTATATATATATATATATATATATATATATATATATATATATATATATATATATAGTCTCTTAGCCAATTTCATAATTTTATTAAGAATTGGCTAATGTCTTCGTCATCATATGTGACTAATTAATCAACTATTGGGGGGCATTTTGACAAATATCAAACTTACAAGCACATTTCTAGACGAAGTGGGCTATCTTTTCTCAGCCCGTGTAGTAAATTTATGAGGCCATAAATTGGCCCATGAATTTATCTAGTCTTATATCGAACTGTCGGTTGTTGGCTTCCATCGTCAATGGCGATCCTGGTCCGCCCCAAGCATCTCCTCTGCCTCCTCTACCAAAACCAAAAATCTGCCGCCGTTGGCCTCCTCCCGCTCCCCCTCTCTCGCCATTTCTGCGATGCCTCTTCACTCAGACCTAATTCTAGCCCTAGCTCCGATGCTCGGTCGCGTACTCCCCTCGAGAAGCAATTTGACTCATGGGTCGATCGCCTCCGGCCGGGGTTCACCTCCAATGACGTAGCCAAAGCCATTCGAGCGCAATCTGACTCTGATCTCGCTCTCGACCTCTTCCGGTAGACCGCCCTCCGCCCTGGCTACCGCCACGACGGCCCAGCCTATCTCGCCATGCTCCAGGTCGCCGTCTTCAACCACCGCTACTCCCAGGCGGAGATTCTTGTTGACGAGATCCTCACCGGCGCCTACCCCCCGGATCTACCCCTCTTCAACACCACCATCCGATTTTGCTGCTCCCGCCGCCCCTTTTCTCCCACGCCTTCAATCTATACAAGCGGATGTAGCAGTGTCGGGGTAGCAGCAACAACAGCAGCAACGCCCCGGCGTGCCGGCCATCTATAGAGACCTATTCGATGCTCCCGGTGGCGGTGCTTCGCCAGATCGGCAAGCCACCGGTCTCCTACGTGTACCTCCACTCCATCCGCTCGCTGGCAAGGCAGATGAAGTCTTCGGGCATGATCCCGGACACCTTCGCGCTCAACCTCATCATCAAGGCCTACGTGCTGTGCCTGGAGATGGAGGAGGCCATCTGAGTGTTCAGGGAGATGGGGCTCTACGGGTGTGAACCCAACGAGTACTCCTACGGCTACATCGTGCAGGGGCTTTGCCAAAAGGGGTGGTTGGAGAAGGCAATGAACTACTTCAAGGAGATGAGATCGAAAGCACTAGTGCCCACGGCGACTATACATGGCGGTGATCTACAGCCTGTCGCTGGAGCGGCGGCTAGAGGCGGCGTTTGAGGTGGTATACGACATGCTGGAGAACCGCAAGGCGCCGGACATTCTGACCTACCGGACCTTGCTGGAGGAGATGTGCAGGGAGGGGCGGTCGGAAGTGGCATACGATCTGCTGGAGGAGCTCCCACAGAGGAAGGGCACCATAAAAGGAAGGATACACTCCGACTTGTTGGCCAGCCTGCACTGGGTTTGCCAATCGCGGCATTAATTGCTGCTTCTTGTTTGAAGTAAACTTTGGCCCTTTCTGAGCATGATCCATTCCGGAATCATTCAAAAATATTTTTATTTTTCATTTTAATTATGCAAATGGGGAGAGATTGTTGGTTGCTACTCGGAAAACCTAGAGGTTCCACTGTACAAAAATTTTGTACAAAGGTCTGAACCTTTTCCTAGCTACCATGTGTTCTTTTAAATTAAATTTTGGATCGCCTGTGGAACTTAGCACGTTTGATCCAAAACTTAATCTATTTGTTCTTTTAGGTTTTGATTTGGATCTCCTGCGGAACTTAACACGTTCAATCCAAATCACCTAAGTTATTAATTCCATTAAATATTAATTTCCATAATTGGTTCCCAGTACTGACGCGGCGAGGCACATGACCTTCTTGGATATGAGAGCAACCACCACCGACTAGACAAAACCTTTTATGGAAAGCTAATATTTAATTTCCTAAAATAACTTTAGGTTAACCGAAAAGAACAATCAAATCACAAGGAAAAGAAAAAACAAAAGAACACAACATCGAAAAACATATTCGAAATACTAGAATCGTAAGCCTCTTGTATTTGGTATTATTTCCAAAAATAACTAGTATGATGCGGAAAGAAAAATTACTAGTTATACCTTTTAGAAAAACCTCTTGATCTTCTACCGTATTCCTCTTCTAACCTCGGACGTTGTGTGGGCAACGATCTTTCGAGATGAGAAACCACCAAAGCACCTTCTTCTCCTCCTAGCTAGGTTCGGCCAAAACAAGAGCTTTACCAAGGATGAAGAAAATCACCAACCAAGCTCCAAGGGATGCAAGCTTTCTCTACTTCTTCTTCTTCTTCTCCAAGTAGTATCCGACCACCACAAGAGCTCCAAGCCAAGAGAGAGGTTTCGGCCACCACAAAGAGGAAGAGAGGAAGAGGATGGCCGGCCACTCCAAGGAATAAGAGAGGGAGAAAAATAATAGAGGTTGTACCTCATGAAGGCACCCCAACCCCCTCTTTTATATTCCTTAGCCTTGGTAAATTAGGAAATTTAATTACAATAAAATTTCCTTAATTTTCCTTGACATGAATTAATTGATAAAAATAAAATAAAATTTCCCAATTAAACTTATAATGGTCGGCCATATCATAGAGAGACAAATTAGACAAGTTTCAATCAACAAATTAAAACTTCCTAATTTGTTTCCGGAAATTTTAAAAATAAAATTTCTCTTCAAAAATCCCTTCATGGTTGATAAAAAGAAATTTCTATAATTTTAATTTTTCAACATGTGAATAATTTTCAAAGAGAAAATAAAATATCTTTCCAATCTACAAATAAGGAAAGAGATCTAATCTCTTTCTTTAATCTTTTGTAGATCCTTTTAAGAGAGATATTTTAATTTTAATTCTCTTTAATAAATTATATCTTCCACATAATAAAAATTAAAATTAAAATTCTTTTTAATTTCATTAAGGTCGGCCCCTTCTAGCTTGGGTTCAAGCTAGGGCCGGCCACCCATAAACCATGCTTAGGCCAGCCCTAGCTTGATTCCCAAGCTAGCTTGGCCGACCCCCTTTAGGTGGGTATAGAAGGTGGGTATAGGTAGGTATAGTACTCTATAAATAAGAGGCTACGATAGGGACCGAGAGGAGGAATTGGTTTTGGTTTCCCGATAAAATTAAGCATCCCGTGTTCGCCCCGAACACACAACTTAATTTTATCAATAATAATTCATTCCACTAGAGAACTATTATTGAACTACCGCACCAATCCCAAATTACATTTTTGGGCTCCTTCTTATTATGAGTGTGTTAGTCTCCCTGTGTTTAAGATATCGAATGTCCACTAATTAAGTGAGTTACTGACAACTCATTTAATTAATATCTTAGTCCAAGAGTAGTACCACTCAACCTTATCGTCATGTCGGACTAAATCCACCTGCAGGGTTTAACATGACAATCCTTATGAGCTCCTCTTGGGGACATTATCAACCTAGTATCTTTAGGACACAGTTTCCTTCTATAATCAACAACACACACTATAAGTGATATCATTTCCCAACTTATCGGGCTTATTGATTCATCGAACTAAATCTCACCCATTGATAAATTAAAGAAATAAATATCAAATATATGTTCTTGTTATTATATCAGGATTAAGAGCACACACTTCCATAATAACTGAGGTCTTTGTTCCTTTATAAAGTCAGTATAAAAGGAACGACCTTAAATGGTCCTACTCAATATACTCTAAGTGTACTAGTGTAATTATATAGTTAAGATAAACTAATACCTAATTACACTACGACTTTCCAATGGTTTGTTCCTTTCCATCTTGGTCGTGAGCTACTGTTTATAATTTATAAGGAACCGATAACATGATCTTTTGTGTGTGACACCACACACCATGTTATCTACAATATAAATTAATTGAGCAACTATATTTATCATAAATGTAGACATTTGACCAATGTGATTCTTATTTCTAGATAAATATTTATACCAAAAGCTAGGCTTTTAGTATACATCCTAACAGAGATCACCCGCTGTTCTTTAGAATGCACACTAAAGATTATGGAAATGATCATCTCATAGCCTGTTTATTACAATCACAATTTTCAATCATATGGAGAGGTGTTATTTTGATTCTTTCAAGTTGATCATCATATGGATAGAAAGGTATAAAAATATCTTTCTAGTCGCAAAAGAATCTCATAGAACAATTAATATATATGTTCACTAATAAAAAGTTGAAGCTCTCAGAGCCTACAAAATGCAGAATGCAAAACAAATATGTACAAGAAGTTAAGGGTAGGAGATTTATCTGGTTTTTTTTCTATATCAAGTAGGGTTGAATAAGAACATCGTGGCAATGAGGATCTATTATAAATTCCACGAATGATACTTGGCCTCTAATGATACCTCGGCCTCTAGTGTTGAATAAGGTTCATCGTCGGATCCGATGATGGATTGTTCAACAGAAGACTGAGAATCATTGCCAAAAAATTGTGTTATAAAGTCCCCTATCTCTTTGTCGAATAGAGCATCGCAAGGCAATGATGTGTTTCCTAAAGACAGCTCCTCAACTTTAGTCATAGATAAAGTTTAGTCCTAACAGTTTCTGGATAGATGAATTATCGAAAGGTGATGCAGCTGGAGCTAATATTATTACTTGAGCATGGTGAAGGCGTGTCTTGTGAATCAAAATCAGGTGTCCTCCTGAAAGAATCCTGTGTTTCCATCTTATTGGAGATTGATGATATTGCACAAGGGAGACCAGGTTCGTAAAAGTCGGATAAAGTGGTTCTAGAATCATCCTTAATAACATCATTAATATGACTTTTAGAATCATTTTGATCTTCCAAAACTGAGTACTGAGAATCAAAGTAAGACGATTCTAATATATATCATCTTGCTGACTAAGTAGCTTGAAATGAGGATCACAGTCGATAAATTTCTCAAAATTCTTGCTCAACAAGGTCTGGGGGCATTGAAGTAGATGCCTCCTGCAGCATCCATTTGGTAAAAGTTACAATATAGACATAACCAAACAGGTAAAATTTTGATTTATTTATCTTTCAAACAATTTGAGATAGGCAACAAACATATATATCTTCAGGCAAAATTTGTTATATCACATCAAGCTTAGTTTAAATAGGTTTAATCAAATAATAATATAATATTTGAAGCACAGACTGAAAGAGTCAAGGAAGGCAACATGTAGTCAGGTTACCAAAAAGGACATGCTTTACTTTGTCGATGATCATATAAAACTTAATATTAAAAATATTCATAAAAAAGGTATAGTTTAACTAAGTTAATCAAATTTAAACAATTGACAAGAAGGAAGCAACCACAATATTCAAAAGGCAAACACTTACACTAGACTCCAAAAAATATATACTGAAGATAAAATCTGATTATTTTTTACTGAAGTACCAATGACAAGAACCACCGATTAAATGATAATATCACTCCCAAAGCTTAGATTTTGCGCCAACTTGCAACAGAAAAGGTGAATTTCAGTAAATGAGGGAAAATATAATTTACATCTACCTATGTATGTATGCTTGGCCGTTGGTAAAATCTCGAGCTGCTTGCCACAGTGTATGTTTCCTTGGTTGAGGATTAGTCGCTTAGAAGAAAAGAGGTGGTCTTTCTAACTAATAAACAATTGCCAACATGTTACCCATAAAAAATAACCAATATATACCAACACAAATTGAGAAAAAATAAATCCTACCACAATATCCAAAGTCCCATGGTCACCTTCAAAAAATACTGCCTTAATTGCAGTAATGTCCGACCAATGAAACTCAATCTTGCTCTTCAAGCCACCTTCGAGAACTTCCCATACAAGTTTACGTTTGGTGAAGTAACATTTTTCCACTAAATCACCTTCATATCTAGACACACACTGTTTGCCAATAGAACATAGTGAACTTCTCCACAAACTTAACCAATCTGGTAAAGGGTTACTTGACAAAAACATATGAGAATTAGAATGCACTAGATCACCTATAAAGAATTCATGAAATGAACCTTCAAGGAGAAAAGACAATGACTAGAAATAAACTATGTTCCAATGGCAAATCCCTCGTTGATAATTGTACGTAAAACTCAGCAATAAAGGCAAGTAAAACTGCTCATCATTTTTCTTTTTGGTGGGTCGTATCACGGAAAGTTACAAACACAAATAGGAGGAAAAGAATGAGCAGAAAAATTCTGCGCAAAACAAAAAGATTGAATAGATTGCAAATACAAGAATAAAATACCAGAATAATGCATAGATAAAAACTTCCATAAGAACATATAAATAATAACAGGAAGGAGAGATGTATCATTTACGTAAACCACCAAATTTTTCCTTATAAAATCCTCACCTCCCATGTCCCAATCCTCAATAATGACGCAGGAAAATTCGAAGCTTTGATCTTGCTCAATGAGCTCAAAGAAGCTGAGAAGTCTGATTGTTCACCAACTTCCGAGCCCTTCGAGCTAGTGAAGCATAAAGTTTTACCTGCCTTTGCCTGAGAAAGCATCATCTGTGATCTTGTCGGGAATTTGAGAAGACGGAACTGCCGGAGTGACATGGCTGGAATGTTGACCGCATCTCCATGACCCGGATGGTGAGCTATCTTCTGTGTTGACCAAGTCGTCAGAAGTCCTCTGGTCAACAGTACTTGTAGCCAGCGACCGGATTGCCTTGGTCTCTGGTACCCCGATGCTCAAGGTGGATCCCACAAACACAAAAGCAACCGAATAATAGTAGAGCAACTAAATAAATACAAAATGAGTACAGTGACGTACCCTGGCCCCGAGGGGCGCCCTCGGATGGATCGGTGAGCTGGTCGTGGTGCTGATCGAGTCGTCGCGACCGTGCAGGGTTGATGAGTGTGAGTCAGATGAGGAGCCGGCTCTAGGGGTGACGACAAGAAATCCGATGCAGCATGGATCCAAAATGTGATATGTAGGCTGAAATATGACAGTGACACCTAGGCCAGGATACCACAGCGGCTCGCAGGCCGACGCACAGCACGCAGGCTAGATAATACCAGTAACTCCCAATCGTAATGGCGGTACGAAGAGC
The DNA here is from genome assembly GCF_018446385.1 of Zingiber officinale. NCBI lineage: Eukaryota > Viridiplantae > Streptophyta > Magnoliopsida > Zingiberales > Zingiberaceae > Zingiber > Zingiber officinale. Next base: position 26,559,445 of record NC_056004.1, read on the forward strand.
GAAATACAACGGCTCGATTGCCGGAATCACATCGGCTCACGGGCCAAACATCATCTCGACTCGGAGGCCGGAGTAGACAAACCTGAGCACTCAAACGACGGCTGCCCGGAGGGTGACGGGGACCGCTAGAGGAGGCAGTAGTAACAGTGGTGAGGGCGAGAAGAGGTGTGATCGCTAACAGAGAATGGAGCTACTCTAGCAGAGAGCCCTCGTGCCCGGGGGAGAGGGGCTACCGGCAGTGGGCATGACCAGCGTCAGAGGCGACGAAGGTATCATCCGCGTGCGCTTCTACTGTGGTGACTAGGCGTGAGGAAGCCCACGCCAGAGGAGGTTTCCAGTGAGAGGAGAGGCAGCTCCCTTGTTCCAGCAGCTGGTGACTGGTGAAGGAGAAAGATGTGGCGTGCCTCCATCACGGCGACAACTGGTCTCAGCCGACGGCGGTCTGGAACGAAGAGGAGAAGGGACAGAAAAGCATAGGCAGCCTCGCTAGCCAGCGGTGGCCGGTGCCAGGGCTGCTGAGGAGGAGCGACGTCAGGGGTGGGGTCGGTGGCGAACCAGGCGGAGGCAACAGCTCAAACCCCCCTCCCCCCTTGTGCTTGGCGGCGACGGAAAACAAAAGCACGAAGCCCCCACCCTCGGGTGAATAGTGCCACCACTTAAAACCAAAACCCTATTGATGTCAAATGACAAAAATGCCCTTCCCTCTCATTTCATCACCGTATCACAAGCCTCCCCTTCAACTCTAATCGAAGGAGGCGCAAGTCTGACTGACTAGATAGTCTGTCGTAAAAGCTGAATCGCTCTCATAACAGAACCAAATCGATGAACCCCTCGTATAATGCCACGCAAGCGGTCGTTATAGTAATGGTGTCGCATGAGAGATGGTAGTGATGCTAAGCGAACTACGGTAAATGACACTGCGTCGATAATCGGACAAATGTCAAGTGAGTGACCAGGCGACAGGCGGGGCGCCAAGAGGGCGACCGAAAAAGTGTCGACCGAGCAATCAGAAGAAGGTCGATCAGGCGAAGAGGGACTGGGCAAGTGGGGCAGAGCGTGCGACCGTGGAGATGTGAACCGAGGGATCGGTAGAATGTCGACCAGGGCACCGAAAAATGTCGGTCAAATTGTCGTAAAATGCGACCCGACGACCAAAGTGCTGACCGAGCGACTGAGAGAATATCGGCCCGTCGATCGTAAAATGCTGACCAGGCCATCAAAATAATGTCGATCGGTTCGATCGAGTAATTCAAGCGTGTGGTCGAGCGGACGATGGGCGATACCGGTCGGACGACTACGAGAGTGTTGAACGAGCGGCCCGGAGCATACCAACTGGGCGATCGTAAAATGCTGGCCCGACAATCAAGTAGTACTGAGTGGGATGATGCCGAGTAGGAGAGGATCGTGATAGCGAAAAGCACGACGTCGGTGTCCCGAGTGGGTGCGAGGCTCATGCGACCGAAGGGCATGGAACCTGCAGGATACCCTAGTATGACACCAGTGAAGATACTTCAGTCCTAGACCCGTGGTGATACGATGGTCTGAGATCAGTGGAGATACTCTTGTCCGAGATCATTGGAGATAGCTCAACCCCGAACGGGAGAGATGGATGCTCTGATAAGCTGGTTTGTGACCGGTAGAGATTGCTCGACCCCGAACGGGGGAGATGGATGCTGATAAGCTGGTATGTGATCAGTGCAGACTGCTCGACACTGAACAGGGGAGATGGATGCTCTGATAAGCTAGTCGGTGACCAGTGAAAATTGCTCAACCCCGAACGGGGGAGGTAGATGCTCTGATAAGCTGGTCCGTGACCAGTGAAAATCGCTCGACCCCGAACGGGGGAGATAAGAGAAGTCGTTGAGTTGGTCCGCGACCAGTGAAGACCGCTCGACCCCGAACGGGGGAGATAGGAGATCCAATATGCTGGTCCGTGACCAATGAAGACCGCTCGACCCGAACGGGGGAGGTAGGAGATTCGTTCAATACACACATAGTATACTAGTGTAATTTTATAGTCAATGATCCTGTCTGAGCTTTGGAGGGCCTAGCCAGGGATTCCCACTCCGGTCTTAGGTCACTGACGATAGTGTTAGTTGGTCTCTTGTGCGCAGGAAACCTTGGAAGCTTTGGATCTCATTTTTCTTCAGTCAGATTTCTTTCTCGTCATTGGATCTTCGCACAAGGAGGGCATTCTGTGACTCTATTCTCCTCGATCCGCTTTGGGTTTCTTGGATTGGTATTCAATCAGGTATTATTCTTCATCAGCAGTAGGTTTTTCTCCCAGCTTTCCATTTTGTCAAGCTTCTCAGACAGGATCAGTCAAGATAAACTAATAACAAATTACACTACAAACATTCCAATGGTTTGTCCCAATCCATCTTGGTTGTGAGCTACTATTTATAATTTATAAGGAACTGATAACATGATCTACTGTGTGATATCACACACCATGTTATTTACAATATAAATTAAATGGACAACTGTATTTAACTAAATGTAGACATTTGACCAATCTGATTCTTATTTCAAAATAAATGTTTATACAAAAGTTAGGCTTTTAGTATACATTCTAACACTTAGACCCTACAGGCACTGCATAAACCTACAAAAGTTAGAATGGGATTGATCAAATCTCTCTAGGTTATCAATGAATTTTGATCGAAATCTATTGATAGATCTAGGATATTTGGATTTCTAAAATTTTGCTATGAGATGGGAGAGATTAGTGTGTAGAAGGTATATATGGTGTCTAATCCTGGTCCTAATACGTATAGGCAAAGTTATGGTCATGTACCAACTAGCACAGACTAGCACCACTTTGGTACTGATCTTCAGAAATCAACAATACAATGTTAGTTCTGATCAAAACTCATTGATAGACTTAGAGAGTTTTAGTTAGACTCATTCCAACTCTTTTAGATTTCTGTAGTGCTCGGGAGTCCAAGGGTACCATCTGTTATCATCATAAAGGATTCTCAATATTGCGCAAAAGGTTTAGAAAGTTTCAAATTCTGTGTCAATTGGCACAGACCTATAACTTCATGTAGGAGATTCAAGACTAGGATTTCTCACCATATCTACTTTCTACATACTCCATACTTCTATCTCATTATAAAATTTTAGAAATCCAAGTTGTCTAGGTCCAATAATATGTTTTGATCAAAACCTATTGTTAGACCAAGAGAGCTTCGATCTGACCCAATCCAACTCCCGTGGGTTCATTAGGTGAACCTGAGTCCAAATCAACTCTCTTTTACTATTTTAAGGGGCCCTTTCAATAGTATTTAAAATGATTTGAAACTTTCAAAATACTATGGTGCTGATTTTCAAAAACCAATACCACAATGTGTGATCAGAACCAACACCGTGACATGGTCTTAAAAAACTAGCACCATAGTTTGTGCTAGTTAGCATGTGATCATGATTTCGCTTAGGCGTATTAGGACTAGGATTGAACACCATATATACTTTCTACACACTAACCTCTCTCATCTCATGGTAAAATTTTTAAAATCTAAATACCATAAAATACATCAATGATTTTTGGTCAAAACTCATTGATGGACTTAGAGAGATCTAATCGGGACCATTCCAACTCATACAATTTTTGCAGTGCTCAAGAGTTCAAATGTGCCCTCTGTTATCATCATAAGATTTTTAACATTTCTCAAAAGGTTTAGAAAGTTTCAAACTTTATGTAAATTGGCACGGGCTTATAAATTCGTGTAAGAGACTCAAGATCAATATTCCTCACCATATCTACCTTTTACACACTCTACACTTTCATCTCATTGTAAAATTTTAGAAATCCAAGTCATCTAGGTCCATTAATAGATTTTGATCAAAACTCATTGATGGAGTAAGGGAGTATCAGGCTCATTCTAACTCATGTAGGTTTCTGCAATACCCATGAGTCCAAATGTGCCCTCCATTATCATCATAAAGGATTCCAGCATTACTCAAAAGGTTTAGAAAGTTTCATACTTTGAGCAAATTGGCACGAACCTATAACTTTATGTAGGAGACTCAAGATCAAGATTTCTCACCATATCTACCTTCTACACATTCCACACTTCCATCTCATTATAAAATTTTAGAAATTCAAGTCATCTAGGTCAATCAATGGATATCGATCAAAATCTATTGATGGAACTAGAGAGCTCTGATCGAGCTCATTCTAACTTCGATGGATTTAATAGGTGAACATGAGTCCAAATTGTTGGTGTCTCTATACGTGTACAGAAATATGTTTTCGAAAAACACACAGTGAAAGCATAACAATTTCCTAAAATATTACAATATGCATCACACACATCCACAAAAACATACATGTGTAGACATAATTATAGAATAAATTTTTTATTAGAAATTATACCTATCGGATGACGTTTAACAAAAACAACATCAACTAGTAAGCCTCATAAGATTTGTCTCTATTCATATCCACACTGAGATACCTTTAAGATGACTTCACAAAGCCATAAGTTGCATATTCGCTTCAGTACTAGCCAAAGAAAGGAGATGATGTGATCCGAGAGAATAATCCATGGCACGGTTTGGTGCCTAGTGGCAATTGCAACCTGGCAGCACCAAACAGAGGACACATCAACCCTTTGGTGTTGTCTGATAGCTGGAGTGGCTCTCGTTCAGCTGGGTGGACAAAAATGAGAAGGTGGATGGCCAAAAGGCCGACGGTAGTAGGGTGGTCAATGGCTAGTTAGCTACAACAATAGGGTAGGTCGGTGGCTGGTCGACGACGACGGCAACTAAGAGTGGCAGTACCCTTGGTTTCGGTGGCACAAGAGAGGGAGAAGAGGAGAGGAATAAAACCTAAAATTAATTTTCTTTATTTTCCTCCTTATAGAGGGGTTTTATACACCTTCATCAGGATTTACCCAATCCATTAGCAATAAGTTTGGTTCAAAATCAAACCAATTTGGTTTAAAATCAAACTAATTTTGATTCATTACTAAACCAAAGTGAATCCAATTCGCCTACAAGAGGTGTGACCCACGAATGCAAGAATTAGAAGATGATTGGCTGAGAATCAACATCTTTCACACAACTTGTATAGTTACGGACAAAGTTTGCAAGATGATATTGATAGTAGAAGCTGTGAAAACATTATATCTGAAGAAGCTGCTCAAAAGCTACAATTGAAGATAAATCGTCATCCAAAACCTTACAAGTTGTCATGGCTTAGCAAAGGGAGTGAGGTAACCATGGATAGGCGTTGTTTTTTATCTTTTTCTATTGGTAGCAAGTATTACGACTAGCATGGTGTGATATTGTGTCAATAGATGAATGCTATGTACTGTTGGGATGACCTTGGCAATATGATCGCAACGTCATCCACGATGGACGTAAGAACACCTACACCCTCGGCATCAAAAGGAGGAACCTTATATTTTCTCCTCAACGAGAAAGAACCCTTTCAAATTTAATAACCTATAACTTTACACTCACTACAACAAAAAATTACTTTCTGCAGTGCATCATCAATAATGCATGGTTAAGGCACGCCATTGATAATAATTTTTATAGTGCACCCAATTAAGTGCACTGCGGATAATATTATATTTTTATAAATAACAATATGAAAAAATAATATATTGTCAAATATATTTTTACAACATGTAATGCATAATATTAAAATTAAATATTAACAACACTTTTGTGTGCTATTAAATTCATGTTTTAAAATTAAACTAATAACAGTGCACTGTTATTTTTTTTTTTTTTTTTTTTTTTGTCGGTACCACACCAACACCCAAAATTTACTTGCCCTAACCTTCCCTTTCGCATCGTCGTTCCTTTCATCTTCCCTTCGTTCCTTTTCTCTTCGCAATCACAGCAAATAAGGAGGAGCTCTTCTTCCCTATGGAGGAGTGCTTCTTCCCTCTCCACAGCAAGAAATGAGGCTCATCGTTCCTCTCCACAGCAAGCAAAGAGGAGCTCTTCTTCCCTCTCCGCAACAAGAAAGGAGGAGCTCTTCTTCCCTCTCCGCAGCAAGCAAGGAGAGGCTCTTCTTTCCCTCTCCGCAACAAGTAAGGAGGCTCATCTTCCCTCTTCGTAGCAAGCAAGGAGGAGTTCTTCTTCCCTCTCTACAATAAGTAATGAGGTGCTCAAAGGTAACCCTAAATTTCATTTTTTTCTCAAAGCCCTGCAATTTGTTATCCAAATCTCGTAGGGCTAGTTCCTGCAAAAAAAAAAAAAAATCTATTTATATTTAGTTACATGCGGTTTCAATTTTCTAATTCTTATTCACTGAGATTTTGGCTATATAGGCCAAGAATTTGGTTGATCCATTAGCATATAAGGAATATAGAGAACAACAGAAGAAAGAAAAGATGGAAGCTAAAGCATGCTTCCCGCATCACAGTATCTTTTCTTTTTGATTGGCTTTTTAATCTATACTCAACATACATTACATAAACTCCTGTGTTTTTTTTTTTTTTTGTGTTGTAGATACAAAAACGGTTACCTAAAGTAAACAAGCTTCTAGCAACTCATCTTCACTAAGGAGGAGGAGGAGGAGGAGGAGGAGGAGAAATGGCTGACACAGATGATATTAGGGCAAAAAATGTCAAAGAATAATAAGGGACTAAACACTGAGATCCTGAGAAATATACATTTTGTAACAACGCTTGAGGAAAAGGTACAACCCAACAATTGGAAATATTTCTTAGTTAATGTGATATGACCATCATTTTTTAGTTAAATATGATACTTTTTTGCAATGTAATGTCTGGTACTTTTTTGTAATATAATATCTTAATTTTTCTAAGTGCAGCCAAATACTTGGTGTGCATCATCATTATTTTTGGTTTCTTCCTATCGTCTTATGAAGCGATTGACATTTTGGCTATGTACCAAGAAAGACAGGTTAATGACTTGTGCTGGAGAATGTCTGCATGACATACTTTATTATAGCTCAAGCAATTCTCAGCTGACTTTTCAGTCTTGGCTTGATTCATTGAAAGAGTGTATTTATAAAGCTCAATTTTGGCCAAATCATTTTTTGTACTGATTTTTGCCTCCCTTTTTTATCTGTTATATCTTAGTTGCTACTGTTTCTTTCCATTTCCTTGTCCAAATAATTACTATTTGTTGATTAAATAGATAATTAATTATATCGGAATATGTTAGACATATTTTTATTCTCAGGAAAAATATGTAAAATTTAGAACAATGAGGGTAAATCAAGACTACATTCACACAATGAGCTATAGAGAATTACATTCATTTGGCATGCATGATGATAAAATTATTATTTATCAAATTTTATGAAAAGTTTTACAAATATACTTAATTAGCAACATTATTATTTGTTCTAATAATTTTTTATATGTTTTATGCTTAAGAAAAAGCAAGTCATGTAGATACATCAATTACACGATCAAAAGTTTGGATTGAAATGGAGAACATATTGGTCAAGCTATTGGAGAGAAAATGATAATAAAACTATCTATTTGTTATTTGTAGAATTCACAAATAACAATCTAAATTTCTTATATTTTATCAAAAGTTGTCTCTTGCTATTTGCAGAACAAAAAAAAAAGAGTGTTCACCTGAAGTTGTTGCAGAAGGTCAAATTACATCCATAGATCAAAAAGTAAAAGTGCATCACGTTCTTCTTGGTGGATCTCGTTGGAAAGTTTGGGTTGATAGAGTTTTTATGGAGAAAGTGGACCTAATTCTTCTAAATGATGAAATGCTTTTTCTCGAGGATGCAATAGGAAGCACAGCCGCTTAGTTATTTAAGTTTATAATTTTGTATGACTGATATATATTTTCCTTATTTTAAAGTCATATACTCTATTGTAGGAAAGAAACTATGTTACTAAGTGAATTTTTTTTACTAGTTTGGATTGTTTTAATTAAGTATTATATTTATGGTCGTATGTGATTTATAATTGTTTGAGTTTTGATTTTATAATTGTGTATATGTTGTATTATAATTGTATGCGATATATGTATATGGTATTATAATTTATGTGTGGCATCTTATGTGGTAGTTGAATGATCGTAACCACAGTGTGCACCATGAGCTGTGAATGCTCATAACCACAGTGCATGTCGCGCGATGCAAATGCTCTAAACTGCAGCGCGTATCTCATGCTGTGAATGCTCTTAACTACAGTGCATGTCACACGTTGTGAATGTTCTTAACCGCAACACACGATGCGCGTTGTTGATGTTTTATGACTTTTAATAGTCTGCAGTTGTGCAGCGTGTGATGCGCGTTGTGGATTACATAATTACGCGCTGTAGAAAGTCAAATTTGTTGTAGTGACTACTTTCTATGTCTATATTTTTGAATGTGATGAAGCACGGACATGTGGTATATTCTTTGCTTCCTTACGAAAGTAATGTAATAGACCTAAACTCAGATCTATCAGCTGAGGAATAACAACTCCTATCTGAATTTGCTGATTTGATGAGCGAAGACCTTTTTCCAAGTCTTTCCCCTATGAGAGACATTCAACATCAGATTAACCTCGTGTCGAGGTCAGGATTGTCTAATGGGTTGGCATACTGTTTTAGCCCTAACGATGCCGAAGAACTACAATGATAAGTTGTGAAGCTATTGAGATGAGGCTATATTTGTAAGAGTATGAGCCCTTGTGCAGTCTCTGTCCTACTCATATCTTTGAAAGACGGTTCATGGTGAATGTGTGTTGATAGCTGAGCTATCAACAAAATCATGGTGAAGTATAGATTTTCTATTCCTCGCTTAGATGACATGTTGGATTAACTTTTCAGTTCTAAGATATTCTCCAAGATCGATCTTAGGAGTGTATACCACCATATTCGAATCAAGTCCGGAGATGAATGGAAGACCGCCTTCAAGACATAGCATGGGCTATACGAGTGGATGGTCATGCCTTTCAGACTATCGAATACACCTAGCATGTTCATACGATTCATGCATCAAGTCTTGCGACCTTTCATGGGAAGATTCATGATTGTATATTTTGACGACATCCTCATTTATAGTCCGACATGAGCTTTTCACCTTGATCATCTCCAAATTATTTTTGAGAAGCTATAGGTGGAATACTTATTCGTTAGCAAAAGGAAATGTTCTTTCTTCATAACCACAATTTCATTTTTTATATTTATTGTGTATTTTGATGGTGTTCGTGCAAATCCATCAAAGATGGATGCAATCTTAGAATGGTTGTAGCCAAAAACTATTTACGATGTCCGAAGTTTCCATGGATTGACAGTTTTCTACTGTCGGTTCATTCGAAAGTTCAGTGCCTTAATTGCTCCTATCATTGAGTGTCTCAAGGGGCGTGAGTTCATATGGACCGAAGCGACTATGACTAATTTTCAACTAGTGAAGCAAAAGATAACTGAAGCACCTGTTCTACACTTCCAAATTTTGACAAACTATTCGAAGTAAATTGTGATGCATTTAACATTGGTATTGGTGGTGTTCTAAGTCAATCAGGACGCGCCATTACCTTCTTCAATGAGAAATTATTCGGTGCCGAGAAAAATTACTCTACCTATGATCTGGAATTCTATGCTATTATGCAATTCTTGAAGTATTGACGCCATTATCTCATGTAGAATGAATTTATCTTGTTCACTGATTATAAGACTTTGAAGTACGTCAACGGCCAATATAAGCTGAGTAGTCAACACGCCAAGTGGGCAAACTACGTGCAGGAGTTCAGTTTCTCACTGAACCATCAATTTGAGAGTCTCAATCGCGTTGCAGATGCTCTAAGCTATTGTTATTCCCTACTTACTACCATGAGCATTAGGGTTGTCAGCTTTCGATCTTTCTCAGATATATATGTTGTTGATCCCTCCTTCGGTAAGATATTTTAGGAGGTAACTAATGGGCTTTGTAATGGTTTTATTTTGCACAATAATTATCTATTTCGTGGACTATGATTATGCATTCCGAACTATTTCTTAAGGTAGCACATTATCAATGAATTGTACAACGAATGAGACCTCTGCCAAGATAAGACATTAGCTCTCATCATTTCCGACTTCTATTAGCCCAAGCTAACTAGCGATGTAGCTCAATTTGTGCACCATTGCTCTGTCTATGAGCAATCTAAGGGACCCTTACTAATGCTGGTTTGTATATTCCCTTACAATTCTTGAAGCCCCTTGGTGAGAGGTTATTATGAATTCCGTATTGGGTTTACCCGGCACACAATGAATCGTAGAATCTATTATAGTTGTGGTGGATCGATTCTATAAGATGACTCACTTTGTGGCATATAGAAAAATCATGGTTGTTGTTCAGATTGTCACCCTCTTCTTTAAAGAGATTGTCCGTTTATATGGTATTTCTCAAACTATTACTTCATATTGTGATACTAAATTTGTTAGTCAATTTTGGAAGAGCTTATGTGAAAATCTAGGATGAAGCTAAAATTCAACAATGTCTATCACTCTCAGATGGATCCTCAGACCAAGGTGGTGAATCAGAGCTTGGAAAATCTTCTAAGATGTCTTTATAGGAACCAAATCGAAGCAATGTGATCTAGTTTTACCATAAGAAAAATTTGCATACAACATATCAAAGAACATGACTACTGTCTTGAGCCCTTTTGAAGTTGTTTATGGATGAAACTTTCATTCAGGGTACTGAATTTAGTCTCTATTTCATGTCCAGGACAAGCTAACCCTAAGGTTGAAGAGATGATTGAGCATCTTCAGGTTATTCATGAGCATGTTAAGCAAACTATTCAGGAAAGCAACATCGAGTACCAGATCAGGGTAGATCAGCATCGACATTAGGTTCTTTTTAATGTTGGTGATATGGTTTGGGTTGTATTAACATGTAAATATTTTCCTATTGGTGAAAACAACAAGCTCAAAGATCGAAAGATTATACCTTGTGAGGTACTAGAAAAGATTAATCATAATACCTACAGGTTGCGTCTTCCAAGTCATTTAAAAATTTCTGATGTTTTTAATGTAAAACACCTAAGTCCTTGTACTGTGGAGCCGGATACTGTTGGTGCGGGAACATCCGACGATCGAACCCAAGTTTTGATAATGGAAAAGGGTTCAAAGTTAAGTCTTGTTGTTATCTAACATGTTGAATGAGTGTTTCAGGAAAGTCCTAACTGCGGTTAGGCAGGTGAAAATCCTAGGGGGTGGTAACCCTAGGTCCTAGGGGATGGTAACCTTAGGTGGAGAAAAGTCCTAGCTGCGGTTAGGCAAAGGGAAAACCCCTAGGGGGTGGTAACCCTAGGTCATAGGGGGTGGTAACCCTATGCAGAAAGTCTTGGCAGGTCGATGGCTTCAGGCGAAAGTCCTAGGGGGTGGTAACCCTAGGTGGAAAGTCCTGGTGTCGCGAACCAGGTGAAAGACTGGACTAGCCGGGAAGCGGATGTCCAGCAGAAAGTCCGGAAGCGTCGAGTGCTGAGAAAAAGTCCAGTCGATCTGGAGGATCGCACTGGCAACAGATAAATCTCCTGAGTGGAGTAGGTGAGGACGCGTTCCCCGTAGAGGGAACAGTAGGCGTCGGGTCGACCTAGGGTTTCCGGGAGGAAAACCGAAGTCAGACCCGGATAGTCTGATGACTATCGAAATATATTGTTATTGTATTTATTTCTTTATGTGCTAACTTTGTGCTGCAGGATATTGTTTGGGACTAACATGTCTTGCAGGTACAAAATAATGAAGTTTTCCCTCGGATGAACGGTGTCCGAGGCGCCTCCATGGAGCTTGGAGGCGCCTCAGGTGCAACAGCTGACCTGGCCGCAAAGCAGGGGTAAAGGCGCCTTGGTTGGCTATGGAGGCGCCTTGGAAGGCGCCTTGAAGACCTATGAAGGCGCCTTCAAAGGTGATAAGCGCAGAATGGTCAGCGCTCATCTGCACGGTGGACTCGGAGCCATGGAGGCGCCTTCGGAGGCTTTCAAGGCGCCTTGGATGCCCTTTATAAGGGGTCTTCCAGCAACACTTCAAAACAACTACATCCAAGCGATTCTTCTGCATTCAACTGCTAACGAACTCTTTCTGAAGTGCTGAAACTCTACACCGACGACCTGGAGCTTCAATTTGGCAGTTTAGTTGTCGGTATAAAATTATATTTATATTCTTCATTTTGCTTCTTGTACTTAAACTTGTAAATCTATTCGAGCCTATAGTTGTTGCCCACAGTAAGCGATCAAGGATCGCGGGCCTTCGAGTAGGAGTCGCTACAGGCTCCGAACGAAGTAAATTCTCTATGTCCTTCTGTTTGTGTTTCTTTATTTTATTCCGCTGCGTTTTAATTACTCCGATAGTTTTGCGATTCGAAAAATGAAATAGCCGCGAGCGCTATTCACCCCCCCCCCTCTAGCGCGTCTCGATCCAACAATTGGTATCAGAGCAGGGTCGCTTTGAACTGGTGCAACCACCATTCAAGCATTTTTCGTGGCTTTGTCGTTTTTATAGGTTAAAAATACGCCTTTCATTTTTTTCCCTCCAAAATTATTTTTGAAAAATTAATTTTCATCTTTTCACCATTGGTTGGAATTAGCGAAATATTGCGTTTTCAAAAATTTGTAGTAATATTTTTTTTAATATTATTTTAATAATATTTTATTATTTTTTCTCAAAATTCCTGAATTACTATTTTTATTTCTCTCCTGCACTACTAATCCAAGACTAAGTCTTGGAATAAGTTTTATTGTGTTTATTTTGCGAGATTGTCTTTCTAAAATGGCCCATCAAGAAGGCTACAACACTGCTCGCCCACCGCTCTTCTCCGGAGATGATTTCGGATATTGGAAGGGTCGGATGGAGGCGTATCTCCAGACTCACTTTGAAGTCTGGATGATCATCAAAATCGGGCTTCAACTGCCAACTGACGGCGTCGGCAAGCCACTACCGTACGAGAACTGGGACGCAAACCTTGTCAAAAAGGTAGAAGCAAACGCAAAAGCAACGTATACACTTCAGTGTGGCTTAACAAATAAGGAGCTGAATCGCGCCGACCCATTCTCAAGCGCCAAGGAGCTGTGGGAGAATCTGATTGAGCTACACGAAGGTATTCCTGATACGAAAATAGGTAAGCATGTTTTAATAAACAAATTATTTGAGCAGACTAATACTATTTCGGCCGAGGAAGGTGGTGCGTTATTTGTAGGAACAAGCAAGACGAAGAAAGCACTGAAGGCAACATGGTCCGAGTCATCAGATGAATCCGAATCGGACGAAGAAGAGCAAGCGAGCCTTCTCGCTCTACCAGTACTAGCACATGTTGTTGAAACCGAGTCCGAGTTCGAGCCCAATTCAGAAACCGAGAGCGAATCAGACACCGAGTCCGAGCAAAGCCACGGATCCGTATCCATTTCTGAAGGACACAAAACCACTGTAAGTGCTCTAATTTCTAGTATTAGCTTAGATGATTCAGAAAATTTAATTCCTTACTTATTAAAGAAGTTGGCTAAATCCAACGTCCGAGTTAAGTCGCTCCAAAAGGAGGTAACAGCCCTTAAGGAAGCGACTGACTTGAGTGCTTTAACTGAGCCAGTTCAAATTAGAAGTTCGACTCAAGTCAAACAACTTGAGGAAGAAAATTCTAATTTGAAAACTCAAATTAAAGAACTCAAAGACACGTTGGAACAGTTCACCTTGGGTTCCAAGAATTTGGATCTAATTCTTGGAAACCAGTGAGCCATTTACAACAAATCCGGACTTGGATTTAAGACCAAAACAAAATATAAATCATATCTGTCTCTAGTTAATAGAAATAATAGAAACATAATTCAAGCATGGGTCCCCAAGTCCAAATTGATTAATCAAGTTGGACATGGTCAATATTGGATCCCGAAGGATCAAATATACTATCTCGATAGACCATATCGAGGTTATGATCCAAGGGGAGCGAAAAGAAAGATAATATTAATAAAACGAACATAATTATAAATTATAAATTCAAAATTCAAAAATTAAAATCAAATTAAAAATTCGAAATTAAATTATAAATTCAAAAATCAAATTAAAAATTTGAAATTAAATTATGAATTCAAAATTCAAAAATCAAATTATAAATTCGAAATTATAAATTCAAAATTCAAAAATCAAAATCAAATTAAAAATTCGAAATTGAAGTATAAATTCAAAATTCAAAAATCAAAATCAAATTAAAAATTTGAAATTATAAATTCATAATTCAAAAATCAAAATCAAATTAAAAATTCGAAATTAAATTATAAATTCAAAATTCAAAAATCAAAATCAAATTAAAAATTCGAAATTAAATTTCAAAATTCAAAAATCAAAATCAAATTATAGATTCAAAATATAGATGGAGGATCCAGAATAGCTGGCACCCCTAACTGAACTACCCGACAGGGTAACTGAACTTAATCTACCCGAAATGGGTAACACAAGAGTAGATTACCTGGCAGGGTAATTAAGATTAGACTAAAATGGGCTAAGTTTAACTTGACCCACAGTACTGGTAAAATTTTTGGATGATAGTACGTTAGGGAAGCTTGGGCATCGCATGTCTAGGAAGATATGGCTTCGACCTGGTGCATTTGGCCAAGTGGAACTGATCGAAGCTACCCTTAAATGGATCCTAACTAGTTAGACCAAGGTTTAGTATTAAGTTCAATGGGTAGGACTATTTGGAAAACCTCGAAGGCATGGTTACTTTAATGAGTTCCTTGTGACTCACCATAGCCCAGAAATTTATCCAAAGAATGCTTACTTGTTGAACCCAAAGCTAAACCTGAATCTAACACAAAGTTAAATCAGACCCTTAAATTCAACCATAATTCATCTCACAACAATTATAGGGTTCCCTGATTGACAATTTTAGATCGGGTGAGATGACTAGGAAATTAAAATTGACTTAACTTAAATCAAGTTAATTAACAATTAAATTATTTTAACTTGAATTATTTTCAAATCTAATCTTATTTTAAAAACCAAATTTCAAAATTATTTTAAAAACCTAATTTCAAAATCTTTCAAAATTATTTTAAAAACTTAATTTCAAAATCTTTCAAAATTATTTTCAAAATTATTTAAAAATCTTTTCAAAATTATTTCCAAAATTATTTAAAAATCCTTTCAAAATTATTTAAAAATCTTTTCAAAATTAATTTCAAAAATCTTTCAAAATTATTTTAAAAACTTAATTTCAAAAATCTTTCAAAATTACTTTTAAAAACTTAATTTCAAAATCTTTCAAAAATCTTTTAAAACTTAATTTCAAAATTATTTGAAGAATCTTTCAAAATTACTTTTAAAAACTTAATTTCAAAATCTTTCAAAATTACTTTTAAAAACTTAACTTCAAAAATCTTTCAAAATTATTTAAAAATCCTTTCAAAATTATTTTCAAAATTATTTTAAAAACTTTTCAAAATTATTTTCAAAATTATTTAAAAATTCTTTCAAAATTATTTTAAAAACTTAATTTCAAAAATCTTTCAAAATTATTTTAAAAACTTAATTTCAAAATCTTTCAAAATTATTTTAAAAACTTAATTTAAAAATTATTTGAAGAATCTTTCAAAATCATTTTAAAAATCTTTAAAATTTCATTTCAAAATTATTTGAAAAATATTTCAAAATGATTTTAAAATCTTTTTAAAACCTATTTTAAAAATCTTTTCAAAACTAAATTTCAAAAATTATTTTTAAATATTTTAAAACTTCATTTCAAAATTATTTGAAATTCAAAACTTATGTTTTATATCAACTATAAAGACAACTCCATCTCACGTTCACTCAAATGCTAAACATGCTTGTTAATCTAGATTGAGTGAGATGGAAAATTAGGAAAATAATTTTTTAACCTCTCATGCTTGAACTCCTGAACCCAAAAATTTATTAAGGCATTAATTAAGGGGGAGTGATTTTAAGTCGGTTTTAAAATTAGTTTTTATTTAAAAATTTTGACTTGACCTCAAAATTAAAAACTATTTTTGACATATCTTCGAAAATTCAAGTTATTTTTAACTTAGCTTTAAAATTAAAATTATTGATGACCTGACTCTTAAATTATAACTCCTCTAGAAGCTAAATGTTTTTAAAGCTAAGTACTTAATTAAGTTGTCTCTAACTAAACTTAGTTAAATTATTTTCTAAGCTTAGCTACTTGGCAAGATATTTTCTCAACGCAATCATGTTTAAGTTGAAAACATAGCTAAGTATTTTCAAAGTTAGCTAAATATTTTTTTTTTAAAAAACATTTAACTAAGTACTTTTTAAAGTGTTTTTAAAAAAAACAAAAAGGGAATTTAGCTAAGTGTCTCTAAAAGCAATTGTTTTCAAATGCTAAGTTTTTCTGAAAATGCTAAGCATTTTCCAAAGCATTCTCAAAATTTCATCAAAACAATTTTTTTTTGAAAAACTAAGTCCTTTTAAGGTTAAATACTTAACAAAGCTATTATCTTCATAAGTTTAGCTAAGTCTTTGATAAAAGTATTTTAAAAGTAAAAATCTTAGCTAAACTGCGTCTTGATCAAATTTTTTGCTAAACTCCCTCTTTAAAAAAAAACTAAGAATTTAAAGTGTTGTGATATCACAAAAATTTGCTTAGTTAAAAGACAAAAATAACCTTATCTCAGCTAAAAGTATCTCTCAAACTAAAGGAAATGGAAATATTAAGATGAAGCATGTTTGTACTTTAGGGCTCTGATACCTGATCAACACCAATTAGATAATTTGATTGCTATTTAACTTGACCCATGCTTGGACTTAAGGACCAACTGAATAAATAACCTAAATTTAAATTTTAGCTACTCTCTCTCTTCAACCTAAAAATTAACAAGTTCTTTTTCAAAAATAAGTATTATTTTATTCAAAATTAAGCTAAGTCCCGTTTCACTTAAGCTATATTTTCAAAATTCAATATTTGCAAAAGGCTTAGCTAAGTGATTCATAGAGCAACTTTCAAACTCTTTTCAAACTTAGCCAACCTTGAAACCTAACTCTATAAATTCTTGCTAAGATATTTTCTAAGTTACCTTTCAGATAGTTCTGCAAAATTTTAACTCAGAGCTTTTAAAATTTTAGGTGAAAATTTATTTTTTTTCAACTTAGCACGTATCCCGTTTTTTTTCATAGCCTAATTTACTTTTCAAAAAGAAAAATTGAAAATTGTTTTCAACTGGCCTATTTTTTTGATAAATGGCAAAGGGGGAGAGTAGGAAATTCAAAAGAAAAAGTAAAAATTCAAAAAGGAAACCCTGTATTAAGGAGGAGCTTGACAAAAGTTTAAGTGTTAGCTTAAGTTATGCTTTTATTTGAATTTATATACTTAATCTTGCTCACTTAAAATATTCTAATATATCTTATACATTTGTTTTACTTAACTTTGAATTTGGGTTGTCATAATCAAAAAAGGGGAGATTGTTGGTGCGGGAAGCATCCGACGATCGAACCCAAGTTTTGATAATTGCAAAGGGTTCAAAGTTAAGTCTTGTTGTTATCTAACATGTTGAATGAGTGTTTCAGAAAAGTCCTAACTGTGATTAGGCAGGTGAAAATCCTAGGGGGTGGTAACCCTAGGTCATAGGGGGTGGTAACCCTATGCGAAAAGTCTTGGCAGGTCGATGGCTTCAGGCAAAAGTCCTAGGGGGTGGTAACCCTAGGTGGAAAGTCCTGGTGTCGCGAACCAGGTGAAAGACTGGACTAGCCGGGAAGCGGATGTCCAGCAGAAAGTCCGGAAGCGTCGAGTGCTGAGCAAAAGTCCAGTCGATCTGGAGAATCACACTGGCAACAGGTAAATCTCCTGAGTGGAGTAGGTGAGGACACGTTCCCCGTAGAGGGAACAGTAGGCGTCGGGTCGACCTAGGGTTTCCGGACGGAAATCCGAAGTCAGACCCGGATAGTCTGATGACTATCGAAAATATATTGTTATTGTATTTATTGCTTTATGTGCTAACTTTGTGCTGCAGGATATTGTTTGGGACTAACATGTCTTGCAGGTACAAAATAATGAAGTTTTCCCTCTGATGAACAGTGTCCGAGGCGCCTCCATGGAGCTTGGAGGCGCCTCGGGTGCAAAAGCTGACCTGGCCGCAAAGTAGGGCTGAAGGCGCCTCGGTTGGCTATGGAGGCGCCTTGGAAGGCGCCTTGAAGACCTATGAAGGCGCCTTCAAAGGTGATAAGCGCAGAATGGTCAGCGCTCATCTACACGGTGGACTCGGAGCCATGAAGGCGCCTTTGGAGGCTTTCAAGGCGCCTTGGATGCCCTTTATAAGGGGTCTTCGAGCAGCACTTCAAAACAACTACATCCAAGCGATTCTTCTGCATTCAACTGCTAACGAACTCTTTCTGAAGTGCTGAAACTCTACACCGGCGACCTGGAGCTTCAATTTGGCAGTTTAGTTGTCGGTATAAAATTATATTTATATTCTTCATTTTGCTTCTTGTACTTAAACTTGTAAATCTATTCGAGCCTATAGTTGTTGCCCACAGTAAGCGATCAAGGATCGCGGGCCTTCGAGTAGGAGTCGCTACAGGCTCCGAACGAAGTAAATTCTCTGTGTCCTTCTGTTTGTGTTTCTTTATTTTATTCCGCTGCGTTTTAATTACTCTGATAGTTTTGCGATTCGAAAAATGAAATAGCCGCGAGCGTTATTCACCCCCCCTCTAGCGCGTCTCGATCCAACAGATACACCCACCCAAAATTCGAGGGATGAGTTATCTTCAACTCCAAGCGACTGATGTAAAAGGGGATCCAAAGTATTCAATTTGCATCTTGGGTTTTTTTTAATTGGTTATCCATTTATTAAGTTTAGTTTGATTTTTCCTTAATTATATTTAATCTTGTCCTATTTTTAGGGAATTAAGTCTTATTGGTTAATTTTTTCTAAATCTTAAGGAACTAAGTCTGGTTGGTTAATTTTCTGTTTAAATTATTTTGAGGACTTTGAGAGTTATATAAATCTATGCTTAGATGATTGATCCGGTAGTAAGAACAGGGGACCCCGCCCTGTGGAGTCAACGCCACGTTGAAGTCAAAGTGGCAGTTGTCCATCCGGAGAGGGTCGGGTCCGACCGGACGGCCGGCCAGCTGTCCGGTGGAATCGAACGTCCGGAGAGGGATGAGTCCGATCGGCTGGCCGACCGGACGATGTTTGACTAATGGTTAAAGGCGCCCTGTTGAAATCAGGGTTCCGGCACTCAGTGGAAGAGGTCGCAGGGCCGAGCGGACTGCACGCTCGGCCAAAGCCATAAGGTAACATACTGCTAATAGTCTCCACAAAGCACGTGATGGAGAATCTCCCCAAGTAAACCACCGCATATGTCCGGCCGGATGTTGAGGGAGCTGTCCGGCCGGACGCCAGATCTGGAGCAAAGGGGAAAAGGAAAAGGGACGTCTTTTTCTGACAGCAGGTATGTTTCACGTGTAGGCCATGCTCCAAATCTTATGACAGGAGATTCCGCTGTCCCATCGAGGACATGCTTGGACTGTAGCAGTATGGGTCAGGGAAGCTCACTGACAAGCCCTTACTGGGGTATAGGCCATGGACACGTGTACGCCTCGGTAGATGTACACTCACTTCTTCGCTGCCCTATATAAAGGCCCTCATTCTTCGCCAGAGGTAGGCATTCTACGAGTTTTGGAGCCACTTTCCCTCTATTGAGCTTCGCCTGACTTGAGCGTCGGAGGGTCATCGCCGGGAACCCTTCCCGGCCGACTTCTGTGCAGGTTCGCCGGAGATTCGTGCAACCAGACAGAGGCCTACGCCATCGACTAGGAGCGCGACACGTGCCCAGCGTCCTTTGGTTCGGTGATTCGGACAGGATCAATTTGGCGTCGTCTTTGGGAACGCTCCTGCATCTGATCGGAAACAATGGACGAGGCTGGATGACAACACATGGTGACGCTTTCGAACGAGGAACTAGACGCTCTGATCGAGATAAGGGCCGCCAAGCTCGTGGAGCAAAAATAGAAAGCCACAGCCGAGCGACCGGAGCAGCAAGCAACATCAGCGTCTGGTGGTCGAGCGGAGGCACCACCGGCCACAGTTGCATTTCATCGAGCCTTATTCCGCAACCCTGAAGCCGCAGCAGCTCATAGAGACCGGGGATCTTCTTCGGATGAAATGCCTAGACGAGAAGACAGAAAAGGGAAAGCCCCCCGAGCGGACGCATCGCCCGAGCGGACGCATCGCCCGAGCGGATCAATCGCCAATTTTCAGAGGCTATTCTACGAGACCCTCTGCCCAAGCATTACGTGCCTCCGACGATCGGTGAGTATAATGGGACAACCGACCCAGATGATCATTTGGGTAAGTTCGATAACACGGCTACTCTCCATCAATACACAGATAGAGTAAAGTGCCGAGTTTTTCTTACCACTCTTTCGGGATCGGCTCAACGGTGGTTTCGGAGGCTGCCGGACGGATCCATCACAAGCTTCAAAAACTTCCGAACGGCCTTCCTCCATCATTTTGCAAGCAGTCGGCATTATCAAAAAACCAGCGTTAGTCTGTTTGCCATCAAACAAGAAGCCCGTGAATCGCTCCGAGCTTACATCCAGCGGTTCAACAAAGTGGCCATGGATATTCCAACGCCCACCTCGGAGACCATGATGAATGCCTTCACACAAGGCCTAGTGGATGGGGATTTCTTCCGATCGCTCATCCGAAAGCCGCCCCGAGATTATGATCACATGCTACACCGGGCTAACGAATACATCAACGTGGAAGAAGCACAAGCGGCCAGGAAAAAAGAAACTCCAACCGAGCGGAAACCGCACACCGCTCATCAGCCGCCTAGAGGACCAAGGGCCGAAGCAATCCGATCCCCCCACGCCAGGTCCCATGTGTAAGAGGTAGCCACCGCCCGGCCCAAGCCAAAGAAGAGATGGACCCCGATGTTCTGCTCCTTACACCGGACGGATACGCACAACACAAGGGATTGTCGAAGTCTTCCCTTCGTGGCTCATCCTGTGCCCCGGAATGTCGGACGACGGTCTCCCTCAGTCGACAGGCGACAGAGAACTCATGAAGCCGATCGGACTCGAATCGATAGGCGACAGCAACAGATTCCAGACAGGCATCGTTCTCCGAGGCAGGAGAATCGCCGAGCGTCCAGAGAACGGTCCCGACCGTCCGCTCGGGAAGAAGAAAATAGAAGCAATACTTCCCGAGGCGAAATCAACGTTATTGCTGGTGGGCCGACCGGAGGAGACTCCAACCGAGCTAGAATGGCGAGCGTCCGGCAGCTCCAGATTCATGCAGTCGGCTGTAGCCAAGAACGAGCGGAAGGACCCGAAATTAGTTTCGGGCCCGGGGACTTGGAAGGAGTTGAAGTACCCCACGACGATGCTCTGCTCATCAAAGCGGTAATAGCTAATTATACTATTCACCGCGTATTTGTTGACACAGGGAGCTCAGTCAACATCATATTCAAGAAGGCGTTCGATCAGCTGCAAATTGATCGAGATGAGCTGTTACCCATGACAACTCCGCTCTACGGGTTTACTGGTAACGAAGTTCAGCCGGTCGGACAGATCCGGCTGGCTACCTCGCTAGGAGAAGAGTCGCTCAGGAGGACAAGGACAACAAACTTTGTGGTGGTCGACTCTCCCTCGTCCTACAACGTCATTTTGGGACGACCGGCGCTAAGCGAATTCCGAGCGGTCATCTCAACCTTCCATCAGAAGATCAAGTTCCCTGTGGAGGACAAAGTGGGAGAAGTACGGGGAGATCAGCTAGCAGCTCGGCGATGCTACATCGAGATGGTCCGAGTAGAAGCCAATTTCTCTCGGAAGGCGCCCCGGATCGAGGTAAATGCCATCACTGAAAAGCCACCCTCTTTAATTTATGAAGAAAAAGAGGAAGTGCAGATTCACCCAACCCGATCGGAGGCCACGACTTTTATTGCGTCCGATCTGGAGGAGAAGCAGAAAGAGGAGCTGATCCAATGCCTCCGAAGAAATCATGATGTCTTAGTCTGGTCGACACATGAGCTGCCTGGGATTTCGCCGAGCATAGCGCAGCACGAGTTACATGTCCGACAGAACGCTCGGACGGTAAAGCAGAGAAAAAGAGATTTTAGCGCCGAGCAGAATGCCATCATCCGGGCGGAAGTTGAGAAGCTTCTAGAGGCCGGCCATATACGAGAAGTACAGTTCCCGAGCTAGCTGGCTAACGTAGTATTAGTCTCCAAGCCGGGCAACAAGTGGAGAGTATGCATAGATTTCCGGGATCTCAACAAAGCTTGCCCGAAAGACTTTTATCCTCTACCCCGGATAGATCAGTTGGTGGACTCTACGGCCGGCTGCGAATTAATATGTATGCTCGACGCTTACCAAGGATATCATCAAGTGCCGCTCGCCCGTGAAGATCAAGAAAAAGTCAGCTTTGTGACGGCCGACGGCACTTATTGCTATAATGTGATGCCGTTCGGACTGAAGAATGCGGGGGCCACATATCAGCGCTTGATGAATAAAGTATTCAGAGAGCAGATCGGGTGGAATCTAGAAGTTTATGTGGACGACATTCTCATTAAGTCCGTCCGAGCGGCCGATCTCTTCAAGGACATGGAAGAAACCTTCCGAACTCTACGCAAATATGGAGTCAAGCTTAATCCCCAGAAGTGCATGTTCGGAGCAAAAGGAGGGCGTTTCTTGGGGTACATAGTGACCGAGCGGGGCATCGAAGCGAATCCTAGCAAGGTGAAAGCTCTGCAAGATATGCCGCCGCCAAGAAATGCAAGGGAAGTGCAACGTTTGACCGGTCGGATAACCGCTCTATCCAGATTCATCTCCAAAACCGCCGACCGGAGCCTTCCTTTTTTCAAGATCTTACGCAAGGCTACAAAGTTTCACTGGGACGAAGAATGCGACCGGGCGTTCGAAGATTTAAAGGCCTATCTGAATTCCCTCCCGGTATTAGCCAAGCCGACTATTGGTGAGCCACTTTGTATTTATCTATCCTCGACCGAGCAGGCAATCGACTCAACATTGGTAAGGGCGAGCGGAGAGGAGCCTGTGTATTTCCTTAGTCACATTTTAAAAGATGCTGAATCTCGCTACACTGGGCTCGAAAAGCTAGCCTTCGCTCTGGTCCTCGCCGCTCGGCGCCTTCGTCCATATTTCCTAGCGCATACCATCATTGTCAAAACCAATAGCCCGCTCGGACGTGTTCTACTAAATCCAGAGGCATCCGGACGGCTCATCAAATGGACGACGGAGCTAAGTGAATTTGACATCCAATACCAGCCCCGCTCGGCGATCAAAGCGCAATCCTTGGCCGATTTTGTGACTGAGGTGCAAAGGCCGGAGCCGGAAGCTGTGGAAAATATTTGTCGACGGATCATCCACTCGGCTCGGAAGCGGGATTGGGATACTGTTGCTCTCCCCACAAGAAGAAAAGATGCACCTATCCGTCCGGCTGGATTATAAAGCTACCAACAATGAGGCGGAGTATGAGGCCCTCATAGTTGGCTTGCAGGCAGCCCGGCATGTGGGAGCCGGTCAGGTAACGCTTCACTCGGATTCGCAGTTGGCCGCTCAGCAACTCTCTAGTACCTTCGAAATCAACAGTGCTCGGCTCAAGCTCTACGCTGAAGCCTTCGAGAAGCTCAAAGCCGATTTTAGAGAAGTTATTGTCCAGAAGATACCCAGAGCAGAAAATCAAGCAGCTGATGAGTTAGCCAAACTCGCGAGCTCTATAACGTCGGTCGCCATTCAATAGCCAATTGAAAAAGTACTGTTGGTGGCGCACGTCGACCGGATGGTAGGCCTCACATTTCCAAGCGACTAGCGGACACCCATCATAGAGTTCCTCCGCTCGGGCACCACACCATCCAATGAGTTTGAAGCCCAGCTGCTAAGGAGGAGAGCCGGTCGGTTCACACTCATCGGCGATCAGCTTTATAAGAAGGCTTTCTCTCGCCCGCTGTTGAAATGCGTGAGCTCGGAAGACTCGGCTTACATCCTCCAAGAGGTACATCAAGGATCGTGCGGAGGACATCCGGGCGGACGATCACTAGCTAAGAAGATCCTGCTAGTCGGATACTTTTGGCCGACCTTACAAGCAGATGCCGCTCGGACAGTATCTACATGCCTTTCGTGCCAGAAGTACCATAACTTCTCCCACCGACCGGCAGAGGAAATGATGGCATCAACTGTTTCATGTCCGTTCGATCAATGGGGAATGGATATTGTTGGTCCATTTCCGATGGCGACCGGGCAGCGGAAATTTTTGCTAGTGGCGGTTGATTATTTTTCCAAGTGGGTGGAGGCCGAGCCACTGGCCAAATCACCGAACAGATGGTCAAAAAATTTATCTAGCAACACATCATCTGTCGGTTCGGCATCCCTCGCCGATTGGTTTCCGACAATGGGCGGCAATTCACAGGGAAGATGCTCGAGGATTGGTGCAAAAGCTACGGCATCGAGCAACACTTCACGTCCGTGGCTTATCCCCAAAGCAACGGTCAAGCCGAAGTAGCCAATCGGGAAATTCTTCGTATTCTGCACGCTCGGCTCGACCATTTGGGACGAAGTTGGCCGGATGAAGTGTCGGGCGTCTTATGGGCCATCCGAACGACTCCGAAGGAAGGGACGGGCGTCACACCGTTCCATTTGGTGTATGGCGGCGAGGCGGTTATTCCGGTTGAAGTTGGCGTTGAATCCGCTCGGATCCAAAGCTATGATGAGGGCAACGCCGAGCGGAGGAACATGGAGCTGGATCTGGTCGAAGAAGAAAGAGCCAAGGCGTCCGTCTGGCTGATGGCGTACCGGCAACGGATGAAGCAAAATTACAACCACCGTGTAATTCCCAGATCATTCCAGGTCGGCGATCTTGTCTGGAAGAAAGTCAAACCGGTCGGCGATGTCGGCAAGTTAGAAGCTCCTTGGGCGGGCCCCTTCAAGGTTATTGAAAAGTTCCGCTCGGGAGCCTATTATTTGGAGGATGAAGACGGGCGGCAGTTGGATCGACCGTGGAGTGCGAATCATCTCCAGCCTTATCGAGCAGGGTGAAAGGTGCACGAATGTAAATCATTTTTGTATATGTTAGTCGCCCATGTCCTTGTAATGTAGGAAGCAAAATTAATGCAAAGGATGGCCAATGGATACGCCGATCGGCAGCGTCAAAATTAGCCTTGAATACCGTCGAGCTCCGACGTTAAATATCGAGAGACGAGCCGGCGTCTATAAACGTCGAAGCGGAAGACCGTCGAGCTCCGACGTTAAATATCGAGAGACGAGCCGGCGTCTATAAACCCTCCGAGCGGAAGACCGTCGAGCTCCGACGTTAAATATCGAGAGACGAGCCGGCGTCTATAAACGTCCGAGAGGAAGACCGTCGAGCTCCGACGTTAAATATCGAGAGACGAGCCGGCGTCTATAAACGTCCGAGCGGAAGACCGTCAAGCTCCGACATTAAATATCGAGAGACGAGCCGGCGTCTATAAACCCTCCGAGCGGAAGACCGTCGAGCTCCGACGTTAAATATCGAGAGACGAGCCGGCGTCTATAAACGTCCGAGCGGAAGACCGTCGAGCTCCGACGTTAAATATCGAGAGACGAGCCGGCGTCTATAAACCCTCCGAGCGGAAGACCGTCGAGCTCCGACGTTAAATATCGAGAGATGAGCCGACGTCTATAAACGTCCGAGCAGAAGACCGTCGAGCTCCGATGTTAAATATCGAGAGACGAGCGGCGTCTATAAACGTCCGAGCGGAAGACCGCCGAGCTCCGGACGTTAAATATCGAGACGAGCCGGCGCCTATAAACC
Organism: Zingiber officinale; assembly: GCF_018446385.1. Taxonomy (NCBI): domain Eukaryota; kingdom Viridiplantae; phylum Streptophyta; class Magnoliopsida; order Zingiberales; family Zingiberaceae; genus Zingiber; species Zingiber officinale. The sequence goes on from NC_056004.1 coordinate 26,585,142, forward strand.
CTCCGGCGGAAGACCATCGAGCTCCGACGCGTTAAATATCGAGAGACGAGCGGCGTCTATAAACGTCCGGCGGAAGACCGTCGAGCTCCGGCGTTAAATATCGAGAGATGAGCCGCGTCTATAAACCCTCCGAGCGGAAGACCATCGAGCTCCGGCGTTAAATATCGAGACGAGCCGGCGTCTATAAACCCTCCGGCGGAAGACCGCGAGCTCCGGCGTTAAATATCGAGAGACGAGCGGCGTCTATAAACGTCCGGCGGAAGACCGCCGAGCTCCGGCGTTAAATATCGTGAGACGAGCCGCGTCTATAAACCCTCCGAAGCGGAAGACCGCGAGCTCCGACGTTAAATCGAGAGACGAGCGGCGTCTATAAACGCCCGAGCGGAAGACCGTCGAGCTCCGACGACGTTAAATATCGGGAGACGAGCCGTCGTCTATAAACGTCCGGGCGGAAGACCGTCGAGCTCCGACGTTAAATATCGAGAGACGAGCCGGCGTCTATAAACCCTCCGAGCGGAAGACCGTCGAGCTCCGACGTTAAATATCGAGAGACGAGCCGGCGTCTATAAACGTCCGAGCGGAAGACCGTCGAGCTCCGACGTTAAATATCGAGAGACGAGCCGGCGTCTATAAACGTCCGAGCGGAAGACCGTCGAGCTCCGACGTTAAATATCGAGAGACGAGCCGGCGTCTATAAACCCTCCGAGCGGAAGACCGTCGAGCTCCGACGTTAAATATCGAGAGACGAGCCGGCGTCTATAAACGTCCGAGCGGGGAATGCCAATAAAAAGAACACAATTGCCCCAGAAACTCGCCCTCAATATAGTTGAATCCTTTCTACGTTCTGCTCGGCCCAGAGCCAAAAGGTGCTTGGTATATAGCGAGTGACCTCTGCTGTCGAAGTGGAATATTAAGTTGAAATATTATATGCTTAGCCGAGCGGAAGGGCAATTCCAAAAACTTGGTAAGAATCCCTTTCAAATGCTAGAGGGGTGATTATGGGCGAACGGATAAACACATATGTAAAAAGAGCGAATACAAAGAGAACATTGCATTAAAGTCATAATTTTAGGCCGAGCGGCCTAATTACAAAAAAGTATGGTTCAGTCAAGTGAACGAATTACAGAAGCTACTCAATATATTTATAAAGGATCTTTGGGATGCTATCCAGAAGCGCCACCTGATCGCCGGCCGGGATATTGGTAGACTCTGGAAGAAGGCCCTTCGACTTCAGATAAGTCATGGTGGCAGTCATGGCCAAGTCGAAAGCTATGTACATCCGCTCGCAGATTTTCTCTGAGAATTCGGGCGAGCGGATGTAGCCCTGTCTTAAAGCTGCAACCCGACTCGGCTCAGCCTCTTGGTACTCTTTGAAGGCCGATTGAGCTGCAGCAAGAGATTCTTGCAAAGTGGTCAGCTCGTCCTTATGCTTGGTGGCGTCGGCCGAGCGGTTCACTTTCTCTTGGTCGAGCTGCTCCATAAACTCCTTGACCTTCAGCTCCAGGCCTCGAGCCTCCACATTCTTCTTCTCCAAGTCAGAAATGGTCGTATTCTTCCGAGTGGTGGCCAGGGTCAATTTTTGGTCGAGCGACTTGACTTGTCGCTCGAGCTCGGCCAAATGATGAGCCTGGTCGGCTGTTCTCTTCTGTTCGGCCGCCAGCATATTTTGGGCCTTCTTCAGCTCCTTCTGCAGATCGGAATATGAAGGGCCCTGAAGGCCGGACGGACCAACTGCTGCCTTCAGTTGTCGCAGCTCTTCATCCACCAAGGCCAAGCGATTGGAAACCGCAATTTCTTCTACCCATCTCTGACGAGAAGAATTAAAAGCTGTTAGTGGCCGATCGGAAGGAAGGAAGACAAAACGGGGTAGATTACAAACTTACCCCCGTGGCCTGCTGCATATGGCTGTTAGCCAAATTCCTGATGGGGATCAGGGCGACGCGTGCCCGAGCGTCGGCCCACATCTCAGCGAGAGGCCCCTTCAGGGTGATAGTGTGCTCGGGCGCAGTCGGTTGATCGGCCTCTGGCAGCAACTCTTCAGTCGGGAGATGAAGAGTGACCCGAATGGTACGACCATGGTCGGGGGTCGTCCGACCGGCTGTCGGGAGAGGATCAGATGCCGGCGCGGAAAACTGTGAATGAATGGTTGAGCGTTGGACTGGTTGGCGAACGGGCGGAAGGGTACTGACCGGAACAGCTTCGATTGGCGCGGCCGGCTCGTCCCATTCAGAAGGCGTCCGGTCGGACGAAATGGCTTCGGCCGCTGGCGCCTTGCCTCGAGCGGTGGCAGTGGCCCGCTCAGAGGGCTGGACAGCTGAGGTAGCCGAGCATAGGGGAGTCTCCACTCGACGCCTCTTTTATAAGGGCTGCTCCTCCTCCCGAGCGGAACCTTCCTCGGGGGCAGTCCGTTCTCTTGAGGGGGTGGCGCCGCTAGCCACATTTTGTTGGGAAGCTTGAGCGGCCGACTCAGCCTGAGTCCCGCTCTCTCCTTCATGGGATCCGACCGGCTGGATACCCAGTGCTTCCATTTCTTTGGCGGTCGCGGCTTCTAACGCTGCCGCTCTTCTCTTCAAAACGCCGACCATCACTGAATCCATGACGATGTCCGCTGCGAAAGAAAGAAAGGAAATCAGTTAGCGATCAAAGAAAATGTCCAAGTAAAGTGCTTACCGAAGCTGGCCGGAAGAGGAGTCCGTATAGGACTCAGACCGAAGATGTACATCACTCCTTCATGAAGGAGCTTGTTGATGTCGAGTCGCAGACCGGCCAGTATGTTTGCAGCATGGAGGTAGTCCGGTCGGGTCTTGAATTTCTTCAGCTCGGGAGTGGGGGGCAAGTTGACTTGCCATTTCGTCGGGAAGGTGGCCTGATCGGGCATACGGATGTAGAAAAAATAATCCTTCCAATGTTTATTGGAAGAAGGGAGTTTGTTGAAAAAGACCAAGCCGGGTCGAGCTTGGAACATGAAGGTGCCCGGCTCGGCTTGCTTGGGGTAATAGAAATAAAAGAAGACCTCCGGTCGGAGGGGGATGTTGTGAATCTTAAACAAAACGACAACACCGTAGAGGAGACGGAAGGTATTGGGTACTAAACTACCGAGCGGCACACCGAAAAAATTGCAGACATCTATGATGAAAGGATGTACAGGAAAGCGAAGACCGGCGGTAAACTGGTCTCGGAAGACACAGAAAGCTCCGGCGGTGGCCTGTGAGGCCGAGCGGAAGGACCAGCTAAACGAATTTCGAAATCCTCTGGGATTTCGAAATTGTCTGTCAAAATATCAAAGTCCCGCTGTTCGAATCGGGACTGCATGGTGGTGTACCATGGGCCGAGCGACTGATCTTCGGGATTGGAAGAGCTAGCCATGGGCCGATCGGAAGGAATCAAAAAGTCGAAAAGGCAGGAGAAAAACAACAGCAAGCGAAAGAAGGTTTCAAGGATCGAAACTGAGAAAGAAATGCGGAGGAAACACAGGAAGGGAGGAAGAAAGGATATAAAACCTTACAGCGGGGAAAGGGATCAAGGAAAAGGCGCCGGAGAGCGTCGGAAAGCAGAAACGGGATCGCCGGAGCTCCAAAATGTTGGGGGCAGGGGTCGAAATCGCGAAGGCAAGTGAGGGAGAGAAGGAAACAAAGAATTTATAGGGTAGAGGCCGGGCGGCCTCCACCGTTGGATCCAGGTCACAGGAATCAAAGCAGGCATCGAGTCGTCCATTTTGAATCATTTCGATCACATCAAAACACCATGCCACCGCCGTCGTACGCCGATGGCAGTGCTCCACGTGGCATTCAATCATTCGGAGCATTTAATGAAAGCATGCTCAACCTTAATGTCGAAGATTGGCGCAGAACACGAGGAGATCCGGTAAATGCCATTGTTGATTCGCTAAAGGCTACCTCTATGGTTGGCCGAGCGGAGGATAGAGGAGCCGCTCAACCAGATTCGTAGTCCAGTCAGTCGGACTATTCGCCTCCTTCGACTAGACTTGAAGGGGAGGCAAGTGATCCGGTAGTAAGAACAGGGGACCCCACCCTGTGGAGTCAACGCCACGTTGAAGTCAAAGTGGCAGTTGTCCATCCGGAGAGGGCCGAGTCCGACCGGACGGCCGGCCAGTTGTCCGGTGGAATCGAACGTCCGGAGAGGGATGAGTCCGATCGGCTGGCCGACCGGACGATGTTTGACTAATGGTTAAAGGCGCCCTGTTGAAATCAGGGTTTCGGCGCTCAGTGGAAGAGGTCGCAGGCCCGAGCGGACTGCACGCTCGGCCAAAGCCATAAGGTAACATACTGCTAATAGTCTCCACAAAGCACGTGATGGAGAATCTCCCCAAGTAAACCACCGCATATGTCCGGCCGGATGTTGAGGGAGCTGTCCGGCCGGACGCCAGATCTGGAGCAAAGGGGAAAAGGACAAGGGACATCTTTTTCTGACAGCAGGTATGTTTCACGTGTAGGCCATGCTCCAAATCTTATGACAGGAGATTCCGCTGTCCCATCGAGGACATGCTTGGACTGTAGCAGTATGGGTCAGGGAAGCTCACTGACAAGCCCTTACTGGGGTATGGGCCATGGACACGTGTACGCCTCGGTAGATGTACACTCACTTCTTCGCTGCCCTATATAAAGGCCCTCATTCTTCGCCGGAGGTAGGCATTCTACGAGTTTTGGAGTCACTTTCCCTCTATTGAGCTTCGCCTGACTTGAGCGTCGGAGGGTTGTCGCCGGGAACCCTTCCCGGCCGACTTCTGTGCAGGTTCGCCGGAGATTCGTGCAACCAGACAGAGGCCTACGCCATCGACTAGGAGCGCGCCACGTGCCCAGCGTCTAAATCTTAAGGAACTAAGTCTGGTTGGTTAATTTTCTGTTTAAATTATTTTGAGGACTTTGAGAGTTATATAAATCTATGCTTAGATGATGTTTAGGATAAGTTTTTTGGATATTGAATCAATTTGCTTCACTTAAGTCATGTTAAAGCTACATCTTTTTTTTTCTTCTATTCCCACTCTTATTTTCTCAAGAAAGTTTTTAAGTCTAGCTTGGGTTAATTCTTATTTCGTTATTTCTCTCTTGTTTTCTTGTTAGTCCCTCTGAAATGTAAAATCCCAGAATAATCTATATTCTGCCTCGCATCACCCACTAATGCTTCCAGTCCAATAAATATTTTTCATATTTGCCCTTCATCTAGTCCTACTAAACTTAATCTCAATCTGAGAATTTATTCTAAAACTTGTTTTACATCTTTTAGATATACTCGTAGTCAGGGGCGTAGCTACATTACGAGGAGGGGGTGCGACCGCCCCCTCTGGAATTTTCAAAAATATATATATATTAATAGTATATATTTGAAAAGCCCTCACCGCTATTTTGACCGATCTATTGGTACCATTTTTACAAAAAAAATATCGTGACTTGGAATGTTAAATATTAAATTTTAAAAATAAAATATATAATAATAAATGGATAAATTAAATGTAAAACACAAGTGAGAGCACTAAATTAAAATTGGATCGAATTTGAACTAAATCCAACATATAGGCACATATATAATGATTATGTTGGTTTAAATTGGGATTGATTTGGTTGAGTTATGACCGAAGCAAATTTAAAGTTTAAGTGAGTTCGATCGATTTAAAATGAATTATGGTAATTTTGAGAAAAAATTATCTTATATATTTTTTTTCTCTCTACGCACACTGCAGCCTCCATCGTGTCATATGTCATCACCGCTATAGGAATGCTAAATATTATGAGAAAGCTATATCATAAATGATTTTTCAACTTTAAGACATAGATAAGTTTTAGAGATTGACGGATCGTTGTTTCAATTAGAACTTACAACTAAGGTCAAAAATTTTAAGTTTAAGATGATTTTTGGCTCCTTAAATTCAAAATTAGATTTTAGATTATGAAAATCGACTAGTACTAATGTTTGAAATTTTTAAAAATAGCCCCTCCTAGTTTAAAATCTTGGCTACGCCACTGCTCGTAGTAGGTGTAACTCAATAAGTTCCTAGTTATGTTGGCAGTTCATAATTGACCATTAATTATGAATAGATCATGAGTGACACCAAGTAGTATATCATGATCCCTAAATGATTGAAAAATTATAGTTGATCTTAAAATAAATTTTGAACCCTTTAGCAGTTATAATTATCAGTGCATTTGTTCATTTCATGCATTTTAGACCCACTTGGTGTTGGTGAAGGGAGCACCAGACAATCAAACTTAAGTTTTGATAATGGCAAAGGGTTCAAAAGTTAAGATATCTTATGATCTAACAAGTGTAATTGAGCTTGCAGGAAAGTCCTAAGTGCTCTTAGATAAAAGTTTTAGTGGATTCTAAGCAGGTGGAAAATCCTAGGGGGAGGCAACCCTAGGTTATGGAAATTCATAGTTATGGTTAGACAACGAAGTCCTAGTCCTGGGAATTGACGAAATCTTGGCAGGTCGAGGACGTCAGGCAAAATCCTAAGATCGTGGATTCTAGGTGGAAGTCCTGGGGGAACCAGGCGAAAAATTGGACAGGTCAGGGATCAAACGTCCAGCAGAAAAGTCATGAAGTCTCGGATGCTGAGCAAAAGTCCAGTCGGTCTGGAGGACCGATTTGGTAAAAAGTAATTTCTTCTGAGAGGAGTAGGTGAGAGTGTGCTCTCCGTTGAAGGAACAGTAGGTGTCGGTTCGACCTAGGATTTTTAAAAAAAATCTGAAAGTTAGAACCGAACAGTCTAGATACTATCAAGAAGTTCTATTATTCACATTTTATTGTGTTAACTTTGTCTTGCAAGGTATGTTTTGTATTTTGGACTAACATGACTTGCAGGGAGTGAAAAATATAAAATAAGCTCGGATGAACATTGCTCAAGGCGCCTCCGAAGAGGTTGGAGGTGCCTCAAGCACCTTGGCTGAAGGCTCGTGCGGAGAGGCGGGGAGGCACCTTCTGTGTGTCTGAAGGTGCCTTGGAGCTGGGTGGAAGGCGCCTTCCATGACTTTAAGGCACCTTCAAATAGATAAACAGCGTAAGCTGTGGAGCTTATCGATACCGGGAAGATGGAGATAGTTGCAAAGATAGAGACACCTTTAATGGGGTTGAAGGCACTTTCAACAGCTCATAAAAGGCTAGTTTGAGCAGAAGGCTGAGAACAACTAATTTTCACAATCTTTCACTTGCGCGCTGCTCTAAAGACGATCCGATGAAGTCGTAACGCGACTCCAACAACCGGAAGCCTGGAATTTCTCATTCTTAGTTGTCGGTATAATTTTAATTATTGTAGTTAAATTATTGTACTTGTAATTCTCTGATTTATTAGTGAATTTCCTGAAGTAAACACTCAACGAGTGTGTGCCTTGGAGTAGGAGTCATCACAGGTTCCAAACCAAGTAAAACCAACCTGTGTCGTTGTTTTCTTTACTTGTTCTTATTCCGCTATGTTTATCTCTGATTGTGTTTACGAGAAGTGAAAAAGCAGCAAGTGCTATTCACCCCCATCTAGCATGTCTCGATCCTATAATTGGTATCAGAGCGGGGCCACTCTGAATCGATACAACTACCGTTCGAGCATTTTTTTTGTCGCTTTTTCGTCTGTTTTTTTAAATAAATTGTTACGCCTTTTTTCTATTTTCAAATTTTTACTATAAGTCAGGATTGGTCTAATAACCTCTCCTGCCAAATTTATCGATTCGTCAAATTTTTTCTCGAAATTGGTGCAACACCATTCAAGCTGATTTATTACCTTATTTTACTACTGCACTACTAATCTAAGACTAAATCTTAAAACAAGTTTCATCATCTTTGTCTTTGTAAGAGTCTTTTTCTAAATGATCCACCAAGAAGGCTATAGCACTACATGACCACCATTATTCTCCGACGAGGATTTCGGATATTAGAAGGGCTGGATGGAGTACCACCTCAAGACGCAGGTGGAAATATAGATCATAATCTAAACTGGATTCACACTCCCCACAGAAAATGGAGAACCACTTGCCTGTGATAAATGCGATGAACCAACAAAAAGGAAGATCGAAGCAGACGCAAAGGCCACTTAGACCCTACAGTGTGGCTTGACCAAAGAGGAGCTAAACCGAATTGGACTGTTTAGCAGCACAAAAGATCTCTAGCAAAAATATAATCAAAATTCACAAAGGTGTTGGTACCCCAAGGTTGTTTTGATGTGATCAAACAAGTTAGGTTAGTTCCTATTATGTTTAATCCTGTGTCTAAGTGTGCAGGAACTTAGGAGCATTAGATGTCGAGCAAAAGACGCAGCTAGCGAGAAGGACAGCATGGGAGAGAGCCAGTGAGCTCGGTGCATCTAAGGGATGCGGTGCAGCAGAAGAGTAGGTGGGCGGACGAGAAGGAGGCGCGCGACATTTCTAAGGGACGAGAAACCGGAGCAGAAGCTTGCTCGAGGAGAAGGCCGGAAGTTGGGTTCAGGTGAGCCATATTCCGGATGACCGAAATCACCCAAGAAAGCGGAGCCGGACCAGAAGACCTGGACCGAAGCAAGCATAGCCGAAGATGTAGGCCTGGAGAGAAAGTCAACAAAATGTCGACTTTCCCCTTCGGGGCGCTTGGAACCATTCCGGGCACCCGGAACCCAAGTTTTATCAAGATCGACGTAGACTTTGATCGACGCGTCGGGGATAGAATTTTATCTCACTCCAGGCGCTTGGAACCCTTCCAGGCGCGCCTTGGTTCCAGGCGGCCCGAGCAAGGCTATATAAGCAGCCTTGCTCCCAAAGCTTTAAGATAACACAGAATAGTTTGAAACAACACTTGTGCTTAAGTTTATTAGAGTTTAGCTTTACTTTGTGAGCTTTGAATGTTGCAAGAGGCTTCTCCACCTAGAGGAGAATTTGTTAGTGCGCTTTTTCGTCTTAGATTAACAACCTCCCCGGTTGTAATAAAGTAATTCGCTGTGCCTCTTTCTTTTCAGTTTATTTTTTATTTTGTTTATGCAAGTGTTATATTAAGTTATCAATTTTAGGAAGATATTTTTGTTTAATTTGTGCATGGGCTATTCACCCCCCCCCCCCCTCTAATCGGCTACCAAGGGTCCTAACAAGTGTATCAGAGTTAGGATGCTTTAGAAGGACTAACAGTCGAACGAAGCATACGGGATGACCGGACCAAGTATCTGCCCACCAAAATTCAAGGGGAAGTTCACGAGTTGGAAAAAGAATATGGAGGTATTCTTTAAAACTGACTTTGAATTACTTTTAATAATGAAATTTGGTTTTGTAGCACCCGAAGGCAAGGAAGAATATTAGTGGACGAAGAAGGAGCAGGCTGACTTCGTGGCAAACGGTAAAGTAGAGTTCCATCTGCTGAGTGTCCTACCACCACAAGAAGTCAACTGGATCGGCGCTTACGACTCAGCAAATGATTTTTGGGAGAAGTTCCTTGAGCTACACGAAGGGACGTCTGAAGCCAAGTTCGCGAGATGGGATCTTCTAAGGAATCAGTTAAGCAACGTAAAACTAGAAGCAGAAGAAACTGTTGCACATTTTTACTCGAGAATGAAGGAACTAATCACCAGACTCACGAATCTTGGAGAAAAGGTAAGCAATCGAGATTCGCTAAGATACGCACTTAATGCATTTCCTAGATCTACTGAGTGGGCATCATTAGTAGATGCTTACTATCTTTTTAAAGATTTAGATTCTGTTATCTTAGAAAAAATGTTTTCATCATTTGAAGTCCATGAAACGAGATGTGCAGATCCGAAGAAGGAGCCGAAGCACAACGTTGCCTTTAAGGTAAGGTGGATGAACGAGATTCAGAATCCTCTCTAGACGACGAAGAAATGGTAATGATGGTAAGATAATTTAAAAAATTATTTAAATTTATAAAAACTAACCATCTGTAGGGTAGAAAGAAAAGAACAATCAAATGTTACCACTGCAACGAAGAAGAGCACATTAAAGACAACTTCCCTAAGTTAAAGATCAAGGACAAGGAAAAGGGAAGAATAAGAAACCTGTCCAATCCAACAAGTACAAGACGCTAAAGGCGACGTGGGACGAAACGTCGTCTGAATCATAAATTGAAGCTGTTGTCGGACTTGCATTAATGGCAAGTCATCAAGACGACGAAAATGAAGCAAGCTCGTCCGAAATGAGCATCGAGAGCATCAATGAAGGGGGAGCGACATCGGAAGAAAGCAGCACTTCAGGGGGAGCTACGGATAACAAGATCGACAAGGTAAGTCAGGTACGATCTCTTCCTCCCGATAAGTTATTTAAATTTGTTAAGCTACTATCTAAAGACTGTTGCAAATTTGAAAAAAAAAATAAAGAATTAAAATTAATTCTAGCCAAATCTTACCTATTAGAAGATTTTGAAAAGTTAAAATTGGAAAATGATGAATTGAAAATACAAGTAGAAAACTTGAAAAATCATACATGCTTAAATGTTAAAACTCAAATTTATAATAGACTAAGCTGGTATCTTAGATTTCACAGAGGTCAAATTAGAAAAATTTTCAAAAGTTATGTACCCCCAAAATTTCTGATTAATCATGTAGAAAGAAACCTATATTGGGTTCTAAAAACTTGTATATATTAAAATGTTTAATTAGACTTAAGATTTTCAGCGAGAAAATTAAATGTTTGAATTTCCTTAAGATCTTTGTCTAGAAAGTGGTTGTTACTCCAATTAACTAAGAAGGTCTAGTGTCTCGCCACAGCATGAAAGTCAATTAATGAAATAAAATGTTTAATTGACTAACTGATAATGCATTTAATTATAATTAAATAATACTTTAAATAGTTACTCAAACATTTTGCAGTGTTTTTTAACTTAGAATTTTTTTTAGAAAATTTTACTTAGAATTTTTTTTATAAAACTTAAAGTTTCTAAACTTATTACAAATTCTTTCTAAGTGATATCAAAATAATTTTCAAAAGTTTCAAAGTTTTTGAAAAACTTGATAAGTTTTTCAAAATGTTGAAAAATTTAATGCTTAGATTTTTTTATACCTCATTTTTTATGTGATCAAAGGAGGAAAAAGGAAGATTAAGTCTAGGGGGAGGTAGATTAAATATTTTTTAAATTTTTGCACTTTAACTGTAAATTTATTGCTTTTACTTTATGTTAGTTTACCCTAACTTAACTTGGGTTGCTCACATCAAAAAGGGGGAGATTGTTGGTACCCCAAGATTATTTTGATGTGATCAAACAAGTTAGGTTAGGTGTTGTTGTGTTTAATCCTGTGTCTAAGTGTGCAGGAACTTAGGAGCACAGGATGTCAAGCAAAAGACGCAACTAGCGAGAAGGACGACATAGGAGAGAGCCGACGGGCTCGATGTGTCTGAGGGATGAGGTGCAGCGGAAGAGTACGCGGGCGGACGAGAAGGAGACACGCGACGTTTTCGAGGGACGAGAAGCTGGAGCGGAAGCTTACTCGAGGAGAAGGCCGGAAGTTAGGTTCGGGTGAGCCATATTCCCGATGGTCGAAATCCCCTAAGCGAGCGAAGCCGGAGTGGAAGACCCGGACCAAAGCAAGAGGAGGTGAAGCTAGAGGCCCAGAGATAAAGTTAAAAAAATGTTGACTTTCCCCTTCGGGGCGCCTGGAACCTTTCCGGGTGCCCTGAGCAATCCGGGCGCTCAGAACCCAAGTTTTATCAAGATCGACGTGGACTTTGACTGACGCGTCGGGGATGGAGTTCTATCTAGGGGTAAGCATTCGGTTAATTTGGTCCATAAATTAACCGAATTAACCGAAAACCGATTTAGTGTTGGCTAACCGAATCAAATCAAAGTTTTACTAAAACTGGATTAACCGAATTAGTTATTTTAGTTAACACTAAATTAACTAAATTTGTTTAAAATAATAATAAAAAGAATTTATATAAAATTAATATCAAATTAATCGAATTAACCGAATGCTCACCCCTAGTTCTATCCTACTCCAAGCACCCCAAGCAAGGATATAAAAGCAGCCTTGCTCCTAAAGCTTTAAGATAACTGATAACCATGATTTTGCTATATTATCTTGCTTCATAATGCAAGTTTTTAATGATCTTCTCATAGATTGAACTCATATTTACATCATATTTCATGCATTACATTTAATCTTGGACTTAATTGTAAATTGACTTATAATCATGGTATTAAATGCTAATATTCGATATATTCTTTGTAGGCATCAAAAGGATTATGGACCCGATCAGATCAGATCATTTGGGCTCAAATCCAGGGCTAAACGAGACTATCAAGTCTTGGAGTGATTTGGACCGTTCATCTAAGATCGGAGTAGATCTAAGATATCCATTGAAGATCCAACCCATCCAACCTAATGAGGAGCAGATCTTAGCTATTGATGAAGATTCAGAGATTTTGATCCAGATCCGAGATGTTCTTACCGTTGGATGAGATCTGAAACATTTTGGACCGTTGGATTAGATTGGGAGAGGTTTAAAACCTGAGAAGCTACAGTGACTTCGCGGAGCTCGGGTGACACTTCTTCCTCGCGATTTCCTTCTATTATTCATCTTTATCCCTGCAGTTTCCCTTCCACAAGATCAAATTCCGTCGTTGACGGAGAGCCTTGGACAATCCGGGAACCATTAATCAAGGAGCAAGGCACGATTTGAGGGCGTTCTCCGTTTCGTGATCTTGATTCCGTGAAGTTCATCCTCGGTAGATTTGAGGATGTTCCCCATTCTGTCGACGATGATCTTCAGATGCTAGCAAATTTGGGCATTGCGAGCTTGAAGAGGGCATTCTCTACAAGATATGAACAACGTTAGATGAGCTAGGAGTTCAAAACTTCACCGTCGATTGCTTGAAGGGCATTCCCAATTGCATCTCTGTGTTACAGCAGAGAGAAGGAGTTTGAACTAGGGTTTGGTTGTGGAATGCTCTTTCATTTTGTTTTACTTTTGAATCTTTCTACCTTTTGTTCAGATCTGATGATCTGATATTTATTTCTGTAGTTTTCATTTTAGCCAAGAATCTTTGAATTTTGATTGTTGCATTTCATTCATTACTTTGTTATATCAGAAATCCTTGATTATATCTTTAGCTCTTTGCAATTTGAATAGAATAAGCAATTGCAGTTAGATTCTTAATTCAAATAAGTGTATCATGTCGAGATCAAGTTTGAGTTCCTTTGACAATCTATTTGATCTGTTGAAAGAAATCAAAGTTTTACTTTAATTCGAATTGAAGATACTTACTATTTTGTTGTTGAGCTAGCATGACTAGATACACATTGTTAGTTTAACTTTTGGATATTTTCTTTTAACTAGATTAAGACTAAGGCACCTATTGATGTTAGAAAACTCAAAAACAACTTTAAATTTAGAATTCACACACATTTACTTGTTATCCTTGGAAAAATATGACTTGGGACTCGTTGCTACATCTCTTTTCTTGAGTTTACTTTGGTTCCCTATCTTTATTAATTTGAAGCGCCTTGTGACATGCAAAATGGCGACTACCAAATTTTGGCGCCGTTGTCGGGGAAACTAACTAGTAGTGTGTGTTTATTTTGGATTGTGCATTGATTGGATTTCTTTGTTAGCATCTTTCTTGATTCGATTGCTTATCTTTTATATTTTCATGTTGGCTTATTTCTGAATTGTCAATTTCTTTAATTTTCATATATTCATGTGTTTGAAACTTTATGCTCTTGAGTCTTTTAATTTTGAGTGTTAGTGTTGTAGTGTAAGAACAAGAGATTTCTTTAGCATGGATCCATATTTTTATAATTTTGGAGGTGGAATAGAGAGTCAATATTTTCAGCCTGAGCATCAATTTTACCCAACCATGGATCAACAAAATAGGTATGAGTCATTTTCTAATGCTTATAATGCTAATTGGATGGATCATTCACATTTCAGGTATGGAAATGCACAAGGACAATTTATTGAGTCATATCCAGTCTACCAAAATTCATATGGGTTTCAAGAGGTTTCAACATCTTCTTTGCCACATCCTTTTCAACAGAACGATCCTCAATTTGGAATGTCAACGTGGAAATTCAATGAGGTTATCAACAAATAAGAGAGCATCAAGAGCAATAATTCTCAAGGATACAGAATTTACAGATTCAGTTAGATCAAATTATATCATCCATCAATCAATTACAAACACAGGTGGGGAGATGGATAGTAGAGATTTTGTCAGGTCTGCCCCTATTTCCATTACTTCACAAGATTTCTCTAGTATTATTTGTGATGATAATGTAGTTGTTCAGATTACTAATTCTACTAATATTGTTGCTTTAGATGTTGTGAATGATGCAGGAACTGAAGACTTACTTGAAGAGAATTTAAGTGTAGGAGATTGCACATTGGAAACAATACCCCAAGAATCACCTGAATTTGATGATGATGAGAGTGTAGGGACTTGTGCTATGGAGGCAAGGACCCAAGAATCACTACATGAGGTTATACATTTACTTGAACCAGAGCCTGTGTCATTACTTGATGAAGAGGAGGTAACAATAACCATTTTAGGACCTCTAGGTACCTTTCAACATGACAACATGAGTATTTCTTGTGATACATCAGAAAATTTCATTAAGGTATCATTCATTGATTTTAATAGATGTGATTCATTGCTTGATATATTTTCTGCCAAAACTAATATTCTCCTATCTTCTTCTTACCCCATATGTGAGTGGGAGGGATTATCTTTTATTGATGTTATAGGAGAATATAAGCTTCCAGAGTGTATGCTTAAACTGAACCGTCTTAGACCTCCAGAAAAAATTTTCAAAGGAAAAATAATTAATAAAAAGAATTTGAGTACAACCAAAAGTACTTCACTACCAGCGTGGCTTCTCTTACTAAATCTTTTTCAACCACTGGGACTTAAGGGGAATTTGTTCCTTTCTTTTCTTTTTAACTTATACTTTTCTTAGGTTTAATACTTTACATTTGTATTTTACTTCCATACTTTGCATTTTGTTTGGTATACATAGCATGTCATTTCGAATAAATTCTCCATGGAATTGTTCTAGTAATATTTTTAAGATGGTAAAAGTTTCTTAAATTTGATCATCAATTTTAGGTCATTTGACATGATTGGATGCTCTACTTACATAATATTGGTTAGTGTGGTGGTGGATTCTATTTTGATCAATTGAGTTTGATTGTAAAAAAATTACCTAGAGAGGACTACTTCAAGCCTAAACTCTATTTTCTTTTTGTGTGATATGTACTCATGACAATTGAAACTCTAGAACTTGCTTTGCTTCTTTTGAAAGTCATAATTGCATATATATGCGTGGAAATAAAGGAATTTTTCATTCTTGTTCCATCATAATTTCTAATTTCTTTCCCCACAATTTTCTTTAAACATTTTCATTTCATCTAGCATTCTAACCCTTGATTATCTTTGCTTGTCATTCTTTTATTGAGAGTTTTGGTTGAATCCTTGATGAGTTAGATTTTGTAAGATGGATAAAGGTTTAAGTGAAGGTTGAAGGTTTGGCATACGTTTGAGGATGTTGAAGGTTTTGGATGGCTTCATGAGAGTTGATCTTTGATTTTCGAGCGTGATATGGAAGTGACAAGAGTTTTTTTTCATTTGTATGATTTATTGGAATTACTGGAGAATTATCAAGTGCTCAAATTGCTTAAGGCAGTGTGGTTTATTGGATCTTTGGAGCTAAGCAAGGTTCATGGGTTACTAAATTGATGGGGACATATCCAAAGGATTGGAAAGTGATCAGGCAGTTTAGGAAAAGAGGTTAACATAAAGCTTGCAGAAATTTACTGAATTCATAGCTGGTGTTGATGGGGTTGCTGAATTCTTGAAGAAAATGTCAAGTGTTCAATTAATAAGAGCAGGAATGTGAATGAAGTGTTCTTTCCAATTAATCAGCATTCCTGGAAGTTATTGGAAACTAATCTCTGAATTGGAAATCCAGCAGCTAATTTGAAATCAGAACTTCATGAATCTAAACAATGACAATGGAAGCTTCAAAAATCAGATTCAATCCTATTAAGAAGATCTTGAAATTCTATTAAACTTGTATCCTAATTTTGATTTCTTGAATGGTATGACTGATAAAACTGAACTGAATTTGAAGAAATTAAATGGTCAATGAATGTATCAACAAGAGCTAGCTGCTGGATTGTTACGAATGTTGTTTGCAGATTTCTGATTAGTAAATGCAAACTTAGTTGATACCCTTATTTCCTTATTATCATTGGGTGTCTTGTTAACAAAAGAACAGAAAAAGGGAATCATAGAATATGATTTCTGCAATCGGTAGTAGAAGGGGATGTTACCTACATCTAAACCCAGATTTTGATGCTGGAAATTAAATTTTTCTAGAGTTCACTTAAAGCTCTTAAGTCAATTCTTTTTGAAGTTTTTCACTAAGATTCTCTTGCCAAGAACTAAATTTGAATTTCTGAAGTTGAACATAAATTGCCTAAGGGTCAGTCATTGATAGGAGTTGTCGTGTGCCAACCCATTCCGAGATTCTCTAACTGGAAATAACTTCAGTTGAACTTGTTACCACTCTATTATCATTTGTTGTCCTTTTCTTTCTAAGATTTACATGGTTCAAAGCATGTAATTTCAGTGGACTTGATTTCTGGCACTGTCTAGCTTCTAGATTATCTGATCAGTGAACATTCTGGAATCTGATTTCTGAAATTGAATTATAGCAGTTGATACAGTTAGCAACTCCTACATTTGAGCTACAAGATGACATCTTCAATAGCTAAACAAATGATGAATTTTGGATCTGTACCAAATATGTAGGGTTAGAATTAGTCAATGAGACTGAAATCTGAAATCATAATTATGAGGCAATTCCATTTCTAAAATTGTTTCTTGGCATGATCCCTAAATCTAAATTTAAAATCAAAGATTGGAATTGATTGAAGCTGAGTTGTTACCTCATTGGATTGATATACCAAGCAATCAAATGCTGGATGATATTGATTTGTGTAACAGAATTGTTTACTTGATAAGATGGAATATGATCTCAGAAGCTACCGTTGAATCAAATGGTGTTCTGATTTATAATGTAGGAGAAATATTTGAAGAGATGAATTCAATTGAATGTTAATAAAGTGTGAAATTGGCAGAACTTTGCACATTTTGCAGAAACACTGGAATTCAGCTGGTAGTGGATGCAGCTGATGATGAGGAAGTTTTTAGTGCTCCACATCAGTGATAAGAGCAAAATTTGAAGGAAACCTGAAGTGATACATTGATAGGAGCTGAATTCTTCATGCCTTCAACAGAATTACATTGAATTTAATTGTTGAAACTGGAGCTGGAAAAGAGAAAGAGTGAAACAAAGAAAAAAAATCAGAATGAGTTCAAATTCCTAGATAGTTTCAGAATTTGATCTTTGTCCGAGACGGCCAATACTTTAAGTGTGGGGGAGGGAATTCTTCTCCATAAGTTGATGTGAAATTATTTTAGCTTCCAAATACTGGAATTGAAGTGGAAAAACAGTGAAGTAAAAAAAACAGTGGCAAATTAAAAGAGTATCAAGTGTGAAGACATTGTATCAAGAATTTTGGATGGCTATCAAATTGAAGGAGAGTTTGGTTTGATCTTTTGTGTGGATAATGACAAATGGTATTCATCTCTTTTCACATCAAATGGGTCAACTCATCAAGTATATTCCTCTAATACTCTCATTTTCTCACTTTCTTCATTGAATTCTTTTCTTTTACTTACTACATTCAATACACTTGTTCCTTTTCTTCCATTTCAATTCTTGATAAAATTCTTTTGATTCATGTATGCTATGTTTTATGGTGGTGGAGAAGTAGAAAATAAGCAAGCTTATGGTAGTGAAGTGTTGTGAGTTGCATTGAGTGAGCTCCACTTATATACATGTTTAAGTGTGAGAGTTAGAATAGGTGAATACTTTGTGAGATTGCAACTTGCTTAATTTTTTTCAATTGGATTGAAACCACCAAACCTACTAATTATTGTTTGGATTGTATTCATGATTGTTTATGATCTTTAGATGACCTTAGTTAATTACCTTTTACTATCTTCTACGTATTGCTAGGGAATTATTGTGGAGATGACTTTTAGGTTTTCTTGACTTGCACGGGACGTTCAAGACTAAGTGTAGGGGATTTGATAACCATGATTTTGCTACATTATCTTGATTCATAATGTAAGTTTTTAATGATCTTCTCATAGATTGAACTCATATTTACATCATATTTCATGCATTACATTTAATCTTGGGCTTAATTGCAAATTGGCGTATAATCATGGTATTAGATGTTAATATTCGATATATTCTTTGTAGGCATCAAAAGGATTATGGACCCGATCAGATCATATCATATCATTTGGACTCAAATCCAGGGCTAAACGAGACGATCAAACCTTGGAGTGATTTGGACCGTTCATCTAAGATAAGAGTAGATCTAAGCTATCCGTTGAAGATCCAACCCATTCAACCTAATGAGGAGCAGATCTTAGCCGTTGATGAAAATCCAGAGATTTTGATCTAGATCCGAGATGTTCTTACCGTTGGATGAGATCTGAAACATTCTGGACCGTTGGATCAGATTGGGAGAGGTTTAAAACCTGAGAAGCTACAGTGACTTCACGAAGCTCGGGCGACACTTCTTCCTCGCGATTTTCTTCTATTGTTCACCTTCGTCCATGTAGTTTCCCTTCCACACTCCAGATCCAAGATCAAATTTCGTCGGCGACGGAGAGCCTTGGACAATCCGGGAACCAGTAATCAAGGAGCAAGGCACGATTTGAGGGCGTTCTCCGTTTCGTGATCTTGATTCCGCGAAGTTCATCCTCGGCAGATTTTAGGGCGTTCCCCATTCTGTCGACGGTGATCTTCGGATGTTGGTGAATTCGAGCATTGCGAGCTTGAAGAGGGCATTCTCCACAAGATATGAACAACGTTAGATGAGCTGGGAGTTCATAACTTCACCGTTGGTTGCTTGAAGGGTGTTCCCAATTGCATCTCTATGTTACAGCAGAGAGAAGGAGTTTGAACTAGGGTTTGGTTGTGGAATGCTCTTTCATTTTGTTTTACTTTTGAATCTTTCTACCTTTTGCTCAGATCTGATGATCTGATACTTATTTCTACAGTTTTCATTTTAGCCAAGAATCTTTGAATTTTGATTGTTGCATTTCATTCATTACTTTGCTATATCAGAAATCCTTGATTGTATCTTTAGCTCTTTGCAATTTGAATAGAATAAGTAATTGCAGTTAGATTCTTAATTCAAATAAGCGTATCATGTCGAGATCAAGTTTGAATTCCTTTGACAATCTATTTGATCTGTTGAAAGAAATCAAAGTTTTACTTTAATTCGAATTGAAGATACTTACTATTCTGTTGTTGAGCTAGCATGACTAGATACACATTGTTAGTTTAACTTTTGGACATTTTCTTTAGCTAGATTAAGACTAAGGCACCTATTGATGTTAGAAAATCCAAAAAACAACTTTAAATTTTGAATTCACACACATTTACTAGTTATCCTTGGAAAAATACGACTTGGGACTCGTTGCTACATCTCTTTTCTTGAGTTTACTTTGGTTCCCTATCTTTATTAATTTGAAGGGCCTTGTGACATGTAAAATGGCGACTACCAATAATGTAGAATAGTTTGAAACAACACATGTGCTTGAGTTTGTTAGAGTTTAGTTTTTCTTTATGAGTTTTGAATGTTGTAAGAGGCTTCTCCACCCAGAGGAGATTTTGTTAGTGCGCTTTTTCACCTTGGATTAACAACCTCTTCAGTTGTAACCAAGTAATTCGATGTGCCTCTTTCTTTTCAGTTTATTTCTTATTTTGTTTATGCAAGTGTTATATTAAGTTATAAGTTTGAGGAAGGTATGTTTGTTTAATTTGTGCAGGGGCTATTCACCCCCCTCTAACCGGTCGCTGAGGGTCCTAATAGAATGAACCTTTTATGCTCAGGTATGTAAAAAAGATTTGTTGTTCAATAAATTATATAACATTAAAATGTAGAATGGAGAATTGGCAACTCACCTACACACTCGGATCTAAGATCTTTTGAACGACCTCCACATGATCAGACAAAAAGTGGAGAATCACGACGTCATCAGGTACGCGCTAAATGATTTTCCAAGTAATACATTGTGGGCATCAATGGTAGATGTCTACAAGGTATCTAAGGACCTTTCTTTAATTAGACTAGATGAACTATTTTCAGAATTTGAACTTTAGGAATAGACTAATGCATACGCGGTCGAGAAAGCTATTGCTTTGATTGTAGAAACAAGCAAAATGCGGGAACCAAAAATCAAGTGTCAGATTGAACCCTATCCTGAAGACTAATCAGACACAGAAGACAACGACATAATTACCATTGAACTCGTAAACTAGTACGAAAATATACAAAAAGAAGAAGGTGACTCAATCTAACATGAAGGTAAAGTCCGAAGTCACCTGCTACAGCTGCAATAAGAAGGGGCATATCAAGTCTGAATGTCCAAACCAGAAGAAAAGAAGAAAGAAGACCTTGAAAGTAACGTGGTTCAAATGCCCGGAAGACTTAGACGAAGAACATGAGCAAGCAAGCTTCATTGCTCTACCAACACAAGCGTACGTTGTCGAAACTGAGTTTGAGTCCGAAACTGGAGCTGAATCAGAAATCGAGTCAGAAAGAAGCAATGGATTCATATCCGTTTCTAAAGGGTCAAAAACATTGTAAGTTCCCTGGTCACTGGTACTCAAGTAGATGAATTACAAAACTTAATTGAATATTTATTAAGAAAATTAGCTAAGTCTAATATTCGGGTCAAGTCACTCCAAAAGGAGATTGAATCCCTTAAGGAAGAGACTAACCCAAGCTCTTTGACTGAACAAGTTCAAGATGGAACCTCAACTCAAGTCCAACAACTTGAATGAGAGAATTCCAACTTAAAAAGTCAAGTCAAGGAACTTAGGGGCTCATTGGAATGGTTTAATTTGGGTTCCAAGAATCTTAATTTGATCTTTAGAAAACAAAGAGTCGTATATAATCGATCCGGACTTGGATATAAGGGAAAACATAAATTTAAATCTTACTTATCCTTAGTAAATCAACCAAATAGAAAATTAGTCCAAGCATGGGTCCCCAAGAGTAACTTGGTTAATCAAGTTGGACTTGATCAATATTGGGTCTCCAAGGATAAAATCTATTACCTTGATAGACCTTATTGAGGCTATGATCTGGGGAAGCCAATAAAAAGACTATTTTCATTATTAAATAGACTTGTTTGATGTTTGATTTACTACTTTTTCCTTATACATGCTTAGATTAAGATAGAAAATGACTTAGGCTTGACTGACACTTGTTTAGTTAGATCAAGGATTCTCAGAAAGAAATTTAAATATTTAATTTCTTTAAAAGACTTTGTCTAGAAGTAGCTTTTGTTCTAATATCTAAGGCCTAGTGTCTCGCCACAGCCTGGAAGTCAATTATTGAAATAAATATTTAATTGATTAACTCTTAAACCTTAGTCTAACTCATGTGTAAATCAATCCTTAGATTTGAATCTAAATTGAAGATAAAATTAATCATCTTACAAAACAGATAAGGTTCCCTTATTGGCAATCTAGAAGAAGGGCGAGATGGACTTAGGTTCAACATTAGTTAATTAAAACTTAAACTTAACTTAATCAATGAAAATGTAATTCAAATTAATCAAACTTAACATAAACTTAATCAAACTTAACCTAAATTAAACTAAAACATAATTAAATCTTAAATATTTTTAAAAGTTAATTAAATTTTCAATCATAATTAATTTTTAAATTTTAATTTCAAAATCTTTAATATTTTCAAATGTTAATTAATTTTTAAATCATAATTAATTTTGAAAGTTTAATTACAAAATCTTGATTAAAAATTTTAAAACTCAAATTTAATTATTCAAACTTAAATTTTCTTATTCAAACTTAAATTGTCAAGCTCAAGTTAAATTATTCAAACTTATTCAAATTTAAATATTTTAAAATTAAAACATAATTATCTTACAATTCAAATTCAAACTTAAATTTTTTTTCAAAATCAAAATTAACTTAACTCCATCTCATACAAACTCGTTTGATAACTTAGAAAGAGTGAGATGAAAAATCAAGAAAATAAATGATTATTTTAAATACATTCTTAATTTCATATGCTTGGACTCTAAGATTTCCAAACTTAAATAAGTTACCTAAATTTATTTTTTTTGGCATTAATCAAGGGAGAGAAAAAGGGAGTTAAGTTAAATATTTTTATTTTCAAATGTCAAAGTATTTTTTAAAAGGAAGTTAAATTTTTCTTTAGTCTAACTATTTTTGAAAGTTTAACTATTTTTGAAAAATAACCTTAAATATTTTTTTTGAAAAGGAAAGTTTAAATAGTTTTGTTCTAGAAAAATAAGTTTTTGAAAAGGTTTTTTTTTAACTAAGTTTTTATGAAATCTTTCCAAAAGCTTAAATAAATTTTTTTTGGAATCTTTTACTTAACTAAGTTTTTCAAAAAGCTAAGTACTTAACTAAGTTTGTTTGAAAATTTTTAAAAGCTAAGTACTTGACAAAGTGTTTTTTAAATCTAAGAATTTAGTAAAGTTTTTAAGGAAAAAGTTAATTTTTTTCTTCAAAACTAGTCTGTTTGAAATTGTTTTTAACTCTCCCCTTTCAAAAGTTTTTCAAAGCAAATTCTACTATCTCAAAAGTAGAATTTATTTTAAAGTATTTGAAAAACTAAAATGTTGAAATTAAGTATTTTTTTTCTTCCTAAATTATTTTTTGATATATGTCAAAGGGGAAGAGAATATTCAAACGTACAGGGGGAGAGAAAGTTAAGGGATTAAGGGGGAGATAATAAGTTAATTATTTTCTTTATTAATGAATCTCTTAACTTTTGCTATATGTTGCACTTTTACTATATGTTGCTATATGTTTGCACTTTTGCTATATGTTGCTATATGTTTTACTTAACTTTTGAATCAAGTTGTCATAATCAAAAAGGAGAAGATTGTTGGTGCAGGGAGCACCAGACGATCAAACTTGAGTTTTGATAATAGCAAAGAGTTTAAAAGTTAAGATGTCATGCGATCTAACAAGTGTGACTTAGCTTGCAGGAAAGTCCTAAGTGCTCTTAGACAAAAATTCTAGTGGATTCTAGACAGGTGGAAAACCTTAAGGGGAGGTAACCCTAGATCTTAGGAGAGGTAACCCTAAGTTGTGGAAAGTCCTAGCTGTAGTTAAGCAACAAAATCCTGGTCCTAGGGACTGGGCAAAGTCTTGGCAGGTTAAGGACGTCAGGTGAAATCTTAGGATCACAGATTCTAGGTGGAAGTCCTAGGGGTTACGGACACCAGACGGAAGACTGGATGGGTCAAGGATCGGACGTCCAACGGAAAAGTCCTGAAGTCTCGGATGCTAACCAAAATTTCAGTCGATCTGGAGGACTAGTCTAAAAAAGGTAATTTCTCCTGAGAGGAGTAGGTGAGGACGCCTTCCCCGTTGAGGGAATAATAGGCGTCGGTTCAACCTAGGATTTCTAAAAATTTGAAAGTCAAAACTGAATAGTCCGAAGACTGTCAAGTAGTTCTATTATTCACATTTTATTGTACTAACTTTGTCTTGTAGGGTATGTTTTATATTTTAGACTAACATACCTTGCAGGGAGTGAAAAACACAAAATAAGCTCAGATGAACAATGCTCAAGGCACCTCCAGAGAGGTTGGAGGCGCCTCGTGCACCTTGGCTAAAGGTTTGTGCGGAGAGGTGGGGAGGCACCTTCTGTGTGCCTGAAGGCACCTTGGAGCTAGGATAGAAGGCGCCTTCCATAACTTGAAGGTACCTTTATTGGTGCAATATCCCCTGAGTCAAGGTTGACCAGGATAACTAAGCTTGAGTTGGCTCAAGCTTGAGTCTTGATATTTGGTTTCGATGTTTGACAATATATGGAGATTGCAGGTGAAATCGTCCGATTGGGGAGATTGTTGGTGCAATTTTCCTCTGGTCAAGATTTGATCAGTTTGATGTGAAAAAGAGTTAAGTAGGTTAAAGTTGACCAGATACTTGACTGGAAAAATCCTATCTGGAGGTTAGGCAAGGGGAAGTCCTGGTGAGTGAAGCCAGGTGAAAGACCTAGTGAGTGAAGCTAGGCAGTTAGAAAATCCTAATGAGTGAAGCCAGGTGAAAGACCTAATGAGTGAAGATAGGCAGGTAAAAGTCCTGGTGAGTAAAGCTAGGCAGTGGAAAAATCCTAGTGAGTGAAACTAGGTGAAAGTCCTAGTGAGTGAAACTAGGCAGATGGAAAATCCTAATGAGTGGAGTTAAATGAAAGTCCTGGTGAGTGAAGTCAGGCAATGGGAAAATCCTAGTGAGTGAAGCTAGGTGAAAGTCCTGGTGAGTGAAGCCAGATAGATGGAAAATCCTAGTAAGTGAAGCTAGGTGAAAGTCCTGGTGAGTGAAGTCAGGTAGATGGAAAGTCCTAGTGAGTGAAGCTAGACAGATGGAAAGACCTGGTGAGTGAAGCCAGGCACGTGGAAATCTAGGTGGGTCAAGGTTGACCGGACACCTAGTGTTGGGAAGTCCAAGTAGGTCAAAGGTGTGACCAGATACTTGTCACAAGGAAATCCAGATGGGTTAAGGATGACTAGACATCTAGTGGAAGGAAGTCCAAGAGGATCATGGAGGACCGGACACTTGACATAAGACGGTAAGTCCAAGTGGGTAAAGGTTTACCAAACACTTGGCACGAGGAGAAAAGTTCAAGTAAGTCAAAGGATTGACCAGACACTTGATGAAGAAGTCCCAGCAGATCAAGGTTGACCAAATGCTAGGCATGAAGAAGTCCCAACAGGTCACAGTTGACCGGATGTTGGGTTTGGGAAACTTGGACTTGAGTTAAGCAAGTCAAAGGGAGGTCAATCGATCAACCGATCGATTGAACCGTAGTCCAATCGATCATCCAATCGATTGGAGGTGTACTGCGAGTGAAGACTCGCCCAATCAATCTCTCGATCAATTAGGAATCAATGTCATGAGTGCATAAGGGTCCCTAATCGATCAGCCAATGATTGGGCATTGCCAATCGATTAGGCGATCGATTGGGGCTGGATTTTTCGTGCGCACGCGAGAAAGCTGAATCGATCGGTCGATCAATTCGGGCCTTTTCCAGCAGAGCATAGAGGCGCTCTGAATCGATCACCCAATCAATTCAAGTCTCCCCAATTGATTGATCGATTGGGATATGATCGTTGCACAGGATGTAGATTTTGGATAGCTGAGATCGCTGGGATATGATGTGGCAATCGATTGGGAGAATGCCCAATCGATTAGGAGCCCTATAAATGTAGATATAAAGGCGATGATGAGTTCAAATGCGAAAATGCTTCTCCCGATTCTTCTCCACCAAGCTCACGACTTTTCCGCCAGTTCTTGGAAGCTCTTGGGGACATGTGTTGCTGCACTTCCAAGGTTCAAGAGGCATTTACAAGCTACAAGAGTTCAAGCAAGAAGGTTTTTCATTTGTATTATCTTGTATTTACCCTACAAATCGACCCTAACAACCTTCAGATGGATAAACAGCGCAGACTGCAGAGCTTATCGATACCGAGAAGATGGGGATAAGTTGCAAAGCTTGAGGCACCTTCAATGGGGTTGAAGGTGCCTTCAATAGCCAATAAAAGGCTAGTTCGAGCAAAGGGCTGAGAACAAATGATTTTCATAATCTTTCACCTGTGTACTGCTCTAAAGACGATCCGACGAAGCCGTAACGTGACTCCAACAAACTAATGCTCAGAATTTCTCATTCTTAGTTGTTGGTATAATTTTAATTATTGCAGTTAAATAAGTATACTTGTAATTCTCTGATTTATTAGTAAATTATCCAAATTAAACACTCAATGAGTATGGGCCTTGGAGTAGGAGTCGTCACAAACTCCGAACTAAATAAAATCAACTTGTGTCCTTGTTTTCTTTACTTATTCTTATTCCGCTGTGTTTATCTCCGATTGTGTTTATGAAAAGTGAAAAAGTCATGAGTGTTATTCAACCCCGCCCCCCCCCCCCCCCTCTCTAGCACGTCTCGATCCTACACTTGGTTCAAGATATGGTCTATATTTCAATTTCCACTAGGCTAACTACACTACATCTAGCCTAAAAAATAATTCTTTATCCTATAGATTCAAATTACTCAAACACGTATCTAAGAAGACTATCCTTTTGACATGTTTTACTTTGGTCAAAGACTTACGGGTAATAATCCTGATAAAAAGTTGCAGAGTATATGTCTCCTTTAAAAAAGGAGTCATGAATCCTTTGTGGACTATTCAAATACTTTCGGACATTTTGACTTATACCTAATTATCTCGTAACTACATCCCCTAGGGAATGTATAACAAATATGTCAATATATAAGCCTCCAAGACCGAGATGATTTAAATACCTCAAGTTTAAGAAAACTTACACTCGAACTACAATGATATCTTCATTGACATATGAACCACATGAAATCTCATAACATGTCACATCTAATGAACTAGTTACTCTTAACTAATATCCACATATTAATTCTCAACATCCCAAATTTCCATCTAGCGAGAAGCAGCTGCTTGGTTAAACCAAGAGTACAACATGCGCTAGTCTCACAGAATTGGCGATATCCAGTCTTATCAATTCATCGACTAGGGAAGATTTTAATATGTACACAATTACACATGATGATATACCCATTAATTATAATTTAATCATAATTTTTCTTATGTTATGCATTGTATTATGAACTTTATTAATTGAGTTTAAGATCAAATCACATACATATCAAATTTATACTCAAATAGTAAATTTTATTTATTAAATAAATAATACAATATCTAAGACGATCGTCTTAGGACACTCTCAAATATAACACAAATAAACTTTCTTTTATTTTTTAAAATCCTTCCAACAGTACTCAAAATGATTAAAAACTTTCTAAATATTATGATACTGATTTGTGAAGAACATCACCACTGTGGTGTTAGTCAAACCAGCACCAAAGTGACTTTTTATTAGTAAATTTTTATTTTTTTTTATTATTTTTATTAATAAAATTAACTTTTGTTATTATTTTTATTTTATTAAAAATAGGGAAAAAATGTTTTAAATATTTTATTAACCTTCTTTTTATATTTATATTTTTTAAATTAGAGTTTTAAAATTAAAAATAAAAATAAATAAATTTAGAGGATTATTTATTAAAATTTAAATGGTATTTAATTTAATTCAATTTAGAAGGAATGAGAAAAGAGGAAAGAGAAGTTGCATGCATGTAAAAGAGAGAGAAAAAATTACATGCATGCAAAAGGTTAAATTATAATTTGGTATGACTTTTGGGAATAATGAAATATTGGTACGTTTTTAGGAATTCTAAAACTTCTTGTGCGCCCTTTGAAAATTTGCCGAATCACATTTATACCTTAGTGAATATCTTTACACTCAGGGGGCGTTTGGTTTAGGGTAATAAGAGTGGGGAATGGGAATGGGAATCATTGATTCCCATTGTTAATGTTTGGATTATAGGAATAGGAATACAAATAAGGGAATGAATCCTTGAAATTGGGTAATGACTCATTCCCATGTACCTCCCCTTCAATGAGCCATTACCCTATTTTCATCAATCAAAATATTCCCTTATTCCAAAAATACCCTTGACTTAAAACTAAAATTTTCTCTATTAATATCAAATATCAAAATTTATTTATTTATTTTTTCTTTTATATCACTTATCTCTCCTTATTCTCTCTCATTACATTTTTCTCTCTCATCATTGTTTCTCTCTCATCATTTTATCACACACTTTCTCTCTCCTTAATCTCTCCTATCACACTCTCTTTCCTCTTTTTTTCTCATTACACTTTCTCTCTCATCATACTTTCTCTCTCCTCAATCTCTTCCATCGCACTCTCTTCCTTCTTTTGTTCCTTATCACACTTTCTCTCTCCTCAATCTCTCCCATCACACTCTTTTTTCTCATCACACTTTCTCTCTCATCATACTTTCTCTCTCCTCAATCTCTCTTATCACACTTCCTCCTTTTTTCCTCAACACACTTTCTCTCTCCTCAATCTCTCTTATCACACTTACTTCTTTTTTCCTCAACACACTTTCTCTCTCATCATACTTTCTCTCTCCTCAATCTCTTCCATCATATTCACCGTTCTTTTTTCTCTCACCATACTTTCTCTCTCCTCAATCTCTCTCCTCATTTTTTCTCACTATATTTTCTCTCTCTTCATCCTCTCCTATCATACTTTCTCTCACATCATATTTTCTCTCATCATGCTCTCTCTAATCACACTCTTTTTTTTCATTTTCTCTCATCACACTTTCTCTCTCATCATTCTTTCTTATCACACTTTCTCTCTCATAATACTTTCTCTCTCATCATTCTCTTTCATCATATTTTTCTCTCACATTCATCTTTCTCTCACATCTAATTTTTTCTCTTATTTTCCTTTAAGGGTAAAAAAGGAAACTTTGATTTATTCCGATAGAAGATATACAACTAACCAAACATTGCTTTTAAGAGTGATATCCATGCTCATACCTATTCCCATTCCACAATACAATGATTCCCATTCCGATTCCTATTCCTAGGAAAGAACCAAACGCCCCCTCAATATTCATATATATATTGTATAATCACATTATTAAGATTTTCTCATCAGAGCATCTATAGTGGTGGAAGCTCTCTAAGAGCTCTCTCTCAATGTCATATCAGTATCATATTAAAAGTAAACAAATCGTTATATATTTCTCCGTTATAAACAAAATCTATTAACAACTCCTTTATGATTCCATACTTTTTTAAAAACCTCACTCTTTTATTAATTTTATTTTTTAAACAAAAAATAAAAAAAATTATGCAAAATAAAAATACAAAACTAAAGAGTAGGCCCTTAAACAGAGAGTCACTCCCTGTCGAAAATGAAGGAGCTCCCTCCCCCACTATGAGAGGGAGCTCCCTCACCTATGCCACCATCAACCATGGGAGCTCCTAAGTGGATGCTCTCAACCAACCTATATCGCACAAAAGAAAGTGCACTTGTAATTTTATATTATTTAAAATTATTTAATAAGATAATTAATTCAAATTAAGTCTAAAATAAATTAAACAATAAAAATAATTATTTAAATTTAGTTTGATATAGTTTCTTTATAAGCTTCAATTTGATTTGGCATGAGCTCTCAAATTTAATTATTCAAATTTTTATATTTTTAAATTTATTTAATTGGTTAATGAATTTGATATTAAAAATTTGTAGAGTTTTTTATTTATTCATACTTTTAATATAAACTTTATTAATGAATATATTTTTTACAATCAATTCATAATCTGTATTTATGAATATTAACTAGTAAATGCATTCATTTAGCTTATTAAATTATTTATTTAATTAACATTTTATATATTAAATAAATATAAATAATTTTTTATTAAGCCGAATATTAACCTTACACTTTAATTCATTTACAAGCAACCTAATCTTGAGCTAAATTTTATGGTGTTCAAACTTGTTTGATAAGATAATAGAGTTAAATCAAGCTAAGCCTAAAATTAATCAAGTTATTGAAATAGTTATGATTTTTTTTATGAGTTTGGGCTAGGTTCAAATTTAATTTGAGCTTAATTCATTTAAATGTTATCAAGCTAGTTTAAATTTATTTGATTGTTTAAAAATTTTATGATTTTAAACTTATTTGATTGATTATTAAGTTTGATAATATAAATTTGTTTGTTCATTTTATTACAAGAAAATACTTATTCAACAACACTCAATATACAATAATTTTATGCCAAAATCATTATTTTTTATTTTTTTACAATGGTTTGTCTTTGAGTTTTTTTTAATCAAAGACAACAATTTTTCACAAATCCTTGTCTTTGAGCATTTTTTGGGGCTACAATAACCGTTTTAAAAAATTGTTGTCTATTTGGGCTTTTTTAGATGGCTACGACAACGATTTTTTAAAATCATTGTCTATTTATGTTTTTTTTAGAGCTATGACAAACTATTGTCTATTTGCACTTTTTTTTTTTTTGAGGCTACAACAATGGATTTTGAAAACTGTTGTCCTTTTGTAAAAACTTAATATCTCTATTTTGTTCCCACGCCAAGTATCTCAAGTGAATTTCATCTCTTCCAGGCCGTCCAGATTTCATCTCTTCCAGGCCAACCTTGGACGCCACCAGCGACCCCTTGTCCTCTCTTCCTCCACCAAGTCTGACAGCTCCACATCCTTCCTCACCGTTGACGGTTGTTTATCTCCTCTTCATACCTCTCCTCAAGCCTCCACCACATCCCTTCCTCATCACCTCTTCCTCATGCCAACATAAGGAAACACCTGACGCCAAGCTTCCAATGTCACCTTCCATCCATCCTTTTTCTCTATTTCTGGCCATCTCTTCTCTCCAGGTTAGAAGAAAGAAATCCGGCCACTTTATCTCCACCTCCTCTTCTAATTAGAAGAGGAGATCCAACCACTTCATCATCCAACAATCCCCTCTCTTGTTTGGGTGAGAAGAGGAGAGTTCCATTCATCTCCTTCACTTCCGGACAACAACTATTCCCCTCTTCGGGTTAGAAGAGGAGGGCAGCCCTCTCCCGATGATTCTGACATTAGCCCCTCTGCAAGCGCCTACAACCGTCATCCACTCGCGAGTTTGGGTCAATCTCTTCGTGTGTGGTTTATGTTTCTTGTTGTGTTGTTTACTTAAGTGTTGATTGTTCATTTGTGTGTTCATGCTTGTATTGAATTGATCTTCCATGATTAATTTGCACACACTTTGGTTAATTTGATTTATAACAACAATGTGTTCGACAAAATATTTCTTTCCTTAGTTAGACTTTAATTGTTGCAACTAGTTTAGTTTAATTACGTGCAATGATTTTCTTATTGAATTTAATTAGGATGTTTATTCTTGTTCTTAATTTTGGAGAAATTATGTTAGATTAGATTATGTTTTGTTCCATGTCAAGTTCATGTCATGCTTACTTTATGTTTTTGTAAATTTTCTTGCAATTGTAGTCTAGGGTAGATTAGAGTTTGATGACTTACATTGTCTTTCATTTATTAGAATTAGATTTCATTACATATATTTTCATTTCTTAGTTTTAGAACTGAAATCCAAACCCCTCATTTAAGCATAAAAAATCTTGCGCGATAAGATTGGATCCTAGGGTTATCATATTCTATTTTTATTAAGCATTTAATTTAGTCAATAAAACACTCATATGCCAACTATTATTGATGTATGAAGGAGCTTATTGGGATAAATACTATCCCTGCTATAAAAGAAGTCAACATTTTTAAAGATGATGTTGTCATCTAATTTCTGAATCCCAAAGGTAAACCAAGATAGAAATTGATTAAGTTAATGATTTCATGTATCATATAACAAAATTATACATTGTGTTATACCCTCTGTAGATTGAGCATTAGTCCGTAGGTTACCTTGTTCCTTGTTTAGTTGTTGTTTTACACTTCCATTTTTATATATTTTGATAGCTCTTATACTAGTTTCAAAACCATATGATTAATGATATTTCTTAATGGGCTTTCAAAACAAGTAGTCAAGCATATAACTCTTCTTTTATGGGAAGCTCTTATCATGTTTAACTATATTGATACTATTACTGTCCTTGAATGTTTGCAATCAATAAATATATTTAGGTTTTTACACATTGTGTTAGCAATTTTGAAATTTTTTGTTCAATGATGTGAGTGAATCTAATTGAGTTACCTCCTCTATAATGTAACTACATTGCAATGCTCATCTTCAAGTTACTGGACCACTTCTTTAAGAAGTTTTTCAAAGTAATGGTTTGGTCAAGGGGTGTAACCTTATTAGGAAAGAGAAGATTAGTTATATTCTCAATGTCAAAATAGAGTAATCATCTAACTACTTATTGATGGATTTTTTTTAGAGCTTGCTAAGCCATTGATTTTATTAATTTTTATGGCAACTTTTTTGTTTGTTTTAATTGTAGCCAAAATTAAGCTTGTTATTAAAGATGTCCATTTGGATATGCCACTTGAAAATTTATACATGCCTTATTCATGAAAATTATTGTCAATTACAAAACTAAATGATGTTGCATGCTAGGACAAACACTTCTTTCTTATAGAAAAATGTACCTCAGGTTTGTCAAACTTATTGATCACCGTCTTTTATATAGCAATAGAGCTAAATTAACTTGCACCTTAGTTCAATCCTAGTTTTATTCAAGGAATTCCATGTAAAATCTTAATAAATTCTAGAGGAAATGAGATGATAATGATTTGTATGGATGATTATAGGGAGTAGCAATTACATGCTATGTGGCACTATATTCGAACCTCAGGAGTGTAACTGGAAAGTACTTCAATGATTGTAATGAGGAGGATATGAGTA
Source organism: Zingiber officinale (assembly GCF_018446385.1). NCBI lineage: Eukaryota > Viridiplantae > Streptophyta > Magnoliopsida > Zingiberales > Zingiberaceae > Zingiber > Zingiber officinale. The sequence goes on from NC_056004.1 coordinate 26,617,505, forward strand.
ACCGCACTCAATGACTAAGAACTAACAAGAAAGCTTTGGGATTTAAGTGAAAAGATTGTTAAAGTTAATGAGTAAAGAACATTCAAGGCAAGAGGATAAGTAGCATCTACCAAGATCCTTTAAATTCATGCAATAAGATATAGTCAAAAGAAGTAGTTTTAAATATCTTCTAATTAAAATTTCTTTGTGAGTAATTATGTTTGTTATAGAAGTCTAAGGATGATAATTTATATGCTTATCTGTGTTGTTTATTTAATAATATACTGTTGATTGAAATATATTTGGTTTTCATTCATCTTCTATTTGTCTTTGGTATTAAAAGATAATAGTTGAAAATTGTTACAAAACTATTATCTATCGCGCTCAAGATAATAGTTTTTAAACGTTGTGAAACTATAGTCTTTGGTATTAAAAGACAATAGTTTAAAATTCTGTTGAGCGCACTTTTAACAACAATGTCAATTATAACAGTTTTTAAATGACAAATACAATGGATTTTATCCATTGTATATTGCAATTTTTGTAGTGTTTTAAAAAAAATATTGTTTATTTATCATATTGATAAGAGTTTTATTAATTGAAGCAAAAGGTGAAGTCGTCACTTTAGCGACCACTCCAAGGCAATCTCATACTCTTTGTAAGAGGTGAATCACAGGGAGCATTTGACCTAGCATAGCGGCTCTTTGCATGGGGAAGATCAGACATCCAGTAAGGTATTTTGCACTCGCTGAAAATTGACCCCAAGACCTATGTATTAAAACAATCACCCATGCAGGTACCAACTGTATCAACCTGTGGGATTAAGTTTTATTAATAAACATAGTTCACAAACTTTGTTCGTAAATATTATTCACAAACAGTTCATAAATTTTGTTCATGAACATTAACGATCCTAACACATATGCGTTCTGTTCATTTAGTTTAATGAGTTATTCAAATCTACTCATTTAATTGACTTTGTGTTTATTCAAAGAACATATACAAACTTTTATCAAATCGAATATCAAATTTGCTCATGAACGTAGGGCTATAAATGAGCCAAACCTAGCCAAGCTTTGTAGTGTTCAAGCTTATATGATAAGCTTGTTTGCTCATTTTAAAAATTTCATTGTTTATTTAATATATAGATAAGAGTTTTATTGATGAACATGATTTAAAAATATTGTTCATGAATATTGTTGATGAAGTCCCCTCGGGTGGGTCTAGTAACTAGCGCATGAGGTGTTGCCACAATGAGGTCTGGGGTTCGAATCTCGGCAAAGCCGAGGTAAATACCTCTCTTATGTGCTAGTCACTATTCCAAAGGCTAGTAGCCGTCCGTGATTTACCTCCTCCGTGTTGGCCTTGGGACGGGTTGGCGGGGGTTTGCTTCCCTTATGTGCTAGTCATTATTCCAAAGGCTAGTAGCCGCCCGTGATTTACCTCCTCCGTATTGATCTTGAGACGGGTTGACAGGGGCGCTAGAAGCGAGCGTATTCACTTTTTGCCGGAATGAATATTATTGATGAATATTAAATAGCTTAACACATATACATTTAAATTTGTTCATTTATTTAAGTTAATGTATTATTTTAACTTATTCATTTAATCGATGTTATATATCAAAATCGAACGGATATGAATAAATTCTTACTAAATAAAACATTAAATTTGCTCGATTCATTTATATCCCTGCGTGAACATTTGATTTATCGGCAGCGGCTATGTTCCTGTCTGCTTATCATTCCTTGAAGTCTAATCTGTGTTTTGTCTCTCTCCCACATGCGAGGGCACATCAGCCACTTCCACATTGGTTGCGAGCTTATCTGTTGCTGCGCCATTTGCTATTTCAGGATTCTCATAGCGCTCCACTTCCAAGATTTGCAATCTTTATCCTTGGTAAATTTGCTCTCGTTGTGTTTCTATATTTCCCAGACCCATCCGAATGGGCAAGTATATCTTTCCTTATCTGCTTCTGCACAAGACACTTCTTCCCAAATTGGTCGATTTCTTCCTTGATCTGCGTTGTGCTCATTTGAATAGAAATTTTGCTTCCTTCTCCGTTGTGGTTTCCATTAATCTCTGTCTCCTCATCGCTTCCCTCTCCTGCAAAGAAGAAGGTGAACGGCGGCCTCGCCGCACCCGGCTTCATTATGTCCGCCATATACTCCGGCGGCAAACCTGATGCAAGCTCTTGTATTCGATCGCCACACAAATTTCCCTCTGTTAACTGATTAGTTTTGATGGTTCTTCCTATTGCTGTTGCTATTGTTATTGCTATTTCTATTGCTATTGCTATTGCTATTGCGTCGCAAACCATCAAAATATAGCATATGTTTAAAAATTTAATCCGACACTTATTTATTTATTATTAATAAAAAATTAAATAAAAAAATTTAAGTCCATCAAAATCAATATAAAAAATCTCCAAGTTGTATCCCCATCCCTCGAGCCTTCACCACAGCCGTTGAGCACAACGGCTGACGTCAAACTATTTTTCTTTCACGGCGGGACCCATCGTAACGCAGCCGTTTCTTTCACAGTGGCGGCGTATCCACCTGTCAATCAGGCAACGCTTGCTAAATTTGGAAATGACGAACTTTACTTATGAGTTCACTGAACGGTGCAATAGTCTACTCCGCCGGGCCCCACGAGACTATGACGGCGACAAGCAACGGCAGCAGCCGGGCACGGATGCACCTGCGGAGGCTGCGCCTGCATCTACAACTGCAAGTGCATTGATACAGTAGGAGGGCTCCACGGGCTATCCGGCTGGTACTGGCTGAGACGTTGCCACCTAATTAGCCTGAGGTCGAATCCGGTGAGCGTGTGCTCTGGGGCGAAGTTCCCGTGTATCAGATGTCTGATCGATGTCGTGATTTACATCGAAGTGACGGGACGTTCGGAATGAGCGTTATCATCATTGCCACGCAAGTAGGAGGAGGGATGCATCTTCACCGGGTTACCAAATCCGGCCACTATCGCAGCGCACGCTACGACATCGGGGAAGCAACGGACCCAGCCAGCTCACCAACAAATGATACAAGTAGTAGCCACGTTAAATCCGCCCTGCGCATGGTCTGCTCTTCATCCGTGTCTATTCGCATGGCGAACTCGGCGGTTTCTTCCCGCGGCCGAAGAGCGCTCGTCGTCGAGGACAATGCCATCATGCGGGTGAGTACTCGATAAATTATCTTTCCCGTTCTATAAAGGACTTGTTCGATCGGTGGTGGATGCAGCTGGTGGTGCGTAAGCTGATGAAGGAGCAAGGGATAGTATTGGAGGAGGCGGAGAACGGGAAGGTGGCGGTGGAATCGGTCAAGGAAGGCAAGTCCTACGACCTCATCCTCATGGACAGGGAAATGTCGGTCATGGATGGCCATGAGGTATACCATGCATGCATCTGTTCTATTCTCCTCCTTTCTACTCTTTTTGATCACTAGATCTGGTTACAGGCCACAAAGCAGCTACGACTACTGGGAGTGAAAACCCCCATCGTGGCTCTCTCGTCGGACAGCCAGCAGTGCGATAGGGACTTGTTTCTTAGAGCCGGCGCCGACGAATTCGTTGAGAAGGTACATATATGATGGATCATGCATATTTCATGGTCATTTGATCGAGTAGTTAATTATATTAATTAAAGAGGGAATATTTTAGCTGCCGTTCTCTTGGTTTGCAATTGCAGCCCCTGACAAAGGATAAATTGGCTGGGATCCTTTCCAAGTACGGTCTTCAATGAGTACATGCTCGCATGCTACACCTTGCTTCTCTTCTATATCAGTAATGACGTTTTCATCGTCCATTGAACACACCCTCAAGTTTCCTTTATATCAGCCTCTAGTTTCTCATTATTAGATCTTTCAGTGTCTATGTTATGGAATGTCTCTGTTGTTGGAAGTCGGTCAAGATCAAACTTCTAAGTGTCTCTTGGGTACGTCATAATTGATAATATAGACAGTCAAACAAATTAGCAGTGTCAGATGCACAGACACGTGGCAGACCAAAAAAAACTTCGGAGCTAAATGTAGCCGTATATAAATATAAGAAAATATGGCTTCTTCTTAAATGCAGCAAGACAATTGTATAAATGCAATTCCAAAATTGGAAATGTACAACTGCTCAAGCAAGAGTCTGGTGTAAGGAGAAGGAGAACTTTAACCGCCACTCTACTTTCTCACGGGAAACGTGAACGTCTTGCCTATTATTGTACCTATGTGCGGTTTATATATTATCCTTCTCTGTAGATTCCAGGTAAAGGAAGCAGTTTGATCGGGGAGTTAATCATATTGGATACAATTACGAATATGCTTTGCGGGTTTGGCACGAAGAAATCCTTGGAGACATGGAGAAACATGAATCTACCACAAAATTATATATACCTTTCAGGTAAAATAGTTCATGTTAATTTACGTCACTTTATCAGACTAAACACCTGCTCATATAAAATTAAAATTTCATTATATGTATTTATAGTTACATAATATAATTATATGATTTACAAATAGTTTGTATCTAAATAATATTTCCAACTACGCTAAGAGCATCCATAATGACTAGGAATATTTTTCTAAGTATTTGTGCTCCCACTTCCATATCATTCTTCAAATATCTCAACTTTCATAATGAAAAACTCCACCAATCAAATATTTATGAGTCCGAACCATCAAATATTCACTCTTAAATATCCTCAATTCACAATCAAATATCTCACCAACCAAATATTTATTTTTTATTTTTTATTTTTTATTTTTTTTAATTTAATTAAATTAAAAAAATTAAAAAAACTAAAAACAATGACAGCCCACCATTTTGGTGGGCCCCATAAGATTTAATTAAATTATAAAAAATCAAAAACAATGACAACCCACCATTTTGGTGGGCCCCATAAGATTTAATTAAATTAAAAAAAATCAAAAACAACATCAGCCCATCATTTTGGTGGCCCCACAAGAAGAAAATCACCCTACACACAATCACCTCTCAAATACTCTCCCATAATGAGAGATATTTAGAGAAATATCTCCTCTAAATATCTCAAATATAATGATGGATTTAGATTATGGAATGTTAGGACACTTGTACTATCAAAAGTTCAGAATATTTTCAGGTATGTTTTAAGGCTCTCATTTTATTTTTAAAAATGTTTGGATCCATTCATAAAATCATTGTGAAACATAGCTAGTTCCGTCAATTTGGATTGGGCTTATTAGATTGGTCTATTCCGTCAAACAATTTAAATAGATTGGGTTAAAATTTTATTAATCTATTTAAAAGCGGGTTGAGACGGGTCAACCAATCTGGCCCGCGGTGGGCTTAGGTTGACCTGTAGTTTGAGGAAACGCTAAAGCAGTCGCTCGTGTACCTTGAACCGTCGTTAAAGCCCCTTGGCGCTTCTCTCTTATTTATCATAGCTAAGAGCACACTTGCTACTCTTTTGTAATGCATTTATATAATTGGGACTACTAGATTAATTTATAATTATCTTTATGATAGACTTTCTTAACTTGTATTTACTAAGTCATATGTGCTAAATTCATTTTGCTTCATGAATATTTTTTCTTAAATGGATGAGCAACCTATAGATTAATCCAAGCCACTGTTGAATTTTTATTTTTTTTTATTTTTTGATAAATCCACGAATTGATCCATCTAATCCGCAACCAACCATAGTTAAATTGGAGATATGATGGGTCAATCCTACTTATCCCATCAAATGGTCAGTCCACCGTAAGTTGCCCGTCCAGCACAAGTCACCTCGTTCTGTCATTAATCGACCTGTCTGACCGCTCTAAAACGTGGCTCACAAATTTTCTCGTTGTACTTTGTTACGATGGCGGAGCCATGTATATATAGGTCTATTCGAGCTGTAGTCCGGGGTCCAACGGCGATAAGAAGGGAAAAAATTGAATTTATTGTAAAAGAAAGGAAAAAAAAAAAAAAAGCAGGCTCGCCCTGAGTGATGACATCAGCATCCAGGCTCATGACCCACAGCGTAGGTAGATTATCGGGGTGGGCTCCGCTATTGCTTTGTTAATTCTTCTTGCAATTAAAAAAATAAATAATGAGTTGGTTTTTTTTTTCCAATAAAGAATTTGCATGTGTGACGGACAGGTGATAATTGATAACGAATAAAGTATAATATATATTTGTTAATAACTAATATACTATTCAGATTTTTCTCAATTTTAATTGAGTTATCCGGTTTAAAACTCAGAATCTTTTACATTCTGTTCGTTCCGAATGGTTATATCAGAATTTTTTTATTATGAAATTCTTTTGCCCATATGTACTACAATTACGTATCGAGAAATCGACATTGAAACTCGATCGATTCACTTGACTTATTCAAGTAGGATCAGACCTGTCTCAATGGAAGTGGGCTCTCTGAATGCTTCGCAGCAAGGCGGCGAAGGATGATACAGTGCCCGCCACCGCGAGCACGACCCCGAACAATATGAGCCCGGCATTGAACGCGACGGCGGGTCGCGAGACTCGCGCCCAGCAGATCCTGAGGTAGAAGGCGCAGGGAAAGACGACGCTTATGGCGACGCTCACGAGGGAGCCGGTGAGGCTGAGGACGTGCTCGAAGTAGGGGACGGCGAGGGCGAGAGCGAGGACGAGGAGGAGCAACACGGACCCGACGCCGCCGCGGATTAGAGTGCGGGTCCGCCAGCCCATTCTCAGGGGCAGCCGCTGCTCCAGCTGGATGGCGAAGGGGGCGAACTCGAGCGCGTACTTGGTCATCGGCGTCAGCACAGTGGCCCAGAGAGCCACTTTCGTCGCGACGATGCGCGGCGGCAGGCTCAGCGTGATTTGGGAGCTCACAGCCGGCCCGAACAGCCACGCCCCCATGAACGCTAGCGCCGTGTAGAGCGTCGACACGATGGCGAAACTAGTCACGGACACCTGATTGATTCATCGTTTCATTTGAGAGGACAATTTTAATGACATAATTATTAAATAATGAGGTGGAATACGATATAATATTATCCTGATCAAAATTCAGCCGTCAGGGATTAATAAAGATTTTATCCGAAGGAATTGGACGGCTATCAAGAAACAGTCTCGTCCAATGGGAATTAAAGCTGTGTCTTTACCTTGGTGAACTTGGACGGGTCCTTCATGGCGGTGTAGATATTTGGGAAGACAATGTGCCCGGCGAAGCTGAACACATACAACCCCGAGATCCCCGGAATCCTCTCCGCCCTCAGTGCCGGAATCTCATGGCTGCCCTGCACCCCGCCGAAAACCGCCACCCAGGCAACCGTCGCAAAGATAAGCAGCGACATGAGGATCCCCCCGAAGGAGAGGAACGATATGGAGGACAGATCCCGCAGCCACAGCGTGGGCAGCGCCACCAGCACCGCCATCACCGTCAGCATCTGCTCCGTCGACAGATGGAGCCACGGCAACCGCGCGTGGACGACGCCACCCAGAACCAGCGGCAGGTTGTCGCTCAGGGAGATGGTGTAGGACACCAGCGCGAAGAAGATCTCGAGGTATATGAAGGTGGAGGCCACGATCCTTCCTTTGGACCCGAACGCCCGCTCGCCGATGTCTTGGTAAGTCTTGGAGCCGGCGTCTTCGTCGAGGCACTTCCCGATGATGTGCGCCGTGTACGCGCACATGACGCCGAGGCCGATGAGCAACAACACCGAGCTCCATCCCCCGTTCTCGAGTGCGTAGGGAGTCGATAGCTGGCCAAGCCCTGAACCAGGAGAATTGATCACCACATCCACAGGCAATCAAAATCTCGAAATTTAAGCACAGAGGCCTCGGTAATTAATGCATGCGTACCTATAAGCATGCCGATCATGTTGATGACAGAATGCGCGAACGAGCTGGTGGCCTTGCCATGCTGCTCACTCTGCAGCCTGAAGGATTCGTCTTCTCCGCACTTGCAGGGACAAAGCTTGCTCTCGGCCTCCACGCAGCTCGCACAGATCGAAGCCTTCGCTGCCTGTGCGCCGTGGACTGTCTCACTCACTACCTGATTCCGGTGACGCTTCGTCTCAAATAATGAACACCAGCAGCGGATAATCCTGGCTGCTACCGTATCCGACATGATCCGAGTAGGATTTTATTAATGAAGGAACTCGATCGTGGTGGTTAGAGAAAGTGAGAAGGATCTGTGGTGAATTTATAAGGTTGTGTTCTGTTGTGGGGGCAAAAGAGAAGATGCGATGGACAAGTTGAGGAGATGCTTACAGAATTAGTGAGAACTAGACATGCAATTTGATACACGATGGTCGGCAAATTGAAGAACGATTAAACCTGCCAGAGATATGGAGCGGGCATCCATTGCTGTCTGTTGAGAACATTTTGCTCTGTATTTGCTTTAGATTCTTTATTTGGAATAGTGAATCGAAAAGGCACTTCAACATTGCTTCAATAAATTATTCTGTGATTCACGGAGGATGTCAATTGAATCATAGATGATCCTGTCTAAAAGTTAGGTTGGACAGAGGCTGCCCGAGTTGTCGCCGATGTTGACGTAAAGTCCTCGAAACGCCTGGTTGATCTGGCCCCTACCAGAAAGGTTCTCACGAGCGGGTGACGAGGGGTGATGACAAGGATGTCGACGCGAGGGTTCTGCGCACACTCAGACAAGCCGCTTCTACGTTAGAGACCAAGAATCAGGGAAAAAGTCCCCGGATCAGGCTCTCCGATACTCAAGTCAGGTACTTTTTCTCCAGAAGAACAGTGAAAGGACGAAAAGTAAAAGACGAGTGCCAAATGACGAGTGAGCGTACTTGCGTAGAGACAAAGCCTCCCTTTTTATATGATAGTGGATGCTTCTGGAGTTTGACGGGTGTCAGGGAATGTCGGGTGTCAGGATTTGTCTGGCGGTGAATGACACGTGACATCTTTCTATATGTCTGAGGAGGAATCAGAAGACAACAAGCCACGGACCGTTAGCATATTCCCTGACAGGTGGTGATTATTCTCTGACCGGTTGTTACGATTCTCTGGCTTGATTATCGTGTAGTGCTTCTCCGCTCTGGTTTGTTAACCTTAGACTGGGTCTTTGTACCTGTAAATCCTGACCTGTAGGCCCGTAAATCCTGACTTGTAGGCCCACACCTGCATTCACTGGCGCAATTCCCCGTTTGTATTTGTTGTCCCGCGAATCCAAATCTGTACGTCCCGCCTTGCATTTGTCATTCAGTCTATCTTGGTGAATCCATACTTGTGCCTATGACTCTCTGGCTTGATTGTCGTGTAGTGCTTGTTCGCCTCGATCTGCCAACCTTCGACTGGGTTCTTGTACCTGCAAATCCTGACCTGTATGTCTTCAGTCCATGTATCCTGCTCTACGAATCTTGGTTTGTATATCCCGACATATACGTCTTGTCCATGTATCCTATTCTGTACATCCGTAAGTCCTGACCTGTAATCCTTGGCTTGCATATTCCGACCTGTACGCTCTGGTCCGGCTATCCGGTTCCGCCAGTTCATAAATCCTACCTTATAATCCTTGGCTTGCATATTCCGACCTGTACGCTTTGGTCCGGCTATCCTGCTCCGCAAGTCTATAAATTTTGCCATGTAATCCTTGGCTGGCATATTCCGCCATGTACACTTTGGTCCGGCTATCCAGCTCCGCAAGTCTATAAATCTTGCCCTGTAATCCTTGGCTTGCATATTCTGACCGGTACGCTTTGGTCCGGCTATCCTATTCCACAAGTCTATAAATCCTGCCCTGTAATCCTTGGCTAGCTTGTATATTCCGACCTGTACGCTTTGATCCGACTATCTTGTTCCGCAAGTCCATAAATCCTGACCTGTACTCTTCGGCTTGCATATTCTGACTTGTACGCTTTGGTCCGGCTATCTTATTCCGCAAGTCCATAAGTCCTGACCTGTAGGTCTTACCTTACAAAAAAATGTGGAACCGCCACATCAACGGCCTTGTAGGTCTTACCTTACAAGTTCCTACTTGACATGTAGGCCTATTTCCGGAAGGCCACTTATGCTCGACCAGGACCATCCTATGACCTGGCCTTTTGAACCCCACATAGGCCGGACTTTTGACCTCCATGTAGGCCGGACTTTTGACCATCATGTAGGCTTGACTTCTGACCGTCACGTGAACTTGACTTTTGATCGCCTCATGGGCTTGACTTCTGACCACCCTGTGAACTTGACTTCCGACCACATCCGCTATCCAATCTTACTATCATGCGCCGTATCAATAGATAATTGTAAAGATGGCTTGTTTGGCAGCACTACAACAAAGGGAAGAGATATGTCCACTTTGGGGTTGATTTGGTCTCTGTTTTTAATGGACCAAAGGAATCCTATTTCGTTTCCAAATTGCTGGGATGCTCATGTATCCATGAAGCATCAAATTAACTATAGCGTGCGTGCATGTAACAATTCTAAGCAAATCTTTCTGCGTTTTAGTAAAGAAATTAATGTACTCGTTAATTGGTATCCTTGCTCGGGAAGCTTAAGGAAACAACCGCCACCCACGAATTTGATTCCTGTAACATCTATACATAACAAGCATCTCCAGTAATGGATTGATCACTGTCAGAAACTTGAAAGAGGAGGAAGATGGCCAGATTCAATTGGCATGAGGATGAAAGGAAGATGAAAAAGCAGCCACGGAGCCATTAGATGCACCTCCCAAAGAGGAATCGCAAGATTTGAATGATGTCATATTATATTCCGGCGGAATCCAATGCCTTGGCATGTAGAGCTAAGAATTAGGAGAAGAATCTTCTACAAAATATGTCGCCAAGCACATTTCATATTCACTTTTCTTTTCTGTTTCTATGAATTTTCGTGGTGATACGGCACCAATTAACGTGATATCATATTGTTCTTTCCTAGAGGAAACATTAATGTGAAATGAACTTTCATACAATTCAATCGTGTTAATGCTCCTTAATAGTTGCACGATGTAATTAATTTGGAATTTAACTTCAATCGTTAGATTGAGCCGAATCAATTTAAAGTAATTCTTTAAGGGTGAATTGTTGTAGTTTTTTTAGAATCTTTATTCCTATGTTGTTAAAAAAATGAAATCCTATTCTATTCAACTTCACAAGATACATATTTTCAATGCATAAGAATGGTCCAAGTGAATTGGGTTATATAGCTTGCACTAGTTAAGAGGACCAGATAGATTACCTATGTATTTAATCGTAAATTTAAACTAGATATCATATTATTTTTCTTGAATGATGATAAATTTGGCCTGATTTTGGGAACTAAATTTGTAATTGAGTGAAAAAAGTAATCAAGAGACGTTCTTGGATCAACCTATATCATTAGTAGACCTGGAAGCAATGAATGCATGGGGAAAGAGATTTGTCATGAGATGGCTGTTTGTGTTTGTATTACCATTAGCTCAATTGTAGTTGTGATGTAATTTTATTGTCTTAGTCACCTTCCTTATCCAAGTCATTGTAGGATACGTAAGGGTGTAAGTTGCATGTGGGATGATGTTTGAGTGATTGGGCTCATTGTAGGAAAAATGATATTTGGAGAGTTTTGAAAATCTATGGAGAGAAGTTTTGGTTAAACCTTTAAATGATAATTAATTTCTTTTAAACAAAACATGTGAGTGAAGATCTTACATTGAGAGAAATGGCTTGTAACGCTTAATTTAGCTAAGATTCTAATTCAATGGAAACTAAATTCAAAGCACAACTTAAACATATTCAAGCATCAATCTCCAAAATATTTGTTTCTATTGGGATTCAATCTTTGATCTTTTTGTTTATTTTCTTAAGTGTTTTATCACCCTATCACATCTATAGGGACTTTTAGTTCTTTGTTTGGTGTTTTTCATTCCTTGGACATTTATTTACCTTGCACATGTTTATTTGTTTACGTACTGTTTATTTGTTTAGGTATTGCATATTTAATCATGTTGGTGATATAGAGGTGTCAAACGGGGCGAGCCGATATGTCAAAAACTCATGTGGACCGACCCATTGCCTAGTGGGTAGGAAAATTCTTAATCCAATCCAACCAAATGGATTGCAGGTTTGGAGCCCGTCTACTAGCCACCAAAAATAAATTAAAAATTTGAAAATTTTAAGTTTAGTTATAATAGATCAATTCATGAGCTCATTGTTCTAAACACATGACTCGATCTAAGCTCGCCATGAGTCTGCCCGTCTGGACCCATAACCTGTGTGGGTGGGCTCGATTAGGTCCAATTTTTAAATAAATTGATAAAATTTTAATTCAATTTATTTAAATTATTTAGTGGGATGGATGAATAATATTGGTATGTTTTTTTCTTGATAATGCATGTTTAGATTTTTTAATATTTAATGTTCTATATTTATCATATCATAGGGGCAAGTTTCCTTAACCAGAAAAACCTATACAACAATTTTTATACTTATAGCATGAGGTTTGGTTTGTAATATCAGGTATATTATAAATTAAAAATAGGAAATTCTACTGGGGCATGCCATACAAAAAATGTACGATCGAGACGTTAGATTATATCATCAAGCATGTGATGACTCAGGTTGTTGATATCTAATGAGATTATTATAATTTTATATTAGAAAACACTTAGGTCAAAAAGGGTATTTTTTATCATTGTTTTATTTGATTTATTGATGGTGAATTTTTTTCCTTATAGTCAAAAGTGATTATGTTCGAATTCCCCTCTTAATTCATCCCTAGTTTATATGAAATGAAGTAAATTATGAGATTAATTTATAATCGATCGTCAAATGATTAGAGAATGAAAGAAATTTTTTTCTCTAAATTTTACGTCGTCACTTATTTTATTAGAGGATGATTACGTTCGATTACTAGAGTAAATTTTACGTCGTCAAATGATTAGAGGATGGGAGATTACGTTTGATTACCTTTCTTTAATCGACGGGCTATTCTGACATGATAAAATTATTTTTTTGATTATTTTTTAATTTTTTTTATTGAGCATGAGCAACGTATCATATATGAGTCAAATTTTATACAATTATAATGATGGCTAAACTTTTTGTAGTTGACATTTATACCTGGCATTTCATGACTATAATCATCGTTACATGCATGTGTGATATATCAACATGATATATATCATTTAGGTGTCATGTTAGGTCGAACATGATATGACTCATCATGAGCCTTGCCAATTTTAAATGGGTCGAATTATTTATAAGAAAATTTTCAATTTTTTTTGTATTTTTGAAAAATAATTTAAAATTTTAAAACCAGTTCAAAAATACTCACAGAATAGTTTGTTTATTCAAAATATATGATATTTTAATCATTTTATTTTTTTAATGTTAAAATTATTCCATCTCTTTGTCCCTGTTTAAGCCCCTTTAATTATATTTGTCCTACTAAACACGCGTGCTCTTTCTCCCTGTTTAAGTCCCTTTAATTATATTTGCCCTGCTAAACACATGCTGCTCACTCTGCAGCCTGAAGGATTCGTCTTCCGCACTTGCAGGGACAAAGCTTGCTCTCGGCCTCCACGCAGCTCGCACAGATCGAAGCCTTCGCTGCCTGTGCGCCGTGGACTGTCTCACTCACTACCTGATTCCGGTGACGCTTCGTCTCAAATAATGAACACCAGCAGCGGATAATCCTGGCTGCTACCGTATCCGACATGATCCGAGTAGGATTTTATTAATGAAGGAACTCGATCGTGGTGGTTAGAGAAAGTGAGAAGGATCTGTGGTGAATTTATAAGGTTGTGTTCTGTTGTGGGGGCAAAAGAGAAGATGCGATGGACAAGTTGAGGAGATGCTTACAGAATTAGTGAGAACTAGACATGCAATTTGATACACGATGGTCGGCAAATTGAAGAACGATTAAACCTGCCAGAGATATGGAGCGGGCATCCATTGCTGTCTGTTGAGAACATTTTGCTCTGTATTTGCTTTAGATTCTTTATTTGGAATAGTGAATCGAAAAGGCACTTCAACATTGCTTCAATAAATTATTCTGTGATTCACGGAGGATGTCAATTGAATCATAGATGATCCTGTCTAAAAGTTAAGTTGGACAGAGGCTGCCCGAGTTGTCGCCGATGTTGACGGAAAGTCCTCGAAACGCCTGGTTGATCTGGCCCCTACCAGAAAGGTTCTCACGAGCGGGTGACGAGGGGTGATGACAAGGATGTCGACGCGAGGGTTCTGCGCACACTCAGACAAGCCGCTTCTACGTTAGAGACCAAGAATCAGGGAAAAAGTCCCCGGATCAGGCTCTCCGATACTCAAGTCAGGTACTTTTTCTCCAGAAGAACAGTGAAAGGACGAAAAGTAAAAGACGAGTGCCAAATGACGAGTGAGCGTACTTGCGTAGAGACAAAGCCTCCCTTTTTATATGATAGTGGATGCTTCTGGAGTTTGACGGGTGTCAGGGAATGTCGGGTGTCAGGATTTGTCTGGCGGTGAATGACACGTGACATCTTTCTATATGTCTGAGGAGGAATCAGAAGACAACAAGCCACGGACCGTTAGCATATTCCCTGACGGTGGTGATTATTCTCGACCGGTTGTTACGATTCTCTGGCTTGATTATCGTGTAGTCTTCTCGCTCTGGTTTGTTAACCTTAGACTGGGTCTTTGTACCTGTAAATCCTGACCAGAGGCCCGTAAATCCGACTTGTAGGCCCACACCGCATTCATGGCGCAATTCCCGTTTGTATTTGTTGTCCCGCGAATCCAAATCAGACGTCCCGCCTTGCATTTGTCATTCGGTCTATCTTGGTGAATCCATACTTGTGCCTATGACTCTCTGGCTTGATTGTCGTGTAGTGCTTGTTCGCCTCGATCCGCCAACCTTCGATTGGGTTCTTGTACCGCAAATCCTGACTGTATGTCTTCATCCATGTATCCTGCTCTACTTAATCTTGGTTTGTATATCCCGACATATACGTCTTGTCCATGTATCCTATTCTGTACATCCGTAAGTCCTGCCATGTAATCCTTGGCTGGCATATTCCGCCATGTACACTTTGGTCCGGCTATCCAGCTCCGCAAGTCTATAAATCCTGCCCTATAATCCTTGGCTGGCATATTTCGACCTGTACGCTTTGGCCCGGCTATTCTGTTCCGCAAGTCTATAAATCCTGCCCTATAATCCTTGATTGGCATATTCCGACCTATACGCTTTGGCCCGGCTATTCTGTTCCGCAAGTTCGTAAGTCCTGCCCTGTCATCCTTGGCTTGCATATCCCGACCTGTACGCTTTGATCCGGCTAACCTCCTCCGCAAGTCTATAAATTCTGCCCTGTAATCCTTGGCTGGCATATTTCGACCTGTACGCTTTGATCCGACTATCTTGTTCCGCAAGTCCATAAATCCTGACCTGTACTCTTCGGCTTGCATATTCTGACTTGTACGCTTTGGTCCGGCTATCTTATTCCGCAAGTCCATAAGTCCTGACCTGTAGGTCTTACCTTACAAAAAAATGTGGAACCGCCACATCAACGGCCTTGTAGGTCTTACCTTACAAGTTCCTACTTGACATGTAGGCCTATTTCCGGAAGGCCACTTATGCTCGACCAGGACCATCCTATGACCTGGCCTTTTGAACCCCACATAGGCCGGACTTTTGACCTCCATGTAGGCCGGACTTTTGACCATCATGTAGGCTTGACTTCTGACCGTCACGTGAACTTGACTTTTGATCGCCTCATGGGCTTGACTTCTGACCACCCTGTGAACTTGACTTCCGACCACATCCGCTATCCAATCTTACTATCATGCGCCGTATCAATAGATAATTGTAAAGATGGCTTGTTTGGCAGCACTGCAACAAAGGGAAGAGATATGTCCACTTTGGGGTTGATTTGGTCTCTGTTTTTAATGGACCAAAGGAATCCTATTTCGTTTCCAAATTGTTGGGATGCTCATGTATCCATGAAGCATCAAATTAACTACAGCGTGCGTGCATGCATGCATGCATGTAACAATTCTAAGCAAATCTTTCTACGTTTTATTAAATAAATTAATGTACTCGTTAATTGGTATCCTTGCTTGGGAAGCTTAAGGAAATGGAGTCGTGGTCAACCGCCACCCACGAATTTGATTCCTGGAACATCTATACATAACAAGCATCTCCAGTAATGGATTGATCACTGTCAGAAACTTGAAAGAGGAGGAAGATGGCCAGATTCAATTGGCATGAGGATGAAAGGAAGATGAATAAGCAGCCACGGAGCCATTAGATGCGCCTCCCAAAGAGGAATCGCAAGATTTGAATTATGTCATATTATATTCCGGCGGAATCCAATGCCTTGGCATGTAGAGCTAAGAATTAGGAGAAGAATCTTCTACAAAATATGTCGCCAAGCACATTTCATATTCACTTTTCTTTTCTGTTTCTATGAATTTTCGTGGTGATACGGCACCAATTAACGTGATATCATATTGTTCTTTCCTAGAGGAAACATTAATGTGAAATGAACTTTCATACAATTCAATCGTGTTAATGCTCCTTAATAGTTGCACGATGTAATTAATTTGGAATTTAACTTCAATCGTTAGATTGAGCCGAATCAATTTAAAGTAATTCTTTAAGGGTGAATTGTTGTAGTTTTTTTAGAATCTTTATTCCTATGTTGTTAAAAAAATGAAATCCTATTCTATTCAACTTCACAAGATACATATTTTCAATGCATAAGAATGGTCCAAGTGAATTGGGTTATATAGCTTGCACTAGTTAAGAGGACCAGATAGATTACCTATGTATTTAATCGTAAATTTAAACTAGATATCATATTATTTTTCTTGAATGATGATAAATTTGGCCTGATTTTGGGAACTAAATTTGTAATTGAGTGAAAAAAGTAATCAAGAGACGTTCTTGGATCAACCTATATCATTAGTAGACCTGGAAGCAATGAATGCATGGGGAAAGAGATTTGTCATGAGATGGCTGTTTGTGTTTGTATTACCATTAGCTCAATTGTAGTTGTGATGTAATTTTATTGTCTTAGTCACCTTCCTTATCCAAGTCATTGTAGGATACGTAAGGGTGTAAGTTGCATGTGGGATGATGTTTGAGTGATTGGGCTCATTGTAGGAAAAATGATATTTGGAGAGTTTTGAAAATCTATGGAGAGAAGTTTTGGTTAAACCTTTAAATGATAATTAATTTCTTTTAAACAAAACATGTGAGTGAAGATCTTACATTGAGAGAAATGGCTTGTAACGCTTAATTTAGCTAAGATTCTAATTCAATGGAAACTAAATTCAAAGCACAACTTAAACATATTCAAGCATCAATCTCCAAAATATTTGTTTCTATTGGGATTCAATCTTTGATCTTTTTGTTTATTTTCTTAAGTGTTTTATCACCCTATCACATCTATAGGGACTTTTAGTTCTTTGTTTGGTGTTTTTCATTCCTTGGACATTTATTTACCTTGCACATGTTTATTTGTTTACGTACTGTTTATTTGTTTAGGTATTGCATATTTAATCATGTTGGTGATATAGAGGTGTCAAACGGGGCGAGCCGATATGTCAAAAACTCATGTGGACCGACCCATTGCCTAGTGGGTAGGAAAATTCTTAATCCAATCCAACCAAATGGATTGCAGGTTTGGAGCCCGTCTACTAGCCACCAAAAATAAATTAAAAATTTGAAAATTTTAAGTTTAGTTATAATAGATCAATTCATGAGCTCATTGTTCTAAACACATGACTCGATCTAAGCTCGCCATGAGTCTGCCCGTCTGGACCCATAACCTGTGTGGGTGGGCTCGATTAGGTCCAATTTTTAAATAAATTGATAAAATTTTAATTCAATTTATTTAAATTATTTAGTGGGATGGATGAATAATATTGGTATGTTTTTTTCTTGATAATGCATGTTTAGATTTTTTAATATTTAATGTTCTATATTTATCATATCATAGGGGCAAGTTTCCTTAACCAGAAAAACCTATACAACAATTTTTATACTTATAGCATGAGGTTTGGTTTGTAATATCAGGTATATTATAAATTAAAAATAGGAAATTCTACTGGGGCATGCCATACAAAAATGTACGAGACGTTAGATTATATCATCAAGCATGTGATGACTCAGGTTGTTGATATCTAATGAGATTATTATAATTTTATATTAGAAAACACTTAGGTCAAAAAGGGTATTTTTTTATCATTGTTTTATTTGATTTATTGATGGTGAATTTTTTTCCTTATAGTCAAAAGTGATTATGTTCGAATTCCCCTCTTAATTCATCCCTAGTTTATATGAAATGAAGTAAATTATGAGATTAATTTATAATCGATCGTCAAATGATTAGAGAATGAAAGAAATTTTTTTCTCTAAATTTTACGTCGTCACTTATTTTATTAGAGGATGATTACGTTCGATTACTAGAGTAAATTTTACGTCGTCAAATGATTAGAGGATGGGAGATTACGTTTGATTACCTTTCTTTAATCGACGGGCTATTCTGACATGATAAAATTATTTTTTTGATTATTTTTTAATTTTTTTTATTGAGCATGAGCAACGTATCATATATGAGTCAAATTTTATACAATTATAATGATGGCTAAACTTTTTGTAGTTGACATTTATACCTGGCATTTCATGACTATAATCATCGTTACATGCATGTGTGATATATCAACATGATATATATCATTTAGGTGTCATGTTAGGTCGAACATGATATGACTCATCATGAGCCTTGCCAATTTTAAATGGGTCGAATTATTTATAAGAAAATTTTCAATTTTTTTTGTATTTTTGAAAAATAATTTAAAATTTTAAAACCAGTTCAAAAATACTCACAGAATAGTTTGTTTATTCAAAATATATGATATTTTAATCATTTTATTTTTTTAATGTTAAAATTATTCCATCTCTTTGTCCCTGTTTAAGCCCCTTTAATTATATTTGTCCTACTAAACACGCGTGCTCTTTCTCCCTGTTTAAGTCCCTTTAATTATATTTGCCCTGCTAAACACACGTGCTAGGCTGGATCTCGCTTGGGATGCCTAGTCCAAACCCGATCGATCAGGTCAAGTCTGATGAATGATTAAACTCTTATATGAATGACGTGTACCAGACTCTGATCTCACATTGATGTAATAATGGTTAAACATAATGTTTATAAGGTGATGTTGGATTCTTTCTTAAAAATTAAAATATGAATAAGAATCATAGTATTATGAAATAAAAATGAGTATAAGTATGAATATCACTCTTAAAAATAATATTTAGTTAATTGAATATTTTTTATTGAAATAATTTAAATTTTTTTATCCTTAAAAGAAAATAAGAGAAAAAATTAGATGTGAGAGAAAGTTGAATGTGAGAAAAATATAATAAGAGAGAAAGTGTGATGAGAGAGAAAATGTGATGGGAAAGAATAAAGAAAGGAAAAGTGTGATAAAAAAAATAAGGAAAGAGAGTGTGATGGGAGAGTGCATGATGAGAGAGAGAATGTGTGATGAGAGATAATAAATAAAAAAAAGTGTGATGAGAGAAAAATGAAGAGAGAGTAAATATAATGAGAAAAAAATAAGGAGAGAGAGATTGGGGAGAGAGAAAGTGTAATGAGAAAAAATAAGGAAAGAAAGCATGATAGGAGAGAAAGCATGTGGTAAAAGGTAATTTGTTCGTCACAGCGCTCCCGCCAACCATTCCTAAGTTAACACGGAAGAGGTAAATCACCAGTGGCTACTAGCCATTAGTGGAATAAAGTGGCAAAGCATGGGGGAAGGCATGCTCAGACATGCCGAGTTTCAATCTCAAAACCTCATATGACAACACCCCGTGCCTTAACTACTGTACCGCCTCAAGAGGACGTGATGGAAGAGAGAGCATGATGAGATGATGAGGAAAAAGAAAGTATGATGAGAGAGTGTGTGATGGAAGATAATGGAAAGAGATACAGTGTGATGGAAAAGAATGAAGAGAGAGAAAGTATGATAGGAGAGATTAAGCAGAGAGAAAGAAAGAAAGTTTAATGATAGAATGGGGAAAGTACGATGAGAGTAAATAAGAAAAGAGAAAGTGATATGAAAGAAAAATTTAACAAATATATTAAAAAATATTTTCGTCCCAAATTTAATTCTCATTCTCATTCCCATCAAAACCCAAGGGAGAAGTGGATTTCATAACATCTAAAATTTTAAATTTCATTCCAAATTTTAATTCTATTTATATCAATGAAATACAAGATTTAAATATAAATCTATTTCTTTATTCCTAAATCTCTAACCCAAATGCTATCTAAATTTAACCGGTAGTATGAGCTAGACTTTAACGATAGTTAAGAAATTGTCTCTGTGAGATCAAGACATGAAACGCCGAGTCAAATCTTATACGTCTCTAATCATATTGGTTAGATCCTCAGTGACGACGATAGCTAGATAAGCAGCAGCAAGAGTAGAACAACGACCTTGGAGGTTTGTGCACTACGCCACGCGGGCAGCGGATAACTTTTGTGTTATTTGCCAATTAACTAATTATCAATTAATCCGCCACGTTTTTAAGGCTCAGTTCATTCACTGATCGCCAAAATTAGGTAAACCTGAGATGTTCATTATCAAACTTCATGAACAAATTGATTCAGATAAATGAACAAATCTAAACAATAACAGCAACAGAAATCAATATAACGAAGACGAGCAAATCATTAACATAATTACAAGAGAGGAATCACAATGGACTAATGGAATCTACTGAGAAGAATAAGTACAGCGGAGGAATGTAATTAATAATGACAAATATATAGCGTAATATATATAATAACAACAATCCAGTACTCGATCCCACAACTCACATCAATGGATGAAACTCTCCCTTCCTCATAATCTCCCTAGTAGGCCATGGAGAATATGAAGGCAACGACAGCAGAGAAGGCTAAAGCAACGGAAGGAAGTTCGCGAACAGACAAGTTCTCTGTGGGTGGTGGTGCAGGGCCGTCAGCGGCCATGACGGCGGTACCCATAACCACCATGAAGAGGACAAAGAAACTAGTGGCAAAAACTGCTCTATCTGCTGCCATCTTTTTTCAATGAGAACAAGTCTACAAGAGAGAGTTTTTGTGTGTGAGAGATGAAATGACATTGATCTTCCACCTCTTATAGGAACGCTAGAGAACAATGATGGAGTCAAGTCATCCCTAGCAACTAGCAAGTAAAGGATCACAATTCACAAGTCGGGAAAGGAAAAGTCGTTGGTTTTATTATGAACTAGAAATTGAGGCAAGAAACTTCCTTGTAAGAAAATCAGTACATATAAAGGTAGATAAATGAGCTCATTATTAGGAGGTCATCAATATCGATAGAACGATATACAACTCATCGAAGATTTTTTTTTTTGTCAAAGGAGTTGGTTGTTGATTGAACTTTCCAGTATTTTGACGAACTGGCCCTATTTTGGCATTACTTGCAATCTTCTCAATCATGCAAATTAAAAGCGTGTGATGCTGAGCAAAATATCAAAACAGAAGTCAATTAAGTTGTGCAGAAAAGAAGGCATATCTTAAATTTGTTCGATTAATATTGCTTAAGAAATAAGCAGGTAAGAAATAGTCAAAGTGTAGGAAGCATCGATGGGCGGTGTGGTTCTTACCAAACTTGGGTCTTGTAAGTTGTATCTCACCCATTTGAATACTTATTTAAACAGAGATGCCACACGTAGAAGAATTCTCTGGACTTGCCTAACGTACAAGATGTTAATTTGAATTAGGAACTTGATAATAATCCGCAAGTAAAACCAAAGACGGGTATACTTTTCTTCCCAACGTGATTAATGGAGCACGCATGGAAAATTTTGGTGAACAATAGTTGGCTTGACTTTAGACAAATGCTATGTTCAGGTACCTGAGAAGGACAGAGTTGTAGAACTTCGAAGGATTGGCAAGACGAGGAACAGTATATTATAAGAACAACTAGTGCACACAAATAGGAAAAAAAGAAGCAAAATCGTCCAAAGAGAAGAATGACTTTACTTGAACGTGTTAAACAATACGTACAAAAGAGAGGAAAGTATTCTAAGCATACGACTGTTCAAATGCTTAATTAACTGCAACACTTGGAGTATAACCAGCTTAGAAACGTCACATTTATTTCTATTTGGAAATTTCAATTTATTCGTTATTCCAGTTATAATTCCTTTTCAATCCATTCTATTCTCGTTCTATTAAACAGAGCCTCCGTTCAATTACTTTTTTCAACCAAAGAATAAACAACGATGAACTCCATGCCGTGACACAAAAAAGGACATCGGGCCAAAAAAGTAGGAAATATGGTTTAATCACAATTCAGGAGTTGGCCCGACTGTTAATTTAACATACACTGACTAAAGTTTCGCCCAAAGAAAGTATCGGGGACAGCTTACATTCTGCTAAACTAGTGACTAATGGCTCGCATCTGTTTCAGTTTGAATCAAAACCGTAAAAGTTCAGAAAAGCACCAAGCATTTCGAAATCACATGCCAAAGAACCCAAGCTCACTGGCCTTCTCCTTCTCAAATGTCTCAAAATATTGATATATGATTGTGACAGCAAGAAGGATTCCGGTCCCGGAACCAATTGCACCCATAAAATCAGCTAGAACTGTCAATGCACCAATGCACATGCCACCAAATGCTGCAGCAGTAGGGATGTAACGGTTCAATTCCTTCTGTAAATTGGACTCCCGGTGACCTGGCATAACCATTTGTTGTTCCTGTGCAACACAAAATTTACAAAGAATTTTTAAGTCTAATCTATTCAGATCTACGTATATAATACTGGTAAGTAACTAGTTATCAACACATCAGAGGCGTATCCTCTAAACCTGGCTATGTAACTCCTCAGACTCTGGCATTTCAGAAGATCATAGAGTTCCATTTAGTAAAGTATAGCTCCAACAAGCAGTGGTGTCTATGCAGTAGGTTTTTATTTCAAGGTGCCGAATTACCAACGTTTATAGCTCTCAGGCAGCAACCTTTAATGTAATGGGATAATACTAACTGTACCTTAAGCTGCTTTGCCACATCCCTTGCAGATGAACCAGAAACCTCTATCCAAGTTTTCGAGAAAAGAGCGCAAGCGGTGAGCATGAAGACTATATAGAAAAGTGCATGAAATGGATTTGCAGCCATGTCCGCCAAACTGCATGATTTAGTTTATATTAAGTATTAAAGGCGTTACATTAGCAACATCAAAATGGGAGACGGAGGGAGGGAGGTGCAGAAAGAGAGTGACTACCTTGATGGAGCAGTAATGTAGTAAGCTATACCACCAACAGGAATGGATTGGCCAGAATATTCTGATTCTTTCCACTTACCCAGCAGATTGACGAGGAAATTTCCACTGTACCTCCTATACAACAGCTGCAATGGACATAGAAAAACTCAGATTAACATAGGGCATATGATCCTGTTGTCATACAGATGCCTCTGCAGATATGATGTACCTGGGAGATAAAATAAAGGTTTGAGACAAGAGCTGACTGTAAGATGATGGGCATATTAGAGGTGTAGAACAGCTTGATAGGGTAAGAGCCTTGCTGCCCACGAGCATTCTTCGACCTCACAGGCAACACAACTCGAAAACCTTGGAAGTAGATAACAATGAGAAAGACCAATACTGTGGCCAGTAAGTTGGTCACATTTGGAAGATTCTGACGGTAGAAAGCCTCACGAAGAGCACGGACTTTGTCAGTTCGAGTAATCAGTAGATGGAACAGGGCAATAACAGCACCTTCAAATTCAGCACCACGACCACTGTTGATGGTTGTTGGGCTAAACGCCTTCCAGATGATGTTTTCACTGCAGAATGTGAGAATTAGGATTAACTATCATACAAAGTTAAGAAAGGGAAATGTTGACACTTACCAGATATTAGTAGCTATGAACAAAGAGATACCAGATCCAAGACCATATCCTTTTTGGAGAAGTTCATCCAAACAGATGACAATGATGCCAGCAAAGAAAAGCTGCAATATAATGAGAATAGCATTCCCAGTCCCAAGTTGGCTGACACTGCCATACATTCCAGATAGAACATATGCAACTGCCTCTCCAATGGCAATCAGAATACCAAGTAGCTTTTGTGCACCATTTCTGGAAAAGAAAATAGTTACAATGAGATTGTAACTAGCTGACATGTAAATCAGAGATAGTAGCGCACAAGATACAAATGACTTTCCTTTGGAATTCAGTAACTACCTAAACAATATTTCCAAGAAAACAACAAGAAGTTGATAAAAACTATACTTTGAATTAAAAGACAACTGGGCATTAATGAAAATTATCTAATCATAGCCACTTGTATGAGTATCAGCATATCTGATGCCTGGATAACATAGAAAAACTCAAATTAAAAACCAGAAGATAGTATATAACAAGGTATCTAAGCTTCTTTTATTATTAGTATATGCTCAGGTCTAAAATTTATTTTTACTAAATGAACAACTCCCTTACAGTTTGTTCTACACCCACAAAATATATTAAAAGCTACATCTCTAGCATGACATTTTATCCTTATAGTTTTGACTTTTCTAAGCATTTGGTGGGGCTAATTATCATTCAAATGTTAACCATATAATATGCTAACCTCCAACCGCTTGCTACCATGAGTACTCAACATACTTTTGTTGGTGCAGAAGCACCAGATGATCGAACATAAATTTTGATAATGGCAGAGTTTAAAGTTAAGGTTTGTTGTTATTCTAATAAGTCTAACTAAGTGTATAAGAAAGTCCTAAGTGAACTTAGGCAAGGTAAAAATCCTAGTGGACACTAGACAAGTGGAAAGCCCTTGCGGCCAAGCAAGGAAGTCCTGGTTCGAGAGACTAGGCAGGAGTCTTAGCAGGTCGAGGACATAAAACTAAAAATCCTACTGGTCGAGGATAGTAGGTGAAAGTCCTGGAGATCGCGGACATCAAGGCAGAAGACTGGACGAATAGAGCATCGGACGTCTAGTGGAAAGTCCTAAAGTCTTAGATGCTGAGCAAAAGTCCAAACGGTCTGGAGGACAGATTTGGCATCAAGTACACTCCCTTGAGAGGAGCAGGTGAGGATGCGTTTTTCGTAGAGGAAACAGTAAGTGTCAATTCGACCTAGGATTTCAGGAAAATCCAAAATCAGAACCAAACAGTCTCGAGACTGTCCAAATTATATTATGTATATTTTGTTTCTAACTTTGTGATGCGGAATAATGAAGCTTGAAGCTGGCTAGAAAAAGGCGATCCAGGCGCTTGGACGTCCAGTGCTCGGATGTCTAGGCACCCGGATTGGGTCCAAGCATCCGGGAATGAACCGAGCGGGCGACTAGCATGCGTTGAGGTGGCACGTGCTAATTGGCCAGCATACGTCACAGTCCAAACATCCGGACGGGTCCAAGCACCCGGAGATGGATAAAGTTTGCCGAATAGAGTTTCGACGAGAGCACGCCACATCAGCCTTGTGGGGGCGCCTGAGACAGGTCCAGGCGCTCGAACAGGGCTATAAAAGGAGAGCTTGACCAACACCTCAAGAACAATTATTCCAACGATCTTCTCTCTTGCGTGATGCTCAAAAGACAACTCTACAACGTTGTAATGCTTCTCCGACGACCGAAGACTCACAACTTCAATTCTTTAGTTGTTGGTATAATTTCATTTGCTGCACTTAAATTATTATCCTTTTGTATTTGTAATTTTCAGATCTATTAGTGGATTACTCAACGAAAGCACTATCACGTGTCGCGACACCGAACCAAGTAAAAATTCTGTGTCATTATTCTTCTTTCTTACTTTTTGCTGTGTCTCTGTACTCAATCCCCCCCCCCCCTTCCTTTCCCTAGCATTTTCGATCCGACAACTTTTTCCTTTTAAGTACATCTAATTTCAATTTATTACTTTCCATTTCTAAACAAATGCTGCAATGACTATATTTTAAATCTCTTCATTTTCGATTAACTGTCCTGCTTATACTTCATTGCCTCTCCATTTTTAAATGTTCCCTGATTTCAAAATGAAACTATATCTTATGAAAATCTTCATTAGATTGCTGCCACAAGTACTTGGTATGATTTTGCATTACTGCAATAATTAACTTTTTAATCCTTTCATTGTCAAATAGTTTTCCTGCGTATACTTCCTTTCCTTTCCATCTTCAGAATATAACCAGATTTCAAAGGAAAATATGTAGCATGTTGCCGGTAGCAACTGATTGAGATAGGAATGCAAATATCAATGAAAGTCCTTGAGTTAAAGATGTGATTAGATTTTCCTTTAAAAAGAAGCAATTCATTTGCTACAAAGAAAAATGGAGATTTATCATGTAGCTCAGAATCATGTTATTCTCCATACAATATTTAGACGTATAAATTAGTTTTAACTACCTGATAGTTGATTTCTCTGAATCCCTATTTCAGATTTTATTTCTAGTATTCTTATGCTTATTCCAGATAACTTACTAGAAAAAGTAACATGTAGGGAAGGATATATACTATATTCAGATTGAAAAACAATACAAAATATTTAACAAATTACAAATGATTCGCAATTCAATCAAAGATATGTACTATGAAATGGAAAGCCAATCTCATTTGTTTCATCAAAATTAAACTGTATGCAACTATGTATCACATAAATGCATCTTCTTAATATACAAAAAAAAAAAACTTTTTTTTTCCTTCATTAGACTACTTTTATTTTAATAATGTTCTTAGCCTTACAACAGATAGTGCTACACTGGAGAATTCTCAAATAATACATCAAATAATTGACAATTTATTTCATATTATTTTTTCTATGTAAATTTTTGGTAATAGTCATGTAACTAATTTCAATAATTTTGGATATAGTCTATCTAACAAAATTGCATACTGTCATTTTAAACCACAATATTTTCCTTCGATAAAAAAGATACAGTTATGAACTATTTCTTTACCTTCTGGCATAATGTCCAGGTCAGCAACTAGTCGGACTAATAGTTATTTTCATCAAACCACTTTAATGAGATAGAACTCTCTGTAGATAGTTTAGGTTCTGGAATTGAAGATAATGGATTTTTCATCCCAGTATGTTACAATTTTGTTCTTATCAAATAACAGATTCATCACTTGAAATAAATATTAAAATATCATACTAGTATCACGAAAAGAATGATTATTTAAAAATGAAAAATTATATAAGGAAATCAAACCATGATTATAAAGTTGCACCAACTAAAAGGCATTTTCAAGCTAAATAAATGCTTGATTTCAACTTTTTTCTTGAAGAATACAACAAAAGAAGATAAAAATGTGATAAATGAACAATACAAGCATACGCCACCAAAATGACTTATAGTAGAATGCATTTGTATCTTATAACTAAATTTGTTCTCTAAGCAAGAATTTTAATGTTTGCATTAATTATGAAGGACTAAAATAATTCAACCATCAGCTTGCTATAACACATTAAAGCTATTAATTGTTAACAACAAAGTAGTCAGTATTGAACACCCATGAACAAGAATAGGAACATAATTATCACGATATTTGACTAGGAATATAAAGCATGCATTCAATTAAAAATCAATGGAATAGGTTGTGATAATCCAATAAAGGCAATAATACGATTTATATCTGTAAGACTCAACTTGAAGATGACTGTTTGTTAAGGTAGTATTGACTAACTAAACTTCTTGTACTTATTTGGAAACAACCATCATAATATCAATAATACTTTTTGCTAATTTAAAAGAAGAAAATTCTCAAATAAGACTTACAAAAGAGCACGATCCTCTCGAACACTGTTATCAACTTCAATAATCTTGGAACCAACCAAAAGTTGCACCACCAACCCAGAAGTCACAATTGGAGTTATTCCAAGTTCCATGACAGTTCCACGACTTGATGCAAGAATAACACGCATCCAGTAAAAAGGATCCGCTCCAGTTGTTGAATGAATGCCATAAAGAGGTAGCTGACTGCAAACCAGAAAGATAAAGAGGGAAATAACAGTGTAGATGACCTTTTCTCTAAATGGAATTTTTCGATCAGCACTCTGAACTTCAGGCAAGAAAGCCAAAAATGGCCTAACAAGATGAAGAACTCTGAAACCACCAGCCATTTCGTTGACACTTTAGAACAGCAAACCACAACTGCATAACAAAATGACCTCTTTTAAAAAGCCAATAATAACATAGGCAAGATCATTCTATTGCTTTGTCCACATCACAAGAAACAAAATACAGGCAGGGACATTGCTGCATAAACGTTGGAAATACGGGCTTGTTGCAGTTATCCTTGTGAAAGACAAAACAGAATTAAAAAAACTATCCATGCTGGAAAAAATATATAAGCATGACCTGGATTTTAAAAGGAGATCAATTAAAGCCAACTGAACTATGAAATTATCCACTGCCGCGAGCTTAAAAAAAACGCATCTGATACTTTTGGCTAAAAAAATAATAAAGATAGCATGACAGTGATTATGTCTAATAACAGACGAGAACAACATTCAATCAGACTTTTCTTAAAGGTTTTGGTTTCTGATACTAGTTAATCAGCTGCCAAACTCACCTGCAATCTAGCAAATCCATGATTCGGAAGAGGATGCGGTTCACGTTGAAAGATGCCAAAGATCTTTCGCAAAGGCAAAAAAAAAAAGAAAGTAAAATGCATCACTTCATTAATCTCACTAAGTCACGCATGCATCTATGAAAGAGAAAAGGAAATACTGAAAAACCAGAAAATTTCTTTTTCACATGAATCACATCACCGTTATCCGTACGACGTTGTTTTGGTGTAAACAAAATCATAGGAAATTGCATCGATTCAATGCAAAGGAAAACAACAATATCAACCACAAGACAATAAAAAGGTCAAAGTGCACTGATGACGAAGAACATCATGGATGCAGAACAACCACGATCTGCAAAAGTGAGAACGAAGAACAACAGATCAATAGAAATAAAACAGGAATCGTAGATCAAAGGCAAGGAAACGATCCAAAATCGGTAGATTAACCAAATCGTCACGTGACCATACAATTACAAAGGAATTAAGTACGAGAGATCTGCGAAAATGAAGGCATGGGAGCTAAATTAATACCTCCCAACAGGCACCGGATCCCGCATCGCCTTCGATCAGCCCTAGTTCTCTCCCGGCCACCTCTCCCTCTCCCTCTATCTTTCCTTGAGATTTGTCAAGGCAGGGACCTCCAGTCGACCTCGATGAAAATATCTGGTCCAGATTAATTCCCAAGTCCGACCCGCAACTTGATTTAATCCGAAATAATACATTTTTTAAAAAAATTGCATAGACAGAGCAAAATTTTATTTAGGCAAAAAAAAAATAGTAATAAAGATATATATAATATATATGCTAACGATAAATATTTATTTTATTTTATTATTATTTTTTAAAAATAAAAATAAACAAAGAAAAATAAAAGAAATACTGCGGTAAATCTCGACTGAGAAAAATTCCGTCTGCTAAGTCATTCAAATTTTAAATATACTGCTGCTGTTAAATGCAGAAATTTAACCCTTTTCTAAATTTTCAAACTGATTTTCTTTAATCTATGCAAGAAAATAACAATTGAGAGTTGTCATTTCTACTAATCATGTTATTGAGACGCTTCCTTCTTTTCTTTAACTTACCTTCTGTATCTAATAGAATCACATTCAAAACTATTTATCTTCTGTTATATGCAAATTCTTGTAAAAGATGTTCAAGGTCAGAAATTTCCCAACTAATTTATTTACTTAGTTTTTACCACTATAACTAGCTTACTTTATCGAATTCTTTCCCAATTGAATTTATTATATTCATATTCATCACCAAATTGGTTCACAAATTCTATTTTGAGGTTCAGAATTGTTATTTTACATTGTGTGATACAAAGAATCAAATCTTCATGTGGGTTTAATTGCTTAATCAATTAAGTTACAAAATTTTACTATGACCTGGTGAATGA
This sequence comes from Zingiber officinale, assembly GCF_018446385.1. Taxonomy (NCBI): domain Eukaryota; kingdom Viridiplantae; phylum Streptophyta; class Magnoliopsida; order Zingiberales; family Zingiberaceae; genus Zingiber; species Zingiber officinale. The sequence continues at coordinate 26,647,333 of NC_056004.1, forward strand.
TGCTTCATCTCTTTGGATACAAATCATCTATTTTCCTCTCACATTCTTTTCCTTGATAGGTGTCATCACCAGTAAATAAAAATCTTCACTGACTTTGTGTTTTGTCCCTTTATTGTACAAGACAGTTATCTATTTTTCTGCTCTATTCTGCTTGAACAATTGTGCTATTACTTTTGTTGAACTAGGACTTAAAATTGGATTACTAAGTCCACCAAAAGGTAATATCATCAGTTAAAAATATATTTTTTAATGTGATTACATTTTCGGACACCATCATATTTGTAACTATCTTACATTTTCGGCTAAAACTATTTCTTCTCATTTTGATGCTTGTTTTAGCTTATCATCAATTCAAAATATCTTACTCGGCCCTTTCACATGCCCCAGAATTACTATAACTATGCCATTGGTGACGATACTGAGATTTTATTTTACAGTGCTAATTCCATTTTTTCACTAACCTTTTTTTTTTCCTAACACTTGATGTTTAACTTAATCCTTATATATCTTGTTGTTTTCCCTTTTGCATGGTGAAGAGCTGATTTTTTAAGGAATCCTAGGTGGATAAAGATCTCTGAGTCACTGTCTCTTCTGATACTGCACAAATCTATCAAAGTTTTCTGTGCTCATTAGTGTAACTTCTGTTTATATTTGTATCGTATCATTGAGTGAAAATATGCTTCAAGCTTTCTCCTCTTATTTCTCTCCTTATGTTCCAGTGAGTAAACTGTGGTATTAATAACAATTTGGACGGATAATTCCAAAAGCCACAAAGCGACAATCCAAATTCCAATCAAATACAACCTTGAGTCGAGTGTAAAAAGAAAAGGAGAAAAGAATAAGGAATAGAGCAGCAAAACAACAATGGAATCTTCAAATGGACAGCCGAATCTAGATGGCAGCATCTTGTGATTGCTTCTGATCTTCTCGCCCACTCATTGTGGGCAAATGGCAGGCCACTCCTGATGACAAAACTTTAGCCTACTTTTTCCTGGTGGACCATTGATATATGGAATCTGATCTCTCAGCCAAGATAATTCAGCAAACATGTGTGCTTGTTTTCTTCCACCTCAACCACCATCTTATTCTAATCCACAGTAAGGACTCAGTCACGAAGGTTAGACTTAATGCTTTAAGTTTAATCATGTGAGCCTTGAGCTAAATCATTTGTTTAGGGAGAAAATGAACTGGCAGCATCTTGAGGTCCAGGATATAAAGACTTTGTTTGTTCCCTCCCAGAGTTCCTACTTTGTTGTAGCTTTTTCACTTTTGTTTGGAATAAGACTGTCTCTCTTGTGGGAGATGGGGAGGCAACCCTGCTGCGATAAGTCAGGACTGAAGCGAGGTCCTTGGACGCTTGACGAGGATCAAAAGCTCACCAACTTCATACTCAACAATGGCATTCATTGTTGGCGCATCATGCCAAAGCTTGCAGGTAGTTATGCTCTTCCTCTTTATCAAGTGGGGTTGCAGTGGCAATGGAGCTTCAACTTTGTTGAGGAAACCTTTTGATCCCTTCACAGGCCTGTTGAGATGTGGGAAGAGTTGCAGATTGAGATGGACTAACTACCTTCGTCCGGACCTCAAACGAGGAGCCATTTCTGAAGAAGAAGAGGACCAAATCATCCAACTTCATTCGCGATTCGGTAACCGGTATGCAAATTCTACATGGCCTTATCTCTGTATCAGTTTTCCTCGACTCTTTATTGCATTGTTGATCACTTTGTTCAGGTGGTCTAAGATAGCATCGCATTTCCCTGGCCGCACTGATAATGAAATCAAGAACCACTGGAACACCCGGATCAAGAAGAGATTTAAGCTCCTAGGCATGGATCCAGCGACTCATAAGCTCATAAATCAGCCTGCTGATGACTGCGTCAATCATCATCAATTCACTAACAGTTCTTCACAAGCATCTGCCTCGCAAGCCCAAGAAATGAACACAGACGCCATTCCAGAATTGATCGACATGAAACCCAACAAAATTGAACTAAGCCTGGAGGACAGATTCGATCGTAGTCAAGGCAATTGGACATCAAGTGAGAGCTTAAACGCAGAAGGAATAAACTATTCTTCCTTCACAACTGATGGCTCGCTCTTCCCTGCTTCCATGGACACTTTTCTTAGCATGAATGATTCTTTTCCTCCATGGGAGACCATGTTTCCCCTCGAAGACCTTTTTCTATAATGAGAAATTCCTACGAGTTGTCAAACTTTCATCAGAGCTAGTGAGGCAAGGGAGCAAGAAGAATTTTGGGCAGAATATATTATATGTGATAGTATTGGAATTCCGAATGTTAAAACTTCTAGAAATTTTTTACTTCTTCATCTCATATCTCATGTATTTAGAGACAGTTTGTATTCTCGCCACTTTTTATACCAACGATTGGCTAAATTTTCTTTTAGAAAATGCTTGCAGATTTCTATTGATTATATTTAATGACGTCCAAACCACGGGTAAAAATTAAAAATAAATAAATTATTCTTTGGTTAAAATTGACGAGGCCATTTAATTTTTTACAAAGAAAAAATCCACTGAACACCCAATCATCAACGTAATGATTTTTTATAAAAAATAATTTACTCGATGACATTTAATCAATCATAAGAAGTTTCTGTACGCTTCCTCCTTCACCTCATCGTCTTGTCGCCAAACATGCCTACAACTTTGAATCCGAATAAACAAATATGAGACAGAGTTTTAATATCCTGAAATCAAGAGGATGCAACTTTGAATCCGAATAAACAAATCTGAGACAAAAACTTTAATATTCTGGAATAAAGCGGATGAAGTCATGCAAGTTTAAAGGAGTCTTCGTGGAAGCCCACAAATTTAAGATGAGTTTTTTTTTCTCCCCTGTGAATGGAAAGTTAAGACGCGTCGTTCTGTCCTTGTACTTGCATGAATTTTTATTTGATGGAATTTGAGAATAATAAATAGGAGCCGGCTCTCCACTTATTTAAAAGAACACCTTTTTTTATTAGAATCATGGGTGTTCTTTTTTATTTTTAATTCAAAAGGTGCTCCTGTAAAATTACAGCGTGACTTTGAAGTGCATTATACAGTAGGGATACTCTGATTAAATTATAGAACAGGGGATCATTTATTATATGAAGATTCTTGATTTGAATGGATTTTACCTTCATCTTTAAATAAGTGGAGTCCATCCAAATCAAGGGTCCTCATCAATGGATCATCCTCTGGTCTACAATTTACGGACCAAAGGATCTACTCTCGTGCACGATAAACCCGTGTTCTATTTATAGATTTCATAACCATTAAAATGTAAATTTTACATGATCATCTAATATTTATATTATAGTAATACAAACTACAAATTAAACTTGTTCTATTTAATAATATTTATATTATAACAATTATAAGTTATAATTATTACAATTCAAATTTATCATATTCGATCATATTTACGTATTTATAGATTTCATAACCATTAAAATGTAAATTTTACATGGTCATCTAATATTTATATTATAGTAATACAAATTAAACTTGTTCTATTTAATAATATTTATATTATAACAATTATAAGTTATAATTATTACAATTCAAATTTATCATATTCGATCATATTTACGTTTTAAAATCTACAATTTCATAACGATTACAATACAAATTTATATAACTGTCCAACTAATTCAAGATTTAATGCATATATACATGAAATAATAATGTCAAATCGTGTGAGTAAAATTTAACAGGGGATGGCTAACGTGAACCACTTTTAATCTTAAAAATAATGCTCACGTAACATTACATTCCAAAAATTAAGGACGTTATTTTATCCTTATTATAAATACCTATAGGTATTTTAACAACAATACATTTTACTTTTTAGATTTTTCATCTCAAACTACCCCATCATAGCTAAGATTCAAATTATGAGTGATTGAAAGTCTACTTTATCACTGAACTGCCTGAGGCGTGTCCCTTTTATTCTTCATCTTTAAAATTATGCTAATACGGGATTACGCTAATCTGGCATTGTTAATCTTTATATAGTCCACTACAAAGTAATTAAAAAGAATAAGTAGATCTTCAATTTGTGTAAAAATTAATATTTGTTTTTTCATAAATAAATAGAAACGAAAAAGAAATGAATCAAATGGCGGTCCCCTACTTCCCTTTGACAACCTCTTGCTCGTTGCCCATTTGTTGGAGCTCAACTTAAGAAAATAGTTAATAAATGCACCGACTAGAATAAGACCAAAAGGTGATGGCAAACTAGTAGTTGGCATGTCATTGCGCATACAAATCCAAAGTATATAAAAAGGGTAAATCCAGTTAGTAACTAGTCTTGGGGTTATCAGCTTAGCCCAATTTCTATTAGTGGCACATAAATTCTCATAAATATGTCATAATTGGAGATGAAACCATGAAAATCTATAAAGTGTATAAAAGGGGTAAACCCAATTAGCAACTAGTTTTGGGATAATCGACTTAACTCAGCATCCGTTGGTAGCTGAAGATTAAACTGTTGTTATTTGAGTGAGAACCTAAATATTCTATCACAGTATTATAACCCTGGGACTCATTGATGGTTAATATTTAATGGGATCAAATTTAATTAATTAATTTTTTTTTTTTTGAAGATTTGGATTTTGGAAGCAATTTTGAAGTCAATATGTATACACTAAGTGCTCTTCATCGTCGCCCCCATAGTGATATGAAGGAAGGTAAATCAAGTACTAAGCAGTCATCTAAGTGGGAAGGGTTATTTGTCACAGTAGCACTTAAACTCGTGCCAATTGATATAAATCTACCACTTAAGTATTAACTCAGCATGTCCTAGGACATTCTATATAGAGAGAGATATATAGATAGATAGATTTATATATCAAATGATATCCTCCATGTTGACAACACGTCAGACCACTCCATTTTTCGACCAAGCTTGTTGTAGACCCGACCCACGAATGGTTGGCGATAGATGTGTTGCACCCTAGTGGAAATAAAAATCTAAAATCTTATACATAGTGATTGGAAGCCTGAGTAGGGATGACAATTTCACCAGAATCCGATGCAGGATTTGATATTCGATCCGAATGGTGGAGGGTATGGAAAGACTATCAATATCTGATTTCCAACCAGAATACCTGATTAAATAATATATACATATTGATCCGGTGGTAAGGATCGGGGGCCCACATAGGAAGAGGTCAACGACACGGGAGAGTCAAAATCAAGATCAGACTTGGGACCTGGCTGATCGGGGGAAGTCACCTGGCCGACCGACCGGAGTAAATCCCGGGCCGGCGCGAAGATAGCTCGACCTCGAGTCGAGCTTCCGACGCTCACGAGTTTCCCTTATAGAGGAACCGTTGTGCCGAGCGGCCAATCCGCTCGGCCAAACTGTAGATCAACCATCTCGTACTCCCGTCCAAGTATGTGACCGAGCGGCCTTCTCGCCCGGTCCGATGCACATACTTACCCGAGCGCCTTGGAAGCCGAGCGGCCATCTCGTCCGGCCCAGTAAGAGACAAAAGACTTAGAAGAGGACAAAAACGGTAGCTAGTAATATCATTCTCGAGACACCTGCCGCCGACAAACAGCATGGTCGGTGGCCGGGCCATATCGAGGATCGTACGGTGGAAGTTTCCACTGTCATAACAGAGATATGCTCGGACGGTTGCGGTATGACGTTAGACACGCTTTTCTAACACAACTATTCTGAGGTATGCTTTGAGGAGCGTGCACGCCTCGAGAAGCGTGCACGCCTCGAGAAGCGTGCACGTGTCTCTCCGGGATCCTATATAAGGACCTCCAGACTTCGACGGAGGTATGCTTTTCTCATCTACTATAGCCACAGTCTCGTTATTTTACTTCTGCTTCATCTCACCGTTGCCTGACTTGAGCGTCGAAGGGTCATCGCCAGGAACCCCTTCCCGGCCCGACTTTGTTGCAGGTCCACCGGAGGTCCACGTCATTGCCGAGATCACCCGAAGGCAACAGAGAGCGCCACACCCTCAGTTTTCATCGACCCAGCGCTCGGACAGAATCACATATATTAAAGAAATTTTTCTTTTTTCAAAATTAACTTACTATTTTTATTAATATTAGGAGGATATTATATAAATGTTTAATCTATTTTTTAATTTTATATATATATATATATATATATATATATATATATATATATATATATATTACTAGGATATTAATTTTAATATATTTTTTATTGAATGATAATAATTGAGTAGAAAGAAGAAAAAATTATAACTATAGAAGATATCTGATCATTTAATGTATATGGTTATACACATCGGGTATCCTATACCCTGATGGGTATAAAAACGGAGGATATAGAATCTGATCCAAACCTGACCCATTATTATCTCTAACCCTGAGATTAGTTCCGAAGAAAGGGGAAGGCAGGGTTCTCGAGCATCTAGTGGCTCAGTTGTAATGCTCAGGTTTCGAGTCCTTTAGAGCTTGAAAAATTGAACATTGAGTGCTTAATAAGGAGTTGAGGATTCAAAAAAAGTTGTCAGTCAGGAAGTGACAAGGTGATATGCAATTAGCTAGTATGGAAAGTCATTAAGAAATGACAACGATCGTTACATCGAAAGTAGGGGCAAATTTATTAAATTAAAAAAAAATTAATATAACATGAAATAGTTAGTCATTGGTTCTAGTTGAAATCATAATCTATCAGTCCCCAAATTTTATTATGACTTAAAGTTAAAGAATTCTTTATGATTTAACTTCTTCGTAATATTTAACATTCTACATATGAGATATTAATCATTCTGATTTAATCATCTTAACTAACCACCTAATAAAGTAAAGTTTATATTTTATAATTTTTCTTCAATTAATTAAACATAAAATAAAAAAAGGAACAACTTATTCCTATTGTCATTGTGGTTGAATATAGTGAAAAAGAGTTATTTGTAAAGGGTTGCTCACGAGGAAAAGATAAAAAGAAGATTGTTATTTTTGAGAAAAATAGAGAAAAAGAAGATAAAGAAGAAGAAGCAAAAGAGGAGAGTTTTACCTTCTTTACTAGCAACCTCAACTAGCTTCAATGTGCTCGGCAACGGCACAAAGAGAGCAAGGTAAAATAGGACTATTCTTACTGTGTCAACAAAATCCTAAAAAATAGCACATGAAGAGAAAGAAGATGCAAGGGCCAAGGACTACCCTTGTTGCACAAAGAGGGCAGCATCTGATGTTGCATTTCTTGCTTGCGGGAGAAAAGAAAGGAGAATAAAATAGAACTCTTATGTTTGAGTAGAGGAAAAGAAAAAAAAACTATCGATTTACTATTGTTGGAGAAGAGAAGGAGAAGAAGGAAATGAGGAAGAAGAGGAAGGGAAAAATAAAAAAGAGAGATGGGCGAAGACACAATGGTGGCATACGACACGGTGGGGCAGCATCATGCATAGCGAAAAAAAGAAGGAAAAAAAATGAAAGAGAGTTTTTCCAAAATTATCATAAATCGTTTTAAACCGATCAAACTAGTTTAAATCTTAAATTTGGTTGGTTATAACTTGACCAAATTAACTCCAAATCAATCTCGATTTAAACTAACGTAATCCTTATCTCCGCCCCTACTAGTTGGATTTAGTTCGAACCCAATCGAATTTTAATTTAACACCCTCATTGTGTATTCTATGATTTAGTTTATCTGTTTATTATTATATATTTTATTTTTAAAATTCAATACTTAACATTCCAAGTCGCAATATTTCTTCGTAAAAAGGTATCAATGGATAGCTTAGGTCGAGTGCTTTCAAAATATGTGGTATGTTTCAATTTTTCGACAATGAATGATGATGCATCAACCGATGAAAGTGATAGTGAGGTATAATATTATTTTTTTTAAAACTCATGGTGGTGGTCGCACCTCCTCATCTCTATTTGGCTACGCCCTTGACCGAAAGGGTTAGATCATTAGTGAAGGGTGACTGCCATTGCGGTAAGGCAATTATTGTTAAAACTGCTACTTTATAAGGGTGGCCTAAAAGGTATGGTGATTGAAGAGGTAAAGGGAGTTTTTTTCCTCATTTTTCATTTTCTATTACTTTGTGTAAACTATTTCAGAGAAAAAAACTAGTATCAGAGGGGTAATGACGAATCTCATCGGCATCTTCTGACTCATGTTGATCTTGGGCAGGAAGTTACTGTTGGGACATGTAGAGAGCCAGAGGGGATGAATAGCTTCTATCGCTACTTTGAACTTGATTTGTGATAGAAAACCTAAAGCAATACTAACACCTCAATTTTACTTAATCTTCACCTCCTTGAGGTGACTAATCCAAGGGGCTGACTCTCACGATCTAATCCACTATGAATTCTCTCCTTTTCGTACAAGTTCAACCATGAGAATACAACATGAAAACAAGAACGCAAATATAAAATGCAATCGAACATGACTTTTAGGGTTTACAATGAGGAACCTTGTGCTGATTGCTATTTTTTTTGCTTTGGATTTCCTCTTGGTGGATGGAAATTCAACAATACTATGCTCCAAAACTCCCAAGAACTGGCACGAACAAGTGTTATTCAAATCTTCACGAAAACCCCTTTTTTAGGATTACTTCGACGCCTCTTAATCGATTGTCTTACTCCTAATCGATTGTCACATCAGAGTGATAGTTAAAAATAGGTAGAATGACTCTTTTTCACCTAACTAATCAATTTTTGAGTCATACCAATCGATTCAACAACTTCTAATCAATTGCCTAATCGATTTAGAAGCTTTCTGTTCTTGTGAGAATCTCTTAATTGATTTCCCAATCGATTTCAGCATCTACTGTGCTCTTGCGAACATGTTTCAATCGATTACCCTAATTAATTGGTGAAGCCTAAATCGATTGTCTCAATCGATTCCAAGCTCTTCTGTTCTCATGCAAAACACCTTTAATCGATTAACATAAGGCTTAATCGATTATCCAATTGATTCAAAGTCATACTGTGTTTCACGAAAACCAATCAACCTAATCGATTGGAGCAGATCCCAATCGATTAGGCTAATCAATTGCTCAACCTTAAACTTTGAACTCGAGTTTAGGATTCCTTTGCCCAACCTTAAAGTCATCCGTGACTCATTGAGACTTCCCATTTCCTAGCATCGGGTCACGCTTGATCTACCAAGGCTTCTTCATCAAGTGTCCGGTTAATCTTTAACTCACTTGGACTTTTCATCTCGTGTAAACTCCAATTAGACTTTCGATCACCAAGTGTCAGGTCAACCTTTGACCCACTTAGACTTTTTCCTTACCTAGACCCAGTAGGACTTCCATTGCCTAGTTCCCAACTAGGTCTTTACTGCATAGCCCCTCTATGACTTCTATTATTTAGTTTCTAACTAGGTATTCACTATCTAACCCCTCTAGGACTTCAATTGTCTAGTTCTCAACTAAGTTTTCACTGCCTAGTGATGACTAGCATTTTTATCTATTATTATTGCTCTTGGACTTGACATTGTTACCTTATCGTATGATAAAATTGGTATTTATATCATGATTTACAAGTAGAAATGTATTTTAGACTTAATTATAAATTTCCTACAATTGTGAAGTTTAATCTCATATTTTTGATATGGTTTTGTAGAAAATCCAAAGAGTCATGGAGTAGGGTCGAGTTAGATCAAATTTAGCTTAATTTGGATGTCAAATGGGGGAGAGCAAGTAAAATCAGTGTGAATCGTTGATCTAGATCAAGAGAGATCTTATTCCTTTATTCATATTTAAGGATTCTGCCCTTGACCTAGATCTGAAATGATATGGACCATTGGATCTAAGCAAGGAGGCAACTTGATCCGGACCATTCATCTCTTCATTAGCTAGATCAAATGGCCAGATCTTCATCCATCTCCCTCACAAAATGGACGACTCAAATCTAAGGAGAAAAACCCTTCCTTTCCTTTTATTCACGTAAAGGAACAATAAACAATTTGGCTCAGCACTATTTTCTTCTTCGTGTTTTCATCTCCCGACGCTGCAGCCCGCAAATCTCCTCTTCTCTGATCTGCTTAACTTGGCAATGGTACAACGTTCCTTCCAACAACTACTAACAACATCAACGACATTCCGATCGTGCTCAACTCATCAGAGGTGTTCTTTGGTGAGTCTCCTTCCTTCGTTTCTTTGTTGATTCTTGTTTGAGCGGTTGCGAAAGTAGGCTTCAAGGTAGTGGCAGCAAGCTCCAATCAACTCTAACTCATCGAAGGGGTTCTCCGGTGTTGTTCTCCACCTTTCAACACCTTTCTGAGGTTCTCTGCCTCCAACGAGTTGCAAAGGCTAGGGAGGTTCTTCTAAGCGACGGCGACAGTCTATCTATATCTCTCCGGTGGCAATCTGATCAACCTTAGTTTATCAGCAAGCTCCATGGAATTCTCTGCCTCTAGCGGATTGCAAGGGCAAAGAGGTTCTCAACGAGTTCCAGCAGGCTCCTTCAGTCTCTGGTGAGTTTCCAGTGGCTGCTCTCTTTTCTGGCTTCATCCGATTGGGCTAGGCCAGAATGGTTTGCTGGGGCAGAGCACCGATCAACAGATATAGGCAGTCATCTTCATTTTCAGTCAACTTCCATCAGAGGAGTTCTTCGGTGAAAGATCAATTCATTGTCGTAATCGAAGCAAGCACCGCCAGCATCTTTGCTACTGTCCACTGGCTCTGGGGGTTCCAGATTAGAGTTCTTGGCGTGACGACGAAGAGTAGTCAACTTAGAGTTGATTCCGGAAGAGGGTCTGGCTAACTTAGTTGCTTTTCTTGTTTGTTTCATCGTGTTATTTCCCTATTCATGGTTGATTGTTGTTATTGCACTTTATTTAGTTTCGCTATGCATGATAGATTGTTTTTTATTGCACATTGTTAGTTTCATTTATGTATGATTGTGTTGGTCCCTTGGAGGCCGACAAGAGGGGGGTGAATTGCTTGTATAACAATTACAAACCTTTCTTGATTTCCAACTCTAATTAGTAGTACAGTTATAACTGTTAGGACCTTCGGATGGCTAGAGAGGGGGGGGTGTGAATAGCCTCCACTAAAAGCTCAATTAATTCCTCACAAAAGCTTGTTAGCACAGCGGAAATAAACAAAAAGAAAACTGATGCAAGGAAAAGAAACAACCCACCACTAACACAACAAGGATGTACGAGGTTCGGGGATAACTTGCCCCTACTCCTCGGCGTGTCCGTAAGGTGGACGATCCCTTGATCTTTCAGTAGATCACACCCCGGACAAATTTCGGCTAAGTATTTCTCCTTCTCGGTGGAGTAACCTCTCCACAAAGTCTCAGAAAAGATTTGAAATGAAACACAAGACTTACAGAGTTTTGTGGCTAAAAGGAATGAACAATAAGCAACTTACAGCCACGATGAAAGCAAAACGCAGAGACAGAAGAAGTTCCTCAGCCAAAAGCTCAAAAACACAGCCTCTTGCTTGATCGACCGAGAGTTTTTCAAAATCTTCTACTCGTTTAAAAACCTCTCTTCTTCCTTCTTCTTATCCCTCTGCTTTCTCACTGTCTTCAGCCAAAGCCGAATCACTGCCACCTGTATCGAATCACTACGACCAACTCAGGCGTCGCCAATCACTCTTCCTCCTCATCTGGTTCTCTGAACTCACACCAATACCATCCATGGTCTTCACTGGTGTCTCTGAGCTCGAACCAATAAGCAAGAGTCAAGCTGTTGGCAACTGATCGCAGCCAGTGAACGTTGACGCTCCAATTGCACAATTTGCAGTGAAACACAGTAGAAAAGCACTTGGTCTTATTCTTCTGATGGTGCTTAATTTGAATTCAAGCATTGGCACGACACATGCAATCTGTAACTCAAAAAGCTTACAGCAGATGTTACATCAGATAAATCAGAAATCGTAGAGAAATATCAGAAGACAAACGACATCGTTATGGATCGGTCAACAGATCGATCCATAGCTCTCTGGACCGATCAGGACATATCCTGATCGGTCTGGGAGGCTTCTGATCAGTCTGTGGACCGATCAGCCTATAGGTGGATCGGTCCACAGACCGATCCCCTATAGTCCTCTGAATCCTTCGCTTCCTTCTGATCGGTCTACAGACCGATCAGATAACTTACAGTGGACTACTGTTTGGTTACTGATCGGTCACGAGACCGATCAGATAACTAAGGTATCACTGGATCGGTCGACAGACCGATCCAGACAGTCAAAGTATCACTGGATCGGTCAATAGACCGATCCAATGCCTCTGTTGGTTTTAGCGCTTCCTAGCCCTAAACCCTAACGTCTTCCTGGTCCAGAGAACGAGCTACCGAGCCCTCTCTGACCTAGTCTGGAGAACAAGCTACCAAGCCCTCTCTGACTTCCATGTCCGGGTCAGAGAACGAGCTTACCGAGCCCTCTCTGACCTAGTCTGGAGAACGAGCTGCCGAGCCCTCTCCGACTTCGTCCAATCCAGAGAACGAGCTACGAATCCCTCTCTGACCTAGTCCGGAGAACGAGCTGCCGAGCCCTCTCCGACTTCGTCTGGTCCAGAGAACGAGCTACCGAGCCCTCTTTGACCTAGTCCGGAGAACGAGCTGCCGAGCCCTCTCCGACTTCGTCCGGTCCAGAGAACGAGCTACCGAGCCGTCTCTGACCTAGTCCGGAGAACGAGCTACCGAGCCCTCTCCGACTTCGTCCGGTCCAGAGAACGAGCTACCGAGCCATCTCTGACCTAGTCCGGAGAACGAGCTACCGAGCCCTCTTCGACTTCGCGTGCCAAATATCCGTACTTGGACTTTTCCTCTCCATATGATTAACCTTGATCATTAATCAGTCTGAGTATAATTAATATCTGATACAAACTTAAATCAGTGTCAACATCAAAACAACAGCCAGGTTAGACTATATCAACAATCTTCCCCTTTTTATTGTTTGACAACACGATTTGAGTTTAGATCAGAAATGTTCATATTTCCCTAATTTAGGGGAATCAATATCCTCCCCCTAAGACAGATACAACACCATGTAAGGATAGGGGAATCAAGATCCTCCCCCTAAAACCAAACTTTCATTTATCTCTAAACTTAGTTATCTTCTCCCTCTTTGTCAAACACCGAAAAGGTGCGAATTAGGAAAAAAAATGTTAAATGACTCCCCCTTAACCCATACTGTCTTTTTCTTAATCCACCTAGAATGTCCTCTAAGTGTATTATAAGACAGTAATAAAGAAAAAGAGACATACAAGACATGACATATGAACAGCATATTAATAGCCAATAGGAAGTGAAACATGAGCAAGAAAAATGAGCAGCATAAATATATAAAATCAACAAGTATCCAGGTCAGACATAAGTATCCAACCAACAACATTCAAAATATAGATAATCAAAATGACAGCATAGAACAATGTATATCAATTAGTCTCCTCATCATGAGGAGCATCAGCATCATCAGCTGAAGGAGTGGGTCCCTGAGGTGGCATGCCGCTGCTCGAGGATGGATAGCCCGGGAAATCATGCGGAGGTGGGTATCTGGCCATCCATCCCATAATCGCCTGATGTGTCGCCCACTGCTGACTGCGTAGATCATCGTAGCGCTGGTCAATCCGAACGCGCAGCCCGTGGTGCTCAGCAACTAGCAGCTTATCGTGCCGATCAATGCGACTCTCCAGCTCGGCGATCTGCCAGCGCAGATCAGGATCTGCCTTGTTAGGATCGATGGTCGCGGCTAGAGAGGGGGGTGTGAATAGCCGACCCCAAATCTCGTTCGTTTCGTTCTACAAATCAAGGTTAGCGCAGCGGAAATAAAAACAATGAAACAAAGACAAGAAATCAAACCTCAATACGCGTCGACGTAACGAGGTTCGGAGATGAAACTCCTACTCCTCGGCGTGTCCGTAAGGTGGACGAAGCCTATTAATCCGTCGGTGGATGAGTCCCCGGAAACCCGGCTAATAATCACTCCTTCTGGGTGGAGAAACCTCGCCACAATGTCTTGCAATAGCAAGATGAACAGGAGTACAAGAATACAGCAAGAAACTAAGTACAATACACAAATGTAATAACCCTAGCTTGCCTTCTTGTCGACTGGTTGAAGCAGCAACTTTACGAGACGCCTACAACAGCAGGAACCCAGTCGAAGAAGCTCACACGAAGCTTCGGAACTCAGCAAAGCTCAATAGCATACCAGCAGCTCAGTAGAAAGAAGAGGAAGAAGAATTAAGAAAAGTAGCTCCTCAATCCCTTTTATAACCTGCGAAGAAGACACAGAAGAAACTAGCCGTTGCTACGCAATGGCTAGGATGTGGACCGATCAGGCTTCATCCTGATCAGTCCACAAGGGTCCTGATCGGTCACAAGACCGATCAGGCCCTTCCCTGATCGGTCATGGACCGATCAGGCCCTTTTCCCTCCCGAAGGTGATCTCCTTCTGATCGTCTCCTGATCGGTCTGCAAACCGATCGGGAATTTCACTGTATGCTACTGATCGATCACTGATCGGTCTGCTGACCGATCAGATAAGCAACAGAATGCTTCTGTTTGGTTACTGATCGGTCACCAGACCGATCAGATAACCCAGCGTATCACTGGATCGGTTACCAGACCGATCCAGGTTTAGAGCTCCCAGCCCTAAACCCTACCTCGTCCGGAGAACGAGCTACCGAGCCCTCTCCGACTTCGCATGCCAAGCTTCCATACTTGGACTTTTCCCGTGCCAAGCTCCCTGCTTGGACTTTTCCGTGCCAAGTCTCCATACTTGGACTTTTCCCCGTGCCAAGTCTCCATACTTGGGCTTTTCCCGTGCCAAGCTCCCTGCTTGGACTTTTCCGTTGCCTGGCTTCACTCACAAGGACTTTCACTTTCACCTAGCTTCACTCACTAGAATTTTCACCTGGCTTCACTCACCAGGATTTCCCGACTGCCTGGCTTCACTCACCAGGACTTTCCGAACTGCCTGGTTTCACTCACCAGGACTTTCCGAACTGCCTAACATCCCAGTTAGGACTTCCCAGTCAAGTATCCGGTCAACCTTGACCTACTTGACTCTTCTTCATCCAGCCTGATCAGACCCTGATCAGTATCTCTCCGCATGGACAACTGTACCTGCATTGTCCATGTCTACATGTCTTTCTGTATTGTCAAACATCGAAACCATGACCAAGGTTTACGCTTGGTCAACTAGGTCAACCTTGACCTACTGGAAATTGCACCAACATGCCTCTCCATCGTCAGCAGCAGCAGCAACAGGAGCAGCCGCAACCTGTCATGGAGGTGCCTGTGGTAGCTCACCTAGTGCTATCCTATCCTTCCACTGAACCTCCCCATTCTGTCCTATGATGCCAGACTTGGAAAATGCCCGTTTCCCAAGTCTACAGTCCTGCCTGACCATCTTGACTATTCTACCCTTGGAGACATCAATCTGAAGGGTCTCAAGTCAATCTGTAATTATATGCCCATAAGGCATATAAACAGTGAAGCTGTTTGGCTCACTATAGGAGATGATCGAAGAATAGATGCTAGACATGATGTCAAAGTCGAAACGCCGACGCAATCCATAAAGCATCAGGAAATGATATGCTCGGATCTCAGACAAGGGTTTAGATGTGATTGGCAGAAGGCAGTTCGTGACAATCTTAAAAAGAATGTAATCTGGGGCAGATAATCTCAAGGCTGCAAAAGTAGGAAAATCAACATCTAACTCATCTAGTCCACCCGGTCTAGGATGTCCAAAGAAATACTCATAAATGGAGTCAGATGAAATATCAAAAGGAGAAGGTAAGGGGTTTGGTAAGTCAGGATATATAGAAAAGACATTTCCTGAACACCTACGGCAAGTAAGATAATCAAAGAAGGCTGAGAAACTGAAATCAAGAGTCTGCTTAGCAACTTTTGTTTTATAACTTACATCATTAGTTTGATGAAGATTGTTATAAAACTCAGAGACTAAGTCATAATTGATATCTCGTTCTAAATAGACAAGTGAATCAAGTTTGTAATAGGCAATGATTTCAGATACAGATGGACAAAATTCGTCCATGAATTTTCAATCCACAGACCTACAAGGGAGCAATTTGAAGGTCTGTTGTTTAAAGGCTTGTTCAAAATGGTGATTTGGGAATCTCCCGGAGACAGATGGTTGAGGTCGGGAGGGAGCCTTAGACTTAGACTTCTCAGGCGACTTAGAGGTCCCTTCACCCACTTGTTTCTTCCTAAGGTTTAACAATGTGATACAATGGGGCAAATAAGTGAGCACCGGAGCCACCAACAACCGAAAGCCAAAACAAAATGCACAGATACGATGAGAAATGAAACTGAAATGCCAAGGTGAGTAGTTCTAGAGAAGTATGGAGTTACCTTGGTGCCATTGAGGTATCTTTTGGCTAGGGCTTCGGCGTGCAAAGAGAAGAGAAGAGTTGTGGTGTAGGAAAGTGTCGGCTAGGGCTTCAGCGTGAAAGAAGAAGAGAAAGGATCGGGAAGATTTAAGAGAGATCGGTGTCCAGGTGTCGAAATGATCGGACGGCTGTCCGATCAGGAGATATCAGAAACTTCCTGATCGGTCACCAGTCCGATCAGGAAACCTCCTGATCGGTCTCTGGACCGATCAGGGAACCTCCTGATCGGTCTGTAGACCGACAGAAAATGATCAGTAGCCCGCGGACTAACCTGATCGGTCCCTGGACCGATCAGGGAAACTCCTGATCGGTCTGTAGACCGATCAGAAGATGATCAGTAGCCCCGCGGACTAACCTGATCAGTCCCTGGACCGATCAGGGAACTCTTCCTGGCGTACAAAACGAACCTGATCAGTCCCTGGACCGATCAGATTACAAATAGAGGGTCTAGAGAGATTTTTGGATCGGTCGACAGACAGATCCACCTTCTCCGGGCTGTAGACCGATCAGTGTCTGATACTGACGTTTCTCTAGTAATTTCAGTAACTGAAATTCATAGAAGTGTTCGATAATTCGTAGAAGTTTCTTCAGTAAAACTTCCAAATTCAGTACCTAGAACCTGAAGAATCTACAAGCATAACTATTTCCTAAAGATCATGGTCTGAAATTGTTTATAGCCCGAAGGTTTCAGACATTTAGAAAAACAGACAACTCAAGGCTTGAAACACTGAAATTTCCGACCTTGTTATGTTCAGTTTCAAGTTTGTCAAAATATAACCAAATTGCTATCATTATTTCAAGGACTTGTCCTAGTTTCAATCAAAATCATGAAAAGTATCGGTCAAAGGTATCAAACAGTCCATCAACCAAAGAACCTGAAGAATATATGAGTAAGATCTAGGAACCAAATACATATGAATTATGTAATGGTCTTCCCCATACTCAATTTATGTCTCGTCAACCTAATTATTCAAGGGATGCATGATACATTTTGAATAATTCGGCTGATCCTAGCATCTCACCCCATTTCTAGCAAATAAAAATAATTTGTTAAACCTTATAGTTTGTGTGAGATGTTCCCAAGTTGCCCAAATTAATTTCCCAATTCCTCTTGTCATTTTAATGTCCTTGTCGATCATGATGAAGTCCTAATGGCCTATTGAGCCAAAAACATTCCCAATTCTCTCCTTAAATGACTAAATTCATTTTCCGGAAGAGGTTTGGTGAAAATATCGGCTAGGTTTGACTTTGACTCAACATATGTGAGTGCAATGTCTCCCCTAGCTACGTGATCTCTAATGAAGTGATGACATACTTCAATATGTTTGGTCCTTGAGTGATGGACTGGATTTTTTGTTAGATTTATTGTGCTGATGTTATCACACAACACTTGCAATCCCTTATATGAAAGCCCATAATCTTCTAGGGTGTGGATCATCCACAACAATTGTGATACACTCTCTCCCATGGCAATGTATTCAGCCTCGGTTGTGGAGAGAGCAACGCAATGTTGCTTCCGACTTGACCAACTAACCAATGATGAACCTAAAAATTGGCAACCCCCACTAGTGCTTTTCCGATCCAATTTGCACCCAGCATAATCGGAGTCGGTATAACCTATCAAATCAAAAGACTCAGTACGAGGGTACCAGAGACCTACTCTAATTGTGCCCTTAAGGTATCTCAGAATTCTCTTAACTGCAATTAAATGAGATTCCTTGACACATACTTGATATCTAGCGCACATGCCCACAGCAAAAAGTATGTCCGGTCGACTAGCTGTGAGATATAGAAGACTACCGATCATGCTTCTATAGTGCGTTAAATCAACTGATTTTCCATTCTCATCATTGTCAAGGCGAGTGTTCGTCGCCATTGGAGTGGATACTTCCTTAGAGTCACTCATTTTGAATTTCTTGAGCATCTCTTGAGTGTATTTTGTTTGATGGATATAAATGTCATCTCGAGTTTGTTTGATTTCAAGTCCAAGGAAGAATGTCAATTCTCCCACCAGACTCATCTCAAACTCACTTTCCATGTGAGTGATAAATTCATTCAAATAGCCCTTGTTATTTGAGCCACAAATTATGTCATCGACATACACCTGGGCTACAAATATGTTTTCACCATCTCTACGCAGAAATTGTGTTGGGTCTATTTGACCTCTTACAAAACCCTTTTCTAGTAAGTAAGTTGACAACCTTTCGTACCATGCTCGAGGTGCTTGTTTAAGCCCATAAAGAGTTTTCTTGAGCTTGTACACGTGGTTTGGAGCTTCGGTATTCACAAACCCCGGTGGTTGTTCAACATAGACCTCTTCTTTAATTAAAATGTTTAAGAAAGCCGATTTAACGTCCATTTGATAGAGTTTGAAGCCTCTATGTGCAGCAAAAGCTAGCATTAAACGAATGGACTCTAATCGAGCCACGGGAGCATATGTCTCATCATAATCGAGGCCTTCGACTTGACTATAGCCCTTGGCTACAAGTCTTGCCTTGTTTCTTACGACTTCTCCCTTTTGGTTTAACTTATTTTTGAAGACCCATTTGGTTCCAATAATGGTGGTCTTCTTAGGTCTAGGAACTAAGTCCCACACTTGGCTCCTTGCAAATTGACCTAACTCATCTTGCATAGCTATGATCCAATCAGGATCGTGCAATGCCTCATCAACTAATTTTGGTTCGATTTCTGAGATCAAGGCGACCTCATTAGACTCATTTCTAAAGAATGATCTAGTCCTAACCCCTTGTTGAATGTCTCCCACAATCTGGTCTTGGGGATGACTAGAGGCTATCCTAGATTGCCTTGGTGTTGGCGGTGCCTCATGAGTGGTCTTACTAGACACAGGCAAGGGCTCAGTATCAGGCAAAGGATCAGACTGAGCCCTCTCTTGCCTTTGCTCATCATCATCGGAGTCAATTTCGACTCTCCCTATGTTTTGATCATTTAAACTTAGATTTCTAAGTTCAAATTGAATTTCTCCTACATCCCTTGATTGATCATTTGATTTAGGAATTTCTTCAAATGCTACATCCGAGGACTCTTCAATCAATTTAGTCCTATTGTTGTAGATTCGATAGGCTTTGCTGATGAGAGAGTACCCGACTATTATCCATTCGTCAGCTTTAGCCGTGAACTTTCCAAGATGATCCTTGGTGTTCAAGATAAACACCTTACAACCAAACACCCTAAGATGTTTAATTGTAGGGGGTCTCCCAAACCAAAGTTCATGGGGAGTCTTTCCTAAAAACCTATGTATCAAGATTCGGTTTTGCACATAGCAAGCTGTATTTACAGCTTCAGCCCATAAGTAACTCGGTAGTGAGTACTCATTGAGTATGCTTCGTGCAGCCTCTTGCAAGACTCGGTTCTTTCTCTCCACAACCCCATTTTATTGTGGGGTCCTCGGAGTAGAGAACTCATGCCTATATCCCTTTTCTTGACAAAATTCTAAAAATCTATGGTTTTGAAATTCTCCACCATGATCACTTCTAATTGTTTTAATTATTGTTGATTTTTCATTTTCAGTTCTTCTATAAAAAGAAACAAAAACTTCTATGGTTTGATCCTTATTTTTCAAAAAAAAAGTCCATGTATATCTAGTAAAGTCATCAATGATCACTAAGCAATATCTACTTCCATTCAATGAAATGACATTACTACAATCAAATAAGTCCATATGCAATAAATCTAAAGCAGTAGATGTACTTACAGCGCTTTTACCTTTATGAGACGCTTTTGTTTGCTTACCCTTTTGATATGCATCACATAATTTTGTCTTTTGGTACTTGATGCTTGGTAAGTCTCGCACTAATCCTTTGTTGGCTAGCTTTCGAATATTCTTCATGTTTACGTGGGCCAACCTCCTATGCCACAGCCATGATTCTTCTTCTTTTGACATGAAACACTTAGCAAAGGCATTAGTAGCAATTTTAAAAGATACTTGATAAATGTTATCCACCCTTGTGCCTACTAGTACCGTGTCAAGTGTGTCAATGTGTTTGACCAGACATTGACTTGAATGAAACTCAATTGTGTAACCCGTATCACACAATTGGCTGATACTTAGGAGATTAAAGGTCATCCCCTTGACTAGAAGGACATTTTTGATTTGGAGACATTCAGATATTTGAATATCTCCAACTCCTATAACCTTAAGGCTACCATTATTACCAAAGGACACATTACCTTTATTTTTGTTTTGAATGGTAGTAAAGAGTGACTTGTCCCCGGTCATGTGCTTGGAGCATCCACTATCAACAAACCAAGTTGATAGATGCTCCCCCTTGACAAATGCCTACAAGATACGAAAGACAGATGTTTTAGGTACCCAAATCTTGGGACCTAATGCATCTACAATGAAAGACCTAGGAACCCATGCCTTGGTCACACCCTTCCTAGTCTCATGAACCCTAGAAGCATGTGATCTACGAAATTGGGTTCTAGACACTAGGGAAATGAAACTAGACTCCTTAGGTTGATATCCTAACCCAGCCTTGTTGTGGACCGCCCTTTGGGCATTTAGAATCATATCTAAGGTCTTAGAGCTATTTGAGAATTTCTCAAGCATTTTCTTGAGTTTCTCAACTTCACTCTTTAAGGCTTTGTTTTCATCCTCAAGAAGCTCTTGATGTAGGTCATCAACCTCAACTTCCCTAAGAGTCTTCAAATGTTCTACTTCATCTTTTAATGATTTGATTTCAGTTTTTGATTTCTTAAGCAAAGTAGATAAATGAGCAATAGTTCTATAGCATTTTTCTAAGTGAGGAGAAGTTACCTCTTCATCATCCGAAGATGATGAAGCCGCGGCTGATGTATCACTTCCGGAATCCGATTCCTCCCTTGCCATGAGCGCTAATTGACGAGTGCTTTTCTCCTTCTTCTCTTCCTCCGATGAGCTTGAGGAGGATTCATCCCAAGTAGCTTTGAGAGCTTTCTTCTTCTTGGCTCTTTCCTCCTTCTTCTTGAGTTTTGGACACTCGCTCCGATAGTGTCCTGTCTTGCTACACTCATAACACGTAACATTAGTCTTATCAACATTTTGATCAATAGACTTACCTTTCCCTTTGTATCTTCGGCTCCTTCTCATGATTCTCCTTACGAAGTTGGCCATCTCGCTTGATGAAGATCTACCTTCATCATCGGACTCAGAGGAGAATGAGGATGTAGGAATCTCTATCTCCTTATTCTTTTCTTTCTTCCTTCTTCCATCCTTGCTATTTTCTCCTGCAACAAAGGCAATACCTTTCTCTTTTTGACCATTGTTAGCAAGTTCATGAAGTTCCATTTCACAAAAGAATTCATCTAATTTTACAATTGAAAGGTTCTTGGAGACCTTGTGGGCATCTACCATAGATGACCACAAGGCATTCCTTGGAAAGGCTTTGAGAGCGTACCTTACAAGATCGCGATTCTCTACGCGTTCATCTACGGAATGGAGACCATTGATGATCTCTTTGAACCTTCCGTGTAGTTCACTTACCGTTTCGTTCTCCTTCATGGTGAGATTTTGTAGTTGGTTTAGGAACAAGTCTCTCTTGGCGATCCGAGAATCTCGGGTTCCTTCTTGGAGCTCGATGAGCTTGTTCCAAAAATATTTTGCGCTCACAAATGGACCTACCTTGACAAGTTGGTCTTTGGCTATCCCACATTGTAGAGTGACCACCGCCTTGGCATCGGCTTGTCCTTTGCGAGTTTGCTCGGCGGACCATCTTGACGACTCTAGTTCCTTACCTTCTTCATCCTTCGGAGGTGTGAACCCTTCCTTGACCAACTCAGGCGTCGCCAATCACTCTTCCTCCTCATCTGGTTCTCTGAACTCACACCAATATCATCCATGGTCTTCACTGGTGTCTCTGAGCTCGAACCAATAAGCAAGAGTCAAGCTGTTGGTAACTGATCGCAGCCAGTGAACGTTGACACTCCAATTGCACAATTTGCAGCGAAACACAGCAAAAAGAGTACTTGGTCTTATTCTTCTGATGGTGCTTAATTTGAATTCAAGCATTGGCACGACACTTGCAATCTGTAACTCAAAAAGCTTACAGTAGATGGTTAGATCAGATGAATCAGAAATCGCAGAGAAATATCAGAAGACAAATGACATCGTTATGGATCGGTCAACAGACCGATCCATAGCTCCCTGGACTGATCAGGACATATCCTGATCGGTCTGGGAGGCTTCTGATCGGTCTGTGGACCGATCAGCCTATAGGTGGATCGGTCCACAGACCGATCCCCTATAGTCCTCTGAATCCTTCGCTTCCTTCTGATCGGTCTACAGACCGATCGGATTACACTCATGTGCTCGGTTCTTGATCGGTCACAAGACCGATCGATAACAGTATCCTGGATCGGTCGACACCGATCGAACCAATATCCTGGATCGGTCCAGCACCGATCCAATGCCTCTTGGTTTTAGCGCCCACCCTAAACCCTAACGTCTTCTGGTCCAGAGAACGAGCTACCGAGCCCTCTCGATCTAGTGCGGAGAACAAGCTACCGAGCCCTCTCCGACTTCCGTCCGGTCAGAACGAGCTATCGAGCCCTCTCTAACCTAGTCCGGAGAGCTGCCGAGCCCTCTCCGACTTCGTCCGGTCCAGAGAACGAGCCACCGAGCCCTCTCGGCCTAGTCCGAAGCTGCTGAGCCCTCTCCGACTTCGTCCGGTCCAGAGAACGAGCTACCGAGCCCTCTCTGACCTAGTCCGGAGAACGAGCTACCGAGCCCTCTCCGACTTCGTCCGGTCCAGAGAACGAGCTACCGAGCCCTCTCTGACCTAGTCCGGAGAACGAGCTACCGAGCCCTCTCCGACTTCGCGTGCCAAATATCCGTACTTGGACTTTTCCTCTCCACATGATTAACCTTGATCATTAATCAGTCTGAGTATAATTAATATCTGATACAAACTTAAATCAGTGTCAACATCAAAACAACAGCCAGGTCAGACTATATCAACAATAACAACAAATTAAATGAATAACTTTAAAAAGAAAGAGGCAAAGAGTTACTTGGTTACAACCTAGATAGTTGTTAATCCAAGGCAAAGAAAGCACTACAAATTTCCTTCGTTGAAGGCGGAGAAACCTCTTACTCTCTTTGAACGTTCAGAAATAAGCTAGGAAATGAATACTTGAGTTATTGTATATTTTCTAGGTCTAGGAGTCTTTTTATAACTCTTGAAAAATCTTATCTGAGGCTGGAAGATACCTCCAACAAGGTGGAAGGAGCCTCAAGTGAGGCAAGTGAAGGTAAGGTTTTATCTTCACTAACGGTTAATTTTACCCAATCTAAGGCGCCTTCCATGGGTGGTTGAAGGCGCCTTCAACCCTGTTGAAGACGTCTTCCCACATAAAGGCATGAAGGTGCCTCCAACCACACTAAGGGCACCTCTGTTGGTGTAGGAAGTACCAAATGATTGAACCTATATTTTGATAATGACAAAGAGTTCAAAGTTAAGGTTATTTGTTACCTAACAAGTCTGAATGAGCTTACAGGAAAGTCCTAAGTTTTCTTAAGTAAAAGTCCTAGCTAACGTTAGGTAGGTGGAAACCCCTAGGGAGAGGTAATCATAAGTCCTAGGGGGTGGTAACCTTAGGCGGAAAGTCTTGGCGGGTCAAGCACTTTGGGCGAAACCTTAGAGTTAGGGACTCTAGGTGAAAATCGTGGTGGTCGCGGACCAGGTAGAAGACTGGATGGGTCGAGAATCAGACGTCCAGTGGAAAAGTCCTGGAGACTCAGACGCTGAGAAAAAGTTCAGTCAGTCTGGAGGATCGGTCTGTCAACAAGTAAACTCTCCTGAGAGGAGTAGGTGAAGACGCGTTCCCCGAAGAGGGAACAGTAGGCGTCAGTTTGACCTAGGGTTTTAGGAGGAAATCCGAAGTCAGAATTGGACAGTCTAAAGACTGTCAATCACTTACTTTATTCATATTTTGTTGTGCTAACTTTATTTTACAGGGTATACTTTGTTTATAGACTAATATGCCTTGCAATAATGGAGTTGCACAAGGAAGAGCTTGGATGAACAGTGTTTGAGGTGCCTCCGGGGCTGTTGGAGGTGCCTCGGGCGTCCTAGCTGGAGATGCGCAGGAAGCAAGGCTGAAGGTGCCTTTGAAGGGGCTTAAAGGCACCTTGGACACTGGATGGAAGGCACCTTCCATTGTGCTTGAAGGCGCCTTCGGATGGATAAGTAGCGAACACAGCGGAGCTAATCGATTTCAATCGAGGGGGGATAAAGACTACGCTAAAGGCGCCTTCCATGCAGGCTGAAGGCGCCTTCAGCAGGCTATATAAGGAAGTCTCGAGAAGATGCTTAATACACAACTTAGATTCGTAATCTTTCTCCTATGCGCTGCTTAAAAGACGATCTGGCAAAGCCGTAACGCTACTCCAACAACCAAAAGCTCTACTTTCAGATTTCTTAGTCGTCGGTATTCTTTTAATTAATGTACCTTAATTGTTGTACTTGTAATTTCTGGATTGATAGTGAATTACCCATCAAAAGCACTCTCACATGCGGGCCTTGGAGTAAGAGTCGTCACAGGCTCCGAACCAAGAACTCTCGATGTTTGCGATTGTCTTGCTATTTCATTATTTCTGCGATGTCTATCTCAGAGTTTAGTTTTAAAATGAGCTCTATTCATCCCCCCTAGCACAACGATCCTACAATTGGTATTAAAGCAAGGTTGCTCTGAATTAGTGAAACCACCAATCGAGTAGAGGGGACTCTTTTTATCGTTTATATTCAAAAATTACTTCTTTTTTTTCTTTTTCTCTCTCTCCCACACTACTAATCCAAGTCCAAAGTCTTGGAACATTGGTTTCTATTTTTTTTTTTTTTGTGTCAGATTTCATTTTAGCAATGGCCCACTAAGAAGGTTATAGCACAACACGCCACCTCTCTTCTTTGGCGAGGATTTTGGCTATTGGAAAGACCGAATGAAATACCACCTCAAGACTCAAGTCGAGATGTGGATGATTATTCAAACTGGTCTCACACTCCCACTAGACTGTTGGGATCCTTCGTACGGCTAGAGAGGGGGGTGTGAATAGCCGACCCCAAATCTTTGCTCGTTTCTTTCTACAAATTAGGTTAGCAGCGGAAATAACAACGTAGAAAGAAAACAGGAGAAGAAATCAAACCTCAACGCAAGGATGTAACGAGGTTCGGAGATTAGGGCTCCTACTCCTCGGCGTGTCCGTAAGGTGGACGAGACCAGTCAATCCGTCGGTGGATGAGTCCCCGGAGAACCGGCTAATACAATATACTCCTTGTGGGTGGAGAAACCTCGCCACAAACGTTTGCAACAGCAAACAAAGAGTACAAGTACAAAGAATAAGCAAGAAATACAATAAGAATACACAAGCACTCTACCAATCTTGCTTTCTCGTCGACTAGAGTCCGGATGAAGCAGCAGCTTCAAAAACTCTAACAGCAGCAGCTGTTCCAGTCGGGGAAGCTCACGCGAAGCTTTCGGAAGGAACTCAACAGAGCTCTTATCGCAGCCCACAAATCTTCAGCAGAAGAGAAGAAGGAAGGAAGAAGAGATGTTGCACAGAAGATGCCCTCGATCCTTTTATACCTGCGAGGAAGACAGCGAGAAACTAGCCGTTGCGTCGCAACGGCTAGAACTCGATCGGTCTACGGACGATCGGGACTGTGCTGATCGGTCCCGCCGATCGATCGATCTGCAAACCTAGCTCATGCGTACCACGATTGGTGCGTGGACCGATCAGATGGATCGGTCCACGCACCGATCCCAACTCCGGCCGTGCTTCCGCGACATTGTCTCTGATCGGTCCCCGGGCCGATCGGAGATCGATGATGCGTGGACCGATCGGCTGCTTCTTTCGCCTCTGTTAACTGCGATCGGTCCACCGATCGATAACAGAGCTTTGATATCGATCGGTCACGGGCCGATCGAGCAACAGGTATCCGGATCGATGCGGTGGCCGATCGAGCAATTTTTGCCCAAACCAAGTCCCAAGACTTCCAAACCAATATCCGGTCAACCTTGACCTATTGGTTCATCATGCTTAGCATCTGGTCACTCCCTTGACCTGCTAAGACTCTCCACCAAGTGTCCGGTCAATCCCTTTGACCTACTTGGACTTTCCAACACCAGAAGTCCGATCATCCCTGATCCATCTGGATTTTCCAACACCAGAAGTCCGATCATCCCTGATCCATCTGGATTTTCCAACACCAGAAGTCCGATCATCCCTGATCCATCTGGATTTTCCCTTGCCTGGTTTCACTCACCAGGACTTTCCAACTGCCTAACATCCCAGTTAGGACTTTCCCACTGCCTGGCTTCACTCACCAGGACTTTCCAACTGCCTAACATCCCAGTTAGGACTTTCCCACTGCCTGGCTTCACTCACCAGGACTTTCCAACTGCCTAACATCCTAGTTAGGACTTTCCACTGCCTGGCTTCACTCACCAGGACTTTCTCATTGCCTAACATCCCAGTTAGGACTTTTCCACTTGCCAAGCTCCCTGCTTGGACTTCTCCGTGCCAAGTCTCCATACTTGGACTTTTCCAGTGCCAAGTCTCCATACTTGGACTTTTCCAGTGCCAAGCTCCCTGCTTGGACTTTTCCGTTGCCAAGTCTCCATACTTGGACTTTTTCCCGAATCAGGTCAACCAGGTCAATCTTGACCTATGGTTGCACCAACAATTTCCCAAACATCTATTCTTGTCAAACATCAAGAATAGAACTCTCTTCTCGACAAACATCAACATACAACTCAACTAGATCAATCTTGACCTAAGGTTACATCAACAATCTTCCCAAGTCAAACATCAAAATACAACTCGAGTCAAGTCAACTCGAGTCGGGTCAACCAGGTCAACCTTGACCTAAGGTTGCACCAACAATCTCCCCCTTTTTGATGTTTGACAAAACCATAATCAAGTTAGGTTAACCCGATAACCTAACTTAGGTTTTCCAATGTTCTCCCTAGAACATTCTCCCATTTTCCAATGTCCAATGTTCTTTCCTTGAACATTCTCCGGACATTCTCCCCTTAGGTTAACCCGATAACCTAACTTGGGTTCTCCAATAATTCTCCCCCTTTTTGACACACATCAAAAAGAAAAAGGAGGGTATCAAGGTCAAGAGTTTCTTCCTAATGAAAGTCCCATACCTTTCATTGAAACTCTTAATTTCCCCCTTGATACTAAACTCAACAATCAACTTAGTGATAATTCCATATCACTAATCCTTAAAAGTCTTTTGAGTAAAACTCCCCTAAAAGTCAACTTCCCTTGACAATTAGGTAAAACTCCCCTAAAGGTCAACTCCCTTGACCATTGCACCAACAATGTCTTGGAGTTTCAAACCTTTAGAAATCCACAAAACCTAACTTCCACTGAAATTTCGGACCAATGAAAATCGAAACGGCACGATCGGTCCCGGACCGATCGAATCCCCTCGATCGGTCCCGGACCGATCCACGCTCATGATCGCGGATCGTTCTTGATCGGTCACCGGACCGATCGCTTCTCTGGATCGGTCCGGTGACCGATCCACACTCTGAAATCAGAGATTTCTGATTTCCCTTCCCGGAAATTCAGAAACTCCTAATAAATTCCAGAAAATTCCAAAAATCGTAAAATTTTGAGGATACACTCCTCATACCATAGACTATCACGGAAAAATAATTTTCTATGAAAATAGTTTCTATTTTTCAATCTTGATACAAAGTTCAAAAACTTTGAAATAGTTCAAGTTTAACTCAACTTTGTATCACAATGTTCAATGATGAATGCTATCACTAGGAAAGCTTCATCAAGGTTTTTCAAATCAATTTTAAAATGCTTTTAAAACCATTTGAATTTAGGACCATAATCTTAGGGCTAAATGTACATGACTTGTACACAAGCTTTCCCTATGATCCTCCATTTCTTGAATTAGGCTCATCTAGGTACAAGAACTATGCACCTTGATCTTAACTCATGATCCTAATATCTCACACACATCTAAGGTGTATCAAACCATATCCATGTCAATTTTGATGTGAGATATGGGTTTAGGTATCTTAGACTAAGGTCTCATGCATTTTCTAAACACAACTTTGATCTCAATATCAAAATGTGTTTTTCATCCTTAAATCAATTCAATTGATTATTTATGCAAGAGATGATGACATGGCATAAAATGGTATCATAAATGAAAACATGTGCCAATGTCATGATGTCATGGCATAAAGTTTGAAACTTAAATAAACATGACATAAAAACTAGCCTAAGCATTATCATGACATTTCAAATGATAATAAAACTAAACATGATGTCATGACATGTGAGGGCAACCAGTCATGGCAAGTTAGCTCAAATAAAATACTTAAATTCCCTATCTAAGTATCCTTAGCCTTAGCTAACTTAAAATCTAACCCTAGATTGCCCATATATCCCTAAGAGAAACCAAAATCCCAATTATGGTATTTCTCTAGGTTTTCTTAAATTGTGTCAAATAAGATTAAAATCGATATTTTTCAAATATGACACAATTTACTCTTCAAGGAGTAAATAATAATTCTTTTTCATTTTCAAAGGTTATCAAAACCTTGAAAATGCTCCTTGAGTGTCAATTTCCTCAAAGTTGGGTTAACTACCCTTCTAATTGGAGTTGACACTCTCTAACCCATCTATGGGGTAGAGAAGATGCTCCTAGGAACCCAATACCTATTAGAGCTCATTGGGTTCACTAAATATTCACTAGGGATAACTTCCCTAGCAACCCTCCTAATGACCCTCTTAGGCTTTGAAGCCTTGGTCATTTGGGTCTCATCAAGGTCAACTATAGGGGTGACTCCCCTTGTAACCTTGGTAATGGTCTTCCTAGCCCTAGGTTTTGTTCCATAATCAAATGGAACATTGTGGTAAGTGGGCTTGACCATTTGAGACTTAGGTTTGTGACCCAAACCTTTCTTGTCCTTGGACTTGAGTTTTTGACTCTTAAACCCTAGAGATGACTTCTCCATGTTTTTAAGAGCCTTTTCTAAATTATCAAGTCTTGACCTCAAGACTTGATTTTCCCTCTCCAATACCTCAAGTTTTAATTTGTCATTTTCTCTTGAGATATTCCTAGGCATGTGTCTAGTCTTCTTGGGATTTCTACCTAGGTTTTCCTTAACTTTAGAAGCGTTAATCCTAGGGTTGGTATTTCTAGTGTTATCCTTACCTAGGCTAACATGTTTAGCTCCTAAGCACATGAATTGGTTCCTAAAGTTAACATGCTTATCATTATTAACAATTGCAACAAAACTACTAGCATGAGTTTTATTAGAATTGCAATAATGAACCTTAGAGGTTACCTTAGGGTTTGCCTTAGCTCCCCTTATCGATGTGCCCGGTCTCTTGCCCTTGTGAGGTTGCCTCCCCCTCGGACATTGGCTCCTATAGTGTCCCCTTTGCTTGCATTGGAAGCACACCACGTGCTCCTTGCCTTTGCGTATCGGGACTCCGGCTTCCTTGACCTTTGGCGCCGGTGGAGTCTTTCTTACCCTCTTTGGACACTTACTCTTGTAATGTCCATGTTCCCTACACTCAAAGCACATAATGCGTAATTTAATTGAACTTAAATTGCTCGAGTTACCTAGGGTTGAGGGTGGATGCGAGCTCTCTTCTTCATCCCTTTCGGAGGTAGAAGCTTCTTCTTCTTGCTCCGAACTTGAAGAAGAACTTTCCTCCTCTTCGTCCTTAGATGTTGAGTAACCCTCAACTTCTAATTTGCTCCCTCCATGATGTGAGCTACTTGGCTCACTAGGCTCCTCTTCATGGCTTGAAGTGGAGCTCTCCTCATGGTACTTGGCCAAGTTATCCCATAATTCCTTGGCATTGTTGTAACCTATCTTACACAAGATGTTAGTAGGCAATGAAAATTCAATTATTCTCGTTACCTCTTCGTTGATTTTGGATTTGTGAATTTGTTCTCTTGTCCACTCCTTCTTCTCAAGTGGTTTTCCTTCCTTATCCACCGGAGGAGTAAAACCTTCTTGTACACAAAACCAATTCATTATGTTAGTCATAAGAAAGTACTTCATCCTTACCTTCCAATACGCGAAGTCGCCGCATTCGTAGAAGGGTGGAATGGTGACATCTTCTCCATAGAGATCCATTCTCTAGCTTTGCTCCCACGGGTGTTGATCCGATGAAGAGCGGCCTCGCTCTGATACCACTTGTTGGGATCCTTCGTACGGCTAGAGAGGGGGGTGTGAATAGCCGACCCCAAATCTTTGCTCGTTTCTTTCTACAAATTAGGTTAGCAGCGGAAATAACAACGTAGAAAGAAAACAGGAGAAGAAATCAAACCTCAACGCAAGGATGTAACGAGGTTCGGAGATTAGGGCTCCTACTCCTCGGCGTGTCCGTAAGGTGGACGAGACCAGTCAATCCGTCGGTGGATGAGTCCCCGGAGAACCGGCTAATACAATATACTCCTTGTGGGTGGAGAAACCTCGCCACAAACGTTTGCAACAGCAAACAAAGAGTACAAGTACAAAGAATAAGCAAGAAATACAATAAGAATACACAAGCACTCTACCAATCTTGCTTTCTCGTCGACTAGAGTCCGGATGAAGCAGCAGCTTCAAAAACTCTAACAGCAGCAGCTGTTCCAGTCGGGGAAGCTCACGCGAAGCTTTCGGAAGGAACTCAACAGAGCTCTTATCGCAGCCCACAAATCTTCAGCAGAAGAGAAGAAGGAAGGAAGAAGAGATGTTGCACAGAAGATGCCCTCGATCCTTTTATACCTGCGAGGAAGACAGCGAGAAACTAGCCGTTGCGTCGCAACGGCTAGAACTCTGATCGGTCTACGGACCGATCAGGACCTGTGCTGATCGGTCCCCAGACCGATCAGTCAGTGCACAGAGCCTACTGTGCGTACCCTGATTGGTCTGTGGACCGGTCCACGCATCGATCCCAACTCCGGCTGTGCTTCGCGACATCGTCTCTGATCGGTCCCACCGGCCGTCGGGGTCGTCGACGAATCGAACAGAGCTTCAGATATCGATCGGTCACCGGACCGATCGAGCAAACAAATATCCGGATCGGTCGGTGACCGATCCGAGCTTGGTTTTGCCCAAACCAAGTCCCAAGACTTCAAACCAATATCCGGTCAACCTTGACCTATTGGTTCATCATGCTTAGCATCCGGTCACTCCTTGACCTGCTAAGACTCTCCACCAAGTGTCGGTCAATCCTTTGACCTACTTGGACTTTCCAACACCAGTCCGATCATCCCGATCCATCCGGATTTTCCAACACCGAAGTCCGATCATCCACGATCCATCTGGATTTTCCAACACCGAAGTCCGATCATCCCCGATCCATCTGGATTTTTCCTTGCCCGGTTTCACTCACCAGGACTTTCCAACCGCCTAACATCCCAGTTAGGACTTTCCCACTGCCTGGCTTCACTCACCAGGACTTTCCAACCGCCTAACATCCCAGTTAGGACTTTCCCACTGCCTGGCTTCACTCACCGGGACTTTCCAACCGCCTAACATCCTAGTTAGGACTTTCCCACCGCCTGGCTTCACTCACCGGGACTTTCTCATTGCCTAACATCCCAGTTAGGACTTTTCCACTTGCCAAGCTCCCTGCTTGGACTTCTCCGTGCCAAGTCTCCATACTTGGACTTTTCCAGTGCCAAGTCTCCATACTTGGACTTTTCCAGTGCCAAGCTCCCTGCTTGGACTTTTCCGTTGCCAAGTCTCCATACTTGGACTTTTTCCCGAATCAGGTCAACCAGGTCAATCTTGACCTATGGTTGCACCAACAATTTCCCAAACATCTATTCTTGTCAAACATCAAGAATAGAACTCTCTTCTCGACAAACATCAACATACAACTCAACTAGATCAATCTTGACCTAAGGTTACATCAACAATCTTCCCAAGTCAAACATCAAAATACAACTCGAGTCAAGTCAACTCGAGTCGGGTCAACCAGGTCAACCTTGACCTAAGGTTGCACCAACATAGACAACAATGGAAAACCAGTATCTTACAAGAACTAGGACTCAGTCCTGATGAAGAAGATTGAAGTCGATGCCAAAGCAACCTGCACTCTTCAATGTGGCTTAACCAAAGAGGAGTTGAATCGAGTCAGCCCGTTCTCAAGCACCAAAGATCTGTGGGAAAAGCTAATCAAGCTGCACGAAGAGACCTCTGACACTAAGGTAAGTAAAAGGGATTTAATTTTAAATAAATTGTATAACATAAAAATGCAAGATGGAGAATCGGTAAGTCAACTTCACACTCGGATCCAAGACCTTCTCAATGGCCTCCACGCAATCAGTCAGAAGGTGGAAAATTGTGACGTCATCAGGTACACATTAAATGCATTTCCTAGGAACATCTTGTGGGCATCAATGGTAGATGCTTACAAGAGATCTAAGAATCTTTCATCAATTAGATTAGACGAATTATTTTTAGAATTTGAATTACATGAATCGACTAATACACCCTCGGTCGAGAAAAGTATTGTTTTTGTCGCATGTACAAACAAGACAAAGGAATCAAAAGTCAAGCGTCTAACTAACCCTGAGCCCGAAGATGAATCAGACTCAGAAGACGACGATGAGATCACCGCAGAGCTTGTTAATCTTGTGTGAAAGCTATGCAAGAAAAAGAAGGGTTTCACAAAGTGAGAAATCAAAAAGGTGATCCAATCAAAGACGACGCAACCGAGCCCAAGCTCAAAAACAAAGATTGAAGTCACCTGCTATGGCTATAACAAAAAGGGACACATCAAGGCAAATTGTCTAAATCACAAGGAAGCGAAGAAGCAACAGAGAAAGAAGGCGCTACAAGCAACATGGGATGAATCACCATCGAAGGAATCCGATGAAGATGTCGAACAAACGAGTTTCCTTGCACTTTCGGCCCGAGAACAAGTCGTCAAATCCTAGTTCGAGATAGCGCCAGAAGCTGAGTCCGAGCGCAGCCATGGATCCGTATCCGATTCCGAAGGTTCCCAAACCAATGTAAGTATTTCTTTAATTAGATCGCACAATTTAATTTCTTACTTGTCAAGAAAATTAGCTAAGTCCAACCTCCGGGTCAAGTCACTTCAAGAGGAGGTCAAAGCCCTCAAGGAAGTGACTATCCCAAGCTCCCTGACTGACTCAATTCAGACTGGAATCTCAACTCAAGTCCAAAAACTTGAGGAAGAAAATTCCAATCTGAAAAGTTAAGTCAAGGAACTGAAAGATACGTTGCAACGATTCACCTTGGGTTCCAAGAATCTCGATCTGATTCTTGGAAAGCAAAGAGCCGTATACAACCAATCCGAACTTGGATTCAAGGCTAAGAAAAGATTCAGATATTACTTGTCACTTGTTAATCGAACTAATAGAAGAATAGTCCAAGCATGGGTCCCCAAGTCTAACTTGATCAATCAAGTTGGACTTGGATGATATTGGATCCCCAAGGATTAAATTCATTATCTTGATAGACCTTATCGAGGCTATAATCCAGGGGGAGCCACTAGAAAAACCATACACATTAGATAAACTTGCTTGATGTATGCTTTTTCCTGCTTTCTATTATTCATGCTTAGATTAGGATAGATAAGGACTTAGGCTTGATTCACACTTGGTTAGTTAGACCTAGGATTTTTAGAAAGAAAATTAAATATTCAATTTCTTTGAAAGACTTTGTCTAGAAGTGGTGGATGGTCCTATACCCAAGAAGGCCTAGTGCCTCGCCACAGCCTAAAAGTCAATCATTGAAATGGAAATTTAATTAACTAACTGTTAAACCTTAGTCTAACTCAAATGTGAATAAATTCTTAGATTTTAATTTAAAGTAAAGATAAAATTAACCATCTCACAAAATGAATAAGGTTCCTTGATTGATAATCTAGAAACAAGGTGAGATGGATCTAGGTTTAAATTAGTTTAAAATTAAAATTCAACTTAATTAACCTAAATTAAAATTAAAATTCAACTTAATTAACCTAAATTAAAATTCAACTTAATTAAACTAAATTAAAATTAAAATTCAACTTATTTAACCTAAATTAAAATTTAACTTAATTAAACTAAATTAAAATTAAAATTTAACTTAATTAAACTTACTTAATTAATCTTACGAAATTAAACTAACTTAAATTAAACTCACTTAAAATAAATTCAATTCAAATCAACTTAAAATAAATCATCTCACAATCACCCATAGGCATAACATGTTTTACAATCTAAATTGGGTGAGATGAAAAATTAAGGAGCTGAATTCAATTAAACTATCTTTTAATCCATCAAAATTGGATCCAAATCAAATACTTTATGTGTAAGAACATAATGATTTGAACCAATGGATGTTAGATAGTGGATGCTCTAGACACATGACTGGAGACAGATTAAAGTTCACTAAGCTAAAACTCAAGAAATTAGGGTCAGTTGCATTCGAAAATGAAGGAAAATTTAAGGTAATCGGAACAGGTAATATCGAACTGAATTCTGATTTTATTATTCAAAAAGTACTATTAGTTGATAAATTCAACTTAACTCACTTAGCATAAGTCAACTGTGTGACTCTGATTATTTAGTTACCTTTTCCAACTTTGAGTGTATAATTAGAAATATTGAAAATCCTGAAATTACACTTAAGGGAATTAAGAAAAATAATGTTTACACTATTTACCTACCAACCTTCTCACTAAAGTGTCTATTGACACAACAAGAGGAAAGCAAGTTGTGGTACAGAAGACTGAGTCACACTCATATCAGAGTCATTTCAAAAATGAGTCAAAATGGATTAGTTAGAGGTTTACCCAAATTAAAAAACTTAGAAAATTCAATCTGTAATGCTTGTTAACAAGGTAAATAAACTAAGTCAACCCACAAACCAACAAACTTAAATCGAACCAACTCAATACTTGAGCTCCTATATTTAGATCTTCACACAGAGCCAAGTCACTAAGCATAAACCAATACTACTTAGTTATAATTGATGATTACTCAAGATTTACTTGGGTAAAATTTCTAAAAATGAAAGATGAAACTTTTGAAATTTTTAATAATTTTTGTAAATTAATAGAAAATGAAAAAGATACCAAAATTAAAAGAATTAGAAGTGATCATGGAGGAGAATTTGAAAACTAAAAATTTACTGAATTTTATAAAATTAATGGATATATTCATGAATTTTCATGCCCTAGAACTCCACAATAAAATGGTCTAGTAGAACGAAAGAATAAAATATTACAAGAAGCTTCTAAAACTATATTGAACGAATATAATCTGAGTAGTCAGCACGCTTAGAAGATAATTAGGTATGTACATAGTAGAATAGATTACTCCTTTTTATTATGTTTTTTTTTCAAATCATGTTTTAAAATTCTAGGAAAATGATTTTTAAAAAAACTCTCAATTTTACTAGTATTTTCAAAGGTTGGAAATAGTTTAGGACTTTCCTCCTAGAAAACATGTACCCCCAGGTTTCAGCCAGTGTATCTCACAAGCACAATAGGAATACCTTGCTTGTATATGACAAACACTTAGAATGGTGTGAGATGTATAGGGTACTGCCTGGACTTCATCATGCTTATGTCACATCGACATAAATCTGGGCAATAAATACCAAAATTAAATTAATCAAGTTAAGTTATCCATTTTAAGTCAAACTAACTAGAACACTTGCTTAAATTGACTAACCAAGTGAAAGCTACTACCTCATGGTAAATAGCTATTAGTTAAAGGTTTGACATTTGTTTAAAGAAAAGAAAAGGCTTATGTTGAAGTTTTTTTTTTACACTCATGCTTGGACTATAGGACCCTCAAACTTTTTTGGCATTAATTAAGGGGGAGTGAAATGAAGGTTAAGACATTAATTTTTATTTTGTTAAAGTATTATTTTTCAAAGTTAAACTTTTCTCAAAATACTTCTGAAAGAAGAAACTCAATTTTTTAAACTATTTTTAATAGAAAAATAAATTATTTTTGAAAAAACAGAAAGTAAGTATTTAATAAAGTATTTTTCAAAGAAATCATTTACTTAGCTAAGTGTTTTCTCAAAATATATTTAAAAGCTAAGTGTTTTACCAAAAATATTTTTAAAGCTAAGTGTTTTCCAAGATACTTTTAACACTATGTGTTTATCAAAATCTATGTTAAGCTGAGTACTTTTAAAACCTTTATAAAGATAAGTATTAAAACTAAGTTATTATCAAAGTCTTTTTAAAGCCAAGTTTTTGTCAAAATTTCATAAAGCTAAGTACTTGACAAAATTTTCTCAAAGAGTTTAGCTAAGTATTTGTCAAAATGATTATTTTCAAAGCTAAAATTTAGCTAAATTTTTTTGAAACAGCTAAGACAGTTTCAAAACTTAAAACTAGCTAAGTTTTTAAATGCTACCCTGCAGGGGGAGCTTAAAGATAAATAGAGTAAAATTTTTTCAAATAACCTTCTCTACACTTATATTACTTTTTGATATATGTCAAAGGGGAGAGAAGCTAAAGTTAAGAAAAAGAGAAAATTTAGGGGGAGCTAAGAGCAAATTAAGGAGAAACTTAAGGGGAGCTAACAAATAAGCAAATTTGTTCCATATGTTGCATTTCCTTATTCCTTCATTTTCATTAATAGCTCTTAACTTGTTCCATATGTTGCATCTCCTTATTCTTTCATTTTCATTGTTATATGTTTTACTTAACTTTGAATTTTGTTGCCATAATAAAAAAAGGGAAGATTGTTGGTGCAAGAAGCACCAGACGATCGAACCTATGTTTTGATAATGGCAAATGGTTGAAAGTTAAGGTTATTTGTTGTCTAACAAATCTGAATGAGCTTACAGGAAAGTCCTAAGTTTTCTCAGGCAAAGTCTTAGCTACGTTAGGCAGGTGGAAAACTCTAGTGGCAAGTAACCCTAGGTTCTAGGGGGTGGTAACCCTAGTCGAAAAGTCTTGGCGGGTTGAGTACTTTGGGTGAAACCCTAGAGTCGGGAACTCTATGTGAAAATCCTGGTGGTCCGGACTAGGTGGAAGACTGGACGGGTCGGGGATCGGACGCCCGGTGAAAAAATCTCGGAGACTCAAAGTCTAACCAAAAGTCCATTCGGTCTGGAGGACTGGTCTGACAATAGGTAAACTCTCCTAAGAGGAGTAGGTGAGGACGCGTTCCCCGAAGAGGAAACAATAGACGTCAGTTCGACCTAGGGTTTTTGGAGAAAATCTGAAGTCAGAACCAGACAGTCCAAAGACTATCAATCACTTATTTTATTCATATTTTATTGTGCTAACTTTATTTTGTAGGGTATACTTTGTTTGTAGACTAATATACCTTTCAGGAAGGGAGTTGTACAAGGAAGAGCTTGGATGAACAGTGTTTGAGGTGCCTCTGGGGCTGTTGGAGGCACCTCGGGCATCCTGGCTGGAGCTGCGCAGGAAGCAAGGCTGAATGCACCTTCAAAGGGGCTTAAAGGTGCCTTGGACGTTGGATGGAAGGCGCCTTCCATGGAGCTTGAAGGCACCTTCGGATGGATAAGCAGCGAACACAGCGGAGTTAATTGATTCTGATCGACGGGGATAAAGCCTTAGCTAAAGGCGCCTTCCATGCAGGATGAAGGCACCTTCAGCAGGCTATATAAGGAAGTCTCGAGTAGATGCTTAATACACAACTCAGATTCGTAATCTTTCTCCTATGCGCTGCTCAAAAGATAATCCGATAAAGCCGTAACGCTGCTCCGACAACCAAAAGCTCTACTTTCAAATTTCTTAGTTGTCGGTATTCTTTTAATTAGTGTACCTTAATTGTTGTACTTGAAATTTCCGGATACTCTCACGTGTGAGCCTTGGAGTAGGAGTCGCCACAGGCTCCGAACCAAGTAACTCTTGGTGTTTGCGATTGTCTTGCTATTTCATTATTTTCGCTACGTCTATCTCCGAGTTTAGTTTTAAAATAAGTGTTATTAACCCCCCTTCTAGCGCAACAATCCTACAACCTCCAACAACTTCGTAGCTCCCCATTGGCTCTTCCGCTGAGCCAATCGCCTGGGTGATTTCGTCCATCCGGAATTATCCTTACTGCTCTTAATCATTTGCTTTATATCCCCGAGCATTTGAGCTTGACTAGCCAAAATTTCTTTCGCCATCTTTTCCAGTCTATCTTCTTGAGATGGTGGTTGAACTTCCAATGTCAGGCCAAAATAATTCATCCTTCCTTCTTGTTGATTATTTTTGAAAAAAATTTAGGGATTCCTCCGGCTAGATATTTAAGAATGTGAATTTGAATAGGCCATTTCATTAAACTTTCTTTCAAGCTCTTCCAATGATTTCACCAGATTATTAATCCTTAAACAAGTAGCAATAGAATGACCTGTTACTTTACAAGCCTCACATTAACCTTGTTCTGGCCTCTAATTATAGTTGGGGAGGGAACCCCATAAGGACAGGTCAAATAATATTGGACAAGTACTTTCCACATGACCTATTCTAAAACAAATATCACAAAAAATAATATAAGAATTCACGTTTGCATTTTGGTTGAACCTATGAATCAGAGCAAGTAGCTTCACCTTCAAGGAGTCCATATCTATCTGAAAGGTAATGCGTAAGAAATAGATAGACATTAAGTAACAAAATTAAAGCAGGAAAGAAATAAAATGCAAAAAAGGAGATATAATGCAAAGATGGAAAATAAGGCATAGAGAATAATGAATGAAAGTGTTGGCGTAACGGGGCCAGTGAGAGGACGTTGCGTCTGTAAAGAAGAAAAAAAATCTTTCTCTATTTTTCCAACTAAGATTAGTAGCACTATCACAATAATTATAATCTCAAAAATGAACAACTAATAAAAAGAAGAGGCAAACATATTTGACTTGGTTACAACCTAGGTGGTTGCTAATCCAAGGTGGTTGCAAAGCTCTACTAGAAAAATCTCCTTCTTTGTAGGCGGAGAAGCCTCTTACACTTTTTGAGAAGTTTAGAAAAGACTAGAAAATAATTACAGTAGTTGTTCACCAGTTGTTGTTATATTTCCTAGCTCCAGGAGCCTTTTTATAGCTTCTGAAAATCTTATCCTAAGCTTGAGGGCGTCTCCAAGGTGGATGGAGGGCGCCTCCAGCAAGGCAGCAGCGGATAAGGCTTTATCCGCTGCTAACGATTAGTTTAACTACCCGAAGGCACCTTCCATAGCCTTGGAAGGCGCCTTCACACTGTTCATTGAAGGCGCCTTCCACAGAAGGCGCGGAGGCACCTTCAACATGATGGATCGAAAGCGCTAGAGGGGGGAGTGAATAGCGCTCGTGGCTATTTCATTTTTCGAAATCCGTAAATCGTACGTGAAACTAATAGAGTAATAAGCAGCGGAAAAAAGACAGTCAAACACAGAGACACAGGGAATTACTTCGTTCGGAGCCTAAGGCGACTCCTACTCGAAGGCCCGCGATCCTTGATCGCTTCCGGTGGGCAACAACTATAATATCGTGAATAAGTACAAGGAAATAAGTACAACTGGAATTGAAATAATACCGACAACAAAATAATAACTGAAGCTTTAGGTCGTCGGCGACTGTAACGGCACTTTAGAGTCGTTTCTTGAGCAGCACACAGCAGAAGGAAAGCTTGTTGAATCATTGTTCTTGAAGCTGCACCTCAACCCTCTTTTTATATGACATTCAGGGCGCCTGGATCCTTTCCGGGTGCCAGGAGTGTGACGTGGCCAACCAACCAGGATGCTCCACGTGGCGAAGTCGCGCAGGGGATAAAAGTTGGTCCCGGGCGCTCGGACCTGTTCCGGGCGCCCGGAGGTCCCGGCGCCCGGATCCATCCCGGGCGCCCGGACCACCTTTTTCCAGCAGGTTCCTCACCTGCAAACAAAGGTTAGTCCGAGCAAAATACCCTGAAAGACAGTGTTAGAATCTGATAAAACACAGTAAGGAATAACTGACAGTCTTCGGACTGTCCGAGTCTGACTTCGGATTCCCTACCGGAAACCCTAGGTCGACCCGACGCCTACTGTTCCCTCTACGGGGAACGCGTCCTCACCTACTCCCCTCAGAAGAGATTACCTGATGCCAGTCCGGTCCTCCAGACTGACTGGACTTTCCGCCTAGGGTTACCACCCCCTAGGACCTAGGGTTGCCGCCCCCTAGGGTTTTTCTCCACCTAGGGTTACCACCCCCTAGGACCTAAGGTTACCACCCCTTAGGGTTTTCCTCCACCTAGGGTTACCGCCCCCTAGGACCTAAGGTTACCACCCCTTAGGGTTTTTCACCTGCCTAACCGCAACTAGGACTTTCCTGAAACACTCATTCAAACATGTTAGATCACACACTAACTTAACTTTGAATCCTTTGCCATTATCAAAACTAAGGTTCGATCGTCGGATGCTTCCCGCACCAACAATCTCCCCCTTTTT
Source organism: Zingiber officinale (assembly GCF_018446385.1). NCBI lineage: Eukaryota > Viridiplantae > Streptophyta > Magnoliopsida > Zingiberales > Zingiberaceae > Zingiber > Zingiber officinale. The sequence continues at coordinate 26,688,025 of NC_056004.1, forward strand.
GATAAGGGCAACCGAAATTCAATGTTAAGTACAAGAAATATGCTGTTATATATAAGCACAAGACACAGGATAAGTGTGATAGCAAGATAAACATAGCTCCCCCTTAATACAAGCTCCCTTTAAACTATTTTCTTTGAATTTCTCTACTCTTTCTTTGAATTTGAATTTCTATTTTTATTTCTTTCTTTGAATTTCTCTACTCTCCCCCTTTGCCATATATCAAAAATGAGCTAGTTTTGAAAACTTAATTTTTCAAGACAAAATTTAGCAGAAACCATTTAACTTAGGCAAGGAGCAAGTGAAAGGCAACACCTTAAAATAGCAATATTTTTCAAAAATTTTATCAATTGATTTTGTTTGAAGAGATTAGCAACAAGGAGCTCTTTTTAACTTAGTGTATTTTGAGGAGCTTTCAAAATTTGCACAGAAAAGTTTTCAAACAAAATTTTTAACTTCAAAAATTTTCAACCAAAATTTTCAACTTCAGAAATTTTCAAACAAAATTTTCAACTTCAAAAATTTTCAAACAAAATTTTTCAACTTCAGAAATTTTCTAACAAAATTTTCAGCTTCAGAAATTTTCAAACAAGATTTTCATCTTCAAAAATTTTCAAAAAATATTCAGGTGTTTAAGGAAAATTTCCAAGGAAAAATTTTTAACTTAAAAATTTCAAAGTTTTAAATAATACTGCTTTAAAAAAAATTTTAACTTAAAATTTTTTTAAAAGTTTTAAAGAAAATAATACTTAAAAAAATTTAAAGTTTTAAAGTAGAGAACACTTGAAAGTTTTAAATTTGGAGAAAGTTTTTGAGAAAGCTGCTTAAGGCATGTTTTTGAAATGTATTTCAAGAATACTTAAGGCAAAGGAGAAGCGATGACCTTATTTTTAAATAGCTTGCCATTTGTTTTAGTAAGGTATCAGAGCCCTAAAGTCCAAGCATGAGTCAATATTTGTTTTGATCAGGTATCAGATCCCTTAAGTACAGACATGCTTAAACTTTAATATTGCCTCTAGAGAACATCTTGCCAATTAGCTAAGTTTAGAAAATAATTTAACTAAGTTTAGTTAGAGAAAACTTAATTAAGTACTTAGCTTTGAAAACATTTAGCTTATAGAGGAGTTATAATTTGAAGGCCAGGTCATAAATAATTTTAATTTTAAAGCTAAAAAATAGCTTGAATTTTTGAAGATATGCCAAAAATAGTTTTTAATTTTGAGGTCAAGTCAAATTTTTTAAAGAAAAACTAATTTTAAAACCGACTCAAAATCACTCCCCCTTAATTAATGCCTTAATAAATTTTTGAGTTCAGGAGTTCAAGCATGAGAGGTTAAAAAATTATTTTCTTAATTTTCCATCTCACTCATTCTAGATTAACAAGCATGTTTTGCATATGAGTGAGTATGAGATGGAGTTTACTTTAATTTACAACATTGAAAATATCAGTTAGAATTCCAAATAGGTGACCATTATTTTGAAGATTTAAAAATTAATTGAGTTTAGAATTTCAAATAATTTAATAACTTCTGAAAAGGGTTTTGAAATTAATTTTTCAGAGGATTTTTCAAATGATTTTTCAAATAATTTTTGAAATAATTTTGAAATTAATTTTTCAAGAGATTTTTCAAATGATTTTTCAAAAGATTTTGAAATGATCATTTTTCAAATTAAGTTTTAAAATAATTTTGAAAGATTTTGAAAAGATTTTTCAAATAAATTTTTAAAAGAATTTTAAAAGATTTTTGAAATGATTTTGAAATAATTTTGAAATTGAGTTTAAAAGATTTTTCAAATAATTTTGAAGTTAAGTTTAAAAGATTTTTGAAATAATTTTGAAATTGAGTTTAAAAGATTTTTGAAATAATTTTGAAATAATTTTGAAATTGAGTTTAAAAGATTTTTGAAATGATTTTGAAATTGAGTTTAAAAGATTTTTGAAATAATTTTGAAATTGAGTTTAAAAGATTTTTGAAATTGTGTTTAATAGATTTTTCAAATAATTTTGAAGTTAAGTTTAAAAGATTTTTTAAATAATTTTGAAATTGAGTTTAAAAGATTTTTGAAATAATTTTGAAGTAATTTAGTTGAATTAACTAGTCATCTCACTCGATCTAAATTTTTAATCAGGGAACCCTATAATTGTTGTGAGATGAATTATGGTTGAATTTAAGGGTTTGGTTTAACTTTGTGTTAGATTCAGGTTTAGCTTTGGGTTCAACAAGTAAGCATTCTTTGGATAAACTTCTGGGCTATGGTGAGTCACAAGGTACTCATTAAAGTAACCATGCCTTCGAGGTTTCCCAAATAGTCCTACCCATTGAGCTTAATACTAAACCTTGGTCTAACTAGTTAGGATCCATTTAAGGGTAGCTTCGGTCAGTTCCACTTGGCCAAATGCACCAGGTTGAAGCCATATCTTCCTAGACATGCGATGCCCAAGCTTCCCTAACGTACTATCATCCAAAAACTTTACCAGTACTGTGGGTCAAGTTAAACCTAGCCCATTTTGATCTAACCTTAATTACCCTGCCGGGTAATCTACTCTTGTTTTACCCATTTCAGGTAGATTAGGTTCAGTTACCCTGTCGGGTAGTTCAGTTGGGGGTGCCAGCGAGTCTGGATCCTCCATCTATTTTTATTTAACTTAAGTTGAAATTTACTTTTAATTTGAATTAATTTCGAATTGAATTTCGAATTTAATTTAATTTCAAATTTTTAATTAAATTTTGAATTTTGAATTTTTGATTTAATTTTGAATTTTTAATTGAATTTTGAATTTTGAATTTAATTTTGAATTTAATTTGAATATTAATTTGAATTATGTTCTTAATATTGTTTTTCTATTAGCTCCCCCTGGATCATAGCCTCGATATGGTCTATCAAGGTAATAGACTTGATCCTTGGGGACCCAATAGTAACCATTTCCAACTTGATTAACCAAGTTGGATTTTGGCACCCATGCTTGGACAATTTTTCTATTATTTCTATTAACTAGCGATAAATATGATTTGTATTTTATTTTAGTTTTAAATTCAAGTCCAGTTTTGTTGTAAACGGCTCGCTGTTTTCCAAGAATCAGATCCAGATTCTTGGAGCCCAAGGTGAACCGTTCCAACGTGTCCTTGAGTTCTTTAATTTGAGCTTTCAAATTGGAATTTTCTTCCTCAAGTTGTTGGACTTGAGTTGAACTTCCAATTTGAACTGACTCAGTTAAAGAGCTCGAGTCAGTCGCTTCCTTAAGGGCTGTTACCTCCTTTTGGAGCGACTTAACCCGGACGTTGGATTTAGCCAACTTTTTTACTAAGTAAGGTAATAATTCATGCAAGTTATCTAATTGAAATTCTGCGAGTAGTGAACTTACAGTGGGTTTTGGTCCTTCGGAAACGAATGCGGATTCGTGGCTTCGATCAGACTCAGTCTCGGATTCGCTCTCGGTTTCTGACTCATACTCGGACTCAGTTTCCGCCACGGTTGCTTGTACTGGTAGAGCGAGGAAGCTCGTCGGTTCTTCTTCGTCGGACCTGGATTCATCTGAAGACTCGGACCATATCTTTTCCTCTGTCTTACTTGTACCTGCAACCATCGTAATACCTTCCTCGGCCGAAGTAGTATTAGTCTGCTCAAATAATTTATTTATTAAAACATGGTTACCTGTTTTTGTATCAGGAATACCTTCGTGTAACTCAATCAGATTCTCCCACAGCTCCTTGGCACTTGAGAATGGGCCGGCACGATTCAGCTCCTTATTCGTTAAGCCACACTGAAGTGTATACGTTGCTTTTGCATTTGCTTCTACCTTTTTGATAAGATTCGCGTCCCAGTTCTCGTACGGTAGTGGCTTGCCGGCGCCATTGGTTGGCAGTTGAAGCCCGGTTTTGACGATCATCCAGACTTCAAAGTGAGTCTGAAGATACGCCTCCATCCGACCCTTCCAATCTCCAAAATCATCTTCGGAGAATAGCGGTGGGCGAGCAGTGTTGTAGCCTTCTTGATGGGTCATCTTAGAAAGACAATCTCGCAAAATAAACACAATAAAACTTGTTCCAAGACTTAGTCTTGGATTAGTAATGCGGGAGAGAAATAAAAATAGTAATTCAGGAATTTTGAGAAAAAATAATAAAATATTATTAAAATATTATTAAAATAATAAAAAAAATATTACTACAAATTTTTGAAAATGCAATATTTTGTTAATTCCAACCAATGGAGAAAAGATGACAATTAATTTTTCAAAAACAGTTTTAGAGGGAAAAAACGAAAGGTGGTTGCACCAATTCAAAGCGACCCCGCTCTGATACCAATTGATGGATCGAAAGCGCTAGAGGGGAGGGGGTGAATAGCGCTCGTGGCTATTTCATTTTTTGAAATCCGTAAATCGTACGTGAAACTAATAGAGTAATAAGCAGCGGAATAAAGACAGTCAAACACAGAGACACAGGGAATTACTTCGTTCGGAGCCTAAGGCGACTCCTACTCGAAGGCCCGCGATCCTTGATCGCTTCCGGTGGGCAACAACTATAATATCGTGAATAAGTACAAGGAAATAAGTACAACTGGAATTGAAATAATACCGACAACAAAATAATAACTGAAGCTTTAGGTCGTCGGTGACTGTAACGGCACTTTAGAGTCGTTTCTTGAGCAACACACAGCAGAAGGAAAGCTTGTTGAATCGTTGTTCTTGAAGCTGCACCTCAACCCTCTTTTTATATGACATTCAGGGCGCCTGGATCCTTTCCGGGTGCCTGGAGTGTGACGTGGCCAACCAACCAGGATGCTCCACGTGGCGAAGTTGCGTAGGGGATAAAAGTTGGTCCCGGGCGCCCGGACCTGTTCCGGGCGCCCGGATCCATCCCGGGCGCCCGGACCACCTTTTTCCAACAGGTTCCTCACCTGCAAACAAAGGTTAGTCCGAGCAAAATACCCTGCAAGACAGTGTTAGAATCTGATAAAACACAGTAAGGAATAACTGACAGTCTTCGGACTGTCCGAGTCTGACTTCGGATTCCCTACCGGAAACCCTAGGTCGACCCGACGCCTACTGTTCCCTCTACGGGGAATGCGTCCTCACCTACTCCCCTCAGGAGAGATTACCTGATGTCAGTCCGGTCCTCCAGACTGACTGGACTTTTCGCCTAGGGTTACCACCCCCTAGGACCTAGGGTTGCCGCCCCCTAGGGTTTTTCTCCACCTAGGGTTACCACCCCCTAGGACCTAAGGTTACCGCCCCTTAGGGTTTTCCTCCACCTAGGGTTACCGCCCCCTAGGACCTAGGGTTACCACCCCTTAGGGTTTTTCACCTGCCTAACCGCAACTAGGACTTTCCTGAAACACTCATTCAAACATGTTAGATCACACACTAACTTAACTTTGAATCCTTTTCCATTATCAAAACTAAGGTTCGATCGTCGGATGCTTCCCGCACCAACACAACAACCTTTGAAGGTGCCTCCAATAGCACTTGCAGCTCCATTTCGCTCCTTTGCTGCTGCGATCTCCTGGGTGATTTCGGCCACTAGAATAGGGTTCACCCAAACCCAATTTCCAGCCTTCTCCTCGAACAGGCTTCCGCTCTGGCTTTTCGTCCCTCGAATGTCGCATACGTTCTTCTCGTCCATCGGTGTACTCTTCCACAGCCTTTTCGGCCCTCGGATGCATCAAGCCTGTCGGCTCCGTTCCCGTGCCATCCTTCTCGCTTAGCTGCATCTTCTGCTCGACTTCCTATGCTCCTAAGCTCCTGCACACTTAGACACAGGGATTAAAACAAAATAGGACTCAACCTAACTTGGTTGATCACATCAAAATAACCACAGGGTCCAACAATCTCCCCCTTTTTGATGTGTATCAATACAAGTTCAAGTTAGGATAATAACAAATAGTAATAAAAGAATTTACAAATAAAACATTTTAAGTATAAAGTTTGCAATAAAGAAATTGCAACACTAAGTATGAAATAAACTTGATTTATCAAAGTTCAGACTAATGATAGAGTTAGCAAAAATTCAAAATTTTGAAAAAAATTCTAACTCCCCCTATTCCTCCTAAACTTGTACTTATTCCTCCCCCTTTGATCATATCAAAAAATATGAAAATTTAAGTTTTAGGAAGAGAAGAAAAAAAACTTGATTTAATAAAAACAAGTAAAAGAAATTTAAAATAATTTCTAATTTATGGATTTTTCCAAAAAAAAATTGACAAACATTGAAAGTAATTATTTTAATTAATTTCACAAGCTTATCAGTTTGTGAATTAAATATTTAATTCAATAATCGACTTCCAGACTGTGGCGAGGCACTAGGCTTTCTTGGTTATTATATTATCAACCACTTCTAGACAAAACCTTTTAAAGAATTTAAACATTTAATCTTTTTTAAAAGTCTTAAAAAAATATTTAATCTATGTAAGACTTTGGAACCCAATATAGGTTCCTTCCTATTGGGTTAACTAAGAATTTGGGAGGTAGATATTCTCTGAGTGTAACGACCCGACCCTTTAGCCTCTTGGGCGGCCCTTGTGGCGGCCCAACTGACGACCCTTATGTCGTTGGTCCATTTGGCGACCTCTCATGTCGTCGACCGACGACCCTTGGCCGTGTCGTTACTCACTAGGACTTTCCACTCCCCCCGGGATTCGAACTCTAGACCTCCAGGCTTAAGTACTAGAGTTTATGAATCCTGGTAACCAAGTGAGATGATCTCACTTGGTTACCAGGATTCATAAATTATAATACTTAAGCCTGGAGGTTTAGAGTTCGAATCCTGGGGGAGACAAAAATCCACTGACCAGGGGTGGAAAGTCCTAGTGAGTAACGGCACGGCCAAGGGTCGTCGGTCGACGACATGAGAGATCGCCAAATAGGCCGACGACATAAGGGCTGACGGTCGACGACATGAGAGGTCGCCAAATGGGCCAAGAGGGTCGGGTCGTTACAATAAAAAGGTGCCTTTTTATTGTAACGACCTGGTCGGCCCATTTGGCAACCTCTCATGTCGTCGACCGACGACCCTTTGGCTTTTTAATACTTAACTTGGAGGTTTAGAGTTCGAATCCTGGTGAAGGCAAAAATCCACTGCCAGGGGTGGAAAGTCCTAGTGAGTAACGACACGGCCAAAGGGTTGTCGGTCGACGACATGAGAGGTTGCCAAATGGGCCGACGACATAAGGGCCGCCAGTTGGGCCGCTACAAGGGTCGCCCAAGAGGCCAAAAGGGCCGGGTCGTTACACTGAGAATTTTTCTAAGTTGACCTTGGTGATGTCTAATATACCAATTTAATCTACCATAAATTTTAAGTTTTGATTTTTGAAAGTTATTTGATTTCAAGCATGCATGGTCATTTTTCAATTTTTCGATTTCTATTTTCAATTTTTCATTTTCTAATTTTAGATTATCATACAATTCTAGAGGGCATGCCTTTGCTAAGTTTAATTTTAACTCAGCATTTTCCTTTTCTAATTTCACTAGATCTTTAGTAAGAATTTTTATAAAATTAAAGGACTGCTTAAGAGATAGAGCACGTACCTCACTTACCTCAATTTCTGATGCTCCCTCTTCATCGCTGCTTTCTTCCGATGATCCTCCCCCTTCATCTATGCTCATCTTTGAGCTGGTCTCATCTTCTTCTTGATGGATTGACGTTAGGGCTAGTCCGGCGTATGCTTCAATCTCAGATTCGAAGGATGATGACTCGTCCCACATGGCTTTGAGATTATGTTTGGGCCGAGCTGGCTTCTTATTCTTTTCCTTGCCTTTGTTCTTCAATTTCGGGTAGTCATCTTTGATGTTCCCTTCTTCGTTGCAATTATAGCATCGAACGGTCCTTTTATTTCGATACTGCTTTCTCATCTGTGATTTAAATTTATTAGATTTAATAAATTTATTGAACTTCCTGTAAGGAACTAGGGCGCTAAAAACGCTTAAGCGCAACGAAAAACTTCTAGTTCCTCTAGAAGATCCATGCGAAGGGAAAGACATGTTACGATCTATACTAAGTTTATATCATGATAGTATACCTTTGATGCGTACACACGAACTCCAGAAAGCTTGGATCTCAGCATGATCACACGTTTGTGCCTTTTATGGTATCCACACGAACAAGTGTTCATTTGTTTCACAAACTCGCAAAGTGGAGAAGGCAACCACCTAAGGTTGTGCTAGAAACCTTGATAGGAGGTCTCAGACTAGAAGAGAAGAGAAGAGGAAGGAGAATGAAGAAGTACACTAAAATGAGAGAAAAAATGCTTAAGTATTTTCATCCAATGAAAATACTTAATGAGCATTAATTCAATTAATGAGCATTAATGAATATTTACACTCCATTAAGGACCACATTTGAACCTCTTCATTTTGAATTTAATTTCAAAAATTGAATGATTCATTGAATTTTGAAATTCAATAAATTAATCTCCATTAATCCTCTTAGTGAATGAATTCACTTGAGTCTAACTCAAGTCTAATCCACTTGAGTCTAACTCAAGTCTAATTCAATCAAGTCCTACTCAATTGATCTCATACAATTTCAAATATAATGAATCACTATTTCATTAATTCGTATTGACTCCATGAGTCTAGTTTGAATTGGACTCAATCCAATAATTAGATTCAATTGAGTCTAACTCAATAAGTCCAATTTGGATTAGACTTAATCCAATAATTCATCATATGAACTTATCTCCAAATCTACTTGTTCTTTGTATGTGACCCAATAGGTTCTCATAACATTGACAATGTATCCAAATCAACATTTAGATACATAAGCATTGAGTGGCATCTAGCAAGGCATCATTGCTACCCAAGTGATGAGAAAGTTGAGATTCGGCCTAACATGTCCGTGGCTATTATCTTGTATGACTTGGTCCCTCTATCCTTGATATCTAGATTAATCAATGAGGCATATACCGTGTCATCCTCTTATCAACCTTTTATGTTTCTTGATCTCTAAGTAGGTACACTCAATTAAATAAGCTCAATATCTTATACTGACTTATTTGCGCATGACCATGCTTTCTTGTGTCCTACTAATCAAGGGGCCCACAGATATCACTTCTGTCATATGGAAGGGATAGATCCCATCTACATCACTCACATTCCTCCGCATAATTTATTGCATATCCAGTGATTGACTTTATTGTCCACCTTGTTACAGGTGACGTTTGCCAATACCAAAGTACACAACTCCTTATGTAGGGAACCGTAGTCACTTCAGGTCTAAGGACTATTCATACCAATAGTCACATGAAAATATTTATGACATTTATATAACGATCCATAAAATATTCTCATGGCGGGTCATTCAGTATATATTCTCTAATATATACCCATGTGTCAACCTAATATCTCATATTCATGACTTGTGAGATCAAGTTATCTGTTGACCTACATGCTAGTCTCAACGCATTAATATTGTCCTTGTATATTAATGATTGACTAGGAATAGTTAAGAATAGTATTCCATACATATCTACAATATCTCACTATTAATTCAACCAATTGATATGCTGTAGATAAGAACCTACTACCCAAGGGCATTATTATACTTATTCAATCGGCACTGAACTAAAATAAATATAATAACTAACTTTGCCTTTTATTAATAATGGAATATAATACAAAATGAGTCCTTTACAATCATCTCATAATTGGTACTAGGGCTAATACTAACACTTCCTCACCATTAGTGCTACTTCATTTTCATCAATTGATTGTTTAGAGTCTGAATCGTTGGTTCTTGCCTTCAAGGCAACGTTCTGACTCAATCATTTTCTTTGTCTTGCGCACCGAGATTTATGTAATTCAAAAATAGAGAAAATATTTTCTAAAGTACTTACCTCGAGATCCTTGGATATATAGTAGGAGTCTACTATAGTTGTCCATTCGGGTGTTCTTGGGAACACATTTAAGCATACATTTATGCATCCCGATTCGTTACCGTTTCTCCGAGGTTTATTAGTCCGGTGATCAGCTCCTTGATTCTTCTGTGTAGTTGTGCTACTGACTCTCCTTCCATCCGGAGGTTCGTTAGTTGATTCTGGAGCACATCCCATCTCGCAAGATTTGTTTCAGAAGTTCTGTCATGCAGTTCTAGGAACTTCTCCCAAAGTTCCTTTGCTGATTATGTAATCTTCTGTGTAGTTGTTGCTGATTTGTAATCTTCCATCCTGGGGTGGAAGAACGTTGAGCAGATGGAATTCTGCTTTACCGTTTGCCACGAAGTTGACTTGTTCCTTCTTCATCCACTGATATTCTTCTTTATCTTTTGGAACTCTAAAACCTTATTTCATTATTAAAAGAATTTCAAAATCTGTTTTGAAGAATACCTCTATCAGGTGTTTCCATTGTGTGAAGTCTCCCTCGAACTTTGGTGGGTGAATATTTGTACCGGCCATCGTCTTGATCTTGATGCTTTAGTCGGCGGTTATTCTTTCTGAGACGGTTGGGCTCTGATACCACTTGTTGGCACAGCGGGACCGGTGAGAGGACGCAATGTTTGTAAAGAAAGAAAATGTGACACGACTTTCAACGCGGCTTTCTTTGGAAAGGGGAAGAAACCCCCTTTTATAGTGTAGGACACGGGCACCACACGACCTGTGTGGCCTCTACACGACTAGAGCCTTTTTGGTCTCGGCCTAGGTGACATGACCGTGTGGATGCACATGGCCATGTGTTGCTCTGTCTCTGGATAGGTTGTACGACCGTGTGGATTCACACAGCCATTGTCTGCTTGTTTTCTGGAAGAGTTGTACGGTCGTGCTCTTTTTGCCGCTGAATATGTGACACGACCGTATGGTATCATACGACCGTGCCTTGCTCCTTCTCTAGTGAAGTCATATGACCGTGTGGTTTCAAACGGCTGTGGCCATCCTCTTCTTTGATCTTTGACACAGCCGCGTGGAATCACACGACCAGTGTCGTTTGCCTTCGTTTGCTCTCTGAATCGACTGCAAGTGCCGTTTTCGCTCTAAAAATAGTTTCTGTCAACAGAAAATGTGCAAAGAGTAGATCTCCGATAAAGAAGAGTAATTATACTGAAAGTAAGACAAGAGGTATAAAAAATGAATTGATAAAGCATGTGTAAAGTATGTGAATGTGCGTCAAAATATGCGTAAGAGTGCATATAATCTACGCACATCACAGGGATGTTCCAGCTCGGTCGTATTGAGCAGAGCTATCTTCCTTCACTCGGCTTTCCTGTTGTCGGAGGGTTGCCTTTAATCTGACCGGCTATGACGTCGATTAGTCGGGACTATGTTCCGGGAAATTTATTGTTTGTCTCTTAACCCCAGTCGTAGATTTTTCGAGGACAATCGTCCGGATGACCACGTCCTACCAGCATTGTGGCCCGTTCGACCAACTACATCTGATTGATAGAATTGTGTTTCTGACTGTATTGACTTTGATTTTTACATCAACTACTCTTCTCTATTTTGATCCATCTTTAATGGAACCTTTTTTCATCACCGTATCAGAGTCATAATAAAAATATTGAAGGTAAAAACCAGAAACCATTTGATCAAATTCCTTAATCAAATCTTCGTATGTAGATGTTTGTAGAAATGTGTATAAATAATATGACCAATATAGATGTCTACTATTACTGGATAAATACTTTCATGATAATATGGTACTTATAAGAGTTTTATTTTTTTTATTATATTTATTTATTTTGCAAAGAAATGAGTCATTCCTCAACAAAGTTTTATATTTTTTTAATTATATCCAATCATCAGACTCCTCTTTTCATTTATACTAAACTACTACCACCAACAATAATTAGATCTCCAAATTGTCTTCCTAGCTAAAGCTATAGAAGAACTTTTAGCATTATAACTTTATTATACTCGAGATCTAATTTTTAATCACCTTGATTATCCTCTTATAGGGTCAGAATGAGTGTATTATATTAAAATAAAATCCATTTTAAATTTGTTATAAAGCTTAATAAAATAGCATCTCTTTGTATTTTATTTATTGTCCTTGCTATTCAAAACTAAAAGGTATTTTAAATAGATAAACAAAATTATGCTTCTAAAACCTCAAGAGTTGGTTTATTGATGGTTCCGGCTAAAATATAAATGATCAAGTCACCCATTAATAGATAGGCTAGAATGTGCATACTTTGAAGATCCCCGACGAGGGAGGCAGACCAAATTTGATAATCTCGTAACTGTCAAGTCATTCTCAGGATGTCATGCGGTTGAGAATATTATCTTACTATTCTCAGGATGCCACAAGTTTGGGAGTATTCGTTGCTACTGCTAGTGAATTCATACAGAAGGCAAACCTATTTTAAGGATAGAGAAAATGACATTAGTATAAAGTGACCTTAAAGAAGATGATGAATAGCTTCACTAAAAAAGGAAGATGTTAGTGGCTCAGGTTAAGGTGAAGTTGTCACCTGGGGCTATAGGGTAGACTAAGACGACGTCTGACACTGAGGTGGAGTCTAAAACTGAGATGGAGCTTGATGCCAAGATGGAATCCGAGACTGTGATGGAGGTATTAGGACACTTGATTGCTAAAGAGAAGGGGGATGGTGAATAGCTTCAATCTCTTCTTCCAATCTTGTTATGCTCGTCATTTGAATTGCACAGTGAAAACTTTGATTCAACTTTGACTATGCACAATACTTGAATTTTACTTGGTAACCATCTTCTTGAGGTGACTAATCCAAGGGTCCACTTCTCACTCACAGCTTCTGCTAAAAACTTCCTCCTTCTCAAAACCCTTTTGGAGGCAGAGAAACCACTTACAAACTTGAGCACAAGAATACAACAAGAAATAAGAAAGCAAAGACAAATACAATCGAAAATGACTTTATAATCCAAATCTTGCTTGCTTGATCTCTTATAGCTTAGAAATATCTCTTGTTGGTCTGTAAATGCAGCAGCACTATCCTCCAAAACCTCCAAGAACTAATAGCGAAAAACTCCTTAAAACTTGTACTTTAAAGCCTTTAGGTTGGGGCTGATTTTCACCTATCAGTCGACTGATGTTACATATCAGTCAATTGATATGATTTTTGACCATTGAACAACCTCTGAACTTTTTGAAATCTATCTAATGTTGTCGATAATTCAAACATCAATCGACTGATGTCTAATATTAGTTGATTGAGAGCATCAGTTGAACAGAGCACGCGAGTTCCATTCACTTTTGTGTTTTTTAATTTGACATCAATTGACTAATATCCCACATCAGTTGATTGATCTCATCAATCGAATAGAAGAAGAGAGTCTCACTCACTTCTATTCTTTTTAATTTGACATTAGTCGACTAATGTGAACCATTAGTCGACTAATGTGAACCATTAGTCAGCTAATGCGAACCATCAGTCAACTAATTCCATCAATCAAATTAAATTAAGCAAATTTAACTCATTTCTGTTTAATTTCTAAAGTCATCAGTAGACTAATCAAGTCTATCAGTAGACTGATTCCATTAGTTGAGTCTAGCAACTGAATTGACTTACTTTTGTTTGGTTTTTAAAGCCATCAATCAATTGATTAAATCCATCAATCAACTGATACATGAGTTTGACAAATATAGATCTCTGAATGAGCTCTGTTTTGTAATGAAAACCACCTCATTTTGATATTCAAATCGAAAGTTATGACATTTGGAAGTTTGCTCTGTCTGAACTTCCTCGTTTCATGCCAACTCCCTATTGGACTTTCGACAATCAAGTGTCTGGTCAACCATGACCCACTTGGACTTTTCATTTTGTGCCAAGTGTTCAGCTCCCAGTTGATCCACTTTATATTTAATCAAATTCCCAATAGGTTTGCCTAGTTCCAACTTGGTCTTCCACTACCTACTCTCGCTAGAAATTTTATTGCCTAGTTCTTAATTAGAACTTCCATTGTTTAGTTCTCAACTAGATCTTCTACCCCCTAACCTTGCTAGGACTTTCATTACCTAGTTTTCAACTATGTCTTCCACCACCTAGCTCGGCTAGAACTTCCATTGTCTATTTCTCAACTAGGATTTTTATTGCTTAGTTCTCAACTAGGTTTTCCACTACCTAGCCCCGCTAAGACTTCCATTACTTATTGGGCACTTGGTTCGGGTAAGGGAATGAGAAAGGATATGAGAATGATTGCAAATATTATTGAAATGGGAATAATACCCATACCCCTCATATTAGTGGGGAATGACCCATTCCTCTATTTAGAGGAATGAATCCGTGGGTCCCACCTTCATTTCCCCAAACCAAGCACAAGTTTAGTTTCATTCCCATTCCAAACCTCCCAAACAAGCAGCCCCTTAGTTTCCAAATAGGTCTTCCATCACCTAGCCCCGCTAAGACTTCCATTACCTAGTTTTCAAATAGGTCTTCCACCACCTAGCCCCGCTAGGACTTCCATTGCCTAGTTCTCAACTAGGACTTCTATTGTCTAGTTCTCAACTAGGTCTTCTACTACATAGTCCCGCTAGGACTTCCATTACATAATTCCTAACTAGGTCTTTTACTGTCACATTAGGACTTCCATTCCTAGTCCCACTATGACTTTTACTGCCTAATTTTACTAGGACTTGCACTGCATATTAATCAAATATCGAAACCCCAACTCAAGTACACTCGAGCTGGGTCAACTTGGTCAATCTTGATCAAGGGTCGATTGCCCAGTAGGAGATTGATGCCGAGATGGAATCTGAGACTCAGATGGATATTCGAGACAGAGATGGAGTTTGATGCTGAGATGGAATCCGAGATTGAGATGAAATCTGAGACTAAGATGAATCTTGACGCCAAGATGGAATCCGAGACGAAGATGGAATCCAAGACTGAGATAGAACCCGAGACTGATATGAAATTTGAGATCGAGATGAAATCTGAGACTGAGATAAATTTTAGAATTTGGTTCCTTGGTTGGACCTAATGTGCAGAGAGGAGTATGCTAGATCTTATGTGAGCTATATTGATTGTGATATGTAAGTGCCAAAAAGAGACCTCCACATCATTGACCATAGGATTGTGCTACAACAAGCTGAATTTCACCAAATCGCTAAAGATTCTTTATTCCCTTCTGCTATAGATAAAACATATATTTTTATGTTATGGGTACATTGGTGGTATTTTAATTACAAGAGGCAAATGTGATAAAATTCAAACCTTCAAGTGCATTCTAGAACAAGCCTTTTAAAAGAATAACCTTGTACTACTTCCATATTTTCTTGACATAGAAATATTTAAGAATTCTAAGATATTTTATTTCACAATAAAAATACAAAATTTATATTATTCAATAACATACTGATTTAGATATGTGGCTACACCACTCGAATTAGACGTTTAAGTATAGTCAACCTAATAAGAACCCTATCTCAGGATTCATTCCATATCGACTATTATAAATTCAAATATAATTCATAGTAATAAAGTTATATTAATAGTACCTTTACATTTTGAATAAAGTTTACTAATCTATTATTTATAACTATTACCTTTTAAAAATTTTACATATAAATTATAATTAATAAATTATCCTTTAAAATCCCACCATTAATCTATAGCTAAATATCTGAATAAAAGAAAATATTTTTCTTTAGAGATATTTTTTATCCTATGTCATCAATTAATTAATTTTTATTGTGTGATAATTTCTTTTATATATATATATATATATAGAATGAGAGAATTGTTATCCTACGGACCTTTTGCTACGGAACTATACGGACAAACTCACGTGGCATATCTTTCTCCTATTTTTCCTTATTTTCTTTTCCTCTCATCGTCGCCGAAGCCTCGAGCCTCGCGATCCTCCTCCTCTCTGCCACAGCAGTCTCTCGTCGCGCCTGCTCTCTCTCTCTCACCGCGATCCTCCTCGCCGCCACAGAAATCTCTCGCCGAAGCTTCGAGATCCTTCTTGTCGCGCCTGCTCTCTCTCCCTTGGCGCAGCCTTCTCTCTCTCTCTCGCGCGCGCGCGAGGCTTCGACGAGAGATTGTTGTGGCTGGCGCGAGGAGGCGCGGCGAGCTTCGGTTCGCCGAGCTTCGCTGCGGCGAGAGAGAGAGCGCCTCTGTTAGCTTGTCGCCGCGAGTCTTGGCGAGGAGGAAGATCACGAGGCTTCGGCGAGAGACTGCTGTGGCGGCGAGGAGGATCGCGGTGAGAGAGAGAGCAGGCGCTGCGAGAAATTGCAGTGGCGGTGAGGAGATACGCGAGGCTTCGGCGACGACGAGAGGAAAATAAAATAAGGAAAAATTACTGTGGCGCGATTAGATGATATGTCACGTGAGAGTTATCCGTAGGAAAGAGTCCTTAGATAACAATTATATATATATATATATATATATATATATATATATATATATATATATATATATAAAGATTGAGATATAATTGTCTGTTTGGGACGATTGGTGATATAATTTTTCTCTAGTTTAGGATTGACCAATCTAAAACTAATCAAACCCATCAAAAATACCGATTGATATGCTGTGCGCGCACAGTCACGTACCGTGCAGGCGCGCAGCATATCAATCCTATATATATATATATATATATATATATATATATATATATATATATATATATATATGATATCTGCTTATAAAATTTGTGTATAGAGGATTTTTAAAAATTACCCTTGATGTTTATACATATCTCATAGAATCGTCTAACGTTGAAGTTGACCGGATCTTGTCGGAGTTGACTGGATAGATCTGGAATCAAGCCGAAGGTGTCGTGGCAGATGCAAAATGGTTTGAAAAGCTTAAAACCCGAGCTCAATCGAACCGGCTTTAGTGTGGAAACCGCCCCCTTGGTCACTCGCACGGGTCTCGTCTCGGTTCCTCTCCCGACGCGGCGCGCGGCGCGGCGCTCCGGTCTGCGGACAACTCCCTTCGATATCGCGCTCTATTCTTCTTCGAGGTCCTGCGATGGACGGAGAGACGGGGCGGTGCGTCAGAGTTCTATGTCCAAAGAAGTCGCTCCTATCCTCCAGGAGCCGCGGCATCCAGTGGCTGATCGGATCTCCCCTCTTCTTCTCCTCCTTCTCCATCGTATCCTCCATCCGATGTCTCCATGCCGTTACCGAAGATGATCCATATTCCCCGGACTTCGTCAAAGAAACAGGTCTTGTTCCACTCCCTTTCTCGTGACGAATTTGGTTGTTCACTAAGTAAAGTTGTATTGAAGTCGATCAAAAAGGCAATTTCCGTGTTAAATATTTTTGTTCATGGTACAAATATGAGGTTTTCATGTCTAGTTGTCCACAATTCAAGACTAGTGATGCTTGCAAACGTAGACAATAATTCTCAATGTAAAGCAGTTTTGTACGAGATCAATTGTGTCTACAGTGTTTGAAATACTGAAACAATAATATTGTACAATTATTTTACAGTTTTCATAAACATAAGGTGGTACTGAGGATGCAAGTTTGAATTTAACCTGCAGATCAGAACTTATTATTTTTTTGTAGATTGGAACTTACTAGTTTTATGATATTTGATAAAGATGTATATTGGTTGTTCCAGTAAAAGAACAAACTGATGTTCAAGAGATTCTTGGTGGGAATGATGTTAGATGAAATGACTGTTTATTTAATGTGCTTCATGTGTTCGTGGAAGACATTCTTTTGATCAATATGAATTGTACTTTGATAATATAGTAGAGATGATGTAGATTATGGTAGCTCTTGAGGTCATCAAGAAGCCATCAAATGCTCAGAAGTCAAAAACAAAAGCAGTGTTAATGAGCCCATGAGATTTTTTCATTGTATTAGAACAAGTAAAAAGTTGGTTGTTTCTTACCTTATCACGAGATTAAAAGTCACCAAATAAGAAATAAAACCAGAAATCAATCACTGATCATAGGGATCATCATCTCAACAAGCCTCAAAAATCTATAACTGAAGTGGTGACTTGGATGGTGCCTTTGACATATATCAAAATATGAATGTGGTTGCAAAATGTAGTAGGGTAGTGCTGTCAACTAAGTTAATAGATTCTATTTGTATTTCTGGTTGCCTCTTGGAAGAGAAAAGATTGGTACCTTATCAGTGCAAATTACTTGTGACACATTAAAGGTTGTCAAAATGATCAGTGATGATTAGTTATGTGTCTCATTGGTGACCCTGAGAAAAGCAACGGAGGATATAGAACCTAATGAGTTAAATGTAAATAGCTGGTAGGTTCCTCAAGGAAGTTGTCAACCTATCCATGTTGATCTTGCTTGTCTATCACCTGGAGGTAAAATTTGGTTGCAAACATAGCTATTGGGGAGAGTATTAGCAGAGAATCTTTACCTTGGGACCTATGGGGTAAAGAAACTAAATCACTTCAAATCCACATGTACTCACGTCCAGATGGCAAATTTTCTTTTTGATAGTGGTGGAAATCCTGACATTGCTTTTAGCAAAGATAACAAGAGCACCACCTAAGAGTTCTCTGAGTTCTTGCTAGCTGGACTACATGGGGAAGCTTTATGGCAGAGATGGATATCTTCAACTTTCAGTTTTGGTCCAGCAACAATTGACATTTGGGATGACAACAATTTATGATGATTGGGAAATTGTATTGTATATTCTTGTTCAAGATATAAATATATGATATTTATGTCCACAATCAAAGATTAATTCTCTTTAAGAACAAGGAGAATAGAACAAGGAGAATAGTTTACCATAAAGAATGATTCTGCACAACATTGTTTTTTACCAAAGTGTCTCAAATAAAACAGTTCATATTATTTATTTATTAAACAAAATTTTTTATTCTTGTTTCTCCATTATTTGCGGATATGTGACTATGCAGTTGACATTCCTGCACTTGACTTGCCCAAGTTTAATACCCTATATTCACTTGCAAAAATTTTGCATTCAAATTAGCCTCATAAACTTAAAGGACATACTCTCTTATCTCTATGTTCCCAGCATTGATTCATCCAACAACCATTACAGCTTATTTTTGTGTATTTTTATATTTATTTGTCATGAGTGTCTATTTTGTTCCAATTAGTTCTACAAATGGGTTTGACTTATTTTGTTCCATGAAACTAATAGCGAACAAGTTTCAAGAATATTATTGCTCTATACTTTCTTAATCAGTAGGGTTTCAAACAATCTCTATGGTTAGTTACACTTGATATGTTTTGTTCTTTCTTGAATTGCAATTCTACCCTAAAATAAGGGTAAGTATATTTTTGAAGTTAAATTGCAATTAAACTGCAGTTCACTCTATTTAATTTATATTATTTATTTTTATTTTTATAAATAACTCCTCTCTTTGTCTAGCAGATGAAATCAAGATGTTACTTTTAAGAGGGTTTGAAGTAATTGGTGCATTAATAATTGGAGATGGGAGTCCGGAGAAAAATGTTGCCAAGGCTGTTAAGATTTGTCGAAAGATGAGAGAATGCCTTCATGGTCCTGGAGAACATGATCTAATTGGTGCCACAACTGATTTGATGACTGATGATATTCATTTCTTTGTTTCATGCCTTGCAAATATTGAAAAAATGGAAGTTGTTAGGTCGGTTATTTATGATGACAATCCCGAAAAATATATCTGGGAGAAAGGTTGTCTGCTGAGATGCAACCTGGAATTCAAGTTGCCTATTTTCATTCCCTTAAATAAAACATCAGGTGCATTTCTTGCGGTCAGTAAGTTGAAACTCATTTCATGTATTTTACCTAAAAATATCTACATATTATGGGCAGGGAGGAACTAGAAATGGCTAATTTGAATCTTCTCATATTATTCTACTTAACATATTGCAATCAGTAAGAGAGATGTGAGCAGATTTCAACAATAACTAGTCGGAATGTCTTAACTGTCTACTTGGACCTCTTCCATCACTGATTATTATGCACGGAGAATATCAAGAAAAAAGGATGGCTATTTTTTTTTATTGTTCATAATGTAAAATCTTCTTAGGTCTATTTTATAAAGTTTGGCATCACTGTCACAATTGACTTGCCCTATTTATTCATATGACAGTTTGTCTGATTTTGTTTCCTTTGAATCATGTAGTTTTTTACATTTCTAACTGTCACAATCAAATTTAGCTTTTCAATAGTGAAGTCAATGATATAATGTCCTTGGGGTATTTACCTTTCCAGCATAGTACCTTCATGAGACTTTGAGCATTGTGGATGGCAAATTGGTACCAGGTTTTATGGCTGTGAAGCAGAACTCCACATGACAATTAACTATTATTTTTTATTGAGTTAAAAATTATGTTCGTTGTGCTACTTAGTTGCATCACCTGACATTTGCTATATTGTCAGATGTTGCAGAAATTGTTTCCTTATCCATTGATGCTGCTGCTGCCAAATTGAGAGATCCACATGTTGTATACCTAGTTGAAGGTTCAAATATTAACACAGAGGAGTCAACTCGTTCTGCTATCTTGCATGGTATGGTGTTGAATTTGGTTTCAGGTCATTCTTTCTCCAAGTCGGTGGATACTTCTACTAAGGATCTACCATGTTCATATTTTCTTTCCAAGCATAAGGACATCTCATTATCAGCAAAAAGAGAGGTAAGTTATATGCCTAAGTTTATTTTTTTGCATTAGCTTGTTTTTGTGTGGTTGAGTTTGGAGTGTAAATATTTGAAAGAGGTAAGTTATATACTTATGTATCTAATTTATGTATCATGGTTGCTTTTATGTAAGTTAGATGTCTTACTTTATCTTTTGCATCAGTTTGTGTGTGGTTGAGTTTAGATTGTAAATATTTGAGAGAGGTAGGTTGTATACTTAATACTTTTATATCTAATTTATTTATCATGATCATTTTCTGTGTGGTAGACTTTCGATACAAATAATATTAGATTCCAATGATATAACCTCTATCTTTTTGGGTTATATGTTTCATCAATTAATAATATGGAAAACATGACATCTCTCTAGACCTTTAAACTTTCTCTTCTTGATCTCAATTAATTAGGTCAGGCAATCTTGTAGTGAATATATTGGCTTGCTACTTTCGTACCTGCTTACATATTTTAGGAAGTTCTATAATGTATATATTATTGTTTTCTGTACTTTGTGGTATTATAATAATGGATAAGATGCTTCCAATTGCTTTGTGACTGTTCTCTAAATTAGAATGCAGATGCTATCCAAATAGCTGTTCTATTCAATCAGTCAAGAAAAAATTGCAAGTCAATTGCTCCAGTTGCAGAATATTTTCCAGGTTCTGTTGGTTTCATTATTTCTACAGTTTCATATATTCTCCACATCTGTGTGCTTTATGGTTTGATAATAATGTCCTCTGTTTTCAGTCACCGAACATGCAAAAAACCTAAGTTTTAGCTTCAAGCTTGATGTCCTATGCTACTCAACTGAAGATTTTACAATTTCTGCTGCTCTCTCTGAATTAGTTATCCCCGGTTTAGTTGATCAGTTAAATAACATGAAGAGGGTTCTCATATCAGAATTACAATCACAACAGCCTCAGGTAATGCTTACATTTTAGGAAGTCTTATCAACTATTCAATTGTATTAAGTTCTAAATTTTGCATTGTCATTTGCTTTTATTTTATGTCCAGTTAACTATACATTAAAAGGGTCCCAGTCATTGTAGCTGTAGGAGCCTCATCAATAAGTCTCATTTTATTAAATAATTTTCTCAAGAATATATTAATGCCTCAGTAGCAAGCTTTATATTCTTCTTAGGAGTCTTGTTATCTTGCTAAAGTTTTCTTTAGGACACATTAATGAAACCGCTATTGGGTTTTTGAACTCCGATTCATAAAGTAGCATCCTTTTTTTTTTTTTTGCTGAGCTATACACAATATCTTGTCTGAGTCCATCTTAGGTAGACTGCACACCCTTATGTTCACATTCATAATGCAATATTAATAACTCTATATCTCCTCTTAAAGAATTTATTCCGACCGCACATAGCTATCATATTGAAATCCATCTAATCGAAATTGGGAATTTGTTTCTTAAACTTATATTCATTGTTTTTCTTTTATGCTATTTTAAATTTACAGTACCCTTGTTTCACTTGATGGAGTAGAGCTATATATGGGTATATATTAATCTTTTTGATGTATCCTTATCTTGTTGCAAATTGGCCAACTATTGATCTCATCTAATTTACACCAATATTGGAATTTGTATTTGCAGTTTTGTCCATATCACTTCCTGCCACCTGGGTTATTGCACCCGATAACAGCTATCTATGATCTCAGATATGGTGAGACGGAGATGAAACAAGGTAATAAAAGATCTAGTGCTTGATATGCAAGTTATCTGCAATTACCACTACATTCCATTATGATTATTTTTGAACTAAAGATGGTCAAGATGAAAAGTTTATGGTAGCCTATTTAAGTGGTTTGTGCCTATATTCTTCAGTGGAAATGAGGAAAGCTTTGCATTCAAGATTAGGTCTGCCCTTGGATCGTCCTCTACTGCGTATTGCTAATGCCTTAAATTTTGACACGAAGAGCATGAAAACTATCAACCCATTGAAATATGGTATTTATTTATCCTTTTTATTTTTGAATATGTTATGTATTGCTGCTTTAACTATGGTAATTTACTAGTTTAAGTTGAGAGTGGATTATGGTATAAATGGTTCTTCTTTGTGGTTTCATATAATACTTTTGATGTGAAAGATTATATTAAACTTGTGCAATTGGTTTTGTGTGAAAAATAGGTACTCCATTGCTTAAAGATGTTCATAATGAGATTCCAAGTAGTGGCGGTTGGTTCTCTGATACTATATTGGTTCTCTGATACTCTATATTATTGAATATCTTTGCTTGTTTTTCTTCTTCTAGTCATTCTTTTATGGTGCACAATGGCTTTTTATTAAATGGATTTTGCAGTTTCTGGAGGCATAATCTCTTTGATTGATGGATCATATGAATACTACCATTACCTTCTTCAAGGTTTTGATGACAATGTAAGGTTATTACGTTTTCTCAACAATATGATCTGCTTTGTTGATAGAATGCTTGTGCATATTTATGTAAGGTTCTAACTCATTATGCTCTTTCATAAGTGTTATGGGTCTTTATGCAAACAAGTTACATGGTACATTTATACTAATTTTGTATAAACAATAATATTCATGTATAGATAGAGGGAAGATAGAGGGAAGCTGCTACTTAAGGTTGTTGCATCCGAGTAATTTTCCTCCCATGGTATGAGGCTTATATCTAGTTATTGTGTTCTTTTAAAAGGTAACCTAATTTTTTCGAAGAACAAGAAGTAAACATAGGCGGCAAGGTAAATGCCGAGGTAGAATATAGGTATAATCTTAGCAATAAGCGAACTCATTTGGATACACTCGTATAGAGTACACGAAGCTTTCTTGTGACAATCAAGTTGCAATACATATAGTTTCAACCATGTGTTTTATGAGAGAAATTGATAGTCATTTTATTAGAGAGAAAGTACAAACTAATGACATTATTACTTCTTTTGTAAATTCTAATAATATTTGCTAACCAAATTGTAAGATTAATATTTTTGTAACAAGCTTAGCTTTATAGCTCTTTGTGTAAATAAATAAAGTTATATAGGTCAATTTGTAAGGTTTCATATACTTGATGATATGCATTTTATAAGTAGAGGGGACTACCTACGGATGTATCATCAATAATTCCCCTCACAATAAGAATTGCATGAACAGTGGTCCTAATACAACTTTGGCCAATATTGCGGTTTACAGTAAGGTTGATACCTTTAAGATGCTGCTAATTCATCAAGCCACCCCGGGTTAAGATAAACCATTTGTAATCTGTTTGGCTGTGAATCATGCCAAGTAAACTTATAAGATTCCAAATGACCCTCACATATTAATTTGGAGCAAATCTACCATTTTAGCTTGCTTATCAGTACAGGCTCCCTGATCTCCATGTTTTAATTGTCAAAAGCAAACCATTTTACCTTTAGCTTGTTTTTTTTTATTTTTTTTTATTCGGTATCATTAATGAAATAATGATAATAGGGCTGGGGATGTGCTTATCGCTCCCTGCAAACTATTTTATCATGGTACCGACTTCAACGGTACACATCACTGAATGTTCCTTCACACAGGTTGGAAAATCGGCAACTCCTTTTTTGTTAATTGTTTTGCCTATATAGATTTAGCTGATCCCAAATTGTTTTTTCTTTCAATGCATTCAGGGAAATTCAGCAGGCTCTTGTCGATATAGGCGATAAGGAACCTTCTTTTGTTGGATCACGTGAATGGATTGGAGCAATTGAGTTAAGCTTTGTCTTGGACAAACTTCTTGGAGTAAGAACTATGGTCTTTCTATAAAACTTTAAAAATCTTGTAAATGCATTCTTTCATCTATATTTTTGCTCAGTTTTTGAGACACTCAATATACTTTTTAAACTGTCTGAATTACAAACAATATGATGACCATACCACCAGAAATTTGATTTTAGATAATATGGGACATATTGGCAGGTTAGCTGTAAGATTATGAACGTGAGATCTGGAGAAGAGCTTCCAGAGAAATGCAGGGAGCTTTCCATGCATTTCGAGACGCAAGGAACTCCAATCATGATAGGTAGGTCTTTATTACAATAGCCTATAAAATCTTGTATCAGAAATAAAGAACTTCAATTTCTAGGCTTTATTGCTCCACATATTTCGTTTTTTTCATTGTGGTTTTTTCAACAATTACATTAGTATGGGAAATGGCTACGCACTCAACTAATCCATTTCAATTCTCATGCCCTAATAATTAAAAATGCAGGTGGTGGTGTTTTAGCATATACCCTTCTCGGAGTAGATTACAATGAAGTAAGTGGGGATTGTGCATTTCTTATCCTGGATCCACATTACACAGGCAGTGATGATCTTAAGAAGATTGTGCATGGTGGATGGTGTGGGTGGAAGAAGGCTGTTGATAGCAAAGGCAAGAGCTTCTTTTTGAAGGATAAGTTTTACAATCTTCTCCTCCCACAAAGGCCCAACATAGTTTGAAATTCCATTTGATGCAATATTGGTTGAGAACGAGATGATTATTTATCTAATCTATGGAAAGCAGGGCTCTGTGGAAAGAGAGAGATTTTTTTTTAAAAAAAAAAAATCTTTTGAAATGTTTTAGGAAACAAGAGAATATAGTGTATAATTAATTTACTGGTTCAAATGGAGCCTCTTTTCTGATAATAAAAAGGGCTCGGAATTCATGCCAAAGGAGATCGATAAAAGTCGTAGAGCGTTCAATTGTTCAAATAGTTTTATTTTCTACGTTCTATTTAACGTCAAGATCATTTTGGATTTCTTTCCCAATTAATATCATGTCTTGTTAATCATATCCTATCATTTTGACGAATGAATAACTTGTCATATTACATAAATTTACTTTTGAAGTGTTTATTTATTTTTCTAATATTAATTATACTCACTGTTCAAATTGAAATATATGCAAATTAGTCATACCAAGCTCGGATTGATCGTAGGTCTCGTTTCTAGAAATTTTCTCTAATTTGCATACAAATTTTCACAAGTCATTACAATTTAGAATCAACAAATTTACTAACAAATGGTGATGAATAAAGTAAAACAATTGCCACTAAGTTTTAGATTGATGCTTGTACTGTGCGATAAATCTTTAAAAGACTCATAAATCCTTAATTTGTTTTCGCCTCACCAAACAATTCCATTCAGTTCAATGGAAAGTACAAAGTCAAATACTCATTCATAAGGTGTAGTGCAACGAGAAGATACTAAAAAATTTAATCAGTTCACGTTTTTAAACTGAATCAAATTAATGTACAAGAAAAATCAAATTTAGAATCAGAGTTTAATCTCATTTAAATAAAACAAGGCCGCTTCAATCAAAAAACGAAAAAAAGAACAAAAATAAAAAGGGCACCTCAGTTTTTTAACCCATCTTTAAAAGGCCATCCTTTTTACTTTATTGTCAAAAGATACCCCACCCCGGTACATTTGCCATCCTCTCCCTAATTTACTGTTAATCTGGGTTTTGAATGTTTTCAGATCGATTCGAGGCTCGTCGGGCGAGCGGGCATGAAAAAAATCAATCCATTTAGATTTTAGTTCACTTCTCAGAAAAAAAAATCTCAAACATTTCGATCACTCGTTCTAACTCTCTCATTTGTCCTTTATCATCTTCGCTGATCAACTCCCTCGTTACCTTCTTGCCTCGCCTGTCTACCTCTGAAGCTTCCTCTCTAAGCTTGTCTAAAGCTATTAGACATACAAGAAAAAAATCAATACATTTAGGGTATATTATGAGGAATAAAATAATCCAATGTTATTTGATAACCGTAGTACAATAAAAGTTTATTTATTTAAAAGTTTTAATACATTTGGGTATATTATGGGGAATATAATTTACTTGAACATTTCCTGTATAATCCTTGGTTCAATCCAAAAGACATTAGGAACACTGTTCATTGTCACAATGTATTTTAATATCTAATTCATTGTCACATAATGCAATTGGTTACAACAAGTTCAATCCATAATGACATTTATCTAACAAGTTTTGTCCAAAATAATATCATAACGGTCCAAAAGTATATCAAAATATAAGTACCAATAATATAATTTAAATCTCTAATCCATTTTGGATTGATCTCAGAGAGTTACTTCACCACATAATCTCTCCTAAATGCCTTTGGTAATATAAAGAAGTTGTCAACCTTGTGTTCATCCTTGAGAATGTACTATCGACATCTATAATTTCTTGCTGAAAGAACTCAGAAAGTTCCATTAACTCATCATATATCCTTATTTTTCTATCACTGCTCTCGATTTATTTCTTGACATAGATGGAAATTCCTTTCATCTTCTCATTAGTCTCTGTAATAGTAATAACATATTTGTGAATCTCTTCTACAAAGTCATATAGAACATCATCAAACTTTCCTTTTTTTTCTTCTAGTGGTTAGCTTCTTGCTTGATGGACAAATTGATGAATCTAGAGTCTCCCTCTCAGATTTCCTTGGTTCATCTCTAACATATTCTTCATCTTCGCGACCTTCAGCCTATTCGTCAATTTCACGCTCAAACATCTCATCCTTTTCATCGTATAAATTTATCTCTTCTACTACATTAGTTGGGGTTTCTGCACCAACTCTTGTGGCACGATCTTTCCCCATAGCCCGAGGGCTAGACCGGTCATCCTCAAGAGGGTTGGATACCTGTAAGATGGGGTCACCTTGATAGTTGTATAAAGATGAGATCATTTATAAATTGATGATGATGAAAGTAAATGTATCCACCATTTACTGAACCTACTAGAGGTTAAATTATAATTCATGAGTTAAATTCAGGATTAGACATTAGGAATGTCTAGATCAAAATCTATATGATGTCAAAATTGAGAAATACATACACTCTTTATTAGTAAAGAGAAAAATATTGTAGCATGTGATTCATACCATATGTGCAATAGTGATAATAGGGTGATAGGAGAATGAATCTATGCTTCTCTGCTATGTGAGACCCTTGAGATTATGAGAATCTCGATTTTACTCTTAGTAACTATTTAGCTATCTACTTGAAGTTTTATTAGTGTCTGTTATTTTAGCATGTATTATAATGACATGGATGATTCAGTCTATGGAGCAAACTAAAATAGCAACTGATTAGAATGAATATATTCTAACTAAAAAGGAAGAATAAAATAAATTTACATCTTTGATATTTGTTTACTAGTCGATCAATTATATTTTTTTATTTACATAAATTGTGATTATGAATAGTTGTATTAATTAGAGATATTGAATATGCTTTCGACATAAGAGTCATTAGAAGATATTAGAGATATTCGTAAATAATTTAATTTGGGATAAATACAAAATATTGATGTTTCTAATTTATTTTGATGAGCAGCTATGTGAAGTGTGATAACTTTCTTAGTTTTGATTGCTTAAAATGCTTGTTTTCGTATGAATTATTTTTATTCAAGTATGTATTGAATGTTCTTATTTAGTTTTTATGGATATTTGGTCTTTGTGACTTGACTTGGATGAGTGAGAGATATTGATAGTGGGATAGTGAACATGCAGTTACCACAAAACTATATTGTGTAAAAAAACTGCTCACTTATCTCCTTTATTAATGCATCCAAGTAGAGATGAAGAGGCAGCTGGAACTTTTGGTGCTTTGGCAGTTGAGAATAGTCTTTGTTTATGTGAGAGGAAGATCTGCTCAAGGGGGGATTTGACTTGTGGAATTGGTGAAGGACTATTCATCTGGTAATTGTTCCTCCGACGATGAACAAGAACAGCAAAGACTCACTAGCAAAGATTGTAAGCACATGAAATACCTTTGAGATGCGATTTCGTTGCCGAAATTTAGTCAAAGCACCTGATTAAGGCAAGAGGTATCACCGACGGAGTTTGCTCCATTTGCATTCTGACGTCGCCGATGAAATCATAACCTTACTATCGTCGTTGCATGAAATCGCAACCGAGTTGCCATGCCCTGTTGTTGTAGGGCCCAAGTGCAGCGACCACTTCCCACAAAGTTTTCCTCCATTTTTGGCCGATGGGCAAAAAGCAGTAGATGGCGACGAGTGTCGGTAGTGTTTTAGGGTTAGCGTTTCACTTATGCTTCAATTAAACTATAGCTTTTTATTGAGCCATGTAGGAAAGTTTTTAAAATACCTAAATCATGTACCCTAGTTTCAAAATTAACCAATCGAATACCCCCATTCCATTTTTGTCCTTGTCAGTATTCCCAGTTGACTGCTACAATTGTAGCAATCAAATTGATTGTTTTTTTTAAATGACTAATTAATATTCAAAAAATCACTATTCTCAATATAGTGGGTTAAATTGATGCTTGAGCATAGTTATATAATTAGGAGAACTAGATAAACAAATATGATCTGGTTTCATGTCATTTCGAGTTCTCTAAGTCCATCAGCTAAGTTTGGCCAAAATCGACTAATAGACCTAGAGAGCTAAGAATAATATGAAATCAATTCATATATATTTGTTTAGTTCTCCTAATTATATAAATGTCCTTAAATATCAATTTGGCCCACTATATTGAGTGTAGTAATTTTTTAAACATGAATTATATACAAAAAAATCTAATTTATATTTAAAAAATCACCGTTGTCAATATAAATTGATGTTTAAAGACATGGAAATAATCATAAAAACTAGACGAATTTATAAGACCTGGTTTAACGTCATTCTGAGCTCTCTAGATCTATCAACCGATTTTGGTCGAATGAACCTAAAGAGTTTCAATCAAAATCGATTGATGGACCTAGAGAACTCAGAATAATGTGAAACTAGATCCTATGAGTTTCTCTAGTACTTATGATTATATACATACTCTCAAATATCAATTTGACCAAATATATTGAGAGCAGTAATTTTTTTTTAATACGAATGTATCCGAAAAATCTAATTCTTGTTCAAAAAATTACTTCTGTCAATATAGCGGGTCAAATTGATGTTTGAGGGTATTTATATAATCAGGAGAAGACATGAAGCTAGTTTCTATGCATTCATCTTGTAACACCCCACCCTCCTCACTACTGGACTGTGAGGGCGAAGCGCTATTGGACTACTAACTTTACTTAACTAACATTGCACACATGTTGATAGTAATTCCTAAAACTCTCGGAGAACTCAAAACATACAATTAACTAGCAGCGGAAGACTAAATGAATCATCTAATACATTCTACTCAACTCTTTGTTAATAAATTCTTATGTTAAATCCCAAGGCTTCTATAGTCCAGGCATCACACATCCATCCGCACCTCCTTGTCCCCTTCCTTTACTATAGCTTTTCCTTTCCTTTATCTGCAGTAAGAGGAAATGCATCTATAAGCAAAATTGCTTAGTAAGCGCTATCTAACTCACAAAACTCGAGTATGCATGTAAGCTGAAAGAAATCTAGAAACTGAATGCTCATCTAATAGCAAACGAAACATAGCATACTGAAATACTAAACATGTAAGCAAATCTAAACAACATGTCAGTATATAAGAAAGCTAAACTTTCTGAATTTTAAACTTATGTGAAGCTTATTTCTTTTGTTTGAAAACTTATACTTTAATACTTCAAAATAATAATCAACTTTCTTCTTGGGTCCGGCAACTGTACTTGCTATGCGCGCATCCCTAACTAGACCCGAGATAGCTGATCCCGAATCTAGTAGGGTTTACTATTGTAATGATCCGACCCATTTGGCGGCCCATTTGGTGACCCTCGGGTCGTCGACTGTCAGTCGTGCCGTTACTACTAGGTTATATAAACCTAGGGACGACTATGGGAGCTCAACCCAAGGACAACTGAGAGTCCAGCACAGTGCCACTGATAAAAGTAAAATACTTGTTATCTTTTAATACTTCTAATATATAATGCCTCGGCATTTTAATGAGCACCTTGTGTGCCAAAATCCCTAAAGTCTTGACTTTGGGATCTACTTAAGGCCTTGGACTTTTTCTTTCTCTTCTTTATCTTTCTTATACTTGTTAATACCTCTAATAAAAGAATGCTCCTTTAAAAACTGAAATGTTTAAACAAATTCTAACTTTGAAATACATAAACAAAAATCTGCATACTATGCTTAATCAAAATTCTGCATACTATTCTAATCAAGATTCTGCATTCTATGCTACACTATTTCTGCATACTATGCAA
This sequence comes from Zingiber officinale, assembly GCF_018446385.1. Taxonomy (NCBI): domain Eukaryota; kingdom Viridiplantae; phylum Streptophyta; class Magnoliopsida; order Zingiberales; family Zingiberaceae; genus Zingiber; species Zingiber officinale. The sequence goes on from NC_056004.1 coordinate 26,718,582, forward strand.
ACATAAATTCTACACTATAATACTTAACCAAACTGCACTATAATCTTTTTCTTTAAAAACTGCATTATAAGTTCCACCAAAAATCTACACTACAAGTTCCACCAAAAATCTGCACTATAAATTCCACCAAAAATATGCACTACAAGTTCCACAAAAAATCTACACTATAAACTTTAAAGAAATCTGCACCATAAGCTCTTAAGAAATCTGCACTGCAAGCTCTAAAGAAATCTGTATTTTAAGCTCTAAGAAATCTGCACTACAAGCTTAATTAAAATCTGCACTATAAGCTTACATAAAAATCTGCACTATAAGCTTGATTGAAATCTGCACTATAGGCTTAATTAAAATCTGCACCTATAAACTTAATTAAAATCTGCACTATAAGCTTAATTAAAAATCTGCACTATAAGCTTAATTAAAATCTGCACTATAGGCTTAATTAAAATCTGCACTATAAGCTTACATAAAAATCTACATTATAAGTTTAATTAAAATCTACACTATAGGCTTAATTAAAAATCTGCACTATAAGCTTAATTAAAATCTGCACTATAAGCCTACATAAAAATCTGCACTATAAGCTTAATTAAAATCTGTACTATAGGCTTAATTAAAAATCTACACTATAAGCGCTTAATTAAAATCTGCAATATAAGCTCTACATAAAAATCTGCATTATAAGCTTAATTAAAATCTGCACTATAGACTTAATTAAAAATCTACACTATAAGCGCTTAATTAAAATCTGCAATATAAACTCTACATAAAAATCTACATTATAAGCTTAATTAAAATCTGCACTATAGACTTAATTAAAAATCTACACTATAAGCGCTTCTTATGCTTCGAATTCAAGAAGAACAAAGGTCTGAAACTACTCCTACTGCAGGTGAGAAGCACTTACCTTGCTTCTTGGACTCACAACCAAACAAAAAGGGCTTCTAGGACCCTGGCCGACCGCCGGAGACGATGCCCTAACTCCCTTTCGTTTTCTGCCCGAGCTCGGCCATCGTACGCAGAAGAGAAGGAGAGAATGGTTTAAGTCACAGAAAAATAGAGCATCAACTTATCCCTTTTTATAACTTAATATTTATGTTAACTCCTTAAATAAATTCGCTGCATTTTCTAAACAGACAAATCCAACATCAACTTATCCATTTTATAATCAAATATTCTGTTAACTATCTTAAATAAATTCGCTACCTTTTCTAAACAGACAAATCCAACATCAACTTATCCCTTTTATAATCCAATATTCTGTTAACTATCTTAAATAAATTCACTACCTTTTCTAAACAGACAAATCCAACATCAACTTATCCCTTTTATAATCCAATATTCTGTTAACTATCTTAAATAAATTTTGCTACCTTTTCTAAACAGAACCGCTTGCTTGACCACTTGGTCAGCCGGATTTGCTTAAGGCTTGGTTCGGCCGGAGGTTGCAAGTTCGAATCTCGGCTAATTTTCTTTATTTTTTGCAACTTGTTTCTTTTGGTAAAAATATCAAACGAACTCCAAAAATTACATAAAAATACTCTAAATTTTTTTAAAAATCTCTAGAATTTTTCTAAAGTATTTCTAAATATTTTTAAGTACTATTAGGACTCGAAATGAGAAAATTTGGGTTGTTACACATCTAGTTCTCTTGATTATATCCATGCCCTCACATATGAATTTGATCTACTATATTGAGAGTAGTGATATTTTTAAATATGAATGTATCTTAAAAATTTAATTCATATTAAAAAATCATTGCTCTCGCTATATTGAGTTAAATTGATATTTAAGGGTATGAAAATAATTATAAGAACTAGACAAGCTCATAGGATTTATTTTAATGTTATTCCAAACCCTCTATGTCCATTAATTGATTTTGGCTAGGAATGATTATATACCATTGCATAGAGTTCATATATTCCTATTGATGTAGTTGGTTATTATGTAAGTAACACTACACTGTGTCATTGTATACAAATCATGTTAACTAAGTCTCCTATGAGTGATTTACGATTATGTCTCTATTACGATATTGAGAGAGTTGACAGTGATCAGTATATCCTGTTAACTAAGTCTTTTATGAGTGGTTGACGATTATGTCTCTACTACGATGTTGAGAGAGTTGACAATACCAGTATAGCTTGTTAACTAAGTCTCCTACGAGTGATTGATGATTATGCCTCCACTACAATATTGAGAGAGTTGACAGTGATTGTGATATGTTTTCTATATTGTTATTTGTGAGTTGTTATATCTTGTGCTGCCCACGGGGTATACATGGTAGAGTGATCTCTCGTAGTTTGTAGCTAGCTAGCTACAACCTATCCGCCCATGGGTTATCTGTGGTAGAGTCATCTTCCAAAGATAGGGACTCTGACATTTCGTACTGTCCATGGGTTATCTGTGAGGTTATCTATGGTAGAGTGATCTCCTGCAGTCCATAACTAGATAACTAAATATCTTAGTCATTTGTTTTTCTTGTGGTAGAGTGTTACTCCCATAGTTGATGATATTCCTGGTGGTGGAGCATTGCTCCCACAATTGATGATATTCCTTATAGTGAAGCATTTCTCCCACATATGATGATCCATTACTGTTTCTTGCACTTGTACATGCTTATAATATGCGGTACTCATGTTGATCATTACCTAGCATTACTCATTTGAAAACATTTCTCTATGTAATATTCTTCTACTTTATTTGTATTTTATATTTTAGACCTGGTTATGTAATAATTTGACTTGGATTTAGATTTTAGCCTTGTGACTACTTTTACTTGGTTATGTGGTTTGCTGTGTTAAGTCGTGTCGGCAGACAGTCAATTATTTTTTCTATGTTGTATGGGGATTATGTAAATCCCTCTCTATTATGTTGTGTTTTGATTTATGTCTTCCGCTGTGTATTTGTGTTTGTGTTGTGAGCTTATATCATGTTGTATCTAACCTTGTCACTAAGGGGTATCATTTATTCCGTTGGATAAGTATACCTTCGGGGTGTGACACATGCACCTTCTGAGAATAATGAAACCTTGGTACACCTTTTTGAAATAATGAAATTTCATGTGCGCCCTTTAGGAATTTGTTAAAAAAATGAAACCTTGGTACACCTTTTTGAAATAATGAAATTTCATGTGCGCCCTTTAGGAATTTGTTAAAAAAACGTGAGCGTAATGCATGTTAAACAAAATTTTCTTATTTCATGCTTTTGCTTCGATCGCTGGCTTGGGTAATTAATTGGGCTTGGGCTTGAGTTTGAAAAACTGGTTTAGAAGTCTGATTAGATTAGTTCTTATAATATTAGTTCTTATTATATTAATTATTATGAGGACATTGGACCAAGCTAATACTTGGACTCGGCTGGCTCAAGAAGTCAGCATTATCTTTGAATCGAGTGACTCAGGTATAACAAGTAGGTACTCAAACTTAGTTAATAGCGTGACTCGGGTCTACCAAGTGGGTATGTTAGCCATGTAGGCACCGAGATGAACCTTCTCAGACTCAGCTTCAACTTGAGGAGTCTGACTTGAGCAAATGAAACGCAGTGGCGCTTGGGGTGCTTGGGATCAGCCAGCAACACACTCAAACCCAACATAATCAAACCCACTTGTGCCACTCGGGATCTGATTTCTAGAGTTGGTAGTGATCGCATTATGACCATAAGTAGGTTTAAAATAATATTCTGATTTTGTTTTAGAATATTTTTCTAAATTGTTTAGTATTTTTTAAAATTATGTTTTTCTTTGTGAAAAATGAATTTAAATAAGGGAAACTTATTTGTATTTGAAGTAGAAAAATTTATAAGAATTTTCCTGTACCTATTGATTGCTTATTGTGTTCTTAGTGTATTGGTTCTATGCACACTTTGAATTGAATTGAATTAGTTTTATTATTAGTTTGGGTAAGTATCCTGTGATAATTTTGACATAGTCAACTAAGTTAATTTAGATTTTATTTATGTTTGATGTCTTGTGTTTAAGTGTGCAGAAACTTAGGAGCACAAGAAGTTGAGCAGAAGACGCATCAGACGAGAAGGATGGTACGGGAAGGGAGTCGATGGGCTCGTGCATCCTGTTAGGATGTATACTAAAAGCCTAAACTTTTGGTATAAACATTTATCTAGAAATAAGAATCATATTGGTCAAATATCTACATTTATGATAAATGTAGTTGTTCAATTAATTTATATTGTAGATAACATGGTGTGTGGTGTCACACACAGAGGATCATGTTATCAGTACCTTATAAATTATAAACAGTAGCTCACGATCAAGATGGAAAGGAACAAACCATTGGAAAATCGTAGTGTAATTAGGTATTAGTTTGTATTAACTATATAATTACACTAGTACACTTAGAGTGTATTGAGTAGGACTATTAGATCTCGTCTCTTTTATACTGACTTTATAAAGGGACAAAGATCTCAGTTATTATGGAAGTGTGTGCTCTTAATTCTAATATAATAACAAGCACATATATTTGATATTTATTTCTTTAATTTATCAATGGGTGAGATTTAGTTCGATAAATCAATAAGCCCGATAAGTTGGGAAATGATATCACTTATAGTGTGTGTTGTTGATTATAGAAGGAAATTGTGTCCTAGTAATCTAGGTTGATAATGTCCCCAAGAGGAGCTCATAAGGATTGTTATGTTAAACCCTGCAGGTGGACTTAGTCCGACATGACAATGAGGTTGAGTGGTACTACTCTTGGACTAAGATATTAATTAAGTGAGTTGTCAGTAACTCATTTAATTAGTGGGCATTCGACATCTTAAACACAGGGAGACTGACACACTCATAATAAGAAGGAGCCCAAAATATAATTTGGGATTGGTGTGGTAGTTCAATAATAGTTCTTTAGTGGAATGAATTATTATTGATGAAATTAAGTTGTGTGTTCGGGGCGAATACGGGAAGCTTAATTTCATCGGGAGACCAAAACCAATTCCTTCTCTCGGTCCCTATCGTAGCCTCTTGTATATAGAGATTTATACCCACCACATACCCACCTTCTTACCCATCCAATGGGGTCGGCCAAGCTAGCTTGGAACCTAAGCTAGGGCCGGCCAAGACCAAATGGATGAGCCTAGTTGGTGGCCGGCCAAAGCTTGGGTCCCAAGCTTAGGTGGCCGACCACTAGAATATTAAAAAGGATTTTTATTAAAATTATTTCTTATGTGGATATCATGGTTTTAAAAGAGAGTTTAAAAAATTAAAAATTTCCTTTTATAGCTTTCTATAAAAGATTAAGAGAAGAGATTAATCTCTTTCCTTATTTGTAGATTAAAAGGATGATTTTAATTTTTGGTAAAAACTTTCCTTATTTGTAAACACATGTTTAAAAGAGAGTTTAAAATTTTAAATCTTTCCTTATTTGTTGATTAAAAGGTGGATTTTAAATTTTAAGAAAACTTTCCTTTTTAACCATGTTCATGATTTAAAAGAGAGTTTAAAAAATTAAATATTCTCTTTTATAAGTTTCTACAAAAGATTAAGAAAAGATTTGATATCTTTCCTTATTTGTAGATTAAAAGAGATTTTAATTTTTAGAGATAACTTTCTTTTTATCCACATGTTTAAAAGAAAGATTTTAATTTCCTTTTTATAATCCACCATGAAGAGAAAAATTATTGGAGAATTTTTTTATAAATTTTCGGAAGCAAATAAGGAAATTTTAATTTGTGTTTAAAATTTTATTTACTTGGAGATTTGAATGTAGCCGGCCATGATATGTGAGAAAAGGAATTTGATTTTAATTAATTAAATTTTCTTTTTCATGGCAAAGGAATTAAGGAAATTTTTATTAAAATTTCCTTATTTGCCAAGACCAAGGATTATAAAAGAGGGGGTAGAGGTGCCTTCATAGCTAACATCTCTATTCTATTTTTCCTCTCTTTTCTCCTTGGGTGTGGCCGGCTCCTTCTTTTTCCTCTCCTCTCCTTTGTGTGGCCGAAATCTTCTCTTGGTGGAGATAGCTTTGGTGGTCAGATCTAAGAAGGAGAAGAAGGAGAGAAAAGAAGCCTCTTTTCTAGCATCCCTTGGAGCATTGGTGGTGGTTGAATCTCTTCATCCTTGGAGGTGATCTTGTTGTGGCCGAACCTTGCAAGGAGGAGAAGAAGGTGCTTTGGTGGTTTCTCATCTCGGAAGATCGTTGCCCACACAACGTCCGAGGTTAGAAGAGGAATACGGTAGAAGACCTAGAGGTTTTTGCTTGCAAAAGAAAAGGTATACTAGTATTTAATTTCCGCGTCATACTAGTTTTATTTCTTTGTAAAAATACCAAATACAATAGGCATATGATTCTGGTTTTTCGAATTAGTTTTCGATGTTGTGTTCTTTTATTTTTCTTTTCCTTGTGATTCAATTGTTCCTTTTGGTTAACCTAGAGTTATTCAAGGAAATTAAATATTAGCTTTCCTTAAAAGGCTTTGTCTAGGCGGTGGTGGTTGCTCCCATATCCAAGAAGGTCATGTGTCTCGTCATGCAGTCCTGGAAGCCAATTTTGGAAATTAATATTTAATGGAATTAATAACATAGGTAGATTTGGATCAAACGTGTTAAGTTCCGCGGGAGATCCAAGTCTAAACATAAAAGAACAAATAAGTTAAACTTAGGATCAAACGTGTAAAGTTCCGCAGGCGATCCAAGTTTAATTTAAAAGAACACATGGTAGCTAGGAAAAGGTTTAGACCTTTGTACAAAAATTTTTGTACAGAGGAACCGTTAGGCTTTGCGAGTAGCAACCAACACATCCGAGGGACAAGAAGTTGTGGAAGAGTACACTGGTGGACGAGAAGAATATGCGTAACGTTCAAGGGACGAGAAGTTGGGAGGAAGTTTGTCAAGGAGAAGGTCAGAGTTGGGTTCAGGTGAGCTCAACTCCGGATAATTAGAACATCACCCATGCGAAGAAGATCAGTTAGAAGCTAATCAGCCTTATGGAAGACGCCTCCAACAAGCTTGAAGGCGCCTTCCATAAGGCTTTGAAGGCGCCTTCAAAGCCTCATGGAAGGCGCCTTCAAGCATGTTGAAGGCACCTTCAATAGTAGTTAGCCAAAGATAAAATTTTATCTTCGGCGGATAAAACTTATCTTATTGAAGGCGCGTTGGACCATCCTGAAGGTGCCTCCGAGTAACAGATAATATTTTCCAAGAGTTATAAAAAGACATCTGGACCTAAGAATTCAACAACAACATCTGTATTCATTTTTTAGCATCTTTTTGAGCTATCAAAGAATGTAAGAAGCTTCTCCGCCTTCAACGAAGGAGAATTTTAGTAAACATTCATCTGTCTTGGATTAACAACCACCTAGGTTGTAAACAAGTAAAACACTATAATCATCTTACTTATTTCCTTTTATGTTGTTCTTCTTTAATGTTATAATTGCTGAATTAATATTACATCCTTGCTCTGTTCAAATAGCAAGAGATTATTCTAACTTTGATTTTAGGCTATTCACCCCTTCTAGTTGGCCTAACAAGGACCAACAAGTGGTATCAGAGCTCAATCGCCTCAAAAGGACTAACCGTAGACTAAAACAATAAAATGATGGTCGGGCCAAACATCTACCTGCCTAAGTTCGAGGTGGAGTTCATGATATGGAAGAAACGCACAGAGGTATTTTTTTAAAATAGATTTTAAAATATTTTTAATAATTAAATATGATTTTGTAGCCCTCAAGGACCAACAAGGAGCTAAAAAAGAAGAGTACCAATGGACCAAAAAAATATAAGTCGACTTCGTAGCAAACGGGCGAGCTGAGTTTCACCTGCTAAGGGTACTTCCACCCCAGTAAGTCAATCGAATTAGAGCTTATGAATCAGCAAAGAAACTTAGGGAGAAGTTTCTAGAGCTACATAAAGGAACGTCTAAATCAAAGCTGGCGAGACGGGACCTGCTCTGGAACCAACGAACGAACCTTCGGCTGAAAAAAGGAGAGTTGGTAGTGCAATTGCACACCAAACTGAAGAAGCTGATCACCAGACTCACGAATCTTGAAGAAAAGGTAATAACTGAGATTCACTAAGGTATACTTTGAATGCTTTCTCTAGAACACAAGAATGGGCATCCATAGTTGACTCTTATTACATTTCAAAAGATCTAGAGATAAGTTCATTAGAAAATTTATTTTTGACTTTAAAACTTCACGAATCTAGATATGTAGAATTAAGGAAGGAGTTGAGTCATAACATTACCCTAAAGGCAAGAACAGACGATCCAAACTTTGAAACATCCATCAACGAAGATGAGGCAGCATTAATGGTAAGAAAGTTTAGTAAATTTATTAAAAACTAATAAATTTAACAAGTCGCAGGTGAAAAAGCACCTTCGGAGCAAAAGGAAGGTTCGATGCTACAACTGCTAAGAAGAATGGAACATCAAGGACGACTACCTAAACTGAAGAAGGAGAAAGACAAGGGCAAAAGACCAACAAGATCGAAGAACAAGAACTTAAAGGCAACATGGGACGAATCATAGTCATCAGAATTGGAACTAGAAGAGTACACCGGATTAGCCTTGATGGTAGACCACCAAAGGGAGATCAAAAGTTCCTCATAAATGAGCATCGATGAAGGGGGAGGATCTTCAGAAGAAAACAGCGGGAGCATCAGACCATGAGGTGTATTACCTCTTAAAAAATCATTTCAATTAATTAAAATGCTCTCCAAGAATATAGTGAAATTAGAAAAAGAAAATGCTAAGTTAAAGTTAAACTTAGCAAATTCATGCCCTTTAGACATGTATGATAACCTCAAATTGGAAAATGAAAAATTGAAAATACAAATAGAAAAATTGAAGAATAACTCTGCATGTGTAAACTCAAATATTCTTCAAAATTCAAAATTTAAAAATTACAAAGGGCTTAATTGATATTTTAGATTTCACAAGGGTCAAATTAGAAAAATATCTAGAAATCATATACTAAGAAAATTTTTTATTAATCCAGTAGGAAATAATTTATTTTAGATAACAAAATCATACATAGCTCAATAAATTAATTTTTATGCGTGCTAGAAAATTAATTTGCTTAGGGTGATGTATTCAACGTTAGACTTTTAATTACTTTGAATGACTTTTGTGGATTTTAAAAGTCTAAGTGTATTCAATCTAAACTTTTATAAACTTTATAGAAATCTAGTGGTATCCAAATTAGATTATTATAGAGTTTTAAAAAGTCAAGTTTTCACGCCCCGAGGAGTCCCTGCTAGAAGAAAATCCGACAATATCTCCCCTATACACGTGACAATCTGAATCATTTTTACATCCACAGATATACATCAGTCACACACTACTGGAATATATACACAACCACGCAGTTTATATTCAGCCCACTCAACTATAATAACAATAAATACAATCACATAATTATATATACATCTAACAGCCCACTCGGCTGGATCAAAATGCCAAAAACACAGCGGAAAGGATAGAAAACCATTACAAACCAAAAACAAGACTGCTAGCCGGCTAGACTTACACAAGACCACAAACAATACAAAACACCACATCAAAACACTCCGGAACCAAAACCTAAATTTACTTTGCTATGTAAACCAAAAACATAGACCAAATAAAGTACAAATAAAAACCAGAAACAGGTATTCGGATGTGACGTGGGAACCGGCAGACAGGATACTTCAAGCGACTCCAAAAATCTACCTGCTACCTGAAATAGAAATAGCTCAACGATGTGAGTTCAAAGAACTTAGCGGATATCAAGATGACATGCCTAGTAAGATATAACTAATAGAAATAATCATGCAGTACAGTTTTCTGAACAAAAAGTAGGAAATGAAAACTGAAAAAGTTGAAGAAACTGTACTCACCAGGGCCTCCTATCCGGAACATATGATTGTCAGACCAAATATCTCATATTTCATGTATGCATGTCAAGCATATGCAAACACCAAAATGCAACAACCAATATGCAACAATCACAAGCAATAAATGCAATCATGCAATATGATGCAAAATGATATGTGTCACCCCTGATGCCAGTCAGCCATCTCACACGCGATGGTGAGACCAAGTGGGTAGGGTTATGACAACTATGCACTCTACCATCACTGCTCCTGAGTGACCGAGTGGACAGGATGTTGTTAGAGTACACCTATCCTCCTACCCCAAATAGAGTGGGGGAGCGCAATGCTCTTATATCTCTGAGACAGTCCAAAGGAGGGATCCCTGCCGGCTGCCACGCTGCGTCACCACTACCCTTGAGTGGACCAGCGGAGCCTAACAGAGAAAAACTGCCACACACTCTGCCTGATATATCACTAACCCATGAGTGGTTGTGTGTGCAGATCATGTAACTGGCGATGTGCTCAACAATAACAAAGTCGACAATCGCACAACATGAAATCATGCAAGATGGTGCATGACACTAAGCATGTAAATCCTAACCATAATCACCTCCACATACTATGTACCAAACTGGAAAATAAATCATACTATGACCTAGGTATCATAGATCTAAGTACACATGCCCGATAATAAAATCCAGAAAACTAGTCCTATACTCAGTGAAGCCTAGTATATCACTTCCTCTAGGAACTAAGGTACACATGGTAATAATTAAGAGATATAAACATGGATACATAACAGGTGACAAACAGAACATACTATAGGTATCAAATAGTGGCATACCAAGGGCAATTCTAAACATGATCATTGCTACTAGCTATAAATTGCTATGCATATCAAAGTGACAATATCATAAAAGATAAGTCAAGAGATACCCGCCTTTATCTGTCGATCATACTAGATACTCTCATGTCAAGACGATCATCTCGAGTCAAGGTCCTGTAAATCACATACTGATCATAGCTCCAATCAATTGCTAACTAACCTAGAATCAACATAATTCAAAGCACAACTTACCCAAGTTCAGAATCCCAATCGCTCGGTGAAGAACTCGGATAAGTCTGTGAGGAAGTGGAGCTCCTCTTCCTCGGTGGCCGATCATTGCTCTAGCAGTAGATCGATAGGCGACAGAGAGCCGACAACAGTGGCCCATCAGCCAGATGAAACAACGGCCAAAGAGGGTTGCTACAACTGGGAGGTCACACAGTAAGCCTTCTGCTCGGACCAATGTCGCAGGAGGAGAGGGAGGATCGACTACTGTGATGCCGAGCTAGGGTAGAGAAGGGGCGGCGATGCAACGCCGTGGGAAAAGTCTCGCCGAAAGCAAAACCGTCTGCAACGGAAGTATGAATGACCGAGGTCAGATGAGGAACGACAATGCCCTCGTGATGCTGGTATCAACCAAGGCTGGCGATCGCAGGCGTTGGGTGGTGGCGCGACCATGGATCTGGTAAAGGGAGACAAGAGAGCGACTCTCCCCTGGCCGATGACATCACTGTCCAAGCCTCCCGCAGAGAGGTGGCGTCGACCTCTCCTTTTGCCGACGACTGCACCAGGGGGAAGAGCATCGGAAAGGCACCATTCGGGTGGCTCTCAATCACTAGCGATGGTGGATCGAGACAGCAACAAGAAGAGGAGAAGAGGTGGTGCGGCGGTGGATCAATGACTAGATCAAGAGAGGAGAAGGGGAAAGGAATCGAGCGACGTAATGAATCGGGAGAGGGAGTCGGCCAATTGGCTTAGGGAGATGGTAGGGGAAGAGGAAGGCGTCGAGAGATGAAGAGAAGGAGAGGTCGGCGCAGCGGAGAGGAAGAGGGTGTCGGGAGGCTTAGGGCGCGGGGAGGAAAAAGAAAAGAAAAAGAAAAAGAAAAATAAATAAATAAATAAATAAATTTAGGAAACTCAGGTTTGGTTTAATCAAAGCCTAAGTATTTTTCTACATCAACTTCTACCTTTGGGTATTTCTAAACAGGCTTTTCTCATGCCTATTATTTCATCCCCGTAAACTATCTCATACGAGCTTCGAAAAATCCTCAGAAAATTTCTAAAAATTCTGTTAAGGTTAACCATCCATTAAACCTTATTATTTTATTATCATTTTGTTCGGTATTTTACATTATCCCCTACTAATAAAAATTTGGTCCCCAAATTTCGTTATTTACCATCAGCAAGTACTAGCAATTGCTAAACAGTATAAATACTGAATGGAAGCCTAACCTACATACCTTAAGTAAACAAATGGGGGTATTGAGCTCAAATCATATCCTCGAGCTCCCAGGTGGCCTCCTCGTCAGTATGATACTGCCATCCGACTTTAACCAGTCGGATAGTCTTGTTCCGCAATTGACGCTCTTTGTGGTCCAGAATCCGTACCGAAACCTCCTCATAGGTAACGTCAGGCTGAATGAGAACTGATATATCTGACAGAACATGTGTTGGGTCGGATACGTATCTCCTTTGTATGGACACATGAAATACATCCTAAACGCCTGATAGAGATGGTGGTAGCGTCAGACGATAAGCTACTGCTCCAATCCTCTCCAAGATTTGGAAGACCCAATGTATCGTGGAGCTAGCTTACCTCGGAGGTCAAATCTCTTCACCCCTTTCATGGGTGTGACTCTCAGGAATACATGGTCATCAGTAGAGAACTCCAGGGGTCTCCATCTCTGGTTAGCATAACGCTTTTGGCGGTTCTGCGCCCCTATTATCCTCCGTCTAATAGTGTAGACCAACTCTGCCTCCTACTGAGCTCTCTGAGGTCCTAGCAGCTGGGCCTCCCTAACCTCCTCCCAGAGGGTGGGTGTCCGACAAGGCCTATCATACAACGCTTCAAACAGTGTCATCTGGATAAGCGAATGATAGTTGTTGTTGTAGGCGAACTCTACTAATGGCAAGTGGTCCTCTCAACTGCCTCCAAAATCCATAACACAAGACCTCAGCAAGTCCTCTAAAGTCTGGACGGTCCGCTCTGACTGTCCATCTGCCTGTTGATTGAAGGCTGTACTAAATCAGAGTTGTGTGCTCAAAGCCTGCTGTAGACCCTGCCAGTAGGGGTGAGTATTCGATTAAAACCGAATCGAATCGAACCGAACCGAATTAATCGAACTGAACTGAACTGATTTTTTTCAAACAAACCGAACCGAATCGATTTTTGACAAAAATCAAACCGAACCGAATTTTCAATAAAACAGAACAAACCAAACTGAACCGAACAAATCGAATATGATAGATTGGATGCGAACGATAGAGGGGGGAGGGGTAAATATCGGTTCTTTTAAAACTTTCCTTTTACTTTGTAAATCAGAATCATGTAGCGGAAAATAAGAAAAGAGACAAGTTCTTTTACTTCGTTCGGAGCCTAGCTCGACTCCTACTTGAAGGCCCGCGATCCTTGATCGTACCGATGGGCCTTCAAGTAACCCTTCTTTCCGAGATCCTCGGAAAGAAGCAGATCATACAAATGAACAGAGTAAGATAGTAACAACCTACTATCTTACTTGAATTAAGTACAATGCAAGTTAAACAAATATACCAATTACTTAGATAAAAGATGTAGCTCGATCGGCACTTCTTGTATGGTACAACAACTTGCTTGATGGATATGTAGAAGAGTAGTAGCATGAATAGCTTTTTCACAGAGATGATATCAGGACCCGTTACCCAGCCACGGACCTGGAGCTTCACTTTTATAAGAATCGTCAACGTTCGGTCGACCGATCCTTGGATTCGGTCGACCGAACCTGCTCCCTTCCTTCCTGGCTGGAGTCTGACGCTGACTCGATCTTCTGCATTAACTGATCATTAAGGGTTCGGTCGACCGAACCTCTTTTTCGGTCGACCGAACAACTTCCTTCCCTGTTCGTCGAAATCTGCTGAGATCTTCATTTAATGTTCCATTAATACTGATTGGATCAGTTGACCGATCCTTGGTTCGGTCGACTGATCAAGCTTCGATCAGACTGTGCTTCGCTTTGGTCTGAACTGATCTCTGGTCTAAGTCAAGCTGGTTCGGTCGACCGATCCTCCTGTTCGATCGACCGATCAGGCCAAATCTACAAAACAGAGTTAAACAGTATTCCTGCAAAACAAAGGTTAGCACAGTAATATAATGCATGAGTAATATAGACAGTAGAACTGTCTTGATCTCAACTTGGAAACCTTTCCGGTTTCTTCAATTGGATCAGCGACCTAAGGTTGTTCCCTTTAGGAACCCGACCTCACTGTCGCTCCTCCAGTTGCATAGCTCAACTTACCTGCCAAACATTGGTCCTCTAGACCTGCTTGGACTTTTGCCAGCTCAGTGTCTGATCGTCCGATCCACTAAGACTTTTCCTGCAATACTACATTAGCCAACAGCAATAATAGTAATACAAAATACAATGGTAAACCTAAACCTAGATTTACCGAGATCCGCTGGTCCGGTCGACCGCGCACGGTCGACCGGAAACCATCTGAATAATCTTGCTTGGAGTTCACTCCTCCAAGACTTCTCGTTACCTAAGGTTACCACCCCCTAGGATTTTCTCCACTTGGCTTCACTCACCAAGACTCAGTATTCGGCTACCCAGGGATTAAGTCCTCCAGACCTATCCACCTAGCTTCCACGATATACCGAGATTTTCCTTATCTAGCCTACAACTAGGACTCAGTATTCGGCTACCTAAGGATCAGGTCCTCCATACCTATCCACCTGGCTTCCATGATCTACCGAGATTTCTCCCCTTGCCTAGCCTACAACTAGAACTTCCCTTGATCAAGCTTTATATTTAAACATACTTAAACATATTTGTCTGACATTAAAACCTTGGAGGTCGATTGTACCAACAGAATAAACCGATTTTTTCAAAAACTTTGATTTGACTTGATAAAAATTTGATTCGGTCTAAAATTTATGGTGTAAAAAATCGATTTGATTCAAAAATTCAGTCTATTCGGTCAATTCAGTTTAACCGAATAAAAAAATTCAAAACTGAACCCGAACCGAATTAACCAATTTTTTGGAGAAAAAAAAATGAATTTCCGAATAAACCGAACCGAATTTTTAAATTCGGTCAGTTTAATCGGTTTATTCGATTTAACCGAACTTTTGCTCACCCCTATTTGCCAAAATTAGGACGTGAACCGTGGGTTTCTATCCGATATAATACTCAATGGGACACCATGCAATCTGATGATCTCCCGACAATACAACTCTGCCAATCGATTCAGAGAGTCGGTCTCCTGAATCACTAGGAAGTGTGCGGATTTAATTAATCGATCAACGACTACCCAAATCGCGTCATGGCCTCATCGTGTCCTAGGCAATCCTATCACATAATTCATAGTGATGTGCTCTCATTCCCACTCCGGAATAGGAATCCTTTGAAGTAATTTCGACAGACTAGACATCTAGCTACAAACTCCGCGATGTCTTTCTTCATGTCGTTTCACCAATAGGAACGTCTCAAATCTCGATACATACGGGTTCCACCTGAGTGGATCGCAAATCGGGAGCGATGAACCTCCTGTAGTAGCTCCTCCAAGACCGGATGAGACTGAGGTGCGCATAACCTGTCTCGGAAATAAATAACACCTTTGTCATCTCGAGTGAACTTCGTCTGCTGTCCAGAAGCTATCTGGCTGCTAATAAACTGTAAGCACTGGTCACCGGCCTGGACCTCTCGGATCCTCGTCCTGATCGACGACTGAGTAACCATGATAACCAGAATACCCTGCTTTATTTGTCCCTGCTCCTCAAGGCCCAATTCGAAGAAACCCTAAATCAAGTTCGTGCCTAAAACTCGGTGGCGAGCTAAAGCCCCTCTGAACTTCCGGTTAAGCGCATCGGCAACCACATTAGCTTTCCCTGGGTGGTAGCTAATGGTACAATCATAATCCTTCAGGAACTCCATCTATCTCCTCTATCGGAGATTGAGTTCCTTTTGGGTGAAAAGATATTTGAGACTCCTTTGATCCGTAAGAATCCCAAATGTAATACCCCACAGATGATGCCACCAAATCTTCAAAGAAAAGATAATGGCGGTTAACCCTAGATTATATACAGGGTAGTTCTTCTCTTGCTCCTTCAACTGACGAGAAGCATAGGAGACTACCTTGCCGTGCTACATCAAAACAGAGCCCAAACCCTGTAGAGAAGCGTCAGTATAGAGTATGAACTCGTCCTCTCCATAGGCAAAACCAGAACTGGTGCCGACACTAATCTCCGATTCAGTTCCTGGAAGCTGGTCTCACCGGCTTCTGACCACGTGAACTTCACGGCTTTCCTGGTCAAGCGTGTCAGTGGCATAGTAATGCGAGGAAAACCCTCAACGAACCTCCGGTAATAACTAGTTCGACAAAGGAAGTTGTGAGTCTCCTGTATAGACTACGACAACTCCCAACTGGTAACAACCTCTATCTCCTATGGATCCACGGTATACCCCTACTAGTGACCATGTATCTCAATCATCTCACAAAGGATAATCAAAATACGCACCATTGAATTTCACATATAAATGTTCTCGTCGAAACATCCTTAGAACTATGCGAATATGGTGTACGTGATACACCTTGGATCAGGAATAGATCACCTCAATGCCTAGAAAGAAGACCCAAGGATTCAGGGGGAGCAAAGGTTAGTAAGTTTACAATATATGGCAATCCAATATTTTCTACACATGTTAGTAAATTAGATAATCATCATTGCTTTAGTTTGGATTTACCTCAACAATTAGATATTCATGCTCAACCAAATAAATTAACTAATAAAAATCTAAAAAAAATTAGAAAATAATTCTTTAATCTTTAAAATTTTATATTCAAGGTTTAGGAAATTAGAAAAATAAATCAATCTTTTAAAAAATAAAATTCATAAACAAGAAAATATAATTACCAAATTATTAAATCTAGACTTGGATTACAAGTCTAAACCAAATTTAAATAAAAAATAAAGATATAATCAAGTATTTCTTGATTATGAAATTAATCAACAAATGTAATAATAAACCGAATCTAAATTAGAAACATAAATTAAAATTCATAAAGTCTAGATTTAACTTAATTAAAATACTTAAATATTTAAATAAACCTAATAAAACAAATATTCAATAATTCAGAGGAGGCTCCAAACTAGTTGACACCTCCAAAAGTAACCTACCTAGCAGGGTAATTATGATTAGAGTAAAAAAGGACAAAGTTTAACTTGACTTACGGTACTGGTGAAGTTTTGGATGATAGTAGGTTAGGGAAGCTCAGTCTATGCATGTCTAGAAAGATATGGCTTCGACCTGGTGCATTTGGCTGAGTGAAACTAACTGAAGCTACCCCTTACGAATCCTAACTAGTTAGATCAAGGTTTTATATTAAGTTCAGTGGATATGACTATTTGGAAAACCTCAAAGGCAAGGTTACTCTAATGATATTCAGGTGACTCACCATAACCCAGAAGTTTATCCAAAGATAGAATGTTTGTTGAGCCTAAAGCAACACATGAATCTAACATAAAGTTCAACCAAATCCTGAAATGAAACTTAACTCATCTCACAAAAATTATAGAATTCCCTAATAAAAAACAAAGATCGGGTGAGAAGACTAAAAAATTAAAATTAAAATTAAAATTAAATTTAATTAAATTTAATTAGATTAAAATTACATTAAAATTAAATTAAAATTAAAATAAAATAAATTTTAAAGTAAGATAAATTAAGATTAAATTAAAACTAAATTCAATTAAATTACAATTTAATTTAACTTAATTTAATTTAATTTAATTAAAATTAAATTAAAATAAATTAAATTCAGTTAAACTAAAATTCAATTAAGATTAATTAAATAAAACTTAGATCTAATTAAATTTAATTAAATTAAAATTGAAATAAAATTAAATTCAACTAAATTTCAATTTAATTAATATTCAAATAAATTACAATTAAATTAAAATTTGATTTAAGTAAATTAAAATTAAATTTAATTAAACAAAAATAAAATAAGATTTATTTAAATTAAAAATAAATTTAATTAAATTAAAAATAAATTAAATTAAATTAAAATTAAATTAAGATTAAATTAAGTTCAATTAAATTAAATTAAAATTAAATAAATTTAAAATTAATTAAATTAATATTAAATTTAATTAAATTCAAATTAAATTTAAATTTAATTAAAATTAAAGTTAATTAAATTAAAATTAAATTCAATTAAATTAAAATTAAGTTCAATTAAATTAAAATTAAATTCAGTTAACTTAAATTTAAATTAAATGAAAAATAAAGATAAATTAAATAAATTAAATTAAACTAAAAATTAAAAAATAAACTTAAATTAAAATAAATAAATAAATAAACTTAAAATTATATTAAATTAGATAAATACCAATATTGATTTAATGAGAACCTTGAAATTAAAATTTAATTAAACATATGTTAAATAAATTATTACACAAAAAATATTTAAAAATCATTTTTTTAAAAAAATCATTTAAAAATTATTTTAAAAATACTTTTAAAAAACTTTAAAAATTCTTTTAATTTTTTTTTAAAATTAAAAATTATCTTAAAAATTCTTTTAAAAAAACCTTTAAAAATCATTTTAAAAATTCTTTAAAAAAAACTTCAAAAATCATATTAAAAATTCTATTAAATATTCTTTTAGAAAACACTTTAAAACTCATCTTAAAAAATTATTTTAAAAATTATTTTAAAAAAATTTAAAATGCATTAAAAAAATTATTTTATAAAAAATTAAAAATCATTTAAAAAATTTAGAAATCATTTTAAAAAATCTTTAAAATTCATTTAAAAATTATTCTAAAAAAAGATTAAAAATCATTTTAAAAAGTCTTTAAAAATTTATTTAAAAAAAACTATAAAAATCACTTTAAAAATCTTTTTAATAATTATTTTAGAAATTCTTTTTTAAAAAAAACTTTAAAAATCATTTTAAAATTCTTTAAAAATACTTTTTAAAATTCTTTAAAAAAAACTTTAAAATCATTTTAATAATTCATTTAAAAATTCTCTTTTAAAAAAAAAACTTTAAAGATCATTTAATAATTCCTTAAAATAATTATTTTAAAAACTTTAAAAATCATTTTAAAAAATCTTGAAAAATTAATTAAAAATTCGTTTTAAAAAACTTTAAAAATAATTTTTAAAATTCCTTAAAAATTATTTTAAAAGCTAATTTAAAAACTTTAAAAATCATTTTAAAAATTCTTTAAAAATCATTTTAAAAATTCTTTAAAAATTCTTTTTAAAAAATACATTAAAACTCATTTTAAAAAATTATTTAAAAAAAAAAAAATTGAAAATACTTTTAAAAAAATTCTTTTAAAAATTCTTTTTCAAACTTTAAAAATCATTTTAAAAAATCTTTAAAAATTCATTTAAAAATTATTTTTTAAAAAAAATAAAAATCATTTAAAAAATTCTTTAAAAAAAATTTAAAAATCATTTTAAAAATTCTTTTAAAAAATACTTTAAAAATCATTTTAAAAATTCTTTAAAAAATTCTTTTAAAAACTTTAAAAATCATTTTGAAAATTCATTTGAAATTCTTTTTAAAAAAACTTTACAAATCATTAAAAAAAATCTTTTAAAAAATGTAAAAATTGTTTTAAAAAACTGTAAAAATTATTTTAAAAATTCTTTTAAAAAATCTGTAAAAATTATAATTAAAAATTTACTTAAATTGAACCTTAACTTTACTTAATTTTGTTTAATAAATTTAACTTTCAATTAATAATGACTTAAAACTTAAATCCTACTTAAATTAAATCTAAACAAAAAAAATAAAATAAATGAAAAATTATATTATAACTAAGACTTTCATTAAATAAACTCAATCAATTAATACAAAATTTAAGTTGTTTTAATCAAATAAGTTTTAAATTGAGTCACTTATTATTGAGTTAGTAACAAATCAATTCTTAACTTAATCTTAGAATAATTTATTATTGATTAATTTAAATAATCTTATTTTAATCAAACTGAAATAAACAAGTATATAAAAATACTTATTTAAATAATACACTTGATGAACAGAAATGTTACTAATAATAAATCCTCTAAAACACTTAGGTATAAAAATGTACTAAAGCCTTGAAATTTAACATACCTAAATCTCAGTGTTGACTTCAGGGGGAGGTGTTTTTGAGAAATATGTTTGCAAAATCTTTTAAAAAATTACTTTTGTAAAAATATTTAAAAAAATCTATAAATACACTTCAAAATGTTTTGAAAAACCTTGTCATGTTTTATTTGAAAAATATTCTTAAAATATTTTCAAAATTTTTTTTAATCGTTTTGAAAACTATTTTACAAATTACTTTCCAAACTTGTTTTATACAAAAAAACACTCTATACTTTTCAAAAATTGTTTTGAATTGTGTTTTTTTCCTAACATATTTTGAAAAATTATTTTGTTACTTAGTGAACATTTTAAAACTTAAGTTGACAAGCTCTTCTCAAAAGGTTTTGTTGCACAATCACTTTCAAATTTATTTTTTTTGGTGTATTGGAAAATATTTTTAAAACTCACCTTCAAACTTTGTGTTCTTTTAATTTGGATCAACCTCCTAGACATATAGGAAGTTTTACTTGTGGTTAACAAGAACTCCTAAGAATGTCTCAAGTTAAGAGGGAGCCCTGATTGAAAGATTAAAAGTAATTTTTAAAAATTTATTTAAAAATTTGTTTTACAAATCTTTAAAACTGAATTTGAAAAATTATTTTCTTAATATTTTACGAAATATTTTTTGGTTTACAAATTTTTGTGAAAACACCTTGAAAAATATTTTGAAAATTCACTATCAAAAAATTACTTAAACATTTAAAAGTTACCTTAACAACCAACTTTGAAAAATCAGTCTACAACACCACTTTATATATATATATATTCAAAAAATATTATTGTTGGTACAAAACCTAATCAAGAGTGATCTTAAGTTTATATCTTTTTGATGTGTGCTAAAGGGGAAGAGTAATCATAAGTTAGAAGGGGGAAAGTGACTAATCTCTTTAATTTTGAGAATTAACCCTTAAAGACCCAAGCCTAACTTAAGAAAATTATCAAATATAAAAAAAGGGGAGATTGTTGGTGCAATTGACCTCTAGGGGTTTGATGTTTGACAAGGGTTAATCTAAACAGGACTTGATGTTTGGAAGAGAGTAGTCTAGTCAAGACTACATGACTATCTAGAAGTCCTAACTGGAGGTTAGGCAAAGTGGAAGTCTTGGTGAGTAAAGTCAGGTCATAGTGAGTGAAGGTAGGTGGTGGAAGTCTTGGTGAGTGAAATCGGACCCTAGTGAGTGAAGCTAGCTAGTAGTGGAAGTTCTGGTGAGTGAAGCCGGACCCTAGTGAGTGAAGCTAGCTAGTAGTGGAAGTCCAAGTGAGTGAAGCCGGACCCTAGTGAGTGAAGCTAGGTGGTGGAAGTCCTAGTGAGTGAAGTCGGGCCCTAGTGAGTGAAGCTAGGTGGTGGAAGTCCTGACGAGTGAAGTCGGGCCCTAGCGAGTGAAGCTAGGTGGAGGAAGTCCTGGTGAGTGAAGCCAGACAATGGAAGTCTTAGTGAGTGAAGTTAGGCAACCCTAAGGAGAGATAACCCTAGGTTGTATGTGACCGACTAGTTTTCGATCGACCACGTGCGGTCGACCGGACCAGCGAATCTTGAATCCTGTTAACACTGTTTTACTGTACTATTTTATCTATTGTGCTAACTCAGTGTTGCAGGGACGTCCAGCTAGGTCAAGGGCTGACCAGATGTCTGGCAAAATGTAAGTAAAAGTAAATCACTGGAGGAAAGTGACTGTGAGGACGTGTTCCCCGTTTGAGGAAACTATAGATGTCGATCCAACTTAGATCCATTTTGGAAATTTAAGTTGAGATCGTAACTAGATTCTGGTCTCAAGGAGACAGAATCTAATTACTACTCTATTTGAATATAATTGTGCTAACGCTTTATTTTGCAGGGTAGTATAAATTATATTTTTCCTCGAACTAACATTTTCTTGCAGGAAAAGGATTTGCTGGAAAATGGTGGTCCGGGTGCCCAGAGCTGGTCCGGACATCCGGAGCTGGTCTCGGCACCCAGAATGCAAAATTCAATCTCGACACAAACATGGAGCGTGCTAGTTGGCTGGGCCTACATCACAGTCCAAGCGCTCGGAGCTTCCTATATAAGGAGGCCACCACCTGGAGAAAAAAATAACAATTTCCTTCTGTGATTGCTCTGTTGCGCACTACTCCTGCGACATTACGAAGCTCTTCCGACAACTTGCGGCTCAAGTTCTTATTGTTGTTGTCGGTATTTCTTTTTATATAATTCTTGTACTCAATCATGTAACATTTTATGAATTATTAGTGATTACCCAACGAAATCACTCTCACATGCGGGCCTTGGAGTAGGAGTCGATAAAGCCTCCGAACCAAGTAAAATTGGTTTTGTTAGCGTTGTGTTTTTATGTTTCCGCTGCTTACTTGATAATGATTTTCGAAGATCTCTATTCATCCCCCTCTAGCGAACTCTACGATCTAACATTAGGAACACAAGAAGTCAAACGGAAGATGCAACTAGCGAGAAGGATGACATGAAAAGCGAGTCGATGAGCTCGGTGCATCTAAGAGATGAGGTGCTATGGAAGAGTACATCGGCGGATGAGAATAAAGTGCATGTGCATCCGAGGGACGAGAAGCCGAGGAAGAAGCCTGCTTGAGGAGAAGATCATAGTTGGATTCGGGTGAGCTCGACTCCGGATGATTGGAGCATCACCCATGCTATTGGAGATGTTCATTCTCGGATGAACAATGATGGAGGCGCCTCCAAGTGGATTGGAGGCACCCTTGCACCTCAAGGAAGAGGTGCACAACTGTTAGAGTGAAGGTGGTTCCAAGGAACATAGAGGTGCCCTCGTGCCCTAAGAAGGAGTCGCCCTCACACGTCTATTGGAGGCGCCCTGGAGCTTCAATAGAGACACCTCCAATGAATAGTAGTCGTTGAGTGACCAATGCTATGTGGATAAAATATTATCCACACTAGAGGCACCTTGGATGTCTTTGGAGATGCCTCAGCTCAATGGTAACTTATCCCAAGAGGCTATAAAAGTCCCCTTGGAGCTAAGAATTTAAGTACAACAATTGAATTGATTTCAATCCTAATTTATGAGCTTTCTAAGTGTGTAAGAGGCTACTCCACCTTCAACAAAGGAGCATTTTTAGTTAGATTTTCAACTGTCTTGGATTAATAACCATTTAGGTTGTAACCAAGTAATTCTTTAAACCTTCTTGCTTGTTTAGTCCTTTCTTTTATGTTAATTATTTATTTTTGCTAATATTATATCCTTGCTTAGTTCAAATAGCAAGAGATTTTTCTAATTTAATTTTTAGGGCTATTCATCCCCCTCTATCCAGTCTCACCTGGACCTACAAGAACAGCTCTGTCCAACTCAAATACAATGCGAAAGTCATGTTTGCTTAACAGTGATCCAGACACTAGATTCTTCTGAATCTCCGGAACATACATAATATTGTTGAGAGGCAACTCCTTGCCCAGGGTCAGCATCAACACCACTTTTTCTTAGCCTATGATATCCGAGGTTGCTAAATTCCCCATGAACAATTTTTCCTCATCTTTGATTTCTTCAATGTTGTGGAGCAACTCCTTATTGTAGTAGATATGTCTAGTGGCATTAGTATCGATTCACCATTGTCACAGATTTGAACCCACTAGGTTTAAGTAGGAGACCACGGTGCAGAGGTCATCCATTGCTAGTTCCTCATTTAGGTTGGCCTTTTGCTTCTTCTTTGGTTTTCTGCACTCCAAAGATTTATGACTGACTCGGTCACAGTTGATGTACTTCCTAAAGAACTTATTTTTTACTTATGCCTTCTTTGGGTCCCATCTTGGAAGACTTGGGATTTTTTCGTTTTGAATTTTGACCATGCTCGACCACGTTGGCTTTTACAGTTGCTTAAGAGAATAACTTTCTCTCTAAATTCTTATTGTTTCTTTGATGCGAAGTCTAATAACAAATTCCTCCATGTTCATCTCCTTTCACTTGTGCTTTAGGTAGTTTTTCAAGTCCTTCCATCCGAGAGACAGCTTCTCAATGATACCAACTATTTGGAAGGTTTTACTTAGACCATACCTTCCGAGTGGATCTCATGTATGATCACCTGAAGCTCCTGGATCATCTTGTAGTCCAGGAATCGTCCCATGATGAACTTCTTAGCCCCGACATCCTTTATCTTGTATTTCTTGTCCAGAGACTCCTATAACTCCTTAGTTGTTCTTTTTGTGTTGTACACAACATATAGCGAGTCAAAAAAATAGTTGAGGATGTAGTTTTGGTATAGGACCTCAGAATGAGTCCATGCCTGTACTGCGCTGATGGTCTGGACATCAGTACCATCCTCAACCTGCTTAGAAAGGTCCTTAGTAAAGAACCGAGCCAGATTAAGAGTAGTCAAGTAGAAGAGCATCTTCTACTGCCACCTCTTGAAGTTCAATCCAGTGAACTTCTCTGACTTTTCCCCATGGTTGATTGAAATATTTTTTAATTGGGGAGGAGAGGGTCATCACGCGTTGAGTCTGTTGCACCTCAACACTTTTCGTGATCATCTCAACATAACATAATCTGTTTTAAGATTGTTGGACAATTTTGTTATAAAAAATTTTGAAGAAAATTACTGAATTTAAAATTACAACATCAAATCAGCTATATAGAAGCCTAAAGCAAATAATCTTAAGATGCTAGCGGAGCTAATTTTTACCAAGTGCTACCGAGTTGGGATGTGAGTCGCCTGAGCATACACCAAGACGGGAGAAGAAGATGTCAGGTACAGCAGAGTCAGGGTAATTCTCCCAAATGGATCACGAGTGCTTCTGAATGCTTCCAAGTAGAAGTCGAGTGCTCCTGAGTAGAAGCCGAGTCTCCCGGGTGGATGTCGAGTCGGGACACAAGTTGCCCAAATCGTTGAGTCAGGAAATGAAGATGTCGAGTCGGGAAGGGTTCCCAATTGCTCGGAAACTGAGTCGTCGAGACCTGCGTTCAATGCAGCTTCCTTAAAACAGATTTGCCCCACCTCCGATTATACTTCGAGATTGTGTGGGTTCTATTTCGTAGGATACAATGGCCAATTGTGATCTCCACCAAGCATTAGTCGTTGCGACGAACTCAATGGTACCCAAATGCTATCACAGATATTCTACCAAGCAAAAGATGCACGATCGAGAGGATGAGTAGCGAGGGGGAATGATGGTGGAAGAATTTTCTATTGCTTTTTTCTCTATCTACGCTCTACTCATGACCTCCTTCTTATAATGGAGCTCAAACTTTGGCCGTAGTAATTGGCCGAATAAAGGTCATTCATTGACTTTACTCGCCAGCCTTGAAAGGTCAGCTATTTCAATCGGCAATCCTCTCCCGTGCATTTATTCACATCATATGTATTGTGCAATAATATAAGCCAACTAATTAGCCATGAAATTTTCAATGTAGAATTAAAAAACCATACACAAAGAAGCCCTTCATCCAACTTTTATTATTTTCCATTCAAATTCCTACATCTACAACATTCTCCAACCAGCGCTGAACCAGATCAACAATAACCATAGTAATTGTATATGTGTAGTGACTTCTCATGCCAGAGTTCACGGCGATTTACACTACCTCAAAACCTCTTTTGAAATCGATTTGTAAGATTAAAATTAAAGTTTTTTTTCTTAAAATTTTACGTTTATATGACATTATATTAAAAGATGAGTAATTTTCAATATCTCGAGTGGAAGAAATTTTAAATTTCTTTAGTAGTTATTTTAATTTTTGGAAGAAACTTTACAAATTGTGCTAAGGCATAATTCGATTATAAAAAAAAAAAAATTATATGATTTAGTTAAAGCTGAATATAAGGGATTTGATTTAATTTATAATTTTTGTAAGTCCTTTCGCTTATTTAATTGGAAGTCTTTATTTAATTTAAAATTATTATATTTTAATGATCTGTATGTAATAAATATTATAAAGAGACAGTATATTTATTCATTGAATGGATAAGAGAAAAGATAAATTGAAGTATAACCAACACAATTTTAAAAAGGTTGGATTTATTTTTCTTTCCATGGATTATTATTATTTTCATTACATTTCTAGTTAAATTCCAGTTCCCTTTGAAGGAAATTTGCGGTTTGTTCCCTTTAAAGATCACTTGGTCAGGAATTTATGCACATCATGAATACAGCTTTATTCTTGTCTCAATTGTTCTACGGCAAATGGGGCAGGAGCTGAGAAGTGACCCACAATCGTGACATATCTGGTGCAGGTTCAAACATATAGTCAATAATAACACTAAAAAAAAAAATCTTCTATCATAATAAATTGTGCTGGCTCAAACCTGATGGCCACAGCCAAATGCCATGTTCTTCAGGTTGGAAAGACAAACTGGACAAACCTGCCAATGATCCAAGTAATAGATTCAGGCACTCAAATCAAAGCTTCAACTGCTTTTGATTATTGTGAATGCTTTGGTTAAATGAATTGTTTCGATTAAGCGAGGTTCTGCATGATTAACTCCCTCATTTGAGATCATCCATCTGATTTCAAACATATGATTTGTTCAATAGCTTTTACCTGAGTGTCTGAAGAGGTACTTGCAGCTGGTGCTGATGGAGCAGGAGTTGTACTATGACTAGAATAAGACGATGAGCTCTGCATAGAACCAGGCGAAGGAGGTACTGAATTGGGAACAGTAGCAGGAGGTGGAAGAGCCACTCTTCTTGGTGATGTTCTAGCATGCTGACTGCTCATGTGACAAGGTAGACATCACAAAAGTTAGATATCATGGAGTAAACGTTTACTCAAGAAAGATTGATGATTTTTTTTCCAGGACATTTTTATCTGCATACCCCAAAATCCCAAGATCCAGTGTTGCTCTGTACTGCAAAGGTATTTCCATGAGCGCTGCAAGAGCAAACTCAGCCTCTTTAAGGCTTTCTGGTGCATTCTTGGACATAATTTCAGTGAAATTCACAAACTACAAAAACAGTTGTTTTTTTTAGGTTCTATTATCATTTGTGACTCGTGTTTGTGAAAGGATAAACAGTGAACACATTGCTCTGTTAAATATTTTTAACCTGGAAATTGTCGAAAGATCTAGCAGGTATGTTGTCGTCAAATTCATGCATCGTGTCCCATGGTCCATCTCCAACTCCAACTAAAATAATGGACAAGGGATACTTGCTGCAGCAGGATTTGAAGCAAATAAGGATCATCATTTCCTCAGTATAATAACAATTCATTGTTGAACATTGTACACAAACTATTGCATTTTTATATGATTAAACTTCCTACTGTGGCATGCTGTTGACAGTTTCAATTGAATGGTGATTGGTTCCATTTTATTGACATGAACATAAAAAAGAAAAAAACACTGAAGACTGAATTTACCTAGCTTTGACAATAGCATCAACCGTCTTCTGTTCTTGGGGATTTACACTTCTTGTTACCTGCTTCAATATGACATTCTTGAATATCCAAAAAGAGAATCATATTTTGGCAAAGTAATGTCCGGATAAAGTTGTTCTTGTTATTTCATACCTGACCATCAGCAATTATCAATAGAACATGGTATTGCCCTCCACTCTGCTCCACAATGGTCATGGCCATTTCAATAATTGGTGCAAAAGATGTCGGTCCTAGAACCAAATATGTCAGATTCAATTAAATGACTTCCAAAAGCTACTATTTACACTGGAATAAAAAAGAAAGTGTGAGCTGAATGCATAAGTACCAGATAATTGCACAAACGGAGCGATTTCTCGATACCGATCTAAAGCTTCCTCGAATCCATGGCACGGTCTGTTCCCTGGGTAGAAGCTAAATACATCTTGGTCATGGGTAGATGCTGCACCAGTAGTCAAGCCATGGATTTCAAAGGTTAATTAAAAGCTCAAATCAGCCATCACATTGCAGTACCAAGCAGGATGCATGTGTGCTTACCATCTCCGAAACCAAAGCATGGGATTAAGTTATCTTCGTCAAATGATGACAAGGTTCGTCCAATAATGGAAATTGCTTGTTCATAAGGATTTTTAGTAGTTCCAACGTGGTGCAAGCTGCTGCCATGGAACGAGTTCTTACCTGTCGACGGAGACAATCAATTAGATTTGTGCTTTAATGAACACAAGAATCCATCGACCTGTACCTGTCCACTCATTGCTTTTTGTGAAGTCAATTCCTACAATGAGATTCGATGATTCAAGCCCAGATTTTGTCAGCTCCTCTGTTACCTGTTGAAATTGCACGCCACAGAGCAATATAATGTGCGTTAATTATGGGCTTCTCAAACAGCTTTATTCTTCCGTGAAATAAATAAATTACCTGCTGTAAGGAGGTAAAGCCATCGGCTATCCTCGAGAACTTATGTTCCAACTTGGGCTTCTTTACACTGGTCGTGTTAGTTGGAGACAGCGATGGGTGTGCCATGGAATGAAACTCATATGGAGGAGGATGACGGTGATGGTGGTAGTGACTCTGATGGGAAATCCAATATTCATGGGCGTGATCACTTGTGGAGTAAGGCTGCTCTGTGTGCCGTGTCCCATGGTAGGGAGGAGATGAAGATCTTGCTTCCCGCCTTCTGCCTTCGATTGAGCTTTTAGCTCCCATTCTTCTCCAAACTATTCAAAGCGATGGCTTCAACTCCAGGAAAAGCCAGCAACTGTTGCAGATCAAAATCTGGAGTTCATGGATCTTTGTACTTGATTTATATATATATACCAACATATATTGACTCTGACTATGTCTGAGTCGTACAAATTAAGCAAGGACGAATGTTCAGATGCATGCGGACGCGAAATGAAGGAGATGAACAATAACTGTAGGGATTTAGCATCGAATATGCTATGCTAATGACGACAGACTCAGAAATGTTTCTTGTATGACGCTACCGATTAAAAGTTGGTGAAAGATGGGACTTTGAACTGATCTCGATATCGAGAACGAAGCGAAACGTCCAAGTAACTGCAGCATAAGTTTCTCGGAAAGTAAGCGTGAGGCGGCTTTGTTTTTACACCTCGAGCATGAGCAGATCTCCGCGTCTTCCTCTTCGCCTTGGTTCCTTCTTCATCTTGGATTGGATCTCTCCTTTTGATCAGTGATTTCTTTCAATATATCAAAAAAGTTAAATTTCAGGCTCTCAGCACGAGAGTGGGTCAAGCAGGATTTATGCTGTCGTGGATAAGACGTCACATGAATCATCTTATATGACGTCACTGATCAGACGTAATAGATCAGACGTCACATGGTTTGATGATCCATCGTTGACTAAGGACCTTTGCCTTTAGAATTAAATTGACAAGTACTACGTTGAGTCTTTAAAATTGGCAAAATATTTTGTAAAAAAAAAATTAAATGAAAAAAGAATTATATATGTTGTTCTATTATCATTTCTATCTTTTTTTTTTGTGCTTTTAGTTCTAATGATCAAATTTGTTTTTTAATAAAAATATGAAAAACACTCTATTCAAACTAAACTTTCATAAATATCCTTTTATTTCGATCTAAAATAATATAATAATTAGTATCTTTTATCATATTTTATTTCACTTAAGAAATTATTTATAATTCTTTGTATCCCAATTATCTCTTTTATCAATTTTTGATACGTCCAATACTAGTTTTGAGAATTAGCTTGGACAAATGAAAAAAATTATTTACAAGTATTTTAAAATTAAAATAACATTTTGATCCTTCTCAATTTTATTTCTCTAAAAATGTTCTTAAACCCTGTTTTTGGTTTGTTCATGATTCTAAAGTCATCAAGCTGAAATTAATCCTAAAGATTAAAGCCGGACGTGATAATATAATGAAATTTAAGTGCTGAATCTGAAATTTGTAGGAACTTGTATGCTAATATAAGTGGGAAATTAACTATTATGAAATTATTTATTTCGTGAATCACAACAAAATCTTTTTTTTTTATTATTATTTAATTTTTCTATTCTTTTTGTTAAATACTTTGACTAACTTATCTCGGCTCCTAATTTTCGATATATTTAATTATAAAAAGACTCCATAGATTAGTCATCAGTCGTTACAAAGATTCTATAAGTTATTGAATGACATTTCATTCCAGTAATATAATTATTCAAAAATAAAAATTTATTTTATTGTTGTATTTGATTTGTAAAAATTGTATAAATAGTCAATGAGATTTAAAACAAAATAGTATTGAAAAACAGGAAAATTTTAAAAATCCAAACAACTAATACTTAAAATAATAACTAAGTTAGATTTGAAAATTGATTATATTATAAAACTATAGTATATTTTATAGAAATATTGATATTATTGGGTTCATAAGAATAAGAATAATATTAGGGGTGTAAATGAGTCAAGCCGCTTGTAAATTATTCGAAACTCGATTCGATAAAAGCTCGTTTGAGCTCGTTTAATGAGGCTCGTTAAGATAAATAAACCAAGCTTAAGCTTCATAATATTCGACTCGTTAGCTCGTGAACATGTTCGTTAAACTCATAAATCAACTTTTAAATAAAAAAAATAATAGTTTTGATATTGAATTTATAGATTTTACACTCTACTTATGAAAAATATAGACAAATATATTAAATTTATTTATTAGAATAAAATTATAAATTTTAACAAGAATATTATAAGTTTTTAAAATATATAATTTAGTTTTTAATGAATATTTAAATTTATAATTTATATTTATTAAGCTCGTTTAGGCTCGATAAAAGCTCGAATAAGCTCGTTAGTCATGAATATATTCGTTAAATAAAGCTCGAGCTCAGCTCGATTATAAACGAGTCAAACTCAAACATCCAAGAGTTTGGCTCAGCTCGCCTCGATTACACCCCTAAATAGTATTATATATAATGTATTCATAATTATTATTTTTAGAATAGTTATTTTATATGTGATTAAAACATAGCTCAATGTATCAATATTTATACACTTATGCATGATTTTCCAAATCCATATTGTATTTCAGAAATAAGTATTTCTTATCACTACAAGAAAATAGATATTTTGCGACGATGTTTCTCGTCGCTAATACTATTTTTTCGTCATTGAAAAATATTCGAGACGATAAAATTTCATCGCTAGAGTCGTTGTTATAAGCTTGTCGTAAACCTATATTAGCGACGAATTTTTTGTTATCGTTGCTAATAATTTTGCGATGTTAAACTATTCATCGCTAAAGTAAATTACTTCGCCGTAAACTATTTAACGATGATTTAATTAGTATCGTTGCTATAGTTAGTGTTAACGACGATTTTATTGATTACGCCGCTAAAATATTCCCTACAATTTATATAAATTCGTCGCTAAAACTACGTCCCCAATTTCGATAAATGCAGCTAGGTTAGCGACGAATCAAACCAAATTCATCGCCAACGATTATATTAGCGACAAATCAAACCAAATTCGTCGCTAATATTATAGTTTAGTGACAAATTTGGCTTGATTCGTCGCTAACCACTGGTTTTTTTAAAAAGAAATATTTTCGTTTATATCCTGTGTACATATTTATATACATACCAATCATCACAACTATAACAAACTATAACAACAAATTCACAAATACTCTAACATTTAACTCATACTTCAACGCAAATATAATAACAATATTCACAAACCAAATTCAAAACATATTCACAACCAACAATCCAACCAAGTTCACAACCAAAAATCCAAACCAGTTCAAAACAGGTCCAGAACATCATGTTTCTATCCAAAAGTCTACAACATCAAAGCCTTAGACGGAGGAGGAGGTGGTGGAGCTGAAGATGAATCATGGACCAAGGAATCTAATGCTCCAGGTGCCAATCAGTTAAGTATTTGTTCAAACATATATCTTGTCTTGATTTAATTGATGCTAACTTATCTTGGATGTCTTCTCATATGTCAATCTTAACTCTTTTAATATTTTTTTCTCTTCATAATGAGAGTTTGGAATCGCATTTGGTTTTGGAAATGCCCCTTGCAATAATTGAAGTAATATATCAAAAGATTTATTGCTCCACCCATTTAACACTTTCACATGCATTAAATTAACTTGACCAAAAAATTGAATACAGAAAAATTAGTACAAGTGTGATATAACTCTTTTTGTGCTTCTTCAAACATTGAGGTATAACTTCCTCTAATATCATCTGCATTGATATCATCTAATTGAGGTGCACTAGTATTGATATTTTCTGCATTTCTTAAATCAGTAAACATATCTTCAAAATCATCTTCTTCAAAACCACAATCATGTTCCTCTTCATTGACAATATTTATATTAATAGATAATGTAGTAGCTTCTCCGTGAAAATTCCAAACTTTATATAATTTATCAAATCTCCACCTATAAAGATGTCCTCGAACATAATCCAACTCATATTTAAATAAATTGTCACACCTTCTGCATGAACAACGAATTTTGGATAAATTTAAACTTATCATATAATTATCTACCACCTTTAAAAACTGATTTAGCCCATTTATATATTCAGGCTCAATCTGATTCTCAATCATTATCCAACTTTTATACATATTTATAACCTGATTAAATATATAAAAAATTTCATATTTTCAATAAAATAATCCTAAAATTAATTAATAACATCAAAATAACCCTAAAATTATCATCTAAGCAAAAATAAAAATTAAAGATTTGAATTAACAAAGCAAAAAAATAAATTGGACTCAAAATTTAAACTGGCATAAGTGAACATGGAGACTTGAAGTCCGAAATGCCATATTAAATAAATAAAAACTAAAGTATAACCAGAATGCATCACAAAAGGATCATAGGTTGGATGACTAAGAAATTTTCTACACATGTGACCTAACATTACATACTATAAATGACTATATTACCAAAATATTACAATTCTAAACTAGGTATAGCTACTATAATCACCTAGAGACAAGGTTACCAAACTTTCTGAAATCATATGTGGCCAACTAACAACTAGAGATTTGCTGGCACTTGACTTAGTTTACTGGTCACATTTTTATCATACTAGTTGAAAATTTCTATTTGACATGCAACTTATAGATTTGCATTGCCCACCCCATCTCGGCTTCTTGATTTGTGGTAGGTAATAATTTAATTTAGCTTCAAATAATTATTATTTTAATTTGGTACGATTTTATCTGAGACAAAATTTGGTAACATAGAGATTGTTTTTGTTTTCTATGTTCCTATATGTTTGTGTGGTGAAAAGATTTATGTTTTGTATGTTATTTGTTCTAAATAATGATGAAATTATCTTCGTTTGTTTTATTTTGGCTGGATTTGTTGATTTTTGTATGATATTCAAGTCTGGAAATGTGTTTAAATTCAATAATTTCACTTTTTGATATTATGTTGTTACCAACCACTAGTACGTTCATTTTATGAATATTAGAGATTTTATTTTACAATGAATGCGCAGAGTTTATTTGATGTTACATATAGTTTCTTGTATCAATGATTTTTTTTTTTTTGCAGAGTGACTTCACATTTAGTTGATTAATGATGTAAGACTAATGCTTCCTTTGGACCTATGACTTACTCTTTAAGTTTAGTTTTATGACAACTAATTCAAAAGGTGGTAAAGGATAAAAATTATACTTACATTCATATATCAGGGGGGATTGGAGTAACTCAACATGCGGTTTGACTTACATGTCATCTTGTTTATTCAAGACTAGCACAACCTTTTGCAGGGCACCTTAGTTTTTTGATTGGTTGACTTGTTAACCCGAAAGTTGAGCCATTTGAGAAAAGTCTTGTTTGTAAGTTTGTATTCATTCCCCTTGACTAGGAGGGTCCCAAGTCCAACACTGGACCCACTAAACTGCACCGAGAGCTTAGTTTTGTTTTCTTTTTCATATGGTGTAGATTTGTTGCTCAAAATCATAAATATGGCATTTATACCTTAAGTTTGGTTTGACAATCATTTATTTAATAGCTTCAGCTAATAGAAAAAAAAAAATCTACACTCGTCTATTTTTAATTAATAGTACTTGATTGGTATGATCTTTTACATGTGACCTATTTTCAGTGTTAATGATTGAACGGTGAGTACTACAAAATTTTTCAATAAATCAAATCTACAACTAGATTTTGTGATTTCATATGATTAAAAAAGAATGAATATACCTTACTAATAAATAGCAGATTTTCAGAGGGAGTAGTCAGTCTGTTGCCAAATCACCAGAAATAGGAGGGAAGATGAACCTAGATGTGGTGTTTCCGTAAACAATAAATGGACAACGGGTAGGAGGTAGCGTGGATGGTCTCTGCTGGCCGCTGGAAAGTAAAAAAGCAATGAGGGGAAGGCGTCGGAATCGCAGGAGGAGAAGTGCGGCGTAGGATGGCGCAGGAGGCTTCCGTCAGAGTCGTTGGAGTCGCCGGAGAAGAGGTACGCATGGAGAAGAAGAGAAGGTGTGGTGCGAGGAGAAAGACAGAGTGGCGTCGGGTCTGGAAAATTAGGTATTTTAGTGAGTGTTAGCGGCGAGTTAAATATTTCGTCGCTAAAGTAATATGTTAACGACGAATAAGGGTTTTTTCGCCGCTAAAATATCAACGACGACTTTTGAAATAATTTGTCGCTAATATATTAACGAGATTTTAGCATATTTCGTTGTTAATATACGAATATTAGTAGTATTTTTTCCCCACTTTTATTATATTAATTAACGACAAACTCCATATTTCGTCGTTAAAAAAATAGCGACGATTTATTTTCCACATATTCGTCGCTAACACATATTTTTATGAAAAAAATATTTAAAAAAATAATATTTTCGACAAATTAATATGTCGTCGCAAATAGGGATGATTTACTTCGAAATTTAATTTCGTCGCTAAAAAGTCATCGCTATTTTACTTTTTATTTTTTATTTATTTATTTATTTTTTTTGTTTTTGTAGTGTATAGATTTCATTATATAAAAATAGTTAAACTCTTAAAAGAACAAAGCTATTATAAATAAGTAAAATTGATCAGACTAGTTAGGTGAGTCAAACCAAATGAGTTGAACAAACAAGTCAAATTTATTGGTTGATCAAGTCAATCAATTTAAATTAAGAAGTCTAATCAACAAATTAATTTAATCAATCAAGACCCATTTTATAACCAATTTAATCGACAAAGTTAAGCTAGAAAGATTAACATGAGCCAGCAGTTAGATTATTGAAACCGCCACATCAGCGATCCTCCTAGAACCGATCCCACGAATATAGAAATCCTCCTAGAATCGATCCCACGAATATCGAAGAAAATAAATACAAATACACAGCTGAAAGCACATAATCGGGACACTAACACCAGATAATATATAAGCACAGTAGTCAACGCTATTAACTCTTTATATGAAAAAAATATACAGTCTGTCTTTTTTTTAATAAATCGTTTTTACTCAAGCCAGCTGTTTAATAAAAAAAGCAAATAAAATAATTTAAGCTGTTGGTTGAATTTTTTACGTTCACTAGTGACTAGTCATTGTATCATACGAATCAGTTCATCAGAAAAGCAAGCACAAAGACAACCTCCATCGGTTGGCAAACTGCACAACAGCACAAAGACACTGACAATAAAAAAGAGTCTCTATAGCAAATACACTGGCACAAAACTTGGGAGGTATCTTGGAGGCACTTAATAAAAAGACTCTTAGGGAATTAATGCTTATTTAGTTCACTAACAATAGAGGCACTCAATAAAATCCAAATAGGCGTGTTCACAAATTGAAGCACAAGCAAGCATTTAGCAACCACACAAAAGTATATGAAGTTGTAACAACATATATAGGAGATTGTAAAAACCCATTTTCTATGAAATCCCTCACTATGGGTGAGAAGATTTTTAAGCTGATTTTGTGTAGAATCTGATGCCGACGGCCAATCCCAAGATGAGGAGAGGAACCAAAAACTGAAGGATCCTGACAATGAACTCAGATGTTTTGTCCTGGTTGTAGTGCGGTTGCTTTGGAGGAGTGTAGGTTACTTTCTTAGGGATTGTTGTGACATCAATTTGTCCAACATAATAGTCATCCATCATTATCCTTGCAGAAGAGCTATGACCAATATCTTCAAAATCATCAGTTGCATCTTTACCTGACAAAAGGAATACACAAGTCCACCATAAGATATCCTATTAATTAATTATTCAAGCTGCGCATTCTTCCAAATGATTGATTAGTCTATTTACCAGTTGATGACAACAAAACCTCGTCTCCCCCAGGGTGATCCTCTAAGAATTTGGTAACGTCATAAACCTGTAAAAAATAAGAAACACAAAAAGACAACTATTATACGAAACAATGGCACCGCACTAATTGATATACTAAAATCTTCAAACAAAATAATATAATAAATACTAGAAGCAATATATACAACAATAACCACTGTGTTAATTAGTTGAAGTCCACCCTGTGAACCTTATCTCACCTCTAAGCAACGCTATGTTTACATTATTCAACTTATTTTATGACCTGCTATGATCTATTCACATACTGTTACACATAGTAGTATTTTCTTAATTTCTCTTCCATAATGACCTCACATATTAATCTTACCATTCTTACCTCCTTATTCACCTTCCTCAACCTGATCACAGATCCAGCAGGGCCTCACCAATTACCATTCCAAGCTGCCATTGAGCTACATCCCTCCTTCCCAGTGTGCATTTCCAAATCTCAACCTTAACAAACTGATATGTCCAATGGAAAATACTTCATTTCTCTTTATATTTATTTTTCCGTTGTGTTTGACCCACTTGCTTTCTAGTTTTGTTTTCATGACCAAAAATAAGTTTCATTGGATTGTTACTAGTATATGTATAACTAATCAGATACATCTGCATGTCAAAACTGAAACAATTTAACAAGTTTCTAATTAGATACTTTAACGAGTTTCAGTGAAGGGGGTTGGCCCAAGTCAAACTCCTGTAAGTATAATAAAAATGGGCCAGTGTATACACGTGTACATGTGAAAAATATATGAATGGTTAAAATTAGTCTGATTAGGTTAAGTAGCTGGTACATCACAAACTTTCAGAAGAATTAATTGAATTTATTTTCTCAAGATCTTGCCATAATTAAATCAATGATGTATCAGAACAGTTTTAAAAGATTAGGAGACCACTTATTAAAAAAAAGTATAAGATACTAAAAGTACCAAATTTATATGTTTAGTAGCAACCCAATCACAATTAAGTCTAACAGCTTGAATTGCGGATCAAATTGCATAAAAGGCAAAGGAACATGGAATTTGGACAAATAGGTTCATGATGGATGACCAAACAAGCAAACAGAATAGGACACCTAGTAAGCCAGGATATATATGCTAGTACATGTAAACATCAAAATCTGGAGGCAACAGCCATAAAATAAATAACAATAACAAAATCAGCAAAATCCCCCTTCAATATTAAATTCCTGTCTAGGGATTAAAGGTGTACAGGTGCACGTTGTATTATATTATTGTGCAGATCAACAGCAAATCTGGGGGAAAAAAAAATCAGAAACTGAATGTGCCAAACTCCAAATGACATGAAAATGGACATCATCCATTGTAAGATCAGAAACAAAAAACTAACAAAAATTGAAAAATTTAAACTATCAAGAATTAAGTTTGCCATACTTAATACACTATAATCAAACTGTAGTTCAACACAATTAGACTTAACCACAGTGAGAGTGTATCATAATTTCTCTTCTAGATGGTGTATTCTTCTTTCATCAAATAGATAAATAGGCCTTCAGTTAACAGCAAGATAAAGGGGAAAATTTTCCATCTCTGGCCCAATTCTCATTCTTTCTGGCAGCAAACATTTGGAATCAAGTGTATGTTGCTGGCCTTATTTTCATATCTGTGATATCCAACAAACTGGAATCACAAATCATGTTTTTGCAAATTCTCCCACCTAATTGTATTTGTTTCCTGTTTGGATCTAAACATGCAAACCACTTCTCAGGATGCTATTTTCTTGGAATTGGATTGCACAGAAAGACCATTTCCATGCAGCATTATCATAGCATTTCAACCTCTTGGGTTAGAGATGTTATTCACCACAGTCTATTCATTTTTCAATAAAGCCTTTACGAATTGTTTAATATTTGGGTGAATTAGTTTTAAATCAGATGGCATCTTTTAATATTTCATGAAAATGTTCAAAAAAATCGAAGCTTAGTAAACATGTTTCTGTATGCTAAGAAGAGGATTAGGACATCTACAGTTGAGAAACATAGCAATATCGAGCTAAGAAGGAAATTAAACCTGGCGCTATTGCACATAATGCAAAACTGTGCAGGTAACAGAAAACTTCTTAAGAGAGTTATTACACTTGTTTCCTTGAAATGATTATGAATGGAAAAAATTGAATATGTAGAGAAGACAAAAGAAAAGAACGAGAAGATCAAGAAATCATTCCGTGAGTTACATGCATCCTTTAAAATATCCATTTATTACCATCAAAGGATACAACAAAAGGATGATCCATCTGTTGATTTATCCATTCTCTATTCATCCGGCAAATTGTTCAATGGGATATGAAGAGGGAAGAAAAGAAGCTATTTTTAGCGGACCGCCGAAAAACGCAGGGAAAAGCCCGTATTATATATGGTTAAAAAGTAAAGAGAGTAGGATTTTTTTTTATATATACTTTAATTATCTCTCTTTGTAAGGATGGAAATTCTTTTTTCTTCTGAAAGTTAGGGAGCGAAAGAGAGTTTAATCCTATTCAGATGACTAAAAAGGTCATAAGTGGATAGGAGTTAGGTCAGAGGCATTGCAATGCTAAGTTTAATCCTATTCAGATGTAATTCTCAAGGAAAGAAAGACAGTTTCTCTCTCTTATCTTTCTCATGCTTTCTTTTCCTCAAAGGCAGCCTTAATAGTTCAACTACTGCTAATAGACGATAGAATATTTCGTGAGAAAAGAACGGATAACATATTCATCCAACACCATGCTGTTTTGATTAAGATATTTTATTATTTTTTTTATGGGATAGTTCTATCATAATCATAACAGGAAGCTTGGTAGGGATCCAAGATCCAAAACTTACACGGAAAGGTCTCCTTGACAAGATCCAAAAAAAAAATGGAGATCAAAAGGCGGTTCTTTTGCAAAAACAGATCATCGTGCATCATATAATCCCACAAATCAGGGGAGAACAAATATTAGTAGATCTCTCCCAATACAGAAAAGAGAACCAGAGGGACCAACATAATCCAACAGAGAAAAAAAAACCGCAACCTTGCCGTCGATGATGAGCCAACAATCCTTGGAGGTGTTGTGTGTCGAGACCTCAGTCAGGGTGTAGACCTTCACATCGCTCCCCATCTCGCTCCTCCCGATCGCTCTCGCTCCCCGCGAACACGATAAAACGTGGAATCGATGGATCCAAAGAAAAGGAGAGGCAGTGGTGGGTAGGTGAAGCCGCCGTGGCGAGGGTTTGGTGAGGGCTGAGGGGGCGACCGGACGTATTTATTTTTTGTCAAAATGAATATTCGGAAACACAATTGCACATACATCCCTACTATTTTTTAAAATTTTCATATCTAACATAGAATTTGAATAGTTAGTACAATTTAAAAATAAAAATATTAGAAATAAAAGAAAAAATATGAGTTTTTTTTAAATAATCCAACTATTCGATTTTTCGAACAATTAATCCTAGAGATGACTAAGATAAATTTTTTAGATTTATCATCCCACTAAAAAAAATTTACAGTGTACTGTAACTAAAATTTAAATTTTAGATTCTTATTAACTACTTTCTGAATCTAATCATTACATCGTCCAGAGTTTTAAATTATTTTAATTGCACCAAGGTGAGAAGCATTATCGAGTAATTCGAGTTTTAATTGCACCAGATAAAGTCGAATCTGATCTGATTAGTCAGGTCACACACTTGAGATAAAACGACCCAGGAGTCACGTATCTTGTGATTAGAGTATAATTGATCTTTTATCTATTTAATTAAAAAAAATAAAATTTAGCCTAATTTTAAATGGCTGAGTTGTTTGGAGTTAGCAGCTAAACCAGTTTGTTTAAATGTTCCTTTTTCTCTCCTACCTCGGAATTGGTTCCACGTGACTTCATCACATTTCGTTTACTTGCTCTATCTAATTATTATTATTAATTATCTGATAATCTTCATTGCCCCGAGGCTATGCAGCGGAATATCCAGTATAATTTTATCCTCAACTATAAGAGATATATATTCGGAGAGATTTTTTTTTTTCTCGAATGAGACCTGCCATCATAGAATATTAAATTTTTTATTACGAGTTATTATTACTTTTCAATTTATCTTAATAATTAGTGAGAAATTTTTATATGATTAGATCGATATTCTCAGATTTAATGTTATTTAATTTAATATTTAGTCCTCACAAGATGCTAAGTTGACTAAAGGTTGGTAGCTTTATTATAATGGGGTAATTTCCATCTCTAATCACTGATGGTTGGTTATAAGTATTGACGATAGAATTCACATATATTATCAATGATAGCATATGGTATATATAAATATCATTATAAGTGAAAATAGAAAAATACATAAATTAGGACAATAATAAGTATTTCCTAATAATAATTATTCCCTAATAACTAGTGATCCTGTCCGAGCGCTGAGTCTACGGACGCTGGGGACGTGGCACGCTCCGCTGTCTCCGACTAGTAGTGTAGCTCTCCGACAAACCTGCAAGGAAGCCGACCGGGAGGGGTTTCCTGGCGACGGTCCTCCGACGCTCAAGTCAGGCAACGAGAGAGGCAGCGTAATGAGGCTACAGTAAAGATGTGTGCATACCTTCGTCGACGTCTGGGGGTCCTTATATAGAACCTCGGGGAGGCGCGGGCACGCTTCTCTACGCGTGCACGCTTTCCCAAACATACCTTAACAAGCCTCTGTCAGAAAAGTACCTCTGGCGCCATTCCGCAATCGTCCGAGCATATCCCGGATGTGACGGTGGAAGCTTCCGCCGTATGATCCTGTGTACAGCTCGGCCGCCAACTCTGCTACTTGTCGGCGGCAAGCGTCTCGAGGATGATGTTATCCCCTGTCTCCCTTGTCCTCTTGCGTTCCCTGTCTGTTCCAGGGCCGAGCAGGTCGGCCGTTCGACATGCATATGACTTCTGCATCGGGCATATGCTCGGATGAGACTGCTCCCGCCTGTGTTGCCTTGTGCACCGGCCGAACGGACATTCCGGTCGGCCCTTGAAACCTTTTACCTTGAGCATCGGAAACCCGACTCTTAGTCAGGTTGTCTACCTTCGGTTCGGGGGATTCATGCCGGTCGGTCAGCCCACTTCATCCGGTCGGCCGATCTCAGGGTTGAATCTCTTGACCTTTGACCTCCACGTGCCGTTGACCTTTCGCCAATGAGGATCCCCCGTCCTTATAACCGGATCACATGCCTCCCCTTCAAGTCTAGTCGAAGGAGGCGTTAAGGCCGACTGACTGGACTGCCGGTCGGCCTGAATGACATCGCACTACCCCTCTGAAATGTTCCTCCCTCGGCCGCTCGGCCTCCTCCGAGCGCTAGCTCTGCTGCCGTGCCGACCATCATTGCTGACGCCCTTCGGATCTCCTCGGGATTTGTACAAATCTTCTCCATTAAGACCAAGCACGCGCATTGTGCGTCGTAATGGCGCTAATTAAATGCGCCCGTATGACCTGGTGCCACGTGGCGCCCCTGCTGGCGTCACCGTACGGCTCAGCGATGTGTCCGATGGGACATCGGCGGTTTGAAATGAATGGCCCGATGGGGGCCTCGGTTCCTGTGACCTGCATCGGACGGTCGAGGCCGATCGGGCCCGACCTTATAAAGTCGTCGCCTCCTTCCTCCGCCGCATTTCTGCCTTCGCGTTTCTCCGTCTCTCTTTGGTGCTTCCGCGTTCTGGCGACCCCGCTTCTCCGTGTTCCGACGATTCTCCGCCGTCTTCCTTCGATCCCTAGCTTCTTCGTAAGGTTCCTCCTCTTCTCCTCTCTATTTTCCTCGTATTCTTTGTCGAGTTCCCGTCTTCTGGTCCTTGTTTCTCCCATCTTCTCCTTGCCCTGGGTCATTTTCTATTCTCTTGGCTTTTGTTTTCTTGCCCGATCGGATAATGGCCAGTTCATCCTGACCCGTAGAACTCACTTTAGGCCCTTGGTATACTACCATGGAATCTCGCTTCGATCGGCGTGACGTCGAAGCCTTGCTTGACGGTTTTGACATTTCGTCTATCTTTGAACTTATTCTACCCTCTCCAATCGCTCGGCCTCACAAACCGCCGAGGGGAGCCATTTGTTTTTTCCGCGACCAATTCACAGTCGGTCTGCGGTTTCCTCTTCATCCCTTCTTTGCCGATGTTTGCAACTTCTTTGGTCTTCCGCTCGCCCAACTAGTTCCCAACACTTTCCATCTTTTGTGTGGAGTGGTGGTACTGTTCAAGACACACCGCATCCCTCTCCGACCGAAATTTTTTTACTATTTTTATTACCCGAAGCAGTCCAAGATGGGCACCTATCTATTCCAGGCTCGGCCCGGCCTTGTCTTTTTTGATAAACTCCCCTCCTCCAACAAACACCGGAAGGAGTATTACTTTTATCTTCGTTTCCCCGAGCGGGCTCCCTTCCGAACCACATGGCAGGTCGGACCGCCTACCTCTCCCGAGCTAAAAAGATATAAGACCCGACCGGACTATCTCGAGGCTGCGAATCTACTTGCCGGTCTGAAGCTCGATATCAATAAGCTTCTACCTGAAGGCGTGCTATATATATTCGGCCTGAGTCCGAGCCGCACTCCACTTCCGAGTAGCTTCGGTAAGAACTTCACTTGCACATGTACTTTGAGTGCTAACTGATTTTCTTCTTTTTCCTTTGCAGCAAATATCGTCATGGAGTCCGTGATGCAAGGGATTTTGAAGAGGAAAGCCGAGGCGCTCGAGGCGGCCGCCGCCAAAGAGATGGAGCAACTGGGCATCGCTCCGGTTGGCTCTCATGAGGGTGAGAGCGACACACATGCAGAAGAGTCGGCCGCCCAGGCCTCCCTCGTGGAGGTGACGGGAGGCAACACTTCTGTAGGACCGTTAGATTCGATAGAGGGGGGTGAATATCGATTCAAAAAACAAGAGTATAAATACGCAGCGGAAAAGTAAATGAACACAGTTGTTTTTTACTTCGTTCGGAGCCTGTGACGACTCCTACTCGAAGGCCCGTGGTCCTTGACCACTTTCGTTGGGCAATCACTATCAATTCGAATATTACAGAGTTAAGTACAAGAATTGACAGATAAAGAAAATACCGACAATAGAATTAAAACAAAACCAGCACTGAGTCGGAGAGCTTTTCGTGGCGTCGCAAGAGCACAGAGCAGCAGATCTTGGATTCTTAGTTGATATGAAGCTCCACCCTTGCCCCTTCTTTTATATGAAGCTCAGGGCACCCCGGATCCCTTCCAGGCGCCCTGGTGAGACGTGGCAGGTCCAACTAGTGAGCTCCACGTGGCGACGCGCAATCAGGATAAAGTTTGCCTCCCGGGCGCCCGGATCCCTTCCGGGCGCCTGGACCCTGTTTTCCCGCAGAATCCGTCCTGCAAGACAAACGTTAGTCCGGAGGCAAATATATATCCTGTAAAACAGATTGTTAGCACAATTAAAGTTCAACAAAGTAATAGCAAAGAGTATGACTTAGATTACGTCTTTACGAGACCGGAATCTAGTCACGATCTCGACTTAGATATCCGAAATGGATCTAAGCGGATCGACGCCTAATGTTCCTTCCCGGGAGCGTCCTCACCATCACTCCCCTCCAGTGACTTACCTTACTTACCTGCCAGACGTCCGGTCA
Source organism: Zingiber officinale (assembly GCF_018446385.1). Classification (NCBI taxonomy): domain Eukaryota; kingdom Viridiplantae; phylum Streptophyta; class Magnoliopsida; order Zingiberales; family Zingiberaceae; genus Zingiber; species Zingiber officinale. The sequence goes on from NC_056004.1 coordinate 26,762,259, forward strand.
TCCCTTCGACCCGTCTGGACTTCTCGCCAGCTATCCGGTCAGCCCGTTGACCTAGCTGGACTTCTCGCCAAGCGTCCGGTCAGCCCGTCGACCCGCTTGGACTTCTCGCCAGCTATCCGGTCAGCCCGTCGACCTAGCTGGACTTCTCGCCAAGCGTCCGGTCAGCCCGTCGACCCGCTTGGACTTCTTGCCAGCTATCCGGTCAGCCCGTCGACCTAGCTGGACTTCGTGCCAGACATCCGGTCAGCCCGTCGACCTATCTGGACTTCTCCTGCACACTCGATCAAAGTGTCAGACAACAACAAAACTAACTTAACCTATTTGTCATTCATCAAAACCTGGGTTAAATCGTTAGTGCTAACCGCACCAACAACTTCAAACAGGGAGCCAGCCATGCAAGAGGAAGGCTCCGGTCAGGAAGACGAGCAGCCACTCAAGCAAAAGAGGCGCCGGACGGATACACCGTTGTGATCGGCTACTTCTGCTGTTCGCGTGTCCGAGCGGGCGGGGTTCGATTCCCGTGGGAAGACTCCAATGGTGGAGGCATTATCCTCCGATCGGACTCCATCTCTACTAAACTTGCCAGCCGTCCCTATTGAGGCTGTGCCGGTCAGCACTCTTCCACCTGCTTCCCGCCGGGTCCAGCGCTCGGCGATTTTGTTCAAGTTCTCCGCCCCGGCCTCTGCTCCCTCTGCCTCGGCTCACACGACTCCCGGCCGGAGCCGCACCATCAGGGCTACCTTGCACCTCCCTATCGAGGATCTTTTGCCCGAGTCTGATCGGCCGACTGCGCCCGAGCATATGATCACCATGAAGGGGCCCCTCGCCGAGATGTGGGACGATGCTCGGGCTCGTGTTGTGTTAATTCCGCTCGCCAACCTCGCCAACAGCCAAATGCAGCAGGCCACTGGAGTGAGTGTGTTTTCTTCTGTAAGTCCTTTACGTCATCTTTCCGGTCGGCTATTAATAATCTTCTTTATGTCAGAGATGGGTGGAGGAGATCGCGGTCGCCAATCGGCTGTCCATGGTGGACGAAGAGTTGAAGAAGCTGAAGAGCTCGGGTGGCCCGTCCTCCCAGGGCCCCTCATATACTGAGCTGCAGAAAGAGCTCAAGAAGACCCAAGACTTGTTGAAGGCTGAGCAAAAGAAGACGACCGACCAGGCCCATACTTTGGCTGAACTCGAACGACAGGTCAAGACACTTGATCGAAAAATAAGCCTAGCCACCGATCGGAATAAAACGACAGTCTCCGATCTGGAGAAGAAAAACGTCGAGGCCCGGGGTCTGGAGCAACGGGTCAAAGAGCTGATGGAGCAGCTGGACGGTGAGTAGGCGAGCCACTCGAGCGAAGCGCTCAAACATAAGGACGAGCTGAAGAAATTGCAGGAGGCTCTTGAAGCTTCCCAAGCCACCTTCAAGGAGTACCAGGAGGCTGAGCCGAGCCGGTTCATCGTGCTGAGGCAAAACTACATCCGCTCAGACGAGTTCACTGAGAAGGTTTGCAACCGGATGGCAGAGGCCTTTGAACTGGCCATCACTGCCACGTTGGATTACTTGAAGGCCAAGGGTCTCCTCCCGACTTCAGCGGAAATTCCCGCCCGGGAACATGCGGCGCTTCTTGTAACCATTCCCAAGCATATCTTTAATTATTTTGAGTGAATGTGTTTTCAGGAATGCTTCCGATCGGTGTGTCTGTCACGTGGCATCTGTAACCCTTAAACGCTAATTTTAAATGAATGCCCACTCTTGCTGTGTTATCCTCTTATTTCGTGTTCTTTTTTATTATGTCGATCGGTTACTAGACCTTTTACTCGCAGGGAATTTCTTAACTTCTTTGCTTTGTCGATCGATCAAACGCCCCTCCATCTTGCTTGGGATTTTTATGAGCTTTTCGCTCTAAGTGTTTTTCTTTGCCTCGCCGATCGGCCAAACGACCATCCACCCCACCGTGGATTTCTATGAGTTTTTCGCAGTGCTTTCCTTTACCGCGCCGATCGATCAACGAATCTCCATTCTTTCATGGATTCTCTGCCAATGCGTCGTTGAAGTAATTCAAGGGGTTTATAGTCGCCGGTCCGACTCTAGAGTTTAACATCGCCGCTCAACGATCTTCAGGCCGGGGGGTTTATAGTCGCCGGTCCGACTCTAGAGTTTAACGTCGCTGCTCGACGGTCTTCAAGCCGGGGGGTTTATAGTCGCCGATCCGACTCTAGAGTTTAACGTCGCCGCTCGACGGTCTTCAGGCTAGGGGGTTTATAGTCACCGATCCGACTCTAGAGTTTAACGTCGCCGCTCAACGGTCTTCAGGCCGGGGGGTTTATAGTCGCCGGTCCGACTCTAGAGTTTAACGTCGCCGCTCGACGGTCTTCAAGCCGGGGGGTTTATAGTCACCGGTCTGACTCTAGAGTTTAACGTCGCCGCTCGACGGTCTTCAGGCCGGGGGGTTTATAGTCGCCGGTCCGACTCTAAAGTTTAACGTCGCCGCTCGACGGTCTTCAGGCTGGGGGGTTTATAGTCGCCGGTCCGACTCTAGAGTTTAACGTCGCCGCTCGACGGTCTTCAGGCCGGGGGGTTTATAGTTGCCGGTCCGACTCTAGAGTTTAACGTCGCCGCTCGACGGTCTTCAAGATGAGCTTATAGCTCGGGTAATATACTCCCGGCCGAACGACGCGGGGTCTTCGTCATCGAACATTTGGCTCGGATAATATACTCCCGGCCGAACGGCACGGGGTCTTCGTCATTCCTTTATACAACTATCCGATGGGCGCACAATGCTCATGCCCTTGCTTTGTTCTTATAGCTTTCATGCCTGCAGCCAAAAGATACATTCGAACGGCATATTCATGAAATACATTACATCGGCGCACCTTTCATCCGGCCCGATAGGGCTGGAGGTGGTTTGCGCTCCATGGCCTATCCAGCCACCGTCCATCCTCATCCTCCAAGTAGTAGGCTCCCGATCGGAGCTTCTCGACGATTTTGAACGGTCCTGCCCAGGGAGCCTCTAGCTTGCCCACGTCCCCGACCGGTTTCACTTTCTTCCAGACCAAGTCGTCCACCTGGAATGCTCGAGGAATCACGCGACGGTTGTATTTCTGCTTCATTCTTTGCCTGTAGGCCATCAGCCGAACGGACGCATTGGCTCACTCCTCGTCGATCAAGTCCAATTCTAGCTGCCTCCGCTCGAAATTTGCCTCGTCGTAGTTCTGGATCCGGACGGACTCTACACCTACTTCGACTGGGACAACTGCTTCGCCCCCATACACTAGGTGGAACGGTGTTACTCCCGTTCCCTCCTTAAGGGTCGTGCGGATGACCCATAAGACTCCCGGCAGCTCGTCCACCCAGCTTCCTCCCATGTGGTCGAGCCGAGCCCGAAGAATTCGGAGAATCTCCCGGTTGGCAACTTCGGCTTGACCATTGCTCTGGGGATACGCCACAGACGTGAAGTGTTGCTCAATGCCATATCCTTTGCACCATTCCTTGAGCTGATTTCCGACGAACTGTCTCCCGTTGTCCAACACGAGTCGGCGCGGAATGCCGAACCGACAGAGAATGTTTTGCCAGATGAATTTCTTGACCATGTGCTCGGTTATCTTGGCCAATGGCTCAGCCTCCACCCACTTGGAGAAGTAATCTACTGCCACTAATAGAAACTTCCGTTGTCCGGTCGTCATTGGGAAGGGTCCTACGATGTACATGCCCCACTGGTCGAACGGGCAAGACACTGTGGACGCTTTCATTTCTTCCGTCAGCTTGTGCGAGAAATGATGGTACTTCTGACAGGAAAGACAGGTTGCGACGGTCCGAGCGGCGTCCTCATGTAGCGTTGGCCAGAAGTATCCGGTCAGCAGGATCTTCCTAGCCAAAGATCGGCCGCCCGGATGACCTCCGCAAGATCCTTGGTGTACCTCCTGGAGAATGTACTCGGCGTCTTCTGAGCTGACGCATTTTAGCAGCGGTCGGGAGAAAGCCTTTTTATAAAGCTGATCTCTGATGAGAGTGAACTGGCCGACCCTCCTCCTTAGTAGTTGAGCTTCATCCCGATCGGACGGTGAGGCCCCTGAGCGCAGAAACTCCATGATAGCTGTTCTCCAATCGTTTGGGAATGTGAGGTCTTCCATCCGGTCTATATGCGCTACCAAGGATACCTGTTCGATTGGTTGCTGGATGACAACCGGCGATATTAAGCTTGCGAGCTTGGCTAATTCGTCTGCCGCCTAGTTCTCCGCTCGGGGTATCTTCTGGACCACCACCTCGGCGAAGCTGGTCTTGAGTTTCTCAAAGGCCTCTACGTACAATCTGAGTCTTGCATTGTTTATCTCAAAAGCGTCCGTGAGTTGCTGAGCGGCAAGCTGGGAATCCGAGTGGATCATGACCTGACTAGCTCCAACATTCCGTGCGGCTTGCAATCCGGCTATGAGGGCTTCATATTCCGCCTCATTATTGGTTGCCCGATAATCTAGCCAGACGGATAAATGCATCCGCTCTCCCTGAGGCGACAGTAGCATGATCCCAATTCCTCTTCCGAGCTGAGTAGACGATCCGTCTACATATATTTTCCATGTAGCTTCGGGCTTGGGCTTTTGTACTTCGGTCACGAAATCTGCCAAGGACTACGCTTTGATCGCCAAGCGGGGTTGGTATTGGATATCGAATTCGCTAAGCTCCGTTGTCCACTTGATGAGCCGTCCAGATGCTTCAAGGTTCAAGAGTACCCTTGTGAGCGGGCTATTTGTCATCACAATAATGGTGTGCGCCAAGAAATAAGGACGCAACCTCCGAGCGGCCAGAACCAAGGCGAAAGCCAACTTCTCGAGACCAGTGTAGCGAGACTCAGCATCCTTTAAGATATGGCTTAAAAAGTACACTGGCTGCTCCTCGCCGCTCGGCCTTACTAATGCTGAGCCCACAGCATGCTCAGTTGAAGATAAGTAAATGCGAAGCGGCTCGCCTACGGCTGGTTTCGCTAACACGGGTAAGGAATTCAGGTAGGTCTTCAACTCCTCAAACGCCCGATCGCACTCCTCGTCCCATTGAAACTTGGTGGCTTTACGGAGAATCTTGAAAAATGGCAAACTCCGATCGGCGGTCTTAGAGATGAACCTTGACAGCGCTGTTATCCAACTAGTGAGACGCTGTACCTCTCGGAGATTTTGAGGAGGTGGCATGTCCTGCAATGCCTTTATCTTGCTTGGGTTCGCCTCTATGCCCCGCTCGGTCACAATGTAACCCAGGAAGCGCCCGCCTTTTGCTCCGAACAGGCACTTCTGAGGGTTAAGTTTGATGCCATACCTTCTCAATGTTTGGAAGGTCTCCTCCATGTCCGTATAGAGATCGGTCGCCCGGAAGGACTTGATAAGTATGTCGTCCACGTACACTTCTAGGTTGCGTCCGATCTGCTCCCTGAAGACCTTGTTCATCAGCCGCTGATAGGTGGCTCCTGCGTTCTTCAGCCAGAACGACATTACATTGTAGCAGTAGGTGCCGTCCGCCGTGACGAAGCTGACCTTCTCTTGGTCTTCTCGGGCGAGCGACACTTGATGGTAGCCTTGGTATGCATCCAGCATGCATATCAGCTCGCACTCGGCCGTTGAATCCACCAGTTGATCGATCCGGGGCAGGGGGTAGAAGTCCTTTGGGCATGCCTTATTCAAATCCCGAAAGTCGATGCAGACTCTCCACTTGTTGCCCGGTTTGGAGACCAGAACCACATTGACAAGCCAACTCGGGAATTGCACCTCCCTTATGTGGCCGGCCTCTAGAAGTTTTTCGACCTTCGCCTGGATGATTACATTCTGCTCCGCGCTGAAGTCCCTCTTTCTTTGCTTCACCGGCCGAGCATCCGGCCGGACGTGAAGTTCATGCTGCGCCATGCTTGGCGAGACCCCATGCAACTCATGAGTCGACCAAGCGAAGATGTCGTAGTTTTACCGTAGGCATTTGATCAGCTTCTCCTCCAGATCGGATGCTATGAAGGTGGTGGCCTCCGGTCGGGAAGAGTCAATCTGCACCTCCTCTTTTTCTTCATAAACCAAAGAAGGAGGTTTCTCGATTATAGTATTTACCTCGACTCTCGGTACTTTCCGAGCGGACTTGGATTCGGCTCGGACCATCTCCACATAGCATCTCCGAGCCGCCAATTGGTCTCCCCGCACCTCCCCTACTTGATCTTCCACCGGGAACTTAATCTTCTGGCAGAAGGTAAAGACGACCGCCCGGAACTTGTTGAGCGTCGGTCGTCCCAAAATAACGTTGTATGCAGAAGGAGCATCAACCACGATGAAGGTGGTGGTCCTTGTCCTTCTGAGCGGCTCCTCGCCCAACGAGATAACTAGCCGAACTTGGCTGACCGGCAAGACTTCGTTCCCAGTGAACCCGTAGAGGGGGGTCCTCATCGACAAGAGTTCAGCTCGGTTTATTTGTAGTTGGTCGAAGGCGTTCTTGAATATTATGTTGACCGAGCTGTCTGTGTCAATGAAGATGCGGTGAATAGTATAGTTAGCTATTACCGCTCGGAGGATCAGGGCGTCATCGTGTGGGACTTCGACTCCTTCGAGGTCCCTGGGCCCGAAGCTGATCTCGGGTCCGCTCGCCTTCTCCTGGCTGCAGCCGATCGCGTGGATCCTTAGCTGTCTTGCATGTGCCTTCCTGGGTCTGTTGGAATCTCCGTCGGTCGGGCCTCCGGCTATGATGTTGATCTCTCTCCAAGATGCGTTGCCTCTATTTTCCTCCTCCCGAGCAGAAGGTCGAGGTCGTTCGTGTGATGCCCGATGGTGAGCTCCGAGCTACTGACGATGCTGCCGCTCGGGGGATCTCCTTTCTATCCTTTGAACGGGACTCCGTTGTCGATGTTGTCGGTCTGGTGAAGGCGACCGGCGGCGGTAACTCCTCGGCGTGGGATGAGTGATGGGAGGGAGGCTCCGACAATCGCGGGTGTTGTGGGTAGCCGACTGATGGAATGAACAAAACATCGGGGTCCATACCTTCCCCCTGGGCTTGGGCCGATCAGCCGCGATTTGCTGGACGGCGTGCGGCCGAATGTGCTGGTGAGGACGGGCGACTTCGGCTCGAGGTCCTCTGGGGGGCTGGTGGCTGACTGGCTGCTTCCGCTCGGCGGGAGCTGGTCGGTCTCTCTGGGCTTCTTTTCTTCTAACCGCCTGAGCTTCTTCCACATTGATATATTCATTGGCTTTATGCAGCATGCGGTCGTAGTCCCGAGGCGGCTTCCAGATGAGTGATCGGAAGAAGTCACCGTCCACGAGCCCTTGCGTGAACGCGTTCATCATCGTCTCCGAGGTGACCGTTGGAATGTCCATGGACACCTGGTTGAAGCGCTGGATGTACGCTCGGAGCGGCTCCCTCGCGCCTTGCTTGATGGCAAACAGGTTGACGCTTGTCTTCTGGTGGCGCCTGCTGCTTGCAAAATGATGGAGGAACGCCGTTCGAAATTCCTTGAAACTTGTGATGGATCCGTCCGGCAGTCTCCGAAACCACCGATGCGCCGATCCCGAAAGCGTGGTGAGGAACACTCGGCACTTCACACCATCTGTGTATTGATGCAGAGTGGCGGTGCTGTCGAACTTACCCAGGTGATCATCTGGGTCGGTTGTCCCGTTGTACTCCCCGATCGCCGGGGGGGGGGGGGGCGCATAATGCTTCAGCAGCGGGTCGCGAAGAATGGCGTCTGAAAACTGCCAGTTGATCCGCTCGGGTGACGAGTCCGTTTGGGGCGCCTTTCCTTTTCTGACGTCCCGGACGGGTGCTTCGTCCGATGAAGATCCCTTGTCTTGATTAGCTTGCGCTATTTCCGAGGGCGTCTGGAACAGAGCCCGATGGAAAGGTATCGGGGCGGGCGGTGCCCCCATCTGAGTGCCGGCCGGCCCCTTATTTTGCCCCTATATCGAGAGCTGCTCCTGCCTGTCTTCGGGTGGGGCTCGGCCCCCCAAGGCTGATGTCGCTTGTTGTGCTGCCCGCTCAGCCTGAGCTTTCTGCTGCTGCTCCACTATCTTTGCTGCTCGCGCTTGGACGAGTACTTTGAGCTCTTCGGGAGAGAGCGTTACCAGAAGTTGACGTCCAACTTCTTCCATCTTCTCGACTCGGATTCAGGTGCATTCCCATAGACGGCGCCAATTTGATCCTGTCCGAGCGCTGAGTCGACGGATGTTGGGGACATGGCACGCTCCGCTGTCTCCGACTGGTAGTGTAGCTCTCTGACGAACCTGCAAGGAAGCCGAGCCGGAAGGGGATTCCTGGCGACGGCCCTCCGACGCTCAAGTCAGGCAACGAGAGAGGCAGCGTAATGAGGCTACAGTAAAGATGTGTGCATACCTTCGTCGACGTCTGGGGGTCCTTATATAGAACCCCGGGGAGGCGCGGGCACACTTCTCTACGCGTGCACGCTTTCCCAATCATACCTTAACAAGCCTCTGTCAGAAAAGTACCTCTGGCGCCATTCCGCAATCGTCCGAGCATATCCCGGATGTGACGGTGGAAGCTTCCGCCGTATGATCCTGTGTACGGCTCGGCTGCCAACTCTGCTGCTTGTCGACGACAGGCGTCTCGAGGATGATGTTATCCCCTGTCTCCCTTGTCCTCTTGCGTTCCCTATCTATTCCAGGGCCGAGCGGGTCGGCCGCTCGGCATGCATATGACTTCTGCATCGGGCATATGCTCGGATGAGACTGCTCCCGCTTGTGTTGCCTTGTGCACCGGCCGAACGGACATTCCGGTCGGCCCTTGAAACCTTTTCCCTTGAGCATCGACAACCCGACCCCTAGTCGGGTTGTCTACCTTCGGTTCGGGGGATTCATGCCTGTCGGTCAGCCCACTTCATCCGGTCGGCCGATCTCAGGGTTGAATCTCTTGATCTCTGACCTCCACGTGTCGTTGACCTTCCGCCAATGGGGATCCCCCGTCCTTATCACCGGATCAACTAGGAAACAAATAACTATTTTCTAATAATAATTATTCCCTAATAATTAGGAAACAAATAACTATTTACTTATAATAATTATTTTCTAATACGCTCTCTCAAGATGGTGTCCTAGAAATGACACCAATCTTGTTACAAATAGCAAACAACCGAGGTCGAGAAAGCGACTTTGTAAGTGCATCAGTCAACTGATCCTTAGCAGTAATATGAGTAACTCATAGTTCGGAGGCCTGCACCAGATCACGAACAAAGTGATAGTCAATAGTCAGATGCTTCTGTTGGTGCAATCGACCTCCAAGGTTTTAATGTCAGACAAATATGTTTAAGTATACTTAAGTATGTTTAAGTATGGAGCTTGATCAAGGGAAGTCCTAGTTGTATGCTAGGCAAGGGGAGAAATATCGGTATATCGTGGAAGCCAGGTGGATAGGTCGGGAGGACTTGATCCCTGGGTAGCCGAATACTATGTCTTGGTGAGTAAAGCCAAGTGGAGAAAATCCTAGGGGGTGGTAATCTTAGGTCCTGGTGAGTGAAGCCAGGTTGAGAAAACTCTAGGGGGTGGTAACCTTAGGTCCTGGCGAGTGAAGCCAGGTTGAGAAAATCTTAGGGGGTGGTAACCTTAGGTAACGAGAAGTCTTGGAGGAGTCAACTCCAAGCAAGGTTGATCAGATGGTTTCCGGTCGACCGCGCGCGGTCGACTGAACCAGCGGATCTCGGTAAATCTAGGTTTAGGTTTACCATTATTTTCTGTATTATTATTGTTGTTTGCTAATATAATATTGAAGGAAAAGTCTTAGTGGATCAGGCGATCAGACACTAAGCAGGCAAAAGTCCAAGCAGGTCTGGAGGACCATGTTTGGCAGGTAAGTTGAGGTAAGCAACTGGAGGAGAGACAGTGAGATCGAGTTCCTGAAGGGAACAATCTAAGGTCGTTGATCCAACTGAAGAAACCGGGTAGATTTCTAAGTTGAGATCAAGACAGTTCTACTGTCTTATATTATTACTCATGCATTGTAACGATCCCCTCCTTTTTCTCTGGTCTGTAAAAGTGGTCGTTACTTAACTATAAACTTTACTTAACTAGTGTTGCTCACGCTATTGATAGTGATACTTAGAACTCTCCATAATTTGCTAAATATTGATTAGGCATGCAGGGAGCATTTCTAATTACTTACAGCATGTGTTTAAGAATACGGCCAAGAAACATTTAAGTTCGTAAGCGCTATCTAGCTTGAAATGTGCAATCAGGTAGCCGCTAAAACATGAAGGGATGTAAGTAGTTCATCTCAACACTCTACTCAAAAGATAAAGAGAGCAACTGAATACCAATCTGCACATGCATGCTACGGCGATACAACTCAAGGAATGAGACTAATGTGTATAGAAATTGGAACGGAAGAATTCTGTGAACAAAACCATCAATACGAACAGAACCATTTCCAGCAATGCAAAAGAAAAAAAAATTAAACTATATGAGTTTCCTATCACTCTAAAAAAAATAGAATCTTAATAACTTTTAGTGAAGTGTCCCAAGGCTTCCATTCATCAGCCACCACACACCCATCGCACGTCCCCTTGTCGCCTTCTTTCACTATAGTTTTCCTTTCCCTTTATCTGCAGTAAGAGGAAATGCAACTATAAGCGGATGCTTAGTAAGCGCTGTCTAACTCACAAAACTCAAGGTGTATATATAACTGTAGGACCGTTAGTTTCGATAGAGGGGGGGTGAATATCGATTCGAAAATATCGAGTAAAAATACGCAGCGGAAAAGTAAATGAACACAGTTGTTTTTACTTCGTTCGGAGCCTGTGACGACTCCTACTCGAAGGCCCGTGGTCCTTGACCACTTTCGTTGGGCAATCACTAGCAATTCGAATATAATTACAAGATGAATACAGGAAAAGCTAATGAAACAAAGTAATACCGACAAGGAAATTAACTAAAAACCGAAGGAGCACTTTGTCGGAGCTTTGTTGGCGTCGCAGCAGAGCAGCAGGACCAGCAGTAGAAGAGTTCTCAGATTGATGATTGATTCTGAAGCTCCTGCCTGGGGCTTCTTTTATATGTTGCTCCGGGCGCCTGGATCCCTTTCGGGCACCTGGAATGTGACGTAGCTGCTCAAACCGTGATGCTCCATGTGGCGACGACTCGGCTGGATATAATTTGCCTTCCGGGCGCCCGGATCCCCTACGGGCACCCGGACCACCTTGTTCCAGAAAACTCCATTTTCCTGCAAAATAAAGTTAGTCCGAGGCAATATATAACCTGCAACATAGATTGTTAGCACATTTTATAATAGTATGAATTAGCACAAGTTAGTATGACTTAGATTCCGTCTTTCCGAGACCGGAATCTAGTCACGATCTCGACTTAGATATCCGAAATGGATCTAAGCCGGATCGACGCCTAATGTTCCCTTCTCGGGAACACGTCCTCGCAGTCACTCCCCTCCAGTGACTTACCTCACTTACCTGCCAGACGTCTTGTCAGCCCGTCGACCCGTCTGGACTTCTCGCCAAGCGTCCGGTCAGCCCGTCGACCCGCTTGGACTTCTCGCCAAGCGTCCGGTCAGCCCGTCGACCCGCTTGGACTTCTCGCCAAGCGTCCAGTCAGCCCGTCGACCCGCTTGGACTTCTCGCCAACTATCCGGTCAGCCCGTTGACCTAGCTGGACTTCGTGCCAGACATCCGGTCAGCCCGTCGACCTGTCTGGACTTCTCCTGCACACTCGATCAAAGTGTCAGACAACAACAAAACTAACTTAACCTATTTGTCATTCATCAAAACCTAGGTTAAATCGTTAGTGCTAATCGCACCAACAATCTCCCCTTTTTGATAGAATGACAACCTGGTTAAGTTAGTGAAAGAACGCAAAAAACAGGTACATCAGTTTTAAAGTTAGTTTTAGTGTTTTTTCAATTTGGTTTATCTAACTTAACCGCCTAACCCTCCCCCTTTGGCATTCATAAAAAAAAATAAGGGTAAACAATCATAGTGTAGAGTTACTGAAAATAATAACACCTAATCTTGAAAAATATCTGAGTTTGGTTCAAAATTCAAGGATAAAAGTACAATTTTTAAATCCAAGAAAAAATCAAGTTGACTTGGGGGAGACAAGTTGAATTTTGAAAAGTATAAATTTAAAGTTAATCAAGTTTTAACTTTTCAAGCGTGTAAAATTTTTAAACAGGTTTTTCAACTTTTCAAAAGGTAAATTTTCTTTTCAGGTTTAAGTAAATTAAACAAGGCACAAATTAAACAAGTAAGATTAAATTTGTCAAAATAAATTTTTAAGGCTAGTTTGATGAAAAATTAAACAAAATTTTTAATTAATTTCTCCCCCTGAACTTGATACGTAAATTTAAACAGCTGTCTAACCAATTAGGTACTAACTAACTATCAGAAGATAGTAGCTTTCACTTGGTTAGTCAGATTAAGGTGATTATAAACAGTCAGTGTTTGACTTGACTGATGATCTTAATCTGATTACTGTCTGATTTGTATTTAACGTCCAGACTTATACTGATGCACTGAAATAAGCATCTTAAGTCCAGACAGTTGTCCTATGCATCTCACCCCTTTCTATGTTTGTCAAACACAAGCAAGGTAAACCTAAGGTGTTGGTGAGATGCTCAAAAACTAGTCCTATGGGTACATGTTTTCTAAGAATTCAAAACTAGTCTAAGGCCAAAACTGTTTTTGAAAATCTAAAAATAGAAAGTTTTGAAAACAAACAAGTTTAACTTATAATTTGAAAGAATTATTTTTGAAACCAATTTTGAAATTTAAAATTCCTAGTCTATCAAGATAGAACATAATCAATGTAAGTCTGAAATATTACTAGATAGAAAAATATTTTACAGGTAGTGTAGCTACAGAAGTGAGTCATAACTAGATCTACTGAGATGATGAAGGGGGTGGTCCAGATCCCAAGGATCGGAGAAGCGCCATCAGCTCAGTGTGTCGGGTATCCCCGGCAGCTCGTAACTCGGCAACCTCTCGCCGAATGTCTCGATGAAAATCAGAGTTCTCCTGCTGGAGACTCGCCATAGCTCTCTCTAGTCCGGTCATACGGTCGGCTAGAGTGCGGGGAGCGTGACGTGGTGCTCGAGCTCGGGGCGGTGGTGGAGCCGGTGCGGCTTCCTCTGGAAATAGTGCGAGCATGAACTCGTCCACCTGTGAGTCTGGCTGGTGCTGTGCCCCCCTCCGCCAAGACATAGTCCCGTCATTTCTATCTATCTGGACACCAGCTAGGGAGAAGTTCTGAGCTGCTATAACATCGAACTTGGTCATATGGGCAATGTCTCCTCTAGTGACATCAATGTGCAACGAGGACATATAGGCTGTCAGAATGTGACCAAATGGCATATGGACTCGTCTATCAGTCACGAATCCAGCTGAGTAGATAATGGTGGAGAAGATATGTAGGCTGATGTCAATATCTAACCTATGACTCAGGGCATAGAGTAAGAACGAATGGAATGGGCGCATCACAGCGATGTCCCGAGTAGTCAGTGGTAAAATGCAAATGACTAAAACCCTATAAAGAGCGTAGTCCTGAACCCGAAGTTCTACTGACCTAAACTGTGTCACAGTGGGATCTCGCTCTCCCAAAAAAAAATACGAATAAATCGTATCGAGAGTAATATGTGAGTAGGGATCTCCGAATGGTAGATCTCTGGGAGGATAGCACAAAAAGGAACAAGTAGATGGAAGCAACCCTAAAAACTCTCGAATAGTCGTAGGGGAAAATGTGATATCAGTGCCCGCTGCCCTAGTGGTATAGGTGAGATCGTCTACTTTCACTAGGTTATTGCAAAATTCGGCACACAAACTTATGTTTATTGAACTGGTACATTCGACAAGGTTCTTTAAGTTATAGTGGTCTATAACTTCTAAAACGGAGGGACATGACCCTAGCAAGAACGATCTATCTATGCAGCTAGTCCTAATGGCCTTATAAATGGTTGACTCAAACTTAATCCTTAGTTCTTCTGTGGGAAACCTAGGGTCAGTGGAGGGTCCAGCACCAGTATTTGTTCGTTTCCTACTGTATATATATAAGAAATATTCTAAGAAAAACTTGAGAAGTCAAATTCTAAAAACTTTTAACGAGGGGAAGAGGTTTTACCGAGGAGCCATCGAAAAATACAGATCTGACGACCTCGGTTGAATCGCAGCAGCGTTCACCGCAAGAAAATTTTGATTTAAAGTACTTTCGCACTGAGGTTCAGAGTGAACCTTGGCAAAAGTGAGAATTGGTGAGGCAAAGGTTGGGGGCGCCTGCTGCCCCTTATTTATAGGGGACTCCGGGCGCCCGGATCCCTTCCGGGCGCTCGGGGTTGATTTAGGGCGGGGCGCACGGATCCCCTTCCGAGCGCCCGCCCCTGGTTTTTGACCTTTTTTTTTTTTTTTTTTTTTGGAGATTAGGTTTGAAGTTAAGTTTTAAAATTTTGAAATAGTTTTTAAGTTTAAAATTTTGACATTAAAATTTTGAAATTAATTTTTAAGTTTAAAATTAAAATTTTGAAATTAACTTTTAAGTTTAAAATTAAAATTTTGAAATTAATTTTTAAGTTTAAAATTAAAATATTGAAATTAACTTTTAAAATTAAAATTTTGAAATTAATTTTAAAGTTTAAAATTAAAATTTTGAAATTAACTTTTAAGTTTAAAATTAAAATTTTGAAATTAATTTTTTAAGTAATTTTTTAAGTTTAAAATTAAAATTTTGAAATTAACTTTTAAGTTTAAAATTAAAAATTTGAAATTAACTTTCAAGTTTAAAATTAAAATTTTGAAATTAATTTTTTAAGTTTAAAATTAAATTAATTTTTAAGTTTAAAATTAAAATTTTGAGTTTAAAATTAAAATTTTGAAATTAACTTTTAAGTTTAAAATTAAAATTTTGAAATTAACTTTTAAGTTTAAAATTAAAATTTTGAAATTAATTTTTAAGTTTAAAATTAAAATTTTGAAATTAACTTTTAAGTTTAAAATTAAAATTTTAAAATTAATTTTTAAGTTTAAAATTAAAATTTTGAAATAAATTTTTTAAGTTTAAAATTAAAATTTTGAAATTAATTTTTTAAGTTTAAAATTAAAATTTTGAAATTAATTTTTAAGTTTAAAATTAAAATTTTGAAATTAATTTTTTAAGTAATTTTTTAAGTTTAAAATTAAAATTTTGAAATTAATTTTTAAAGTTTAAAATTAAAATTTTGAAATTAATTTTTAAGTTTAAAATTAAAATTTTGAAATTAATTTTTTAAGTTTAAAATTAAAATTTTGAAATTAATTTTTTAAGTTTAAAATTAAAATTTTGAAATTAACTTTTAAGTTTAAAATTAAAATTTTGAAATTAATTTTTTAAGTTTAAAATTAAAATTTTGAAATTAATTTTTAAGTTTAAAATTAAAATTTTGAAATTAATTTTTTAAGTTTGAAATTAAAATTTTGAAATTAATTTTTTAAGTTTAAAATTAAAATTTTGAAATTAATTTTTAAGTTTAAAATTAAAATTTTGAAATTGATTTTTAAGTTTAAAATTAAAACTTTGAAATTGATTTTTTTAAGTTTAAAATTAAAATTTTGAAATTAATTTTTAAGTTTAAAATTAAAATTTTGAAATTAATTTTTTATGTTTTAAGTTTAAAATTAAAATTTTGAAATTAATTTTTTAAGTTTAAAATTAAAATTTTGAAATTAATTTTTTAAGTTTAAAATTAAAATTTTGAAATTAATTTTTTAAGTTTAAAATTAAAATTTTGAAATTAACTTTTAAGTTTAAAATTAAAATTTTGAAATAAATTTTTAAGTTTAAAATTAAAATTTTGAAATTCATTTTTTAGTTTAGAAATAAAACTTTGAAATTAATTTTTTTAAGTTTAAAATTAAAATTTTGAAATTAATTTTTTAAGTTTGAAATTAAAATTTTGAAAATAATTTTTTAAGTTTAAAATTAAAATTTTGAAATTAATTTTTTAAGTTAAAATTTTTTTTAAACCTTATTCATCTCACCCGATCTATATTATCAATCAGGGAATCCTATGATTTTGTGAGATAAAATTAGATTTTTACTTATGGAGTTTTGGTTTAACTTGTGTTAGATTCAGATTTAGCTTTGGTCTCCACAAATAGGCATTCTTCGGATAAATTTCTAAGCTTGGTGAGTCACATGGACGTCATTAGAAGTAACCAACCTTTCGAGATTTTCCGAATAGTCCTATCCACGGAGCTTAGTACTAAATCTTGGTCTAACTGATTAGGATCCATTTAAGGGTAGCTTCAGTCAGTTCCACTTGGCCAAATGCACCAGATCGAAGCCATATCTTTCTAGACATGCGATGCCCAAGCTTCCCTAACGTACTATCATCCAAAAATTTCACCAGTACCATGATTCAAGTTAAACTTGGTCTCTAATCCAAATAACCCTGCAGGGTTAGTTTGTTTTGGGTTACCCTGTCGGGTAAGTTAGTTTTGGAGGTGCCAGCTATTCTGGAGTCTCCCCCTGAATTATTGGCCATTAATTTAAATTTTGGTTTTAGGTTTGTGTCGATTCTTTTTATAGTTATGGTTAACTTGGTGATAATTTTGTTGATTTTTAAAGTGTTTAGATTTTGAATTTGATTTAGGTTTGTATTTTGGATTTTGGTTTGGTTTATTCGATTTTATATAATGTATTTTTTCTTTAGGTATATAATATTGATTAAGTCTTACTTGCGTGGTCAGACACGCTTTTAGAACCCAAGCTTGATTAGTTGATTTGTATTGAGTTATTAATGACTTAAAAGTTTTATTTGAGTTTGACTTGTATCCGAGTCCGGTTTTATTATAACATGCTTTTTGATTGTTCAGGATTAAGTCAAGATTTTTGATCTTGTTGTGAATTTTTCTAACATTTCTTTTAAATTGTTAATCTCATTTTTTAGTGATAAATTCTCCTCCTCAAGTGTTAGATCTTGAGTTGGATTTGAATTTTTGATTTGTTCTTTGAGGTTTTTATTTTCCTCAATAAGTGACTTGTTTTCATTTTCTATTTTAATTAATTTGCTATTTAAACATGAAATAATTTTAATTTTTTTTTAAAATTAAAATATACCTCATTCGGGCCTTCGAAAATGAGTACGGACTCGTGGCTTGTTTCGGGTTCAGACCCGTCTTCATCTTCCGACTCGTCTTCTGTTTCATCTTCGCGGGCCATCAGTGCGAGGTGGCTCTGATGTTTCTGCTCTTCTTCCTCCGATTCGTCAGAGGAGTCGTCCCACGTTGCTTTGAGTGCCTTCTTTTTGGTTGGCTTTGGTTTGTCGAACTTTAGTTTTGGGCATTCGTTCTTGTAGTGTCCCTTTTTATTGCAGCCGTAGCAAGTCACGTTCTTTTGTTCTGAGGGAGAACTGATCTTTTGAAGGTCCTTTTTGCTGAAGCTCCTTTTTCTCCTAGTTTTCTTACCAAGTTCACCAGGTGTTCTTCGTCTTCAGAATCTTGGTCGGAATCTTCTTCAAATTCAGGCTTGCTTTTCTTTTCTTTGGTGGAACCTGCAAATAAAGCTATACCTTTCTCGGCTCCAGCATTAGTTTGTTCATGTAATTCTAATTCACAAAAAAGCTCATCTAACTTTAACTTAGAAAGATTTTTAGAGATTTTGTAGGCATCCACTATTGATGCCCACAAACTATTACGTGGAAAAGCATTTAATGCGTACCTTATTAAGTCTCTATTTTCCATCTGGTGGCCTATCGCATGAACCCGTTGAGGATGTCCTTGATCTTCGCGTGGAGCTGATTCGCCGTTTCACCTTCTTGCATTTTTATATTAAAAATTTTATTTAAGAGCAAGTCTCGTTTGGTTACCTTAGAGTCGCTCGTTCCCTCGTGCATCTCGATCAATTTGTCCCACAGCTCTTTAGCGTTTTTGTGTGGACCGATTCTGTTCAGTTCTTCTCTTGTCAATCCGCACTGTAGAGTGTTGATCGCTTTATTTTCTGTTGATGCCTTTTTCTTCAAGTCTGCTGTCCAGTCTTCAGGATCCAGTAGATTCCCGGAGTTGTCCACTGGAATTTTGTAGGGTCTCGTAATGCTCATCCACTGGTCGAAGTCTGTTTTGAGGTAGACCTCCATCCGCTTTTTCCAGTACGGAAAATCATCCCCGTTGAAGAGTGGAGGTCGTACTGTGCTGAATCCTTCTGTCTGAGACATTTAAGTCGTGCGCACAGACGAAAGAAACAAAAAAATCTCAAGACTTGGTCTTGGATTAGTAGTGCGGGAAGAGAGAGATAAGTAGTAAAAAAAACTAGATTCGTGTTGCACCAATTTAGATTAATTAAAAAAAATATTAAAGTAATGATATACCAGTTTTAGAATTAAGCGTCGAACTGAAAACAAAAAAAGAACAAAAAATTTCACCCCCAGTTTGATTGGTGGTTACACCAAATCAGAGCGGTACCTGCTCTGATACCACTTGTAGGACCGTTAGTTTCGATAGAGGGGGGGTGAATATCGATTCGAAAATATCGAGTAAAAATACGCAGCGGAAAAGTAAATGAACACAGTTGTTTTTACTTCGTTCGGAGCCTGTGACGACTCCTACTCGAAGGCCCGTGGTCCTTGACCACTTTTGTTGAGCAATCACTAGCAATTCGAATATAATTACAAGATGAATACAGGAAAAGCTAATGAAACAAAGTAATACCGACAAGGAAATTAACTAAAAACCGAAGGAGCACTTTGTCGGAGCTTTGTTGGCGTCGCAGCAGAGCAGCAGGACCAGCAGTAGAAGAGTTCTTAGATTGATGATTGATTCTGAAGCTCCTGCCTGGGGCTTCTTTTATATGTTGCTCCGGGCGCCTGTAATGTGACGTAGCTGCTCAAACCGTGATGCTCCACGTGGCGATGACTCGGCTGGATATAATTTGCCTTCCGGGCGCCCGGATCCCATCCGGGCGCCCGGACCACCTTGTTCCAGAAAACTCCATTTTCCTGCAAAACAAAGTTAGTCCGAGGTAATATATAACCTGCAACATAGATTGTTAGCACATTTTATAATAGTATGAATTAGCACAAGTTAGTATGACTTAGATTCCGTCTTTCCGAGACCGGAATCTAGTCACGATCTCGACTTAGATATCCGAAATGGATCTAAGCCGGATCGACGCCTAATGTTCCCTTCCCGGGAACGCGTCCTCGCAGTCACTCCCCTCCAGTGACTTACCTCACTTACCTGCCAGACGTCCTGTCAGCCCGTCGACCCGTCTGGACTTCTCGCCAAGCGTCCGGTCAGCCCGTCGACCCGCTTGGACTTCTCGCCAAGCGTCCGGTCAGCCCGTCGACCCGCTTGGACTTCTCGCCAGCTATCCAGTTAGCCCGTCGACCTAGCTGGACTTCGTGCCAGACATCCAGTCAGCCCGTCGACCTGTCTGGACTTCTCTTGCACACTCGATCAAAGTGTCAGACAACAACAAAACTAACTTAACCTATTTGTCATTCATCAAAACCTGGGTTAAATCGTTAGTGCTAACCGCACCAACAATAACAATATATGATAAAAACTAAAACTGAATGCTGAAAGGAAATTTGAAACTGAAAAGCTTAAACACATGGCTGTTCGTGACCAGAAATTTCCAAGGAAAACGAAATATGCAATGCCAATTTATGAAGTCATCCACCCTCAACAAAAACCAGCAAAAGAATAAATCTGCACTGCTACTAAATGCTGTTCACGCCTATTTACTGGCAACAACAAATTTTGGACTGCATACTAAAGAGAAAAAAAAACAAACTATGCATGCTTATTAAATCAGTAAAGGATCTAAACTACACGTTAAAAACAAAATGACAAAAGGTCTAACAGCATGGTTAACACACAAGTTGCTCCTACTAAAGAATTCCAAAGAAACTCAAAACTGCATGTCTAAATAAACTGCTAAAGTATCTAACTGAATACTTCTGGAAACTGAGGCTGTTCATGCCCATTGCATAGCACAACCAAAACTAACAGTAAGTGTTGGATCGTAGACGTTCGATAGAGGGGGGGGTGAATATTGAAAAACGTTCGAACAGAAGTAAACGCAGCGGAAAAGTAAAACAATGCTAACACAATTCACTTTACTTGGTTTGGAGTCTGTGTCGACTCCTACTCCAAGGCTCGCGGTCGTTGACCGCTTTCGGTGGGCAATCACTATCAATTCGAATATTACAAAGTTTAAGTACAAGAATTAATAGAGAAAGAAAATACCGACAATAAAATGAAAAACAAAATCAGCACTGAGTCGGAAAGCTTTTCGTGGCGTCGCGAGAGCACAGAGGAGCAGATCTTGGATTCTGAGTTGTTGTTGAAGCTTCACCCCTGCCCCTTCTTTTATATGAGGCTCGGGGTGCCCCGGATCCCTTCCGGGCGCCCTGGTGAGACGTGGCAGGTCCAACCAGCGAGCTCCATGTGGCGACGACGCGTTCAGGATAAACGTTGCCTCTCGGGCGCCCGGACCACCTTTTTCCAGGGAACACTTTTCCTGCAAAACAAGGTTAATCCAAGGCAAATAGATAATGTATATCCTGCAAAATAAAGTGTTAGCACAGTTTATAAGTTCAATATAAAAGGTATGATTTAGATTCCGTCTTTCCGAGACCGGAATCTAGTCATGATCTCGACTTAGATATCCGAAATGGATTTAAGCCGGATCGACGCCTAATGTTCCCTTCCCGAGAACGCATCCTCACAGTCACTCTCTTCCAGTGACTTACCTTTACTCACCTGCCAGACGTCCGATCAGCCCTTCGACCCGTCTGGACTTCTCACCAAATGTCCGGTCAGCCTGTCGACCCGCTTGGACTTCTCGCCAGCTATCCGGTCAGCCTGTCGACCTAGCTGGACTTCTCGCCAAGCGTCCGGTCAGCCCGTCGACCCGCTTGGACTTCGTGCCAGACATCCGGTCAGCCCGTCGACATGTCTGGACTTTGTCTGCACACTCGGTCAGAGTGTTAGATCACGACAAACCTAACTTAAACTGATTTGTCATTCATCAAAACCTGAGTTAGACCGTTAGTGTTAACCGCACAAACAATCTCCCCCTTTTTGATGGAATGACAACCTGGTTAAGTTAGTGGAAAATATGCGAGTAAAAAAGAAAGCATGATTTGGTTTAAGTTAGTTTTTCAAATTTGATATTTTGTTTCTCTAACTTAACGCCTATCCCTCCCCCACCCTTTGACATTCATCAAATAAGGACATAAGTTAAACACTAAAAAATACAGAATACAGTCAGTGTTAAAATGTAAGAAATGATGTCAACTTGGGGGAGTTTAAATTTTTGAAGATTTGTTTAAAACATTAGCTGTAAGATACCGCAAAATTAAATAATAAATGTTATTAGACGAAAAATCTTAATGGATTTTTCAGGAATTTTTAGAAATTTTCTGAGGATTTTTCGGAGCTCGTACGGAGGGGTTTGAGGGGATCAATCGGCGGGTGCAGATAAAGCCTCTTTGGGCTACCCTATCTAAGTGAGGAAATGTTTTAATCATAAAATTCATTTTCTTTTATTTTTCTTTTATTTTTTTCCTCTTTATCGCCGAAAACCCCCTTCCCCGATTCCCTTCCTCCCCGATTTCTTCTCTCCCTCGCGCGAGTTCCTCTCTCCCGAGCCCTCTCTCGCGACTTCTTCTCGCTTGATCGCCGGTCGCCATGAGCTCATCGCCGGCAATAATCCCTCCTCCAGCGTGCCTAGGCCGAGTCTCCCTCCTCCCTCTCCTTCTCGAGGCATGAGGTCTTCGTCCTCTTTCTTTCTTGCGGGCGATCGACGATGATCCGGCGGAGCTAGGGCACGACAGGGGGGAGTTGATTCGCATCTTTCTTGGTGGATCGAGCCCCTCTCAGCTTTTCTATTTGATCTATTCATTGGAGGGGGTTGCGGATCGTCTCCAGTTGAGGTGGATCGCGCGGATCGATTGAGGTAAGGCTTCGTTGGATGATTCTGTGAATTCAAAGACCTTGCTTAATTGGGTTTGTTTGTGATGATCTTCCTGATCTGGATTAGAGGAAACAGAGGATCCGCGTGCTGTGGACGTTTCCTGTTGCCGGCCACTGTCAATTCCACTTCTTGAAGCTGTGGAGGGTTCCTGCTTGGGTTCACTACTGGAAAGGTCACCAATTCAGGCAAAGGTTAGCAGCTCGTGTTCCTTACAGTTGCATTTGGAGGGGAAGTTACGGCAGAATTTAGTTTGGGGTAAGATGTATATTAATTTGGATTAATATTGGATTAAATGCATTGATTGTTTGGCTGCATTGGATGAATTTCATTCTGGAATTTAAGGTGTTAATTGTGGATGGAGGATTGATTGATTATGGGTTGGAATTTGTGGATCAGTGGTTTATTAGGTGTTCTTGCTGGGGTGTATGCATCTGATTTAGTGTTCATAAATTTAGGTGAGTTGTTATTTAATTTTGGGTTGGATTAAGTGTGGTAGATAAATTATGTAAGATTGATTTTGGATGTTTAGTAGAGATGATATAATGGAGTTTATGATCGGTTATGGATTTGAGATTCATTTGTGGATGGAGTTAAATCTAGTTAGATTTATTTGGGTGTGATTAGGGTGTTGCAGGTTGAATTGATTATGGATTGATTAGTTGAAATGGATGAATTGTGTGGGATTGATTCATGGTTAAGGAATTGGAAATCGACTGTGATATATTGATTTGGTTGAATCTTGGATTGATTGTTGGATTTAAGAAGTGTTGATTAGTGAGTTTCGGATTGATTAATAGATTGTATATTTTGTTTGGATCTAGAAGGAGTGTGATCAAGGATCATTTGGAGGATTAATCAGAGATCAGATTTGAGTGGAGTTATCCTGATTGGGTAGGGATTTTATTTAGCTATTTTAATTCATATGAATTTAGCTAAATAAAATATATATATATTGATTGATGCAGGACCTTGATATGGGATGATTATCACGACGTGGGATTTATTCTGGACACGATCTACATATCAAGGCGGGTATTTCTTCTTTTGCCTCTATGTATTTTTTTTGAGCTTAGTGCATGGTTGTTGTTTGACGGATTATGTTGCTTTACCCTATATCGTGTTCGTTTGCTGTTTTCCCTGCTTGATACTTTGCTTGAGCTTAGAGATGATCTAGTTTTATCATATACAGTTTCAACTTTTGATATCTACTCTGCTAGGATTACGCGTGTAGAGTATGTATAGTGGGGATTGTCGAGTTGTTGGATTTATCATGCTGATTTATGCATATAATGTTGATTGTATGTAGCTTGGTATGTATTTTAGGAGTCATCATGTTGACCCTACATTTGCATGTTGTATGTACACACGTGTTTGGTTATGTATTTTTGGAGGAGTTGTGTTGATTGTATGTTTATGGTTTATACACGTATCTGATGTGATTATTATTGGAGGATACATGTTGATTGTACTTACGTTCGGTGCATATGTGTCCAGTGGATTATTGGAGATTTTTGGTTGATTATACGCGTATAGTTGTGTATATGTGTTTGGTGGGATGTGTGGATTTATCATGACGATTATATTCATGTTGTGGAGTGCTTATGTGGAGTTAGAGTTTGCATGGATGATGACGGTGTCTGTATCATGATTATATATATATATCATGTTCATCATTCATTGCATACTGACGACTATCGTCTCTTTTGTAGTTGAGAGGGTTGTCAGTTTTTATAGCTGTCCACTCTACCACTGATGGAGAGTGGTAGCTGGGAGTGGAGCTATGTCCTGTCGCGCTTACTCAGCTGCTCATTGTTTTTACTCTGTCAGCCTCGACCACTCTGGAGTAGTGAGTCTTGAGGGTACAGTAGTCAGGGGGCTTGAGTTGTGAGTGGTCAGGGACCCTTAGCTATGTAGTTAGATAACTACATAGTATACTGTCGCCTCAGTCGCTTTATAGCGGTTACGTGCGTGAGGCTTGTACGGTTTGTCATGGACCCAAGCCTCTCGGCCATACTGGGCTCGTGGTGTCTGGAGAGGTGTCGGGGGTGACCATGGAGCATGCATATGCAGTTATTATTCTTGCATTTGATGCGCGGTGCATCTGCATTGGCATACATGCCTAGTAGATACTAGTTGCATGTGATTGTGATTTGTTGCATTTGGTTGAGATATGATTGTTGCATCTGGTTGCCATGCTGCATACATGTCATTTATTTTACATGTATATGCAGTCGTATCTATATTGCACAGGTGTCATGGGTATATCTGTTGCAGATCCGGTGAGTTTACTGATCATTGTACCATGTGTCATGGGTTCCATGACTTGATCTTGGATTAGTAGTGCGGGAAGAATTAAATAGAAATAACTAAATTGGTGTTGCACCAATTTAGATTTGTTGGAGTGTATACTGAAAGCCTAAGCTTTTGTAAACATTTGTTTTGAATAAAGAATCACATTTGCTCAAATTATCTACATTTGTTTGTAGTTGTTCAATTAATTTATATTGTAGATAACATAGCATGTGGTGTCACATGCAGAAGATGATGTTATCAGTACCTTATAAATTATAAACAGTAGCTCACGACCAAAATGGAAAGGAACAAATCATTAGAAGGTCGTAGTGTAATTAGGTATCAGTTTATCTTGACTGTATAATTACACTAGTACACTTAGAGTGTATTGAGTAGGACCATTTGAGGTCGTTTCTTTTATACTGACTTTATAAAGGAACAAAGACCTCAGCTATTATGGAAGTGTGTGCTCTTAATCCTAATATAATAACAAGCACATATATTTGATATTTATTTCTTTAATTTATCAATGGGTGAGATTTAGTTCGATGAATCAATAAGCCCGATAAATTGGGAAATGATATCACTTATAGTGTGTGTTGTTGATTATAGAAGGAAGCTGTGTCCTAGAGATACTAGGTTGATAATGTCCTCAAGAGGAGCTCATAAGAATTGTCATGTTAAACCCTGCAGGTGGACTTAGTCCGACATGATAATAAGGTTGAGTGGTACTACTCTTGGACTTAGATATTAATTAAATGAGTTGTCAGTAACTCACTTAATTAGTGGACATTCGATATCTTAAACACAGGGAGACTAACACACTCATAATAAGAAGGAGCCTAAAAATGTAATTTGGGATTGGTGCGGTAGTTCAATAATAGTTCTCTAGTGGAATGAATTATTATTGATAAAATTAAGTTGTGTGTTCGGGGCGAACATGGGATGCTTAATTTTATCGGGAGACCAAAACCAATTCCTCCTCTCGGTCCCTATCGTAGCCTCTTATTTATAGAGTACTATATCCACCTATACCCACCTAAAGGGGGCCGACCAAGCTAGCTTGGAAACAAGCTAGGGCCGACCTAAGCATAAATTGGTGTGGCCAGCCCTAGCTTGAACCCAAGCTAGAGGGATCGGCCATATTAAATTAAAAAGGATTTTAATTTTAATTTTTATTATGTGGAAGATATAATTTATTAAAGAGAATTAAAATTAAAATATCTCTCTTGTAAAAGATCTACAAAAGATTAAAGAAAGAGATTAGATCTCTTTCCTTATTTGTAGATTGGTGAGATATTTTATTTTCTCTTTAAAAATTATTCACATATTGTAAAATTAAAATTATAGAAATTTCCTTTTATCAACCATGAAGAGATTTTTGAAGAGAAATTTTATTTTTAAAATTTCCGGAAACAAATTAGGAAGTTTTAATTTGTTGATTAAAACTTGTCTAATTTATTTCTTTTGATGTGGCCGGTCAATATTGTTTTAATTGGAAATTTTATTTTATTTTTCTCAATTAAATCATGTCAAGGAAATTAAGGAAATTTTATTGTAATTAAATTTCCTAATTTGCCTAGGCCAAGGAATATAAAAGAAGGGGTGAGGGTGCCTTCATGGAATAACCTATTTTAT
Organism: Zingiber officinale; assembly: GCF_018446385.1. NCBI lineage: Eukaryota > Viridiplantae > Streptophyta > Magnoliopsida > Zingiberales > Zingiberaceae > Zingiber > Zingiber officinale. Next base: position 26,788,086 of record NC_056004.1, read on the forward strand.
TTCTCTCCCTCTTTTGTTCCTTGGTGTGGCCGGCCATTATCATCCTTCCCCTCTCTTCCTCTTGTAGTGGCCGAACCTCTCTCTTCCCTTGGAGCTCTTGTGGTGGCCGGATACTACTTGGAGAAGAAGAAGAAGAAGGAGAGAAAGCTAGCATCTCTTGGAGCTTGGTTGGTGTTTTGATCTTCTTCCTTGGTGAAGCTTCCTTATTGTTGGCCGAACCTAGCTAGGAGGAGAAGAAGGTGGTTGGTGGTTTCTCATCTCGGAAGATCGTTGCCCACACAACGTCCGAGGTTAGAAGAGGAATACGGTAGAAGATCAAGAGGTCTTTCTAAAAGGTATAACTAGTAATTTTTCTTTCCGCATCATACTAGTTATTTATGGAAATAATACCAAATACAAGAGGCTTACAATTCTAGTATTTCGAATATGTTTTTCGATGTTGTGTTCTTTTGTTTTATTTTTCCTTGTGATTTGATTGTTCTTTTCGGTTAACCTAAAGTTATTTTAGGAAATTAAATATTAGCTTTCCATAAGAGGTTTTGTCTAGTCGGTGGTGGTTACTCCCATATCCAAGAAGGTCATGCGCCTCGCCACGTCAGTACTGGGAACCAATTATGGAAATTAATATTTAATGGAATTAATAACTTAAGGTGACTTGGGTCGAACGTGTTAAGTTCCGCAGGAGATCCAAGTCAAAACCTAAAAGAACAAATAGATTAAGTTTTGGATCAAACATGTTAAGTTCCGCAGGCGATCCAAAATTTAATTTAAAAGAACACATGGTAGCTAGGAAAAAGTTCAGACCTTTGTACAAAATTTTTGTACAGTGGAACCTCTAGGTTTTCCGAGTACCAACCAACAAGATTTAATTATGACGGAAAAAAAATTCCAAAAAGGTAATAATACCAGTTTGGATCTTTACAAAAAACTGAAATCCGAAAAAAAAAAATAAAAAGCAAATCACCCCCTTGTCTGATTGGTGGTTGCACCAAATCAGAGCGGTACCTGCTCTGATACCACTTGTTGGATCGTAGACGTTCGATAGAGGGGGGGTGAATATTGAAAAACGTTCGAACAGAAGTAAACGTAGCAGAAAAGTAAAACAATGCTAACACAATTCACTTTACTTGGTTCGGAGCCTGTGTCGACTCTTACTCCAAGGCCCACGGTCGTTGACCGCTTTCGGTGGGCAATCACTATCAATTCGAATATTACAAAGTTTAAGTACAAGAATTAATAGAGAAAGAAAATACCGACAATAAAATGAAAAACAAAACCAGCACTGAGTCGGAAAGCTTTTCGTGGCGTCGCGAGAGCACAGAGGAGTAGATCTTGGATTCTAATTTGTTGTTGAAGCTTCACCCCTGCCCCTTCTTTTATATGAGGCTCGGGGTGCCCCAGATCCCTTCCGGGCACCCTGGTGAGACGTGGCAGGTCCAACCAGCGAGCTCCACGTGGCGACAACGCGTTCAGGATAAAAGTTGCCTCCCGGGCGCCTGGATCCCTTCCGGGTGCTCGGATCCCCTCCGAGCGCCCGGACCACCTTTTTCCAGGGAACACTTTTCCTACAAAACAAGGTTAGTCCGAGGCAAATAGATAATGTATATCCTGCAAAACAAAGTGTTAGCACAGTTTATAAGTTCAATATAAAAGGTATGACTTAGATTCCGTCTTTCCGAGACCGAAATCTAGTCACGATCTCGACTTAGATATCTGAAATAGATCTAAGTTGGATCGACGCCTAATGTTCCCCTCCCGGGAACGCGTCCTCACAGTCACTCCCTTCCAGTGACTTACCTTTACTCACCTGCCAGACGTTCGGTCAGCCCTTCGACCCGTCTGGACTTCTCGCCAAGCGTCCGGTCAGCCCGTCGACCCGCTTGGACTTCTCGCCAGCTATCCGGTCAGCCAGTCGACCTAGCTAGACTTCTCGCCAAGCGTCCGGTCAGCCCGTCGACCCGGTTGCACTTCGTGCCAGACATCCGGTCAGCTGGTCGACCTGTCTGGACTTTGTCTGCACACTCGGTCAGAGTGTTAGATCCTGACAAACCTAACTTAATTTGATTTGTCATTCATCAAAACCTGAGTTAGACCGTTAGTGCTAACCGCACCAACAGTAAGCTCCTCCGTTCGTGCCCCTTTTATAGCACAATTCAAGCTAAAACCTGCTGGAATTTAAAAACCTATGTACAACTTGTTTCATTTGTTCAAAGCTTATACTTTTATACTTCAAAATAATAATAAATTCTCTCTTGGGCCCAGGCGTAGTACCAAAGCACGCTCCCTAATAGAGGCCAGGGTAGCGAGCCACCGGTCCTACGAGGGTAAAGACCTTGGTCTTACCAGGGCCAAGACCTCGGACTTGGTCACCTGGATTTATTTTTACGACAACCTTAGAAGTCGGGTACAAGCCTCTTAAAATAAAATACTCATTATCTGGTTAGTACTCCTAACACAAAATGCCTCGGCATTCCTTCGAGCACTTGGCGTGCTGCCGATCCCAATTCCAAAATTTGGGGATCCCATCAAGGCCTTGGCCTCTCTTTATTATAGTTACTCATACACCTCTAAAGAGTTTAATAGAACACCTATATTCTACATACAAGCAGATCCTAGGGTTTTTATAGAGCAACAGAATTCTTTAAGCATGCTACAACAGAAATGAAAAGGAGAAGGCAAATCTCGGAACTACTCTTAAACCTCTAACAACCTCAATTCTGTACAGCATGTTCCGGAAGTCAAGAAGGAAAACTAAATCCCTAGCAACCTCAATTCTGTACAGCATATTCCGAAGGTAAAGAAAAGAAAATCGAAGCTCGAAACTACCCTTACTGCAGGTGAGTAACACTTACCTTTGTTCTTGGACTTACAACCGGAAAAAAAACGACTTCTAGGTTTTCAGAGACTTGAAAATTTTGGCAACTTCTTTACGTCTACGCATTCTCCTCGACGAGGTGATCGCGATGGTGTGGAAGGCTCTCGGAGGACACCCTGGATCGGTCGCCGGAGAGAAGCCCTAGGTCCTTCTTCGTTTTCGCCCAAGAGGAGCCGACGCAGTGCGCGAGAGGAGGAGGAGGAGAGGTTTAAGTCACGAGAGAAATAAAACCCAATTCCTCTCTTAACTTATCCCTCTTTATACCTAGGGTATTTCTGTTATCTATTACCACGTAAATTTATTTTTGCCCTCTATTTGATCAGCACGGCCTTGCTGGGTTCTTGGTCGTCCGAAACAACTTAAGGCTTTGCTTAACTAGAGGTCTCCAGTTTGATCCTTGGCTCGACCTCTTTTTGCCTCAACTTTGTTTCTTTTGGTAAAAATACCAAACAAACTCCGAAAATTGCATAAAAATATTCTAAAATTTCTAAAATACTCAATTCTGTACAGCATATTCCGAAGGTAAAGAAAAGGAAATCGAAGCTCGAAACTACCCTTACTACAGGTGAGTAACACTTACCTTTGTTCTTGGACTTACAACCGGAAAAAAAAATGGCTTCTAGGTTTTCTGAGACTTGCAAATTTCGGCAACTTCTTCACGTCTACGCGTTCTCCTCGACGAGGTGATCGCGATGGTGTGGAAGGCTCTCGGAGGACACCCTGGACCGGTCGCCGGAGAGAAGCCCTAGGTCCTTCTTCGTTTTCGCCCAAGAGGAGCCGACGCCGTGCGCGAGAGGAGGAGGAGAGGTTTAGGTCACGAGAGAAATAAAACCCAATTCCTCTCTTAACTTATTCCTCTTTATTCCTAGGGTATTTCTGTTATCTATTACCACATAAATTTATTTTCACCCTCTATTTGATCAGCATGGTCCTGCTGGGTTCTTGGTCATCCAAAACAACTTAAGGCTTTGCTTAACTAGAGGTCTCCGGTTCGATCCTTGGCTCGGCCTCTTTTTGCCTCAACTTTGTTTTTTTTTTTTTTTTTTGGTAAAAATATCAAACGAACTCCAAAAATTATATAAAAATACTCTAAAATTTCTAAAAATCTCTAGAATATTTCTAAAGCATTTCTAAATATTTATAAACACTTTTAGCACTCGTAATGAGGAAATTTGGGTTGTTACAATTCCCCATACCTTATAAAAGTTCGTCCTCGAACTTAGAATAATTCTGAATATCTCTGTCTCATACTGTCCTCACGCTCCCAAGTAGTTTCCTCGCGATTCTGATTTTGCCAAATGACCTTCACTAGTGGTACTTCTTTGTTCCTTAGTCTCTTAACTTCTCTATCCACTATCTGTGTAGGTCTGCTCTCATAGCTAAGATCCTCCTAGATCTGCACTAACTGAGGCTGAATCACTTGGCTAGGGTTGTGGAGGCACTTCTTTAGCATGGAGACATGAAATCCATTGTGTATTGCTGACATGTCTTGTGGTAAGTCCAGCTTGTAAGCTACTTTCCCAATCCTCTCTGTGATCAGGTAGGGCCCTACGTAGCGGGGACTTAACTTGCCCTTTTTGCCAAATCTCATCACTCCCTTCATAGGAGCAACTTTGAGGAAGACTGAATCCCCTACTTGGAACTCAAGTGGCCTACGACGTGCATCAACATAACTTTTCTGCCTACTCTGGGCAGTCTCAATTCTCTGTCTGATTTTCTGTATAGCCTGAGTGGTTTCATCTATCATCTCAGTCTGCCTGCCTAGTTCTAATTCTATCTCTTTTCTTTCTCCAGCCTCCAGCCAGCATATGGGTGATCTGCACTTTCGGCCATACAGTGTCTCGTAAGGTGCCATCTTGATAGTGGCCTGGTAGCTATTGTTGTAGGCGAATTCAGCTAAGTACAGATACTTGCACCAACTTCCCTTGAAATCTAATGCACAAGCCCGGAGCATGTCTTCTAAAATTTGATTTACTTGTTCTGTCTGTCCATCAGTCTGGGGATGGAAGGCTGTGCTGAACTTGAGTTTGGTGCCTAATGCATTCTGAACACACTCTCAAAAATGAGAGGTGAAACGCCCATCCCTATCAGAAACAATCGACTTCGGAACTCCATGAAGTCTGATCACTTCCTTAACATATAGCTGTGCCAACTGCTCTATAGAGTGAGACACCTTGATGGCTAGAAAATGGGCAGACTTTGTCAACCTGTCCACTATCACCCATATCGCATCGTACCCATTAGTGGTCCTTGGAAGAACTGTTATAAAGTCCATGGATATTTTTTCCCACTTCCACTCTGGTATTGGGAGGGGTTGTAGGACTCCTCCTGGTCTCTGGTGCTCTGCTTTGACTCTCTAGCATGTCAGGCAGATATTGACATATTTTGCAACATCTCTCTTGAGTCCAGACCTCCAGAATCTCTGTTTCAAATCTTGATACATCTTGGTGGAACCAGGGTGCATGGAGTACGGTGTACTATGAGCTTCTTCTAGAATCTTCTTTCTCAGTTCCTCATCATTGGGGACATAAAGGCGGCTCCCCTGATAGAGGATTCCACTGTCTGATACCCGAAACTCTGAATTTTCTTCTTTTTGTATCCCTTGCTTGATCTTCTGGATATCTGGATCTTCACTTTGCTTTCTCTGTATATCCTCAAGCAGGATTGACTCTAAGGTCAATGCCTAGAGTTGCCCATAAATAATTTCAACTCCAAAATCTGACAATTCCTTCTGCAGTGACAGTGCTAATGATGACAAGAGCATCAGGGTTGCACTGAATTTTAGGCTTAGTGCATCCGCCACTTTGTTAGCTTTACCTGGGTGGTAGAGGATTTCACAGTCATAATCTTTAACCAACTCTAGCCACCTGCGCTGTCTCATGTTTAAGTCTTTCTGGATAAAGAAATACTTCAAGCTCTGATGGCCTGTGAAGATTCTGCACTGAACCCCATACAAATAATGTCGCTAGAGTTTTAGTGCAAAGACCACAGCTGTCAGCTCAAGGTCATGAGTGGGGTAGTTCTTCTCATAGTCTTTGAGTTGTCTGGAAGCATAAGCTATAACCTTCCCCTCTTGCATGAGTACATCCCCCAGGCCCATCTTGGAAGCATCACTGTATATATCAAAACTCTTATCACTCTCTGGAACAGTCAGAATGGGAGCACTGGTCAGTCTTTTCTTCAATGCTTGGAAACTTTCCTCACATTTGTCTAACCATTCAAACTTCTTGTTCTTCCTAGTTAGAGCTGTTAGTGGAGAGGCTATCCTGGAAAAGTCCTCCACGAATTTTCTATAATATCCAGCTAACCCAAGGAAGCTTCTGATCTCCCTGGCGTTCTTGGGTCTACACCAGTTGTTGACCGCCTCTATTTTGGCAGGATCCACCTGGATGCCTTCTTTAGAAATGATGTGACCTAGAAACGCCATCTACTCTAACCAGAACTCACACTTTGAGAATTTGGCATAAAGCTGTTTTTGCTGTAAGGTCTGCTACTATCCTCAAGTGCGTGTCATACTCCTCTAGGGTTCTTAAATAAATAAGAATGTCGTCGATGAACACGATGACAAATTTGTCGAGATATTCTCTGAACACTCTGTTCATTAAGTCCATGAAGACCGCAGGTGCATTAGTCACATCAAACGGCATGACCACAAACTCGTAGTGTCCATATCTGGTCCTGAAAGTTGTTTTGGGTATATCACTTTCTTTCACTTTCAGTTGGTGATATCCCGAGCGTAAATCTATCTTCGAGAAAACTATGGCCCCTCTTAGCTGATCAAAGAGATTATCTATTCTGGGAAGAGGGTACTTGTTCTTAACTGTTACTTTATTCAGCGCTCTATAATCTATGCACATCCGCATAGATCCATCTTTCTTCTTAATGAACAACACTGGAGCTCCCCATAGTGAATGACTGGGACGGATGAAACATTTGTCAAGCAGCTCTTGGAATTGGTCTTGTAGCTCTTTCAGCTCTGCTGGAGACATCCGGTACGGAGCTTTTGAAATTGGACTGGTGCCAGGAACCAACTCAATTTCAAACTCCACTTCTCTGTTGGGAGGTAGTCCAGGTAGCTCTTCTGGAAATATCTCTGGATACTCACAGACTACCCGAACGTCTTCCTGCTCGGGTCATTTTTGTTCTTCTGTATTCACAATGTATGCAACATAATCAGTACACCCTTTAGCTAACATCTAATGAGCTGTTAGGGAAGAGAGGAATTTCTAGGTCTTCCTCTTCGGCACTCCCGTGAACTCAAAGGATGGTTCACCTTCTGGGCTGAAAATCACTTTCCTTCTGCGGTAGTCCACCGAAGCACTGTACTTGATGAGGAAATCCATACCCAGAATTACGTCGAAATCCTGCATCGCAAGGACTACTAAATTAACATATAGCTCTCGGTCTGAGATTCTGACTGGTACAGCCCGAAGCCACTGGTTGGACTCCATGACTTCCCCAGAAGGTAGGGTTGTTAAGAACTTGGAGTTCATGCTCTCTGTAGGCACCTAGAATTCTTTGTCAAAGGGCACTGATATAAAAGAATGGGTCGCCCCAGTATCAAATAGTACAGTAGCTAAATGTTGAAACATAACTACTTGACCTGTTACGACCGTGGAGGCACTAGCAGCTTCCTCTTTAGTGAGGGAGAATACTCTGGCACTGGCTGGAATTGGTGGGGCTTCCAACCTCCCTTGACTGAGCTGAGGTCCGTCCAGAGTTGCAGGCATGTAGTGTAACTGAGGCTTGCTCCCGTATGGCTCTGCCTGTTGCTGAGGTGCCTTAAACTTGTTAGGGCACGCTTTACCCAGATGTCCTTCTTGACCACACAAATAACACCCGATCTTACCCAAAAGACAGGCTCCTGGATGTAGTCTCCCACATTTGGGACAGGGAGGGAACTTGACCTGCTTGTTTGTTGGACCTCCCTTTTGGCTACCTCCTGTATTCCATAGTTTCCTTTTGTTATCCTTGCCCTTCCAGTTCTGCTTACTTGCCTGGGGTTTCTGACTCCCCGCTGTCTTGTCCTATATCTTGACTGGCTTGAGTTGTGTTTGTTGTGCCTTGATGCTGTTCAGATAGTGCTCAGCGACTAATGCCCTACTGACCAACTCTTCACCAGTCTGTGGCCGGTGAGTTCCACTACTCACATTGAGTGCTATTTCTGGTCTAAACATTCGCAGCATCAGTCTGACTCGTTCCTTCTCTGTACTCACTAACTCTGGGCAGAGACGAGTTAGCCTGTTAAATCTTTTGACTGCTTCTTCTACTGGCAGTTCACCTTGTCTGAATTCTATAAACTCCTCATAATGTTTATTGGTGATCCGTTGGCGGAAGAATTCTTCGAAAAACTCTGTCTCGAAGTCAGCCCAGCTCATCTGGTTGGCTGCTCTCTTGCTCTTAACTCTCTCCCACCACATACGAGCATCTCCAGATAGGCAGAAGGAGGCACACTTGACCTTCTCGGCTTCTGGCCAGTCAAGAAGCTCCATTGTGCTCTCCAGTGTCTTGAACCAAGCTTGGGCATCCCAGGGCTTAGTCGTGCCTGAGAAACTTTTTGGCTTCAACTTCAGCCACTATATCATGTATCCTTCTTGTCGTTTAGGTGCTGTGGCGCCTTCCAGGACAACTGGTTGGACCTCAGCCACCACTGGGGTCTCCACGTTGATAGTTGGGGGAGGGGGAGGAACTGGCTGCTGATTTGTCATCAGATTGGCGATTACTTGTTGCTGCTCTGCTACTTGTTTCTGGAGTTGAGCAATAACTTCAAAGAGATTAGGCTCAGTTGTTCTGGGCTGTTCGTTCTCCTGAGCTCGGTCCTCAGTACGAGCGATACGGGGACGCCCTCTTCTTGCCATCTAGTCATGCAGAGAGAGAAAACTTGAAATCGTCCCTATACTCTCTAGACATATATATATAAACATAGGAAAACAAAACAAGGACTTTTATCTTACTTAAGCACATATAAGCAAATACTTCTAAGGATTTCTCTATACTGCAAATAATAAGGAAAGACATAATAAATAAAAAGAATTTAAGTACTTTCTTACTTGAAGACGACAAGGTTGTGTTAGGACCTTCGGACGCGGCTAGAGAGGGGGGGTGTGAATAGCCGACCCCAAATTCACGTTTCTTCCTACAATTTTAGTTAGCGCAGCGGAAATAAAAGATAGAAACGAAACAGGAGAATATCAAACCTCAAACGCGACGATATAACGAGGTTCGGAGATGATACTCCTACTCCTCGGCGTGTCCGTAAGGTGGACGAATCCTATCAATCCGTCGATGGATGAGACCCCGGAAAACCGGCTAATAAAAACTCCTTCTGGGTGGAGAAACCTCGTCAAAATCTCTCTTGCAACAGCAAGATCGGAGTACAAAGATAAAGCAAGAAGCCAAGAACAATATGAATGTAAAAACACTAGTTTGCTTGCCTTCTCGTCGACTGGTGATGAAGCAACTACTTCACGGATGCCAACAACAGCAGCAACTGATCAGTTGGCGTCCAGCCGAGGGAAGCTCACACGAAGCTTCAACAGTGGAGAGCTCAGTAAAGCTCAGATCGCAGGAGCAAGAAGAAGTCAAAGTCTTATCACCTACCTTTTTTTTTGTAGAGGCCTTCAACCTCGATTCGATTTATATACTGAACCTGCGAAGAAGACAAAGAAGACATAGAAATCTAGCCGTTGTGACTCAACAGCTAGACTTGGACCGATCAGGCTCCACCCTGATCGATCCAGGACGGATCTAATCGGTCTGGGGACCGATCCCAACTCTCACAGAGAGTTGGTTTAGGGCCCTGATCGGTCTGTGGACCGATCAGGCCCTAGGCTGATCGGTCCCCAGACCGATCCCAACTCTCACAGAGAGTTGGTTACAGAGCCCTGATCGGTCTGTGGACCGATCCCTCCTATTCCTTCTCCCAATCTGTTTGGTTACTGATCGGTCAGACCGATCCAGATACCCATAGTATCACTGGATCGGTCAGCAGATCGATCCAATTTCCCAGCCTTAAACCTAAAGCCTTCCTAATCTAGAGAATGAGCTACCGAGCCCTCTCTGACCTAGTCCGGAGAACGAGCTACCGAGCCCTCTCCGACTTCCACGTCCGGTCCAGAGAATGAGCTACCCTCCGGTCCAGAGAACGAGCTACCGAGCCCTCTCGGACCTAGTCAGGAGAGCAGCTCAGAGCCCTCTCCACTCGTCGGTCCATAGAGCGAGCTACGAGGCCCTCTCGACCTAGTTCGGAGAATGAGCTATCGAGCCCTCTCACTCCATCCGATCCGAGCGAACTACAGCCCCTCGGCCTAGTCAGGAGGCAGGCTCACAGCCCTCTTTGACCTAGTCCGGAGAATGAGCTACCGAGCCCTCTCCAACTCCATCCAGTCTAGAGAACGAGCTACCGAGCCCTCTCCGACCTCCCATGCCAAGCTTCCATACTTGGACTTTTCCCCGTGCCAAGCTCCCTACTTGGACTTTTCCCCGTGCCAAGCTCCCTGCTTGGACTTTTTCGTGCCAAGTCTCCATACTTGGACTTTTCCCGAATCAGGTCAACTCAAGTCGGGTCAACTAGGTCAACCTTGACCAAAGGTTGCACCCACAATCCCCCAAGTTCCTATTCTTGTCAAACATCAAAATACAACTTCTCTATTCTTGTCAAACATCAAAATATACCTCGAGTCAGGTCAACTCGAGTCGGGTCACCCAGGTCAACCTTGACCTAAGATTGCACCAACAATCTCCCCCTTTTTGATGTTTGACAAAAACCATAATCAAGTTAGGTTAACCCGATAACCTAACTTCGGTTTTCCAATAGTTCTCCAATGTTCTTCCTTGAACATTCTCTGAACATTCTCCCCAAACTCCAATGTTCTTCCTTGAACATTCTCTGGACATTCTTCCCCTTTTTGACACACATCAAAAAGAGTGAATCAAGGTCAAGAGTTTCTTCCTAATGAAAGTCCCATACCTTTCATTGAAACCCTTAATTTTCCCCTTGATACTAAAATCAACAATCAACTTAGTGATAATTACTTATCAAAAAAAAAAAAACTTGACGAGCAAAAATTCCCCCTAAAAGTCAACTCCCCCTTGACCATTAGGTAAAACTCCCCCTAAAGGTTAACTCCTCCTTGACCATTGCACCAAAAATGTCTTGGAGAGTTTCAACCCTTTAGAAATCTAAAGCAACAACTTCCATAGCTGAAATTTCATACAACAGTCGAAAATCAGCATTTTGGCACGCTCTGATCGGTCACCAGACCGATCAGGACTCCACTGGATCGGTCACCAGACCGATCCACACTGCCCTGGATCGGTCCAGTGACCGGTCCAGACTTCTCTGGACCGATCAGGATCTTCTCTGATCGGTCCACAATTCTCTGATAAGAATTTCTGATTTTTCTCCCGAAATTCAGAAACCCCTAAAAAATTACAGAAAATTCCAAAAATTGTAAAATTTTGAGGATACATTCCTCATAACATATATTATCATGAAAAAAATAGTTTTCTATGAAAATAACTTCCATTTTTAAATCTTGATACAAAGTTCGAAAGACTTTGAAATAGCTCAAGGTTAATCCATCTTTGTATCAACTTGCTCAATGATGAATGCTATCACTAGAAAAGCTTCATCAAGGTTTTTCAAATCAATTTTGAAATGATTTTAAATCATTCAATTTAGGACCACAATCTTAGGGCTACATGACTTGTACGCAAGTTTTCCCTATGATCCTCAATTTCGAATTAGGCTCATCTAGGTACAAGAACTATGCACCTTGATCCTAACTCATCATCCTAATATCTCACACACATCTAAGGTGTATCAAACACATCCAAGTCAATTTTGATGTGAGATATGGGTTTAGGTCATCTTAAGCTAAGTTCTCATGCATTTTCTAAACAACAATTAGATCTCCATATCAAATTGTGTTTTTATCCTTAAATCAATTTAATTGATCATAAATGCAAGAGATGATGACATGACATAAAATAATATCATAAGTGGAAATATGTGCCAATGTCATGATGTCATGGCATAAAGTATGAAACTTAAATAAGGCATGACATATAACTAACCTAAGTATTATCATGACATTTCAAATGATAATAAGTTAAATATGATGTCATGACATGGCATATGACAAACAATGTATGGCAAATAACATATAAAGGTATAGAAAATACCTAATTCTAGCCTTAGTTACCATTTTTGATAATTTTGATCATTTTACCATAAATTCTATATTCCTAAGTGTAATAGACCTAAAATCATATACTAAAGATTTTTAGATCACTATGTGCCAATTAGATTGACCCTAGAAAACTCCTCAAATGTGGTTGGCACATCCTAATCACCTTAGGAATAATTTTTAATTTCATTTTCAAGGCTTGATTACACCTTGAAAATTCCTAAAATGCTACCTTTTGCCATGAGTAGGTTAACTACCTATCCAATTAAGGTTGGCATATCCTAAACCATCTAGCGTGAAGGAATCACACTCCTAGGAACCCAATACCTATTTGAGCTCATTGGGTTCACTAAATATTCACTAGGGATGACTTCCCTAGCAACCCTCCTAATGACCCTCCTAGGCTTTAAAGCCTTGGTCATTTGGGATTCATCAAGATCAACTCTAGGGGTGACTCCCCTTGTGACCTTGGTGATGGTCTTCTTAGCCCTAGGTCTTGTTCCATAATCGAATGGAACATTATGATAAGCGGGCTTGACCACTTGAGACTTAGGTTTGTGACCCAAACCTCTCATGTCCTTGGGCTTTGATTTTTGACCCTTAGATCCTAGAGTTGACTTCTCCAAATTCTTAAGAGTCTTTTCTAAAGTGTCAAGTCTTGACCTCAAGACTTGATTTTCCTTCTTTAATACCTCAAGCTTTAATTTTTCATTTTTTTTTTGAGGTATTTCTAGGCATATGTCTAGTTGTTTTGGGATTCCTATCTAGGTTTTCCTTAACCTTAGATGAGTTAACTCTAGGGTTGGCATTTCTAGCATTGTCCTTATCTAGGCTAACATGTTTGGCACCTAAGCACATGTATCGGTTTCTATGGTTATCATGTTTATCATTATTGACAATTGCAATAAAACTACTAGCATGTGTCTTATTAGAATTGCAAGAATGTGCCTTAAAGGATACCTTAGGGTTTGCCTTAGCTCCCCCCATAGATGTGCTTGGTCTCTTGTCCTTGTGAGGTTACCTCCCCCTTGGACATTGACTCCTATAATGCCCCCTTTGCTTGCATTGGAAGCACACCACGTGCTCCTTGCCCTTGCGTATCGGGACTCCAGCTTCCTTGACTTTTGGTGCCGGTGGAGTCTTCCTAATCCTCTTTGGACATTTACTTTTGTAATGCCCATATTCCCTACACTCAAAGCACATTATATGTAATTTACTTGAAATTAAGTTGCTTGAGTTACCTAAGGTTGAGGATGGATATAAGCTCTCTCCTTCATCCCTTCCGGAGGTAGAGGCTTCTTCTTCTTGCTCCAGTCTTGAAGAAGAACTCTCCTCCTCTTCTTCCTTAGATGTTGAGTAGCCCTCAACTTCTAATTCCATACCTCCATGATGTGAGCTACTTGGCTCACTTGACCCCTCTTCATGACTTGAATTGGAGCTCTCCTCATGGAACTTAGCCAAGTTGTTCCACAACTCCTTGGCATTGTTGTATCCACCTATCTTACACAAGATATCATTAGGTAATGAAAATTCAAAGATTTTCGTTACCTCGTCGTTGATTATGGATTGGTGGATTTGTTCCTTCGTCCACTTCTTCTTCTCGAGAGGTTCTCCTTCTTTATCCACCGGAGAAATAAAACCTACTTGTACACAATTCCAATTTACTAGGTTAGTCATAAGAAAATACTTCATTCTTACCTTCCAATACGCGAAGTCGTCGCGATCGTAGAAGGGTGGAATCGTGACGTCTTCTCCAAGTTGATCCATTCTCTAGCTCGTGCTCCCCCGGGTGTTAATCCGACGAAGAGCGACCTCGCTCTGATACCACTTGTTAGGACCTTCGGACGCGGCTAGAGAGGGGGGGTGTGAATAGTCGACCCCAAATTCACGTTTCTTCCTACAATTTTAGTTAGCGCAGTGGAAATAAAAGATAGAAACGAAACAGGAGAATATCAAACCTCAAACGCGACGATATAACGAGGTTCGGAGATGATACTCCTACTCCTCGGCGTGTCCGTAAGGTGGACGAATCCTATCAATCCGTCGGTGGATGAGACCCCGGAAAACTGGCTAATAAAAACTCCTTCTGGGTGGAGAAACCTCGCCACAATCTCTCTTGCAACAGCAAGATCGGAGTACAAAGATAAAGCAAGAAGCCAAGAACAATATGAATGTAAAAACACTAGTTTGCTTGCCTTCTCGTCGACTGGTGATGAAGCAACTACTTCACGGATGCCAACAACAGCAGCAACTGATCAGTTGGAGTCCAACCGAGGGAAGCTCACACGAAGCTTCAGCAGTGGAGAGTTCAGCAAAGCTCAGATCGCAGGAGCAAGAAGAAGTCAGAGTCTTATCACCTACCTTTTTTTTTGTAGAGGCCTTCAACCTCGATTCGATTTATATACTGAACCTGCGAAGAAGACAAAGAAGACATAGAAATCTAGCCGTTGTGACTCAACGGCTGAACCGATCGGCTCCACCGATCGATCCAGGCGGATCTGATCGATGCGGGGACCGATCGGGCCTAAGCGATCGGTCCCAGGGATCCCAACTCTCAGAGAGTTGGTTGCGAGCCCTGATCGATCTGTGGACCGATCCTCCTATTCCTTCTCCCAATCTGTTTGGTTCGATCGGTCACCGACCGATCGAAGACCTGATGAGAATCGGTGTATCCTTGGATCGGTCGGCGGATCGATCCGATACCATAGTATCCTGGATCGGTCGCAGATCGATCAATTTCCCGACCAAACCTAAAGTCTTCCCGATCTAGAGAGCGAGCTACCAAGCCCTCTCGACCTAGTCCGGAGAACGAGCTACCGAGCCATCTCCGACTTCCACGTCCGGTCGAGAGAACGAGCCCTCTCGACCTAGTCCGGAGAACTAGCTACCGAGCCCTCTCCGATTCGTCCGGTCCGAGAACGAGCTACCGAGCCCCTCTCGACCTGGTCAGGAGAACGAGCTACCGAGCCCTCTCCGACTCCATCCAATCCGAGGAGCTACCGAGGGCCCTCTCGACCTAGTCAGGAGAGCGAGCTCAGATCCCTCTCGGCCTAGTCCAGAGAACGAGCTACCGAGCCCTCTCCGACTCCATCCAGTCTAGAGAACGAGCTACCGAGCCCTCTCCGACCTCCCATGTCAAGCTTCCATACTTGGACTTTTCCCCGTGCCAAGCTCCCTACTTGGACTTTTCCCCGTGCCAAGCTCCCTGCTTGGACTTTTCCGTGCCAAGTCTCCATACTTGGACTTTTCCCGAATCAGGTCAACTCAAGTCGGGTCAACCAGGTCAACCTTGACCAAAGGTTGCACCCACAATCCCCCAAGTTCCTATTCTTGTCAAACATCAAAATACAACTTCTCCATTCTTGTCAAACATCAAAATATACCTCGAGTCAGGTCAAATCGAGTCGGGTCACCCAGGTCAACCTTGACCTAAGGTTGCACCAACAGGTTGGTGCTGATGTGTGTGTGATGCTGGAGAATGGGGACTACTCTGATACCAGCTGTAACGATCCCCTCCTTTTTCTCTGGTCTGTAAAGATGGTCATTACTTAACTATAAACTTTACTTAACTAGTGTTGCTCACGCTATTGATAGTGATACTTAGAACTCTTCATAATTTGCTAAATATTGATTAGGCATGCAGGGAGCATTTCTAATTACTTACAACATGTGTTTAAGAATACGGCCAAGAAACATTTAAGTTCGTAAGCGCTATCTAGCTTGAAACGTGCAATCAGGTAGCCGCTGAAACATGAAGGGATGTAAGTAGTTCATCTCAACACTCTACTCAAAAGATAAAGAGAGCAACTGAATACCAATCTGCACATGCATGCTACGGCGATACAACTCAAGGAATGAGACTAATGTGTATAGCAATTGGAATGGAAGAATTCTGTGAACAAAGCCATCAATACGGACAGAACCATTTCCAGCAATGCAAAAGAAAAAAAAAATTAAACTATCTGAGTTTCCTATCACTCTAAAAAAAATAGAATTTTAATAACTTTTAGTGAAGTGTCCCAAGGCTTCCATTCATCAGCCACCACACACCCATCGCACGTCCCCTTGTCACCTTCTTTCACTATAGCTTTCCTTTCCCTTTATCTGCAGTAAGAGGAAATGCAACTATAAGCATCCGCTTAGTAAGCACTGTCTAACTCACAAAACTCAAGGTGTATATATATCAATATATGACAAAAACTAAAACTGAATGCTGAATGGAAATCTAAAACTGAAAATCTTAAACACATGGTTGTTCGTGACCAAAAATTTCCAAGGAAAACGAAATCTGCAATGCCAATTTATGAAGCCGTCCACCCTCAACAAAAACCAGCAAAAGAATAAATCTGCACTGCTACTAAATGCTGTTCACGCCTATTTACTGGCAACAACAAATTTTGGACTGCATACTAAAGAGAAAAAAAAACAAATTGTGCATGCTTATTAAATCAGTAAAGGATCTAAACTGCACGTTAAAAATAAAATGACAAAAGGTCTAACAGCATGGTTAACACACAAGTTGTTCCTACTAAAGAATTCCACGGAAACTCAAAACTGCATATCTAAATAAACTGCTAAAGTATCTAACTGAATACTTCCGGAAACTGAGGCTGTTCATGCCCATTGCATAGCACAACCAAAACTAACAGTAAGCTCCTCCGTTTGTGCCCCTTTTGTAGCACAATTCAAGCTAAAACCTGCTGGAATTTAGAAACCTATGTACAGCTTGTTTCATTTGTTCAAAGTTTATACTTTTATACTTCAAAATAATAATAAATTCTCTCTTGGGCCCAGGCGTTGTACCAAAGCGCGCTCCCTAATAGAGGCCGGGGTAGCGAGCCACCGGTCCTACGAGGGTAAAGACCTTGGTCTTACCAGGGCCAAGACCTCGGACTTGGTCATCTGGATTTATTTTTACGACAACCTTGGAAGTCGGGTACTAGCCTCTTAAAATAAAATACTTATTATCTGGTTAGTACTCCTAACACAAAATGCCTCGGCATTCCTTCGAGCAATTGGCGTGCTGCCGATCCCAATTCCGAAATTTGGGGATCCCATCAAGGCCTTGGCCTCTCTTTATTATAGCTACTCATACACCTCTAAAGAGTTTAATAGAACACCTATATCCCACATACAAGCAGATCCTATGGTTTTTATAGAGCAACAGAATTCTTTAAGCATGCTACAACAGAAATGAAAAGAAGAAGGCAAATCTCGGAACTACTCTTAAACCTCTAACAACCTCAATTCTGTACAGCATGTTCCGGAAGTCAAGAAGGAAAACTAAATCCCTAGCAACCTCAATTCTATACAGCATATTCCGAAGGTAAAGAAAAGAAAATCGAAGCTCGAAACTATCCTTACTGCAGGTGAGTAACACTTACCTTTGTTCTTGGACTTACAACCGGAAAAAAACGGCTTCAAGGTTTTCGGAGACTTGCAAATTTTGGCAACTTCTTTACGTTTACGTGTTCTCCTCGACGAGGTGATCGCGATGGTGTGGAAGGAGGACACCCTGGACCAGTCGCCGGAGAGAAGCCCTAGGTCCTTCTTCGTTTTCGCCCAAGAGGAGCCGACGCCGTGCGCGAGAGGAGGAGGAGGAGAGGTTTAAGTCACGAGAGAAATAAAACCCAATTCCTCTCTTAACTTATCCCTCTTTATACCTAGGGTATTTCTGTTATCTATTACCACGTAAATTTATTTTCGCCCTCTATTTGATCAGCACGGCCCTGCTGGGTTCTTGGTCATCCGAAACAACTTAAGGCTTTGCTTAACTAGAGGTCTCCAGTTCGATCCTTGGCTCGACCTCTTTTTGCCTCAACTTTGTTTCTTTTGGTAAAAATACCAAACGAATTCCAAAAATTGCATAAAAATACTCTAAAATTTCTAAAAAACTCTAGAATATTTCTAAAGTATTTCTAAATATTTATAAGCACTTTTAGCACTCGTAATGAGGAAATTTGGGTTGTTACATGCATTTTATATTACTGTGCTAATCTTTGTTTTGCAAGATTATTGTCTAACACTATTTTGCAGGTTCGACCCGATCGGTCGACCGAACATGAGGATCGGTCGATCGAACATGAGGATCGGTCGACCGAACATGAGGATCGGTCGACCGAACTAAGTTAACTCAAAGCAGGTATCAGTTCAAACCAAAACAGAGTTTAGTCCGGTCAAAGCTTGATCGGTCGACCGAACCATGATGACTCAGCACAGCCAATTCATCAGCACCGATCAACAGCTAAAGGAAAAGAAGCGGATCGGTCGACCGAACCTATGGATCGGTCGACCGAACCAATCAACATTAATGGTGCATTGAATATTGATCTCGGCAAATCACGACGAACAGGGAAGGAAGCTGATCGGTCGATCGAAAAATGGGATCGGTCGACCGAACCATTAAAGATCAGTTAATGTCAGAGATCGAGCCAGCGTCAGACTCCAGCCAGGAAAGGATGGGAGCTGGTTCGGTCGACCGAACAGAGGGATAGGTCGACCGAACCTCCATTACACCTATAAAATGAGGCTCGAAGTCTGAGGCCAGAACAACTCTTCTGATTATCTCAAACGCTCTTCTTCGCGTACGGATTGTGCTACACATCTTCAATAGCTCAGCAAGTCACTCCATCCGGAAGTATCGACCAAGCTACTTCCTACGCATACTATTGTCGGTATATTTATTTTGTATTGCACTTTATTTTAAATAAGATAGTAGGGTTGTTACTATCTTATACTTCTTGTATCTATACGATCTGCTTCTTTCCGAAGGTTTCGGAAAGAAGAGTTATAGTGATTGTCCATCGGTGCGGTCAAGGACCGCGGGCCTTCGAGTAGGAGTCGAGCTAGGCTCCGAACGAAGTAAACAACTTTGTCCCTTTTCTTATTTTCCGCTGCACGATTCTGATTTAAAAGAAAAAGATAAGTTTTAAAGAAAGAGATACTCACCCCCCCTATCGCTCTCATCCGATCTATCAGCTTCATCTGAGAGTGAAAAATAGGATTAGCTAAAAGATACGTGACACCAAATTATCAGTAAAAAGCACAGCAGACGTGGTAATCAGAAGAAGCAGATCTGTCAAAAGTGAATTAATCCATTGGATCTCAGTTACTGCAGAGGCAATGACACGATATTCAGCCTCAGTCGAAGAGCGTGCAACCGTGCGCCGTTTGGTAGATTTCCAGGAAATCGGATTAGCACCTAGAAAAATAATAAATGCACCCGTAGAACACCGATCATCTGGATCTCCTGCCCAGTCTGCATCGGAGAAACCATGAAGAGTAAAAGGTGTATCCGCAAGAAGACGAATGCTAAGATCCCTAGTACCATTGAGATACTAAAGTAAACGCTTCATAGCACCCCAATGCGTGTCTGAAGGAGCATGCATAAACTATGAAAGCTTGTTGACCGCAAAGGAAATATCAGGACGAGTCATACGGAGATGTTGTAAACCTCCAACCACTTGTCAGAACTTAATCGTATCAAAAGATGAAGACCCATCATGCAAAGTAAGATGAGAGTCAGTAGCAATAGAAGTGGAGACCAGCTTGGAATCAAGCATGTTGTGTTTGGAGAGAAGATCAGTGACATACTTTTGCTGAGACAAGAGAAGACCATTTGAGGTTGGGCGAACTTTAATACCGCAGAAGAGGGAAAGAGCCCCAAGATCCTTAATCACAAATTTTGCATGAAGTTTACATACTATGACGTCAACAGAAGAAGCATCACTCCCTGTAATGATTAGATCATCAACATATACAAGGAAATAAATAACAATATCATCCTGAGAATAAACAAATAAGGAGATGTCAACTCGGGATGCGATAAAGCCAAGAGACACCAAGAAAGCGCGAAACTCCAAATACCAGGCGTGCGGAGCCTGCTTCAGGCCATAAAGCGCCTTATGCAAACAGCACACATGATCCAGAAACTCAGCACTGCGTATACTCGAAAGTTGCACAATATAAACCTCCTCTGCAAGATGACCATTAAGAAACGCATTGTTTACATCAAGTTAGCGAAGACACCACCTCCGATTCACAACCAAACTAAGAACAATGTACATTGTTACTGGATTAATAACAAGTTGAATGTATCATGAAAGTCAGCACCAGGGCATTGATGAAAACCCTTGGCAACAAGGTGAGCCTTATACCGATCAATTGAGCCATCAGAATTACGCTTAATGTGAAACAGCCACTTATTACCTACAAGATTTTGGTCTAACGAAGGTGGGACAAAAATCCAAGTCTGATTACGGAGAAGAGCATCATACTCTTGTTAGAGTGTATACTAAAAGTTTAGCTTCTTGTAAACATTTATTTTGAAATAAAAAATCACATTGGTCTAATGTCTATATTTATATGCTAAGTGTAGTTGTTCAATTAGTTTATATTGTAGAAAACATGGTGTGTGGTGCAACACACAGAAGATCATGTTATCAATTCCTTATAAATTATAAACAGTAGTTCACGACTAAGATGGAAAGGAACAAACCATTAGAATAGTCGTAGTGTAATTTGGTATTAGTTTATCTTAACTATAAAATTACACTAGTACACTCTGAGTATATTGAGCAGGATCATTTAAGGTAAGTTCTTTTTATATTGACTGCATAAAAGAACAAGACCTTTGTTATTATGGAAGTGTGTACTCTTAATCCTGATATAATAACAAGCACATATATTTAGTATTTATTTCTTTGACTTATCAAAGGGTGCGATTTAGTTCGATAAATCAATAGGTCCGATAAGTTGGGAAATGATATTATTTATAGTGTGTGTTGTTAATTATAGAAGGAAACTGTGTCCTAGTAATCTAGGTTGATGATGTCCCCAAGAGGAGTTCATAAGGATTGTCATGTAAACCCTGCAGGTGGACTTAGTCCAACATGACGATAAGGTTGAGTGGTACTACTCTTGGAGCTAGATATTAATTAAGTGAGTTGTTAGTAACTCATTTAATTAGTGGACATTCTATATCTTAAACACAGGGAGACTAACACACTCATGATAAAAAGGAGCCCAAAATATAATTTGAGATTTATGCGGTAGTTCAATAATAATTCTTTAGTGGTAAGAATTATTATTGATGAAATTAAGTTGGGTGTTCAGGGCGAACACGGGAAGCTTAATTTCATCGGGAGACCAAAACCAATTCCTCCTCTCGGTCCATATCGTAACCTCTTATTTATAAAATATTATACTCACTCATACCCACCTTCTTACCCACCTTAAGGTGGCCGGCCAAGCCTAGCTTGGAGCCCAAGCTAGGGCCTGCCAAACCAAGGTGAGTTGGTTTCATTAGGTGGCCGGCCCTAGCTTGAACCTAAGCTTGGTGTGGCCAGCCACATTAAAATAAAAGGATTTTATTTTTTAAAATCTTTTCTTATGTGGAAGCTATGGTTTTAAAAGAGAGTTTAAATTTTAAATCTTTCTTTTTATAGTTTTCTACAAAAGATTAAGTGAAAGATTTGATATATTTCCTTATTTATAGTTAAAAGAAATATTTTAATTTTTTATAAAACTTTCCCTTTTTGTAACCATCCTCATGATTTAAAAGAGAGTTTTAAAATTAAATCTTTCCTTTTATAGTTTCTACAAAAGATTAAGAAAAGATTTGATATCTTTCCTTATTTGTAGATTAGAAGGAAGATTTTAATTTTAGAGAAAACTTTCTCTAATATTTTTAGAGTTTTACCATATTGACGATAGAATTCACACATATTATTAATGATAGCATATGATATATATAAATACCATTACAAGTGAAAATAGGGAAATACATAAATTAGGAAAACAATAAGTATTTCTTAATAATAATTATTCCCAAATAACTAGAAAACAAATAACTATTTTCTAATAATAATTATTCCCTAATAACTAGGAAACAAATAACTATTTTCTAATAGTAATTATTCCCTAATAACTAAGAAACAAATAACTATTTACTTATAATAATTATTTCCTAATAATAAGTTGATCTGTAATTTACTCTTTTTATATAATAGGTAGACGGACTATGAGGGACACTTGGGATGAGCGTAATCATCTTTTATTACGATAAGAATCTATTGCCTCGGGGGCTACGACTTACGGTGTAACAGAAGGTGTCAAGTTGTCTGATATCCACAATTTGATCTTATTTATGATATATTTATAAGAATTTTTTTTTCGGACATATAATCATATGATACTACACTTTAGAACATTCAACGTGAACATTTTTCAATTTATTTTAAGTTAGTAGAAAACTTTTATAGTACCAGTCGTTTTAAATTCGGTGGTACCTGCCCAATAGACCCGACCCCGGGCCGGGTCTGGCCCGGACCCGGCCCGGGCCCGTAACCGGGTCAACGGGCCGGTTGCCCATTGACCCGGTTCGCCGAGTCGAACCGGAACCGGCCCGGCGGTTAACCGGCGGGTTGAACCGGCGGTTCAGCCGCAAACAAAATTTTTTTTTTTTAAGAGGCTTGAACCGCCGGTTAACCGGCGGTTCGTAGCCGTTGGGAGGGTTTTTTAGGTATTTTTTTTCAACGGTTAGGATCATTTGACCGTTTTTTGATCAATGGCTATGATTTAGTGTCCGTTACTATCAAAACTCTATAAATAGAGAGCTTATTTCATCATTTTTCACACACATCTTCTCTACTCTTAATCTCATTTTCGTATTCTCTAATCTCTACACGCTTTCGTTTTCAATTTTCAATTACAATGGAAGGAGGCCGCGGAGGTGCATCATCTCGAGCTCGGAAGGGAAAGCAAATAATGAATCCGCGGGAGGAGGACCCCAACATTCAATCCACCGATGATGAGATCGAGCATCTTCCGAATCCGACACCCGACACACAAGGAAGTACCGATGCAATTACTTCTAAGGTTCGGGAACTTCCTCCTCTAAAGTCTTCTATTTTTACTAAACATTTTGAGAAGGTCACTCTTCCGTCGGGAGAAATGCGTGCAAAATGTAAGCACTGCAATGCTTCCTACAAATTCCAAGCCGGCGGCGGCTATGGGTCGTTGAAACGACATGTAGAAACGAAGCACCCGACGGAATATGGACTCGACCGTTCTCAAACACAATTATCAAGATTTTCTTCAACTAGCGGTAGTACCGATTCCGGTTTATTTTTATATTCAGATAATAAATTAAGAGAATCATTAGCTAAATTTGTTTCCGTAGAACATCTTTCTTTTAGTTTTGGATCTAAATGCACATTTGAAGATTTTTGTAAAGAATCTCTTAATCCATGTGCTAAACGTGTTCCTAGGACTACACTTACTCGTACAATTAAAAAATTAGTAAAACAAGGAAAAAATAATTTAATTTATGAATTTAGTAAATTAGATAATAAAGTTTCTTTATCTTCCGATATTTGGAGTGATTATTGGCAAACACATTCGTATATGGGTGTGACTTGCCATTGGATCGATAACTCTTGGAACCTCCAAAAAAGATTATTAGCTTATAGAGTTTTTGATGAATCACATAATGCTCATAATATCGCACAATTATTATGTTTAATTTTAGAAGAATATGGTTTAATTCATAAAATATTTTCAATATCATTAGATAATGCTAGTTCTAATACCGCTTGTATAGATGATCTAAAATTTGTTTGTCAACCTATTATTGGAGGTTTATTTTTTCATATTCGTTGTGTTTGCCATGTTTTAAATTTATATGTTCAAGATGGTTTAAAAATTTTAGAAAGTTATATTAAACCAATTAGAATTGCAATTTCTTATTTATGGTCTCATCCATCTATAATGAAACAATGGGGTAGGTTTTGTAAAATTAATGGAATGAGACCTAAAAAATTTCCACGTGATGTACCAACACGTTGGAATTCAACATACCAATTATTACAAGATTCATTTCAATATAAAGAATTATTATGTTCATTTTTTGCACAAAACACTAATACTAATATATATTTATTTTCACAACAATGGAATATTTGTAGTAGTATTTGTGAAATTTTAAAAGTATTTAATGATGCAACCGAACAACTTTCCGGTGTTTATTATCCTTTGCTCAATTAGTTTTAGAAAATTTTTCTAATATAGTATTAGTTTTAAATGAACATATTAATAATGAATCTTTATCTCCTTGCATCTTAGCTATGAAAACTAAATGGGAAAAATATTTTTATTTAATTCCTGAAATTTATTTAATTGCATTTGCTTTAGATCCTAGATTTAAATTAGAAGTTTTACAAGAAATGTTAACTTTATATTATGATGCTTTAATTCCAATTAAAGATTCTTCTTCCCCTGATTCAGCTAATATTATATATAATGTTAGAATTTATTTATATGATATTTATAATCAATATTATGCAAAATATGGAACACAAATTAATATTTCTGAAATTCAACAAACTACTAGTAGTAATTTAAAACTTACAAAAGCACAACTCTTATTAAAAGAACGGACAAAACGTCCACGGGGATCCTCAAGTTCCACACAGGAACTTGAGAATTATTTTACGACTTCTTTTGATTTTAATGAAGTAGATAGCGAAAACTTCGATATCTTAAAGTGGTGGTCACAGAAGGCTCAAAGCTTTTCCGTTCTCTCCGTAATCGCAAAAGAAATTTTAGCTTGTCCAGTGTCAACTGTTGCTGTGGAGCAGACGTTCAGTGCCGGCGGCAACATATTAGATGAACGACGATCAACTTTGTCTCCCGACTCATTGGAAGCCCAAGCATTACTGGACGATTGGACCAGAGCGGAGAAAAGAATCCAAGGAATGCAACTTTCAGATGACGAAGTTGAAGATTTTGATACTGAAGGAACAAATACAACAGGAACAGGAAATGGAAGTGAATGAAAATGTAAAAGGATAAAAATGTAAAAGAACTACGTGGGCTTTGATTCCCCTAAAGGGATACGTAGGCAACTTAAATAAGTGCAAGCCCTTTTTTAATAAATTTTAATTTCTAATTTTTAATTTTTAATTTTTTTTAACATATTAATCTTGAACCGTGACGAACCGTGAACCGAACCGTGAACCGGCGGTTCTGAACCGTGAACCGTAACCGTCTTGGGCGGTTAAGGTTAAGGGTCGACCTGCCTGGAACCGTTGAACCGGCGGTTCCGAACCGTCGAACCGTCGGTTCCGAACCGTGGTCAGGTCTACTGCCCAATAGTTTTTTAAGAATAATTCTGTTTTAGGGATATTTAACAACTCACGATGGTTGAGATCGATCGGCATAATATTTTTTTCCTGAATAATCATAATTTGTTTTTATCGAAAAATGTATCATTATTTATTTTATTAAAAAACGCCTCATTACTGGGCATTTTCCATAAATATTTTGACCTCAGAGCACAAGTCTAGATCAAATATAAGGCTCATGCAACGAGAGAGTAGCGAGATCAGTGGTGACATGATGAGAGGCGCTAGAGTCAACAACACATTCTCGAGAATCAGACGAAGGTGTATAATGAACTGCAGTGTATGCAAACAGCGCACTATACGTGGGACGCAAAGCACGTGGAGGAGCCAGCAGAAGCAGAGCAAGCATCGAGGCAGTCATATGACCGCACTAGCGAGTAGAGTGACCTTGGACACCATAAATATGACAGCGCCCAAGATAACGATTGAGACTGGACACAGCTGGATGTGCAGGAGGACGCGCATATAGCCCAGGAGTAGACATGCATGACTGATGGGATATAGGCGGAACCTGCTGGCGACTACCACGATAGTTTGAATACCAATTACGAGAATTCCTTGTTAGAGCCACAAGAGCAATCACTGACATCGAAGATGGAGATAGTGTTGAGACTTTTAACTGGGCTTCATAGCTGAGGAGTTGCTCGAATAACTCATCAAAGGTAATAGGGACGTCACGAACTTGCAGAGCATGTGAGATATTGTAGTAATCTTGGCTAAGACCATTCAGGACACGAATAGAGAGCTTATCAAAGTCAACTTTGACATTTATAAGCGTAAGAGTGTCAATATTTCTTTTGATGCCCTACATATAATCAGTGATAGACCGTTACCCTGTTGAGGGCTGGCAAGATTTTGACGATGAGTCATAATCCTGCCACGTGAGGGAACGGCGTAGGTTCTCTCCAGCGTCTGCCATGCGTCTCTAGATGAAGTTGATGAAGAAATAAATTGCACAAGAGTAGGAGACATTGAACCTATAATAGCGTTGAGGAGAAGTTGATCCTGGTGGAGCCAAAGAATATGATCAGGATTCGCCTGAGGGAGCATAGCATATGTAAGCATTATCTGCGCAGGGGGGCAGGGACGTGAGCTATCAACAAAACCCAGTAAGTTATATCCGAATAGAAGAGACGTAAACTGCAAGCGCCAGGTAGAATAATTGGAGGTGGTGAGTTTCAACGATGCCTGAGCATTGACGTTGAAAACCACAAGAGAGGTAGGATAATCAAGAGTATTTGTGAGAGATAGCTGGCGGGTGATGTCGTCGGCAGCAGCCATTGCAGAAGGCGGCTGGTAGGTATTGTGGAGAAAAGAAAGAAAGAGAAGAAAAAAAAAAAGGTTGTTGTTAAGCTTAGAACTCTGATACCATATTGACGATAGAATTCACACATATTATTAATGATAACATATAGTATATATAAATACCATTATAAGTGAAAATAGAAAAATACATAAATTAGGAAAATAATAATTATTTCCTAATAATAATTATTCCTTAATAACTAGGAAACAAATAACTATTTTCTAATAATAATTATTTCCTAATAACTAGAAATTAAATAATTATTTACTTATAATAATTATTTCCTAATAATAAGTTTATCTGTAATTTACCTCTTTTTATGTAATCTATAGACGAACTATTAGGGGCACCTGGGATGAGCGTAATCATCTTTTATTACGATAAGAATTTATTACCCCAAAGGCTACGACTTATAGTGTAACAGAAGGCGTCAAGTTGTCGAGTATCCATAATTTGATCACTAATTATAATATATTTATAAGATTTTTTTTTTTCTAAATGGGACATGTAATCATATGATACTAAACTTGTAGAACATTCACCGTGAACATCTTAAGTTAGTAAGTTAGTAGAAAACTTTTATAGTACCAGTCGTTTTAAAATCGGTATTACCTGCCCAATAGTTTTTTTAAAGAATATTCTGTTTCAGGGATATTTAACAAATCACGATGGTTGAGATCGATCGGCATAATATTTTTTCCTGAATAATCATAATTTGTTTTTATCGAAAAATGTATCATTATTTTTTTCATTAAAAAATGCCTCATTACTGGGCATTTTCCATAAATATTTTGACCTCAGAGCACAAGTCTAGATCAAATAGAGCATATGAATCGATTTTTTTTTCTTCTGTATTAAAAGATTTAATTAAAAGCACAGAATCAAAGTTTTATCAATTCAAATATCCAATTCTAAGAATGGACTAATCTTAAAGAGACTAATTTAATCATGTAAAAATTTCTAACTGCTTATCAGAATAAATTTAAAAAACACATATGAATTCTGAGAGACAATCTAACATCACGAATGGTTCAAACATCACAATCCTTCATAAAAATCAAACACTCGTTACATACGATTATACGAACTCATCTTATCTCTTACCATCACATTAAGTCCCGGGAGCTCATGTCCATTTCCTATGCATTTAGTCATGGGGACAGACTAAATCACAGCACTTAATCATTTAGGTATACACTTATCTTAAAGCACAAGTGGGTCATGATTCTCCATTCCATCAATGCTACTTGCTGGAAAGTTAAGGTGTCATAGTTCTCTGCATATCTAGTGCTGCACTTTTTTTAATACATTTTTTTCTATGTTAGGTGAACCACATCATTCGATGTTACAATTTATTTATTTCAATATTTTTTTGTCAATAATAAATAGATGTCATAGTTTAATATAACAAAGTGCAATCATTCAATTATATAGTGCAGTTGTACAAGGATGGTAATTTAGATAAATACCTTGAGTAGTTATCTTTCAGATCAGTACATCATACCTATATGATCTCGTTATCTGCTGGTAGTATCAGAGGTTGACCTCCTAAGTGGAGTCATTCCAAGCTCTTCAGTCTAAGCTCTCTATTCTATCTCTCGAGCTGAGTCATTCTGACCGAGCTCTCGAGTCTGACCTTCCAAAATGAGTCATACCGACCGAGCTCTCGAGTCTGACCTTCCGAATTGAGTCATTCTGACCTTTTGAGTTGAGTCATTATGATGTTTCCAATACAAGCAATTATTGATTACCAACTAACATGACCCACATTCACAATTTATGAAGATAGTGACTGCTGTGGTTGAACAATTGACATTAATAGAGACACTTATAATTAATGATCAAATCATGGCTATAATCTCCATATGTTTCTCTTATTCTACTGTTTATAAATATTAAGGTATGTTCATCTACTTGGGGAGATATGATATTAGATTTCCACCAAGGGACTCCTTTCTTTCATTTCTATTTTTTTCAGCCCAGCCCGAGTCTTTCATCTCACTGATAGATTTATAATCATCTTTGTATATATATATATATATATGATCAACAATATGACTATACTTTATAGCTTTGCTCATAATGCAGGGCTTGCAGTTTGGTTACCAAAGAAAGTACAATGAGTTGGAAGGCTAGTGCTCTTGCATCATGGCCTTATTAAATTTACCAAACAAATATTAAGTAGGGTTCCATGATTAGAAAACATAATATAAGAAATGCAACAACTATTGAATCCTGCTTTCTTCTTTTCTGCAGGGAAAAAAGAAGACTAGATTTCTGGTATCTGAATGAGCTTTGCAAGAAAGGCTTGCAATTATTATGTCATCCTGAACTGCTGATATCAAATGTTACATTTGATATTAGGGATATAATCAACTCAACTTTTGTTTGACAGTAATGTGCTGTTACCATAAATTTAATAACCTCAATCTACCAGAATTAAGTTGTAACAATGAAATAGATAGCATTTAAAAGACAAGTACAATAGGCATTTTCTATATTTCCTCAATATGAGTTTCTTTCACTGTTATCATGAACTGCTGCTTTTCTGATTAACAAGAAATATAAAAAGGAAATTTACTTGTAAAGCACCTGAAATTTCTCTTGGTTATTCCCAGCAGTCGGCGCATTGTAGTGCTTTTGTCATCTCTTTGAGTGACTACCATGGCAGTGGCTGAAGCGGGAAAAGAATCCTCTTTGTATGTTCTCTGTTGTTCCTTTCATGCTCGTATTATTGTTGGTGGAATCAGATCGGCTGGGTTGGGTCAACCATTTACGCCAGGAATCTGAGGACAATTTGATTCGGTTGAAACCGTGGAAGCATCCCAGTGGAACTGGTTTTTTGACCATATCAACAGGCAAATCATCCAGCGATTCGGAGGACTGGTTAATACTCGTTCCGGGAGATTCAGGTGACAAAACAAAGTTTTGAGAAGTCATGTCTGGGTTAGGAAACACTTGTTCAGGTGGTGAAATAATGGATAAATATTGCTGAAGCATCTGCACAATCTGGGTGAAGTTGGGTCTTGCATTTGGATCCTCCATCCAACAAGAAGTTAAGATCAAAGCCAGTTCTTCGGGGAGGTCATCTGTACTGGGCCTGGCATTCTAAATATGGAAAAGCATAAAGTCATCACTTCATCAGAGACCACAAGCAAAGCACAGTGAGACTACCTTGAAAGCAGCTGCAAAGGCAGCTTGCAGGTTAGACATCCCTTGAAATGGAAGCTGATTATGAAGCATCTCCCATAACACCAGTCCAAAGCTGTATACATCCACCTTGTGATCATAATGCTTCTTTTGCCCACGCTTTAACGTGACATTATTGCATAACTATAAAAGGAGAAAAGATGAGCAACCAAATGATAACAAAGATTCAACTGCAAGCTAGTGAATTGTCAAAAAAAAAAAAAAAAGCATTAAGAAGACCTCTGGAGCCATCCAACGATATGTCCCAGTTTCAGCAGTCATCATCTCTGTTTCTGTTTCCTCTCTTGCCAGACCAAGGTCCACTAGTTTCACAGTTCTCAGATCTGTAGTTAATAGCAAGTTTTCTGCAACAGAAACAAGGATCAAAATGTCGTCATGATATAATGCATGATAAAACTAGAATGAATATATGAAAGGGAGGTCATGAAGAATCTAAGAACAAGAAGTTGAAAGCATGAAGAATGATTTTAGTTACCAGTAGAAATTGAAAGGAAGTTATTTGCAATCATTTCAGTAATGATGCAAAACAACCAAGAAATCTTAAACAAACTTCAGTAAGTTGGTCATATGTGACAAAAAGTAGCTTGTAGTTTATTTCTTTCCCAGTGGCAAATATCTAGTGGGTTTACACCTATGGTAACCCGTGGAGATTACTTCAAATAATCTTGACCCTTCATAATATTCCATATAAGATTTCATCGATTGACAGTACATTCAGATTACTTATTTAAACTAGCTTACTTGTTTTGACCCCATTATATAAGAACTAACCAACATCATAAGCTTTATGCAGAAACTCATGAGATCACAATGAAATTCATGAAAGTATCTTATTTTCACTCCCACGGGTGGGAAGTGCCTACTATAGGTGGTGGAATGCAATGGCCATATGAGCATTAAAAACCTTCTAAAAGAACAAACATTTGTGTTTCTGAAAATATAATGAAACTGATGTGCGTAGATTATATATACTTTTATACATGTTTTGACGCACATCTACTTGTATTTCATGAGCATAATCTATGTTTATTGCACCCTATTTCATTATGATGTTATATTTCCACTCCTTTTGTTCGGAGATCTACTTTTTGCTTATTTTGATTGATAGGACGCGATTTGGAGCAAAACAGAGCTTAAATAGAGTCTAGAGTTTCCCAAAATGCCCGGGCCGTGCTTATGAGACATGGACGTGTAAAAATATGGCACAAACCAATACCCACACGGCCTGGCTGTGTGGATTCCACACGGCCTGGCTGTGTGGATTCCACACGGCCTGGCTGTGTGAATTCCACACGACCGTGTCATTTTCAGCACTGCAGACCAAAAGTAAATCGGCCATAACTTTTCGTTCGGTTGGAGTTTTGGGCTATTCTTTATACCAAATTGTAACTAACTTCAAGATCTACAACTTTGCTAATGACTTCAACTCGAGAATACCACGTTAAGATGTGCTAAAATGATCTACAAAGTCCACACTGCCTTGACACACGTGTCAATCCACACGACCGTGTGGAATCCACATGGCCGTGCCACCGAAGCAGAGGCAAGGTAGCACATGGCCGTGTGGATTCACACGGCCGCGTCACGACCCAAGCAAGGGTCGTGTCTACAACTATAAAAGGGGGTTTTCTTGCCTTTTTCACTCATCTTTAGATTTTGGGGAAGGGTTCTCCCCCTTGAGGGAGCCCTAGGCTTCATCCTCGCCGATCTGCACCGATTCATCCACCTTCGGAGCAAGGGAACGCCTCCAAGGACGCCACGCTTCAAGGATAAGCATTCTCTTCTCTTTATCTACATATATCGAGTTATAGTTTGCTTCTTTATTCGTCATTGGATTGTAATCCCTTGCTATGGAGTAGATTCTCTAGATCTAGGATGTAGGAAGTAGTTGTGATATATGACTATGTATTTGAACATTTTCCTATGCAATGATGTGTTTATATCATGTTATATGTGTGTTGTGCCTTGTATGTGTTTGACGAAATATGTGTGAGGTCAATTCATGTAGATGTAAGGGATTTGTCTCTATGTTAAAGGTTGCTACTAGACTGGATAACCGGGGGATCCTCAATGACAGAGGATACCAATTCAACTGGACATATATGCCCTTAGTGACAGAGGGTATCGATACGTACCCACTTTCTAGAGTCAAAAGATCTTAACATAGGGACTAATCCTTATTAGGGCATTCTAATTAGAGTTGATACTCTAGTGCTGCCGTTAGGAAGTACATTAGATAACTCTAGGAATGTATGACCGGGGATGTGATAGAGGGTAATCTTTTAACTAGACTTTCTAGAGTTGCTTCTTTACTTAATGACGTTAGGACTCGAGTGAACTTTCCAGTACGACTTTCGCGGGGTTGCACCCAACTCTAGTTAGAAGCCCTACACGAGTATAAGCATGAAATTAGGTAGATGAACAATACATAGGGACATTAACTAGCATCATAATGAAACCGAAATTCTAGAATCTATCATCCTTCATTCATCTACGCTCCTCTCTCTCTAATCTCTCTTTTCCTCTCTCTTCTCTCAATCTCTCTCTCTTCTTCCCTTCTCGCTCTCTCTCTCTCTTGCGTTTGTGAACGACCTTCCGATTGTCTGGATAATTCGTTGTGCGAAGTTAACTAGTAATTAATCAACAGTCCCTGTGGGATCGATATTTTTATTACTGATAATATAACCGTGCACTTGCGGCTTCATAACAGAAACCTTAATAACCCAAATGAGTGATTACGAAACTAAAATAACAACACTCAATAGAGCATTCCTATTCAAAAAATTCTGTGATTCCTATGTATCTTTTCCTTTTATAATTCTGTATTGCCAATGCGTACTTACATAAAATTCAAATTCCTTGAACTAAAGACCATATAAGCACAAATTCCATGACATAATTATAAAAACCAGACTGCACCGGTGAGAATTACCAAGCTAGGAGAACAGGTGGTCCAAATGTGCATAAAATCTAATAAAACTGGTGAAAACACCCAACTCAAACTGATGAGCCAGCTAGTGATATGAAATATGAAAACCAATGAGATTTCATAGGATGTCTATAAGTAAATGATTCAAAAAATCAGTGAGCAAACCAGCAATACAAAGACAATGCAATTTTATAGGATATCTAAAAGTTAAAAATGTATAAAATTTAAAAGGCATATGTTGGCAGTACGCTGTCAACCAATCACATAGCATATGTATGCTACACTGCACAAGAGCATATAAAAGGAAAAAAATGGTAAGAGAGCCTCCAACCACGTCAATAATATACATATAATAATAGTCATGATCGACAATGATAAACCGTAGTCCAATTAGTTACATATAGCCAAAATTAACTAACTTACCATCTATAAAATAACTATTAAAGTATATCTGGAGGCATATGTTGTCAATATTAAACTACTAAAATATTATGTCGATATCTAATGCATTTACTACTTTTAAGATACCTAATAAGTTAGCACTACAAAGTTACAAACTACTAAATAAGGTAGATTAAGGTTTAAAATCAATTTTGTTTTGTTTAAAATAATGAAATAAGGCTTTTAAACTTCATCGAGTACGTATGTTATATGGTGGCAGGAAGCCCGAGTACGTATGTTATATGCAATTACATATGGTAGTTAAGCAGCCCCCTTTAAAGTTTGCCTATGCATTTGTTTATGTGGCTAAAGAGGGAGCATTTAGATGCTTCCAATTAGTTGATTTCGTAGTTTTAGAAGCGATTGTATTGTCTAGTAAGTTATCAAACTTCAGATCGTAAATTGACCCTAGCCCCTCAATCCCTTGTCCACATTCTCATTGCAACCCCTCACACCTATTGTAGTGTCACCCTCCCTTTCCTTATTAGGTATTGTTGTGCTGGTTGATGCCCCTTTGGTTCATGTCAAGAAATTAGTTTGGTAGATTCTATACAAAAATTAAGAATGACGAAGTTGGATATTGATTTGATTCCATAGTTCAATATGATTTAAGTTCAATGCATGGTTTGAAATTTCATGTCGTGCTAAGTGACATGATCAAAATGTACAATTTAGGTAAATTACTAAAATTTGATACTGAACTTGACGGATGATCTCTAGTCTACTGTGTCTCTCATGCTAGCTATGCGGTTGAGTATTGTATCATCTTGGCATGTTTCGATGTGTACCAAAGCATATCCAATATTGACACAATATAATGTTGAAACCTTATTGTTTTGGCAAAGCACTAAAATTTTGCCTGGATTGATAGTTTATCTTATCTTTTGCACAATTCTCATTTTGGTATTAGCAATGTGTAACCAATAGTTGAGATGCTTGTAATATTGGCATGCTCTGAAATTTTAATTCTAGTGATTTAATTCATATAGACAAATGCCGAAGTAAACAATCCATGGGGATGAATATTATAGTTTTAAAACTTTTTTGGATTTACTTTGGCTTGCTTGTGAATGTGCAAAATGTCGGCTTGGCTTGATGTAACACCAAAATTGTACCATTTCAATTAGAGACTAAAACTTTGGCATGACATGAAATTTTAAATTTTTAATGCATGTCAAATAAGAAGGGGAACCTTGGCACAACGGTTAAGTTGTTGTTTTGTGACCAAAAGGTCACGGGTTCAAATCCTGGAAACAGCCTCTTGCAAAAAACAGAGTAAGGCTGTACAATGGATCCTTCCCCGAGACCCCGCATAGTGGGAGCTTCGTGCACCGGGCTGCCCTTTTTAATACATGTCAAATAAATATATGGTTTGTTATGTAAACCTAGATGGCTTTAAATGTAGGTCATTGTATTTGACATGAGTATCCATTTAATGACTTTTGTAAATTTTCATATGAGATCAATAGGGTGCTAAGTGTCTATTGGAAGTTGTGATTATTGGTTCTCATTATATGGTGAGAATAATGTACTTTTAACGAATTGCTTATATTGATTGATTTCATATGATATGTAGAAGATGAAAACTTGTAAATATCTTTTTAAATCACATTTGCTCATGTACATAATGTACATTATGGGATGACTTGATCACACGCTTGCATATGCTATTTAAAATTAAATATCTATATTAATTGTGGATTGTTTCTTAACCTGCCAAGCCAAATTGTCGCAGTTAAATAAATCAACTACAAATTAAGAAATACTATTTTGATGTTGGGTTAAATTGTATGAAAGTTGGGAGGTTTAAAATTTCATTTTAGACTGAAGGTTTAGTCTACGGTTTTGATTTGGTCTTATAATGACACTCACATGCTTCAACGTATTTCAAAATATGTTGAGAATAACTCATGATTTTTAATTATATAATTGATCCCACCTGGCTTGTTATATACAACTATAAACCTATAGCAATTAGAATAACACTTGAATTAAAATTATTACGCAACAAGTTTCAAAAATATGATAAGCAACATGACTTAGGATTATTTGGAATATCAAAAATCAGCATCGTGAATCGTATGATAGCATTAGCTAATTAGTCTTTCGACACCTAAATCAAATATTGCTCTGTGTGTGTGTGTGTGTGTGTGTATTTGGTATTAGAACTATTTTTTTTCACATGTTTATAAATATATCTTGAATAATCACCGAAAGTTTAACTTGAACTAGCACAACTGCATGAAACAAACATGAATGTGTTACAGATGCATCTCAATTTCTCCAATTCTAGCATAGCTCCTATTTACTATTATTAATTTCCAAATTGGCACTGCCTCTCTTTTCATCACTTAATATAGTATATCTCTTTTCTGTGACCAACAAACAAAATTGAGGAATAACTCATAGGAGAATCTTCTTGTCTTAGTTTTTGATAGTACTAGCCAAGACAAGCCTCATCTTGGTAAATATATCCCACTAATCGGTATGAACAACACTGATATTTTCTTGTGCCAACTCAATATATCAATCAAAGGTTAAAATGATATGTTCTGAAGTTGTGGTCATACTAATCATTACCAATCCACTCTTGAAGCCATGAGTTGGGTATATATCCCCATGCTATTATCTTCGTCTATCAAGAGTTGACAATTGTAAGTCAACATGTATTCATGTTCTTTCCTATAAAATTTTTAAGATTTCCCCTAATACTAAATGGCACTTAAACCCAAGATCCTAGCAATAATGTGCTTTCTAATCAAATATGTAATATTTCTCATAAATTAGATATTTCGCAATTAGCATCCAAGTTCAAAATCTCAAGCCATGTCAATGTTTTGGTCTTTAACTAGAACGATATTGTTTTGATATCCTGTCGATGTTTTGATGCATGGTGCCGATAATAGATTGAAGTTAAAGAAGGAAGGAGATGAAGCATAGTAAGGAAACATTGTCTATGCTAAGCATGGTTTTAAATCTTGTATCATGCCGGGCGAAACAATCGAAACATATCATTCCGGTAAATTACTGAAACTCGATACTATACAACACTACATAGACAATGTCTCTTTTCTTTATTTCATCTCCTTCCTCCTTCAACCTCTAATTTGTTACCAACACTATGCATCAGAGCATCAATACGATGCTAGAATAGTATCTTTCCGGTCAAACACCGAAACTAGCACGGCTCGAGATTTTAAACCTTGGTGCCTAGTGGAACGATACGTTTCAGCCGTTTCGCCTAGCACAGTACGAGATTTCAAACCATGGTTAGCATTCAATCTCAAATATCTTGTTCTTTCCAATTAAATCTTAAAGATCTCTTCTAAAACTATATTTTTTCAATAAAGTCATGTATTCTTGCTATCTAATTTAGCTGTTATCAAGATCATCCCACTGTAGTTTTACACGTGATTAAGATCAAAACTTTTGGTCCTTTATGTCCTTGCCTAGATTGTGCAATAGAAAATGGTACCAATAAATGTTTGATTCCATCCATAAATCCATTTTCTTCCATATGAGTTCCAATATCGATAAGAATTCTAGTTCTTACTGCTCATATGTTATGGTATGAATATACCATACCAATTCGTTATAGATGGATGATGAGATTCCATTAATTCAGAACCAATTCAAATAGACTTATTAAATGTTCCCATTGGCGTACATCCAACAGGAATTAGATTTGCAAGTCCTTGAACATTATTCATCTTAAGCACTTGGTAGCAGCAAGATCATACTTATTTTGACGCACCCTTATGGAGCCAAACTATCTCTAATGTTATATAGAATAGGCTATAATGACCCTATTTTGTCTACCTTCAGTCGAATGAAAAAAATCTTAGTCATTCAGTAGCTAACTCTTTGGACAATTTATCTTAGAACATAAGACAATTACTCAAGACTTCAAGTAGCCTAGCATTCAGTCAACTCCTGAGTTGAGTAAAGACTTCAATTTGATGAGGCTCACTTTTAGTCAATTGAATATGTTCAGAGATCCTGACTTCACATGACTTACTCCCTTATAATTTTTTTTGGAAAGATCAAGATTGAGTTGAACCACTGACTATAACTCAGAACCTATTATTCCTTGGTCGAAGGCTTCCTACAAGCCATTAGGTAGACAAACCCGCCCGTCTAAAGATACACATTTGTCACATCTAAAGATACACATTGTCTTGATCATGCTTAAAAGTGTGAACCCCAAATTACAATGACTCGTAATCTCTCACAGCTCACATAGCTTTCAGGTCTTCAACCTTGTTGATGCTATATGTTGCCCTCTAGTTCACTTTGTATCATATCCTCAGTTCCTTTAATACCATCCGTCGTTTTTCACTTACAAAGTTGAGCTATCCTACAATACACCTTGCTAGAAATTTTCAATCCCTCATAGACTCCATGTTTTTCTTCTTCAATCACCTACGAACTTACCTTGTTATAGGTCATTGAGATATTAAACCAACAATTGCTTCATGCTTCTCATCCTAGAGTCTGCTTCGCTAGGAATTTTTGGGCCCTCAGATGCTCCAAGTCATCCTTTGTTGTTCTTTTCCAAGTCCACCTCATTGCAGACCTCTAAGCCAGCAAGCATAATTTATCTCACTTACAGAGTTAACCATAATACCTTAACCACGTCAAGTCACGAGTTCCATGAGCTCAATGTGTACAATACCAAATCTCCACCCATTTGATGCACTTATTAAAAGCTGATGAAGCTAACTTAAATCCTTTGCTAAACACATTAAAATAACTTAGTTGAATTCAACCACTTGGGAGAAACATTGCATCATTAGATATAGCACGTATCAAGTCTCCTATCAAAATAATATATCAACTTCATTGAAATTC
Organism: Zingiber officinale; assembly: GCF_018446385.1. Lineage (NCBI taxonomy): Eukaryota > Viridiplantae > Streptophyta > Magnoliopsida > Zingiberales > Zingiberaceae > Zingiber > Zingiber officinale. Next base: position 26,826,073 of record NC_056004.1, read on the forward strand.
TAGCGTTGCATAGTGGTATGAATAAAGACAATGGCACTATAATTAACATCCCAGGATTAGGGATGAAAATCAGATAGGTTTTACCCAGGTACCTATGATAGTTGTCCCATTTAAGTTAAGTTCAAATACTCATTTCTAAGCAAAGCAAGTATTTGATATTTACCCATCCAAGTAGTTGTGGGTATTATGTGATTTCAAATTTATACAAGTTGAGTATTTAGTGTCCATATAGAATAATATTTAAATATTTAAATATTCTTTTTTAATTTGTACTTAGTGTTAGTTGTTAACTAAAAGTGAAAGGTTTTTATCTTAATAAAGTAAAGACATAATATATAAAATTTAAATTTAGCAATATTAGACGTAGTAGGTGATTGTTAAGTTAGGAGATAATGAGTTACTTGTAATTGAAAACTTTAAATATTTAGCACCATTTTTATAAAAAAAAATGGAGGGGTTGAGAGTGATATCTTAGTACAAGCAGGATTGTTGAAATGGAAGAGAGCATTGGATGTTCTTTGTGAACGTAAAGTACCTTTAAAATTTAAAGAGAGGTTCTACAAAATGGCGACTAGGTCTGCTAGGTTATATGAAGTTGAATATTGAGCTATAATTCGATCACATGAACAGAAGATGAGAATCGTAGAGATAAGGATGTTAAGGTGGATGTGAGGATATATGAGGATAGAAAGGTTAAGAAATGAGAACATTAAAGAGAAAGTCGAGGTTGCGCCTATTAAAGGAAAACTCTGAGAGACACATTTAAAATGGTACGGACATATACTTAAATGACTAATAAATACTTCGATTAAGTGATGTGAAACTATGACAAATACACACATTAAATGAGAAAGAAGAAGATCGGAGAAGACTTGGTTAACAACGTAAAACAAGGTAAAATTTATTTAAATATAGATGATGATAGAGTCGGGGATAGAACCCAATGGCATAAGAGAGTCTATATAGTTGTTTCCACATAGTGGAATAATGCTTAGTTGTTGTTGTACTCGGTCAATGTTAGTTGTTAACCAAGTTGATTGTAAGATTTAGTACTACCAATTTTATTCCTGCTTAAGTTGGATCGTATAAACCTTCTTATTAATAATTATTTTGTTTAGTTTGAGTAAAAATATGATTGTCTTGTTTGAGTACCTTACGGTTGCACATCTTGTTAAATATTCAGTTGGTGAGCTCAAGTAGTTAAATGTAAATTTTAATAAGGTTAGGTACTTGTATGATTAAGGATTTCAAGTTGCATAGAGAATGGTAAGAACTTGATTCATCGAAATTTCTACCTAATATCAAGTTCTGCATTCATTTTAGTACACACATTACATAAATATTCAAGGTAAAAAATACCACCTCCAACAAAGATAAGTATAAATGGCTAGTGTAAGTAAAAACACCTGCTAATTTGAACATTGTTGGATGGAACCATGTGTACCCAAAGGGTCACAATGTGAGCACAGGTTAATTCATAGCAAAAGAGCAAGGACAAATAAGAAATGAGTTGTGTTGAAGGGTATTGGAGGTGCTCATTTCCAATGTCCTACTAAAGGGAGCTCTCAAATCATTTGAGTAGCTTCTTATAGCAATTTTTTCCCAGAGCTTCCTTAGATCTTTTTGGAAATTCTTCATAACACTCAAGATTTTAGTGCCCTTCAAGAACTTTAGCAAAGAAAAAAAGCGCAAAAAAGGAGCTCTACTTTGACTAAGCTACCCCTTCAAAAAAGTGCTGTTTGTGATTTTATGGATACCTTTTATGATAATAAATTCATGATACACTTCATGATCTCCAAGGTTACACAGGTCAACCTTAGTGTGACCTCATGTCTTGCCTACATTTATTTGGAAAGGTTTATTAAAGAAAACTCTAATGTTTCCTAAAAATAAATTATCCATCTCAGTTTAGAATCATCATGTAGGATAGATGTATTCTTCGCTAAGGCTTTCTTGTTGACTGAAAACCTCAAACTGAGCTGGAACACTGCATATCATAAAAAGGTTATTTTGTATTCTTGGTCGATCTGATGTGCAGATGCTGAACGATAGGTGGTGAATACTCAAAAACCTTGTAATCTTTTTGTAATCTCCTTTGGAAATTATATCCTAGTCCTTGTGGATGTAGGCATTAACCAATTTATCTCCTTGTCCTTGTGGATGTAGGCCTTGATAAAATCAGGTATTTTTATTCATGTATCATTCAGTGACATTTGCCTCTGAAACTGTAGTTCAATTTCTGAAAGGAATGTGGACCTATGGTTTTGTTTTCAGTTAATCACTGTTCTATGGTTTTGTTTTCAATTAATCTATGTTCTATGGTTTTGTTTTCAGTTAATCTATTGAGAGTTCAAAATTATGACATTTCTTTCCTTTCAATAAATTGTTTCAGATTCGTTGCTGTGTTGACCAGTATTCCAAGTTCAGCAAAACAAAGGCTGAAATATGTGCCTCTAATCAGCATTGTTTCAACAACAAAGAGACATATTACCAAGGACAAGACATTATAATATAACTAAACCGACATTCTAATATAACTAAACCATTATTAATTGTGAAACAAATATTCTTGTATCAACGTATTCATGTACATCTGTTTCAATATGTTTAGCCATTTGTTTTTCTGAAAAAAAACTAAAAAATGAATAGTAAAATAGATATCAAACATCCATCCAAACAACTTGATTATAGTTCCAATAAGATAGAAATGGGTATTGGATTCGTGATTAGCCAAACCTCAATGGAAAGAAATGTTACAATTTTAGTGAAATGGCCTTGCGCAACGATCAAGCACTATCAAGCTTCAGATAATTTGTGGATGTAGCATTCGAGATAATATGCAGAAATAACAAGCAGTAACAGCAAGAATCAAATCAATAAGCATGTATATCACTAACACTAAGAAATCATCCAATGTAGTACCAGGCTTCAGATCACGGTGAATTATTCCATGAGAATGAAGACACTCCACAGCCTTAGCTATATCTACTGCAAAGCCAACTACAACAACAGGCTCCAAGCTCCTCGGCCTCATGTTCCTCAGGTATTTTCGCAGAGAGCCCCCACCCAGAAGCTCTGTAACCACTACCATCACAGGCTCCTTCAAAGCTCCAACAAACTGCAATTGGCATGAAATCAAATGCCAAATACCATGATCAACCAATATATCCCGCAATCCAGTGAAAGAAAAGGAAAAAATTGGAAGTAGAAAAACATCACCAGAATGAACCTTAACAAGATTATTATGCTGAACTTGTACGAGTGCAGTCACCTCCCTCATGAACATTGCCTCTTTCTTCTCCATATCCTCAGGGTTATATTCATTGTGCAAAATCTTAACAGCAACATCTTGATTCTTATACCTGCAGCCAAGAACAGCCAAGCGCCCATCACAAAACAGAAAAAAGTGGAGATACACAAGAAAGTGTTCTAGAGCATTTCAAGGACGCCGTGAACAATTAGTTTAGAACAAACAAACTCACTTCCCCGAATACACTTTAGCATAGGCACCCTCCCCAATCTTTGAGCCGACAAAGAGCAACTTGGGATCAATAAGCCACTTGGGATCCAGAAACCCGTCATTAGAGTCCATCTCAGCAGAAAATTGATCGTATCTAGTATTTGTCTTCACAGTGAACCACGAAAGTATAGTGGAGACAGTAGACGCATCAAAAACCCCCCGCTTTTCGCGTATTTTATCACTCCACAGCCTTCCAAAAATACACCTATTACTCATAAGCTGCAAAAAATCAAATTTTTATCACAAGAACAAGAGCCCAAGTTACCTCCAAACTTCCTACTCCACATCCAAAAGCCAAATGCCAGTGCTAAGGTCAATCGTCTTCATCACCTGCCCCTTCTTGCGTGTTAGCAATGGCAAACAGAAAGCAAACCGTGAGAAGGTTGGAGACTTGGAGGGCCTCAAGAAATCATCTGTTGGAAGAGAGGATAAGTTGTTCGAGCAGAAGTAGTAGAGAGGCGACGTCGATGAAGAAGAGGTACCGCGACCAGCACAAGCACAATCATGTAGCATCATGCCATATTGTAGTTCGACATTTTGCCTCGACCTTGAGGACCTTTCCATTTATGCATTTACTTGCAAAAAAAAATATTTAATTAATCTTTTAGTCTTATGGAATTAATAATATCCTTTCCATTGCACCCCTGCCAAATATGATATTGCATATAAGGCCTTCCAAATGCAAATTCATTATGTGAGTTTACTGACTAACATTGCAGGAGAACGAAATGAAGAAAATTAATTTGTCGGTTTCTTTTAATTTCCTGAAAGAAAGAGAAGAGGCAAGGAATTCAATTCTATTCATTTTTTGTTTCATTAGTTTAATTTCTACCCAAATTCAATAAAAATAGAGGAAAAAGAAACTTCAATATTTAAAAGAAGGTCAATTTATTTAACTTTAGATATATAATTGAGTTTTAGTTTTGTTTAGATATGATACAAAAATTAGTTCTACAACTTAATTCAAACCTCATATTAGAAATTTTCAAACAATAAGAATACCAATTTCAGGATCTAATTATTCCTTTGCAACTGAGACCATTATATTAGTTTCAACTTAAATTTAAACATGTTTTGTATTAATTAATTTTACTCAATTTTATTTAATTATAAAATAAGCTCTTAATTACACATGCAAACCTTTATCATATTTAACAATTTGTTTGAGCTTATGCTGTGAAAAATAATTAATGCGTATCGTTTATTCAAAAATCTATTGTGTTGAGAAAAAATAACAAATATATTTATTGAAATAATTCAATCAACAAATACAACACAAATCGCCATGATCTGCTCCAACAATAACGCATCACATAAACACTAAAAAAGGGCACATACAAAATTAATCAAACCATGGATTAAATTAAAGCGATGACAAACCCCAAAAGCAACACAATATCAGATTTTTAAAAAAGTACAAGAAGATCGAACGAGGCTTATTGCTTTCGGCTCCTCCTCTGCTGGTACTTATTTTTGATCCAATTGAACCCATTGACCGTGCCATCCTTCACCTTCTTCAACCCCGAAGATGCCACCGCCTTCGTCTTCTCTACTCCGCCCTTCCACCTGCTGCCGCCGCCCTTCTTATTCTTCCCTGCCGCCACCGCCGACGACCCGCCGTAGTCCCACTGGTCGGCCCACGACGTCGTCCCAAGAGAGCTGCTCCTCTCCATCGATGCGTTTGAAAATGGTGCCGGCTCCGGTGACTTGTTTGAATGGGAATCGAAGGCGGCTCATCTTTGCTTATTATATAGTGAAAGCTGGCGCGCAGAGGAAGGCGCTCGCGTTGGATAGTTTTATCTTTGCGGTTCGGATTGCAAGTGGAGAACGTGAAGGGTGAGATCATCGCCCATGGCATTGAATATCTCACGTGCTCCGGATGCGTTGACTTTTATTATTTGTGGGATCTGCTTTCTAGAAGGAGGGATCTTGGATTGGCTGGAGGAGTTTTTTATTTGCCACGTGTTCCAGAAGCTTTTAAATTTACGTTGACCACGCCGAACATAGACGTAAATGGTTTGTGGTAGTTGGCTCAGTTATGTTTGCTTGAGCAGGTGGATAAAGAAAAAGCAATCTATGGTAAACTCGTCTCTTTTAATCAAAATTAATCTTTTAACCGTACTCGTTTCTTGATCAACGTCATCGACGGTCACTATTCCTGGTAGATCTCTTGCCGCCATTGACCGTTAGCGGTTGTATTTTGTTATAAATATAATGTCTCTCATTATCATTGTTGGTCACCAGCGTTGACTTTTGTTAATTGCTAACTTGAAATACAGAAAAGGTCACGCTGCGAGAAAAAAAGAGAGTCAATTAGCGACAGTATAACAGTCGTTATTTGAGAATAACCATCAATTAACAGTCGGTTATTTTTTTCATGTCATAAAATTGGTTGCTGTGACGGAAATTTAGTTATCGTTATAATAAATTTAGTAATAGATAATATTTACAACAGTATGTTTAATTATGTCAATAAATTTAGCAAGGAACAATTTAATTTAATTTTATCATTATTTAATAATGAAATTAAAAATCGTCACTAAATTCATAGATGGAGTTAATATTCTATCCTAATTTTAGTGACTTAGTTTTAATTCCGTCTCTAATTTAGCGGAAACTATCACTCTATTATTGAATTTCATAAAACTTTTGACAAAATCTTCCTGATTCTATATTTTTGCTGTTTACATATATATATATATATATATAGATCAAACAACACACCATCATAAACAATTTTCACAACACATTCACAACACAAACAACACAATATTCAATCCAACACATTCACAACAAAAATGATATAAACATCACAATTCATTTACAAATCCACATGTTCACAAACAACATAACATACGATATAAATTATACATATCAAAACTAAGTTAAATAAGTTTTCAAATTCAATCACAACATATCCAAATCTAATAACAAAGATGAATATCTCAAATTTAACCACTAAAAAAACCATATTAATGACAAAATTAGCGATGGACATGAGTTTCCTTCGTTAATTAATGATGAAAAAGAGTTCCCATCTCTAAGTAACGATAGGAACTCTTTTCCGTTGTTAATTAATGACGGGCATACGTTTTCATCGTTAACGGGGAAGGATTAATGATGAAAACATGTTTTTGTCGTTAATTAATGATGGAATCGAGTTTCCATAGTTTTGTCATTAACTAGGAAGAATTAGCAATGGAAATGCATTTCTGTCGTTAATTAATCGGGCTTCCTAGTTAATCCTTCCCAATTAACGATGAAAATGAATTTTTCATTTTCAACACTTGAATATCAACAACTATATGACATGTTAAAAGTTAGTGAAAGATAATTATGGGAAAATATTTCTTCTGTTCATTCCTAACTATCAGCTATTTCAAGGTTATTGAACATGAAGGCAGAACATCATTTTTCATAAATGATGTTATGATGACATATGCCAATTAATGTCAAAGTTGCTTTTGCTGATAACATAATGACCAATAGCTTCTACAATACAAAAAAATTGATTAGGGATTTAGGTATGCATGTAGAGAAGATTGATTGTTATATAAATAACTACATTATATTTTAGAATGAAGATAGTGAACTGATCGAATATAAAATTTATACTCACTCTCGTTATAAGCATTATAGTCACATACTGAGAAAGAACAAGAAAAATATTCCATGGAAAGTTATGTATTACTTCCCATTAATTGTTTTACTTCAACACTTGTATGTATCTGCCATAACAGTTTGCCACATAAGGTGACATCATGAGCATGTGCATGAAGGAGATATAATGTATCATCCTTGTGACTTTCCTGCATGGAAACACACTAGTAGAAAAATCATTTTTTACTTCAACACAGGTTACTTCGATAATTAAGGATTTCGAAGTAGTATATAATAAACAACTTCGGTAATAACATTGGAGAAGTAAAAAAGATGTTTTACTTCGCATTTTAAAAAATGCGGGTTTCGCTCTTTTTTTTAATAGTCCAATACTTTGGCGTAATATATTTGAAGAAGTAAAAAAGGTAATATAATTTATAGATGTTGAAGTAAAAAAAAGATGAACTAGATTTTTTTTCCCTCGCTGAACAAAATACACTTAGCGCCCAAAAATACCTTAGCAACACCCATTCTCTAACCCTAGCAACCCCCGTTTCTTTTACCCATCTCTTCCCCCTCTTCACCTAAACAACGTCGATCTCTTGCTCCGCAACAACTCTTTGAACTGCCAATCCGATCTCAATCGTTCTCTAACACCGGTGATCTATGTCAATTCTCTCCAGCATGTGGCGGGCGAGCATGACCTCGAGGCCGCCTCTCTGTAAGCTCCCCTCTCTTTTCCCCTCCCCTCTCCACCCCAATCTTGGCACGATGAGCTCCAGTGGCCGCCTTCTAAGCCATGGCCGCAAGGTTGGCCGTGAGCTCAGCCCGACCGCAAGCTCACCTGCGTCTCAGCCTACGAGGCCGGTCGTGACCTCCCTCCCCGGCCACGACCTCCCTGTTGGTTGCTACTCGGAAAACCTAGAGATTCCACTGTACAAAAATTTTGTACAAAGGTCTGAATCTGTTCCTAGCTACCATGTGTTCTTTTAAATTAAATTTTGGATCGCCTGCGGAACTTAACACGTTTGATCCAAAATTTAATTTATTTGTTCTTTTAGGTTTAGACTTGGATCTCCTGCGAAACTTAACACGTTCGATCCAAATCACTTAAGTTATTAATTCCATTAAATATTAATTTCCATAATTAGTTCCCAGTACTGACGTGGCGAGGCACATGGCCTTCTTGGATATGAGAGCAACCACCACCGACTAGACAAAACCTTTTATGGAAAGCTAATATTTAATTTCCTAAAATAACTTTAGGTTAACCGAAAGGAACAATCAAATCACAAGGAAAAGAAATAAACATAAGAACACTAGATCGAAAATAAATTCGAAATACTAGGATCGTAAACCTCTTGTATTTGGTATTATTTCTAAAAATAACTAGTATGATGCGGAAAGGAAAAATTACTAGTTATACCTGTTAGAAAGACCTCTTGATCTTCTACCGTATTCCTCTTCTAACCTTGGACGTTGTGTGGGCAACGATCTTCCAAGATGAGAAACCACCTAACCACCTTCTTCTCCTCCTTGCTAGGTTCGGCCAAAACAAAAGCTTCACCAAGGATGAAGAATAACACCAACCAAGCTCCAAGGGATACAAGCTTTCTCTCCTTCTTCTTCTTCTTCTCCAAGTAGTATCCGGCCACCACAAAAGCTCCAAGCAAGAGATAGGTTTCGGCCACCACAAAGAGGAAGAGAGGGAGGGAGAATAGCCGGCCACAATACCAAGGAAAAGAGGGAGAAAACAATAGAAGTTGTAACCCATGAAGGTACCCCAACCCCTTCTTTTATATTCCTTGGCTTTGGCAAATAAAGAAATTTATTTATAATAAAATTTCCTTAACTTCCCTTGACAACAATTAATTAAGAAAAATTAAATAAAATTTCCTAATTAATTGTATGTGGTCGGCCACCTCATGTAGAGCAAATAAGATAATTTTTAATTAACAATTAAAACTTCCTTATTTGTCTTTGGAAATTTTAAAAAATAAAATTTCCCTTTAAAATCCCTTCATGGTTGATAAAAAGAAATTTCTATAATTTTTAATTTTTCAACATGTGAATAATTTTCAAAGAGAAAAAATAAATATCTTTCCAATCTACAAATAAGGAAAGAGATCTAATCTCTTTCTTTAATCTTTTGTAGATCCTTTTAAGAGAGATATTTTAATTTTAATTCTCTTTAATAAATTATATCTTCCACATAATAAAAATTAAAAATTAAAATTCTTTTTAATTTAATGGGGGCCGGCCACCTAAGCTTGGGTTCAAGCTAGGGCCGGCCACCTATGAATTAAGGCTTGGCCGACCCTAGCTTGAACCACAAGCTAGCTTGGCTGGCCCCTTTATCATGGGTATGAAGGTGAGTATAGGTAGATATAGTACTCTATAAATAAGAAGCTACGATAGGGACCGAGAGGAGGAATTTGTTTTGGTCTCCCGATAAAATTAAGCATCCCGTGTTCGCCCCGAACACACAACTTAATTTTATCAATAATAATTCATTCCACTAGAGAACTATTATTAAAGTACCGCACCAATCCCAAATTATATTTTTGGGCTCCTTCTTATTATAAGTGTGTTAGTCTCCCTGTGTTTAAGATGTCAAATGTCCACTAATTAAGTGAGTTACTGACAGCTCATTTAATTAATATCTTAATCCAAGAATAGTACCACTCAACCTTATCGTCATGTCGGACTAAGTCCACTTGCAGGGTTTAACATGACAATCTTTATGAGTTCATCTTGGGGACATTATCAACCTAAATTACTAGGACACAGTTTCCTTCTATAATCAACAACACACACTATAAGTGATATCATTTCCCAACTTATCGGGATTATTGATTCATCGAACTAAATCTCACCCATTGATAAATTAAAGAAATAAATATCAAATATATGTGCTTGTTATTATATTAGGATTAAGAGCACACACTTCCATAATAACTGAGGTCTTTGTTCCTTTATAAAGTCAGTATAAAAGAAAACGACCTCTGATGGTCCTACTCAATACACTCTAAGTGTACTAGTGTAATTATATAGTTAAGATAAACTAATACCTAATTACACTACGACTTTCCAATGGCTTGTTCCTTTCCATTTTGGTCGTGAGCTACTGTTTATAATTTATAAGGTACTGATAACATCATCTTCTGTATGTGACACCACATACTATGTTATCTACAATATAAATTAATTGAACAACTACAACAAATGTAGATGATTTGACCAAATGTGATTCTTTATTCAAAATAAATGTTTACAAAAGCTTAGGCTTTCAGTATACACTCTAACAATCTCCCACTTATACTAATGATTAAGCTGTCATATCTTCTGTCATACATCTGATTCCCATTCCCTCCACATGCCGATCGAAAGCTTTTGCTGGAAGGGCCTTAGTGAAAGGATCTGCCAGGTTATCTGCTGATGCAATCTTGGCGATGACAACTTCTCCTCGCTTCACAATATCTCGTATCAGGTGGTACTTGCGCTCTATATGTTTACTTGCCTTATGGGCTCGTGGTTCCTTCGAGTTTGCAACTGCACCGCAATTATCACTGTCACGCCCCAGAGGAGTCCCTGCCAGACAAAAATCCGACAGCATCTCCCCTGTACCGGTGACAATATGAAGCATACATACATACATCACAATATATAAACATAAACAACATATTCATCAGCCCACACGGCTGGAACATACATAAAATAGAAACAACATAACTACGAAATGTATCAATTATATATATCTATCCATAGACTACAATTACTATACAGATAAACGACATCTGTAACAAAAGTGCAAAATGTAAATACAGTGAAACAAAAGTAAAACAAACCAGAAAATCAGCACGTCGAGATCTCTGAGCAACTCTATGAAAGTCCAAAATCAACAGTAATAGCAAAAGGATCCCTGTGTCTGCAAAACTGGAGACCAAGGAATGTAGCAAATTAGCCAAATGGCTAAGTGGATACTCAAGAAAGATGTGCATGAATTTAATCTTATTGAAGAAGTCAAGGAAGTAGAATAAATCATCATCTTTTGTTACAACTTTAGGATTATTCTTAAAGTTCTACATTTATACATATATATGTATAATCATCTTCTCATTATCTATAATCAGGTAAAATTTTTAGATTAGAGTTTAGGATCTTCACCTTATCATCACTTGTCATCATTAATAAAATCAATTTTTCAATCTTATTATTTAATTACTCAATTATAAGTTATCATGGTAAGATCAACATGTATATCAATAGTCTGAATCTGATAAATCAACTAAAAAGTGAATCACTGGAGCCAATATCATCAAAGTGAAATATCATATGGATAGGCTAAAAGCCTCCTAAGAGTATAAAACTGTCGCATACGTCATCTGACGTACGGGCTATCAGCCCTCACTGGTGGAAGACATAATAAACACTGACCGAGGGCTACATCACGCCAACACGCCTCGGGTGTACGGTCAGGTACTCTGGACCGCGGCCGCCGCACTACCACAATAACATGTGGGCGGTCCAGTACTCTATATAGAGCTCTGGTATAAAGCTAGGCTCATAGTCTTCACTTTTTAATTCTTCATTTACTATCTTTATTAATTCACTGTTATGATTATATTCATCCATTTATCATGATTATTCTCTTTTCATATTGATTGGTCAATCAAGGTAATATTTTCGTGTCAAATCTATTAATTTATCATTATAGGGTCCACAGATAAAAAGCTACAAGTATCAACAGATAGAGTATCAAAAGCATGAAATATGTAAGGTCAAGCAAGTCAAAAGAGACAAGGTATCAACAGAAGATAAATTTAGAATATTTCTTTAATTTTAAAAACAACCCTCCCATATCAATCCCAATATGAACCCACATATGAACAAGAAATAATATCAATTATTTATCCTCCAATAATTTTAATATTTTAACCCATTTCGCTATTTCTAATATCAGTTTAATCCCCATTTTGAAAACAATAATACAACATATACATATTCCAATTTATATATTTATTCATGCACAAGGAAATAGACAAGAGTAGATGTATCCACCTTATATACAGCAAAAATCTCCGAGTATCGGCAGGTCACCGTGCTCCACTCGAGCTCGGATCTACAAACACAATATCAAACATAACTTAAATAATCAAAATACTATCTAATAATAATAATGACCTAAAATCTACACATTAACTCTGATTCAAAATCAGTGAATTATTTTGATCTCGATACCTCGTACCACTTCGCATTCCTAAATACAACATATGTTCTAATCTAGATAACCCTTCTAACTACACATCAATTTAACCAAAAGCAACCTAAAATATACCTTCTAAGGGTTTTGTGTGGCTGCTGGAAATTAGGGCAGCAATTAAGGTTCTTTGTCGGCAACTCCGGCAAGCTGCGGCAAGCTCCGGCGAACAACAACGACGCTGCCAATAAAAGGACAGCAGCTAGGGCTGCTGTTGGAGGAAACAAAAGGCAGCAAAACTGCTGCTGTTGGTGGGGAAAAAGGAGAGAGCAACTAGGGTTTTGTTTCCCCTCTTTTCCCGGTGGTTTGGCGAGCTCCGGCGAACTCCGAGGAGCTCTAACAGTGCTGCCGAGAAGCAGAGAAGAGGAAGCAAAGGAGAAAACAGTGCTCTGCCCTTGCTGGTGGAGGAGAAGAGGTGCGGGAGGAGAAAACGAGAGTTGCTTGAGAAGAACGGGAGAGAAATCTGTCGTTCGTCGCCGCTAGAGAAGAAAAACGAAGAAGAAGAGAGGAGGAAAGGGTTTGAGGCGTCGGTGGGGAAGAGAAGAAAAGGAGGGGGTATGGGAGAGGCTTGTACATGTGGATGGCATGGATAGATTTGATTATTATTTTTTTTTTCAAATACTTAACATTCTCCCCCACTAAAAGAAATTTGGTCCCCAAATTTAAGTAAGTGTGAAGCACTGATACCTGGAGGAAATAAATGAGGATATCCGATACGCATGTCCTCCTCACGCTCCCAAGTTGCTTCTTGATCAGAGTGGTGCTGCCACCCAACCTTTACGAGACGAAGGCATTTGTTCCTCAACCGATGTTCCTTGCGATCTAGAATACGAACAGGGAATTCTTCGTATGTTGCATCAAACTGTAGGGGAACTATAAGATCCTTCAAGACATGTGTCGGATCCGAAACATACTTCCGCAGCATAGAAACATGAAAGACATTATGTACCCTTGCTAAAGCTGGGGGTAACGCAAGTCGATATGCAACAGCACCAATCCGCTCAAGAATCTGGAAAGGTCCGATAAATCTGGGTGCTAACTTCCCTTTTAACCCAAATCTCTTAACTCCCTTTATGGGTGAAACACGAAGAAATACGTGATCACCTACTGTGAATTCTAACATTCTTCGTCTTTTATCTGCGTAACTCTTTTGGCGACTCTGAGCAGTCAATAGTCTCTGTCTAATAGTTCGTACAAGCTCAGCATCATGCTGAACACTCTGAGGGCCCAAGAGTTGACGTTCACCGACCTTATCCCATAAGATAGGAGATCTACATGCTCTGCCATAAAGTGCCTCAAACGGTGCCATTTGAATAGCAGAGTGGTAACTGTTATTATAAGCAAACTCTACCAAATGTAGGTGGTCCTCCCAACTACCCCCAAAATCTAGCACACAAGCACGCAACAGATCCTCTAGAGTCTGGATAGTGCGCTCTGACTGTCCATCAGTCTGAGGATGAAAAGCGGTGCTAAAGCGCAGCTCGGTTCCCAACGCCTTTTGGAAACTTTGCCAGAATCTCGAAGTAAAACGTGGATCTCTATCAGAAATAATACTGAGGGGAATACCATGGAGTTTAATAATTTCTCTGCGATATAACTCTGCTAGACGATCTAGAGATTCTGTCTTACGAATCGGTAAGATATGTGAGGATTTAGTTAACCGATCGACAATCACCCAGATTGAATCATGTCTCCTCTGGGTCCTTGGTAACCCCGTGACAAAATCCATAGTGACATGCTCCCACTTCCATTCCGGCACTACAATCTTCTGAAGTAACCCAGCCGGTCTCTGGTGTTCTGCCTTAACTTGCTGGCAAACTAGACACCGAGCTACAAAATCTGCAATATCTCTTTTCATACCTTTCCACCAATATGATCGCTTCAAGTCTCGATACATCCGTGTACCACCAGGATGAACTGCAAATCTCGATCGGTGGGCTTCTCGAAGAAGATCCTCCTTAACAGGATGTCCCTCTGGGACACATAATCTGTTTCGGAACCGAAGAGATCCATCTATATCACGTGTGAATTCTGGCTTGGGGCCTAACTCCAACTCACTAGCTATAGATCTGAGATACTGGTCTTCCATTTGACTTTCCTTAATCCGCTCCACCAATGGGGACTGTGCGATCAAGGAGACCAGTATACCACGTTGTGTTTGCCCTACTTCAGTTAAATCTAACTCTGAAAACTGTTTGACTAGATCTGTAACTGCCACCCTGTGAGTTGCCAATACTCCTCTAGACTTCCTGCTCAATGCATCTGCGACTACATTAGCTTTTCCAGGATGGTAGTTGATAGTGCAGTCATAGTCTTTCAGAAACTCCATCCACCTTCTCTGTCGAAGATTTAACTCTTTCTGAGTGAAAAGGTATTTCAGACTCTTGTGATCGGTGAATATCTCAAAGGTAATACCGTAGAGATAATGTCTCCATATTTTAAGGGCAAAAATGATGGCTGCTAATTCTAAATCATGCACGGGATAATTCTTCTCATGATCTTTTAGCTGACGAGAAGCATAAGCTACTACTCTATCATACTGCATCAAAACTGCCCCTAATCCTTGAATAGATGCATCCGTGTAAAGAATGAATCCATCATCTCCAGAGGGAATAACTAATACTGGAGCACTCACCAATCTCTGCTTGAGCTCTTGGAAGCTTGCTTCACAAGCCTCAGACCAAGTAAACTTGACTCCTTTTCTAGTTAATCGAGTCAAAGGTGCAGCAATATTAGAAAATCCTTCCACAAATCTCCGATAGTACCCAGCTAATCCGAGAAAGCTACGAATTTCCTGCACTGACTTTGGTTGTTCCCATCGGTCAACTGCTTCAATCTTCTGGGGGTCTACTGAAATCCCTTTGCTAGAGATTACATGCCCTAGAAATCCCACAGAACCCAGCCAAAAAGCACATTTACTGAACTTAGCATATAAGCGTTCCTTCCGTAAAGTTTCTAGAACTATTCTGAGATGCTGTTCGTGCTCCTCTTCTGATCGCGAATATACCAGAATGTCATCAATAAATACAATAACAAACCGGTCTAAATATTCTAAGAATACCCGGTTCATTAGATCCATAAATGCTGCAGGAGCATTGGTAAGCCCAAACAACATTACCAAAAACTCATAATGTCCATACCGAGTACGGAAGGCAATCTTCTGAATATCTGTATCTCTAACTCGTAACTGGTGATAGCCTGATCTTAAATCAATTTTTGAGTACACACAGGTACCTTTAAGCTGATCAAACAAATCATCTATTCTAGGTAGAGGATACTTGTTCTTGATAGTTACAGAGTTTAACTGTCTATAATCAATACAGAGCCTCAAGGATCCATCTTTTTTCTTCACAAAGAGCACTGGAGCACCCCAAGGAGAAACACTAGGACGGATAAAACCCTTGTCTAGCAACTCCTGAAGTTGGATCTTTAGTTCCTCCAATTCTCTTGGTGCCATCCGATATGGAGCTTTCGATATTGAAGCTATGCCAGGAAGCAACTCAATGGCAAACTCTACCTGTCGCCGAGGTGGCAAGCCAGGAAGTTCTTCAGGAAATACGTCGGGATATTCACGTATTATGTGGACATCAGAAAGCTGGACAGAACTATCCACATTGGAACTCACTAAAGACAAGAGATACCCCTTGCATCCCCGAGCCAACAACTGCTGAGCCTGGAGAGTTGAGATAATAGATACCCCTCGATCATTGATCCCAATAAATTCCCATGATGATTGATCTAAGGGCTGAAAAGTCACCACTTTGGCTCGACAATCGACAGTGGCATGATGCTCTGACAGCCAATCCATACCCAAAATAATATCGAATTCAGTCATCTCTAGCACTTGTAGATCCACAGTAAGGATATGACTATCAAAAGTTAAAGGGCAACTCTTGATCTCCTGATCTGACATCAATACTCCACCTGATGGTGTCACTACTGATAATCCATAAGGTCGAAGAGTTGGGACCCTCCTAATCTTGCATACAAACTCAGGAGAAATAAAGGAATGCGAGCTACCCGTATCTATCAATATATCCGCAGGAATATTATAAACAGAAATAATACCTCGGATAACAGATCCTCCAGCTCGCTGTGCCTCCTCACGAGTCAAAGCATAAACATGACCCGGCTCAAGACCTGATGGCTGACCCCTCTAGATAGAAGAAGAGGGCTGACTCTGATCCTGCGAAGGCTGGTATGACTGGGTCGAAGGCTGATAAGATAATGGTGGCTGATACTGCTGGGGTGGAGGTAATAAGTACTGCTGGGGTGGAGGTAGCAGGTACTGCTGGGGTGGAGCCACCAAATACTGCTGAGATGGAGCTGGCAAGTACTGCTGAGATGTAGCTGGCAAGTACTGAGATGGAGCTGGCAGATACTGCTGAAGTGGAGGTACTGAGTGATACTCACTCTCCACCTGGGACTGCAAATGATAGAGTTGTGGCTGGTGAGCAGACTGTGTAGGTGGGGGATTTCGTGGCTGAGACTGCTGGGATCTCTGCGGGCCTTTCTGCTGCCGAGACTGTGGAGGTCGTGAGGTAGGTCGAGCCTGCTGAGACTGTGATCCTCCTGCTTGATGTTGTGCCTTCAAAGTGCAATCTTTCTGCATATGTCCTGGCAGTTTACAATAAAAACATATACTCTTATCCAGTGGACATTCTGATGCCAGGTGATTTGGTGCACCACATTGAAAACACTTCACCGATATCTGGCCCCGCTGTGATGGAACTGGGCGACTAGGTCCCTGTGATACTTTGGCCACCTTTCGTGACTGTGAATACTCTCTAGTCGTATCCTGACCACGAGATCGACGACCTCGACTCTGCTGTCTAGAGTGTGAGCCCTGCGAGGTCTGTCGGCTGGCTTCTCTTTCTTGAGAGACTTGCTGCTGAGTCATCTCAATAAATATGGCTCGATCAAGTGCCTCTCGATAAGTAGTAACAGGAAATCCAGAATCCTTATCCGAATATATGCTGTCAGTCCCTGTGTAAAGTGAAACATACGGTCTGAGTCCTGAGCAACCATATGTGGGCAAAACTCAGCAAGTCTGCTAAATTCTGCACTATAGTCTAACACGCTTCGGTCACCCTGCTTGAGACTCATGAATTCCTGGCGTCGAGCAACACAAAATGCTGCAGGAAAATAATGTCTCTCGAACGCCTCTCGAAAAGACTGCCAAGAGATAATCTGATCCCCAAAGACTGTCTTTTGCATCTTCCACCATGTGGATGCTTGCCCTCGAAAATGATAAGCGGCTAGCTCTACCTTCTCTGTGTCTGAACAGGACATGTATCCAAAAGTGGCCTCAATATCCTCCAACCATGTACGCACCACCCAAGGATCGGTGCCTCCATGGAACAGCGTAAAACGATCCTTTGTTGAACTAGCAAGCAAAGGAATACGGGCCTTTTCCATAATAAACGATGCTGTAGGAATGGCTGGTACGGCTACCTGAGCTGCAACAAGATGAGGTTGTCCCTCAGTCTGACCACCGACTCCAATACTGGGACCAACCTGAGCTCCCGGTATCAACTCAGATGGGGAGATAGGAGCCTCATCCAAACCAAGATCAGTAGTAGTGGCACGCTGACATGCACGACCACGACCACTACCACTGTCGCGACCACGACTGCGACTACGGGCACGGCTACTGCCCCAACCGCGACCACGGGCTCGTGGCATTGCCTATAAAATCAGATGAAAATTTTCAATAATCATTTATAATCACGATAATTAAAACAAAGAATGACCCGTAAATCCTATAGCTCAGAGATACAACTCGACTTGTATAAAAAATTCCTTTGCTCGAGAAGTACATAAACTGAAAACAAAAATCTCGAAATAAAACCAAAACCCACGAACAGAAAACGAAAAATCGGGCTCTGATACCAATAAAATTGTCACGCCCCCAGAAGAGTCCCTGCCAGACGAAAATCCGACAGCATCTCCCTTGTACTGGTGACAATATGAAGCATACATACATACATCACAATATAGAAACATAAACAACATATTCATCAGCCCACACGGCTGGAGCATACATAAAATATAAACAACATAACCACGAAATGTATCAATTATATATATCTATCCATAGACTACAATTACTATACAGATAAACGACATCTGTAACAAAAGTGCAAAATGTAAATACAGCGAAACAAAAGTAAAACAAACCAGAAAATCAGCACGTCGAGATCTCTGAGCAACTCTATGAAAGTCCAAAATCAACTATAATATCAAAAGGATCCCTGTGTCTGCAAAACTGGAGACCAAGGAATGTAGCAAATTAGCCAAATGGCTAAGTGGATACTCAAGAAAGATGTGCATGAATTTAATCTTATTGAAGAAGTCAAGGAAGTAGAATAAATCATCATCTTTTGTTACAACTTTAGGATTATTCTTAAAGTTCTACATTTATACATATATATGTATAATCATCTTCTCATTATCTATAATCAGGTAAAATTTTTAGATTAGAGTTTAGGATCTTCACCTTATCATCACTTGTCATCATTAATAAAATCAATTTTTCAATCTTATTATTTAATCACTCAATTATAAGTTATCATGGTAAGATCAACATGTATATCAATAGTCTGAATCTGATAAATCAACTAAAAAGTGAATCACTGAGCCAATATCATCAGAGTGAAATATCATATGGATAGGCTAAAAGCCTCCTAAGAGTATAAAACTGTCGCATACGTCATCTGACGTACGGGCTATCATCCCTCACCGGTGGAAGACATAATAAACACTGACCGAGGGCTACATCACACCAACACGCCTCGGGTGTACGGTCAGGTACTCTGGACCGCGGCCGCCGCACTACCACAATAACATGTGGGCGGTCCAGTACTCTATATAGAGCTCTGGTATAAAGCTAGGCTCATAGTCTTCACTTTTTAATTCTTCATTTACTATCTTTATTAATTCACCGTTATGATTATATTCATCCATTTATCATGATTATTCTCTTTTCATATTGATTGGTCAATCAAGGTAATATTTTCGTGTCAAATCTATTAATTTATCATTATAGGGTCCACAGATAAAAAGCTACAAGTATCAACAGATAGAGTATCAAAAGCATGAAATATGTAAGGTCAAGCAAGTCAAAAGAGACAAGGTATCAACAGAAGATAAATTTAGAACATTTCTTTAATTTTAAAAACAACCCTCCCATATCAATCCCAATATGAACCCACATATGAACAAGAAATAATATCAATTATTTATCCTCCAATAATTTTAATATTTTAACCCATTTCGCTATTTCTAATATCAGTTTAATCCCCATTTTGAAAACAATAATACAACATATACATATTCCAATTTATATATTTATTCATGCACAAGGAAATAGACAAGAGTAGATGTATCCACCTTATATACAGCAAAAATCTCCGAGTATCGGCAGGTCACCGTGCTCCACTCGAGCTCGGATCTACAAACACAATATCAAACATAATTTAAATAATCAAAATACTATCTAATAATAATAATGACCTAAAATCTACACATTAACTCTGATTCAAAATCAGTGAATTATTTTGATCTCGATACCTCGTACCACTTCACATTCCTAAATACAACATATGTTCTAATCTAGATAACCCTTCTAACTACACATCAATTTAACCAAAAGCAACCTAAAATATACCTTCTAAGGGTTTTGTGTGGCTGCTGGAAATTAGGGCAGCAATTAAGGTTCTTTGTCGGCAACTCCGGCAAGCTGCGGCAAGCTCCGGCGAACAACAACGACGCTGCCAATAAAAGGACAACAGCTAGGGCTGCTGTTGGAGGAAACAAAAGGCAGCAAAACTGCTGCTGTTGGTGGGGAAAAAGGAGAGAGCAACTAGGGTTTTGTTTCCCCTCTTTTCCCGGTGGTTTGGCGAGCTCCGGCGAACTCCGAGGAGCTCTAACAGTGCTGCCGAGAAGCAGAGAAGAGGAAGCAAAGGAGAAAACAGTGCTCTGCCCTTGCTGGTGGAGGAGAAGAGGTGCGGGAGGAGAAAACGAGAGTTGCTTGAGAAGAACGGGAGAGAAATCTGCCGTTCGTTGCCGCTAGAGAAGAAAAACGAAGAAGAAGAGAGGAGGAAAGGGTTTGAGGCGTCGGTGGGGAAGAGAAGAAAAGGAGGGGGTATGGGAGAGGCTTGTACACGTGGATGGCATGGATAGATTTGAGTTTTTTTTTTTCAAATACTTAACAATCACAATAAATTGTGATGATTTTGGGTAAACCAGGAATCACATCTAAGTCCATTAGAAAGTTCCTGAGTCATACTGCTTCTTTAGCTGCCTCAAAGGCTGCTACATACTCAGCTTCCATGGTTGAGTCTGAAACGTATTTCTGCTTAATACTCCTCCATGCAATGGCTCCACCTCCTAAAGTAAACACATAGCCTGATGTAGACTTACTGTTGTCCCTATCTGATTGGAAATCTGAATCCGTGTAACCTACAGGAAGCAAATCGTCTGCTTGGTAAATTAGCATATAATCTCTAGTCCTTCTCAGGTACTTTAATATATACTTTACCGCAGTCCAATGTCCTTGTCCAGGGTTACTCTGATATCTGCTAACCTTGCCCACGGCAAAACAGATATCAGGTCTCGTACATAGCATTGCATACATTAGGCTTCCTACAGCCGAAGCATAAGGAACTACTTTCATGTCCTCTATCTCCTTTGATGTCTTTTGAGACATCTCTGTAGATATAGCTACTCCATGCCTAAAAGGTAAGAAACCTTTCTTGGAATCTTGCATGCTAAAACGAGCAAGGATTGCATCTATATATGAAGCTTGGGACAGACATAACATTCTTTTCTTGCGATCCCTTATAACTTTGATCCCAAGAATATGTGCACAATCTCCTAAGTCCTTCATATCAAATTGTTTGGACAACCATACCCTTACGTCCGATAATACCTTGACATTGTTGTCAATTAATAAAATATCATCTACATATAGTACAAGAAATACCACCACGTTGTTGGACCCCGTGGTAGTTTTGATGTGATCAACTAAGTTGGTTAGGTCCTGCTGTGTTTGATCCCTGTGTCTGAGTGTGCAGGAGTTTAGGAGCACAGGAAGTCGAGCGGAAGGCGCAGCTAGCGAGAAGGATGGCACGGGAAGGGAGCCGACGGGCTCGGTGCGTCCGAAGGACGAGAGAGCTGCGGAAGAGTACTCCGGTGGGCGTGAAGAGCGTGCACGGCGTTCGAGGGATGTTAAGTCGGGACGGAAGGCTGCTCGAGGAGAAGGCCGGGAATTGGGTTCGGGTGAGCCCTATTCCGGTTGGCCGCAATCACCCAAAAGAAGCTGGAAATTACTGTAGCAGAAAGTTACTGTAGCAGAAGTTACTGTAGCTTGAAGGCGCCCTTGAAGGTGCCTTCAAGCCTGTTCAAGGCGCCTTGAGCAGGCCAGTTTGATCGTTTGCTCTGCGGATAAAGTTTTATCCGAAGATCGAATTGGAGGCGCCTTGAACCCTGTTGGAGGCGCCTTGGACTCTCAGGATAAGATTTCCAGGGCCTATATAAAGGCCCCTGGAGCTAGGAATTCTACAACAACTCAAGCATTCAATCTGTAGTGTTTCCTAGCAATAGTTCTAAGCTTTTGAAAGTGTAAAAGGCTTCTCCGCCTTCAGCAAAGGAGAGTTTCTTTTAGTGCGCTTCTACTGCCCTGGATTAACAACCTCATTGGTTGTAACCAGGTTAATTCTTCTGTGTCTTTCTTTTATTGTTTTATTATTTTGTTAACTATTGCACTAACTGAGTTGGAAATCCGAGGAGGGTATAGTTTATTTTTGTTTTCAGCAATTCACCCCCCTCTTGTCGGTCTCCGCTGCACCAACACACGTTTCCGTTACACTTCTTGTATACACAAGACTCATCCGGACACTGAATAAATCCATATGACTGGATTACTTCATTAAACCGAATGTTCCAAGACCTTGATGCTTGCTTTAGTCTATAAATGGACCGATTGAGCTTACACACTAGATGCTCTTTGCCTTTTTCAATGAACCCTTCTGGTTGCTTCATATGGATGTTCTTTTCAAGACTTCCATTAAGGAAAGCTGTCTTGACATCCATTTGCCAAATCTCATAATCCATATGAGCAGCAATGGATAAGAGTATCCGGATAGACTTAAGCATGGCTACCGGTGAAAAGGTCTCCTCATAGTCGATTCCCTCTTTCTGAGTGTACCCTTTCGCAACAAGCCTAGCTTTGAAGGTTTCTACCTTCCCGTCTGTCCCTCTTTTCCTTTTGTAGATCCACTTGCATCCAACGGCTTTTACACCATCAGGTGGTTCTACAAGCTCCCAGACCTTATTAGAGTACATAGACTCTATTTCAGAATTCATTGCCTTTTGCCAAGATGCTGCATCTATATCTTGGAGTGCTTCGTCATATGTTCGGGATCAGGTTCATGTTTACGGATCAAGTCCGAAGATTCTCCCAAAACATGAATCTTTAGTGCCTTACAACCCTCCCACTCTGACGAGGCACTCCGTGGTTGTGTATCATGTGTGACACGTGTTGCAGTCTCTTGTGGTACTTCATCTTGTACTGTTGGTACTGAAGTAGACGTATCTTCTCTAAGTTCTTCTAAAACAACTTTGCTACTGGGCTTGTGATCCATTATATAGTCTTCTTCTAAAAACTGGGCATTGGTACTAACAATGACCTTCTGGTCTTTAGGACTATAAAATAAATCACCTTTCGTTCCTTTGGGATACCCCACAAACACGCGAACTTCTGTACGAGATTCTAACTTATCAGCATCTGGTTTCAGCACATGTGCTGGACTACTCCAAATCCGAATATGTTTTAGACTGGGTTTTCGCTCATTCCACAATTCTGTGGGAGTAGAAGAAACTGATTTAGAAGGTACTAAGTTCAGAATGTACACTGTCGTTTCCAGAGCGTATCCCCAAAATGAATTTGGTAATTCCAAATAACTCATCATCGATCTAACCATCTCCATAAGAGTCCTATTCCTTCGTTCTGCCACACCATTCTGTTGGGGTGTACCAGGTGCTGACAGTTGGGATTGAATCCTGGCCTCTGATAAGTAATTCCTAAACTCTCCTAAGAGGTATTCGCCACCACGATCAGACCGTAGTGTCTTGATACTTTTACCTAGTCGTTTCTCCACATCAACCTTGTACTCTTTGAACTTATCAAAGCACTCGGACTTGCGGCGCATTAGGTAAATGTATCCATATCTTGAATAATCGTCTATGAAAGAGACAAAATATTCAAAACCTCCTCTTGCCTGGACAGACATAGGACCACACAAATCAGAGTGAACCAATTCTAACACTTCTTTGGCTCTATACCCCTTGGCCTTGAAAGGCCTTTTGGTCATTTTACCTTCCAAGCAAGATTCATAAGTTGAAAATTTTTCCAACTCTAATGAACCCAAAAGTCCATCGGCTATAAGCCTCTGAATCCTACTTAAGTTAATATGACCAAGCCTTAGATGCCAAAGATATGCTTGGTTCATTTCTGAAGGTTCTTTTCTCTTATTTGAGTTAGAAGATGAGTTATAAATTTTCATGTTTTGCTTTGTGGGAGAAATTGGATTTAAATTATACAAATTGCCAACTAATGCACCAGAACAGATAATCACTTTATTTCTCTTAATAACTACATCGTTACTAAAAGTAACTGAATATCCATCTAAAAACAGTTTAGAAACTAAAATTAAATTCTTTCTAAAACTGGGTACGTAAAGATAATTTCTTAAAACCAAATTTTTATTTCTACTAAAAGATAAGTAGACGTTTCCCACTGCAACAGCTGCCACCTTAGTAGAATTGCAGACATGATCAGTGGCTCCCGTATCTACACACCAGGTGCTGGTAGATAACACCGCTAAATATGTTTCAATAACTAGAACATGAGATATACCTTTGTTGTTCTGATTCCTACGAAGACAGTCCGCCTTCCAATGCCCTGACTGCTTGCAGATGAAGCACTTGCCCTTCGACTTCTTCATGCTAGCTTTAGGTCCTGTACTCTGAGATTTATTCACTTTCTTTGCTGAACCAACTTGTTTCTTCTTCTTCTTTCCTTTCGGCTTAGAAGTAGAACCATTTTCAACATAGTGAATATGAGAGTTGTGACGAAACAATCCTTCTGCTGCCTGAAGTTCTGTCAATGACTATACCCTTTTGTTCATATTGTAATTCAGGTGGAATTGCTCAAAACTTCTAGGTAGTGTTTGGAGGATCATATCGATCTGGGTTTCCCCATCAATTTCTCCTCCAAGGATCTGTATTTCGTTCAGATAAGCCATCATCTTTAGGATATGATCCCTCACAGGAGTACCCTCTTGCATGGTGGCTGTCATTATTTTTCTCATGGCTTCTTGCCTAGAAGCCCTATCTTGATGACCAAAGAGTTCCTTGAGATTGTTCATAATATCATAAGTTGTTGGTAAATCTTGATGTTGATGTTGCAATACATTTGACATAGAAGCCAAAATGTAACACCGCGTCGTCTCATCTACTTTTACCCATTTCCTATGATATTCAATCTCCTCTTGGGTGGATTCACCAGTGGGTGCTTCAGGGCAAGGCTCAGTCAGTACAAATTTATAGCTTTCAACAGTAAGAACAATGTCCAGGTTCCTTTTCCAATCTATGTAGTTAGGACCAGTAAGTCTATTCTGTTGTAGTATGATGGACAGTGGGTTGAAAGTCATCCTAAGAATCACAAATAACTTTTGGTCAGAACTCTAAATTTAGAATAATATTGATTCCTTAAACAATACTATTTTAAATTAACCAACACCTCAAACCACTGTGAATTTTGTATGCCACGATAGTGTGGACGTATACAAATTCAACATTTATAAAAGGAGGGTTTTAACCCATTAATTTTATTATCTTGTCAACCTAACTTTTTGACAAATAAAATTAATAGTTGGTATCCTTTGGTCACACAAATAATAGCAGTGACTCCGATGGGGAGGATACTATTAGTTGTGCCTAAGTGTATACCATTACTTGACACTAAGTCCATTAATAAGATTGTGCCCCTTCCGATGGGGAAGATCACACGCTCTTAATTAACTTCCTATAGTCATCCCAAATGGAAGTTTGTTCTAGTGATCTACAAACAAGCTCATCTGATATGGAGGAAGGCACTCAGAGCCAACGCAAAAGCTTGTTTGCATCACTTACAAACCAGTAATGGAGACCATGGATTTTACTTAAAAATCCCTCTCCCACTTAGTTATTTATAAATGAGGAATTTTAACTATTTTAGCCTACTAAACATGTATACTAACATACACACACAGCACAATATAAAAGCAATAAATAGAAAATCTAATTTTTAACTATTATGGCTTTTATCTATGGTTGTCCTCCGTGTGTTGTCATCCCAAGCTGCTGCCATATTTGGCCACCGCCACCGGGTCTAGCTGTCGCATCCATCTTGCTCCTTGTTCCGCTGCGCCTCTGGTCCTCAGAAGGTTCCATGCTTTGCAAGATTCGATCCGTGACATAAATATAATTTTACAATTTTGATCCTATATTCCATAAAAGGAATGTACATGTATCTAGATCAAAAATAAAATCCTAATAAAACTAAATACAGCTCCTGCTGTATTTTATAATACAATCATGCACACACATATAAATGCCCTTAACATGTCCAAGGGTCCAATCACACACATAAAACTATAAGCCATAATAGTTGGATCCTGCATCCACAAAGTTAGCACATCCTACTATTATCCTGCCTAAATTATGTATGACATGTGCATAATTAAACTAATACCAAATACACAGAGGTAAAACCTAGCTCTGATACCAATTGTTGGTTGCTACTCAGAAAACCTAGAGGTTCCACTGTATAAAAATTTTGTACAAAGGTCTGAACCTGTTCCTAGCTACCATGTGTTCTTTTAAATTAAATTTTGGATCACCTGTGGAACTTAACACGTTTGATCCAAAACTTAATTTATTTGTTCTTTTAGGTTTAGACTTGGATCTCCTGCGGAACTTAACACGTTCGATCCAAATCACCTAAGTTATTAATTCCATTAAATATTAATTTCCATAATTGGTTCCCAGTACTGACGTGGCGAGGCACATGACCTTCTTGGATATGGGAGCAACCACCACCGACTAGACAAAACCTTTTATGGAAAGCTAATACTTAATTTCCTAAAATAACTTTAGGTTAACCGAAAGGAACAATCAAATCACAAGGAAAAGAAATAAACATAAGAACACTACATCGAAAATAAATTCGAAATACTAGGATCGTAAGCCTCTTGTATTTGGTATTATTTCTAAAAATAACTAGTATGATGCGGAAAGGAAAAATTACTAGTTATACCTTTTAGAAAGACATCTTGATCTTCTACCGTATTCCTCTTCTAACCTTGGACGTTGTGTGGGCAACGATCTTCCAAGATGAGAAACCACCTAACCACCTTCTTCTCCTCCTTGCTAGGTTCGGCCAAAACAAAAGCTTCACCAAGGATGAAGAATAACACCAACCAAGCTCCAAGGGATGCAAGCTTTCTCTCCTTCTTCTTCTTCTTCTCCAAGTAGTATCCGACCACCACAAAAGCTCCAAGAAAGAGATAGGTTTCGGCCACCACAAAGAGGAAGAGAGGGAGGGAGAATAGCCGGCCACAACACCAAAGAAAAGAGGGAGAAAACAATAGAAGTTGTAACCCATGAAGGCACCCCAACCCCTTCTTTTATATTCCTTGGCTTTGGCAAATAAGGAAATTTATTTATAATAAAATTTCCTTAACTTCCCTTGACAACAATTAATTAAGAAAAATTAAATAAAATTTCCTAATTAATTGTATGTGGCCGGCCACCTCATATAGAGCAAATAAGATAATTTTTAATCAACAATTAAAACTTCCTTATTTGTCTTTGGAAATTTTATTTTTTAAAATTTCCCTTTAAAATCCCTTCATGGTTGATAAAAATAAATTTCTATAATTTTTAATTTTTCAACATGTGAATAATTTTCAAAGAGTAAAAATAAATATCTTTCCAATCTACAAATAAGGAAAGAGATCTAATCTCTTTCTTTAATCTTTTGTAGATCCTTTTAAGAGAGATATTTTAATTTTAATTCTCTTTAATAAATTATATCTTCCACATAATAAAAATTAAAAATTAAAAATCTTTTTAATTTAATGGGGGTCGGCCACCTAAGCTTGGGTTCAAGCTAGGGCCGGCCACCCATGAATTAAGGCTTGGCGGTAGCTTGAACCACAAGCTAGCTTGGCTGACCCCTTTATCATGGGTATGAAGGTGGGTATAGGTGGGTATAGTACTCTATAAATAAGAGGCTATGATAGAGACCGAGAGGAGGAATTGGTTTTGGTCTCCCGATAAAATTAAGCATCCCGTGTTCGCCCCGAACACACAACTTAATTTTATCAATAATAATTCATTCCACTAGAGAACTATTATTGAACTACCGCACCAATCCCAAATTACATTTTTGGGCTCCTTCTTATTATAAGTGTGTTAGTCTCCCTGTGTTTAAGATGTCAAATGTCCACTAATTAAGTGAGTTACTGACAACTTATTTAATTAATATCTTAATCCAAGAATAGTACTACTCAACCTTATCGTCATGTCGGACTAAGTCCACCTGTAGGGTTTAACATGACAATCTTTATGAGCTCATCTTGGGGACATTATCAACCTAGATTACTAGGACACAGTTTCCTTCTATAATCAACAACACACACTATAAGTGATATCATTTCCCAACTTATCGGGCTTATTGATTCATCGAACTAAATCTCACCCATTGATAAATTAAAGAAATAAATATCAAATATATGTGCTTGTTATTATATTAGGATTAAGAGCACACACTTCCATAATAACTGAGGTCTTTGTTCCTTTATAAAGTCAGTATAAAAGAAAACGACCTCTGATGGTCCTACTCAATACACTTTAAGTGTACTAGTGTAATTATATAGTTAAGATAAACTAATACCTAATTACACTACGACTTTCCAATGACTTGTTCCTTTCCATTTTGGTCGTGAGCTATTGTTTATAATTTATAAGGTACTGATAACATCATCTTCTGTATGTGACACCACATACTATGTTATCTACAATATAAATTAATTGAGCAACTACAACAAATGTAGATGATTTGACCAAATGTGATTCTTTATTCAAAATAAATGTTTACAAAAGCTTAGGCTTTCAGTATACACTCTAACACTCCCTCCATGTGCTTCCCCCTGAATTAGTTGCAATACCAACAGACTTCCCCTCCACCTCAAAAGTCTTCTTTGTGAGCATGGATTTTCAAAGATTGGCCAAAGAGTATGGAGGCAGTGCTTTTGCTGTATTGGACGATACAATTATTTTCTCAAACTACAAGGATCAACAGTTATACAAATTAACTATTAGAAGTATGGTTATTACTCCTCTTTTTTGTCTTATTCATTCTTTTAGATGTTTCTCTACTTTTGGTTTAAAGGCTTTTGATGGGAGGCATTTTCATGAATGAAAACTAAGAACATGAACTTAAAAGTGTTTTGCTTTACTTGTTCCATAAAAGGATACAAAACACCACATAGAACAAATGGGGAAATTGCCATTAGAGCTACCATGATTTGTGTAAAACCTTCACCTTTTTCTGTATATATAGTTAGTGTTGGTTGCTACTCGGAAAACCTATAGGTTCCACTGTACAAAAATTTTGTACAAAGGTCTGAACCTTTTCCTAGCTACCATGTATTCTTTTAAATTAAATTTTGGATCGCCTGCGGAACTTAACACGTTTGATCCAAAACATAATCTATTTGTTCTTTTAGGTTTTGACTTGGATCTCCTACGGAACTTAACACGTTCGACCCAAGTCTCCTTAAGTTATTAATTCCATTAAACATTAATTTCCATAATTGGTTCCCAGTACTGACGTGGCGAGGCACATGGCCTTCTTGGATATGGGAGCAACCACCACCGACTAGACAAAACCTTTTATAGAAATCTAATATTTAATTTCCTAAAATAAGTTTAGGTTAACCAAAGAGAACAATCAAATCACAAGGAAAAGAAAAAACAAAAGAACACAACATCGAAAAACATATTCGAAATTCTAGAACGTAAGCCTCTTGTATTTGGTATTATTTCCATAAATAACTAGCATGATGCGGAAAGAAAAATTACTAGTTATACCTTGTAGAAAAACCTCTTGATCTTCTACCGTATTCCTCTTCTAACCTCGGACGTTGTGTGGGCAACGATCTACCGAGATGAGAAACCACCAACCACCTTCTTCTCCTCTAAGCAAGGTTCGGCCACAAAGGAAAACTTCACCAAGGAGAAAAACCAAAATACTAACCAAACTCCAAGAGATGCTAGCTTTCTCTCCTTCTTCTTCTTCTTCTCCGAGTAGTATCCGGCCACCACAAGAGCTCCAATGGAAGAAGGAGATTCGGCCACCACAATAGGAAGAGAAAGAGAGGATGGCCGGCCACACCAAGGAACAAAAGAGGGAGAGAAAACAATAGAGGTTGTATCTCATGAAGGCACCCTCACCCCTTCTTTTATATTCCTTGGCCTAGGCAAATTAGGAAATTTAATAATAAAATTTCCTCAATTTTCTTGACATGATTTAATTGAGAAAAATAAAATTAAATTTCCCAAATCAAAACCAATGGCCGGCCACAATCAAAAGAGCAATTTAGGAGAGTTTCAATCAACAAATTAAAACTTCCTAATTTGTTTCCGGAAATTTTAAAATAAAATTTCTCTTTAAAAAATCTCTTCATGGTTGATAAAAGGAAATTTCTATAATTTTAATTTTATAACATGTGAATAATTTTTAAAGAGAAAAATAAAATATCTCACCAATCTACAAATAAGGAAAGAGATTTAATATCTTTCTTTAATCTTTTGTAGATCTTTTATAAGAGAGATATTTTAATTTTAATTCTCTTTAAATTATTTCTTCCAAATAATAAAAATTAAAATTAAAATTCTTTTTTAATTTAATTTGGCCGGCCCCCACTAGCTTGGGTTCAAGCTAGGGCCACCCAATAATATACCTAGGCCCTAGCTTGGTTCCCAAGCTAGCTTGGCCCCCTTATGTGGGTATAGAAGGTGGGTATAGGTGGGTATAGAACTCTATAAATAAGAGGCTACGATAGGGACCGAGAGGAGGAATTGGTTTTGGTCTCCCGATAAAATTAAGCATCCCGTGTTCGCCCCGAACACACAACTTAATTTTATCAATGATAATTCATTCCACTAGAGAACTATCATTGAACTACCGCACCAATCCCAAATTACATTTTTGGGCTCTTTCTTATTATGAGTGTGTTAGTCTCCCTGTGTTTAAGATATCGAATGTCCATTAATTAAGTGAGTTACTGACAACTCATTTAATTAATATCTAAGTCCAAGAGTAGTACCACTCAACCTTATCGTCATGTCGGACTAAGTCCACCTGCAGGGTTTAACATGACAATCCTTATGAGCTCCTCTTGGGGACATTATCAACCTAGTTTCTCTAGGACACAGTTTCCTTCTATAATCAACAACACACACTATAAGTGATACCATTTCCCAACTTATCGGGTTTATTGATTCATCGAACTAAATCTCACCCATGATAAATTAAAGAAATAAATATCAAACATATGTGCTTGTTATTATATTAGGATTAAGAGCACACACTTTCATAATAACTGAGGTCTTTGTTCCTTTATAAAGTCAGTATAAAAGAAACGACCTCTAATGGTCCTACTCAATACACTCTGAGTGTACTAGTGTAATTATATAGTCAAGATAAACTAATACCTAATTACACTACGACCTTCTAATGGTTTGTTCCTTTCCATTTTAGTCGTGAGCTACTGTTTATAATTTATAAGGTACTGATAACATCATCTTCTGTATGTGACACCACATACTATGTTATGTACAATATAAATTAAATGAACAACTACAAACAAATGTAGACAATTTGACCAAATGTGATTCTTTATTCATAATGAATGTTTACAAAGCTTAGGCTTTCAGTATACACTTCAACAGTTAGTCCATCAAACAGAAAAAGGTTTCCTACTTATCTGGTGCACTAATACTACTATGTTTCTTATTTATTTTAATAGTCTGATAAACAATACAAGATATATTTGTTAACTTATAGTAGGTTCTGCACCAATACCAATTACCCCATACTATGGTGGACCTTTAGCCTATTATGCTGACGGCAGTTATGATCCTCACTTCGACCGCTATCTTACTATCATGGAAGGTTTGTTACAGTCTAGTTTAGAAACCTTTTTTGATGGATTTTTTGTAACGACCCGCCTTCTGATCATTAACTGTAAGGCCGATTGTCACAATAATGCTGGACTAATTAAAATTTTACTCTACTAATGACGGATACAACTGATAAGGAAGGTCTAAAGACCTTCTTTGCTGGTGTACATATGCTACGGAGGGGAAACTGAACATCCCAACTGAGCTAGGGACTAGAAACTAAACTTCCCAACTACCTACGGACCTGCCGATCGATCCACAGATCGATCGGAGCTGCGGTCGTTCTGTTCCCAACTGGATCGGTCGGCAGACCGATCCAGGTGTGGCTGGATCGGTCGGCAGACCGATCCAGGTATGTCTGGATCGGTCGGCTGACCGATCCAGGCACCTGAAACTCTCCTGGAACGCTACTGTATCGTGCTGGATCGGTCGGCTGACCGATCCAGGAGGATACAGTAGCATACTGTATCTGTCTGGATCGGTCGGCTGACCGATCCAGTGGCACTGCTCAGGCCCTGATCGGTCTGGAGACCGATCAGAGTTCTGATTTCGCCCGGGAACTCTGATTTCAGCACTTTGGCGTGCCAAAACCTCACACAACAACTCTAAACCAATGCAAATCACACTAATATAAAACTACTAACATTCTAAACCTGGCATACTACATAGTGCATGGTTTACTATTTCATAACACTTAACAATCAAAACTGAATAATGAAAACTAAAACGCAAAGTGCTAATACTGAAGTAAAACTGTTTAGATCCCAAAGATCTTTATTCCAACTCCTGCCCACACACATCTTGATAGCATTGCCCTCCAGCCTCCGCTACTGATCCACTTTTCCTTTACCTTTATCTGCAGTATAAGAAAAGTAGTATCTATAAGCTAAAAAGCTTAGTAAGAAACCATCTACCTCACAAAAACATGCAACGATGCAAATATGATTTTAAATCATGCTGTTTAAAACATATGCTGGATATACTGAATAAACTAAGCATGGCATGACATATAAGCATACAATCATGGCATATCTAAAGCTGAACATAAAGTCATCATGCATATTCACAGGGAAAACTAAGGTGATACTAAGAACTGAGCTACGCTAATACTGAGCTACTGCTAAAACTGTACTGAATTCACGAACTAATTTGTGAAAGGTTGAAAACCATATACATATAATAAGTGAAAATACTAAACATGCTGCTGAGGGGCCCGGCAACTGTACGTGCTATGCGCGCATCTCTAACTAGACCCGGGGTTGCAAGTCTCGAATTTAGTAGAGCTACTAGGTTATCTAAACCTAGGGACCGACTATGGGAGCCCAGCCCAATGGATATCTAATCCAGTACAGTGCCAACTGAAAAGTAAAATACTGAGTATAGCTAAACTGTTCTAAATTACTGTTTCTAGGTTATCTGAACCTAGAGCTAGGTTGTCTAAACCTAGAGGCGACTGTGAGAGCCCACCCATTGGACCGTAGTCCCATATAAGCTAGAATAGACTGATTTACTAATTTAGATGCTTCTAATGCATCCAACTGTGCTAATAAAAATGCCTAAGTTGCATTCTTTTCTAAGCTAGTTATTTAATCGAACACCTAGTGTGCTTTAACTCTCCTCTCTATTAGGGAGACTACCTTTAGACACCCAACAACATCTAAACCTCCAACTGAAGGAGAAAAGACGTGTCCGGCCCATCTAAAGGTACTCACTAAATCCCTAAACCTGCGAGGAGGGTTAAATACACCCTATGTGTCGAAAACATACGCATATAACTAAACCGATGCACAGAAAATCAAACGGTAGCTATTATACTGAAGGTGAGGGGTTTCTTACCTCCTGTTCGTAATTTCTTATGATTCTATTTACTCGAATTCCGGTGGAGATGACCTTCTCGACGATCCGCTCACGTCTTTGCGTTCCTCTCGCGGAGAAGAACCTCTTTCGTGTTGGAGTCGTCGCCGGAAGATGATCCGAGAGCCCTTGGGGCTTGGGCGCCGAGAGGAAGAGGAGAGGGAGAGGCGGCGGTGAGGTTTCGGTGGTAAGGGTTGAGAAGTTGCCGAACCCAAAAATAAGCCAAACCCCACTTAAACCTTCTATTTATACTAAGTAACTAATTCGGCCAACCCAATTATAAATATAATTGGTCCCCTTTCCTTTCAGCACGGCCCTGCTGGGTTCAACTGGTTCCCAACATTATCCCTAAGCCATAGGTCTCGGGTTCGATTCCCGCCTAAGCTATTTTGCGGTTCTAATTATTTTTGTTGCTTCCGCTACTCGGAAAATTTCGGAAAAATATCTAAAAATTCCAGAAAAATCATAGAATATTTATAATGCAGTTTCGAGAATTTTCGGGCATTACAATCCCCCATACCTTATAAAAAGTTCGTCCTCGAACTTAGAACAATTCTGGGTGCTTCTGTCTCATGCTGGCTTCTGTCTCCCATGTTGCCTCTTCTGTTGTGTGACTGTGCCAAATGACTTTGACTAATGGTACTTTCTTGTTCCGTAATTTCTTAACTGCTCGGTCTATTATCTGAATAGGTCGACTATCATAGCTGAGGTCTTCGCGGATCTGTACCGACTGGGGCTCAATCACCTGGGTGGCATCTGGGGTATGCTTCTTTAGCATAGAGACATGAAATACGTTGTGGACAGCTGACATTTCCTGGGGTAGCTCTAGCTCATATGCTACCTTGCCCACTCTTCTGCTGATAAGGTATGGTCCCACATATCGGGGACTAAGCTTGCCCTTCTTCCCAAAACGCATCACTCCCTTCATGGGAGCTACTCTGAGGAACACTGTGTCCCCAACTGAAAACTCTAAGGGTCTGCGCCGTGTATCAGCATAGCTTTTCTGGCGGCTCTGAGTTATCTCTATCCTCTGGCGGATCTGCTGGATAGCTGCTGTGGTATCTGCTACTAGATTTATCTGAAGTTCTAGTTCTTTCTGTTCACCACTCTCATACCAGCAGATTGGAGATCTACACCTCCACCCATAGAGAGCCTCGTAAGGTGCCATGTCGATAGTGGCCTGATAGTTGTTATTGTATGCAATTCTGCTAAACTCAGATATTTTCACCAACTTCCCTTGAAGTCTAGGGTACACGCTCGGAGCATATCTTCGAGTACCTGGTTTACTCGCTCCGTCTGACCATCTGTCTGAGGATGGAATGCTGTGCTGAACTTTAACTTAGTGCCCAACGCTGACTGTACACACTCCCAGAAGTGTGATGTGAATCTGCTGTCTCTGTCTGAAATGATGGTTCGTGGAACTCCATGTAGTCTGACGATCTCCTGGAGATACAACTGAGCTAGCTTCTCCATGGAGTAGGATATCTTGATAGCTAAGAAGTGAGCTGATTTAGTCAACCTGTCGACTATTACCCAGATGGCGTCAAAACCATTCGTGGTTCTGGGCAGTCCCACTATGAAATCCATAGAGATATCCTCCCACTTCCACTCTGGAATCTGTATAGGCTGCAGAACTCCTCCTGGTCGCTGATGTTCTGCCTTGACCCTCTGACAGGTGAGGCAGATGCTAACATATCTGGCGATGTCTCGCTTCATCCCGGGCCACCAAAAATGTTTCTTCAGGTCTTGATACATTTTAGTGGAACCTGGATGCATCGCATAGGGAGTCTTGTGAGCCTCATCTAAAATCTGTCTCCGTAGCTCCTCCTGATCTGGAACACAGAGTCTGTCACTGAAATACAACACCCCGCTATCGGACACTCTGAATTCTGCTAGCCCTTGCTTGATTTTCTGAATTTCAGGGTCCTGCTCCTGAGCTGACTGAATATCACCAAGCAAGGTAGACTCTAAGGTCATAGTAGAGAGCTGTCCAACGATGAGTTCGAGACCGAAATCTACGATCTCCTTCTGTAGGGGTGGTGACATGGCCGTAAGAGATAACAAGGTAGTACTGGATTTTCTGCTAAGTGCGTCGGCTACCTTATTGGCTTTCCCTGGATGGTAGAGGATGTCTATATCGTAGTCTTTGACCAGCTCAAGCCATCTGCGCTATCGCATATTCAGATCCTTCTGAGTGAAGAAGTACTTCAAACTCTGATGATCTGTATACACTCTGCACTGAACTCCATATAAGTAATGTCTCCAAATTTTGAGAGCGAACACTACTGCTGCAAGCTCGAGGTCATGAGTAGGGTAATTCTTCTCATAATCCTTGAGTTGTCTGGAGGCATAGGCGATCACCTTGCCGTTTTGCATCAGTACTGCTCCTAGTCCCAACTTAGAGGCATCACTATAGATGTCAAAGCTGCTGGTGTTGTCTGGTAGAGCCAAAATGGGAGCACTGGTCAATCTCCTTTTTAGCTCGCTGAAGCTGTTCTCACTGTCCTCCTGTTCTTTTTGGTAAGAGCTGTCAGTGGGGAGGCTATCCTGGAGAAGTCCTCTACAAACTTTCTGTAGTATCCTGCTAATCCCAGAAAGCTCCTGGTTTCGCTGGCGTTCTTAGGTCTCTTCCAGTTACTTACTGCTTCTATCTTGCTGGGATCTACCATAATACCATCCTTGGAGATGATGTGACCCAGGAAGGACACCTGATCTAACCAAAATTCACATTTCGTGAACTTGGCGTATAGCTGGTTCTGCTGAAGTGTCTGTAGTACTGTCTTCAGGTGCTCTGCATGTTCTTCCTGAGTAGATAAGAATGTTATCGATAAACACAATAACAAACTTATCTAAATACTCCCTGAATACTCTGTTCATGAGATCCATGAATGTAGCTGGAGCATTGGTCACGCCAAAGGGCATGACTACGAACTCGTAGTGTCCGTATCTGGTTACGAATGTTGTCTTGGGTATATCCCTTCTTTAACCTTGACCTGATGATAACCTGATCCGAGATCTATCTTGGAGAACACCGCTGCTCCCTCACTGGTCGAACATGTCATCGGAAGGGATACCATTCTTGATGGTGACTTGGTTCGGTGTCTATGCATAGACGCATGCTTCCATCCTTCTTCTTCACGAACAACACAAAGGCGCTCCCATGGTGAGTGACTAGGCGTATGAAGCCTTTGTCAAGCAGCTCATGAAGTTGTTCGTTCTACTGGAGCGATGCGATATGGCGCTTTGGAAATAGGATTGGTGCCGGGAAGAGCTCTATCTCAAATTCAATCTCCCGCTGGTGCTAGGCCCGGTAACTCCTCGGGAAGACTGGTAGTCACATACAACTCGGACTCCTGCTAGTCCTTGTCCTGGCCGGTATTGACTACATGTGCTAGGTACCCCGTACAACCCGAATCCATCTCCGTGCCTTCATAGCTGAGAGAAATTTTCGGCTTTTCTCTTTGGTTCCCGATGTACTCAAACTGTGTTTCGCTGGGTTGGAATACGACTTTCCGTTACGGCACTCTATGGAAGCACCGTATCCGATCGGAAGTCCATTCCAAGGATGACGTCGTGTCGGTCATTTCAGCAGGATCGATCACGTAAGAGTTCCCTGCCGCTATAATGACCGGCCTTTGCTCCGAGCCGGTGCGTGGATGCCATGATCTCTCCTGAAGGAAAAACCGACCACTGAGTACCTCCGAGGGTATTTCTAATTTTTCGAAGAACCACGCTATATATGAATGGGTTGCCCCAATATCACAGTAGCACTATACTGAAAAATGCTAATCTGACCTGTGACAACTGTCGAGGCATTGGCTACGTCCTCTCTGGTGAGTGAGTAGATCCTCGCATTCGCCGTAGTTGGAGGGGCTTCTAACCTGCCCTGGCTGATAAGTGGACCTTCTAGAGCGACCTGCATCTGATATAACTGAGCTGGTTGGCCTGCATACTGACTCTGCTGTGGCTGAGGAAGACCGGTCTTGTTCGGGCACTGCTTGGCCATGTGCCCTTCTTGTCCACATTCAAAGCATCCTCGTGTGCACTTGCGACAAACCCCTGGGTGAAATTTCCCACAAGTAGCACACTTTGGATAACTGGGTCGCTTGCTATATGGTCCTCCTTTTGGGTCACTTCCTGATTTGCGCTTGTTGTTGGAGTTCCCTTTCCAGTTAGAGCTGTGGCCTTGCTGTTTTTGAGTGTGAGAGTTTCCTTGGCCTTTGGACTCTGAGGAGACTTGCTTCTGCTGCTTTATGCTGTTCTGGTAATGCTCTGTGGTCAAGGCACTGCTCACTAACTCCTCTGTGGTTTGTGGCCTATGTATGCCACCAGCCACGTTCACTGCTATCTCTGGCCTCAGCATCTTGAGCATCAACCGTATTCGTTCCTTCTCTGTGCTGACTAGCTCTGGGCATAGACGAGCCAACCTGTTGAATTTCTTCACGGCTTCCTCAACTGAAAGGTTGCCCTGACGAAACTCAGTGAACTCGTCGTAGTGGCGGTTTGTAACCCGTATGTGAAAGAACTCCTCGAAGAATTCCTTCTCGAAGTCAGCCCATGACATCTGGTTCACTGGGCGCTTCGTTCTGATCCTTTCCCACCACATGCGTGCGTCTCCTGTCAGGCAGAAGGAGGCACACTTCACCTTCTCGTGTTGGCGGTCCAGAAGCTCCATCGTGCTCTCCAGTGTTTTGAACCAGGCTTGTGCATCCCATGGTTCACTAGTGCCTGAGAAGTTCTCTGGCTTGACTCGCTGCCACTGGATCAGATAGGCTTCCTTTCTTGGCTCAGTTGCTGGGGCTGCTGGTACTGGTGCCGGTGCTGTAGGCTGAGCTGGTGGAACCTCTAAGACTACCGGAGTCGTCAAATTCGGTTCCGGGGTGACTGTGGGGGTATTCTGCTGATTAGCCTTTAAGGTGGCTATTTCCTGTTGCTGTTCAGCTAGCTGCTGCTGTAATTGAGCCACTAATGCTGTAAGGTCTGGGGGAGGCACTGAACTGCCTGCCTCTTGCTGGGGCTCAGTAGCTAGTGCCCTTCTAGCTGGGCGTCCTCGTGTCATTTCTAAAGACATAGAGAACATAAAATAACTAATGTATTCGCAGTTATATAACTACTGATATCATGTTTAAAAACTAATACATACTAGCAAGCAGGAGGCATATGAACATGAACTGTAATAACAAAAACAAGGAGCATAAATTAAGTAGAGGTATTCTTACTTGGAAGCTGCAGGTACAATGCTGATGTGTGTGTAGGAAGTATGGAACACTGCTCTGATACCACTCTGTAACGACCCGCCTTCTGATCACTGACTGTAAGGCCGATCGTCACAATAATGCTAAACTATATTGTGCGGAAAGCTGGGCTAATTAAAATTTTACTCTACTAATGACGGATACAACTAATAAGGAAGGTCTAAAGACCTTCTTTGCTGGTGTACATATGCTACGGAGGGGAAACTGAACATCCCAACTGAGCTAGGGACTAGAAACTAAACTTCCCAACTACCTACGGACCTGCCGATCGATCCACAGATCGATCGGAGCTGCGGTCGTTCTGTTCCCAACTGGATCGGTCGGCAGACCGATCCAGGTGTGGCTGGATCGGTCGGCAGACCGATCCAGGTATGTCTAGATCGGTCGGCTGACCGATCCAGGCATCTGAAGCTATCTGGATCGGTCGGCTGACCGATCCAGTGGCACTGCTCAGGCCCTGATCGGTCTGGAGACCGATCAGAGTTCTGATTTCGCCCGGGAACTCTGATTTCAGCACTTTGGCGTGCCAAAACCTCACACAACAACTCTAAACCAATGCAAATCACACTAATATAAAACTACTAACATTCTAAACCTGGCATACTACATAGTGCATGGTTTACTATTTCATAACACTTAACAATCAAAACTGAATAATGAAAACTAAAAACGCAAAGTGCTAATACTGAAGTAAAACTGTTTAGATCCCAAAGATCTTTATTCCAACTCCTGCCCACACACATCTTGATAGCATTGCCCTCCAGCCTCCGCTACTGATCCACTTTTCCTTTACCTTTATCTGCAGTATAAGAAAAGTAGTATCTATAAGCTAAAAAGCTTAGTAAGAAACCATCTACCTCACAAAAACATGCAACGATGCAAATATGATTTTAAATCATGCTGTTTAAAACATATGCTGGATATACTGAATAAACTAAGCATGGCATGGCATATAAGCATACAATCATGGCATATCTAAAGCTGAACATAAAGTCATCATGCATATTCACAGGGAAAACTAAGGTGATACTAAGAACTGAGCTACGCTAATACTGAGCTACTGCTAAAACTGTACTGAATTCACGAACTAATTTGTGAAAGGTTGAAAACCATATACATATAATAAGTGAAAATACTAAACATGCTACTGAGGGGCCCGGCAACTGTACGTGCTATGCGCGCATCTCTAACTAGACCCGGGGTTGCAAGTCTCGAATTTAGTAGAGCTACTAGGTTATCTAAACCTAGGGACCGACTATGGGAGCCCAGCCCAATGGATATCTAATCAGTGCCAACTGAAAAGTAAAATACTGAGTATAGCTAAACTGTTCTAAATTACTGTTTCTAGGTTATCTGAACCTAGAGCTAGGTTGTCTAAACCTAGAGGCGACTGTGAGAGCCCACCCATTGGACCGTAGTCCCATATAAGCTAGAATAGACCAATTTACTAATTTAGATGCTTCTAATGCATCCAACTGTGCTAATAAAAATGCCTAAGTTGCATTCTTTTCTAAGCTAGTTATTTAATCGAACACCTAGTGTGCTTTAACTCTCCTCTCTATTAGGGAGACTACCTTTAGGCACCCAACAACATCTAAACCTCCAACTGAAGGAGAAAAGACGTGTCCGGCCCATCTAAAGGTACTCACTAAATCCCTAAACCTGCGAGGAGGGTTAAATACACCCCATGTGTCGAAAACATACGCATATAACTAAACCGATGCACAGAAAATCAAACGGTAGCTATTATACTGCAGGTGAGGGGTTTCTTACCTCCTGTTCGTAATTTCTTACGATTCTATTTACTTGAATTCCGGTGGAGATGATCTTCTCGACGATCCGCTCACGTCTTTGCGTTTCTCTCGCGGAGAAGAACCTCTTTCGTGTTGGAGTCGTCGCCGGAAGATGATCCGAGAGCCCTTGGGGCTTGGGCGCCGAGAGGAAGAGGAGAGGGAGAGGCGGCGGTGAGGTTTCGGTGGTAAGGGTTGAGAAGTTGCCGAACCCAAAAATAAGCCAAACCCCACTTAAACCTTCTATTTATACTAAGTAACTAATTCGGCCAACCCAATTATAAATATAATTGGTCCCCTTTCCTTTCAGCATGGCCCTGCTGGGTTCAACTGGTTCCCAACATTATCCCTAAGCCATAGGTCTCGGGTTCGATTCCCGCCTAAGCTATTTTGCGGTTCTAATTATTTTTGTTGCTTCCGCTACTCGGAAAATTCCGGAAAAATATCTAAAAATTCCAGAAAAATCATAGAATATTTATAATACAGTTTCGAGAATTTTCGGGCGTTACATTTTTGGTAGTCAAAATTTTGTTTTACATATCAATTGTTTATCTTCTATTGATGCATGTTTTCTTTACATATCACAGGAAGGGTAGCTTAAACAACCCCAGTACTATAATTGTCTCTATAGATCTAAATGCAATAAGTATTAATGGTAAGACATTTCAATTTTACTTCACTAGGCATTTGCTTACAATGTAAAAAATTCAAGCACTTATTTGTTTTCTAAATCATATACTAAAGAACCAAAGGAGTTGGTTGTTGGTAATGATTTCTATGCCTTTTCTGTAGTAGATCCAAATGGTAAGAGAATGGCATGGATAGATTGGAACCATCCTAACATGCCTTGGGACAAAGTATCAATGAGATGCCATAAAGATCACATAAATTCATAGAATGACAGCAATTTGCATGAGGTGGAGCTCATTCGATGCTGCAATGCTGCACTTCGATTGATATTGCAATGGTGGAGCCATTCTAATATGCTCATTTGATGTTGCAAGAGTGACGACAATGTGCATGAAGACAAAAATTCATAGAATTCCAGTTGCTAGTAGCTCGGAGGATGACTCAAACAACTATCGTTAATGAAGATAAAAATATGATATAATTAATGGACTCTATGGGTAATAGAAATCGAGACAATGTATGGAAAACTATAGTAACCAAGTAGATAGTAGATTATGTTGATTTAGAATTCATTCACTTATAAATATAAAAAACTAACTTTACTTTTGAAAATGTAGTGGGTCAAAAAGTACAATGCATCTAAGGGTATTTCTAAATGGTTAGATTTTAAACAAATTACTGTATGTACTTGATACCATTCTTTCATTTTTTTTCTATTACTTTTCATTAAGAGTGTTTTTGTCCTTTTCTTGTAATGTCTTTTCTTGGTTAATAATGATAGGGAGTTATGGGATTACTAGTTTTGATCTCTAATATGTTAAATATTATCTTTCATTTAGCTTTTTTTTATATCTTGTTTCAATGCCAAAAGATGTACCAATTGAGAATTTATACAAATCAATATATAGTTTCTATACTCTTTTACTACTGGGTTTTTGATTGTGTTGGGCATTTATACCAATCCTCATGTTAAATAAAACAACTATTGAAATGATTACCGGCCATTATTTCTGGTTAGTGTAGTCTTGCATGAGATCCTAGATGAGGTCACTCTGGTCCTTCTATACAACATTTTTCTTTTAAGAAGTTTAACATTTTGTTTTGGACACAAGTAAACAAACCTTGTGATAATGATCGAGTTTCACGCTTTCCTACTTTTTCTGATTGTTAACGGTTAGCATTAGTTATAGCTATATTATTCTTTTAGATTCACAACTAAATTAGTTGACAAGAAAACTCTTGGAATACTTTGGCAAAATGATTCCTACTAAAATTGAAACTATCAAATGCTTGTGTTCTGGTAGATTACTTTGTGAATTCGCATGATTAATTATCTAGAATTAATGGATGTTTTCTCAATGTGTTTATTATATTTCATTCTTGAAAGTTAGATTGAATCTAATGCATTTTATATTTTTTACATTTCAGTTTATAGGAATAATCAAGAATGAATAAATATTACAACCAATCTCAATTTGATGAAGTAAGAAGTTAAAAGTTGAAGCAAATTTGTATACTCGTATGTATAAGGTGCCTAAGTTGTGTATATTAGGATAAATATTTGGGATCATTATGGATTTTAGTGCTGCTCTTGTGGATATACTTTTGGTTTTGTGTGATGTAATTTTTGGTAAATAGTGAATATACTTTTGGATATAGTTTTGTGGATATACTTTTGGATATAATTATGGATAAAAACTTGTTGGTTAGATTGATATTTGTTAATACTAAAGTCATATGGTATAAATCAATTACTTTGTCAATAAATATAAATTATGAAGTAACATAATACCAAATACTTCAACAAATATAAATTATAGTGAAGTTATAGAATATATTAACTTCGGTAATTACTTCGGCACATTACAAAATCAACAAAGTAAAATATATTTTTTTACTTCGGCATCAGTCCAATTCTAATTCGATTTTGCCTCCTTGAATTGGATAAAGACTTCGCTAATTTCATATATACGACTTCAGTTAATATCTGAAGTAATATAGTACTCTATTACTTCATGTGCGTCTACTTCGGTAATTATCTATCTACGACTTCGGTGAATATATGAAGTAAATCAAGAAATTCTACTAGTGACATCTTGGTACAATATTTTCCTCTTTTGTAATGGAACCACATAATGTGAAATTGAGACTTTTCGAGATAGATTTCAGCCATTTGGTCAATCGAATAACAATATTCATCTTAACCAGTTATATTAACATCGTACAACTTACCATCATGGATGTGTATGAAAGACAAATTCATGTTCTTTACCGTACTTATTCTCGGTCCAACAAATATAAAAGAGACAATAAATATTTTCTTAGAATATCTGATTGTCGAACTAAATGAATTATAGAATGTAGGTCTCCGACTTATGATATTGTAAATAAAACTAATTTTATCTTGCATGCTACCTTATTATGGACCATTAGTGATTTTTTAGTGTACTCAAGATGGAGTACAATTGGTAAGTTAGTGTGCTCACATTCCATGACTGAGTCTGATGCATTTTTATTACTTTGCAGTGTGAAGGTATCTTGATTTGATAATTACCAAAAGATTTTACTAATTGAACAGCTTTCAGGCAAAATAAGAAAACATTCATAAAGAATGTTTTAGTAAGGAAACTTCCATCAAAAATCTTATTAGGTGAAGAAATCATTGACCAAACAGATAGCTATGAATTTCTACCAATATCTCATAGTGATTCTGATCAGATAAATAAATACATTGTTAGGACATATAAGTGTGGTTGGAAGAAAAGAAGTATTATCTAGGAGCTATCACATTGGAAGTATCTACTCATTCGACATA
The DNA here is from genome assembly GCF_018446385.1 of Zingiber officinale. Lineage (NCBI taxonomy): Eukaryota > Viridiplantae > Streptophyta > Magnoliopsida > Zingiberales > Zingiberaceae > Zingiber > Zingiber officinale. The sequence continues at coordinate 26,870,093 of NC_056004.1, forward strand.
ATTTAGATGTCATGAATGTTAAGAAAAATTTCTTCGATAATATATTCAACACTATGATGAATGTACCTAGAAGAACTAAGATACAACAAAATCACGTGAGAAATTAAAAGAACTAGTTAACAGACTAGAGTTGCATTAGAATAAAACAAACAATACATTTTTAAGGCTTGTTATACATTGGACAAAGATGGTAAACAAACTTTATGTAGTTGGTTGAGAGAAATTAAATTTTCAGATGGGTATGCCTTGAATTTGGCTTGATGCATGGATATGACCAGGTTAAAGATGTTTGGAATGAACAATCATGATTGTCACATCTTCATGCAAAGACTTATACAAATAACATTCCATGATCTACTTTCTAATAACATTTGGCAAACACTTACATAATTGAGTCTATTTTTTAGAAATTTGGCATCAAGGTGTATTATGATAGTCGATATATTTTGGCTAGAAATAGGATTTCTCTCGTACTATGTAAGCCGGAGCATATATTTCCACCCAGTTTTTTTATTCAAATAGAACATCTACAAGTACTTTTACCTTACAAGGCACAACTAGTCTGTCTTGTAAGTACAGATGGATGTATCTATTTGACAAATTTTTGAAAAAATTAAAGAATAATATTCATAACAAAGCAAGAGTTGAGGGATCAATATGTAATGTCTATTTGGTTGAAGAAGCATTATCTTTTTGTTGATATTATTTTGTTGATAATGTAAAAATCAGACATCACAAGTGTCCTCGAAATTCTGATGATACTCTGCCGATAGACCCAGATATGTTTTCTATTTTCAAGTTTGCTGGTAAGCTAATAGGTGCATCTATTTCTATATGGTTAACTCAACAAGAATATCATGTTGCAAGAACACACATACTCCTAAATCGTGATGAGGTTAAACCCTACATAAAGTGAGTTGACTTCTCTAATCAAACATTTATCTCATTATGTTTGTTTTCTATCTCAATTGTTTTAAAATTACCTTTTATTACAGCTTGTATGAACAACAACTATAACTATAATATCTATCAAGGGGTGCAAGTGAGGTAGTTGAAAAGTTAGAGATGGAATTTGTATTATGGTTTTAAATCTATGTAAGTTAGATAATTTTCCAAAATTTTTTTGTCTATGTGTGTTAATTCTTATCTAGTTTATATCATAACTACTTTATAGGTGAAAATAGTAGAATATCAAATATGCAAGATGAAAGGATAATGAATCTTATATCATAACTCCTCCGTAAAATAATGGTGTACTCTGGTTACTCTGTTAATGGCTTCAAACTCCACATGGCACAATGAGATTCACGTAGATTAACCTATAATTCTAGTATTTACATTAAATAATCTATCAACAACAATAACGAGTTTGATTACTATGGTAGACTTGATGAAATCATAGAGGTTAAATATCCTGCATTACCTATAAAAAGGTGTGTGCTATTCAAATGTTCATGGTATGACCCGACTCTAAGAATAGGTATCAAAATACATGCAAGCTACAATTTAGTTGAGATTAATGCAGATAAAAGGTTTAACAAGTTTGAATCTTTCATTTTTATAGTACAAGTGGGTCAAGTTTTCTATTTTGAATATCCTATGAAGAGAAGAAAATCTAGTGAATGGTTGACTTTTTATCGAATAAAGTCTCGCTCAACAATAGAAATGTCAAACATCATCACTGCTCAATACCATGCTGTATTTCAGAATGATGAAGTAGAGAGACATTCAGTTGATTAACAACTTCAATCCACATCCCAATTACTTGTAGATGTTAATGTCACTTACGAGGAGATGGATAATGGAGAGATGTCCAGCAGTGTGGAGCTTTTTTGAACTAATAGAATTTAGCGATGATGACTTAGAAACTGTTAATGTCCATAATTCATATTGTAATGATGATTAAATATTAGCAAATATTGTTCATTAAGTAAGTTATGTTTCCATTTTATTTCTTGTATATATCATCATGTTAGTAATAATATTATGATGTGTTATAATATTATTTTATAGATATTATCATATCAAACCAGGCAGTCATACCCCATGGCCAGATTGTGCTAAGGGTTATTAAGGACTCATAAGTATTTATGTTATTAGTAATTCAAATTCATATATGACTTTATTTATAACATATTTCTTATACATAACTTTTTTTTGTTACACAGTTTTACTCCAGATGATCATTGGATAGCGACGTACATTATCAGAAAATTTAAAGAACGAGTCTACACTTTTGATACTACATGGAGGCATGTAGACCATGAGATGAAATATTTCTATTACTTGTAATTTTTAGTAAGTAAATTGAATATTTTTGTATTATATCATATATCTATCCTTTTTATACTAATTTGTCAACTTTTTATTGCAAAAAAATATATGCCTAGGAGGTAGGGCAGGAGGCTCAATTTAAAGACACTTGGAATGCTTATTGTGCAAAATTATACAAAGACCTTTTATACAAGTTGAGAAGGAAGGAAATGAGGCTAGCACATGTATCAAAAGAGATTTGGGTTGCATGGACTGCCACCTGAGCTACAGAAAGGTGGCAATCAAATTTTGTAGCTACTCGATCAAATAGAAATATAGAGCCCATTGGATCGAGCACCATATCCGTGAAGCATTCTTTTAGATCTCATTCTATTATTGAGCAGGACATCAATTTGGTGAGTTTAATTTAAAGTTATATAAGTAAATTTTAACCTATTATCAAACTTGTATAAATTTGATGCTACTTTTTGTGTATGTAGGAACATACTCTATAGAGACAACCCACTTGTTGAGAGATATTTAATAAGACTCATAAGAAAAAGGATGACAAATTTATTGAGAATCGATCCAGGGTCATAGATGTAAGAATATTAACTATTATATATAACTATTAATAATGATTAACTTTAGTAATTATGTACTAGATATTAATCATATAATTTTATTCACATGGGGGGAATAACTAATAGAGTGACCCAAACATCTCAACCATCAGTAGAGGGAGGGGAGTCACATGCTCTATCCACTGAGATGATAAATGATATTTATTATGATATTTTCAGTGGAAGAACAAAGAACTCCTCCCTCTATAGCCTTAACTCTCAGGCCAAAATGACATATGATCGTTTGAGGACTCCTAGGGGTCGTCCTAATTCTTATTCTACTGAGGTGTAGTCATTAAGACAAGAAAAACCAAAACTAAGGGATCAATTGGTGATAGTGCAACATAGGATGGCCGATCGAGAGGTGAGATGCGAGTAGTCATTGCTCAATTTACCATATCACAACATCATTTTGAGTCATAGATGGCTCAAGACTCATGGGACTTTGTTGAGTTGCTTATTATGAGGTATATTCAACTCTAACTTAGTTTTTTTATCATTCATAAAATATGCAAAATATAGTTGTATGATTTTGATATTATAATTTGCTTATCTCTAATTGTATTACATTTTCTCAAGAACAATTCATCATTATTGATATATTCTATATATCACTACCATCAGATATCTAAAATATTATTCAAGTACCTCTTTTTTTTTACATGTAAAATTAGTTATACATTCATGTTTTTAGTGTATTGTTTTCATTGTAATTTTTTGAATCAATTTGCTTGACATGATTCTGATAATAATCTATCGTATTTTAATTCTACAGGATTTTGTAGTATTAGCCCATAGTAAATTATGGACATAGTTTGAATGTCTTTGAATTTTTGTATTGTTATTGGATTTGGATAGTTTATTATGGATATTTGTGATAGTTTATATGGATTTGGATGTTTGATTGTAAATTTTTGTGGATCTTTGTATCACAATTTGTTTATGAATGTAATGAGTTTTTGTATGTATCATTGATTTGATTGTTTGTGTATGAATTGTAATGAGTTTGTAAATGTACAGTTGATTAGATTAGTTGTTTGTGTATATATTGTGAAGGTTTGTATATAGTGTAATGGAATGTAAATAAGGTTTATATTGTTTTTGTGATGGTTTGTATTGACTTGAAAAATGTAAATAGGGTAATTACAAATTTACAAAAGAATTTATGATTTTTTTAAAATTAGCAATGGAATTAAAGTTTTTGTCGCTAGTTAGTGACACTAATGATCATAAATGGTAATAGTATTTTCTTTACAATAATTAGCGATAGAATCATAAATTCTGTCATTAATTAGAGATAGAAACGTAAATTTTATCTCTAATTTTAGCTACGGAACGTAACTTCCATTGCTAATTAGCATAATGGAAATAGTTTTTTCATCAACTAGTAGTCTCGGGTGGGATGACTGGTGGAATACACCTCCCTGCCTGAGTAGCAACCTCTATATGGACTAAGGCTAATTGTCGCTGACCAACCACATCATACTCACTAAGGGGAGTGAGTGTACCCTGGGTGACATCAACTCCTATGGTCGAAAATGTAGCTGCCAATACATGACAATAGAACATGTGAACTCGTCCCCTAGTGGCAATGCTAGATGCATGAATAATGTTATGAAATATATGCAATGCAATGTCAATGTCCAGTCGTTGACATAGTGCATAAAGGAAAAAAAGAAAGTGATGGACACATCATAACAACATCACGAGATGTGACTGGAAAGATGCAAATGGTAAGGACTCGATATAAGACATAGTCTTGCACTCTATAGGTATAGACCTCTAAAAAAAAATACATATGCACAGTATCCAATGTAATATGGGAATGCAGGTGTCAAATGACAACTCTCTACTAAGGTAACATAGGAATGGACATGCAGTCTGTCTCAATCCTAAGCAGTCAACTAGGAAGGTAGGGGAAAAACTAAAATCTTTACGATATACTCTGGTAGAGAATGTCAAATCATCTACCCTAACCAAATTATTATAAAATTAGGCACATAAGTTTAGGTTAACTGACTGGTTATAGTAAACTAGTCGATCCAAGTTATAGTATTCAATAATTTCAACTATATTTGGGCAATGTAAAGAAGGACTTACTTAGATGCCTAGTCTTAAGAGCTACATATGTATGATCTAAAAACTATAGGCTATAGTGGGAATCCTCTCATTAGTAGAGGGAGTAGTACTAGTACTAGCAACAGGCAGATTAATAATCTGTCTTTTCCTAAATAATAGATATGCACAACAATTTTTTTTTCCTCTCGGGCGGGATCTTCCTGGGTGGGAGATAGGTGCTAGAAGGTGCTTCAATGGGGGCACTTCAGAGGAGGGCGCTGGCCCTTCAGAGATTTGGATGTGGACAAGTTTGGGCCTTTTACGTTTCTTTTGTGTTGTAGCCTCTGTTGCCATAGGAGAACCCTCAAACACCACTCGAAGGTCAAGAGATATCTCCTTAGAAGTCATGGACGCACTGGATTTAGCCGGGTGACTGGCAGAGACCCCACTAGAAAAGGTGGTCGTTTGTGCAACCCACTTAGCTAACAGTATCTGCCCTTGAGCAACAATATCCTTCTCCTCTAGGGTAATCTCATCATCGACCAGGAATTCATAATTGGAGTCCACTGCATGAAATAAAAGATATCTTAGTTAGTGATAACACAATGTCCAAGTTATCAAGACTTACCAAAAGAACCAGGAAGTTTCTTCTGGATGGGGCTCAAGACAAATAAATACAAAAGACCTTCGTGCAGTCACTTGTGAATTTTAAAATGTTGACCGATCAATTTAGGGGAATGGGAGATAAAAGTAGGGTCTTGTTTGTACTTGCCAAGGTCAGGAAGAGGGGGAAAATAAGATTATCATTGGGTCGACCAAGCAATAGGCTCTGGTATCTCGATAAAGAAGAAGCGAGATTTCCAACCCTTATTCAAAGAGGGCATATCTTCAAAGAAAATAGAATTTGGGCATGATTGGAAAAGGAAGACTTCGGGCTCTAATTTTTTAGAGTAAGAAAATAGAAAAAGATTGTGAGGAGTTAGGAGAACGCCATATAGGAGAAATAACACGAATATATCGTACATGACACGAATTGCATTTGGGGCAAACTATTATAAAGGAATGTTAAAATATCGACTCACTTTCGATAGTAATGGATGAACAAGAAAGTGTAGATTGGCCGCTAACTGGTCCTTAAAGAAAGTGATGTAGTTATTAGGAGGATGATGAGGACGAGTATCAAAAGAAGGGAGAACAATGTGATGGCTCCTAGGGATTTCATATCGAGAACAGATGTAGGCTTTATCGGAATTATCAAAGTCAGAATGGGTAAACTTATACCAGGGGCAAAGGACTCTTGAGCCATAAGAGAAGGCAAAATGAACGAAAGGCGAACGACTTATTATTGGTGCAATTAACCTCCAAGGTTTTAATGTCCGGCAAATATGTTAAGTATGTTTAATGGAGCTTGATCATGGGAAGTCCTAGTTGTAGACCAGACAAGAAAAATCTCGGTAGATCATGGAAGCCAGGTGGATTTGATAGGTCTGGAGGACCTGATCCCTGGATAGCTGAATACTGAGTCTTAGTTAGGCAAGAGAAGTCCTAGATGCAGGCTAAGCAAGGGAAATCTCGATAGATCATGGAAGTCAGGTGGATTCTATAGGTCTGGAGGACTTGATCCCTGGGTAGCCGAATACTGAGTCTTGATGAGTGAAGCCAGGTGGAAAAAACCCTACGGGTGGTAACCTTAGGTTCTGGTGAGTGAAGCCAGATAGAGAAAATCCTAGGGGGAGATAACCTTAGGTAACGAGAAGTCTTGGAGAAGTGAACTTCAAGCAAAATTGATCGGATGGTTTCTGGTCGACCAGACCAGTGGATCTTGGTAAATCTAATTTAGGTTTACCATAGTATTTTGTATTACTATTATTGCTGTTGACTAATGTAGTATTGCAGGAAAAGTCTTAGTGGATCAGGCAATTAGACACTGAGCAAACAAAGTCCAAATAGGTCTAGAGGACCAATGTTTGGCAAGTAAGTTGAGGTATGCAACTGGAGAAACGATAGTGAGGTCGTGTTCTTGAAATGAACAATCTAAGGTCGTTGATCCAATTGAAGAAACTGGGAAGGTTTCCAAGTTGAGATCAAGATAGTTCTACTGTCTAATACTACTCATGCTTCAAATATAATATTACTGTGCTAACTTCTATTTTGTAGGATTATATGTCTAACACTATTTTGCAGATCTAACCTGCTCGGTCGGCCGAACACAGGGATCGGTCGACCGAACCAGGTTGAGTTAGACCAGATTAGAACCAAACAGAACACAGCTTCTGATCTAAGCTTAATCGGTCGATCGAACCCTGATGACTCAACATAGATAAAATCAAGCCAAAGCAAAGAAGGAAGACTACCTAATCGGTCGACCGAATAAGGGGATCGATCGACCGAACAACAAAGACATTAATGGTGCATTAATGAAGAATCTCTATTAACAGGGAAAGTTCACCGTTCGGTCGACCGAACGGTTGGATTGGTCGACTGCACCATTAAACATCATTAATGCCCAAGGATTGGATCTCAGCAAAGAAGGGAGGGAGCGAGAAAGAAGGCAGGGAGCGGGTTCGGTCGACCGAACCCAAGGATCGGCCGACCGAACGTTGACCACTCTTATAAAAAGAGCTCGAGGTTTGAGGCTCAGTAACCAATCAAGTCAATCTAATCTGTTCGAAGTTCATCTCTATGCAAACTGCTATTCGTGCTACTACTCTTCTACGCATCCATTAAGCAAGTTGTTGTACCATCCAAGAAGTATCGATCGAGCTACATCTTCTAAGTAATCAGTATATTTATTTAGTTTGCATTGTACTTATTTACTAGTAAGATAGTAGGCTGTTACTATCTTACTCATTTCATTGTACGCACTGCTTCTTTCCGAGGTTTTCGGAAAGAAGAGTTTTAGTTAATTGATCAACAGTGTGATCAAGGATCGCGAGTCTTGGAGTAGAAGTCGACGTAGGCTCCGAACCAAGTAACCAAAATGAATCTCTATTTTTCACTGTGTTACTTTGTTTTGAAAATAAATACACTTATTGGGTCACTTAGAGCTCAAAAGAGAAGTTTGTAGAAGAGAGGTCAATGGAGAAGAAGATCGAGGAAAGCAAAAGGCAAAGTGTTGCGAATGGGAGCTATTCAGGGTTTTTATAGAATCTGATTTAATTATAGTCGTTTAATCAAAACGACAGACACACCGAGGGTCGTTGATTTGTAGAGAGAGATATGTCGTTGAGTCGTACGAAGAAGCATGCATCAAAAGTCATTTCAAAAGACGAGGAGTGGTGCCACGTGACATCCACCTATAAATGGGCACTTATGATGAAAGTGACAACCAAATCATTCTATTACCAAAGCGCCTCTCTGCGCGACGTCGGTACTCTCTACTGAACAAAGTGCCTCTAATAGGTAGTTTTTGAAAAATCACTAAGTACCCAGAGCGCAAAGGAGAATACAAATTTCAGAATGACCTTAGTAAAGGGGACAAGCAGGCGGAAGTCGGACTTTAGTCTAGTCAGTCGGTTACACCTCGTTCGACTAGACTTGAAGGGAAGACTAGTGATATGAGTTGTAATGAGCGAACCCAGAGGATAATGTGGCGGTTAAGGTTAAAGTAATGTGGTAGTCAAAGTCAATGAAGGAGAGTATCCCTCACCCGGCTCTAATTGCAACACCGGTCGGGGAGGCTCGGCCGACTCTTAAGCTGAAGTCAAGGGAAGAGAGCATCCCTCACTTGGCCTCATCGCTCGACCAGCACTGAGGCTCTCAAGTTCAGCCCGGTTAGGTTACAAGCCAGATGAGAGGAGGTCGACCAACCAGGTTTAAAAGTGGTCAGCCTTATAAGTCGACCGAAAGGTTTGACCTACCTCATAATAACCAGCTATATGAGCGGGCAGAATAAGGGCTTGCCCTCGGATGTTCATAAATCTTTCTATACATGTTCGGCTAGACAAAAAGGTCGGCCAGGTGTAAGACACTTGGTTTCATATTACTTCCCGAATAGATTTCCCCAATACCCCCAAGGCAGCATATTATTCTCTGGATGAACTTCTATTATTCAACATATATTAGGGCAACTTAATGCAAGAACAGGCATAAAGATGGTCGACTGGGATACACTCATATTCTCCGAATAGAGTTCGAGCATACAATGCATAACTAAGTAGATTGGAACGAGAACAGACATAAAGAAGGACAATAAAAAAAGGTATACATGTGGGTGAATGGAAAATTCCTCTGACAATTATTACATATTGCCTAGGTTGTACTCTTCCCACTATCTAACAAACCTCTAACACACTTTGCCACATCATGGTTACGGAGGTTATGTAGGATCGAAAGAGTGCGATAGAGGGGGGGTGACTCTTTTAAAAACTCTTTTCTTTTCGTAACGACTCATAAAACAAATAACAAAGTGGCAACGAAAGACAATACAAAAGACTTGAGTGGTTACATGGTTCGGAGCCTACGTCGACTCCTACTCCAAGACCCACGATCCTTAATCGCACCGTTGGGCAATTTATTATAACTCTTTTTTCCGAAATCCTCGGAAAGAAGCAGTGCGTACAAATAGTGTTGGTTGCTACTCGAAAAACCTAGAGGTTCCACTGTACAAAAATTTTGTACAAAGGTCTGAACCTTTTCCTAGCTACCATGTGTTCTTTTAAATTAAATTTTGGATCGCCTGCGGAACTTAACACGTTTGATCCAAAACTTAATCTATTTGTTCTTTTAGATTTTTACCTTGGATCTCCTGCGGAACTTAACACGTTCGACCCAAGTCACCTTAAGTTATTAATTCCATTAAATATTAATTTCTATAATTGGTTCCCAATACTGACGTGGCGAGACACATGGCCTTCTTGGATATGGTAGCAACCACCACCGACTAGACAAAATCTTTTATGGAAAGCTAATATTTAATTTCCTAAAATAACTTTAGGTTAACCGAAAAGAACAATCAAATCACAAGGGAAAATAAAATTAAAGAACACAACATCGAAAAACATATTCGAAATACTAGAATCGTAAGCCTCTTGTATTTAGTATTATTTCCAAAAATAACTAGTATGATGCGGAAAGAAAAATTACTAGTTATACCTTTTAGAAAGACCTCTGATCTTCTACCGTATTCCTCTTCTAACCTCGGACGTTGTGTGGGCAACGATCTTCCGAGATGAGAAATCACCAACCACCTTCTTCTCCTCCTAGCTAGGTTCGGCCACAAAAGAAGCTTAACCAAGGATGAAGAATTAAACACCAACCAAACTCCAAGAGATGTTAGCTTTCTCTCCTTCTTCTTCTTCTTCTCCAAGTAGTATCCGGCCACCACAAGAACTCCAAGAGGGATGAAGTATTCGGCCACCACAAGAAGAAGAAAGGGAGAAGATGATGGCCGGCCACAACACCAAGGAAAAGAGGGAGAGAAAATAATAGAGATTGTATCTTATGAAGGCACCCTCACCCCTTCTTTTATATTCCTTGGCCTAGGCAAATTAGGAAATTTAATTACAATAAAATTTCCTTAATTTCCTTGACATGATTTAATTGAGAAAAATAAAATAAAATTTCCCAATTTAATCTATATTGGCCGGCCACATCAAGGGGAAACAATTTAGACAAGTTTTAATCAACAAATTAAAACTTCCTAATTTGTTTCCGGAAATTTTAAAAATAAAATTTCTCTTCAAAAATCTCTTCATGGTTGATAAAAGGAAATTTCTATAATTTTAATTTTACAACATGTGAATAATTTTTAAAGAGAAAATAAAATATCTCACAAATCTACAAATAAGGAAAGAGATATCTTTCTTTAATCTTTTGTAGATCTTTTATAAGAGAGATATTTTAATTTTAATTCTCTTTAATAAATTATTTCTTCCACATAATAAAAATTAAAATTAAAATTCCTTTTTAATTTAATTTGGCCGGCCCCCACTAGCTTGGGTTCAAGCTAGGGCCGACCACCCCAATTTATACCTAGGCCGGCCCTAGCTTGGTTCCCAAGCTAGCTTGGCCGGCCCTTTATTGGTGGGTATAGAAGGTGGGTATAGGTGGGTATAGTACTCTATAAATAAGAGGCTACAATAGGGACCGAGAGGAGGAATTGGTTTTGGTCTCCCGATAAAATTAAGCATCCCGTGTTCGCCCTGAACACACAACTTAATTTTATCAATAATAATTCATTCCACTAGAGAACTATTATTGAACTACCGCACCAATCCCAAATTACATTTTTGGGCTCCTTCTTATTATGAGTGTGTTAGTCTCCCTGTGTTTAAGATATCGAATGTCCACTAATTAAGTGAGTTACTGACAACTCATTTAATTAATATCTAAATCCAAGAGTAGTACCACTCAACCTTATTATCATGTCGGACTATGTCCACCTGCAGGGTTTAACATGACAATCTTTATGAGCTCCTCTTGAGGACATTATCAACCTAGTATCTCTAGGACACAGTTTCCTTCTATAATCAACAACACACACTATAAGTGATACCATTTCCCAACTTATCGGGCTTATTGATTCATCGAACTAAATCTCACCCATTGATAAATTAAAGAAATAAATATCAAATATATATGCTTGTTATTAAATTAGGATTAAGAGCACACACTTCCATAATAACCGAGGTCTTTGTTCCTTTATAAAGTCAGTATAAAAGAAACGACCTCAAATGGTCCTACTCAATACACTCTGAGTGTACTAGTGTAATTATATAGTCAAGATAAACTAATACCTAATTACACTACGACCTTCTAATGGTTTGTTACTTTCCATTTTTGGTCGTGAGCTACTGTTTATAATTTATAAGGTACTGATAACATCATCTTCTGCATGTGACACCACATACTATGTTATCTATAATATAAATTAAATGAACAACTACAAACAAATGTAGACAATTTGACCAAATGTGATTTTTTATACATAATGAATGTTTACGAAGCTTAGGCTTTCAGTATACACTCCAACAATCTCCCACTTATACTAATGACTAAGCTGCCATATCTTCTACCATACATCTGATTCTCATTCCCTCCACATGCCGATCAAAAGCTTTCGCCGGAAGGGCCTTAGTGTAAGGATCTGCTAGGTTATCCGCTGATGCAATCTTGGCGATGACAACTTCTCCTCGCTTCACGATATCTCGTATCAGGTGGAACTTGTGCTCTATATGTTTACTTGCCTTATGAGCTCATGGTTCCTTCGAGTTTGCAACTGCACCGCTATTATCACAATAAATTGTTATGATTTTGGGCAAACCAGGAATCACATCTAAGTCCATTAGAAAGTTCCTGAGCCATACTGTTTATTTAGCTGCCTCAGAGGCTGCTACATACTCTGCTTCCATGGTTGAGTCCGAAATGCATTTCTGCTTAACACTCCTCCATGAAATGGCTCCACCTCCTAAAGTAAACACATAGCCTGATGTAGACTTACTATTGTCCCTATCTGATTGGAAATCTGAATCCGTGTAACCCACAGGGAGTAAATCGTCTGCTTGGTAAACTAGCATATAATCTCTAGTCCTTCTCAGGTACTTTAATATATGCTTTACCGCAGTCCAATGTCCTTGTCCAGGGTTACTCTGATATCTGCTGATCATGCCCACGACAAAACAAATATCAGGTCTCGTACATAGCATTGCATACATAAGGCTTTCTACAGCCGAGGCATAAGGAACTGCTTTCATGTCTTCTATCTCCTTTGAAGTCTTAGGAGACATCTCTTTAGATAGAGCTATTCCATGCCTGAAAGGTAAGAAACCTTTCTTAGAATCTTGCATGCTAAAACGAGCAAGGATTGTATCTATATATGAAGCTTGGGACAGACACAACATTCTTTTCTTGCGATCCCTTATTACTTTGATCCCAAGTATGTGTGCACACTCTCCTAAGTCCTTCATATCAAATTGTTTGGACAACCATACCCTTACGTCTGACAATACCTTGACATTGTTGTCAATTAACAAAATATCATCTACGTATAGTACAAGAAATACCACCACGTTTTCGTTACACTTCTTATATACACAAGACTCATCCGAACTTTGAATAAATCCATATGACTGGATTACTTCATTAAACCGGATGTTCCAAGATCTTGAAGCTTGCTTCAGTCCATAAATGGACCGATTGAGCTTGCACACTAGATGCTCTTTGCCTTTTTCAATGAACCCTTCTGGTTGCTTCATATGGATGTTTTCTTCAAGACTTCCATTAAGGAAAGCTGTCTTGACATCCATTTGCCAAATCTCATAATCCATATGAGCAGCAATGGATAAGAGTATCCGGATAGACTTAAGCATGGCTACCGGTGAAAAGGTTTCCTCATAATCGATTCCCTCTTTTTGAGTGTATCCTTTTGCAACAAGCCTAGCTTTGAAGGTTTCTACCTTCCCGTCTGTCCCTCTTTTCCTTTTGTAGATCCACTTGCATCCAACGGCTTTTACACCATCAGGTGGTTCTACAAGCTCGGACCTTATTAGAGTACATAGACTCTATTTGAATTCATCGTCTTTTGCCAAGATGCATCTATATCTTGGAGTGCTTAGTCATATGTCCGGGATCGGGTTCATCAGGGATCAAGTCGAAGACTCTCCCAAAACATGAATCTCTCGGGTTGCCTTACCTCCCACTACGACGAGGCACTGTCTGTGGTTGTGTATCATGTGTGACACGTGTTGCAGTTTCTTGTGGTACTTCATCTTGTACTGTTGGTACTAAAGTAGACGTGTCCTCTCTTAGTTCTTCTAAAACAACTTTACTACTGGGCTTGTGATCCATTATATAGTCTTCTTCTAAAAACTGGGCATTGGTGCTAACAATGACCTTCTAGTCTTTAGGACTATAAAATAAACCTCCTTTCGTTCCTTTGGGATATCCCACAAACACTCGAACTTCTGTACAAGATTCTAACTTATCAGCATCTGGTTTCAGCATATGTGCTGGACTACCCCAAATCCGAATATGTCTTAGACTGGGTTTTCACCCATTCCACAATTCTATGGGAGTAGAAGAAACTGATTTAGAAGGTACTAAGTTCAGAACATACGGTTTTTACAAAAACCTTGTATTTTGTATTTCTATCGATCTAAAAGACAACCATTTTGTCAAAAACTGTTGTCTTTTGTCAAATTAACAACAGTTTCCTCAAACTCTCTCTAGAGTATTGTCTTCTAACAAATTCGTCGTAGTGTGTCTTGATACTTTTACCTAGTCGTTTCTCCACATCAGCCTTGTACTCTTTGAACTTATCAAAGCACTCGGACTTGCGGTGCATTAGGTAAATGTATCCATATCTTGAATAATCGTCTATGAAAGAGACAAAATATTCAAAACCTCCTCTTGCCTGGACAGACATAGGACCACACAAATCAGAGTGAACCAACTCTAACACTTCTTTGGCTCTATACCCCTTGGCCTTGAACGACCTCTTGGTCATTTTACCTTCCAAGCAGGATTCACAAGTTGGAAAATTTTCCAACTCTAATGAACCCAAAAGTCCATCGGCTATAAGCCTCTGAATCCTACTTAAGTTAATATGACCAAGCCTTAGATGCCAAAGATATGCTTGGTTCATTTCCGAAGGTTCTTTTCTCTTATTAGAATTAGAAGATGAGTTATAAATTTCCATGTTTTGCTTTGTGGAAGAAATTGGATTTAAAGTATACAAATTGCCAACCAATGCACCAGAACAGATAATCACATTATTTCTTTTAATAACTACATCGTTACTGAAAGAAACAGAATATCCATCTAAAAACAGTTTAGAAACTGAAATTAAATTCTTTCTAAAACTGGGTACATAAAGACAATTTCTTAAAACCAAATTTCTATTTCTACTAAAAGATAAGTAGACGTCTCCCACTGCAACAGCTGCCACCTTAGTAGCATTGCCCATGTAGACGGTAATTTCTCCTTCAGATAGTCGTCGGGTTTCCTGGAACCCCTGCAAGGAATTGCAGACATGATCAGTGGCTCCTGTATCTACACACCAGGTGCTGGTAGATAACACCGCTAAACATGTTTCAACAACTAGAGCATGAGATATACCTTTGTTTTGGTTCCTACGAGGACAGTCCGCCTTCCAATGTCCTGCTTGCCCTTCGGCTTCTTCACTCCGGCTTTAAATCCCGTACTCTGAGATTTATTCACTTTCTTTGCTGAACCAGCTTGTTTCTTCTTCTTCTTTCCTCTCGGTTTAGAAGTAGAACCATTTTCAGCATAGTGAATTTGAGCATTGTGACGAAATAATCCTTCTGCTGCTTGAAGTTCTGTCAGTAGTTCCGCTAATGAATAAATCCTCTTATTCATATTATAGTTCAAGCGAAACTGCTCAAAACTTCTAGGTAGCGTTTGGAGGATCATATCGATCTGGGTTTCCCCATCAATTTCTCCTCCAAGGATCTGTATCTCGTTCAGATAAGCCATCATCTTTAGGATATGATCCCTCATAGGAGTACCCTCTTGCATGGTGGCTGTCATTATCTTTCTCATGGCTTCTTGCCTAGAAGCCCTATCCTGATGACCAAAGAGTTCCTTGAGATTGTTCATAATATCATAGGCTGTTGGTAAATCTTGATGCTGATGTTGCAATACATTTGACATTGAAGCCAAAATGTAACACCGCGCCATCTCATCTGCTTTTACCCATTTCCTATGATATTCAATCTCCTCTTGGGTAGATTCACCAGTAGGTGCTTCAGGGCACTGCTCAGTCAGTACAAATTTATAGCTTTCAGCAGTAAGGATAATGTCCAGGTTCCTTTTCCAATCTATGTAATTAGGTCCAGTAAGTCTATTCTGTTGAAGTATGATGGACAGTGGGTTGAAAGTCATCCTAAGAATCACAAATAACTTTTGGTCAGAACTCTAAATTTAGAATAATATTGATTCCTCAAACAATACTATTTTAAATTAACCAACACCTCAAAACACCGTGAATTTTGTATGCCACGTTAGTGTGGACGTATACTAATTCAACATTTGTAAAAGGAGGGTTTTAACCCATTAATTTTATTATCTTGTCAACCTAACTTTTTGACAAATAAAATTAATAGTTGGTATCATTTGGTCACACAAATAATAGCAGTGACTCCGATGGGGAGGATACTATTAGATGTGTCTAAGTGTATACCACTACTTGACACTAAGTCCATTAATAAGATTATGCCCCTTCCGTTGGGGAAGATCGCACGCTCTTAATTAACTTCCTATAGTCATCCAAAAATGGAAGTCTGTTCTAGTGATCCGCAAACAAGCTCATCCATTATGGAGGAAGGCACTCAGAGCCAACGCGCAAGCTTGTTTGCATCACTTACAAACCAGTAATGGAGACCATGTGATTTACTTAAAAATCTCTCTCCCACTTAGTTATTTATAAATGAGGAATTTTAACTATGCTAGCCTACTAAACTTGTAAACTAACATGCACACACAGCACAATATAAAAGCAATAAATAGAAAATCTAATTTTTAACTATTATGGCTTTTGTCTCTAGTTGTCCTCCGTGTGTTGTCATCCCAAGCTGCTGCCATATTTGGCCACCGCCACCGGGTCTAGCTGTCGCATCCATCTTGCTCCTAGTTCCGCTGCGTCTCTGGTCCTTAGAAGGTTCCACGCGTTGCAAGATTCGATCCGCGACATAAATAGAATTTTACATTTTGATCCTATATTCCATAAAAGGAATGTACATGTATCTAGATCAAAAATAAAATCCTAATAAAACTAAATACAGCTCCTGCTGTATTTAAATACAATCATGCACACACATATAAATGCCCTTGACATGTCCAAGGGTCCAATCATACACATAATAACTAAAAGTCATAATAGTTGGATCCTGCATCCACAAAGTTAGCACATCCTACTATTAACCTGCCTAAATTATGTATGACATGTGCATAATTAACCTAATACCAAATACACAGAGGCAAAACCCTAGCTCTGATACCAATTGTTGGTTGCTACTCGGAAAACCTAGAGGTTCCACTGTACAAAAATTTTGTACAAAGGTCTGAACCTTTTCCTAGCTACCATGTGTTCTTTTAAATTAAATTTTGGATCGCTGCTTAACACGTTTGATCCAAAACTTAATCTATTTGTTCTTTTAGGTTTTGACTTGGATCTCCTGTGAAACTTAACACGTTCGACCCAAGTCACCTTAAGTTATTAATTCCATTAAATATTAATTTCCATAATTGGTTCCCAGTAATGACGTGGCGAGGCACATGGCCTTCTTGGATATGGGAGCAACCACCACCTACTAGACAAAACCTCTAATGGAAAGCTAATATTTAATTTCCTAAAATAACTTTAGGTTAACCGAAAAGAACAATCAAATCATAAGGAAAAATAAAACAAAAGAACACAACATCGAAAAACATATTCGAAATACTAGAATCGTAAGCCTCTTGTATTTGGTATTATTTCTAAAAATAACTAGTATGATGCGGAAAGAAAAATTACTAGTTATACCTTTTAGAAAGACCTTTGATCTTCTACCGTATTCCTCTTCTAACCTCGGACGTTGTGTGGGCAACGATCTTCCGAGATGAGAAATCACCAACCACCTTCTTCTCCTCCTAGCTAGGTTCGGCCACAAAAGAAGCTTAACCAAGGATGAAGAATTAAACACCAACCAAGCTCCAAGAGATGCTAGCTTTCTCTCCTTCTTCTTCTTCTTCTCCAAGTAGTATCCGGCCACCACAAGAACTCCAAGAGGGATGAAGTATTCGGCCACCACAAGAAGAAGAAAGGGAGAAGATGATGGCCGGCCACAACACCAAGGAAAAGAGGGAGAGAAAATAATAGAGATTGTATCTTATGAAGGCACCCTCACCCCTTCTTTTATATTCCTTGGCCTAGGCAAATTAGGAAATTTAACTACAATAAAATTTCCTTAATTTCCTTGACATGATTTAATTGAGAAAAATAAAATAAAATTTCCCAATTTAATCTATATTGGCCGGCCACATCAAGGGGAAACAATTTAGACAAGTTTTAATCAACAAATTAAAACTTCCTAATTTGTTTTCGGAAATTTTAAAAATAAAATTTCTCTTCAAAAATCTCTTCATGGTTGATAAAAGGAAATTTCTATAATTTTAATTTTACAACATGTGAATAATTTTTAAAGAGAAAATAAAATATCTCACCAATCTACAAATAAGGAAAGAGATCTCTTTCTTTAATCTTTTGTAGATCTTTTATAAGAGAGATATTTTAATTTTAATTCTCTTTAATAAATTATTTCTTCCACATAATAAAAATTAAAATTAAAATTTCATTTTAATTTAATTTGGCCGGCCCCCACTAGCTTGGATTCAAGCTAGGGCCGACCACCCCAATTTATACCTAGGCCAGCCCTAGCTTGGTTCCCAAGCTAGCTTGGTCGGCCCCTTATTGGTGGGTATAGAAGGTGGGTATAGGTGGATATAGTACTCTATAAATAAGAGGCTACGATAGAGACCGAGAGGAGGAATTGGTTTTGGTCTCCCGATAAAATTAAGCATCCCGTGTTCGCCCCGAACACACAACTTAATTTTATCAATAATAATTCATTCTACTAGAGAACTATTATTGAACTACCACACCAATCCCAAATTACATTTTTGGGCTCCTTCTTATTATGAGTGTGTTAGTCTCCCTGTGTTTAAGATATCGAATGTCCACTAATTAAGTGAGTTACTGACAACTCATTTAATTAATATCTAAATCCAAGAGTAGTACCACTCAACCTTATTGTCATGTCGGACTAGGTCCACCTGTAGGGTTTAACATGACAATCCTTATGAGCTCCTCTTGAGGACATTATCAACCTAGTATCTCTAGAACACAGTTTCCTTCTATAATCAATAACACACACTATAAGTGATACTATTTCCCAACTTATCGGGCTTATTGATTCATCGAACTAAATCTCACCCATTGATAAATTAAAGAAATAAATATCAAATATATATGTTTGTTATTATATTAGGATTAAGAGCACACACTTCCATAATAACCGAGGTCTTTGTTCCTTTATAAAGTCAGTATAAAAGAAACGACCTCAATTGGTCCTACTCAATACACTCTGAGTGTACTAGTATAATTATATAGTCAAGATAAACTAATACTTAATTATACTACGACCTTCTAATGGTTTGTTACTTTCCATTTTTGGTCGTGAGCTACTGTTTATAATTTATAAGGTACTGATAACATCATCTTCTGCATGTGACACCACATACTATGTTATCTACAATATAAATTAAATGAACAACTACAAACAAATGTAGATAATTTGACCAAATGTGATTCTTTATACATAATGAATGTTTACAAAGCTTAGGCTTTCAGTATACACTCCAACAAATAGATGAGTAAAATAGTAACAACCTACTATCTTACAAGTAAATAAGTACAATGCAAGTTAATAAAAATATACCGACAGAAGATTAGAGATGCAGCTTGTCGGCACTTCTTGAAGCAGTAGCTTGCTTATGAAGACGAGTAGTTGTAGTACGAATAGCAACTTGCATAGAGATCAACTTCAAACAGATTCTTTGTTAAGTCTCGGACCTCGAGCTTCACTTTTATAAGAATGGTCAACGTTCGGTCGACCGATCCTTGGGTACGATCAACCAAACCCACTCCCTACCTTCTTTGCTAAGATCTGATCCTCGGGCATTAATGATGTTTAATGGTTCGGTCGACCGATCCCATTGTTCGGTCAACCGGATGGTGAGCTTTCCCCGTTCATCGAGATTCTTCATTAATGCACCATTAATGTCTTTATTGTTCGGTTGACCGATCCCCTAGTTCGGTCGGCCAATCAGGTAGTCCTCCTTCTTTGCTTCGGCTCGATCAGATCTGTGCTGAGCCATCAGGGTTCGATCGACCGATCAGCTTGTTCGGTCGACCAATCTCTGCGTTTAGTCGACCGATTAGGCCGGATTTGCAAAACCGTGTTAGACATATAATTTTGCAAAATAGAGATTAGCACAATAATATTATATTTGATACATGAGTAGTATTAGACAATAGAACTGTCTTGATCTCAACTTGGATACCTTCCCGGTTCTTCAGTTGGATCAGCGTCAAACATTAGTCCTCCAGACTTGTTTGGACTTTGGCTGCTCAGTGTCTGATCACCTGATCCACTAAGACTTTTTCTGCAATACTACATTAGCCAGCAGCAATAATAGTAATACAGAATGCTATGGTAAAACTAAACTTTGAATCACCGAGATCCTTTGGTCCGGTCGACCAGAAACCATTCGATTAACCTTGCTTGGAGTTCACTCCTCCAAGACTTCTCGTTACCTAAGGTTATCTCCCGTTAGGATTTTCACCATCTGTCTTCACTCACCAGAACCTAAGGTACCACCCCCTAGGGTTTTTCTCCACCTGGTTTCACTCACCAAGATTCAGTATTCGGCTATCGAGGGATCAGGTCCTCCAGACCTATTGAATCCACCTGGCTTCCATGATCTACCAAGATTTCCCTTGCCTAGCCTACAGCTAGGACTTTCCATGCATAACCAAGACTCAGTATTCTGCTATCTAGAGATCAGGTCTTTTAGACTTATCGAATCCACCTGGCTTCCACGATCTACTAAGTTTCCCTTGCCTAGCATACAACTAGGACTTTCCATGATCAAGCTTTATTAAACATACTTAAACATATTTATCGGATATTAAAACCTTGGAAGTCGATTGCACCAATAGGTTATGTGAGGTGGTATATAAAAGGGGAGTCCTCTCCGTTGGTAATGTATGTTCTCTGAACATCAACAACTTACTCTCACATGCATGTTCTTACTGTTCTTCATTCACCCGTCCAGACTTGTATTGACTTGAGCGTCGGAGGGCCTTAGCCAAGGACTCTCCCCCTGATTTCAAGAGGTTGACGTTTTATTGACTCGTCTCTATGTGCGCAAGATCAGAAGGAAGCTCTTCCATGGAGTAAAAAATCTTCTCTCACTCAATAGTCAATTCGTCATGTCTAGTGCTTTATCTCTATAGTTTTTAGATATGATCAAATGTTTTTGGCTCATGACTAAATAATTGACCCAAGACATCTTGTTCATGGAGAAAAAGTTTCAATTTCAAACTTAGTCTACAAAATAAGAATTTAATCGACTAATGAAAGTTTAACTGAATAAGTAGTCAATTAAAAGCCCATTTTTCACGATAAAAAAATACTATAGGTTAAATCAAGTAAAGTTAATTTAATTAACTTAAGGTTGTGACTTAAAAAGCAAAATGTTTTTGTAAAGAGCGAAATCAATTGGGCGGGCAACTGAAGAACATTCAACTAATTTAGTGTTGGAAATGTGAATGGAATAATAAGGTGGAGACAAAGAGACTCTATTGTGCATGGGTTTAGTCCCACATTAGAAGTCTCTTGGTTTTATTGTTGGTTTAAATTATGACACATGCATTGTAAACATATGCATGGGTAGAGACTCTCTAACGCATGAGTGCGCAGGGGTGGGTGCAAATCCAGAGCCCGGATTGTACTGAACCAAGGTTGACTCGTGCGCGAGCACGACTTGCGCATGTCGAATGCCGGTCCGGTTGAGGTAAGATTTACCCAAAAGAATGAACCAACATATTGCCACTTGAATCTTGCTTAAGGGTGTAATGGAAGCATTAATGTGAAATTAATGCTTATTCCGTAACGTCTCGACATTAATGGCGGCATTAAACTCATTAATGGTGATTTCGTAACGTCTCGGTATTAATGACGACATTAATCTCATTAATAATGATTCTGTAATGTCTCGACATTAATGAAGACATTAAACCCATTAATGATGAAATTAAACTCAGCATTAAATGATCATAATTTGATCATTTATTGCAGACAAGATGAGAGCTTCTATATAAGGAGGCTGGATCTTGAGCAAAGCAAGGAAAAACGAAAAGCGAAAGCAAAGTGGAAGTGAAGCAAAAGCAAGAGAATTCCTCCACCTTCGTTCCCCGATTCTTTTCTCTTAGTCGTGCATCCGCTCAGCTAAACTACTTGTGATAGCACTCAGGTGCATTCTCAGTTCGCCACGAACAACCAGTGCTTGGTTGCGTTCGTGGTTTTGCCACTGTATCCTGAGAAACAGACGATCCGAGAAAACCTCAAAGCACAGCTGGAGGTGGGACGAATCTGTTTCAAGGAAACTGCGTCGATCACAGGCCTCGGTCCGCTGCTCTGTTTGTCCGCTCGGTTGGACTCTTCATCTGCTGGGTCGGCCACTCGCCCTTCTGATCTGCCCGACCGGTCTCCCGCTCTGCCAGTCTATCCTTCAGTCTGCTCGGACGCTTTGATTGCTCAGACTCTGAGGTCAGAAAACCAGCCCCTGCTGGCAGCCTGAGATTATTTGCTCAGGTCATCTTAACTGTGAGTTGAATTTAATTCTAGTATTTAGATTCAGCTAATTTCCTGTAAATCTCCAGCTACAGATTGTTTGGTTTCCAACAATCTTGAAATAGATTTGATTCTGTTGAGATGGCCACGGAATGAAATGTTGAGGTGCAACAGACTCAACACGTGCAGGCCCCCCTCCGCCCGATTGGAACTGTGTCAATCAGTCATAGGGAAAAGCCAGAGAAGTTCAATGGAGTAAACTTCAAGAGGTGGCAGCAGAAGATGCTCTTCTACCTGACCACGCTCAATCTGGCTCGGTTCTTGACCGAGGATCCTCCCAAGCGCATTGAGGATGCTGATGCGCAAACCATCAGTACCGTAGAGGCATGGACTCATTCTGAGTTCCTTTGCCGAAACTATATCCTCAACTACCTTGCCGACTCGCTGTACGCTATGTATAGCATGAAGAGAACGGCTAAGGAGTTGTGGGAGTCTCTGGACAAGAAATACAAGATGGAGGATGCAGGGGCAAAGAAGTTCATCGTGGGCCGATTCCTGGACTACAAGATGGTTGACTCCAAGACAGTGATCAACCAAGTCCAGGAGCTTCAGGTGATCTTGCACGAGATCCACTCAGAAGGGATGGTTCTGAGTGAAACCTTCCAGGTGGCTGCCATCATTGAGAAACTGCCTCCCGGCTGGAAGGACTTCAAGAACTACCTGAAGCATAAGTGGAAGGAGATGAATGTGGAGGAACTCATTGTTCGACTTCGCTTCGAAGAAGACAACAAGAGTTCAGAGAGGAAACTGTTCTCTCAGGCTACTGTGAAAGCCAACGTGGTCGAGCTCGATCAAAGCTTGAAGCGGAAGAACCCCAAGTCTTCCAAGATGGGACCCAGAGGAGGCATCAGCAAGAAGAAGTTCTTTGGGAAGTGCTTCAACTGTGACAAAGTGGGTCACAAATCTTCGGAGTGTAGAAAGTCGAAGAAGAAGCAAGAGGCCAACCTGAACGAGGGACCAGAAATGGACGACCTCTACATTGTGGTCTCTGAGTTGAACCTGATTGGTTCAAACCCGCGGCAATGGTGGATCGATACTGGAGCCACCAGACATGTGTGCTGCAACAAGGAGCTGCTCCGCAACTTCGAGGAAGTCACTAGAGACAAACTATTCATGGGGAACTCAGCAACCTCAGACATCATGGGCCAAGGAAAGGTGGTGTTGAAGATGATCTCGGGCAAGGACCTCACTCTGAACAATGTGCTGTATGTTCCGGAGATTCGGAAGAATCTAGTGTCCGGATCACTGTTAAGCAAGCATGGCTTTCGCATTGTTTTTGAGTCGGACAGAGTTGTATTGTCCAAAAATAGAATGTTTGTAGGAAGAGGCTATGTATCTGATGGGTTGTTTAAGCTCAATGTAATGACCATTAAGCCCAAGATAAATAAAAATGAAAATTCTTCCACTTATATGCTTGAGTATTCGTGTTTGTGGCATGGTAGACTAGGACATGTTAACTACGATGTGTTGCGTGTTGGTGCAACCATAGGTCAGGTTGACCTGGTTGACCCGACTCGAGTTGACGTGACTCGAGTTGTATTTTGATGTTTGACTTAGGAAGATTGTTGGTGCAACCTTAGGTCGAGGTTGACCTAGT
Source organism: Zingiber officinale (assembly GCF_018446385.1). NCBI lineage: Eukaryota > Viridiplantae > Streptophyta > Magnoliopsida > Zingiberales > Zingiberaceae > Zingiber > Zingiber officinale. The sequence continues at coordinate 26,894,038 of NC_056004.1, forward strand.
TGAGTTGTATTTTGATGTTTGACACTCGTGGAAGAATTGTATTCTTGATATGGGACAAGAATAGATGTTTGGGAGATTATTGGTGCAACCGTAGGTCAAGGTTGACCTGGTTGACCTGATTCGGGAAAAAGTCCAAGTATGGAGACTTGGCACTAGAAAAGTCCAAGCAGGGAGCTTGGCACGCGAAAAGTCCAAGTATGGAGACTTGGCACGGGAAAAGTCCAAGTATGGAGACTTGGCACTGGAAAAGTCCAAGTATGGAGACTTGGCACGGGAAAGTCCTAACTGGGATGTTAGGTTGGAAAGTCCCGTGAGTGAAGCCGGGAAGGTCCTAACTGGGATGTTAGGCGGTGTGGAAAGTCCTGGTGAGTGAAGGCAGTGGAAAAGTCCTAACTGGATGTTAGGCAATGGGAAAGTCCTAACTGGGATGCTAGACATGGAAAGTCCAGTGAGTGAAGCCGAGCAAGAAAGTCCTAACTGGATGTTAGGCGTGTGGAAAGTCCTAAGTAAAGCCGGGCAAGGAAAATCCAGATGGATCAAGGGTGATCGACATCCGTGTTGAGAAGTCCAAGTGAGTGAAGCTTGGCATATGGAGTCGGAGAGGGCTCGGTGGCTCGTTCTCCGAACTAGGTTAGAGAGGCACTCTAAACCTAGGAGTTGGATCGGATGACCGATCCGGTGATATTGTTTGCCACGATCGGTCCGGTGGCCGATCGAATCGCATCGATGGCTCATCGATCGATGCGCCGAGACCGATCGAGGCAACGCAACTGTGAGAAGAGTGGATCGGCTCGACCGATCCACCCATGATCGATCGGCGCCGATCGGGCATAGATCGATGGCGTGAGGAGTTGATCGGTCTATGGACCGATCGGAGGTTCCTGATCGGTCCACGCACCGATCGGGGCTTCGATCGCGACACCGATCGATGCGGGACCATCGGTGACAAATGAAGCTTCACGCGCCTAGGCCGATCGGCCGGACCGATCAGGTCTAATGACGCCGCTAGTTTCTTCATTGTCTTCTTCGCAGTATAAAGGGGTCGAGAGTCAGAGCGCACTTCTTCTTCCTTAAGGAAATACTCTTACAAGCTTCGCTTCTTCTTCTGCTGAGCTTTGTTGAGCTCGTTGGGTGCTAAAGCTTGCGTGAGCTTCTTCTTGTTCTGGTTTTCTAGCTAGGCTTGGATCCGAGAAGCCGCTTCACGAGGTTCCCGCCGACTTCAAGAAGGCAAGCAAGTGTTGTTTACATTTCTGTTCTTGTTTTCTTGTTCCTATTTGTACTCCTATTGCTGTTGCAAAGATTGTGGTGAGGTTTCTCCACCCACAAGGAGTATCTATTAGCCGGGTTTCCGGGGACTCATCCACCGACGGATTGGTAGGCTTCGTCCACCTTACGGACACGCCGAGGAGTAGGAGTTCATCTCCGAACCTCGTTATATGGTTTGTCTTTCTTCTCCTGTTTTCTTTCTACATCTATTTTTCCGCTGCGCTAACCCTAGTTTGTAGAAAGAAACGAGCAATTTGGGTCGGCTATTCACACCCCCCTCTCTAGCCGTACGAAGAGATCCCAACATTGCGTAGATTAATAAACATGCAAAGCATACCTACATTCCACCTTGACCCAAAACACAAGTGTGAGATTTGTGTTGAAGCGAAAATGACAAGGTCATCCTTTCAACATTCATCCTTTCAACATATTGAAAGAAATAATGAACCACTTGACCTAATCCACACTGATGTGTGCGACCTAAAAGGTACACCAACACGTGGTGGTAATAAATACTTCATCACTTTTGTAGATGATAACACAAAATATTGTTATGTATATCTTCTCAAAAGTAAGGATGAAACTATAGAGAAATTTGCTCTCTATAAGAATGAGGTTGAAAACCAACTTAATAGGAAAATTAAGATGGTTCGAAGTGACCGAGGCAGTGAATATGTGTCACCATTCGCTGAGTTGTGTGTTGAACATGGGATCAGACACGAAACAACAACTCCATATACTCCTCAGCAAAATGGAGTTGCTGAGCAAAAGAATCGAACTCTTAAGCAGATGATGAATGCTCTTTTATTAAGCTCTGGATTGCCAGAGTCCGTGTGGGGGGAAGCTGTGTTAACAGCTAATTACCTTTTAAATAAGGTGCCCCAGAAGAAAATAGATAAGAGCCCTTATGAGTTATGGAATGGAAGACAACCGTCCTACAAATATTTACGAATGTGAGGGTGTCTTGCCAAAGTGTTGGTACCTGATCCGAAAAGGATTAAGATAGGACCAAAGACTGTTGATTGCATATTTATTGGATATTCACATAACAACAGTGCTTATCGATTTTGTGTGTATGAGTCACACGTACCGGAGATACACAAGAACTCAATAATTGAATCGAGAAATGACTCTTTCTTCGAGCATGTGTTTCCGTATAAGACCCGTGAGGATGCTAGCTCCTCAAAATGGGCAACCGAAACACAAGGCGAAGAAGAAGATGATGATGACGAGGAACCCGTGGAGGTTGAGCCTAGACGGAGCAAAAGAGCTCGGGTAGAAAAATCCTATGGATCGGATTTTATCACTTTCATGTTGGAGAGTGAGCCCCGAAGTTACTCAGAAGCTGTAGTCTCTTCTGATGGACCTCACTAGAAAGAGACAATTGCATCTGAGATAGAATCTATCTTGCAAAATCACACTTAGGAACTTGTGGATCTTCCTCCGGGAAGTAAACCACTAGGTTGCAAGTGGATCTTCAAGAAGAAAATGAAATCAGATGGCACAATCGATAAATACAAGGCCAGATTGGTAATTAAAGGATACCGACAATGAGAAGGCCTTGACTACTTCGATACATACTCTTTGGTATCGAGAATAACTTCCATTAGAGTATTTTTGGATATTACCGCTCTATGGAATCTCGAAGTACATAAAATGGATGTAAAGACAGCTTTTCTAAACAGGGATTTAGAAGAGGAAATCTATATGGACCAACTTGAGGGGTTTTCTGTGCCAAGACAGAAAAACAAGGTTTGTAGATTGGTGAAGTCATTATATGGCTTGAAACAAGCACCAAAGCAGTGACATGAGAAATTCGATAATGCCATGAAGGAATGTGGATTCAAGATCAATGAATGTGATAAATGTGTCTACATGAGAGTCACAGAGAGTGACTATGTCATCTTGTGCCTCTATGTAGATGACATACTTATCATTGGGAGCAATGATAAGATAATCAAATTCACTAAAGATATGCTGAACTCAAGATTTGACATGAAAGACGTGAGCCTAACTGATGTGATTTTAGGAATTAAAATTCTTAGAACGACAGAAGGACTTGTTCTTAGTCAGTCCCATTACGTGGACAAGATTCTTGAGAAATTCACCAAGGGTGATAATGCGTTGGCATGAATGTCGATAGATACGAGTCAACATCTACCAAAAAATCGAGGTGAAAGTATCTCGCAGATAGAGTACTCTCGAGTGATTGGAAGTCTGATGTACTTGATGAGTTGTACTCGACCAGACTTGGCCTACGCAATAAGCAAACTGAGTAGATACACGAGTAATCCCGACATTGAGCACTGGAAAGGGATAACAAGAGTACTGAGGTACTTGAAGTATACTCGTGAATATGGACTGCACTACACAAGATATCCTGCTATGATAGAAGAATACAGCGATGCAAGTTGGATATCTGACATAAAAGACTCTAAGTCTACGAGTGGATATATCTTCACTCTAGCAGGTGCAGCCATTTCCTGGAAATCTTCTAAGTAAACCGTAATAACCAGATCCACGATGGAATCTGAGTTTGTAGCTCTTGACAAGTGAGGTGAAGAGGCTGAATGACTACGACAATTCTTAGAAGATATTCCTCTATGGCCGAAACTTGTGCCGACGATTTGCATACATTACGATAGGCAATCAACAATCGGTCGGGCATAGAGTCATCTGCATAATGGTAAGTCTAGACATATACGTCGTAGACATAATACCATTAGACAACTACTCTCAACTGGAATTATCATTGTTGACTATGTGAAGTCAAAGGATAACCTAGCGGATCCGCTAACCAAAGGGTTAAATCGAGAGTTAGTTACAAACTCATCAAGAGGAATGGGCTTGATGCCGTTGTCAGCGATCAGTGTAGAGGGCACCCAACTTATGCTGACTGGAGATCCCAAGAACTAGGTTCAAAGGGACAACTAATCTGCACTGACTAGACACACTTTGGGGGGGAGCCCAATGAAACAGTGACTAGACTAGGATAAGCCGATGGGCTTTTAATGATCAAAACGAGTAGATGGTAACTCTTGAGGGATCACCTATGTGAGAAAGAAGTAGGACCACTTCGAAGAGAATTGGAAGCACAATTCTTAGAGCTTCTCACAGAACCAGGCGTGTTCATGGCCAAGAACGAACACACTCATGAGAACTGAGTTGTATCAGGGAGAGTCTTGGGAGAGATTTATCACTGCTTACACAGACGGCAATATAGTTCAAGGACATCGTGTCTACTATCAGCCAGTAAGCAACCAGATCTTCACACGAGAAGGTTCAAAGGGTAAAACCTACCTATCATATACTTGACTCAACTGTTGAATGCTATCACATACCCTGTTTTCCATTCATGTGGGGGGTTGTTGGAAATGTGAATGGAATAAAGAGGTGGAGACGAAGAGACTCTATTGTGCATGAGTTTAGTCCCACATTAGAAGTCTCTTGGCTTTATTGTTGGTTTAAATTATGACACATGCATTGTAAACATATGCATGGGGAGAGACTCTCTCACGTGTGAGTGCGTAGGGGTGGGTGCAAATCCAGGGCCCGGATTGTACTGAACCAAGGTTGACTTGTGCGCGAGCACGACTTGCGCAAGTCGAATGTCGGTCCGGTTGAGGTAAGATTTACCCAAAAGAATGAACCAACATATTGCCACTTGAATCTTGCTCAAGGGTGTAATGGAAGCATTAATGTGAAATTAATGTTGATTCCGTAACGTCTCGACATTAATGGCGACATTAAACTCATTAATGGTGATTTCGTAACGTCTCAGTATTAATGGCGACATTAATCTCATTAATAATGATTCTGTAACGTCTCGACATTAATGAAGACATTAAACCCATCAATGATGAAATTAAACTCAGCATTAAATGATCATAATTTGATCATTTATTGCAGGCAAGATGAGAGCTCCTATATAAGGAGGCTGGATCTTGAGCAAAGCGAGGGAAAAAGCAAAGCGAAAGCGAAGCAAAAGCAAGAGAATTCCTCCACCTTCGTTCCCCGATTCTTTTCTCTTAGTCGTGCATCCGCTCGGCTAAACTACTTGTGATAGCACTCAGGTGCATTCTCAGTTCGCCACGAACAACCAGTGCTTGGTTGTGTTCGTGGTTTTGCCGCTGTATCCTGGGAAACAGACGATCCGAGAAAACCTCGAAGCACAGCCGGAGGTGGGACAAATCTGTTTCAAGGAAACTGCGTCGATCGCAGGCCTCGGTCCGCTGCTCTGTTTGTCCGCTCGGTTGGACTCTTCATCTGCTGGGTTGGCCACTCGCCCTTTTGATCTGCCCGATCGGTCTCCTGCTCTGCCTGTCTATCCTTCAGTCTGCTCGGACGCTTTGATTGCTCAGACTCTGAGGTCAGAAAACCAGTCCCTGTTGGTAGCCTGAGATTATCTGCTCAGATCATCTTAGCTGTGAGTTGAATTTAATTCGAGTATTTAGATTCAGCTAATTTCCTATAAATCTCCGACTACAAATTGTTTGGTTTCCAACATTTAGTTAATGTTCTAATTTTAAAAATAATATTGTTCGAGCAAAGTTTATATACATGACTTTGCAAATTGACTTATATATTGTCGATTGAGTACATTTACAGCCGAGTTTTTCAATTGACTGAGCTCATAAACGGCTGAAGAAGAAGCTTATATTTTGATCCAAAGGGTTGGTTAGCAAATAAGTTTTTCATGATCTAAGTTTTAGTGGACAAACATTAATAGAATAGTTGTTAGAACATATAAATGGCCATTTGAAAAAAAAATACAAAAGAGGATCGTCCAATAAGATTTACGCTGTGCTCTTTCCCTAATTATTATATTGCTCAAATTATATTAAATTTATTCTTTATTTTTTATCATTTTAATTTTCAAATCTCTAAGTTCATACCTGTTCTCATGCCTCCACATATTCTTAGAGTTGGTATACATATAAAAATATTACTGTCAATAGACTTAGTCTAATTCTAATGTGAGTGATTGTCTTCATAATTTACTTCCCTTTATCTTGATGAGTCGTCGAACTGACGATTTTATCAATTGCAATGATACTTCTTCTCAAACTTATTATTTTTATTATTGTAAATACTTTTCTATAAGTATTGGGTCAGTTTTATCAATTCCAATGATACTTCTTCTCAAACTTATTATTTTTATTATTGTAAATATTTTTCTATAAGAGTATTGGAGCTTATCAACCGTCTAGAGGAAAAAAAGTAATTTTTTCCCAATAAAAATTCCAAAGTATATATTCCTCTTTGCGTCCAACTCAAATTGTATATAATTTATTATCTTTATTTTATTTTTATGTTAATTTTAAAATCTTTACTTTCAAATTGCATACTTCGTTTAAAACTTTTTTTTAAGTTTATTATTTTTATTTACTGAAAAACCATTTTTAAGGTTATTTCCGCATAATGAAAAATTATAATGATTAATAAAAAAAAGGAGCATCTTTTGACGACTTCACTAAAGTTTCCCCACAAAAGGAATAATTCAATCTGACTAATAATTATGTAAACATTCAATCTACCAAATAACTATGATTGTTATCAATGATAATTAAAATATAATGTAATAATATCACTTTATTTTTTCTTATATAGTTAATTATTAGAAAATCTAAATTCTAAATTGAAAAAATAAAAAACTAAATATAATTCTAATTATATGATCTAACAACATTTACTAACCCCTAATTACAATGATACTTCTTCTCATACTTATTATTTTTATTATTGTAAATACTTTTCTATAAGTATTGAAGCATCAACGGTCATCTAGAAGAAAAAAGCGTATATTTTTTCCAATAAAAATTCCAAAGTATATATTCTCTCGTTTTAATGTTCCAACTCAAATTGTATATAATTTATTATCTTTATTTTATTTTTATGTTAATTTTAAAATCTTTACCTTCAAATTACATACTTCTTTAGATTTTTTTTTAAAGTTTATTTCCGTAGAATGAAAAATTATAATGATTAATCAAAATATGGCTCCCTTGCGACCTCGCTAAAGTTTCCCCACAAAAGAATAATTCAATCTGTCTATTAATTATGGAAACATTCAATCTACCCAATAACTATAAATAATTAAAATTGAATGTAATAATATCATTTTATTTGTTCTTATTTCTTTTAAAAGATAAAACAATCCCTAATCCTTCAATCCAATCGCCTCTTTTTGAGCGACCGGCGGATCGATGGCAGATTATACTCCTTCGTCCTCGTCGTCGGGGTTCTTCAACATCTGCGTGCTGCATTCGGTGGCGGCGGTGACGATAGGGGTGCTGATGATGTTCTACCTGGAGGCGGCGGCGGAGGTCGGGCACGGCCCGGAGACGGCGGCGAGGCTGCTGCAGGGGTCGAGCCCGCGCGACCAGATGTTGATCCACAACGCCGACTCCTTCTCCGGGCTGCTCCTCTGCGCCATCGGGCTGCTGCTCTTCATGGTGGCCTTCGTGGAGGATCGCGACTTCCAGGGTTTCTTCGCCAAGGGCTGCGTCCTGCTCCACGCCGCCGTCGCGCTCTGGCGCCTCTCCTTCGAGCGGCGCGTCGACGATCTGGCCGCACACTGGCCGCGGCAGTTCGTCGGCGATTTACTCCTCGGGCTGTCGTGGGTCATCTTCCTCGCCCACTCTTGGAAGGAAAAGTACGACTAATTATTTCAAAATTGACAGATCGAGGACATTAGAGCCCTGTCTATTTGTTTTTTTTTTTGAGTGGACGGATTTAAAAGGGGGAAAATATTTTTTTTATTTATTTCGTGAGGAAGGATGAATCGCTCATCTTTCTACCTTTATGTGTGTTTTTATCCGTTCGGATTGAACGTGAAGTCTGTCTTTCCTCAACAACGCCATCCATGTGCACAGGTAGCACTGCTGGCAACACGAGGCGGCCTCACCTTGCATAGGGCGCGACACCGCACGAGGCGCCCGGTCCCTCGTGCGACACAACGAGAGTGGCCTTGCGCTGACAAGATCGGATCCACTGTTTTTAGATAAGAGATGGTTATCGGATCGTTGATTCACTCATAATTAATTAATTGTAATTTTTCTTTGGATTCATTTTTTTTTATGTAAATTATAATTTAGATCGAATTATTAATTATAATCTATATAAAAAGATAAACTTAAGAAAAAATCATGACAGTTAAATAACGACCGTGATCCGACCGCTATTATAGAGGATCCTCTCCTACCTCACCCAACTTTTCCGTTTATTTATTTTTCTTTAATTCCTCGGCTTTTGTTTTTTAAATCCTTTCTCTCCTCTGTTTTTTCTTTTCTCCACCTCCGCTCAAGAATTCTTTTCAGTAGGGGTTTATTTTTCTCCTCAATCCGCACCAAGGAAGTAAAAGAAATAAGGGGGCGTTTGGTTTAGGGGAGTAAGAGTAGGGAATAGGAATGGGAATCATTGATTGCCATTGTTAATGTTTGGATTATAGGAATAGGAATACAAATAAGGGAATGAATCCTTGAAATTGGGTAATAACTCATTCCCATGTACCTCCCCTTCAATGAGTCATTACCCTATTTTCATCAATCAAAATATTCCCTTATTCCAAAAATACCCTTGACCTAAAACTTAAATTTTCTCCCTTAATATCAAATATCAAAATATATTTATTTATTTTTTCTTTCATATCACTTCTCTCTCATTGTTCTCTCTCATCATATTTTCTCTCTCATCATTTTACCACACACTTTCTCTCTCCTTAATCTCTCCTATCACACTCTCTTTCCTCTTTTTTTCTCATTACACTTTCTCTCTCCTCAATCTCTTCCATCGCGCTCTCTTCCTTTTTTTTTCTCATCATACTTTCTCTCTCATCATACTTTCTCTCTCCTCAATCTCTACCATCACACTCTCTTTCTCTTTTTCTCATCACACTTTCGCTCTCATCACACTTTCTCTCTCCTCAATCTCTCTTGTCACACTCCCTCCTTTTTTTTCCTCAACACACTTTCTCTCTCATTATACATTCTCTTTCCTCAATTTCTCCCATCACACTCATTATTCTCTTTTTTTCTCATCACACTTTCTCTCTCATCATACTTTCTCTCTCACCATACTTTCTCTCTTTTCAATCTCTCTCATCACGCTCTCTCTCCTCATTTTTTCTCATTATATTTTCTCTCTTCATCCTCTCCCATCATACTTTCTCTCACATTATATTTTCTCTCTCATCTTCTCTCATCATGCTCTCTTCTATCACACTCTCTTTTCTCATTCTCTCTCATCACACTTTCTCTCTCTTTATTCTTTCTCATCACACTTTCTCTCTCATTATACTTTCTCTCTCATCATTCTCTTTCATCATATTTTTCTCTCTCATTCATCTTTCTCTCTCATCTAATTTTTTCTCTTATTTTCCTTTAAGGGTAAAAAAGGAAATTTTGATTTATTCCGATAGAAAATATGCAACTAACCAAACATTACTTTTAAGAGTGATATCTATGTTCATACCCATTCCCATTCCACACTACAATGATTCCCATTCCGATTCCTATTCCTAGGAAAGAACCAAACGCCCCCTAAGTTTTGCCCTTTCAAATTTAATTTTATTAATTTAGCCTTTCGATTTATGTAAATTTTTTTAAAAAATTATTGATCAAGTTAAAAACAAAAATATCTATTGAATTTGAATAAACCATTTAAAAACAATTCACTTCAGTCTTGTGGGCAGCTGCGATTTAGTGTGCACTACAAATCCTATATAAAGGATTGCTGCTTAATTTCTATTGACTTAAGAGCGATTTAAGTTTTACCATCTTGTTAACCTTGGGTTAGTCGACACATACCATTGGGTTAGTCATTCTGATGCATAGTCATTCTAATTTGCAATCCACTCTTTCGACGTTTTTTTTTTCTTCTTTTTTTTGCTAGTAGTTTCCAGAGCCGTGGTGTCACGGTAGGATATTCAAGTTGTCACCCAGATATTCGCGGTTTGAACCTCAGCTATGACATATTTGTAGGAATTTTTCCTCCAAATGATGGCATAATCAAAGGATGTCGAGCTTCTGGGTTGGCCGCCGCGGGGCTGATAGGAAACTTCTGTGGGACTAGACCAATCACTCTCAAGGATAATCAATGAGACTAATTGGGATTATCATTTTTTTTTTAAGGCTGGTAGCAAGGTAAAGGGTGAATTAGACTATTTTTAAGATGATATTTGTTGATACGTGTTGTAATGAGTGGACTTAGAAGATGATATATGACGACCAAAGTTAAGATGATGTAGTGGTCAAAGCTAAAGATAGGGAGTATTCCAGCCTCACTTCATTGCTTGCCCAACACTAAGGCTCTCGGGTCTAGCCCGATCGGATCACAAACCATTCGGGAGAGGGACGATCGACCCTTAAGCCGACCGAACCTCTCAGAACACAGCTTCATTTTTCTAAGGGGCTCATTATACGCTCGGACGGACAAAAGGTCGGTTAAGCCTGCGATACTTAACGTCATATTGCTTCCCAGATAGATTTCTAATACACCTAGTGCATCATATTATTATTTTCCGAACGGATTTCCGATGGCATTCAATACATAACAAAGCGGTCTATTGCAAGGACATGCATAAAGACGGTCGGCCTTACAGGTCGGCCGGGATATACTTAACTGATAGCATGAGCAGAGAATCCTAACAACCTGTCAGAATAACCGCTCTACGTCAGATAATATTCTTTAGGACCTTCTTCAATGATTATTGTATCTCTTCTCAATAAACCACTTATAACAACATATTCTTTTAATCGCCTTATCAATGGCAAAGTATAAATGACAAAAGAGATATACATATGGGTAATAGAAGATTCATCGGAAAATTATTGCATATTTCCTAGGTTGTACTCTTTCCATTACTCAACAACTTCTGACATTCTTAGCCACCTAATGATTGCGAAGGTTATGAGAGATTATAAAGGGGGTCCTCTCTGAACATCTGCAACTTACTCTAGCACACACATTCTTACTGTTCTTTATTCACCCGGTCGAAATTGTACTGACTTGAGCATCGGAGGGCCTTCGTCAGGGACTCCTCCTGGTTTCTAGGTACTGACGTTTTGTTGTCTCGTCTCCGTGTGCGTAGGATAGAAGAAAAGCATGTCCTTTTGTTAGTTAGAGCCCTAGAGCCAATCATTTGATGATTGTTTTATGGACTCATTGTATCATATTCTTGTATATTAATAAAGGCATTTGTTTTGGTTATTATACTTACTTGTATTGGTGTCAAATAACTAAGTATAGTAGCGTCCATGAGTAGAAGGTTCTTACCTATATCAATCGATTGGTTGAATCGATAGTGAGATGATATAGGGAACACTACTCTCAATCATTCCTAGTCGAGTATTAACATTCAGGGACAATGTTAATGCAATAAGACTAGCATATAGGTCAACTCTGTTAGGACCGATGGTCGCGGCTAGAGAGGGGGGGTGTGAATAGCCGACCCCAATTGCTCGCGTTTATTTCTACAAACTAGGGTTAGCGCAGCGGAAACTAAATGCAGAAAGAAAACAGGAGAAGAAATCAAACCTCTACGCAAGGATGTAACGAGGTTCGGAGATGAAACTCCTACTCCTCGGCGTGTCCGTAAGGTGGACGAAGCCTATCAATCCGTCGATGGATGAGTCCCCGGAAAACCGGCTAAATCAAACTCTTTGTGGGTGGAGAAACCTCGCCACAATCACTTGCAACAGCAAGCTAAGAGTACAAGAGAATAGCAAGAACAAAATACAACAGGAATGTAAACACAGTAGCTTGCCTTCTAGTCGACTGGGGTCCCGGATGAAGTAGCAACTTCACGGACAGATGCAACAAGCAACTCAGCAGCAGCTGATCCAGTCGTGGAATGAAGCTCACGCGAAGCTTCGACAAGGAGGAGCTCAACAAAGCTCAAGCACTTCTCAACAGGAAGGAAGAAGAAGAAGAATAATCGCAGCAGCAGCCCTCGACCCCTTTATACCTGCGAAGAAGACACAGCAGAAACTAGCCGTTGCTACGCAACAGCTATATTGCGAACTGATCGGTCGGGGACCGATCCCTGGCGATCCCCGGACCGATCAGAAGGCTTTCAGAGAGTTGCCCAACTCTCTGTGCGGAATCTGATCGGTCCCCGGATCGATCTCCTGATCGGTCCCGGACCGATCGGGCTCATGATCGGTCCCCCATCGGTAAGCCACACCTTTTTGTTATCGATAGGTCACGGACCGATCGGATACACAACGTATCAATCGATCGGTCTGCGATCGATCCAATTTTTTGCCCAAACCAAGTCCCAAACCTTCCAAACCAATATCCGGTCAACCTTGACCTGTTGGTAAATCCCTAGCATCCGGTCATTCCCTTGACTGCTAGAATTCCTCGCCAAGTGTCCGGTCAATCCTTTGACCTACTTGGACTTTCCTCAACACGGATGTCCGATCATCCTTGATCTATCTGGATTTTCCTCCCGGCTTCACTCACGGGACTTTCCACCTGGCTCCACTCACCAGGATTTCCACACCGCCTAACATCCCAGTTAGGACTTTCTCACCGCCTGACATCACTCACGGGACTTTCCAACCGCCTAACATCCCTTAGGACTTTCCCACCGCGCTTCACTCACCAGGACTTTCCAACTGCCTAACATCCCAGTTAGGACTTTCCCATTGCCTGGCTTCACTCACCAGGACTTTCCAACTGCCTAACATCCCAGTTAGGACTTTCCCATTGCCTAGCTTCACTCACCAGGACTTTCCACACTGCCTAACATCCCAGTTAGGACTTTCCCACTGCCTGGCTTCACTCACCAGGACTTTCCAGCCGCCTAACATCCCAGTTAGGACTTTCCCTCGTGCCAAGCTCCCTGCTTGGACTTCTCCATGCCAAGTCTCCATACTTGGACTTTTCCAGTGCCAAGTCTCCATACTTGGACTTTTCCCGTGCCAAGTCTCCACACTTGGACTTTTCGCGTGCCAAGCTCCCTGCTTGGACTTTTCCAGTGCCAAGTCTCCACACTTGGACTTTTCCGTTGCCAAGTCTCCATACTTGGACTCTTTCCCGAATCAGGTCAACCAGGTCAACCTTGACCTACGGTTGCACCAATAATCTCCCAAACATCTATTCTTGTCCCATATCAAGAATAGAACTTCTCTTCTCGTCAAACATCGTCAAACATAACTTGTCAAACATCAAAACACAACTCGAGTCAAGTCAACTCGAGTCTGGTCAACCAGGTCAACCAGGTCAACCTTGACCTAAGATTGCACCAACAATCTCCCCCTTTTTGATGTTTGACAAAATCCAAAATCAAGTTAGGTTAACCCGATAACCTAACTTAGGTTTTCCAATGTTCTTCCTTGAACATTCTTCCAAAACCTACACTCTCCCCCTTGGGACATCTCTCCCCCTTTTTGACACACATCAAAAAGAGGAAATCAAGGTTAAGAGTTTCTTCCTAATGAAAGTCCCATATCTTTCATTGAAACTCTTCATTTCCCCCTTGATACTAAACACAACAATCAACTTAGTGATAATCCCATATCACTCAAGTCTTTAGGAGTAAAAACTCCCCCTAAAAGTCAACTCCCCCTTGACTAATAGGTAAAACTCTCCCTAAAGGTCAACTCCCCCTTGACCATTGCGCCAACAATGTCTTGGAGAGTTTCAATCCTTTAGAGATCCGAAACTCAACTCCCAAAAACTGAAATTTCAGACATCCAGTCGAATTTCAGCAATTCAGTACGCACTGATCGGTCCCCAGACCGATCAGGAACCCCTTGGATCGATTCCCAAATCGATCCTCTTTCTGGATCATCACTGATCGGTCACCAGACCGATCAGGCCTTCCCTGGATCGGTCCGGTGACTGATCCAGACTCTGAAATCAGAGATTTCTGATTTTCCTCCCCGGGAGAAATTCAGAAACTCCTAGAAAATTCCAGAAAATTCGAAAAATTATAAAATTTTGAGGATATATTCCTCATAACATATACTATCATGGAAAAATAGTTTTCTATGAAAATAACTTCCATTTTTCAATCTTGATACAAAGTTCAAAAACTTTGAAATAGTTCAAGTTTAACTCAACTTTGTATCACAATGTTCAATGATGAATGCAATCACTAAGATGGATTCATCAAGGTTTTCCAAATCAATTTCAAAATGATTTTAAACCTTTTAATTTAGGACCATAATCTTAGGGCTAAATGTACATGACTTGTACACAAGCTTTCCCTATGATCCTCCATTTCTTGAATTAGGCTCATCTAGGTACAAGAACTATGCACCTTGATCCTAATTCATGATCCTAATATCTCACACACATCTAAAGTGTATCAAACACATCCATGGCAATTTTGATGTGAGATATGGGTTTAGGTATCTTAGACTAAGGTCTCATGCATTTTCTAAACACAAATTTGATCTCAATATCAAAATGTGTTTTTCATCCTTAAATCAATTCAATTGATTATTAATGCAAGAGATGATGACATGGCATATAATGATATCATAAGTAAAAACATGTGCCAATGTCATGATGTCATGGCATAAAGTTTGAAAACTTAAATAAAGCATGACATATAAACTAGCCTAAGCATTATCATGACATTTCAAATGATAATAAAACTAAACATGATGTCATGACATGTGAGGGCAATCAATCATGGCAAGATTTAACATAAATAAATATACCTAGATTACCTATCTAAGTATCCTTAACCACTTTGCTAACCTAAAATTTAACCCTTGATTGCCCTAAAATGCCAAAATCCTAATTTTGACACTTCTTGAACTCTAGATTAATTCATGCCACTTAAAGATCAAATTTATCCTCAAAACTTGGCATGTTTCATTTTTCCTCGAGAGTTCTCTAGATTTTCCCAAATTGTGCCAATTAAAATCATTCTTTTCCATAATGACACATTTTACTCTTCCAAGGAGTAAATGATAATTCCATTTCATTTTCAAAGGTTCACAAAACCTTGAAAATGTTCCTTGAGTGTCAATTTCCTCAAAGTTGGGTTAACTACCCTTCTTATTGGAGTTGACACTCTCTAACCCATTTATGGGGTAGAGAAGATGCTCCTAGGAACCCAATATCTATGTGAGCTCATTGGGTTCACTAAATATTCACTAGGGATGACTTCCCTAGCAACCCTCCTAATGACCCTCTTAGGCTTTGAAGCCTTGGTCATTTGGGACTCATCAAGATCAACTCTAGGGGTGACTCCCCTTGTGACCTTGGTGATGGTCTTCCTAGCCCTAGGTTTTGTTCCATAATCGAATGGAACACTATGATAAGTGGGCTTGACCACTTGGGACTTAGGTTTGTGACCCAAACCTTTCTTGTCCTTGGACTTGGGTTTTTGACTCTTAAACCCTAGAGATGACTTCTCTATGTTTTTAAGAGCCTTTTCTAAGTTATCAAGTCTTGACCTCAAGACTTGATTTTCCCTCTCTAATACCTCAAGTGTTAATTTGTCATTTTCTCTTGAGATATTCCTAGGCATGTGTCTAGTCTTCTTGGGATTTCTACCTAGATTTTCCTTAACTTTAGAAGCGTTAATCCTAGGGTTGGTATTTCTAGTGTTATCCTTACCTAGGCTAACATGTTTAGCTCCTAAGCACATGTATTGGTTCCTAAAGTTAACATGCTTATCATTATTAACAATTGCAACAAAACTACTAGCATGAGTTTTATTAGAATTGCAATAATGAACCTTAGAGATTACCTTAGGGTTTGCCTTAGCCCCCTATTGATGTGCTTGGTTTCTTGTCCTTGTGAGGTTGCCTCCCCTCGGACATTGGCTCCTATAGTGTCCCTCGCTTGCATTGGAAGCACACCACGTGCTCCTTGCCTTTGCGTATCGGGCCTCCGGCTTCCTTGACCTTAGGCGCCGGTGGAGTCTTCCTAACTCTCTTTGGACATTTGCTCTTGTAATGTCCATACTCCCTACACTCAAAGCATAATATATGTAATTTGCTCGAAATTAAAGTGTTTGAGTTACCTAGGTTTGTGGATGGAGATGAGCTTTCTTCTTCATCCCTTCCGGAGGTAGAATCTTCTTCTTGCTCCGATCTTGAACAAGAGGAACTCTCCTCCTCTTCTTCCTTGGATGTTGAGTAGCCCTCAACTCCCAATTCGCTCCCTCCATGATGTGAGCTACTTGGCTCACTAGGCTCCTCTTCATGGCTTGAAGTGGAGCTCTCCTCATGGTACTTGGCCAAGTTATCCCATAATTCCTTGGCATTGTTGTAACCTATCTTACACAAGATGTTAGTAGGCAATGAAAATTCAATTATTCTCGTTACCTCTTCGTTGATTTCGGATTTGTGAATTTGTTCTCTTGTCCACTCCTTCTTCTCAAGTGGTTTTCCTTCCTTATCCACCGGAGGAATAAAACCTTCTTGTACACAAAACCAATTCATTATGTTAGTCATAAGAAAGTACTTCATCCTTACCTTCCAATACGCGAAGTCACCGCATTCGTAGAATGGTGGAATGGTGACATCTTCTCCGAGTAGATCCATCCTCTAGCTCGTGCTCCCCGGGTGTTAATCCGATGAAGAGCAAACCTTTGCTCTGATACCACTTGTTAGGACCGATGGTCGCGGCTAGAGAGGGGGGGGGTGTGAATAGCCGACCCCAATTGCTCGCGTTTATTTCTACAAACTAGGGTTAGCGCAGCGGAAACTAAATGCAGAAAGAAAACAGGAGAAGAAATCAAACCTCTACGCAAGGATGTAACGAGGTTCGGAGATGAAACTCCTACTCCTCGGCGTGTCCGTAAGGTGGACGAAGCCTATCAATCCGTCGGTGGATGAGTCCCCGGAACACCGGCTAAATCAAACTCCTTGTGGGTGGAGAAACCTCGCCACAATCACTTGCAACAGCAAGCTAAGAGTACAAGAGAATAGCAAGAACAAAATACAACAGGAATGTAAACACAGTAGCTTGCCTTCTCGTCGACTGGGGTCCCGGATGAAGTAGCAACTTCACGGACAGATGCAACAAGCAACTCAGCAGCAGCTGATCCAGTCGTGGAATGAAGCTCACGCGAAGCTTCGACAAGGAGGAGCTCAACAAAGCTCAAGCACTTCGCAACAGGAAGGAAGAAAAAGAAGAATAATCGCAGCAGCAGCCCTCGACCCCTTTATACCTGCGAAGAAGACACAGCAGAAACTAGCCGTTGCTACGCAACGGCTAGAACCTGGACCGATCAGGCTTCAGCCTGATCGGTCTGGGGCTTGCCTGATCGGTCCCCAGACCGATCAGAAGGCTTCACAGAGAGTTGCCCAACTCTCTGTGTGGAATCTGATCGGTCCCCGGACCGATCCCAGCGTCCCTGATCGGTCCCGGGGATCGATCAGGCTCCATGCTGATCGGTCCCGGGGATCGATCAGGCTCCATGCTGATCGGTCCCCAGACCGATCAGTAAGCCCACAGCCTTCTGTTTGTTATCTGATAGGTCACCAGACCGATCAGATACACAAACGTATCACTGGATCGGTCTGCAGACCGATCCAGAGCTTGGTTTTTGCCCAAACTAAGTCCCAAACCTTCCAAACCAATATCCGGTCAACCTTGACCTATTGGTACTTCATCCCTAGCATCTGGTCATTCCCTTGACCTGCTAGAATTCCTCGCCAAGTGTCCGGTCAATCCCTTTGACCTACTTGGACTTTCCTCAACACCAGATGTCCGATCATCCTTGATCTATCTGGATTTTCCCTTGCCCGGCTTCACTCACCAGGACTTTCCACCTGGCTTCACTCACCAGGATTTCCACACTGCCTAACATCCCAGTTAGGACTTTCTCCCCTGACCTAGGGACTTTCCAACTGCCTAACATCCGCTAGGACTTTTCCTCCTGGCTTCACTCACCAGGGACTTTCACCGCCTAACATCCTGCTAGGACTTTCCCATTGCCTGGCTTCACTCACGGGACTTTCCACACCGCCTAACATCCCAGTTAGGACTTTCCCACCTGCTTCACTCACCAGAACTTTCCAGCTGCCTAACATCCCAGTTAGGACTTTCCCTCGTGCCAAGCTCCCTGCTTGGACTTCTCCGTGCCAAGTCTCCATACTTGGACTTTTCCAGTGCCAAGTCTCCATACTTGGACTTTTCCCGTGCCAAGTCTCCACACTTGGACTTTTCGCGTGCCAAGCTCCCTGCTTGGACTTTTCCTGTGCCAAGTCTCCACACTTGGACTTTTCCGTTGCCAAGTCTCCATACTTGGACTCTTTCCCGAATCAGGTCAACCAGGTCAACCTTGACCTACGGTTGCACCAATAATCTCCCAAACATCTATTCTTGTCCCATATCAAGAATAGAACTTCTCTTCTCGTCAAACATCGTCAAACATAACTTGTCAAACATCAAAACACAACTCGAGTCAAGTCAACTCGAGTCTGGTCAACCAGGTCAACCTTGACCTAAGATTGCACCAACAAACTCGATGACTTGATCTCACAAGTCATGGATATGGAGATATCAAGTTGACACATGGGTATGCATTGGAGAATGTATACTAAATGACCCGCCTTGAGAAAGTATCATGGATCGTTATATGAGTGTCATATACTTTCTCATGTGGCTATTAGTATGACTACTAGTCCTTGGACCTGAAGTCACCATGGATCCCTACATAAGGAGTTACGTACTTTGGCTTCGTCAAACGTCACCCGTAACTGGGTGGACTATAAAGGCGATTACTATATATATAACGAATTATGCAGAGGGATGTGAGTGGTGTAGATGGGATATATCCCTCCTATATGACGGGAGCGACATCGATATTCTTGATAGAGTGAGACTACGAAGTGCATGGCCATGCCCAAATGAGTCAATATGAGATATTGAGCTCATTTGATTGAGTGAGTCTACTTGGAGTTCAAGATTTAGATTGATTAGAGGATGACACGGTCTATGCTTCATATTGATCAATCTAGATGTCTATGTTAGAAGGACAATGTCATATATTGTGAGGAGTCACAATTAGTAGTCACAAGGTGATGTTGGATCTCAACATTCTTATAACTTGGGTAGTAATGATGTGTTGCTAGATACCGCTCATTACTTATGTTTCTAAATGAGTTTAGGAGCATTGCCAACGTTATAAGAACCTATAGGGTCACACACAAAAGACAATTAGATGGAGATTAGATTCATATGATGAACCAAGAGGATTAGATTCATGTGATGAATCAAATTGGATTAAGAGTAATCCTAATTGAACTAATTGAGTTGGACTCATTTGATTCATGTGTTCAATAAGTCTAATTTAGATTATGACTCATTGAATCAATTTAATTAAATGAATTAGATTCATTATATTAAATTGGCTTGAATCAAATGGTTAGATTTGATCAACCAAGGGAGAGAAGCGGTCAAGTTTGACTTGACTTAAGTAGGAAGATGAAGAGTCAAGTTTTGACTTGACTTTGACTTGACCAATGCCACATCATCAAGGCTTCTTCATTTGGTCAAGTTTGACTTGACCAAATGTCACCTCATGGAGGATATCAAGAGACTTAACTCTTGATATTCCATAGGGGTTACAAGCCATTATGTGGCCGGTCACCTTTAGTGTGGATGAGATTAATTTTTTCATTCAAGGCATTCATTCTATCTTGTTCCTCTCTTCTTGCTCTCCCTCTCCTCCTCCTTGGCCGAACCATCTAAGGTGCTAGCACACCTTTATTTGGTCTTCTCCACCTAGTTTGTTCGTGTGGATACTTCTAGAGGATCGTACACTTGACGATCTCGAGATCCGGCGAACCTTTGGACGAGCGGGATTGCAAAGGGCTTCGCATCAAGAGTAAATATCTTAATTATGTAGTTCTAGTGTAGATCTAGATGTAAGAAACTCGTACTCGTAAAATTTTATTTTATTTTACTTCGCATGGATCCGGTGGCATGAGAATCGGGGTTTCCGCAATGCGAAAAAACGGTTTTTGCGGCCCGAAATTCCCAATAGTGGTTTCAGAGCCACGTGCGAAGTCTTGTACGAGTTTAGTTTGTATTTTTATGAAAAATATCAGTTCTGTAATATTCTGTGAATTTCCTATTTTTATAGTTTTTATGGGTATTTTTCTCGTAGAAGCGAAGCACAAGTGTTTAGACACTTGTAGGCTTCGGCTATCAAGAAGATTTTTCCGAAACGGCAAGGTTTCGCCCCAAATATTTTTGGGACAGCAGGCTAAGGCGCTGTAGGATCATTAAGGAACACTTGTGATGGTTATATCGCAGGTAGGGGCGCTGCCCCTGACCCCGCAAGGGGCTTCGTTCCTCGATTGCGCCCGAAAACCCGCTAAACGGGACCGCCAGGAATTTTACTCATAAAAATTGTAGTAAAAATTACAGAAAATTATAGAAAATATATAATTTAGAATTATATATTATTTTGTGATAGTCATGGCCCAAAATACCCAAATTGGATTTGAAAATTGTGTTGTGATTCATATTACGGCCTGCGCGCCGTCATTTGTGTTGTGTGTGCTGTATACTTGATACGCGACCTGCGCGTTGTGCCTCTCTTTTTATTCTTGTTGTAAATTAGTTTAGACTCGAATGTAACTCAAGTTTCAAAATTTGTAATGTACAAAATTGGAGCGGTGGAAGGTCCACTCGAGACGGAGTTACGAGGAGGGCGCGAGCAACACAAGGTGGTCAAAGGGAGGAGCTTGGAGAAGCTGTTGACCCTATGTTGACCATCCGATCTTCTGATTGGCTTGAGAAGATCGTAGTAGGGCCATGACTAATCACAAATAATATATTTAATTGCTTATGTATGTATGTGTGATGCATGCTAGTATAGTAATTAATTAGTGCCTAACGATTAGATTAGATCTAAATCGTGTACAAGATGCACCTTAACGATTAGATTAGATCTAAATCAAGTATTTGATACACATCGACGATTAGATTAGATCTAAATCGCGTCAACTCGAAATGCCTACCATGCCATGATACCTATCACTACCTCGATCACATGTGTTGTTGAATCTACCAAAGCAGAACAACACATATTATCTTGGTAGGGTACGGATGGACAATCTTGGTCCCGCCTATCAACGCATGGGTGAGTACAACTCAATTAGATTGAGTAACTAGTTAACTCGGTTGGATCGAGTAAAACTATAGGCATATTTCCAACGGTTGGAATATAGGACATAATCACATTTATATTAATTCTTGGGCGTATTAGCCAAAGCTAACTCAAGTTTTAATATAACTGCGGATAATGATCCTATAAACAAGAGTTGCATAGAGATGTAATTGGTAAATCGTTACCTACCGATCATACTAAGTCTTGGGTGATTTAGCCAAAGCTAACTCAAGACGTAGTATGATGTGGATCTTGTCCCATATGAATTACAGAATTCAGTGAGAGCATCATTCAGTTAAAGGCCTAATTAAATGATTAAAAAGAGTATGATATTTACTTTCTGCTTTAATTTCTGTTGTAGATTGTCATGACGTCGAACACGAACACCTTCTCTCTGCATTTTGTCTTTGACAAGGACAAGCTCAACGGAGCAAATTTCCTAGACTAGTATAGGAATCTGAGAATAGTTCTCACCCAAGAACGTAAACTGTACGTTCTGGAGCAGCCCATTCTGGAGGCTCCTCCTGGCAATGCCACGCGAGCAGACAAAGATGTTTACAAGAAGCATCAAGATGACGCATTAGATGTATCATGTCTAATGCTCGCGACCATGAACTCTGAGCTTCAGAAGCAACATGAGTTAATGGGTGCTTATGATATGGTTGAACATCTTCGTCAACTATATCAAGGACAAGCGCGACACGAGAGATTTGAGATCTCAAGGGCACTATTTCAGTGCAAGTTGTCAGATGAGACTCCCGTAGGGCCATATGTATTCAAAATGATTGGGTACATAGAAAACCTACAGAGGTTGGGATTCCTGCTTGGCCAAGAGCTGTCCACTGACTTGATCTTGTAGTCTTTTCCAGATAGCTATAGTCAATTTGTTCTAAACTACAATATGAACGAAATTGACAAGCCACTGCCCGAGCTGCTTAGCATGTTACGAACTACTGAGCTCAACCTTAAGAAGGTTAAGCCCAACTCTATTCTGATGGTTCAAAAACATAAGGGCAAGGGCAAGCCCAAAGGCAAGGGA
Organism: Zingiber officinale; assembly: GCF_018446385.1. Taxonomy (NCBI): domain Eukaryota; kingdom Viridiplantae; phylum Streptophyta; class Magnoliopsida; order Zingiberales; family Zingiberaceae; genus Zingiber; species Zingiber officinale. The sequence goes on from NC_056004.1 coordinate 26,916,441, forward strand.
AAGTCCCAAGCCAAGGGAAAAGACAAGGCACTGAAGCCTAAAAGAGGGGTCGCCAAGGATGCTACATGCTTCCATTGAGGTCAGACCGGGCATTGGAAGAGGAACTGCAAGGTGTACCTGGAAGATCTTAAGAAGAAGCGAAGTGAGACTTCCACTTCAGGTATATATGTTATAAAAGTCAATCTATCTATTTCTTCATCATGGGTATTAGATACCGGATGTGCTTCTCACATTTGTACTAATGTGCAGACGCTGAGAAATAGCAGGGCATTAGCAAAGGGCGAGGTGGACCTACGCGTAGGCAATGGAGCACGGGTTGCTGCTGTTGCTGTAGGGACTTATTTTCTATCTCTGCCCTCTGGGCTTGTACTAGAGTTGGATGATTGTTGTTATGTGCCTGCTTTAACTAAGAACATAATTTCAGTTTCTTTTTTGGACAAGAAAGGTTTCTCTTTTATAATAAAGGACAAATGTTGTTCTGTTTATTTAAAAGATATGTTCTATTGTAGTGCACCTCTGATGAACGGACTCTACATTCTAGACCTTGAAAGCCCTATCTATAACATAAACACCAAGCGGTTTAAGTCAAATGACATGAACCAAACCTATCTCTGACACTGTCGCTTAGGTCATATAAATGACAAGCGCTTATCCTAGCTCCATAAAGATGGTTTGCTGGACTCATTTGATTTTGAATCATATGAGACATGTGAGTCATGCATACTGGGCAAGATGACCAAGACTCCCTTTAGTGGGCACAGCGAGAGAGCGACTGACTTGTAGGACTTATACATAGTGATGTATGTGACCCTTTCAATGTCGCTGTTAGAGGCGGTTATAGGTACTTCATTACATTTACTGATGACTTCAGTAGATATGGTTATGTGTACTTGATGACACATAAGTCAGAATCCTTTGAAAAGTTCAAAGAATTCAAGAATGAAGTACAAAACCAGCTTGGCAAGAGTATTAAGATACTTCGATCAGATTGAGGTGGAGAATACCTTATCCATGAGTTTCGTGACTATCTAGCTAAGTGTGGGATTCTATCCCAACTCACTCCTCCTGGAACACCACAGTGGAATGGTGTATCCGAAAGGATGAACCGTACTCTATTAGATATGGTACGGTCTATGATGAGTCACACAGATCTTCCTACATTTCTTTGGGGATATGCTCTAGACACGGCAGCTTTTATACTCAACTGAGTTCTATCCAAGGCTGTGATAAAGACACCATATAGGATATGGACTAGGAGAGATGCCCAGGTGTCTTTTATGAGGATTTGAGGTTATGAGGCTTACGTTAGATGTCAAGTCTCAGACAAACTGGGACCCAAATCTGATAAGTACTATTTCATTGGATATCCCAAGGAAACTAAGGGATATTATTTCTATATTCCCAGTCAGCACAAGGTAGTTGTGGCAAAGACTGGAGTCTTTCTAGAAAGGGACTTTGTTTCTAGAAAGACTAGTGGGAGTACTTTCGATCTTGAGGAAGTTCAAGATGCGAACAATAGCACTGAAGCCTCGATGGAAGTTGAACTGGAACCACAAAGTATTGTGGATGATGTTGTTCCACAAGAAGTTGAGGAACCACAACCAGTTCAAGTAGACATACCTTTTCGCAGGTCTGATAGGGTACGTCGTCAACCTGAGAGATACTCATTTTTCTTGTCTGACCATGATGACGTTGTGCTCATAGAGGATGAGCCTACCTCCTATCAGGAAGCTGTAATGAGACCAGATTCTGAGAAATGACTAGAGGCCATGAGATCCGAGATGGAATCCATGTACACCAACCAAGTATGGACTTTGGTTGATCCACCTGAAGGGGTAAAACTCATTGGGTGTAAGTGGGTCTTTAAGAGAAAGACTTACATGGATGGACTTATCTATAAGGGTCGCTTGGTAGCTAAAGGTTTCAAGCAAATTCATGGTATTGACTATGATGAAACTTTTTCTCCAGTAGCGATGTTTAAGTCCATTCGGATCATGCTTGCTATTGCAGCATACCATGACTATGAGATATGACAGATGGATGCCAAAACCACGTTTTCTGAATGAAAACCTGCTCGAGGATGTGTACATGCCACAACCTGAGGATTTTGTAGATCCACAGCATACAAGCAGAGTATGCAAGCTGCATAGGTCCATTTATGGACTAAAGCAAGCTTCTCGGAGCTAGAATCTTCGATTCGATGATGTAATCAAACAGTTTGGTTTCATCAAGAATGAAGATGAACCTTGTGTCTACAAGAAGGTTATAGGGGACATAGTTGTCTTCCTCATATTATATGTGGATGACATACTACTCATTGGAAAAGACATCCATTTGCTACAGTCTGTCAAGACTTGGCTAGGGACTTGTTTCTCAATGAAGGACTTAGGTGAGGCATCCCGCATTCTAGGGATACAGATCTATAGAGATAGATCTAAAAGATTGCTTGTCCTAAGTCAGAGTACATGCATTGACAAGGTACTCCTTCGGTTTGCTATGCAGAACTCCAAGAAGGGATTTCTGCCGATGTCACATGGCGTGAGTCTTTCGAAGACTCAAGGTCCCTCTTCTAGAGAGGAGAGAGACCGCATGGATCAGATCCCTTATGCTTCAGCCATAGGATCTATCATGTACGCCATGTTATGTACTCGTCCTGATGTCTCGTATGCTTTGAGCATGGCGAGCAGATACCAGTCAGATCCAGGTGAAAGTCACTGGATAGTGGTCAAGAATATTCTTAAGTACTTAAGAAGGACTAAAGAATATTTCTTGATATATGGAGGCAATGATGAGCTAGTTGTAAAGGGTTACAGTGATGCCAGCTTCCAGACTGACCAGGATGATTATCGATCGCAGTCAGGGTTCGTGTTTTGCATAAATGGTGGTGCTGTGAGCTGGAAGAGTTCGAAGCAGGACACAGTCGCTGATTCTACAACAGAGGCCAAGTATATCGCTGCATCAGAGGCAGAAAAGGAGGCAGTTTGGATCCCAAGTTCATCACTAAACTTGGGGTGGTTCCTAGCATTGCTGACCCTATTGAGCTCTATTGTGACAACAATGGAGCTATAGCACAGGTGAAGGAACCTCGTTCACACCAGCGGACCAAACATATACTACGGCGCTTCCATCTCATTCGAGAGATTATCGAGAGAGGAGATGTGAAGATTTATAGAATACCCACAGAGGCTAACATCGCAGATCCCTTGACCAAGGCTTTGGCACAGAGAAAGCATGTTGGTCACACTAGGTCATTGGGGCTTAGAGCCCACACTGATTGGCACTAGTGCTAGTGGGAGATTGTTAGTTAGAGCCCTAGAGCCAATCATTTGATGATTATTGTATGGACTCATTGTATCATATTCTTGTATATTAATAAAGGTATTTGTTTTGGTTATTATACTTACTTATATTGGTACCAAATAACTAAGTATAGTAGTGTCCTTGAGTAGAAGGTTCTTAACCTATATTTATCGATTGGTTGAATCGATAGTGAGATGATATAGGGAACACTACTCTCAATCATTCCTAGTCGAGTATTAACATTCAGGGACAATGTTAATGCAATAAGACTAACATGTAGGTCAACTCGATGACTTGATCTCACAAGTCATGGATATGGAGATATCAAGTTGACACATGGGTATGCATTGGAGAATGTATACTGAATGACCCGCCATGAGAAAGTATCATGGATCGTTATATGAGTGTCATATACTTTCTCATGTGGCTATTAGTATGACTACTAGTCCTTGGACCTGAAGTCACCATGGATCCCTACATAAGGAGTTACGTACTTTGGCTTCGTCAAACGTCACCCGTAACTGGGTGGACTATAAAGGCGATTACTAGATATATAACGAATTATGCAGAGGGATGTGAGTGATGTAGATGGGATATATCCCTCCTATATGACGGGAGCGACATCGATATTCTTGATAGAGTGAGACTACGAAGTGCATGGCCATGCCCAAATGAGTCAATATGAGATATTGAGCTCATTTGATTGAGTGAGTCTACTTGGAGTTCAAGATTTAGATTGATTAGAGGATGACACGGTCTATGCCTCATATTGATCAATCTAGATGTCTAGGTTAGAAGGACAATGTCATATATTGTGAGGAGTCACAATTAGTAGTCACAAGGTGATGTTGGATCTCAACATTCTTATAACTTGGGTAGTAATGATGTGTTGCTAGATACCGCTCATTACTTATGTTTCTAAATGGGTTTAGGAGCATTGCCAACGTTATAAGAACCTATAGGGTCACACACAAAAGACAATTAGATGGAGATTAGGTTCATATGATGAACCAAGAGGATTAGATTCATGTGATGAATCAAATTGGATTAAGAGTAATCCTAATTGAACTAATTGAGTTGGACTCAATTTGATTCATGTGTTCAATAAGTCTAATTTAGATTATGACTCATTGAATCAATTTAATTAAATGAATTAGATTCATTATATTAAATTAGCTTAAATCAAATGTTTAGATTAGATCAACCAAGGGAGAGAAGCGGTCAAGTTTGAATTGACTTAAGTAGGAAGATGAAGAGTCAAGTTTTGACTTGACTTTGACTTGACCAATGCCACATCATCAAGGCTTCTTCATTTGGTCAAGTTTGACTTGACCAAATGCCACCTCATGGAGGAGATCAAGAGACTTGACTCTTGATATTCCATAGGGGTTACAAGCCATTATGTGGCCGGCCACTTTTAGTGTGGATGAGATTGATTTTTTCATTCAAGGCATTCATTCTATCTTCTTCCTCTCTTCTTGCTCTCACTCTCCTCCTCCTTGGCCGAACCATCTAAGGTGCTAGCACACCTTTGTTTGGTCTTCTCCACCTAGTTTGTTCGTGTGGATACTTCTAGAGGATCGTACACTTGATGATCTCGAGATCCGGCGAACCTTTGGACGAGCAGGATTGCGAAGGGCTTCGCATCAAGGGTAAATCTCTTAACCATGTAGTTCTAGTGTAGATCTAGATGTAAGAAACTCATACTCGTAAAATTTTATTTTATTTTACTTCGCACGGATCGGGTGGCATGGGAATCGGGGTTTCCGCAACTCGAAAAAGCAATTTTTGCGGCCCGAAATTCCCAACACCTTTGAGTAAGAAGGCATCCCCCCGTCAACCATCAAGCCACCATGCCTAGCGCGCTATCTCTACAATTTTCAGACAAGATCAAAGTTGACATCGTCTGTGGGAAATTCACCTGAATCTGAAGATCAGAGATGGAAGATGCTGGACGCACCATCGTCATCTTAACACAAAAAGATCTAGAGATACTCATCAATGCCCAAGCACAGAAATTAGCATAGTAGCAACAACAAGAAGCTACTGGTGTTACGCAGCCATCGTCCAATCCCGTAGCGTCGAGAACAACCTACCAAAGAGAAAGAGGAGCTTGGGAGGAAGGCCCTGCCCATCTACCTCCCGCACCTCATTCACCAATCCCGCATCATCGAGCGCTCTTCCGTACACCACCTGAATACATGGGCCAAGAAGGACCACACTAACAATCGTTTGGAGAAGCACTCGATTGAGACGGGCGCAAGGGAAAAGCTCCTGCGACGTGTAACTCTCCCGAGCAAATTATCACTTCATTCTCTCAGAAGGTGCTAGAGGACAAGTTGTCAAAACATTATCAACCCCTGACAATAGGGGAATACTCAGGGTCGACTGACTCTGAAGATCATCTACTAAAATTTGAGAATGTCACCCTCCTTCATCAGTACACAGACGATGTAAAGTGGCATGTGTTCTGTGGGAGCAATCGACCTAGGTTTGATCAGGTACGATCATGGTTTTGATGTATGTATCAAAGAGTTTAAGTTGGACTTTCATATGTATTTGATATATGTTTGAGTAATGCAGGACTTGGTGAAACACATGAGGAACTTGGTGCGGCCAAGTTTAGGAAGCTCATCCTAGGGCTTAGATCCTTAAGTCGGTGAAGGATGGTGTGAAAGACATCTGAGAGACCGCCGGACGAGGAACAGAGTGAGGTATACAATCTTCCACCTCGTGTCTTAGTTAAAATTATTTCAAGTACAAATGAGGATTTGTTTAATGCTAAAAGTAAAAACAAATATTTGAAACACGATATTAGCATGCTTGAATAGAAATTAGAATTCATGACGTTTAAGGATAATGATATGCATGCTTCTTCTTCTAGTTCAAATGCATCATGTTTAGAAGAAGAAAATAAGACTTTAAGGAAAAAAGTAGAATACCTTACTTAAGCCCTTGAAAATTTTGAAATTAGCTCCAAAATTCTAAACATGATTATTGGGAGCCAAAGGACAAGTTTCAACAAAAAGGGCTTAGAGTATAAGGAAACCAATAATGAAAAATCCTATCATTGTCTAATTACTAGGGGCAATCCAAGACAAAGACCATAGATAGAAAATGGAAGTACTTGGTTAACCCAATTAGGAAGAACTTCTATTGGGTACCAAAATCAATCCTCAAAGGTTAGAGGATTTTCGATTAGCCAAGCATGAGAGTCACAATTTAAATTGTTCTATATGGTTGACTTTAAACTTAAAAGGGGAACATTTAGCCTTGATAGAAATTCATGATAAAAAGTCTAAGTAGAAGCTACCTTCATTTCATCTCACAATGACTGGCATGATATTTCTACACATAGATGTGAGATGATAAGATGATACTCATAATTCACTTATGCTTATTGTATTTGGATGAGTTATGAAATGTATCAAACTTTAGTGATCATATACCAACTATGAGGATAGAAAATATTTAATTAATGGACATCTTGCACATAGATCATAGTTGGACATTTCAAAAGTTTTGAAAATAATTCTATGTTCTATTTACAGTGGTATAGCTATTTTGAAACATATGATTACAAAACTAGGTTTCAAATTGATACAAAATTGCATGTTTTCAAGATTTTTGAGTTTTGGTCAAAACTTCAAAAATATAATGAATTTCCATGAAAATATATTTTTCCTGGTTAAAAGACATTAAAAGAAATAAGTTTTCAAAATTTCATGATTTTCAAATTTTATGAAATTTTTTATGCATGTCTGAAGTTGGCTTCAAAAATTAAAATTTTATCAAAATTTGGTCAAAATTGATGCCATATAATGTATAATTGCTGGGTACAATTTATTTTGATGGTGTCAAAGGGGGAGAAAATGAGAAAGTTTAAGTTAGAAACTTATTTCTCCATAATTGTGCAAAAACTAGAAAATTGAATGATAGAGCATATATTACGGGGGAGCTTGGATTTATGCTTTATGTTTACATTTTTCTTGTAATTTTCAAGTTATTATTTGTGCCTAACTTAAACATATTGCCACACATCAAAAAGGGAGAGATTGTGGGAGCAATCGACCTAGGTTTGATCGGGTACGATCATGGTTTTGATGTGTGTGTCAAAGAGTTTAAGTTAGCCTTGGATATGTATTTGACTCATGTAGAACCTGGTGAAACACATGAGGAACTTAGTGCGGCCAAGTTTAGGAAGCTCATCCTAGGGCTCAGATCCTTGAGTCGGTGAAGGATAGTGTGGAAGACATTCGATAGACCATGGACGAGGAACATAGTGAAGCCGAGGCAAGTGAACTTCAAGGCAACGCAAAAGGTGCATGGAGAGGAGCCACGAGCTCGGGTGCATCTAAGGGATGAAGGCCGAGGAAGAGGGCTTTAAGGACGACTCCAAAAAGGATGAGTATGAGTGAATGTAAGGTACCAGTCGACTGGTCCAAATTCACGAAAGTACAGTATGGTTCAGTACTCGACGATGGTGAAAATCAGTCAACTGGTAGATAGCCATTAGTAAGATCAAGGATTCTGCGAAATGTCGTTGGTTGTGTCCAACGACTACATCAGTCGGCTGATACCGAGATGAGTTGACCTTGTGTTCAACTCTATCCTCTTATTTAAGGGGAGCTTTGGGGCATGAAGGAGGTTATTGATCTAATTGCATACTCCTAATCTTTGCCTCCAAGCTTCCAAGTCTTCTATTCCTCTCCAAATCAAGTTTCATCTTATAAAGAGGAAGAGAGCATTGTGAGAGGTTTGCTTCATCGAGAAGAAGAAAGCTCTAGCCGAAGATTATCGGGGATTAATCCACCGAAAGATTGAGGGTTCATCCACCTCAAGGACAAGCCGTGAAGTAGGATCAAGCAATCTCCGAACCACGTTACATCGATTGTGTTAGTGTTTGTATTCTCATTATTTTCATTGTCTTAGTATTTGTATTTCCTCTAGCGCAACTAATGACTTGTGGAAAGAAGATCGATTTGGGGGTGACGTCCTTTCAACCGTACCCCCCTCTAGCCGGCCACCGATCCCCAATAAGTGATATTAGAGCGAGGACGCTCTTCAACGGACTAATCGCCAAGAAGAGCAACATCAACACAATGGCCGGCTCAAGCATTTATCCACCAAAATTTGAAAGAGATTTCTCTTGGTGGAAGAAAAGAATGGAGGTATTATTTGAAACCAACTTTGATATAATGTTAATCATAGAAAATGATTTTGAGATGCCTAGGGATCAAAACAATGAGTTAATTGAGAAAGTAAGATGGAGTAAGAAGCTAGCAAAGGGAAGAGCATGTAGCAAACTCAAGAGCAATGCATCACCTCGTAAGTGTTCTTCCCCAATAAGAAATGACTAGGATTGGAAACTACACAAGCGCTAAGGACTTGTGGGAAAAGCTAATGGAGCTTCATGAAAGGACATCGGAAGCAAAGTTAGCAAAAAGAGACCTTCTCCATTCTCAACTCAATAATATCAAGCTTGAGAAAGAAGAAAATGTATCAATTTTACATTCTAGAATTAAGGAAATTATTAATATCCTAACAAGTGTAGGTGAGATACTTTCAATTCGAGACATGATGATGAAAGCCCTTAATGTTTTCCCAAGAACCACAACTTGGAGCTCAATTTTAGATTCATTCTACATTTCAAGGGATCTAGAGAAATCTTCTTTAGATGAATTCTTCTCAACAATGGAGCTCCACGAAACCAGAGTTGAAGGGCTAGATGGAGAAGCTCATAGATCAAGAGGAGTAGCCCTTGTCGTAAACAAGGGAAAGGGTAAAAAGAAGAAGTCTTCATCTCCACCATCCTCCGATTCCGAAGAATCAAGCACCTCAATGGATAACGATCAAGAGATATACATGCATAGTAAGAAGATGAGAAGAGTATTTAAGAATATTAATTATAACAAATCACATGATAGGAGAAGTTCAAGGGGCAAGAGTAGAAGAAGGAAGGTAAAGTGCTACAATTGCCAAGGAGAATAACACATGGGGGATGAATGCCCTCTCTTGAAGAAAAAGGAAGAAAATAAGAAAGAAGAGAAGAGAAAGACAAAAGAAAGGGAGAAGAAGGTCAAAAATCTAAAGGCAACATGGGATGATCCATCATCTTTTGAGGAAGAAGAACACCATGTCTCCCATTTCTTTCTAATGGGAATTGATGATGTAGCCTCCACCTCATCAAAAAATGAAGAAGGAAGGAGCTCAAGTGAAGATGAAGAAGGGAGCTCAAGTGAAGGGGGAGGGCAAACATCGGACTCGAACGTCTCGGTAAGTGAGGTATACAATCTTCCTCCTCATGTCATAGTTAAAATTAATTCAAATACAAATGAGTATTTGTTTAATGCTAAAAGGAAAAATAAATCTTTGAAACATGATATTAGCATGCTTGAATAGAAATTAGAATTCATGACTCTTAAGGATAATGATATGTATGCTTCTTCTTCTAGTTCAAATGCATCATATTTAGAAGAAGAAAATAAGGCTTTAAGGAAAAAAATAGAATACCTTACTAAAGCTCTTGAAAAATTTGAAATTGGCTCCAAAATCCTAAACATGATTATTGGAAGCTAAAAGATAAGTTTCAACAAAAAGTGCTTAGGGTATAAGGAATCTAATAGTGAAAAATCCTATCATTGTCTAATTGCTAGGGGATAATCCAAGACAAAGACCATAGATAGGAAATGGATTCCCAAGAAGTACTTGGTTAACCCAATTAGGAAGAACTTCTATTGGATACCAAAATCAATCCTCAAGGGTTAGAGGATTTTGGGTTATCAACCATGAAAGTCACAATTCAAAATTTTCTATATGGTTAACTTTAGATTTAAAGGGGGAACACTTAGCCTTGATAAAAATTCATGATAAAAGGGCTAAGTAGAAGCTACCTTCATTTCATCTCACAATGACTAGCATGATATTTCTACACATAGATGTGGGATGATAAGATGATACTCATAATTTACTTATGCTTATAGCATTTTGATGAGTTATGAAATGTATCAAACTTTTGTGATCATATACCAACTATGGGAAAAGAAAATATTTAATTAATGGACATCTTGTGCATAGATCATAGTTGGACATTTCAAAAGTTTTGAAAACAATTCTATGTTCTATTTACAGTGATATAGTTATTTTGAAACATATGATTGCAAAACTAGGTTTCAAATCGATACATAATTGCATGTTTTCAAGGTTTTGAGTTTTGGTTAAAACTTCAAAAATATAATGAATTTCCATAAAAATATATTTTCCCTGGTTAAAGGACATTAAAAGAAATATGTTTTCAAAATTTCATGATTTTTTTAAATTTTATAAAAAAATTTATGTATTTCTGAAATTGGCTTCAGAAATTAAAATTTTGTCAAAATTTTTAAGGGGGAGCTTGGATTTATGCTTCATGTTTACATTTTGCTTGTAATTTTCAAGTTATTATTTGTGTCTAACTTAAACATATTTCCACACATCAAAAAAGGAGAGATTGTGGGAGTAATCGACCTAGGTTTGATCAGGTATGATCATATTTTGATGCATGTGTCAAAGAGTTTAAGTTAGGCTTTCATATGTATTTGATATGTGTTTGAGTCATGCAGGACTTGGTGACACACATGAGGAACTTGGTGCGCCCAAGTTTGGAAAGCTCATCCTAGGGCTCGGATCCTTGAGTTGGTGAAGGATGGTGTAAAAGACATCCAAGGTACCACTAGACGAGGAACGGAGTGAAGCTTAGGGAAGCACACTTCAAGGCAACACAAAAGGTGCATGGAGAGGAGCCACGGGCTCGGGTGCATCTGAGGGACGAAGGTCGAGGAAGAGGACTTCAAGGGAGACTCCGGGAAGGATGACTGTGAGAGAATGTAAGGTACCAGTCGATTGGTCCAAATTCACGAAAGCACAGTATAATTTTGTGCTCGACAGTTGTGAAAACCAATCGACTGGTGATGACACCAGTCAACTAGTAGATAGTCATTAACAGGATTGTAGATTCTTCAGAGTGTAATTGGCTGTGTCCAACGACTACACCAGTCGACTCGTGAATGAGCCAGTCGACTGGTGCCGAGATGAGTTGACCTTGTGTTCAACTCTCTCCTTTTATTTAAGGGGAGCTTTGGGACATGAAGAAGGTTACTGATCTAATTGCATACTCCTAGTCTTTGCCTCCAAGATTCCAAGTCTTTCTTCCTCTCCAAATCTAAGTTTCATGTTGCAAAGAGGAAGAGAGCATTGTGAGAGATTTGCTCCACTGAGAAGGAGAAAGCTCTAACCGGAGATTGTCGGGAACTAATCCACCGAAGGATTGAGGGTCCGTCCACCTCAAGGACAAGTCGTGGAGTAGGAGCAAGTAATCTCTGAATCACGTTACATCGATTGTGTTAGGGTTTATATTCTCATTGCTTTCATTGTCTTAATATTTGTATTTCTGCTTGCGCAACTAACGACTTATAGAAAGAAGATCGATTTAGGGGTGACGTCCATTCAACGCCCTTCTAGCTGACCATCAATCCCTAACAAGTGGAATCAGAGCGAGGACGCTCTTCAACGGACTAATCGCCAAGAAGAGCAACATCAACACAATGGTCGGTTCAAGCATTTACCCACCAAAATTCGAAGGAGATTTCTCTTGGTGGAAGAAAAGAATGGGCGTATTCTTTGAAACCGACTTTGATATAATCTTAATCATAGAAAATGATTTTGAGATGCCTAGGGATCAAAACAATGAGTTAATTGAGAAAGTAAGATAGAGCAAGAAGCAAAGGGAAGAGCATATAGCAAACTCAATAGCAATGCATCACCTCGTAAGTGTTCTTCCCCAATAAGAGGTGACTAGAATTGAAAACTTCACAAGCGCTAAGGACTTGTAGGAAAAACTAGTGAAGCTTCCTAAATGGACATCAGAAGCAAAGTTAGTAAAAAGCGACCTTTTCTGATCTCAACTCAACAACATCAAGCTTGAGAAAGAAGAAAATATATCAATTTTACATTCTAGAATTAAGATAATTATTAATGGACTTCCAAGTGTAGGTAAAATACTTTCAAATCGAGATATGATGATGAAAGCCCTCAATGCTTTCCCAAGAACCACAAATTGGAGTTCAATTGTAAATTCATTCTACATCTCAAGAGATCTAGATAAATCTTTTTTAGATGAATTCTTCTCAATAATGGAGCTCCACGAAACTAGAGTTGAAGGGTTAGATGGAGAAGCTCATAGATCAAGAGGAGTAGCCCTTGTGGTAAACAAGGGAAAGGCTAAAAAGAATAAGTCTTCATCCCCATCATCCTCCGATTCCGAAGAATCAAGCACCTCAATGGATAGTGATCAAAAGGCATACATGGTAAGAAGATGAGAAGATTATTTAAGAATTTTTGCCCCATACTTAAGAGAAGCCCGACCTGACTTTAACCTCTTCACATAAGTTAGCCACTTCGGTATTTGGAGCGGATGCGACGACCTCTAATTTTGTTACTCGTTCTCTTAGGATTTTATTAGCTTGCTCCAAATCCACAACAAGTTGGTTTAGATGCATCTTGGAAGCATAAAGCTGAAAAAGAACAACAATGAGTTCTTAATTTGCAAGGTAGGCTAAGTTAGATGTTTATCGCAGTAGCGTTCTGAGCGTGCTCATCTATGTATGCCGACACCGTAGACCCTTTTGATTGTCCAGGTACTTTTACCCAAGATTCATCTAATGGGTCATTCAACTTCAGTACCCCATAGGAGGATGAGACAGTAGCCCCTAACCCTTGTTGAGAGGGTAATCCGTAGGATTGTTTGAAGTACTATTGGGGGTCAGTTGGAGAGTTGGGCCTTGAAGGAAAAATGCTCAATACCCTTAGCAACTCTAAGCGAGTGGTTGGGGAGGGTGCCAATATTATCTCAACCAATTCAAGATCCCGCGTGACTATATAGTGAGCGAGTATGAGACCAACGAACCTCGTATCAAACGTTTGCTTAGGACTCCTACGGTGATAGAAGGAGCGCCTAAAATCTACGGCAATGCCAGCCGAGCAGATAAAGTTTCCAGTACTATCTCAATAGGTTCAGAAGCTCGTATGTACTCAGAAGGTGCAAGAATCGGACCGGTTGACTTCATAATGTGCGTTCATGTCGAACTCCCCAATATGGTAGGAGTGCTTAAAACCTTCGGTGATGTCGGCCGAGTAGGTAAAGGTTCTGGTGTTGTTTCGACCAGTTGGGGATCCTGGGTGATCGTACAGGATGCAGTGTGGTACGGTCTAGCCTCATCATAGCAAGTCTAGAGCAGATCGACACAGGCTGGCCTCTTTTCCTTGAGCAGAAGAAACCTTGGTCATATCACATGAAGTCCGCTCAACTGATGGTTGCTCGAGTAGATTCAGGTTCAAAGTCTCCGATTAGGACCTTTTGCGCTTGAGCATGAGGTGATTATCCGAATCGGAATAGCTTGAAGAGGAGGCTTCTATAAGACGATCAATGGGAGGAAGGTAGCCGATAAAGGATGATGCTTGATCGATGTTGCGCTCATTGTGTAAGGCTTCACCCAGTCGGTTTCGAGCGTCCTTCGTTACCCGAGTATTTTTAAAGAGAAATCTTAGAGTAATAGAATCAGCTACAAAAATAAATAAATAAGTACTATGAGAAAAATATTCTTAAATAACTAAGGAGGAGAAAAATTCCTTACTAAAAGTGGCACTCAGCCTGAGGTCAATAGCAGTAAATCCAAAAACATATAATAGACCCTCTATAGTCAGCTCGGGTAGACTAAACTTTCGACCTCTCAGCTTCTCTAAGGCCTGACGTAGGGTCGGATCCATGCAGATATTGCCCAAATCCAGGATAAGGGGAAGGTGCTGCTACCATGTTATTGGGTAGGGTTAAGAAATCAAGAGGCAAATGGAGAAGTATTTGTCTCTCCATTCATCCTGAGCAGAACCTTATCAAATAGAGTTGTCTTAGGATGGGCGCGGAAATAAAATAAGCCCTCTGTCACTTGTTACAGGTAAAAGTAGTGATGAAATAAGTGAGGAGACAAAGGGATGCCTAGTAGGTGAAAAGCAACAGTGGCACCTTTTAGAATGCGAATAGAACTAGGAATGAGTTGATGGAGTGGAATATGGAAATATTGGATAATAACAATAAAAAAAAGGTGAATAGGAAAGTAAATCCCTGCTATAACTTGTGTAGGACCCATGAGATTGACAAGAGGGAGTGAATTACCCTAAAAATAAAATCAAACCTTTCTCATCCTTTTCAAACTAAATTAGAGAAACACTTGCTTATAAAAGAATTAATTAAAATAAACTAATTAATGAAATAAAGAGGCATATAATTTATGTGGTTTGCAATTAGAAGATTGCTAATCCAAGATTATTAAAAGCTCACTCGAATTCTTCTTTGGACGGAGTAGTCTCTTACAATGTCGACAACTCATAATCAAAGTAGTAGAATAAAAAAGTAATTCGAGTACAAGTGTTGTTCTCTACTACTAAGACTAGGACTCTATTTATAGCCTATTGGTCAGATATGACCATTTGTTGACGTGGTAGCTTCGAGCGTCTGAAAGGGCTCTAGGTGCCTAGGTGTGGATAAAATTTTATCCACGTCGCAACGGATCTCAACGGCTCACAATGGATCAACCTTATCTGGTCTGGGCGCTCGAACCGCTCCGAGCGCTCGAACCGCTCCGAGCGCTCAGACCATGCTGACGTGACATGTTTGAAGCCTCGCCAAGGGAGGCGCCCCTGGGCTACCCCATGGGGTCCGGACGCCCGGAGTAGTCCAGGCACCTGGAGCAGTTCGGGTGCTCGGACCTACTCCGGGTGCCAAGAGTAGTCAACCTTTGTTGACTGTTCATTTCTCCTCCATTCTTGCTATGTTCGCTTTGGTGATTTCGGTCATCCAGAATAGGGCTCACCCGAAGCCATTTTCAGCCTTCTCCTTGAGTAATCTTCCGCTCCGGCTTCTCATCTATCGGAAATGCTACGCACTTCCTTCTCATCCACCAGCAGACTCTTCCATAGCACCTCGTCCCTCGGGCGCACCGAGCCCATCGACTCTCTCACGTGTCATCCTTCTCGCTAGCTGCGTCTTTCACTCGACTTCTTATGCTTCTAAGATCCTGCACACTTAAACACAAAATATCAAACATACACAGGATCTAACTTAATTCGGTTGACCACATCAAAACTATCTTGGAGTGCTTACAATTTGTTCCTTAAAAATGATGACACTTTCGCTAGGAGGAAGGTGGGGATGATCTTGGCCCTAGGGTATGACTACATAGGTGGGAAGCCCGTAGTTAAAATGGAGGTCATCAACATCCACATCTTGAAGGTTTGAAGAATAATGTGTGTACTGCACGCTATCTTCAACCATTTTGAGAGAAAAGATGGAGAGAACAAAGAGTGTGAAAGTAACAAAGAAGAAGGAAAAGCGAAAGCTCTAAGGTTCTCAAAACTCTCTTTTAAAGTTCCTTTCAAAGTTACCTTTTGAGCCTTTTTTAGTAGAGCCGTTATATTATAACAATAAAGAGGCGGGCTAAATTTTGAACCATCAGATTGTGAGATGAAGCGATGAGTATGTAAAAGGTGTACACTAATCATAATGTAAGTACACATGTGTTACCGATAGCAAGTGCACGTTGGTAACTGATGTGACAGGTACTTAGCCCGAAGTACCGACAGATTTACCAAGGTAAACATTGATTTTCGCACCACTCGTAGAGAAGCCCAACTGGTCCTAAACTCGATCGAGTTTTTATGACTTGTTTAAAGGGACAATGATTACACATCCGACCGAGTTCATTTCGGGCCAGTTTTAATCCCGAGCAGAGATAAACCTAAACGATTTCCACCCAAATGGTTTTAAATTTTGTCTTGGTAAATTAAAAGAGCATCATGTATTATATCTCGTCCGGCTTAACATTTGGTCGAATTTGATGTCGAACGATTTCCTTAAGTTAGCCTCATTTCACTACATCTCATGCAGATGATAGTCCGAATGGATTTTTGTGGTTTATCTCACACACACTCAGAAGAAACAAAAGGTTATTAGACAACCAAACATTGAAGTTGAGATAGATTTAATAGAAACTTAACTACATATACAGTAGATACTAGCATTTGAGTTCTATTACATTAACTAAAAGAAGAAAGGATAACAAAGCAAATCAGAGTAAGTTAGGAAACAGGCTGCCCGGGCAGTTCTGAATCAACTTCTTGCAGTCAAGAAAACGAGCAAGAGGCTCGGAGATCAGATATCTTCCCTCCCTTAATTGCTCCAATGCACCTTCAACTCTAAAGAGAAGAGCTTTGTTGATAGAGCTGGTGATAGATGAGCGAAATTTGCGTGTTTAAAGGAGGGCTTTTTTTCTTGTCTCAAAGCGCTAATCTTCTCCCGCTTAATAGGCTGCTAGCTTTGCCCGAGCAGCCATTAGCATCGTAGAGAGAGACTCACCAGTTCAGATTCTTTATGAGATAAGGTGGTCTGGGTGGTCTTTAAGTCTGAGCTCAATGATTCCCACTCAGCGTCTTTGGCAGCTAGCTCGGTGTCATGTGTCACCTTAAGCTCCTTTAGCTGGGTGGAGAGGTGTTCAACCTTTGCAGTTTTCTCGTCCAGCTTCATCTGCAGTTGTTCAACCTTTGCAGTTTTGTCGCCCAGCTTCTGAGAGTCGTGTTCGATTGGAGTTGGGCTTCAGAAGCTTCTAGGGTGGTCTTTAATTTGGCCGCCTTCTCAAGCTCGTCTTTCGCCAACCTTTAAGCTTCCTAGAGCTGAGTCTCTAACCTGCTCAGTCAATTGCGAGAGGGCACATTAGCAGCCTTAGAGACGCGTTGCCTCAGGGATTCATTCTCCTAAGCCAAGGCTGACAATTGCTATGCAAGGCCTATCCCGGTCGGCCATCGCTAGAGGACAAATAGGGTTAGAAATATGCAGCCTAAAAAAATAATAGCTAAATTATATTACCTCGGTCAGTTCATATTGATATTTATCATCTAGTGCCCTTGGAGTAAGCTCGTTCAACTAGTTGCCCACTACCACCTGAGCCTCCATTAGGCGACCCCTCAAAAGTATTTAGCCAACAATTGGGGGAGCAGTCGAGGGAGAAGCTATGGCTGAGGTGAATGGCAAATCAAGGATGGTTGAAAATTGATAATGCCTCCTAGGAGCAGCAGACGCGGATATAGAAAGAGTCCTCATATAGGGGCCACAAGAGGAGCAGGAGGGCTACTCAGAGGAGAAATGGCCTCCTATGTTTGGACGGTTTCCAGAGTTGGACTGGTGGAAGGAAGGACCGATAAAGTCTACTCAGAAGATTACTCTTGTGTCCCCTCTCGGGCAGAATCTTCTTGGACGAGAGATAAACACGGGGAGGATGCTTTAATAGAGGGCACTTCAGTGGAAGATACCTTCCCTTCAGGGACTTGTGCGTGGATAAGTCTGCACCTTTTGCGTCTCTTTTTTAGGACATCCTCCACTTCCTTAAAAGGATCTTCAGGCACCTCAGGAGGATCGGGAGATAACTCCCCAGACACAGTGACCTCGCTAGATTCCGCTGTCTGACTGCTCACTAGAAGGGGCGGCCGGTCGGGTAGCCTGCTCGGCTAATAGTGTATGTTCCATAGTAAGGAGCTCCTCGTTCTCTGAGTTAATCTTGTTATCGATCAAGTTCATAAATGTCGTTCATTGCATAAAATAAGAAAATATCTTAGTTAGTGATAAGGCAACAACCAAGGTATCAAAACTTATCGAAAGAACAGGGAAGCTTATTTTGGATAAGGCTCAGGCCAAACAAATATAGAAGGTCTTTGCGTAGCCATTTGTGAATTTTAAAACGATGGCCGCTCAGCTTAGCGGAATAGGAAATAAAAGTGGGATCCTGCTTAAACTTTCCAAGGTTGGGAAGAGGAGGAAAAGAAGATTGTCATTCAACTGACTAGGTAGCAGGTTCAAGCATCTCGATAAAGAAAAAGCAAGATTTTCAAGAAGAACACCTTAGGACTAGACTGGAAAAGAAAACCCCGGGGCTCCAATTTTTTAGGGTAGGAAAATATAAAAAGATTGTGTGGGGTAGGAGGGATGCCGAATTAGTAGAATATCATGAATATCCTACACATGTATTGAAAGGTGTTTGGGGCAAACTATTGCAAAGGAATATTGAAATATTGACTCACCTTCGACATGAAGGGATGGATGAGAAAACGTAAACCTGCTGCAAACTGGTCCTTAAAGAAAGTAATATGGTTAGGAGGAGGACAATGAGGATGAGCATCCGAGAAAGGAATGATAATGTTATAACTCTCAGGGATTTCATACCTAGAGCGAATGTAAGCCCTATTAGACTTATCAAAATCAGAGATAGTAAAGGTATATCAATGGGCAAAGGACTCTTGAGCCATAGTAGAAGGCAAAACGAATGAAAGGCGAACGACTTACTGGGTCACTTAGAGAGCAAAAGAGAACTTTGCAGAAGAAAGGTGTGTCATTGAGCCGTACGAAGAAGCGTGTGTCAGAAGTCGTTTCAGAAGATGAAGAGTGGAGCTACGTGGCATCCACCCATAAATTGGCGGTTATGATGGAAGTGACAATCAAATCATTTTGCTACCAAAGCGCCTCTCCGCACATCCTCGGTACTCTTTTCTAAACAAAGCACCTTTAATAGACAGTTTTTGAAAAAAAAAAAAAATTACTAAGTGTCCAAGGCGTAAAGGAAAGCATGAATTTTCGGACGACCCTAATAAAAGGGGGGAGGACTTGAGCCATAAGAGAAGGGAAAACGAATGAAGGGCGAATGACTTACTGGGTCACTTAGAGCGCAAATAAGCTTATATTTTGATCCAAAGGGTTGGTTAGCAAATAAGTTTTTCATGATCTAAATTTTAGTGAACAAACATTAATAGAATAGTTGTTAGAACTTATAAATGGTCATTTGAAAAAAAAAAATACAAAAAAGGTTCGTCCAATAAGATTTACGCTGTGCTCTTTCCCTTATTATTATATTGCTCAAATTATATTAAATTTATTCTTTATTTTTTATCATTTTAATTTTAAAATCTTTATCTCCAAGTTCGTACATGTTCTCATTCCTCCACGTATTCTATAGTTGGTTCATAAAAAATGTTATTGTCAATAGGATTGAAGTCAATTCTTAGTGGATGACTCTCTTATTGATTGTGTTTTATAATTTCTTTCCTTTTAATATAGTGAAAAATCGGAGTTGTCAGAGAAGTATCGGTCATTGGAAAGAAAAAAAAGGGTACTTTTTTCCAATAAAAATTCCAAAGTATATATTAATTTTAAAATCTTTATCTTAAAATTGCATAATTCTTTTAAAACTTTTTTAAACTTATTATTTTTATTTACTGTAAAAACATTTTTAAGTTTATTTCCGCATAACGAAAAATTATAATGATTAATAAAAAAAAGGGCATCTTTTGCGACCTCACTAAAAATTCCTCACAAAATTTGTAGAATAATTCAATCTGCCTAATAATTATAGAAACATTCCATCTACCAAATAATTATGATTGTTATTAATGATAATTAAAATAGAATGTAATAATATCACTTTATTTTTTTTCTTAATTTCTTTTAAAACACATAAAGATAAAACAAATTTTCTAAAAATATTCCAACGATTTGCCGGATCGTTACCAAGTAACAAACCCCACAAATAAATATATGCGGCAATTAACGAAGAGTGCTCCAAATCCAATCCCTAATCCTTCAATCCGATCGCCTCTTCTCGAGCGGCCGGCGGATCGATGGCAGATTTTTCTCCTTCGCCCTCGTCGTCGGGGTTCTTCAACATCTGCGTGCTGCATTCGGTGGCGGCGGCGACGATAGGGGCGCTGATGATGTTCTACCTGGAGGCGGCGGCGGAGGTCGGGCACGGCCCGGAGACGGCGGCGAGGCTGCTGCAGGGGTCGAGCCCGCGCGACCAGATGTTGATCCACAACGCCGACTCCTTCGCCGGGCTGCTCCTCTGCGCTATCGGGCTGCTGCTCTTCATGGTGGCCTTCGTGGAGGATCGCGACTTCCAGGGTTTCTTCGCCAAGGGCTGCGTCGTGCTCCACGCCGCCGTCGCGCTCTGGCGCCTCTCCTTCGAGCGGCGCGTCGATGATCTGGCCGCTCACTGGCCGCGGCAGCTCGTCGGCGATTTACTCCTCGGGCTGTCGTGGGTCATCTTCCTCGCCCACTCCTGGAAGGAAAAGTACGACTAATTATTTCAAAATTAACAGATCGAGCGAGCGTTGTGCATATGCGAGGACATTAAACCCCTGTTTATTTGAGTAGACGGATTTCTTTTTCTCCTCAATCCGCATCAAGGAAGAAAAAAAACTAAGTTTCGTCTTTCAAATTTAATTTTATTAATTTAGCCTTTCGATTTATGTAAATTTAAAAAAAAAATTATTGACCAAGTTAAAAACAAATATCTGTTAAATTTGAATAAACCATTTAGTAATATAAAGGATTGCTGCTTAATTTCTGTTGATTGTTTTTGATTTAAAAAGATAGGTTTGTTATTTTAACGATGCTTCTAATGTCGATCCTATATTTAGGAGAGTAAGTATAGATATACAGATATTAAATGCATGATAAAATCTTTTGTCATTATATCATAGATATCATACTATGTGCTGAGATATATCTCTTCCAAAAAAAAATAAAGCCCATCACGATTGTTCTTGACTTAAGATCTGATTATTTAAGCTTTACAATCTTGTTAACCTTGGGTTAGTCGACACATACCATTGGGTTAGTCATTTTTATCACAGAGTTACTTCATCAACACACTCCTTCGAGTTATTCATTCTGATGCATAGTAATTGCAATTTACGATCTACTCTTTAGACCTACTTTTTTAGGTTAGTAGGGGGAGAATTGGACTCTGTTTTAAGATGATATTTGTTAGTATAAAAAAATCCATATATTTTTATAATGGTATCATATTATTCATTTTGAACATAAACTCTCATGTATTTATTTTTGAGTTCTACTTAAAAAGCCTCTTGGTGTAATCGAGTGCAATCGATCTTGGGTCAAGATTGAACAAGGTGACCAAGTTCAGATTCACTCGAGTTTAAGTTTTGATATTTTATTAATATGTTAGTAAGAAGTCAAGTAGATTAAGGATAACCGGATACTTGATTAGAAGTGAGAAGTCCAACAGCAAATTGGCAAAAGGAAAGTCTAAGTGAGTTAAGGTTGATCAAATACTTGGTGATCAAAAGCCCAACAGAAAGTTGGCAAGAGAAAAATCTAAGTGAGTCAATGTTGATCGTACACTTTGTGATCGAAAGTCCAACAAAAAGTTGGCAAGAAAAAAGTATAAACGGGTCACGGAGGACCAGACACTTGGTGATCAGAAGTACAATATAGAGTTGACACGAGATAGAAAGTCCAAGTGGGTTATGAAAGATCAAACACTTGGTAATGACAAAAGTCCCAGCATATCAAAGTTGACTGGATGCTAAGTCACAGGAAGTCTCAGCAAGTCAAGGTTGACCGGATGTTAAGTAAGGGAAGTCCTAATAGGTTGAGGTCAACCGGATACCAGACAAAATAGGAATTCAACTTGGTAAAGTTGAAACAGAGCATTAGTTATTGATAGACAATATCAATCAATCGATAGACTCTAAACTAGGTTTCTGCTACAGTAACAAGTTTGTTTCATACCCTAAACATTGAAAAATATTAGTCGCTGCAATAAATGGGATTTGTTACAGCAACTTTATGTTGGATTGAGACGCACGTGAGAGAGGGTGAATTACGTGATTTTCAAAAACTTTTACTTTTCATTTTGAAATCAAAGTATGTGCAGTGAAAAAATACAAAAGTAAAAAGCAAGTAAAAGGACAGATTTAGTTTTTCTTAGTTTGGAGCCTTCGGTGTAAAATATGATACCCCAAATACTAATTAAATAATAATAATAGGTTATTTGAGAAAGAATTTTTAAAAATTTTTAGGAATTTTTAAAAATTTTCTGAGAATTTTTCGGAGCTTGTATGACGAGTTTAAGGGGGATCAATTATTGGACCATAGGAAAACCGGTTTAAGCTACCCATTTAAATGAGGAAAAGTTTATTTTTCTTTTTTCTTTTTTCTTTTCTTTTTTCTTTTCCTTACTCGCCGAACCCATCTCGAGCCTTCACACGCCGGCTGCCCTTTCCCCTTCCTCTCTTCTTTTCTCCTCCATGTCTTCCCCATCGACGGCGCTGCCTCACGACGTTTCCTCTTCCCAGCAAACAAAACCAATGGCTAGGAAAGAAACCAGGGCATATCTGCTTTCCCATTTCCTTTCCCCTTCTTCCGTGCCCTAGCCCCCTTCTCGGCCCAGTCTCCTCCTCCTCCTCTACTCGTCACCATTCATCCACGCGAGCGACCGACGCCGAGGGAGTTGTTCACAGCCGCGGACACCGTCATCACTAGGGTTGAGCCGCTAGATTTCCATCGGCCCTGAGGCAGCGTCTCCTCCTCTCAGGCTCTAGTAATGCTGCTCTGACTGCTAGCTCTCCTCTACCGGGCTAGGTACCATAGCAACCACCAACATGCCTTACTCTTTCCGATTCTTCACTGTCATCTTCTCTCTGTGTCCTAGAGCCTCATCCGTGCTCTGTTCAGACTCAAGGGGGAGTAGGGTCGTCAGAGACACCAACTTCAACAGAAGCTTGCAAATAAGGATTTAGGGTAAGTGTGTAGACTTGGTTTAATGTCGGAAGAAAATTCTTCCTTAATTGTTTCATTGGATTTGATTAGGGCTCCTGTGATGAAACTGACTGGCTGTTCACTGTGGTAACAGTTGCTATTTTTCCATAGCAACATCTCCTATTTCCGACCACTATTTTTCCCCCCAGCACGCGTCTCCGGCAGAGACTCCACAACCGGACATTCAGATTTAGGGTGAGTTTATGTCTAGTTATGAAAGAACTAGTTTTAGAGTGAGTTTCTATTTTGTAGATATGGATTGTTAGATCTGGTATATAAATTGAATTAGGTATGAATTGGATTATATGGTTGAATGATATATTTATATTAGGTGAGTTTAGAATTGATTAAGTATAGATTTAAATCTAAATGAAATAATTAGGGTTAAGGAAACTAATCCTAGTTGACCGTTGAGGTATATTTAATTAGGGGTTAAATTATGGATCTAATCTAAACTTCGGATTATACCCGAGTTATATAGCTAACTGAGGTTTAATGAATGAATTAGGGTTTCTGGTAAATAAGAATTTTGATTAGCTATTTGATATATATGGGAGTAGCTAAATTAAATGTGTTGTTACTGTTGATACAGTCTGACCTGGCTGTTGTTTTGATGTTGACACTGATTTAAGTTTGTATCAGATGTTAATTGAACTCGGATTGATTACTGATCAAGGTTGATCATGTGGAATGAAAAAGTCCAAGTTGGAAACTTGGCACGCGAAGTCGGAGAGGGCTCGGTAGCTCGTTCTCCAGACTAGGTCGGAGAGGGCTCGGTAGCTCGTTCTCCGGACCAGGTCAGAGAGGGCTTGGTAGCTCGTTCTCTGGATCGGACGAAGTCGGAGAGGGCTCGGTAGCTCGTTCTCTGGACCAGACGAAGTCGGAGAGGGCTCGGCAGCTCGTTCTCCGGACTAGGTCAGAGAGGGCTCGGGAGCTCGTTCTCTGGACCGGATTAGGTCAGAGAGGGCTCGGTAGCTCATTCTCGGACCAATCCTAGTATCACATAGGCGTTGGATCGGTCAACAGATCGATCCAGTGATACTTTGGATGACTGATCGGTCCGCAAACCGATCTAGTGAGACTAAATTTTCTGATCGGTATGGTGACCGATCAGGAAACACTCAGTAGCACACTGAGTGTAATCTGATCGGTCTGTAAATGTAGCAGAAGAAAAAGGGCGTTGGATCGGTCTATGGACCGATCCACATCCAATCTGATCGGTCGCCAGGACCGATCAGACCAGCCTCAGACCGATCAGGCTGTTGTCTGATCGGTCCAAGGGTCTGTGATCAGTCTGCTGACCGATCCACAGTTAAGTTCATTGTGCATGCGCTTTCTCTGATATTTTCTGATTCGCACTTCTTTTTGCTTATCTCTGTTTAACCTTCTGCTGTGAGTCTTTTGGAGATACAGGTTGCAGGTACCATACCAGTGCTTAGTTTCAAATTAAGCATCATCAAAGGAATGAGACAAAGGATCTTTCCACTGCTTTCTCTGCGTCAAATGCATTTGAAGCAGCAACGGCTACAGGTTGCGATTGGCTGTGTTTCTGGCAGTGATCAGGCGGCGATTGGCTTAACTCCTGGTGATTGGTTCGAGCTCAGAGGCACCAGTGAAGACCGTGGTTCTATTGGTGTGAGCTCAGAGAATCAGAAGAGGAAGAGAAGCGATTGGCGACGTCGTAGCTTGCAGCAGGGATTCGGTGGAGGTTGGCAGCGATCCGGTGCAGGCTGATCGAATGCAGAGACATAAGAAGCAGTGTATGCTGGAAAGAAGGAGAAAACGAGAAGCAAGTAAAAAAGCTGTGTGTTTCGGTTGAGAGCTTGCTGTGTTCTTGGACTCTGTCTTCATCATCTTCGTGGCTGTGAGCTTACTTCGATTTTCTTTGAGCCACTGTGATCTGTAAGTCTTGTGTGCTTCATTTTAAATCTGTTCGAAGACTTTGTGGAGAGGTTACTCCACCGAGAAGGAGGATCTTTAGCCGGAATTTATCCGGGGTGCGATCTACCGAAGATCAGGGGTCATCCACCTTACGTACACGCCGAGGAGTAGGGGCAAGTTATCCCCGAACCTCGTAAATCCGTGTGTTAGTGTGCTTGTTTCCTCTTTGTTTTAGTTTCCTAATTCCACTGTGCTAACAAGTTTCTTTGTAGAAATTTATGTTTGAGTTTTTAAGAGGCTATTCACCCCCCCCCATCTAGCCATCTAAGATCTCAACAAGTGGTATCAGAGCCTGGTGCTCTTCATCTGGACTAACATCCTAAGGAGCGAGAAGATGGCCATGAAGGAAGGATTCAGCACCAACAGACCACCCTTCTTCGATGGAGCAGATTTCCAATATTGGAAGAGTCGCATGGAGTATTATCTCAAAACTGATATCTCTATGTGGTTTTCTGTAAAGGAAGGATTTACGCGTCCAAAGGACGAAGAAGGTAAGGAACTCGACTCCTCGAGGTGGTCCACCGAGCAAACCCGCAAAGGACAAGCCGATGCCAAGGCAGTGGTCACTTTGCAATGTGGAATAGCCAAGGACCAACTCGTCAAGGTAGGTCCTTTCACGAGCGCAAAAGATCTATGGAACAAGCTCATCGAGCTCCAAGAAGGAACTCGGGACTCTCGGATCGCCAAGAGAGACTTGTTCCTAAACCAACTCCAAAACCTCACCATGAGGGAAAATGAGATAGTAAGTGAGCTACATGGAAGATTCAAAGAGATCATCAATGGTCTCCATTCCGTGGATGAACGCGTGGAGAATCGCGATCTTGTAAGGTACGCTCTAAAAGCCTTTCCGAGGAGTGCCTTGTGGTCATCTATGGTAGATGCCTACAAGGTCTCTAAGGATCTTTCAATTGTAAAGTTAGATGAATTCTTTTGTGAAATGGAACTTCATGAACTTGCTAACAAAGGTCAAAAGGAGAAAGGTATAGCTTTGGTTGAAGGAGAAAAGAGCAAGGATGGGAGAAGAAAGAAAGAAAAGAAGAAGGAGAAAGAGATTCCTTCATCTTCATCCTCCTCCGAGTCCGATGATGAAGGTGGATCATCATCAAGCGAGATGACAAATTTTGTGAGGAGGATCATGAGAAGAAGCAGGAGATACAAAGGTAAAACTGTAGATTAAAATATTGATAAGTCTAACGTTACTTGCTATGAGTGTAGCAAGAAAGGCCACTACCGGAGTGAGTGTCCAAAACTCAAGAAGGAGGAACGGGCCAAAAAGAAGGAGGAAAGAGCCAAGAAGAAGAAAGCTCTCAAGGCCACTTGGGATGAATCTTCCTCAAGCTCATCGGAGGAGGAAGAGAAGAAGGAGAAGAATACTCGGCAATTGGCACTCATGGCAAGGGAGGAATCCGATTCCGGGAGTGATGGGGACGCAAGCACTTCAGCCGCGGCTTCATCATCTTCGGATGATGAAGAGGTAACCTCTTCTCACTTAGAAAAATGCTATAAGACTATTACACATTTGTCTACCTTGCTTAAAAAAATCAAAAATAGAAAATAAATCATTAAAAGAAGAAGTAGAAAACTTGAGGGCCCTTAGGGAAGATGAGGTTGATGACCTACATCTAGAGGTCCTTGAGGATGAGAACAAGGCCTTGAAGGGTGAGGTTGAGAAACTCAAGAAAATGCTTGAAAAATTCTCAACTAGCTCTAAGACCCCAGACATGATTCTAAATGCCCAAAGGGCGGTCTACAACAAGGCTGGATTAGGATACCAACCTAAGGAGTCTAGCTTTATTTCTTTAGTGTCAAGAACCCAATTTCATAGATCGCATGTTTCTAGGGTTCATGAGACTAGGAAGAAGGTAACAAAGGCATGGGTGCCTAAGTCTTTCATTGCAGATGCATTAGGTCCCAAGATTTGGGTACCTAAAATATCTATCTTTCGTGTCTTGTAGGCATTGGTAAAGGGGGAGCGTCTATCAACTTGGTTTGTTGATAGTGGATGCTCCAAGCACATGACCGGGGACAAGTCACTATTTTCTACCATTCAAAACAAAAATAGAGGTAATGTGTCATTTGGTAACAATGGTAGTCTTAAGGTTATAGGAATTGGAGACATTCATATATCCGAACGCCTCCAAATCAAGAATGTCCTTCTAGTCAAGGGGATGACTTTTAATCTCCTAAGTGTTAGTCAATTGTGTGATACGGGTTACACAATTGAGTTTCATTCAAGTCAATGTCTGGTCAAACACATTGACACACTTGACACGGTACTAGTAGGCACAAGAGTAGATAACATTTATCAAATTTCTTTTAAAAGTGCTACTAATGCCTCTGCTAAGTGTTTCATGTCAAAAGAAGAAGAATCATGGCTTTGGCATAGGAGGTTGGCTCATGTGAACATGAAGAATATTAGAAAGCTGGCCAACAAAGGATTAGTGCGAGGCTTACCAAGCATCAAGTACCAAAAGACAAAACTATGTGATGCATGTCAAAAGGGTAAGCAAACAAAAGCAACTCATAAAGGTAAAAGCGCTGTAAGTACCTCTACTGTTTTAGATTTACTGCATATGGACTTGTTTGATTGTAGTAGTGTCATTTCTTTGAATGGTAGTAGATATTGCTTAGTGATTATTGATGATTTTACTAGATATATATGAACTTTCTTTTTAAAAAATAAGGATCAAACCATAGATATTTTTATTTCTTTTTGTAGAAGAACTGAAAATAAAAAATCAACAACAATTAAAACAATTAGAAGTGATCATGGTGGAGAATTTCAAAACCATATATTTTTAGAGTTTTGTCAAGAAAAAGGATATAGGCATGAGTTCTCTACTCCAAGGACCCCACAGCAAAATGGGATTGTGGAGAGAAAGAACCGAGCTTTGCAAGAGGCTGCACGAAGCATGCTCAATGAGTACTCACTACCGAGCTACTTGTGGGCTGAAGCTGTGAATACAGCTTGCTATGTGCAAAACCGAGTCCTGATACATAGGTTTTTAGGAAAAACTCCTCATGAACTTTGGTTTGGGAAACCCCCTACAATTAAACATCTTAGGGTGTTTGGTTGTAAGGTGTTTATCTTGAACACCAAGGATCATCTTGGAAAGTTCACGGCTAAGGCTGATGAAGGGACACTGGTCGGGTACTCTCTCTTCAGCAAAGCCTATCGAGTCTACAACAATAGGACTAAATTGATTGAAGAGTCCTCAGATGTAGCATTTGAAGAAATCCCTAAATCGAATGATCAATCAAGGGATGTAGGAGAAATTCAACTTGAACTTAGAAATCTAAGTTTGAATGATCAAAATGAAGAAAGAGTCGAGGTTGACTCTGATGACGATGAGCAAAGGCAACAAAGGGCTCAGGCTGATACTGAGTCTCTGCCTGTGCCTAGTGAGACCATTCATGAGGCACCACCAACACCAAGGCAATCTAGGATAGCCTCTAGTCATCCCCAAGACCAGATTGTGGGAGACATCCAACAAGGGGTTAGGACTAGATCATTCTTTAGAAATGAGTCTAATGAGGTCGCCTTGATCTCAGAAATTGAACCAAAAATAGTTGATGAGGCATTGCACGATCCTGACTGGATCATAGCTATGCAAGATGAGTTAGGTCAATTTGAAAGGAGCCAAGTGTGAGACTTAGTTCCTAGACCTAAGAAGACCACCATTATTGGAAATAAATGGGTCTTCAAAAATAAGTTAAACCAAAAGGGAGAAGTCGTAAGAAACAAGGCGAGACTTGTAGCCAAGGGCTATAGTCAAGTCGAAGGCCTCGATTATGATGAGACTTATGCTCCCGTGGCACGATTAGAGTCCATTCGTTTAATGCTAGCTTTTGCTGCACATAGAGGTTTCAAGCTCTATCAAATGGACGTTAAATCGACCTTCTTAAACGGATTCATCAAAGAAGAGGTCTATGTTGAACAACCACCAGGGTTTGTGAATACCGAATCTCCAAATCACGTGTACAAGCTTAAGAAAGCTCTTTATGGGCTTAAACAAGCACCTCGAGCTTGGTACGAAAGGTTGTCAACTTACCTACTAGAAAAGAGTTTTGTGAGAGGTCAAATAGATCCAACACTATTTCTGCGTAGAGATGGTGAAAATATTTTTGTAGCCCAAGTGTATGTCGATGACATAATTTGTGCTCAAATAACAAGGGCTATTTGAATGAATTTATTTCTCACATGGAAAGTGAGTTTGAGATGAGTCTAGTAGGAGAATTGACATTCTTCCTTGGACTTGAAATCAAACAAACTCGAGATGGAATTTATGTCCATCAGACGAAATACACTCAAGAGATGCTCAAAAAATTCAAATGAGTGACTCTAAGGAAGTATCCACTCCAATGGCGACAAACACTCGTCTTGACAATGATGAGAGTGGGAAACCAGTTGATCTAACGCAATATAGAAGCATGATCGGTAGTCTTCTATATCTCACAGCTAGTCGACCGGACATATTTTTTGCTGTGGGCATGTGCGCTAGATATCAAGTTTGTGCCAAGGAATCTCATTTAACTGCAGCTAAGAGAATTCTAAGATATCTCAAGGGCACAATTAGAGTAGGACTGTGGTACCCTCGTACAGAGTCTTTTGATTTGATAAGCTATACCGATTCTGATTATGCTGGATGCAAATTGGATCAGAAAAATACTAGTGGGGGTTGCCAATTTTTAGGTTCATCGTTGATTAGTTGGTCAAGTCGGAAGCAACATTGTGTTGCTCTCTCCACGACCGAGGCTGAATACATTGTCATGGGAGAGAGTGTATCACAATTGTTGTGGATGATTCACACTCTAGAAGATTATGGACTTTCATATAAAGGAGTGCAAGTGTTGTGTGACAACATTAGCACAATAAACCTAACGAAAAATCCAGTCCATCATTCAAGGACCAAACACATTGAAGTGTGTCATCACTTCATTAGAGATCACGTAGCTAGGGGAGACATTGCACTCACATATGTTGAGTCAAAGTCAAACTTAGCCGACATTTTCACCAAACCCCTTCCGGAAAATGAATTTAGTCATTTAAGGAGAGAATTGGGGATGTGTTTGGCTCAATAGGCCATTAGGATTTCATCATGATCAATAAGGACAACTAAAACTACAAGAGAAATTGGGAAATTAATTTGGGCAACTTGGGGACATCTCACACAAACTATAAGGTTTAACAAATTATTTTTGGTTGCTAAATATGGGGTGAGATGCTAGGATCAACCAAATTATTCAAAATGTATCATGCATCCCTTGAATAATTAGGTTGAAGAGACATAAATTGAGTATGGGGAAGGCCATTACATAATTCATGTGTATTTGGCTCCTAGATCTTGCTCATATATTCCAACCAAGGAATCTTGGTTGGACCTGTGTCTAGAAATCATCTAACCTTGTTCATGTGTTGATTGATACCCTTGATTGATACCTTCCTGATTTTGATTGAAAATAGGATAAGTTGGTTAAGAAATTTTGACATATTTTGACAAACTTGTAACTACTCATAGCAAGGATATATTTTGAACCTATAGCCTGAGTCAGATTTATTACCTTGGTTTCAGCAAACAAACAAAACAAACTTCTCTGGTTTTGAAACTTTGAGATTCAACACATTTGTTATGAAGTGTCTGAAACTTTCGAGCCCTAAATAATTCCAAATCATTAGAGCTCATCATTAGGAAATATTCATTGGTATCACTGAATATAATCTGTGGGCTCTTCAGATCCTAGGTTCTGAACTTGGAAGTTGTTGAACCAAGTTTCAGAGCTTTCGATACGAATTTCAGAGACTGAAATCACTGATTATCAGACACTGATCGGTCCAGGGACCGATCAGGATGATATCTGATCGGTCTCTACGACCGATCAGGAGAGTTCCACCTCTCTGTTCGATATCTGATCTGTCTGCAGACCGATCAAGGGTTCTGGCACATATCACTAGTTACTGATCGACCTCTGATCCACCTCTGATCGGTCCAGGGCCCGATCAGGAGGCTCCCTGATCGGTCTCCACGACCGATCAGGACACTCCCTGATCGGTCAGGATTTCTCCTGTTCGGACAGCCGTCCGATCTTATGATCTGATCACCCTCTTTAACTTCCCCCAATCCTTCGTCCTCTCATTTCACGCCGAAAACCCTAGCCGAACCACTCCTCAGTCCCGAC
The DNA here is from genome assembly GCF_018446385.1 of Zingiber officinale. Classification (NCBI taxonomy): domain Eukaryota; kingdom Viridiplantae; phylum Streptophyta; class Magnoliopsida; order Zingiberales; family Zingiberaceae; genus Zingiber; species Zingiber officinale. Next base: position 26,947,552 of record NC_056004.1, read on the forward strand.
TCTTCTCTCCATCTTCTCCAAAAGCCTCAAATGGCGCCCAGGTAACTTCCTTTCTCCCTGAAATCTGTTCATTTTTGGCATTTTAGTTTCTTTTCACGGTGTATCTCTGTGTGTTGTCTCGGTTCTCGACTCTGTGGCTCCCGTGGACTCCCATTTGCCCCGACCATGTCCCATTTTTGACCTATTTAGGAAGAAATCAGCCGGTGAGGGTACGTCTAAGTCATCTGCTGAGAAATCCAAGTCCCAGGCACCCTCCCGACCTCAACCTTCCTCTTCTTCGAGATTCCCGAACCGACAGTTTGAACAAGTGTTTCAACAGAGGACATTCAAGCTACTCCCATGTCGATCTGTGGATCGAAAGTACATGGATGAGTTTTGTCCCTCTGTATCCGAAACCCTGACATATTACAAACTTGACTCGTTAGTCTACCTAGAAAGGGACATCAACTATGATCTAGTATCTGAATTCTACAACAATCTTCATCAGACCAGTGATGGTGCTTATAAAACCAGAGTCGCTAAGAGAACTATCGATTTCTCCGTCGTAGAATTCTTTGGGTATCTAGGTTGCCGAATGTGTTCAGGAGATCCTTTTCCCATTTATCCTGATTTACCAGACCCATTACCTCCTCCACTTGATGTATCACCTGACACTATCTATGAGTATTTCTTTGGACACCCTAAACCGGATGGACTGGATGAGTTGGATGTCGAGTTTCCTACTTTTGCGGCTCTGAGACTATCTCCTCCTGACTATATTCTTTTTAAGATAGTCACAAACTGTCTTCTTCCAATCACATCCAAACCTCTAGCAGAGATCCGACTATACCACTGCCTGATGCTTTATGGTTTGCGTCGACGTCTCGATTTTGATATCATGTCGAGCATCTATTCTTCGATCATCTCATATACTCAGCCTAGCAGCTCCACTATTTATATGCCTTATGGGCATATAATTACAGATTGGCTCGAGACCCTTCTGATAGATGTGTCTAAGGGTAGGATAGTGAAGATGGTCAGACAGGATTGCAGACTTGGGAAACGGGCATTTTCCAAGTCTGGTATCTTGGGACAGAATGAGACTGTTCGATGGAAGGATGGGAGAGGTCTGGGAGAGTTACCACGGGCACTTCCTCGACAGGTTGCTGCTCCTCCTCCTACTGCTGATGAGGTCGATCCTGATCTGCGCTGGCAGATCGCTGAGCTAGAGAGCCGCTTCGATCAGCACGATGAGCTGCTGTCTGCTGAGCTCCATGGACTGCGTGTTCGGATCGACCAGCGCTGCGATGACTTAAGCAGTCAGCAGTTGGTGACGCAGCAGCTGCTTCTGGGCTGGATGGCCAACTACCCACCTCCGCAGCATTTCTCGGGCCATCCACCTTCGAGCTCCAGCATGCCGCCTCAGGGTTACGTGCCTCCCGCAGATGATGATGATGTTCATCGTGTTGAGGACATTGATTGATACATTCTGTTTGTCACTTTGACTGTCTGTGTTTTGGATGCTATTTTGTTGGATATTTTTGTATGACCTGGATATTTGCTTATTTCATCTATTTATGCTGCTCATTTTCCTATTTTTCTTTATGTGTCATTTTCTATTGGCTATTGATATGCTGTTCATATGCTTTATCTTGATTGCCTCTTATTTCTTTATTATTGTCTCATAATACACTTAGAGGGAATTCTAGGTGCATTAAGAAAAAGACAGTATGGGTTAAGGGGGAGTCTTTTGAGTCTTATCACCCCATTCGCACCTTTTCGGTGTTTGACAAAGGGGGAGAGAATATCTAAGTTTAGAGATGTATGAAGGTTTGATTTTAGAGGAGAAGATAACGGGGAGGATCTTGATTCCCGTTATTGACTTCCTTACATCGTGGTGTATTCATCTTAGGGGGAGGATCTTGATTCCCCTAAAATTATGAAAATAAGAACATTTCTGATCTAAACTTAAATCGTGTTGTCAAATAACAAAAAGGGGGAGATTGTTGATACAGTCTGACCTGGCTATTATTTTGATGTTGACACTGATTTAAGTTTGTATCAGATGTTAATTGAACTCGGATTGATTACTGATCAAGGTTGATCATGTGGAAGGAAAAAGTCCAAGTTGGAAACTTGGCACGCGAAGTCGGAGAGGGCTCGGTAGCTCGTTCTCCGGACTAGGTCGGAGAGGGCTCGGTAGCTCGTTCTCCGGACTAGGTCGGAGAGGGCTCGGTAGCTCGTTCTCCGGACCAGGTCAGAGAGGGCTCGGTAGCTCGTTCTCTGGACCGGACGAAGTCGGAGAGGGCTCGGTAGCTCGTTCTCCGGACTAGGTCGGAGAGGGCTCGGTAGCTCGTTCTCCGGACCAGGTCAGAGAGGGCTCGGGAGCTCGTTCTCTGGACCGGATTAGGTCAGAGAGGGCTCGGTAGCTCGTTCTCGGACCAATCCTAGTATCACATAGGCGTTGGATCGGTCAACAGACCGATCCAGTGATACTTTGGATGACTGATCGGTCCGCAGACCGATCTAGTGAGACTAAATTTTCTGATCGGTCTGTAGACCGATCAGGAAACACTCAGTAGCACACTGAGTGCAATCTGATCGGTCTGTAGACCGATCAGGAGAAAATGTCGTAGAAGAAAAAGGGCATTGGATCGGTCTATGGACCGATCCACATCCAATCTGATCGGTCGCCACGACCGATCAGACCAGCCTCAGACCGATCAGGCTGTTGTCTGATCGGTCCATGGGTCTGTGATCGGTCTGCTGACCGATCCACAGTTAAGTTCATTGTGCATGCGCTTTCTCTGATATTTTCTGATTCGCACTTCTGTTTGCCCATCTCTGTTTAACCTTCTGCTGTGAGTCTTTTGGAGATACAGGTTGCAGGTACCATACCAGTGCTTAGTTTCAAATTAAGCCTCATCAAAGGAATGAGACAAAGGATCTTTCCACTGCTTTCTCTGCGTCAAATGCATTTGAAGCAGCAACGGCTACAGGTTGCGATTGGCTGTGTTTCTGGCAGTGATCAAGCGGCGATTGGCTTAACTCCTGGTGATTGGTTCGAGCTCAGAGGCACCAGTGAAGACCGTGGTTCTATTGGTGTGAGCTCAGAGAATCAGAAGAGGAAGAGAAGCGATTGGCGACGCCATAGCTTGCAGCAGGGATTCGGTGCAGGTTGGCAGTGATCCGGTGCAGGCTGATCGAATGTAGAGACATAAGAAGCAGTGTATGATGGAAAGAAGGAGAAAACGAGAAGCAAGTAAAAAAGCTGTGTGTTTCGGTTGAGAGCTTGCTGTGTTCTTGGACTCTGTCTTCATCATCTTCGTGGCTGTGAGCTTACTTCGATTTTCTTTGAGCCACTGTGATCTGTAAGTCTTGTGTGCTTCATTTTAAATCTGTTCGAAGACTTTGTGGAGAGGTTACTCCACCGAGAAGGAGGATCTTTAGCCGGAATTTATCCAGGGTGCGATCTACCGAAGATCAGGGGTCGTCCACCTTACAGACACGCCGAGGAGTAGGGCAAGTTATCCCCGAACCTCGTAAATCCGTGTGTTAGTGTACTTATTTCCTCTTTGTTTTAGTTTCCTAATTCCACTGTGCTAACAAGTTTCTTTGTAGAAATTTATGTTTAAGTTTTTAAGAGGCTATTCACCCCCCCATCTAGCCATCTAAGATCCCAACAGTTACAAGACTCTGATTTGCAACGAGTTGTCTTACGTGAGATTACCTTTGGCACGCACTATATTGGAGGTAGGTACCTTAGCTTATTTTTTAGATATTGTCATGTGATATGTATAGTAGATTTTAATGATTAGTAATAATTATGTTATATCTGCATCGGTATGTCATTGCTTGATTCCTTCAGCATACTTATTTATTACCTATTTTGCATCCATTACCCTCTTGATTATTTATGCTCATAGAGGTAGTGGCATACCATGCCTTATGATATACCGGACTAGACATTTATCATATCTGATACGTGTACCTAGATCTTCTTATTTGAGCCATTTATTTTTTGGTGCATGTTTTATGGAGGTAGATATGGATTTACATGCTTAGTGTCATGCACTATCTTGCATAATTGCATGTTGAGCGATTGACAGCTCCATTATTGTTGAGCTCATCGCTAGTTACATGGATCTGCACACACAACCACTCATAGGTTAGTGTTATATCAGGCAATTAGGTGTGTGGCAGTTGCACTGTCAGTGCTCCGCTGGTCCACTCACGGGTAGCGTGACGCAGCGTGGTAGCACGACAGGGGTCCCTCCTCTGGATTATCTCAGGGAGATGAGAGCATTGAGCTCCCCCACTTATGATTTGGGGTAGAAGGATAGGTGTACTCTGACAGCATCCTGTCCACTCGGTCACTCATCAGGAGCAGTGATGCCAGAGTGCACAATTGTCATAGCCCTACCCACTCGGTCTCACCATCGTGTGTGAGATGGTTGACTGGCGTCAAGGGTGACCATGTCATTTGCATCATATGCATGGATTGCATTTATTGCTTGTGTTTGCTGCACTTTTTTTTATTGCATATTTGGTGGATGCATATGATTGACATGCATACAGAAGATATGATATTTTTGGTCTGACGACCTTATTATCCTGATAGGAGGTCCCGGTGAGTACAACTTCTCCCATTCCTTTTAGTTTTGCATTTTCTATTATTATTCCAAGAGACTGTACATATAATTGTTACTATTAGTTATTTCTTACTATGCATGTCAGCTTGGTATCCGCTGAGTGTTGAACTCACCCCGTTGATATATTTTCTATTTCAAGTTAAAGCTGTCAGGAGGTTCCAATCGCTAGTCCCCACCTTGAGTCACGATGGTTTTCTATCTTTGGACTTTTGGTTTCCTTGTTATGTTCCTACATACTTATGATGTGTGGTTGTACTTGAGGATTTTTATATCGAGTTTTGGTCTACTGCCTTTGTTTTCTACTACGTTGGATTTTGTTGTAGGTTTAAGTTTTTCGTCGTATTAGTGGAGTAGGTTTTATTTAAATAAACTGCATGGTTGTGTCGGCTAGAGGCTGAGTTAATATAAACTGTGTGGATTGTTAGTTATTTTTATTGTTACTGTTCCGGTCGTGTTGGCCGAAGTTTGTGTAACCCTGAGGGCTTTGTAGTAATGTTCAGATTGTCACCAGTACAGGGGAGATGCTGCCGAAATTTTCTCGGTAAGGACTCCCCCAGGGCGTGACATTCGGTGACTCTTACTCCAAGACCCAGGTTCTCTGGACCTATCGACGGGTAATCCACTAAATACCTCTTCCGAAACTGCCGAAAGAGAGAATCTAGTACAAAAAGAATAGGAACAAATGTAACACGTTACACTTTTCCTTTTGTAAAATGCAAGTACAAAATTTAACTTTGTTATCCAACACTTTCGAAGATGATCGGATTGCTCGGTGTTGGATGGCTCCTCAGTAGTAGTATGGCGCAGCAACATTATAGCAGAGCAGCAACAGGAAGCTGGAGCAATTAAAATGTCAATTGGACTCATAGAAGAGAGATGATGTGAAAGATTTGGTTGAGATGGTCTTTTATAAGGTGTGGAAGATGCCTTCTATAACATTGAAGACGTCTTCCATAAGTAAAATCTTATCATGCAAAGAGTTGTTCCTTATCGTAGATGAAGTCTGATTTTATCCTTTGGAAGACACCTTCCATGAATAGTACTCAAGGCGTCTTTCGTCATCTGGAACTGGTCTCAGGTACTATTCACCCGAGGTCTTTTGTGCCCCATTTTCTCTACAAAATGTGTTTATGCAATATAAAAATATTTAACCTGCAAAATAAGGTTAACACAATAATAATATGATTAATTTATGACTTAGACCCTGCCCTTTAAACTAAGATCTAATCAGGGTTTCAATTTAGATTTTTGAAATGGACCTAAATTAGACCGACGCCAACTGTCCCCTCAACCAGGACGCATTCTCACAAAGTCACTCTCCTCCAGTGACTTTCCTTCACATATCAAGTGTCAAGTTACCTCCGTGAAGTCAATCTGGCCCACCAGGTCTTCCTTCCGGAATCACACATCTGGACTTCGCCAACCGGGAATCGAACATCCCGATCTCCTATCGAAATTGCACATCCGGACTTCCTCCCATCGTGAATCGAACATCTTGACCTCTTGTCAGAATCCCACATTTGGACTTCCTGCCTAGTTTTAGGTTCTCTTGACCAGTTAAGTTAGTAAACCCTGCAAACTCGGTAATAAGGTTAGATCAATAACACATCTAACTTTAATCCATTTGTCATTCATCAAAACTCAAGTTTGATCATTAGTGTCAAATGCACCAACAATCTCTCCCTTTTTGATGTAATGACAACCAGAGTTAAAGTTAGAAAGAAAATATGCAAAATATATATATATAAGAAATGATTTTTAAAAAATGAAACAATTAAGTTTAATCTCTTTATCATTTTAGGGTAGGGATGGCAATGGGTAGGATTTGGGTAGGATTTCATATCCTCCGTACCCATCCCCATTTATTATATCTATACTCATACTCATCCCCATACTCATCGGGTATTTTAACTTTCATACACATCCCCATACCCGTCGGAGTTTCGGTTACCCATATCCTACCCATCATCCTATTATTCCCTACCATTCTCATTTAAAAAAAATATTTCAATGTACTTGTCAGCTCTTCCTCGTCTCGCGCTCCTTCGATCGGGTGAACATTTTCCGTGGAAAAGAAGATGAGATGCGTGTTGATAACAGGATAAAGAGACAAACTAAGTTTTTTTTCTAAAACGGAAAATGGACTAAAGTTTTTTCTTTCCCAATAAAAAATGAGGCTTATAAATAAATAAATAAATTGGGTATCGGGTAGGGTATGGGTAGGATTTTACCACATCCGCCTCCATACCCATACCCGAAATACCCATACCCGAATACCCATTTAATATAATCGGGTATAAAAATTCTCTCCATATCCTCCTCCATTCGGGTCGGATGTCGGATTATCCATCAGATTCGGGTGAAATTGTCATCCTTATTTTAGGGTTAAGTTTTTTTTTAAGAGTTTTCCATATTTTCTTTAGTTTTCTTACATAAACCCTAATACTCCCCCTTTGTCATTCATCAAACTAAGCACATAAGTATTACAAATTATAAATACACAAAAAAATAATAATTTGTGTAATTACAAAAAAACTTATAGGTCTATTGAAGGAGGAGTTAATAAAATTTTCAAACGTATCTTGACATAAATTTTTTGATTTTTCAAAACATTTTAAAAATTAAGTTTGCAAAATCAACTAAAAAATAAAATTTGTAAGAATTATACAAACTATTTTTCAAAATAGATTTTAAAACACTTGCTTTGAAAAGACTATTTTTCAAAGTAATTAAGACAATTTTGCAAAGTACTTTTGAAAAGTTTCTAAAATATTTTTGAAAATATTTTCAAAGAATTTGTGCAATAAAAATAGTTTTAGAAGCATTTTCAAAATAAACAAAAGTTATTTTTCAACGTGAAAAAATAACCTTTGAAGAAAACTTTTAAAAAACTTTTCAAGTGTTTTTGAAACCATCTTTCAAAATATATTTTAAAAAATATTATGAAAACATTCTAATTTGATTTATAGTATTTTTCAAAGCAAATTTTAAAAGAAAAGTTTGAAAGCATTTTGAATAAAATAGTTTTGAAAATATTTTTAGTATGCTTTCAAAAGAATTTTTAATCAATAAATTTTAAGAAACTTTGTAAAAAAAAATTGAAAATGGCTTTCAAATATCCCCCCAACTTGACATTATTTAAAAATAATATACATCTAAAAATTGTCCATAAATGTCTAACTGTTAGTTACTAACTAACTATCAGAAGATAACAGTGTTCACTTAATTAGTCAAGTTAAGTAAAAGTACCTAGTTAGTGTTTTACTAAAATGGATTACTTAACTTGATCACTGTAATTTTAGTATTTTTTGCCCAGACTTATGGTGATGCACTGATATAAGCATCTAAAGTCTAGGCAATAGGCCTACACATCACATGTCGTTCTAAGTTTTTAAATACACAATCAAGATAGACCTAGTGTGTTTGTGAGATGCTCTTTACCTAGATCTTTAGGATCATGCTTTCTATGAGTACGATCTAGACTAAGGCCGACCAAAACATATTTTGAAATACTAGGAAAATGTTAATTTTTGAAAATATACTCTTAAATAATTTTTCTAGAATTTACAAACCATTTGAAAATTAATTTAAGGAAACACGTGCTATTCTAAAAAGGAATTTCCTAGATTATCCAAATAAAGTGGAAAAAAGTAGTTGAATATACAGATCAAGTCAAATAGATACACAATATATAGCAGTGCATTGAATACAATCAGGTTTGGTCATCATCGGTAGGTGGAGGTGGGGGCTGATCAAGTACTCGCAAAGCTGGAAGAATCGACTGCATTTATAGGTCCAGTTGCTGAAATTTAATGGGCATCTCTTCCCAGAGAGAGGTAAATCCGGTGGTCATCTCCCCCCAGAGAGAGCTGAATCCCTCCTAGACTGACTGCTGGATCTATGCGGAAGACTCCTCAAGTCTAGCAAGTCGGTCCTTTATGGACAGTGAAGTTGAGGGTTGGGTCGAGGTCGAGGGCTGGGTTGGAAGAGGTCCAAAGAGCTCCTTAATCATAAATGATGGCATCTCCTCCCCCTCGGCCAGAATGATAGGTGGGAAATCCTCCTCTGCTCGCCTGGAATGTCTAGCTATGGTCCCACTCTCAAAGTCAGTCCCCCCTGAGCGGTGACATCTATATGCACTAATACAAGTTGACACTGACCAATCTTATCATATGCGCTAAGGGAAGTTGACATACCTTGGGTCATATCTACTCCTATGGTAAAAAAATATGGAAGTCAAAATGTGACAGTAGAACATATGAATCAGTCGCCTAGTGATGAGAATAGATGCATGGATGACATTCTGAAACATGTGTAATGCAGTGCCGATGTCTAGGTGCTGGCATAGTGTATACAAGAAAAAGGAGTGGGAAGGATGCATCATCGTAACATCACAAGATATAATGGGTAAAATGCAGGTGGTCAGAACTCAATACAGGGCATAGTCCTGAACCCTAAAAGAGAGAGAGAGAGAGAGATCTGAAGTCAATCACTGCGGGTACTCTCTCCTCCCCAAAGAAATACATATAGATAGTATCCAATATAATATGAGAGTAGGGTTCTCCAAATGATAAATTCCTACTAGGATAACACAAAAAAGGATAGACATATCTCCTAAATCCTAAGCTATCATATAATAAAGTGGGGGGGAACCTAAAATCCTTCCCATCAAATCTAGTGGAGTATATCAAGTCATCAATCTTAACTAGATTGTTATAAAACTGGGCACATAAGTCTAAGTTTACTGAATGACTACAGTAAACTAACCTATCTAACTGATAATAGTTAATAACTTTTATAATGGGGGCACAATATCGGGTGAAGAATGACCTACTGAGATGTTAGAGTGTATACTAAAAGCCTAGCTTTTGGTATAAACATTTATCTAGAAATAAGAATCACATTGGTCAAATGTCTACATTTCTGATAAATGTAGTTGTTCAATTAATTTATATTGTAGATAACATGGTGTGTGGTGTCACACACAGAGGATCATGTTACTAGTACCTTATAAATTATAAACAGTAGCTCACGACCATAATGGAAAGGATCAAACCATTGGAAGGTCGTAGTGTAATTAGGTATTAGTTTATCTTAACTATATAATTACACTAGTACACTTAGAGTGTATTGAGTAGGACCATTAGAGGCCGTTTCTTTTATACTGACTTTATAAAGAAACAAAGACCTCAGTTATTATGGAAGTGTGTGCTCTTAATCCTAATATAATAACAAGCACATATATTTGATATTTATTTCTTTAATTTATCAATGGGTGAGATTTAGTTCGATGAATCAATAAGCCTGATAAGTTGGGAAATGATATCACTTATAGTGTGTGTTGTTGATTATAGAAGGAAACTGTGTCCTAGTGATCTAGGTTGAGAATGTCCCCAAGAGGAGCTCATAAGGATTGTCATGTTAAACCCTGCAGGTGGACTTAGTCCAACATGACGATGAAGTTGAGTGGTACTACTCTTGAAGCTAGATATTAATTAAGTGAGTTGTCAGTAACTTACTTAATTAGTGGACTTTTGTTATCTTAAACACAGGGAGACTAACACACTCATAATAAGAAGGAGCCCAAAATGTAATTTGGGATTGGTGCGGTAGTTCAATAATAATTCTCTAGTGGAATGAATTATTATTGATAAAATTAAGTTGTGTGTTCGGGCGAGCACGGGATGCTTAATTTTATCGGGAGACCAAAACCAATTCCTCCTCTCGGTCCCTATCGTAGCCTCTAGTATATAGAGATTTATACCCACCGCATACCCACCTTCTTACCCATCCAATGGGGCCGGCCAAGCTAGCTTGGAACCCAAGCTAGGGCCGGCCAAGACCAAGTGGATGAGCCATGTAGGTGGCCGGCCAAAGCTTGGGTCCCAAGCTTAGGTGGCCGACCACTAGAATATTAAAAATGATTTTTATTAAAATTATTTCTTATGTGGATATCATGATTTTAAAAGAGAGTTTAAAAATTAAAAATTTCCTTTTATAGCTTTCTACAAAAGATTAAGAGAAGAGATTAATCTCTTTCCTTATTTGTAGTTTAAAAGGATGGTTTTAATTTTTGGTAAAAACTTTCCTTATTTGTAAATCATCTAACATGTTTAAAAGAGAGTTTAAAATTTGAAATCTTTCCTTATTTGTTGATTAAAGGGGATTTTAAATTTTAAGAAAACTTTCCCTTTTAACCATGTTCATGATTTAAAAGAGAGTTTAAAATTAAATATTCTCTTTTATAAGTTTCTACAAAAGATTAAGAAAAGATTTGATATCTTTCCTTATTTGTAGATTAAAAGAGATTTTAATTTTTAGAGATAACTTTCTTTTTATCCACATGTTTAAAAGAAAGATTTTAATTTATTAAATTTCCTTTTTATAAACCAATCATAAAGGGATTAAAATTATTGGAGAAATTTTTTATAAATTTCTAGAGACAAATTAGGAAGTTTTAATTAATTGAAACTCTCCTTGTTTGTAGCTTTTATATGGCCGGCCAAATAAAATTGAGAAAGAAAATTATTTTTAATTAAATAAATTTTCCTTTTCAATGAAAAAAGAATTAAGGAAGTTTTTATTAAAATTTCCTTATTTCCCAAGATCAAGGATTATAAAAGAGGGGGTAGAGGAGGCTTCAAGGCTAACGAATCTATTCTATTTTTCTCCCTCTTTTCCTTGGTGGTGTGGCCGGCCCTTCCTTCTTCTCTTCTTCTTCTCTTTGTGGCCGAACCTCTTCATGCTCATGGAGTTTTAATTGGTGGCCGGATCTAGCTTGAGGAAGAAGGAGAGAAAGCTTACATCCCTTGGAGCTTGGTTGGTGGAAAAGATCTTCATCTTTTGGAAGCTTTGTGCTTGGCCGAAATTTGAAGAAAGGAGAAGGTGCTTTGGTGGTTTCTCATCTCGGAAGATCGTTGCCCACACAACGTCTGAGGTTAGAAGAGGAATACGGTAGAAGATCAAGAGGTTTTTCTAAAAGGTATAACTAGTATTTTTTTCTTTCCGCATCATACTAGTTATTTTTGGAAATAATACTAAATACAAGAGGCATATGATTCTAGAGTTTCGAATTTGTTTTTGATATAGTGTTCTTTTGTTTTTCTTTTCCTTGTGATTTGATTGTTCTTTTCGGTTAACCTAAAGTTATTTTAGGAAATTAAATATTAGCTTTCCATAAAAGGTTTTGTCTAGTCGGTGGTGGTTGCTCCCATATCCAATGTAACGACCCAAATTTCCTCATTTTGAGCCTCAAAAATAATTAGAAATACCTTTAAAATATTCTAGAGATTTTTAGAAATTTTTAGAGTATTTTTACGTAATTTTTAGAGTTCGTTTGATATTTTTACCAAGAGAAAGAAGTTTTAAAAAAAAAGTGTTAAGGTCGGGTTTTGAACCCAAGATCTCGGATCGAACTAGACCCTAACCAAAGTCAGCCAACCAATTGAGCTAAGCAAGTTTTGTTAAATAAATATGGTGCGAAATATTCTTAAGCAGTATTTAGAAACCTTTAAAATAAAAGGGGAATAAAAAGGTTGTGGCAGGATTCGAACCTGTGACTCCAATCACGAGCCAAGCCGTGGCTAACCAATTGTGCTGCAGATGTTTTGTAAACAAATTTACAATGACTAGGTCTTAAACCATAACAGAAACGCTAGGCTATAAGAGAGATAAGTTGATATTGGTTTTTGCCGAACCTAAATCCCTCTCTTCCCTCCTCTCGCGCGCGGCGTCGGTTCTCTCTCGGGCGAAGATGAAGCCGAGCTAGGTTTTCCTCCTCCGGCGGCCGGTGAAGGCTTCCTTCCGGCGAACCATTGGTGATTTCGATCCTCTCGTTGAGGTGAGCTCGGAGGGACGAGGAAGAGGCCGGGAAGCCCAAGCTCCTCCAAACCCTAGAAGTTATTCCGGTTGTGAGTTAAAGAACAAGAGGTAAGTTGCTTCCTCACCTGCAGTAAGATAGCTCCGAAGCATGTTTTGTATTCCTCTCCTGGTTTCCGAAGTTTTTCTTGAATTTTCTTGCATTTCAGCTTTTGGATCTGTTTGTTGCCGTGTGCTTCAAAGAAAAGGGAAAAGGGTTTTTGTTGTTTAGCTTGTGCCTAATTTCTTTGGACCTTGTTGCTTAATTTAGGGATTTTGTTTGCTGCCATGTTGTTTCCGAGAGTTTCATAGGGTCAAGAGAGAAATTTTAATAGGTTTTGCTTCTTCGCAATTATTACTCTGGAAGGATTTTCAATCTGATTAGTAATGGTTCTCTGATTAGTAATGGTTCTTAGTGGGTTTCAAAGAAGGATTATGAATGGTAAAGTTCAAGTTTGATAGGCATATGGTTGTAGCAGAATTCAGAATTTATGCTTATATTATCCCTTTCGTTTCCTTTGCTGCTGTACAAACACGAATTGCCTTTTTATTCCAAGCAGATAGTTGGATTTCTCATTTATCCTCTAGCTTCTTAATGTTGTGGTAGGCGTGAGCAACAATTGAAACAGTGCAAATATTTGATTGTTAGCTTAGCAGATTTCGAATTGTTAGCATTATAGACTTGGAATTGTTAGCACTACAGATTTTTGATTTATTCTAGTATGTTGTTTAGACCTTCCTATTTGTTGTTAGTTAAGCATGTAGTTTTCTTTACTACTAGATATACATTAGCAGTTTCTTTAGTTTTCATTTGTTATTGATTATAGCATGAGCAGTATTGATTTAATTCCTGGTTTTGTTTGCTATGTGTTGAGCATGATCAGTTTCCTTTGCCACGAGATATGCATGGGTATACTTTCTAGTTTTCCTATGCTATTAGATTAACCTGAGCAGTTATATATATGTTGTTTATTTCAAGATTTCAGAATTGTTTTCCTTTGTATTAAACCTGTTGTAGCATGTTGGAAGAAGTTAGATATGCTTTCTTTTGATTTGTCTCTGATATAGCATGCTTATAGAAGTCAGATTTTCTTTCCTTTGATTTAATCCTGTTGTGGCATGCCTATATTCTTTTAAGAGTTTAAGAAAAATATAAGAAAGATAAAGAAAAGAAAAGAAAAGGCCGAGGCCTTAAGTAGATCCCAAAGTCGAGACTTTAGGGATTTTTGACACACAAGGTACCTATTAAAATGCCAAGGCATTTAAAGAAGAAGTAATTAAGATTATAAGTATTTTACTTTTAAGAAGAGGCTAGTACCCGACTTCCGAGGTTGTCGTTAAACAAATCCAGGTGTCCAATTCCGAGGTCTTGACCCTGGTAGACCGAGGTTTGCTCTTTTAGGATTGGTGGCTCGCTACCCCAACCTATTAGGGAACGCGCATGAGATGGTACTATGCCTGGGCACAAGAAGAAGTTGATTACTATTTTGAAGTATTATAAGTATAAGCTTTTGAACTAATAAAACAATGTGTTTACAAAAGTTTACAAGTATTAAAGAATAAGTTTTAAATAAGTGAAATAAAAGAATAAGTTTTTAAGTAAGTTTAATAAGAATCAGAAAGTGTTTAGAATTCAGTAAGTTAAATTCTTTATGCTAGCATGATAGTATAGACTTGTCTTACATGTTCAGCCTTTCAGTATGTTTCTTTACTATTAGAAGAGCATGAGTTAGCTTACTGTTATTTGCTATTTATGAGCATGAGTAGCTTTACATGTTAGCATTCAATTTTAGCATGTTTTCATTTATATACATGCATATCGAGTTTTTGTGAGTTAGATAGCGCTTACTAAGCAAATTTTGCTTATAGACTACACTTCCTCTTACTGCAGATACAGGAAAGGAAAAGATATGGAAAGGAAGGCGACAAGGAGGTGGTCGGAAGATGTGTGATGCCAGGACTATGGAAGCCTTGGGACTTAGTTTAAGAATTTATTAAGATTGTCATTTATTAATAATGTATTAGATGAGTCATTTAGTCTTCCGCTGTTAGTTAATTGTATGTTTTTATTTTGTTTCCGCTATTCATTACTTGCATGATTTGATTTCATTAAACTGCGTGGTGATGCTATTCCTTTTGTGTGTTTGATATGTGTTCCAGCCGCCTGTGGCTATGTATATTATGTTATGTATGTCAGTTTAAGGTCACCGGTACAGGGGAGATTCTGTCGAAATTTTTCGGTAGGGTTTCCATGTGATTTTTAAATCATACCGGTTAAGTAGAGTTAGTAGTTAAGTAATGGTCATCCTTAGAGTGTAGTAGTAGTAAGAAGGGTGGTCGTTACATCCAAGAAGGCCATGTGTCTCGCCATGTCAGTACTGGGAACCAATTATGGAAATTAATATTTAATGGAATTAATAACTTAAGGTGACTTGGGTCAAACGTGTTAAGTTCCGCAGGAGATCCAAGTCAAAACCTAAAAGAACAAATAGATTAAGTTTTGGATCAAACGTGTTAAGTTCCGCAGGCGATTCAAAATTTAATTTAAAAGAACGCATGGTAGCTAGGAAAAGGTTCAGACCTTTATACAAAATTTTTGTACAGTGGAACCATTAGGTTTTCCGATTAGTAACCAACAATTGGTATCAGAGCTAGGGTTTTGCCTCTGTGTATTTGGTATTAGTTTAATTATGCACATGTCATACATAATTTAGGCAGGTTAATAGTAGGATGTGCTAACTTTGTGGATGCAGGATCCAACTATTATGGCTTATAGTTATTATGTGTGTGATTGGACCCTTGGACATGTCAAGGGCATTTTATTGTGTGTGCATGATTGTATTATAAAATACAGCAGGAGCTGTATTTAGTTTTATTAGGATTTTATTTTTGATCTAGTTTCATGTACATTCCTTTTATGGAATATAGGATCGATGGATGTAAATTTTATTTTATGTTCGATCTAGTTTACATGTACATTCCTTCGAGGAATATAGGATCAAAATGTAAAATTCTATTTATGTCGCGGATCGAATCTTGCAAAGCGTGGAACCTTCTAAGGACCAGAGGCGCAGCGGAACTAGGAGCAAGATGGATGCGACAGCTAGACCCAGTGGCAGTGGCCAAATATGGCAGCAGTTTGGGATGACAACACACGGAGGACAACAAGAGATAAAAGCCATAATAGTTGAAAATTAGATTTTCTATTTATTGCTTTTATATTGTGCTGTGTGTGCATGTTAGTTTACATATTTAGTAGGCTAGCATAGTTAAAATTCCTTATTTATAAATAACTAAGTGGGAGAGGGATTTTTAAGTAAATCTCATGGTCTCCATTACTGGTTTGTAAGTGATGCAAACAAGCTTGCGTGTTGACTTTGAGTGCCTTCCTCCATAACGGATGAGCTTGTTTGTGGATCACTAGAACAGACTTCCATTTTTGGATGACTATAGGAAGTTAATTAAGAGTGTGTGATCTTCCCCAAAGGAAGGGGCATAATCTTATTAATGGACTTAGTGTCAAATAATGGTATACACTTAGACACATCTAATAGTATCCTCCCCATCGGAGTCACTGCTATTATTTGTGTGACCAAATGATACCAACTATTAATTTTATTTGTCAAAAAGTTAGGTTGACAAGATAATAAAATTAATGGGTTAAAACTCTCCTTTTACAAATGTTGAATTTGTATACGTCCACACTAACGTGGCATGCAAAATTCACGGTGTTTGAGGTGTTGGTGAATTTAAATAATATTGTTTGAGGAATCAATATTTTTTTTAAAAATTCAAAAGTTTTTGACCAAATATTTGATCAAAGACAGATCAACTATTAATTTTATTCGTCATAAAGTAAAGTTGACGAGATAATAAAATTAATGAATAAAATCTCCTCTTCGATTTTTTATACGTCCACACTATCGTGGCATACAAAATTCATAGGGATTTTTAAGGAGTTGATCTTGACCAAGTATTTTTGTGATTCTTAGGATTTAAAATGTTTGTCAATTCCCTAGTAGTCATACTATAAGAAAGACTTAGTAATCCCAATTGTAATGATTGGAAATAGGACTTGGACATTAAGGTAAACTGTCTTCTTAGAACTAAGAACAATATAGGTGTATTTAATTCATTAGTTGAAACATGTTTAGTGGTGTTATTTACCAGAACCTAGAGTGTAGATACAGATGCCATTAATCATGTCCGCAATTCATTGCAGGGTTCCAGGAAACCCGACAACTAAATGAAAATTAAAGCACTGTCTACATGGGCACTACTGTAAAAATGGTAGCTGTTGCAGTGGGAGATGTTTATCTTTTGATAAGAATAAAACATGGATTTTTGAGTAATTGTCTTTACGCACCAAGTTTAGAAAGAACTAGTTTTCAGTTTCTAAACTATTCAAAGAACTTGATATTCTGCCTCTTTTAATAACAAAGTTGTTATTAAGAAAAAGAGGGAAGTTATCTGTTCTGGTACGTTGGTTGGCAATTTATAAATCCAATAACTCTCACGATGCAACAAATGGAAATTAGTAACACATCTTCTAACTTTAAGAGAAAGTAACCTTCGAAAATGAACCAATTATATCTTTGGCTTCTAAGGCTAGGTTATATTAACTTGAGTAGGATTCATTGGTAGCTGATGAACTTTTGGGTTCATTAGTAGTGGAAATCTTTCCAACCTACGAGTCTTACTTGGAAGGAAAAATAACCAAGAAGTTTTTAAGTTTAAGGGGTATGGAGTCAAAGATATATTGGAATTGGTTCATTCTGATTTGTGTGATCCTATGAGCATCCAGGCAAGAGGTTTTTTCAAATATTTCATCTATTTTATAGACAACTATTTGAGATACGGATATATTTACTTGATGTGCCGCAAGTCTAAGTGCTTTGATTAGTTCAAAGAGTACAAGGCTGATGCGGAGAAACGTTAAAGTAAAAGTATCAAGATACTACGGTGAGATCGTAGTGACAAGTACCTCTTGGGAGAATTTAGAAGTCACTTATCAGAAGAAGGGATTCAATCCCAACTAACTGCACCTGGTACACCCCAAAAGAATGGTGTAGAAAAAGGAAGGTATAGGACTCTTATGGAAATAAGTAGATTGATTACCAAAATCATTTTAAGGATATACTCTGGAAACGGAAGTGAATATAGTACCTTCCAAAGTCAGAACTCTCTACTCATATAGAATTGCTGAATAGGCGTAAGCCTATCTTAAAGCATATTCGGATTCGGGTAGTCCAGCACATATGCTGAAGAGAGACAATGATAAGTTGGATAGGAATTCACTTGTTTGTGGGTTATCCTAGAGAAATGAAAGTAGGTTTATAATCTTAAAAATCAGAAGGTCATTGTTAGCATCAATGACCGATTTTTAGAAAAGGACTATGTAATAAACCATGTGCCCATAATAAAATTTGTTCTTAAGAAAATAATAAAAGACATGTCTAATCTAGTACCAATTGTACAAGATGAGATACCACAAGGAAACTGTAACACGTATCACAAATGATACACAATTGCAAAAAAGTGTCTTGTCGTAATGGGAGGGTTGTTAGGTAACCTAAAAAGATTCATGTTTTGGGAGAGTTTTTGGACTCGATCCCTGGAGGACATGAACCTGATCTCCGGACATATGAAGAAGCACTCCAAGATAAAGATGCAATATCTTGGCAAAGAGTAATGAATAACAGAATTAGAATATATGTATTCTAATAAAATCTGGAAGCTTGTAGAACCACCAAATAGTGTAAAAGCCTTTGGGTATAAAAAGGTCTATAATAGGAAAAGAGGGATAGAAAGGAAGGTAGTAACTTTCCAAGCAAGGCTTGATGAAAAAGGAAACTTTTTCACTGGTAGCCATGCTTAAGTCTATCCGGATTCTTTTATCTATTTGGCAAGTGGATGTCAAGACAGCATTCCTTAATGGAAGTCTTGATGAAAGCATCCATATAAAGCAACCAGAAGGGTTCATTGCAAAGGGCTAAGAGCATCTTGTGTGCAAGCTCAATCAGTCTATGGACTGAGGCAAAGCTTCAAGGTCTTGGAACATTCGGTTTATCAAAGTAATCCAGACCTATGGATTTATTGAGTAAACGGATAAGTCTTGTGTATACAAAAGGTGTGATGGAAACGTGGTGGTATTTCTTGTACTATACGTAGATAACATATTTGGTAGTTGGAAACAATATCAAAATGTTGTCAGAAATAAGGGTATGGTTGTCCAAATAATTTGATATAAAGGACTTGGGAGAATGTATATATTTTTGAGATCAAAGTAATAAGGGATCGAAAGAAAAAATATATTTTACTTATCCCAAGCTTGATACATCGAAAAATCCTTGCTCGTTATAAGCATGCAAAACTCCTCGAAAGGTTTCTTACCTTTTAAGCATGGAGTGTCTTTATCTAAAGAGATGTCTCCGATGACATCAAAGGAAATTGAGGACATGTAGGCAGTTCTTTATGCTTCGGCAGTTAGACAACCTAATGTATGCTATGCACAAGATCAGAAATCTGTTTTGCCAAGGGCATAGTTAGCAGATATCAAAGTAACCCTAGACAAGGACATTGGACTGCAGTAAAGCATATATTAAAGTACCTTAGAGACGCTAGAGATTATATGCTAGCTTACAAGGCAGTTAATTTGGTCCCTGTGGGTTACTCGGATTTTAACTTCCAATCGGATAGGGACAATAATAAGTCGACCTCGGGGTTTTGTGTTTACTTTAGGAGGAAAAGTCATAACTATGGAGAGTGATAAGCATAGGTATTTTTCTGGACTCCACCATAGAAGCTGAGTATATGGCAAGCCTCTGAGGTAGCCATAAAAGCTGAATGACTTAATTACCTCAAGATAGACTTAGATATGATTTCTAGTTTGTCCAAAGATTATTACAATTTATTGTAATGGTGCAGTAACAAACTCGAAGAAACCATGAGTCTATAAGGCAAGTAAACACAATAGAGCGCAAGTACTACCCAATACGAGAAATTGTATAACGAGGAGAAGTTGTTGCCGCCTAGATTGCATCAGATGATAACCTAAGGTCCTTAAGGCAAGAGCTTTTTGAAAGGCATGGGAATCAGATGTATGACAGCAGATATGACAGCTTAGTCTTTTAGTATAAGTGGAAGATTGTTAGAGTGTATACTAAAAGCCTAGCTTTTGGTATAAACATTTATCTAGAAATAAGAATCACATTGGTCAAATGTCTACATTTATGATAAATGTAGTTGTTCAATTAATTTATATTGTAGATAACATGGTGTGTGGTGTCACACACAGAGGATCATGTTATCAGTACCTTATAAATTATAAACAGTAGCTCACGACCATAATGGAAAGGAACAAACCATTGGAAGGTCGTAGTGTAATTAGGTATTAGTTTATCTTAACTATATAATTACACTAGTACACTTAGAGTGTATTGAGTAGGACCATTAGAGGCCGTTTCTTTTATACTGACTTTATAAAGAAACAAAGACCTCAGTTATTATGGAAGTGTGTGCTCTTAATCCTAATATAATAACAAGCACATATATTTGATATTTATTTCTTTAATTTATCAATGGGTGAGATTTAGTTCGATGGATCAATAAGCACGATAAGTTGGGAAATGATATCACTTATAGTGTGTGTTGTTGATTATAGAAGGAAACTGTGTCCTAGTGATCTAGGTTGAGAATGTCCCCAAGAGGAGCTCATAAGGATTGTCATGTTAAACCCTGCAGGTGGACTTAGTCCAACATGACGATGAAGTTGAGTGGTACTACTCTTGAAGCTAGATATTAATTAAGTGAGTTGTCAGTAACTTACTTAATTAGTGGACTTTTGTTATCTTAAACACAGGGAGACTAACACACTCATAATAAGAAGGAGCCCAAAATGTAATTTGGGATTGGTGCGGTAGTTCAATAATAATTCTCTAGTGGAATGAATTATTATTGATAAAATTAAGTTGTGTGTTCGGGGCGAGCACGTGATGCTTAATTTTATCGGGAGACCAAAACCAATTCCTCCTCTCGGTCCCTATCGTAGCCTCTAGTATATAGAGATTTATACCCACCGCATACCCACCTTCTTACCCATCCAATGGGGTCGGCCAAGCTAGCTTGGAACCCAAGCTAGGGCCAGCCAAGACCAAGTGGATGAGCCATGTAGGTGGCCGGCCAAAGCTTGGGTCCCAAGCTTAGGTGGCCGGCCACTAGAATATTAAAAAGGATTTTTATTAAAATTATTTCTTATGTGGATATCATGATTTTAAAAGAGAGTTTAAAAATTAAAAATTTTCTTTTATAGATTTCTACAAAAGATTAAGAGAAGAGATTAATCTCTTTCCTTATTTGTAGTTTAAAAGGATGGTTTTAATTTTTGGTAAAAACTTTCCTTATTTGTAAATCATCTAACATGTTTAAAAGAGAGTTTAAAATTTGAAATCTTTCCTTATTTGTTGATTAAAGGGGATTTTAAATTTTAAGAAAACTTTCCTTTTTAACCATGTTCATGATTTAAAAGAGAGTTTAAAATTAAATATTCTCTTTTATAAGTTTCTACAAAAGATTAAGAAAAGATTTGATATCTTTCCTTATTTGTAGATTAAAAGATATTTTAATTTTTAGAGATAACTTTCTTTTTATCCACATGTTTAAAAGAAAGATTTTAATTTATTAAATTTCCTTTTTATAAACCAATCATAAATGGATTAAAATTATTGGAGAAATTTTTTATAAATTTCTGGAGACAAATTAGGAAGTTTTAATTAATTGAAAGTCTCCTTGTTTGTAGCTTTTATATGGCCGGCCAAATAAAATTGAGAAAGAAAATTATTTTTAATTAAATAAATTTTCCTTTTCAATGAAAAAAAGAATTAAGGAAGTTTTTATTAAAATTTCCTTATTTGCCAAGATCAAGGATTATAAAAGAGGGGGTAGAAGAGGCTTCAAGGCTAACGAATCTATTCTATTTTTCTCCCTCTTTTCCTTGGTGGTGTGGCCGGCCCTTCCTTCTTCTCTTCTTCTTCTCTTTGTGGCCGAACCTCTTCATGCTCATGGAGTTTTAAATGGTGGCCGGATCTAGCTTGAGGAAGAAGGAGAGAAAGCTTACATCCCTTGGAGCTTGGTTGGTGGAAAAGATCTTCATCTTTTGGAAGCTTTGTGCTTGGCCGAAATTTGAAGAAAGGAGAAGGTGCTTTGGTGGTTTCTCATCTCGGAAGATCGTTGCCCACACAACGTCCGAGGTTAGAAGAGGAATACGGTAGAAAATCAAGAGGTTTTTCTAAAAGGTATAACTAGTATTTTTTCTTTCCGCATCATACTAGTTATTTTTGGAAATAATACTAAATACAAGAGGCATATGATTCTAGAGTTTCGAATTTGTTTTTGATATAGTGTTATTTTGTTTTTCTTTTCCTTGTGATTTAATTGTTCTTTTCGGTTAACCTAAAGTTATTTTAGGAAATTAAATATTATCTTTCCATAAAAGGTTTTGTCTAGTCGGTGGTGGTTGCTCCCATATCCAAGAAGGTCATGTGCCTCGCCACGTCAGTACTGGGAATCAATTATGGAAATTAATATTTAATGGAATTAATAACTTAAGGTGACTTGGGTCGAACGTGTTAAGTTCCGCAGGAGATCCAAGTCAAAACCTAAAAGAACAAATAGATTAAGTTTTGGATCAAACGTGTTAAGTTCCGCAGGCGATCCAAAATTTAATTTAAAAGAACACATGGTAGCTATGAAAAGGTTCAGACCTTTGTACAAAATTTTTGTACAGTGGAATCATTAGGTTTTCCGATTAGTAACCAACATGAGAAACCTATATTTTAATGTAATAATGACTGCTCTAGGAAATCTAGCCTAAGCTGCTCAGTAGGAAATCTAGTATCGGCAAAGGGGTTACTGCTAGAGCTGGCCTCAGACAAAATAACATTCCATTGCTTCCTAAAGTAGTTTATGCATGCAAACAGTCACAAAAAACATAGAAATAGCTAAAACAACTAGATAGATTGAGTTAGAGGGTACTTAGGAGGCATAGTTGGAATTCTGGAGTGAAAAAAGGTAAGAAAATGATGGAAAAGTCATTGGCAAGCGCCTTGCCGTGAGCAAAAATGCGAACAGAGCAAGCCTCTGTTCGCTGTAAACATTCGGGTTGAAGGTGCCTTCAGCCCGATGGAAGGCGCCTTCCATGTGTTATGGAGGGTGCCTTCAAGCGCATTGAAGGCGCTTTCGATCAGTTGGGCAGGAATTTTCCCGCACTTCTGAAGGCGCCTCCGATTGTATAGGAGGCGCCTTCGGATCCCCTTTTTTTTTTTAAAAAAAAAATAATTTAAGTTAAGTTAAGTTTAAGTTTAACGTTAATTTTAGTTTTAATTTTTAAGATAATTTTTAATTTTTAAAAAACTTGTATGAGAGATAATGTGAAAGCCTCGACCTTCAGTGCTATGGAAGGCGTCTTCCATAGGTAAAATCTAATCCTGCAAAGAGCTACTCCCTATCATCGACAAAGTCTGATTTTATCCATTGGAAGGCGCCTTCCAATCCTCTGAAGGCGTCTTCCAAGAATAATACTCAAGGCGCTTTCTATCGCCTGAAAGACACCTCGAGTATTGTTCACTTGATGCCTTTATGCTCTATTTGCCCTGCAAAATGTGTTAGCACAATATAAAAATATTTAACTTACAAAACAAGGTTAGCACAATGATAATATGATTAATTTATGACTTAGACTCTATCCTCCAGACCAGGATATAGTCAAGTTCTCAATTTAAGTTTTCGAAATTGACCTAAATTGAACCGAGACCTACTGTTCCCTCATCCAGAATGCGTTCTCACAGAGTCACTCTCCTCCAGTGACTTACCTTTACTTATCTAATGTCAAGTTACTTCTTTGATGTCAATCTGACCCACCAAGTCTTCCTGATGGAATGGCATATTCAGACTTCGCCAACCTGAAATCGAACATCCTGATCTCCTGCCAGAATCGCACATCCGGAATTCCTCTTGTCAAGAATCAAACATCCTGATCTCCTACCAGAATTCCACATTTGGACTTTTCGCTTTGTATTAGGTCCTCTTGACCCGTCAAGTTAGTAAATCCTGCACACTCGGTAATAAGGTTAGATTAACAACATATCTAACTTTAATCTATTTGTCATTCATCAAAATTCAGGTTTGATCATTGGTGCCAAATACACCAACACTTTGGGGTTGCTACAGTAACAAGTTTTAGAAGTGCTAATACATTATTTTTGCTACAGTCTCAATCGATTAGTAAGTTCTAGCAATCAATTGGTGACACTGTAGCAACGAATAGAATGCTTCTAAATTGATTGGTTTCCGCTGCTCATTTAAAGGACGAGCACGAGATCAAGACGGGAAGCAATCGGAGTTATTTACCTCCCCTTTAGCTTGCACGAGCCCTAACACATATCAATGGAGATATCTTTCTTCTTATAAAGTTATGATCTTTTCCATATATTTTTAATATGAGATTTTGATTGTATTTCCAACAATCCTCTTCTCAAATAAAGGACTATCATTATTCTCATGATTCAGACATTCTCTCGAGCATTCGATCACTATTAACTTGCTCCGGGCCTTCTCTCAAGCATCCTATCACTATTGACCTGCTCCAGACCTCTCCTCAAGCTTTCTGCCAATTGAGGTCATTCCTATCCTTTAAGACTTTTTCATCACCTAGTGTTCACTCCCCAGAATTTTCGTCAAGTATCCGACACTACAGGAAAAATTATGTTTACAGGTGGATTATTTCCATCCAAAATGAATTTGGCTGGTAATATCTAGGTATCGGCCAAGATTCATTTTTACCATTAGTTTTATTTTTTTTACTGTGCAAATTTAAATTTGGCCGGAAAATGTAATTGTTTACTTACCAAACTTTGGCTTGGTTGGTATTTATTAATTTTTTTACTAGCTAAAGTTAGAGTTTGTCGGAAATTATTAATTTTTTTACTAGTTAAAGTTAGAGTTGATTATAATTGTATTTTGTCCAAAGTTAAATTTGGTTGGTAATTTTTAATTATTTTATTTTGGCTGGAAAATATAATTATTTACTTATCAAAGTAATGTTTGGTTGGTAATTATTTTTATTTTTAATGATTAAAATTAAAGTTGGTCATTAATTTTAATTTATAATAGCCAAAATTAAATTTGGCTAGTATGTTATAATTTTTTTCTAGTCCAACTTAAATTTGGTCAGTAAATTTTAATTATTTACCAACCAAAATTAGGTTTGGCAGGTATGTATTATTCTTTTCTGGCCAAAATTAGAGTTAACTGGTAATTTTAATTTGTCATATGTAAGTAATATTTGGCTGATACATTATAATTTTATTCTAGCCAAAGTTATATTTGACCGGTAAATTTTAATTATTTATTAACCAAAAATTAAGTTTAGTCGGCCATTATTAATTTCTGACTAGTTAAAATTAGATTTGCCTTGTGATTTTAATTTATCACTTGTAAAATTAAATTAAGCTAATAAATTATAATTTTATTCTAGCCCAAGCTATTTTCAATTGGTAAATTTATTTATTTACTGACCAAATCAGTAAATATTTAATTTACTTAAGGGCTAAAATTAGCTTTGGGTAGTAATTTTAATTTGGTATTGGGTAAAGTTAGATTTGATGAGTCAGTTATAAATTTATTTTGGCCAAAGTTAAAATTAGCTAATAAATTATAATTTTTTTCTTGTCAAAGTTAATTTTAATCATTAATTTTTTATTTTTTATTAGTAAAAGTTTAATTGATAAACTAAAATATTTATATTTATTGGTCATAATAAATACTTAATAGTAATTAATATTTTTATATATATTTTTTAAAGTTCGATATGTGAGCGATTTTTATGTTTAAATTTTTTTTCAAAAAAAATATATTTAATATTGCATTAGATTATTTGTCCCTCAATTTTATATTTTTTTCCAACTTTTTTTCTTCTTTCTTTTCATGTTTATATCATTATTATCATGCTCTCCTCCCATAAATTAATTTGTATTAAAAAATAGTCAATAACTATATTAATTTTAATTGCTAAAAATAATTTAAAATATTGTCTATTTTTTGAATGATTTAATTTTTAATATTTTAATAACATTTATATTAAAATTAGATAGTAAAAAAATTAAAAATATTACGTATAATTTATTTTGATATATTTTATAAAATTTTAACTATTTTTTTTTTTACAATTTTATGAAAAGTTTTACTAAGATTATAAATAAAAATTTAATAGATAATTATTATAATAAATAATAATCAGTTATAAGTCAACTAATAATTATATTATTATGAAATCTTTTTTCCTTTCCTTTTGTTTTATTCTCATTTAGGTTAAATGGAACATCCCCACTAATTTTCTTATTCAAAATGTATAATTTTACGTAAAAAAATTATTTATTAGTTTACTTATTCAAAATGCATATTTTTACGTAAAAAATATTTCATTATATATCAACTTTTTGTTGGTGCAATATCTCTTAGGTCAAGGTTGACCTGGTTGACCAAGCTTGAGTCTTGGTTTGGATTTTGATGTTTGACAATGAAAGGTTGATTGCAGAAGAGTCAAGTAGGTCAAGGTTGACTGGATACTTGATTGTGGAAGTCCTAGTGAGTGAAGCTAGGCAGTATGAAAGTCCTGGTGAGTGAAGCCAGGTGAAAGTCCTAGTGAGTGAAGCTGGGCAGTATGGAAATCCTGGTGAGTGAAGCCAGGTGAAAGTCCTAGTGAGTGAAGCTAGGCAGTATGGAAATCCTGGTGAGTGAAGCCAGGTAAAAGTCCTAGTGAGTGAAGCTAGGCAGATGGAAATCCTGATGAGTGAAGCCAGGTGAAAGCCCTAGTGAGTGAAGCTAGGCAGATGGAAATCCTGGTGAGTGAAGCCAGGTGAAAGAACTAGTGAGTGAAGCTAGGCAGATCGAAAACCCTAGTGAGTGAAGCTAGGTGAAAGTTCAAGTAGGTCAAGAGAGTGACCGGATACTTGGCATGAAAGAAAAGTCCAAGTGGGTCAAAGGGATTGACCGGACACTTGGTGAGGGAGTCCTAGCAGGTCAAGGGAGTGACTAGATTCTAGGCATGACATACCAACAGGTTAAGGTTGACCGGATGTTGGTTTGGGAGGTTTGGGACTTGGTTTTGGGCAAAAACCAAGTGCTGGATCGATCAGTGGATAGATCCAGGCTCTGGATCGATCAGTGGATCGATCCAGACCTTTCCCAGCGAACAGAAAGCCTCTGGATCGATCAGTGGATCGATCCAGAGGTCTCAATCGATCAATGGATTGATTGGGACGCTGCTGCTTCGCGCTATAAGCGCTGGATCGATCCGTGGATCGATCCAGGCGTTTTTCCATAGCACAGAGGCGCTCTGGATTGATCCGTGGATCGATCCAAAGCCTCCCCAATCGATTGGGAATAATCGAATCGATTGGGATCCGACCGTTGCGTCGTATTTGAGCCGCAGGCGAGCGTTGTCTTCGGCATCTCTTTACAGATTCATTTCTGATCTTCACCGGCTCCTCCACAGCTCTTCTCAAGCTCGAGATCGCCAGTTCTTGAAGGTTCTTGGAGGCTCTTCCAAGTCAAGAGGCGGATCAAAGCAAGAAGAAGAAACTAGGGTTAGGGTTTGTGCACTCATTGTAAGCTTGTAAGCTTGTATTTCTTTACTACCCTTTCTTCTTCTTGTATTGAGTCTTGTAGGGCTTCTCCGCCCTTGGTAGTTACCATAAAGGAGAGTTTTATTTAGTGGAGGGTGTGTGTGTAGGTGTGGATCCTTGGACTAGTCACCTCTTGTGAGGTGGATACCAAGTAAACCAACCGTGTTAGCGTTGTGTGAGTTGTTTCTATATTTTCCGCTGCACATCTTCGAAGAAACAAGCAACGCCGAACAACGGGCACGCGACGAGCTATTCACCCCTCCCCCCCTCTCTAGCTACTTTTGGTCCTAACACTTTTCACTATATCATAAATTAATTTCTCTATATTTTCTCTCTAGTGAAAAATGCATTCTCTAAATTTAGAGAAACACTATTTATAAATGCGCCGCTTGTTTGACACTAGTCGATGGTCCCGTCGGCGCTACCCCTCCTTCCACGCCAGCTGGCGACCTAGCGACACATGCATCTCCTTGCCTGACATCATCACCGACTGTCGCCCAATACGAGTGGTCGCGCGCTTTACTTCCTTCCCCATCGCCAACATCGTCGAAAGCTGTTGTAGGTAACAAAATAATTAAAAAGAATAGTTTCATAGTTTTTATCTTATTAATATTGTTGATGCGGTGATGATGAGGGTCCCACCCCGCTATTACAGTAGAGATCAAAGGAGGTCAAAGTCAAGGTGGTCAATGAGTCGATGACACCATCCGATCGGGCGAAGCATGCCTTGACCGGGGATAAGGATCCGACCCATTGTCGTCTTCGATATGGGAAGCAATCGAATAATCGACGCTAAAGGGAAAATGACGTGCAGAAGCCGAGCCAAGCGGCTACCCCACTTGGCCAGACAACAGAGTCTGACATCGACAGAGTTCGACTTCGGCCGAGCGGCTACCCCACTCGGCCTGGCAGCAAATCTCGACAGTGGCAGAGTGGAACTTCGGTCAAGCAGGCAAAGGAGTATCGAGGTTCTTGCCGATCGGACAGGGCACCAGAGCAGCGAATCACCGGTCGAGCGGCCAATCCGCTCGGCCTAGCGATTCAATACATTGATATCCATCAACATCTTTTTGGGAGTTGGTGTCGCCGACACCGGGCATGGGCTGCCAGAAGATCGTACGGCGGAAGCTTTCACTGTCACTTCAGAGATATGCTCGGCCTGTTAAGATATTGTGTTAGGGACACTTTACTGACAAGTCTTTTCAGAGAAAGCTTTGAGATGCGTGTTCATCTTGGGAAGTATACATGCGCGCTACTGGAGCTCTATATAAAGGAGGAGTCCAAACATCAGCGAAGATATGCGATATTCACTGTTTACGCTACAGTAGTCTTCTTGTTGCTCTGCTTTCCATTTCATCGCTGGTGACTGACTTGAGTGTCGGAGGGCCAACGCCGGGGGCCCCTTCCCTGGCTCGGCACTAACATAGTCTGTGTTGCAGGTCCGTGCGGAGTCCACAAGAGGTCAGCGTGAGCGCTACATCCCCAGCTTTTCGTCTCTTCGACTTTCGGACAAGATCAATTGTCTTTTTTACGTTAAGAATATTTTGAAACTTTTAAATAAGGGAAAATTTATCTGCAGTCCCATTGGTAAATAAAACTTTGCATGTAGTCCCCATTGATAAAAACCTTTATTTCCACTCTCTAGTCAAACATATTTACTTGATTACCCTTGATATTTTTAAGTATAAAAAATAAAAAAAAAGTATAATTCCTCTTAAATTCAGTACATTAAACTAGAATTTAGTATATTTTCTACTAAATTGAGCACGATTCTTTTTACACCTTGATTGAATAGAAAATATACTAGATTTTTTAAATGATATTCAATTGTATGAAAAATATACTATATTTTTTTAAAATAGTGTTAAATTTAGGAGAAATTATATTAAGCAGGAAAAAAGTTGTGCTCAATTTAATAGAAAATATACTCGATTCTAGTTTAAAGTACCGAATTTAACAAGAATTATACTCGTTTTTAAACTATTTGTACCTAAAAAATATGAGGGGTAATTTTGATAGAAAATATATTCGATTCTAGTATAAAGTGTTGTCTTTAAGAGGAATTATACTCATTTTAGTATATTTTCTATCAAATTGAGTACGATTCTTTTTCCACCTCAATTTGATGGAAAGTATACTAGATTTTCTGTAAATGATACTCAATTGGATGGAAAATATACTAGATTTTCTTTAAATAATGCTGAATTTAAGGAGGAGTTATATTAAGCAGGAAAAATAATGCTCAATTTAATAGAAAATATATTCAATTCTAATATAAATTGCTAGATTTAACAGGAATTATACTCATTTTTAAACTTTTTGTACATAAAAAATATGAGAGGGCAATTAGGTAACAATATTTGCATGAGTGAGTTACCAAAAGAGTGGAAATAAAGTTTGGGCAATTTTGATAGAAAATATATTCGATTCTAGTGTAAAGTGCTGATTTTAAGAAGAATTATACTCATTTTAGTATATTTTCTATCAAATTGAGCACGATTCTTTTTCCACCTCAATTGGATGGAAAATATACTAGATTTTATGTAAATAATATTCAATTGGATGAAAAATATACTAGATTTTCTTTAAATGATGCTGAATTTAGGAGGAGTTATATTAAGCAGAAAAACAATGCTCAATTTAATAGAAAATATATTTAATTCTGGTATAAATTGCTAGATTTAATAGGAATTATATTCATTTTTAAATTTTTTGTACATAAAAAATATAAGAGGGTAATTAGGTAACAATATTTGTATGAGTGAGTTATCGAATAAAATTTTGCATGTAAAAAGTGGAAATAAAGTTTTTTGTGATTAGAGACGGTATGTAAAATTAAAATTATGATTGAATTTTTTTTCCTAATTTATCGTTTAAATAATATAAAATAATTAAATATTTATGAAAATATTTTAGTTTACAGTTAGTTATCGTTCGTAATAAAAGTTTACTCCTGGAGTTTACATATAGAAAATATATATTAATTATCATGTAGCAATGTAAAAATTATTAGATTTTCAATGAGTATTGATACGCATAGCAGATTATTAAGTATGTTTTTACTTATCTATCATTTTTCAATTTTTTTATTTAAATTATTAACCAATTAATTTTTTTTTAATGCAGATGTAATTTATTATGTCACCCAAACAACCTCACTTACTCTTGAGCTTGGGGCATAAGCATACAATTTCTTAACATTTACATACAAAAGTTTTTAAAAAGTTCCGGAGTCAAATAAAATTCAACTAATTCAGCACATTAATAATATTTTTTAAGTTAAATTATTTACAATAATTTCTTTTTAATAAATTATAGAACTAATTATTATTGTTTAATCATTATGTGTTTGAGTTTTAAGGTGGGATGATGCAGATGTTTATCTTTTGAAGTTGATAAGAAAATCCTATTCTACTCAAGCAAATGAATGACATCAAAATATAAAAAAAAAAATCCAGCTAGTTGGACTTTAGATCAGGAAAAAGTAAACAAACCAGATAATTTACCATCACAAGAAGTATAAACGTTTTCATATAGTATGTTTAAGGTGATTTATTTTATTACAATCTTCTCAATTTACAATCTTAATTTTATCATATGATGGTTATTAATTATTGGTTGTATTTTTTAAAGAAAATTTCTACAAAAAATAAAAGAAATCCTGTAAAATTTTTGTTTAATCATCAGGGGACTTTAGACACATGGTTCAATACATAGAAGATGTAAATTATAATTATATGTTTGATTCTATATAATTTTTTTTTACTAATGACATGATTCTTATTTTTTTTAATAAAATTGTAACAAGCATAATGCAATTGAGGCATGACATGGATATTATTGTACAGATGAAGTTGGGTGGATAAGCATAATTGCACGAGAACAATATGTAAGTCATAATTTAATATTTTTTTTATATTTGTTTTTTATTTTTGGTATGAATTTTTTTTAATATTCACATATATTTGTTTAATAGAAAATGAAGATCACCCTCTATAATGACGAGAAAATCTCACTTTTGACGAGAATAATAGAAGATGATACTTCTCCACCCACCCTCAAAGATTTCAAAAATTTAGCATTTGAATGTCACTAGGATGTACGTGGTCGCAAGTTTAGTTATATTCGTGGATTATGATTGGGACCCAAATAACTACCAAATACATACAAGACTTCTACATCTGCGACTCCTACATCATCTAGTATACAAGCAGAGATGGATGTTATGTGAGACATAATTATTACACAAGATGTGCATATATCTAAACTGAAGATCCAACAAATCAAGACACAAAAAATATCATAACACCTCCTTATGCGACACCAAGATAGTAATGGTCATTCTTCTACATCTGTTGACGTTTCGTAGCTTGGTGAGTAATGATCATTAATCGATCATTAATTTTACCATTCATTTGAGCTTCTATAAAAGGAGGTTGTGACTACAGGCAAAAGGGTTACGCACACAGCATAGCAAAGGCTCTCCATTTTCTTCCTCCTCCTCTGTCGTGCAGCTCCTGCTCGACGGAGTGCTCGTGATAGCAACCGGGTGCCACTCAGTTCGCCGTGACTACCAATGCTTGGTCGGATTCACGGTCTACCGTTGTATCTCGGGAAACAGACGACCCTTGTAAGCCTCGAAGCATAGCCGGAGGTGGGTGAATCTGTTTCAAGGAAACTGCGACTCTCGCAGACCTCGGTCAGTTTTCCCGGTTGGCCAGTCTCCTCGCCTGATATGTCTTTTGCCAGATCAAGTGTAGACCTGCCTTGCTGCTCTGGTCTTTCGCTCTGAAGACCTGCGCTGCCTCTCTGATCTGCCGCTCTGGTCTTTCGCTCTGCAGACTTGTATTGATGCTCTGGTCTACCGCTCTGTAGACCTGGCCTGCAGCTCTGGTCTTCCGCTCTGCAGACCTACGCTGCCTCTCTGATCTGCCGCTCTGGTCTTCCGCTCTGCAAACTTGTACTGATACTTTGGTCTGTCGCTCTGTAGACCTGCCTTGCAGCTCTGGTCTTCTGCTCTGCAGACCTGCGCTGCCTCTCTGATCTGCCGCTCTGGTCTTCCACTCTGCAGACCTGTGCTACCTCTCTAATCTGCTGCTCTGGTCTGTCGCTCTACAAACCTGCCCTGCTGCTCTGGTCTTTCGCTCTGCAAACCTGCACTGCCTCTCTGATCTGCTGCTCTGGTCTGCCGTCCTGCAGACCTGCCCTGCTGTTCTGCAGACCTGCCCTGCTCTGGTCTTCCGCACTGCAGACCTGCCCTGCTGCTCTGGTCTGCCGCTCTACAAACCTGCCCTGCCGCTCTGCAGACCTGCCCTGGTCTGCCGCTCTGTAGACCTGCCCTAGTCTTCCGCTCTGCTGGTCTTTCGCTCTGTTGACCTATTCTTTCGCTCTGCAGACCTGGTCTTTCGCTCTGCACTTTACAGAAACCAGCCCCTGCTGACAACCTGAGATTATCCGCTCAGGTAATTTCGATTGTAAGTTGAATTTAATTCGGTGTAGGTTAAATTCAACTAATACCTATAAATCTCCGGCATTAGATTGTTTGTGTCCAATAATCTTGAAACAGTTTCGACTCTGTTGAGATGACCACTGAACGAAATGTTGAGGTGTAACAGACTCAACACGTACAGGCCCCTCCGCCCCGATTGGAACTGTGCCAATTAACCACGGGGAAAAGCCAGAGAAGTTCAGTGGACTGAACTTCAAGAGGTGGCAGCAGAAGATGCTTTTCTACCTGACCACGCTCAACCTGGCTCAGTTCTTGACCGAGGACCCTCCCAAGCGAGCTGAGGATGCTGATGCTCAGACCATCAGTACAGTGGAGGCATGGACTCATTCTGAGTTCTTTTGCCGAAACTACATCCTCAACTGCCTTGCCGACTCGTTGTATGTTGTATATAGTATGAAGAGAACTGGTAAGGAGCTGTGGGAGTCCCTGGACAAGAAATACAAGATGGAGGATGCAGGGGCAAAGAAGTTCATCGTGGGTCGATTCCTGGACTGTAAGATGGTTGACACCAAGACAGTGATCAACCAAGTCCAGGAGCTTCAAGTGATCTTGCATGAGATCCACTCAGAAGGGATGGTTTCGAGTGAAACCTTCCAGGTGGCTACTATCATTGAGAAGCTACCTCCCGGCTGGAAGGACTTCAAGAACTACCTGAAGCACAAGCGGAAGGAGATGAATGTGGAGGAACTCATTGTTCAACTTCGCATCGAAGAAGACAACAAGAGTTCAGAGAGGAAACCGTTCTCTCAGACTACTGTGAAAGTCAACATGGTCGAGCACGGTCAAAGCTTGAAACGAAAGAACCCCAAGTCTTCCAAGATGGGACCCAGAGGAGGCATCAGCAAGAAGAAGTTCTCTGGGAAGTGCTTCAACTGTGACAAAGTGGGTCACAAATCTTCGGAGTGCAGAAAGCCGAAGAAGAAGTAAGAGGTCAGCCTGAACGAGGGACCAGAAATGGACGACCTCTGTGCTGTGGTCTCTGAGTTGAACCTGATCGGTTTAAACCCGCGGCAATAGTGGATCGATACTAGAGCCACCAGACATGTGTGCTGCAACAAGGAGCTGCTCCACAACTTCGAGGAAGTCATTGGAGACAAACTGTTCATGGGGAACTCAGCAACCTCGGACATTATGGGCCAAGGAAAAGTGGTGCTGAAGATGACCTCGGGCAAGGATCTCACTGTGAACAATGTGCTGTATGTTCCGGAGATTCGAAAGAATCTAGTGTCCATATCACTGTTAAGCAAGCATGGCTTTCACATTGTCTTTGAGTCGGACAAAGTTGTATTGTCCAAGAATGGAGTGTTTGTAGAAAGGGACTATGTATCTGATGGGATGTTTAAGCTCAATGTAATGGCGATTAGGCCTAAGATAAATAAAACTGAAAGCTCTTCCACTTATATGCTTGAGTCTTCGTATTTGTGGTATGGTAGACTAGGACATGTTAACTACGATGTATTGCGTAGATTAATTAATATGCAAAGCATATCTACATTCCACCTTGACCCAAAACACAAGTGTGAGATTTGTGTTGAAGCGAAAATGATAAGGTTATTCTTTCAACATATTGAAAGAAGTAATGAACCACTTGACCTAATCCACACTGATGTGTGCGACCTAAAAGGTACACCAACACGTGGTGGTAATAAATACTTCATCACTTTTGTAGATGATAACACAAAATATTGTTATGTGTATCTTCTCAAAAGTAAAGATGAAGCTATAGAGAAATTTGCTCTCTATAAGAATGAGGTTGAAAACCAACTTAATAGGAAAATTAAGGTGGTTCGAAGTGACCGAGACAGTGAATATATGTCACCGTTCGCTGAGTTGTGTGCTGAACATGGGATCAGACATGAAACAACAGCTCCTTATACTCCTCAGTAAAACAGAGTTATTGAGCGAAAGAATCGAACTCTAAAGGAGATGATGAATGCACTTCTATTGAGCTCTAGATTACCAGAGTCCATGTGAGGGGAAGCTGTGTTAATAGCTAATTACCTTTTAAATAAGGTACCCCGGAAGAAAATAGATAAGAGCCCTTATGAGTTGTGGAATGGAAGACAACCGTCCTACAAATATTTACGAATATGGGGGTGTCTTGCCAAAGTGTTAGTGCTTGATCCGAAAAAGATTAAGATAGGACCAAAGATTGTTGATTGCATATTTATTGGATATGCACAAAACAGCACTTCGTATAGATTTTGTGTGTATGAGTCACACATATCGGAGATACACAAGAACTCGATAATCTAATCGAGAAATGCCTCGTTCTTCGAGCATGTTTTTCTGTATAAGACCTGAGAGGATGCTAGCTCCTCAAAACGGGCAAACGAAACACAAGGCGAAGAAGAAGATGATGATGACGAGGAACCCGTGGAGGTTGAGCCAAGACGAAGCAAAAGAGCTCGGGTAGAAAAATCCTATGGATCGGATTTTATCACTTTCATATTGGAGAGTGAGCTCCGAAGTTACTCAGAAGTTGTAGGCTCTTCTGATAGACCTCACTGGAAAGAGGCAATTACATCTGAGATAGAATCTATCTTGCAAAATCACACTTGGGAACTTGTGGATCTTCCTCCGGGAAGTAAACCACTAGGTTGCAAGTAGATCTTCAAGAAGAAAATGAAATCAGATGACACAATCGATAAATACAAGGCCAGATTGGTAATCAAAGGATATTGACAATGAGAATGCCTTGATTACTTCGATACATACTCTCTGGTGTCGAGAATAACTTCCATTAGAGTATTGTTGGCTATTGTCGCTCTATGGAATCTCGAAATACATCAAATAGATGTAAAAACAGCCTTTCTAAACGGGGATTTAGAAGAGGAAATCTACATGGACCAACCTGAGGGGTTTTCTGTGCCAGGACAGAAAAATAAAGTCTGTAGATTGGTGAAGTCATTATATGACTTGAAACAAGCACCAAAGCAATGACATGAGAAATTTGATAATGCCATGAAGGAATATGGATTTAAGATCAATGAATGTGATAAATGTATCTACATGAAAGCCACAGAGAGTGACTATGTCATCTTGTGCTTCTATTAGATGACATACTTATCATTGGGAGTAATGATAAGATAATCAAATCTACTAAAGACATGTTGAACTCAAGATTTGACATAAAAGACATGAGTCTAGCTGATGTGATTCTAGGAATCAAAATTCTTAGAATGGCAGAAGGACTTGTTCTTAGTCAGTCTCATTACGTGAACAAGATTCTTGAGAAATTCACCAAGGGTGATATTGCATTGGCACGAACGCCGATAGATACGAGTCAACATCTATCGAAAAATCGAGGTGAAAGTATCTCTCAGATAGAGTACTCTCGTGTAATTGGAAGTCTGATGTACTTGATAAGTTGTACACGACCAGACTTGGCCTACGCAGTAAGCAAACTGAGTAGATACACGAGTAATCCCGGTGTTGAACACTGGAAAGGGATAACAAGAGTACTGAGGTACTTGAGGTATACTCGTGAATATGGACTGCACTATACAAGATATCTTGCTGTGATCGAAGGATACAGCGATGCGAGTTGGATATCTGATATAAAAGACTCTAAGTCTACGAGTGGATATGTCTTCACGCTAGCAGGTGCAGCCATTTCCTGGAAATCTTCTAAGCAAACCGTAGTAATCAGATCCACGATGGAATATGAGTTTGTAGCTCTTGACAAATGTGGTGAAGAGGTTGAATGACTACGACAATTCTTAGAAGATATTCCACGATGACCGAAACTAGTGTCGGCGATTTGCATATATTGCGATAGTCAATTATCAATCGGTCGAGCACAAAGCCATCTGTATAATGGTAAGTCTAGACATATACGTCGCAGGCATAATACCATTAGACAACTACTTTCAACGGGAGTTATCACTGTTGACTATGTGAAGTCAAAAGATAACCTTGCAGATCCGCTAACCAAGGGGTTAAATCGAGAGTTAGTTGCAAGCTCATCAAGAGAAATGAGTTGATGTCGTTGTCAGCGATCAGTGCAGAGGATACCCAACCTATGCTGACTGAAGATCCCAAGAACTAGGTTCAAAGGGGCAACTAATTTGCACTGACTAGATACAGTGTAGGGGGATAGCCCAATGAAACAGTAACTAGACCAGGGTAAGCCGATAGGCTTTTAATGATCAAGAAGAGTAGATGACAACTCTTGAGGGATCACCTATGTGAGAAAGAAGTGGGGTCGAGGTAAAATTTAGTAATGATCCAGGGCCCGGATTTGTACTAAACCAAGTTGACTCGTGTGCGAGCGCGACCTGCGCACACGAATGTCGGACCGGTCGAGGTAAAATTTACCCAAATGGAACAACCAACATTTTGCCACGTAAACCTTTTTGCTGCTTGTGTAGCAGATGCATTAAAGGAAGATTAATGCAGAATCAAAACAAAATGACCGAGAGAAACGTTGATGTTTCGTAGCTTGGTGAGTAATGATGATTAATCGATCATTAATCAAAATGGCTGAGAGAAATGGTTTGTAGCAAAGGCTCTCCATTTTCTTCCTCCTCCTCTGTCGTGCAGCTCCTGCTCGGCGGAGTGCCCGTGATAGCAATCAGGTGTCACTCAGTTCGCCGTGACCACCAGTGCTTGGTCGGATTCATGGTCTACCGTTGTATCCTGGGAAACAAACGACCCTTGTAAGCCTCGAAGCACAGCCGGAGGTGGGTGAATCTGTTTCAAGGAAACTGCGACTCTCGCAAGCCTCGGTCAGTTTTCCCGGTCAGCCAGTCTCCTCGCCCGATCTGTCTTTTGCCAGATCAAGTATAGACCTACCCTGCTGCTCTGGTCTTCCTCTCTGCAGACCTGCGCTGCCTCTCTGATCTGCCGCTCTGGTCTTTCGCTCTGCAGACTTGTACTGATGCTTTGGTCTACCGCTCTGTAGACCTGCCCTGCAGCTCTGGTCTTCCGCTCTGCAGACCTACGCTGCCTCTCTGATCTGCCGCTCTGGTCTTCCGCTCTGCAAACTTGTACTGATGCTTTGGTCTGTCGCTCTGTAGACCTGCCTTACAGCTCTGTTCTTCTGCTCTGCAGACCTGCGCTGCCTCTCTGATCTGCCGCTCTGGTTTTCCGCTCTGCAGACCTGTGCTGCCTCTCTGATCTGCTGCTCTGGTCTGACGCTCTACAAACCTGCCCTGCTGCTCTGGTCTTCCGCTCTGCAAACCTGCACTACCTCTCTGATCTGCTGCTCTGGTCTGCCGCTCTGTAGACCTGCCCTGCTGCTCTGGTCTTCCGCACTGCAGACCTGCCCTGCTGCTTTGGTTGCCGCTCTGGTCTGCCGCTTTGCAAACCTGCCCTGGTCTTCCGCTCTGCTGGTCTTCCACTCTGTTGACCTGGTCTTCCGCTCTGTAGACCTGGTCTTTCACTCTGCACTTTACAGAAACCAGCCCTTGCTGGCAGCCTGAGATTATCCGCTCAGGTTATTTCGACTGTAAGTTGAATTTAATTCAGTGTAGCTTAAATTCAACTAATACCCATAAATCTCCAGCATTAGATTGTTTGTGTCCAACAGGGAAAAGTCTAAGTGGTTCAAAGGTTGACCAGACATTTGGTGATCGAAAGTCCAACATGAAGTTGGTATGAAATGAAAAATCCAAGTAGGTCAAGGGTTGACTGGACACTTGGTGAAGAAGCTCTGGCAGGTCAAGGGTGACTGAATGCTCAGTAATGGGAAGTCCCAACAAGTCACGAATGACTTTAGGGTTAGGAAAATGACGCCTAAACTCGAGATCAGAGTTTAGGGTTGCTAATTGATTAGATAGACTGCTTAATCGATTGGGGCATGTTCTAATCGATTGGCTGATTATCTAATCAATTGGGAGGCTTTCGTTTTGAATCAATTGGCTAATTGATTAGGTCTTATGTTAATCGATTAGGGCAATCAATTAAGGAATTTTTCACGTGAGAATAAAAGTAGGTGTTGGAATAAATTGGGAAATCGATTGAGAGACTCTCGCGAGAATAGAAAGCTTCTAAATCGATTGGATCAATTGATTAAAAGTGGACGAATCGATTAGTATGATTCATCAATCGATTAGATGGATGAAAAAAAGTCATTCTATAGGTTTTTGAATAGTTGTCTGACGTGACAATTGATTAGGAGTAAGCCTAATCAATTAAGAGGCGTCAAGATAACCATAGAAAAAAGTTATGCGAAGATTTGAAGAAAGACTTATTTCAATCAGTTCTTGGATGTTTGGAGAAGAAGTGCTGCTACATTTTACCTCACCAAAAGGCAATCCAAAGCAAGAAAAGAGTAAGCAAAGCAAGGTTTACGTTGTAAAATCGTTTTTGATTTCCATTATAACATAGTTTACGTTTCTTAGTTGTATTATTGTGCTTGAGCTTGTACGAGGCTTCTTCACTTCCAAGAAGGAGGTTTTCATAGTACATCTGTGAGAGTGAGAAGTAGATTTTTGGATTAGTCATCTCAAGGAGGTGGATACCAAGTAAAATGGTGTTAGTATTGCTTCAAGTTTTTTGTTACAAATCAAGTTCAAAAAAGTAATCGAAGCTATTCACCCCCTTCTAGCTCTCTACATGTCCTAACAAAAAATATTGGTCAAATATTTATTTGGTCATTATTTTTTAAAAAGCTCACTGTCCATTTGTTTAGCTGATAATTGCTAAAAAAATACCAACCAACATAATGGTCGAGGACCCTTATTTACCGACCATGGTTTACTAGCCAAGCCCTGACCAAATATTTTTGGCCAACAATCCATATTACAGGCCAAAATAATAGGATTACCGACTATTTTATTTTGCCAGTAAATCTAACTTTTCCTATAGTGCGGTCATCCTTACCTGCTTGGATTTTTAGATTAAAGTTTACTCCTCCGGGAGGACTCACCTCGTTCGTTCAAGATCACTATTATCCTTACCTGCTTGGATTTTTAGATTAAAGTTTACTCCTCCGGGAGCTCTCACCTCTTTCGTTCAAGACCACTATTCTACCCACATGTCTTGATCTGAATCATGACTCTAATACCACTTGTTAGGACAAAAAAATTCACACATCTTCATAATTATATAATATTGTCCACTTTGATTCTAAGTTCTTATGGATTTATTTTTTAACTCTATCCAAAATGTCTCATATCAGTGGAGATATTTTCTATCTTATAAACTCATAATCTTTTCCAAGTATTTTCAATGTAAGATTTTAATTGTATTCTCAACAATATTATTCTCACTCCTATGTTTATGGTTATCGAAAATCATTCTTCCACATATACTAATATCATTTTAAAAATATAAAATACTTTAAATTTTGAGACCTAAAAAATTTTTAGAAAAAAAAAAACAATTAATCAAGTTAGATAACATGGAACTAGGGAGAAAAACTCATAAGAAAAGGTGCAACTTAAGATTGACTATTTTGTGATGGAGGATTGAGACCTTTTATATAGGATAAAGAGGTCAATTCAAGATAAATAGGATTGCACTCTTTATACTTGAATTGAAAAAAAAAACTTGAAAACAAATTTTAGTTAGTCAAACATAAATTTAATAATTATACATATCCGATTTAACAATCACCTATTCGCATTGCAATTATGTGATCTTATATAAACTTCTACGAATCTACGCTTGTCCAAACGTGAATTGATCTGACTAAATCAAAATCAAACGTGATGTTAATATATTTTTATTTACTCGCAAATTTTATTTTAGAACAATCTATTTGCAAAATAGATTGTTAGTTTCACGCGTTCCACAGAGAAAAAAAAAACTAAACAAAAAAGGGGAAACTAATTAAACAAAATTAAAAAGAAAATTCATCCTGAAACAGAAAAGATGCCGGAGACCGGCGGCGACGATGGAATAATTAGCGGCGACTGTACAGGAGATTAATTTCATAGCCTGGGGAAGAAGTTGAACTCGATCGTAAACTGAGACTTCATCCACGAAGCTAAGTACGAAGATCCTGAAGAATGAATCTTGTAGGCGCCTTTTGCACCATCATCAATAGTAGTAGTATCGTCGATGAAGGATCCGCCGATGACGCCTCCATAGTTCGTCGGCGATTAACACAATCACTACATATATGAGCACAATCGCAAGAATAGCGCAAATAACGCCGTCTTTTGTGATCTTCATCTTCTTCACCGCCGCAGCCAGATCAATGACAAAAATGGTCAGAGCCAAAAAGAAGAGGATTTGTTTCATAGTTTTGGTTTATGTGAAAAACGAAGACCAGCTTAAATAAATTTCTTCCCGTTGTTTAAGTTTAACACGATCATACCATCTTATTTATAAATACAAAAAGATAACAAAGATAGTAAGATATTAATAAAAAATAATTTCGATTATTTACCATGTTTGTATTAACATCTCAACCATATTTATTATTATTTCTATATTAAAGCTTCCACATTGGGCGTTAATATTCGATCGACGTTAATACCAACTTGGCATTAACACGTTCAAGCAATTGAAGGCGTTAATGCCTTCCTTATCAAAGAATAAGTAACAAAAAAAATACATTGGTATTAATACGTTCAAGTGTTCTTATTCATATATTATACATTATAACAATTATCAATAAATAAACAATTATTTTCTTCGTATTCTTTTGTTTCAACAATTTTGGCATCAATGTTGTGGCGTCAACCTGGCCTACGTGGATATTATAATACATCTTAAATAAAGTATTGCAATTACAATTTCGAGGGTTTGATATTTAGTAGCTGGATGATAAGGACATGGCAAAAAAAGATAGTTATGGTTGACTTGGATAGTATGTGATACCCTTAAAATATTGCACTGAAAATTTTGAGGACTAAGTAGTTAGTAGGTGATGGTGAAACGACAAATAGTAGAGCTAAGTAGTTAGCAGAATAAGATGGATCATGCCTAATCAACTCATTTTGACACCTCTAGTTGATTTGAGCAACTGCAATCCTCTCATAAAAAATAAATATGCATGGTGTATGATGAGGAGGTTAGTAATATTGATTCGGTTAAAATAAACTCCACGACAAAAGTTTCACAACTATAAAAATTTTAAATCATTGTCTTTTAATATCAAAAATAATAATTTTATATAATGATTTTAAACTGTTGTTTTTTAATACCAAAGATAATAGTTTCGTAACTCTTTTAATATCAAAGACAATAATTTCGTAACGTTTAAAAAATATTATTTTTGAGTATGATAGACAATAGTTATACAATGGCTTTAAACTATTATGTTTTAATACAAAGACAAATAAATGATGAATGAAAATCAAATCTACTTCAATCAATAGTATATTATTAAATAAGCAATCATGATAAATATATAAATTATCATCCTTGCACTTCTATAACAAATCTAATTATTCGCTGATAAAAAAAAATTAATTAGGAGACATTCAAAACTACTACTCTCGACTACATCTTATTGTATGAATTTAAAGGATCTTGGTAGATGCTAATTATCCTCTTACCTTGAATAATCTTTACTCGTTAACTTTAACCATCTTCTCGCTTAAATCTCAAAACTTTCTTACTAGTTCTTTATCCTTGGCGTGATTACTTGTATCCTCATTATTACAATTATCGAAGTACTTTCTAGTCACACCCTTAAAATTTGGATATAATACCATATATCATATAGTTGTTGCTCTTTATAATCATCCATATAAGTCTATTATCATCTCAGTTTTTTGAATTATTTAGAAATTTATAAGAAGCAAACATAATATCTCATGTCCAAGCCAACACTTCGACGCCATCGCAATGGAAGACAAAATCATACTGTGCAAAAAAAAATTAGTGCTTTTCAATTCAATGATATATTAAATACATGAATCTAACGGCATATTTGTATATAGTATGCTTGTGAATATAAGTAAATATTTCTCTGTTCAAAACATCGTTTGAAAATTATGTAGGTCTGATACACTACAAAAAAACATAAATTTGGTGACAAAAATCTGGAACGAAAATAATTCGTCCTAAAATTGGGATAAATTTATCAACGAAAATAAACTTTGACCCAAATGACCAACGAAATTTGCAAAAAAAAAATTTCGTTTCAAATTTGCAACAGGAAAAAAAATTTCGTTGCTAAATTCAACCGCAAATTTGGAACAAAACCAAAATTCGTCCCAAATTTAGGGACAAATCCGGGATTCGTCCCAGAATTCAAATTATTTTTTAAAAAAAGAAAAAAACATGGAAGACTTATATCTTGACCTAGAGATATCGGAATTTCATGAAATAAGTTTCTATGCGTTTGTATTGTTGTCCTAATCGTAAATATGCCATCATCCATAATTTTGAATTAATTTTTTGAGTGATTCAAAATTTTAACACAAATTAGGTCAAAATGGAATTAAAAAATTCCAAAAATCAATATATTTGGTCAAAAATATTTTTATGGATATATTTACGATCAGGACAATGATATGAACGTATAAAAACTTGTTTCACAAAATTCCGATATCTCTAGGTCCATATTTAAGGTTTCCCATGTTTTTCCTTTTTTTAAAATAATTTAATTTTTGGGACGAATCCCTGGAATCGTTCCAAAATCTGGGACGAATCCCCGGATTCGTCCCAAAATCTGGGATGAATCCCAGATTCGTCCCAAAACTGAAATTAATTTAAAAAAAAAAAAATCAAGCACTGAAGGCTTATATCTTGACCTGAAGATATTGGAATTTTCTGAAACAAGTTTCTATACGTTCGTATCA
Source organism: Zingiber officinale (assembly GCF_018446385.1). Taxonomy (NCBI): domain Eukaryota; kingdom Viridiplantae; phylum Streptophyta; class Magnoliopsida; order Zingiberales; family Zingiberaceae; genus Zingiber; species Zingiber officinale. Next base: position 26,990,936 of record NC_056004.1, read on the forward strand.
TTGTCCTGATCGTAAATATAACATCATCCATAATTTTGAATTATTATTTTGAATGATTTAAATTGTTAACACCAAAAATAGGTCAAATTGGGATTAAAAAAATCTAAAAATCAATATATTTGGTAAAAAAATATTTTTATGGATATATTTATGATCAAGACAATGATACAAATGCATAGAAACTTATTTCATGAAATTTGGATATCTCTAGGTTCATATTTAAGGCGTCCAATTTTTTCCCTATTTTTTTTAAATAATTTAAGTTTTAGAACGAATGTCTGGATTCATCCCAAATTTTGGAACAAATCCTGGGATTCATCCCAAAATTGAAATTAATTTTTAAAAAAAAAGAAAATCAAACACCAAAGGGTTATATCTAGACCTAGAGATATCGTAATTTCATAAAATAAGTTTCTATGTGTTCGTATCATTGTCCTGATAGTAAATATACCATCATCCATAATTTTGAATTATTATTTTGAGTGATTCAAATTTTTAACACCAAAAATAGGTCAAATTGGGATTAAAAAATACTAAAAATCAATATAATTAGTAAAAAATATTTTTATGGATATATATATAATCAGGACAATGATATGAATGCATAGAAACTTGTTTCATGAAATTCTTATGTCTCTAGGTTCATATTTAAGGCATCCCATTTTTTTCCTATTTTTTTTAAATATTTTAAGTTTTGGGATGAATCCCTGGATTCGTCCCAAATTTTGGGACAAATCCCGGGATTCGTCCCAAGTTTTGGGACAAATCTAGGATTCGTCCCAAGTTTTGGGATGAATCTAGGATTCGTCCCAAAATCTGGGACAAATCCAGGATTCGTCCCAAAACTGAAATTAATTTAAAAAAAAAGAAAATCAAACACCGAAGGCTTATATCTTGGCCTAGAGACATCGTAATTTTATGAAATAAGTTTCTATGTATTCGTATCGTTGTCCTGATCGTAAATATACCATCATCCATAATTTTGAATTATTATTTTGAATGATTCAAATTTTTAACACCAAAAATAGGTCAAATTGGGATTAAAAAATTCTAAAAATCAATATATTTAGTAAAAAATATTTTTATGGATATATTTATGATCAAGACAATGATACAAATGCATAGAAACTTGTTTCGTGAAATTCCAATGTCCGTAGGTTCATATTTAAGGCGTCCAAATTTTTTTAAATAATTTAAGTTTTGGAACGAATCCCTGGATTTGTCCCAAATTTTGAGACAAATCCCGGGATTCATCCCAAGTTTTGGGACGAATCCAGGATTCATCCCAAAATCTGGTACGAATCCAGGATTCGTCCCAAAACTGAAATTAATTTTAAAAAAAGAAAATCAAACACCGAAGGCTTATATCTTGACCTAGAGACATCGGAATTTTATGAAACAAGTTTCTATACGTTCATATCATTGTCCTGATCGTAAATATACCATCATCCATAATTTTGAATTATTATTTTGAGTGATTCAAATTTTTAACACCAAAAATAGGTCAAATTAGGATTAAAAAATTCCAAAAATCAATATATTTGGTCAAAAATATTTTTATGGATATATTTACGATTAGGACAATGATACAAACACATAGAAACTTGTTTCATAAAATTCCGATGTCTCTAGGTCTATATTTAAGTCGTCCCATTTTTTCCATTTTTTTAAAATAATTTAATTTTTGGGACGAATCCATGATTCGTCCCAAAACTAAAAATAATTTTAAAAAAAAATAAAATCAAACACCAAAGGCTTAATCAAATTCCGATGTCTCTAAGTCCATATTTAAGTCATCCCATTTTTTTTAAATAATTTAATTTTTGGGGCGAATCTTTGGATTCGTCCCAAATTTTGGGACGAATCCCTGGATTCGTCCCAAGTTTTGGAATGAATTCAGTATTCATCCCAAAACTGAAAATAATTTTTAAAAAAAAATCAAATACCGAAGGCTTATATCTTGACCTAGAGACATCGGAATTTCATGAAACAAGTTTCTATGCATTCGTATCATTGTGATTATAAATATACCATCATCCATAATTTTGAATTATTATTTTGAGTGATTCAAATTTTTAACACAAATTACATCAAATTAGAATTAAAAAATTTCGCCAATCAATATATTTGGTCAAAAAAAAATTTTCTGGATATATTTACGATCAGGACAACGATATGAACGCACAGAGACTTGTTCCATAAAATTCTTATATCTTTAGATAGATATTTTTTAAAACATATATAGGTTGCTACTATCTAAAAAGGTGTTGTACAGAATGGTTGTAAATAAGTGACCAAAACCTTAAATATTGACCTAGAGACATCAGAATTTCATGAAACAAGTTTTTATGCGTTCATATCGTTGTCTTGATCATAAATATACCATCATCCATAATTTTGAATTATTATTTTGAGTGATTCAAATTTTTAAGACCAAAAATAGATCAAATTGGGATTACAAAATTCTAAAAATCAATATATTTGGTAAAAAATATTTTTTATGGATACATTTACGATCAAGACAATGATATGAACGCATAGAAACTTGTTTCATCAAATTTCGATATCTGTAGGTCCGTATTTATTCCTTCTGAATTTTTTCCTCTTTTATTTAAAAAAAAATAAATTCTGGGACGAATCCCTGAATTCGTGCCAGATTTTGGGACGAATCCAGGATTTGTACCAAAATTTGGGACGAATCCAGGGATTCTTCCCAAATTTAGGGACGAAATTAGGAACAAAAAATATTTGATGGTAAAAACCCTAGATCTATACCTCATCACGCTTCTTATTTTCTTCCCCATTTCTTTCCTCTCTCCCCCGTTCCCCCTTCCAACCTGCAATTTCCAGGAGGGTTTTGGCCACATCTCCGACCGAGGACGGTGTGATCTGCGATGACCGCATGATCTCTGGCGGTGGAAGCTTTTCGATTGGTAAGCCCATCTCTCTACGCTGCTCTCGGATCTCCCTCTCTCGGTGATGACGTGATCTCCGGGGTGGCCGCGGGATGACCGCCGCCGCAGGCTGGCCGTGGGCTGGCCGCTGCCAGGCGCTGGCTGGCCGATGTCTGGCCGACGACACGGGCCTAGCCGTGGCTGGCCGAATCTGGCCCACGTCGCAGGGCTAGCTGCCTGCGCGGGCTGGCCGCCACCAGGCGCGGGTTGGCCACTGCCAGGAGCGGCCTGGCCGCGCGTGTGGGTGGCCTCTGCCAGGCGCTAGCTGGCCGGAGTCTGGCCGCTAGCGTGGGCATAGTCGTGGCTAGCCGCCGTCGTGTGGCTGGCCGACTCTGCCCCGCGTCGCGTCCCTAGCCTCGATTGGATGTGGGCGGCCGGGGTTGGCTGTCGGTGCCATCGGTGGACTAGTTTGGCCGCGGGTGGCCGTGTGGTAGTGCCTGGCAAGATGAGGTTGATCATTGTTTCATTTTTTATTTAATATTCGGAAGTTACTGCCTGAATTAATAATATTGTTTGTGCAGGTCTCAATTTGGCGTGATCTCAATGTAGTTGAAGACAGTTGTATTTAGAGAGACCAAGAATGGGTGCAAAGAGATTTAGAACGGGCTAACTTGGAGAAAGATATTAGAGATTTACGCCGACAACAAGAATTAATCATGCGACACCTTCAGTTGAGGTCCGCTCAAAGTCAGAATCCTCCCAATGACGATGATGATGATGACTACGATGATAACGATGATGGTGGTGATGGTTTTTGATGATTTTAATTATGTATGATGACTATTTGTCTCATGTTTACTGTTTTACACATTAATCAATGACTTGTTAACTTTTCTAATTTTTATTTTAATTAATATTGTCAATTTGTTTTTAACAGGGTTGGTGAGGCGAACTAAAGGTCGGAGAAAAAAGTAAGTATTAAGTAACATGTTAAACTTTTAATTTTATTTATTTATTTATTTTCTAATTACTTTTTAATTTATTGAAATTTGTCACTACTGCATTATTAGTTCAAATTCCAAATTATGATTAGAGTTTACCTAGCAACCAAGTAACCATGAGTACTAAAAGACTAGTATCACCAAATTAAGCTTAACTAGTTTGTGTTTTCTTCATTTGAGCTATTTTCATATGTTAGGAAATTTTAAGAATACCTTTCATGCTCTCCATGTCACATGGACATAGAATATTTGTAGCCATTGATTGATATGGTGAAATAGGTATTATCATAACAATTTGATGTGCCAATTATATTAGGTTGTATCATATTTACGATACTTGTACTTAGCTTCAAGATACTTCTTATAATTTTATTTACCGTTGCTATGACATGGATGGTTCATATCGTTGGTAAATAGGGCATTTATTTGAATATTTAAGGAATTTCACAGTTGTGTCTTGTTTCCAATCTTTCTTGTTACATGGGCATATCGTATCATATTTACAATCTTTCTTGTTACACATGATCTGGTTTATCTGTTTGTTGTTATGTAGGCAAAGGAGATTTGAGGAAGAGCAATGCTTTTGTGGCAGACGAAGATGACTTGATGTATTCTTAATTTATTTACCTTCTTGGATGGATGATGGACTTATATAACATTTGGTTGTTGAACTTGTATAATATTTTCTAGAAGCTTGAACAAGATAGATATTGTAAAATTTGTTGAGATCTTTATATTTGTTAAATTATGAGTTGAGTTCAATTATTAATATTGTATGTGAAATTAGGATGTGTTGAATGTATATAATCTGTTATTTGAATTTGGTGTTTATGTATCTATGGATTGAATTGCAGGAATAAATTGAATTTGGAAAAAAAAAATTTAATATAGGGACGAATTTGGCGACGAAAATGATTTGTCCCCATTCTATCGTAACTACTGTACCTCGATAATTTTACGACAAATTTATTTTCGTCCCAGATTTCATCCCAGAATCTGGGACGAATCTATGGATTCGTCCCAGAATCTGGAACGAATCCACAAAATTCATCCCAAAATTAAAAATCTGGGACGAAAATTTATTTATTAATTGAATTAGTATTTTCGTTGCCAAATTCGTCGCAAATGCTTATGAAAATTATCAACGAATTTGGCAACAAAAATTTAAGTCGTTGCCAAATTTTGTTACCAAATTCGTTGCCAATTTTGCAACAAATTTATTATTCGTTGCAAAATTAGGGATAAAATTGGCAGCAAAAAAAATTTGTCACCGAATTTGTCCCCAAATTCGTTGCAATATTAGGGACAAACTTGGCAACAAAAAATAATTTGTCATCGAATTCGTCCCCAAATTTGTTGCAAAAATAGAGACAAATTTGGCAAAAAAAATTATGTGAATTAGTGCCCAAATTCGTTGCTAAGTTTGCAACAAAAAAATTATTCGTTATAAATTTGTATGCTTTTTTGTGACGAATTTGGGGACGAAAATTTTATTCGTCGTCAATTTCATCCCGAAATTCGTTGCCAAATTTGCAACAAACCATTATTCGTTCCAAAAGTTGGCATCAAATATTTTGGGACGAAAAAATTTCGTCCCTGAATTCGTTCTAAAAAATTTTGCAACGAATTTTTTTTAAAAATTCGTTCCAAAATTCGTCACAGAAAGCCTTATTTTTTGTAGTGTATATGTGTGCCATCTTAGGGTCCTCTGCCATTTTAGTATCAAATAGAGGAGTAGCCGCTTAGGAGGGTTCTAAACAAAGGTGAATCACTCATTAGGGCTGGCTCAAGTCTATTTAAGATTAGGCGGAAAAAATTAGGTCTTTTACACTATTTAAAAAAAATTTTACTTCACCCTTTTCCATTCAAATTAGGGGTCCAAAATGATGGTTTAATTTTTTTAACAAAATAAAATATTAATTTAAAAAAATACTTTTTATATAAAATTTAATTTTCTCCTTTTTTGAAATGTAAAATTATTAATTAAATTTTTATATTCAAGTTTTGATATCCTAATTAAAAGAAGTATAGATTTTACAGACAGAGTATTATTATTAAATATAATAATATACCTCAAGGATATAATAAGTTTATAATTCACTTAGCTAAAAATAAGTGTATTTAAAATTATTTAAAATAAAGAAAGATATAAATATGTCTAATTACTTAAATAAAAAATAGAGAAAGCAACCCTTACAAGAAGAAACAAAAATGAAATAGTATAACAATAGAAAAAAAAAACATACTCTCATGCTCAACTCATCATCATCCGTGAAGCATAAAGGAAAAAAAAATAATATATGTATTAAATGACAAAACTTAATGCAATCCTCAGAGCATTATCATTTATAAAGAACTAAATGTGAGATTTTTTAGGCATGGAGCAAAAGAAAAAATAAATCATATTTTTTATACCTAAATCGGAATAGTTGTAAATGATAGAATGGAGATAAAAGAAAAAATCAAACAATTTATGACTATAAATATATCTAAATAAAAGTTAAACTCAATGTCTATAAGGAAACGAAATGGTAAAAGTATCTAACTCATTATTGCTCAAAAATAATAAAATTTTCTATTTCAATTAGACACAATATGGATGAATGCATCAATATTTGAATTTAATTAAACAAGAAGCATAGTAGTAGCACGGATTAACGTGTTAGTGTTAGGTGTGGTTTCTCATCTCCAATCTCATCGAGCGAGAGAAGCATAGAGAGGGGGAGTTGGAAAAGGGGAAGAAGGGAACTAAAAAAAAATCAGAATTTGTATTTACATTGTATGGATAAGATAAAAAATTTCTAATTCACGTTATTGTTAATCAAAGGAGAAAGCATCAACAACGAAAGAGAAACTAACAAGAGAATACTAGGATCGAGAGATATTGAAGAGGAATAGATTTGATTTTATAAAATAATATCTATAATTAAAAATAAATTTAATTTGTTAAAACAAAAGATTACTCTATCCATTGGAAAATAATGATATTTTACGAAATCCGAAGCTTTGATTAGAGATGGAGATCATGTAAATCTTTAATCACGTGGGATCTATTATAAAAATATATTAAAAATATTAAAAATAATGGCTCCAATTTTTAGAGAATGAGATTGTGCAATCTTTTATCACATGGACCCTATATTTTTTATTCTCTTTAAAAAGCACATAAAAATATATTTAATATTTTAAAAATAATGGACCTTAATAAAAATTAAGACCATAGGCATAGGTCTTCATGACCTATGCTTAAAGCCAACCTTGTCACTCATTAAGATGAAAAATCTCCAAAACAATCAAACATGCAAGTTAACTTTTTGATTACTAAGAAAGATGACTTTGAAAGCAAATGACTTTCTTTGATGGAGCTTGCTAGTTGACTCCAATTTTTGAGTGAGAAAGAGTATGATTAATTAGGGACCTCAGAGAATGTAGTGCATCAAAATCTTACTTAAGACCTTTAATCCAAGAAAGAATTCATGAGGTATATTATATTTCATATATAATATGATGTCATACTAATACATATAGGACAAAAATAAAATTGGAAAATGTATATTGGGCAATAAATTAATCTGCCAAGATAGTAACCCATACAATGAATGGAGAAAGAAAAACTAATTTTATATGAATAAAAATAAAATCTGAGTGGATCTGAAGAACTTGAATTTGGTAAGGATTAATTGGTTAAGATTCAAAAAATTGTGCAAAAGACTCAGCATTTTACTCTAGTTTGAGCTAAAGGAGGATAGAATTAACATGGATTTTCATATTCAACTCCTCATCCATCAACAAATTTTGCAACATGACTGGAACATTAGGACACGATTCATACTCTAGCCTTTTCTTTGCTTCCAATAATGGCCACACATGAAATAATTAAACTAATGAAGCACAGAACTCATGCACATACTCAAAATAAGATAAGATCGTAAGAAAATTGATGGATTAACAGCGCAGTTACAAGTTGTCATGGCTCAAACAAGTGAAGAAATAAACTTTCATCACCATTACTTGGAAGAAGTTGGATTTAGTATAGGAGTCAATTTAACTTAAGGAAGGATATGTCCTAGATTTGGTGCCTTTAACTAATTTTTTTATATAAAAAAAAAGTAACAAAAAAGAGAGAAGAATTGCATTATTAATGCATAAAGCATTGTCCTGCGTATTTAAATAACAGCTTATCAATTTGAAATGAGAGGCATATGGCAAGGAAAGCTAATAAAAAGGAGATAGATAGGAGATACACCAGATAGAATATGCAGTCGCTAGGAGATCATATGGCATTAATCAAGCCCCAGAGTTGCTATTACGATCACCTTTCATCTCCCCGAGGAGTTTCTCGGCTTCCTCATGGCCTGTTGAGCTTTCTTCTGCGTCTCCTAATTGGCCTTGAGAGCCTGCATCTTAGCGTGGTTGTAGTAGGCCGCCAAGGAGATGACACCATAGCCGATGAGGTTAATGGGGGTGACTGTGAGGAGAAGGCAATAGCTTGCCGTGGTTGTAGTAGGTAATAATTTGTAAGAGCATTTTTTAATAGCTATCTTCTGGCTCGATATTTCTTGGAGAAGTTGAAATGTTTCAAACATAATCTATCAAACATTTTTGGATAATAACAAGTTGTCCCCTTAACGGACATTGAAAAATATCTTCTCGTCTGAAGTATTGAGGGAATTCCTGAGCTCCAAATTTCATAATTTTTTGGTGCCCATAAGTTCGGACTCTTTTCAATTTATGCACGAGTATTTGTTAAGTGTTAAGTTAAAAGACGAGATAAAGTATCAGCAAGTGAGTTATTTATTCATTTAATATGTTCCCAATGAATTCTTAATCCTCTATTAAGGATAGCATCCGTGAATTTTATCCAACGTTTGGATCCAAGCCCTTTTCTAACTTCTTTTGTTTGATAGTTATATTTGACTATGATCTCACAATCGGTTCTAAGGGTAATTTTAGGTTTGCTACAAATGAATAACATAAAGGCCTCTAAATAGTAAATAACTGTAAGGATTTCATAATCTAATGAAGTAAGTCTTCATGTTTCTTTGTATTTGCCTGAGGCATAACGACAAAGTGTTTCTAAAGTCTTTGGCTCGTATTTTGATTTTTTTACTAAAAAGAGCTCCACCCCAACTAGTTTCATAGCCGTCTATTTCTATAACAAGATAATCAGAATCTAAAGGAAGTGTTAACTGTGGAATCTGTTGTGTCATTAATTTGATTTGTCTCACCAGTTCAATATCTTACTGATTAAAATATTTCTGTCCTGTTTGGGATGTTTTATTGTATAAGGGCCCACTAATTTTTTCAATATCTTTCAGATATGGTCGGACATAATTAAGTAATCCTAAAAAGGATCGAAGTGTTTTTATGTCTTTCATTTTATCTGGAAACCCTAATAATTTGCTCGTTATATGAGCTTGAAGAGTTATTTTCCCTTGGCCAATACGGTTGCCTAGGAATTCAATATAGGTTACAGCTAATTTCATTTTCTTTCTAGACACAATTAACCCATGCTTTTCAAATAAGTTAAAAATCATATGTAAATGAGCATAGTGTTCTTCCTTAGTATCAGAAAATACTAAAATATCATCTATATATATACAAGTAAAGTTTGTCACAGGTCTAAAAATATCATCATTTTTCATTAAAATATTTGAGGTGCAGCCTTAAGTCTGAAAGGCATTACTAACCATTCAAAGTGTCCTTCGAGACAGGAGAAATCTGTCCATGGAACAGACTCCAAGTGCATACGTATTTGCCAAAATCTTGATTTCATGTCAAATTTGGAATGCCATTTAGAATTTTGGATTTTATTAAGAAGTTGATCTTTATCTGGAATTTTATATCCATCTTCATGATAATTGTCATTAAAACGTTTATAGTTAAACATCATCCTAAATTGTCCACGTTTCTATTGTGCTCCTTTATTTACAATAAAAGTAGGACTTCTATATCTAAAGTCTGATCTTTGTATAGCTTTTAATGTCAAGAGTTGAGTAATATGTATTTTACATTCTTCTATCCCCCAATTTATATATCTTAAGTCTTGTGCCTTAAATGGTCAAGTCTGGATTGATAATATTAAGTTTATAATATACCTTATCCTTTTCCCAATATTTTATGGGATTTTCTCCTAGAATTTCTATTTTTTCAAATCTAGAGATAACAATGTCAAGTGTATCTTGATGGCTTATTAAATTATATAAATATCTAGGATTGAAACAATCCTAATAATAAGTATCGATCTCAGAATTCAACATCCAAGAACCATCTATCATGAGGTTATCTATTTCTTTGGGGCTTTCACCAAGTTTTCCTCTAAAGAAATATTGACTATAGGTTTCATTTTACATGAACAGGAGGAAGAGGTAGGATTACAAGATTCAGTAGGTGGGGGTTCACCATGCTTCGAAGCGCTAACCTCAAATGGATAGGTAGAAAGATTGGGAGAAATAATAGGGTTAGAAAGGAAAATAGCATAGTCCTTAGTAAGTAAAAAGACTCTGTCAGGAGATATAAGGAAGTTAAGGCCTAAAATGAGTGGGATTGTTTTATGCGGCATAGGTCGAGTCTATAAATGGGATAGAAGTAAGGGAGAACTAAAAAGATCGCAATTAGTAAAGAATCTTAAATGGATATTTTTGACAAATTTATGGCAAAGTTGTTAACCATCAAATAAGGTACTCAGAAGAGGAGTATTAGTGGTTTTAAACAGTGTGGGTGGAATAAAAGAAGGATTCATCAATAGTGGAAGTGGCACCACTATCCAAGAAACCATGTAAAGTTAATTCATGTCCTTGAATGTTGAGAAGACATTGAACACGTATATTCAATGTTAGACCTATGTTACATATACTTGGAGTTTTTATAAAAATAAACTCAGTATCAGTTGGGTCATCTGGTGACTGAAAGTCAGTTTGAGATGGCATGAGCCCTTTTCCTTTATTACCTATTGCGAGCTCAGTAGAGAAGGAAGGACTTGGTTGAGTATATGGCAGAGGCGTGCCTTCTCGTGGTAGATTAAATTCGATTTCTAATAAATTAAGTCTTATTTCTAGAATAGCTACTCGAGATTCTAACAATGTGTTACGGGTGCTGCGTTTAACATCATGAGTTTGAGGAATCGTAATTTGGAAAAGAGTATTGAGACAAAGATTGCAACATTGTTTCTTACACAATTTACAGGTGCCTCTATTGAGTATGGAAGGATAATAACCACATGTGAAACAAAGAATATTATCATATCCTTCTTTTAATGTCCACTCATGAGAACAAGTGCTTTGGTTTGAACGTAGATCCATTAAGTTTTGAGGGATGAATTGGTGGTACATTAAAGTTAGGGTTTGAAACTCAGGTAATGTTTCCTCAAACATGGGATCTATGAACTCTTCTTCCTCAGAGTCGTCATTATGTGGGTCTAGGAAGGAATTGATCAACGAATAGTCTTTTAGAGGTTAGAAAAGACTAACCTCTGGAGGTAATTCTTTTAGATCAAGTATAGAAAGAATTGAATAAATTGAAGTATTAGACAAATCTGATTATACGTCAATTAGATCAAAGTTTGTATTGCCCACAACTTCTGCTTCATGACTAAATAAATTTTTCCTTTTAGGACAAGCAGAGGAAAGGTGTCCAAGTTCATGGCAAGCAAAACAAGTAATTGTGTTAGTATAAGTTTTCTTTAGTTTAAATCTCCTAACATGTTTTTTTATTGAGGTATGGTTTCCGTTCTTTGCTTTTTCTAAGATAATAAGTATTTTTAGGTGCAAACTTGGGTTTTGATGCAGGTACTATCTGTCGTTGTCTATTATGTCTGATCTGGTTTTGTTGACTTCCATATTGCTGAGGGTTATAAATTTGACTACAAAAATCATAGCACTGATTTTTAAGTTATTTTTGAATTTGAATGTAAGTGCATTTGGTTTTAAGCGTTGTCAATATGTATTGAATTCGTACTCCTATGTTGTCATACAATGGTGGTACTTGTAAATCTGTCCAAGTTTTATATAGTTCTTTTCCTAATTCCCCTGGTGATTTACTAAAAAGTCTTTCTCCGAAAGCTGGATTACAATAATTTCCTGAGACTACTGTAAGAGCGAAAAAGTTGTTACATAAAGATTTAATGTAATTCTAATTAAATAATTGGAGTTGTTCTAAGTCTCACATGACTTCTTTTTGCCTAATGTCTAGATCAGTATTAGCGTCCCTGGCCGTTAACAATCTATGTATAGCATAGCAGAAATTAAGTATATTATTGCCTTGTGAGGTAATCCTAGTGACTTCTTCAGGAAAATCAAGTTTAAAATCTTCTCAGGATGCTCTGGCTACGTCACCTAAGTAATTTTCACCTACTTTAATCATAGCCTCTCTAGTTTCTATGTCCATTTCATGTTTAGCCTGATAGTCTCATTTTACTGAGACTATCCATTGTTCTAAGTATGTATCATATAACTGAGGATCACATTAAGTTATATTAAGTGATCTTGTTCGAAAGTCGATGAGATGAATGCTGGGGATGTGGCGCTCCCGTTGACCTCCTGTGGACTTCGCTCTGACCTGCAACACAAGTGGCGTCAATGCCGAGCCAGGGAAGGGGTCCCCGACGATGACCCTCCGATGCTCAAGTCAGTCTCCGGCGAAGAAGAAGAAGCAAAAAATGGAGCAACAAGAAAACTGTAGTGCAATAGTAAAATATCGCATACTTCCGTCGATGCTTGGACCCCCCCCTTTTTATATAAAGATCTTGTAGCATGCAGGCACGCTTCCTAAGGTAGGCACACACCCTCAAGTTTTTCCTGAAAAGACTCGTCAATAAAGTGTCTCTGGCATAGTACCTTAACAGGCCGAGCATATCTCTGAAGTAACAGTGGAAGCTTCTACCGTATGATCCTTTGTCTGGCCATGTCGCATGTCAGCGACACTAGCTCCCAAAAGGATGTCAAAAGATAGCATGTTCTGCTTGTTGGTTGGACGAGCGGAATAGTCGCTCGATCGGAATTCCACCGTCCGTGTGTTGTCTGTTGCTAGGCCGAGCAGGATAGTCGCTCGGCCATAATTCCACTATCCGCATGTTCTGTTGTTGGGCCGAGCGGGATAGTCGCTTGGCCGAAAGTCCACTATCCGCGTGCTCTGTTGCTGGGTTGAGCGAGATAGCCGCTCGGCCGAAAGTCCACTGTCTGCGTGTTCTGTTGCTAGGCCGAGTGGTATAGCCACTCGGCAGGAAGTCCACTGTCCGCGTGCTCTGTTGCTGGGCCAAGCGGGATAGCTACTCAGCCGGAAGTCCACTGTCCGCGTGCTTGGCTGATGTCGAGTCTGCTGCTAGGTCGAGTGGAAGAGTCCCTCGGCTCGATTTTTGCATACTGCTCTGGTGTTGACCATTTTGCATGTCACGTGGCACATCAAATTAATTAAGATTGAAACTCATTGTAACTAAAGATAATACGTGTAGTAAGGAGTCCCAAGTCATATTATTCCAACGATGACTAATAAATGTGTGAATCCTAGAATTGGTTCCAATCAATTTCTTACATCAACAAGTTCTATTAAGCACTTCCATTTGACTCACATTACAAGGTAAATTCATCTAATAACATCAAGAATAGAACCGAAGGAAGGTTCTCTCATATAAACATTATTCTCTTACATCTCATCAAGCTTACAACAATTTAATTCGGATTCTAATGCATCATTGAGTCAAATGAGTCAATTACTATCTTCTCAATTCACAATCGCAATAACTATGAAACTCAAGAACTCAAACTAATTTGTAAAAACCAAAATATCGCCCAATTCACAATAACATCCAAATTCAACTATTAAGCTCACACAATAAGTATCTCATTCTCAACTTCATTCAACAATGTGAAATAGAGGTAAACAATAAAAAGCTCAAGTGATTAATTCACAACTTGACTCAATGTCAGCCATAACAATCCAATTCACAGTACAAATGTAACTAGTAACATGTGAACTTGAAATCTCAAACAACTTGTAAGAACCTAAGTATCATCCAATTCTCAATTACACTTAATTCAACAATTGAAATCAAATGCTCCATCACAGCAACATTGAATAGAAATACACAACCAGAAACATCAAATTAAACATTCAACAATTAAATTCAATCTTAGTAACAATTTATTCACTGAATAGACAAAAATCTATTAAATTCAAGCATTAAAACTAAACATGAACTTGTAGAAACGAAATATGAAATTAAAGATAGAAAGTAAATTGCAATTTAACTATCAGATCTTCAGATCTGAGCAAATTCATGGATAATTCAAAAGCAAAGATAAGGAAAACAAAACCTAAATAACATTCCACAACCAAACCTGAGACTAAACCTCTCCTCACTGTCGTGCCACTATGCTTGCTTCTGGGAACGCCTCTTGAGCAAACACAGCAACCCACTGAATCCATAGCTCATCCAGGTGAAGTCCAAAGCTACTAGGAATGCCTCTTGAGCTCGGAATCATCTGAATTCTCTAGCCACCGAAAAACAGAGCGAATCTTGCCAATCCGGAACCGCGAGGTGAAGATGAAGATGGATTGGTCTCTGAAGAATCGGGGAACACCCTCATACCCTTCAGTTGGAGGATGGAAGCATCAGATCGGGGAACGCCCTCATATCTTTGCCGGAATGATGCTTGCAGACAACAGGATCGCGAACGAGGAACACCCTCAAATCACAGCTCTGTCCCTTGAATGCTGGTCGCCGGATCTTTGCAAGCTCGTCGGAGATGAAGAAAAGTGAATCTCATATCCGGAAGTGGAATGGAGCCTCGGCCGTCGCTGCGAAGAAGAAGAAGGAATAGTGGAAATCGCGAACTCGCTGAGCCCCGGAAGCACTGTAGCTTCTCGCGGGTTTTAAACAACTCCCTCTCTGATCGGACGGTCCAAAATGTTTCAGGCTTGATCAACAGCTGAATGAACTCAGATCTGAATCAAAACCTCTAGATCTTCATCTACGGCTGAGATCTACTCCTCATTAGGTTAGATGGGCCGGATCTTTAATGGATGACTCAGATCTTCTTGATTGTGGATGAACGACTACAATTGTTCTGGAGCTTGATCGTCTAGTTTCACCCTAGATTTGATCGCAAATGTGGTCTGATTTGATCGGGTCCATGACCCTTTTGATGCCTACAAAATAATAATCAAACATTAGCATCAAATCCCATGATACTAAGTCAATTTGCAATTAAGTCCAAGATCAAATGCAATTTATAAAATGTAATGTGAATGTGAATTTAAGCTATGAGTAGACCATTAAAAACATGCATTATGAATCAAAATAATGTAGCAAAATCATGGTTATCAAATCTCCCACACTTATTCTTGGACGCCCCGTTCAAGTAAAGAAAATAAAAAATCATCTCCACACAAATTCCCTAGCAACACCTAGAAAATGGTAAGAAGCAATTAACTAAGGTCATCTAAAGATCACAAACAATCATGAATACAATCCAAACAATAATTAGTAGGTATGGTAGTTTCAATCCAATTGAAAAATTAAGCAAGTAGCAATCTCACAAGGTATTTACCTATTCTACTCTCACACTCAAACATGCATATAAGTGGAGTTCACTCAATGTCACTCACAACATTTCACTACCATAAACTTGCTTATTTTCTAATTCTCCACCACTATAAACATAGCATACATGAATCAAAAGGATTTTATCAACAAGAATTGAAATGGAATCAAAAAGAACAATTAAAATGGATGAAATAGGCCAAAAGAAAAGAATTCAATGAAAAATTGAGAAGATGAGAGTATTGGAGGAATATAATTGATGAGTTGACCATTTTGATGTGAAAAGAGATGAATACCATTTGTCGTTACTAATTCAAAATATCAAGCTAACCTCTCCTTCAATTTGATGACTATCCAAAAATCTTGATACTCTATCTTCACACTTAATACTCTTTAAAGATTTGCCAAAAAAAAAAAAAATCTTCACTGTTTTTCCATTTCATTTCCATCTCTCGAAAACTCAAATAATTTCAAATCAACTTATGGAGAAGAATTCCCTCCCCCACACTTGAATTTTTGGTCGTCTCAGACAATGCAACATATCATGTTTTCAAACAAAACAATCAAATTTGTAAGGTGCTGCTGTTTTAGTAAATGGAATCTGGATTCTAACATTTGCTACAACAAATTCTATAAAAAAGATCTTATAAGACTGCAAGGGCTATTATTGTTTTAAGGAAGTGCCAAATCAAAACTCCATTGATACTACAATTTCAGAAATAATACTTGCTGTAATTGAGTTGCAATTTCTGCAACTTCAGCTTCAAAACCTCACTGATATATCCATTTCAAACTACTGGCTAAATTACTTAAGAATAAGTATTGCACTAAACATGATTTTAGAAATCTGATTCAGCATTCTTTTCAAGCTTAAATTCCAGAAGAACAATGGTTTAAATTGTGCTTTACAAATTCTGTATTCCCTCTGTTTACTAGCAATACAGTGAAGCTATTCAGTTTATAAATCTGTAAATTAAGGTCTTTCATATCCAGGAGAATTCTTGAGCTATGAAGCAACTACAATTCTGATAAAAAATAGCATCAATAAATGACACAAAACAGTTCTGGAATCCATTGGTTGAATTGTAGCTACTACTTTTCTTTCTTCAGATTTTTCTTTGTCTTTCTTTCTCTGTATATTTGAATTCATCATAACAGAGGCAAGTTGGTGGAGTGGTTACTGCAAGAATCTAAGGCTTCAAGTAATTAACAATCTAAAAAACATTCCTTGGAGTTTGATAAAAAGTTTATATAAACTACCTTCTTCCTTATCTGATTCCCCACAAATCACTTGCCGCAATTTTCAAATTCCGAGCAAAAACCAACAACTTCATTCTTCCAAGCTTCTGATCATATTCTGAAAATAGGATTAGTCACTGTCCAGGAGGTTCGTAAGAGAAGGTGACACAAAAAAGGATTGAGATGTCAAGTTCAGATTCAGAATTCATTAAGAGTTACATGCTCTTGTGCTAGCACTTGTCCCCTCAACCTCTTCTTCTTAGTTAAATGTTGTTCATTTCCTAGCATCCTGCTCTCTTCAAATTCTGCAGCTTCGTCCATCTCTGAAATCAGATTTTATTGGTTATTGTCTCACAGAATTATACTTGAAAAAGTAGAGCATCAATTAACAATCAAAGACCAACAGCTTCACAAATCAATTTAAGAATACATTGCTGGATTTTCGTGTAATTTCAAACCCAAACAAATTCTATGGCCAGCAGCAACAGAAATGATCTTTGCTGGATATTTCAGTTCAGGAGTTACATTTTCAGAATTAAGGCAATTTGAGTTTCAGAAATCACAACCTTTTCTTCTCTTGCTTTTTCAACTAACATTCAATACCACTCGGCCAGAGATGTGCAACTCTATTGCATTGGTAGAAAACCAAATTAATCTTCATTGAACACCTACAACAGTCTTGTTCAGAAAATTCAGCTTCAATCAGTGGTACAGCTGAAAAATTCCAGGTTCATCCTTCTCTGTTTTAAAGTTCTGAACATTTTAATTCAGATTACACATCATTGCAACTTCTTATTATAATCTGAATTCTTTCATGAATATAAAATTTTCTGCTTTAGAATTCAGCTTCTTCATACTAACTGATTAGTTTCATAGATCAATTTCAAGATTTCAGAGATCAATTTCAGACCTAACTTCAGTTTGTTTCAGAATTTGGAAATCCAAAGAGCCTTGCCTTAAACCATGAAGATTGGAGTTTAGTAAAGGGTTTCATTTAGCACTGTAATGATTGGTGCTTCAATTAAAAACAATGCATGATCATAAATGGCATAAGGATTGGGCACACACAAACAGATTCCTGTTCTGCAATTCTGCAATCTTCTAGCACATCTACAGTTTGTTAATCAGATTCAAGGAATTTAGGTTCATAACTTAAGTTCTAGGATTCTGACTCAAAGTAGTCGAATGCTCTAAGTTTTGGCAGACTTGAAAAGATTGAGAGCTCGAATGCAATAGCCGCTAGTTCACAATTTCCAAAATCAGATTCAATGAATTTGAATTCTGATTCTGATTTCAACAGCCCCTGACAAGTTCAATTCCAATTGATTTATGTTAAGAAACAATTTCTGGAGTTGGCACACAATTAAGTTCAACTTAAAGATCAAACGTGTCTAACAGAATCTGACTCCAAGAAATCAGTTACACATTCACAGATTGCAGAATTCAAATTCTGTTTTGCTAAATTTCAGAAACTATAAACTCACAAAATTCCAGCTTATCTAATAAACAATTCTGTGAAACAAGTCAATAACATTCAACATTTGATTGCTTTCGTATCAATTTAATGAGGTAAAAACTCAACTTCAATCAATTCCTACTCTTAGTTTCAAATTCAGTTTTCAACAATCCCTAAAACTTCCCTGTTCCTTTAAAACCTTTTCCATCCTGCAGAATTCTGCATTTCCTGATTTCCTACTCTCTGATCATTTCTGTCCCTGCAACTTGAAATCAAAATCTGATTTTTTAAGACATTGCATCTAAAACTCAACTCTTGTGAATATAGCACTGTTGCCATTAGTAGTGACAATATAGAATTGAACTTCTGTATTAACAACTTCTACAGTTCTTTTTAAAAGAATTCAACTCTTGCACATTTAGATACTCCCTTCTTCCTTAGCTTTGAATCGATTGAAAATAAACTTCACAGAGAAATTTGGAATACCAAATGACCAATGAAAGAACAAAAACTACACTTAAAATGCCCACTGATCAATTTCTGAAATTTCAAAACTTGTATTCCTGCACCTCACAGCAATGTTTAGATTCCCGCACAATGCAAGCAAAAGATTTCTGCATTTCTGTTCAGATTTTTTAAAGATCAATGATAAACAAATTTCCTAAAAGCTATAGCACAGCTCATGGACAACATCCCCATCAAAATAGTCACCTTCTTCAACATATGTCTCCTAGAATCTTGAATGTATCAATATAGTATCTAATCTTAAAATCCAAAGCAATTGGATCTTACTCTTGACATGATAAAACTCAAGATATGGATACATTTAGCATTCAATTTTAAGAGCATTCTATTCATAACAACATTTTCAGCATTTTTTTCTTTTCTAGAACAGTAGCACCTCAACCTTGAAACCTTTAGCATTTAACTCCATTGCATTCTTCCAAATCTCTATCATTTGCTTGAGTTTGAATCTCGACCATTAAAAAATGAATACAAGCATTCAAAAACACTACACACCTTCCCCACACTTAATCCTTTGTCCATCTAGTCAATCTAACTCATCAAAAATTCAACCAACACTCCCAATGAATGACAAGCAAAAATGATCAAGGATTAAAATGCTAGATGAAAATATTTCAAGAAAATTATAGGAAGGAAATTGGAGTTTATGATGAAACAAAAATGACAATATCCTTAATCTCCATGCACACATATGATATTGTGATTTTGAAAAGAAACTAAGCAAGTTCTAGAGTTTCAATTATTGTAAGTGCATGTCACACAAAAGAAAATATGGAAGTATAGGCTTTAGTGGTCCTTTCTAGGTATTTTTATGCAATCAAGCTTAATCAATCAAAATAGAATCCACCACCATTTAAACTAATATCATGTAAGTGGAGCATCCAATCATGTCAAATGACCTAAAATTGATGATCAAATTTAAGAAACTTTTACCATCTTAAAAATATTACTAGAACAATTCTATGAAGAGTTTTATTCAAAATGACATGCTATGTACTAAACAAAATGCAAAGTATAGGAACAAAAATGCAAATGTAAGAAAGTGTAACTAACGAAATGTATAAAACAAAAAGAATTTATTAAAGAAAATACTAAACACAAAGCATGAATTAAAGTGCAAAAGCAAGCGAAATTGGAACTAACTCCCCTTTAATTCCTGGTGGTTGAAGAAGATTTAAAAGAAGAAGTCACCCCGGAAGTGGAGTAATCGTGGTTACACTCAAATTCTTCTTATTAATCATTTTTCCTTTCAAAATTCTTTCTGGAGGTCTGAAGCGGTTCAGTTTAAGCACCCATTCCAGAAGCTTATGCTCTCCTACAAAATCAATCAAAGAAAACATCTCCCACATGCATGTAGGATAAAAAGAAAATAGGAGAATATTAGTGTAGGTAGAAAATATTTCAAAAAATGAATCACATCTAATAAAGTCAATAATTGGTACCTCAATTAAATTTTCTGAAAGATCACAAAAGATTCTCACCTTATCATGTTGAAAGCTACCTAGAGTGGTGTTTGTTACCTCTTTTTCATCAAATAATGGCACATGCTCTGGTTCTAGTGAATGTACATCTTCATGTAGTGATTCTTGGGTGCTTGGCTCCTTAGCACAAGTCCCTACACTTTCTTCATCATCATCATCAAATCCAAGTGATTCTTAAGGTAATGTTTCCAGTAAGCAATCCCCTACACTTAAATCATCTTCAACATCAATATCTGCATCATTTCCAACATCTAAAGCAACAACATCAGTAGAATCAAAAGTATGTTCAACTACATCATTACAATAATAAAAAGTACTTAAAGAATCTATTGAATTAGTAGATGCAGTGTTAGGCCTGACAAGAGCTCCATAATCCACCTTCTCACTGGCGCTTTGTATTTGTAACTGGTTGATGGATGATGCAATTTGATCTAACTGACTCTGTATATTCTGTATCCTTGAGAATTGATGCTCTTGATACTCTCTCATTTGTTGCATAATCTCCTTGATTTTTCTTGTTGACTCTTCAATTTGAGAATCATTCTGTTGAAACGAATGTGGCAAAGAAGATGTTGAAACCTCTTGAAACTCATATGAATTCTGGTAAGCTGGATATTGTTGGAACCCCAAGGTTGTTTCGGTGTGATCAACAAGTTAAGTTAGGTCCTGCGTTGTTTCTAACCTTGTGTCTAAGTGTGCAGGAGCTTAGGAGCACAGGTACTTGAGCGGAAGACGCAGCTAGTGAGATGGACGGCACGCTGTGCGTCCGAGGGACGAGGTGCTGCGGAAGAGTACACCGGCGGACGAGAAGGAAGTGCGCGCGGTGGTTCTGAGGTACGAAAGCCGGAGCGGAAGATTGCTCGGGGAGCAAGAGACGCAGCTAGCGCGAAGGTCGGCACGGGGTGCGACCAAGGGACGAAGTCTGCGGATGAGTACCCTGGTGGACGAGAAGGAACACACGGCAATTCCGAGGGACGAGAAGCCGGAGGGAAGCACGCTCGAGAAGACCGGAAGATGGGTTCGGGTGAGCCCTATTCCGAATGGCAGAGATCACCCAAGTAAGCGGATCCGGAGCGGAAGACCCGGACCGAGGCGGGACTGAAACGGAGCAGAGGTCCCGGACGCAAAAGTCAACCAGAGTTGACTTTTGCTCCGGGGCGCCCGGAGCAGCCCGGGGCGCCCGGAACAGCCCGGGGCGCCCGGAACCTGAAGTTTGACTAGAACGCGTCTTTCGCGTTCTGGACGTTGGGGGATAAAGTTTTATCCCCCCCAGGGCGTCCGGAACCCTTCCAAGCGCCCCGACCAAGGCTATAAATATAGCCTTGGTCCAGAAGCTTTTAAACAATCACGATCATTCTATTTCCAAACACTTGTATGCTTTAGTTGTAGTTAAGCTTCTGTTTTCTGTGCCTAAACGCTGTAAGAGGCTTCTCCGCCTGAAGGAGTTTTTGAGCTTAATCTTCCTTGGATTAACAACCACATCGGTTGTAACCAAGTAAACATCTGGTGCCTCGTCTTTTCTTTTATGCTTCTATTTATCTGCTTAATTCATTTTACAAGTGTTAGCTTAATCGTTCGAGGAAGGGTTGTCTGTTTTTAATTGACAGGTTATTTACCAACCCTTCTAGCCGGCCCAACGGTCCTACAAGTGGTATCAGAGCCAAGTTCGCCTCAGAGGGACTAACCGCCGTCTGAAGCTACAAAACAATGGCCGGAGCTAGCGACTACCCACCAGCATTCGAGGGGGAGCTTGCTTCTTGGAAGCAACAAATGATGGTATTTCTTAACTCTGATATTGGTATTTCTCTAATAATGAAAACAGGTTATGAAGCACCGAAAGACACGAACGGAGAGAAAATCGGCATACGCCTCTGGAACGAGAAGCAACGTGAAGAGTCCATGGCAAATGCTCGGGCAGAGTTTCACATTCTAAGCGCAATACCAACTAAAGACTTCGACAGAGTCGGAGAGTACAAAAGCACAAAAGAACTTTGGGAAAAGTTCTTAATGCTCTACGAAGAACCGGTTGAAGTCGTCTCCTCAATAGACATCGAGCCGTCATCAGAAGAATCTGAAACGGAAGAAATTACCAAGACAGCCCCAACAGCCGAAGTACATCCCGAGATCGATGAAGGGGGAGAATCTTTGGAAGAAATTAATTTAACAAGGGGAGAACCAACGGTCGACAAGGTAAGTAAGGTATGGCCTCTACCCTCTGAACAACTGGTTCAATTAATCAAATTACCTGAAGATTTTTGCGAACCAAAATTTGAATTATCGAAAGAACTTTTCGGATTAGAAAATCTTCGGTCGAATAATTGTTGCAAATTACAAAATATTTTTACGAAAGAATTATGCAACTTAGAAATATTATCGAAAACTTTTTCCGGATCTAAAAATTTGTTCGAATTACAAAGTGTTTTGACGAAAGATTCTTGCAAATCACAAAGTAATTTTTCGAAAACTTTTTTCGGATCTAAAAATTTTTCCGAAGTACAAATTATCTCGTTGAAAGAGTTTTTCGAATCGCAAAATAATTTGACAAAAGAATCTTGCAAATTACGAAACATTTTTTTAAACAAAGTTTGCAAATTAGATATATTATCGAAAGAGTTTTTCGGAGTAGTAAATCTATTATCCACAGATTGTTGCAAATTTATGTTGTCAAAATACTTTTGCAAATTACAAAATATTTTGTCGAACGAAGTTTGCAAATCAGAAGTATTGTCGAAAAACTTTATCAAGTTTATATTATCGAAATATCTTTGCAAATTAGGAATTCAAAATGACATGTTACAATTTGCACAAATTTCTACATGCTCAAAATTTCTTGCTTCAAAGTTAAGAAATTATGATAAATTAAAATGGAAATTTAAAATTTTCTGATAAAAGCATTAGAATATATAAATAAATAAATGCATAGAAAATTTCTTTTAATGCTATCAATTCTCTTAAAATTTTCTTGCATAAATTTTTCGGCTTAGAAAGTGTTTAATTATTGATGACGAATACTTGAAATTTTTTTTTTAAAAAAAAGTTATTTCTTGACTTAGAAATTTGTCTTGACTTAGAAATATTTCCCTGAAAATTATTGAAATATATTTTCAAATTTTTTTAATGTCAACCCTTAGATTTTAGTTGTTCCCCATTTTTATTGTGATCAAAGGGGGAGAAGGAAAGTATAAGTCTAGGGGGAGGTAGAAAATTGAAAATTAAAATTTGGAATGTTTGAAATTTAATTTCTTCTATCATGTTGCATGTTATTGCAATAAACTGTTTAATTTCATATCTATTGTTGACCCTAGCTTAACTTGGGTTGATCACACCAAAAAGGGGGAGATTGTTGGAACCCCAAGGTTGTTTTGGTGTGATCAACAAGTTAAGTTAGGTCCTGCGTTGTTTCTAACCTTGTGTCTAAGTGTGCAGGAGCTTAGGAGCACAGGTACTCGAGCGGAAGACGCAGCTAGCGAGAAGGACGGCACGCTGTGCGTCCGAGGGACGAGGTGCTGCGGAAGAGTACACCGGCGGACGAGAAGGAAGTGCGCGCTGTGGTTCCGAGGTACGAAAGCCGGAGCGGAAGATTGCTCGGGGAGCAAGAGACGCAGCTAGCGCGAAGGTCGGCACGGGGTGCGACCGAGGGACGAAGTCTGCGGATGAGTACCCTGGTGGACGAGAAGGAACACGCGGCAATTCCGAGGGACGAGAAGACCGGAAGATGGGTTCGGGTGAGCCCTATTCCGGATGGCAGAGATCACCCAAGTAAGCGGATCCGGAGCGGAAGACCCGGACCGAGGCGGGACTGAAACGGAGCAGAGGTCCCGGACGCAAAAGTCAACCAGAGTTGACTTTTGCTCCGGGGCGCCCGGAACTGTCCGGGGCGCCCGGAGCAGCCCGGGGCGCCCGGAACAGCCCGGGGCGCCCGGAACCTGAAGTTTGACTAGAACGCGTCTTTCGCGTTCTGGACGTTGGGGGATAAAGTTTTATCCCCCCTAGGGTGCCCGGAACCCTTCCAGGCGCCCCGACCAAGGCTATAAATATAGCCTTGGTCCAGAAGCTTTTAAACAATCACGATCATTCTATTTCCAAACACTTGTATACTTTAGTTGTAGTTAAGCTTCTGTTTTCTGTGCCTAAACGCTGTAAGAGGCTTCTCCGCCTGAAGGAGTTTTTGAGCTTAATCTTCCTTGGATTAACAACCACATCGGTTGTAACCAAGTAAACATCTGGTGCCTCGTCTTTTCTTTTATGCTTCTATTTATCTGCTTAATTCATTTTACAAGTGTTAGCTTAATCGTTCGAGGAAGGGTTGTCTGTTTTTAATTGACAGGTTATTTACCAACCCTTCTAGCCGGCCCAACGGTCCTACAGATATGACTAAATAAATTGTCCTTGTGCACTTTCATACTTGAAACATGAATGATCCACCCAATTAGCATTATAAGCATTTAAAAATGATTCATACCTATTTTGTTGATCCATGTTTGGGTAAAATTGATGCTCAGGCTAAAAATACTGATTCTCCATTCCACCTCCAAAATTCTGAAAATATGGATTCATGCTTCTGAAATCTCCTGTTCTTACACTACACACTAACAATCAATGTTAGAAGATTCAAGAGCATAAAGTTTCAAACACATGAAAATATGAACATTTAAAGCACTTAACAATTCAAGAATAAACCAACATATAAACACAAAAGATAAGCAATCAAAACAAAAAAGATGCTAACAAAATAAAATCAATCAATGCTCAATCTAAAATAAACACACACTACTACTAATCACTTCCCCGGCAACGACGCCAAAATTTGGTGTTGGCCATTTTGCATGTCACGTGGCACATCAAATTAATTAAGATTGAAACTCATTGTAACAAAAGATAATATGTGTAGTAAGGAGTCCCAAGTCATATCATTCCAACGATGACTAATAAATGTGTGTGAATCCTAGAATTGGTTCCAATCAATTTCTTACATCAACAAGTTCTATTAAGCACTTCCATTTGACTCGCATTACAAGGTAAATTCATCTAATAATATCAAGAATAGAATCGAAGGAAGGTTCACTCATATAAACATTATTCTCTTACATCTCATCAAGCTTACAACAATTTAATTCGGATTCTAATGTATCATTGAGTCAAATGAGTCAATTACTATCTTCTCAATTCACAATCGCAATAACTATGAAACTCAAGAACTCAAACTAATTTGTAAAAACCAAAATATCCCCCAATTCACAATAACCAAATTCAACTATTAAGCTCACACAACAAGTATCTCATTATCAGCTTCATTCAACAATGTGAAATAGAGGTAAACAATAAAAAGCTCAAGTGATTCATTCACAACTTGACTCAATGTCATCCATAACAATCCAATTCACAGAACAAATGTAACAAGTAACATGTGAACTTGAAATCTCAAACAACTTATAAGAACTGAAGTATCATCCAATTCTCAATTACTCTTAATTCAACAATTGAAATCAAATGCTCCATCACAGCAACATTGAATAGAAATACACAACCAGAAACATCAAATTAAACATTCAATAATTTAATTCAATCTTAGTAACAATTTATTCACTGAATAGACAAAAATCTAACAAATTCAAGCATTAAAATTAAACATGAACTTGTAGAAATGAAATATGAAATTAAAGGTAGAAAGTAAATTGTAATCTAACTATCAGATCTTCATATCTGAGCAAATTCATGGATAATTCAAAAGAAAAGATAAGGAAAACAAAACCTAAATGACATTCCACAACCAAACCAGAGACTAAACCTCTCCTCACTGTCGTGCCACTGTGCTTGCTTCTGGAAACGCCTCTTGAGCAAACACAGCAACCCACTAAATCCACTGCTCATCCAGGTGAAGTCCAAAGCTACTGGGAACGCCTCTTGAGCTCGGAATCATCTGAATTCTCCAGCTGCCGAAAAACAGAGCAAATCTTGCCAATCCGGAATCGCAAGGTGAAGATGAAGATGGATTGGTCTATGAAGAATCGGGGAACACCCTCATACCCTTCAGTTGGAGGATGGAAGCATCAGATCGGGGAACGCCCTCATATCTTTTTCGGAATGACGCTCACGGACAACAAGATCGCGAACAGGGAACACCCTCAAATCACAGCTCTATCCCTTGAATGCTAGTTGCCGGATCTTTGCAAGTTCGCCGGAGATGAAGAAAAGTGAATCTCATATCTGGAAGTGGAATGGAGCCTCGGTCGTCACTGCAAAGAAGAAGAAGGAACAGTGGAAATCACGAACTCGCCGAGCCCCAGAAGCACTGTAGCTTCTCGCGGGTTTTAAACAACTCCCTCTCTGATCGGACGGTCCAAAATGTTTCGGGCTTGATCAACAGCTAGATGAACTCAGATCTGAATCAAAACCTCTGGATCTTCATCTATGGCTGAGATCTACTCCTCATTAGGTTAGATGGGTCGGATCTTCAATGGATGACTCAGATCTGCTTGATTGTGGATGAACGGCTACAATTGTTCTAGAGCTTGATCGCCTAATTTCACCCTAGATTTGATCACAAATGTGGTCTGATTTGATCAGGTCCATGACTCTTTTGATGCCTACAAAATAATAATCAAACATTAGCATCAAATACCATGATACTAAGTCAATTTACAATTAAGTCCAAGATCAAATGTAATTTATGAAATGTAATGTAAATGTGAATTTAAGCTATGAGTATACCATTAAAAACATGCATTATGAATAAAAATAATGTAGCAAAATCATGGTTATCATGCTCCCTTTGTCGTCCTCTTATCGGGTGCTCGGCTTATGGCCGAGTGAAAGGTGATATCGGATCGGGCCTTTCTCTTCTCGATCGGGGCATACTTCGCCTGATCGGTTGATGCCCTATACGCGTTGATTGCCTTGACTTTGACCTCCTTTGACCTCCACCGTGGCAGCCGGGTAGGGCCCCTCTGTTGGTGCAACCTTAGGTCAAGGTTGACCTGGTTGACCCGACTCGAATTGACCTGACTCGAATTGTATTTTGATGTTTGACTTGGGAAGATTGTCGGTGCAACCTTAGGTCAAGGTTGACCTAGTTGAGTTGCATGTTGATGTTTGACACTCGTGAGAGAGTTCTATTCTTGATGTTTGACAAGAATAGATGTTTGGGAGATTGTTGGTGCAACCGTAGGTCAAAGTTGACCTGGTTGACCTGATTCGGGAAAAAGTCCAAGTATGGAGACTTGGCAACGGAAAAGTCCAAGTATGGAGACTTGGCACTGGAAAAGTCCAAGTATGGTGACTTGGCACGGAGAAGTCCAAGCAGGGAGCTTGGCACAAGGGAAAGTCCTGGTGAGTGAAGCCAGGCAATGGGAAAGTCCTAACTGGGATGTTAGGCAGTTGGAAAGTCCTGGTGAGTGAAGCCAGGCAGTGGCAAAGTCCTAACAGGGATGTTAGGCAGTGTGGAAATCTTGGTGAGTAAAGTCAGGTGAAAACCCTAGTGAGTGAAGCTAGGTGAAAGTCCTGGTGAGTGAAGCCAGGCAAGGGAAAATCTAGATGGATCAAGGGTGATCGGACATCTGGTGTTGGAAAGTCCAAGTAGATCAAGGGAGTGATCGGATACTTGGCACGAAGAGGAAAATCCAGATGGATCAGAGATGATCGGACATCTGGTGTGGAAAAGTCTAAGTGGGTCAAAGGGATTGACCGGACACTTAGCGGGGAGTGCTAGCAGGTCAAGGGAGTGACCAGATGCTAGGGATGATGTACCAACAGGTCAAGGTTGACCGGATGTTGGTGTGGAAGCCTTAGGTTTAGGGCTGAGAAGTTTGGATCGGTCTGGTGACCGATCCAGTGATACTGCGTTTGCCCTGATCGGTCTGGTGACCGATCAGAATCAGATCAGTGGCTCACTGATTGTAATCTGATCGGTTTGGAGACCGATCAGGAGGCAACGCAACCTCGCGAGAAGAAAGCCGTGGATCGGTCTGCTGACCGATCCACCCATGGCCTGATCGGTCGGCAGACCGATCAGGCATAGATCAGTGGCTGAGGAACCGAAGCCTGATCGGTCTATGGACCGATCAGGAGGTTCCCTGATCGGTCCACAGACCGATCAGGAGACGCCGATCAGACGAGGGACCGAAGCCTGATCGGTCTGTGGACCGATCAGGACCGATCAACGGCTAGTTCTCTGCTCTTCTTCTTCGCAGGTATAAAAGAGGGCTACAGGACTTCGGTGAATTCTCTGCTTCTGCTACTTCTTCTTCCTTCTGGAAGTTCTCTCCTGCCTGAAGCTTCTGCTTCTTCTGGTGCTCCGAGCTTTGCTGAGCTCAACCGCTGGTGAAGCTTCGCGTGAGCTTCCCCGACAGTTTTTTCGACTGGCTTGCTGTTGCATCTGTCCGTGAAGTTGCTACTTCATCCGGGACCCCAGTCGACGAGAAGGCAAGCTACTGTGTTTACATTCCTGTTGTATTTTGTTCTTGCTATTCTCTTGTACTCTTAGCTTGCTGTTGCAAGTGATTGTGGCGAGGTTTCTCCACCCACAAGGAGTTGATATTAGCCGGTTCTCCGGGGACTCATCCACCGACGGATTGATAGGCTTCGTCCACCTTACGGACACGCCGAGGAGTAGGAGTTTCATCTCCGAACCTCGTTACATCCTTGCGTTGAGGTTTGATTTCTTCTCCTGTTTTCTTTCTACATTTAGTTTCCGCTGCACTAACCCTAGTTTGTAGAAAGAAACGCGAGCAATTGGGGACGGCTATTCACACCCCCCCTCTCTAGCCGTACGAAGAGATCCTAACAAGTGGTATCAGAGCAAAGGTTTGCTCTTCATCGGATTAACACCCGGGGAGCACGAGCTAGAGGATGGATCTACTCGGAGAAGATGTCACCATTCCACCATTCTACGAATGCGGTGACTTCGCGTATTGGAAGGTAAGGATGAAGTACTTTCTTATGACTAACATAATGAATTGGTTTTGTGTACAAGAAGGTTTTATTCCTCCGGTGGATAAGGAAGGAAAACCACTTGAGAAGGAGGAGTGGACAAGAGAACAAATTCACAAATCCGAAATCAACGAAGAGGTAACGAGAATAATTGAATTTTCATTGCCTACTAACATCTTGTGTAAGATAGGTTACAACAATGCCAAGGAATTATGGGATAACTTGGCCAAGTACCATGAGGAGAGCTCCACTTCAAGCCATGAAGAGGAGCCTAGTGAGCCAAGTAGCTCACATCATGGAGGGAGCGAATTGGGAGTTGAGGGCTACTCAACATCCAAGGAAGAAGAGGAGGAGAGTTCCTCTTGTTCAAGATCGGAGCAAGAAGAAGATTCTACCTCCGGAAGGGATGAAGAAGAAAGCTCATCTCCATCCACAAACTTAGGTAACTCAAACACTTTAATTTCTAGCAAATTACATATATTATGCTTTGAGTGTAGGGAGTATGGACATTACAAGAGCAAATGTCCAAAGAGAGTTCGGAAGACTCCACCGGCACCTAAGGTCAAGGAAGCCGGAGGCCCGATACGCAAAGGCAAGGAGCACGTGGTGTGCTTCCAAGCGAAGGGGACACTATAGGAGCCAATGTCCGAGGGGGAGGCAACCTCACAAGGACAAGAAACCAAGCACATCAATAGGGGGGGCTAAGGCAAACCCTAAGGTAATCTCTAAGGTTCATTATTGCAATTCTAATAAAACTCATGCTAGTAGTTTTGTTGCAATTGTTAATAATGATAAGCATGTTAACTTTAGGAACCAATACATGTGCTTAGGAGCTAAACATGTTAGCCTAGGTAAGGATAACACTAGAAATACCAACCCTAGGATTAACGCTTCTAAAGTTAAGGAAAACCTAGGTAGAAATCCCAAGAAGACTAGACACATGCCTAGGAATATCTCAAGAGAAAATGACAAATTAACACTTGAGGTATTAGAGAGGGAAAATCAAGTCTTGAGGTCAAGACTTGATAATTTAGAAAAGGCTCTTAAAAACATGGAGAAGTCATCTCTAGGGTTTAAGAGTCAAAAACCCAAGTCCAAGGACAAGAAAGGTTTGGGTCACAAACCTAAGTCTCAAGTGGTCAAGCCCACTTATCATAGTGTTCCATTCGATTATGGAACAAAACCTAGGGCTAGGAAGACCACCACCAAGGTCACAAGGGGAGTCACCCCTAGAGTTGATCTTGATGAGTCCCAAATGACCAAGGCTTCAAAGCCTAAGAGGGTCATTAGGAGGGTTTCTAGGGAAGTCATCCCTAGTGAATATTTAGTGAACCCAATGAGCTCACATAGATATTGGGTTCCTAGGAGCATCTTCTCTACCCCATAAATGGGTTAGAGAGTGTCAACTCCAATAAGAAGGGTAGTTAACCCAACTTTGAGGAAATTGACACTCAAGGAGTATTTTCAAGGTTTTGTGAACCTTTGAAAATGAAATGGAATTATCATTTACTCCTTGGAAGAGTAAAATGTGTCATTATGGAAAAGAATAATTTTAATTGGCACAATTTGGGAAAATCTAGAGAACTCTCGAGGAAAAATGAAACATGCCAAGTTTTGAGGATAAATTTGATCTTTAAGTGGCATGAATTAATCTAGAGTTCAAGAAGTGTCAAAATTAGGATTTTGACATTTTAGGGCAATCAAGGGTTAAATTTTAGGTTAGCAAAGTGGTTAAGGATACTTAGACAGGTAATCTAGGTATATTTATTTATGCTAAATCTTGCCATGATTGATTGCCCTCACATGTCATGACATCATGTTTAGTTTTATTATCATTTGAAATGTCATGATAATGCTTAGGCTAGTTTATATGTCATGCTTTATTTAAGTTTTCAAACTTTATGCCATGACATCATGACATTGGCACATGTTTTTACTTATGATATCATTATATGCCATGTCATCATCTCTTGCATTATAATCAATGAAATTGATTTGAGGACAAACATATAATTTGATATTGAGATCAAATTGGTGTTTAGAAAATGCATGAGAACTTAGCCTAAGTTGACCTTAACCCATATCTCACATCAAATTGACTTGAATGTGGTTTGATACACCTTAGATGTGTGTGAGATATTAGGATCATGAGTTAGGATCAAGGTGCATTGTCCTTGTACCTAGATGACCCTAATTCAAGAAATTAAGGATCATAGGGAAAGCTTGTGTACAAGTCATGTACATCTAGCCCTAAGATTATGGTCCTAAATTCAAATGGTTTTAAAAGCATTTTAAAATTGATTTGAAAAACCTTGATGAAGCTTTCCTAGTGATAGCATTCATCATTGAACATTATGATACAAAGTTGAGTTAAACTTGAACTATTTCAAAGTTTTTGAACTTTGTATCAAGATTGAAAAATGGAAGTTATTTTCATAGAAAACTATTTTTCTATGATAGTATATGTTATGAGGAATGTATCCTCAAAATTTCACAATTTTTTGAATTTTTTGAAATTTTCTAGGAGTTTCTGAATTTCGGGAAGGAAATTTCAGAAATCGCCTATCGAGTCCGGATCGGTCCGGGGACCGATCCAGGGAAGTCCTGATCGGTCTGTGGACCGATCCAGTGAAGCATGGATCGGTCTGCAGACCGATCCAGTGAGAACCAGAGAGCTTGGTGCGATCTGGTCTGGGGACCGATCAGTGCGTGCCAGTTTCTGATTTTCAGCTGTTGGTCTGAAATTTCAGCGGAAGTTGGGTTTTGTGGATTTCTAAAGGTTTGGAACTCACAAAGACATTGTTGGTGCAATGGTCAAGGGAGTTAACCTTTAGGGGAGTTTTACCTAATTGTCAAGGGGAGTTGACTTTAGGGAGTTTTACTCCTTAAGACTTTTGAGGATTAGTGATATGGGATTATCACTAAGTTGATTGTTGAGTTTAGTATCAGGAAAATTAAGAGTTTCAATGAAAGGTATGGGACTTTCATTAGGAAGAAACTCTTGACCTTGATACCCTCCTTTTCCTTTTTGATGTGTCAAAAAGGGAGAGTGTTCATTGGAGAATTATTGGAGAACCCAAGTTAGGTTATCGGGTTAACCTAAGCTAGGGAAGAATGTCAAGGAATGTTCGAGGAAGAACATTGGAATTCTTTTTGATGTGTGTCAAAAAGGGGGAGAATTATTGGAGAACCCAAGTTAGGTTATCGGGTTAACCTAAGGGGAGAATGTCCAGAGAATGTTCAAGGAAAGAACATTGGACATTGGAAGATGGTTGGAAAACCTAAGTTAGGTTATCGGGTTAATCTAACTTGATTATGAGTTTTGTCAAACATCAAAAAGGGGGAGATTGTTGGTGCAACCTTAGGTCAAGGTTGACCTGGTTGACCCGACTCGAGTTGACCTGACTCAAATTGTATTTTGATGTTTGACTTGGGAAGATTGTCGGTGCAACCTTAGGTCAAGGTTGACCTAGTTGAGTTGCATGTTGATGTTTGACACTCGTGAGAGAGTTCTATTCTTGATGTTTGAGAAGAATAGATGTTTGGGAGATTGTTGGTGCAACCGTAGGTCAAGGTTGACCTGGTTGACCTGATTCGGGAAAAAGTCCAAGTATGGAGACTTGGCAACGGAAAAGTCCAAGTATGGAGACTTGGCACTGGAAAAGTCCAAGTATGGTGACTTGGCACGGAGAAGTCCAAGCAGGGAGCTTGGCACAAGGGAAAGTCCTGGTGAGTGAAGCCAGGCAATGGGAAAGTCCTAACTGGGATGTTAGGCAGTTGTGAGTGAAGCCAGGCAGTGGCAAAGTCCTAACAGGATGTTAGGCAGTGTGGAAATCTTGGTGAGTAAAGTCAGGTGAAAACCCTAGTGAGTGAAGCTAGGTGAAAGTCCTGGTGAGTGAAGCCAGGCAAGGGAAAATCCAGATGGATCAAGGGTGATCGGACATCTGGTGTTGGAAAGTCCAAGTAGATCAAGGGAGTGATCGGATACTTGGCACGAAGAGGAAAATCCAGATGGATCAGAGATGATCGGACATCTGGTGTGGAAAAGTCTAAGTGGGTCAAAGGGATTGACCGGACACTTAGCGAGGAGTGCTAGCAGGTCAAGGGAGTGACCAGATGCTAGGGATGATGTACCAACAGGTCAAGGTTGACCGGATGTTGGTGTGGAAGCCTTAGGTTTAGGGCTGAGAAGTTTGGATCGGTCTGGTGACCGATCCAGTGATACTGCGTTTGCCCTGATCGGCAGTGACCGATCGTAATCGATGGCTCATCGATAATCTGATCGGCCCGAGACCGATCGAGGCAACGCAACCTCGCGAAGAAAGCCGTGGATCGGTTCGACCGATCCACCCATCGATCGGCCGGCGCCCGATCGTGCATAGATCGATGGTCGAGAATGATCGATCTATGGACCGATCGGAGGTTCGATCGGTCCACGATCGTGAGATGCCGATCGAGGGATCGGCTTCGATCGGTCGTGGACCGATCAGAGGTTTCTGATCGGTCCATGGACCGATCAGGAATCTAGTCGTTGCGACGCAACGGCTAGTTCTCTGCTCTTCTTCTTCGCAGTATAAAAGAGGGCTACAGGCGAGCCTCAATCTTCTTCTTCTTCCTTTTTCCTGTTCTTGCTGCTGCTAAGCTTGCTGTTGAGCTTTGTTGAGCTGCTGTGAAGCTTCGCGTGAGCTTCCGACTGGATCAGCTTTTGCTGAGTTGCTTGTTGCATCTGTCCGTGAAGTTGCTACTTCATCCGGGACCCCAGTCGACGAGAAGGCAAGCTACTGTGTTTACATTCCTGTTGTATTTTGTTCTTGCTATTCTCTTGTACTCTTAGCTTGCTGTTGCAAGTGATTGTGGCGAGGTTTCTCCACCCACAAGGAGTTGATATTAGCCGGTTCTCCGGGGACTCATCCACCGACGGATTGATAGGCTTCGTCCACCTTACGGACACGCCGAGGAGTAGGAGTTTCATCTCCGAACCTCGTTACATCCTTGCGTTGAGGTTTGATTTCTTCTCCTGTTTTCTTTCTACATTTAGTTTCCGCTGCACTAACCCTAGTTTGTAGAAAGAAACGCGAGCAATTGGGGACGGCTATTCACACCCCCCCTCTCTAGCCGTACGAAGAGATCCTAACAAGTGGTATCAGAGCAAAGGTTTGCTCTTCATCGGATTAACACCCGGGGAGCACGAGCTAGAGGATGGATCTACTCGGAGAAGATGTCACCATTCCACCATTCTACGAATGCAGTGACTTCGCGTATTGGAAGGTAAGGATGAAGTACTTTCTTATGACTAACATAATGAATTGGTTTTGTGTACAAGAAGGTTTTATTCCTCCGGTGGATAAGGAAGGAAAACCACTTGAGAAGGAGGAGTGGACAAGAGAACAAATTCACAAATCCGAAATCAACGAAGAGGTAACGAGAATAATTGAATTTTCATTGCCTACTAACATCTTGTGTAAGATAGGTTACAACAATGCCAAGGAATTATGGGATAACTTGGCCAAGTACCATGAGGAGAGCTCCACTTCAAGCCATGAAGAGGAGCCTAGTGAGCCAAGTAGCTCACATCATGGAGGGAGCGAATTGAGAGTTGAGGGCTACTCAACATCCAAGGAAGAAGAGGAGGAGAGTTCCTCTTGTTCAAGATCGGAGCAAGAAGAAGATTCTACCTCCGGAAGGGATGAAGAAGAAAGCTCATCTCCATCCACAAACCTAGGTAACTCAAACACTTTAATTTCGAGCAAATTACATATATTATGCTTTGAGTGTAGGGAGTATGGACATTACAAGAGCAAATGTCCAAAGAGAGTTCGGAAGACTCCACCGGCACCTAAGGTCAAGGAAGCCGGAGGCCCGATACGCAAAGGCAAGGAGCACGTGGTGTGCTTCCAATGCAAGCGAAGGGGACACTATAGGAGCCAATGTCCGAGGGGGAGGCAACCTCACAAGGACAAGAAACCAAGCACATCAATAGGGGGGGCTAAGGCAAACCCTAAGGTAATCTCTAAGGTTCATTATTGCAATTCTAATAAAACTCATGCTAGTAGTTTTGTTGCAATTGTTAATAATGATAAGCATGTTAACTTTAGGAACCAATACATGTGCTTAGGAGCTAAACATGTTAGCCTAGGTAAGGATAACACTAGAAATACCAACCCTAGGATTAACGCTTCTAAAGTTAAGGAAAACCTAGGTAGAAATCCCAAGAAGACTAGACACATGCCTAGGAATATCTCAAGAGAAATGACAAATTAACACTTGAGGTATTAGAGAGGAAAATCAAGTCTTGAGGTCAAGACTTGATAATTTAGAAAAGGCTCTTAAAAACATGGAGAAGTCATCTCTAGGGTTTAAGAGTCAAAACCCAAGTCCAAGGACAAGAAAGGTTTGGGTCACAAACCTAAGTCTCAAGTGGTCAAGCCCACTTATCATAGTGTTCCATTCGATTATGGAACAAAACCTAGGGCTAGGAAGACCACCACCAAGGTCACAAGGGGAGTCACCCCTAGAGTTGATCTTGATGAGTCCCAAATGACCAAGGCTTCAAAGCCTAAGAGGGTCATTAGGAGGGTTTCTAGGGAAGTCATCCCTAGTGAATATTTAGTGAACCCAATGAGCTCACATAGATATTGGGTTCCTAGGAGCATCTTCTCTACCCCATAAATGGGTTAGAGAGTGTCAACTCCAATAAGAAGGGTAGTTAACCCAACTTTGAGGAAATTGACACTCAAGGAGTATTTTCAAGGTTTTGTGAACCTTTGAAAATGAAATGGAATTATCATTTACTCCTTGGAAGAGTAAAATGTGTCATTATGGAAAAGAATAATTTTAATTGGCACAATTTGGGAAAATCTAGAGAACTCTCGAGGAAAAATGAAACATGCCAAGTTTTGAGGATAAATTTGATCTTTAAGTGGCATGAATTAATCTAGAGTTCAAGAAGTGTCAAAATTAGGATTTTGACATTTTAGGGCAATCAAGGGTTAAATTTTAGGTTAGCAAAGTGGTTAAGGATACTTAGACAGGTAATCTAGGTATATTTATTTATGCTAAATCTTGCCATGATTGATTGCCCTCACATGTCATGACATCATGTTTAGTTTTATTATCATTTGAAATGTCATGATAATGCTTAGGCTAGTTTATATGTCATGCTTTATTTAAGTTTTCAAACTTTATGCCATGACATCATGACATTGGCACATGTTTTTACTTATGATATCATTATATGCCATGTCATCATCTCTTGCATTATAATCAATGAAATTGATTTGAGGACAAACATATAATTTGATATTGAGATCAAATTGGTGTTTAGAAAATGCATGAGAACTTAGCCTAAGTTGACCTTAACCCATATCTCACATCAAATTGACTTGAATGTGGTTTGATACACCTTAGATGTGTGTGAGATATTAGGATCATGAGTTAGGATCAAGGTGCATTGTCCTTGTACCTAGATGACCCTAATTCAAGAAATTAAGGATCATAGGGAAAGCTTGTGTACAAGTCATGTACATCTAGCCCTAAGATTATGGTCCTAAATTCAAATGGTTTTAAAAGCATTTTAAAATTGATTTGAAAAACCTTGATGAAGCTTTCCTAGTGATAGCATTCATCATTGAACATTGTGATACAAAGTTGAGTTAAACTTGAACTATTTCAAAGTTTTTGAACTTTGTATCAAGATTGAAAAATGGAAGTTATTTTCATAGAAAACTATTTTTCCATGATAGTATATGTTATGAGGAATGTATCCTCAAAATTTCACAATTTTTCGAATTTTCTGAAATTTTCTAGGAGTTTCTGAATTTCGGGAAGGAAATTTCAGAAATCTGCCTATCAGAGTCTGGATCGGTCTGGGGACCGATCCAGGTAAGTCCTGATCGGTCTGTGGATCGATCTAGTGAAGCATGGATCGGTCTGCAGACCGATCCAGTAAGAACCAGAGAGCTTGGTGCGATCTGGTGAAGGCCTGATCGGTCTGGGGACCGATCCATGGGGTTTCTGATCGGTCTGGGGACCGATCAGAGCGTGCCAGTTTCTGATTTTCAGCTGTTGGTCTGAAATTTCAGCTGGAAGTTGGGTTTTGTGGATTTCTAAAGGTTTGGAACTCACAAAGACATTGTTGGTGCAATGGTCAAGGGGGAGTTAACCTTTAGGGGGAGTTTTACCTAATTGTCAAGGGGGAGTTGACTGTTAGGGGGAGTTTTTACTCCTTAAGACTTTTGAGGATTAGTGATATGGGATTATCACTAAGTTGATTGTTGAGTTTAGTATCAAGGGAAAATTAAGAGTTTCAATGAAAGGTATGGGACTTTCATTAGGAAGAAACTCTTGACCTTGATACCCTCCTTTTTCCTTTTTGATGTGTGTCAAAAAGGGGAGAGTGTTCATTGGAGAATTATTGGAGAACCCAAGTTAGGTTATCGGGTTAACCTAAGCTAGGGGAAGAATGTCAAGGAATGTTCGAGGAAGAACATTGGAATTCTTTTTGATGTGTGTCAAAAAGGGGGAGAATTATTGGAGAACCCAAGTTAGGTTATCGGGTTAACCTAAGGGGAGAATGTCCAGAGAATGTTCAAGGAAAGAACATTGGACATTGGAAGATGGTTGGAAAACCTAAGTTAGGTTATCGGGTTAATCTAACTTGATTATGAGTTTTGTCAAACATCAAAAAGGGGGAGATTGTTGGTGCAACCTTAGGTCAAGGTTGACCTGGTTGACCCGACTCGAGTTGACCTGACTCAAATTGTATTTTGATGTTTGACTTGGGAAGATTGTCGGTGCAACCTTAGGTCAAGGTTGACCTAGTTGAGTTGCATGTTGATGTTTGACACTCGTGAGAGAGTTCTATTCTTGATGTTTGACAAGAATAGATGTTTGGGAGATTGTTGGTGCAACCGTAGGTCAAGGTTGACCTGGTTGACCTGATTCGGGAAAAAGTCCAAGTATGGAGACTTGGCAACGGAAAAGTCCAAGTATGGAGACTTGGCACTGGAAAAGTCCAAGTATGGTGACTTGGCACGGAGAAGTCCAAGTAGGGAGCTTGGCACAAGGGAAAGTCCTGGTGAGTGAAGCCAGGCAATGGGAAAGTCCTAACTGGGATGTTAGGCAGTTGGAAAGTCCTGGTGAGTGAAGCCAGGTAGTGGCAAAGTCCTAACAGGGATGTTAGGCAGTGTGGAAATCTTGGTGAGTAAAGCCAGGTGAAAACCCTAGTGAGTGAAGCTAGGTGAAAGTCCTGGTGAGTGAAGCCAGGCAAGGGAAAATCCAGATGGATCAAGGGTGATCGGACATCTGGTGTTGGAAAGTCCAAGTAGATCAAGGGAGTGATCGGATACTTGGCACGAAGAGGAAAATCCAGATGGATCAGAGATGATCGGACATCTGGTGTGGAAAAGTCTAAGTGGGTCAAAGGGATTGACCGGACACTTAGCGGGGAGTGCTAGCAGGTCAAGGGAGTGACCAGATGCTAGGGATGATGTACCAACAGTCAAGGTTGACCGGATGTTGGTGTGGAAGCCTTAGGTTTAGGGTCGAGAAGTTTGGATCGGTGCGGTGACCGATCCGGTATCTGCGTTTGCCGATCGGTCAGTGACCGATCGAATCGAATCGATGGCTCGCGATTGTAATCTGATCGATGCGGAGACCGATCGAGGCAACGCAACCTCGCGAAAAAGCCGTGGATCGGCCGATCCACCCATCTTTGATCGGTCGGCGCACCGATCGCATAATCGATGGTGAGGCGAACGATCGGTCTATGGACCGATCGAGGTTCCTGATCGGTCCACGCACCGATCGGAGATGCCGATCGACGAGGATCGGCCCGATCGGTCGTGGACCGATCAGAGGTTTCTGATCGGTCCATGGACCGATCAGAAAGCGTTCAGTGGCAACGGCTAGTTCTCTGCTCTTCTTCTTCGCAGTATAAAAGAGGCTGGGACTTGGTGAATTCTCCGCTACTTCTTCTTCCTTCGGAAGTTCTCTGCTAAGCTTGCTGTTGAGCTTTGTTGAGCTGCTGTGAAGCTTGGCGTGAGCTTCCGGCTTGTTCACCCTTGTTGCATCTGTCCGTGAAGTTGCTACTTCATCCGGGACCCCAGTCGACGAGAAGGCAAGCTACTGTGTTTACATTCCTGTTGTATTTTGTTCTTGCTATTCTCTTGTACTCTTAGCTTGCTGTTGCAAGTGATTGTGGCGAGGTTTCTCCACCCACAAGGAGTTGATATTAGCCGGTTCTCCGGGGACTCATCCACCGACGGATTGATAGGCTTCGTCCACCTTACGGACACGCCGAGGAGTAGGAGTTTCATCTTCGAACCTCGTTACATCCTTGCGTTGAGGTTTGATTTCTTCTCCTGTTTTCTTTCTACATTTAGTTTCCGCTGCGCTAACCCTAGTTTGTAGAAAGAAACGCGAGCAATTGGGGACGGCTATTCACACCCCCCCCCCTCTCTAGCCGTACGAAGAGATCCTAACACCCTCATCATCACCGCATCACAAGCCTCCCCTTAAGTCTAGTTGAAGGAGGTTGTAAGTCCGACTGACTGGACAATTATCTGAGCAGATTTTCGCTTGATCGGCCTTCAACACTGTGTGGTTTCTGTTCGAGAGGTGACTTCACCTTGCCGGTCGACCTGTTGAAGTTTGTCGTTTGGCTGTAGGTAAGCTCCCCCCCATCCGATTAGCCCGACAAAGGTTTTCACTTGTAAGAAATCTCTCCTTGGGATGTCTTGGGCAAGCGCGAGCCAGGTTGACATCATCCAGATTTCTTGAAAATCTCCGCTCGTTAAGGCTGAGCATGGTCCCACGCCTTCATTAATTGTCGACCCGTGGTGATGCGCCATATGTCACACCCACTGTCGCCGCACACCTGATGTGATAAGGCACTGATGTGACATTTAGTAGTTTGAATTCAATGACCCAATTGCTGTCTTGGCTTCCGTGACCTAAATCGAATGGCTCCGGTTGGCCAAACCTGAAGCTTATAAGCATGCAGCGTCGGTTCTTTCGCACAATCTTCCTCGAGTGCTTCCGGCGACACGTTCCTTGTCCTCCGGCAATCTTCTTTCTATTCCTGTGCGTCCTTCGTTCTCCGGCAACCTTCTTTCTAGTAAGCTTTCTTCCAATCGCCCCCCGCCTTCGCGCTTTTCGGCCTTTCTTTTTGTTCCGACGGTATTCCAGCAATCTTTTTCTTCTTCGGTTGCCTTTTTATTTTTGCGATGGCAAGTTCTTCGTAGTCATCTGCCTCCGTCCTTGGACTCTGGTGTTAGAGTGTATACTAAAAGCCTAGCTTTTGTATAAACATTTATTTAGAAATAAGAATCACATTGGTCAAGTATCTACATTTATATATACTAAGTGTAGTCGTTCAATTAATTTATATTGTAGATAACACGGTGTGTGGTGTCACACACAGAAGATCATGTTATCAGTTCTTTATAAATTATAAACAGCTGCTCATGACTAAGATGGAAAGGAACAAACCGTTGGTAAAGTCGTAATGTGATTAGGGATTAGTTTATCTTGACTAATAAATTACACTAGTACACTCTAAGTGTATTGAGTAGAGTCATTTTAGGTAAGTTCTTTTTATACTGACTTGATAAAAGAACTAGACCTTAGTTATTATGGAAGTGTGTGCTCTTAATCCTAATATAATAACAAACACATATATTTAGTATTTATTTCTTTGACTTATCAATGGGTGAGATTTAGCTCGATAAATCAATAAGCCCGATAAGTTGAGAAATGATATTACTTATAGTGTATATTGTTGATTATAGAAGGAAATTGTGTCCTAGTAATCTAGGTTGAGAATGACCCCAAAAGGAGCTCATAAGGATTGTTATGTTAAACCCTGCAGGTGAACTTAGTCTGACATGACGATGAGGTTGAGTGGTACTACTCTTGGACTAAGATATTAATTAAGTGAGTTATCAGTAACTCATTTAATTAGTGGACATTCGACATCTTAAACACAGGGAGACTAACACACTCATAATAAGAAGGAGCCCAAAATGTAATTTGGGATTGGTGCGGTAGTTCAATAATAATTCTTTAGTGATATGAATTATTATTGATGAAATTAAGTTAAGTGTTCGGGGCAAACACGGGAAGCTTAATTTCATCGGGAAACCAAAACCAATTCCTCCTCTCGGTCCCTATCGTAGCCTCTTATATATAGAGATTTATACCGACCACATACCCACTTCTTACCCAACCCAAGGGGGTCGGCCAAGCTAGCTTGGAACCCAAGCTAGGACCAGCCAAGACCCAAGGATAGAGCCAAGATTAGTGGTCGGCCCTAGCTTGGAGTCCATGCTAGGTGTGGTCGGCCACATAGAAAATAAAAAGGGATTTTTATTAAAATTATTTCTTATGTGGATATCATGATTTTAAAAGATA
Source organism: Zingiber officinale (assembly GCF_018446385.1). Lineage (NCBI taxonomy): Eukaryota > Viridiplantae > Streptophyta > Magnoliopsida > Zingiberales > Zingiberaceae > Zingiber > Zingiber officinale. The sequence continues at coordinate 27,032,410 of NC_056004.1, forward strand.
GTTTAAAATTTAAATCTTTCCTTTTATAGCTTTCTACAAAAGATTAAGAAAAGATTTGAAATCTTTCCTTATTTGTAAATTGAAAGGTAGATTTTAATTTTAAGAAAACTTTCCTTTTTTAACCATGTTCATGATTTAAAAGAGAATTTAAAAATTAAATATTCTCTTTTATAAGTTTCTACAAAAAATTAAGAAAAGATTTGATATCTTTCCTTATTTGTAGATTGAAAGGAGATTTTAATTTTTAGAGATAACTTTACTTTTTGGAAATCATCCACATGTTTAAAAGAAAGATTTTAATTTATAAAATTTCCTTTTTATAATCCACTATGAAGGGAAAAATTATTGGAGAAATTTTTTATAAATTTACGGAAACAAATTAGGAAGTTTTAATTCTTGTGTTAATTAAAACTCTCCTTGTTTGGGATTAGAAGGAGGCCGGCCATGTTATAATGAAAAGAAAATTGATTTTTAAATTAATTAATTTTTATTTTCATGGCAAAAGAATTAAGGAAGTTTTTATTTAAATTTCCTTATTTGTCAAGGCCAAGGATTATAAAAGAGGGGGTAGAGGTGTCTTCATGAAAGAGAACTCTATTCTTTTTCTTCCTCTCTTTTCTTCCTTGGTGTGGCCGTCCCTAGAGGTTCTCCCTCTCCTCTTCTCTTCTTCTTTAGTGGCCGGTTTCATCTTCTCTTGGAGTGCTTGTTGATGGCCGGTTCTAGCAAGGAGAAGAAGGAGAGAAAGGAGATTTTGTTTCTAGTATCCCTTGGAGCTTGGTGGTGGTGGCCGGACCTCTACTTCTCTTGGAGAATTGTGGTGGTCGAATCTTGCTTGAAGAAGAAGGTGGCTTAGGTAGATTCTCATCTCGGTAGATCGTTGCCCACACAATGTCCGGGATAAGAAGAGGAATATGGTAGAAGATCAAGACGTTATTTGCTTACAAAGAAAGGTATAATTAGTAATTGTTTTCCGCATCATACTAGTTTTCTTTGTATAGTTATTTTTGGAAATACCAAACACAAGAGGCATATGATTCTAGAGTTTTCGGATTTGTTTTGAATTTGTGTTTCTTGTCTTTTATTTTTCGAATTTGTGATTCGATTGTTCTTTTTGGTTAAACCTAGAGTTATATAAGAAAATTAAATATTAACTTTCCTTAAAAGTCTTTGTCTAGGCGGTGGTGGATACTCCCATACCCAAGAAGGCCATGTGCCTTGCCATGCAGTCCTGGAAGCCAATTTTGAAAATTAATATTTAATTAAATTTATAACATAGGTTGATTTGGATCAATAGTGTTAAGTTCCGCTTGCAATCCAAGTCTAAACCATTAAGAACAGATAAGTTAAATTTGGAATCAATAATGTTAAGTTCCGTTTGTGATTCCTAATTTAACTTCTAAAGAACACAATAGGTTGTTTAGGAAAGGTTCGACACTTGTACAAAATTTTTGTACAGTGGAACCGGTACGATCTTCCTAGGACCAGCCAACATCTGGTGCACATCCATGGAGTCTAGGTTCGATGGAGGTGACGCTGTGAGCTTGAGAGATGTCTTCAAAATTCCTTCCGATCATCAAATCGTTCTGCCTTCTCCCTCTGATCGGCCCAACTCTCCGCCGATCGGCTGTATCTGTTTCTTTTGGGATCAGTTTACCGTCGGTCTGTGATTTCCACTCCACCCCTTTATTCCAGTCGTTTGTAAGTATTTCCACATTTCCCGTCCTCAATTAGTGTCTAATTCCTTTAGGCTATTGTGTAGAGTCATTGTCCTATTCCGTCTGCACCACATTCCTCTTACCCCCGGATCTTTCATTATTTTTATTACCCTAAATTGTCTGATCCAGGGACTTTCCTCTTCCAGTCTTGAGTCGATTTAGTATTCTTTGACAAGATGTCGACACCCAACAAGCACTGGAAAGAATATTTTTTTCTTCATGCACCTTCTCGAGCGACCAGACTTCCCGACCCACTGGCAGCTCGAAGTGGCGCCTCAGCCACCCTTGAAAAGCTACAAGAGCCGATCGGACTACATGAACGCAGCTTCGATATTGGCTGGTCAGAAGTATGACATCCACAAGTTACTTCTGGAAGGCATCCTTTATATCTTCGACTTAAGTCTGATTCGCACCCGGCTACCGACCAACCTAGGTATGAAACTTCTTTAATTCTTCCTTTGATGCTAACTGATTTTTCTTTCTCTTTTGCAGCTAAAGTCATGTTGTGCGCGCGTCTGTCCGACAAGGTAAAGCTCAAGGACGTCGCAATCAATGTGACTGCTGTTGAAGAACTAGCGAGTCGTGGCCTGCAACCGGTTTTCTCACACGAAGAGCCCCAGGATGAGAGCGATGTGACGCCCATCTTGGTGAGCAGAGGCGAGGCCAACCATGCGCCAAGCGGAGGAGCGACCGTGGGATCACAGCCTCCATCCGAGCGGCGTCTGATCATCCCAATTGAGGAGCCATCGAGCTCGACCTCCTCCGATATACCACTGAACAAGCGCAAGAGGCACTGAGTAGAGCCTTCATCGTGCTCCACTACTTCAGGTGTGCGATCTACCGAGCGGGTTGAAACTTCGACCCCGACTCCGATTCAAGAAACGACGACTTCCGTGTCGTCTGATCGGACGCCCTCCTGGGTTGATCTATCGCAGGGGGCACTTGCCACACCACCAATGGCCTTCATGCCACCACCTTCGAAGCCCTCGAAGGTTCAGAAATGAAGCATCCGTCAGGCGTCCGTGTTTCGCCCCTCGGGTTGAGCGACCTTGGCACAATCGGCCCCGAGCGACCAACACCACATAACAGCGATCCGACATCTGTCCACCGAAGAATATAGCAAGTTGAGCACCGAGTCTTGAGGCCCCGAGCACCAGATCATCATCCAAGGGTCGTTTGCTAAGATCTGGGAGGGCACATGAGCTCGTGCGACGATGATGCCTCCGGGCGCGCTCGCGAACATCCACACCCAGATGTCCACTGGGATAAGTGTTCCCTTTATTGTACCTTCTTATATTACCTTCAATCGGCGTTGACCTTCTCTTGCTTATCTGCAATACTCGGTGGAAAGCCTGGTCATGTACCATAGGCTCACATTTTTAGAAGAGGAGGTGAAGCAATTAAAGGCGTCGAGCGGCTAATCCTCCACCGCTCAGGAAAAAACAAACATCGAGGTGGTCAAGCTACGGGCCGCTTTGGAGAAGAGTGGCAAACTACTTAAGGCCGAATGGGCCAAGAGCGTCGAGCAGGCCATGAAACTGGAGCGGCTCAATAAATAGGTCACCACTTTTGATAATAAGAATGAGTCGGCGAACGCGCGGAAGAACCGGGCCATCGCAGACCTCGATGAGAAGAATAAGGAGGCTCAGACCTTTGCCCAAAAGCTTAAGGAAGCTGAGGACTTCCTGGTTGCCAAGCGGCACAGTCGATTGACCGAAGAAATGACGCTCCGGGGCCACCTATCCGCCAAAGACGCCGAGCTAAAAACTGGGAAGGATGAGCTGGAGGCCTCCCGAGCGGCCCTAAAGACCTATCAGGAGGCCGAGTTGAGTAGGTTTAAGGCCAGGAAGCAAGCCTACATATGCTCGAATGCTTTTAATGATAGAGTCATCGACCGAGCCCTCCACCTGGTTGACCTAGCCATTGATGGGACGATCGACCAGCTCTGCACGGGAGGCCATCTGTCGGCCGATCTGACCAGTAATGCCATAAGCTTGGACAAGCTCACTGTTGCACTGCCTGATGAAGTCCTGGACTATCTTGAGTGAGGCCAAGAGCTCATGAGTGAGGTCAAGAGCTCATGAGTGAGGTCGAGCGTTCCTGTAAGATGTAAAATTTTTGAAGTTTAAATGCATGCTCATCCGTTCAGATGAGATTTACCTCCTTGTATGTTTTTCAACTCCTTTTGATTATTTGCAAGAGCTCGTGGCCTTGTTCATGATTATTCTATTAGACGATCGATCCCTCTGGTATTCAGAGTCCATGATTTCGTGATCTCCCGCTTGGCCCTGGGAGTATTTTAAAGAATAGCGTCGAATGGTCGTTATATTCTAAAGACTTCGAGCTTTTAAGTAGCCCGGGTTCACGGTCGGCTATTCATCGACGCTTGGCCACTCACTGAGCTTTCAAAGACTGCTCGACCCCGAACAGGGGAGACAAGGAATCTCATATGCTGGTTTGAGACCAGGGAAGACCACTCGACCCCGAACGGGGGATGTTAAAATCTGACATGCTGGTCCAAGACCAGTGAAGCTTACTCGACTTCTAGAGCTCGTGGCTCCAATATAACCCAAAACCCGGCTGATTGGCTTGGGAGTCTCTGACTCAAGGGTTTATAGTCGCCACTCGATTGTTGATGAAGACCCGAATTTTGGTCGTCGTTCGACCGTTGTTGAAGAATATGCGAAGACTCGAGTTCAAGGTCGTCGCTCGACCATTGATGAAGACACGTGTTTAAGGTCGCCGCTCAACCATCGATGGAGATAAGGGTTTAAGGTCGTCGCTCGACCGTTGATGGAGACAAGGGTTTAATGCCGCTGCTTGACGGTCGATGGAGACAAGGGTTTAAGATCGTCGCTCGATCGTCGATGGAGACAAGAGTTTAAGGTCGCCGCTCAACCGCTGAGAAAGGTGTACTTCAAGAGGCCTACGCTTTTTATTCATAGTTTTCCCTTTGTTCGAGAAACATACAAAAAATTTATAGTGTTCACTCACACACCTCTCATCCAGCCTTGTAGGGTTTAAGATGATTCACGCTCCATGGCCGCTCTACCTACTTCTTAGATTCACTATAAGAAAAAATAGCTTTCCTGACACTTTCTTAATGACATAGTGTAGTTGATTTATACATATCATGACATTGATTAAAAATATAAAAAAACTAATAAAATAATAATCTAATTAGATATATTATTATGACATTATTAATGAATGTCACTAAAAAATTAATAATCTTTCCAACCCGCACCAAATTTTTTCCTCACTCCCTCCAATAAAATCACTCACCCCGCCTCCACATCCCTAATTTTTCTTTTTCCCCTCAACAAATATCGTCGATCGTCCCTGCGTGACCTTCCGACCACCCTCGACATCCTTTTGCACCATCTCCCACTAGTGTCGTCTGCCCCTCTGTTTGCCCCGCTATCTGCCCCATCTATCCCGCTGTCTGCTCCATTGCTTGTCACATCGAGGTCCTTATTCTTTCCTCTTCCACCGTCTCATGATCGGAAGCCCTAGGTTGCAAATTTCTGTGCGCTCTGTTTCTTTTAAAGATTTTCTTGTTGATTTTTGTGATGTCAAGTGGTAGAGAGGTTGATTTCATGTTGATTTCGGTGATTTCTGTGAAACCACTGTTTTCCACCACACAACCATCTTGCTTCGATACACATGTCCTCTCCTAGTCCCTTAGGCAACAAACACTCACTAGCCTTGTGCCCTTCGGCATCTTCCAGGTTCTCTTTCTCCTCCTTGCGTTCTATCCCTTTTAATGAAGTTGCTGTTCATAATCATTTATCCTTATCATTTGCCATTTCTCTTTACATTCTGTATCACGTCTCAAGTTTGTGGATTATAGGAACTGAAATAATTATTCATGTGTCTATGAGTTCAAAAAAACTACTTTAAGATTTCTCACTGCATTTCCGTTTATTTGTGGAAACTGTGGTTGGAATTTCTCTCTATGTTAATGAGATCACCACATATAGGGCTAAAATGAACCAAACATTTATGCTCTTAGTTATTTTTTTTGGATCAAGTAATTTTATTGTTAAATTCTTAGTCATATTTGTTAGTAAAAATTTTTCTTTTAACAGTTTGTAGGGATAGAGAACAAGAACCTTATTCATTGTCATTTGTGTGTGTGTGTTTAGGTAGGGGTGCTTTACCATGAGATTGTAAGAAGACTAAAAGAGAAGTGTTTTTGAGAGAGTTCTTTCTCGACATTTATCTTATTAGGACAATGTCTGATGCAACTCAGTGTTCTTAATCATATACACTTATATTAATTTTTATTCTGATGCAACTCAGTGTTCTTAATCATATACACTTATATTAATTTTTATTCTTACAAGTTGTAGAGACCAAGAAACATAAACTTTCCATTATTGCCTTCTTGATAATGAATGAGCGTTGGCATTACTGTTTAGAATATTAAAGTAGTCTGAGCAATTTATGTGATCAAATATAGGTTATTCTTGATTTTGAAGAAAGAGTGGATTTTACTTAAAGGTTCATTGACACAAAAGTTCACCAGCAACAATACAATAGCAGTTTCCCAAGTAAGCTTCTCAGCCTTTTTCTTATTTTGTGTCTGATTTGTGAAGCAATTATGGTAATCACTGTATGTAATTCTTATTTATCGTATGATGTTATTTGTAATTTTTAATTATGATATGTGTGTGCTGGCACATACAATTGAAAAATTTGCTAGCATGATTTCTTTGGTGCTTATTCTATCTCATCTATGTATAGCATAACTTTTCTAAATATAACAATACCTGCACCAACCATATTAAGATGAACACATAAACTATAATACCCATCCATCACAATACCTATCTCATCTATATAATATTTTATCTGTTTAGAAAAATTTTCGTTGTTTATGCGTAAATGGTTTTTCGTTGTTTATTTTGATATTATTTATTGTTTGATGTGCCATAATGAATTGGAGTTTTCTTTCTTGTAAGCTATGTTTTTTGTGAGATTATAATTATCTTGAGTTAGCCATTTATTGATTTCTTGTAAGCTATGTTTTTGGTAAAAATTTTCGAGCTTGTTGATTTTATTCAAAATTTTCCTTCTGCTCTTTTGCCAATTCACTTGTTTGTATCCCTTTAATATTTCATTTGCACGTCATATTTCTTGAAGAGAGAAGGATGGTGTGGTGTCACGTCCACAACTATCAATGTTAAGTTTTTAAATATAAAGCACTTTGCAGCTTGATATATATCAATTGTAGCTCTAATTGGATGTAACATAAGCACTTTGCAACCATAAAGTTTGGAGTTTGCTTTCTTGTGAGCTATGTTTTGTGTGAGATTATAATTATCTTGAGTTAGCCATTTATTGATTTCTTGTATGCATTTGAATTCTTGCAATTAATTCATTCTTTGTATTGCTGCTTATTGTGAGAAGTTGGGAATTCAATTAAATTGAGTGATAATGTATAATCTTATTTAGCATAATTGTTGTTGCTGATGGTATGCCATGTTTGTTTTCATTAGAACCTTCTCTTTTGCATTGCCAGATTGGATGTTCTATCTCGATTAAATGTCTATTTAATTCTACGAAAATTGTAGCAAAAAGAGTTGTTCGTAGCATGGACCAGAATACTGAAGTAGGAAGACAGGTGTTGGGACCAAATTGGTGTGAAATACAAGTTCTAGTTGTCCTAGAATGGGAAGAGTGCTTGATTAGGCCATATGATCTTTTATAAAGGTTTAAGGATGCACTTGGAAGAATGATAGCTTGACCTTGTTATCTGGTATGATATGTAACTTTTTAATTAATTACTATTTATTATATATATCTATCATGTTAGTGTCTTTTTAAACTAATATCAATTATATTTGCAATTAACAGTTAATGAAGTAGACTTCTCTACTAGGTGCTTTTGGAGTTTTGTGGCACAATAGCAAGGTAAATGCTAGTGTCTTTTTAAAACAATTATATTTGATGTTGTGGAGCTTTTCTAATTTATCATTTGGTAAATATTCACTAGTTCGAATTGAATTTTAATCTCTTTATTTTATGCTTCTTTAATTTTATTTTATTTATACAAATATATGAATTTTTATTGTAGGTGATAAGAATATTGGATTTTGTTTAAGATGTGCTGGTTGAAGAATGAAGATGCACCACAAGTTTGGTTACGAGACTTAATTTTTCACTAGTTCTTAAACTAAATACATTAGGTACATTTGTAATTGGTATATAAATATTTTTTGAGGTGATAAATTTATCAGCCTTCTGGATTGCAAAATTAATGATAATTATTGATTAGCACTTTAATTTCTATTTTAATACTTTTTATTTGTGTTTATTTTCATATATCATGAAAATATTGAAAATGAAGGACATATTTTATAATATATGACATTTTAAAAGTCATCATAAATAATTATTAATAATAATTGTTAATGTCCTTATAGACTAGTATAGAAGATATTTGTAAGTGTCACTACAAATTACATAATGGGGCATTTTAAATTAACCTTATAAATTATCATTAGTGACATTTTTTATTGTCACTATAAATAACATACAAGACACTTATAGTTGTCCTACTAAATAATTTTAAAGGACATATAAATTTGTCATCATTACTATAATAACAAGGCATGCATAAATGTCTTTACAAATCTTATAGTGACATTTTTTTTGTCACTATAACAATTATTTATGATATCAGTGGTGTGACTATTTTTATACTATAGTGACACTAAGAAATGTCATAAAGCTTTAGACGACATCACTATAGAGGACATTTTAACTTAATGTCACTATATCAAAAGTGTCAGTATGAGTAGTATATGATGACACTTTTAAATGTCACTAAAAGCATATATTCTTGTAGTGATTCCCGATCGATCGCGATTAACATTGTGGCCTCCGTCCGGCTCTGGTGGAGTTTAGACTGCTCTTTTCTTCGTAGACCCATCCCTGAAGCTCCTTGGTGACAGCGTTCACCTCCAAGCGTGGATTCTTTCGAGCGCTTCTCGCTTCAGACTTGACCATCTCTACATAGCATCGTCGAGCGGTAAGTTGATCGCCTTTGACTTCACCCACCCGGTCGTCCACCAGGAACTTGATCTTTTGGCAGTACATAGACACCATTGCCCGAAATGCATTGAGGGTCGGTCGGCCCAAGATGATCGATGTTGTAGGCTGATGGTGTGTCCACTACGATGAAGTTTGTGGTCCTGGTTCTCTTTAATGGCTCTTCACCGAGCAAAACGGTCAATCAGGCCTGTCAGTGCAGCAGTACTTCATTACTCGTGAAGCCGTACAACGGAGTCGTCATGAGCAACCGCTCACTTCGATCAATTTGTAACTGATCGAACGTCTTCTTGAAAATAATGTTCACCGAACTCCCTGTATCAACAAAAGTCCAGTGAATAGTGTAATTGACGATTACCGCTTCGATGATCAGCGCGTCATCATGAGAGATCTCTACTCCCTCCAAGTCATTGGGGTCAAAGCTGACCTGGGGCCCTTCGACCTTCTCCTTGCTGCATCCCACAACGTGGATCTCTAACTGTCGAGCGTATGACTTCCTAGCTCGGTTGGATGCACCGCCGGTTGACCCTCCGCGATCATGCCTATCTCTCCTCAGGAAGAGTTGTTCATGTTTTCTTCTTCTCGAGCGGAGTATCTGTTTCGCCCGGCCGGGACTCGAGAGGGGTCGGTGTCGTCCCTCCGTTGATGGTGATGGCGCTCGGACTACTTTCTTTCTTCCTCTCGTCATCCGATCGATCAATGCCTTTATCGCCGATCGGGAGAAGGAGATCAGTGATGATATTCGCGCAGAGTTGATCGACTTACAATTAGTGTCAGGTCGCGACAATCACGTGCGTTATGGGTCAGCGATTGGTGAAAGGAGCAGAACATGGGCGTCCACCCCTTGACTCTAGTCGTCTTCGGCTGTCCGGAGGCCACATGCTGTACGGCATGTGTCCTAGCCTCCTGATATAGCCGTGCTCCTTCGCCCCTTGACCCCTTTGACGGTTGATGGTTGCTTGTCGGACGCCGCTCGAGTGCTAGTGTGGGCTCGACAGGCATTTCATTCTTCCTTGTCGCTTGGGCTTCTTCCATATTTATGTACTCGTTGGCCTTTCTGAGCAGGTGGTCGAAGTCCCTGGGTGGCTTCCTGATGACCAATCGGAAGAAATCTCCTTTGGTGAGCCCCTGAGTGAAGTCATTCATCATGATCTCGGACAAGACCGAAGGGATGTCCATGGCCACTTGGTTGAAGCACTGAATGTACTCTTAAAGCGCTTCCTTGGGCCCTTGCTTCAGGGCGAAGAGGTTGACGCTCATCTTCTGGTAGCGCCGGATGCTGACGAAATTGTTAGGATGTATACTAAAAGCCTAGCTTTTTGTATGAACATTTATTTTGAAATGAGAATCACATTGGTCAAATGTCTGCATTTAGTTAAAATGCAGTTGTCCATTTAATTTATATTGTAAATAATATGGTGTGTGGTGTCACACAGAAGATCATGTTATCAGTACCTTATAAATTATAAATAGTAGCTCACAACCAAGATGGATTGGGGTAAGCCATTGGAATGATTGTAGTGCAATTTGTACTAGTTTATCTTGACTATAAAATTACACTAGTATATTATGTGTGTATTGAGCAGGACCATGTGAGGTTGTTTCTTTTTATACTAACTGTATAAAAGAACAAAATCTCTGTTATTATGGATGTGCGTACTCTTAATCCCGATATAATAACAAGCACATATACTTAGTATTTATTTCTTTAATTTATCAATGAGTGAGATTTATTCGTTAAATCAATAGGCCCGATAAGTTGGGAAATAATATTATTTAAATTGTGTATTGTTGATTATAGAAGGAAACTGTGTCATAGTTATCTAGGTTGATGATGCCCCTTGAGAAGCTTATAAGGATTATCATGTAAACCCTGCAGGTGGACTTAGTTCGGCATGATAATAAAGTTGAGTGATACTACTCTTGGAGCTAGATATTAATTAAGTGAGTTGTCAGTAACTCATTTAATTAATGGACATTCGATATCGTAAACATAGGGAGATTAATGCACTCATGATAAGAAGGAGCTCATAATGTAATATGGGATTAGTGCGACAATTCAATAATGACTCTTTAGTGGTATGAGTTGTTATTGATGAACTTAAGTTGGGTGTTCGGGTCGAACACATGAAGCTCAAGTCCATCAGGAGGTCAAAATCAATTCCTCCTCTAGGTCCCTTTTGTAGACTCTTATTAAAAGTTTTTTTATCCACCAAAGCCCAGCTTCTTACCCAAACTAGGGGTCGGCCACATCCTTGCTTGGTGCCCAAGCAAGGGGCTGGCCAAGCCCATCTTGGTATCCAAGATGTGGTCGGCCAAGCCTTGCTTAGTGACCAAGCAAGGGGTCGGCCACTAAAGAAATAAAAAGAGATATTTTAATTTTTTAAAATCTTTCCTTTTATAGCAATCTACAAAGGATTAAAAGAGAGATTTAATTTTAAAATATTTTCTATTTTGAATTCATCCACATGGTTTTAAAAGAGAGTTTTAAATTTTAAAATTTTTCCTTTTTTGTTGCCATCTATAATGGTTTAAAAAGAGAGATTTTAATTTTGATAAAATTTTCCTTTTTTGTAACCATGATTTAGAAGAGAAGTTTAATTTTAAAATCTTTCCTTTTTTAGACATCTACAATGTTTAAAAGAAAGAGATTTTAGGGAGTGTTTGGTTTAGGGGAATAGGAGTAAGGAATGGGAATGAGAATCATTGATTACCATTGTTAATGTTTGGATTATAGGAATAGGAATAAGGGAATGAATCCTTGAAATTGGGTAATAACTCATTCCCATGTACCTCCCTTTCAATGAGTCATTACCCTATTTTCATCAATCAAAATATTCTCTTATTCCAAAAATACCCTTGACCTAAAACTAAAATTTTCTCCCTTAATATCAAATATCAAAATTTATTTATTTTTTCTTCATATCACTTCTCTCTCCTTGTTCTCTCTCATCATATTTTCTCTCTCATCATTTTATCACACACTTTCTCTCTCCTATCACACTCTCTTTTCTCTTTTTTCTCATTACACTTTCTCTCTCATCATACTTTCTCTCTCCTCAATCTCTTCCATCACACTCTCTTCTTTTTTTCATCATACTTTCTCTCTCATGATACTTTCTCTTTCCTCAATATCTCTCATCACACTCTCTTTTCTCTTTTTTTTCTCATCACACTTTCGCTCTCATCACACTTTCTCTCTCCTCAATCTCTCTTGTCACACTCCCTCCTTTTTTTCCTCAACACACTTTCTCTCTCATCATACTTTCTCTCTCATCATCTCTCCCATCACACTCACTGTTCTCTTTTCTCTCATCATACTTTCTCTCTCCTCAATCTCTCTCATCACACACTCTCTCTCCCTTCATTTTTTCTCATTACATTTTCTATCTCTTCATCCTCTCCCATCATAATTTCTCTCACATCATATTTTATCTCTCATCATGCTCTCTTCTATCACACTCTCTTTTTTCATTTTCTCTCATCACACTTTTCTCTCTCTTCATTCTTTCTTATCACATTTTCTCTCTCATCATAATTCTCTCTCATCATTCTCTTTCATCATATTTTTCTCTCACATTCATCTTTTCTCACATCTATTTTTTTTCTCTTATTTTCCTTTAAGGGTAAAAAAGGAAATATTAATTTATTCCGATAGAAAATATGCAACTAACCAAACATTGCTTTTACCATGCTCATACTCATTCTCATTCCACAATACAATGATTCCCATTCCGATTCTCATTCCCATGCTCATACCAAACGCCCCCTTAATTTTTTAAACTTTCCTTTTGTAGCCATCACAATAGGAAATTTAAAAGAGAGAAATTTTAATTATTATTAAAATTTCCTTTTATGTCATGACCAAGGATTATAAAAGAGAGATAGAGGGTGCCTTATGGGAATAACACATCTCCATATTTCTCTTGTTCCCGTAGGGGCGAAACCTAAGCTTTCCCTCTTCTCTTTTCCTTGGTGGTCGGCCCTTCTCTCTTTCTCTTCTCCCTTTGTTTTCTTCTCTTAAGGCCGGCAGCACATCAAGCTCCATCTTTTTGTGGCTAGTTTGCTTGGAGGGGAAGAAGAAGAGAAGGAAGTTTCCTATTTTGGCATTCCTTCGGTGGCCGAAACTTGTAGGCAAAGAAGAAGGTTTGGGTGGATTTTGTCTTGGTAGATCGTCGCCCACACGATGTCTAAGAAGAGGAGAGGAATACAGCAGAAGATCAAGAGGTCTTTAGATACAAAGAAAGGTATAACTAGTTAATTGTTTCCGCGGTGTACTAGTTTAGTTTTTCTTTGTATGGATCCTGAAATACCAACACAAGAGGCAAGCGATTTTGTGTTTCGATTTTTTGCTTCGATTTTATGTTTCGATCTTGTGTTTCGATTGAGGTTTCTTTAGTTAAACCTAGTGTTTACTGTGAGGAGTTTAAATATTCAATTTCTTTGAAAAACTTTGTCTAGGAAGTGGTGGATGATCCCCTAACCAAGAAGGTCGAGTGTCTCGCCAACGACCTGGAAGCCAATCCTTGAAATAGATATTTAATCAACTTCTGTAATATGGTTTAACTTCTGATGAGCACATGGGTTGAATTTGGATTAATAATGTTAAGTTTTGTTTGCAATTCAAGTTTAACTTCTGAAGATCACATGGGATGAACTTGGATTAATAATGTTAAGTTTCGTTTGCAATCCAAGTTTAACTTATGAAAAAGCACATAGGTTGCTAGGAATAGTTCTGTGCTTGTACAAATTTTTGTACAGGGGGAACAGAATGGAATTCCGAGTAGCACCCATCAGAAATGATGTTGGAACGCAGCTCGAAAATCTTTAAAGCTTCGTATTGAGCCGTCTAGCAGTCTTCGAAACCATCTCTGCACCGACCCGGAGAGGGTTGTGTGGAAGACTCGACACTTTACCACATCTGTGTACTAGTGAATTGTGGCCACATTGTCAAACTTATCCAGATGATCGTCTGGATCAGTCGACCCATTGTACTCTCCAATCGCCAATGGAGTATAATGCCTCAATAGGGGGTCTTGCAAGATTTCCTCGGAGAACTGTCGGTTCATCCGTTCAGGCGACGCAGTGCCTCGGGGTGCCTTGTCTTTTCGTGCATCCCGAACGGGAGCGTCATCCGAGGATGATCCCCTCTTTTGGTTCGCTTGGGCTATCTCTAAGGGGGTTTGGAATAGGGCGCGGTGGAAGGGGATTGGCGCGGGCAGCGCTTCCCCTAGCGTACCGATCAACCTTCTATTCTGTCCCCATACAGAGAGCTGTTCTGCTCGGTCTTCTGCCCTGCTCGTCCTATAGCTGATGTCGCGGGTTGTGGCGCTAGCCGATCGGCTAACGCTTGTTGTTGTTGCTGCTTGATCATTTTTGCCGCTCGGGCTTGCACGATCATATCGAGCTCTTCTTGGGTGAGCGTCACAGTGGTTAGTCGTCCAGCGTCGTCCATCTTCTCGGCTCTGATGCAGGCAACGTTTCCACAAACAACGCCAAATATGATCTTGTCTGAAAGTCGATGAGATAGATGCTGGGGATATGACGCTCCCGCTGACCTCCTATAGACTTTGCTTCGACCTACAATACAAGTGGCGTCAGTGTCGTGCCAGGGAAGGGGTCCCCGGCGATGGCCCTCTGACGCTCAAGTCAGTCTCCGACGAAGAAGAAGAAGAAGCAAAGAACGAAGCAACAAGAAGACTGTAGCGCAACCGTAAAATATCGCATACCTTCGCCGATGCTTAGACCCCCCTTTATATAGAGCTCCTATAGCATGCAGGCATGCTTCCTAAGGTGGGCAAGTGTCTCTAAGTTTTTCTTGAAAAGACTCGTCAATAAAGTGTCTCTGACATAGTACCTTAGCAAGCCGAGGGAGTCCAATATCGGGTAAGTTGAATGTGATTATGTCATGTCTAATTTGCTATGTCTGCTCATGCTATGTTGATATACAAGTTTATGCTTAAACTTATGTTATGAATTTGCACGTAAGTTTATGTTCATGTTCTTCGTATGTATGATTATGATACCTTAAAATAATAATGATAATGATAAAGATTTAATAAGGATACCGTAAGGGAAAAGGCCCCAGAGGGACCCCGTTTAAGAGATAAAGCCCCAGAGGGAGCCTAATATCGGGTAGGTTGACTATAACAAAGTGATAATGATAATAATAAAGATTAAATGAGGATATCGTGAGGGAAAAGACCCCTAGAGGGAGCCCAATATCGGGTAAGTTGACTGTGATGAAATAATTATGATAATAATTTATGGGAATACTGTGAGAGAGAAGGCCCTAGAGGGAGCCCATGCCAACACTAAATTTTCATAGGCCACGGCCCAATGACAAACGGGTTGTTGGAGACCCCGCTAACTATAGGCCAAGACATAGTAATGGAAAAGTGGTTGTTGATGTCCCGCCGCCTGGTACCATGATTTTACAGCTGAGATTGATCAATCGATCATATGATGATAGTTAGTCACTTTCAACGATCCTTACCTTAAAAAGATTTTATGATAAATTATGCTTATGTTATGCTTATGTACATACTCATGATTATGTTTGTTCGTATGATTATGTTTATGCTTATGTACATGCTCATATTTATGTCTGATCGTATGATTATATTTATGCTTATGTACATGCTCATCATTATGTTTGTTCAGATGCTTATGTTATGCTTATATACATGATCATGATTATGTCTGTGTGTTTATGCTTATGTACATACTCATGATTATGTTTGTTCATATGCTTATGTTATGCTTATATATATGGTTATGATTATGTATGTGTGTTTATGCTTTATGTACATTCTCATGATTATGTTTGTTCATATGCTTATGTTTATGCTTATGTTATGCTTATATACATGCTCATGATTATGTCTGTATATTATGCTTATGTGCATACTCATGATTATGTTTGTTCGTATGTTTATGTTTATGCTTATATTATGTTTACATATATGTTTATGATTATATTTGTTCGTATGCTTATATTTATTTCTACGTTATGTTGATGTATATGCTTATGATTATGTTTGTTCGTATGCTTATATTTATTTCTACGTTATGTTGATGTATATGCTTATGATTATGTTTGTTCGTATGCTTATATTTATGCCCTCATGCTTATGTTGATGTTTATGCGTATGTTCATGGTATGTTAGTAGGAGGGTCCCTAGTTACCTAGAACATGATTTCCCTTAGTACACTAGATTATATGTGCTAATTGTTGCATGACATAATTTTGAATATGTTGAGTTTCTCGACTCACAGACTTTAACCCTTTTTTTCAGACAATGGAACAAATGAGACGGGAGATATTGACTAGTGAACCAACTCAGAACAATGACAGTATAATCCAAAGATCCTCCAGTTTAATTTGTGCATTTAACTATCTTATTTTTCTAACCGTATAATTTTATTTAAATTAAGAAATTGCTATGGAAGCATGAGCAAGTGACAATCACAGTTACATTTATGAATGGTAAAACAAAAAGGAAAACCTAGGAATGTTGCACATGGCATGTGTGGTTAATTGAAATCGGGATTGTATTATATGATACTTTTGCATGTTAATTGTATAATATTTTTTATTAGAAATTAATTATATTTATTTCAATGTTATTTGTGTCTTACTTTTACATTAAAAAGTGTTTGTTTTAAATATTTTGAATTTGTTTGAAAGGTGTGATTGTTTATTATGTAAATGAGGGATATAAAAAATATAATATAATATAAATTTAGTGATAAATTTAAAAATAAATTTATATACGAATTTATAAATAGATTTATAAATATATTAAAATTATATTTATTATTTAATTTGAGATGGATTAATGATGAATCTAAAATAAAATTAGAAACATAATTTATATTTGAAATTTAAAATAAATATATTTGGTAAAATTAAAAATAAATTTATAAATAATTTTTTAATTATTTTTTAAATTAGTGACGGAATATTTCCGTCTTAAAATTAGTCATGGAACTTTCATTAACGAATTTTTGAGATAAAATATTCTATCTCAAATATTATTTAGAGAGAGAAAAATAATTTTTAGAGATAAAATTTTTCATCTCTGAAGTCATGTTTTTTTGTAGTTGTCGTAATTGCTATAATATGAATATTAAATAAGTTGAATCTACATTGTAGCCATTATAATTTTGTAATTGCTATAATATGAATGTTAGATGAATATATTAATCTATATTATAGTAGTTATAAAATTATATGTGTTATAACGTAAATATTTTTAAATACGTGTTATAATAGTTATTAAATTGGAGTTACTATAATATGCTTAACAATTATAATTTTATTGTTATTGTAACAGGTCTCTTTTACGATTTTGATTGAAAATATAGACGAAACATAATAATAAAAATAATAAAACAGAATAGTTGAGTAATTATTCCGCTGTGATCATGGAATGAGTTTTTTATTGCAAAAATTAAAATGCGATAGGCCTTGTGATTCCACCAAAATAAAAAAGTTTTTTTTAAAACTTTTGCACTTTAATAATTGTAGTTGTCCTTATCCAAAATAAATTCAATCCACATCGAGGTACACTTTGCCTTCCCCCATGCAAAAAAATATAATTTTTAAGCCGACGATCAGTGGGCAGACTAAATACCAATTCAACACACGCTTTTGCGACACATCAGCAGAAAGTCTACTTGCAGTTGCACAAACACCGCCCACTCGTATGACTCCACGTCACGCGTCACGCGCAACCCAATTACGTTCGGCAATGTCCTCCAGCTCGATGTCCTATTCAATTCGTCTGATCGGAATCGCGATAAGATGCTGACGTGTTACGATGCCGCGAGATTCTTTATTCGACCGCCTTGTAATTTAAGTATAATAACGTAATTAATTATACTCTTCAAAATATGAACTAAGAAATTACATATTAGGTGATTACAGAAAAAAAAAAAAAATACACACACGCAATAATTTGGATGTGTTTTAAGTTTTATCATACGAATCGCCAGCTATTTGTCCACCCCACATCACTGCATCGAACTTTGTCGAATGGGCGTGCATTATATGACGATATATATATAATATACATGCACGATCCGACCAATTGTTTATTCGGCATTATTTGTTATTATTATGGTAGAGACTGCAATAATGTCGCCCTTTTCGACTTTGAATATTAATCTCTAGGGCACGCTGAAAAAGGAGGGGGTCCAACCGCCCAAGTGAAGTGAGTAGCTAGCTGTAATGAAATGCCTGTGGCAGGAGATAATCCTAATCCTAATCTTAATTAAAGATTACTCTTTTAATTGAATTCCATAAGACAACAAGGCGGGGATAAGCTTGCCGCCTCTCGAGGAAGTGGAGTGGTTGTCACATCGATTCGTGGAGGTGGCGGAGCAGCTTAATTAAGATGCGGAATTAGTTAATAATTAATCAATTAAATAATTAATTGTTGCTGTAAGGATGTCCTCTCGTGGATTGATTCACCTCCGGCTCTTTGAATATTATTTTCAATGGTATCTCTTTTCTTGTATCGGCTAAATTTCAAAATTATTTGGCCTTTACAGCCTCTATGCTCCGTTGCTGCTCCGATCACCTGGGTAATTACGACCAATCGAAATAGGACTCAGTCGAACCCAATTTTCGACCTTCTCCTCGAGCAGGCTTCCGCTCCGGCTTCTCGTCCCTCGAACGTCGCGCGTATTTTTCTCGTCCATAGGTGTACTCTTCCGTAGCTTCTCGTCCCTCGAACGCTCCAAGCCCATCGGCTCTCTCTCTACCGTCCTTCTCGTTAGTCGCGTCTTCTACTCGACTTTCTGTGCTCCTTCACACTTAGACACAGGGATCAAAACCAAACAAGACCTAACCTAACTTAGTTGATCATATCAAAAAAACCATAGGATTTAACAATCTCCCTCTTTTTGATATACATCAACCCAAATTCAAGTTAAGATAATAACAAACAAGTAGTAATAAAAGAATTTGTAAATAAAATATTTTAAGTATAAAGTTTGCAATAAAAGGAATTGCAACACTAAGTATGAAGTAAACTAATTTAACAAAATTCAAACTTATAAAATAGAGTTAGCAAAAATTCAGAATTTTGATAAAATCCTAACTTCCCCTAAACTTATACATATTCCCCCCCCCCCCCCCTTTTTCTTTTATCACATTAAAAAGAGGGTAATTTTTTAAAAATATCTAAGTTATAAAGTTTTCGAATAATTGACAAACATCGAAAACAATATCTTAATTAATTGCACAAGCTTATCAGTTGTCAATTAAATATTCAGTTCAATAATCGGCTTCTAGGCTGTAGCGAGGCACTAGGCCTTCTTGGTTATTGGATCATCAACCACTTCTAGACAAAGTCTTTTAAAAAATTTAAACATTTAATTTTTCTGAAAGCCTTAAATTAAAAAAGAATTTAATCTAAGTAAGACTTTGAAACCCAATATAGGTTTCTTCCTACTGGGTTAATTAAGAATTTAGGGGGTACATATCCTCTAAGAATTTTTCTTATTTGTCCCTGGTGATGTCTAATATACCAATTTAATCTACTATAAATTATAAGTTTTGATTTTTGAAAGTTATTTTGTTTCAAGCATGCATGGTCATTTTTCAATTTTTCGATTTCTATTTTTAATTTTAGATTATCATACAATTCTAGAGGGCATGCCTTTGCTAAGTTCAATTTTAACTCAGTATTTTACTTTTCTAATTTCACTAGATCTTTAGTAAGAATTTTAATAAAATTAAAGGATTGCTTGGGAGATAGAGCGCGTACCTCACTTACCTCAATTTATGATGCTCTCCTTTCATCGCTGCTTTCTTCCGATGATCCTCCCCCTTCATCTATGCTCATCTCTGAGCTGATCTCATCTTCTTCTTGATGGATTGTCGTTAGGGCTAGTCCGACATATGCTTTGATTTCAGATTCGGAGGATGATGACTTGTCCCACGTGACTTTGAGATTATGTTTGGGCTGAGCTGGCTTCTTATTCTTTTCCTTGTCTTTGTTCTTTAGTTTCGAGCAGTTATCTTTGATGTGCCCTTCTTCGTTGCAATTGTAGCATCGGACGATCCTAGCTTCTATTTCGAAGATGTTTTCTCATCTACGATTTAAATTTATTAGATTTAATAAATTTATTGAACTTTCTTACCATAAGAGTCGCTTCGACTTCATCGATGGATGCTTCGAAGTCTTGATCTTCCATCTTTGCTTTTAGGGCAATATTGAGATTTGTCTTTTCTATTTCTTTACTATATGCAATTCGAGATTCGTGAAGTTCAAAAGTGGAAAACAAGTTGTCTAGCGTACTTACCTCAAGATCCTTAAAGATGTAGTATGCATCTACTAAGGATGTCTATTCTGAAGTTCTTGGGAAGGCATTGAGCGCATACCGGATTGAATCTATGTTT
This sequence comes from Zingiber officinale, assembly GCF_018446385.1. NCBI lineage: Eukaryota > Viridiplantae > Streptophyta > Magnoliopsida > Zingiberales > Zingiberaceae > Zingiber > Zingiber officinale. The sequence goes on from NC_056004.1 coordinate 27,052,597, forward strand.
GTTATCAATTCTCCGAGATTGTTTAAATGAGTAATCAGTTCCTTGATTCATGCTTCGAGTTGCGATACCTTTTCTCCATTGTTCATTCTCAGGGTTGTTAGCTGGGTTCGGAGTATATCTCGCCTTGCTAACTTTGCTTCCGATGTGCCTTCGTGAAATTCTAGAAACTTCTCCCAAAGATCTTTGGTAGAGTTGTAGCTGCCGATTCGATTGACCTCCTGGGCGGAAGGACGTTGAGCAGATGGAACTCTGCTTTACTGTTCGCCACAAAGTCCGCTTGCTTCTTCTTCGTCCACTGATATTCTTCTTTCTTGGCTCCATGCTGATCTGAATGTGCTACAAAACTGTATTTCATTATTAACAGAATTTCGAAATCTGTTTTGAAGAATACCTCCATCGGACGTTTCCATTGTACGAAGCCTCCCTCGAATTTTGGTGAGTGAATGTTTGTGTCGGTCATCATCTTGATCTTGATGCTTCAGTCGACAGTTAGTCCTTCTGAGGTGGTTGGGCTCTGATACCACTTATTGGCGCAGCGGCGGGGTCGGTCAGAGAGCGCAGCGTCTGTAAAAGAAAAATATTTTCTCTGTTTTTCTAACTAAGATTAGTAGCACTATCACAATAATTATAATCTTAAAAATGAACAACTAATAAAAAAAAGAGGTAAACATATTTGACTTGGTTACAACCTAGGTGGTTGTTAATCCAAGACGGTTGCAAAGCTCTACTAGAAATATCTCCTTTGTGTAGGTGGAGAAACCTCTTACACTCTTTGAAAAGCTCAGAAAATCTCTAGAAAATGATTACAGTAGTTGTTCTCAAGTTGTTCTTGATTTCCTAGGTTCAGGGGTCTTTTTATAGCCCCTGAAAAATCTCATCCGAAGCTTGAGGGCGCCTCCAAAGGCTTGGAAGGTGCCTCCAGCGTGACGCAGTGGATAAAACTTTATTCACTGCAAACGGCTAGTTTGGCTAGGTCGAGGGCGCCCTCCATACTCATGGAGGGCGCCTTCCATGCTTATGGAGGGCGCCCTCCGCCTGCAGATGGCGGAGGCGCTGGCGCGCCTCGGAGGTGCTGGCGCGCCTCGGAGGCGCCCTCTATTCCCATAGAGGGCGCCTTCAGCATCCTTTACAACCTCTCTATGCTCCGTTGCTGCTCCGATCGCCTGGGTGATTGCAGTCAATCGAAATAGGGCTCAACCAAACCCAATTTCCGACCTTCTCCTCGAGCAGGCTCCCGCTCCGACTTCTCATCCCTCGAACGTCGTGCACATTATTCTCGTCCACTGGTGTACTCTTCCGCAGCTTCTCGTCCCTCGGACGCACCGAGCCCGTCGGCTCTCTCCCATGTCGTTCTTCTCATTAGCCGCGTCTTCTACTCGACTTCCTGTGATCTTAAACTCCTGTACACTTAGACATAGAGATCAAAACCAAACATGACCTAACCTAACTTAGTTGATCACATCAAAATAACCACGAGATCCAACACATTAAAGTTGCGTTGATTTTTGAAATACAATACTACATTAAAGCACTATTATTTAAAAACCAATATTACAATAATATTGTTTAAATACTATATTGATTTATGGGAGAAGTAAATGAAAAATAAATGTATCTTCTGCAAAATCTGAAAGTTAGATACTTTTAGAAATTTTATAATTTTAAATACGTCCTTGATTAATTGTTTCTTAAACTATGATTATGTGTAATTAAGTTTTTGCGATGGTTTGATTTCTTTGCTAATGACACTGATATAAGAAATAGAGCATATTAATGCAAATAATTAAAATCAAACCCCGCCTAAACTAATAATATTTCAAATGTTTTATAATCGATTAAATATAATATATTAGTGTCAATAACTAGGAAATAATAAAATCTGATTAAATAAATATTTTAAATGCTTTCCTAATATAGTTAAGTTTTTTTTATGGTCGTTTGATTTCTTGACTTCCGCCCAAAAAGACCAAGAGGAAAGGATGAATTATATGAGAATTAAGATTTTTCTCTTTATTTATTTAATATAAAAATAATCTATAGATAAATTTAGAACTCATTTATAAATTATTTTTCGACTATTTAAAATGGAATGGATTGAATTTTTTTCGTTTCCTGTTCAAGTAAGGATGCCAATTTTCCCTAGACTCATGATAAAAATAAAAAATATGGTGAGTTTGGAAAGTGTTTTAAATCCCCGTAGATAAATAAGGTAAGTATGGGATGCTATCCACATCCGAATCCATCATATAAAGTTTAATATTATTAAATAATGTTATTCTATATATGTATTTATTAATTAATGTTACTATTTATTTTTGTATTAGTGAAGCATGGTAGATTGAATTTTAAATCATGAATTTTTACTAGATCCAATCCCTATTATATTAGAAAGATTGTGCGTCTATGTTATATCTTGAGGATTGAATTCTTGTTTTAATATTTTTACGAAAGAGGTTGAAAAATTAAACCTTTTTATTAAGTTTGATAATAAATATTTTAAATCGGAGATGGGAATAAGGATAGAGATGAGAATAGAGATTTAATTCCTACCGAATCGGGGGATGAGGAGTCCCTCATTAGACATCGCGGATGAGGGCGAGAATGTAATTAGGAGACGGAGATTGGATGACAAATCTCGCCCCAGCTCCATTACCATTTCCTGTTTCAAGTGATCCAGCCAATAGGAGGAACTGGTTCGGCCGATCATAGTTCCACTTAACTTACCACTGGCGTCAAGTCACCGGCTGGCACCGACACCTGTCCCATCTCTAAACAGCTGCCCCTCTTGCATTCTCTATAAATTCACGTGAAAAGGGCAGGCGTGTCTGATCTCCCCGGCCTCGACCTTTCGTATCGCCACCGTCTCTCTCTATCCACCGGCCCATCTTGCAGCAAAAGCCACCAAATCGATCGCCGTCCCTCCTTTCTCCCCAGTGTTCTATACCATCAAAAGGGAAAGGTTAACGGAGAAAGGAGCGAACAGCGGGAGGTGCAGGACAACGGAGGTTTGCTGCATGTCAGATCGTGGCATCGGCGGTGAGGGTTATTACGGCGGATTCGGTGAGCTAGTTAATCCCCTGCAATGGCCACAACTGAGGAAAAAACGGCGCCCTGCTGTGCCCCGCGTCTCCTCCCTATCAAACCCGGCGCTTCGGCCGTTGCCTCCAAGGCGGGATGGATAGCGGAGGATGGAACTAAGAGATCCGCTGCCGTAGCAGTAAGCGCCACGACGGCCATGACCTCGCTCATCGACCCTGTCGAGGATATCGAGGATCCGTATGCTGCAAAGGCTTCTGCCAAGGGTATCTATCCTTCACCCTTTTACTTCCAGTCATCATCTTGTTTATATGCGATGTTTGTATCGTTTTGTATTATGGATCATGTTTTTGTCGGGGTTATCGATGCTATACATTGTTGCCATGCTACTGATCGGGCTTTACGAATTTTGGAGGACAGAGGATAAAGACTTTAATGTGAGTAACATAGAAAATAAGTCAAGCACCAAACAAGTTAATCCAATCTTTTCTTTGCAGGTTTACTATGTAATGTTTGCCAAGGCACGCAATGAGATGGGAAAATAATAAAAAAAGATGTCTATGATAAGAATCTTGATATAATAAAAATATGGATAAGGCAATGCCTGAAATGTTTTTTATTGAAAAAGGTATTATGGACACATGTTGCTTAACTAATGTTTCGCAAGGTATTTAGGGAAATAGTTAATAAATGTTCTCCTTGATATTGATTTGGTAAAGGAAACTAGCTATTGCCTGACATATACTTTCTCTCCTGCTAGAGTACTGTGGTTGTGAAATTCACCTGCATTTATGCTAGCAATGGATTAGTTTTCCAGCTAGGCACATTGATATAGAACAAGTTGAGCAATAAGTACGGAATCTTAGAATTAAAATAATTGTGGGATCTAGCAAGGAATTTTACCAAAGCATTTAAGTAACGTTATGAGATTGATCAACTTGTTATGTTGTGTCACATGGGTGGTTTGAACCAATCCATTGTTGATTTGCCAAACTCCACAGTATTCATCAAATCCCAGCAGTAATTTTGTTCCCAAGTGAAGTTCCACTACTTCACAATGTGAACTTTACAGTAAGTTTTCAAATGCATATTTCAATCAAGATTCAAACCAATTTCAAAATCAAGTGGCCTGACCAGCTCAGATCTGATAAGCCATATGATGCTTCAATGGGCTTGTTTAGTTCAACCTTATAAATTCCTGTACTTTTTTTCATTTTATTCATGCACTTGACCTGAAGCAGCATATGAATCTCTATACTCCAAAATGTCCCATGTCCAGTAAATCAAGGTGTGTTTCTTTTCTGTCTCAAGGCCACAATCAGGTGTTGGTCATGAGTAGAATACATGTAGGTGACCTTGTTGCGCTAGATACCAGGAAGTCAACCAGAGATAAATAGTGGGGGCACCAAACTGTTACCAATCTTGGATAGATATGTTGAAGAGGAGGTTCGAAAAAAAAGAACTTGGATAACCAGCTCCACTATTTTTGTGTTGATTACCACATATATAATCACATAATAGATAAGAAGGCAGGAAGGATGGATAAATGTGAAGGTATAAGCAGGATAAATATGAGCTTCACACTTGCCGTGGATAATGGATAAATCACCACCAGTGGCCTCTTGCTTGATATGGTATCCTCACACCAGCAATGTAGAATGAGAGGGGCTACTCAATACAAATCATCATCCACAATCATAATGAAGAAACCCATTTACAGGGTTCCATTTTACTATCAAAATTCCATATCTTTTAACTTTGCAAAATCTCCTAATTAAATTAAAATTTCGAGTCACTAATCCTATTACTTAAAAAAATCAACTCATTTGGGCCTATAAGCAAATCTAGAGAATTAAGAACCAAAATAAACGTTAGAGAACAATTAAAAATGTAAAATTGACAATTCAGTTCATTTTAGTGTTGCAGCTTGGTGGGCTAGTTCAATTGTCAAACCTCATAACACATCATGAATCATGATACACAAAGGCTCTTCTCTGGCCTTTGGCGTATCAATTTCTTCATTTCCTGGACTCTTTGTAATGGAGATTGTATTAATTCTCATGACAAAAATTCTGCTCTAGCTTCTATTTTCTATTTCCTATTCATGCTATGTTGAATTTTGCTCTGCACATTCATTAGTCTTGCTTTACTTGATTCTGATGTCTGATGTTTCACACAAGGGACCCCCATAATGATGAGGGCTCAGTCAAGACACCCTCTTGATCCATTATCTGCTGCTGAAATCTCTGTTGCAATAGCAACTGTTAGGGCTGCTGGTGCAACCCCTGAGGTTTGATACTGTACTCTGTTGATGCTCGCCAGACTTTTGCTATAATTTTTTCTTTGTTTGATAAAATTTGATTACTTTTGTGCTACTTAGTATTATCTCATTGCAGGTCAGAGATAGTATGAGGTTTGTTGAAGTTGTTCTATTGGAGCCTGAGAAAAGTATTGTGGCACTAGCTGATGCCTACTTTTTCCCCCCTTTCCAACCATCTCTACTTCCCAGAGCAAAAGGTGCTCCTGTCATCCCAAGCAAGCTTCCTCCTAGGAGGGCTCGGCTTATTGTCTATAACAAAAAGTCAAATGAAACCAGCATCTGGGTTGTTGAACTATCTGAAGTCCATGCTGCTACTCGTGGTGGTCATCATAGAGGGAGAGTCATCTCGTCTGAAGTTGTTCCTGATGTACAGCCTCCCCTGGTATGTGCTCACGCAGAAGTTAATTGTGTTAGTATACATCCATAGAAATAACCAGGTTGAGGGCCTCCTTGGTTTTGTTGTGAACAAAATCTTTGTTCCACCTCAGCATCTAATTTCAGTTTATTTTCCAAATTTGTGTCCAATTATTTTTCTCCCTTTGAAGAAGAAAAGTGCTATTAACTGTTGCATTCTTGTAAACATCTTGCTGCTAGTATTTACTGAAGTGTATCAGCTCAGTTCCTTCAGTTGATTGTTTAAATATTTTTATTTTATGTTATTCTCTTAACCTGTTAATGCATACATAAGAGCTACTCTGTTTGATATGTGTAAACAGAAATTGGTTTGGTATGACGACTCTTTTTTGCTAACCAATTCTGCAATTTTGACATTTTTAGTCTTCTGGTACCTTCCATTGACACTAGTATTGGCAACAGGCTTGTTCCTCAGTCACTGGTTATGACTTATGAGCACAATATATTTTAATCATTTCTCTTACCTCTCAACTTCAGGATGCTATAGAATATGCGGAATGTGAAGCTGCTGTTAAGAGCTATCCTCCATTCATTGAAGCTATGAGAAAGAGAGGAGTAGATGATATGGATCTTGTAATGGTTGATACATGGTATGCTGTTCTTGTTCTAGTTAAACCTCCTTTTAGTGCCCAGCTAGTAGAATTGTTCTTTTATATATGAGTTCTTTATATGGCATTCACATTTGCTAGGTGTGCTGGTTATCATAGTGATGTTGATGCTCCTAGCCGTAGACTTGCAAAACCACTAATTTTTTGCCGAACTGAAAGTGATTGCCCCATGGAGAATGGTTATGCACGTCCTGTTGAAGGCATCTATATTCTTGTTGATATACCGAACAATGTGATAATTGAGTTTGAAGATAGAAAATTAGTACCTCTGCCTCCAGCAGATCCATTGAGAAACTACACGGCGGGAGAAACTCGTGGAGGTGTTGACAGAAGTGATGTGAAACCCCTGCAAATTATTCAGCCTGAGGGGCCAAGTTTCCGCGTAAATGGGTATTTTGTGGAATGGCAAAAGGTATTAAGTCTTTCGTAGCATCTTTTGGTTTAGTCTTTGTGAAATCTATCAAATACAAATTTCTTGCATTTCTGCTTACCAGTGGAGCTTCCGTATTGGTTTCACACCAAGGGAGGGCTTAGTAATGTACTCTGTAGCATACATTGATGGCACTCGGGGTAGGAGACCTATTGCACATAGATTGAGTTTTGTTGAGATGGTAGTTCCATATGGAGATCCAAATGAGCCGCATTACCGCAAGAATGCATTTGATGCTGGTGAAGATGGTCTTGGGAAAAATGCTCACTCTCTTAAAAGGGTAGATTTTCTATTTTTGAAATGTTTGTTTCTGCTTTCATCATCCACCATTTTTTCTTTGTTTTTATTTTCTGTTAATTGTTTAACAACCATTGATGATCCAGGGTTGTGATTGCTTGGGTTACATCAAATACTTTGATGCTCATTTTACTAACTATACTGGCGGTGTTGAGACCATTGAAAATTGTGTCTGTTTGCATGAGGAGGACCATGGAATCTTATGGAAACATCAAGATTGGCGAACAGGCTTAGCAGAAGTTAGGCGATCGAGGAGGTTAACTGTTTCTTTCATATGTACTGTTGCTAACTATGAATATGGTTTTTTCTGGCACTTCTATCAGGTACGTTCCATAAGGAAATATGCTGTATATGCGCATTATCTTTTCATGTTTTATTCTATATTTTACTACTTTTTCCCCTTTGTCTAGAGTAAGTATTTCTGCTAAAAGTTTATTGGAGTCCTAATCAGGTTCATAGTTGTTGTGATGCCTGCCAACCTTTATTGTTGAAATTGAAGTTATTCTTCATTATAGCTATTCTTATTGCATGTTTCTAGCTTCTTTGTCTTAAAATGATATGTTTTGTCGATCATCAATAGTATCTTGAGCAGCAGTTATTACTCATTACTTACCCCTATTCCTCCTTGGTAATTTTCTTCTCTGCCAAGGATCAACATGAAAACATTGTATATACATATGAAAGTATTATATATATTCATTTACAAAAGGCATGTGAGAAAACTAAGGTTTTTTTTGCCACTGAGAATGATAGGATTTAGCTATTCCTACTGAGATAGGTGCTTCATTAAAGCTCTTAACAGAACTAAATGACTTAAGGGCTTCTGTTTGTAAAAAGTACATCATTCTAATGCATGTTAAATGAATTTTTTATTTGATTTACATGGTAGTATGTGATGGATTCATGTGATAACAGGTTTTAGATACAATTCAGGATGAATAAACAGGGAACTAATTGAAAAACGGACTGAAATTTGGTGCAGGATAGCAATGAAGTTCTGCACTTATAGAGATGCAGTGCAGCAGGACGTAGGCCTGCACTGGTCTATTAGAAGAGACAGATTTCTATGGCTATAAAATTAGGTTTTTGGGATTCTGGGGGTTTCTAATTTGAATTTAGGCAGTTTGTTGTCTTATGCATTTGATTTTGCGGTAATTCTGGTCTGTACACCTTAGTCAACTACTGTTACATGAATGCAGGATGGTAAAATTGAAGCTGAAGTAAAATTGACTGGTATATTAAGCTTGGGAGCTTTGCAACCTGGCGAATCTAGAAAATATGGGACAACCATTGCCCCTGGGTTGTATGCACCAGTTCATCAACATTTCTTTGTTGCTCGTATGGATATGGCTGTTGATTGCAAACCTACTGAAGCATTTAATCAGGTTTGTTTTATTGATTGAATTTTCATTTGCATTGCCAAAAAATTATAAGGTTGAATCCCATGTCTAGTAGGTTGCTTAGCACATATGATAGCCAAATCATATCCAAGGAAATACCATATTATTTCATGAACTGTCCATGTACATCCAACATATTGCAAGTCTTTTTCAATTTTTTCCGTGGGGAAGAGGTATTGGTTAATAGGTTAACAAGACGGTGCTATATTCTTTTTCCTTTAGGTGGTTGAGGTGAATGTTAAAGTTGAAGAGCCAGGCCAAAACAACATTCATAACAATGCTTTTTATGCTGAAGAAAAGCTTCTAAAATCAGAACTGGAGGCTATGCGGGATTGTGATTCTTTATCTGCACGCCATTGGATTGTAAGGGCCATATTGTTTTCTCACAAGCTTCTCATTCTTCTGATTTTTTATGTGGATAGTACAACATATTCATATCAGCCTGTATTACATATTGCATGATCTTATTTTAGTGAAGGACAACATTCTGTATGCAAGCCTTGTTGCCTGATAAGATTGGGGTGTTGAATTAACTTATAGCCTTGTCCCTTCCTAGTCTCCTAGTTGATAATCTCATGATTTACTTTTTTCATCCTTGTATATTGGGTGAGATTGAGTTAGATTGGCCGGTTATTTAGTCATTTCTTATTGCTAATTTTGCAATTCTTGAGCATGTGGTGTATCCCTTAGGTGATATTTTTCTTTTCACCATCCTATCACTTTTTTTTCTTTAAATATAAACAATTTTACTGATAAAACCTTTAATGATTTCCAGATACGGAACACAAGAAATGTAAATCGAACAGGCCAACCTACAGGCTATAAGCTTGTGCCTGGTCTGAATTGCCTCCCATTAGCTGGTCCAGAAGCAAAGTTTTTGAGAAGAGCTGCCTTCTTAAAGCATAATTTATGGGTCACACCTTATAATCGTGATGAGATGTTTCCTGGAGGAGAGTTTCCCAATCAAAATCCACGCGTAAATGAGGGATTGGCAACATGGGTTAAGAAGAATAGGTCCCTTGAGGAAACTGACATCGTCTTATGGTTAGTTTCTGGAACTGTCTCTAAATTTAATACTTCATATAGTCATCTAGTGTCTATCCTCATCTGAATACTTGTCATACATGTGCATAGTACTTTTTGACCTGTCTCAGGTTGATTCCCTTAAAACTTTTGAAGCTCGTGTTTCTCAATCATTTTATCCGGGCTTCAACTATCATCCAGTTTTTATTCTTGATCAGTTGTTTTCTTATTCGTGGTCTTCAATTGCAGGTATGTGTTTGGTGTCACTCACATACCCAGGTTGGAGGATTGGCCTGTCATGCCTGTGGAAAGGATAGGCTTTATGCTCATGGTATTTTTTGTTCATTTGCATGACTTTAGATCTGTTTTGTTGAGCTGGTATGTTTCCTCCTTGTATGACTGCATAATCATTGTTATATATAGTAATTGGAAATCCTTACTGCAGATGTTCTAAAGATTTGAAGTCCTTAATTCTCACGCCCTATGTGGCTATCAGTCTAATTATTTGAGATTTGCTAAATACCAACGCTGACAATCAACAAGCTTTCCCAACAGTTACAATCTTATTTGAAACCATATTATGGTAGTCTGGCCTAGACCTTGAATTTAATAACAGAATATTATAAAAAAAAAAAAAAATAATAATTAGAAAATCTGAAATATTAAAATAATAATTAACTACTTTAATCTAATTTAATATGATTTTAAAATTGTTTTAGAGATAAAAAAGCAATATGTGAATGATCCTGTCCGAAAGCAGTGAAGATAGCTAGCTGGGGATGTGGCTCAGTTGACAGTGTGAAGACTCCGCTCCACTCTACAAAACCAAGAATGTTAGTGCCGGGCTAGGGAAAGGGTCCCGGCGTTGGCCCTCGCTTAAATCAGTCACCGAAATAGTAGAAAGACGACAAAGAGAACTGTAATAACAACAGGAGTCTACTCACAAATAACGCATACCTCCGCTGGTGTATGGACCCCCCCACATATAGTACTCCAATAGCAGACATGCACACTCCTCAAGGCACGTGCACGTTTTCCCAACTGTCCTATGAAAAGATATGTCAAAAAAATGTCTTTGACATCATTCCTTAATAGAGCGTGCAAATTCCTGACATGGCAGTGGAAGTTTCCGTCGTACGATTTGCCTGTTGACCTTGCTCTACTGTCAACGACACCAACTTCCAAAAGAATACAATGAGCTAAGCAAGGGGTCCCACTGTTTGGCCGAGCGGGGGTGCCGCTCGGCCGGGATTCCCTGCCATGTCGATCTCAGTTGTTCTTCTCCATTGTCACTCGGCTCGATAGGTTGTTCCTCGCACGACCGGACATGCGGTCCGGTTGTACTAGCCCTTGTAGGGTCGTCCCAGTCGTGAGCATCTAATGTCCTCTCTATAGTCGTCCTGATCGGACGAGCGATCTGCTCAGATGATCCTCCAAGTCAATCAAACCCTTCAGGCCCGCTAGGCTCGTTGCCACCAACTCGGCTAACTTTGGTGACCTAACAATTCTATACCTTTGACGAGATCAAATCCTCTGTCCCCAGATTCTTGTGTCCCCGTGTCTCATCGTCGATCGAACGGATTAAATCACATTTCAAGGATGCAGTGCACATCACAAGGCTGTTTAACCCATCCGATCGACAATGAGACACGGGGACACGAGAATCTGGGGACAAAGGATTTGATTTCGCCTTTGACCACCTAGACCTCGACCGCCACGTCGGCTACTTGACATACCTTTGACTCGTCCTTGGTGGACTCCCTTTACTACTGCATCAGTGAATATTTTATAGAAAAATTTAGAATATTGTTTATGGGCTTATGCCCAACACATGTGAGCTGAAGAGTTGCACTCAGACCCATGGCCTTGCGGCTTAGTTGTGAGTTGCTGCTAGTGACACAGATGTTAAGAACTTCTGTTTCAAGAAACACAGATGTTAATTTCTTTCATGTTTAATTCAAAGGGCTTGCTAATTACTGTCGCTTGTTTGCCATATCAATGCTAGCTTTGTTATGTTTAATCCTAGTGCAAACACTTGGCAATGTATATTCTGGTCGTCAAATACCGACATGATTATCAGCAAATGTCCCATATCATATCTAAAATCATACTGACGTGATTATTAGTGAAATTTTCCATATTATAGCCAGAAACAGGTTGAATCTGGAATCATCTGGAAGCAGTCAAACCCAAACAGACTCGTTGATTTCTAGTTATATCAGCATTTTTTTTTCTTCTGAAGCTATAGGAAATTAGTTAGGAGACGTAGCACATGGATTTCGCATGCCATTCTCATTTCTGGTTGTTAACAATCCAGTGATTTCTTGTAGTAGTTTAGTCTTATCTTCTTCCAAGAAGATAAACATATAGAAAATGATAATTTAGCAGAATGTCAACGCTTGATAAATCAACTAACAACTTTAGTTCTTCAGGCACTATTAGTCTCTAAACTTTAATAATTCTGCAAGGTTAGTACACAACTAATCATTGTTCTGGCTACTTGTAGATTGGTATTAAGCAGTATCATATATTTAAAAAAATAAATAAATTCTTACTACATACCCTTCAGTAACTAGTTTTCTTGCCCTTTTAAGATTTCTGATGTCACTTGACAGTTTCAAATATTCTATTAATTATAAATTTATGCCGTGCTTGACATGTTTTATGTACGCTGCAGCCACATGGTTTCTTTAACTGCTCCCCAGCAGTTGATGTGCCACCAAGCACTAGCGAGATGGAGAAGGATGTTGGATCACCAAAGCTGGCATCCAGCACTGGATTGCTTGCCAAACTTTGAACGAAGATGATTTACTAAAACTTCCTGTGAATTGATATTGACTGGATTGTGTTTGTTTAGTGTTGTGATCGTGTGTGTCGACTACTATTTTGCAAAGACTATGAAAGATGATTTGATGGATATATATTGTTGCTCTATTCTCTGATTTATTATTTGAGTTAATATGTAAATATAGCAAATGATTTAGGGCTATTTTCAAATTTAGTTCAAACAAAATATTAAGATTTAGGTTATGCTAAATTTAAGAATAAGTTTAAACTTTGCTATATTTTATAATTAACTCTTAGGTATTTTGAGCTTAATTAGTATTCAGTTCTCTTTGTTATTCTCTTTATCTTGCTTTAATTTATCAAGATATGATGATGTCTTGTGGTTGTCGCTGTAGGTTTCTTCTGTGTTATTAATCCTGGTGTTCCCTTTAAGTTTTTTTTTTGTTATATGTTCTGTTACATTCTGAAATGAAACAAAACTCTCAAATGGTTGTGCATAGAGTTTAATTTTGCACCACTTTTTAAATTTTTCCATAGGAAAATAAAATCAGAAAAAAATGAAAGAAGATAAAGAAACAACCTTTTCATAAATGAAAATAGTGAATAAAAGCCATGCACTTTATTATGAATATGCAAACTAATTTTCACAACATTTTGTTTACATTCGTATAAAAGAATATGCTATTTTGAACTTCTTCACAACTACTAATCCTGATGTTTCTGTATGAATTTGAAATTTACACCCATCTTTAACTCGTCGAGCCTGATTAATTCCTAGCAACTTCAGCAGATCAGATTCATAACAAATGAACTATCAGTACAATTTACATGAAGAAGCAATCAATAATCCACACGCCTTTTTGCAGGCTGCTCCAGTCCAAGCGACGAGTTTCACTCACACATCGAAGCCTGAATGGTTTGGAATTATATATCCATCAACTTCACAAACTGCTGGAGGAACTACCTCAAACGGGTTCATACACAACTCAGATCCACAAGCTGTGGCAAATGAATTCTGACAGCGTCCATGAATGAGACCGTGGCACTTGCCGCAGAGGCCAATGTCTTGGCCTGCCTCGATCTCATTTGTCGGCAAGCTTACAAAAGACACAATCCCAGCCCTACAGAGAGGGCATGGGACTGAACCAGGTGGTGCTGACATCTCAGAGTTAATGCTGCTCGTTGAGCAAAGACACAGTGCACATTTTGTGCAGAGTTCATGACCACAGCCTGTCAATCAAGAGAAGAAACTCATCGCACATGGAAGTGACCTACTGTTCTCTTTGATAGAGATTTTTCTTTTTATGTGTGATTGTTTACCTGCAGCAGCTACAGTGCAGGTTCTCTCCAAACAAACAGCACATAGATCACTCTCGTCACAAGAGGAAGTTGAAGAATTCAAACCATTCACTCTGCATGAATGTAAATGTAAATGTATATCATGCCTCTCCATATTCTTCCAGATAAAAAATTATGGTCCAGTGCTTTTAAGAGCATAAGAGGGTTTTCTTTTAAAAGATCTTATTTGTTTGTTTTTACCTACAAGTGGAAGGAAATCTATGAGATTTGGAGAAAATCTTCTACTTCTGAAGTTCAAGATAATTGTTAGATTTGCAGCGGGCTAGTGAATAATTAATTACCTTGCTATTTGCAGGATGCTCATGAGAGGCAAAGGCAAGTAGTTTGATGGAGGAAAAGCAGGAACAAGTTGGCTAGAATGGGGTGTTAACAAGGGTATAAGCCGATGAGATCCCCGACTCCTTGCAACATCAACTGGAAGCCACCTGAAAAAATTTATATATACAATGCTGAAAAAAACTATAAAAAAGAAAGAGAAAAAACATCATGAGGTGTTTATTTTAGTTTAGAGAGCATCCTAGAGAGACTTACCCATTGGAATTGATTGTCGATCTGTCTGCTCCTCGAGAAAGAAGGATCTATACATGAGCAAAATACTTCCAACTTTAGCCACAATTATAGTTAATGATCTAAGTAAACAGTTTGAGTTAGTTTGCCTGGCAGCACTTGAGGTTTCCACCACATGCGGCATAATGCAAAGGTGTGCTTCCTGTCAAACAAATTGCAGGCTGATTGCTTTAAAAAAATTCCAAGAAGTCCAACTTTTAACAATGTAAAATGAATCCGAAAACCTATTGTTATTGTCGACGATGCACAAGATAGCGTCATGGCTGAGATATTAGCATTTAGATCAAGTAGCAGATGAACGCAATTCGAATGCCCATTTAGAGCAGCAAGGTGGAGGGCGGTTATACCACCCTTTGCTGCCTTGTTAATGAACCTTGTGAGTGCTCTATGAGAAACAAAGAGGACATGTTGATTAACACAAACCAAACTTAAAGCTGAATATTCAGATTAGGCCAAAAAATGATTCTAAATGATCTAATTGCAACCTCAAATTCATGAGATACACTGAAAGTGATTAACTTTTAGCAAAAAAAGAGGCTTGAATTCTACTTGTTTATGTTGGTCAGGAATTTAATCAAACACTTACAGTGGATCATAATGTTTTGCTGACAGAGACTTGTGCTGATCTCCCACTTGTTCAACCTCTGAGGAATTGGTTATTGCAGAAAGAGGAAAACCAGGATAAACATCTGCAGCCAGTAATCTAATGCATCGAGCGTGTCCACCAGCAGCTGCAAAGTGAAGTGCCGTTCTACCACTTAAGAACTCCACTTTTGATACCTTTTTCGGACCCCCCAAAAAAAAATCATGACTCTAAAAAATCAGCAATTGAGGATGGAAGAGAACATGAATCAATGCTTACTAACACATACATTGCATCTGTACAGTAGTAGAGTCTGCACTACCTCCCATCGACCACTGCAGCATGCTTCCATCAATGGAGTCTATTTATTTTTTTTGAGAAAAGAAATAAGAAAACAGTAATCAGTGAGTCTTGTTAAAGTGGGCTAACAGTTGGTAACACAGTGGTTAACGATGCTCACTTGGCCACAAATGTTCCTCAAGTTCAAGTCTGCTCCCTTCTCCAGCAACATCATCACAATCTGGAATACAGAATAAAGTAACTCTCTCTGCATATATATCAAATTACTCGAAGGCACAAATCGTCTGTTGTTAATTATGCATAAGATTTCAGTATTCGTAAGGATTTTAGTGCAATCCTATATTGATATTGATCTATCTCATGCTAATCATCCCATGGTAGAATTAAGGAGCCATCTTTCTCCAGATTTTGAAAGAGAAGAAAAAATATTGGGAAACAAAAAGGAACTTGTTTGCAGAACACCAGATTTTGGAACTTAAATAACTATTTCCACAAAAGAAGAAAGATTTAGTCTGTTCCCCAGCCGAAATCCAACAACTCCTAAAATTGTAAAAGATTTTACTAAGCCACTACTCAGAAAAGGATCAAATTTTATATTACAAGTCATCCTTTTGCCTACCTAATCATCATAATTGGATCTATTTCTTCGCATATTTTGCTCTGTCGTTCTGTTCGCCAAAATTTTCACTCCTAAAATTTTTTATGAATTGTTTTTACCAGGAAATATAAATCAAAAGAGACCAATTAATATAAAGGAAGACATCACCTCAGCATGGCCTCTGGCGGCGGCGGCATGCAACGGCGAGCTGAGACCTGCGAACGTCGAATATCTAGCGAGGCCAGGATTCATCTCCACCAGCTTCTGCGCCTCAATTACGTCGCCGTCCCTCGCCGCCGTCACCAACCGTTCCCCGGCTGCTGAGCACCCCAGCAAGTTCCCCATCACCCACCCTTTAGTTTACTCTCCTAGAATAAATTAACAAGATAAACAGGTGGAGAACGAGACAGAAAAGGAAGATTCTCCGGGGCGTTATTATTAGAATGTAGAATATTGCATCTCGGGCGATCCACCAACACTTGCGGAATTAAGCAAACGCCAGGTGAATCGAGAGGAGCCAATGAGAAAGGAAGGAGAGAGGGGTACGCAAAGATTAATATAACATGGATGTTGTCCCTACGCAAGAAAATCTGGTTTAGTTTCACGACTCCAATCATTGATCCGTGAAACTGTTCCTGGTATACGCGTGCACTTTGGGATTGGAAGAAGCAGTTGTTTCAGTTGATCTGACACAGACAAAATGGCTGATATCTAAGTGATGCTTGCTTGATTGACTACATGAACGAATGCGATGTGTCGGCCAACCAGATGTTTTGACTAGTTGCCTCTGTTGGATTTCTTGTACGATTCCTTTTGTGTGGGCGTAAATGGGCCTGTCTAACCTACAATTTGGATTGAATTGGAAATTTTCCAATCCGCTCCGGTCGAAGACGGGTTTGCCTACCCATCGCTCTCCTCTTTTGACAACACTAGAATTTCATCTTGCTTTCATCTTCATTTTCTGCTTTTTCTTTTTCTTTTTCTTTTACCTTTACGAAAGGTATTATCTTTATGTTTAATTGCTCTCGAGGATAATTAACTGTTTCACGGCATTCTTTCCCATTTTTTTTTTTGTGTTTTATTTATATAAACAATAAATAAAATGAATCAATATATATCAAACTATATATTATTATTATCTATCTGGTTATCCACAAATAAAATTTTCTTATTGAACTTTTAAAACGTTTCATTTTAAATTAGTTTATTTTTTAATGAAATAAAAATAAAATAAAATAAAATAGATTAAGGGCTGATGTAAACATATATTATATTCATTATCCAATTTATTCCCAACAAGCTCTTGTGATACGCTGGTTCATGTGAGCCTTCCCATGGCATTGGCAAGAGATTAGAGCTTCAATACACGACGTTTGGGATTCTCTGCCGCAAATGTATCCTTTGTAGTTGGCCACTGTATTTCTTCACGGCGTCGACAGCTTTCAGCTATGCCCTTTGAATTATACTTTTTAATTCACTCTTGATAGAGCAAACAAAAGTACTCTTCATTAAAAATGAAAAAGAAAAGAATAGAAAAAATGAAGAATAAAAATAAGTGAGAATGGTTTATTTTAAAAAATAATAATTAAAAGAATGTCCCACATTTAGTTTAACAAATCATCCTTTGTACGTCCCTTTTATAAAAACATCAATTGGATGTTATATCATATATTTTATCCTCAAAATATCTTTACTCTTAGTAATATTGACAATTATTAACTAGTCGCTATAAAAAAAAATAAAGTTCTTTTGATAAGTTAAGATAATTTTAATAAAATTTAAATAATTTTGATAAATTGCTAAAAATATATTTTAATATAATAGTATTCAATATATAATAATTTTAATTAGAATGAAATATTAGCACCTATAATAGCTGATATACTTTATAGTAATTAGTCCTAGTTATTATAATAGTGCTGAATTTTTTTTTTAAATAAAAATATATAATGAAATGTGTATTAATGATTTTTATTGAAGGTTACTCATTTTTATGAATGAATGATGGTTTGTTGGCAATTTTTTATGCGTTCGAACCAGCAGGGATCTCCTGGTCCGCAAATTGCGGACCAAGGGATGGTCCACTGATCTGGACCTTTGATTTGAATGGACCCCATCTTTAAATAAGTAGGGTTCATTCAAATCAAAGGTCCATGTGTAGTGGACCATCCCCTGGTCCGCAAATTACGGACCAGGAGATCTGCTCTCCGTTCGAACAAGATACTTTAGGTTCCAATCTTTGATCAAATTGACAAAAAAAAAAATATGCTTATGTGGCTTCCTGTATGTGTGCTAATTCAGTTTGGATCCTCTGGACCAGTTTTCCCTGGACCATCCCTGGACCACAAAACTACATTTAAAAGACTATCACGTGCATTGCGCGTGCACGTGGAAACACAACTCACGCAGCAACGCGCCCAAACACGAAGCCCTAACCTCTCGTCATCTTCCACCTCCGCGATCCGCCGGCGCCATCTTCCACCTCGCCCAATCACTAACTTCTCGCCATCTTCCACCTCCGCTGTCCGTCGGCACCATCTTCCACCTCGCCCAAGGCCTAACCTCTTGCCATCGTCCACCTCCGCTATCCGCCGCCGCCATCGTCCAACTCGCCCACAAATTTCATAGCCCTAACCCCTCCCCGACGGCCTCTAGCGTCCCCGACGGCCTCCAGTGTCCCCGACGGCCTCCAGCGTCCCCGACTCACGCAGAGACCCACCGCGATCCGGCGACGACGACCAGCCCTACCCACGACCGACGACAGCCCAAGCTTTGTCGCCGTTTCTGCGTGAGGTCAACTGTTGGTGTGAACAACTTTGAGCTTTCCTTTAATTCTTCCTTATTTAATAGTTTGAATTCCAGATTTACAATTTCCCCAAACCAAAAGGCAGATCACCAATCTCAACGCAGAAACCAAAAGGCAGATTATTATAACTTGAACAAATTGAAAATTCTTGTAGAAAATAGAATATAGTTACAATTTTAGTTCATTTTAATGTTGAATTTGCTCATTTGATGTTGAATTTGTTCATTTTAATTCCCCAGCATGTAAGCACACTGTTGGTTCATCTGTCGATGTGAGCAACTTTTAGCTTTCTTTTTCATCTAATGTACTTAACTACGTGTTTCAGAGCTTATTTCAAAGTGGAACAGATTGAACTTTGAAGTTATAATAATTGCTTAGGCATAATAACATATTGGAACTTTGAAGTTATAAATAAGCTTATTTCTTTGATGTTGATGTTGAAGTTATAAGAACAGATTGAAACTTGATGATTGGAAATAATTTGAATTCAGAGTGCACCACTAGTTCAAGGCATAATATTGTTGAAGACATTAGACATAATAACTTTGAATTATGCATTGAACTAGTATTGCACTCTGAATTCAAATTCAACATCAAGTACCAATCTGTACTCAACATCGAGTTACTTATGACATCAACTTTAAATTATAACTTTGAGCTTATTTTTTAAAAAAATTTATTTAGCATACAATCTATGAACATTAAAAAATATTTGGACTTAAGTAATTCTTATTTGCTTAATAGGTTGGTATTTCATGGCATCATCAAGTTACAATTCCATCGACAATACAAAATTTGAACATATACCATGCAGGGACTGCAGACGAAGAACATTGGTATGTGTTTCTAGATCGAGCAAAAATCCCGGAAGGAGGTATTATCGATGTGGGTAGCATGGCTGGCAAAAGTGGGTGGTAGCCGATACTTTATCTGATTAAGACAACAATGAAATATGTCGTGGAAGGTTAGGAAGAATAGAGTCAAAGTTAGGAAGTGAACCCATTTCTTCTCGTGGACATAATCTAGGAAATTCAAATATACCATCAGTGGTTTGGATATTAGTTATAGTGAATCTGACACTTTTGGTTGTTTACCTTATTACTTTGTTGGTTCGGTCTTGTTAATTAGTGTTGAGTAATATTGTTGTTGTAATATGACGGATTAACTATTTGTAAGAACGAGCTGAAGGCTAATTGGTTTATTAGTTCAGGTGGTTAATTAGTGTTGACTAATATTGGTATTGTAATGTCATAGGATATTTAGTTTTTTTTGTTAAATGGATGTTGTGGAACGTGTTATATAATGGTTTGAAAATTTTGTAATGATTTATTCTATGTTGTTCTTCTTTCAGGATTTAGTTCTCATCTCTGTAATGTTCATCAAGGGTTGATTGGTTCGCTTGTGTTGCAATGGTTGCTTGCTCAATCACAGCTCGAGAGTCAACAGACTTGGAAGCATCAAGCAGGACAAACTCTCTTATAGAATCAAAACTATCGTACAGCAAGCTCTTCACCTCACCAAGTGCAACATTCAACTGACCGAAAACATTTGAGATCAACTGATGCTGCTTGCACTTGTTTCTAGAGTTGTGCCAAAATGTGTTTTTCTTCTTGGATCCATCTATGGAGAATATAGTGAACATGCACTCCAGATTGTCGATGTTGGAGGTACTAGTTGTTGATGTTGGAGGTACTAGTTGTGTTCAATGGCTTGTTTACTCTTGGGAATGATTTATCAATTTGTAGTTCACCAGAATAGTGACCAGGTAAGGCTGCAACTTTCCCAGTCGAATGAAGGTTGTTCTTTGGCTTCATTATCGGATCTAGTAGAAAGTTTTGAGGGACTTTGTCTACCTTTGCTATTCCTGGTTACTTGCTCTCCATGGGAATTGTACAGAAAATAGATCGACTCGAATAGTTCTTTAGATGAGCCAGCCTTCAAACTAGAACTCCTGCTCATCCTATTTGCTTCAGTGCTAGATGGATAAACTGTCGACTTCTTCCCTGCTGAAGCAATTGCTTTGGCTTCAAATTTTCTTAGTTTCTGGGTAGTACAAGACTCAAGTTTCTCACAAGAAGCACTAGGAATGCCCCCATTTCCTTAAACTGGTTTATCAGTTGGTGCCACACCTACTGATGGAACATTGCACGACACATCGGGTTCATGATTCACAATGGCTAGAGGAAGCGGGCATGAGTGAGGAACCTCAGAAAATCTATAAATTATCTCAAAATCCTCAACCAGATTACCTGAATGGTTTTTGCTGTTTAACTCGTTTTGCCGGCAGTCAATGGTTATTGTAGATCTAGAACAAGGCTGTTTACCATCTGCACTATGTTGAAGGATTGTTCCATGCACAAAGATAATGATCAACCATCAGAGTAGATATTAAAATAACTCACATTCAATCTGAACACCTCATGAATACTTATTCCATTTATAGAGTTAAATTTGTCATTTTCTAGAAAGTCAAAAGATGAAGTTGTCAATCTTCAGAAACTAACAAGATTTTTCAAACAAATAGTAGACACATCTCCATTGCCAAAAGAGGAAGCTTTAAATGTTAAATATATAGTTCAATCTCAGCGTTGTCTTCCATTTTCGATGTGGATCTATAGTAACAAGCATGAGGACCAGTTGGGCAAAAGCCAAATGACTCATAAAGCATTTGGAACCTGTCAAGAAAGAAAATCATATCAATAAATTAACTAGCATTTCAAGTGCACATATAAATAAACATAGACACATACGAGATCGTTGATGTCTAAGGGGAGGAGGCCGCAGGAGGTAGTCCAGCAAACTGCACAAATGGGAATTGCACCTATAACAGTAAACAACTGTAAACTATTAAACAAATAAGCTAAAAGACTAAATAGAAAAGGAACATGCATGTTCTTTGAACAACAAAGGCAAAGAAAGTTTGAATAACAATAATGCTTGGAGCCAACCTGCAAAATCTCAAGAAAAAATCAATCAGATCTGCAATGACAAGAACAATGTAACAGCTGGATGAGAGATGTCAAAACTTTCTACCAATAATGCTGGAGGAAGCTGGAATATGGATAATGCTAAAAAGGATAGTGTATGTTCTTGGGACAATAAAGAGAAAGGAAATAGTGACAATGATTGTTTGATTCAAGTTGCAAAACCTCAAAGGAAATGAAAGGGAAGTGGTGGTTTACAGAATAACTATGGGAAGAATTTTAACCAACAAAGAGATATTGATGGGACTACTCAAAGTAATTGGGGAAGAGGAAGAGGTCGAGATGGCTCAAAGGGAAGTGGTGGTTTTAATGAAGTTGATAATGAGCAAACAGATGTTGGATTCATTAAATATCAAAGCTATCAAAACAAGCTTACCAACATAACCAATAAAACCTCATCAACTTCTGATCAAAATAAATCATAGCTTTTTATTCAAAAGAGACAGTGTTTCTATAACTAAAATCCAACAATCAATAAGTAGTATCTATTATAAATTTCAATCAGAATTAAAGAAATTTGTGATAACTAAGATGTATATATACCTGAGAAAGTTGTGATGCCAATAATGGTGGAAATTGAGTCTCAGTCATATTGAAACTACCAACAGAGCTACCAATTGTTGGCACAGAGTTTATAGGCTAAAACAAAAAATTAAAATACAATCTTAGGGGGGTGTATTCAATGTTGGACTTTTAATTACTTTGAATGACTTTTATGGATTTTAAAAGTCTATATGTATTCAATCTAGACTTTTATAAACTCTATAGAAATCTAATGGTATCCAAATTGGATTTTTATAGAGTTTTAAAAAGTCATGTGGTATTCAAACACGACTTTTTAAAACTCCATGAAAATCTTTTGGTATCCAAAATTTTAATAGATTTTCATGAATTCTTTTAGAATTCCTTGGATATAAATTTTAACCAATGAGAGCTCTCCAAAATACTTGGTACAAGTTTAAATATAAAATAAAAAGTTTTCTCCTCACCCTTGAGATTTCTATAGACTTCAAATCATTTTAATTTTTTTACGAATAAGTCCTTTCTCTTTCCGCTCCTCGATTTTGATTATTTCTTTGAGCCCCGTCCAGAGCCTACCAATACAATAGTATACAGTCCAACTTGACGCATATTCAACAAAGAATCTTCACCACCTTGATCAAATTTAACACTGTTCTCGATGTTATTCCTTTGCTACCTTGATCACATCGACGGTCTACCATAGAGATTACTTTAGGGGTGTGTTACCCTCTGTTACAAAACTAACCATACATATTTTTTTTTAACTTTATTATTATTATTATTTTGAATTTTATGCTTTGCTCTATTTTTTTTGTTTTTAAAGTTTACGTTTTTTTTTATTTATGTTTTTTTTGTAGTTTATGTTTTTTTTTTTAAGTTTTGACTTTACGTTTTTTTAGTAAGTTTTTTTTAAAGTTTATGTTTTTTTCTTTACATTTTTTTTTTAAATTTACGATTTTTTTAGTTTATGTTTTTTTTTATTAGTTTACCGTTTTTTAATTTTTCTTTAATTTTTTTTAAAGTTTACAGTCTTTTTTAAAATAAAATTTTTAATATAAAAAATTTGGTTTGTGCCGAATTGCATAATTTTCTTCGCAAGGAGTGTCGTTCTGATGAATTTCTAGTTGAACCAGATAATGAAGTTTCATCATCCTTATCAGAACAAGTTCATAGTGTCGATTGCTTTGATCAATTATTTGATACTCAAGAACAACAACGAGCAAATGTCAATGCATGGAGAGATACAATAGCGGATCGAATGTGGAGTGATGTTTATCATATTGGCAATAACGAAACGAATTTTTCTTTCTCATAAATCCACAAGTTTCCATGAAAAAGTTTATAAAGGTCTGTAAAAGTCTTGCAAAAAAGTCTATAGAACTCCATAGAATTCTTTTCACAACTACGCGAGATTCCATACAAGTTAATAAAAATCAATCAACTCCACAAAAGTCTATCATTAAAAAAAAGTCAATGAAAGTCATTCAATCTCTTGATTGAATACACCCCCCTTAGATAGTTAAAACATAAATTATCTTATATTAACATAAATAAAACAAATACCAACTTGATGAATGATCCGGTCACATTGTACGCTGGCCACGCTGGAAATACTTTGATCTACACCCTGTGTTATAAAAAAATAGAATGATTTAAGTTATTCGAATTTAACAACAAATAATACCAAATAAACAAAATTTGTGAAGTTATGGAATAGAAACCATTACAATTGTTGAAACTTGGTTTGTTTTCCTCGCTGCTTTTCTTTTCCTTGAAATCTTCTCTAACCCACCTTCAACCTCTTACCTGACACCATTTTTTTCTTCATTCTAATCCCTTTCACTCCAGTAGAGTTCCCTTCACCATAATCAAATTCCCAGGATGCTTGGCTCATATTTGATTGTTGGACATTTGATTCATTACCTTGTAACTTATCATCCACTATCTTACACAAGCTCAACATAACATCTTTAACAAACATGTAAGTGTCATCCCTTTTTGTTGCCTTGGTAACCAATTAAACATTCAACCCACACAACTCTTTGTAACGCATGTTTTGAAGTACTTTTGGATCCAAACTAGCATTGTTGGCCATTGAATCATTAACTCCAAAATATCCAATTTTTGCTTTTCTTGTCCACCTTTTCAATACATAATCACTTGGGATCTTTATGATTTTTTTCACGTAAATATTTTCAGAATATGAGAATACAAAATTTCAGCAAATTCATATTTTCTACAGCTACACTCAATTTTTTCACACTTCTTATCAAGTGTAACTATATGATGATTTTTCTTTTTGTGAGGAGTAACTTTATATGTTGTAAATGTATCAACATCCTGACAAATTTCTAGATTAGAATCATGAGATAAGCACTACTCTTGTTGAAAACACTTGTATACCTCAGGAGTATAAATTTCACTAGCATGCTTTAAAATCTCAATTGGAAACATTAAATAGGGAACAATTATATTTGATTTGAAATCAGCTTTTAATTCCTCATATCGACGATCATTAAGAAGTCTTTGGAAGTTACTGAAGAAGTCTAAAAACTTGTGTTTATAAGTGACATACTTTTTCACAATACTATTCATGCTCTCACTTCTTTGGGTTGTAGTCATATCCTCACAAAACATTTGTCGTCCATATACTAAAGCCCATTTTTCCTTGATGTTGTACATGCGCCTCAACCAATCATTGTCTTCAAGTGCATACTTGGCTAATATCATGTTCCATGCTGAAATAAAATCTTCCTCTTTATCAAAATCATATATACATGAGGCAAAATCTTTAGCAAAGTCTCTAAACATAGAAAAAAGTCCGTTCAAATGTATGACATCATTTTGATAAATATGCCAAATGCACAAACGATGATGTGTTTCAGGCCATCTGGAAGTTAACGCCTTTGCCATTGCTGCTGCATCTTGATCTGTAAAAATAGTAGTTGGCTTTTTCTCACCCATAGATCTAGTAAATGTATCAAATAACTACTCAAAAGTCAAATTGGTTTCATCATATAATAAAGCGGCACCAAAAAAGTATGAATTGTTTATGATGATTAACACCTACAAACAATGCAATTGGCCGACCTTCATTGTTCTTTCTGTAGGTTGTCAAAACAAACATCTCCAAAATTAGCATAATCAGCTCTCATCTTAGCATCAGACCAAAAAATATTAGTAATCAAATCATCTTCATCAACTTGGATAGCATAAAAAAAATTAAGATCATTGAACTGCATTTTCTGTAGATATTCCAATACACCCCCTGTATCCCCAACTCTCATATTTATTGTTCTTTTGGATCACAAGTAGTTTTTATAATCCTCAGGAATAAATCTTAAATTCTCCCTCCCACCTACTTGCCTCACCATAAGATCATAAGATGCTTTTGGGGGGATTCCCACATCACCTGCCATCTCAATCTGTATCGCTGCAGAAGAAGATATATTCCTATGACTTCTATAGAGGTGCGTTTTGTTTGGACTTGAGAGATAATGATTATGCTCTTTAACAAACTGCACCATAGTAAACTTGTTTTTTTCCGATTACAAATCTTCATTTTAGCCTCACAACTAAACTTTGTTTCATCACGACTTGCTTTGACATAAAGATCTCGTTTGTCTTTTTCTCTTTTACCTTGGGCACAACAATAAAAAATCCTATCAAGTAATTTATCCGATTCATCCTTGTGGATTCTATCTCTCCTTACACCAAATCAAACCTTTTTAGCATATGCCAAATAAAATTGATATGCATCTTCTTCTATCTCAAATTCCAATCCCATTTGTGGTATATCCAAATCTGTTTCAATGTTCAAGCCTACATAATCAAACAAACAAAGCAAGATGGCTAAAAAGGAAAATTTGATATACTGAATCTCAATACATTCCCAATATGATTCTTATTACTTTCGTCAATGACATCAAAGTCACCATCTAGAATATCTTCATTTCCTTCAAAATTCAAATGACGACAACTTGTAGATTCACCCTCCATAATAATTACTTTGATCCTATAATAAAATTATATTTAGGGTAAAAAAAAAATAGTCATAAAAGAAGCATCTAAAAACAACATCAAAGAAATAATTAAGCTTATTTAACATCAAAGAAGCATCTAATTCAACATCAAGTTCCAATTTATTCTTATAACTTCAACATCAACATCAAAGAAATAAGCTTATTTATAACTTCAAAGTTCCAATATGTTATTATGCCTAAGCAATTATTATAACTTCAAAGTCCAATCTGTTCCACTCTGAAATAAGCTCTGAAACACGTAGTTAAGTACATTAGATGAAAAAGAAAGCTAAAAGTGCTCACATCGACAGATGAACCAACAGTGTGCTTGCATGCTGGGCAATTAAAATGAACAAATTCAACATTAAAATGAACTAAAATTGTAACTATGTTCTATTTTCTGCAAGAATTTCTAATTTGTTCAAATTATAATAATCTGCCTTTTGGTTTCTGCGTTAAGATTGGTGATTTGCCTTTTGGTTGGGGAAATTGTAAATCTGGAACTCAAACTATTAAATAGGGAGGAATTAAAGGAAAGCTCAAAGTTGTTCACACCAACAGTTGAACTCACGCAGAAACGACGACAGAGCTTAGGCCGTCGCCGGTCGCGGGCAGGGCTGGTCGTCGTCGCCGTCGGATCGCGGTGGGTCTCTGCGTGAGTCGGGACGCTAGAGGCCGTCGAGGAGGGGGTTAGGGCTCTGAAATTTGTGGGCGAGTTGGACGATGGCGTCGACGGACAGCGGAGGTGGAAGATGGAGAGAGGTTAGGGCTTGGGCGAGGTGGAAGATGGCGCTGGCGTACAGTGGAGGTGGAAGATGGCAAGAGGTTAGTGATTGGGCGAGGTGGAAGATGGCACCGACGGATCACGGAGGTGGAAGATGGCGAGAGGTTAGGGCTTCGCGTTTGGGTGCGTTTTTGCGTGAGTTGTGTTTCCACGTGCACGCGCAATCCACGTGATAGCCTTTTAAATGGAGTTTTGTGGTCCAGGGATGGTCCAGGGGAAACTGGTCCAGAGAATCCGAATTGGTGCCCAGTTTGGATCCTCTGGACCAGTTTTCCCTGGACCATCCCTGGACCACAAAACTCCATTTAAAAGACTATCACGTGCATTGCGCGTGCACGTGGAAACACAACTCACGCAGCAACGCGCCCAAACACGAAGCCCTAACCTCTCGCCATCTTCCACCTCCGCGATCCGCCGGCGCCATCTTCCACCTCGCCCAATCACTAACTTCTCGCCATCTTCCACCTCCGCTGTCCGTCGGCACCATCTTCCACCTCGCCCAAGGCCTAACCTCTTGCCATCGTCCACCTCCGCTATCCGCCGCCGCCATCGTCCAACTCGCCCACAAATTTCATAGCCCTAACCCCTCCCCGACGGCCTCTAGCGTCCCCGACGGCCTCCAGTGTCCCCGACGGCCTCCAGCGTCCCCGACTCACGCAGAGACCCACCGCGATCCGGCGACGACGACCAGCCCTACCCACGACCGACGACAGCCCAAGCTTTGTCGTCGTTTCTGCGTGAGGTCAACTGTTGGTGTGAACAACTTTGAGCTTTCCTTTAATTCTTCCTTATTTAATAGTTTGAATTCCAGATTTACAATTTCCCCAAACCAAAAGGCAGATCACCAATCTCAACGCAGAAACCAAAAGGCAGATTATTATAACTTGAACAAATTGAAAATTCTTGTAGAAAATAGAATATAGTTACAATTTTAGTTCATTTTAATGTTGAATTTGCTCATTTGATGTTGAATTTGTTCATTTTAATTCCCCAGCATGTAAGCACACTGTTGGTTCATCTGTCGATGTGAGCAACTTTTAGCTTTCTTTTTCATCTAATGTACTTAACTACGTGTTTCAGAGCTTATTTCAAAGTGGAACAGATTGAACTTTGAAGTTATAATAATTGCTTAGGCATAATAACATATTGGAACTTTGAAGTTATAAATAAGCTTATTTCTTTGATGTTGATGTTGAAGTTATAAGAACAGATTGAAACTTGATGATTGGAAATAATTTGAATTCAGAGTGCACCACTAGTTCAAGGCATAATATTGTTGAAGACATTAGACATAATAACTTTGAATTATGCATTGAACTAGTATTGCACTCTGAATTCAAATTCAACATCAAGTACCAATCTGTACTCAACATCGAGTTACTTATGACATCAACTTTAAATTATAACTTTGAGCTTATTTTTTAAAAAAATTTATTTAGCATACAATCTATGAACATTAAAAAATATTTGGACTTAAGTAATTCTTATTTGCTTAATAGGTTGGTATTTCATGGCATCATCAAGTTACAATTCCATCGACAATACAAAATTTGAACATATACCATGCAGGGACTGCAGACGAAGAACATTGGTATGTGTTTCTAGATCGAGCAAAAATCCCGGAAGGAGGTATTATCGATGTGGGTAGCATGGCTGGCAAAAGTGGGTGGTAGCCGATACTTTATCTGATTAAGACAACAATGAAATATGTCGTGGAAGGTTAGGAAGAATAGAGTCAAAGTTAGGAAGTGAACCCATTTCTTCTCGTGGACATAATCTAGGAAATTCAAATATACCATCAGTGGTTTGGATATTAGTTATAGTGAATCTGACACTTTTGGTTGTTTACCTTATTACTTTGTTGGTTCGGTCTTGTTAATTAGTGTTGAGTAATATTGTTGTTGTAATATGACGGATTAACTGTTTGTAAGAACGAGCTGAAGGCTAATTGGTTTATTAGTTCAGGTGGTTAATTAGTGTTGACTAATGTTGGTATTGTAATGTCATAGGATATTTAGTTTTTTTTGTTAAATGGATGTTGTGGAACATGTTATATAATGGTTTGAAAATTTTGTAATGATTTATTCTATGTTGTTCTTCTTTCAGGATTTAGTTCTCATCTCTGTAATGTTCATCAAGGGTTGATTGGTTCGCTTGTGTTGCAATGGTTGCTTTCTCAATCACAGCTCGAGAGTCAACAGACTTGGAAGCATCAAGCAGGACAAACTCTCTTATAGAATCAAAACTATCGTACAGCAAGCTCTTCACCTCACCAAGTGCAACATTCAACTGACCGAAAACATTTGAGATCAACTGATGCTGCTTGCACTTGTTTCTAGAGTTGTGCCAAAATGTGTTTTTCTTCTTGGATCCATCTATGGAGAATATAGTGAACATGCACTCCAGATTGTCGATGTTGGAGGTACTAGTTGTTGATGTTGGAGGTACTAGTTGTGTTCAATGGCTTGTTTACTCTTGGGAGTGATTTATCAATTTGTAGTTCACCAGAATAGTGACCAGGTAAGGCTGCAACTTTCCCAGTCGAATGAAGGTTGTTCTTTGGCTTCATTATCGGATCTAGTAGAAAGTTTTGAGGGACTTTGTCTACCTTTGCTATTCCTGGTTACTTGCTCTCCATGGGAATTGTACAGAAAATAGATCGACTCGAATAGTTCTTTAGATGAGTCAGCCTTCAAACTAGAACTCCTGCTCATCCTATTTGCTTCAGTGCTAGATGGATAAACTGTTGACTTCTTCCCTGCTGAAGCAATTGCTTTGGCTTCAAATTGTCTTAGTTTCTGGGTAGTACAAGACTCAAGTTTCTCACAAGAAGCACTAGGAATGCCCCCATTTCCTTAAACTGGTTTATCAGTTGGTGCCACACCTACTGATGGAACATTACACGACACATCGGGTTCATCATTCACAATGGCTAGAGGAAGCGGGCATGAGTGATGAACCTCAGAAAATCTATAAATGATCTCAAAAATCCTCAACCAGATTACCTGAATGGTTTTTGCTGTTTAACTCGTTTTGCCGGCAGTCAATGGTTATTGTAGATCTAGAATAAGGCTGTTTACCATCTGCACTATGTTGAAGGATTGTTCCATGCACAAAGATAATGATCAACCATCAGAGTAGACATTAAAATAACTCACATTCAATCTGAACACCTCATGAATACTTATTCCATTTATAGAGTTAAATTTGTCATTTTCTAGAAAGTCAAAAGATGAAGTTGTCAATCTTCAGAAACTAACAAGATTTTTCAAACAAATAGTAGACACATCTCCATTGCCAAAAGAGGAAGCTTTAAATGTTAAATATATAGTTCAATCTCAGCGTTGTCTTCCATTTTCGATGTGGATCTATAGTAACAAGCATGAGGACCAGTTGGGCAAAAGCCAAATGACTCATAAAGCATTTGGAACCTGTCAAGAAAGAAAATCATATCAATAAATTAACTAGCATTTCAAGTGCACATATAAATAAACATAGACACATACGTGATCGTTGATGTCTAAGGGGAGGAGGCCGCAGGAGGTAGTCCAGTAAACTGCACAAATGGGAATTACACCTATAATAGTTAACAACTGTAAACTATTAAACAAATAAGCTAAAAGACTAAATAGAAAAGGAAAATACATGTTCTTTGAACAACAAAGGCAAAGAAAGTTTGAATAACAATAATGCTTGGAGCCAACCTGCAAAATCTCAAGAAAAAATCAATCAGATCTGCAATGACAAGAACAATGTAACAGCTGGATGGGAGATGTCAAAACTTTCTACCAATAATGTTGGAGGAAGCTGGAATATGGATAATGCTAAAAAGGATAGTGTATGTTCCTGGGACAGTAAAGAGAAAGGAAATAGTGACAATGATTGTTTGATTCAAGCTACAAAACCTCAAAGGAAATGAAAGGGAAGTGGTGGTTTACAGAATAACTATGGGAAGAATTTTAACCAACAAAGAGATATTGATGGGACTACTCAAAGTAATTGGGGAAGAGGAAGAGGTCGAGATGGCTCAAAGGGAAGTGGTGGTTTTAATGAAGTTGATAATGAGCAAACAGATGTTGGATTCATTAAATATCAAAGCTATCAAAACAAGCTTACCAACATAACCAATAAAACCTCATCAACTTCTGATCAAAACAAATCATAGCTTTTTATTCAAAAGAGACAGTGTTTCTATAACTAAAATCCAACAATCAATAAGTAGTATCTATTATAAATTTCAATCAAAATTAAAGAAATTTGTGATAACTAAGATGTATATATACCTGAGAAAGTTGTGATGCCAATAATGATGGAAATTGAGTCTCAGTCATATTGAAACTACCAACAGAGCTACCAATTGTTGGCACAGAATTTATAGGCTAAAAAAAAAATTAAAATACAATATTAGATAGTTAAAACATAAATTATCTTAGATTAACATAAATAAAACAAATACCAACTTGATGAATGATCCGGTCACATTGTATGCTGGCCACGCTGGAAATACTTTGATCTACACCTTGTGTTATAAAAAAATAGAATGATTTAAGTTATTCAAATTTAACAACAAATAATACCAAATAAATAAAATTTGTGAAGTTATGGAATAGAAACCATTACAATTGTTGAAACTTGGTTTGTTTTCCTCGCTGCTTTTTTTTTCTTGAAATCTTCTCTAACCCACCTTCAACCTCTTACCTGACACCGTTTTTCTCTTCATTTTAATCATTTTCACTCCAGTAGAGTTCCCTTCACCATAATCAAATTCCCAGGATGCTTGGCTCACATTTGATTGTTGGACATTTGATTCATTACCTTGTAACTTATCATCCACTATCTTACACAAGTTCAACATAACATCTTTAACAAACATGTAAGTGTCATTCCTTTCTGTTGCCTTGGTAACCAATTGAACATTCAACCCACACAACTCTTTGTAACGCATGTTTTGAAGTACTTTTGGATCCAAACTAGCATTGTTGGCCATTGAATCATTAACTTCAAAATATCCAAATTTTGCTTTTCTTGTCCACCTTTTCAATACATAATCACTTGGGATCTTTATGATTTTTTTCACGTAAATATTTTCAGAATATGAGAACATAAAATTTCAGTAAATTCATATTTTCTATAGCTATACTCAATTTTTTCACACTTCTTATCAAGTGTAACTATATGATGATTTTTCTTTTTGTGAGGAGTAACTTTATATGTTGTAAATGTATCAACATCCTGACAAATTTCTAAATTAGAATCATGAGATAAGCACTACTCTTGTTGAAAACACTTGTATACCTCAGGAGTATAAATTTCACTAGCATGCTTTAAAATCTCAATTGGAAACATTAAATAAGGAACAGTTATATTTGATTTGAAATCAGCTTTTAATTCCTCATATCGATGATCATCAAGAGGTCTTTGGAAGTGACTGAAGAAGTCTAAAAATTTGTGTTTATAAGTGACATACTTTTTCACAATACTATTCATGCTCTCACTTCTTTGGGTTGTAGTCATATCCTCACAAAACATTTGTCGTCCATATACTAAAGCCCATTTTTCCTTGATGTTGTACATACGCCTCAACCAATCATTGTCTTCAAGTGTATACTTGGCTAACATTATGTTTCATGCTGAAATAAAATCTTCCTCTTTATCAAAATCATATATACATGAGGCAAAAACTTTAGCAAAGTCTCTAAACATAGAAAAAACTCCATTCAAATGTATGACAGCATTTTGATAAATATGCCAAATGCACAAACGATGATGTGTTTAAGGCCATCTTGAAGCTAACGCCTTTGCCATTGCTGCATCTTGATCTGTAAAAATAGTAGTTGACTTTTTCTCACCCATAGCTCTAGTAAATGTATCAAATAACCACTCAAAAGTCAAATTGGTTTCATCATATAATAAAGCGGCACCAAAAAGTATGGATTGTTTATGATGATTAACATCTACAAATAATGCAATTGGCCGACCTTCATTGTTCTTTCTGTAGGTTGTCAAAACAAACAACATCTCCAAAATTAACATAATCAGCTCTCATCTTAGCATCATACCAAAAAATATTAGTAATCAAATCATCTTCATCAACTTGGATAGCATAAAAAAAATTAGGATCATTGAACTGCATTTTCTGTAGATATTCCAATACACCCCCTGTATCCCCAACTCTCATATTTATTGTTCTTTTAGATCGCAAGTAGTTTTTATAATCCTCAGGAATAAATCTTAAATTTTCCCTCCCACCTACTTGCCTCACCATAAGATCATAAGATGCTTTTGGGGGGATTCCCACATCACTTGTCATCTCAATCTGTATCGCTGCAGAAGAAGATATATTCCTATGACTTCTATAGATGTGCGCTTTGTTTGGACTTGAGAGATAATGATTATGCTCTTTAACAAACTGCACCATAGTAAACTTGCTTTTTTCCGATTACAAATCTTCATTTTAGCCTCACAACCAAACTTTGTTTCATCACGACTTGCTTTGACATAAAGATCTCGTTTGTCTTTTTCACTTTTACCTTGGGCACAACAATAAAAAATCCTATTAAGTAATTTACCCGATTCATCCTTGTGGATTCTACCTCTCCTTACACCAAATCCAACCTTTTTAGCATATGCCAAATAAAATTGATATGCATCTTCTTCTATCTCAAATTCCAATCTCATTTGTGGTATATCCAAATCCGTTTCAATGTTCAAGCCTACACAATCAAACAAACAAAGCAAGATGGCTAAAAAGGAAAATTTGATATACTGAATCTCAATACATTCCCAATATGATTCTTATTACCTTCGTCAATGACATCAAAGTCACCTTCCAGAATATCTTTATTTCCTTCAAAATTCAAATGACGACAACTTGTAGATTCACCCTCCATAATAATTACTTTGATCCTATAATAAAATTATATTTAGGGTAAAAAAACAGTCATAAAAGAAGCATCTAAAAACAACATCAAAGAAATAAGCTTATTTAACATCAAAGAAACATCTAATTCAACATCAAGTTCCAATTTATTCTTATAACTTCAACATCAACATCAACATCAACATCAAAGAAATAAGCTTATTTATAACTTCAAAGTTCCAATATGTTATTATGCCTAAGCAATTATTATAACTTCAAAGTCCAATCTGTTCCACTCTGAAATAAGCTCTGAAACACGTAGTTAAGTACATTAGATGAAAAAGAAAGCTAAAAGTGCTCACATCGACAGATGAACCAATAGTGTGCTTGCATGCTAGGGAATTAAAATGAACAAATTCAACATTAAATGAACAAATTCAACATTAAAATGAACTAAAAATTGTAACTATGTTCTATTTTCTGCAAGAATTTCCAATTTGTTCAAGTTATAATAATCTGTCTTTTGGTTTCTACGTTAAGATTGGTGATTTGCCTTTTGGTTTGGGGAAATTGTAAATCTGGAACTCAAACTATTAAATAGGGAGGAATTAAAGGAAAGCTCAAAGTTGTTCACACCAACAGTTGAACTCATGTAGAAACGACGGCAGAGCTTGGGCCGTCGCCGGTCGCGGGCAAGGCTGGTTGTCGTTGCCATCGGAATGCGGTGGGTCTTTGCGTGAGTCGGGGACGCTGGAGGCCGTCGGGGAGGGGTTAGGGCTTTGAAATTTGTGGGCGAGTTGGATGATGGCGCCGACGGACAGCGGAGGTGGAAGATGGAGAGAGGTTAGGGCTTGGGCGAGGTGGAAGATGGCAAGAGGTTAGTGATTGGGCGAGGTGGAAGATGGCACCGACGAATCATGGAGGTGGAAGATGGCGAGAGGTTAGGGCTTCGCGTTTGGGCGCGTTTTTGCGTGAGTTGTGTTTCCACGTGCACGCGTAATGCACGTGATAGTCTTTTAAATGGAGTTTTGTGGTCCAGGGATGATCCAGGGGAAACTAGTCCAGAGATCCGAACTGCTGCAGGGATCTCCTGGTCCGCAAATTGCGGACCAGGGGATGGTCCATTGATCTGGACCTTTGATTTGAATGGACCCCATCTTTAAATAAGTGGGGTTTATTCAAATCAAAAGTCCACATGTAGTGGACCATCCTCTAGTCCATAATTTGCGGACCAGGAGATCTGCTCCCCCAATTAACTCTTACGGATTGACACAGTTATAAAAACTAATTAGGTCTAAGTAATATTGAATCTGATGGATGGTCAATTCAATCATAAAAACTTTTCAGCGACCATTATAATAATAAATAAGTGCACATAGATGTCTATCTATTCTCAGGCTACTATTCGTTAAAAGGAAAATATTTAATAATACACTTGTCCCTTAATTTATTACTCGAGGGGTTAGCATAGTGAAAATTATATATATATATGGATGATTGCTCTAATAATCGGTGTTTGGATAATCGGATGGATTTGGATAAAATCTAAGTAAAAAATATTATAAAAATATGTTAATTTAGACCCGACCCAAATT
Organism: Zingiber officinale; assembly: GCF_018446385.1. Classification (NCBI taxonomy): domain Eukaryota; kingdom Viridiplantae; phylum Streptophyta; class Magnoliopsida; order Zingiberales; family Zingiberaceae; genus Zingiber; species Zingiber officinale. The sequence goes on from NC_056004.1 coordinate 27,087,891, forward strand.
TAAAATCCTAAATTTGAATTCATCTGAATAATTCATCCAACCTGAAATATTTTTTTATATATTTTTTATAATTCTTTATTTTTTAATATTTTATCATTATTATATTAACATTATTATTTATATTTATAAAATATTTTAATTTTAAAAATAAAATATAATTTAATTCTAAAAAATTCAGAAAATTTAAATTGGAGCCTAATCCAAATCTAAACCAATTAAAAAAAAAAATCCCTTCAACCCGACTCGGATCGAATTGACGGTCAGGTCCATTTTTACAGCCCCACTTCTAGCGTGATCACCAATCACCACTGGTTTTTTTTTCTCTCTCACGTGCGGTCACGCCATTGGTACCTACGCTGCAATTCAATTCGAACTAGAATAGAATATTAAACATTCGCCACCTCCACCGTCACCGCTTCCTTCCCACCTCCTCGAATCTTATTTCTATTTGGGGGAACGCTCCAGAAGAAAGCGAAGGATCAGGGAACCGGGAGCGAAGGGAGATCCAGAGATGGTCCGCGCAATGTTCTCTTTCTCGTCGAGGGGCAGCACCCCTGATGGTGTGAGGAGGAGGGGAGGAGGGAAAAGGCCCGAGCTGCCAGCCACCATCACAGAGGAGGAGGAGGAGGAAGATGAAGATTATTCGGAATGTATGGAGGCCTTCCGGACTGCCTTGATCGAACAGAATCTGCTTCCGCCTCGCCACGACGATTACCCCACCTTGATGCGGTCAGTTTCGATTGCTCTAGCTCCTCCCCCCATTCAAATCATATTTCTTGAACGAATCTATCGTTGGAATTCACTTCGATGATTTTTTTTTTGGATTTTATTTAAATTTTCAATGCAAGTATCAGGTCTGACCATTGGAATATGTTGTGAACGGATGATAGAACAATAAGGTGCTTGAATGCGATAAGTTTGCTGCAATTGGAGATATTTGAGGTGCGAGTGATGTCTGTGAGAATAACATCTGCGTTGAATTATTGCAAATGCAATGGAGGATTTTGCAACCTCTTAATTCAGCCACTCAAGGTGGTGTTAGAATATTGTTAGGATTTCAAGTGTCCTGAGATCACTTGTTGGAGATGGAGATATGTCTAATATCCCTTGCCAAAATCCACCCTCCCAAAACATCCTCTAATCCAATTCAGTATCTCCAGAACATAAAATCATCTCCAACAGAACCTTCTTCTCCGTGGTAATTTAGCGTGAAGACTCAAAAAGGAACAAGGGCAATTTAATGTGGTTTGTCATAATCCGACTCCATGGAGATAATTCAAACCTATATAATATTAGACATAAAACCGGATAAATTGTTTTCCATACCTTTTATAAAAACCCTTTCAATCCAGTTAATGCTCCATCATAGATGGAGAAAATATGAAAAAAAATTCATTTTTAGCCCGTGTAGATTCTAAAAGCTCTCCTTGAAAAGGAAATCCTCCTCTCAACAAGTAATATGGTATTCCACAACCTCTATACACACCCCATGTTCTCTAGCTTTTGAAATGCTCCACGTGTAAGAAAACCAACAATCCATCAAAATTTCAATTGTTACTTGTGTTATGTTATGTTAACAATCATATAGAATAATCCTAAAACATAATTTATTGATTAACTAGCCCTAAATTGAGCCGGTTAAGTTTGTGTGACACACTTGGAAGCGTTAAGCCACGAGTTAGGTCATTAAACCAACAACTCAACAACCTATAGAATTATTGGTGAAATGATGCTCTATCTAGTGCTCCAAGGTGATGCTCCAGAATAGTCATATTCCTCTTGGATTACTCTATCACTATATATACTAAAGTCATGATCCATGTCCTAACTTTACCTCACCCAACCCCATATGTATTGATCTACTTGTCATAAAGGAAATCTCTTGAACCACTTCATCCATAGATAATTAGAAAATCTGTTCTTTTGTTCGTTTATTGTGTTGAGGTGCATTGAGTCTTTGTACTCATTACCTACCTCATACATCCTATGTACAACTTTCCTACCATGATTTTTGTGTCACAAGATACCCTAATTAGTTTATAATTTCCTAATTGTATTTATCTAAATCTAATATATTTATTGAAATTAGATCCTTCCTTATCTTTAGAATAAAGTCCACCTGCTTTAATGTTGCCCTACCACATAAACTCTTCTTGATTCTTCCATTGCTCTTGACCTCCACCTTTGAGTCATCTCCCAAATTTATAGTCTAACCAAGTATACACAACAAGCTAAATCTAAATGTCAAACAGTAAAATGTGTGTTTTCTTCCACTGGGGTGCAAGAACAACAACATATTGTTCATTGATTATTTGTATATTGCCTTGATTCTCATTTTCATCTGTCCTTTAGTAATATGCCTTGCACCTATAACATTAGATATTCTCAAAAACTTGGATCTAAGTTTACATTGTTGAGATCCGTACCTATGTGATTGTCCCTTCTTGTCCCCACTTTGTGTAACTAGTGAACTCCTACTTGAATATGAAATAATAAATCTCCTTCTTAAGCAACATATGCAATTATATTATTAGTCACATCTTTGAAAGTCATCTTGCTTCTCTTGCCAATTAGGAGAATCTTCATAAAAGGGTTCAAATAAATCAAATTGTGAAGTAGTAAAAGTTTGTACCAAGTTGATACTTGAGATCTTTTCTCTAACCTTGATCAACTCATACATAGGACCTTAAAATATGTTTAGATGCTTTATCATGTTTTTGTTTTTACCATATGGTGCATATAACCTCCTAAGATGGATCTTGTTAGTGGCATTATTAGCCATGTAACACTCCCCTAACATTTGCATGATACTTTGTGTTATAGCGTGATTGATCATCATATAAACCACACTATTTGCAAGACACAAGTCCTATTGTATCAATAGATCTCTCATTCTTAATTGTCATAAAGAGAAACTAGATCTCCTATCACACCTCTAAAACCCCTATAATGTTTATTAAAGTCCTTGTCATCTTTATAAATAATTTATGTTTTGATATGGTGGAACTTTGCTGCGAAGGTGAAATATTGAAATGGATGACTGTGAGATGAAGGTTGGATGATGTGGAGACTTTTGAGGTGGAAATCACTGAGATGAAGAAGTAGACTTCTAACCTGAGCACACAAGGAAGAGCGTATGAGGGAATCCTTATGATGCTTAAGTTACACAAGAGTGAATTGTAAAAGAAATAAAAAAATGATAGAGAGTTGTTTAAGAATGCAAACCTCTTTTCCTGTGGATATACCTATGAGTATTTATAGATAAAGGTAGGTGAGAAGCCATTCTTGGGAATGGTCTATGGGTTTGACCTATAATAACAAAACCCATGGCACAGCGGGCCAGACTGTCAAAAATCCATCATATGCGGAGCGAGGTGGGTTGGGTTGGGAAATCCCCAACCCAACCCAAGGCGGATCGCGGATTAGGCGGACCAACCGACGAGCCTGCCAAAAATATATATATATAGAAAAGATTGAAAATTTTAAGTTTGGGTTGGAAATTAGGCGGGTCAAGCTCACGAGCCATTAAGTTTTCCACTTTAATTTTGAATTTGGGAAAAAAAATTCTCAATTTGTAGGTTAAGCCGAGCCCTCCATAGGCCGGCCTGCCTGCTTGGGCCCGTGAGCCCGTGAGCCCGCCTGAATCCATCTTAAAATAGGTTGATAACATTTCAACCCAACCTGCTTAAATTGTTTGGCGGGATGGCCCAACCCGATGGACCCAACCCAAATTGACGAGTCCAACAGATGACATGGGAAACCATACTCGGATAAGGCTAATATTTGTGGGGAGCCATGTTTGGGAATGCAAAGATAGGCAATATGGAGATACATACTTGAGGATGGATTAGAGAGTAGCATTGAGAGTTTAGGAGAACTCAGAGAAGAGAATTCGATTGGGGAGAGCTTGAGCATTAGAGAGGGGAGCTTGCTGAGTAATCGAAGAAGAGCTCAAGAAGCTTTGAGTAGTTGAAGGATAACTTAGGGAACTTCTGCACATTTGGAGGGAGAGTTCAGGGAGCTCTGAGTAATACCCATTTGTCTTTATGAGATGCCGACATGTTGACCTGGTCGAAGGTCGACTCTTGAACCAAAGGTCCTTGGCCAATTGGCTAAGGTGGAAATAAAGCCACATGTGCCTGGTTGGCTAATTGGAATATGGTCCACATCATGGGATATCATGTTTGATTGCTCGACATAGAATGAAATGCTAGATGTAATACTCTAAGATCTAACAACTTTGCTGGGATCACATTCCTCTAATACCACCTGTTCACCACTTGCTACAACTTATTGTCTCAGACCATGTAGATATTATCTTGTGCTTTAAAAATGTAGAATCACCTCCACCACATGTCCATGTTGTGGGATCTTCATCTCTTAAGGTTGAATAACACAATCACAGTAAAAGGAACAAAATCAATTTAATATGGTTCGAAGTAAGCTCACAACATTTGAAGCCAGATTCGGTCCAAGTGTGATTGTGTTCTTGGTTATTATCATAAACTCTTTTTAGTCTATGAAAACCATTTGTTGTCGTTGTCTCTCCACATTTGCTCATTTTCTCTCAATATTAAGTCTTAGATGTTGGAATCCTGATTTATTTATTTCATTTGGCAACATCTCACAAGTTATGATTTTATCCTCAACAACAACAACAACCAAGCCTTATCCGACTAGGGCTATTATCATTTCATCCTCACAAACTTCAAAATCCACAATTCATTAAATTTGAAGGGAAGTAAAAGGAAGAAGATCGCCATAAACCTCAACCAATCATCAATGCAAGGTTGTTGTGCTAGTTTTGGCATTTTCATTTTCATTGTTATCATGTCTCAGTTCATTTTATCTTTTTCTTCTGTGAGATCTTGTTTAATTTACATAATAAGCTGGATATAGATACCATTTATATTATAGCTTGAGGAGGAGGACTGTGTGACATAATATAATTTTTCATTCCTCTCAATAGTTGGTTAATCCTACTTGGACAAGTTCACACTCAGGCCTTAAAGCATCTAGACCAATTGATCATGACTTAATTACATGTGGTTTTTCATTGGAATCTATTAACCACCTACTCATCAACTCTTATTGCTTCTCAAGGATTGAACACACTTAAGGATGTCAGAATGATCTATCAAATGCATCTAATTTTAGTGTAAGATTATGATTTATCATGCTACACATTTTCTTTTGAACCTTTGACTTATCATTTCCAGATTTCTAAAGGCACGAGGGTTCAATATTGAAAAAGCTACTCATATGTGGTCTGAGATGCTCCAGTGGAGGATCAACTTTGGTGCTGATACTATCATTCATGTGAGATTAGCTAATGTACATTTTCCTTTCCTACTTTCTTGTAGCAAAAGTAATGAGCACAGTCAAGAGCTTCCACTAATGATTTACAGGTTAATAGCTTGGCATGGTTTTGAACTTTTTTTTCCCTTAAGGCTCTAAAGTTCTCTAGGCTTTTGACTGGAAGTCCCACATTGGGCTTTAGATATTATCAGTGAAGTAATGTGCCAAGCTACATGGTATAAATTCTGGATTTAACCTGGAAACGTGCTATGTAGAATTTTGAGTTTTAGACTTATTACAAAGTCTTGCATACCTATATCTATGTTGTGAGTACTTGTGGTTCAAATGCTAAACCACTCATGGGGAAATCTGAATGAAATAGAACAAACCTTGCCCTTAATTAAAATGTGTTCCACTTGTTATTTGATTGATAATTCTGTCCTAAAGATGACATTTGACAACCACAAAGCACATTAAAATAAATTCATAGTTGGAAATAATTCCAACAGAAACTTGGTTTGGAATATAAATCTCATAAACCTCATATATACTTGTTTTTTTATCTTTCACTACGAGATGTCACCACACTGCATTGGATATGAGAACGACAAGGTTAAAAACTCACATATACATTGTTTGATATTTGAAGAGTGATAATTTGAGTTTAGAGTTTACCAATGTTTCAAAAGGTTATTATGCCTTCCATTTTCTAACAGATTAAGTTTACTTAGGATTTTGTATTTGATGAACTCGACGAAGTCCTCCATTATTATCCACACGGTTTCCATGGTGTTGATAAAGATGGAAGACCCCTATATATAGAAAGACTTGGGAAAGTTGAATCCAACAGACTTCTGGCCGTCACAACTGTTGAAAGATTTCTTAAGTACCATGTTCAGTGCATAGAGAAGATGCTTACTGAGAAGTTCCCAGCCTGTTCTGTTGCAACCCAAAGACACATTGATATGATGATAACAATTTTAGATGTACAAGGAGTGGTATGTGGTTCTTTTTTTTACTTTAATATTTGAATTTGAGCTCACACTATTCATGTCAGTGCAGTTTGCTGACAAATTTATTATGTAGAACTGGATTAGTGTTGGCAAATTAGCTCGTGATGTTGTTGTTCAGATCCAGAAAATCGACACTGACAATTACCCTGAGGTGATACCTGTCAGTCCTTATACATAAGTAATTATTATGTCACAGTTTGGCATAACCAAATCAACGTGTTTCTTCCTATATTTTGGCAGATATTATACAAGTTGTTTGTTATAAATGCCGGTAGTGGTTTCAGATTACTTTGGAATACTATAAAGGGCATAATTGATCCACGAACAGCAGCCAAGATTGTGGTAGTCTGTTGATGTATAAAACCTATAATCTTATGCACCAAGTTTACACTTTCATCTAATTTTGCAGGTGTTAGGAGAACGATATCAAAATACGTTACTTGAATGCATTGAGATGAGGTTTACATATTCATTTTTTGTGAATTTAGTCATGCCTACAAAAGGCCCTGTGGTTTGATGATCTCAACTATTGCTATCTACTTCCTTGTTATTGATGACAGTGAACTACCTGAGTTTCTTGGTGGATCTTGCACTTGTTCTGATAAGGGTGGATGTCTTCGATCCAATAGAGGACCATGGAGTGAGCCTGAGATTATAAATGTCAGCATAGAAATTTTTCTATTTGTCTTTAAGTTAGAAGAATAAATTTCTTATGCTCAGTCTTCAATGTTGCTTTATTTTATTCCAGTTAGTTCAGGAAGCCAAACAGATGAGTCCAAGTAGCAGAGGTAATGTATTGTATGGTGAGAAATTGAATCAGCAGGTTAGGAACTATGTTATCTTAGGCGGGGTATAAATTCCATTCTTATAGGCAGATCAGCTATGTTAATTTTGAAGGATGTAATCATAATTGCAGGTGAGAATGTTTAAAAAGTCCAACATGAATGAGAAGTCATATAAAGAATCAGTCTCTCATACTGGATCCGTTCTACAATTTGCTACCCAGTCAACTCCGGTTCATGAAAATGTTAGTTATCTTTAACCAGCTCTCTGCATTCTATGATTGCATTGATTGTTTATGTCTGAAATTCTAACTTCTGCATGCAATTGTTTAGCTAACATAAACATGTGTACTACAAGTAACAAAGGCAAAGTTAATGCTGCACTAAACATTTGTGTACTTAAGCATCATAAAGGATTTTTTTTTCATGTGGTAACAGTTTGATGGACGTTTATGTGCTTGTTCCTGACCGTTTCAATTTTTGAATCATCTCTATGATAGACGCCCAAGCTTAAAAGAAGTTCAATGTTTATAATCCAGGTGTTTCTAACTAGAAAGTTACCAATAGTTTATGCTTTTCCATCTTTCTGCTCCTTCAAAGAATTTGGTTGAACTTAAATCTAGCGTCCTTTGTTTAATCATTTCTTTCCATTATCTCTAACAATAGTAAGATGCTTAAGGAGAAGACTACAATTAACAAGTAACTAGGCTCTTAGCTTCAGGATCTAATCCGTGTGTGGCTGTGTGTGACATGACATGACAGCCCAGTATTACCACCATTGTAGTAAAGTGGTATCAGCAAGAGTGCAATCAGTATCATGAACATCATCTGATTGTTAGAATAGAAGGTTGAAATTGTCAAAGACTCAAATATAAATATGTAGGGATCTAACTACGAATTTATTCTCCATGGCTGTTTAGTAGAGTTACAATAAAGTATTATATATATATAATACTAGAAAACCATAGTTTCTAGGTTGAGTGTAGAGGTCAAACATAGGACAATGAAACAATTTTATAATACTTAAATTGCCGTTTATTTTGTCTCAATTTTAGTAAATATATAAAGATCTATTCTCACTTCATTAAGATTATTTCCTAGCTTTAAATAATCAACAAAGCTCACTAAAATGTGAGTGAAGGTTTCTCTAGTGCTATTCGAAGGTGTCAGGCATCAATTCTAGTAATAATTAATTCCCGGGCAGAAAGTTAGTTGAGTCTTAATGATCTTGATAATGAAACTAAGTTAACGCGGATGCTTATTTGTTGGTAGTTGCTATCTACAAGGATCACCTGTCCATTAACTATTATTCAAAAATTCACTTTAGAAAACTTTCTTGGATATATATTTTTTTTATCTTTGCACTGGGAGGAGTGTTTTGGCTTTTATCCTGCTAGGGAGAATAAAGGGATGTATGTGTGATCCGCAGAATCGAGAGAGTAAATGCTGCTGCAAGTCTATAACAATATAAAGACCTCAATGAAACCATTGTATTTGGAAGAGTAGCCTTGTATTTTGAAACACCATGCACAAACCTAAAGAGATTCACATTTTCTGAAACCTCTAGTTGTCAGATTATCTATGAATTTTATATTCCAACAGAACTACTGACTTGGAGACGACAATATATGATGCGATAGTAGAGCCATTTGTTCACGGTCATCTGTGAATTGAATCCCTTTGACCCTTTGCTGCTACAAAATAATCAACTCAATTCCAACTCTAGAAGCATCAATAACATTTGGTGCCTCTCAAGAGAGTTTTTTTCCCCTTCTAATGTCAATCTCAATGTTCGTTCCTCTGGATTTCCTACTCCTTTCCTGAGTTTCTCCAACCAGTATCCAGCTTTTAAAATTCTTTATTCTTTTTTTTTTATTTTTTTAAAACTCTTTATTGCTGGTACTTGATGTAGAAGCTATCTTGCATTAATGCCTGATGCCAAAATTTAAACAAATATTTAATATCAGTGAGATGGCAGTAAAATAAGTCATGTCATGTGACTACAGAGTGATGCATTAAATAAGGAATTATTAGTTTATGGGTCTTATTTTCTCGATGTGCACATGATTATTAATGCTAAAGTTCTACAAATTATTATTTCACTCTGTCATTGTCGCCAGGGCATAGAAAACGAGATACGTGAAGACGTTCCTTCCGACAACTCAGATGGTGAAACAATAATGTGTGATAAATTTGAAGGTACATCATTTTTCACTCTGATGAACATTGTTTTCATCCCGATGTTTGTAGGTTTAATTCTTTGAAGTTTCATTGATATTTGTCAAATGCTTTTTATGTTGCATACTGGTCACAGATTAGTGTATGCTTTGCAAGTATCTTTCACCTCGTGCTTGGTGACTATTAAAAGCTAATCACGCTATCAGTTTTGGTTCTTGGTGACTATGCACTTATACATTGGCTACTCATGGATATGGTCAAATCTAGGGCTAGTGTTTTGACTAGGTAGTGCTTGAACCCTCTACAACAACAATAAGAATATGCTCTGAGTCACATCTATCCAAAGTCAACTACATGCATTTTATCTCTATGTGGCAATATGCGGCTACATCAAGGGTGCATAAAAAATTACATAGAATAACAATAAACTGCAGATGATGCACAAATAATCATTTGAAGAATTATTATAGTGGATATTTTTTTTTTAAAAAAAAAGAAAAGTTGTTCATTGAATATCAATAAACTACCGGAGTGCACATATGATTTACCCTTACTAAATAATTGAAATTCTGCATATGATAGTGAATTACACACGGGTTCTTTAATTGATAATCTACTAGCTATAAGTATTATTTGTTGATATAAATATTTAATATAAAATTTAAATTGTTAAAATATTTTTGATAATTGTTAGTTTGCTAAACCTAAATCGTATCTATATATATTTTCCTAGCATATCTACCCATATTTCAAGTCTCTTTGCTAGAGATGTGAGCTTTACAGCTACGCAATTTTAAGTTTGTTTCTGGCATTGCATCTTATTTCTCTTGATAAAAAATTTTCTGTGGCAATATGTATAACCAATGAACTTTTTGCAGATTGCTTGATAAACGATTCCAACCCAAAGTCTTCATTATCAAAATTCCTTGCGCTAGCGATGGGAGCTGTTGGCAATTTCGTTATGAAATTGCTTGCCATTTTCTTTTTGTTCTTTGGGTTGAAAAATGGACGTTTCGGCAATAGAAATGTCCAGTCATCGGGTCATCATGGGATAGAGCCAACCAATGAGAATTCCATGAACAACTTGATTTATCACGATGCCGCAGAAGAAGACCCTATCCTACCGTGCATGGAGAAATTCCAGAAGCTTGATCAATTAATTGACTTAGACATGGAACCTATGGGGATTTCTGAAGAAAATGGTGGCGTTTTTGTAGATTCACCAAATAGTTTGGAATCTCTAAAGCATGAGTTACTGGAAGAAAACAATGTGAGTGCTTTTTAGTTGTTATTTGAGAAGTACATCTTGGCAGACTATTATGGATTTTTGCAGGTTACACGAGAGACCTCAGAAAAGCAAATTCAAGTTTCAGATGCAAGAATCACAGGAGACATCAACAGACGTTCCAGTAGAAGAAGGTTCCTTTTAGCTTTGATAATGTCCTAAAATGAGCATTAGGCTGACACTTTTCCTTTCTGATGATCTCGCTTTGCTGATTTATATATGCAGAGCAAGTCTTTCTAAATTGAGGAGCACAATTAGTTCTTGGAGGATGACTTACAGATGTTCTTGAACAAATAGACGAATGAATATTGAAGAGGATGAGACCATTGTAATACGTGCTCTTACACCTGTAATGTAAACTGATCCAATGCTTTAAATATACATCTTGGCCAACGACACTGAAGTGTCATTTTATCAGGGGAAAATGGGTCTCCAGTTCTCCATTTTCATTTGATAAATGGTTATTCAATATATTTTCTGATAATTTTTAAAAAATTATTTTTCGTATTATAAGAATTAAGTTAAGTTGGTAATTTTTTTTCTTTGAAAAGATAAGTTTGAAACAGTAAACAAGAAAAATTATTGATTATAAACATCTGCCTACTCATACACCATTGGATATTGCTACTAGAATTTTCTCCCTTCTACAAATATAGGTAAAAGGAAAGTTAATGCATTATCTATCTTTTGTTCTTATCGTGTTGAAGAGACTGTGACAAATCATTTCTTTAAGAGTATAATCTATGTATGATATACAATCTTTAAATCCTTGATATGAATTAAGGAATTCAAAATAAAAAGGATTATGAAAATATAAGTCGCATCAGCATTACCGATTAATAGTCGATCGATGATAACCAGGGCAAATCTTCCCTCACTAACTTCTCTTTGTTTTTCACTCTCCTGCACATCCAAGACTCACTCTCTAGTGGCTAGTGCAATGCTCTGCTCTCTTGTTGCCTTCAACTCACGCCACGGAAATCTCTAAGCCAATTAATTAAACAATTACGAGCCGCAAATGCCCTCGCCATCATCTCAAATCCAATCAATTAAATTAATCCACCGCTGGAGAACACTATAAATAGCATCCGAGGCCAGAAACCAAAACATCGTCGAAACACAGAGGCCGAGCGGCGGCAGAAGCAGCGCCCGCAGAGATGATGGCCGCCGGAGCAAACTCGCTGCTCCGTTGCATCTTCGAGGGCTGCATCCAGGCCAGGTGCTCCGACATCGACCAGCGCCCCTACCACCGTAACTGCAAGTGCGCGCTGCACCGCCGCCGATTCGCCAACCCCGGCCCGCGCCCCAACATTTCCTACCCGACTCGACGACCACGCCGCCTCCGCCACGGCCTCAGCTTGGCGGCTGACTCCGCCAGCCCGGATCTTCTCCTGGACGGCGAGAGAAGCCGCCGCCATCGACCCGTGGAGGCGGCCGAGGATATCATCGATTTCAGTTCGTGGGAAGCAGTGCCTTAGTTCGTACGATTGAATGCGCGCGTTTGATTTGTATTCCTGCACTTGTCCTTTGAGTTTACTTAGTCGATTCAGAAACGAAAATAAACGAGAGAGCCGCCCGGAGAGTTGAGATGGCGGTGCCCGAGTGAAAAATGGAGTTTGAGAAATATTGTTTCCCATGTTTCTGTATGAGAATTTCATCTCCAAATTGAATACCAGAGTCTTTCTTACTATCAAAGTGGCAAAGTCCAGCCACGAGGAAGGCATGCTCGGACAATCTTATTACTATCATGCATAATTTAAAGCAGTACTATAGTACGTACGTCATTTTAGAAATGACGATAGAAATATACAAAATATACAACTGTAAAAATGGTAAATAAGATCAATAAATAATAGTAACTTTTTAAAGTTGGTATCCAATTTCTAACTTGTGCCAATTAATTCAATCTAGTCCTACTAAAATTTCTTATCGGCCGCTAAAATAAATTAAGAAGTGATCTTAACGGATGGTTCATCAACCTAACATTTTTAGGTTAATCATCCATTAAAAAAAATTTATCCGTTAATTCACTACTCGCGATTCTTAGATACTTAAAAAATTAAAAAGACATCCTTCGTTACATCATTCAAAACAAAAGAAGCTAATTCATAGAATTTACAACTCTTTCTTCGCAACAAAGATGCTAATGTTATTCTCCTATACTGGTTATTATCCTCGAGAGTAGAGTTCCTCCTTCATGCCACTTAATCTGATGAGTTGGTGAAAAGTAATTGTCAAGGAGAAGATTGCAAGTGACATAATAGTGAGGGGGTTATGAAAAAGAGTCTACAAGCACTCATCAAAAGATTAGAATAAGTGTTGAGTTTGAACTCGAGGTGATCACTTCAACACTCAAGTTAGCACCGAGGTTAGGAGAAAATGAAAGTGGTGGAGTAGAGGAGTCCAGATAATTGTGGGTGCATATATGCACTCGTGAGAGAGAACAACCTTTTATAGAGTTATAACTATACCTTTGCGTTCTCCATGTATTTCGAGATTACTATAATAAATTTGACTTTTCGTAGCATGTATCTCATGTTGCACAACTTCAAGTTGTTAAAAGTCATAAAACATTGACAGTGCGCATTGCGTGCTGTTGTTAATTGCATTTGCAGCGCGCAATTGAGCATTGCAAATGCTATTATCTGAAGAGAATGATTGAGCACTGCGGATGCATTAACCACACCACCTAGCCACACACTGCGAATAATAACATCCACAGTAGCATATGCGCGTTGTAAATAATAACATCCGCAATGCTCAATCGCACGTTGTTGTTAGGGTATGATAGTAACCTCATACACTTACAATCTTATATACACATACCATACAATTATAATACCATAGATAATGTAACCATCAACACCACACTTTATCAAAATAATAATTCACCTAATAAGAGAAAATAATCCAAACTAGTCATATAAATTCACTTAATAATATGATTTCTTTCTTCAAAAAGTATATGATAAAATCAGTAACTTAGTCACAAAACACTATGAACTTAGATAATCAACCAATTGTACTTTCTATTACATATTTAAGAAAAAATATTTCATAATTCGATCGAATTATGCCCACTTTTTTCACTGATCTTGTCTGGAATCTGAGTCAGATGGATCGCCGGGTGAGGTGGATGAAATGTTGACCGAGTCGCGATGTCTCAGAAGGGGGGGGTGTGCTAAGATGACTTCCGTGTTGACCAAGTCTTCAGAAGTCTTCTGGTCAATGCTACCTGCAGCTAGCGACTGGGTCGCCTCGATCCCTGGTACCCCGAGGCTCGAGGAGGATCCAACAAATAGATAAATAACATGCTAATAATATAATAATAAAATAAATGAGGTGCGAGTACGGAAAATGTACCCTGGCCCAGGGGGGCACATTCGGATGGGATGCTGCTCAAGTTGTCGCAACTCGGAAGGGTAGATGAATGTGTCGGACGAGGAGCTGGATTTGACGACGCGGAGCCGAACACGGTGGCACGAAATCGGATGTGACCTCGGCACGCAGGCCGAGATAAGACATCGGTACGTAGGCCGAGATACAAATATCGACGCGTAGGCCGGAATACAAATATCAACACGCAGGACTGATAATAATAGCGGCACAAAGACCAACAAATGACACACAAACCAGCTTAGTGCGAAGGTCAAAACACAGCATACAGGACAATTCGACGTGAAGGTCGGAACACAATGGAAGTGGAGACAGTCGTATCTGTTAGAGTGTATACTAAAAGTCTAGCTTTTTGTATAAATATTTATTTTAAAATAAGAATCGCATTGGTCAAATGTCTACATTTATGCTAAGTGTAGTTGTCTATTTAATTTATATTGTAGATAACATGGTGTGAGGAGACACACAGAAGATCATGTTATCAGATCCTTATAAATTATAAATAGTAGCTCACAACCAAGATGGAATGAGACAAACCATTGGAGTGGTTGTAATGTAATTTGGTATTAATTTATCTTGACTATAATATTACACTAATACACTATGAGTGTATTGAGTAGGACCATTTGAGGTTGTTCTTTTTATACTGACTGTTAAAAAGAACAAGACCTCTATTATTATGGAAGTGTGTACTCTTAATCATGATATAATAACAAGCACACATACTTAATATTTATGTGTTTAATTTATCAAAGGGTGCGAATTAGTTCGTTAAATCAATAGGCTCGATAAGTTGGGAAATGGTATTATTTATATGGTGTGTTGTTGATTATAGAATGAAACTGTGTCCTAGTAATCTAGGTTGATGATGTCCCTTTGAGGAGCTCATAAGGATTATCATGTAAACCCTACAGGTGGACTTAGTCCGACATGACAATAAGGTTGAGTGGTACTACTCTTGGAACTAAGATATTAATTAAGTAAGTTGTCAGTAACTCATTTAATTAGTGGACATTCAATATCTTAAACACAGAGAGACTAACACACTTATGATAAGTAGGAGCCCATATTGTAATATGAGATTGGTGCGGTAGTGCAATAATAACTCTTTAGTGGAATGAGATATTATTGATGAACTTGAGTTGGATATTCGGGGTGAACACGGGAAGCTCAAGCTCGTCGGGAGACCAAAACTAATTCCTCCTCTCGGTCCCTGTTGTAGCCTCTTATTTATAAAGCCTTATATCCACTTAGAGCCAAGCTTCTTACTCATCTTGTTGTGGCCGGCCAAACCATGCTTGGAGCCCAAGTTAGGGCCGACCAAGGCAAAGGATGGAGCCATGTTTATGGCCGGCCAAGCTTGGAGCCCAAGCTAGGTGGCCGACCACATTAAATTAAAAGGTTATTTTAATTTTAAAATCTTTCCTTTTGTGGAAGCCATGATTTTAAAAGAGAGTTTTAAAATTTTAAAATCTTTCCTTTTATAGTTTTCTACAAAGGATTAAGAGAAAGATTTGATATCTTTCCTTATTTGTAGTTAAGAGAAAGATTTTAATTTTTGATAAAACTTTCCTTTTTTAACCATCCACATGTTTTAAAAAGAGATATTTTAATTTATAAAAATTTTCTTTTATAACCAACAAGGGATTTAAAAGAGAAATTTTTCTATTAAAATTTCTTATCGGAAACAAATAAGAAAGTTTTAATTTTATGTTTAAAACTTTCCTTGTTTGGAGCACAAGGAGGTGGCCGACCATGACAAGTATAAAAGGAAGCTTTTGTAATAATGTTTCATTAGCTATAAAACGACAATCTTCTTGTTTAAGCTCCTCAATGTGAATCCTATTTAAAATAATAGAAGAGTGATTGTTATAATATATGAATTATGTAATATACTAGGGTTTGTAATTAACTATACTCACTATAAGTAAGGTTCAACTTTTGCAATATTGAATAACACATATTGATGTATGGCTTGCAACATATGGACTTCTAAAATCCTTTCTTTTCCTTTAAAAATTAGACAACCTTCCACTTATCCATTCTCCAAATCCTCATTCCGATTAGAATAGACACCCATTCTAGCAACTTTCTTAAAATATGCACTACAAAATCGCATTGTTTCTTCTGTGAGATAACACTCAGCTATGCAACACTCTTGCCTTGCTTGGTTCTTCACATAACCTTTAAGTATTTTCATAAATCTAAATAAAAAAACAAAATTCGCAATCAAGAGTTGTTGATAGAAAACTATAATTTGTTTTATAATATCTATTACCTTTTAAATAGATACATTCAACGGAAGTAGACTAGTCCACACAAGCGAGCCTCTCTTGCTAAATGAATTGTCAAATGAATCAAAATGGTAAAGAAAGCGGGTGGAAAATATCTTTCTATCATGCATAGAATTTTAGCAATATTCTCCTTGGGTTGTACTAAATGGTTCCTGTCTAACAATCTTTGACATAATTCATTATAAAATGCACACGGTAGAAATAGAGCATTGCATGTACCTTTTGGTAAAAGACTTCTTAATGCAACTAATAACAATTATTGAAGTAGAACATGACAATCATGCAATTTTAGCTTAATAAGCTTACACTCTTCTAAAGAAATACAATTGCTAATATTTGAGTTATAGCCATATGATAACTTTATTTTTTTTAACCTAGAGCAAAATATAAGTACCGCGAATTAGTTTTGATGTGATCAACTGAATTAAGCTAAGTCCTATAGTTTTGATGCATTATGTCTGAGTGTGCAGGAACTTAGGAACACAAGAAGTTGAGCGGAAGATGCATCGAGCGAGAAGGATGACACGGGAAGCGAGTCAACGGGCTCGGTGCATCTGAGGGATGAGAAGCTGCAGAAGAGCACACTTGTGGATGAAAATGACACACGCGACACTTTTGAGGGACAAGAACCCAAGGAGGAAGACTGTTTGAGGCGAAAGTTGGAGATGGGTTCAGGTGAGTTCAACTCTAGACGGCCACAACATCGCCCAAGCGATCAGACAAAAGTCAACACTAAGTTGACTTTGTCTAGATGCCTAGACCAGGTCCAAGTGCCCCGACCAATCCCTGCTAAGTCAGTGAGTTTGAGCCGTTGTAACGAGGATCAACACTGGAGTCCAAGTCCAGGTCCAAGCGCCCAGACTAGGTCCACCGGACTAGTCCTGGCTAAGTCAATGAGTTTGAGTCGTTGCAGCGAGGATCAACACTGGAGTCCACATCAGCCAACTCTAGGCACTTGGATCGAGTCCAGGCATTCAGGAATCGATAATTCGTTGACAAAGAGACATTGCGGTGTGGATTGAGGTGACCATGTCCAGGTGCCCAAGAGTTGCTCGGACTAGGTATAGGCACCTAGACTAGTCTAGGCACCTGGACTAGGTCTAGGCGCTTGGACTAGTCTTGGCTAAGTTAGTGAGTTTGAGCCATTGCAGTGAGGATCAATACTATTGTCCACGTCGCCGACTCCAGGTGCTTGGACCGAGTCCAGGCGCCCAAGAATCGATAAGTTGTTGACAAAGAGACGTTGTGGATTGGATTCAGGCAACCATGTCCATGCCCCCAGATTGGGTCCAGGCACCTGGGAGCTGTCACATCAGCCAACGGCTAACTTTGACCAGTGAGCTATAAATAAAACTCTGGTCCTCAAAGTTTAGTACAACACATTCTATATTCGAACTATATTTCTATTTTTAATCTACGCTTTCAATGTTTTGTAAGAGGCTACTCCACCCTCATCAAAGAGATCTTCTAATGGAGCTTTTCAACTACCTTAGATTAACAACCTCCCCAGTTAATTTCCTTTTATGTTATTTATTTTTCATTTAACTGTGTGTTTGTCTTTGATAAGTTAAAATAGCAAGAGAAGGCGCTAACTTTTATTGCAGGCTATTTACCCCCCTCCAGTCGGCCTACTGGGACTATCAATTGGTATCAGAGTCAGGTTTACTTTAGAGTGACTAACCACCAACTGAAATAATAAGGAGATGGCCGGAGTGAGCATTCATCCATTGAAGTTCAAGGGGATTTTACGATATGGAAAAAGAAGATGGAGGTATTCTTTAAAATGGATTTCAAAATTTTACTAACAATAAAATATGACTTTGTAGTACCTAGAGATCAGCATGGAAAGGAAAAAGAAGAGCACTTATGGAGCAAAAAGAAGCAGGCTGATTTTGTGGCAAATAGCAAAGTAGAGCTTCATCTACTGAGAGTTCTACCACTGCAAGAAGTCAATCAGATCAGCACCTACAACCCGGTGAAAGAACTTTGCGAGAAGTTCCTAGACCTGCATGAAGGTACCTCGGAGGTTAAACTCGCAAAACTAGATCTTCTCGAAATTAACTCAGCAACCTCCGGTTTGAAAAAGGGGAAACAGTTACTCAGCTACACGTCAAAATCAAGGAATTGATCACCAAAATCACCAACCTAGGAGAAATGATAAAAAAAATAAAGATTCTCTTTGATATGGTCTTAATGTCTTCTTGAGGACCCCGGGCTGGACATCGACAGTAGATTCCTACTATATCTCTAAGGATCTTGAGGTAAGTACCTTAGAAAAATGAGCTAAATTAGAACCTAGCATTCAAAACTAAGAAGATCAAGTCAAACTCAGAATCGACAAAAATGAAGAAGCATACATGGTAAGGGAATTCAAAAGCAAAATTAAATCTAACAATTTTGATAAGTCACAAGCTAAGAAACTTCTTTAGAACAAATGAAAGGTTTGGTGCTACAACTGTCAAGAAGAAGGACACATAAAAAGACAACTGTCCGAAATTGAAAACCAAGGAAAAAGACAAAGAGAAAGGGATAAGAAGGCCCAAACAAAAGAATCTCAAAACTACGTTGGACGAGTCATCATTGGAAGATTCCAAACTCGAGGAGTACGTTAGACTAGCACTAATGGTCAGCCATCAATCAGACGATGAAGACACCTTAGCAGCAAGCAACGATAAAGAGAGAGCATCAAACGATGAGTCTGACATGGTAAGTGAGATAAGATTTTTACCCTCCGATCAATTATACGATGCTATAAAACTGTTAAGTGGGTCTTTATGTAAAACTAGATCCTACAAGAAAATTATAAAAACTTAAAGTTATAAATGCAAAGTTAACAGAACAAATAGAAAAACTAAAATTAGAAAAATATTTCTCATATTCAAATTCATATGCCCCCATAAAATAATTTTAGAAATTATAAAGGCTTAATTGGTATATAAGAAATCATATGGTTAAATTGTTAAAGTAGCAAGAACATATATTTCTATAAAATACTTGATAAATGTAGTAGATAAAAATTTATTTTGGATTTCTAAATCATGCTTTAGCTAATTAAAATTAATTTTTATGCATGCTTTAAATTGAATTTGCTTTAATTTACAACATTGTTTACATAATTAATTATTTCACATGCTTTCTTTTTCATGTTTTGTGTTAAATATTTTTTATGTGGAAAATAAAAAAAGTTATCTACTAACAGAAAATTTTTAAAAATTTGCTGACTTTATATTATTTATTTTTTAAAAATATTTTATTTAAAAAATAAATTTTAATGATTAAAAATATTTTAACAATTAAAAATGTTTCAAAAATTTATTTTTAAAAATCTTAATTTTTTTGTGATAATGAAATTTGTTTTATATTAGATTTATTTATTTTTTTGAGATTTTTTGATGATTATATAATTTTTATGAATTTTTTATTGGAAAATAAAATTTTAAAATTTAAAATTTTTTAGAGATTAATTTTGAAAAACTTGATATTTTAGATGAAGACCGTTATATGTTGAATGCTTAAAAAAATCAGCCAGATTTTTAGAACTCAGAAATGATTTTTAAATATTTAAATTCAAAAATGATGATTTTTGCATAAAAATATTATTTTTTTGAAAATAAAAATTTGTATTTCATGAAATTTTTTATCTTGATTCTATTTTCTATTTTTGATTATAATAAAAATATTTAGGATTTTTTAAAACTTTTAAATAATTTTAAAATCATTTTACCAAAATATTTGAATTAATCTATTAAAAATTATTTATTTGAAAATTAATTTCAGTAAAAAGGTAAATTACTGAAAATTCTGTTTCAATCCTCTAGAAAAATAATCAATATTTTTTTTATGTGATCAAATGGGGAGAAAATAGGGAATAAGTTAAGTGGAGGTATAAAATTTAATATTCTTCTATTAAATTGATTGCAATTTTTTCTTATAATTGAAAATTTATTTAATTAAATTGTTTTATTATTTTGGTTTAACCCTAACTTAACTTGGATTGATGCACATCAAAAAGGGAGAGATTGTAACTATCCTAAGTTGATTTTGATGTGATCAATCAAATTAAGTTAGATCCTACAGTTTTGATACCTTGTGTCTATGTGTGCAGGAACTTAGGAATACAAGAAGTCGAGCGAAAAATACAATGAGCGAAAATGATGACACAGGAAATGAGTTGACGAGTTCGATGCATCCGAGGGACAAGGAGTTATGGAAAAGTACACCGATGGATGAGAAAGACATGCGTGGTGCTTCCGAGGGACGAGAAGCTGGGGAGAAAGGCTGATCGAGGAGAAGGTCGGAGTTCAATTTGAGTGAACTTAACTCTGGATGGCCACAAATATCCCAAGCGACCGGACAAAAGTCAACACTTAATTGACTTTGCTCGGTTGCTCGAACCAAGTCCAAGTGGCCGGAGCAATCTCGGCCAAGTCAGCGAGTTTGAGCCATTGCAGCAAGTATCAGCATTGGAGTCCACGTCAACTGACTCCAGGCATCAGGGAACCAATAAGTTATTGACAAAGAGCCGGTGCGGAGTGGATTGAGGCGACCACGTTCAGGCGCTTGGACCTCCACATCTTCAAAAAAGCTATGTTTCCATAAGCTGAAAAATCATTGATTGTCCACATCAAAATAACCTTCAGATTGAATATTGATTTACTAAATGTATCATACACCTCCACACCTATGTCCCACAACTCCTTCAATTCCTTCACAAGTGGTTCTAAGTATACATATATATCATTTCTTAGTTGTTTTGGGTCTGGAATCAATAATGTCAGCATAAGATTTTCCTTTGTCATACACATCTATAGAGGAAGGTTGTAATTAACCAAAAAAATTGGCCAACAACTATATCTAGAACTAAGGTCACCAAAATGATTGAATCCATCTGTTACAGGACTAAGTCATACGTAGATTTCTAGAATCCGATGCAAAAGCTGACCACTTATGATTTATTGTATCCCAAGCTACTGAATCAACTAGATGACGTAACATATAATCTTGACTTTTGTGGTTGGAGTGGCAAATCAAGTCTTTAGCATTTTCTTCTAACTTAAACATCATTTTCAATCTAGGTACCACAGGAAAATATCATATCACCTTTTTGGGACACCTTATGAACTTTAGTAGTGATTTCGTCTACCTTCCATCTTGAGGAATCACACTTTGGACATGAGTCCAAATCTTTAAGTTCCTTTCTAAATAGATAACAATTGTTCTGGCAAGTATGAATCTTCTCATATTCTAAATCAAATGATTTCAATAGCTTCCTTATTGAGTAAATATTTTCTGGAATTGTGTTTTTTTTTTTGGGAAACATGTCACCTAAGATATTAAGAAACTCATTGAAATTAGTGTTAGTGTGACCATTTGTAGACTTATACTTGTATAATATGACTACTGCTGATAACTTTGTATAAATTGTACAATTAGGGAGGAGAGGTGTTTCTGTATCTACTAATAAATCAACAAATTTATAGTCTCTTATCTCGAACTAACTTCACTTTGAAATTGTGAGGTATAACTTTCACCATAGAAGACCCAAATAGTGTAAGAAGGATCGATCCCCTTTATAATTAAGTGCTCGTACACTTTGTCAAATTTCATATAGTTCTTATTTTGACAATGCTTACAAGGACATAAGATTACTTCACATGTTTTGACCTTAGTTCCTACCTTCTGTAGGAAATTTTTGAACTCATTGTTTATACTCTAGTACAAGCTTTGAAGGCAAACACATCTATTCCTTATCCATTTTGTAAATGACCAAAACCCTAAAATAAAAGTTACAATCCATTGCTAAAATAAATAAGAATCACCCTAATCAGTCCTAGATAGAAAAACAACACATCTACGAAGACAAAAAACCTCAATTACATACATATTTATCAAGTGATGGCTCAACTCTTTCATAGAGAACATTAATTCAAAGTTGTCATGGAGCTTAGTTTGGACTTAGGCTTAACTTTACATATGAAATTTAGTCTCAGTTTGAACATTAAGCATGTAACTTAGTTTGAACATTGAGTATAGTATGAGTTTTGAACTTAAATCCTAACGTGTCTGAAAATGTAACTTAGACTGAACATGTACTAAACTTATGAACATTAACTCGGACTAAACATGTATTGAACATCGAACTTAAATTGAACATTGAAGTCTTCATGTTTAGTGAACATGTAATTTATTTTGAACTTTATATTTGTAATTTATTCTGAACATTGAACATGTAATCTAGATTGAACATGAAGTTTGAACAGGGACAGTATCCTAAACATAAAAGTTATTCTGAACATGAAACTTATTCTAAACTTCAAACACGTAATGTAAAAAGAAGATATTGTAGTTTAGGTAGAACATAAAACTTATTCTGAACTTTGAACATGCAATTTAGATAGAACATGTAATATTAACAGCATATGTAACTTTGACTGAAAACTTGGCACAACATATAAAATGCAACTTGGAACGTGAAACTTAGTATGAACTTAGGAAATGAAACTCAGAACCAAAACTAGAACATGAAACTTGTAACTGGATTTTCAACCCAAACAATAATCTGAATGGGACTTATTAAACAACAATAACAATAGAGGTGAATTGGCCACTGGTCAAAGGAGGCGAAGAGACACGGGAGAGATAAAATGTGTGTGGTCTGATTAAAAAATAGCATTTTAATAGTGCTCTACGGATATGATGTTATATACTATTTGTTAGGGAGCCCAATGTAGGTGAGTGTTAAAACATGTTTCATAAATATACGCAGTGAAAATAAAAATAATAATAAACTACTTTATTACAACGCACACACCACACGAATACAAGGATACATCTATGCACACATGATAATAAAATAATTTACGGAATTAAATTTAACTAGTTATACCTAACGGATAACGTACCGTGGAAAGAGAATCAACCAAGCAATGCTCTAGAGTCTCGCCTCTATCCATATCCACACCGAGAACTCCTCAAGATGACTTGGCTATGTCCGATTTGTGTCTCCGTCTTTGGTACTAGCTGATGATTGAAAACAAAGTGATCCGAGAGAGGGATCAAAGCTCGATTCATGTCCAGCGGCCGAAGCAACGCAAAGACACAAATCAATCAGCAAGTAACTTTCACGAAGTTGTGTTCGGCGGCGACAAGTTCACTATCGGTGGCTATGGTTGACGACCAAAGCCTCCACTAGCCGATGGAAAGATGACGAAGGGAAGCGGATGGCCAGCGGTGCCTAAAGGGCGCCAGTGACAACCAAACAATAGCCGTGTGTTGTTGTTCGGCTCGGGACAACAACTGTTCGATAGGAGCTATTGGTCTAATGTTTCTTGCTGACCGACAGGGACCTACTAGTTAGTTGGAAGAGGCTACTGATGCTGTTGGCAGTGACGAGCGATGGCAAAACAAGGAGCTTCAACTCCTTGTTGGTCGACAACACAAGAGAGGGAGGAGGGTAAAACCTAACAATTAGGTTTTCTCTAAAAATTTTATTCTTCTTTTTTTTCCTCTCCAATCTACATCAATATATAGATCACTTAACAGGTTAGAGATGCATGTCCAAAACTCATTTCCATTAACCTGCAACCTATACTATTTGTCATAAGTTTGGTTCAAGACCGAACCACTTGTTAGTGTGTGCACTTATGTACCAAGACATTCTTATGAATTTATAGATAATTATTTTATAAAGACAAGTATTTATCGTTAATCATTTACTTTTCTATACGTATATGATTAATGATAAAGTTCTACGGATTAATGAGTATATTAATCTAAAAACAGTCCTTGATCGGATAGATATCTAAAGAGGGATATGAATATCTATATCAACGCTAAGTATGACTAGGTCGAGATAGACTGAGGGATGGATATCCAAATTGTACTTGAAGATGCTTTGAGTTTAGAAGTACACTAGACATGACCCACTTAAGAGGAGACCACATATTAAGAATCATGGGTCATTCTTCTTATGAATGAGTGTAACTAATCTTTTGACTTTGAGACTTTCATTTATTCTATGCATGAAGTTATGTACTTTGACACTGTTAAAAGTAGTTTTTAATCAGATTGTGATTAATATAGTAATTGAGTGTATGACAAAGCGTAGAGAGAATAGTATTAAGTCAATAAAAGATTCATCGTTCTCTTAGATTATGAGTTAATATCCTAGTCGCTTGATAGAGATATTAATGACTTAAAATCCATAGTCATACATAATGTACCAAATTAATTGGGATGTAGCTTAGATGAAAAAATTGAATTACATAGTAATCGGTTCATGGTGATTTATAGTTTAAGACCAATATTAATTTTATCACGTTGGGTGACTAAAAATTATTGCTAGACAGTTACCTTAATCTATGTATGGATTTACACTGCCTTCGTGTATAAAACCTAGAGGGTCGTACGCATAGTATGTAGACATGAACATTATCTATAATTGATTATTTTAGTGGATATTAAAATTAATCAATTTATTATTTCAGAATAAAAATTAATTAGATTATTAATTAATTCTGAAATATTAGAAGCTAATACGGGTCAAGATCAAATATGATTTTATTTGATTCAAAGAAGAGGTAGTAGAGAATTTGGATAAACACAATCATGGTGATCCTTGAAAAATTTGAAGAGTCATACCTCTTCATCTTCTTTGAAGAATTAATAGAGGTCATAATTCTACTTAAATGAAGAATTAATAGAGGTCATAAATCTTTATCTTTCTAATTAATGGAGGACATAATTATACTTAAATGAAAAGTTAATGGAGACTTTAACTATTCATCTTCCTTAGAGGCTATAAATAGCCACCCTTGGAAAGGTTGGATGGATGAGCTCTTTTTCACGTCTTTCTTTCTTCCATCAAAAAGGATTGATAGTGCTTCCAAAAGATTTTATCTATCCAAGAAGCACCTAATGGATCGTATCAAGTTCGTGTTCTAGTGCGCATGGATACTACTAGAGAAGTCACACATGGGGCTCTTATTTGTTTGTGATATCATTCACGCCTATTGAGGATTCGAGGTATGTTTTTATGTTAATTATTTTGTTTAAAATTATATGTACCACGAAGATATCCATGATTTAAGAGACAAATTTGATTTTAATATATGTATTCCGCTACGCACCAATTCTAACACCACTTGGTTAAATAACCAAACATCTTTTAATTAAAACTAAACCAATTTGGTTTATAATTAAACCAAAGAGGGTTCAACTTGTCTTCAAAAGACGTGGCACATACGTGCTTCCGTTCTGATAAAATATCTTCTATATTTGCACTTCATCCGATTTAACCAGACTCAATCTCTCTCGATCTTAGAATCAAATTCTCAAACTTGTTTTAAATCATTCGGATAAACTCTTAGTGTGTCTGAGTCAACATATTCCCAGTTATGTTGGTTATCCATAATTAACAATTAATTATGAATCGATCATGAATGATACCTAATAGTACATCATAATCCCCAATTGACTAAAAAATTAACCATTGATTCTAGAACCACTTCTAAATCTTTCAACAACTACAGTGAGGCATGCCTCATTCTTTTCACTTGTCTTATATCCACTTGATTTAAGATATGGTCTATGTGTCAATCGCCACTAGACTACATCACACCTAGCACAAGTAATACTTGTTGGTTGCTACTCGGAAAGCCTATAGGTTCCACTGTACAAAAATTTTGTACAAAGGTCTGAACCTTTTCCTAGCTACCATGTGTTCTTTTAAATTAAATTTTGGATCTCCTGCGGAACTTAACACGTTTGATCCAAAACTTAATCTATTTATTCTTTTAGGTTTTGACTTGGATCTCCTGCGGAACTTAACACGTTCGACCCAAGTCTCCTTAAGTTATTAATTCCATTAAATATCAATTTCCATAAAAGGTTCCCAGTACTGACGTGGCGAGGCACATGGCCTTCTTGGATATGGGAGCAACCACCACCGACTAGACAAAACCTTTAATAGAAAGCTAATATTTAATTTCCTAAAATAACTTTAGGTTAACCAAAGAGAATAATCAAATCACAAGGAAAAGAAAGAAACAAAAGAACACAACTTCGAAAAAACATATTCGAAATACTAGAACGTAAGCCTCTTGTATTTGGTATTATTTCCATAAATAACTAGCATGATGCGGAAATAGAAATTACTAGTTATACCTTGTAGAAAAACCTCTTGATCTTCTACCGTATTCCTCTTCTAACCTCGGACGTTGTGTGGGCAACGATCTTCCAAGATGAGAAACCACCAACCACCTTCTTCTCCTCCAAGCAAGGTTCGGCCACAAAGGAAAACTTCACCAAGGAGAAAAAACCAAAATACTAACCAAGCTCCAAGAGATGCTAGCTTTCTCTCCTTCTTCTTCTTCTTCTCCGAGTAGTATCCGACCACCACAAGAACTCCAAGGGAGAGGGAGAGGTTCGGCCACCACAAGAGGAAGAGAAGGAGATGATGGCCGGCCACACCAAGGAGCAAAAGAGGGAGAGGAATAATAGATCTTGTGTCTTGTGAAGGCACCCTCACCCCTTCTTTTATATTCCTTGGCCTAGGTAAATTAGGAAATTTAATTACAACAAATCTTCCTTAATTTCCTTGACATGATTTAATTGAGAAAAATAAAATAATATTTCCCAATTAAACAATGATGGCCGGCCACATCAAGAGGAAACAAATTGGACAAGTTTTAATCAACAATTAAAACTTTCCTTATTTGTTTCAGAAATTTTAAAAATAAAATTTCTCTTTAAACATCTCTTCCTGGTTAATAACAGGAAATATCTATAATTTTAATTTTCTTAACATGTGAATAATTTTAAAGAGAAAATAAAAACTCTCCAATCTACAAATAAGGAAAGAGATCTAATCTCTTTCTTTAATCTTTTGTAAAACTTTTACAAGAGAGATATTTTAATTTTAATTCTCTTTAAAATATATCTTCCACATAATAATAAAATCTAAAATTAAATTTCTTTTTAATTTAATTATGGCCGGCCCTACTAGCTTGGGTTCAAGCTACCTTAAACCCAAGCTTAGGCCGGCCCTAGCTTGGTTCCCAAGCTAGCTTGGCCGGCCCCCTTTAGGTGGGTATAGAAGGTGGGTATATGTGGGTATAGTACTCTATAAATAAGAGGCTACGATAGGGACCGAGAGGAGGAATTGGTTTTGGTCTCTCGATAAAATTAAGCATCCCATGTTCGCCCCGAACACACAACTTAATTTTATCAATGATAATTCATTCCACTAGAGAACTATCATTGAACTACCGCACCAATCCCAAATTACATTTTTGGGCTCCTTCTTATTATGAGTGTGTTAGTCTCCCTGTGTTTAAGATATCGAATGTCCACTAATTAAGTGAGTTACTGACAACTCATTTAATTAATATCTAAGTCCAAGAGTAGTACCACTCAACCTTATCATCATGTCGGACTAAGTCCACCTGCAGGGTTTAACATGACAATCTTTATGAGCTCCTCTTGAGGACATTATCAACCTAGCATCACTAGGACACAGTTTCCTTCTATAATCAACAACACACACTATGAGTGATACCATTTCCCAACTTATCGGGTTTATTGATTCATCGAACTAAATCTCACCCATTGATAAATTAAAGAAATAAATATCAAACATATGTGCTTGTTATTATATTAGGATTAAGAGCACACACTTCCATAACAACTGAGGTCTTTGTTCCTTTACAAAGTCAATATAAAAGAAACGACCTCAAATGGTCCTACTCAATACACTCTAAGTGTACTAGTGTAATTATATAGTCAAGATAAACTAATACCTAATTACACTACTACCTTCTAATGGTTTGTTCCTTTCCATTTCGGTCGTTAGCTACTGTTTATAATTTATAAGGTACTGATAACATCATCTTCTGTATGTGACACCACATACTATGTTATCTACAATATAAATTAAATGAACAACTACAAACAAATGTAGACAATTTGACCAAATGTGATTCTTTATTCATAATGAATGTTGACAAAGCTTAGGCTTTTAGTATACACTCCAACAATCTCCCACTTATACTAATGACTAAGCTGCCATATCTTCTACCATACATCTGATTCCCATTCCCTCCACATGCCGATCGAAAGCTTTCGCCGGAAGGGCCTTAGTGAAAGGATCTGCCAGGTTATCTGCTGATGCAATCTTGGCGATGACAACTTCTCCTCGCTTCACGATATCTCTTATCAAGTGGTACTTGCGCTCTATATGTTTACTTGCCTTATGGGCTCGTGGTTCCTTCGAGTTTGCAACTGCACCGCTGTTATCACAATAAATTGTGATGATTTTGGGCAAACCAGGAATCACATCTAAGTCCATTAGAAAGTTCCTGAGCCATACTGCTTCTTTAGCTGCCTCAGAGGCTGCTACATACTCAGCTTCCATGGTTGAGTCCGAAACGCATTTCTGCTTAACACTCCTCCATGAAATGGCTCCACCTCCTAAAGTAAACACATAGCCTGATGTAGACTTACTATTGTCCCTATCTGATTGAAAATCTGAATCCGTGTAACCCACAGGGAGCAAATCATCTGCTTGGTAAACTAGCATATAATCCCTAGTCCTTCTCGGTACTTTAATATATGCTTTATGGCAATCCAATGTCCTTGTCCGAGTTACTCGATATTTGCTGACCATGCCTACGGCAAAACAGATATCGGTCTCGTACATAGCATTGCATACATTAGGCTTCCTACAGCCGAAGCATAAGGAACTGCTTTCATGTCCTCTATCTCTTTTGATGTCTTTGGAGACATCTCTTTAGATAGAGCTACTCCATGTCTAAAAGGTAAGAAACCTTTCTTGGAGTCTTGCATGCTAAAACGAGCAAGGATTGTATCTATATATGAAGCTTGGGATAGACACAACATTCTTTTCTTGCGATCCCTTATAACTTTGATCCCAAGAATGTGTGCACATTCTCCTAAGTCCTTCATATCAAATTGTTTGGACAACCATACCCTTACGTCGATAATACCTTGACATTGTTGCCAATTAACAAAATATCATCTACGTATAGTACAAGAAATACCACCACGTTTCGTTACACTTCTTATATACACAAGACTCATCCGGACTTTGAATAAATCCATATGATGGATTACTTCATTAAACCGGATGTTCCAAGACCTTGAAGCTTGCTTCATCCATAAATGGACCGATTGAGCTTGCATACTAGATGCTCTTTGCCTTTTTCAATAAATCCTACGGTTGCTTCATATGGATGTTCTCTTCAAGACTTCCATTAAGGAAAGTTGTCTTGACATCCATTTGCCAAATCTCATAATCCATATGAGCAGAATGGATAAGAGTATCCGGATAGACTTAAGCATGGCTACGGTGAAAAGGTTTCCTCATAATCGATTCCCTCTTTCGAGTGTACCCTTTCGCAACAAGCCTAGCTTTGAAGGTTTCTACCTTCCCCTCTTTTCCTTTTGTAAATCCACTTGCATCCAACGGCTTTTACACCATCAGTGGTTCTACAAGCTCCCGGACCTTATTAGAGTACATGGACTCTATTTCGAATTCATTGCCTTTGCCAAGATGCTGCATCTATATCTTGGAGTGCTTCGTCATATAACCGGGGATCGGGTTCATGTTTACCGGGATCAAGTCGAAGACTCTCCCAAAACATGAATCTTTCAGTTGCTTACAACCCTCCCACTACGACGAGGCACTGTCTGTGGTTGTGTATCATGTGTGACACGTGTTGCAGTCTCTTGTGGTACTTCATCTTGTACTGTTGGTGCTAAGTAGACATGTCCTCTCTAAGTTCTTCTAAAACAACTTTACTCATGGGCTTGTGATCCATTATATAGTCTTCTTCTAAAACCGGGCATTGGTGCTAACAATGACCTTCTGGTCTTTAGGACTATAAAATAAACCACCTTTCGTTCCTTTGGGATATCCTACAAACACGCGAACTTCGTACGAGATTCTAACTTATCAGCATCTGGTTTCAGCACATATCCTGAATATGTCTTAGACGGGTTTTCGCCCATTCCACAATTCTATGGGAGTAGAAGAAACCGATTTAGAAGGTACTAAGTTCAGAACATATCTGCTGTTTCCAGAGCATATCCCCAAAACGAATTTGGTAATTCTGAATAACTCATCATTGATCTAACCATCTCCATAAGAGTCCTATTCCTTCGCTACACCATTCTGTTGGGGTGTTCCATGTGCAGACAATTGGGATTGAATCCACCTCGATAAATAATTCCTAAACTCTCCTAAGAGGTATTCGCCACCACGATCGTAGTAGTGTCTTGATACTTTTACCTTGTCGTTTCTCCACATCAGCCTTGTATTCTTTGAACTTATCAAAGCACTCGGACTTGCAGCGCATTAGGTAAATGTATCCATATCTTGAATAATCGTCTATGAAAGAGACAAAATATTCAAAACCTCCTCTTGCCTGGACGGACATAGGACCACACAAATCGAGTGAACCAACTCTAACACTTCTTTGGCTCTATACCCCTTGGCCTTGAGCGGCCTCTTGGTCATTTACCTTCTAAGCAAGATTCACAAGTTGGAAAATTTTCCAACTCTAATGAACTTAAAGTCCATCGGCTATAAGTCTTCGAATCCTACTTAAGTTAATATGACCAAGCCTTAGATGCCAAAGATATGCTTGGTTCATTTCGAAGGTTCTTTTCTCTTATTAGAATTAGAAGATGAATTATAAATTTCCATGTTTTGCTTTGTGGAAGAATTTGGATTTAAAATATACAAATTGCCAACTAATGCACGAGCAGATAATCACTTTATTTCTTTTAATAACTACATCGTTCTTGAAAACTGAATATCCATCTAAAAGCAGTTTAGAAACCGAAATTAAATTCTTTCTAAAGCGGGTACATAAAGACAATTTCTTAAAACCAAATTTCTATTTCTACTAAAAGATAAGTAGACGTCTCCCACTGCAACAGCTGCCACCTTAGTAGCATTGCCCATGTAGACGGTAATCTCCCTTCAGATAGTCGTCGGTTTCCTGGAACCCCTGCAAGGAATTGCAGACATGATCATGGCTCCGTATCTACACACCAGGTGCTGGTAGATAACACCGCTAAACATGTTTCAACAACTAGAGTATGAGATATACCTTTGCTTTGGTTCTTACGAGGACAGTCCGCCTTCCAATGTCCTGCCTGCTTGCAGATGAAGCACTTGCCCTTCGGCTTCTTCATTCCAGCTTTAAATCCCGTACTCTGAGATTTATTCACTTTCTTTGCTGAACCATTTTGTTTCTTCTTCTTCTTACCTTTCGGTTTAGAAGTAGAACCATTTTCAACATAGTGAATTTGAGCATTGTGACGAAATAACCCTTCTGCTGTCAGTAGTTCCCCTAATGAATAAATCCTTTTATTCATATTATAGTTCAGGCGGAACTGCTCAAAACTTCTAGGTAGGGTTTGGAGGATCATATCGATCTGGGTTTCCCCATCAATTTCTCCTCCAAGGATCTGTATTTCGTTCAGATAAGCCATCATGTTTAGGATATGATCCCTTACAGGAGTACCCTCTTGCATGGTGGCTGTCATTATCTTTCTCATAGCTTCTTGTCTAGAAGCCCTATCCTGATGACCAAAGAGTTCCTTGAGATTGTTCATAATATCATGTTGGTAAATCTTTATGTTGATGTTGCAATACATTTGACATTGAAGCCAAAATGTAACACCGCGCCATCTCATCTGCTTTTACCCATTTCTATGATATTCAATCTCCTCTTGGGTAGATTCACCAAGGTGCATCAGGGCATAGCTCGACAATACATATTTATAGCTTTCGTAGATAAGAACAATATCCGTGTTTCTTTTCCAATCTATGTAATTTGGTCCAATAAGTCTATTTTGTTGAAGTATGATGGACAGTGGGTTGAAAGTCATCCTAAGAATCACAAATAACTTTTGGTGAACTCTAAATTTAGAATAATATTGATTCCTCAAACAATACTATTTTAAATTAACCAACACCTTAAACCACCGTGAATTTTGTATGCCACGTTAGTGTGGACGTATACAAATTCAACATTTGTAAAAGGAGGGTTTTAACCCATTAATTTTATTATCTTGTCAACCTAACTTTTTGACAAATAAAATTAATAGCTGGTATTATTTGGTCACACAAATAATAGCAGTGACTCCGTTGGGGAGGATACTATTGGATGTGTCTAAGTGTACACCATTACTTGACACTAAGTCCATTAATAAGATTATGCCCCTTCCGTTGGGGAAGATCACACGCTCTTAATTAACTTCCTATAGTCATCCATAAATGGAAGTCTGTTCTAGTGGTCCGCAAACAAGCTCATCCGTTATGGAGGAAGGCACTCAGAGCCAACGCGCAAGCTTGTTTGCATCACTTACAAACCAGTAATGGAGACCATGGGATGTACTTAAAATTCCCTCTCCCACTTAGTTATTTATAAATGAGGAATTTTAACTATGCTAGCCTACTAAACTTGTAAACTAACATGCACACACAGCACAATATAAAAGCAATAAATGGAAAATCTAATTTTCAACTATTATGGCTTTTATCTTTAATTGTCCTCCGTGTGTTGTCATCCGAAGCTGCTGCCATATTTGGCCACCGCCACCGGGTCTAACTGTCGCATCCATCTTGCTCCGAGTTCCGCTGCGCCTCTGGTCCTTAGAAGGTTCCACGCTTTGCAAGATTCGATCCGCGACATAAATAGAATTTTACATTTTGATCCTATATTCCATAAAAGGAATGTACATGTATCTAGATCAAAAATAAAATCCTAATAAAACTAAATACAGCTCCTGCTGTATTTTAATACAATCATGCACACACATATAAATTGCCCTTGACATGTCCAAGGGTCCAATCACACACATAATTAACTAAAAGCCATAATAGTTGGATCCTGCATCCACAAAGTTAGCACATCCTACTATTATCCTGCCTAAATTATGTATGACATGTGCATAATTAAACTAAATACCAAATACACAGAGGCAAAACCCTAGCTCTGATACCAATTGTTGGTTGCTACTCGGAAAGCCTAGAGGTTCCACTGTACAAAAATTTTGTACAAAGGTCTGAACCTTTTCCTAGCTACCATGTGTTCTTTTAAATTAAATTTTGGATCGTCTGCGGAACTTAACACGTTTGATCCAAAACTTAATCTATTTATTCTTTTAGGTTTTGACTTGGATCTCCTGCGGAACTTAACACGTTCGACCCAAGTCTCCTTAAGTTATTAATTCCATTAAATATCAATTTCCATAAAAGGTTCCCAGTACTGATGTGGCGAGGCACATGGCCTTCTTGGATATGGGAGCAACCACCACCGACTAGACAAAACCTTTAATAGAAAGCTAATATTTAATTTCCTAAAATAACTTTAGGTTAACCAAAGAGAATAATCAAATCACAAGGAAAAGAAAGAAACAAAAGAACACAACTTCGAAAAACCATATTCGAAATACTAGAACGTAAGCCTCTTGTATTTGGTATTATTTCCATAAATAACTAGCATGATGCGGAAATAGAAATTACTAGTTATACCTTGTAGAAAAACCTCTTGATCTTCTACCGTATTCCTCTTCTAACCTCGGACGTTGTGTGGGCAACGATCTTCCAAGATGAGAAACCACCAACCACCTTCTTCTCCTCCAAGCAAGGTTCGGCCACAAAGGGAAACTTCACCAAGGAGGAAAAACAAAATACTAACCAAGCTCCAAGAGATGCTAGCTTTCTCTCCTTCTTCTTCTTCTTCTCCGAGTAGTATCCGACCACCACAAGAACTCCAAGGGAGAGGGAGAGGTTCGGCCACCACAAGAGGAAGAGAAGGAGATGATGGCCGGCCACACCAAGGAGCAAAAGAGGGAGAGGAATAATAGATCTTGTGTCTTGTGAAGGCACCCTCACCCCTTCTTTTATATTCCTTGGCCTAGGTAAATTAGGAAATTTAATTACAACAAATCTTCCTTAATTTCCTTGACATGATTTAATTGAGAAAAATAAAATAATATTTCCCAATTAAACAATGATGGCCGGCCACATCAAGAGGAAACAAATTGGACAAGTTTTAATCAACAATTAAAACTTTCCTTATTTGTTTCCAGAAATTTTAAAAATAAAATTTCTCTTTAAAATCTCTTCATGGTTAATAAAAGGAAATATCTATAATTTTAATTTTATTAACATGTGAATAATTTTAAAGAAAATAAAAAACTCTCCAATCTACAAATAAGGAAAGAGATCTAATCTCTTTCTTTAATCTTTTGTAAAACTTTTACAAGAGAGATATTTTAATTTTAATTCTCTTTAAAATATATCTTCCACATAATAATAAAATCTAAAATTAAATTTCTTTTTTATTTAATTATGGCCGGCCCTACTAGCTTGGGTTCAAGCTAGGGCCACCAAACCCAAGCTTAGGCCGGCCCTAGCTTGGTTCCCAAGCTAGCTTGGCCGGCCCCCTTTAGGTGGGTATAGAAGGTGGGTATATGTGGGTATAGTACTCTATAAATAAGAGGCTACGATAGGGACCGAGAGGAGGAATTGGTTTTGGTCTCCCGATAAAATTAAGCATCCCATGTTCGCCCCGAACACACAACTTAATTTTATCAATGATAATTCATTCCACTAGAGAACTATCATTGAACTACGCACCAATCCCAAATTACATTTTTGGGCTCCTTCTTATTATGAGTGTGTTAGTCTCCCTGTGTTTAAGATATCGAATGTCCACTAATTAAGTGAGTTACTGACAACTCATTTAATTAATATCTAAGTCCAAGAGTAGTACCACTCAACCTTATTATCATGTCGGACTAAGTCCACCTGCAGGGTTTAACATGACAATCTTTATGAGCTCCTCTTGAGGACATTATCAACCTAGCATCACTAGGACACAGTTTCCTTCTATAATCAACAACACACACTATGAGTGATACCATTTCCCAACTTATCGGGTTTATTGATTCATCGAACTAAATCTCACCCATTGATAAATTAAAGAAATAAATATCAAACATATGTGCTTGTTATTATATTAGGATTAAGAGCACACACTTCCATAACAACTGAGGTCTTTGTTCCTTTATAAAGTCAGTATAAAAGGAACGACCTCAAATGGTCCTACTCAATACACTCTGAGTGTACTAGTGTAATTATATAGTCAAGATAAACTAATACCTAATTACACTACGACTTTCTAATGGTTTGTTCCTTTCCATTCTGGTCGTGAGCTACTGTTTATAATTTATAAGGTACTGATAACATCATCTTCTGTATGTGACACCACATACTATGTTATCTACAATATAAATTAAATGAACAACTACAAACAAATGTAGATAATTAGACCAAATGTGATTCTTTATTCATAATGAATGTTTACAAAGCTTAGGCTCTCAGTATACACTCCAACAATCTCCCACTTAAAAGCTGCCATATCTTCTACCATACATCTGATTCCCATTCCCTCCACATGCCGATCGAAAGCTTTCGCCGGAAGGGCCTTAGTGAAAGGATCTGCCAGGTTATCCGCTGATGCAATCTTGGCGATGACAACTTCTCCTCGCTTCACGATATCTCTTATCAAGTGGTACTTGCGCTCTATATGTTTACTTGCCTTATGGGCTCGTGGTTCCTTCGAGTTTGCAACTGCACCACTGTTATCACAATAAATTGTGATGATTTTGGGCAAACCAGGAATCACATCTAAGTCCATTAGAAAGTTCCTGAGCCATACTGCTTCTTTAGCTGCCTCAGAGGCTGCTACATACTCAGCTTCCATGGTTGAGTCCGAAACGCATTTCTGCTTAACACTCCTCCATGAAATGGCTCCACCTCCTAAAGTAAACACATAGCCTGATGTAGACTTACTGTTATCCCTATCTGATTGGAAATCTGAATCCGTGTAACCCACAGGGAGCAGATCGTCTGCTTGGTAAACTAGCATATAATCTCTAGTCCTTCTCAGATACTTTAATATATGCTTTACCGCAGTCCAATGTCCTTGTCCAGGTTACTCGATATCTGCGACCATGCCTACGGCAAAATGGATATCGTGTCTCGTACATAGCATTGCATACATTAGGCTTCCTACAGCATAAGGAACTGCTTTCATGTCCTCTATCTCTTTTGATGTCTTTGGAGACATCTCTTTAGATAGAGCTACTCCATGTCTAAAGGTAAGAAACCTTTCTTGGAGTCTTGCATGCTAAAACGAGCAAGGATTGTATCTATATATGAAGCTTGGGATAGACACAACATTCTTTTCTTGCGATCCCTTATAACTTTGATCCCAAGAATGTGTGCACATTCTCCTAAGTCCTTCATATCAAATTGTTTGGACAACCATACCCTTACGTCTGATAATACCTTGACATTGTTGCCAATTAACAAAATATCATCTACGTATAGTATAAGAAATACCACCACGTTTCCGTTACACTTCTTATATACACAAGACTCATCCGGACTTTGAATAAATCCATATGACTGGATTACTTCATTAAACCGGATGTTCCAAGATCTTGAAGCTTGCTTCAGTCCATAAATGGACCGATTGAGCTTGCATACTAGATGCTCTTTGCCGTTTTCAATAAATCCTTCTGGTTGCTTCATATGGATGTTCTCTTCAAGACTTCCATTAAGGAAAGCTGTCTTGACATCCATTTGCCAAATCTCATAATCCATATGAGCAGCAATGGATAAGAGTATCCGGATAGACTTAAGCATGGCTACCGGTGAAAAGGTTTCCTCATAATCGATTCCCTCTTTCTGAGTGTACCCTTTCGCAACAAGCCTAGCTTTGAAGGTTTCTACCTTCCCGTCTGTCCCTCTTTTCCTTTTGTAAATCCACTTGCATCCAACGGCTTTTACACCATCAGGTGGTTCTACAAGCTCCCAGACCTTATTAGAGTACATGGACTCTATTTCAGAATTCATTGCCTTTTGCCAAGATGCTGCATCTATATCTTGGAGTGCTTCGTCATATGACCGGGGATCAGGTTCATGTTTACCCGGGATCAAGTCCGAAGACTCTCCCAAAAACATGAATCTTTCAGGCTGCATTACAACCCTCCCACTACGACGAGGCACTGTCTGTGGTTGTGTATCATGTGTGACACGTGTTGCAGTCTCTTGTGGTACTTCATCTTGTACTGTTGGTACTGAAGTAGACATGTCCTCTCTAAGTTCTTCTAAAACAACTTTACTACTGGGCTTGTGATCCATTATATAGTCTTCTTCTAAAAACTGGGCATTGGTGCTAACAATGACCTTCTGGTCTTTAGGACTATAAAATAAACCACCTTTCGTTCCTTTGGGATATCCTACAAACACGCGAACTTCTGTACGAGATTCTAACTTATCAGCATCTGGTTTCAGCACATGTGCTGGACTACCCCATATCCGAATATGTCTTAGACCGGGTTTTCGCCCATTCCACAATTCTATGGGAGTAGAAGAAACTGATTTAGAAGGTACTAAGTTCAGAACGTATACTGCTGTTTCCAGAGCATATCCCCAAAACGAATTTGGTAATTCTGAATAACTCATCATTGATCTAATCATCTCCATAAGAGTCTTATTCCTTCGTTCTGCTACACCATTCTGTTGGGGTGTTCCAGGTGCAGACAATTGGGATTGAATCCCGGCCTCTGATAAATAATTCCTAAACTCTCCTAAGAGGTATTCGCCACCACGATCTGACCGTAGTGTCTTGATACTTTTACCTAGTCGTTTCTCCACATCAGCCTTGTATTCTTTGAACTTATCAAAGCACTCGGACTTGCGGCGCATTAGGTAAATGTATCCATATCTTGAATAATCGTCTATGAAAGAGACAAAATATTCAAAACCTCCTCTTGCCTGGACAGACATAGGACCACACAAATCAGAGTGAACCAACTCTAACACTTCTTTGGCTCTATACCCCTTGGCCTTGAACGGCCTCTTGGTCATTTTACCTTCTAAGCAAGATTCACAAGTTGGAAAATTTTCCAACTCTAATGAACTTAAAAGTCCATCGGCTATAAGTCTCTGAATCCTACTTAAGTTAATATGACCAAGCCTTAGATGCCAAAGATATGCTTGGTTCATTCTGAAGGTTCTTTTCTCTTATTAGAATTAGAAGATGAATTATAAATTTCCATGTTTTGCTTTGTGGAAGAATTTGGATTTAAAATATACAAATTGCCAACTAATGCAGCAGAAGATAATCACTTTATTTCTTTTAATAACTACATCGTTCTTGAAAGAAACCGAATATCCATCTAAAAGCAGTTTAGAAACTGAAATTAAATTCTTTCTAAAAGCTGGGTACATAAAGACAATTTCTTAAAACCAAATTTCTATTTCTACTAAAAGATAAGTAGACGTCTCGCAACAGATGCCACCTTAGTAGCATTGCCCATGTAGATAACTTCCCTTCAGATAGTCGTCGGGTTTCTGGAACCCTGCAAGGAATTGCACATGATCAGTGGCTCCGTATCTACACACCAGGTTGTTGGTAGATAACACCGCTAAACATGTTTCAACAACTAGAGTATGAGATATACCTTTGCTTTGGTTCTTACGAGGACAATCCGCCTTCCAATCCTGCTTGCGGATGAAGCACTTGCCCTTGGCTTCTTCATTCCAACTTTAAATCCGTACTCTGAGATTTATTCACTTTCTTTGTTGAACCATTTTGTTTCTTCTTCTTCTTACCTTTCGTTAGAAGTAGAACCATTTTCAACATAGTGAATTTGAGCATTGTGACGATTGAAGTTCTGTCAGTAGTTTCCCTAATGAATAAATCCTTTTATTCATATTATAGTTCAAGTGAACTGCTCAAAACTTCTAGGTAGGGTTTGGAGGATCATATCGATCTGGGTTTCCCATCAATTTCTCCTCCAAGGATCAGTATTTCGTTCGGATAAGCCATCATGTTTAGGATATGATCCTTACGGAGTACCCTCTTGCATGGTGGCTGTCATTATCTTTCTCATAGCTTCTTGTCTAGAAGCCCTATCCTGATGACCAAAGAGTTCCTTGAGATTGTTCATAATATCATAAGCTGTTGGTAAATCTTTATGTTGATGTTGCAATACATTTGACATTGAAGCCAAAATGTAACACCGCGCCATCTCATCTGCTTTTACCCATTTCCTATGATATTCAATCTCCTCTTGGGTAGATTCACCAGTGGGTGCATCAGGGCAATGCTCAGTCAGTACATATTTATAGCTTTCAGCAGTAAGAACAATATCCAGGTTTCTTTTCCAATCTATGTAATTTGGTCCAGTAAGTCTATTTTGTTGAAGTATGATGGACAGTGGGTTGAAAGTCATCCTAAGAATCACAAATAACTTTTGGTCAGAACTCTAAATTTAGAATAATATTGATTCCTCAAACAATACTATTTTAAATTAACCAACACCTTAAACCACCGTGAATTTTGGTTATCCATAATTAACAATTAATTATGAATCGATCATGAATGATACCTAATAGTACATCATAATCCCCAATTGACTAAAAAATTAACCATTGATTCTAGAACCACTTCTAAATCTTTCAACAACTACAGTGAGGCATGCCTCATTCTTTTCACTTGTCTTATATCCACTTGATTTAAGATATGGTCTATGTGTCAATCGCCACTAGACTACATCACACCTAGCACAAGTAATACTTCCTTGTCATGTAGATTCAAATTACTCAGATATGTGCCCAACAATATCATACTCTTAACATGCGTTGTTTTGGCTAAAGACTTT
Source organism: Zingiber officinale (assembly GCF_018446385.1). Classification (NCBI taxonomy): domain Eukaryota; kingdom Viridiplantae; phylum Streptophyta; class Magnoliopsida; order Zingiberales; family Zingiberaceae; genus Zingiber; species Zingiber officinale. The sequence goes on from NC_056004.1 coordinate 27,127,915, forward strand.
GAGTAACAATCCTGCCAAATGACCATAGGGTATAGATTTCCTTGTAAGGAGTGATGAATCCTTTGTTGGCTATTCAAATACTTTCGAATACTTCGACTTATACCTAATCATCCCAGGTCCATACCTCCATGGAAATGCTTGTTTAAGATGTCAAAGTATAAGTCTTCATGACCAAGATGATTTGAATATCTTAAGTCGAAGGAAACTTGTACTCAAACTGTCATACGAGCTTTATTGGCATATCTATATATGTAGAGAATCATATGAAGTCTTACAGCAGGTCACTTTAATGAACTAGTTACTATAACTAGCATTCACATTTAACTCTCGGCATCCTAATGTCTCTAGCTAGTGAGGAACAACTGCTTGGTTAGACTAAGGAGTATAATTCATGTTAGTCTCGTAGAATTAATAATATTCGAACACATCAATTTGTTGACTAGGGAATATTTTAATACTTTCATAATTGCATATATAGAGATGCTCATTAGTCGTGATCCAATCACAAGTTCTTTCATGTTATGAATCGTATTGCGGACATTCAATAAGTGAGTTTAAGATCTAAGTAAACACATATAGAATGTGTACTCAAATATTAAATATTTATTTATCCAATAAATAGTACATATCATAAGATGATTGCCTTATAACACCTCTTAAATATAACACTATTAACAACGCGCAGCAGACGCTACAGATGCATTGTTATTATCTAATATTATAGTGTGTGTTGATAAAATTATATTAACAATGTATTATTTTTACACACTGTTCAAATCTAATAATATCCATAGCATAATTTATTAGGTGCACTGTAAATGCTATTATTAACAATGTGTTATAATCGTGTGTTGTTGATAATACGCTGCGATAAACCAAATTTGTTGTAGTGGATGGATGCGTCCACGTTTTCTGGGATAAACGGCTACGTTACCCACGTCTCCTAGGATAAACGTCTACGTTGTCTATGTCCTTTGGGAGGTAACAACTACGTTATCTATGTCTGTCGAAGATAGTGACGCAATAAGCCATGTAGAATGCAAATCTAGCCTAGGAGAATCGGGATATTGAGCTGAGGGGGAGTCGGAGATTGAGCTGTTGGAGATGGGAGATTAAGATGTTGGAGTTAGGAGATTGAGCTATTAGAGTCCGAGGTTGAGGGAGCTAAAGGAGTTGAATATGTTGCCTTGACACTTTCTACTCCCCTTAACGTACAGCTCTGCTTGACCTTTAACGTATAGCTCTACTTGACTTTTGACCAAGGACTCGACTTCTGCCTTGACCCTGCCATGTGGGGACTATTGGTCACATCATGGTGAAACCCCTATTATGATACTTTCACAATTCTCTTAATTTCATCTCACTCACAACTTATTGAGTGGTGATTGGCTCGGTCCCAAGGAAATGTTCATCGACCACTAAGTTAAGTCGGAAAGTCTTTACAGAGACCCACTCAAATGACCAACATTCTTATGTTTATCGTCCTACTAAAGAGATGTTTACGTATTCGCTCGTTTACGTATTCGCTCATTATCATCACCTTCATCTTCAGAAATTAGCCATAACCTACACAAGAGAGCCTCACCTAAGTACTACAAAGATTAATTTCCGTTTCAGTTCTTTAATTCGTTTTCTTTCAGTTTGGTATTCAAGTTTCATATATGGAATTATCAGTTTTATCCCCGAACCTGATGCAGAGGCATCCCCTGCTTGTTAAGCAGTTATCGCCGACCTGCGGAATCCTCTCGCCACATGCAATAGTCCTAATGCCCTCACAAAACGCCATTAGAACATTCAAACCACCCTGCCACAGCCAAATAAATAACATTGTTTAGTAAAACTAAGGGTATGATTCACCCGTGAACCCTCTGTTACAGCCGACCTTCACTCACGAGACTCCACCTCCCGTTGGATTAATTAAATACTACCTATACTTCTATTTAAGCACCCACAATCATTTCACCGCAGTGCGCCACCAAATTACACTATGGAGAAGGCTGTGGCTCTTTTCTTCGTTCTCTCAGTCCTTCTCTCCTCCGGCGAACTCGCGGCGGCAGAGAGCAGCTGCAAGATGACCGAGCAAGGCATGATAGCGTGTCTGCCGTCGATGGCCGACGGAAAATCGCCGGCGGCGCCGTCGCCCAAGTGCTGCGCCGCCCTGGCCAAGGCGGACCTGCCGTGTCTGTGCAAGTACAAGGACAGCCCGGCGCTGAGGCAACTGGGGATCAACCCTAAGCTCGCCGTGCAGCTCCCGGTCAAGTGCAAGCTTAGCTCGCACCCCGCGTGTTAATTAAGTTCCATCACCGCTGCTGCTTTCTGTTGAGAACTTGGGATGGACACTTGATGGACCTCTGTTCAGCACTGTCCTTGCTGTAGTTGTCTTCCAGTTTTAGTAACTTATTTTTCTCGTGCGCTGGCGTGCTTTCCGAATATCGCCTCTATTGTAGTTCTATTTTGTTTTCAATTCCTTGCAGTAATTTGCTTATAAAGATCGAATACGTTCGTTCCTAGTGTCTCCGTCAATTTATCTCAATATCAACATAGAAAACATGGAAAAGATAAATAATAGACGACTATTAATTTTAAAATAATGACTAATACATAAAAGAAATATTTTGTTTTCAATTCAAGCACCTTTAATTGCCATAACCAAAACATATTAAAACTCAATAGGTAGAATCTGACCGCTGGAAAATTAATCTTGGTGTTTAATTAATATATTTAATTTTTAAATATAAGTAATCATTAATATTAATATGGAGAAATATAATTTTTAAAAATTAAATATAAAAATAAATAGAAAAGGATATAATTAATTTATAAAATATGATATTATTTAGATACTCTTAATAATAACTCTAAAATTTAAGAAATAGTCCATTAGTCATATTCTAACCATTTAACATTATCTTATTATTTTATTAAAAATCTCCCCCCTTTACTAATTAATTTTGGTGAAGCCTAAAATGTATTTACGTTAATGTCCTTTTTTTCTATTTACACTAAAAATAATTCTAAACTTTATTAGTAATTTCACAAGCGAAACAATCAGACTCAGCTACAGCGTATTATTATGAATTTTTCTCATCATTAATTTTTTCTGGTTGTTTTATATAAAAAAATATAGTTCTTTTTAGTCTCATATCTTAGAATTGACAACACTATAATCAAAAAAACTTCTATAAATATTTTATGCCGACGATGTTAAAAAATATATTTTTCTTAGTTTTTTTTTTACTAAGACAAATATAATATTAAATTAAAATAATTTTTTGAAAACCCGTTACAGTAGTTTGTTACTGGGATTTTCATCTTACCCAAATAATTAATTCTTGATTTATAAGGATGACACTAGAAAATTTAAATAATTCGGATTTTCAAAGACTCAAATAATTTATATATTATTATATTACACACACAACGCATGTACACGATCACACTAGTCTTTATTAATTTAGAAGGTTAGATGGACTAAATTTATAATTTATACATCAATGATTAATATGATTGATATTATATTCACAACCCCAGTGGAATAATATCACGACCCGGTGAAAAATTTTCATCGGGATTTAATTAATCGATAACTCCCTCTATATATATATATATATATATATATATATATTATACCCCAATAATCAAAAGCCTATATCTATGCTCCTTAAGGACCATTTTTCAATTGTATCCCACCACCACTGCTACAAAATTACTGATATTTTAACAAATGTTCATAACTGTCTACGAGAATACAGTGGCTTATTACTGATATTGAACCATACGCCAACCATCTTTTTATGGGTCTAGTGGCTAGCACATGAAATGTTGTCATTAATAAAATTTGAGATTCAAATCTTGACAAAACCGAGATAAATGTCTCCCATATATGCTAATCACTATTCCAAAGGCTAATAACCGCCCATAATTTACTTCCTCCGTGTTGATCCTGGGACGGATTCACAAGAATACTGAAGACAAGCGTATTCACCCTTTTTTTGTCACCAATAATAATTTTATACCCACAGGATGTCATTAGAAAATGACAGACTTAGTAGTATAGGATCAATTTACCGACTATAAACTAATCATGATTTACCTCCCGTCAGTATAATTTATAAACAAGCTATAAGAGACGTGTGAGATGAGTAATTATCTTTTGCTAAAAAAAATATCATGACAATTTGCACTTGAAATTTGTCTGCGCCAAAAATTATGCCTGACTGATGAATTGGATTAGATTTTTACCAGTATTATAAAGAGAACAAAAACATCAATTAATACACACAAAAAACACATTACATTTGCTAAACAAGCTAATTGTCATCGATTGGGTTTGACATCTTTTTCCGCTTCTCATTAATAGGAACTTCACCATATAAACAGATCTTCATCTCCCCTTGCAGAAGCCTTTGCTGAAAATGGCTCTTATAGAGATCCCAAAACTCGGTACTGCCAGGATAATTTAATAAACTCTAACTTAACGGCTTCAAAGGAGTTCATAATGATTATAGTTATATTGCTAAAACGCCTCACCTGACTTGTGGTAATGTAAGCAGTGAATAACCCTTGACATCTCTGTGCATATCAAGCAAAATTATGCCCGGGCGTGAAAGTGTCAATGCGTCCATGTTAATTAATTTATTTATCCTGGAAAACAGAAAGAAAAACAAAGGCATTTATCAGAGAAGATCAAATGACAATTTTAAGCATGAAACTATGAAATAAAGGGGAATTTAATAATATGACAATAGTAGTTTGCCAAGAACCAATATAGTAGTTTAACCATGTCATCTTTGATATAAGCATTCTATAAAGTTTTAGCTGTTTAAAGCTTCGAACATTCAACCAGAGTTATAACTTGTAATTGAAAGGTTGTTATGAAATGCACCAAGAAAATTTATATACATGGATGATGTGGAATTAGAATTTTACCTGCTTGGTGTACCACTTGCAATATTTACTCGGCTACTTTTAAGTGACGTTGCCTGTAGGGAAGTAAGGTATTAACAAAAGATTGAAGTTATGGAGATACAGAATAGATGAGCATCATGAAAATCTACCAAGAGAAACGAAACTTAAGAATGAAAGTTTTGCAAAAGTCAACATAAAACATAGATTCCATCAAATAGGATTTCCTAAATGCATAAAGTCCATTATGTAATTATGATCTCTTCTATTATGACTCAACTTAGATTCCATCTATAATACACCAAATATAACTTCTGATATGCACAAAGTCCGCAAAGTTAATTATGATGTCTTCGATGTCTTGTCTTAACTTTAGAAAATCAGTGATATAGGCTTGGATGATCAGAAACATTCCTAGAGTGCTTCTACCATAAAGCTTTATAAATCTCACCACAATGGATTTTGTACCAACAAGCATCCCAATCAACACTTTCCAGACCAATGTGTATTGTGCAAGAAGATTTATTTTTTGTTCAGGAATGCATTTCATTAATGGTACTTTTTATTAATTTGCACTACTAATCAACAATTTTAAGACTAATATGTATTGTGAAGTTAAAATCATCTTTGTTGAAGGATGGATTTCACTAAATGATATACCTTTCAATGAATTAACAATAAATAAAAATGAAGACTGCAAAAAACAGCTCTGATACCCCTCCCTTGCTTAGGCAGTCTGAGATCCATCATCATCCAACCATTTACCATAGTGGAGAATCAGTCGATCTTAAATGACAAGCAAGGTTTAAAAAGTCATATAGATAATCAATATGTCAGGTATACATTGGCAAATGAATAGGTTGTTACTCTTTAGAAGAACTTCCTGGATGCTGCAACTATCTCTAATATTAGATGTGACAAATGGGTCAAACCAGACCATGTGCAGGGCTCAACACGACCCGTGCATGAGTCCTTCCATTCACTGCAATGGACCGGGTTGTGCATGACTTTGGACCTAGGCAAGGTTGGGCACAACAGTCTAGCAGGACCATGCATGTCCCAAGGTTAGGTCCAGCGGCATTTTTTTTCTCCTTGAAATGCCCAATATACCCCTTTCAAATAATTAAAATACTAAATAATATTGGTATTACAGTCACAACTTATTAAATATGTTAAAATAATCCTAATTTTTTTAAGTGCTATAAATTTTTTTGAAATCATTTATAAATTCTCTCCAGTCCACCACTCATCAATCAAAGTTCATCACCCCTCCTACTCCAACCCAAACGTTCCACTCTCAACACCCATTCTTTCAACTCTCAAATACCTCATCTCTCAATCCTCATACTGTAAAATCAAATCCTCGATGTGCCCACACAGTTGAAGTCAAGTTAGCATCGCCATCACCAACAAATATCTAGGTGAATTGCTTACCATGTGACAACAATATGGATCATATTGGCTGGTGGCCTATGGCTATAGACTGTCATTAGGTTGCACCGCCATGACTGCAAGTTGAAATCCAATTGAGTGATATATCCAGATCTTCGATCAGGGACATGTTTTTTCTACTGGCCATAGGGGACCGGCAAGGACTAGATCTATTCCACAGAACAAAGGCTGCAACATTGGCTGCTAATGATTCCCCATAGTTTCATAGCAGCTCTTTCCCAATAATTAAAGGCAGTATATCAAAGATCAATGGCAGCATAATTCATGTATGAGTGTCAAATAGTAAATAGATATCCTCACATGTTTTGTGTTCATATGTATTTTTTTAAGAAAAAGATCTAATTTTTAAAGCATGTAATTACTTTAAAATAATAAAATATTTGTGTATATCTTGTGCAATTTTAACAATATTTATTATTCTGGTTTTTATGATTTTTTCCTCAAATCTCATCCTTTAATTCTTTTGTTTTTTTGTCTCTTTCTTGGTCCATTGGGCCAACCAGAGGCCATCATACACCTGGGTAAGCACCTTCCTAGGCTGTGCTTCGATATCTATAACAGTAGCTCAAACAAAAATATTCCGCATAGCTCACTGATTGAAGTAGGCATAATCAATCAGGCACTTGCCCTCTCTCATACAGATCCATAAAAATAGCTTTTAAAAAGGTTCAATAACAACCTGATGAGTGCTACCATTAAATATTTTGAATCAATGCTTAGCATATCCAATTAAGGACATTAGTTCTCCCATTTAGGTGTGATAATGCATCAACTAAACTCCAATTTAGGGCCAAACCCATCAAATCATGTCTATCCATACATTAAGTTAAGGTTCAATTTATCGTAACCCTTAGTATTCTTTCTAATAGTTTCCTGGAACCTCTCTCTCACAAAAAAATTTAAGCAACCAACCTCATTTAAATGGACCATCATACAAGATCAGGATGATTAATAAACATAACACAAATCCATTCTGAAAAATGCAGTGGAAGTATAACCAAACAAAATGAGTGAAAGGAAAAAAAAAATGCAACACGGATGAGAATTTATTTATATGGCAAAAACCGTACCTGATCTTCCACTTTCATATGCTTTGCAAACAGTTTTGCAGGGAAACACTGCTTTGTAAAGGATTTCAATCCTCTAGAAGGTGAAAATATGTTAGTACATGTACAGGACTTGGGTCAAGAGAAGTTCAGTTAATCAAACTTCAACAAATGATAGGTAAATTGTTTGATTTATTCATAAATTTCAACAGCCTAAATAATACAATTTTCTGAGAGACAGAAATATGATAATTTATCACTGAAAGCCAGAAACGATGGAACTCACCGGAGAATCTCCAGGGACCTCAATGCAGATGTACTGATAATTATTAGTGCTGGGCTTCCTGCATCTATATCCCCCTCCACAAGCTTTTCTTCTGTAAGCACCTCTTTCCAGGATGGTCCAAAAGCACTTTTAATGTGATCACTCAAATTGTCTAAGTCTTGTGCTATACCTTCAGCAAGCTTCACCATACATGAATCTGCCAAATTTCCAACACTGTGATACTATCCATTTGTTTCAAAAAATAAGGTCTATCTGAGAATGCAACTGATGCTAGATAGATCTTCAAAATCATTTCTTATTCTATTTTTTTTAAAAACTAAAGTTATGTTTGATGGAAGATAATTACTAAGCACTAGGTGACAGTTAAAGCATGGCTTGGTTTACAGAAAATTATAGCTGTACCCACAAAATGGGAAAAAAGTATAAAAAAATCAAGCAACGAAACTATATACTATAAGCTCATAATCTGATTTTAACATAGGCAAAGATTGGCAAATAGGATTCAAACAAAAAGTAATTGCTTGCAAAATATATAATTTCCATCCAACAAAAAGAGAAATCCTACCGACAAGCATGACGATATGTCCAAACACTGGCACGAAAGCAGCTAAAATGCATCCAAAATACTAATTTTATCAAGAGTAAAAAAAAATGCAGCCCGTTTCAAGACACTATAATTGATGAACCAAAAGTACAACAGCAAACAATAATAAACCAATAAAAAGGGCACCTTTGTAAGCATCCAACTCGAGAGGAGAGAGCTTGATTTTATTGGCCGATTGGAACCGATCGAGAAAGAAGCCGAGCTGCTGAGCCGCTGGAGCGGTTGAGATTAAGAACGTTGCCTCGCCACCATCAGACTCGTTGCTCTTCTCCACTTTCTTTCTCTCTTCCACTTCCTCCTTGTCCTTGTTCCTATCAGCGAGGATTTTGTTCTTGCCGAGGGGTATCATGTTAGGATTCTTGCTGCTGCCATCGATCCTCTTTCTCTTGCCATTCTTATCGATTGATATGCTAGAGAGAGGCTTCCATTGGGATCGTCCAGGCGGCTTCATTGTCTTTGGAGCTTTAGACTTGCCGATCGCCACCATTGTTTCCGGCAGCAAGGTGAAGAGCGCGGTTTTAGGGTTCTAGAGCGAGCCGAACTACTATGTAGCGGTTCTGCAGCATGTGGCTATGTTTGTTTGCGAGGCTGAGCCTAGGCGATTAGTGTCTCTATATGGGCCGGGCCTAAGCAATAATTAGAGGGGTTTTATTTTTAAATAAAAAATGTATAAGGTTTCTAAACAACTCCAAATTCAAATTTAGATATCAAATTAAAATCTCTGTATCCCATATTTAAAAATATTTTTAAATTAATATTTGAATATAAATTTTGAATTTATCCGTTTAGAAGAAAAGGTAATTTTAATAAATAAAACATTTTAAATATTATTATTACCGATATATAAGAGATTAGACAATATTAAAGTGGATATTAATAATAAAAGGTTTTGAGTATATATATTTACTAAATTTCTCCAAACAATCATATTTAATTTGGGGATGGCTAAAATGTGCACCCAAAGTTTTGAATTGTCCATGCCTAAGATTTGAAAATGCATCTTTTTTTTTTCTATTTTATCCAAATATTTTTTTTCTCTCTGTTTTTTTCTTCTCTCCTATGTGTGTAATCTTTCTCTTCTCTTAGCTTCGCTTCTCTTCTCTTCTCTGTCCGTGTTTCTCTTCTCTCTTTAGAGTAAGTATTACTATTTAATTACATTAACATTGCTGATAGTGGTGATTTACACTATCATAGGCATGGTCTAATTCAGATTAAGCTTAATGTGGACTTAATTTTCTGGATACCAGAATCATGTTCTAGCTGAAAATTAGCTTAATATTGTAATATCTCTGAATATGTGATAACCATGATTTCATTGTATTATTTTGATTCATATATGTATGGTTTGATGTTAATTTTATAGGTTTAAATCATGATTACATCATATTTTGTGCATTGTATCTATTTTAGACCTAATTACACATTATTATATTTTTGTGTTATTTGATGCTAATATTTGATTCTTATTTTGTAGGTATCAAAGGATCTTGGATTTGGATCTATTTGGACCGAAATTGGGCTCGAATCGGAGTTCAAATGAGAAGATCAAGCTTTGAAGCATTATGGGCCGTTTATCAAGAATAGGAGAGATCTGAACCATCCGTTGAAGATCTGGCTGATCCAACCTAATGGAGAGCATATCTGAGCCATTGATGAAGATCCAGAAGTTTTGATCCAGATCTGAGTTCATGTAGCCATTGATCCATCCCGAATTAATCTGGACCGTTCATTGAAGACAGGGCAGATTTGGGCCATCCAGTGATATTCTGATCGATCCGACTTAAGGGAGAGTAGATCCAGACCCTAGGTCAAGATTAGTACATTCAGATCGGATTTTGGGCAAACTTTCACCATTGATTTAGCTCCAAATTAATCCCAGCCGTCCGATCAGATCCAGATCTGATTCAAAAGAAAAGCTACAGTGCTACAGTGCCTTCGTCGATTCTCCACAGCGCTGTTCTTCGCGTCCCGCGGTGTTCTCCGAGATTTCGACCCCATCTCGAATTCTAGATCAATTTTCCGGCAACTTCATCGACGACGACATTCTCAGTGCTTGCGACCAGCTTCCGGCCATCTGAGCTCGCTTAAAGGTGGTCCTGCGGCGAGAATTCTGCTCCGCAAACCTCTGCTTCTGTCGCTGCCGATTTTGAGGTGTTCCTCCAATCGATAGTTCCGTTTTCCATCCGAGAGCATTGGCGGCGTTCCTCCACTGCTTCTGGACCATTTTCGACGACAATCCATCCACCATCAGCTCCATTTCAGATCTGAGGTTGCAGTCACAGATTTGCAGATTTCCTGAGGTTGGCAGCATCAATCTTCATCAGATTCGTTTGGAGTGGTCTCCGATGGTGCTGGTGAAGGCTGAGCTGAGTTCAGTTGCTGAGGTTGTTTTTCTCTGGTTACAGTTGTTGGTTGCTACTCGGAAAACCTATAGGTTCCACTGTTCAAAAATTTTGTACAAAGGTCTGAACCTTTTCCTAGCTACCATGTGTTCTTTTAAATTAAATTTTGGATCGCCTGCGGAACTTAACACGTTTGATCCAAAACTTAATCTATTTGTTCTTTTAGGTTTTGACTTGGATCTCCTGCGGAACTTAACACGTTCGACCCAAGTCTCCTTAAGTTATTAATTCCATTAAATATTAATTTCCATAAAAGGTTCCCAGTACTGACGTGGCGAGGCACATGGCCTTCTTGGATATGGGAGCAACCACCACCGACTAGACAAAACCTTTAATAGAAAGCTAATATTTAATTTCCTAAAATAACTTTAGGTTAACCAAAGAGAGCAATCAAATCACAAGGAAAAGAAAGAAACAAAAGAACACAACTTCGAAAAAACATATTCGAAATTCTAGAACGTAAGCCTCTTGTATTTGGTATTATTTCCATAAATAACTAGCATGATGCGGAAATAGAAATTACTAGTTATACCTTGTAGAAAAACCTCTTGATCTTCTACCGTATTCCTCTTCTAACCTCAGACGTTGTGTGGGCAACGATCTTCCGAGACGAGAAACCACCAACCACCTTCTTCTCCTCCAAGCAAGGTTCGGCCACAAAGGAAGAACTTTACCAAAGAAGAAAATCAAAATACTAACCAAGCTCCAAGAGATGCTAGCTTTCTCTCCTTCTTCTTCTTCTTCTCCAAGTAGTATCCGGCCACCACAAGAACTCCAAGAAAGATGAAGTATTCGGCCACCACAAGAGGAAGAGAGGGAGAGGGTAATGGCCGGCCACAACACCAAGGAAAAAAGGAGAGAAAACAATAGAGGTTGTGTCTCATGAAGGCACCCCTACCCCTTCTTTTATATTCCTTGGCCTAGGCAAATTAGGAAATTTATTTACAATAAAATTTCCTTAATTTCCTTGACATGATTTATTTGAGAAAAATAAAATAAAATTTCCCAAATAAACTCTAATGGCCGGCCACATCAAGAGGAAGCAAATTGGACAAGTTTCAATCAACAATTAAAACTTTCCTTATTTGTTTCCGGAAATTTAAAAAAAAAAAAAAATTCTCTTTAAAAATCTCTTCATGGTTAATAAAAGGAAATATCTATAATTTTAATTTTATTAACATGTGAATAATTTTAAAGAGAAAATAAAATCTCTCCAACCTACAAATAAGGAAAGAGATCTAATCTCTTTCTTTAATCTTTTGTAAATCTTTTACAAGAGAGATATTTTAATTTTAATTCTCTTTAAATTATATCTACCACATAATAAAAATTAAAATTAAATTTATTTTTTAATTTATTTTGGCCGGCCCTACTAGCTTGGGTTCCAGCTAGGGTCGGCCACCCAATTTTATACCTAGGTCGGCCCTAGCTTGATCCCAAGCTAGCTTGGCCGGCCCCTATTGGGTGGGTATAGAAGGTGGGTATAGGTGGGTATAGAACTCTATAGATAAGAGGCTACGATAGGGACCGAGAGGAGGAATTGGTTTTGGTCTCCCGATAAAATTAAGCATCCCGTGTTCGCCCCGAACACACAACTTAATTTTATCAATGATAATTCATTCCACTAGAGAACTATCATTGAACTACCGCACCAATCCCAAATTATATTTTTGGGCTCCTTCTTATTATGAGTGTGTTAGTCTCCCTGTGTTTAAGATATCGAATGTCCACTAATTAAGTGAGTTACGACAACTCATTTAATTAATGTCTAAGTCCAAGAGTAGTACCACTCAACCTTATCGTCATGTCGGACTAAGTCCACCTGCAGGGTTTAACATGACAATCCTTATGAGCTCCTCTTGGGGACATTATCAACCTAGTATCTCTAGGACACAGTTTCCTTCTATAATCAACAACACACACTATAAGTGATATCATTTCCCAATTTATCGGGCTTATTGATTCATCGAACTAAATCTCACCCATTGATAAATTAAAGAAATAAATATCAAATATATGTGCTTGTTATTATATTAGGATTAAGAGCACACACTTCCATAATAACCGAGGTCTTTGTTCCTTTATAAAGTCAGTATAAAGAAACGACCTCAAATGGTCCTACTCAATACACTCTGAGTGTACTAGTGTAATTATATAGTCAAGATAAACTAATACCTAATTACACTACGACCTTCTAATGGTTTGTTCCTTTCCATTCTGGTCGTGAGCTACTGTTTATAATTTATAAGGTACTGATAACATCATCTTCTGTATGTGACACCACATACTATGTTATCTACAATATAAATTAAATGAACAACTACAAACAAATGTAGATAATTAGACCAAATGTGATTCTTTATTCATAATGAATGTTTACAAAGCTTAGGCTTTCAGTATACACTCCAACAATCTCCCACTTATACTAATGACTAAGCTGCCATATCTTCTACCATACATCTGATTCCCATTCCCTCCACATGCCGATCGAAAGCTTTCACCGGAAGGGCCTTAGTCAAAGGATCTGCCAGGTTATCCCGATGCAATCTTGGCGATGACAACTTCTCCTCGCTTCACGATATCTCGTATCGTGGTACTTGCGCTCTATATGTTTACTTGCCTTATGGGCTCGTGGTTCCTTCGAGTTTGCAATTGCAAAGTTATCACAATATATTGTGATGATTTTGGGCAAACCAGAATCACATCTAAGTCCATTAGAAAGTTCTGAGCCATACTGCTTCTTTAGAGGCTGCCACATACTCGACTTCCATGGTTGAGTCCAAACGCATTCTGCTAACACTCCTCCATGAAATGGCTCCACCTCCTAAAGTAAACACATAGCACGATGTAGACTTCATCGTTATCCCTATCTCGATTGGAAATCAATCCGTGTAACCCAGGGAGCGGATCATCTTGGTAAACTAGCATATAATCTCTAGTCCTTCTCGTGTACTTTAATATATGCTTTACCGCAGTCCAATGTCCTTGTCAGGGTTACTCTGATATCTGCTGACCATGCCCACGGCAAAACATTCCGGTCTCGTACATAACATTGCATACATTAGGCTTCCTACAAGCATAAGGAACTGCTTTCATGTCCTCTATCTCTTTTGATGTCTTTGGAGACATCTCTTTAGATAAAGCTACTCCATGTCTAAAAGGTAAGAAACCTTTCTTGGAATCCTGCATGCTAAAACGAGCAAGGATTGTATCTATATATGAAGCTTGGGATAGACACAACATTCTTTTCTTACGATCCCTTATAACTTTGATCCCAAGAATGTGTGCACATTCTCCTAAGTCCTTCATATCAAATTGTTTGGACAACCATACCCTTACGTCTGATAATACCTTGACATTGTTGCCAATTAACAAAATATCATCTACGTATAGTACAAGAAATACCACCACGTTTCCGTTGCGCTTCTTATATACACAAGACTCATCCGGACTTTGAATAAATCCATATGACTGGATTACTTCATTAAACCGGATGTTCCAAGACCTTGAAGCTTGCTTCAGTCCATAAATGGACCGATTGAGCTTGCACACTAGATGCTCTTTGCCTTTTTCAATGAACCCTTCTGGTTGCTTCATATGGATGTTCTCTTCAAGACTTCCATTAAGGAAAGCTGTCTTGACATCCATTTGCCAAATCTCATAATCCATATGAGCAGCAATGGATAAGAGTATCCGGATAGACTTAAGCATGGCTACCGGTGAAAAGGTCTCCTCATAATCGATTCCCTCTTTTTGAGTGTACCCTTTTGCAACAAGCCTAGCTTTGAAGGTTTCTACCTTCCCGTCTGTCCCTCTTTTCCTTTTGTAGATCCACTTGCATCCAACAGCTTTTACACCATCAGGTGGTTCTACAAGCTCCCAGACCTTATTAGAATACATGGACTCTATTTCAGAATTCATTGCCTTTTGCCAAGATGCTGCATCTATATCTTGGAGTGCTTCGTCATATGACCGGGGATCAGGTTCATGTTTACCCGGGATCAAGTCCGAAGACTCTCCCAAAAACATGAATCTTTCAGGCTGCCTCACAACCCTCCCACTACGACGAGGTACTGTTTGTGGTTGTGCATCATGTGTGACACGTGTTGCAGTCTCTTGTGGTACTTCATCTTGTACTGTTGGTACTGAAGTAGACATGTCCTCTCTAAGTTCTTCTAAAACAACTTTACTACTGGGCTTGTGATCCATTATATAGTCTTCTTCTAAAAACTGGGCATTGGTGCTAACAATGACCTTCTGGTCTTTAGGACTATAAAATAAACCACCTTTCGTTCCTTTAGGATATCCTACAAACACGCGAACTTCTGTACGAGATTCTAACTTATCAGCATCTGGTTTCAGCACATGTGCTGGACTACCCCAAATCCGAATATGTCTTAGACTGGGTTTTCACCCATTCCACAATTCTATGGGAGTAGAAGAAACTGATTTAGAAGGTACTAAGTTCAGAACGTATACTGTTTCCAGAGCATATCCCCAAAACGAATTTGGTAATTCTGAATAACTCATCATCGATCTAACCATCTCCATAAGAGTCCTATTCCTTCGTTCTGCTACACCATTCTGTTGGGGTGTTCCAGGTGCAGACAATTGGGATTGAATCCCAGCCTCTGATAAGTAATTCCTAAACTCTCCTAAGAGGTATTCGCCACCACGATCAGATCGTAGTGTCTTGATACTTTTACCTAATCGTTTCTCCACATCAGCCTTGTATTCTTTGAACTTGTCAAAGCATTCGGACTTGCGGCGCATTAGGTAAATGTATCCATATCTTGAATAATCGTCTATGAAAGAGACAAAATATTCAAAACCTCCTCTTGCCTGGACAGACATAGGACCACACTGTTGGAGCAATCTAGGTGCCCTAGGTTTTGATGTTTGGGCAAAGGTTTAAGTTAGGTTTATTGTTGTATTTGATATGCATTGTGAGTGTGCAGGATACAAGTACAACAAGAAAAGTCCAAGTGTGATCTTGGCAAAGGAGGAAAGTCCAAGAATGAGTCTTGGCGGTGTAAGTCCAAGCATGTAGTCTTGGCAACGTAAGTCCAAGTGTGACTTGGCAATGGATGAAGCCCCAGAGGTGAGGAGCCTCTTGGCAAAGGAAGACCCGACAATATGGACAAGGCCGAAGGAAGCTCCAGAAGGCAAGACGTGAAGGATGGGGAGACATCCGAGGGACGCGAGGCTGATGGAGGAGGCTAGAAGGCTAGGTCTAGGTTGGTCGGGAGAGAACGAGTGCTGAGTGAATGTACTCGAGGCAAAATCCCAAAATTAGGGTTTACTGTAGCGTTACTGTAGCAGCACTGTAGCGTTACTGTAGCAGTCGACTGATGATTGTAGCAGTCGACTGATTCACTGTAGCAGAGAGTCGTTGAGATAGCCGTTGGCACCAGAGGCAAATCAGCTTTCTGATTTGCTCCAAGCTCTATAAGAAGGAGCTTGGGATGGCCGGCCAAGGTGACGAAATTAGACTTGGTTAAAGCCTAATTAGTAGTCACCAAAGTGCTCAAGAGATCTTTGTGTGCCAAGAGGTCTTGGTTGGAGTTGTGGTGAGGTTTCTCCACCCACAAGGAGGTTGAGCTAGCCGGAGTTTGACGGGGACTAATCCACCAACGGATTGAGGGATCGTCCACCTTACGGACACGCCGTGGAGTAGGAGCAAGTTATCTCCGAACCACGTACACGCCTTGTGTTAGGGTTTGTGTTTGGTTTGTTGTCTTCTTCCTTCTTGTTTTAGGTTAACTTTCGTATTTGTTAGTTTGCTTTTGTATTCCGCTGTGCACTAACATTATAGGAAGTAAAGTTTTGGGTGAGACGCTATTCCCCCCCCCCCCCCCCCCTCTAGCGGACGTCAAGGTCCCAACACACACAAATCAGAGTGAACCAACTCTAACACTTCTTTGGCTCTATACCCCTTGGCCTTGAACGGCCTCTTGGTCATTTTACCTTCTAAGCAAGATTCACAAGTTGGAAAATTTTCCAACTCTAATGAACTCAAAAGTCCATCGGCTATAAGCCTCTGAATCCTACTTAAATTAATATGACCAAGTCTTAGATGCCAAAGATATGCTTGGTTCATTTCTGAAGGTTCTTTTCTCTTATTAGAATTAGAAGATGAGTTATAAATTTCCATGTTTTGCTTTGTGGAAGAAATTGGATTTAAAATATACAAATTGCCAACTAATGCACCAGAACAGATAATCACTTTATTTCTTTTAATAACTACATCGTTACTGAAAGAAACTGAATATCCATCTAAAAACAGTTTAGAAACTGAAATTAAATTCTTTCTAAAACTGGGTACATAAAGACAATTTCTTAAAACCAAATTTCTATTTCTACTAAAAGATAAGTAGACGTCTCCCACTGCAACAGCTGCCACCTTAGTAGCATTGCCCATGTAGACAGTAATCTCCCCTTCAGATAGTCGTCGGGTTTCCTGGAACCCCTGCAAGGAATTGCAGACATGATCAATGGCTCCCGTATCTACACACCAGGTGCTGGTAGATAACACCGCTAAACATGTTTCAACAACTAGAGCATGAGATATACCTTTGTTTTGGTTCCTACGAGGACAGTCCGCCTTCCAATGTCCTGCCTGCTTGCAGATGAAGCACTTGCCCTTCGGCTTCTTCACTCCAGCTTTAAATCCCGTACTCTGAGACTTATTCACTTTCTTTGCTGAGCCAGCTTGTTTCTTCTTCTTCTTTCCTCTCGGTTTAGAAGTAGAACCATTTTCAAGATAGTGAATTTGAGAATTTTGACGAAATAATCCTTCTGCTGCTTGAAGTTCTCTAACGAATAAATCCTCTTATTCATATTATAGTTCATGCGGAACTGCTCAAAACTTCTAGGTAGCGTTTGGAGGATCATATCGATCTGGGTTTCCCCATCAATTTCTCCTCCAAGGATCTGTATCTCGTTCAGATAAGCCATCATGTTTAGGATATGATCCCTTACAGGAGTACCCTCTTGCATGATGGTTGTCATTATCTTTCTCATAGCTTCTTGTCTAGAAGCTCTATCCTGATGACCAAAGAGTTCCTTGAGATTGTTCATAATATCATAAGCTATTGGTAAATCTTTATGCTGATGTTGCAATACATTTGACATTGAAGCCAAAATGTAACACCGCGCCATCTCATCTGCCTTTACCCATCTCTTATGATATTCAATCTCCTCTTGGGTAGATTCACCAGTGGGTGCATCAGGACAAGGTTCAGTCAGTACAAATTTATAGCTTTCAGCAGTCAGAACAATATCCAGGTTTCTTTTCCAATCTATGTAATTTGGTCCAGTAAGTCTATTTTGTTGAAGTATGATGGACAGTGGGTTGAAAGTCATCCTAAGAATCACAAATAACTTTTGGTCAGAACTCTAAATTTAGAATAATATTGATTCCTCAAACAATACTATTTTAAATTAACCAACACCTCAAAACACCGTGAATTTTGTATGCCACGTTAGTGTGGACGTATACAATTTCAACATTTGTAAAAGGAGGGTTTTAACCCATTAATTTTATTATCTTGTCAACCTAACTTTTTGACAAATAAAATTAATAGTTGGTATTATTTGGTCTCACAAATAATAACAGTGACTCCGTTGGGGAGGATACTATTAGATGTGTCTAAGTGTTCACCATTACTTGACACTAAGTCCATTAATAAGATTATGCCCCTTCCGTTGGGGAAGATCACACGCTCTTGATTAACTTCCTATAGTCATCCAGAAATGGAAGTCTGTTCTAGTGATCCGCAAACAAGCTCATCCGTTATGGAGGAAGGCACTCAGAGCCAACACGCAAGCTTGTTTGCATCACTTACAAACCAGTAATGGAGACCATGGGATTTACTTAAAAATCCCTCTCCCACTTAGTTATTTACAAATGAGGAATTTTAACTATGCTAGCCTACTAACACGCACACACAGCACAATATAAAAGCAATAAATAGAAAATCTAATTTTCAACTATTATGGCTTTTATCTTTAATTGTCCTCCGTGTGTTGTCATCCGAAGCTGCTGCCATATTTGGCCACCGCCACCGGGTCTAACTGTCGCATCCATCTTGCTCCGAGTTCCGCTGCGCCTCTGGTCCTTAGAAGGTTCCACGCTTTGCAAGATTCGATCCGCGACATAAATAGAATTTTACATTTTTGATCCTATATTCCATAAAAGGAATGTACATGTATCTAGATCAAAAATAAAATCCTAATAAAACTAAATACAGCTCCTGCTGTATTTTAATACAATCATGCACACACATATAAATTGCCCTTGACATGTCCAAGGGTCCAATCACACACATAATTAACTAAAAGCCATAATAGTTGGATCCTGCATCCATAGAGTTAGCACATCCTACTATTAACCTGCCTAAATTATGTATGACATGTGCATAATTAAACTAAATACCAAATACACAGAGGCAAAACCCTAGCTCTGATACCAATTGTTGGTTGCTACTCGGAAAACCTATAGGTTCCACTGTACAAAAATTTTGTACAAAGGTCTGAACCTTTTCCTAGCTACCATGTGTTCTTTTAAATTAAATTTTTGATCGCCTGCGGAACTTAACACGTTTGATCCAAAACTTAATCTATTTGTTCTTTTAGGTTTTGACTTGGATCTCCTGCGGAACTTAACACGTTCGACCCAAGTCTCCTTAAGTTATTAATTCCATTAAATATTAATTTCCATAAAAGGTTCCAGATCGACGTGGCGAGGCACGTGGCCTTCTTGGATATGGGAGCAACCACCACCGACTAGACAAAACCTTTAATAGAAAGCTAATATTTAATTTCCTAAAATAACTTTAGGTTAACCAAAGAGAGCAATCAAATCACAAGGAAAAGAAAGAAACAAAAGAACACAACTTTGAAAAAACATATTCGAAATTCTAGAACGTAAGCCTCTTGTATTTGGTATTATTTCCATAAATAACTAGCATGATGCGGAAATAGAAATTACTAGTTATACCTTGTAGAAAAACCTCTTGATCTTCTACCGTATTCCTCTTCTAACCTCGGACGTTGTGTGGGCAACGATCTTCCGAGACGAGAACCACCAACCACCTTCTTCTCCTCCAAGCAAGGTTCGGCCACAAAGGAAGAACTTTACCAAAGAAGAAAATCAAAATACTAACCAAGCTCCAAGAGATGCTAGCTTTCTCTCCTTCTTCTTCTTCTCCTCCAAGTAGTATCCGGCCACCACAAGAACTCCAAGAAAGATGAAGTATTTGGCCACCACAAGAGGAAGAGAGGGAGAGGGTAATGGCCGGCCACAACACCAAGGAAAGAGGGAGAGAAAACAATAGAGGTTGTGTCTCATGAAGGCACCCCTACCCCTTCTTTTATATTCCTTGGCCTAGGCAAATTAGGAAATTTATTTACAATAAAATTTCCTTAATTTCCTTGACATGATTTATTTGAGAAAAATAAAATAAAATTTCCCAAATAAACTCTAATGGCCGGCCACATCAAGAGGAAGCAAATTGGACAAGTTTCAATCAACAATTAAAACTTTCTTTATTTGTTTCCGGAAATTTTAAAAAAAAAATAAAATTTCTCTTTAAAAATCTCTTCATGGTTAATAAAAGGAAATATCTATAATTTTAATTTTATTAACATGTGAATAATTTTAAAGAGAAAATAAAATCTCTCCAATCTACAAATAAGGAAAGAGATCTAATATCTTTCTTTAATCTTTTGTAAATCTTTTACAAGAGAGATATTTTAATTTTAATTCTCTTTAAATTATATCTACCACATAATAAAAATTAAAATTAAATTTCTTTTTTAATTTATTTTGGCCGGCCCTACTAGCTTGGGTTCAAGCTAGGGCCGGCCACCCACGACCCTAGCTTGATCCAAAGCCCGCTTGGCCGGCCCCTAGTGGGTGGGTATAGAAGGTGGGTATAGGTGGCTATAGAACTCTATAGATAAGAGGCTACGATAGGGACCGAGAGGAGGAATTGGTTTTGGTCTCCCGATAAAATTAAGCATCCCGTGTTCGCCCCGAACACAACTTAATTTTATCAATGATAATTCATTCCACTAGAGAACTATCATTGAACTACCGCACCAATCCCAAATTATATTTTGGGCTCCTTCTTATTATGAGTGTGTTAGTCTCCTGTGTTTAAGATATCGAATGTCCACTAATTAAGTGAGTTATTGACAACTCATTTAATTAATGTCTAAGTCCAAGAGTAGTACCACTCAACCTTATCGTCATGTGGACTAAGTCCACTGCAGGGTTTAACATGACAATCCTTATGAGCTCCTCTTGGGGACATTATCAACCTAGTATCTCTAGGACACGGTTCCTTCTATAATCAACAACACACACTATAAGTGATATCATTTCCCAATTTATCGGGCTTATTGATTCATCGAACTAAATCTCACCCATTGATAAATTAAAGAAATAAATATCAAATATATGTGCTTGTTATTATATTAGGATTAAGAGCACACACTTCCATAATAACCGAGGTCTTTGTTCCTTTATAAAGTCAGTATAAAGAAACGACCTCAAATGGTCCTACTCAATACACTCTGAGTGTACTAGTGTAATTATATAGTCAAGATAAACTAATACCTAATTACACTACGACCTTCTAATGGTTTGTTCCTTTCCATTCTGGTCGTGAGCTACTGTTTATAATTTATAAGGTACTGATAACATCATCTTCTGTATGTGACACCACATACTATGTTATCTACAATATAAATTAAATGAACAACTACAAACAAATGTAGATAATTAGACCAAATGTGATTCTTTATTCATAATGAATGTTTACAAAGCTTAGGCTTTCAGTATACACTCCAACAACAGTTGGAGTGTTCTCTGCTGTTTCCTTGTGTGACGGCAAGGAGAAGTTGCCAAGAAGATTGGTTTGGTGTTGAGATGGTTTAGGATTTTTTTTATGCATTCATTTTATTGTTGGTAGATTTATTTGGATTCAGTAATTATAGTTTTCTTTTAGCATAATTGTTTTAATTCAAATGTTTGGAGTAATTTAGTTTCAATTGATTTAAAGTTGTTATTAATCTTGCTTTAGCTTAGGGTTAAGTATTAGTGAGTAATTTAGTTTTCTGTAGTTTAATTAGCTTTAATTTCAGCAGTAGTGTAGTTTCTTATTTGCTTGCATTTCATTTGCTTAATTTGGATTTCAAGCTTAAACCCTCATTTACATATTAAAAACCCCAAAAATAGAAATAAAAGACAATCCTAAATTACATCATACTGTTGATTCCTCGAGAGCGATCCTGGGCTCGTTACTACAACATTATTGCGAAATTAAGGGGTTCAGTGGAAATACATTTCCAAATTTGAGGTGAAACAGGGAGATGCCGCGAGCCAAATTCCACCGGAGAGAACACCTTCCAATGGCTCCAGAAGTTCGGGATGATACCGCCTAGAAGCAATCCACCGAGATTGAAGCTCGGGAGATTGATTGGAGAAGAGAAAGGGGTCGGAATCCGAAGAAACACCGCGGAGACGAAGCTGCTGCGCGCTGTGGAGTCGACGAAGAAGCTGGGTACTGTAGCTTCTCATTTAAATCAGATCTGGATCTGGAATGGGCGGTTGAGATGATTCCTGGCTAAATCAATGGTGAAAAGTCATCCAAAATCAGATCCGAAGGTACTGATGTTGATCTAGGGTCTGGATCTACTCTCCCGTAGGTCGGATCGATCTGGATGGCCCAGATCCGACTAGTCTTCAATAAACGGTCCAGATTAAGTCGGGCTGGATCAATGGCTAGATGAACTCAGATATGGATCAAAACTTCTGGATCTTCATCAATGGCTCAGATCTGCTCCCCATTAGGTTGGATAGGCCAGATCTTCAACGGATGGTTCAGATCTCTCCTATTCTTGATAAACGACCCATAATGCTTCAAAGCTTGATCTTCTCGTTTAAACTCTGATTCGAGCCCAATTTCGGTCCAAATAGATCCAAATCCAAGATCCTTTGATGCCTACAAAATAAGAATCAAATATTAGCATCAAATAACACAAAAATATAATAATTTGCAATTATGTCCAAAATAGATACAATGCACCAAATATGATGTAACCATGATTTAAACCTATAAAATCAACATCAAACCATGCATATATGAATCAAAATAATACAATGAAATCATGGTTATCAAATCCCTCACACTTAGTCTTGAACGTCCAGTGAAAGTAAAGAAAACTCAAAATCATCTCCATAGAAAATTCTCTAGCAATATCTAAAAGATAGTAAAAAGAATTTAACTAAGACCATCTAAAGATCACTAACAATCATGGATACAATCCAAACAATAATCAGTAGGTATGGTATTTTCAATCCAATTGAAAAATTAAGCAAGTTGCAAACTCACAAGGTATTTATCTATTCTAGCTCTCACACTCAAAACATGTACTAGTGGAGCTCACTCAATGTCACTCACAACATTTCACTACCATAAGCTTGCTTATTTTCTACTTCTCCACCACTATAAACATAGCATACATGAATCAAAAGGAATTTATCATGAAGAATTAAGATAGAAGCAAAAAGAGCAATAGAAGTGGATGAAATGGCAAAAGAACAAGTATTAATGAAGAAAATGAGAGAATAAGAGTATTGGAGGAATATACTTGATGAGTTGACCATTTTGGATGTGTAAAAGATGAATACCATTTGTCATTATCAATACAAGAGATCAAGCTAAACCCCCCTTCAATTTGATGGCAAACCTAGAATCTTGATACTCTATCTCCACACTTGATACTCTTTTATTTTGCCACTGTTTTTTTTCCTTTCTTCTTCACTGTTTTGCACTTCAATTTCAGCACTTTGAAACTTCAAAAATAATCTCAAATCATGAAGAATTATTCGCTCCCCCACACTTAAAAGTTGGCCGTCTCGGACAATTAAACATCATGCTCCACTTTCTTGATACACTTTCAAACCACTGTTTTCTTTGTTTCTGTTGCAAATTTTTATACATTCTCTGCATATTCGAATACAGCATGAACAAAATAACATTACAAATTTGACATTTAATTTGGATTAGTCACTGTCCATGAAGTTCCTAAGAGAAGGTGACACAAAATAGGATTGGTCGTGCATATTCTGAAATCTGAAATTTAATTCTGCAAACAGATTTTCAAAAATTCACTGTCATTATCACAGCTTCAAATCTGATCAGTGATCCATTATCCCAGCAGAATTCAGTTACAACTCCAAGCTGTCAACAAACTTCAAACATAAGTTGCACAATACAAGAAGATTTAAAAGAATTCAATCCCAAATTCCAGTGATCATGAAGTCCCGGAAATTTCAGCTCTCTGCATTCTTCTATCTTATTCCTGATCTTAAAAACACACTCTAATAATTTAAGAGCTTTTCAACTTCATTAACAGCAAGGTAATTCCAGCTTGAGTATGAAAATTTCAGGAAATTAAACTCAACTTCACAGCTCTTCACAGGATTTTGAATTTTCAGACTGGTATATTGCACTGAATTTTATATTCAGATTCCTGAATTCGTAAAGGACTTAAAAGGCTGAATTACCATTTATTCCGCATCATATAGGACTAAACTCGAATTTCTTCCTTGTTTAAATGATGCTTCTAATTTTTTTTAAACACTTTGCCACACAATTCAGCAAGCTCTTAATCTACTCTTGTAGCTATCCTTTTAAAGTAACACAAATAACATAGATGAAAATTTGTTCGATTTGAGCTTGAAAATTCTACAGATTGTGCTAAATTCCAGCATGACCAACAATTGAAATGATAACACTTTCAACTAAGAAGTCTCTACCATGCTTCAATTTATTTTTCAGATTGGCACAATTCTGCACAGATTGCTAATTTCAGATTGGCATAATTCTACACAAAAGCTGTTGATGCCCACCTTCCGATTGTTTTTTTTCTCTTTAAAACACTTCTTATAAGCTTCTTCCTTCCTTGATATCAATTCTGAAATCTTGATACTCCATTCATCAAACTGCACAGCTGAAACTCCCAAATAGATTCTGTTTATAGATATCAAACTGCTGCTAATCAGAATCAGCACAAAGAATTGGCACCACAATTCACAACCAAATTTGGCACACATTTGATACATTAAATTCTAAATGTATGAACACCAAGTATCAATGAAAAGTCTATGTTCTTACGTGGGCTTCACTGATCAGAAACTTTGAACATAAATATGGCACTGCTGAGAGCAATTCATACAATCCCTTAACTTCTGCACTTTTGTCTCAGATTCTGGATTCATTGGATTAATCCACACTTGTACTAATTTCCGCAAATAATATCACTCGAGTACATAGAGGTTTCAAAAACTTAATAGCATAACATGATTCAATTTTGAAATCTGTTGCAACCGCTGCTATGCACTTCCTATCATCCTGCTCACTTCAAATTCTTCAGCTCAACTACACTCAATTCCACTCTGCCATAGATTTGCAATTTTATAAAAAATCTGTATGTTTCTGAGTTTGGAGTTTCTTTTGGATCTGAACAATTGATACATCCAATGTTAGTTGTTGAGCATTTCTTTAGCTAGGATGCATTGAGCATTAGCTATAGAGAAAATCATATTCTTTTCTGCACCTCTAACATCATGTAGCATAGTTAAAATACAGAAGATGAATGTGAGTTTAAATGGAGGGAAAATCTGATTTAGCAACAGATTTCAATATGAAAACAGGCTTCCAATTTCGCACATAATAGCAACTTTTAGTCTAAAGTTTCAGAAATGGGGTTTAAATATACTTTCAGTTCAGCATATTAAAAATTCAGCTTATCAAAAGATAACATTTGATATTCAACTGATAAAAGCTTTAATTGAAACTATTTTTGATGGACAACAGCAAGAAGATTCAGTACAAAAACTATACTTATTGGTATATTGAATCCATTTCAGCAATTCTGCCATCTTCCTCAAAACAGTTTCATTCACTGTTTTCCCTTTCCTTCCACATTCTGCAAGTTTTCCTTTCTTCTATTTCTGTGGATTCTGTGGATTTCCTCTTACTATTCCATACCCAGAAGTAGACCAAGTCCATCACTTAGCTCCTAAGAGATGATAAGAAAAATTGGCACAAAGTTCCTCTTACTGATTCCTTGCACTGCAATGAGATTGGACAAATTCAGAAAATCAGTTTCATTAAATCTCATGCATCCAAATTACTTGACATCAGAAAATTCAAGGATTAAATTCTGTTCTGGATTTAGTGTCAGCAATAAATACTTAGACGAATTTAGCTATAAGCATCAGGAATTAATCTTATCAAATGAAGAAAAACATCCCTGATCATTCCTGTATCTGCAAAAACATCCCCTTTTAATTTCTATCTGCTGATATTCAGAACTAAAATGTGGATTCTGCACCAAACAGAATCTCATTTTCCAAGTTTTTCTTCAACAGATTTCTCAAAGATACAGCAATTCATCTCCAGTAACCAGAACTTTGCAAGGTTCTGATTTCAGATGATATAGTTTGAGTTCTGAAATTTTCAGAACTTAACTTTCAGAAACTTGAAAAGATCACAAAATCTCTAAAATTCTGATATCTAACTCCCCATTTCTAAACATTTCAGGCTCTAACAGATTTCCAATGATAATGATTAGGATTCAACAGAATTTCCCTTGCTTATTCTGCATTTGCTTAAAACTCCAGAATTTAAACTCACAGTGATACCATTTCAAGCTAACAACACTTGCTTATTCTGTATTTCATAGATTTAATTCATTCTGCATTCTGTAGTATTTCAGATTTAAATCTCTGATTCTAGGAACCAAGTTCAGCTCTACAAAAGTGCTATTCAGGGAAATCCTTCAGCAATGGCACATAAGCACATAACACTAAATTCAAAATTGGAATTATAATGTACTTCAACTAAAATTGTCAATAGCACAATCAGATTCAAATTCTGACCAGCAAGCAATCTGATTTTCTCACTTATCAGAAATCTGCAGCTTATAGAATTAGCACCAAACAGAATTTCAATTTCAAAGTCCAGAACTCAGATTTACACTTCAGGAAAATTATTTCCTTTGAAACTGTCCAGCATCCTTTAATTTCAAGCAATGCATCCATCAACTTGAATTTTCAACTTCAGAATTTCTAAACCATTTGAAGTAAGAAAACTCAAGAATCTCAAGCATATACAATTCTCCCCCACACTTAATTCTTTGTTCATCTAGTCAAGCTAACTCATCAAGCAATTAATCCAAAACTCTCGATGAAATAAAATAAATATGACAAGCAAGGAGAATTAGGAATTAAAATGCTAGATGAGAATGTTTAAAGAAAATTGTGAGGAAAGAAATTGGAAATTATGAGGGAACAAGAATGACAAATATCCTTCATTTCATGCATACATATGCTATTGTGACTTTGAAAAGAAACTAAGCAAGTTCTAGAGTTTCAATTGCTATGAGTGTTGGAGTGTATACTGAAAGCCTAAGCTTTGTAAACATTCATTATGAATAAAGAATCACATTTGGTCAAATTGTCTACATTTGTTTGTAGTTGTTCATTTAATTTATATTGTAGATAACATAGTATGTGGTGTCACATACAGAAGATGATGTTATCAGTACCTTATAAATTATAAACAGTAGCTCACGACTAAAATGGAAAGGAACAAACCATTAGAAGGTCGTAGTGTAATTAGGTATTAGTTTATCTTGACTATATAATTACACTAGTACACTCAGAGTGTATTGAGTAGGACCATTAGAGGTCGTTTCTTTTATACTGACTTTATAAAGGAACAAAGACCTCAGTTATTATGGAAGTGTGTGCTCTTAATCCTAATATAATAACAAGCACATATGTTTGATATTTATTTCTTTAATTTATCAATGGGTGAGATTTAGTTCGATGAATCAATAAACCCGATAAGTTGGGAAATGGTATCACTTATAGTGTGTGTTGTTGATTATAGAAGGAAACTGTGTCCTAGAGATACTGGGTTGATAATGTTCTCAAGAGGAGCTCATAAAGATTGTCATGTTAAACCCTGCAGGTGGACTTAGTCCGACATGATAATAAGGTTGAGTAGTACTACTCTTGGACTTAGATATTAATTAAATGAGTTGTCAGTAACTCACTTAATTAGTGGACATTCGATATCTTAAACACAGGGAGACTAACACACTCATAATAAGAAGGAGCCCAAAAATGTAATTTGGGATTGGTGCGGTAGTTCAATAATAGTTCTCTAGTGGAATGAATTATTATTGATAAAATTAAGTTGTGTGTTCGAAGCGAACATGCTTAATTTTATCGGGAGACCAAAACAAATTCCTCCTCTCGGTCCCTATCGTAGCCTCTTATTTGTAGAGTTCTATACCCACCTATACCCACCTTCTATACCCACCCAATAGGGGCCGGCCAAGCTAGCTTGGGAACAAGCTGGGGCCGGCCTAGGTATGAATTTGGGTGGCCGGCCCTAGCTTGAACCCAAGCTAGTGGGGGCCGGCCAAATTAAATTAAAAAGGAATTTTAATTTTAATTTTTATTATGTGGAAGAAATAATTTATTAAAGAGAATTTAAATTAAAATATCTTTCTTATAAAAGATCTACAAAAGATTAAAGAAAGAGATTAGATCTCTTTCCTTATTTGTAGATTGGTGAGATATTTTATTTTCTCTTTAAAATTATTCACATGTTGATAAAATTAAAATTATAGAAATTTCCTTTTGTCAACCATGAAGAGATTTTTAAAGAGAAATTTTATTTTTTAAAATTTCCGGAAACAAATTAGGAAGTTTTAATTGTTGATTGAAACTTGTCCAATTTGTTCTCCAATGATGTGGCCGGCCATTAGAGATTAATTGGGGAAATATTATTTTATTTTTCTCAATTAAATCATGTCAAGGGAATTAAGGAAATTTTATTGTAATTAAATTTCCTAATTTGCCTAGGCCAAGGAATATAAAAGAAGGGGTAAGGGTGCCTTCACAAGACACAACATCTATTATTTCTCTCCCTCTTTTGTTCCTTGGTGTGGCCGGCCATCCTCTCCCTCTCTTCCTCTTGTGGTGGCCGAACCCTTCTCTTCCATTGGAGCTCTTGTGGTGGCCGGATACTACTCGAAGAAGAAGAAGAAGGAGAGAAAGCTAGCATCTCTTGGAGCTTGGTTAGTGTTTTGATTTTCTTCCTTGGTGAAGCTTCCTCTTTGTTGGCCGAACCTAGCTAGGAGGAGAAGAAGGTGATTGGTGGTCTCTCGTCTTGGAAGATCGTTGCCCACACAACGTCCGAGGTTAGAAGAGGAATACGGTAGAAGATCAAGAGGTTTTTTCTACAAGGTATAACTAGTAATTTTTCTTTCCGCATCATGCTAGTTATTTATGGAAATAATACCAAATACAAGAGGCTTACGTTCTAGAATTTCGAATATGTTTTTTGATATTGTGTTCTTTTGTTTTTTCTTTTCCTTGTGATTTGATTGTTCTATTTGGTTAACCTAAAGTTATTTTAGGAAATTAAATATTAGCTTTCTATAAAAGGTTTTGTCTAGTCGGTGGTGGTTGCTCCCATATCCAAGAAGGCCATGTGCCTCGCCACGTCAGTACTGGGAACCAATTATGGAAATTAATATTTAATGGAATTAATAACTTAAGGAGACTTGGGTCGAACGTGTTAAGTTCCGCAGGAGATCCAAGTCAAAACCTAAAAGAACAAATAGATTAAGTTTTGGATCAAACGTGTTAAGTTCCGCAGGCGATCCAAAATTTAATTTAAAAGAACACATGGTAGCTAGGAAAAGGTTCAGACCTTTGTACAAAATTTTTGTACAGTGGAACCTATAGGTTTTCCGAGTAGCAACCAACAATGAGTGCATGTCACACAAGAGAAAATAATAGTGTATAGGCTTAAAGTGGTCCTCTCTAAGTATTTTTATGTGCTAACAAGCTCAATTGATCAAATTGGAATCCACTACCATTTTAACCAATATCATGTAAGAAAAGCATCCAATCATGCCAAGTGACCTAAAATTGATGATCAAATTTAAGAGACCTTTACCATCTTAAAAATATTACTTAGAAAATTCCCATGAAAAATTTTAATTCAAATGACATGCTATGTATACCAAACAAAATGAAAAGTATGGAAGCAAATATGGAAATAAAATGCAAAATGTAAAAACAAAGTGCAAATGCAAAGTATTAAACCAAAGAAACGTATAACGAATTTGCAAATGCAAAGTCCACTTCCGGGGTGACTTCTTTTGTTAGATCTTCTTCAACCACCGGGAATTTAAAGGGGAGTTGGTTCCAATTTTGCTTTCTTTTGCATTTTAATTCATGCTTTGTTAATAAATTCGTTATACGTTTCTTTGATTTAATACTTTGCATTTGCACTTTGTTTTTACATTTTGCATTTTATTTCCATATTTGCTTCCATACTTTTCATTTTGTTTGGTATACATAGCATGTCATTTGAATTAAAATTTTCCATGGGAATTTTCTAAGTAATATTTTTAAGATGGTAAAGGTCTCTTAAATTTGATCATCAATTTTAGGTCACTTGGCATGATTGGATGTTTTTCTTACATGATATTGGTTAAAATGGTAGTGGATTCCAATTTGATCAATTGAGCTTGTTAGCACATAAAAATACTTAGAGAGGACCACTTTAAACCTATACACTATTATTTTCTCTTGTGTGGCATGCACTCATAGCAATTGAAACTCTAGAACTTGCTTAGTTTCTTTTCAAAGTCACAATAGCATATGTATGCATGAAATGAAGGATATTTGTCATTCTTGTTCCCTCATAATTTCCAATTTCTTTCCTCACAATTTTCTTTAAACATTCTCATCTAGCATTTTAATTCCTAATTCTCCTTGCTTGTCATATTTATTTTATTTCATTGAGAGTTTTGGATTAATTGCTTGATGAGTTAACTTGACTAGATGAACAAAGAATTAAGTGTGGGGGAGAATTGTATATGCTTGAGATTCTTGAGTTTTCTTACTTCAAATGGTTTAGAAATTCTGAAGTTGAAAATTCAAGTTGATGGATGCATTGCTTGAAATTAAAGGATGCTGGACAGTTTCAAAGGAAATAATTTTCCTGAAGTGTAAATCTGAGTCCTGGACTTTGAAATTGAAATTCTGTTTGGTGCTAATTCTATAAGCTGCAGATTTCTGATAAGTGAGAAAATCAAATTGCTTGCTGGTCAGAATTTGAATCTGATTGTGCTATTGACAATTTTAGTTGAAGTACATTATAATTCCAATTCTGAATTTAGTGTTATGTGCTTATGTGCCATTGCTGAAGGATTTCTCTGAATAGCACTTTTGTAGAGCTGAACTTGGTTCCTGGAATCAGAGATTTAAATCTGAAATTCTACAGAATGCAGAATGAATTAAATCTATGAAATGCAGAATAAGCAAGTGTTGTTAGCTTGAAATGGTATCACTGTGAGTTTAAATTCTGGAGTTTTAAGCAAATGCAGAATAAGCAAGGGAAATTTTGTTCAATCCTAATCATTATCATTGGAAATCTGTTAGAGCCTGAAATGTTCAGAAATGGGGAGTTAGATATCAGAATTTTAGAGATTTTGTGATCTTTTCAAGTTTCTGAAAGTTAAGTTCTGAAAATTTCAGAACTCAAACTATATCATCTGAAATCAGAACCTTGCAAAGTTCTGGTTACTGGAGATGAATTGCTGTATCTTGAGAAATCTGCTGAAGAAAAACTTGGAAAATGAGATTCTGTTTGGTGCAGAATCCACATTTTAGTTCTGAGTATCAGCAGATAGAAATTAAAAGGGGATGTCAAAAGAAAAGAATTCAATGAAGTATACGAGAAGATGAGAGTATTGGAGGAGTTGACCATTTTGATGTAAAAAGGGATGAATACCATTTGTTGTCACCAATTCAAAAGATCAAGTTAACCTCTCCTTCAATTTGATGGCAAACAAAGAATCTTGATACTCTATCTTCCACTTGATACTCTTTTGATGTGCCATTTTTCATTTTTTTTTTCTTTCACTGTTTTCACTATTTTTTTTTCTGTTTTCCACTTCAATTCCACCCTTCAATTTCAGTATAGAAAAAATAATCTCAACTCAACTTATAAAGAAGAACTCCCTCCCCCACACTTAAAATGTTGGACGTCTCGGACAATAGAATACATCACATGTTAACCACTTTGATACAATATTAACAGGTACAGATCTTGTTTAAATTCTGCAGATTTTTTTACCCATGAAAAGTTCAATTTCAAGAGAATAGAATACTCCCAATACTGGTTCAGCCGGAGCTCTAAGTTATCACTAACAAGAATTAGCACATAACTGATCAATAGGAACAAGCAAACAATTGGTATAATTAGCTCCTTCATTAAATTTAAACTCTGCTTAAGAGATTGCAAAACCAGAATCTGTAATCTGCTACTAAGGAATCCAATATAAGGAATTCACAGCTGGATTGATAAAAAAAACTTGATTCAGCACTCTTACACAGCTCTTGGAATCAACATCATCAGCTACAAATAATTCTGAAATCAAACCACTCAAATTCTGCAAATCAGAATTATTTGTCCAGGTTTGGCACTTTAAAAGTAGCTTCTTTTCCCCACAGATCTCGAGACTAATAAGAGTAGGCTTCATTGAAAAGATAATACATTAAAACTCCATTTGGCTTAAAAGCTGTCCAATAAGGCTTGTAGTCATTCCAAATTGCCACATATGAATCAAGAGCACTTGCTCCAAAAGAATTTCAGAAATTCTGAATTGTTAGACTTAACTTCAGAAACTCTAGCTGATGGATTTCCATTTTCAAAATTGAGGCAAACTAGGCTTCATAGATCAGCAACTATTAGAACCTTGCCCGAGGAATTAAGCTTGATAAAGAATTCCATTCAGCAATGCATTAGTTAGAACTTGAGTTCCAATTAATATTGATCAACAACTACAGATTCTTTCTGCAGAATTCTGAAAATTGGAGACAATTTATCAGGATAATCAGTACAGCACTGCAGTGCAAATGATTCCAGGTTCTGGTTCTGAAATTCAAGTGCAGGAGCATCCTCTTAGAGTGTTGCTATCAAAGATTGCAATAACATTTAGTTTCAGCTCTTACATACTAATTCCAACAAATTGATTCAGTTACAGCTTTCCAAACTTCGGAATTGTTCCACTTCTAATTTACTGCATTTAACTCAAACTTTGCTGTTGGATCTCTATGAATTATGGCATTCAATTACTCACTAACAATTAACTTGAATTCAATTCATTTGGCTAAAAACTCAACTCCAAAAAGTTGGTACAACATACTACCCAAAGAATAGAATTCAGCAATCTTCATTGGGTTTCCAGCAACTTGAGACTTTCCAGCAAATTCCAATTGCAGCAATTTCAGGATTTCCAAAGAAAACACAATTCAATCCAAACACAATTCTAGAAGACTTGAAAATTCGGACTCCATTTGTTGCTTAAAGAATTTATAATCTTCACTTGTCTCTCACTGAATTGAGTATTTCCAATAAACTTTTGGTACAAACTTGATACATCATGATTAAATTACAGCAGCCACTTTCACTTCCAATTCACTTTCTGCTCCAACTGTGGTGTACATTTTTTTTTCACTAAAAACCATTGTGTATTCTTTCAATAATGTTCCCAACACTAGCAAACTGAAACTAATCTATGCAATTCTGATTTCTGAAATCTAGACAGAGTTTCAGAAATCATTTCCAGCATTTCAATATCCTCCATTCCTGAAGTTTTTTTTTTTCAATTCTGATTTCTGATAATACACCTGATTTCTGCATTGCCATGGCTCATTTCTTTATAGGTCTACAAATTACACTAGAGCTACATCACAACAACAACAATTTCTGGAAAATACAGAATCAATTGCTAAGTTTCAGTTCCAACTTGTGTTTCTGATTTATATCAACCCAAAAATCTTGTAAACTCTAGATAAAATAGATTAGCGTTTAATAAGACCAGAACAACAACTGGAATTCAAATTTACAGTGATTAGCTCACACTAAAACCCAATTAACATAGCAATTGCAGGCTTTCTGAATTCTATTTTCTCTTCTGTTCTTCTTTAAGGCTAAAGACCTTATATCATCCATTCATAGTTTGCCCTTCAATTCCTTTAAATCGAAAATAGCATTACACACGCTAATAATTTCCTACACAGCAAACCATTTGATAACATATAGTAACTTCCAGCAGGTTCATTTCTGTTTCCAGCTTTTGTCTCTGATTCCAGATAAAGGTTCTGAATTCTTACTTTTCTTTACATTACAGATGACATGAAAGGTAAGCATACCATTCGTGTTCAACAAATTCTTAAAGTTAAATGAAGCTTCCCTCATTGGACATTGCATTCTGAATTCTGATACAGAATTTCAGCTTCAACTTCAATTTCTGCAAATTCCCAAAGCTCTCCACAAGCTGACATAACACCAATTCCAGATTTCCAAAGCTATTCACAATACTTCTTCTCACTTCACTTAAAATATGATACCCAGCTACAGAATTAGTTTAGTCTTCAATTTCCAGCTTTGTTTTTTCTGTTTGGTATCAAATTCATTGTCTAAGAGTCTTGTAAAATCTGGAGAAGAAAGACAACCATTCATCAATACTAAATTAGCAGCTGGATTCCAGATTTTTCATGAGCTAATAGCCTCAAACTCCAATTGGTGCAGTAAAATACAGATTCAGTTTCTTCTCCCTATTTTGAACTTTGTATCAATTTAGCAAGTTTAGCCACAAGAAATTTCAATACTCCTTCATCTTGTCTCTTGAGACCCTTTACAACGGATATTCAAGAGCTTTCCATTTTCCAGCAACTTTTGTTCATCTCAATCCACTTCCCAATTGGCACAAGAATGCCAACTTCTTTTCTGTAAAATCTGCATTTCTGGAGTTTCTGCACATTACTCATATCTGACTTCTAAAGCTTAGAATACATCTTGATACTCTTTGAATGCACTTGTACTTCTTCAATTACAATCCCAATCCTATTTCCTTTCTTTTAATGTCGTAGCTCACTCATCTTCCAGTTTCAGTTTCAAAAATTCCTTCATTAGAATTCCTTGACTACACAGAAGTAATTCTCAGATTGAATTCTGCACACTTCTTATGAGCCATCCATACATTCACAATACTCCATATCATGCTCAAAAATCCAAGATCAATCTTCATGAAGCCATCAAAAACCTTCAAAACCTCCGATTTAATCCAAAACCTTCCCCCACACTTGAAATTTATCCATCTCAAACAATCCACTCATCAAGAAAATCAACCGAAACTCTCAATAAAAGTTTGACAAACAAAGAGATTCAAGAATTATAATGCTAGATAAAAATGTTTCAAGAAAATTGTGGAGAAAGAAATGGAAAATATGATGGAACAAAAATGACAAATATCCTTTATTTTCTTGCATACATATGCCATTGTGATTTTGAAAAGAAGCAAAGCAAGTTCTAGAGTTTCAATTGCTATGAGTGCATGCCACACAAGAGAAAATAATAGTGTATAGGCTTTAAGTGGTCCTCTCTAGGTATTTTTATTGCACTCAAGCTCAATTGATCAAATTGGAATCCACCACCAACTTAACCAATATCAAGTAAGTAGAGCATCCAATCATGTCACATGACCTAAAATTGATGATCAAATTTAAGAGACTTTTACCATCTTAAAAGTATCACTAGAAAAATTCATGGAGAATTTTATTCAAATGACATGCTATGTATACCAAACTAAATGCAAAGTATGGAA
Source organism: Zingiber officinale (assembly GCF_018446385.1). Classification (NCBI taxonomy): domain Eukaryota; kingdom Viridiplantae; phylum Streptophyta; class Magnoliopsida; order Zingiberales; family Zingiberaceae; genus Zingiber; species Zingiber officinale. The sequence goes on from NC_056004.1 coordinate 27,163,393, forward strand.
GCAAATGTGGAAATAAAATGCAAAATGTAAAAACAAAGTGCAAATGCAAAGTATGAAACTAAAGAAACGTATAAAGAATTTATTAGATAAAAACTAAACACAAAGCATGAATTAAAATGCAAGAGCAAGCAAAATTAGAACCAACTCCCTTTTCATTCTCGGTGGTTGAAGAAGGTTTAGAAGAAGTATCCACCCCGGAAGTGGAGTAATCATGCTTCCACTCAAATTCTTCTTATTAATCATTTTTCCCTTCACCATTCTTTCTGGAGGTCTTAATCGGTTCAGTTTTAGCACCCACTCCGGGAGCTTGTGTTCTCCTACAACATCAATAAAAGAAAATACATCCCACATGCATGTGGGGTAAAAAGAAAATAGGAGAATATTAGTGTGGGTAAAATATATATCAAGAATTGCATCACAACTAATAAAATCAACAATTGGTACCTCTATACAATTCTCTAAAAAAATATACAAAATACTCACCTTGTCATCTTGAAAGGTACCTGGAGTGGTGTTTATTACGTCTTCCTCATCAAGTAAATTCTCAGACTCTAGTTCTGGTGAATGTGCATCTCCATGTAGTGATTCTTGGGTGCTTGGCTCCGTAGCACAAGTCCCTACACTTACATCTTCAATTCTTGATGATTCTTGAGGTAATGCTTCCAGTAAGCAATCCCCTACACTTAAATCATCTTTTGCAATAATACCTGCATCATTCACAACATCTAGAGCAACATCATTATTAGTAGAATCAAAAATAGGTTCAACTACATCATCATCACAAATTAAACTAGAAAATTCTTGTGAAGAAATAGATGCAGTGTCAGGCCTGACAAAATCACTACTCTCCATCTCTCCACTGGAGCTCTGTGCTTGTAACTGGTTGATGGATGATGCAATTTGATCTAACTGACTCTGTATGTTTTGTATCCTTGAAAATTGTTGCTCTTGATGCTCACTCATTTGATGCATAACTTCATTGAATTTCGAAACTGACTCTGCAAATTTTTCTTGTACATCCTCGTACCTATTCCGTTGCTCCATAGGTAGGTAGTACTGAGGCTAATAATAATAGCTCTCCCTCCAATCTCCAAAATGCTGATATGGATCCATGGTCAAATAAATTTCCTGTTCTTACACTGAAACACTAGCAAATAAAATTAGAAGACTCAGGAACAAATAAAATCAACACATGGATATATAATCATGAAAGCAATCAAACAACAATCCTAAAATTACCAAACATTGCATATTTTCCCCGGCAACGGCGCCAAAATTTGATAAGGCGAATCTGTCACATCCGCTAATCAAATTGTACAAATGTATTTCCACTGAATCCCTTAATTTCGCAATAATGTTGTAGTAACGAGCCCAGGATCGCTCTCGAGGAACCAACAGTATGATGTAATTTAGGATTGTATTTTTATTCCTATTTTTGGGGTTTTCGATATAAAAATGAAATGGGGGGATTTAAGCTTGAATTTAAATCTAACAAATGAAAAGCATAGCGAATAAAGAAATTAATCTAATGCACAAATAAAACCTACCTATGTGCCAATAATCAAACCTTAACGCATTGTCACTCCTACATTGAGATTAAATTATTGACACACTTAAACTAAGGAATGAAATACAAGATGCAAATAAATCTGATCTACAACACCAATTAAAACCCTAGCTTGAATTTAAACTCTAAACACTTAACCAAGCAACAAATTAAAATTAAACTAAGCTTCAACAAGGAAAGAAATGCTAACTACTTGCATAAAAATATACCAAAACATAAGAGTAATCTATTCTAAGTTACAAAAAAATAATAAAAGTGAACTAAACCCTAACCAATCCAATCTCACAATCAATCTCACCAAACTTCACACTCAAGCCGTCACACAAGAGTGCCAAAGTCGAGACCACCCAACTTTGGACCTTAGTGGAGCATCTCAGCTGCGTCTCAGTTCTAGGTATACTCAGCAACGCCGACGGACCACCCCCGACGAGCTAAGAACATCCCAAAACCCAAAAATGCCAAAAATGATGGAAATCTACATCCCAGAGCTCTCTGGATCTGAAGTGAAAATGTGGACTGCGGATGAGCGTCGGATGAAGCTCAATAACTCCGGCGGACCACCTCCAAGCGTCACTGAATGGAATTGGAGCGCAGATTTGGAAGACCACCTCCAAATCTGGAGAAAACAGAGAACTCGCCGTGAGCAGATTTCCGCCGGAGAGAACACTCTCCGATGGCTCCAGATGATCGGGATGACACCGTCGAGAAGTACTCTACCGAGATTGAAGCTCGGGAAATTGATCGGAGAAGGAATGAGGCCGAAATCCGGAAGAAGTCGCGCGTCGGGACGAAGCTGCGCTGTGGAGGATCGATCAAGGCACTGTAGCACTGTAGCTTCTCTTTTGAATCAGATCAGGATCTGATCGGACGAATGGGATTAATTTGGAGCTAAATCAATATGCTGAAATAAGTAATGGAGGATATCATTAGACTCCTCACATCCTAAAAAATTCACATGACTTGAAATGAGTCCAATCATACTTGTCTATATTCATAGTGGATTTCAAAACCTATTGATGGATCTGATCAGTCCGATTGGACTCATTTAAAGTCCTATGATTTTCTGAAGTTGGTAGGAGTCTAAAAGTGTCCTCCATTGCTTATTTATATTTCTCCGGATGTGTTACAATGTTATGCTAACTTTCATCTAGAACGTGATATTGATCTCTGGGAAATTAGACCCACGTTGAGCCTGATCTAAATCAGACCAGGCTCAAAGATCTGATTGGACTCATTTCTGTTAGGATCGACTGAGTTAAAAGGAGGTGAATAGTTCGCTTCGATTTTTTGATCTCCTTAGTTGCACAACAAAAACTTAGAAGCAATGCTAACTCCTTGTGTTTACTTGGTATTCACCTCACTGAGATGACTAATCCAAGGATCCATACCACGATCACAACATCCACTATAAACTTCTCCTTCTCGGAACAACTCCAATGTTGGAGAAACCTTATACGGTTTACAACTCTCTCTCAAATGAAATATCTCACAAGTAAGAAGAAGAGAAGAGACTAGGATTTTGGTGCAGCTTCTTCTTCTTTGAGTAGGTTGAGGATGTAGCAACGATGAGAACTTGTGCACTTGAACTTGAGCACTTGTGAGCAATGTAATAGTTATTCTTCTTTGTGTCCTAATCGCTCCTTTTGAATACTTCGAAATCTAGCCGTTTCTCAGCTTTTTGTCACCTCTAATCAATTAGAAGGAAATCTCAATCAATTACAGATTTTCTGACTTTTCCATTGAACGGTCACTGACTTAATCAACGGCTGAGATTACTCCATTTTGAATCCTAATCAATTGGTGGGAGTCTTCAATCAATTGGTATCCTTAATCGATTGAGCAATCAATTTGGCACTGTTCTTTTCTCTCGAAGAAAACCTTCCAATCGACTAAACTAATCAATTGGCCATGCTTAATCGATTTGGCAGCTTTCTATGAGTTCGCAGGTAGCCTCTGATCAATTGCACCAATTGATTAGGTCAGTGCTTAATCAATTAGATAATTCTTCTATGCATCATAGAAAACCCTAATCGATTGCACGAATCAATTAGGATAGTCGTAATTGATTGGGAAATTGATTTGACACCTCTTCTATAAGTCACAGAAAGACCCTGATCAATTGCACCAATCGATCAGAAACTCTCTGTGCATCACAACGTTCTAATCGATTAGACTTTTGCCTAATTGATTCGTTAATCAATTTGGAACCATTGAATGCTTGCGATGATCAATTACCAATCAATTGCTAAACACATCAACCAATTTCAATTAATTACCTCATGCTAGAAACCTCCAATTCCCTGGACTTTGTGCCTAGAGTTTCCTCATCTCCGGGTCTTCATCTACCCTAGCATTTAATCTTGTCGGGTTTCTACCATTTGCCAAGAATTCATTCCTCGACTTTCTTGGACTTCTCTTGCCTTGCATTTGGTCTTCTAACCTGCAAGGACTTCATCTTACCAAGAATCTGACCCTTGACCTTCTTGGACTTCTCTTACTTTGCATATGGTCTTCCAACCTACAAGGATTTCATCTTGCCAAGAATTCAGCCCTTGACCTTTTTAGACATTCTCTTATCCTGCAAACTTGTAACTCAAGTTAGATCCAACATATTAACCTAAACTAAATAATTAACAATCATTGAAACTTCTCATCTAGGACATGATTGCACCAACAATTTTTCCATTTTTGATATTTGACAATCTGTTTAAGTTTATGCTAATTTTCAATATATAATATTATTAAGATGTATGATGGACATAAGAATTGCAATCAACATGAATTAATCAACAAGCATCATGTCATAAGAACTAAGAATCATGAACTTAAATACACTAAGTTTCCCCTTTGTCAAATATCAAAATGAAGTTAATACAAAGAAAGACAATAATGCTAATGAGCTCCCCCTCTATATGTGCACCCAAAGGAAATTGACACACCCTAAAACATATAGAAACATAAACATAATCAAAACAATGACACTTCCCCAAACCAATGAACGATAGAATAGACCCACGTGTCATGTAAGCAAACACTTAGTAATGGAATAACAAAATGAAGTATACCTCCGTCACAACATAAATCCATAAACATAGCATATATGATATATATCACCTACAAAGATTAACTTCAATATAACAAAAACATCCAAACACAAAATAAACATCCATACAAGGAGCGTGGACTACATATGTCAAAGTGAGACATAGAAATCAACAATATCATCATGAGTAGGGCCCGTATCCACTAGGGGGTCAACAACACTAGGAGGAGCGTCAATCACAGGAGGGATAACACTTGCTGGAGGAGGCGGTTGAGGAGGAGGATGGCCTGACATCCACGAGCATACTAGATCAGTCAAGGAATCAATGTTCGTCTATAGATTAATCTGTCAGTGCCTTATGGTCACAAGCTCAATGTGCACCTCAGCCATCTCAAGAGCACGATCCATGCGCATATCCTTGAAGCGGGTATCCATAGTCTCCTCGAACTCCAGAACATGAGATCAGAGATCATCATCATTGCTATACACATCGTCATCATCATCATCGTCTTGAGTTGCTACCGCTGGAGCCCCAATCGGTGCCTGCTCTATAGCTCATAGTCGTGACCCCTCACCCAAGCGACAACCGTCAACCCATCTCACGGTATCCCCCTCGGCCTCAATTCTAGCTAATGAGAAGGTTCGAGCCGAGACCCTTGAATACTTCTTTGTCATCTGCTCCACCCTGCCACGTGAGACATCGATGCGCAAAGATGCTAACCACTCCGTGATGATATGTCTAAAGGGCATATGAACAGTATCATAGATAAGCGTGACAAAGTGAGTGATGCAATGGAAAACGTTCAATGCAATGTTGATGTCAAGGGAATGACGGAGAGTGTATAGCATGAAAAGGTGAGAGGATCGAATAACAACTAGGGCACGAGTCACAATAGGTAACAAGCAATTGATAATAACTTTGAACAAAGCATTGTCCCGTGGGGATGTCCCAAGTGTCGAGAAACTTTGATAGCGGCCCTAGGGCAGCTGGATGAGGCTGTCGGTAGATATACTCATAGATAGAAGACAAAGAGATATGGTCAAAAGGCGGAGGCAGGATATCTGGTAAGGTGGGATAAAAAATAAGAGCATCCATGGATGGACGACAATGTAGCAACTCTTGAAGAATAGTGGGAGAAAAGTTGATATTTCATTATGCAATGAGAGTACGATATGTCGAGTCCACACTAGGATGCAAATTATTATAGAATTCGTTAACTAATGATTCATTGATAGGATGCTCACAATAGACAAGCTTTTGCAACTGATAGTGGGCAATGATCCGAACTACATCGTTACAGTGATGACGGAAGAAGGCCGGGTCAATTGACCAAGCCAGAATAAGTTTGAACTTTTTTGAATTAAAAGCATGTTGAAGAAAAGCATTTGGAAAGTGAGAGTCAGTAGGTGATTGATGGTGACGGGATGAACCCTCACCTGACTCTACTTGTTTTTGTTTCTTCCTAATGTTAAGGAAAGAATGCACCAAAAATACATGAGAAATGATAGTAATGAGATGGAATGATGCATGAATGAGATGCCAAATAAACCGATTAGCAAAGTGGGCACAAAGACATAAACAACAATGTAGGGATTAGGGTTTTACCTTGGTGGCGGCATTGTTTGCCCAACAAAGTGAATGGGAAGAGAGAAGGACTTAGCCGACACCACACCGGTGAAAGTAGTTATCGGAACCACACCAACACTAAAATCCTAGGTTTGAGTATAGGGAGAGGCTATAACCGGGATCGGGAGGTTGAGAGAGAAAAAATAAAAACCCAAGAGAAGCCTTGTACTGTAGTGACCTAAACGACATAAACACCATCGGAGAGATGTTGAAGATGAGAGATGACACCAACAAAAGTATCAGAGGTTTTAGGGCTCGAGAGAAAGAGAGAAAATAAAACAAGTAAATAAATAGAGCAGTTAGGGCACGGGGTTTAAGTCGAGATTATGAATCGATTATACCAATTGATTAAATGAGTTTTAATCGATTGTCTAATCGATTTAGATCGATTATGTGTGCGAAAAACTAAACCCCAATCGATTGATTCAATTGATTCGTATGATCATAATTGATCAAGTGATCAATTCAACAAGTTTCTGTTCGTGCAACAAAATGATTCCTAATCAATTAACCAATCTGATTAGTTATTACTAATCTATTGATTCAATCGATTTATTCATTGATTAGTATGATCGTAATTGATCAGGTGATCAATTCAACAAGTTTCTGTTCTCGCAACAAAATGATTCCTAATCAATTAACCAATCCGATTAGTCATTACTAATCTATTGATTCAATCGATTTATGTGCGGTAATCGATTGATCCAATCGATCACTGTATCTGAATATCTGATTTCAATTTCAGATTGGAATTCAAAAAATCATAAATGATTCTACAAGTATCGAAAATCATGAAATTTTATGTAAGCATTACTTATGTCATATATTATCAAGGAAAAATAGTTTCCTGTGAAAATACATTCATTTTCAAAGATAGATACAAAATTAGAAACCATTAAAAATTAATATTTTACTATACTTTGTATCTAACTAATCAATAGTGACTTCTATCGAAAAATATACTTCACCAAGGTTTTCACAAATCATTTTGAAATGTTTTTCAAAACACAATTTCCAACCATAATTTTTGCGCTAAATGCACATGATTTGTACACTTGTTTTCCTCATGATTGGACAAATGAATGATCCATGAAAAATTCAATCTTCTCGACCAAATTAATGTATCATAACAAGAATTATAACCAAAAGAATTGTCCCTAACATATCATGCCCATCTAACCATATCAAAGGAATAATCAAGGGAAATCCTATGTTTATGCGAGACACAAAATAAAGGTTAAGTGAACTTTAAGAATTTATATCTTTGAAATGATCATGAAGGGTTATGGTCTAGTCAACATAACACATTCTCAATTTTCTCGAAGAAAACTAAATTCAACTTCAAAAAGAGGTTTGGTGAAAATGTCGGCTAAGTCTGATTTTGACTTAATATAATTAAGAATAATATCACCTCGAGTCACATGATCACGAATAAAATGATGTTCAACCTCAATGTGTTTTGTTCTTGAATGGTGAGCTGGATATTTAGTTACGTTTATGGTACTCACATTATCATAAAGAACTTGAACATTTTTGTAAGTTTATAATCTTCTAAAGTATGGGTCATTCACAATAATTGTGATACACACTCTCGCATAGCGATATATTCTACTTTAGTTGTGGAGAGAGCTACACAATGTTAAGCTACGGTGGTTCGATATTTAACCCTAGTGGTTACTCAACATAGACTTCTCCCTTAATAAAATTATTTAAAAAAACTGATTTCGTGTCTATTTGATATAACTTAAATCCTTTATAAGCGGCTAATGCTAACATCATCCTAATAGACTCCAATCGAGTTACGGGTGCATAAGTTTCATCATAACTAACCCTTCTACTTAATTAAAGTCTCTAGCGACTAATCTAACTTTATTTTTACAACCACTCCCATATCATCGAGTTTGTTCCTAAAGACCCATTTTGTATCAATAATTAATTTTTCTTTGGACCTAGAACTAAGTCCTAGACTTGACTTCTCTCAAATTGAGAGAATTCATCTTACATTTCTAAAATCCAATCTGGATCAAGCAAGGCATCATCAATGGTTTTTGGTTTAATTTGAGAAATTAGGGCTACTTGACTTCCTTCACTTCTAAAGTAAGATCGAGCTCTCAGTCCTTGTGTGGTATCTCCTATTACTTGATCTAAGAGATGATTTACATGAATCCTAATAGATCTTGATTCTTGATTTGTTGTAATTTCGAGTTCAAGTGGTAAAGTTTCAATTTTCTCACTGTCACTCTCTTAGTTTTCTCCCCTTGATCATTTCCTTCTTTTAATGTTAATTTCTCTAACTTAAATTATGATTTTTCATCATTTGTTCTAGTGGGATTTGAGGGAGGATTTTCTTTAAACACAACATTTAATATTCAACTAATTTAGATCTTTTATTGTAGATTCGATATGCCTTGTTATGACTTAAGTAACCTACAAGAATACCCTCATTTGCCTTAGCGGAGATTTTTTCTAATTGATCTTTGGTGTTTGGAATGTAAACTTTATATCCAAGCACTCTAAGATGTTTAATTGTAAGTGGTGTACCAAATCATAACTCATGAGATATTTTTCCTATAAATATATGTATTAATGCTCAATTTTGTACATAGCAAACTGTATTAATTGCTTCGGCCCATAGATAGCTATGAAGTAAATATTCATTTAACAAACTCCTAGCGGCCTCTTACAAAACCCTATTTTTCCTCTCAATAACTCTATTTTGTTGAGGAGTTCTAGGGATGAAAAATTCATGTTTATACCCTTTTTTGATGCAAAAACTTGTGAACCTATCATTTTCAAATTCACTTGCATGATCACTTCTTATTTTATTTATCTTATGATTCTTCTCATTTTCTACCCTTTTACAAAAAGCAATCAAGGTATCTAAAGTTTGATCCTTATGTTTCAAGAAAAATACCCATGTATATCTAGTGTAATCATCTACAATCACAAAGCAATACCTACTATGATTTAAAGAAACATATCTATTACTATCAAACAAATCCATGTGAATGAGCTCCAATACATTTGAAGTGCTTACAACATTTTTACCTTTATGGGTAGGTTTAGTTTGCTTACCCATTTGACATGCATCACACATTTTGTCCTTTTGAAACTTCAACTTTGGTAATCCTTACACTAACTCTTTCTTTGAAAGCCTTTTGATATTCCTTATATTGGTGTGAGCAAGTCTCCGGTACCAAAGCCAAGACTCCTCTTCTTTAGACATGAGACACTTAGCAAACATATTAGTAGCACCAAATAAACAACTTGATAAATATTTCTTTTCTATGACCTATGAGTATAATGGTGTTTAGAGCATCCATATCAGTTTCCCTATCAATATCTCTAAAATTTAAGGTAAACAATAAACTTTATTAAATTTAGAGAATATCTTTTTAATGCATGGTACACCAGCTACTCTATAATTTACCATATCTTCATTTATTTATTTTTATTTCTCTCTCCTCTATACTTTTTTATTATTATCTGTTGTGAGAAACAAGGGTAGATAAGTCTTTTTATCTTTTGTAAATAAGTTGATGCTTAGGGTTGTGTGGTTATATAAACGATGTATTTCTCCTGAAATATGAATGATTTAAAAATCTCTTTATTACAACATGGTATCAGAGCCCTAACCCTAGCCGCCACCGCCGGCGCATCTTCTTCCTCTCTGCCCTAGCGCCGACCAAGCTTTCCTCCTCCCTTCTTCATCGCTGCCTACTGGCCGCGCGTTTGGCCTCTGGTTTCCTGCTGCCGACCACAAGAGGCGCCTCTTGCTTCGCCGATCGCCTGCCGGTGGAACTGGAGAAGGCGAGAAGGGGAATGGCGCTCTCTCTGCTCCCGCACGAAGGGGAATGGCGCTCTCTCTGCTCGCGCACGAAGGGGAACGACGCTCTCTCTGCTCGCGCACGCGGACGCCCTCTCTGCTCGCGCACGCTCTCTCTTCTCGCGCACGCCCTCTCTTCTCGCGCACGCCGCGGACGCCATCTCTGCTCGCGCACGCCGCAGACGCCTCCCGTCCACCCAACGCCGCGGACGCTGCCACCGGGCAGAGCCACCAGCAGTAGCCTCCAGCAGTGTCGGACAGAAAGCACAAGAAGCTGCCTCCTGTTCCAGAGTTCTCTGCTTCCTGCACTTCCCCTTTCCTCTTCTCTTCAGCCTAGTCTGCTGCCGCCGCCCTTCTAGGAAAAAAAACTTTTTTTTTTTGTGATCTTAATGGCGGACAACGCTAGCGAATCCTCTGGGATTTCTGTGAACCCTATGTCTTCTTCAGGACAGGTACAACCGGTTTTCACAATGACAGGCACTGGAGGATCCGGTCTTCAGATCGTATCAGAAAAATTGTCTGAGACAAATTATGCATCTTGAGCAGTTGCCGTTGAACTTTATGTCGAAGGCCATGATAAACTTGATATTCTTCATGGCACTAAAGTAAAACCAGATGAGAAGGATCCTAGCTTTCGCACTTGGCGACGTGACAATATTCAATTAATGACTTGGATGCTTAACTCTATTAATTCTGGCATCAAACAAGTCATTCTTCATAACAAAACAGCGTACGACATGTGGAAGACACTAGAGCAGATGTATGGATGTCGACATGATATGTTGCGTACTTATCAGATCAGCAGTCAAATTTTCAAACTTGAACAAGGTTCTATGTCCGTCACCAATTATTTTGCTACTCTGAAGGGGCTGTGGGATGAGTTTGACTACTACTGGATGGAAAATTGGAGTTCCACGGATGATCATCAGAGATATTTAAAGCTTCTGGAAAAAGACAGAATTATTAAATTTTTAGATGGCCTTACTGCAGAGTTCGAAAATTTAAAAGGGCAAATCCTTGGTCTTGATCCTACTCCCTCTCTAGAACAGGTTTACTACAAAATTCCAAGTGAAGAAGGTAGAAAAAGGACCATGAACAACAAGGGGATTTCCGCTGTAGGCCCTCCGATCGGGGAGACCTCTGTCTTTATTGGTTCTGCAAACAAGTTCCGACCTGGGGGAACTAAAAGACAAGGGGACAGATTTTGTCGGCACTGTAAGAGGACTAATCATGATTCAGATTTCTGTTGGGAAAAATATCCAGAAAAGAAACCTGAAAAATTTAAGCACAACGCTAAGAAGGCTCCTAATAGTAGTAATATTGCTGTCCAAAAGATAGAAAATAAAGAGACTATTGGTTCCTCTGTGCCTTCTACCACTGGACTGTCTTCTACTGATATTGTTAATCTCCAGCATCTTCTCTCTCGGCTTCAGGCTTCATCTTCGGCCTCTACTCCTGCAGACTCTACTCCCTTTCAAGCGCACACAGGTATTCGTGGTCTGGGATTAAGTGTTACTGGTCCCAGCTTTTACAGCCCCTGGGTCATTGATTCAGGAGCTACGGATCACATGACAAATGCTGCTAACTCCTTTATTTCTTACTCTTTATCCTCTGGGCAGGAGAAAGTGATCATTGCAGATGGAACCAAAGCCACTGTTGCTGGCAAAGGTTCCATAAAACTTACAGATCATTTTTTCCTATCCTCTGCACTTCATGTTCCTTCCGTCTCTATTAATTTACTTTCTGTTAGTAGCATTACTAAACAACTACACTGCTCCGTAACCTTTTTCCCTGATCATTGTGTCTTCCAGGATCTCGAGACCAAGCAGACGATTGGGACTGGCCGTGAAGTAGGGGGTCTTTATTATTATCAGCTTGAAACAACATCTGCTCTGAAATCTGCAGCCAAGTGTTTAGAAACTAAGCATCAAGAAATTCTTTTGTGGCATTCTCGGTTGGGACATTTGTCTTTTCAGTCTTTGAAAATTTTATTTCCTAGTCTTTTCTTTTCTGTTTCTCTTCAGTCATTTCAATGTGAAATCTGTCAGTTGTCCAAACATTGTAGAACACATTTTTCTTAGTCTTTAAAGAAGAGTTTATCTCCATTTGATCTTGTTCATTCGGATGTGTGGGGGCCCTCTCCTGTGACTTCTTTGGATGGCTATCGATATTTTCTCTCCTTTATTGATGACTACACCCACTATACATGGCTTTATTTGATGAAAACCAGGGACGAAGTTCCTCGTCTTATTCAAAATTTTTGTAGAATGGTTGAAACCCAATTTAACTCAAAGGTGAAGATTCTTCGTTCTGACAATGCCCGTGAGTACTTTGCCCAGTCTCTAAATACTTTTCTTGAGGATTTGGGAATTCTTCATGAGTCATCCTGTCCCTACACACCACAACAAAATGGAGTGGCCGAGAGAAAGAATCGTCATATTCTTGAAACAGCCCGTGCACTTTTATTTCAACGTCACTTACCCAAATATTTCTGGGCTGATGCTGTTCTTGCAGCCGCTTATCTCATCAATCGATTGCCATCTAAAGGTCTCGGGAACCGGTGTCCTCTCACTATTCTTCATCCTGATGTAGAGTTATTCTCCCTTACACCTCGGGTTTTTGGTTCTCTTTGTTTTATTCATGTTCTTGGTCCCAAGTCCTCTAAACTTGATCCTCGTTCTATACGAGGAGTTTTTATAGGATATTCTACTTGCCAGAAAGGCTACAAGTGCTTTGATCCTATTACTAGAACGAGATATATTTTGAAGGATGTTACTTTTTTTTGAGTATGAGTCCTATTATTCTCCTCAGTCTCATCCTCAGGGGGAGAATATTACCTCTTCCTTTGTACCTCAAGTGGTTCCTCAAGTGATTTCTTCTCCTATTCCACTGGATGTCATAGAAAATAGAAAAGATGCCCCACCACTGGGAAAAGATGCTCCGTCACTGGGAGCACAGTCTTCACCAGATATTATTACTTACAAACGACAAAGATGCAAGTAAGAACCTACTATTGATCGGCTAGTTGAATCGGATGCTCTGGCTCCTGATCCTGTGAAGCAGTTATCCTCATCAGTTAAGTCAACCGCACCTCTAAATATGAATGAGCTGAACCTTCTGGTTGCTGTTAGAAAAGGTGTCAGGTCATGTACTCAACATCCTATCTCCAACTACGTTTCATATTCTCGTTTGTCTCCTTCATATCATGCATTTGTTTCACAGTTATCAAATCATGCTATACCTTCTTCCTATTATGAGGCTGTAAGGGATTCAAGGTGGCAGGAAGCAATGAACGACGAAATGGAGGCTCTTAACAGAAATGGTACTTGGGAATTAGTTGATCCCCCGAAGGGGAAGAACTTGGTTGGTTCTAAATGGGTCTATGTTATCAAGTATAACTCAGAGGGTGAAGTGATTAGATATAAAGCCAGACTTGTTGCCAAGGGATTCACCCAAACATATGGGGTAGATTACTTGGAAACTTTCGCACCAGTTGCAAAGCTGAACTCTGTCAGGGTAATTCTTTCTCTTGTTGCTCAATATGATTGGCCTCTATTTCAATTAGATGTCAAAAACACCTTCTTGAATGGTGACCTTTGTGAAGAAGTATACATGTTGCCACCTCCTGGAATTGAAACAAAAGGAAAGGTTTGCAAGCTAAGAAAAGCTTTGTATGGGCTTAAACAATCTCCCAGAGCATGGTTTGATAGGTTTTGCAAAGTCATGATATTGTTTGGCTTTAAACAAGGGAATGCTGATCATACACTCTTTATAAAAAGGAAAGGGGACAACACTACCATTCTTTTGGTTTATGTTGATGATATGATAGTTACAGGTGATGATGAGGTAGAAATCCAGATTCTTAAGTCCAAGTTAACATCAGAATTTGAAATTAAAGATCTTGGGTCATTGAAGTACTTCCTGGGCATTGAAGTTGCTCGATCAAAAAAAGGGATCTATGTGTGTCAGAGAAAAATGTGTTGGATTTACTCAAGGAGACAGGGAAGCTGGGTTCTCGGCCAGCGTCTACTCCTATAGAAGTAAATCATGATCTTACTAGTTCTAGTGGGGAAGATCTTACAAGTCTGGAAAAGGGAATGTATCAAAGGCTGGTTGGAAAATTACTCTATTTATCTATGACTAGGCCTGACATCACCTATGCTGTTAGTGTAGTAAGTCAGTACATGCATGCTCCTAAGACTATCCACATGAAGGCCATTGACAGGATTTTAAGGTACTTAAAATCATGTCCTGGAAAAGGCTTGCTGTTTAAAGGAGGTGGTGATCTGAAGGTGGAATGCTATTCTGATGCAGACTGGGCTGGTTCTCGAGATGATAGAAGGTCCACTTCTGGCTATTGCACTTTTTTGGGAGGAAACTTGGTAACTTGGAGGAGTAAGAAACAAAATGTTTGTGCACGGTCCAGTACTGAAGCAGAATATCAAGCCATGACACATGGTCTTGCAGAGATGTTGTGGTTGAGTTTTCTGTTGACAGACATAGGATTAAAGGTTGAATTACCTCTCAAGCTTTATTGCGACAACAAGGCAGCAATCAATATTGCAAATAATCCAGTACAGCATGACCGGACTAAACACATTGAGATTGATCGTCACTTTATTCGGGAGAGACTTGATTCTGGAGAGCTATGTCTGCCTTATGTTAAGTCTGAGGGCCAACTTGCTGATATGTTTACAAAAGCTATACCTCAAGCTGTGTTCGACTCTTCTCTTAGCAAGTTAAACATGTTTGATATATATGTTCAACTTGAGGGGGAGTGTTGTGAGAAACAAGGGTAGATAAGTCTTTTTATCTTTTGTAAATAAGTTGATGCTTAGGGTTGTGTGGTTATATAAACGATGTATTTCTCCTGAAATATGAATGATTTTAAAAATCTCTTTATTACAACATTATCCATATTAATGATTTTGCACCAACTATTCCAACGTCTATATTCCTCCAATGACCATATTTTTTTAGTATAAAATCACATAATATCATGAGTACCTATTCATATCATCAATCTCATACAAATATAATTTTCCCAAAAATTTCCAATAATGTCTCATTTCATTTGTAATTACAATTGTCTACTTTCTTCTAATGATGAGTTGGAAACAATTGTAACTGCCTTTTTAATTGAAGATTCATTGGATGATGGAGAAGGTTCGCGATCACAGATCATTCTCGGCAAGCAACGACATGCGTTTATTAGGAGAAATCCTTTGGAGGGTCACATACGTCTCTTCAATGACTACTTTGCTGATGCATCGGTATATCTTCCTAATATATTCAAGAGGAGGTTTCGAATGAATCGTGACCTCTTTCTTCGAATTCTTAACAATGTGGAGAATCATGAACCATACTTCGTTCAAAGAAGAAATGTTGCTGGAACTCTTGGGCTTTCTTATTTACAAAAGGTGACTGCTGCCTTGAGGATCCTTGCTTATGGAGTTGGAGTTTATCTCATGGATGAGTATGTAAGAATTGGAGAAACCACAACAATAAAAAGCATGAAACTTTTTGTCAAAGCGGTAATCTCAATCTTTGGAGATGAGTACTTGCGGTCTCCAAATAGCAATGACATTGCTAGATTGCTGGCAGTCGGTGAGAAACGGGGATTTCTAGGTATGTTGGGGAGCATTGACTGCATGCACTGGAAATGGAAGAATTGTTCGACTGCATGGAGAGGTATGTATACTAGTCATGCACATGAGCCAACAATTATTTTGGAAGTAGTGGCGTCTTATGATCTTTGGATATGTCATGCATTTTTTGGTTTACCTGGGTCACATAATGATATCAATGTGCTGGAAAGATCTAATATATTTACAGAACTTGCTGAAGGTCGTGCTCCTAAAGTTAATTACTCAATCAATGGCCACGATTACAGTATGGGATACTATCTTGCAGATGGAATCTATCCTTTATGGTCTACATTTGTCAAAACCATTCCAACACCACAAGGTCGTAAAAGGCAATTGTTTGCATCAGCTCAAGAATCTACGAGGAAGGATGTCGAACAAGCATTTGGAGTTCTATAGGCACGCTTTGCAATTGTTCGTGGACCGGTACGATATTTTTGTCAATCTGTACTGAAAGATATTATGATGGTCTGCATAATATTACACAACATGATCGTTGAGGATGAAAGAGATTCTTACCTTGAGCACATGATTTTGATTATGACCAAGAAGATGATACAAACCTATAACCAATTCCCCGTTATCCCACTTCTCAATTTATGGATTTCCTTCAATGTCATCCCGGCATTAGAAACAAAGAAACTCATTCACAACTACAATTTGACCTTATTGGACATCAATGGATGCTACAAGGTGAAGAGTAAACCAATATCAACCAAAATATGTGTTTTTATGTTATATTTTATTTACAATGTTATTGCATTTGAATTTAAGTTGGTTTTGATGTAATGTTGTATGATGAAGTAGCATATTTACAAACCATAATAAAATTTCAATGGATGTTCCAAAAAATAGAATATAGTAGTGTTGGACCCCGTGGTAGTTTTGATGTGATCAACCAAGTTGGTTAGGTCCTGCGTTGTGTTTGATCCCTGTGTCTGAGTGCAAGAGCTTAGGAGCACAGGAAGTCGAGCGGAAGACGCAGCTAGCGAGAAAGACGGCACGGGAAAAGAGCCGACGGGCTCGGTGCGTCCGAAGGACGAGAGAGCTACGGAAGAGTACTCTGGTGGGCGTGAAGAGTGTGCGCGGCGTTCGAGGGACGTTAAGCCGGGATGGAAGGTTGCTCGAGGAGAAGGCCGGGAATTGGGTTCGGGTGAGCCCTATTCCAGTTGGCCGCAATCACCCAAAAGATCGGAGCATCGGAAGCCAACGCAAAAGAGCTGGAAAAGAAGCTGTGCTGGATAAACAGCTCAAGGCGCCTTCAAGCTGCCTTGAAGGCGCCTTCAGCTTGAAGGTGCCTTCAAGGCTGATGAAGGCGCCTTAAGCCTGGTCGAACAGACCGTTTGCGCAGCGGATAAAGTTTTATCTGCTGACCGAGCTGGAGGCACCTTAAACCTTGTTGAAGGCGCCTTGGACCCTCGGGATAGAATTTCCAAGACCTATATAAAGGCTCCTGGAGCTAGGAAATAATCAATAACTCAAGCATCCAACTTTTAATCAATTCCTAGCAACTAAGTGAGCGTTCTAAGTGTAAAAAGGCTTCTCCGCCTACAGTAAAGGAGATTCTGCTAGTGGAGCTTTTCATCGCCCTGGATTAACAACCTCCTTGGTTGTAACCAGGTTAAATTCTGTTTTACTTTACTTTTCTATTTTATTTGTATAGTTGCTATTTATTGAGTTGAAATCCAAGGAGGGTATATTTTATTTTTGTTTTCAGCAATTCACCCACCTCTTGCCGGCCTACGCTGCACCTACAAGTGGTATCAGAGCCAGATCGCCTCAGAAGGACTAACCGCCAACTGAAGCACTACGACCAAGACGATGGCCGGAGCGAGCATCCATCCCCCGAAGTTCGACGGAGACTTCACCACATGGAAGTGCAAAATAGAGGTATTTTTTAAAACTGAATTTGACATTCTTTTAATAATGAAATATGGTTATACAGTCCCGAAAGATAAGGAGGAAAACACTTGGACGAAAAAGGAATAGGTAGATTTCGTCGCCAACGGGAAGGCTGAGTTCCACCTACTCAGCGTTCTGCCGCCTCAGGAGGTAAATCGGATCGGAAACTATGACTCCGCGAAAGATCTCTGGGAAAAATTCCTGGAGCTTCACGAAGGTACCTCCGAAGCGAAGCTAGCGAGGCGCGACATCCTCCGGACCCAGTTAACGAACCTCCGGATGAACCAAGGCGAGAAGGTAGCACAACTCCAAGCGAGGATCAAAGAGCTGATCACGCAACTAACCAATCTTGGAGAAGAAGTAACGAACCGGGACTCTATCCGGTACGCGCTCAACGCTTTTCCGAGAACTTTCGATTAGGCCTCCTTAGTAGATGCGTACTACATCTCTAAGGACTTCGAGGTAAGTACTTTAGAACAATTGTTTTCTACTTTTGAACTTCACGAATCTCGAGTTGCAGAGCCCAATGGAGTGGAGAAGACTAGTCAAAACATTACCTTAAAGGCAAAAATAAACGATTCTGACTCAGAAGCCTCGGTCGACGAATCCAAAGCGACACTACTGGTAAAACGCTTCAATAAATTTTTTAATACTAATAAGTTTAGATCGCAGATGCATCAACAAAAGAAAAGAACGATTCGTTGCTACAACTGCAACGAAGAAGGGCACATCAAGGAGGACTGCCCAAAATTGAAGAGCAAACAGAAGGATAAGGAAAGGAGCAAGAATTCAGCTCGACCCAAACACAACCTAAAAGTCACGTGGGATGATTCGTCGTCCTCCGAATCAGAAGTCGAAGAATTCTCGAGGATAGCACTGATGGTCAACCATCAGCTAGAAGAAGCGTCTAGCTCAGAGATGAGCATCGATGAAGGGGGAGGAACATCAGAAGAGGAAAGCTGCAGTGAAGGGAGAGACTCACCGAGTCAGGTAAGTCAGGTACGCAATCTAACCCCGACTCAGTCTTTTCGCTTTATTAAATCTCTTTTTAAAGACTTATTCGAATTAGAAAAAGAAAATAAAGAATTAAAAATGAAATTAGCAAAAGCATGTCCACTTGAAATGTACGATAGTATAAAATCAGAAAATGATAAATTAAAATTAGAAATTGAAAAATTGAAATCTGATGCATGCTTAAATAAATTTCCTAAATCAAAATTAAGAATTTATGGAAAATTAAACTGGTACATTAGAAACCATCAGGGTCAACTTAGAAAAGTACCCAAAAATTATGTACCTCATAAATATCTGATTAATCCAGTAGGAAGGAACCTCTATTGGGTTCCAAAATCTGTGCTAAATTAATTTTTTTTTGGTTAAAAGCTTTAAAGTGAGAAAATTAAATATTGAAATTCTTTATGGAAGCTTTGTCTAAGGAAGTGGTTGTTGCTCCAATAACCAAGAAGGCCTAGTGCCTCGCCACGACCTGGAAGTTGAAATATTGAAATAAAATGTTTAATTAACTTTCTGAAAAAGCATTAAAAAACTAAAATTAAATAATGCTTTGAAAGTTTATCAAATATTTTTTAAATAAACAAAAAATTTCTTTTACTTAGAAATTTTTCTTGAAAATTCTAACTTAAATTTTTTTTTTAAGTTAATTTTTCTTGAAAATTCTTGAAATTTTTCTTGGAGAAATTCTAAAAAACTTTATTTGACTTAGAATTTTTTTTGGGAACATTCAAAAATTTAGTTTACTTAGAATTTTTTTTCTTAGAAATTTTTTTATAAAATTCTAAAAATTCATTTTTTCTTAGAAATTTTTTCTGAAATTCAATTTAACTTAGAAATTTTTTCTAAAAATTCATTTTTGCTCAGTATTTTTTTCTACCTTAATAATTTACTTAATATTCTCTTATTGGTACCCCATTTTTGTTGTGATCAAAGGGGGAGAGAAAGGTAGGTACAAGTTTAGGGGGAGTTAGGAAAATTAAAAATTAAAAAAATTTTAACATTTTTTTACTAAAGTCTGTTGCAATTTTATTTATTGCAAATTTATGCTTAATTATGTTAGTTTAGTAATTTCCTTTAAAATTACTATTTATGTCTATTTTAACTCTAACTTGAACTTGGGTCGATGCACATCAAAAAGGGAGAGATTGTTGGACCCCGTGGTAGTTTTGATGTGATCAACCAAGTTGGTTAGGTCCTGCGTTGTGTTTGATCCCTGTGTCTGAGTGTGCAGGAGCTTGGAGCACAGGAAGTCGAGCGGAAGACACAGCTAGCGAGAAGGACGGCACGGGAAAAGAGCCGACGGGCTCGGTGCGTCCGAAGGACGAGAGAGCTGCAGAAGAGTGCTCCGGTGGGCGTGAAGAGCGTGCGCGGCATTCGAGGGACGTTAAGCCGGGACGGAAGGCTGCTCAAGGAGAAGGCCGTGAATTGGGTTCCGGTGAGCCCTATTCCGGTTGGCCGCAATCACCCAAAAGATCGGAGCATCGGAAGTCAACGCAAAAGAGCTGGAAAAGAAGCTGTGCTGGATAAACAGCTCAAGGCGCCTTCAAGCTGCCTTGAAGGCGCCTTCAAGGCTGATGAAGGTGCCTTAAGCCTGGTCGAACAGACCGTTTGCGCAACGGATAAAGTTTTATCCGCTGACCGAGTTGGAGGCGCCTTAAACCTTGTTGAAGGCGCCTTGGACCCTCGGGATAGAATTTCCAGGACCTATATAAAGGCTCCTGGAGCTAGGAAATAATCAATAACTCAAGCATCCAACTTGTAATCAATTCCTAGCTACTAAGTGAGCGTTCTAAGTGTAAAAAGGCTTCTCCGCCTACAGTAAAGGAGATTCTGCTAGTGGAGCTTTTCATCGCCCTGGATTAACAACCTCCTTGGTTGTAACCAGGTTAAATTCTATTTTACTTTACTTTCCTATTTTATTTGTATAGTTGCTATTTATTGAGTTGAAATCCGAGGAGGATATATTTTTTTTTTTTTTTTCAGCAATTCACCCCCCCTCTTGCCGGCCTACGTTGCACCTACATGTAGCATATTACAGCACAATACCAAAAGTATAAAATTTGATATATCAATTCTTCATATTTTGAAGAATTTGTAATCGTCGTTTCATAATGTACTCTTGTTGCACTTCATCCAATCCACTAATATCCATCAACATAATCTTTTCAGTTTTTTTCTTCCTCAGCCATCGTGATCAAACGGTCTTTTTGCTTCACCTTTTCTTTTTCAATTCCTGTTTTTAGCTTAATCTTCTCCTTTTCAATTTCTACCAACATATCTATTTTGGCCATCTTTTCATTGTGGAGTTGCTTCTTGTCATTGGTTATTCGCTCAACCACTGCTTCAAGTTGTTTCGATTTTTCTTCTTTGTGATTTTTTTCTTCTCTTGATCTTTTTGAGCCTTCCTGCCTTGTGGTCTCTCCCAATGAGAGGGCATTGAAGACAAGTCTTCATCTCCCAAATTTATAGTGTTTAGGGTAGAAGGAGAAGCAAAAGTGACTTTTCTTTTCTTTCCCTTGACTTCTTCTTTCTGCAATATCCATTTGGGTTGATATCTTAATATTTCCCAACAATGCTCAAATATGAATTCATTGTTTCCATTCTCTTTGTAGCTAGCTTTGGCCAGCTTAATCTGTAAAGAGTACAAATTTATCATGACCAAAAGTGTTTGCATATCAAAGAAAATAACTTGAAAAAATCTAAAAAGTGTTTGCATATCAAACAAAATAACCTGAACCAAAAAAATGTATACCTTATCATTCTCACTATGACCACTTTGATGCAATTTTTTAACTTGAGCCAAGCAAGCACAAAACTTATTGACTGAATGTTGAATAGTGCTCCAACGATTTATTTGTGAGTGAACGGTTCGTTCTTGAAAATTAGGCTTCTTGCATTCATGGTAGTATTGATGTACCCTACTCCAAAATGTAATGGATTTTTTATCATTCCCAACAATTGCATCTAAGCTCGTACTAAGTCAACCACTAACTAATATTTTGTCTTCTTTATGAGTGAAATTCACACCTCGCTGAGTTTTTTTTACTAGTACCTTCGATGGTAGTTTGAGGAGTTGGAATAGTCATCACGAAATCATTCAGAAGGTTTGGATCTCTATCTTGTAAAAGTTGAGTGAAGATTCCATCACCACTTTGAGGATCCATAGTGCTAAAAAATTAAACAATTTGTCATATAATCAACACGTATAGTAGATGGTGATCTCGATTCCCTTCTTAAGTCAAATTTTCCATGCAGCAAAATTATTTAGTTCCTTACACTCATTGCATAAGACATTATTGATGAAAATACTATTGTTTCAAAGAATCTATACCACGAGCAGCATACTAGATCTTACGCACAATTAACTCTTTGCTCGATTCCCATGATTTTTAGTTAAGCCAACTCTCCATTACAAAATTATACATATAAACATGGGAACAAGCAGATAAAAAAAGAAGTTAAAATCACTAAATGCAAACGAACATGTAGAAATGTAAATGCGCAAACGAACATGTAGAAATGCAGTATGGAAAAAATAACTGGAAATAGCGAAAGAACCCATTGCGTCAATAAGCTATGCAAAAATAAAAAAATAAAATCCTTCGTAAAATCTGCACATTCATACAAAAACAACAATGAAGCAACCAAAAATAAAATTGCAAGATAAATACAAAGAAAATAAGATCGTGAGAAAACTTACAAGTTCCCAATCAATGATCTAGTGATCCTAAACTCAAAATGTGAAATCTGTTGATAAATGCCCCAAAAACCCTAGGGAGAGAAAATAAAAACTTGGAATGCTCTTCCACGGATGGCTATCGATCTGTAAAATCCAGAGAAATAAAGTGTGAGAGGTTTTAAAAAATGAGGGTTGAGAGAAGAAGAAATAGACGTTGAGAGAAGAAGAAACAACAAACCTTTGAGCAGAGAAGAAGAAATGACAAACCTGAGCGAGAAGAAGAAATAGGTGTTGAGAGAAGAAGAAACGGCAAACCTTTGAGCAAAGAAGAAGAAATGGCAAACCTTTGAGCAAAGAAGAAGAAATGTCAAACCTTTGAGCAAAGAAGAAGAAATGGCAAACATGAGCGAGAAGAAGAAATCGGCGTTGGCGTTGAGAGAAACGACAAACCTTCGAGAGAGAGAGAAAAAGAAACGAAGAGAATAATATTTTAATGTTTAGGGTAGCGTTTTCATTCCCTAAATTTAGGGAGTTACTGTTCATAGAATCTAAATTTAGGGTACTAGTAGGGTATCTGATATAAGATATTTTTTTAGGTAAAATGTAAAATTTAAAGTAAAATGTATATTTAGAGTATCTGATGTGGATGCTCTTAGTTTACTATGCTTGATTAGGCATTGAGATGAATTAAACTCAACTCTATAACCCAAATCACATAGTTGACTAACACTTAGAAGATTAAAAGTTGTCTTTCACTAATAAAATATTTTTTATCATAAATTTTTCAGAAATTCTAATATCTCCAATTCCTATAACTTTTAATTTACCACTATTACCAAAAGAAACGATACATTTACTTTTTTGTATAAATGATAAGAATTTTAATAAATCTTCCATCATGTGCCTAGAGCATCCATTATCTATGAACCATGTTGTGTTGGTCTCTTGTGGCTGGCAAGAGAAGGTGAATTGCCCTGTACAATTGTAAAATATCGTAATAAAATAATAATAAAATAATAAATTTTAATAGACGAATAATCTTAACGAATTTTTTAGAAATTTTCCTAAATTTTTTCGGAGCTCGTATGACGAGTTTAAGAGGATGAATTTATGAGCTTAGGAAAAATCTGTTTGGAATATCCAAAAGTGGGAGTTGATTGAGGAATTAACTTAGATTTTAATTAATTAAACCTAAGTTATATATTTACCCTAATCTCATATGATTCTCCCGATTTCCTCTCCCTTCTCCTCTCTCTCGCGACGCCGAGCCACCGCTAACTCTCACCCCTCTTCTCCACCGTGATTTCTCTTCCTCTCATCTCGATTCCTCATTTTTTCCCCTTTCTCCGCCCGACCCCTTGCCCTCTCCCTCTCATTGTGTCGCCTCTGCCCAGCACTGTCGATGTCGCCCGATGCCGCATTGCCCGGCGGGCACCGCCTGACGCCATGCCGCCCGACGGACGCCGAGCCACTGTGTCACTTATCCTGGCCGCTTCGCCATTGCAGGAAGGGAGGAGCCGACACGAGGAAGAGTGGTGACTTCGTTCCCTCTCTGCCGCGAGAAGTCGCAACACATCTCATCACCCCTCTCTATTCGCCTTGTGTCGTCACTGACCTCCATGGCCAGAAGTCGGCCGCCAACGACCTTGCCACTCCGACCGCAAGACACTAGCACCCCACTCCTATGCACCGCCACATCCTCTTCTTCCCGGTAGCCAAGCTTTTGGTCGCGCCCCATAGCCGTTATTGAGCCACCTCCTTCCGATCCGACACCACTGTTCCCTCTTGTTGCGGTACTCTCTCTAGATTTGGAGAAGAGGGGAGCTCTAATTCCACCATAGTAGCATTTGGATTTCCGATGGAGAGGAAGCTACAGATCTAGATTAAGGTAAGGCATGTTAGTCTCATATTGGTAGCTATCCAAATTCTGGTATTAGGAGGTTTTGATTTGTTTCTTGCAGCTATCTTCACACGTTGATCCAAGCTCCTTGCTAATTGACGACATTGATCGGAAGGTTTACCGACAGTCTAGGAAGCAGAAAAAAGATCATAGCCACCATTGCAGCAGTAGACTTCGACAACGTGAATATTTCTATGGCGTTACATTATCGCAAGCCATCCCTCCAGTCATGAACTATTAGCAAACGTCATTAGATTGTGGTGAATACGGAGGATTGAGACTTGGATCGATACAATGCTGATTTGTAGTTAATGGAAATGACTTGAGTTAAATCTAATTGGAGTAATGAATTTGGTTAATTATTAGATCCAGTGGTTAGTAATTGATCATGATGTAAATGGGTATGATGGATCCAATTAGGGTTTGCTAATTGGGTTGGATTGATTAGGTTAATCTAAATTATGGTTTTCTAACCGGATTAGGATTAGGTTTATCTAGTTGGTTTATAATAGAACTTAGTTATATTATATATTCTGTGTTGCAGGATATTGGTTCGAGACAAGCGTCTCAACATGGGATTATTTAATACAATCAACAGATAAAGACAGGTACCTTTGACTTATCTCTTTTGATATTGTCATTTTGATATGCGTAGTAGGTTATATCTAGTAGTAATGATTATATTTATATATGCCTTGGTATGTCACTACTTGATACTCGTAGTATGCCCTTATTGTTGTCTGCTCTGCATTATTGCTTATGCTCTCTTGATTCTTGCATTATATACTTGCGTAGTGACATACAATACATTACCGAATACAGGTCTTGATACTAGATATACTTGGCATGTGTACCTAGGTTTATTACTTGGCATGTGTACATAGATTTATTACTTGGCATGTGTACCTAGGTTTATTACTTGACATGTATACCTAGGTTTACTATTTGACATGTGTACCTAGATCATTGTTATGAACTCGATTTTCCTTTTGGTATACATTATAAGGAGGCTGGTATTTTCAGGAGTTACATGCTTTAGTGTCATGCACCATTTTGCATGATTGCATGCTGAGTGATTGTCGGCCCCATTGTTATTGAGCATATCGCCAGTTACTTGATTTGCACACACAATCACTCATGAGTTAGTGGTATATCGAGCAGGATGTGTGCAGTTTGCTCTGTCAAGGCTCCGCTGGTCAACTCATGGGTAGTGTGACTGTAGCGTGGTGGCGGGCAGAGATCCCTCCTCTCGACTATAACACAGGGAGATGACTATGTTGGGGTAGGAGGATAGGTGTACTCCGACAGCATCCTGTCCACTCGATCAGTCAGGAGTAGTGATGACAGAGTGTACAGTTGTCATAGCCTTACCCACTCGGCCTCACCATCGCGTGTGAGGTGGCTGAATGACGTCAGGGGTGACCATGTCATTTGCATCATATGCATGGATTATATTTATTATTTGTGATTGCTGCATTTTGGTGGTTGCATATGTTGGACATGCATTCAGGAGACATTATATATTTGGTCTGATGACCCTACATATGTTGATGAGGTTTACACCCTTGTGTTAGGATAGGAGGCCCTGGTGAGTATAGTTCTTCTGTTGTTTAGTTTTACATTACCTTTTATTATTCAGAAGACTGTACTACATGATTATTACTGGTAGTTATATTTTACTATGCATGTCTGCTCGATACCCGTTGAGTATGTTATACTCACTACCCCTATTTCTTTTCTTGTTGTTTTCAGATTAGCACATTGATATGTCGTGTCACTTGGAGAATCCTGTCTGCCAGTTCCACGTCACATCCGAAGACTGTTTCCGGTGTTAGCTCTCCTTTACTTGTTTTACGTTTTTGTTGGACTTGGTGTTGTATAAATTTGACTTTATTCTTTTGAGTTTGCTTTGTAGAGTTGTATTTGTTTTGTTGTGGTTGTGTAAGCCTAGCCGGCTAGCAGTCTTTATTTTTAGTTTGTGTGGACTTTTCTTTCATTTTTTCGCTGTGTTTTTAGTACAGTCGTGTGCGCTGTTTAATATATATAACTACTTGATTGTGTATATTCCAATCGTGTGGGTTGATGTATATATGACTTGTGGATGTATATGTGATTCAGATTTTCACCGGTACAGGGGAGATGCTATCGAATTTTCCTCTGACAGGAACTTCTCTGGGGTGTGACAACAATAAAAATAAACACCTTTCTCGACTTTGGAAATAATAAACCACTTGTACAAAAGAATTAAAAAACTAATTAAAAAGAGAAAGAAGAGACAGATCTTTACTTGGTTTACAATTAAGGAATTGCTATTCTAAGACGTTGAAAGCTCACTATCAAATCTCCTTCAGGCGGAAAAGCTTCTTACAGCAGTTAAAGTATTCGATTACACAATCAAATAGAGAGAGAATCATTTACAAGTGTTGTGTTTAGCTAATGGAATCAGGGCTATATTTATAACTCTGATTCGGGCACTTGGGCTTGGATAAAACTTTATCCATATCACAACGGATCGCAATAGCTAGCGACTCGATAAAGTTTCTGGTTCGACACCTGGACTGGGCTGAACTAGCCTCGACTAGGGAGTGAGCCCGGGGCGCCCTGGCTACCCCGAGGGGTCCGGGCACCTGGACCGGGTCCGGGCACCTGGACTAGGTCCGGGCGCCTAGACCAGAGTCAACTCGATGTTGACCTTTGGAACAGGTCTTCCGCTCGGGCTCTGCTCGCTTAGATGATTTCGATCATCCGGAATAGGGCTCACCCGAACCCATTTTTTGGCCTTTTTCAGCAACCTTCCACTCTGACTTCTTATCCCTCGGAACCATTGTAGAACCATTGCGCGCTTCTTTCTCATTTGCTAGCGTACTCTTCTACAGCGTTTCATCTCTCGGATGCACTAAGTCCATCGACTCTCTCCCGTGTCATCGTTCTTCCTAGCTATGTCTTTCGCTCAACCTCCTATGCTCCTAAGTTCCTGCACATTCAAACACAGGGCATCAAAACATAACAGACCTAACTTGGTTGATTATATCAAAACTACCACAAGGTACTTATAGGATGCTCCCCCTCGACGCATGCTTGTTCAAACACGATGAACTAAATGTTTTGGTACCCAAATTTTGGGTTCGGTAACATCAACAACACATTGTTTGGTACCCAAGCTTGCACAATTTTAACCCTTGAAACATGGTTTCTACTAATTAAAGACATGAATTTGACTTCTTTATGCTGTGATTCAAACCCTAAGTCCGCTTTGTTATAAAACCCCTTTTGAGCTCCTAGAATCATCTTTAAATATTTTGAGTTTAAAGTAAACTTTACTAAAGCACTTATAAGATCGTCGACTTGTAATTTTTAAGATGCATTCTCATCCTTAAGCTTATCAAATTCATTCATGTCATTTTCATGATGCATGCAAGTTTAATTCACATGGTACAATTTCATTCTTAAATGATTTTAATTCATTTTGTATCTTTCTAACCTTATCTTTTGATTTTGCTAGAGCATTAGTTAAACATGCAATAGTGGCATACATCTTATCAACCTTGGGAGAGATTACCTTGTTATCACTAGATGATGACTCACTTGAAGATTTCACATCCTCCTCATGACTATCTTCCCCTTCGCTATCTGATGTGTGTAGATTATATACACTTTTATGCATGTTTTAACGCACATCTATTTATATTTTATAAACATAATTTATGTTTATTGCACTCTATTTTATTGTAATATCATATTTTCACTTTTTTTTGTGGAGATCTGCTGTTTATGTGTCTTCTTATTGACAGGATGATATTTGGAGCGAAAATGACATTGATAGACAATTTAGAGAGCAAACAAAGACAAAGGGGGGCTTGGCTTTGTGGAATCCACACTGTCGTGCCACTTACCAGAGGAGAAGATGACCCCGATCATGTGGATTCCACACTGCCATACAATGAAGTAGAGAAAAAGATAACCCTAACCATGTGGATTTCCAGAGGCAAAGCAAACTCTGGCCGTGTAGATCCACACGGCCGTATGGATTTTTCTAGACCGGGAGCCGACCTTGGCCGTGTGAACCCACACGGTCGTGCCACCAGACTAGACTGTCACCGTGTGGTTTCACACGACCGTGCCACTGGACCAGACTGTGGTCGTGTGGTTTCACACGGCCGTGGCACAAGCCTTGTTAGGCTCGTGCCCTGCACTATATAAATAGCTTTTCTCCCCTTTGCATGAATCTTGGGATCTTTGATCCATCTTGGATTTTGGGGAAGAGTTCTCCCCCTCGAGGGAGCCCCAGGCTTTATCCTCGCCAATCTTCACCGATCCGTCCACTTCCGGAGCAAGGGAACACCTCCAAGGACATTACGCTTCAAGGATAAGCATTCTCTTATTTCTCAATCCATGTTTTGAGTTGTAAATGCTATATTTATCATCTTTTGGTTGTATCTGTCTTGTAATCGAGTAGATCTCTAGATCTAGGATATAGGAAGTAGTTATGTTGTGATGTTGATGTATGAACTTATATCTGAATATTTTCCTATGTAATGATGTGTTTACTACTTGTTCTATGTGTTATGCCTTTTATATATTTGACAAAATGTGTGAATGATATAAACATGTAGATATGAGAGGTTTGTATCTATGTTAAGGTTAGTATTAAACTGGATAACCGGGGGATCCTTAGTGACAGAGGATACTCATTCAACTCAGAGTTGTCAAACGGGCCGACTCATAGTGGGGCGGGTCGGCCCGTGGTGGGCCGACCATTTGGCGGGGCGGGGCGGGCCGACCCGTCTACTTGGTGGGTTAGAAAATCTCCAACCCAACCCAATTAAAAGCAGGTTGTGGGTTAGGCAGACCAACCCACGGGCCCATAAAAATTTTAAAAAAATTAAAGAAAAAATTCATATCTTCAACGTTTTATTTCGAAAAGATTTTATCAATCAAAAATATATCCAAAAATAGATATTTTAAATGTAAATGGGCACAAACGAGTACACTTATTCGATGAAAAGTATCATGTGGCTTATTTTTCTTATCATATTTTATTACATTTTATTGCTTTATCATGGAAAATAAATCGAGACCCTCAACCTTGTGATCAGAGCTATCGTTTCTTAAAGGACATTGATGTTTTTATTTTTACGAGTTGAAGTGGATATGACATGAGATTTTTCCGAAGATAAAACTTTAATTTTTTTTTATAATTTATACATACAACACATTTGACTATTTCATTCATGTCCTTCCAACACTGAATGAGGCATTAAAGCAAAGACTGAGGCTGCAACAGGTAAAATTTTAAAACTCGATGAAGCATACAACATTGGACTACATAATGTACCTTTCAACCCATCATTCTTTATGCTTCCCCAACAACAGTCGGTCCACCTCCAAGCTATCCAGTTAAGACCGTCCTTGTTCGACCAACCACAGTCTGGTGTTGCAAACTAGCAAATGCTTCAACAACTTAAAGACCATCCCGAATTGCTCCACAACAAGATCGCCTTGGAAGGCTTCAGGGGTTGGATATCAACAAAGGTTCCCAACACACAAAATCTAAGAGTTCCATAGTTTCTCAACTCGCCGACCAACCCAAGCCCGTCGCCGGCCAACCCGCGCGGGTCGCGGGCCTAGGCGGGGTGGCCCGCAATGGGCTTGGGTTGATAAAATTTCAATCCAACCCACTTAAATTATTTGGCGGAGAGAGCCAACCCGACATGCCCAACCCAAATTGACGACTCTAATTCAACCAGACATATTATGCCTTTAGTGATATAGGGCATCGATACTTACCCACTTTCTAAAGTCAAAAGATCTTAACATAGAAACTAATTCTTGTTAGGGCATTCTAATTGAAGTGGATACTCCGGTGCTATCATTAGGAAATGGCTGTGCAATCTAGGAACGTATAACTGGGGGGGTCTTAGTAACAGAGATTCCCTCTTAACTCGACTTCCTAAGTTACCTCTCTAGTTAATGGTGTTAGAACTTGAATCGACTCTCCGGTGCAACCTACACGAGGGTTGTGCTAGGCTTTAATTAGAATCCCTATACAAGTGTAAGTATGAAGTTAGGTAGATGAACAATGTATAGGGACATTAACTAGTATCATAATAAAATCGAAATTCTAGTATCTATCATCCATCCCCTTCCAAGATCATCTCTTATTCTTTCTCTCTCTCCTTCTCCTTAATCTTTCTCTTACTCTCTCTTTTCCAACCAGCCTTTCATTTGTCTAGATAATTCACCGTACGAAGTTAACTAGTGCTTAATCAACAATCCATGTGGGATCAATATTTTTATTACTGACGACTTAGTCGTACACTTGCGGTAACATAACACTATCTTCCACATGGTTGAAGGCCATAAGTGTCACGTGCCTTGAGCTTTTCCTTTCATCTTCTCCCAATGAGCTTAAAGATGATTCATCCCATGTGACTTTCAAAGCCTTGTTTTTTTTCTTAATCTTTTATTCTTGCTTCTTCAATTTTGGACACTCCGTTTTGTAGTGCCCATTTTTCTTGCATTCATAGCAAATTACATCAATTTTAAACTTTGAATTCATAAGAAGTTTACCTTTTTTTTCATCATTGAAGATCTTCTTGACATGCTTCTTGTCAAACTTCCTTGAGCGTCTCATCATCTTCCGGACAAAATTTTCCATTTCACTTGACAATTGATTCTCATCACTATGATTATCACTATCACTATCTTGCTCGGATTCGGAAGAGATCTCTTCCTTCTTCTCCATTTTTTCTTTGTGCTTCTTCTTGCTTTTTTTTACTTGCAATCAATGTTATACCTTTCTCTTTATGACTTGCATTAGATTACTTATGCAATTTAAGTTTACAAAATAATTCATCTAACTTTACCATTGACTAGTCTCTTAAAACCTTATATGCATCTATCATTAATGACGATAATGAGTTTCTTGAGATGGATTTTAGTGCATACCTTATAAGATCTTGATTCTCCACACTTTCTCCAACTGAATGGAGACCATTTAGGAGTTCCTTGAATCTCTCATGTAATGAACTAACCGTTTCTCTATCTTTCATTGTGAAATTCTGCAGTTGGTTTATTAGAAGATCTCTCTTCGTAATTCTTGAATCCTTGGTGTCTTCATTTAGCTTAATAAGTTTGTCCCATAAATCTTTGGCACTTTGAATGGTCCAATCTTGTTGAGTTGTTCCAAGCTCAATCGACATTGAAGAGTCACGATCGCCTTGGCATTAGTTTGAGCCTTCATTTTTTGTTCAATAGTCCATTTTGAGGATTCAGTCACTTTTCCATCCTCCATTGGTTCCATGAATCCTTTTGTGATTGAGAACCACATGTCAATTTCGGTCATGAAATAGTGCTCCATGTGGCTCTTCCAGTAAGCAAAGTTATTGCCTTCGAAGAATGATGGTCGAGAAGTGTTGTGTCCCTCTTTCAATGACATCTTGTAGTTATAAACTTGTGCTTCCTTGGATGGGAGTCCTCAAAAGCTACTAAGCTCTGATACCACTTGTTAAGACCAATTGAGCTAGAAGGAGGGGGGAATAGCTTGCTTCGATTTCTTGATCTTCTTAGTTGCACAGCAGAAGCTTAAAAATAATGCTAATTCCTTGTGTTTACTTGATATCTACCTCCTTGAGATGACTAATCTAAGGATTCACACCACGATCACAACATCCACTATGAAACTTTTCCTTCTTGGAACAACACCGAGGTGGAGAAACCTTACATGGTTTACAACTCTCTCTCACATGAAATAGCTCACAAGGACGAAGAAGAGAAGAGATTAGGATTTTGGTGCAGCTTCTTCTTCTTTGAGTAGCTTGAGGATGTAACAATGATGAGAGCTTGAACACTTGAACTTAAGCACTTGGAGCAATATAACAGTTCTTCTTCTTTGTGTTAGAATCACCCCTTTTGAATGCTTCAAAATCTAGTTGTTTCTCAGCTTTTGTCGCCTCTAATTGATTAGAAGGAAATGTTAATCGATTACGAATTTTCTAACTTTTTCGTTGAATTGTCATTGATTTCGGATCAATAACTAAAATTACTCTATTTTGAATCTTAATTGATTGGTGTGAGTCTTCAATCAATTAGTATCCTTAATCGATTGAGCAATCAATTTGGCACCATTCTTTTTCTCACGAAGAAAGCCTTCTAATTGACTGAACCAATCAATTGGTCATGTCTAATCAATTAGCCAATCGATTTGACAACTTTTTGTGAGTTCACAGATAGCCTTTAATCAATTACACCAATTGATTAGGCTAATGCCTAATTGATTGTTTAATTGATTAGACAATCCTTCTATGCGTTGTAGAAAACCCTTAATCGATTGCACCAATTGATTAGGATAGTCCTAATCAATTGGACAATCGATTTGGCACATCTTCTGTGAGTCACAGAAAGTCCCTGATCGATTGCACCAATCGATCAGAAACACTCTATGCATCACAGAGTTCTAATAGATTGCACCAATCGATTAGACTTATGCTTAATCGATTAGTTAATCAATTTGGGACCATTGAGTGTTTGCGATAATCAGTTACTAATCTACTGATAAATACATCAACCAATTTCAATTAATTACCTCATGCCATAAACATCCTATTCCCTGGACTTTGTGCTTGGAGTCTCTTCATCTCTGAGTCTTCGTCTACCCTAGCATCCAATTTGCTTGGGTTCCTACCTTTGCCAAGAATCCGGCCTTTGACCTTCTTGAACTTCTCTTGCCTTACATCTGGTATTCCAACCTACAAGGACTTCTTCTTGCCAAAAACTTGATCCTTGACATTCTTGGACTTTTGTTGTCTTGCATCCGGTCTTCCAACTTGCAAGAACTTCATCTTGCCAAAAATTCAATCCTTGAACTTCTTGGACTTCTCTTATCTCGCAAACTTGTAACTCAAGTTAGATTCAATGTATTAACCTAAACTTAAATAATTATAAATCATTGAAACTTCTCATCTAGGACATGATTGCACCAATAATTTCAAGTCCGGTGAGTTTACGAAACTGTAAGGAGTCCAACGATACTCTCTATTACTTATCTTATCTTGGCATCTCTAACGGTGTTATAATATTATGCTAACTTTCAATTTAAATGTAGTCATGATTTCTGAGAAATTGGGGTCATGTTGACCCTAATTTGGATTAGGCCATACCTATCTTGGCATCTCTAACGGTGTTATAATATTATGCTAAGTTTCAATTTAAATGTAGTCATGATTTTTGAGAAATTGGGGTCATGTTGACCCTAATTTGGATTAGACCATACCTACGATCGTATGAATTATCATCATCAATAATACTAATGTAATTAAATTAAAAATCAACCTAACTTTAAAATTAATATTATAATAGTTATTGCATATTGTGGCAAAAGGTGAATACGTTCGCCCCTAGCGCTCCCGCCAACCCGTTTCAGGGCCAACACGAAGGAGGTAAATCACGAGCGGCTACTAGCCTTTGGAATAGTGACTAGCACATAAGGGAGGTATTTACCTCGGGTTTACCGAGATTCGAACCCCAGACAATCATTATGACAACACCTCATGTGCTAACCACTAAACTCATCCGATGAGATATTTTAAGCATATTAGACATATAAGAGGTTTATTATGGTATGTACTTTTTAATTTATTTTAATGATGGATAGAAAATTTTTTAGAATTAGACTAGCTAATTTTAAAAATACCTATTAACTGACATTATCATATGAGACGTTGCATAGAGGAGTGAGGAGTGAGGAGTGAGGAGTAGAGGATAGAGCCAATTGGTTGCATAGAATAAAAAAAACACTTTTGAGCTTTTTCAAATTTTAGAACACTTTTGGGCATTGGAAACTCTGGGCGCGCCCAGCAATTCCCGTATTTAATTTATACATTTTAAAATCGATAAATTAGGAAAAAAAATTTCTAATCATAATTTTAACTTTATATGTAATCCCTATGTCAAAAAAATTTTTATTTTCACTCTTTGTATATAAAATTTTATTTGTTTCAACTCTCTCATGCAAATATCATTACCTAATTGTCCTTTAAATCTTTTAGGTAAAAAAAATTCAAAAATGAGTATAATTCCTCTTAAATTCAGCACTTTAAACTAGAATTCAATATATTTTAATCAAAATTCAGTATTTTAAATAAGAATCCAGTATATTTCTATCAAAATTGACCCTTCATATTTTTTAGATATAAAAAATCTAAAAATAAGTATAATTCCTCTTAAATTCAACACTTTAAATTAGATTCAAGTATATTTTCTATCAAATTGAACATGACTTTTTTTCCTATTTAATATAATTCTCTTTAAATTCAGCACAATTCAAAGAAAATCTAGTATATTTTCTATCTAATTGAGTATTATTTAAAGAAAATCTAGTATATTTTCATCTAATTAAAGTGGAAAAAGAGTCGTGCTCAATTTGATAGGAAATATACTGAATTCTAATTTAATATGTTGAATTTAAGAAAAATTATACTCATTTTTAAAACTTTTTATATCTGAAAATATTAGGGACAATTAGGTAAATTAGTGTATATTATTTTGGACTAGGGAGTGGAAACAAAGATTTTGATCAATGGAGGCTGCATGTAAAATTGAGTTTATGATTGAGGACTGCATACAAATTCACCCTTTTAAAATAGGTAAAAAAAGGGTATAATTCTTAAATCTCCTCAAACATCATTAAAATAAGTTTTTTATTTTATTTTTTCATCGCATTATGATAATAGTGGGATTAATGATTCATGATTTTAACAATTTGTAAATTTCTTCGAATCGAGATTAAGCCAATAATTATATTTGATTTACAAAGTAAAAGCGAATCAATAAATTAAAATTACAATTTGATTTGCCATTTTTATTGATTTTTTCCCCTCTGGATCATTTGATAGCTGCCACTGGTGTGTGCTTCTGTTATGGGTTTATGCAGAATGGGCTCATAACAGGCTTTTTCATAAACCCGGTCCGGGGAAAGAAATGGCCACAAGGGTTAGGGATTAGAGCACTATATAAGCATCGTGGGAGGAGATGAAGTCTAAGGCGGGGAGCGGCGGCGGCGAAGAGACCAGAGGAAGGATACAGGATTTCTCTGCTGCTCTGTCAAGATGGGTATAGATCAAGAACTCTAGATTTGTGTGGTTCGTTGTTTCTCTCCATCCATGGTAATGCTAATGGCGGGATTATGTTCCCAGGTATCTCACGAGACTCCATGCACAAGAGGCGGGCTACCGGAGGTAAGAAGAAAGCCTGGAGGAAGAAGAGAAAGTAAGCATCCTGACACGTGAAATATTTTCTTTCATTTTAACTTTTGCACTTAGGTGTTGTTTCTGTTCTTTTACTTAATTTCGCATGAACTCAAAAAAATAAAATCGGATTTTGAATAAAAAAACATCGATGATCTGTTATTCGTCCCTTTTAAAATCGTGCATCTAGTTGTTTCGTGGTAAGGTCCGCGCTTCATAACTTGATTTTGCGGGGGGTTTTTTTTTTACCTTCGATCTACCCGTCTAGTTGCTTCCCTAGTTTTTTTTTCGCTTTTTAATTTCTTATCCTGGATAGAAGCGTATGTTCTATATACTGTTTACTCAACAAAAGAATTGATCTTAAATTTTATTCTGTATTTATTTATATTTTTCTATACTGTTGGAAGGTATGAGTTGGGAAGACAACCTGCAAACACAAAGCTTTCAAGCAACAAGACTGTGAGAAGGATAAGAGTTCGAGGAGGCAATGTAAAATGGAGAGCTCTCAGGTTGGATACTGGGAATTATTCATGGGGAAGTGAGGCCGTGACACGCAAGACTCGTATACTTGATGTGGTCTATAATGCTTCAAACAACGAGCTTGTGAGGACACAAACCCTTGTTAAGAGTGCAATCGTCCAGGTGGATGCAGCCCCGTTCAAGGCGTGGTATCTCCAGCATTATGGTGTTGAGCTTGGGAAGAAGAAGAAGACTGCCGCCGCTGCCAAAAAAGAAACAACTGAGGTAGTTTTTTGTTATATCTTGTTTTCTGCTTCTATCAATTCTCAATAGTCATGGCATTAAATTGTGTAACTGTTCAATCAAGTTTGACTAAATTGGTGGGAGAACATTGTAGTTATAAAATTTATGATTGAGGAGGCCAACTTAGTTTCTTGCTTTGTTAATTTATTATTCATGTGCCCTGAGTTTGACATAAATGTGTAGTGTCATGGTTACAAATTTAGTGATTAAGTATTAAATTATACTCTGGTCGTAGGTGTTCTCATGAAAATGACTGTTGGTACAATTTTTTTCCTTTGCTGTGCATCATCCAACAGATAATTATATAATCTTATACAAAATTGTTCTTCATTTAAATTATAAACCATATTCCATTAGCTTTCACATCTGGTTGGTAAAATATGTGCCTCATTTAATTATGCTGATGATCTGCATTCCTCTTTACATATGTCAAGTGGTTCCTACAGTTCAGAATTTTGTGGTTAGATCTCTTAGCATAACTTGGCCATGTCCGTGACCAATTATTTCTTTGTTAATGATGTTTCCTTTTGTAGATGTGCTTGTATGGTTTAATTAGTAAAATTCCAACTCTGATTTTTGATCTGATACTTTCACTGCCAATATTATGGATTTGACTTTCATAAAATGGTTTTATTTGATCAATTTATCTACTTGAGTCAAATATTTATGTTTTTAGTAAATTTATCTACTTGAATCAAATATTTACTCTACTAATTTGGTTGGCGACCTTTAAGTTATCATAATATGCCTTTATGAATGCTCATATATCTCAGTGGTGCAAATCGATGGCGATTCATTTGTTTTACAATGTAAAGTTCTTTTTGATTTGTCCGTTTCATCATCTGCAAGATAACTGAAATATTCTGTGAATACCAGTGATCCTAAAACTACTTTAATTTAAGCATCCAATTATACACTACAAGTTTGTTAGCTAAACTGTCTCACTTGCTTAGGTTCTTATCCAAAGCATAGCATAATTTTGAGAGTATTCCTTGGCCCATCTTATTCTCTAAACTATTGATGTCTGCTAGGGGCAAGAGGCTGAAGCTGCTACTACAGAGGTAAAGAAGAGCAGCAGTGTACTGAGGAAGCTGGAAAAGAGGCAGCAAGATCGGAAACTTGATTCCCACGTTGAGGATCAATTCAGTACTGGAAGGCTGTTAGCCGCAATCTCCTCTCGCCCGGGCCAGTGTGGTAGAGCTGATGGGTAAGCAGAATTCTATTTAATTTAGTCTTTTGATGCTATTCTTCATTGCCTGTTGGCCTAATCTGCTACGTTCAATGCACAGTTACATATTAGAAGGAAAGGAGCTCGAGTTCTACATGAAGAAGATCCAAAAGAAGAAGGGCAAGGGAGCAACATAAGTATAGTCATGAATTTCTTGTTTTCTTCCAGTTGGCTTCATAATACTTAAGTTTCTCCTCTTAGTTCTTGATATTCTGAACTTAAGATATATTTGCTTGTGAAAATTTTGGCACCGGGCTATGTTGGTGGCTTTGATCCAGTAACTCAAGACCTTTTTAAATCAGTGCCCTATGCTATTCAAATATTTTGTTTGTGTTTTGCTATGCGCCAAGTATCTTCGTTTTGAATCTAAATCCCTAGCGATTGGTTAGCTCATTAAATCGATGACGATATCTACCTGTTTATTGCGTTCTACTTTCTGTTGTTTTTTGATGAAAATGAATATCTAAGATCATTCTTTTGTGGTTTATTTCTTGGGCATTTTATTTAACTGCTTATTTGGTTTTGTGCATTGTAGTCATTTTCGGATTGATTAAATTGCGTGTCCATTCCCATTCTTTTTTTTTTTCATAACTGAAAAAAATCCGTAGTGTATTTTTTTGTTAAAAAAGTCGACTTAATTCGGCATCTTTCCTCTTTCATTTTTTGTTTCGATTAGTTTCTTTTATCGTAACTTTTGTCCCGGGGCATAACGAGACACGATAAGTACAGTTTGATATAACTTTGTATGTTTTAGTGATGCTTTTAATTAAAAATTTGAAAGAAAGTAAATGATATGGAATCCTAAAGTAAGTTTTTAATTTTAGATTAAAGATGTGAATCTTGTATATTTTAAAGTGATATACATTTGAATAAGAAGCCTGAATTATATGGGAGCACATCTTATATACACTATGTACGATATTTTTAGTTAAGTACATATTTGGACGATGTTTAGCGTCTTGTCTTATGATTTTTGTTCTTATAAAAATATTTTTAGCTTCTCATCTAAATAGATATGATAATGATTTTTAACGTCTTGTCCAGTTTCATTTGTGTTTCTTTACCCAACTGGTTTGACTTCTTATTATCTTGATTCCAGACCTCTTATAATTTCACAAACACACAAGTTAGTGCATGATACTTATTCCAAAGAAACACCTCCAACT
The DNA here is from genome assembly GCF_018446385.1 of Zingiber officinale. NCBI lineage: Eukaryota > Viridiplantae > Streptophyta > Magnoliopsida > Zingiberales > Zingiberaceae > Zingiber > Zingiber officinale. Next base: position 27,201,995 of record NC_056004.1, read on the forward strand.
AATATCAAGTTACAATTTTTGTCTTTGTAAATGATGCAAATTCACATCTATTGTAACATTCTTTTCTTGAAACATCTTCAGCAACAGATGTAAAAATTAATAATTTATAATATTATTGAGAGTTGCAAACACATATTTGTTAATAATTAAGTCATACTTATTTATCTAGGGAAAATCATTTGAACATGCTATCTAAAATCTCCTTAAACTTTTTTACCCCTCTGTAAATTTTGAGGTCAATCTTCCGGAGTCTCATCCATACCTAGAAAATAAGGCGCCGCCAGTCTCTATCTTTGCCTTCAGTTGCGTCTTAGTATGTCATCAAACAACTATCGATTAAAAAGCACACGAAGTTTACATCTTTGATCCGAAATTAAAAACTTACTTTGCCATGCACTGGGGATACATGACACTCTTGTGACCGGAGTTTTGCCCTCTAGCGAAGAATCAACAAAGTTAGTCTCATACTTCGGAAGTGCTCATTTTTCGGCCCTCGTGACCGACTTCTCCGACTTCGGAAGTGCTCATTTTTCGGCCCTCGTGACCGACTTCTCCGACTTCGGAAGTGCTCATTTTTCGGCCCTCGTGACTGACTTCTCCGACGCATCGAAGCCCAGCAGACCAAGCCATAACTCTGTGCCCTTGATGTAGTTTGTCACGGCTTTCATGTCGTTCGCTTTCTTCCAAATCTCAATAAAAAACACCACTGCTTCCCAAGTCCACTACGAATCAATCCAAAGCTCTAATCTTGATCTCAAATTGTCAACGACTTACTGTGTCTCTTTGTGCCGCTGGACGAAAACGAAGGAGATGGTGGAGGAATTCGTTGAGACATAGATGGAGGGAAACGGACTACATATTTTGGGTAATACACCAAACAAAGTACACGGTTCAGTAAAATGTTGTTATTTCTTTTTAGTCATTTTGCTTTTCCAACCGGATAACAATATCTCTTGGATTACACATAAAAATATAAGTTTTATCTAAAAATGATTTCCTTTCCTTTATTAATATTTCCTAAATATTTATATCTTACTTTTTTTTTTTGCGTACTCGAATTATTTCAATTTGTGTAAATGAATTTTATTATGGAGTTGCTTTAATCGATATTTTAAACAAATGAGTTAAAGCAGCCGGCTAATAAATTTTTAAAATGATTTAGTTATCGCCTAGTATAATATAATATATAAATATATATAAATTATATAAATTAAATATTTATTATCAAATAATTAAATAATATTATAATTTATTGTATAAAAATCTTAATCTAAAAATAAAGTAGAAATTAAATTATTAATCATACATAGTTATGTAGTGAGAATATCTTTTCATCCAAATAACCAATGAGATAACTGATTAGATACATAGTTAGATAGGGGTTATCAATTTGTAGAATAGCTAAAATAGATGAATTGATACGATTATAATATAAAAAGGATAAGAAGGGAAATCTGTAGTAAAAGTTGGAAAATGAGAGGAGAGGATAGAATGATGAAGGATCGATGAGGATTGAGGTAGTGAAAAGAAGCGATGTAGAAATTATGTTATGGGGATGTGATTTGAGAAAGATAAAAAGTTGAAATTATTAATAAAATTTAAAATTATTTTTAGTGTCAAAATAAAAAAAATAAGAACATAACTTAATTTTAAATTTCACTAAATTAATTAAGAGTTGGTTATTAAATGATACATATTCTTAATTAAGTAAGTTGTTAGATAGGCTTAGCTTCACGTTTCAATTGAATGTTTTTATTTTGTACTATCTAAAGTTATTTTATACTTTGTTTTTTTTTATAATTTTTTTAAAACTATTGCCTATTTTTTTAAAAAAAAAATAGAATAAATAAGGAAGCGCTTATATTTTTAGATCTATTTTTCATTAAAAAATATTATTCTAGGAAAAAGATTTTGGGCCTTCAAATAGAATGATAATTTTTTTTCGAATTCGATAAAAAATTTGATATCCGACCCGAATAGAGGAGGATATGAAAGTAATTTTTATATCCAATTAAATAATTAGGTATTTGAGTATGAGTATTTTTAGATATAGGTATGGAGGCGGATATTGTAAAATTCTATCCATACCCTATCCGATATCCGATATATGTATTATATTATATATAAACCCCGCTAAAATTTCGAAGTGTACTTGACCATTGACACTTCTATATATTTATATTATATATAAGTTATAAACCCTATATCTGTGCTAGAATTTTGAAACGCACATCTCTTTTTCTCTCGAAGTCGATCGAAGAGGTGAGAGCGAGTCAACGAGATGAGGAAGACGCTGCGAAGGCGAGGATTAAACAGTTCAAGTGACCCAAAAGTTTATCCTTGCTTCCAGCTCCGCCTCTGTTTTGGATGAAAAAAACAACCATCTCTGACTCTCAGTTCATCGAATACTATTTAGGGTTTAGGGTTGTCGAGGTATTTTTTTTAATGATTTTGACTTCTTGTTTTTATTTGAAAATAAGAGGCTAAAGATGAGAAATGTTAATGATTATTCCATTTATCTATGGTTTGAACGAGAAAGTCATTATTGTTTTCTTTATATTGTCTTTTTTATTTTTAACATACGTTATAACATCATTTTTAGGTATATAAAATGAACCCAGTAGATTCTACAATAGAAAATGAAGTGTCATTATCTAATGTAAATCATGAGGTTCCACAAATTTCTAAAGTAAATAATGAGGTTCCATAAGATTAACCAAATACGACATCTGGTACTGCTGATGCTTCTCCTAGTGCAATAGAAACGAGAAAGTTAACATCTAATGTTTGGAATCATTTTCGAAGAAAGAAAATTAATGGAATGGATAAAACAATTTGCATGAGCATTTCAAATTTGTCCAAAACAAACTGTTAGTGATATAAGGCAGAAAATACTAATCAAAGAGAAAAACAAGGGAGATTTTGTTATTAAAAGCTTTCAATTTAACCAAGAGACCTCAAAGTATATGCTTGCTGAAATGATAATTTTACATCAATATCTATTAACAATAGTGGAGCATCATGAATTTTGTAAGCTTTTAGCAAGTCTTCAATCTTTGTTCAATGTTCCATGTCACAATACCATTAAGAGTGATATATTTAAAATGTTTGTGTTCACGTTATTGTCCTCAGGGCGTAGCACAGTTGGGGACGTATGATTTTATGACCGAGAGGTCCAGAGTGATATACTGAATATGTATGACTATGAAAAGACAAAAGTAGTAATGTAAGATATGACAAATAAATTATAATTTTTAATTAACTTACTAAATTTTCTGAAAATTTTTAGAATTTAAACTAAATAAATATGATATATTTAAGGGGATAAATTTAATAGAAAGTAGATTTAACTATCCTAAATTAAAAAATATTTGATTTTCTTAAATAATTCCTTTTCTTTTCCTATTCATCCGAACCTTAACTCCTCGATCCTCTTCGCCGCCTTCCCCTTCACAGAAATAGATAAATATATTATAAATGTTCAATCTTTTACCATCTCAAACATACAATCAAAAAATACAATTAGAAGCATACATCATGAATTAGACACATAAGCTCACACCCAATGCATGAGGTGCTAGTCAACAAGAGAGTCCATGACATCTCTTGACTTATGTACAAAACTATAAGACAACGAATGCAAGGACATGCAATACAACTCCATAAGACCAATCAAATGGTGCCATTACGTTTCCACATTTTGCCACCAACATTGCCAGCAAAGTCAATCTGCCACCCAATTCAAATATGCTTGCCACCAAAGTCAAACTACACAACAATGACGATGAAGACAGCCAACGTGCATTCGCCGCGCTATCTGCACAATCCGTAATATGCTCTAGCTACTAGAAGGCCACCTCAAGGTGAAGTTAACCTCTTTAATTCCTGTATAAGTCCATAAAATTATAAACATGGATTTGGATCTTGTACAATATTCTATCGACATTAGAAATCATTCTCTTATAGCGACACATGTTGCAGACTTACCATAGAATATATATCATACTAGAAACTTCAAGATATTGGGCATTCATTCGCCAGCTTACACCATTATAGTGTTGGCCAAGAATATGAAATAGCTCCGTCACTGAGTTAACTTCATAACTTATCTCCAACCAACTCTTCACATTGTTCCAAAGAGCACATGTGATAGGGCACTCAAAGAACAAGTAACTATTCGATTCATCTTGACATTGACAAAGTATACAAGTCTTGTTCTCCACATATGACATTCTATCAGTTGTTTGTAGCCTCCTATGAGCAAGTAACCATAGAATTACCCGATGTTTCGGCATAATCTCCGGCCTCTAAATCAATGATGCCCACGCCACCTCAGGACCTCTCGGCATGAAGAAACCATAGGAATTTATAGTCTCATTTTTCCCCGCTGCAAACCACTCACCCAACAACATATCCGCCCCCACTTCCATTTGCAGCCCCTTGGATTTTGTTCCGAATGACCATAAGCCATTTAATAAGAGGAGAGTCTGAAGCTTTAACTTCCCATTGCCCAAAATCAAACCCCTTGAGGTAATGTTGGTGCACCCATCTTACCCATAGTAAATCTGCATTGGTTTGAATCACCCATAGTGTCTTGCTAAGAAGAGCTTCATTCCATGCATGACGGCCACGAAATCCATAACCATGATCATGTCAAGAAAGACAAATAGTGGCCCAAGAAATAGGAGGATGCCTTGAATACCACACAAACGTACGACATATTGCTTTGATCTTTTCAATGACACCGTCAGGAATAGGGAAAATAGAAAGCCAATAATACTCCACTCCTTGAAGCACTGTCTTCACCAACTCCAAGCGCCTCGCAAATGATAAAGTATTCTTTGGCCAAGAATTAATCTTCCTTGTAATAGTATCAAGTAATGACCCATAGTTTACAATCTGGAACTTCTCCGCTGCTAGTGGAATCCCCAAGTATTGGTCCTTCATTCTACCATCAATCCCCACCATATACATATGAGACTTCAATGAATTAGCCCGAAGCCCTGTTTCATTGTCAAAAACCTCCAAATAATTCGTCAATACTTTTATTGAGGACTCATCCACTTGTGCAAACAACATCAAATCATCGGCATATGCAAGATGGGTGATGCCGACCTCTTTACACATAGGATGGAAGTGAAAAGAGGACATCAAGGAGGCAACCTACAATTTGCATAATAATACACTTCTATGCACAAACCAAAAAGTAGGGGAGATAGGGGGTCACCTAGCCTTAGACTGCGATACCCACTAAAGAATTCATAGATGCCATCATTTAGAGAAATAGAATAGGAGACCATAGTTACACACGCCGTAATTCATCCACAATATCGTTAGAGAAAACCAAAACCAATAAGGATCACGATGAGAAAATCCCAATCTACTATATCAAATGTCTTCTACAAATCAACCTTAATCATACATCTCGGGGAAATTCTTTTGCGGCAATATTTCCGTAGCAACTCCTGAGTGAGATTAATGTTGTCATCAATAGATCACCCTTTCACAAAAGCCTCTTGTGCGAGATCCAACAAGTCCCCCAAAACCCCACTAACCAGTCGACCAATACCTTTGCAATGACTTTGTAGAACACATTGCAACATGAGATGGGCCAGTAATAAAAAACTCTTGGGGCATGGTCTGCCTTTGGCACCAAAGATATTAATGAATGATTCTATTATTTGAGTGATTTGCCACTTTGAAAAAAAATTCTTGAATGACTGCGATAAACTTTGGCCCAACAATATCCTAATACGAAGTGAAAAACTTCGCTCCATATCCATCCAGACCCGGTGCCTTGTCACTCCTAACGTTGTATAAGGCTGCTTTAATTTCCTCCACCTCCACCGACCTGATTAAGTCCTCAGATTGCCCATGAGTGAGTTTCCTTCTAGGAAGACTACTGCTGTCCATAGGGTCACATGTCACCTTTTGCCCAAGTAGATCATGAAAGAAACCCACAAATTCATCTACCACTTCACCTAAGTTTGATGTTTGCTCCCCATTTTGCTTTGTGAGTGTGATGATAATATTTCTCTTGTTATTCCGCTTCACTATATCATGGAAGAATTTAGTACACTTATCGGAGTTTCTTAAGTAAAACATTCTTCGCATGCTACTGATAAAATTATTTCTTCCCCTCTGCAAGTAGAGCAACCTTTCTCCTTATATGATCATAGTTAATGGGAATAGTTCCTCCTGCTAGAACCCCTTTCTGTATCTCCTCTAAATCTATATTTGCTCTTTTTGCCTTCTCCAAACTGTACCCAAAATGGTTTTTATTCAACGCCCTCAATCTTCTTTTTAAACCAGTCAAATTTGCTTTAAAAATAAATCGAGCATTCCCAATAACCGAGGGTCGACCATGAGTTCAACACAAGCTTAGTGAAACTTTCATGGAGTGACCATATAATAAGAAACTTGAAAGGTCACTTTGGAAGTCGATCTTTCACTAGAGTGTGCACTATAGTGCAAGAGTGGTCTGAGAGGCACCCGAGCATCATAAACTCTGCATAAGCATCGAAATTTGCCATTAATAAAAAAAAAAATCACTAAAGCTCTATCCAATTTACAAGAAATCATACCATTGGTCCAAGTGAGTTGACATCCAATGGAGCGAAGATCCACCAAACTGTATATTTGAGAAAATTTTTTTAGAAATCCCACATTTTATAATTGGTGACCAAAGAGTCCCCTTGTCTATCCAATGTCGATATAATAGAGTTAAAATCCTTAAGAATCATCCACGGTTCCGACATAGACGGCTCAAGATCCATAAGAGCCTCCCATAACGACCTCCGAGCAACAATGAACCGAACCCTGCAATGAATGAATTGTTCAGTTATCGAAAACACATCCATATCAACTTTGTCTAAGTCCCAAAGAAGTAGTATATGACCATGATTAGACATATCAAAATTATGAACATGCCCCATACTTGAAAACCGCCTATGCATAATAGGGTTAAGAGAATTGCCATCACTCTAATAATGTCATCACTTGAATATCTTCTCTCTAATAATGTCATCACTTGAATATCTTTTTGCTTGAGGAGGTGATGTGCCCCCCCCCCCCAATGTTTTAGGGACTTGTGAATATCTAGCTTCTCTCCATGTTTTAGGGACTTCTATCGTAATGCACTTAATTGTTTAACTTTGATATCTGATCGATATAATCATTTGTCTTGTTCTAAATTTAATGTATCAATCTTGAAATTAGCTTGCTAGCCTAGAGAAGTCCTATGCCATTTGTCTTAGTACTTTTTGACAATTGATATAGTATAGTCATCGCCTCATATTACATTTCTTGTTATGCAGTTAGAGATGGTGAGGAATGTCTATCACAAGCTATGGATTTGAGTGGATTGTTACTTCTTTACGCATCCCTTGGTGATGCTGAAGGGATTCTAAAACCAGCATCTCTTGCAAAAGAACAAGGAAAGAATAACATTGCATTTTCTTTGCCTATTCATGCTAAGTAAATTGGAAGATTGCTTTCAATCATTGGTAGACAGGTAATTTCGTGTTATGTTGGTTATGAGCCAATGTACTTTCTATCTCATATTTTTGTTGTCCTGTGAAAGTTTACCTTCTTTTATTAAAGATCCATATTTTATAGTAATCGTAATATCACATTCCAAAAGTTGCACTGATGGCGAGGTCATATCTTCCCAGCAAAGTATAAAAAATTGTATCATTTTGGGAAAAAAAAAATCTTAGTAAGGCATGTTTCTTTTTTCTTCACTATTTTTTTCTGAGTAACTTGTTTTTTGTTAAAACATATGGCATGAAAAGTAGGTTATATTTATTTAGATATACAGAAGTTTCCTTTGAAAAAAAGGTAGATCCACTATCTTAGCGACCCCCTAGTACCAGTCCCATGGATATAGAAGGAGGTACGTACAAGTACACAGGCCATAGACGCATGATGACGGGATTTCTTTTGAAATTTTCTTGTGAAGTTGCTAACTCTATTTCCTAACTCTTTATTTGTGCAAAGGTCAATCCAAAAGCTGATGATTCTTTGATTGATCCTGAAGAAGTACCTATTTTATTTGATGGTTGACAGATTGATTTAGACTTATTTAGTAAGGTCATCATCTTTCGAGTGGATTTCATTTTTTTTAAACGAGAATTGTAGATAGTAATAGGATAATGGATATGATATGGATATCTGATCATCAGACGGATATGAGAATTGAGAATGAGAATGAAAGTTAAATACCTAAAGGGTATAAAGATGAGTACCGAGATGATCGAATATCATAAATAGGGATGGATATAAAGGATATGAAATCAAACTCAAATCTGACCATTGTCATCCCTACCATAATCGTAGGGGTGTAAATGAACCAAGCCGCTCGTGAGTTATTCGAAACTCAATTCGATAAAAGCTCATTTGAGCTCTTTTAATGAGATTTGTTAAGATAAACAAACCAAATTCAAGGTTCACAATATTCAACTCGTTAGATCGTAAATATGTTCGTTAGTAAGCTCATGAATCAACTTTTATATGAAAAAATAATAGTTTTGATATTAAATTTATAAATTTTATACTCTACTTATAAAAAAGATATAGACAAATATATTAAATTTATTTATTAGAATAAAATTATAAATTTTAATAAGTATATTATAATTTTATTTAAATATATAATTTAATTTTTAATAAATATTTAAATTTATAATTTATATTTATTAAATTTGTTTAGACTCGATAAAAGTTTAAATAAATTGATAAACTATAAATATATTCGTTAAATAAAATTCGAGCTCAACTCGATTATAAATGAATCAAACTCAATTGTTAAGCTCGATTACACCCTTACCTGACCGTTCGTCACGACGCTTCATCAAACGGCGACGGGCTACAGTCTACATGCGACGCATCTTTCTCAATTTGTCACTGAGTTGGCGATGTCGAAGCTCTCGTCGGGTGGGACGGCCGCGGGTGCCTCCAGCAACAAATCCTCGGAAGGTTGGAAGAAGCGCATCATTGTTCCCACCGTACTCGCGGGTACCCTTTTTTTATTTTTTACTTTCGAATCAACTAGTCAATTATTCTCCTCCTTAACCATGATTCAATGCGAGCCGATTCAATTGATTTCAGGGGTCGTTGGCGGAGGAGTTGGTTTGATCTCGAAGCATCGGAAAGCTCTTGGCGTCGGTACCACCGCAGCTTCCTTTGCGGCTAACTTTGCCATCGTCACCGGATGCTACTATAGTAATTCTTTCACCCTAATGTGTTGTTTTATTTAGCAATTTTAGTGGGAAGATGAAATAACAGATACGGGTTTAGTTCCTAGTCAATCGCTAACTGTGCCAGAAAAATGTTATCGAATTTTTTTTGTCTCGCATAGTTCTTAGATAATTATCCATCAATTGCCTCTAAGGAAATATTAGGTCTTAAAATTCAATAAAATCTGCGCCTTAATAAAGAGTTGTTCTTCCAATTGCTTTTCCCCATAAATTTTCCTGAATTCTACTTTGCATCTTAGACGATCTTTTGTGTTTTAGTTAAAAGTAAATCTATAAGAAGTAGAGCAAAAAGGTTATTTGTATCTGGAAGCCTATCTGTACAGTGAATCTCTAAGCATACCACAATTTTCAATATCTTATTGGATATTCAATAGCAAGACTTCATATAAAACGTTTACCACTCCACTACTTGTACAAGATACGGAAAAATAAACCTTTAATTGTGGAGTAGGTAACATAATGGCTCCTTAGTCACAATATGGTTTATCAAGAAAGATTAAAATCTTAGTAATAGAAAAAAGTTGCAATATATGCCATAAATGCTGAGGGATATGCCATTTTCATCTGGGATGTTGTGTTTCAAAAAATATACAGATTCCTAAGATTGGAATAAAAAAAATTGATAGGCACAGATAGGGATTGATGACTCTTACTTATCAACAATTAATTTACTAAAAGGAACTTCATTGCCTTGCTCCTATCGGAATGATTTAGTCATGATTATCCCTAGTTCGAAAGGAAGCCTTATCAAGATCTTCAGTTTACCTTCCCTACTCAACGAAGAAAGTTTTAGTCAAAAGTTGACATTTTCCTATTCTTTTCTTTGTATTTAAGGATAACACATCTTATGGTTCTCATTATCTCCATTGGAGAAATTAAAGTGACATAGGTTTATTCATAATACAGGCACTTATATATAATTTAGTTTTGTGATGGTATTTCTTATAAACCTACATTTCTAAGACCAATCCACAAATACATTTGTTACAAAAGGAATTCATAATTTATGCATACTGAACTATTATGAAATAGGTACTTAAATTGGATGCCTGTTACATGATTCAAATATGAATAAATTTAGCCCCAGGTAATATAGCAATGGTTAGGTCCTCCAATGGATAATCAAGGGTTTGAACCTCAGCTGCGGCTTGTAGGGGACTTTCTCTCCCATGAGAAGTGGGCTAAAGAATGTTAGGCTTAGACAGATTTTATATTCTAAGCCCTTTTACGAATATATCTTTATGAAGAAAGAAAGAATACGCATGATAAGGATGCTGGTGCAGCTGTGTCAGAGACATCAAATCCAGAAACCACAATTCCAGTGGTGACAACAATCAACAAGGAAAAGGCTATCATGGTCTACAATTTACACATGACACATGGAAGCAATAGTGTCAAGTTGATGATTCAAGCATCTTATTTTGGTATTATATAGCTAGGTAGTGTCGGAATATGTGATGTGATCTATGTTAGTGCCGAGGAGGAGTAAATCTATTAGAGGACCTTATTATAAGGAGTGAGGAGAGGAGTTAGCAGAGAAAATATCAGCATATCAAAAAATTGTTGTATAATTGTAAACAGAAATAGATCAAGGAGGGATCTGACTTTGTTTTCTCCAAATGTTTACCCTTTAACAACAAAGATACGGAGGCTTTCTTTTCCCTAGAATGAGCTTGCAGGTCAATGATAACATAATTTATCTTTCCTTCTTTAACTCATTGAAGTAGAAGACACAAGATGGTGAAGAAACTCATTGCGTTCAATGAAGACGAGATGATCTTTTCTGGAGTGTTATGTCCATTCATGGGATTCTGTGCTCAAAGTTTTTGCAGTTCCTACCAATATGATAGGTGCCTACAGATTTATTTTGGATTTTTGGACCACAATTATTGCAAAAAAAATATTAGCCTATTTGCCAGCTAATAACTTCATTCTTCATCTAGTGCTCCATGGAAGTGGCAATTTTCTCTAATTTTACTAACAATCTCATTGATAGAAATGTAGTAGGATGATTTTTGGTCATTTTTGTTGATGAAATTTATGAGGAATCAGTTAAGCAGTTAAACTGTTGTGGATCCTAACAACAATAACAACCTGTGTTTGTTCGAACAGGATGTGGATCTGTCAGAATAAAACAGAGTACTCCTATACACAGGAATTTTGTCAAACTAACCTCGTCTATAACTTGAGGGTTGCTTTCCTTCTAATGTCGTTAAAGACATAATATGTTCTCTACCTCCACTTTCGGACTATAATTTGGCTAACTAGAAATTGTGGCTTTTTAAGTTTTTATTAATACCAGATATAAGGGCTGCTTGTAATTACATGGATGTTGTGTTTGTTTGGATGATGACTTATTGAATGATAAGACTCTGATTCATTCAGGTAATAAAAGAAGGTTGTTGTTATCTCTTTGATGTTGATATGGCTATGTGATGACGAGGCATTGAATTAGGGATCGTCTTCCTCATGATTTTGTTATGTTACTTTTGTCCTAATACTGCTCATTGTTCCCTTCTTCTCATGTATGCCTTCGCCCTTTCCTCTCCCTGCTTCTTGTTCCCTTAACGTCCATTATAGATTGGTTTCTCTCACTGATTAGCATTGGAGCAGAAAAGTGTGCATAATTTGACTACTGCCCATTAAACTTCATATCTACAATATCAAGATTAATACCTTCATTCCGACTCTCTGAACTCCAAGCAGTAATGTTGCCAGGATTGTCGCATAGTTTTTCTTATGTCTGATTTCCGATCTCAATGAATGCAACAATAGAGGAAGTGAAAATAATTAATTGCATTCTTCATTGCGAGAAAAAGCAAAAGTTAAACAGCAAACAAGCATTTCCTATGGTACAAGCTATATCATAACTAAGAAAAACATAAGATCTTGTAAAGGGATGAAACACTTGAAGACTACGTACAAAGGATAAACTTGAGCTTTGAAATGGATGTATATAATGTCTCCGATCGAAGTGCTAGATGATGAAGCTGTTGCTGCTAAGCGTGCGAGGGAAGAGCAAATACTTGCTCAGAGAAGACTTGGTCGATTAAGTAAAGAAGAATCTCAAGTTAGAGATTTACTATAGCGTTGATCGATCACTTGGAGAATCTCAAGAAGAATCTCAAGTTTGTGATGTGCGAGGGATTGAGGAGAATAAAGACTTTTATTTAAATATTTTAAAATAAAATTAATTTACATACAAGGTTCACTCCTTTTAAATTTCATATATAACACAACCTTTTCACTGGTTAGAGATGGAATCGATTCTAATATTTTCACTTTCATTGGAGCAAAAGGATGCAACTTCGATATTCTCAAATCGCAATAATCAGTATCAGTCTAATTAATTAATCAAGCAAATCAATTGCCCAATTTTCAAATTATTATTTAAATACTTATTTCATATTTTTAATCTGATCTATTTGAACTGAAGCTGTTGAAATGAACCGATTCTAATTAGAAAATTTCATACTCGAAAAATTTATTTCATTGTAACTTATTCAATGTCATCGCAACGTTATCATTATTCTTCAACTACAATAATAATGAGACTGAAGGGCCTTCAGCTTCTCCTCTCGATCCAACCAGTCTCCACCCCGCTTCCATCTCAGGTCATCACATCAATGAAGGAACCGTGAAGTCTGCGGACAGAAAATTCAAAACTCAAACGTCGATTAATTAAAATTAAACCGAGAAAGATATCGATCATCATTGAGTTGCATGATTTCCTACCTCCGCACTTGGTTCCTTTGCGCACCGTCTTCCCGCACTTCCTGGCGACGAAGACCGCCTTCTCCAAGCTGATCCTCTTTTCGATACCCGGCGGGAGATTATCGCACAGGCACGGCAAGTCGACCTTCTTGATTTCGGCGCAGCACGCTGCGGAGGGGTTCACCTTGGGGCCCGGGATCCTAACGTACTTCATGCAGTCTGCGAGGAGGTCGCCAAGGTCTGCTCCGCAGAACTGGGCGCTCGCAGGCGAGGCGGCCGAGAGTAGTAAAGCGGCGACGATGGCTATCGCACAGACGAAGAAGGGAGCCCTGTGGTGCGCCATGATGAAAATTTGAAAACTTGTATCGTCTCCAATTGTCTCGAGTGATGAAACTCTCGGGAGTTTTGTGCACTATATTTATATGCATGCTGTGGCAGAAGAAGAAGAATTCGCCGAGAATATTCGCATTAAGTACGTGAGATTTGGATTCCATGCATAACTGCAGTTTCCATTTGATGGATTACCATAATAACCATAAGGATTAAAGGACAGCATCAATTTTTCTTCCATTTTATAAATATTTGTTTCCATTTTAATATTTCCCATATTTATAGCCGAGCAATGAAAAAAATTTTAGGAGAAGTTCAAGTCAACCTTTTCACTTTTTATTTTTGTAGGTCTCATTATTTTATGTGACTTTTCTTTGAATTTTTTTTTCTTAAATATATATGTGCCCGTTGGGAATTAAGTTGGGCCATTGGGCTTCAAGCTGTCAGACCAACCGTGGCTGGGTGGAAAATTCATCATTTTGTTAGCCAGGTCATGACGAGACGGTTGGACTTGTCAAAAATTCATCACCTGGCTGATCAATTTGACCTATCATTAAATGATAGTCCACAAGTCGATCAAAAAATAAAAAGAAATATAAAAAAATTGAAGCTTTTAAATTTAAATTGCACCTTTGAATTTTCCACCTCAATTTAAATTTTTTCCGTAGGTCCATACAAATCTATTACGGGCCGATCCATCAGGACCGCCAACTCGCAATCTATTTAAGTCCACTTTTTAAATTAATTTATAAAATTTAAATTCAACCGCTTTTGAATTATTTGGTGGGATTCTCGATGGACTAACTCAAATGGACGGTCATAATTAGGGCAGTAAATGGGCTGAGTTAAATCGAGTTTTGGGTTATTCAAGATTATTTGATAAGATAATTGGGTAGAGTCGATATGAGCTTAAATGAATCAAAATTTTGAAATGATTATTTAATCTTAACTTGATTTATTTTTTTATGAGTTTGAACTTATTTGAAGCTTGACTTGTTTAGATGTTATTGAGCTCTCAATTCAAGCTTGGTTCAAACTTGGCTTGAGCTTAGTTCAAACTTGACTTGTTTAGATGTTATCGAGCTCTGATCAATTCAAGCTTGTTTGATTGTTTGATTAGTTATTGAACTTGATAATTTAAACTTATTTGTTTATTTTTTTTATTTTATTATTTATTTAGCATATTAAAAAGAATTTTATTAATGAATATGATTTATGAACATTGTTTACAAACGTTGTTCACGAACGTTAACGAGCTGAACAGATATGTGTTCAAAGCTTATTTATTTAGTTTAACGAGCTGTTCAAATTTGTTTATTTAATTAATTTTATGTACATTGAACGAGCATAAACACGTTCTTATCAAATCGAGCATCAAACTTATTCATAAATACTTGATTCATTTATGGCCATAGTTCTGATTGTGCTCTACCTATAGAATATCAGAAGAATTACGCAATTTACGGTTTCACGCGTCCAGAAAATTGAAACCTTTTTAATAAGCCAACTCAAATGAAATAGGTAAAATATATATATATATATATATATATATATATATATATATATATATATATATATATATATATATATATATATATATATATATATAATATCAAAGAAATAAGCCAATAACTAAAAGGACTCGATCCTAACAAAAAGATAATAAATTAAATCAAATTTAACTTATGTCAAAATTACACTCTCCTTCTAAACAAGAGAATTATCAATTTTAATATTACTTTAAATTGACGGGAAAACTATAGAGATCAAATTAATTCTTTCGGCTTGATATTCGTAGACAATTTTTCAAAACTTTCAATCATTCAATATAATTATCAGAAAAAAAACATATCGTGTTACAAACGATAAATAAATATTATTAATATTATAATTAATCAAATTGAAATCAAAGTAGTTTTTTATTTTGATTAAATGGAATCAAATTGAATGTGTTTCTAGCTTTCTATTTAATAGAAAAATCCATTTTTCCATTTTGAATGACAAGAATATTTTTTATTTAATGATGGGATGAAGTCATTTTTAAACAAATAAATAAATATGCAATCACATTAAGAAATATATATTTTACCGTTTAAGGTTTAACGATGTTTATTTGAGCCAGTTTAAATTCAATTAAAATGTACCAAATAAATTTTTTATTAAAGCAACAAACACCTAAAAACTGAATATCTTTTAGATAAAAAATAAAAACTGCAACTATATATACGACACACTATATTTGTTTATTTTATAACAAGCTACTTTTGGACTTTTTTAACTTTATTTTTTTTATAAAATAAAATTATTAAGAATTGAATAAAAATTAAAAATTTATTATATAAAAGTATTTTATTTTTTTCAAAAACTAAAACAAGGTTTAAAAAGAAAACAAAAGGCGCATCATGCTTAACCTTTATTAAATAATGCTTGTCACAGTTGTTCATAATTTAGACAATTGAGTCTATTATCTACACGATACAAATGATGATGTAAGATTCAAACCGCCATGAGGACCGAAGCTCCCGCTCTTCTTTTTTTTTTCTCATTCATATTTTTAAAATTAATCCTTTCGAAAATAATTTTATTTTAACATAGTTCGACAGGTAGCACTGGCTCAAGCCTACGACAGAAATATAATTAAACTTTGAAGGCGAATAACGAAAATTTTTCCAAATCATCAGAGAGAAAGAGAGAGACCTCCTTTTACGATGCAAAAGGAAACAAAGGGAAGATGAACTTTGGCCATTAAAAAATTAAGATAATAAAAATTAATTTGGGATTAATTAAAATTTAGATTTAATCATCAGAATTAATTAGGTTTAAATTAAATTAAATTAATTTTAATCAATTTAAGAAGTGCTATTTTTAAAGAGGGAAGGAATAGGGGAAAAAAAATTAAAAAGGAATATATTTGGGATAAAGGAATAAAAATATAAAAAAAATTAAGGGAAGAAAGAATTAATTATTAAAAAAAATTAACAGTTAAAAAAAACTATCCACTTGGAAAGTTGACAGAGGAGACTTGTCTCTTGGAAAGTGCTGCGATCCCGAGTGAGAAGTTTGCAACTTGCTCCTAGCCACAATATGAATGAACGTGTCGGTAGTATCCGGCCAAGATCTTCAAATCACCTTCCAATAGGACACACTCCTATCCTTTGTTCTCTAGCAATCAGATGCCTTTGCAATGTCGAAGAATACTATTTGCTCTAGCTTGTGAGGAGTTCAGCTATTGATATATATTGAGCCCTGTCATGCCAACTATCCTGTCCTAAGTCGTAAATCACAACTATCTACTTAATCAACGAAGAAGCTCCCTTTTAATATTGTCATCCCCACACCAATTGTCTTCTGAGATAGATATCATGTGTCCATAAAAAGTCCTTAGCATATGTATTCTATAAAGTTTTTGCGAGAATGACTTCTGATATCTTTGAAATTCATCTCTCCTTCTGCCTTTGGAGAGCACATGTGACTCCAAGAAAATTCATAATTAGCTATCTAAATTTCGGTCGCTAATCGAACTTAATGACCACTTTGCGACTGGACTTACCGACCACTTTGCGACCTAAATTTTCTGTCACATTGTTTTGGTCGCCAACCACATTTAGCAATGAAATTTTATTTTCATCATTAATTAACCACGGATTTTTATTTCTGTCTCTAATTAAATTTAGTAATGGCAATTTAAGTTCATCACTAGAGTTAGCAACGAAACTAAAATTTCTATCACTACAAAACTAAAATTTCTGTCGCTAAAGTTAGTGACTTTCTGTGCTCAAAAGTAAACTGCGACACGAAGTTCTATAACCAAGGAAGTTCTAGGAGGATATGCTATGATCAGGGCTTCTAAGCCAATTGTTACTTTTTGGTTTACTTTTATTGTACAAGTTGTGTTTAATTTTATATTCTATTTTGTGCTTGTAATTAAACTATAAGATGATTTTCTCTATCTTTAGAAAACTTTCAGAAAGAAGATTATTAGTCGACTCACGTTGAGTGCATAGACCTTTGATATACTAACCTTAGGGTTAAGAATCAAGTAAAATTTCGAGTATTTCTCTGTTTTATTTTATATTTCGTCGTTACTAACGATTTTAATAGAACAAACGAAAGAATAATAAAATTAAAATATCGAGATTCACTCCTTTTTCTCAATGAGCACCCATCCTACACTTAGTCTATATATATATATATATATACTTCAATATTTCATCAGGAATGAATGATTCTATCTTTTTTATTTATCATATATAATTTATCTTTTATCAAAATCAGTACATTAAAACTTAATGAATATTTTTTAAAACAAAAAATTTAAAAATGCAACTATATCACACAGTTTACTTATTTATTTTCATAATACTCGCTAAATATATTTGTTTATTTTACGACCAGTTTTGGAATTTTTTTTACTTTCCGTTTTTTATAAAATAATTAAGAATTAAATAAAATTAAATATATTTTTTTAATTTATTTCAATTTACAACATTTATTTTTTTCGAAAACTAAAACAAGGTTTAAAAAGAAAAAAAAAAGGCGTATGCTTGCTTAACCTTTATTAAATTGGACTACAACTTCTAGATAAATAATGCTTGTCAAATACTTCTCTTCTATGCCCGGCAAGATTATCCAATAGAAACTCCCTCCCTTTTAAATTTGTTCTTATCCATATTTGTAAAATCTTTTTGAAAATACTATATTGAACCCTATTTTATTTATACTCATTCATGTCTTGAGAAATGATGTCGAAAGCTCATTGTAAATAATAAGACGATGACACTCACTACCAAATACAAACGAGTTCACGAGACTCTGATATATTAGAAAAAATGAAATTACTGACATTAAATTTCTGATATTTAGAATGTCCTAAGTCCATCAGTTAATTTTGACTCAAAAGTAGCTGATGGACTTAGAGAAATATAAATAATTTCAAACAAAGTCTTATATGCTTGGCTCAGACTCCTTATTACACACATGCTGTGAAACACCATCATGATATATTGATTGAACCCAATTTTTTTAAACTTATTCCCACCTTGAGAAATGATGTCGAAGCTCATTGTAAATGGTAAGACGATGATACTCACTATCCGACACCTCAAATGAGTCCATGAGACTCTCCTATGTCAGACAAAGTTAAATTTTTAATTTTCAGAATGCCCTAGATCCATCAGCTGATTTCATCCCAACAGTGGCTGATGGACCTAGACATATCTGATTCACTCCAAATAAAGTCTTATGTGCTTGACTTAGTCTCTTTAATATATTCATGTTGTTGGTGCAGGGAGCACTAGAAGATCGAACATGAGTTTTGATAATGACAAAGAATTCAAAAGTTAAGATGTCTTGTGATCTAACAAGTGTGACTAAACTTGTAAGAAAGTCCTAAGTATTCTTAGGCAAAAGTCCTAGTAGATTTTAGACAGATGGAAAACCCTAGGAGGAGGTAACCCTAGGTTCTAGGAGGTGGTCACCCTACGTTATGGAAAGTCCTAGTTATGGTTAGGCAACGAAATCCTGGTCCGAGGGACTGGGCAAAATCTTAGTAGGTCGAGGACGTCAAGCAAAATCCTAGAGATGAGTACTTTAGGTGAAAATCTTGGGGGTCACGGACACCAGATGAAAGACTGGACAGGTCGGGGATCAGACGTCCAGCGGAAAAGTCATGAAGTCTCGGATGCTGAGCAATAGTCCAGACGATTTGGAGGATCGGTTTGGAAAAAGGTAAACTCTCTTTAGAGGAGTAGGTGAGGACATATTCCCTGAAGAGGGAACAATATGTTGGGGTTGCAAGGTTGCAAACATAGTCCCATATTGAAAACACATGGAAAAGATCATGGGTTTATAAGAGAAAGATATCTCTATTGGCATGAGACCTTTTGGGTAGAGCCCAAGAGCAAAACCATGAGGGCTTAGGCCCAAAGTGGACAATATCATGTCATTGTGGAGATATCTAAATTCTTTTCGATCCTACAATTGGTATCAGAGCCCGGACTGCCAGAAGGTTTAACCACCGACTGTGCACAAGAGCTATGGTCTGATTGAACCATGTGAGTACAATATTGACCTCGAACAAAGAAAGTGGGGGCTCCTATGTTCGGATCAAGAGGACCAGACACCAGGCAAGAAGTCCTAGTTGCGGCTAGGCAAGGAAGTCCTAGTAGGTCGGGTAGACCAAGGGGCAGGAAGACCTGGTGGGTCGAGGATCGGACATGGGAAGCCCATGGTCCTTTGTTTGAGGGGGGGATTGTTGGGGTTGCAAGGTTGCAAACATAGTCCCATATTGAAAACACATGGAAAATATCATGGGTTTATAAGAGAAAGATATCTCTATTGGCATGAGGCCTTTTGGGTAGAGCCCAAGAGCAAAATCATGAGGGCTTAGGCCCAAAGTGGACAATATCATGTCATTGTGGAGATATCTAAATTCTTTTCGATCCTACACAATAGACGTTAAAAATTATCTTTACATGTTATTTGCCTTTTATTCTAATTCTATTTTGTAGGAATACTAACACTTCATAGGTTAGAATTTTGGCTTGTTCGGTCAACCGAACGTGCTGATCGGTTGACCGAACCCTCAAGCAAAAAGATCAGATAAACAACTACTTGATTGGATCGAGTTGATCGTACCAGATAAGCCAGCGAGGATAGTGGGATCGGTCGATCGAATGGCGAGATCAGTCGATCGAACGAAGGCTTTATCCAAAGCGACAACATTTCGACGGGAAGCTGGGCAGATGCAGAAGGTTCGATCGATCGATTAGGGAGGATCGGTTGACCAATCAGTGTCAAGTCAAACCTGATCTTGAGATTAGTGGATCTAGATCAGACTCAACTCGGCTATAAAAGAAGACCAAGACCAAGCACTTAGATAAACATTCAGACATCATTCAGAACTATTTTAGCTCTTGCACGTTGTTCTAGAATGATTCGACAATGCCTAAACACTATTCTGACAATTGATGAACTACTGCTAATTCTATTGTTGTCAGTAACTTGATTTTATTACTATTGTACTTCAAGTTTGTAACCATTATTCAAATTATTAGTGACATCGAAAGCACTCTCACGTACGTGCCTTGGAGTAGGAGTCGTCACATGCTCCGAACCAAGTAAAATCCTTGGTGTCCTTGTTCTGTTTTCTTTACTTTCTACTATGTTATGCTTCGATTGATTTTAAACAAAAAAATGAAAAAAAAAACCATGAGTGCTATTCACCCCCTCTAGCACGTCTCGATCCTACACATGCCTGCAAATACAATTGTAATTGTTGGTATAGGTTACATTGATAATCAAGTTTTGATGTATGATAAATATATTAAAGTTAGATGTGTTGTTTGTTTAAACTCTATATCAAGTGTGTAGGACATGATGGGTCTAGAAGACCAAAACATGAGGCGGAAGTCCAGCTAAGTTGATAGCTGACATGAAGTCCATATTGATTGAGATCTGGCAGGAGGAAGTCCAGCTAGCTTGATAGCTGGCACGAAATCCAAATTGGTTGAATCTGGCAGGCGGAAGTCTAGATTGGTTGAAATCTGGTTGGAAGTTCTAGTGGGTCAAGGGACCTAAAGTCTACAGTTGGTAATTGGAGATAAGCAACTAGATGATAGATCCAGTGAGGGTGTGTTCTTGGTTGAGGGAACTATAAGCGTTAGTCCAACTTAGGTCCATTTGGGAATCCTAAGCTGAGACATTGACTAGATCTTGATCTTGGGGAGACATGATCTAATTAATACTACTATCCTGCTGTATTATGCTAACTTTATTTTGTAGGATAAACTTATTTTTTGTTACATGGACTAACCCTTTTTTGCAGGGAAGAAAGTGCTGAAAAAGGGTGTCTGGGCGCCCAGAAGGGATCCAGGTGCCCAGACCAACTTCACCCGGGCGGCTGCCAGGCACCCCGCCAGTCCGGCTACCAGGCACCCGGCCAGTCTGGCTGCCAGGCACCCGGCCAGTCCGGCTGCCAGGCACCCGGCCAGTCCGGGTGCCCAGAGCTGGTCCAAGAACTTGGACTAGAAAAAATATCCAGAAGCTGAGTTACGGTGTGATGACTGGCTAAACCCATGCCAACGGTCCGGACACCTGGAGGTGGATAAACTTTGTGAATAAAGTTTCAACCAGAAATCACCACGTCAACAATAGTCTAGGTGCCCAGAGGAGTTCCAAGCGTCTGGAATGGGCCTATATAAAGGACTTTGACTAGCAGCTTCAGGATATCAATTGCTACAACTTTCATACTCACACACTGCTTTAAAAAGGTCTCCGGGATACTTAAAAGCTGCACCGAAAACCCGCGCTCAAGCTTTCAAAGTTGTATTATCGGTATAATTTAATTGCTACAATTGTACTTAAATTTTGTAATTTCTTTGTGATTATAATGATTACCCAACGAAAGTACTCAGCGAGTGCGAGCCTTCAAGTAGGAGTCGTCGAAGACTCTAAACTAAGTAAAACCACCTGTGTTAGCGTTCGTTTTTCGTCTCTGTTTTTTTCCGCTGCGTACTATGGATTTCCAAAAAAGAGAACAATGCTATTCACCCTCCCTCTAGTGTATTTATGGTCCTATAACAATATACTATATTGAACCCAGTTTTTTTCACTTGTTCCTAGCATATGAGAAATGATGTTGGATCCTTATTGTAAATGGTAAGACGATGATACTCACTATCTGACATAGGGGTGCAAATGAATCGAGCCGGCTTGCGAGCTTTTCAAGTTGGCTCGAAAAATATTTGATTCGTACGCGAATTTGAGCCAAACTCAAACATGTTCGAACTTTTTTTTTAGCCGAACTCGAGCCCAAATTATATTTTTTTGATAGTTCGTGAGCCACTCGCGAGCCTTAATATTTTATTAATATAAGTTAAATATATATTAAATAAATAAATTTCAAGCCTTTTGAGTATTTATTTTCGAGCAATAATTCGAATAGTTCGCGAATATGTTCAAATCATTCAAGCCGAACTCAAACCCCAGCTCTAATTCGAACCAAACTCGAATAAAAAATTTTGAATTTTTTGAGTTTCGAATCAAGCTCGAACTCGAATATACCTATTTCGAGCCGAATTCGAGGCTTAGAATTTTATATATATTCGGCTCGATTCAATTTATTTACACCCCTAATCTGACACAACAAATGAGTTCATGATACTCTTATATGTCGGACAAAATTAAATTTTTGATTTTTAAAATACCCTGGGTCATTCAGCTCGTTTCATCTCAAAAGTGATTTATGGATCTAGAGATGTCCAAATCACTTCAAACAAACTCCTATCGTGATACACTATATTAAGAGCAACGATTTTTTCAAATAAATTCAAATATGATAAATGGTGTCCAAAGTATATTATAATGGTCACGACAATTATAATCATTGACAGACACCACAAATGAGTTCCTTGGACTTCGAATTTTTTTGAAGATATCAAATTTTATTTTTGAATAGCGAAGTCCCGTCAGCCAATTTCATAATATTTTCACTTTCATTGGTTAGAGATGGAATCGATTATAATATTTTCACTTTCATTGGAGCAAAAGGATGCAACTTCGATATTCTCAAATCGCAATAATCAGTATTAGTCTAATTAATTAATCAAGCAAATCAATTGCCCAATTTTCTAATTATTATTTAAATACTTATTTCATATTTTTAATCTGATCTATTTGAACTGAAGCTGTTGAAATGAACCGATCCTAATTAGAAAATTTCATACTCGAAAAATTTATTTCATTGTAACTTATTCAATGTCATCGCAACGTTATCATTATTCTTCAACTACAATAATAATGAGACTGAAGGGCCTTCAGCTTCTCCTCTCGATCCAACCAGTCTCCACCCCGCTTCCATCTCAGGTCATCACATCAATGGAACCGTGAAGTCTGCGGACAGAAAATTCAAAACTCAAACGTCGATTAATTAAAATTAAACCAAGAAAGATATCGATCATCATTGAGTTGCATGATTTCCTACCTCCGCACTTGGTTCCTTTGCGCACCGTCTTCCCGCACTTCCTGGCGACGAAGACCGCCTTCTCCAAGCTGATCCTCTTTTCGATACCCGGCGGGAGATTATCGCACAGGCACGGCAAGTCGACCTTCTTGATTTCGGCGCAGCACGCTGCGGAGGGGTTCACCTTGGGGCCCGGGATCCTAACGTACTTCATGCAGTCGGCGAGGAGGTCGCCGAGGTCTGCTCCGCAGAACTGGGCGCTCGCAGGCGAGGCGGCCGAGAGTAGTAAAGCGGCGACGATGGCTATCGCACAGACGAAGAAGGGAGCCTTGTGGTGCGCCATGATGAAAATTTGAAAAGTTGTATCGTCTCCAATTGTCTCGAGTGATGAAACTCTCAGGAGTTTTGTGCACTATATTTATATGCATGCTGTGGCAGAAGAAGAAGAATTCGCCGAGAATATTCGCATTAAGTGCGTGAGATTTGGATTCCATGAATAACTGCAGTTTCCATTTGATGGATTACCATAATAATCATAAGGATTAAAGGACAGCATCAATTTTTCTTCCATTTTATAAATATTTGTTTCCATTTTAATATTTCCCATATTTATAGCCTTCGGTGCCCGTTGGAAATTAAGTTGGGCCATTGGGCTTCAAGCTGTCAGACCAACCGTGGCTGGGTGGAAAATTCATCATTTTGTTAGTCAGGTCATGACGAGACGGTTTGGCTTGTCAAAAATTCATCACCTGGCTGACCAATTTGACCTATCATTAAATGATACTCCACAAGTCGATCAAAAAATAAAAAGAAATATATAAAAATTGAAGCTTTTAAATTTAAATTGCACCTTTGAATTTTCCACTTCAATTTAATTTTTTTCCGTAGGTCCATCCAAATCTATTAACGGGCCAATCCATTTGGACCGCCAACTCACAACCTATTTAAGTCCGCTTTTAAATTAGTTTATAAAATTTAAATTCAACCGCTTTTGAATTATTTGGTGGGATTCTCGATGGACTAACTCAAATGGATGTTAATCACGGTAAACGAGCCGAGTCGAATTGAGATTTGGGATATTCAAATTTATTTTATAAGATAATTGAGCTGAGTCAAGTCGAGTTTAAAATGAACTAAACTTTTAGAATGATTATTGAAGGTTGGTTTGGTTTATTTTTTTAGGAGCTTGAGTTTGTTTAGATGTTATCGAGTTCTCAATTTAAATGTAAATCCGCTACATTAATGACCCCCTAGTGTCGGCCCCACAGATATGGAGGGAGATATATGCAAGTACACAGGCGTTAGGCGCATGGTGGGGTAAACACCAGGTCATTAGTTCTTGAGAATCGACCCCTGACTATTACGTCAGAGATGTCATGCACCCACTGTCTGTGCTACGCCCTGGGGGCTCGAGCTCTCAATTCAAACTTGGCTCGAGCTTGGTTCGAGCTTGGTTCAAGTTTGGTTTATTTAGATGTTATCAAGCTCTCAATTCAAACTTGTTTGATTGTTTGAAAACTTTAGTTGTTTGATTGATATTGAGCTTGATAATTTAAACTTATTTATTTATTTTATTTTATTTTATTATTTATTTAACTTATTGAAAAGAATTTAATTAATGAATATGGTTCATGAACATTATTCACGAACGTTGTTTACGAACGTTATTTATGAATATTGTTCACGAACGTTGTTTACGAACGTTATTTACGAATATTGTTCACGAACGTTGTTTATGAACGTTGACGAGCTAAACACAATGTGTTTGATCCCGAGCCAGGGAAGGGATCCCGGCGATGGTCCTCCGACGCTCAAGTCAGTCTCCGGTGAAGTAAGATGCAAGGTAAACTGTAGCGCAACTGTAGAGATCGTGAGAAAAGCATACCTCCGTCGATGTCTGGACCTCCTTTATATAGAGCTCCTGTAGCGTGTGTGCACGCTTCTTAAAGCGAGCACACAATCCCAAGCTTTCCTTGAAGAAACATGTCAGTAAAGTATCCCTGACACAGTACCTTAACGGGCCGAGCATATCTCTGAAATGATAGTGGAAGCTTCCGTCGTACGATCTTCTGCCTGACCATGCTGTCCGTCGACAGCACTAACTCCCAAAAGGATGTTGAAGGATATCCCGCGGTGTATGTTGCTCAGCCAAACGGGATGGCTGCTCGGCTGAGAGTTCCCTGGCCTAATGTCGTCCGTTGCTGGGCCGAGCGGGATGGCCGCTCGGCTTGAATCTTCGTTGTCTGGCTGATGAATCTACTACTTTGTCGAGCGGGGTAGTCGCTTGACCGATACTTTCACTATCTGGTTGCTATGCGCTCATCTTGGCTGAGCGGGATAGACGCTCGGATGTATTATCGTTGTTCATGCGTGGTCTGTTGGGCTATGACTCTACTCTGCTGATCTGAGTATTGATGTAAGGCCAAGTGGGGTAGCCACTCGGCTTGCTTATGCAAACACTTGACATTCATTCCTGTCTTGTGATGTACGTAGGTTATATACACTTTTATGCATGTCTTGACGCATATTTACCTGTATTTATGATACAATACCAAACATATTCAATTTACTTATCAAAAATTCCTAATAATAAAAATCCTTCATCTCCTGGTCTACATGCCTCCATATAATGTCAGAAGCGAAGACTCACTTTTTAAATTTTCATATTATGAATGTCGACACCCGATGGCCATCCAGAGTAAAACTACATGAAATAATATTTATGTATGAGAAATATGTTAACTAACATGATGATATATGTAAAAAATAAGATGAAACCATAACTTATTTGATGAACAATAATACTAATATTTAATCATTATTACAATCTAAATCATGAACATTAACAATTTCTAATTAATTCCTCATCGCTAGACTCTATTAGTTCAATAAGTTACTCACTTTTGGTCATCTCTGTCACGCCCCAGGTAGTCCCTGTCCGAAGAAATTTCGGCAGCATCTCCCCTGTACAGGTGACAATATGAATATCAGTATACATATATCTATACCTCGGCCACACTCGGCCAGAACAATACACACAAATAGTAAACAATCCACGCAGTTATATTCAACATTTCTGCACAGATATAATATGAACAATCCACGCAGTTATATAACGAAAAGATGATATAGAAATCAACGAAGATATACGTATACATCCTACTCCACTACAACGAAGAAACGAAATCCACGAAGTAATGAAATATTCGCAGCGGAAAAACAAAAGTAGCAAACCCGAATGTACGATATAAAGTCCACAATACAAAACCCACATCACAAGTATATAAGATGCAAAAACAAAACAGATCCCGACAACAGGCAAATCCTCGCGATAAAGGGGCTAGCGACTGGAATCTCTCCTGACGGCCTCAACCTGAAAAATAGTAACAACGGGGTGAGTTCAAAGAACTCAGCAGGTAATCCAATAGATATGTACAGCAACATATAACTACCAGTAATATCCTAAGGTACAGTCTCCTAAATCATAGAACCTACAGTACAGTCTCCTAACAATATAACAGGTATGCATAGCTGAATAAACTGTAATGAGTAACCAGAAGCATGTAATACAGTTTACAGCAAGAATAATAAGAAATGCATAACTGAAATAAACTGTACTCACCTGCGAGGCTTGGGCGAATGACTGTGGACATACACAGATAAAGATAGTCAGAACAAATACGCATGTATCCTGTATGCATGTCAATCATATGCAGTCACCCAAGTGCATCATCCAATATGCAACAATCACAATAAATGCAATCTGTGCATATGATGCAATATGACATGGTCACCACTATCTCACACACAATGGTGAGACCGCGTGGGTAGGGCTGTGACACCGTGCACTCTGCCGTCACTACCCCTGAAGAGTGACCGAGTGGACGGGATGCTGTCGGAGTACACCTATCCTCCTACCTCAAACATAGTGAGGGAGCGCAATGCTCTCAACTCCCGGTACGCGATGACGGGGAGGGATCCCGGCTGCAACCACGCTGTATCGTGCTACCCATGAGCACCCCGGCGGTGCACCACCGAGTAACCTGCCATACACACCCTGAGTGCTGTGCCACTACCCATGCAGTAGACACGTTGTGTGCAGGCCCTCATGTAGCCGGCCGACGAGCTCAACAATAATGGAGTCATCCATCGCCCAACATGCAATCATGCGGTATGGTGCATGCTGCTACAAAATGTCATACCTGAACGTATCCTCTTCCATATACGTAGGTGCCAAAAAGGTAAACGCAGATATATAACAGAGATATAAACAACATGAATCCAACAATATATAACAAGTATCTCCAACATCTAATCATGGGTAGATAAGCACTATAAGTAATCATAACCACGAACACAAATACACATGGTAAGAGATAAAAGTAAACCAGACTAATGTAAAGCATCTAACAGTAGAAGCATGTGATAGGTATCAACTAAGTTAAGATCAGGGAAGAAATAAATCTACCATCTATCACTAGTAACTATATATAAACTATACATATCATAAGACAGTATCAAAAGATAAGTCAAAGGGTACCCGCCTTAAATAGAAGGTACAATCATGCCAAATCCAACGTCGAGACGCCTATCTCGAATCAGAGTCCTGTGTCAAACAATATATATATTTTTTATTTAGCTAAATCCAAATGAATAGCTAAATAAAATCTCCAAAACTAAATTAGGGCAAAACCCTAATCACCATTTAGATTAGAAATCTAAACTTAGATTAAATCCAATAGTTGACTAGGGTTAATTGTCTTAACCCTAATCATTCCATTAGTTTAATCTAAGCAACCAAATCTAATCACAATCAACCACTACTTACAACCTCTAGTAATCATGTAATCCAAATCATACCTAAATCTACACATAACCAACTAAATATAACCCTAATTCGTATCATTAAAACAAGGTAACAATTGACCTCCAAAAACTTACCCAAATCCAAGGTGATCACCAGTAGATCACCACCCAAGATGTTGCTGTCAGTTAGGGTAGTTGCTGTTGGAACCCAAGAAAGTTCACAGCACTCAACCTTGCTGAAATCTTGAGCACACCTCACTGATCAGAACTTATTGACTGCTGGAATTCTTCTCCACTTCAACTGAGACCTCAATCACAGTGAAGAGAGAAAGTCCAAGTACTGATCAAGGGATTTACAACAAACAATTGAATCTGACATCAAGATCACAACAAAGAAAAGAGAGTAAGAATCAACAATGCATTACCTCGATCGGTTGCCTCCAGAAAGTGTCACCTAATCCAATCCATAATGCAATGTATTGATTCTACTGACCCTCAACTAACCAGCGTCTGCCAAGACCTAGCTCCGGCAGAGGAATCCAAGATCCACTCAAACGATCCACGACCTGACCTAGGATCGCCGACGATCAAAGAGGAAAAGCAAGAATCGAGGATGAAACTCGAAGCTAGGGCACAAATCAGAGAACAGAAAAGCGAGAGGATTGATTGCTTACCCTTGAAGCCCTAATTGTCCCCTCACGCCGGTGATCGGCGATGACATGGCTCAATCCAACGGCGCTGTCCGATATGGCTAGAGAAGACACGGATCGCTCCGGGAATGACTCGTGGAGAAGGAATGAAGGGCCGATACGCTGGGGACAACACAGATCAGGCACCTGTCGTGCCCTAGCTGCCTCGCCGTCGACACTCGGCCGCCGAGTCCACCGAACAAATCTCCCCTCAGTCGAAGACAGCACGGCTCCGCTGGTTTTCGTCGTGTTCCAGCAAGCTCCGGTGGCTTCCTCCTCGGGCGATGTCGACGATCGACGAAGGTCCCTCGGCTTGGCTTCGATTCGTCCGCGAGACAAAGAGAGGGAACAGAGGAAGGGAAGAAATGCCGGGGAAGAGGAGAAGCTTGGGTTCGGCGATAGGTTTAGGGAAAAAGAAATAAAAGAAAAGGAATTATATAAATAACACATTTCCTCACTTAAATGAGTATCCCAAATAGGCCTTATCTGTACCCGGAATTAATCCCCTCAAAACTCGTCGAACGAGCTCCGAAAAATTCCGGAAAAATATTATAAGCCTATTTCTGAAATAACCCTATTTATTTAAATTTTTCCGAGATCTCACATCCTCCCCTACTAATAAAAATTTGATCCCCAAATTTCGCTACAACCAACAGCAAACACTAGAATATAACCAAACGATATAAATACTGAAAGGAACTCTAACCCACATACCTCAAGTAAAAAGATGAGGGTATCGAGCTCGGATCGTATCCTCGAGCTCCCATGTAGCCTCCTCGTTAGAATGATGCTGCCATCCGACTTTAACCAGTCGGACAGTCTTGTTCCGCAGCTGACGCTCTCTATGGTCCAGAATCCGCACCGGAACCTCCTCGTAAGTAACATCAGGCTGAATAGGAACAGATATATCTGACAGAACATGTGCCGGATCGGATACGTATCTCCTCAGCATAGATACGTGGAATACATCGTGAATGCCAGCTAGAGATGGTGGTAGCGCTAGACGGTAAGCTACTGCTCCAATTCTCTCCAAGATCTGGAATGGTCCAATATATCGTGGAGCTAGCTTACCTCGAAGACCAAATCTCTTCACCCCTTTCGTGGGTGAAACTCTCAGAAATACATGATCACCAATAGAGAACTTCAGGGGTCTCCGTCTCTGATCAGCATAACTCTTCTGACGGTCCTGAGCCTCAGACATCCTCCGCCTAATAGTACGAACCAACTCTGCCTCCTGCTGAGCTCTCTGAGGTCCTAACAGCTGAGCCTCACCAACCTCCTCCCAGAGGGTGGGTGTCCGACAAGGTCTACCATACAACGCCTCAAACGGTGCCATCTGGATAGCCGAATGATAGCTGTTGTTGTAGGCGAACTCCACTAATGGCAGGTGGTCCTCCCAACTGCCTCCGAAATCCATAACGCAAGACCTCAGTAAATCCTCCAAAGTCTGAATGGTCCGCTCTGACTGCCCATCTGTCTGCGGATGGAATGCCGTACTGAAACGAAGCTGTGAGCCTAAGGCCTGCTGCAGACTCTGCTAGAATCGGGACGTGAACCGTGGGTCTCTATCTGATATGATGCTCAAAGGAACACCATGTAATCTAATAATCTCACGACAGTATAACTCTGCTAATCGATCCAGAGAATCAGTCTTCCGGATCGCTAAAAAGTGTGCGGATTTGGTTAATCGATCAACGATTACCCAAATCACATCATGGCCTCGTCGAGTCCTAGGCAGTCCTACCACAAAATCCATAGTAATATGCTCCCACTTTCACTCTGGAATAGGGATCCTCTGAAGTAAACCAGCAGGTCTCTGGTGCTCAGCCTTCACCTGCTGACAGATAAGACATCTAGCTACAAACTCCGCGATGTCCTTCTTCATACCGTTCCACCAATAGGAACGCCTCAAATCCTGATACATACGGGTCCCGCCTGGGTGGATAACAAATCTAGAGCGATGAGCCTCCTGAAGTAACTCCTCCATGACCGAGTGAGACTGAGGTACACATAATCTGCCTCGGAAATAAACAATACCCTCGTCATCTCGTGTAAACTCGGTCTGCTGTCCGGAAGCTATCTGGCTGCTAATGAACTATAAATGCTGATCTCCGGCCTGGGCCTCTCGAATCCTCATCTTGATCGATGACTGAGCAACCATGGTAACAAGAATACCCT
This sequence comes from Zingiber officinale, assembly GCF_018446385.1. Lineage (NCBI taxonomy): Eukaryota > Viridiplantae > Streptophyta > Magnoliopsida > Zingiberales > Zingiberaceae > Zingiber > Zingiber officinale. Next base: position 27,232,930 of record NC_056004.1, read on the forward strand.
GCTCCGTCCGTCCCTGTTCCTCAAGGCCCAACTCGGAGAATCCCTGAATCAAGTCCGTGACTAACACTCGGTGACAAGCTAAAGTCCCTCTGGACTTTCTGCTAAGTGCATCAGCAACCACATTAGCTTTACCCGGATGGTAGCTAATAGTACAATCATAATCCTTCAGGAACTCCATCCATCTCCTCTATCGCAGATTGAGTTCCTTCTGTGTGAAAATATATTTGAGACTCTTATGATCAGTAAGAATCTCAAAAGTAATACCATAAAGATGATGTCGCCAAATCTTCAAAGCAAAGATAATAGCGGCTAGCTCTAAATCATGTACTGGGTAGTTCTTCTCATGTTCCTTCAACTGACGAGAAGCATAAGAGACTACCCTACCATGCTGCATCAATACAGCGCCCAAGCCCTGAAGAGATGCGTCTATGTAAAGTACGAATCCGTCATCACCAGAAGGTAAAACCAAGACTGGTGCTGATACTAATCTCCGCTTCAGCTCCTGGAAGCTGGTCTCACAAGTCTCTGGCCACGTGAACTTCACGCCTTTCTTGGTCAGACGTGTCAACAAAATAGCAATGCTGGAGAAACCCTCAACGAATCGTCGGTAATATACAGCCAGTCCCAAGAAACTGCGGATCTCCTGGACTGACTTCGGCTGCTCCTAGCTAGTGATAGCCTCGATCTTCTGAGGATCTACTGAGATACCTCGGCTGGACACCACGTGTCCCAGAAAACCAACTGAGGATAGCCAAAATGCACACTTGCTGAACTTCGCATACAGATGATGTCGTCGTAGAGTCTCCAAGACTATGCGAAGATGCTGTGCATGTTCCTCCTCGGAACGCGAATAGATCAATATGTCATCGATAAACACAATAACGAACTGATCTTGATACTCCAAAAAGATACGGTTCATCAGATCTATAAATACTGCTGGAGCATTGGTAAGCCCAAACGGCATCACCAAAAACTCGTAATGTCCGTATCTAGTGCGAAATGTTGTCTTCTGAATATCAGAATCTTTGACTCTCAGCCGATGATATCCAGACCGCAGATCAATCTTAGAATACACTGATGTATCTCTAAGCTGATCAAATAAATCCTCAATCCGTGGCAAGGGGTACTTATTTCTGATAGTCACTGCATTCAGCTGCTTATAATTGATGCACAACCTCAGAGTACCATCCTTCTTCTTGACGAATAGTACAGGAGAATCCTAAGGCGAAATACCGTGGAGTTCTCCACAAGGACACCAGAATGCTCCTGACCATGCATGCCATATGCAGCTACTGCAGGAGGAGCTGTCCTCTGCTGACGATGCGAAGATTGGGCTTGCGGCCCGCCTCGTTGAGTCCCGGACTGACCAAACTATCCTCCCGGAACAGAAATCCCAGAAGCTACATGCTGAGCCTTCAGCGAACAGTCTCGGCTCACGTGCTTAGGCAGTTTACAATAATAGCAAACTGACTGCCCAGGGTGCATGCAGAGGTGATGTGATCTTGAGATCCGCATCAGGTGCAGTAAGAGTCACCGGTGGACTATTTCCGGTTCTGCTGAGCAGACGGGTAACGTCTTGATTGTCCTAACTTCTGGTGTCAGCCAGATGACCCAGAAGTACCCTGACCCATCTGAGTACGACTGCTCTGCTGCTGTCCTGTAGTCTGTGACTGCTGGATCTGTCCGGAAGTCCGATTAGTCAACTTTCTCTTCTTGTCTACATTCACTCTCTAATGAGCAGACTCAATCATCATAAGAGCTCTATCCAGTGCCTCTGTGTATGATGAACTACCAAAATTGGCAATCTTCACCTGAAGATGCTTGTCCAGTCCCTGGACAAACTGAAGCATATGAGATCTATCCTCGGTAACCAACTCAGGACAGAATCTAGCCAACCAATTAAATTCGGCTTTATACTCCATCACTGAACGGTTATTCTGCCGAAGACTCAGGAAATTCCGTCGACGTGTCATCTGATACGCCCGTGAAAATACTGACTCTCAAATGCTTCCCTAAATCTTGCCCAGGTAATATGCTGCTCGCTTATAATCGAGCACTGCGTGTCCCACCAGATCTTTGCCTCATCTCGTACCTCAAGTACGCAGTAGTAAGCCCGACTGGAGGGAGTGTCGGGTATACTGAAGGTGATACCCCTAGTGGTATAGTTGAGGTATGTACCTCTGAAGTCGGAATCGTCGGGATCTTATAATCCGACGTGCCTATAATATCCTGACGAGTCTGTCCCTAACGGACAAGCTCGACCCTAGCAGATCTCTCTGAAGACTCTGTCTCCGGAGCATCTATCGGCCTCTTACGTGGATGACCACGTCTCGGTACCGGAACACGTGTATGTGCCATATCTGTAAACAAAATGTTACCCAGATATCACTACAGGTATAAAAACTATAAAGTTACCTAATTTACCTATTTGCCGTCTAGAGATATCCTGTCGCTGCTTAGCCCCAAATAGAACCTCGTCAAAATACCTCAGAATTTCGAAACGAGAAAATCGACAGAATCCGTACAAATCCAAAATACCGAGAAATGCTCACGAAAGTAAGCATCGTAAATCCGAAACCCGATAAGTAGGTATCGCAAAACTTTACACTGATACCAACTAAATTGGTATTAGATAAAATCCCAAAAATCCAGATACACTAACCAACTCCAGGACACAAAAATCCAAAATCGGAGCCTAGCTCTGATACCAAATAAATTGGTATCAGATAAACCTCGAAAATCCAAAACAAAGAGAAAGTATCGTGTACCTTGCTCTGATACCAAAAATATTGTCACGCCCCAGGTAGTCCCTGTCCGAAGAAATTTCGGCAGCATCTCCCCTGTACGGGTGACAATATGAATCTCAGTATACATATATCTATACCTCGGCCACACTCGGCCGGAACAATACACACAAATAGTAAACAATCCACGCAGTTATATTCAACATTTCTGCACAGATATAATATGAACAATCCACGCAGTTATATAACGAAAAGATGATATAGAAATCAACGAAGATATACGTATACATCCTACTCCACTACAACGAAGAAACGAAATCCACGAAGTAGTGAAATATTCGCAGCGGAAAAACAAAAGTAGCAAACCCGAATGTACGATATAAAGTCCACAATACAAAACCCACATCACAAGTATATAAGATGCAAAAACAAAACAGATCCCGACAACAGGCAAATCCTCGCGATAAAGGGGCTAGCGACTGAAATCTCTCCTGACGGCCTCAACCTGAAAAAAATAGTAACAACGGGGTGAGTTCAAAGAACTCAGCAGGTAATCCAATAGATATGTACAGCAACATATAACTACCAGTAATATCCTAAGGTACAGTCTCCTAAATCATAGGACCTACAGTACAGTCTCCTAACAATATAACATGTATGCATAGCTGAATAAGCTGTAATGAGTAACCAGAAGCATGTAATACAGTTTACAACAAGAATAATAAGAAATGCATAAATGAAATAAACTGTACTCACCTGCGAGGCTTGGGCGAATGACTGTGGACATACACAGATAAAGATAGTCAGAACAAATACGCATGTATCCTGTATGCATGTCAATCATATGTAGTCACCCAAGTGCATCATCCAATATGCAACAATCACAATAAATGCAATCTGTGCATATGATGCAATATGACATGGTCACCCCGGACGCCAGTCAGTATCTCACACACAATGGTGAGACCACGTGGGTAGGGCTGTGACACCGTGCACTCTGCCGTCACTACCCCTGAAGAGTGACCGAGTGGACAGGATGCTGTCGGAGTACACCTATCCTCCTACCTCAAACATAGTGAGGGAGCGCAATGCTCTCAACTCCCGGTACGCGATGACGGGGAGGGATCCCGGCTGCAACCCCGCTGTATCGTGCTACCCATGAGCACCCCGGCGGTGCACCACCGAGCAACCTGCCATACACACCCTGAGTGCTGTGCCACTACCCATGCAGTAGACACGTTGTGTGCAGGCCCTCATGTAGCCGGCCGGCGAGCTCAACAATAATGGAGTCGTCCATCGCCCAGCATGCAATCATGCGGTATGGTGCATGCGGCTACAGAATGTCATACCTGAACGTATCCTCCTCCATATACGTAGGTGCCAAAAAGGTAAACGCAGATATATAACAGAGATATAAACAACATGAATCCAACAATATATAACAAGTATCTCCAGCATCTAATCATGGGTAGATAAGCACTATAAGTAATCATAACCACGAACACATATACACATGGTAAGAGATAAAAGTAAACCAGACTAATGTAAAGCATCTAACAGTAGAAGCATGTGATAGGTATCAACTAAGCTAAGACCAGGGAAGAAATAAATCTACCATCTATCACTAGTAACTATATATAAACTATACATATCATAAGACAGTATCAAAAGATAAGTCAAAGGGTACCCGCCTCAAATAGAAGGTACAATCACGCCAAATCCAACGTCGAGACGCCTATCTCGAATCAGAGTCCTGTGTCAAACAATATATATATATTTTATTTAGCTAAATCCAAATGAATAGCTAAATAAAATCTCCAAAACTAAATTAGGGCAAAACCCTAATCACCATTTAGATTAGAAATCTAAACTTAGATTAAATCCAATAGTTGACTAGGGTTAATTGTCTTAACCCTAATCATTCCATTAGTTTAATCTAAGCAACCAAATCTAATCACAATCAACCACTACTTACAACCTCTAGTAATCATGTAATCCAAATCATACCTAAATCTACACATAACCAACTAAATATAACCCTAATTCGTATCATTAAAACAAGGTAACAATTGACCTCCAAACACTTACCCAAATCCAAGGTGATCACCAGTAGATCACCACCCAAGATGTTGCTGTCAGTTAGGGTAGTTGCTGTTGGAACCCAAGAAAGTTCACATCACTCAACCTTGCTGAAATCTTGAGTACACCTCACTGATCAGAACCTATTGACTGCTGGAATTCTTCTCCACTTCAACTGAGACCTCAATCACAGTGAAGAAGAGAAAGTCCAAGTACTGATCAAGGGATTTACAGCAAACAATTGAATCTGACATCAAGATCACAACAAAGAAAAGAGAGTAAGAATCAACAATGCATTACCTCGATCGGTTGCCTCCAGAAAGTGTCACCTAATCCAATCCATAATGCAATGTATTGATTCTACTGACCCTCAACTAACCAGCGTCTGCCAAAACCTAGCTCCGGCAGAGGAATCCAAGATCCACTCAAACGATCCACGACCTGACCTAGGATCGCCGATGATCAAAGAGGAAAAGCAAGAATCGAGGGTGAAACTTGAAGCTAGGGCACAAATCAGATAACAGAAAAGCGAGAGGATCGATTGCTTACCCTTGAAGCCCTAATTGTCCCCTCACGCCGGTGATCGGCGATGGCATGGCTCAATCCAACGGCGCTGTCCGATATGGCTAGAGAAGACACGGATCGCTCTGGGAATGACTCGTGGAGAAGGAATGAAGGGCCGATACAATGGGGACAACACAGATCAGGCACCTGTCGTGCCCTAGCCGCCTCGCCGTCGACACTCGGCCGCCGAATCCACCGAACAAATCTCCCCTCAGTCGAAGACAGCACGGCTCCACTGGTTTCCGTCGTGTTCCAGCAAGCTCCGGTGGCTTCCTCCTCGGGCGATGTCGACGATCGACGAAGGTCCCTCGGCTTGGCTTCGATTCGTCCGCGAGACAAAGAGAGGGAACAGAGGAAGGGAAGAAATGTCGGGGAAGAGGAGAAGCTCGGGTTCGTCGATAGGTTTAGGGAAAAAGAAATAAAAGAAAAGGAATTATATAAATAACACATTTCCTCACTTAAATGAGTATCCCAAATAGGCCTTATATGTACCCGGAATTAATCCCCTCAAAACTCGTCGTACGAGCTCCGAAAAATTCCCTGAAAATTTCTAAAAATTCTGGAAAAATATTATAAGGCTATTTCTGAAATAACCCTATTTATTTAAATTTTTCCGAGATCTCACAATCTCTCCATTATCTATCTCATCGTAAGTGACACTAACATCTATAAGTAATTGGGATGTGGATTGAAGTTATGAATCAATTGAATGTCTCTCTACTTCATCATTTTGAAATGAATTATGGTTTTGAGTAGTGATGATGTTCAACATTTCTATGGTCGAATGAGGCTTTATTCAACAAACAAATAGCCAACCATTCACTAGATCTTCTTCTCTACGTAGGTAATCAAGATAGAAAACTTGACTTGCTTATACCGTGAAAATGAAAGGTTTAAACTTATTGAAAATTTTGTTTGCAATAACCTTAACTAAATTATAGTTTACATGCATTCTAGCACTTATTCTTGGAGTTGGATCATATCATGAATATTTGAATAACACTTACTATTTTATAGGTATTGCAGGATATTCAACCTCTATGATTTTGTCAAGTATACTATAGTAATCAAACTCAATGTTGCTATTATCGATAGATCCTTTAACGCAAACACTAGAATTATAAGTTAATCTATGTGAATCCCATTGTGCCACATGGAATTTGAAGCTATTAACATAGTAACTAGAGTACACTGTTATCCTATGGAGAGGTCTAGATGCAAGATTGATTTTCTTGGAATCTTACACATTTGATATTCTATGATCGTTTACCTATAAAAGTAGTTATAATATAAATTAGGTGGGAATTTGATACGGATGTATAAAATATAAATTATTCTCTAACTTACATAGATTTGAAATCATAGTGCAAATTCTATCACTAAATTTTTAACTATCTCACTTGCACCAATTGATGGATTTTGTAGTTATAGTTATTGTTCATATAAGCTATCATGGAAGGTAATTTTAAGACAATTGGGATAGCAAAAAAATATAACATAATAAATGTTTGATCAGAGAAGTCAACTCACTTTATGTAGGATTTGACCATATCACAGTTTAGGAGTATATATGTTCTTACAGCATGATATTCTTGTTGAGTTAACCATCTAGAAATAGATGCACCCATTGGCTTACCAAGAAACTTGAAAATAAAAGGCATTTCTGGGTCTATCGGCTCAATATCATTAGAATTTAGAGGACACATATGATGTTTGACTTTCACATTATTAGCTAAATAATATGAGCAGAAAGACGATGTTCTTTAACCAAATAGGCATTACATATCAAACCCTCAACTCTTGCTTTGTTATGAACATCATCTTTATTTTTTTTCAAAAATTATTCAAATGGGAACATTCATCTGTACTATAGGACCAACTAGTTGTGCCTCGTAAGGTAGGTGAATTGGTATATGTTCCATTGAATCTAAAAAACCGGGTGGGAAAATGTGCTCAAGCTTACATAGTATGAGAGGAATATCTATTTCTAGCCGAATCATATCAACCATCATAATGCACCTCTCAGTCAAATCTTTGAAAAATAAACTTAATTTTGTAAGTGTTTGCCAAACATTTTGAGGAAGTAAGTCATTGAAAGCTATTAGAATAAATCTTTGCATAAATACATGACAGTCATGACTCTTCATTCCAAACATCTTTAACCTATTTATATCCATGCATCGAACCATATTCAAGGCATACGAATATGGAAATTTGATTTCTTTTATCCAACTACATAAAACTTGCTTACTACCTTTGTCCAATGTATAACAAGTCTTTAGAAATTTATTAGTTGTCTCATTCTGATGTAACTCTGGTCTATTAACTAGTTCTTTTAATTTCTCACGTGATTTTACAGTGTTATTAGTTCTTCCAGGTACATTCATCATAGTGTTGAAGATATTATTGAAGAATTTTTTCTCAACATGCATCATATCTAAATTATATTGAATAAGGAGATACTTAAAATATGGCAGCTCCTAGAAAATGTTTCTTTTCTTCCAACCACAGTTGCATTGCCTAACAATGTATTTATTTATCTTATCAGAATTAGACTAAGATACTAGTAGGAATCCATAGATGTCCATTTAGTTAATGATTTCTTTACCTGACTTGATTGTTGATAGAAGTTTTCTAACTACAACATTTCATAATGTAAATTTTTTTGCTTGAAAGGGTGTTCAATTGATACAAATTTATAGTGATTATCAAACCAAGAGACCTTCCCAATGTAAGATAATGAAAATATATCAGACTCTGTTATGTAATGTGGTCATGCTAATTTACCACTCGTGTTCTATCCTAATAATATTGAGTATGGTGGAAAATCACTGATCATTCATAATATGGCAGCATGCATAGTAAAAATAGTTTTACTTGCAATATCATAAGTCTCCAACCCTATATTCCATAATTTATTTAGCTCGACAATTTGAGGCTGCAAGAAAACATCTATATTTTCTTTTAGTTTCGTAGGACCTAGAATAAGTACAGTAAGGAACATGAATTCATTTTTTATAATCTATGGCGGTAAGTTGTACGATGTTAATATAATTGGCCAAGATAAATATTACTGTCCCGACTGACTAAATGGCTAAAATTCATTTGTAGAAATTCCAGTCTCACATTATGTGGTTCCATTATTATAATGGAGAAAAATATTGTATCAAGATATTTCCATGGAGGAGAGTCATAAGGATGACATATTATACCTCTTTTGTGCAAATGCTCATGATAATACCTCAAGTGACATGCTGTTGCAGCAGATGCATACAAACATTGAAGTCTAGCAACTAACAAAAATAATACATAACTTTCTATGCATTTTTTTTTCTTCTTCTTCCCTGATATACGACTACCATGTTTATAACAAGGGTGAGTACATATTCTACATTCAATCAGTTCACTGTCTTATTCCAAAATATCATGCAGTTATAAATGCAACAATCAATCTTCTTTACAGATAAATCTAAACCCCTCACTAATTTCTTTATACTATAGAAACTATCAGTCATTAGATGATCACAAGGAGCAACTTTGACATCAATTGACAAATATCATCGCAATATCGTTCAGAGAAATAATGTTTTATCTTGATGTTCAATAACCTTGCAGTAGCTAATAGTTGGGAATGACCCGATGGAATGTTGTCTCACACTTCTCTTTCACTAGCCTTTAATATATCATACAATTGCTAAACTCCATATGTCGGTATTTCATCTATATTGGATTGATCAACTACATTCATTGTGTCGTGGACTATTGATTACATTGCATTATCATTATATGATATTTCCCCTAGAGTAGTTGTGCTAGATGAAAAAGCAACCGAAGTTCCAATTGAATTTGAAAAATAAGGCTCTCCATGATAGTACCAGTTGTAGAAATCTGGAACAAATCCTTTTTTAGAAAGATATACTTTCATAGTGCCCTTATCACAAAAAATATTATTTCTACATTTGGAATGATTACATGGACAATGTAACTCAACCCATTCATACATTTTGGATAACTCTTAGCAAATCTCATAAATTCTTCAACTCTAGTAAAATATTCATTTCGGATAAATATATTTTCTAATCTGTTGTACATGCAAGCCTTGTTCATGTACATTGTGTCCTAATAAGCATAAAATTTTCAACATTACCAACACAAAGTACAATAAGTTTATGACCTAATTTAGCAACATAAAATTAGCTTTTTGCCTAACTGTAGTGTAACATTAGTAATAAGTTTTGACCTAACATACCTATCCAACAACTGCAACATATTTCAATCTAAGAATTGGTCACCGAAAGAAAATTCATTCATAGAAGCTATCATAGGTTACAATATTAAGATATTTTAAGTCAAAATTTGTATTTTTTTTTCAATCTAGACCGAGTTGGCTGGGGCCGAGCTCGCGATAGCCACACGACCACCCCCACGGCCGATAGGGGCTAAGATGGGCGAGAGCAACTTGCCTGTGGTCGACCAAGCTCGCAGCTAAGGGGGCCATGAACAACCTGGTCAAGCTCTCGGCCAAGGGGGCGCAAGAAAGTAGTAGGCCAACCTCGCGGCCATGGGGCCATGCCTTGACAACGAGCAAGCCGACCGGCCAAGCTAGTGCCCGGCCAAGCTTGTAGCCAAGGGGTCGCGAGAAAGGTGGCTGCAATAGACCAATAGAGTGGGAGTGGTGTTGAACCCCGTGGTTGTTTTGATGTGATCAACCAAGTTGGTTAGGTCCTGCTTTGTGTTTGACCCCTGTGTCTGAGTGTGCAGGAGCTTAGGAGCGCAGGAAGTCGAGTGGAAGACGCAGCTAGCGAGAAGGACGGTACGGGAAGGGAGCCGACGGGCTCGGTGCGTCCGAAGGACGAGAGAGCTGCCGAAGAGTACACCGGTGGGCGAGAAGAACGTGCACGATGTTCGAGGGACGTTAAGCCGGGGAGGAAGGCTGCTCGAGGAGAAGGCCAGAAATTGGATTCGGGTGAGCCCTATTTCGGTTGGCCGGAATCACCCAAAAGAACGGAGCTTCGGAAGTCAAAGCAAGGGAGAAAGTGGACTGTAAATGAAGCTCAAGGCGCCTCAAACCAGTGCTGGAGGCGCCTCGACCTTGGAGGCGCCTCAAACAGCATTAGAGGCGCCTCCACAATGGAGGCGCCTTCAGTCTTGTTTAAGGCGCTTCCGACTGGTCAAAATGACCATTTGCGCTGCGGATAAAGTTTTATCCGCCCACTCGATGGAGGCGCCTCGGACCCTCGAGATCAGATTTCCAGAGGCTATTTAAAGGCCCCTGGAGCTAGGAATTCAACATCAACTGTTCCAGCAACTCTGTAATCAATTCCTAGTAATAGTTCTGAGCTGTTAGAGTGTAAAAGGCTTCTCCGCCTTCAGAGAAGGAGATTTTTCTAGTGCGCGCTTTTCATCGTCCTGGATTAACTACCTTCTTGGTTGTAACCAGGTTAACTCCCGGTCTTCTCTGTCTTTCTATTTAGCTTTATTGTTTTAAGTTATTTTATTATTATTGCTATTACACTTTCGAGTTGAAAGATCCGAGGAAGGTAGTTTCAATTTGTACAGGCAATTCACCCTCTTCTTGCCGGCCTCCGCTGCACCTTCAAGAGGAACCACAGAGCTTATTAGAACGGGAGAGGAACTAGAGAGAAGAGATGCGTTGAAGAGAAGCCGTGTCGACGAGAGGGAAGTTGCTATCTAAATAATGCATGCAAGGAGAAGGAAGGGGGTTGGGCATGAGAATTAGGGCAAAATGTACTGAGTGGAATTTTTTTTTTTGAAGGAATCCAAATTTAGGTTGCAGATTAGACAGACAACGAGCCATTGAATTTTCCACTTGAGTTTTGAATTTTTTTCCTTCTCAATCCATAGGTCAATTTAAGTCCACCATGTGCCGACCTATGTAGACCCACAACTCGCATGAGATAATCTAGTTAAGCTTACTTTTAACTTGATTGATAAAATTTAAATCTAAAACTCACTTGAATTATTTGGTGGGAGGGTCAATTACGGACTAACCCAAATTGTGCTCCACCTGTAGAATATCAGAAGAATTATGTAATTTACAGTGTCACGCGTCAAGAAAATTGAAACCTTTTTAATAATCCAACATAAAATAAATAGAAAACAAAAATTATATAAAAGAAATAAGCTAATAACTAAAGGGGCTCATAAAAAAAAATACTGTTTTGAGACGAATTTTAGGAGGATTTTTTTAAAAATTTTAGTTACAAAATAATACTCGATCCTAATGAAAAATAATAAATTAAATTAAATTAAATTAAATTTAACCTATGTCAAAATTACACTCTCCTAAACACAAGAATTATCAATTTTAAAATTACTTTAAATTGACGGGAAAAATATAGAGATAAAATTAATTCTTTCGGCTTCATTCATATTCGTAGACAATTTTTTAAAACTTTCAATCATTCAATATAATTATCAGAAAAAAAGCATATCTTGTTACAAATGATAAATAAATGTTATTAATATTATAATTAATCAAAATAAAATTAAAATAGTTTTTTATTTTGATTAAATGGAATCAAATTCAATTTAATTCATAGAAAATCCATTTTTCCATTTTTAAATATCAATAATATTTTTTATTTAATGATGGGATGAAGTCATTTTAAAAATAAATAAATAAATAAATATGCAATCACATTAAGAAATATATATTATACTGTTTAAGGTTTAACAATGTTTATTTGAGCCCGTTTAAATTCAACTAAAATGTACCAAATAAAATTTTTATTAAAGCAGCAAACACCTATAAATTGAATATCTTTTAGAGTCTCACTTTCTAGTTATTATTGGGTCGATTATAGGTTGATCTGTAATTTTCCATTCTTTATATAATCTGAGAATGTTTAAGATAAATATAATCATCTTTTACTATAATTAACATTTTTTTTTTAAAAAAATACAACTATATAACACACTGTATTTATGTATTTTTATGATACTCTCTAAATATATTTGTTTATTTTATAACAAGTTTTAGATTTTTTTTTTATATTATTATAGAGATAAATTAAAAACAGGAGATAAATTAGAAAACTGAGCATATCATGAGAAGGTATTTATGCTTGTTTCAGTTACTTCAATATTTAACAATTGAGTCTATTATCTATACGATACAAATGATGATGCAAGACTCAAACTGCAATGAGAACCGAAGCTCCCTCTCTCTCTCTCTCTTTCTTTTTCCTCATTCATATTTTTAAAATCCTTCTGAAAATAATTTTATTTTAACATAATTTCCTCCATAACTCGATCTCAAGAGCAAGCAATTTCAGAACTGAGCGGCGAAAGCGCCACTTGACTCTGCGGTGCATAGTTAAAGGAGATGGTGTCGCCATCGTGGATGGGTCCACCGTGGTTGACCAGACATTGATCTCCGCCTGTCGGCTTGAACAAGTCCGGATCCACCGGCTCGACGCTGTTGAATCCAGCGCACTGGAACACGACGTTGAGATGAGTGCAAATGCATCCGTTGCTAATCGACACTTGGTACTCCGTCACACCTTGAACTACTCCCACGGCTGTTTGGGTCACGCTGATGTCCGACAGGCTGCACTGGCCCTGGCTCAAGCCTACGACAGAAATATAATTAAACTTTGAAGGCGAATAACGAAATTTTGTCCAAATCATAAGCGAGAGCGAGAGCGAGAGCGAGAGACAAACCTCCTTTTACAATGCAAAAGGAAACAAACACAGCGAAGATGAACTTCAAAGTGGCCATTTGTTTTGAAACTTGTTGGATGAGATGCCTGTGGGGGTTGAGGAGTCCTTTTTATAGACGGTTTAATTTGCAAGGGGGAATGCAAAAAAAGGCTAATTTCACTGAAAAGGAAATCATTTAATATTTTTTTTTGAAATTGGCAATTAATATTCGCTTGCGTATCTTGCAAAATCAATTAATTGTTACTTAAAATGAGAATGAAAAGAATAGAATTTTTTTCAAATTAATAAATAAAATTTATTGATCAAATTGAGATATACAACCTTGTGATACTTTTATTAATTGCATTCTCACCTAGCATCTCCTAAACCCTTACCCTTTGTGATCAAATATCATCCGAATCATATATGATTTAATTTCAAGTAATAATGGAATTTCAATTTATGATTGAAATATTAATATTTTGGTATCATATCATACGGTAGTTTTTCAAATATAAAATATATTAATTAAAAAATAAATACTTATTATTAGATTAAATTAATATTTTAAAAACTTAAGACGATAAAAGTTAATTTAAGATTAATTAAAATTTAGATTTAAACATTAGAATCTTAAATAAAATTATATTTATTTTAATAATAAATTTTTTAGGAATAAGAAAGAAAGAAAGAGAAAAAAAATTAAGTGAGGAAAAAAATAATCATTAGATAAACATAACGGTCTTAGGTTGAATTGAAATTGAGTCAAGATCTCTTGGACCATTTTTTGTGGTCTAGGGGTGAACCACTTATATTTGCGATCGGATCGTGGTCGCGATCCGATCGCAATTTGTTGTGATCCCTTTTTGGGTTTATCGTCCCCACCAGGTTATAGTTTTGGTTCAGAACGGACGGTCGGAGGCCGCCCGGAGGAGACCCTCGCTTGACGCCCAGTAACCTGACCACTTATCCACCACCGGTGTCCTCCGGGCAGCCTCCGGCCACCCGATACAAACCAAACTATAATACGGTGGGACGGTGACCCCAGAAAGAGATTACAACTAATTGCGGTCGGATCGCGGTCACGATCCGACCGTAAATATGAGTGGTCCATCCCTTGGACCACAAAAAAGTGGTCCAGGAGATATGCTCTCATTGAAATTAGCCATTAAATGAGTAAACCTAATTGTGTTGTAAAATGGTGGGACAATCTCTTAGAAATTTTAGGAAATTAGTCAAATTTAAATTATACTATATTAAATTTAATTTATCTATCGAGAAAACATGAGTTGATAATTTTAGGCTGTCAACGAGGCTAGTTTTCTGTCAAGTGCCGACTGCGGAGTGACTAAGCGGGCAGAGCAACTGAGTAAGTAGAGTGACCGAGCAGGCATATCAACTGAGCGAGTAGAGCAGAAGAGCGATTGATTGGACCGAGCGGCCGAGTCATAGAGAGGTTGATCCAGCCAGTCGAGTGGCCCCGGGCAGAGCAGCTAATTGGGGAGTACGATCGAGTGGGCAAAGCAGGTCAATCAGGCCGAGTGACTGACCGGGAAGAGCTCCAAAAGTTATACAAGTCCAAAAATCCAAGAAGTTAAACAAGGATTTAAATTAAAAAAAAACTAAGATACAACTCATCTTCTTTGTCCACAAAAGCTTTCTTCCCTATCAAATCTTCCTTTCCTGCATAAAAATAAACAAATAAATCAGATCTTTGTAATTGTTTGTTTGCTTTAGCCAAAATGGTTAATCTTGAGATTTTCGATCCACCGCTAGCTAGTTTATCTAGAGAGCATGTATTCCTCCTTGCTCCACCTCTTTTTAGTCCCCAGTATAATGAAGCAAACTGATTCTCTCAAATTTAGGGTTAGAAACCTGAAAGTAGTGTTCATCAATTCATACTGAAGCTCCAAATTAAGAAAGAATGTTGTCTATTCTAAGAAAAGTCTAAGCTTATTTTGAAATCTAATCAATCATATAATATCATTTTAATTTGTTCATGTTTTTAAAAGTGCAGTAATGTATTACATTTCAAACACCTGCACAATATCAACATGCATCATATTCTACTATATTTTTCTTGGCTGCGACTGATATAAGTTCAGAGATTATCTAATTAGTCATGTACTCTCTTTTAAATTGGAAGAAGAAAGTATGGTAGTATTTATAACAACCCATAATTAGAAAATAAGATAACTTTGCAATGAGAAAATAAAAATTCCTGTACAATTAATACCAAAATGGCTCATAATTATTTAATCAAAAAAATATTGAGAGCATTAATCAGGATTTTATAGCAACGGTAAATTAAATGGTAAGAAGCACCTTGAAGCTAGTATGAACCATCCATTTCATAGTAATGGTAAATTCAATTATAAGAAGTACATTGAAGCTAACTACAAGTGTCCTAAATATGATACAACCTATTTTACCACATCAAATTGTTATGATACAACCTATTTCACCATATCAAACAATAGCTACAAATATCCTATTTCCATCTGACATGGAGAGCATGAGATGTATTCTTAAAATTCCTATCATATGAAAATGTCTCAAATGAAGAAAACACAAACTAGTCAAGATCAATTAGTTGATACTAGTCTTTTAGTACTCATGGTTACTTGGTTGCTAGGCAAACTCTAATCATAATTCAGAATTTGAACTAATAATACAGTAGTAGCAAATTTCAACAAATTTATAAAAAGAATGATACCTTTATTTAACTTTTCAAATGCAATTGATAAAAAAATAAATAAATAAAATTAAAAGTATAACATGTTCAACTAAGGGTGCGTTACTTAATACTTACTTTTTTCCACGATATATATTTTGCCTCACCAACCCTGTTAAAAATAAATTAACAATATTAATTAAAATAAAAATTAGAAAAGTTAACTAGCCATGGATTATTGTTTAAAACACTAATTATGAGATAAATAATCATCATACATAATTAAAATCATGAACAACCATCACCACCATCATCGTTATCATTGCCGCCATTATCATCATCGTCATGCGGAGGAATCTGACTTAGAGCGGAGCTTAATTGAAGGTGTCGAATGATAAAATCTTGTTGTCAGCGCAACTCTCTCATGTCTTGCTCCATTTGTGCCCTTTCTAGGTCTCTTTGCGATAATATTTTCTTCAGATTGCTAACCTCTTTAGTCAAGTTATTTACTTGGGTCGTAAGTGCTGGTGAGGAGGAAGATGTTCCAACTATTCTTTGGGTTCTGCTTAAGGAACCCATCCCCAATATCCTGTTGGTTCAGCGGGACCGGCAAGAGGGGGGTGAATTGCCTGTAACACAAAAAGTATACCCTCCTCAAACTTTCAACTCTAAGATAAAGCAACAGGAATAATAAAATAAATAACAGAAAAGAAAAGAGACGACTCAGTGCTTTTGACTTGGTTACAACTAAGAAGGTTGTTAATCCAAGGCGGTTGAATAGGTGCACTAGTAGAGTCTCATTCTCTGAAGGTGGAGAAGCCTTTTACACAATTGGAAAGCATAGAAGTTGCTAAGAAATGAAAGTACAGAGTTTTCTTTCGTTGCTGTTCGAGGCCCCTTTATATAGGGGTTCCAGAGCTTATCAGATCACCTGATCTTCGAGATCAGGTTTTGACTCGAAAGGGATTGGTCGACCGATCCCCAGGTTCAGTCGACCAAACCTGCGTACTTGGCCAGCCTTCCGTCCAGATGCAGTCTGTGTGGGTCGAGCCTGCGTTCGGTCGACCGATCCATTGTTCGGTCGACCGATCCCATTGTTTGGTCGACCAATCAGCCAATTGTCTTTACGTAAGCTGACCCGATCAGAATGCTTGACTGAGTCTGTAACGACCACCCTCCTTACTACTACTCTGAGGGCGACCGCTACTTGTCTACTAACTTTACTTAACTTATTTTCTTATGCTAGAAATAGCAATACTTAAAATTTTCTAAAAGGAAACAAAATTTATCTACTGGACATGCAACATATACAGAACAAGTAGGACGTAGCATGCGGATATATATAAATAGCTCACAAAACAACAAGAGCATATTTAACTACTTCTGACTACAACAATAGGTCTTGCATACAGGGGCAGCAAGTGCTATACTAACTCACATTTACTGAAGCCTATCAAGTCTGCTACATGCGTGCTACAGATTACACTTAATCTTCTTCCATGAAAACTGGACTAGCATACATGGGTACAGAAAAGCAAGTAAACCATTCAGCCATACTATGAAACGGTTTCGAGTTTTATCAAAGTAAATAAGCATTCTATATTGTATTACACCGGGATTACTATGAATTGTCCTCCCGGTGGCATTTTAGAACTTGTGTAATAGCATGTTTCCAATCCTCTACCACTAAGAAGATGCAATAAAACAAAACTGAAACATAAACAAATCTGCACTTGCTTAAAGAAGCTAGACTAAATTTGCACTTGCTAATAGGAAAAGGCATAAATCAATTATGCACTTGCTAATAGAAAATAAGCATAAACCGATTATGCACTTACTAATAGAAAAGGGCAACTAAATCAAATCCAGCAATACAAATAGCATGTGCAACCTCTAATTTCTCTAGCAATTAAAAGAAAGACTCCTATTAAACTTTTAACAAATTCTTAGCAAGAATCCATTTAAATCCTCTAGCAAGGTCCCAAGCTTCCATGGTTCCAAACATCACACACCCTCCTTGTCGCCTTCCTCCTTAAACTCTAGCTTTTCCTTTATCTGCAGTAGGAGGAAAATAAATCTATAAGCGAAACGCTTAGTAAGTACTAAACTATCTCACAAAAACTCGGAAGTGCATAAGACACAAAGGATGCTAAAACTGAAATGCTAAAAAGAAAAGCTACTCATGCTCATCTAATAGCAAAGCACTAAAATAAACTACATACTCATGATATACAGGAATAAATCTGCATGCTGGAAAATAAAGCTAATCATGCTCAATAAACTCATAAGGAAAGCAAATGAAAACCAATACTGTATGCTTAGAATTATAAGAGCTAAATTTTGACATAAGTGATACTTGTTTCATTTACTTATAGCCTTTTACTCGAAATTAATATTTAACTTTCTTCTTCTTTTTCTTTGGGCCCAGGCTTAGTACCAAATGCGCGCTCTCTAATAGAGACTGAGGTAGCGAGCCTCCAGTCCTATGAGGGTAAAGACCTTGGTCTTACCAGGGCCAAGACCTCGGAATTGGTCACCTGGATTTGTTTAACGACAACCTCGGAAGTCGGGTACTAGCCTCTTACTTTAAATTACTTGTTATCTTTTCTAACTAGACCTTGGTCTTTTCTCTACTCATAACTTCTCATAATCCCTTAATAGAGCTTACTAGAACACTGTAAGTATATCTAACAAGTAGAGAATTGCAACTAACTGAGCATGCTATAAAATAAAGCAAAGCCAATCAAACTACAAGAGAAGCTTAATAGCTGTTCATGTTCAAGAAAACCAAGAAACTAACACTACATGCTTTAAATAAAGGCTGTTCTTGCCTTTTGAGTAGTAAGGAAAATGCTAAACCCATTCTAACTAAATAAAGAGCTGTTCTTGGATAAGGAACTACTCATGCTTATTTAAGAAACTTTCTTGCTTAAAGCAAAGCTGTGAAATTCTGAAACTGAATTGCATGTTGAAATGCGAAGGAAACTAAGCAACTGAAAATCAAAGAAACCAAACACTAGAATGCTAGATAAGGTAGCAAAATAAGCTAACTCCGAATCCTTATAACAAGGTTGTTCATGCTAACCAAGGAACTTAGAACTGAAATGCTGGAAAATTAGGACTGATCGGGCTTATTGGGTTAGCACAGGAAAGTCCAAACAGTAAGCTCAAGGAGGGTTGTTCGTGCCCATTTCATAGTAAAGAAAACTATAATTGAAATTTGTTAACTTGCTGAACTCTAACTAAATTAGCTAACTTGCTGAAATCTAACTACAAACTGAAACTACCGTTTCATCATAGAACTTTCCAGCATAAAGAATCTAACATCACTAATAGGAAATTCATATAAATGGAATGGAAAGGAAAACCTTAGCACCGCAACTCGGCATAGCCAACTTAACCTTAGCAATTCGGCTAGATAAACAGAGCATGGAAAGAAAAGCCCTAGTATATAATTCCACTCGGCACAGCAAAATCCGAAAGCAAGGAAACAGAAAACCCTAAGTTCGGAGCAACTCCTACCACAAGTGAGTAGTACTTACACTTGTTCTTGCACTTACACCCGACGGAAAGAGATCTAGGGTTCAGAGAAGGTGAAGATCTCAGCGGCTTCTTGGTGTTTCCGAGCTCCCCTCGTCGAGGTGGTCATGCATGGGTGGAGACCGGCCGGAAAAAGCCTTTCGCCGGTGGCAGAGAAACCTTTGCTTGCTGCTGCGATTTCGTCCAAAACGAGAAGGCGCCGTCGGGAGAGAAAGGTGAGGTAAGGAAGTTAGGCTTCGGGAATAATTAAGCTCTCTTTTGTAACTAGGGTTTAATTCAGTTCCAATTTCAACTTAAATACTATTTGGTTTGGGTTTTACTAAGAAACCCGCGGCTGGTCTGTTGGTTAAACGAACCTCTGCTTAACCCGAGGTTTCCGGTTCAAACCTCGGGTTGGACGTTTTTTTTTTGTCAAAACTTCTTTCGTTTCGTAGAAATACCAAACGACTTCCAAAAATTACGTAAAAATACTCTAAAAATTTCTAAAAATCTCTAGAATATTTCTATAGCATTTCTAAGTATTAATAAGGACTTTTGGAACTTGAAATAGGGAAAATTAGATCGTTACAATCCCTCATACCTTATAAAAAGTTCGTCCTCGAACTTAGAATAGTTCTGGATATTTCTGTCTGATACTGTCCTCACATTCCCAAGTGACTTCCTCGTGCTTCTGGTTCTGCCAGATGACCTTCACTAGTGGTACTTCTTTGTTTCTTAGTCTCTTGACTGCTCTGTCCACTATCTGTGTAGGTCTGCTCTCATAGCTAAGATCCTCCTGAATCTGCACTAACTGAGGCTCAATCACTTGGCTAGGGTCATGGAGACACTTCTTTAGCATAGAGACATGAAATACATTATGTAATGCCGACATGTCCTGTGGTAAGTTCAGCTTGTAAGCTACTTTCCCAATCCTTTCTGTGATCAGGTAAGGTCCTACATAGCGAGGACTTAATTTGCCCTTCTTGCCAAATCTCATCACTCCCTTCATAGGAGCGACCTTGAGAAAAACTGAATCTCCTACTTGGAATTCAAGTGGTCTACAGCGTGTGTCAGCATAACTCTTCTGTCTACTCTGGGCAGTCTCAATCCTCTGTCTGATCTTCTGGATAGCCTGAGTGGTTTCTTCTATCATCTCTGTCTGAATGCCCAGCTCTACTTCCATTTCTCTTCTTTCACCTGCTTCTTGCCAGCAAATGGGTGATCTGCACTTCCTTCCATACAACGCCTCGTATGGTGCCATCTTGATGGTGGCCTGATAGCTGTTGTTGTAGGCAAATTCAGCTAAGCACATATACTTGCACCAACTTCCCTTGAAATTTAGTGCACAAGCTCTGAGCATATCTTCTAAGATCTGATTTACTCGCTCTGTCTGTCCGTCAGTCTGAGGATGGAAGGCTATGCTGAACTTGAGTTTGGTGCCTAGTGCAGTCTGAACACACTCCCAAAAGTGAGAGGTGAAGCGCCCATCTCTATCAGAAACAATAGATTTAGGAACTCCATGAAGTCTGATCACTTCCTTAACATATAGCTGTGCCAACTGCTCTATAGAGTGGGACACCTTGATGGCTAGAAAATGAGCAGACTTGGTCAATCGGTCCACTATTACCCATATCACATCATATCCATTCGTGGTTCTTGGAAGACCTGTTATAAAGTCCATGGATATGTCTTCCCACTTCCACTCTGGTATTGGTAGAGGCTGTAGAACTCCTCCTGGTCTCTGGTGTTCTGCTTTGACTCTCTGACATGTCAGACAGGTATTGACATATTTAGCTACATCTCTTTTGAGTCCAGACCACCATAACCTCTATTTCACGTCTTGGTACATCTTGGTAGAACCAGGATGCATGGAGTAAGGTGTACTATGTGCTTCTTCTAGAATCTTCCTCCTTAATTCTTCATCATTGGGAACACAAAGACGGTTCCCCTGATAAAGAACTCCGCTATCTGATACTCGAAACTTTGTATCTCCTTCTTTTTGTATCCCTTGCTTGATCTTCTGGATATCTGGATCTTCCCTTTGCTTTCTCTGTATATCCTCAATCAGGGTTGACTCTAAGGTCAATGCAGAGAGTTGCCCATAAATAACTTCAAGTTCGAAATATGACAACTCCTTCTGCAGTGGCATAGCTAATGATGACAAAGACATTAAGGATGCACTGGATTTTTTGCTTAGTACATCTGCCACTTTGTTAGCTTTGCCTGGGTGGTAGAGGATTTCACAGTCATAGTCCTTGATCAACTCTAGCCACCTACGTTGTCTCATGTTTAAGTCCTTCTGGGTAAAGAAATACTTTAAACTCTGATGGTCTGTGAAGATTCTGCACTGGACTCCATACAAATAGTGTCGGCAAAGTTTCAGTGCAAAGACCACAACTGCTAGCTCAAGATCATGAGTGGGGTAGTTCTTCTCGTAGTCTTTGAGTTGTCTAGAAGCATAAGCTATAACCTTTCCTTCTTGCATGAGAACAACTCCTAGACCCATCTTGGATGCATCACTGTAGATGTCAAAACTCTTGTCACTAGCTGGAACAGTCAGAATGGGAGCACTGGTCAGTCTCTTCTTTAGCTCTTGGAAACTCTGCTCACATTTGTCTGACCATTCAAACTTCTTGTTCTTCCTAGTGAGGGTTGTCAGTGGAGAGGCTATCCTGGAAAAGTCCTCCACAAATTTTTTGTAGTACCCAGCTAAACCAAGGAAGCTTCTGATCTCCCTGGCGTTCTTGGGTCTACTCCAGTTGTTGACCACTTCTATTTTGGCTGGATCCACTTGGATACCTTCTTTAGAAATTATGTGACCTAGAAACGCCACCTGATCTAACCAGAACTCGTACTTTGAGAATTTAGCATACAACTGCTTTTGCTGAAGGGTCTTTAATACTATCCTCAAGTGTGTGTCATGCTCCTCTGGGGTTCTTGAATAGACTAGAATGTCGTCAATGAATACGATGACAAATTTGTCAAGGTATTCTCTGAACACTCTGTTCATTAAGTCCATGAAAACTGCTGGTGCATTAGTCACACCAAAAGGCATGACTACAAACTCGTAGTGTCCGTATCTGGTCCTGAAAGTCGTTCTGGGTATATCCCTTTCTTTCACTTTCAGCTGATGGTACCCAGAGCGCAGGTCTATCTTTGAGAATATTGTTGCCCCTCTCAACTGATCAAATAAGTCGTCGATCCTGAGAAGGGGGTACTTTTTCTTGATTGTCACTTGATTCAGAGCTCTATAATCTATGCACATCCGCATAGATCAGTCCTTCTTCTTGACAAACAACACAGGAGCTCCCCAAGGTGAGTGACTGGGGTGGATAAAGCCTCTGTCAAGTAGCTCCTGAAGTTGCTCTTGTAACTCTTTCAGCTTTGCTGGAGACATGCGATACGGAGCTTTTGAAATTGGACCGGTACTAAGAACCAATTCAATCTCAAACTCCACTTCTCTGTTGGGAGACAGTCCAGGTAGCTCTTCTGAAAATATTTCTGGATACTCGCATATTACCCGAACATCCTCCTGCCTGAGTCCTTTCTGTTCTTCTGCATTTACTATGTATGCAAGAAAATCAGCACACCCTTTTGCTAACATCTGGTGAGCTGCTAGAGAAGAGAGAAGTTTCTGGGTCTTCTTCCTTGGCACTCCTGTGAATTCAAAAGGTGGTTCACCCTCTGGACTGAAGATTACTTTCCTTCTGCGGCAGTCTACTGAAGCACTATACTTGCTGAGGAAATCCATACCCAAAATGATATCGAAATCTTGCATGGCGAGGACTACCAGGCTAACATATAGTTCTCGGTCTGCAATTCTGACCGGTACAGCTCGAAGCCACTGATTGGACTCCATGACTTCCCCAGAAGGTAGGGTCGTCAAAAACTTGGAGTTCATACTCTCTGTAGGCACTTGTAATTTACTGGCAAAGGGTACTGATACAAAAGAATGGGTCACCCCAGTATCAAATAGTATAGTAGCTAAATGCTGAAAAATAACTACTTGACCTGTTACAACCGTGGAGGCACTAGCAGCTTCCTTTTTGGTGAGGGAGAATACTCTGGCACTATCAAAGGCTGGAACTGGTGGAGCTTCCAACCTTCCCTGACTGATATTGGGTCCCTCTAGTGCTGCTTCCATGTGATATAACTGTGCAGGCTTGCCTCCATATTGCACTGGCTGTGGCTGAGGTGCTCTGAGCTTGTTAGGACATTCTTTAGCCATGTGTCCTTCCTGACCATAGGAATAACAACCAGTCTTACCCAAAAGACAGGCTCCTGGATGTGTTCTCCTATATTTGGGACAGGGAGGGAACTTGGTCTGCTTGTTTGCTGGTCCTCCCTTCTGGTTACTTCCTAAGTTCCACTGCTTCCTTTTACTACCCTTGCCTTTCTAGTTCTGTTTACTTGACTGGGATTTCTGGCTCCCCACTGTCTTGTCCTCTATCTTCACTGGCTTGTGCTGCGCTCGTTGTGCTTTGATGCCGTTCAGGTAGTGCTCATCAATTAATGCCCTACTGATAAACTCTTCACCAGTCTGGGGTCGGTGAGCTCCACTGCTCACATTCAGTGCTATCTGTGGTCTCAGCATTCTGAGCATCATTCTGACTCGCTCCTTCTCTGTACTTACCAGCTCTGGGCAGAGACGAGCTAGTCTGTTGAACTTCTTGGCTGCTTCTTCCACTGACAGGTCACTTTGTTTGAACTCTATAAATTCCTCATAGTGCTTGTTGGTGATCTGTAGGTGGAAGAACTCTTCATAAAACTCTGACTGAAAATCCGCCCAGCTCATCTGATTGGCTACCCTCTTGGTCTTTATCCTCTCCCACCACATACGAGCATCTCCTGACAGGCAGAAAGAGGCGCACTTGACATTCTCGACTTCTGGCCAGTCAAGAAGCTCCATTGTTCTCTCCAGTGTTTTGAACCAAGCCTGGGCATCCCAGGGCTCAGTCGTGCCTGAGAAGCTCTCTGGTTTCAATTTCAGCCATTGTAAGAGGTAAGCATCTTGTCTAAGAGGTAAGCATCTTGTCTCTGAGGTACTGTGACGACTCCCTGGGCAGCTGGTGGAACCTCAGTTACCACTGGAGTCTCCGCAGTGACAGCTGGGGGAGGGGGAGGAACTGGTTGCTGATTTGCCATCAGATTGGCAATTACTTGCTGCTGCTCTGCTACTTGTTTCTGGAGTTGAGCAACAACTTCAGAGAGATTGGGCTCAATTGAGTCTGGGCCTTCGTTCTCCTGAACCTGGTCCTTAGTACGAGCGGTACGGGGACACCCTCTTCTTGCCATCTAATTATGCAAAGAAAAGGCTTCATATCTTCTCTATCCTTTCTAAACAAACATATGTATGAATAAAGAAAACAAAACTTCTATCTTACTAAAGCGCATATAAGCAATTACTCTCTACTGCAAATAATAAAGAAAACATAAAAGGAAAAACTTAAATACTTTCTTACTTGAAGACAGCAAGGTTGATGCTGATGTGAGTGTGATGCTGGAGAATGGGAACTGCTCTGATACCAACTGTAACGACCACCCTCCTTACTACTACTCTGAGGGCGACCGCTACTTGTCTACTAACTTAACTTATTTTCTTATGCTAGAAATAGCAATACTTAAAATTTTCTAAAAGGAAACGAAATTTATCTACTGGACATGCAACATATACAGAATAAGTAGGATGTAGCATGCGGATATATATAAATAGCTCACAAAACAACAAGAGCATATTTAACTACTTCTGACTACAACAATAGGTCTTGCATATAGGGGCAGCAAGTGCTATACTAACTCACATTTACTGAAGCCTATCAAGTCTGCTACATGCGTGCTACAGATTACACTTAATCTTCTTCCATGAAAACTGGACTAGCATACATGGGTACAGAAAAGCAAGTAAACCATTCAACCATACTATGAAACAGTTTCGAGTTTTATCAAAGTAAATAAGCATTCTATATTGTATTACACCGGGATTACTATGAATTGTCCTCCCGGTGGCATTTTAGAACTTGTGTAATAGCATGTTTCCAATCCTCTACCACTAAGAAGATGCAATAAAACAAAACTGAAACATAAACAAATCTGCACTTTCTTAAAGAAGCTAGACTAAATTTGCACTTGCTAATAGGAAAAGGCATAAATCAATTCTGCACTTGCTAATAGAAAATAAGCATAAACCGATTTTGCACTTACTAATAGAAAAGGGCAACTAAATCAAATCCAACAATACAAATAGCATGTGCAACCTCTAATTTCTCTAGCAATTAAAAGAAAGACTCCTATTAAACTTTTAACAAATTCTTAGCAAGAATCCATTTAAATCCTCTAGCAAGGTCCCAAGCTTCCATGGCTCCAAACATCACACACATCCATCACGCACCCTCCTTGTCGCCTTCCTCCTTAAACTCTAGCTTTTCCTTTATCTGCAGTAGGAGGAAAATAAATCTATAAGCGAAACGCTTAGTAAGTACTAAACTATCTCACAAAAACTCGGAAGTGCATAAGACACAAAGGATGCTAAAACTGAAATGCTAAAAAGAAAAGCTACTCATGCTCATCTAATAGCAAAGCACTAAAATAAACTACATACTCATGATATACAGGAATAAATCTGCATGCTGGAAAATAAAGCTAATCATGCTTAATAAACTCATAAGGAAAGCAAATGAAAACCAATACTGTATGCTTAGAATTATAAGAGCTAAATTTTGCTAGTTCTAAACATAGGTGATACTTGTTTCATTTACGTATAGCCTTATACTTGAAATTAATATTTAACTCTCTTCTTCTCTTTCTTTGGGCCCAGGCTTAGTACCAAATGCGTGCTCTCTAATAGAGACTGAGGTAGCGAGCCTCCAGTTCTATGAGGGTAAAGACCTCGGTCTTACCAGGGCCAAGACCTCGGAATTGGTCACCTGGATTTGTTTAACGACAACCTCGGAAGTCGGGTACTAGCCTCTTACTTTAAATTACTTGTTATCTTTTCTAACTAGACCTTGGTCTTTTCTCTACTCATAACTTCTCATAATCCCTTAATAGAGTTTACTAGAACACTGTAAGTATATCTAACAAGTAGAGAATTGTAACTAACTGAGCATGCTATAAAATAAAGCAAAGCCAATCAAACTACAGGATAAGCTTAATAGCTGTTCATGTTCAAGAAAACCAAGAAACTAACACTACATGCTTTAAATAAAGGTTGTTCTTGCCTTTTTGAGTAGTAAGGAAAATGCTAAACCCATTCTAACTAAATAAAGGGCTGTTCTTGGATAAGGAACTACTCATGCTTATTTAAGAAACTTTCCTGCTTAAAGCAAAGCTATGAAATTCTGAAACTGAATTGCATGTTGAAATGCGAAGGAAACTAAGCAACTGAAATGCAAAGAAACCAAACACTGGAATGCTAGATAAGGTAGCAAAATAAGCTAACTCCGAATCCTTATAACAAGGTTGTTCATGCTAACTAAGGAAAACAAGGAACTCAGAACTGAAATGCTGGAAAATTAGGACTGATCGGGCTTATTGGGTTAGCACAGGAAAGTCCAAACAGTAAGCTCAAGGAGGGTTGTTCGTGCCCATTTCATAGTAAAGAAAACTATAATTGAAATTTGTTAACTTGCTGAACTCTAACTAAATTAGCTAACTTGCTGAAATCTAACTACAAACTGAAACTACCGTTTCATCATAGAACTTTCCAGCATAAAGAATCTAGCATCACTAATAGGAAATTCATACAAATGGAATGGAAAGGAAAACTTTAGCACTGCAACTTGGCATAGCCAACTTAACCTTAGCAATTCGGCTAGATAAACAGAGCATGGAAAGAAAAGCCCTAGTATATAATTCCACTTGGCACAGCAAAATCCGAAAGCAAGGAAACAAAAAACCCTAAGTTCGGAGCAACTCCTACCACAGGTGAGTAGTACTTACACTTGTTCTTGCACTTACACCCGACGGAAAGAGATCTAGGGTTCAGAGAAGGTGAAGATCTCAACGTCTTCTTGGTGTTTCCGAGCTCCCCTCGTCGAGGTGGTCATGCACGGGTGAAGACCGGCCGGAAAAAGCCTTTCGCCGGCGCCGGAGAAACCTTTGCTTGCTGCTGCGATTTCGTCCGAGACGAGAAGGCGCCGTCGGGAGAGAAAGGTGAGGTAAGGAAGTTAGGGTTCGGGAATAATTAAGCTCTCTTTTGTAACTAGGGTTTAATTCGGTTCCAATTTAAACTTAAATACTATTTGGTTCGGGTTTTACTAAGAAACCCGCGGCTGGTCTGTTGGTTAAACGAACCTCTGCTTAACCCGAGGTTTCCGGTTTAAACCTCGGCTTGGACGTTTTTTTTTTTGTCAAAACTTCTTTCGTTTCGTAAAAATACCAAACGACTTCCAAAAATTACGTAAAAATACTCTAAAAATTTCTAAAAACCTCTAAAATATTTTTATAGCATTTATAAGTATTAATAAGGACTTTTAGAACTTGAAATTGGGAAAATTGGGTCGTTACAGAGTCTTGGGTTTATCTCCGGTTCGGTCGACCGATCAGAGGGTTTGGTCGACCGATCAGCCAACGTGTCTGCTGATGTGTCATCAACGACTGCCTTCTGTTGATAGGGGTTCGGTTGATCGATCATGGCGTTCGGTCAACCGAACACTTGTCAATGTTAGGACCAAAAGTTGCTAGGGGGGGGGGTGAATAGCTCGTCGCTCGCTCGTTTCTCGGCGTTGCTTGTTTCTTCTAAGATGTGCAGCGGAAAATACAGAAACAAATCACACAACACTAACACGGTTAGTTTACTTAGTATCCACCTCACAAGAGGTGACTAATCCAAGGATCCACACCACACACGCACCCTCCACTATGAAAACACTCCTTTTCGGTAACTACCGAGGGCGGAGAAGCCCTACAAGACTCTCAGTACAAGAAGAAAGGAAAGGGAAACAAAATACAAGCGCAAAGCTTACAATGAGTACAGAAAACCCTAACCCTAGCTTCTCTTCTTGCCTTTGATCCGCCTCTTGACTTGGAAAGCTTCCAAGATCCTTCAAGAACTGGCGATCTGATCTTTGAGAGCGCTGTGGAGGAGTTGGCGAGAGATCTGGAGTGAATCGGTGAAGTGATCCCGAAGACAACGCTCGCCTACGGCCTTTATCGACGCCAACGGTCGGATCCCGATAAATTCGAATGTTCCCAATCGATCGGGGAGGCTTTGGATCGATCCATGGATCGATCCAGAGCGCCTCTGTGCTCTGGGAAAAACGCCTGGATCGATCCACGGATCGATCCAGCGTTTATCGCGTGAAGTAGCCACGTCCCAATCGATCCACTGATCGATTGGGATATCTGGATCGATCCACGGATCGATCCAGAGGGTCTCTGTTCGCTGGGAAAGGCCTGGATCGATCCACTGATCGATCCAGCTCCTGGTTTTTGCCCAAAACCAAGTCCCAAGCCTCTCCAACCAACATCCGGTCAACCTTGACCTGTTGGTACATCATGCCTAGCATCTGGTCACTCCTTTGACCTGCTAGGTCTTCCCACCAAGTGTCTGGTCAATCCCTTTGACCCACTTGGACTTTTCTCTTCGTGCCAAGTATCCGGTCAATCCTTTGACCTACTTGGACTTCCCAACACCAGATGTCCGATCATCCTTGATCCATCTGGATTTTCCCTTGCCTGGCTTCACTCACCAGGACTTTCACCTGGCTTCACTCACCAGGATTTCCTTCTGCCTAGCTTCACTCACTAGGATTTTCACCTGGCTTCACTCACCAGGATTTCCTTCTGCCTAGCTTCACTCACTAGGACTTTCCAGTCAAGTATCCAGTCACTCCCTTGACCTACTTGACTCTTCTTCAATCAATTTCTTATTGTGAAACATCTAAACCCAAACCAAGACTCAGCTTGGTCAACCAGGTCAACCTTGACCTGAGGGATGTTGCACCAACAATCTCCCCCTTTTTGATGTTTGACAATACCACAATAACACTTACAATGCCACATGTAAGTTAGGCTAATCCCATAGCCTCATTCTTCATGCCACTAGGTAATGAAAGCATAAGTTAAGCTTTTCATTCTCCCCCTAAGAGGGAAAACTCCCTCTTAGATAATGAAAGCCTAACTTACTCCCTTTCACAAGTCCTTTCATTCTCCCCCTATTGGCACACATCAAACTCCCTCGTAGGGCTTGCTCAACCCATCTTCAGGCACACATCAACCCATGCCTCAATTTCGGGCATACTTCAACAAATCCATTGTTGACTCTCCCCCTGAAGAGTTGCCCATCGTTGTTCACAACATCACTCGTTGTGATCAACACGATAATGAAGGTCCCATACCCTTCATGTATCCTTCACTTCTTCCTCAATGTAGACAAATGCCCAACCTTGAGCATTTTTCAACTACTTGAGACCACTTGAAATACTGAGGATATCCACTCCCCATTTCAAGTTCAGACACTCATCCATGAGTAATTTCTTAACGGAAGGTTAACCACCTTCCAAGGTTTATGAATAATAATTTTCATGTCTTTAAAGAGTCCCTCCCCCTAAAGACATGGTGGTAAACTTCTGTCATTGCACCAACAATGACTTGGAATCCCTAAACCTTTAGGAAACCCAAATTTAGAAGTTTTGAGGTTCAAATGTTCAAAATTTGAAACAAACCTCAACCTAAACTTCAATTTAGTCTTCCTTAACCGATCCATTCTTGTTTTCAACATGAAAACACCCTTTTTATGTATACAAATGTATTTTGAGGGTTTGGAATGGTTACCTAGACTAAACATGGTTCAAAGATGCTGAATTCAGGCCTTCCCAGCCAAAATCAGCAACTTGAATCGATTGGAGTTGGGTTCCAATCGATTGAACCTCTCTGAATCGATCCCCTGATCGATTCAGACTTCCTGGATCGATCGGCTGATCGATCCAGCGAGCTTCTGCTCGCAGGAATTACCTTCTGAATCGATCCACTGATCGATTCAGTCTTCTTGGATCGATCGGCTGATCGATCCAGCGAGCTTCTGCTCGCAGGAAATTCCTTCTCAATCGATCGGTTGATCGATTGAGACACTCCAATCGATCCACTGATCGATTGAAGGTCTGATATTGCTGAAATTCAATTTCAGCCAATTTCAGAAACCCCTAGAAAATTCTACAAAATTCCAAAAATCATGAAATTTCGTGTAGACATTATTTAGGGCAAACTTTATCAAGGAAAAATAGTTTTCTATGAAAATACATCATATTTTCAAAGATTGACACAAACTTGAAACCTTGCTAAAACTTTAGTGTTTTCTTCAAGTTTGTGTCTAACTATTCAATGGTGATTACTATCAAAAGATAGCCTTCACCAAGGTTTTCCAAAAGCATTTAAAAACCTTTTTCAAAACCAATATCCCACCATGTTCCTTGGGCATAATGCACATGACTTGTACATTAGCTTTCCCAATGATGGGAAACACACATAACTATGTGTTTTGATGAACCTAAAGCTCAACAGAATGTACTAAATCAACATCTTGAGTTTTGTTCATCTTCCTAACATCTCACTTGTATCTAATGTGCACTAAAAACACATACAAGTCACCTTATAGTCTTTGTGAGATGTAGATTTTGGTTTTGCCCTAATCTAGGGATCATGCATATCTATCTAGGCATTTTAGAGATATTAGACATCCACCTAGGATGTTACTTGTTGATTTACTTGGTAAACAAATGCCACTTGTTTATTCCACTTGTTGTAAACAAATGCCACTTGTTAAACTAATGCCATTTGTCCTTAAATTTTGGAAATAAAACTAATGCATGATAATGTTATGGCATACATCAAAATAAAATAGCTTTCAAAAGAAAGATTTCTATAACTACATGATGTATGTATGACATGACATGGTATTTTTGTATTTTTCATAATAAAACATGAATGCAAAAATAGACATGATGTCATGGCATATGATGGGCAAACAATCATGGCAAGATTTAGTATAAATAAAATATACCTAGATTAACTATCTAAGTGTCCTTAAACTTAGCTAACTTAAAAAGCATAAACCCTAGATTGCCCAATTTCCTTAACAAAATGCCAAAACCCAACTTGACATTTCTTTAATCTCTTGAATTAATTATGTCAATTAAAAATTTAAAACATTCCTCAAGTGTTGGCATAATCCATTTTTCCTCAAGAGTGATTACGTAAATCAAGGCCCGGATTGCCTTAAATTTTCAAGAGAATACCAAAATCCCAACTTGGTATTTCTTAAGGTTTTCCCAAATTTGTGCCATTTTAAGATAAAATCAATTTTTCCACCAATAGGCACATTTCACTCTTTCAAGGAGTAAACAAAAAGTCCATTTCATTTTCAAAGGTTAACAAAACCTTGAAAATGCTCCTTGAGTGTCAATTTCCTCAAAGTTGGGTTAACTACCTTTCTAATCGGAGTTGACACTCTCTAACCCATCTATGGGGTAGAGAAGATGCTTCTAGGAACCCAACACCTATTGGTGCTCCTTGGATGCTCTAGGTACTCACTAGGGATAACTTCCCTAGATACCTTCCTAGTGACCTTGTTGGGCTTCTTAGAAGCCTTGGTCACATTTTCTAGGTCAACTCTAGGAAAAGCCTCCCTTGTGACCTTGTTAGTAACTTTCTTAGACTTCTTGGAAGTCTTAGTCACATTGGTGGCAAAAATACTCTTAGGGATGACCTCCCTAGTATTTTTGACTTGACCTCTAGACTTAGGGTTTGTTCCATAACTATATGGAACCCTATGATAACTAGGCATATCCCTTTTTGCTTTGGGTTTGTATCCCAAACCTCTATGGCCATTGGATGGCTTTTGTACCCCTAAACCTAGGTTATGCCCATTTTGCCCTAATAGGATATTTTCCATCCTTTTTAGGGTCTTCTCCATTTTATCAAGTCTTGACCTCAAGACTTGATTTTCCCTCACTAAGTCCTTTGTATTTGATTTTTCATTTGTTCCATGAGCATTTTTATTCTTGGGCTTGTATCTATTATCCTTAGTGTTCTTGCCCAAAAGTCTATCTACCTTCCTAACCTTAGGTTGGTTGGTCTTGACATGTAGGGCCACATGCTTTTCCTTAATGCCCTCATGCTTTCTATTCTTATGGTAAATTGCATTAAAATGATAAAAATTTGAACTATCATGTTTTTTACCATAATGTAAAGGGATAGGCTCAATGAATGTTACCTTCTTCTTTACCTTAGAGGCTCCCCCTTGACTAGAGCTTCCTCCATGAGCCTTGACCACCTTCTTCCCCTTAGGGCATTGACTTCGGTAATGCCCCTTTTGATTGCAAGAGAAGCACACAATGTGCTCCTTTCTCTTCTTTGTCCCGGGGGTGGTCTCCTTGGGCTTCTCCTTGCCCTTTTGTGCCACTTGGCCCTTCTTCTTGGCCAATTTAGGACACTTGCTCTTGTAGTGTCCATTTTCCCTACACTCAAAATATATTATATGATTTTTATTTTTAATTGAAACATTTATACCTTCTTGTGTAGGGATGGCACTTGCTCCTCCATTTGATATTTCTTGAATGTTGGAGGTGGCACCATCTTCTTCTTCTTCACATGACCCGGATGTAGAAGTTTCTCCTTCTTCTTGATCCGGCGTCACCAAGGATTGCCCCCCCTCAATCCTAGAGGTGGAGGCTTCATCATCTTGAACATGAAACAAGGAGTATGCTCCCTCCTTGTTCCCTTCGTTGCATTCCCTTGAGGATGAAGCTTCTTGGATTTCCTCTTCTTCGGAGGTTGAGCATCTCTCAACCTCGGAGTCCTCCTCTTGGTCTTGCACCAAAGAGTCACCCTCTCTGGATTCTTCATGATCTTGTACAGTGGAGGGGATCTCTTCATGAAACTTGGTCAATTTGCTCCATAGTTCCTTTGCATCTTCAAATTCTCCAATTTTGCAAAGGATGGTGCTTGGCAATAAATTGACCAAAAGCTTGGTCACTTTGTCATTTGCCTCGCACCTTTGGATTTGCTCCGAGCTCCATTTGCTTTTCTTGAGAAGCTTGCCCTTGGAATTTCTTGGAGCCTCGAAGCCTTCCATTAGAGCAAACCATTGCTCTATCTCCATCATAAGGAAATTTTCGATTCTTGATTTCCAAGAATCGAAACTCGTGGAAGTGTATGGTGGAGCCACCCTTGTGTCAAATCCAAGTCCATCTTGGAATTGCATCTTGAAGTTGAGCTTGATAAAATCTTGAACTTGAAGAATTTGCTCCAACTTCTTCACCCTCTAGCTTTTCTTGTTATGCTTGACCCTCCCGGCGATGATTCCGGTGAAGAGCGCCTTGCTCTGATACCACTTGTTAGGACCAAAAGTAGCTAGAGGGGGGGGGGGGGGGGGGAATAGCTCGTCGCTCGCTCGTCGCTCGCTCGTTGCTCGGCGTTGCTTGTTTCTTCTAAGATGTGCAGCGAAAAATACAGAAACAAATCACACAACGCTAACACGGTTAGTTTACTTGGTATCCACCTTACAAGAGGTGACTAATCCAAGGATCCACACCACGCACGCACCCTCCACTATGAAAACACTCCTTTTCGGTAACTACCGAGGGCGGAGAAGCCCTACAAGACTCTCAGTACAAGAAGAAAGGAAAGGGAAACAAAATACAAGCGCAAAGTTTACAATGAGTACAGAAAACCCTAACCCTAGCTTCTCTTCTTGCCTTTGATCCGCCTCTTGACTTGGAAAGCTTCCAAGATCCTTCAAGAACTGGCGATCTGATCTTTGAGAGCGCTGTGGAGGAGTTGGCGAGAGATCTGGAGTGAATCGGTGAAGTGATCCCGAAGACAACGCTCGCCTGCGACCTTTATCGACGCCAACGGTCGGATCCCGATCGATTCGAATGTTCCCAATCGATCGGGGATGCTTTGGATCGATCCATGGATCGATCCAGAGCGCCTCTGTGCTCTGGGAAAAATGCCTGGATCGATCCACGGATCGATCCAGCGCTTATCGCGCGAAGCAGCCACGTCCCAATCGATCCACTGATCGATTGGGATATCTGGATCGATCCACGGATCGATCCAGAGGCTCTCTGTTCGCTGGGAAAGGCCTGGATCGATCCACTGATCGATCCAGCTCCTGGTTTTTGCCCAAAACCAAGTCCCAAGCCTCTCCAACCAACATCCGGTCAACCTTGACCTGTTGGTACATCATGCCTAGCATCTTGACCTGCTAGGTCTTCCCACCAAGTGTCTGGTCAATCCCTTTGACCCACTTGGACTTTTCTCTTCGTGCCAAGTATCCGGTCAATCCTTTGACCTACTTGGACTTCCCAACACCAGATGTCCGATCATCCTTGATCCATCTGGATTTTCCCTTGCCTGGCTTCACTCACCAGGACTTTCACCTGGCTTCACTCACCAGGATTTCCTTCTGCCTAGCTTCACTCACTAGGACTTTCACCTGGCTTCACTCACCAGGATTTCCTTCTGCCTAGCTTCACTCACTAGGACTTTCCAGTCAAGTATCCAGTCACTCCCTTGACCTACTTGACTCTTCTTCAATCAATTTCTTATTGTCAAACATCTAAACCCAAACCAAGACTCAGCTTGGTCAACCAGGTCAACCTTGACCTGAGGGATGTTGCACCAACAGTCAAGTCAACTGTCGGTTGACTTGCTCTGGTTCGGTTTGCTTGGGTGATTTCGGCCTACCGGAATAGGGCTCACCCGAACCCAATTCCCAGCCATCTCCTCGAGCAGTCTTCCGTCCCGGCTTTACATCCTTCGAACACCGTGCACGTTCTTCACGCCCACCGGTGTACTCTTCCGCAGCTCTCTCGTCCTTCGGACGCACCGAGCCCGTCGGCTCCCTTCCCGTGCCGTCCTTCTCGCTAGTTGCGTCTTCCGCTTGACTTCCTGCGCTCCTAAGCTACTTAACACTTAGACACAGGGATCAGACAAACAAGACCTAACCTTAACTTGGTTGATCACATCAAAATAATCATGGGGTCCAATAATCTCCCCCTTTTTGATGTGCATCAACCTAAGTTTAAGTTAGGGTAAAAACAAACAAATAGTAATTTTAAGAAAATTATGAAACTAACATTTTAAGCACATTTTTTTTTAAAAAAAAATTTTAATTTTCCTAACTTCCCCTAAACTTGTTACTTAAGTCTCCCCCTTTGATCACAGCAAAAACGGGGGAAAAAATTTTCTAAGTAAAAAAAAAAAGATTTTCCAAGTAAATTTTTTTTTAAATGATTTCCTGTTCCAACATTTTTAACAAAATTCTAAGTTGGAATTTTATGAAAAATATTTTTGAAGAATTTTCAAGGAAATGCTTAAAAACTTTTCAAAGCATTATATAATTCTAATTTTAATGTTTTTATCAGAAAGTTAATTAAACAGTTTATTTCGATATTTCGACTTCCAGGTCGTGGCGAGGCAATAGACCTTCTTGGTTATTGGTGCAACAACCACTTCCTTAGACAAAGCTTCATAAAGAAATTCTAAACATTTAATCTCTTTTCTGACAGCCTTAATTTATAACAATCTTAATTTAGCACAGATTTTGGAACCCAATAGAGGTTCCTTCCTATAGGATTAAACAAAAATCTGGGGGTACATAAGTTTTAGGAATTTTCCAAAGTTGACCTTGATGCTTTCTAATATACCAGTTTAATTTACCAAAAATTCTTAATTTAGATTTTTGAAAAACATTTGAACATGCAGTAGATTTCAACTTTTCAATTTACATTTTCAAATGATCATTTTTTGATTTTAAATTATCTAGCAACTTACTTAAATCTGCGTTCTCATTTTCTAATTTAAGTAAATCTTTAGAAAGAGATTTAATAAACTTAAAGGACTGCTTGGGAGTTAGATTACGTACCTCACTTACCTGTATATCCGTAGCTCCCCCTCCATCGCAACTTTCTTCTTCTGATGTTCCTCCCCTTCATCTATGCTCATTTCTGAGCTTGACTCTTCTTCCAGCTGATGGTTAGCCATTAGCGCTAACCCCGAGAATTCTTCGACGTCTGATTCGGAGGATGAATAATCATCCCATGTAGCCTTCAGGCTCTTGCGTGTAGAGGACGTCGGTTTTTGAGGCTTTTCCTTGTTCTTTTTCTTCAGTTTGGGGCAGTCATCCTTGATGTGCCCTTCCTCATTACAGTTGTACCATCGGACCGTCCTTTTGTTACGTTGATGCTTCCTCGACTGTGATTTAAATTTATTAGTATTAAAAAATTTATTGAAACGTCTTACCAATAGAGCCGCTTCGGATTCGTCGATCAAGATTTCGGAGTCAGAACCGTTTATTCTTGCCTTTAAGGCAATGTTCTGACTAGTCTTCTCTACTCCATTGGGCTCTGCAACTAAAGATTCGTGAAGTTCAAAAGTAGAAAACAAATTTTCTAAAGTACTTACCTTGAATTCCTTAGAGATGTAGTATGCATCTACTAAAGACGCCCATTCTGGAGTTCTGGGGAAGGCGTTGAGCGCGTACCGGATCGAGTCTCGGTTCGTTACTTCTTCTCCAAGGTTGTTCAGTTGAGTTATTAGCTCCTTAACCCTTGCTTGGAGTTGCGCTACCATCTCGCCATTGTTCATCCGAAGGTTTGTTAGTTGTGTCCGGAGTGTTGGTGCAACCTTAGGTCAAGGTTGACCTGACTCGAGTTGACCTGACTCGAGTTGTATTTTGATGTTTGACTTAGGAAGATTGTTGGTGCAACCTTAGGTCAAGGTTGACCTAGTTGAGTTGTATTTTGATGTTTGACACTCGTGGAAGAGTTGCATTCTTGATATGGGACAAGAATAGATGTTTGGGAGATTATTGGTGCAACCGTAGGTCAAGGTTGACCTGGTTGACCTGATTCGGGAAAAAGTCCAAGTATGGAGACTTGGCACTGGAAAAGTCCAAGCAGGGAGCTTGGCACTAGAAAAGTCCAAGTATGGAGACTTGGCACTGGAAAAGTCCAAGCAGGGAGCTTGGCACGGGAAAAGTCCAAGTATGGAGACTTGGCACGGGAAAAGTCCAAGTATGGAGACTTGGCACTGAAAAAGTCCAAGTATGGAGACTTGGCACGGGAAAGTCCTAACTGGGATGTTAGGCAGTTGGAAATCCTGGTGAGTGAATCCAGGTGAAAATCCTAGTGAGTGAAGCTAGGTGAAGGTGAAAGTCCTGGTGAGTGAAGCCAGGCATTCGGGAAAATCCTGGTAAGTGAAGCCAGGTGAAAATCCTAGTGAGTGAAGCTAGGTGAATGAGAAAGTCCTAACTGGGATGTTAGGCAGTTGGAAAGTCCTGGTGAGTGAAGCCAGGCAGTTGTGGAAATCCTGGTGAGTGAAGCCAGGTGAAAACCCTAGTGAGTGAAGCTAGGTGAAAGTCCTGGTGAGTGAAGCCAGGCAAGGGAAAATCCAGATGGATCAGGGATGATCGGACTTCTGGTGTTGGAAAGTCCAAGTAGGTCAAGGGAGTGATCGGATACTTGGCACGAAGAGGAAAATCCAGATGGATCAGGGATGATCGGACATCTGGTGTGGAAAAGTCTAAGTGGGTCAAAGGGATTGACCGGACACTTAGCGGGGAGTGCTAGCAGGTCAAGGGAGTGACCAGATGCTAGGGATGATGTACCAACAGGTCAAGGTTGACCGGATGTTGGTGTGGAAGCCTTAGGTTTAGGGCTGAGAAGTTTGGATCGGTCTGGTGATCGATCCAGTGATACTGCGTTTGCCCTGATCGGTCTGGTGACCGATCAGAATCAGATCAGTGGCTCACTGATTGTAATCTGATCGGTCTGGAGACCGATCAGGACCTCGCGAGAAGAAAGCCGTGGATCGATCTGCTGACCGATCCACCCATGGCCTGGCACCGATCGTGCATAGATCGATGGCGGAAGAAAGCCCGATCGGTCTATGGACCGATCGAGAGACGCCGATCGACGAGGATCGCTCGATCGGTCTGTGGACCGATCAGGAGGTTCCCTGATCGGTCCATGGACCGATCAAGAATCTAGCCGTTGCGACGCAACGGCTAGTTCTCTGCTCTTCTTCTTCGCAGGTATAAAAGAGGGCTACAGGACTTCAGTGAAATCGCTCCCGGCATCTACTTCTTCTTCCTTCTGGAAGTTCTCTCCTGCCTGAAGCTTCTGCTTCTTCTTCCTGCTGAGCTTTGTTGAGCTCGTTGGGTGCTAAAGCTTCGCGTGAGCTTCTTCCTGTTGCTGGTTTTCTAGCTAGGCTTGGATCCGAGAAGCTGCTGCTTCACCAGGGTTCCTGCTGACTTCAAGAAGGCAAGCAAGTGTTGTTTACATTTCTGTTCTTGTTTTCTTGTTCCTATTTGTACTCCTATTGCTGTTGCAAAGATTGTGGTGAGGTTTCTCCACCCACAAGGAGTATCTATTAGCCGGGTTTCCGGGGACTCATCCACCGACGGATTGATTGGGTTCGTCCACCTTACGGACACGCCGAGGAGTAGGAGCATCATCTCCGAACCTCGTACATCGCTGTGTTAAGGTTTGATATTCTTCCTTTCGTTTCTAGTTTATTTTTCCGCTGCGCTAACGAATTGTAGGAAGAAACGAGCGATTTGGGGCGGCTATTCACACCCCCCTCTCTAGCCGAGTACGAACGATCCTAACAAGTGGTATCAGAGCGAGGTCGCTCTTCGCCGAATTAACACCCGAGGGAGCACAAGCTAGAGATGGATCAACTCGGAGAGGACATCACGATTCCACCCTTCTACGATCGCGACGACTTCGCGTTTTGGAAGGTAAGAATGAAATATTTTCTTATGACTAATCTTGAGAATTGGAGGTGTGTGCAAGTAGGTTTCACTCCTCCGGAGGATGAAGAAGGAAAACCTCTCAAGAAGAAGAGGTGGACGAAGGAGCAAATCCACCAATCAACCATCAACGATGAGGTAACGAAAATCATTGAATTTTCTTTACCTAATGATGTTTTGTGTAGGATAGGTGAATACAATAATGCCAAGGAGTTGTGGAACAACTTGGCCAAACTCCATGAGGAGAGCCCCACTTCAAGCCATGAAGAGGAGCCTAGTGAGCCAAGTAGCTCACATCGTGGAGGTGAGGAATTAGAAGTTGAGGGCTACTCAACATCTAAAGAAGAAGAGGAGGTGAGTTCTTCTTCAAGATCGGAGCACGAAGAAGAAGCTTCTACCTCCGGGAGGGATGAAGAAGAGAGCATCCATCCATCCTCGACCCTAGGTAACTCAAACACTTTAAGTTCAAGTAAATTGCATATAATGTGTTTTGAGTGTAGGGAATTTGGACATTACAAGAGTAAATGTCCAAAGAAGACTAAGAAGACTCCACCGGCGCCAAAGATCAAGAAAGTCGGAGTCCCAAAACGCAAGGGCAAGGAGCACGTGGTGTGCTTTCAATGCAAGCAACGGGGACACTATAGGAGTCAATGTCCAAGGGGGAGGCAATCTCACAAGGACAAAAGACCAAGCACGTGTAAAGGGGGAGCGAAGGCAAACCCTAAGGTATCCTTCAAGGCTCATTCGTGCAATTCTAGTAGGATACATGCTAGTAATTTTATTGCATTAGTCAATAATGATAAGCATGTTAACACTAGAAATCAATACATGTGCTTAGGTGCTAAACATGTCAACCTAGATAGGGATACTACTAGGAATGCTAACCCTAGGATTAACACTTCTAAGGTTAAGGAAAACCTAGGTAGAAATCCCAAGAAGACTAGACACATGCCTAGGAATATCTCAAGAGAAAATGACAAATTAAAACTTGAGGTATTAGAGAGGGAAAATCAAGTCTTGAGGTCAAGACTTGATAATTTAGAAAAGGCTCTTAAAAACATGGAGAAGTCATCTCTAGGGTTTAAGAGTCAAAAACCCAAGTCCAAGGACAAGAAAGGTTTGGGTTACAAACCTAAGTCCCAAATGGTCAAGCCCACTTATCATAATGTTCCATTCGATTATGGAACAAAACCTAGGGCTAGGAAGACCACCACCAAGGTCACAAGGGGAGTCACCCCTAGAGATGATCTTGATGAGTCCCAAATGACCAAGGCTTTAAAGCCTAAGAGGGTCATTAGGAGGGTTGCTAGGGAAGTTATCCCTAGTGAATATTTAGTGAACCCAATGAGCTCGAATAGGTATTGGGTTCCTAGGAGCATCTTCTCTACCCCATAGATGGGTTAGAGAGTGTCAACTCCGATTAGAAGGGTAGTTAACCCAACTTTGAGGAAATTGACACTCAAGGAGCATTTTCAAGGTTTTGAGAACTTTTGAAAATGAAATGGAATTATCATTTACTCCTTTGAAGAGTTAAATGTGCCTAAAAGATTGGAAATTTCATTTTTAATCTCAATTGGCACAATTTGGGAAAATCTAGAGAACTATCGAGGAAAAATGAAACATGCCAAGTCTTGAGGATAAATTTGATCTTTAAGTGGCATGAATTAATCTAGAGTTCAAGAAGTGTCAAAATTAGGATTTTGGCATTTTAGGGCAATCAAGGGTTAAATTTTAGGTTAGCTAAGGCTAAGGATACTTAGATAGGGAATTTAGGTATTTTATTTGTGCTAACTAGCCATGATTGGTTGCCATATGCCATGCCATGACATCATATTTATTGTATTATCATTTGAAATGTCATGATAATGCTTAGGTTATCTATATGTCATGTTTATTTAAGTTTTCAAACTTTATGCCATGTCATCATCTCTTGCATTATAATCAATGAAATTAATTTGAGGACAAACATATAATTTGATATTGAGATCAAATTGGTGTTTAGAAAATGCATGAGAACTTAGTCTAAGTTGACCTTAACCCATATCTCACATCAAATTGACTTGAATGTGGTTTGATACACCTTAGATGTGTGTGAGATATTAGGATCATGAGTTAGGATCAAGGTGCATTGTCCTTGTACCTAGATGACCCTAATTCAAGAAATTAAGGATCATAGGGAAAGCTTGTGTACAAGTCATGTACATCTAGCCCTAAGATTATGGTCCTAAATTCAAATGGTTTTAAAAGTATTTTAAAATTGATTTGAAAAACCTTGATGAAGCTTTCATAGTGATAGCATTCATCATTGAACATTGTGATACAAAGTTGAGTTAAACTTGAACGATTTCAAAGTTTTTGAACTTTGTATCAAGATTGAAAAATGGAAGTTATTTTCATAGAAAACTATTTTTCCATGATAGTATATGTTATGAGGAATGTATCCTCAAAATTTCACAATTTTTCGAATTTTCTGGAATTTTCTAGGAGTTTCTGAATTTCGGGAAGGAAATTTCAGAAATCTGCCTATCAGAGTCTGGATCGGTCTGGGGACCGATCCAGGTAAGTCCTGATCGGTCTGTGGACCGATCCAGTGAAGCATGGATCGGTCTGCAGACCGATCCAGTAAGAACCAGAGAGCTTGGTGCGATCTGGTGAAGGCCTGATCGGTCTGGGGACCGATCAGAGCGTGCCAGTTTCTGATTTTCAGCTGTTGGTCTGAAATTTCAGCTGGAAGTTGGGTTTTGTGGATTTCTAAAGGTTTGGAACTCACAAAGACATTGTTGGTGCAATGGTCAAGGGGGAGTTGACCTTTAGGGGGAGTTTTACCTAATTGTCAAGGGGGAGTTGACTTTTAGGGGGAGTTTTTACTCCTTAAGACTTTTGAGGATTAGTGATATGGGATTATCACTAAGTTGATTGTTGAGTTTAGTATCAAGGGGGAAATTAAGAGTTTCAATGAAAGGTATGGGACTTTCATTAGGAAGAAACTCTTGACCTTGATACCCTCTTTTTCTTTTTGATGTATGTCAAAAAGGGGAGAGTGTTCATTGGAGAATTATTGGAGAAACCCAAGTTAGGTTATCGGGTTAACCTAAGCTAGGGGAAGAATGTCAAGGAATGTTCAAGGAAGAACATTGGAATTCTTTTTGATGTGTGTCAAAAAGGGGGAGAATTATTGGAGAACCCAAGTTAGGTTATCGGGTTAACCTAAGGGGAGAATGTTCAAGGAAAGAACATTGGACATTGGAAGATGGTTGGAAAACCTAAGTTAGGTTATCGGGTTAACCTAACTTGATTATGGGTTTTGTCAAACATCAAAAAGGGAGAGATTGTTGGTGCAACCTTAGGTCAAGGTTGACCTGGTTGACCTGACTCGAGT
Source organism: Zingiber officinale (assembly GCF_018446385.1). Classification (NCBI taxonomy): domain Eukaryota; kingdom Viridiplantae; phylum Streptophyta; class Magnoliopsida; order Zingiberales; family Zingiberaceae; genus Zingiber; species Zingiber officinale. The sequence goes on from NC_056004.1 coordinate 27,275,310, forward strand.
TGACCTGACTCGAGTTGTATTTTGATGTTTGACTTAGGAAGATTGTTGGTGCAACCTTAGGTCAAGGTTGACCTAGTTGAGTTGTATTTTGATGTTTGACACTCGTGGAAGAGTTGTATTCTTGATATGGGACAAGAATAGATGTTTGGGAGATTATTGGTGCAACCGTAGGTCAAGGTTGACCTGGTTGACCTGATTCGGGAAAAAGTCCAAGTATGGAGACTTGGCACTGGAAAAGTCCAAGCAGGGAGCTTGGCACTAGAAAAGTCCAAGTATGGAGACTTGGCACGCGAAAAGTCCAAGTATGGAGACTTGGCAACGGAAAAGTCCAAGCAGGGAGCTTGGCACTGGAAAAGTCCAAGTATGGAGACTTGGCACTGGAAAAGTCCAAGTATGGAGACTTGGCACGGGAAAGTCCTAACTGGGATGTTAGCCAGTTGGAAATCCTGGTGAGTGAATCCAGGTGAAAATCCTAGTGAGTGAAGCTAGGTGAAGGTGAAAGTCCTGGTGAGTGAAGCCAGGCATTCGGGAAAATCCTGGTGAGTGAAGCCAGGTGAAAATCCTAGTGAGTGAAGCTAGGTGAATGAGAAAGTCCTAACTGGGATGTTAGGCAGTTGGAAAGTCCTGGTGAGTGAAGCCAGGCAGTTGTGGAAATCCTGGTGAGTGAAGCCAGGTGAAAACCCTAGTGAGTGAAGCTAGGTGAAAGTCCTGGTGAGTGAAGCCAGGCAAGGGAAAATCCAGATGGATCAGGGATGATCGGACTTCTGGTGTTGGAAAGTCCAAGTAGGTCAAGGGAGTGATCGGATACTTGGCACGAAGAGGAAAATCCAGATGGATCAGGGATGATCGGACATCTGGTGTGGAAAAGTCTAAGTGGGTCAAAGGGATTGACCGGACACTTAGCGGGGAGTGCTAGCAGGTCAAGGGAGTGACCGGATGCTAGGGATGATGTACCAATCCTCGGTTTCCGGATGTTGATGTAGCCAGAGTTTAGGAGTTTGGATCGGTCCGGTGATCGATCCAGCCTGAAATCAGAGTTTCTGATTTGGCTCCCGAATTCAGAAGCTCACAATCGATCGGTCTGGAGACCGATCGAGGCAACGCAACCTCGCGAGAAGAAGCCGGATCGGTCTGCGACCGATCACCCGATCGGTCCGGTCGATCGGCATAGATCGGCGGAAGAATAGCCCGATCGGTCTATGGACCGATCGAGACGCCGATCGACGAGGATCAAGCTCGATCGGCCGGACCGATCAGAGGTTCCCGATCGGTCCATGGACCGATCAAGAATCTAGCTGCGACGCAACGGCCAGTTCTCTGCTCTTCTTCGCAGTATAAAAGAGGGCTACAGACTTCGGAAATCGCTCCCAGATCTACTTCTTCTTCCTTCGGAAGTTCTCTCCACCAAGCTTCGCTTCTTCTTCCTGCCGAGCTTTGTTGAGCTCTTGGGTGCTAAAGCTTCGCGTGAGCTTCTTCCTGTTGCTGGTTTTCTAGCTAGGCTTGGATCCGAGAAGCTGCTGCTTCACCAGGGTTCCTGCTGACTTCAAGAAGGCAAGCAAGTGTTGTTTACATTTCTGTTCTTGTTTTCTTGTTCCTATTTGTACTCCTATTGCTGTTGCAAAGATTGTGGTGAGGTTTCTCCACCCACAAGGAGTATCTATTAGCCGGGTTTCCGGGGACTCATCCACCGACGGATTGATTGGGTTCGTCCACCTTACGGACACGCCGAGGAGTAGGAGCATCATCTCCGAACCTCGTACATCGCTGTGTTAAGGTTTGATATTCTTCCTTTCGTTTCTAGTTTATTTTTCTGCTGCGCTAACGAATTATAGGAAGAAACGAGCGATTTGGGGCGGCTATTCACACCCCCCTCTCTAGCCGAGTACGAACGATCCTAACACGGAGGATGTCACGCTTTGCAAGCTTTGCTTCGGAGGTACCTTTGTGAAGCTCCAGGAATTTTTCCCAGAGGTCTTTCGGGGAGTCGTAGCTTCCGATCCGACTTACCTCCTGAGGCGGCAGAACGTTGAGCAGGTGGAACTCAGCCTTTCCGTTGGCCACGAAATTGACCTGCTCCTTCTTCATCCAGTTGTACTCTTCCTTGTCTTTTGGCGCTTCATATCCATATTTCATAATTAAGAGTATATCAAATTCAATTTTAAAAAATATCTCCATTTTTTGCTTCCATGTAGCGAAATCTCCGTCGAACTTTGGGGGATGAATGTTCGCGCCAACCATTGTCCTGATCTTTGTGCTTCAGATGACGGTTAGTCCTTCCGAAGCTGTTGGGCTCTGATACCACTTGTTGGTTTAGCGGGACCGGCAAGAGGGGGGTGAATTGCCTGTAACACAAAAGTATACCCTCCTCAAACTTTCAACTCTAAGATAAAACAACAGGAATAATAAAATAAATAACAGAAAAGAAAAGAGACGACTCAGCGGTTTTGACTTGGTTACAACCAAGAAGGTTGTTAATCCAAGGCGGTTGAATAGGCACACTAGTAGAGTCTCCTTCTCTGAAGGCGGAGAAACCTTTTATACAATTGGAAAGCACAGAAGTTGCTAAGAAATGAAAGTACAGAGTTTTCTTTCGTTGTTGTTTGAGGCCCCTTTATATAGGGGTTCCAGAGCTTATCAGATCACCTGATCTTCGAGATCTGATTTTGACTCAAGAGGGATCGGTCGACTGATCCCCAGGTTCGGTCGACCGAACCTGCGTACTTGGCCAGCCTTCCGTCCAGTTGCAGTGTGTGTGGATCGAGCCTACATTCGGTCTACCGATCCCATTGTTTGGTCGACCAATCAGCCAACTGTCTTTCCCTGGCTGGCCCGATCAGAATGCTTGACCGAGTCTTGGGTTTATCTCCGATTCGGTCGACCGATCATGGCGTTCGGTCGACCGAACACTTGTCAAGTCAACTCTCGGTTGACTTGCTCTGGTTCAGTTTGCTTGGGTGATTTCAGCCAACCAGAATAGGGCTCACCCGAACCCAATTCTCGGCCTTCTCCTCGAGCAATCTTCCATCCCGGCTTTACGTCCCTCGAACACTGCACACATTCTTGACGCCCACCGGTGTACTCTTCCGCAGTTCTCTCGTCCTTCGGACGCACCGAGCCCGTCGGCTCCCTTCCCGTGCCATCCTTATCGCTAGCTGCGTCTTCCGCTCGACTTCCTGCGCTCCTAAGCTCTTGCACACTTAGACATAGGGATCAGATAAACAGGACCTAAGCTAAACTTGGTTGATCACATCAAAAGAACGACGGGGTCCAACAATCTCCCCCTTTTGATGTGCATCAACCCAATTTTAAGTTAGGGTAAAAACAAATGAATAGCAATTTTAAGAAAATTACAAAACTAACATTTTAAGCACAAAATTTTAAAAAATAAATTTTTTTAATTTTCTTAACTCCCCCTAAACTTGTTACTTAAGTCTCCCCCTTTGATCACAGCAAAAACGGGGGGAAAAAATTTTCTAAGTAAAAAAAAAGATTTTCCAAGTAAATTTTTTTTTAAAAGATTTCCTGTTCCAACATTTTTAACAAAATTCTAAGTTGGAATTTTATGAAAAATATTTTTGAAGAATTTTTAAGGAAATGTTTAAAAACTTTTCAAAGAATTATATAATTCTAATTTTAATGCTTTTATCAGAAAGTTAATTAAATAGTTTATTTCGATATTTTGGCTTCTAGGTCGTGGCGAGGCACTAGGCCTTCTTGGTTATTGGAGCAACAAACACTTCCTTAGACAAAGCTTCATAAAGAAATTCTAAACATTTAATCTCTTTTCTGACAGCCTTAATTTGTAACAATTTTAATTTAGCACAGATTTTGGAACCCAATAGAGGTTCCTTCGTACAGGATTAATAAAAAATCTGGGGGATACATAAGTTTTAGGAATTTTCCTAAGTTGACCTTGATGATTTATAATATACCAGTTTCTAATATACCAATTAATTTACCAAAAATTCTTAATTTAGACTTTTGAAAAATATTTGAACATGCAGCAGATTTCAACTTTTCAATTTGCATTTTCAAATGCTCATTTTCTGATTTTAAATTATCTAGCAATTTACTTAAATCTGCGTTCTCATTTTCTAATTTAAGTAAATCTTTAGAAAGAGATTTAATAAACTTAAATGACTACTTGGGAGTTAGATTACGTACCGCACTTACCTATATATCCGTAGCTCCCCCTTCATCGCAACTTTCTTCTTCTGATGTTCCTCTCCCTTCATCTATGCTCATTTATGAGCTTGACTCTTCTTCCAGCTGATGGTTATCCATTAGCGCTAACCCCGAGAATTCTTAGACGTCTGATTCGGAAGATGAATAATCATCCCATGTAGCCTTCAGGCTCTTGCATGTAGAGGACGTCGGTTTTTGAGGCTTCTCCTTGTTCTTTTTCTTCAGTTTGGGGCAGTCATCCTTGATGTGCCCTTCCTCATTGCAGTTATAGCATCGGACCATCCTTTTGTTACGTTGATGCTTCCTCGTCTGTGATTTAAATTTATTAGTATTAAAAAATTTATTGAAACGTCTTACCAATAGAGTCGCTTCGGATTCGTCGATCGAGGCTTCGGAGTCAGAACCGTTTATTCTTGCCTTTAAGGCAATGTTCTGACTAGTCTTCTCTACTCCATTGGGCTTTGTAACTCGAGATTCATGAAGTTCAAAAGTAGAAAACAAATTTTCTAAAGTACTTACCTCGAAGTTCTTAGAGATGTAGTACGCATCTACTAAGGACGCCCATTCTGGAGTTCTGAGGAAGGCGTTGAGTGCGTACCAGATCGTGTCTCGGTTCGTTACTTCTTCTCCAAGGTTGTTTAGTTGAGTTATTAGCTCCTTAATCCTTGCTTGGAGTTGCGCTACCTTCTCGCCATTGTTCATCCAGAGGTTTGTTAGTTGTGTTCGGAGGATGTCACGCTTTGCAAGCTTTGCTTCGGAGGTACCTTCGTGAAGCTCCAGGAATTTTTCCCACAGGTCTTTTGCGGAGTTGTAGCTTCCGATCCGACTTACCTCCTGAGGCGACAGAACGTTGAGCAGGTGGAACTCAGCCTTTTCGTTGGCCACGAAATCGGCCTGCTCCTTCTTCGTCCAGTTGTACTCTTCTTTGTCTTTTGGCGCTTCATATCCATATTTCATTATTAAGAGTATATCAAATTCAATTTTAAAAAATACCTCCATTTTTGGCTTCCATGTAGCGAAATCTCCGTCGAACTTCGGGGGATGAATGTTCGCGCCGGCTATTGTCCTGATCTTTGTGCTTCAGAAGGCGGTTAGTCCTTCCGAGGCCGTTGGGATCTGATACCACTCGTTGGTTCAGTGGGACTGGTAAGAGAGGGGTAAATTACCTGTAACACAAAAAGTATACCCTCCTCAAATTTTCAACTTTAAGATAAAGCGACAGGAATAATAAAATAAATAACAGAAAAGAAAAGAGACGACTCAGCGATTTTGACTTGGTTACAACCAAGAAGGTTGTTTATCCAAGGCGGTTGAATAGGCGCACTAGTAGAGTTGTAACACCCACAAAATTATAAGATAAGCATATGGGTGTTATTTGCTTTAGAAAATAAAAGAAGAAGAATCAAAGAAAAGAAGAAATAAGGGAAATAAAAAGAAGCGGTGAAGGTTTGAACCTTGAACCTCCCACCAAGGATAGAAACAAAATTTATGTATGTTAACCACTAGGATAATGAATAATATGTGAAAGGGAAATGATGGGAATTGTAGTTGAAAGTAAAGTTAAAATTTAGTGAAGGAACAAAGGGAAAATCAAGTGGCTTTCTTCCCTTGTTTACCTCTTGGTTAAGAAAGAAAAGTAGCAAAAGACAAGTTGTCTTTCTCCCTTTTCTTCTCTATTTTCGTGGGGTTTAAGAGGGAAGTAAAGAGATGAATTTAGGGAAAGGAATGAAGACATATTCTCATTAAGAAAATACATGCATGAATTAAGGAGGAAGGGAAGCAAAGTTCATTTTGGTAACTTCCACCTACTTACCATAAAAGGGAAAGGAACTAAAGGATTTCATTTTTTTCCCTTCTCCCTCACCCTTGCCGAGACTAGCATCCTCCTCCCTCATCTCCACAAGCCAAGTTTAGGTTTCTCCCTAAGAGAAAACTAAACTACAAGAAGGAGCCTTCAAGGTGTGCCTTTCCAAGCAAGAGAAATCGAAAGGAGTGCTAGAAGAAGAGGCTCCCTACTTCCTCTTCACCAAGGGTACCATTTCTTAAAGATTAACAAGTGATTTCTAGGTAAGCTTCCCCTCACCTGTGGTACAATAGTTTGTATGGTTTTTCATGGAGTTAGATCGCTTAAGAACCTAGGACTTGCCTTAAGAAAGTTCGGCCAAAAGAAGAAGAGGAGTTTAAGAAAATTGTAACTAGATATGCTTACTATTTTTCTTGTGATATGTATTTTATGTAAAAGGTTAATCTAAGGTTTCCATGCTAGAATAAATGATGAAAACTTAGATCCATAAGCTTTAAACTTTCGGCCAAGCATGAACAAGAAGATTTGGTAAGTTTAAGACTCAAACTAAGCATGTTCCTTATTCTTGAATTATGTAACCTATGATAATGATGTTGTTAACTTTTCTCTTACTCGTATATTATTGAAACTCCATTTTCATGCCCATGACTATTCGGCCATGTAAGAAGAAAAGGCTTAAGAGAGTTTTAAATTTAGGGCTAAGCATGCTAAGATTTTTCCTAAGACAAGGTATGAAGTTTTATGCCATGATTGTATGTTAGTTATAAATCCTACTTCATGCTTATAAGGATTCGGTCATGATGGGATTTGAAGTCTAGGAAAATTTAAACTAAGGCTAGGAAGCTCATGACTTTCTTGATAAAATAATATAAAACTAGTGGATGTTTTTATGGTTGTTTGTTGCATAGAATTTTGAGTACATGTAACTTTCGGCCACACTAAGTTTTAAAGCTAGTAGGTGTAGATTTTTAACTAAATTTATTCATGTTGCTCCTTGTTATGATGTCATGAAAATTGTTTAAGGTTTTTCCATGCTTTTAGGCCATATGAAAAGTAAAAACCTAACTCACATGTTTCGGCCACCTTGGAATTTAAGGACTAGGAAAACTTAGAACCTAACTTATATATGTTCATGATGCTTCTTGTGGTAAGTACTATGATATATAGTTATGGTTCCATGCTCTTATGCCACTAGAAATGTAGTACATGTTTATTAGGGTTTGGCCAATAATAGTACAAAGGCCTAGAGAAAAATGTGAAACCAACTTATATATGCTTATGATGCCTTGTGATATATGCTATGAAATGTAGTTGTGGTTACCATGCTCTTATGCCATTATAAACCTAATTCCATGAGTTGTAGGTTTTGGCCACCTTGAGTTAAGGGGTCTAGGAAGCTTGGAATTTAAAACTAATAGGCTTATGTTGTTTCTCATGAAAAATGTATAAGATATTGGCTTAAGGTTCAACACTTCCATGCTACTTGTAACCTAGAAGGAGACATGTTAGGGTTCGGCCATGATAGGTTTGGGAGCTTAAGGAACTTAGAAACCAAACTAAATATGCTTAAGTGGTTCCTTATGAAATATGATATGATATGAGTTTAGGGTTTACATGTTTGCATGTTACTTAGAACTTGTTTGCTCTACATGTAAGGTTTCGGCCATGAAGAAATAGAAACCTAGGAGGGCTTAAAAATTTAGGTTGACATGCTTATGACCTTTCATATGCTAGTATGTGAAGATATCATGAGATTTTTATATTTGTATGTTGTTTAGAGATCATGCCTCTATTCATGACTTTCGGCCATATAAGTTTAGTGACCTAGATGTACCTCACATGCTATGAATGAATTATGAAATGGTATTTAACAATTCCATGAATGGTTATGTCTTTTTATGATAAGTGATATGCTCCTTTATGTATGCTTATGATCCATGTATGTGCTATGTGCTCAATCATGCATACTTTAGTATATGATAAAAATGATATGTTCATTATGCAAGCTTATGTTTCATGCATGTGCTGTGTGCCCAAATATGCATGCTTTATGATATGCTAAGTGATATGTTCATGATGTATGCTATAATTCATGCATGTGCTGTGTGCCCAAAAAAATGCATGTTTTATGATATGTCAAGAAACATGATATGCATGTAAGAATAAGAACTACGATATGTATGACATGCTACTTTACTTTATGTATGGCTTGTACCAAGGGTGGGCTCCATAAGCGCCCCGGGGTCGATGGACTAAGAAACGGGCCTCGTTAGGGATGGGCTCCTAAGTGCCCCTAGGTCGATGGACTAAGAAACGGGCCTAGTATGTATGCCTTGTAGGGTTCAAGACTTGCTACCATGGACCTACATAGGACACGCGCATTTATGTATGTGGTACAAGCCTGGATCCCAATCATGTTGAGATTATGTTTAAGTATGTATTGTATAAGTTTTCAAAGACATGTTGCATATGTTGCATGATATATGTTTAGGACTTTACCTTTCTTATGCTTTATGATTATGCCATGTTTTTTATGATGATGTTATGCTATGATAGGATACACTTGATGATCACGTTTATTATGCCATGATACTTTATGTTATGTATGATATGCCATGATATGCTGCTTGATATGTTGAAATTGTCTTTATACCTTATGACTTGTGATCATATATGCTTTACGATTTTTGTGAGTAGGAAAGGAACTTATTGAGCCATGAGTGCTCATAGCTTACTTTCTTGTACCACAGATAAAGGCAAGGAATGTATGTACTAGGGGAGCAGCAGGAGGGCTTGAAGGATGTGTGCGGTAGTGGACTGGCTAAAAGAAATGACCTGCTTTCATTTAATAAGAAATTTTCCATGTTGATGTTTTTTTTTTTACTTTATGACTCCATGACTTTAAGTATGTGTTTGGTATTAAGACCCAAAATTTATGATAAGTATGCTATGTGGACCTTTTATGTCTATTGTGATTTTTAAGTAAGAAAAAGATTTTTAAATTCTCTAAGTAAGACTTCCGTTGTGTTAAGTATGTATGTGTCGCAAGGTAACCCCCGTCGCCTTAGCAGGAGGGGCGGGGCATTACAAGAGTCTCCTTCTCTGAAGGCGGAGAAGCCTTTTACACAATTGGAAAGCACAGAAGTTGCTAAGAAATGAAAGTACAGAGTTTTCTTTCGTTGCTGTTTGAGGCCCCTTTATATAGGGGTTCCAGAGCTTATTAGATCACCTGATCTTCGGGATCAGGTTTTGACTCGAGAGGGATCGGTAGACCGATCTCCAGGTTCGGTCGACCGAACCTGTGTACTTGGCTAGTCTTCTGTCCAGATGCAGTTTGTGTGGATCGAGCCTGTGTTCGGTCGACCGATCCTATTGTTCGGTCGACCAATCAGCCAATTGTCTTTCCCTGAGCTGGCCCGATCAGAATGCTTGACTGAGTCTTGGGTTTAACTCCGGTTTGGTCGACCGATCAGAGGGTCCGGTCGATCGATCAGCCAACTTGTCTGCTGATGTGTCACCAACAGCTACCTTCTGTTGATAAGTGTTCGGTCGACCGATCATGGCGTTTGGTCGACCGAACACTTGTTAAGTCAACTCCCGGTTGACATGCTCTGGTTCGGTTTGCTTGGGTGATTTTGGCTAACCGGAATAGGGCTCACCTGAACCCAATTCCCGGCCTTCTCCTCGAGTAATCTTCCATTCCGACTTTACGTCCCTCGAATGTCGTGCACGTTCTTCACGCCCACCGGTGTTCTTTTCCGCAGATCTCTCGTCCTTCGGACACACCGAGCCCGTTGGCTTCCTTCCCGTGCCGTCCTTCTTGCTAGCTGCGTCTTCCGCTCGACTTCTTGCGCTCCTAAGTTCCTGCACACTTAGACACATAGATCAGACAAACAGGACCTAACCTAAACTTGGTCGATCACATCAAAACAACCACAGGGTCCAACATATCCTTCCCCCTTTTGGTCCTCCATTGGCATCCAACCATAAACTCAAATTATTGCCATCAGAGTTCTCGGACCCTTGACTATCGACACCACCAGCTTATGAGCGTGTTTGGGCTAGCTCGAGTTCATCATGTTTTTCCTATTTTTTAAAAGATATAAGATATTGATTAGATATAATAGAAACACATATAATATTAAGACAGCGAAGGTACTTAATGATAGATCGGATACGAGCGATAGAGGTGGGGGTGAATATCGCTTGTTTTAAAACTCTTCTTTTACTTTTAAATCAGAATCGTGCAGTGGAAAGTAAAAAGAGAGACAGGTTCATTTACTTCGTTCGGAGCCTAGCTCGACTCCTACTCGAAGGCCCGCGGTCCTTGACCACACCGATGGGCAATCACTATAACTCTTCTTTCCAAAATCTTCGGAAAGAAGTAGATCGTACATATACAAGAAATATAAGATAGTAACAACCCTACTATCTTATTTAAAATTAAGTGCAATACAAAATAAATATACTGACAATAGTATGCGTAGGATGTAGCTTGGTTGGTACTTCCGGACGGAGTGACTTGCTGAGCTGTTGAAGATGTGTAGCACAATCCGTATGCGAAGAAGAGCTTTTGAGATGATCAGAAGAGTTGTTCTTGCCTCAGACTTCGAGCCTCATTTTATAGGTGTAATGGAGGTTCGGTTGACCGATCCCTCTGTTCAGTCGACCGAACTAGCTCCCATCCTTTCCTGGCCGGAGTCTGACGCTGGCTCGATCTCTGACATTAACTGATCTTTAATGATTTGGTCGAACGATCATATTTTTCGGCCGACCGATCAACTTCCTTCCCTGTTCGTCGTGATTTGCCGAGATCAACATTCAATGCACTATTAATGCTGATTGGTTCGGTCGACCGATCCATAGGTTCAGTCGACTGATCCGCTTCTTTTCCTTTTGCTGCTGATCGGTGCTGATGAACTGGCTGTGCTAAGTCATCATGGTTCGGTCGACCGATCCTCTGGTTCGGTGGATCGATCAAGCTTTGACCGGACTGTACTATATTTTGGTCTGAACTGATACCTACTTTGAGTTAACCTGGTTCGGTCGATCAATCCTCCTGTTCGATCGACCGATCGGGTCGAACCTGCAAAACAGTGTTAGATAATAATCCTGCAAAACAGAGATTAGCACAGTAATATTATAATGCATGAGTAGTATAAAAGACAGTAGAACTGTTTTGATCTCAACTTGGAAACATTCCCGGTTTCTTCAGTTGGATTAGCGACCTTAGGTTGTTTCTTTCAGGAACCCGACCTCACTGTCGCTCCTCTAGTTGTTTACCTCAACTTACCTGCCAAATATGGTCCTCCAGACATGTTTGGACTTTTCCTGCTCAGTGTCTGATCGCTCGATCCACTAAGACTTTTCCTACAATACTACATTAGTCAACAACAATAATAGTAATTTAGAATACAATGGTAAACCTAAACCTAGATTTACTGTGATCCGCTGGTCCCGTCGACCGCGCGCGGTCGACCGGAAACCATCCAAAAAATCTTGCTTGAAGTTCACTCCTCCAAGACTTCTCGTTACCTAAGGTTACCACCCCCTAGGGTTTTCTCAACCTGGCTTCACTCACCAGGACCTAAGGTTACCACCCCCTAGGATTTTCTCCGCTTGGCTTCACTCACCAAGACTTAGTATTCGGCTACTGAGGGATCAAGTCCTCCAGACCTATCCACCTGGCTTCCACGATATACCAAGATTTTTCCCCTTGCCTAGCCTACAACTAGGACTTCCCTTGATCAAGTTCCATACTTAAGCATACTTAAACATATTTGTCTGACATTAAAACCTTGGAGGTCGATTGCACCAACACTTAACTACTAAAATCTAAATCATATATTAAGATCAAATGAATAATAATTCCAACCTTTACTACTTTTGCCCTCGCCCCATTCCAAGTCTTATCTTTTTTCCTAAAAGTGCAGGTGAAGTTTTCAATGAAAGAGGGATCCTTACCCATCTCCTTGGTCTGAAAAAACATGATTACAATAATGAAATAATTTGATATAGATAAAAAAATTATTGTAAGAGTTAAAAAATCACCAATCTCTGTCTATGCTCATCTATGTTAATGGAGCTTCCCGCATATATAGCAGATGAGTTGCCAGAATTGTGAAATTGATTCATTATATTCAGATTACTCCTTTGCTTACTCTCCTCCATTGCCCAAAAGTTAGTGATCCTCTCCCAATTTTCTTCGGTGATGAAGTTTGGCTTTTTCCCCCGACTCTTGGCATGACTTAATACATGTCTGATGTGATCGCCACATTTCTTTTTAAATATTCTGCGGATCTCCATTTCATCATTCGAGTCCCAATTATTTAATCACGGAAATGGAGAAAAATAATGTATTATATATTCACTTTAAATTTGAATTAAACTCAAGAAAATATACCTTGAACTCGCTCCACCATAGTTGTTTTGTGGCCGGTGGAGTGCTTGAATATGTCATCGATTCTCCTCCCCAATGGTTATTCACGATTCTATTAATTTCATCAACTATTTGTACAGGTTTTTCAAATTTGCATTAAATTACAAACAAACGATGTTAAATAATTAAGATAGATAAAAACATAAAATATTTTATAGTACTTACGAATCTCCGATGGGGATTAAAAAAACTCTATCATTCCTAAACTCAGCAAATGAGTTTCTTGCAGAGTCAGGAAGATCTGTGGGCACTGGCAACTGCACGGGCGATGGTACTAGCGGCGGCGAATATGAAGTCGGTGGAGAAGGTATATGAGATGGTCCTGCCTGATCAGAGGGTGGCACAGGTACACTGGTAGGTGATGAATCTGTCTGATCCTGTGATCTCCGTCTACGTCCACCACATTGAAATATATACTGAAAATTCCAATATAAGATACAATAAATTGAAAATTTGATGCATAAAAAAGAACATTTAAAAACATATCATTTTTACGTAAAGCTTATAGAATAAGAGGGAAAAATATGAGATGTCACCTCTAATGACATGTAGGAACAAATACAGTGTATTAAATGATAAAATAAATAAAATTATAAATGAGACAGTATATAAAAAACTCAGTGAGCTATAAGTTTGGTAAATTTGCATCTTAAAGATAAATGTTCTTGTAAAAAGACTAGTAGCACAAATGTAAAAAAATATGGCAAATTTCTTTAAATAAGCTAACAAAACTTACCCATCATCAAAAATTAAAGTCCTTATTGTCATTATCCTCCTCCTCCTCCTCCTCTTCCTCCTTCTCCTCCTCCTCCTCCTCCTCCTTATCATCATCATCATCATCAATTTCACTTGTACCACATTTATCACCACCGCTAGGATCTCGTAAAGTTGGAATAATATATTCCTCAGTCTGAAAGGTGTTTGCAACTTTCTCTTGTTGATATGCAATGTTTTCCCAATGTGCCTCAATTTTTTTTCATGCTTTGGTTTTACAAACATCCCACTAATTAATCTTATCACGTTTCAAACTAGGATATGAAGAATAAAATACTTGAATTGCTTGTTGTGCCATTGATAACTATCATTTTATCATAACATTTTGATCCATATAGGCATACATTTTAATCTTCTCATATGTTAAAGTCATGTTTACACCATGTTTCATGAGTTAGAGTCATTTGTGGACTTAATTACAAATTATATCATATTTGTGATATTTGATGCTAATATTTGGATATAATCTTTGTAGGCATCAAGGGATCATGGATCCGAGGTTGATCAAACCAGATTGAACTCAAATCCGAGCTTGAATGGGAAGATCAAGCTTTGAAGCCACATGAACCGTTCGTTCAAGATTAAGAGAGATCTGATAGATCCGTGAAGAATCTGATCCATCCAAGCAAAGGGGAAGTAGAGCATAACCAGTGATCAAGATCTGAAGATTTGGATCAGATTTGGAGCAAGATCCACCGTTGGATCGATCCGGAAGAATCACAGTCGTTTATCATAGATCTGAGATCTAATTTAAATCACAAGAGAAGCTACAGTTCTTTCGTGAATTGCTACAGGACTGAGCGTCAAGAACAGAGGAGCGATCTGCTCCGGCGATCTCCTTCCTCAACCCATTCCACCGCCGGCGGCTAGGAGAGGTCAAGGGCATCCCTTCCTCCAACTGAGATCCATCCATTAGCAACCGGCGATGCCACTTCATACTTCTTTTCCAGATCTGACTCCAATCATTGCCGCGACTTCATGGAGAAGGAAGAAGCAGCGAAGGTGAAGGATTCTGTGGTTTCAGCCGATTCTTTTGTCTTCCGCCCGGCGATCTTACTTTCCTGAAGTTCCGCACCCATCTGAACCATCGAAAGTGTTTGATTCTTCCTTTTCTCTGATCTTGATCCATTTCCAGCTGAGTTACTTTGTTTGTCTTCAACGCCGAGTTCTTCATCTGATGTAGACCGAACCCAAGCTAGGGTTTCTCCAATTTGATTAGTGTGAATCCTCTAAATGATAGTTTCTTTATCTCTGTTTGAATTTTAGTTTGTTGTAGTTGATCAATGCATAGTTGATTCAAATTCTCTTGCTATTGCTTTGAAACCTTCGGTTAAGAGTACTGTTCTTGATGTCTAAACAATTTAGGTTTGCTTAATGGTTGCAATAGGCTATTCTTGGTTATTATTTCTTTCAATGTAGTAGTTTAGATTAGTAGATTCTTTTCTTGTTACTTTCCATGAATTGAATTTGCAAATGTAGCATCAATTTTGGTTCTTATTTCTTCTATTTATTCATAAGTCATTTCTTAAATCCCAATTTGTCTAGGAAACCCAAGCCAACAATAATTGATCCTAAGACTATCATCCTACTGTTTACATTCCTTGAGAGAGACGATCCGAGTCATCCTATACTGCATTAGTGTAGAAAGGAATTCGGTGAAATTATTTGATACCCAAATCACGACAAAATCGGGCTTATCAAATTTGGCGCCGTTGCCGGGGACTGTAGCGGTGTTTGATACCTTGGGATTGTTTCTTTTTCTTTTTACATAAAAATGTGAAAAAAAATTTGTTTCAATTACTTTCATGTTCATATATCCATGTGTTTGATATTATATGCTCCTGTGTCTTCTGATTTTATTTGCTAGTATTTCAGTGTAAGAGCAGGAAACTTCTTTGACCATGGATCCATATTATCAATACTATCAGCCTCAGACTTGGTTCTATCAGCCTGAACATCAGTACTACCCACCTGTGGATCAATCAAATTTCAGGTATGAGGTTACACAGAGTCAGTCTACTGAGCCATATCCAGCGTATCAAAGGCTACAAGAAGTTCAGAATGATTATATAGCTATTCGGAAAAAGATTCGTGGTATTCAATAATTCAAGGAGGAGACATTGAGTGAATATTGGAAGAGATTCAAGGAACTTTGCTCTAGTTGTCCTCAACATCAAATCAGTGATCAGTTGCTTATCTTACATTTTTATGATCGATTGTTGCCGTTTGATTTGTACATGGTGGATAAAGCTAGTGGAGGGCCCTTGATTGATAAAACTCCTGATGAAGCCATGAAACTTTTGGAAACCATGGCAGCCAATCCTCAGCAATTTAGAAATGGACAACCGGTTACCTTAAGAGTTAATGAGACCTTCCCTACAGATGTAGAGGTGTCTGAGCAGAGGGATTTTAGTGTTTTTGACAGACCCGATCTTGATTTTATTACTTCACAGGACTCCTCTAGTATTTCTTGTTATGATTCTGTAGTTGTAAGGAATTCTAATTCTATTGATATTGTTATTGCAGATGTTATTGATGATGTAGGTACTGATGTAGATGATGATGTAAGTGTAGGGGATTGCATATTGGAAGCAATACCCTAAGAATCACCTGAACCAGATGTTGATGATGAGAGTGTAGGAACTTATGCTGTGGAAGCAGAGCCCCAAGAATCACTTTCCTTAGATACACCACCTGAGCTAGAGTCTGAGCTATTATCTCATGATGAGGAGGTCATAGTCACCATTCCAGAACCTCCAGGTACCTTCCAACATGACAAGGTTAGTATTCCTTGTGATTTATTAGAAAATTTCATAGAGGTACCATTAATTGACTTTATTGGATGTGATGCATTTCTTGATACATGCTTTATAGGGACTAATATTGTTACATCTTTTTCTTACCTTATATGCTTGCGAGGGATGTCTACTTTCCATCTTTATAAGCTTCCGGAGTGGATGCTTAAATTGAACCGTCTTCAGCCTCCGGGGCAAATTTTCAAGGAGCATATGGTGGGAGGAGAGGTCTTGACCTCAATACACAATATTCCACTTCCAAAGTGGATTTTGTACCTTAACCGACTCCAACCACCGGGAAGAACCATTTCAATACCAGCGTGGATTCTAATTCTTAATCGTTTGCAACCACCCAGAATTAAGGGGAGTTTGTTCCTTGCTTTTATATTTTTGCTCTATACCTTTCTTTAGTTTCATACCTTACATTTGCATTTTGCTTCTATACTTTGCATGTTGTTTAGTCTACATAGCATTTCATTTTAAATAAAATTCTCCATGAAATTTTTCTAGTTATACTTTTAAGATGGTAAAAGCTTCTTAAATTTGATCATCAATTAGGGTCATTTGACATGATTGGATGCTTTTCTTGCATGATATTGGTTAATTTGGTGGTGGATTCCAATTTGATCAATTAGGCATGATTGCATGAAATTACCTAGAGAGGACCACCCTTAGCCTATACTTCATTACTTTATTTTGTGTGACATGCACTCATGGCAATTGAAACTCTAGAACTTACTTAGTTTCTTTTCAAAGTCACAATAGCATTTGTGTGCATGGGAATTGAGGATTTTGTCAATTTTGTTCCCCTTCATACTTTCCAATTCCTTTCTTCACAATTTTCTTTATACATTCTCATCTAGCATTTTAATTCTTAATAATCTTTGCTTGTCATTCTTTTATTGAGAGTTTTGGAAGAATACTTGATGAGTTAGATTGCCTTGGATGGATGAGAAGTTTTAAGTGTGGAATCTCTGCTCATATCAAAGGTTAGTTGCAAGTTCTGGAAATTATTCTTTGAATTGATCTTGAGCATCATAATTCCTAAGGTTTCATGAAGCAAATGTTCTTGTGTGATCTTTGTACGAATTCAACAGGAAGGTTGTGAACTGTAGCTTGGTAGTATTGAAATTACCTTAAATTCTGGATTCAGAGAACAAAAATAATTGGATTTATTGCTTTAATGGAATGGAAGCTTGATGTAACAGTTGCTCAGAATTGAATCAGTATCTAAATAATTGTATGAGCTATAAGTTGAGCTTGTGAGGCTGACTTACTGAATTTTGGTGCTGAATTTGAAGCTGGAATTAGTCCTCTACTCTTATTTTTAATGAAAGAGCTAGTCTAATATTCAAAGGGAGCCTAGTATCTGTGATGGGTTCATAGTCTCTCTTACAATGAAGCATATCCAGAACTGAAATGCAGGAAGATTCATTAAAAGGAAATCACTTGAAGAAATTGTGGCATATCAAGTTGTTTGCAGGTTGCTAATCAGAAATTAAATCCAAAAGAATCTTCCACTACCAAGTTACTGGTGCTGCAAAACGAATCAAATTCAAGAATCTAAATTCTGATACTAAATTCATAAAAGTTGATCTCTGAAATCTGCTGCTGAATCAGGAATCCTGAATTCTGCAACTGTTCTGGAATTCTGGTACAAGAAGCAAATAGACAATAATTGCATTAGCGTGCAGCACTTTGAAACTAAACAAAGGTATCAAAGATTCAAAAGTAGCATCAAGAGAAGGAGAAGCATAGCAGTGGCAATTGATGTTAAGTGTAGAAATAGCAACCTGGAAAATGCAGATTCTGCAGAAATTATGCTGACATTTTTTTTGTGCCAATTTGAGAAGGAAATTGTAATGAGCAGAAACTGTAGAAACTTGGAAGTTTTAGGTTATGCATTGTGAAGAGTCTTAAGAGACAAAATGAAAGAAGTATTGAAATTTTGTGTAACTAAATGTGACAGATTGATACAAAGTTGAAATCAGTAGTCTGCTGTGCAGGAATGGAAGATAATGAAGACTATCAAATTTGGAAACCTCACTGAGAGCTGCATGTCTATCTTATACTTTGTAATTTCTGCAAATTCATTAAGTTGAGATCTGAAATGGCACGTTTTAACTTGATACATTGAATTTGGAAATTTGTTGCCAAGTTCCAAGTTCTTAAACTGAAGCATTTAATCAGAATTCATGAAATCAGTGTCAATTCTTTTTGAATCTGTTCCTGAATTCGGGAATTTCAATACAGTGAAACATGTGATTTAAGCATTGGACATTTCAATGTCATTTGGTATTCTTTTCTTCCGAAATTCCTTGTGATGAAGACCTGGAAAATTTCCAGAAGCTGATTTCAGAAAACAAATGGGTGTACAAATCTGTAATGCAGTATTCTGTGAGATGCAAAAATTTAGATAATTTTTAATGAGTGTAGTATCAAAAGTTCAGAAATGATATCAGGGAAAGGAGTAACTTAGATGGTGGTAACAACCATGGACAGATCTGATTTCTGAGAAGAAAATCTGTGTATCCAATTTAGTACTGATTTGCTTGGAAAGCTCTTAGCAATCCGTGAAATCAGAGAAGAAAAATTTAGAATTTCTGAAGTTTGAAAAGCATAAATTCTGTTCTGATCAGGAGCAAGAATTTACATGTGTTATGTGCCAACCATTTCTGAAATTCTTTGTATGAAGATTTCCATGGAACATGGCATGTAGTTTTAGTGGATTTAATTTCTAATAATGCCCAGTTTTTATTAAGTCCACTCCAAACTTTTGGATTTCCTGATCAATGAGCAGGAAGCTGCTGTATTGTTCTGAAGTCAGAATTTATAATCTTTTGAAGTAAAAAATGATTGTTCGAAATTTAATTCCAGCTGAAAGTGCTTAGGAAGTTGGAATTCAGAGATTTTGTAATTCATGATATTGTAAAGGTTGAATTTAGGAGTTCACTAACTTCTACATTAAACAAAATGTGGAACTACTTGAAATATGAATCCGAATTTGTTTCTAAAGCCATGAATCACTTGGAAGCTGTAATTCTTTGAGCTTGTAAGCTAAGTTAATATTACAAATGGCAATGCTGAATCTGGGATTTAATGCATGATAAAATCTGCAGAATGAAGGAAGACAAAGGGAATGACAAGGAAAGTATCAAATTGTTGAATGTGTGATGTGTGTTTCATTGTCCGAGACGGACAATGTTTTAAGTGTGGGGGAGGGAATTATTCTTCATGATTTGAGATTATTTTTGAGCTTCCAAATGCTGGAATTTAAGTGGAAAAATAGTGAGAGAAAAAAATTAAAAAAATGACACATCAAAAGAGTGTATCAAATGTGAAGAAAGAGTATCAAGAATTTTGGATTGTCATCAAATTGAAGGGGAGGTTAGCTTGGTATTTTGAATTGATGAAAACAAATGGTTTACATCTCTTTTCACATCAAAATGATCAACTCATCAAGTATATTCCTCCAATACTCTTATCTTCTCATTTTCTTCATGAAAATTCTTTTCTTTTGTCTATTTCATCCACTTCAATTGCTCTTTTTGCTTCCATTTCAATTCTTGTTGATAAATCCTTTTTATTCATGTATGCAATGTTTTATAGTGGTAGAGAATAAGAAAATAAGCAAGCTTATGGTAGTGAAGTGTCGTGAGTGACATTGAGTTGAGCTCCATTTATACACATGTTTTGAGTGTGAGGGCTAGAATAGGTAAATACCTTGTGAGGTTGCAATTTGCTCAATTTTTCAATTGGATTGAAACTACCATACATACTGATTATTGTTTGCATTGAATTCATGATTGTTTGTGATCTTTAGATGGTCTTAGTTAAATTCCTTTTATTATTTTCTAGGTATTGCTAGGAGATTATTATGGAGATGATTTTTAATTGTTTCTTTGTTTTGTTTGTTTGCCCGGGACGTGCAAGAATAAGTGTGGGGGAATTTGATAACTATCATTTTATCATAACATTTTGATCCATATAGGCATACATTTTAATCTTCTCATATGTTAAAGTCATGTTTACACCATGTTTCATGAGTTAGAGTCATTTGTGGACTTAATTACAAATTATATCATATTTGTGGTATTTGATGCTAATATTTGGATATAATCTTTGTAGGCATCAAGGGATCATGGATCCGAGGTTGATCAAACCAGATTGAACTCAAATCCGAGCTTGAATGGAAAGATCAAGCTTTGAAGCCACATGAACCGTTCGTTCAAGATTAAGAGAGATCTGACAGATTCGTGAAGAATCTGATCCATCCAAGCAAAGGGGAAGTAGATCATAACCAGTGATCAAGATCTGAAGATTTGGATCAGATTTGGAGCAAGATCCACCGTTGGATCGATCCGGAAGAATCACAGTCGTTTATCATAGATCTGAGATCTAATTTAAATCACAAGAGAAGCTACAGTTCGTTCGTGAATTGCTACAGGACTGAGCGTCAAGAACAGAGGAGCGATATGCTCCGGCGATCTCCTTCCTCAACCCATTCCACCGCCGGCGGCTAGGAGAGGTCAAGGGCATCCCTTCCTCCAACTGAGATCCATCCATTAGCAACCGGCGATGCCACTTCATACTTCTTTTCCAGATCTGACTCCAATCATTGCCGTGACTTCATGGAGAAGGAAGAAGCAGCGAAGGTGAAGGATTCTGTGGTTTCAGCCGATTCTTTTGTCTTCCGCCCGACGATCTTCCTTTCCTGAAGTTCCGCACCCATCTGAACCATCGAAAGTGTTTGATTCTTCCTTTTCTCTGATCTTGATCCATTTCCAGCTGAGTTACTTTGTTTGTCTTCAACGCCGAGTTCTTCATCTGATGTAGACCGAACCCAAGCTAGGGTTTCTCCAATTTGATTAGTGGGAATCCTCTTAATGATAGTTTCTTTATCTCTGTTTGAATTTTAGTTTGTTGTAGTTGATCAATGCATAGTTGATTCAAATTCTCTTGCTATTGCTTTGAAACCTTCGGTTAAGAGTATTGTTCTTGATGTCTAAACAATTTAGGTTTGCTTAATGGTTGCAATAGGCTATTCTTGGTTATTATTTCTTTCAATGCAGTAGTTTAGATTAGTAGATTCTTTTCTTGTTACTTTCCATGAATTGAATTTGCAAATGTAGCATAAATTTTGGTTCTTATTTCTTCTATTTGTTCATAAGTCATTTCTTAAATCCCAATTTGTCTAGAAAACCCAAGCCAACAATAATTGATCCTAAGACTATCATCCTACTGTTTACATTCCTTGAGAGAGACGATCCGAGTCATCCTATACTGCATTAGTGTAGAAAGGAATTCGGTGAAATTATTTGATACCCAAATCACGACAAAATCGGGCTTATCAGCCAACACAAATGGTTCATATCTCTTTTAAAATCTCTTATGATTTATTTCAACCAAATTATAATATGGATGCACCTTCATCCCTCTGATAGGGTCAAACCAGTGACACATAAATAATATAACTTGCATTTGTGGTCCTGGGTATTCTACTTCTATAATTTCATCCAACAAACCATAAAAATCATTGCTTGCACCTCCTTCATTGGATGACGATACGTACACCCCACTATTCCTGGTATTCTTTCTCATTCCATATTCTTGAGTATGAAAATTATATCCATTTATGAAATATGTTAGCCAAGTGCGTACGAATGATTTTGGACCCCATGATAGATGGATTAGCCATTCTTGCTCAAGGTGAGCTTTACCATGAACCTAAGGTCAAAATACCAATTGTTAAAAGTATGCATATGTATCAACCAAATATAATTTGTTTACTTACATATGATTTGAACCATGCAGCAAATTCTTCTTCGCAAAATCGATTAAACTCTTGTGTCGATAATTTAGAATATAAGTTTTGAAATATCCTACTAAAAAAAATATATTATTACACAAACAATTTAAGACATTAAAAAAAATAAAATTAAAATATATACTTACTCATAATATGACGATACTTCTAGATAATTTAATAAAATATAGGTCTGGGCTGTCCACCATTCTTTACCAATTACGTATCTTTGTTTACATGGTCCACTTGGTCGACCAAGATAGTTAAAAATTAAAAATGAGTTCACATTTAGATTAATAGGACCCTCATCATTTCTGCCCGCTCTTCGCCTTTTGCTATGAACATGAGATTCAAAATAATATGATACAAAAGTTGTTACTTCCTCCACAATGTATGAATTAACAATAGAAGCTTCAACTTGTGCTTTATTTTTCACTTTTTATTCAAATGATATAAGAATCTATTGGTAATATAACAAATTATATTAAATATTAATATATAATCGAGAATTAGTAATTTTTTTTTGCATTCAAAGAGTTGAAGTATAGAAAAAAGAAATTCTACCTTTCAAATGGATACATTCATAAAAAATGGACAGGTCCTCCAACTTTGGCCTCATATGTCAAGTGAACCAAAAGATGTTCCATGGAATAAAAAAAAAAGGGTGGAAATATCCTTTCCAAATTACATAAAATGATTGGAATGTCTCTCTCTAACTTCTCCATAGGTGAATGTCTCAAAACTGTTGAACAAATATCATGAAGGAAAATACTTAACTCCGTAATCGCTCCCCATACAGATTGTGGTAAGAATTCTTTAAAAGCAATAGGAATCAGTCTTTGCATTATTATATGACAATCATGACTTTTCATACCAATTAACTTCCATTCTTTCATATCGACACATCTTCCAAGATTAGAGACATACCCATTTGGAAATTTCAAAGATTTCAACCATTCACATAGGACGCGTCACTGATCCTTATTTAATGTATAAACTGCCTTTGGCTTTGGTCCCCTACTATTTTCATCGACATCAAGAGTGTAATGACCCGGCCTTTTTGGCCTCGTGGGCGGCCCTTGTGGCGGCCAAACTGGTGGCTCTTATGTCGTCGGCCCATTTGGCGACCTCTCATGTCGTCGACAGACGACCCTTGGCCGTGCTGTTACTCACTAGGTCTTCCCACCCCTAGCCAGTGGATTTTTGCCTCCCCCAGGATTCGAACTCTAAACCTCCAGGCTTAAGTATTAGAGTTTATGAATCCTGGTAACAAAGTGAGATTCATCTCACTTGGTTACCAGGATTCATAAACTCTAATACTTAAGCCTGGAGGTTTAGAGTTCGAATCCTGGGGGAGGCAAAAATCCACTGGCCAGGGGTGGGAAGACCTAGTGAGTAACGGCACGGCCAAGGGTCGTCGGTCGACGACATGAGAGGTCACCAAATGGGCGACGACATAAGGGCCGCCGGTCGCGACCAGAGGCCAAAAGGGCCGGGTCGTTACAATAAAAAGGCGCCTTTTTATTGTAACGACCCGGCCCTTTTGGCCTCATGGGCGGCCCTTGTGGCGGGCCAACTAGCGGCCCTTATGTCGTCGGCCCATTTGGAGACCTCTCATGTCGTCGACCGACGACCCTTGGCCGTGCCGTCACTCACTAGGTCTTCCCACCCCTGGCCAGTGGATTTTTGCCTCCCCCCAGGATTCGAACTCTAAACCTCCAGGCTTAAGTATTAGAGTTTATGAATCCTGGTTTTTATTGTAACGACCCGGCCCTTTTGGCCTCTTGGGCAGCCCTTGTGGCGGCCCAACTGGCGACCCTTATGTCGTCAACCCATTTGGCGACCTCTCATGTCGTCGACCGATGACCCTTGGTCGTGCCGTTACTCACTAGGTCTTCCCACCCCTGGCCAGTGGATTTTTGCCTCTCCCAGGATTCGAACTCTAAACCTCCAGGCTTAAGTATTTGAATTTATGAATTCTGGTAACCAAGTGAGATCATCTCACTTAGTTACCAGGATTCATAAACTCTAATACTTAAGCCTGGAGGTTTAGAGTTCGAATCCTGGGGGAGGCAAAAATCGACTGGCCAGGGGTGGAAAGTCCTAATGAGTAATGACACGGCTAAGGGTCATCGGTCGACGACATTAGAGGTCGCCAAATGGGCCGACGATATAAGGGCCGACGGTCGACGACATGAGAGGTCGCCAAATGGGCCGCCAAATGGCGACCCTTTGGTCGTGCCGTTACTCACTAGGACTTTCCACCCCTGGCAGTGAATTTTTGCCTTCCTCAGGATTCGAACTCTTAGACCTCTAGGCTTAAGTACTAGAGTTTATCAATCCTGGTAACCAAGTGACACTCACTTGGTTACCAGGATTGATAAACTCTAGTACTTAAGTCTGGAGGTCTAAGAGTTCGAATCCTGAGGAAGGTAAAAATCCACTGCCAGGGGTGGAAAGTCCTAGTGAGTAACGGCACGACCAAGGGTCGTCGGTCGACGACATGAGAGGTCCAAGGGTCGTCGGTCAATGACATGAGAGGTAGCCATATGGGCCGACGACATAAGGGCCGCCCAAGAGGCCAAAGGGCCGGGTCGTTACAATAAAAGGCGCCTTTTTATTGTAACGACCCGACCCTTTTGGCCCTTGGCCGTGCCATTACTCACTAGGTCTTTCCACCCCTAGCCAGTGGATTTTTGCCTCCCCCAGGATTCGAACTCTAAACCTCCAGGCTTAAGTATTAGAGCTTATGAATCCTGGTAACCAAGTGAGATATATCCTGGTAACCAAGTGAGATGATCTCACTTGGTTACCAGGATTCATAAGCTCTAATACTTAAGCCTGGAGGTTTAGAGTTCGAATCCTGGGGGAGGCAAAAATTCACTGGCCAGGGGTGGGAAGACCTAGTGAGTAACGACACGGCCAACGACATAAGGGCCGCCAGTTGGGCCGCCACAAGGGCCGCCCAAGAGGCCAAAAGGGCCGGGTCGTTACAGCTTTTTATCAAGGTTTAAATGATAATGATTTCTTTAAAGATTTAGTGAGAAATCCTCCTGTTAATTTTGATTCCTTGATTGAGCGTGCTACTGAATTCATTAATGTGGAAGAAGCTCAAGCCGCCCGAAGGAAGGAGGGCGTTACTTCTTCTCCTATCCAGGTTAAGGAGAAAGCTCCTGCCCCTGTTCCTCCACTAAGAGGGCCTAGAGCGACTCATCCACCTCACCGTTAGCCAGAATATCGTCCACAAGCGGTACAACATGTGGAGATACTGCCAGAGGCACCAAGAAGATGATGCACTTATCATAAAACTAGCAGTCATCATACTGAAGACTGTTTTGTTTTAAGAAATAAACGGGCTAATAGGGAGCGTTATCAGAGGCAAATTATTATCGACAACAGTACCCTAGACAGCAAAGTCCGCTCAAGTTGGAATATCGCCCGGTCGAGCCTCGGCAGGATGCATTGCCCACCCCGGCCGGTACAAGTCAAGTGCCGGAAAAGGCTCCTTCTGAAGCCATGACAACTCGACAAGAAGAAAACAGGAGTAATGCCGCTCCGGGCAATATCAATATGATTGTAGGCGGGCCCACTGATGGGGATTTTAATAGGGTTAGGAAAGCACATGCCCGAAGACTAGAAATTCATGCTGTGGGGTGTAGCATGGAACGAGCAGCCGGTCCCGAAATAAGTTTTGGACCAAGAGATCTTGAGGGAGTAGAAATACCCCATGATGATGCCCTGATCATTAAAGCAGTGATAGCCAACTACGCTATTTCTCGTACCTTCATAGACACGGGCAGTTCTGTCAATATTATATTCAAGAAGGTTTTCGATCAATTACAGATTGACCCAAGTGAACTTCAACAGATGGTCACTCCCCTATATGGATTCACAGGCAACGAAGTACAACCACTGGGTCAAATAAAGTTGGCCATATCTCTAGGAGAGGAGCCTCTGATGAGAACGAGGAGATCTGATTTCATGGTGGTAGACGCCCCATCCTCTTATAATGTGATACTGGGTCGACCGGCCCTAAACGATTTTAGGGCGGTTGTTTCTACTTTTTGTCAAAAAATTAAATTTCCTGTTGACGACCAAGTTGGGGAGGTGCGGGGTGATCAGAAGACAGCCCGAAAATGTTATGTAGAAATAGTTTGAGCTGAAGCTAACGCTGCCCGAAAGATTCAAAGAATGGAAGTCAATGCCATTCAGGAGAAGCAACCTGTTCTGGTTTATGAAGAAAAGGAAGAAGTTCAGATCCAAACCGGTCGGCCTGAAGCTACTACGTATATTGCGGCTGATCTTGATCCCACTCTGAAAGCCGAACTGGTACAATGCCTAAAGAAGAATAATGATGTATTTGCCTGGATGCCTAAAGAAGTCTCGGGCGTTTCTCCTACAGTCATGGAGCATTCCTTACATGTCTTCCCAGATGCCTGCCCGGTCATGCAAAGAAAGAGAAATTTTAGTGCGGAACAGAACCAAATCATCAAAGAAGAAATAACTAAACTTATGGAGGTTGGTTACATTAGGGAAGTACAATTTCCTAGCTGGTTAGCTAATGTGGTGTTAGTCTCTAAGCTAGGAAACAAATGACGAGTGTGCATTGATTTCTGGGATCTCAACAAGGCTTGCCCAAAAGATTATTATCCATTACCCAAGATCGATCAATTGGTAGACTCCACTGCTAGATGTGAGTACATCTCTATGTTAGACGCTTATCAAGGCTATCATCAGGTTCCCTTAGCTAAAGAAGATCAAGAAAAGGGATGTAGAGGAGACCTGCAAGACATTGAGACAATATGGGCTCAAGTTAAATCCGAGCAAATGTTTATTCGGAGCGAAAGGGGGAAAATTCCTAGGGTATATGGTGTCCGAGCGAGGAATAGAGGCCAACCCGAGCAAAGTCAAGGCACTTCAGAACATGGAGCCTTCGCGCAACATGAGAGAAGCTCAAAGACTGACCGGCCGGATTACAGCCTTTTCTAGGTTCATTTCCAGGTCGGCCGATTGTAGCTTCCATTTTTTTTAAATACTCAGAAAGGCCAATAAATTTCAATGGAACGAGGAATGTGACAAGGCTTTCCAAGAGTTAAAAGATTATTTGTCTACTCTTCCTGTATTAGCTAAGCCTATAGTAGGAGAGACTCTTTGGGTATATTTGTCGGCTAATTAAAACGCTGTAGGCTCTGCATTAGTCAGACAAGAAGGAAAAGAACAACAACCTGTATATTTTTCTAGCCATTTATTAAAAGGAGCTGAGTGTAGATATACTACACTAGAAAAATTGGCTTACGCATTAGCGTTGACTGCTCGGAGGCTACGAGCATATTTCTTAGCACATGAAATTGTTGTATCAACCAACAGTACTCTCGGACGGGTGCTACTCAACCCAGAGGCATCAGGTCGGTTGGCCAAATGGACAACTGAACTTGGAGAATATGACATTCAATATCAACCTCGCTCAGCCATCAAGGCACAAGCTCTAGCAGACTTCATTATAGAAGTTCCAGGCCCTGAGGAAGAAAACATCTGGAAAGTTTATGTGGATGGCTCCTCAACTAGACAAGGCAGCGGAATTGGTGTTCTTCTTATATCTACAAGGGAAGACAGACTTCAACTCTCTATCAGATTGAATTATAGAGCTACTAACAATGAAGCAGAATATGAAGCCTTGATAGCTGGATTGCAGGCCGCTCGACATATAGGGGCAGCTCGAGTCCTCATCTATTCTGATTCTCAATTGGCAGCCCAACAACTATCAGGTAATTTTGAAATTAATAATGACAGACTCAAGTTATATGTTGAGGCATTTGATAAGTTGAAGTCTCAGTTTCAAGAAGTAAATATACAAAAGGTTCCTCGATCTGAGAATCAGGTAGCAGATGAATTGGCTAAGTTGGCCTCTTCTATAGTACCATGGAGTCTAGATCGGCCCGTAGAACAAACTTTGTTAATATCCTGTATCGAAAGACAAGCTGACGCAGAAATTCAAGGTGACTGGAGGGCTCAAATCATATTGTATTTACAGCAAGGTATTCTTCCAAGTAATATAGAACAGGTAAGGGTATTTAAGAAGAGAGCTGCTCAGTACACTATGGTAGGAGAACAATTATATAAAAGAGCTTTTTCTAGACCTCTGCTCAAGTGTATCGGCACAGAAGATATATAATTTATTTTACAAGAGGTTCATCAAGGTTCATGTGGTAGTCATGTAGGAGGGAGATCCTTGGCCCGTAAAATTTTATTAGCAGGATATTTCTGGCCTACTCTACACGAGGATGCCAACAAGTTGGTAAGAACTTGTATGTCTTGCCAGAAACATCAAAATATTTCGCATCATCCCACACAGTTGTTGAGAACCTCTATAACCTCATGTCCCTTTGATCAATGGGGCATGGACATAGTAGGCCCATTTCCTATGGCGACAACACAAAGAAGGTTTTTATTGGTAGCAGTGGATTATTTTTCCAAATGGGTAGAAGCAGAACCACTTGCTCGGATTACTGAAGATGCAGTTATTAAATTTCTGTGGAAAAATATCATATGCAGATTTGGCATTCCTTATAAATTAGTCTCTGATAATGGAAGGCAATTTCAAGGGGATAGAATCTTAGCTTGGTGCAAAAGTTATGGTATTATTCAGGCCTTCACCTCTGGAGCTTATCTACAAAGTAATGGTCAAGCGAAAGTAACCAATAGAGAAATTATAAGGGGTTTAAAAACCAAACTGGATCATGTTAGAGGTAGCTGGGTAGATGAATTACCCAACGTTCTTTGGGCATATCGTACTACACCTCGAGAAGCTACAGGAATCACTCCCTTTCAATTAGTTTATGGGGGAGAAGCAATAATTCCCATTGAGGTGGGAGTAGAACCTGACAGAAGTCAATTATATGATGCAGACAATGAGGGTCAACGACTTATGGAGCTAGACTTGATAGAGGAAGTTAGAGATAAAGCTGCTACTCATCTCGTATCATACTGACAACGAATGAGGTAAAATTATAACAAAAGGGTCATCCCCAGATTTTTCCAAGTAGGAGATTTAGTATGGAAGCGTATTAAACCTGTTGGGGATGTCAGTAAGTTGGCACCATAGTGGGGAGGACCCTACAAAGTGGTGGAAAAGCTCGCATCAGGTTCATATTATCTCCAAGATATTGAAGGAAGAATTCTGGAACGTCCCTGGAGTGTAAATCATTTACAACCTTACCGGACCTGACAAGATCATGCCACTCAAGAATACATCAGAAGGAACATATCATAATTATCTGAAGTAAGTTCCCAGTAAGATGAAGACAAGTATTCTTACAGTTTATGTACTCCATTACTTTCAATAAATGCAATGCAAGACAAATATTGCCACAGAAATAAATGTGGTTCATACAGATTGACAAGTATTGGCAGAACTTTCATAATCTATTTTCGAGCAATCAACAGTGGGGAATCATAAAGACCTATTTAACTCTCCTAAGAAAAATCCAGAAATTTTAAAAACCATCACAAGGTCAGCACAAACATCATAATTTGGTATAAGAACATAGTTGATCGAGAAATCTCATGAAGTAACTCGGACGGGTCTTCATGGGAGGAGCCAGAGACTTTAAACTATCACAGAACATAGTCGATCGGGAAATCCCATGAAGTAACTTGGACGGGTCTTCATTGGAGGAACCAGAGACTCTAAACTACCAGAGAACATAGTCGATCGGGAAATCTCATGAAGTAACTAGGACAGGTCTTCATGGGAGGAACCGGAGACTTTAAACTATCACAGAACGTAGTCGATCGGGAAATCTCATGAAGTAACTTGTGTTAGTTAGAGCCCTAGAGCCAATCATTTGATGATTGTATTATGGACTTGTTGTATCATATTCTTAAATAAATAAAGGCATTTGTTTTGGTTATTATACTTACTTGTATTGGTGCCAAATTAACTACGTATAATAGCATCCTTGAGTAGAAGGTTCTTACCTATATCAATCGATTGGTTGAATCGATAGTGAGATGATATAGGGAACACTACTCTTAATCATTTCTAGTTGAGTATTATCATTCAGGGACAATGTTAATACAATAAGGCTAGCATGTAGGTCAACTCGATGACTTGATCTCACAAGTCATGGATATGGAGATATCAAGTTGACACATGGGTATGCATTGAAGAATGTATACTGAATGACCCGCCATGAGAAAGTATCATGGATCGTTATATGAGTGTCATATACTTTCTCATGTGGCTATTAGTATGACTATTAGTCCTTAGACCAGAAGTCACCATGGTTCCCTACATAAGGAGTTATGTACTTTGGTTTCGTCAAACGTCACCCGTAACTGGGTGGACTATAAAGGCGATTACTGGGTATGTAATAAATTATACAGAGGGATGTGAGTGATGTAGATGGGATCTATCCCTCCTATATGACGGGAGAGACATCGATATTCTTGATAGAGTGAGACCACGAAGTGCATGGCCATGCCCAAATGAGTCAATATGAGATATTGAGCTCATTTGATTGAGTGAGTCTACTTGGAGTTCAAGATTTAGATTGATTAGAGGATGACACGGTCTATGCCTCACATTAATCAATCTAGATGTCTAGGATAGAAGGACACTTGTCATATATTGTGAGGAGTCACAATTAGTAGTCACAAGGTGATGTTGGATCTCAACATTCTTGTAACTTGGGTAGTAATGATGTATTGCTAGATACCGCTCATTACTTATGGTCCTAAATGAGTTTAGGGGCATTGCCAACACTACAAGAACCTATTGGGTCACACACAAAGAACAAGTGGATGGAGATTAGGTTCATATGATGAACCAAGAGGATTAGATTCATGTGATGAATCAAATTGGATTAAGAGTAATCCTAATTGGGCTAATTGAGTTGGACTCAAGTTGATTCATGTGTTAAATGAGTCTAATTTAGATTATGATTCATTGAATTAATTTATTTAAATAAATTAGATTCATTATATTAAATTGGCTTGAATTAAATGGTTGGATTAGATCAACCATGAGAGAGATTAAGTCAAGTTTGACTTGACTTGAGAGGAAGAGGAAGAGTCAAGTTTGACTTGACTATTTGCCACATCATTAGTGATTTGGCATTAGGAGGACTAATGATGATGTGCCACATCATCAAAGTGTGCCACCTCATGGGGGTTACAAATCTATTCTCTTTAATGGTCACATTTAATGAGAATGGGGGTTACCTTTTTGGTTTTGAATGAGAATGAATTTTTCATTCACTCACATTCACAACATCTTCTTCCTCAAGCTCTCTTTTTGCTCCTTCTCTTCTCTTGGTCGTGGGTTTCAAGCAAGGGAGAAGAAAGGAGAGTGAATCTAATCCAAGAAGAAAGGTTAGTGAAAGTCACATAGAGTTTTTAGAGGAGTGTGTTCTCTTCTTTTCCTTTCTTCATCTTCCAATCCTATCCGAGAGCATCAAGAAGTGCTAGCACACTTGTGGTGTTTTCTTCTCCATCCTTGTGTGTTAGAGAACACATCTTGTTCTTGTGGATACTTCTAGAGGATTGTTTACGTTGACAATCTTGAGATCCGGCACTTCCTTGGACGAGCGGGATTCGAAAAGGGCACGCATCAAGGGTAATTTTCTAAACATATAGATCTAAGAGTAGATCTAGTTAGTAAACTCATACATGTAAAATTTTGTTCTATACTCTTCGCACGGATCCGTTGGCTAGGGAGTTTCGGGGTTTCCGCGACGCGAAAATGAGGTTTTCGCAGCCCGAAAAACCCAACAGTGGTTTCAGAGCCACGTTCGAGGGCGTGTACGAGTTTAGTTTGGTTTTTATGAAAAATAAACATTCTATGAATTTCTGTAATTTCATGATTTTTATAGTTTTAAAGGGTATTTTTCTCGTAGAAGCGAAGCACAAGTGTTTAGACACTTGTAGGCTTCGACTACCGAGAAGATTTTTCCGTAACGGCAATGTTTTGATCCAAAAATTTTTGGGACAGTGGGCTAAGGCGCTCTAGGATCGCTTAGGAGAAACTCGCGATGGTTAGATCGCGGGTAGGGGTACTGCCCCTAACCCCACAAGGGGATTTGCTCCGCGAATGCGCCCGAAATCGCTAAACGGGACCGCCGGGAAAAATTTACTCATAAAATTATAAAAATTATGAAAAATTACAGAAAATTATGAAAAATATATAATTTAGAATTATATATTATTTTTGTGATAGTCATGGTCCAAAAAGACCCAATATGATTGGATTTGTGTTGTAATTTATAATACGACCTGCGTGCCGTCATGTGTTTGGCGACCTGCGCGTTGTGCCTCCCTATTTATATTCTGGTTGTAAATTATATTTAGACTCGAATATAACTCGAGTTTCAAAATATAATGTAAATTTTGAAGCGGTGGAAGGTCCACTCAAGACGGAGTTACGAGGAAGGCGCGAGACACACAAGGTGGTCAAAAGGAAGGTGCTTGAGAAGCTGTTGACCTTAGGTTGACCATCCGATCTTCTCATTGGCTTGAGAAGATCGTAGTAGGGCCATGATATAATCACAAAATTATTTAATTAATTGCTTTTGTGTGTATGTGATGCATGCTAGTTAATTAAGTAATTAATTAGTGCCTAACGATTAGATTAGATCTAAATCGTGCACATGATGCACCCCACGATTAGATTAGACCTAAATCAAGTATATGATACGCATCATCGATTAGATTAGATCTAAATCACGTCGACTCTAATGCCTACCGTGCCGTGATACCTATCACTACCTCGATCACATGTGTTGAATCTGCCAAAGCAGAGCAACACATATTATCTTGGTAGGGTACGGAGGGACAATCTTGGTCCCGCTTATCAACGCATGAGCGAGTACAAACTCAATTAGATTGAGTATTCCTAGTTTACTCGGTTGGATTGAGTACAACTATAGGCATTCTTCCAAACGGTTGGAAAGATAGGACATAAATCACATTTATATTAATTCTTGGGCGTATTAGCCAAAGCTAACTCAAGTTTTAATATAACTGCGGATAATGATCCTATAAACAAGAGTTGCATAGAGATGTAATTGGTAATCGTTACCTACCGATCATACTAAAACTTGGGCGTATTAGCCAAAGTTAACTCAAGGGTTAGTATGATGTGGATCTTGTCCCACATGAATTATAGAATTCAATGGGAGCATCATTTAGTTAAAGGCCTAATTAAATGATTTAAAAAGAATATGATATTTATTTTCTGTATTTTTCTGTTGTAGAATTGCCATGACGTCAAACACGAACATCTTCTCTCTGCGTTCTGTCCTTAAGAAGGACAAGCTCAACGGAGCAAATTTCCTAGACTGGTACAGGAATCTGAGAATAGTTCTCACTCAGGAACGTAAACTGTACGTTCTGGAGCAGCCCATTCCGGAGGCACCTCCTACCACTGCCACGCGAGATGACAAAGATGCTTATAAGAAACATCAAGATGACGCATTAGATGTGTCATGTCTTATGCTCGTGACCATGAACTCTGAGCTTCAGAAGCAACATGAGTTGATGAGTGCTTATGATATGGTTGAACATCTTTGTCACCTATATCAAGGACAAGCAAGGCATTGGAAGAGGAACTCCAAAGAATACCTGAAAGATCTTAAGAAGAAGAGAAATAAGATTTCTACTTCAGGTATACATGTTATAGAAGTCAACCTCTCTATTTCTTCATCGTGGGTATTAGATACCGGATGTGCTTCGCACATTTGTACTAATGTACAAGCGTTGAGAAATAGCAGGGCATTGACAAAGGGTGAGATAGACCTATGAGTAAGCAATAGAGCACGGGTTGCTGCTATTGCTGTAGGAACTTATCATCTATCTCTGCCCTCTGGGCTTGTCCTAGAATTAGATGATTGTTGTTATG
Source organism: Zingiber officinale (assembly GCF_018446385.1). Classification (NCBI taxonomy): domain Eukaryota; kingdom Viridiplantae; phylum Streptophyta; class Magnoliopsida; order Zingiberales; family Zingiberaceae; genus Zingiber; species Zingiber officinale. Next base: position 27,309,009 of record NC_056004.1, read on the forward strand.
TGCCTGCATTAACTAAGAACATTATATCAGTTTCTTGTTTGGACAAGAAAGGTTTCTCGTTTACAATAAAAAACAAATGTTGTTCCGTCTATTTAAACGATATGTTCTATTGTAGTGCACCTCTAATAAATGGACTCCATATTCTAGATCTTGAAAGCCCTATTTATAACATAAATACCAAGAGGTTCAAGTCAAATGACCTGAACCAAACCTATCTCTGGCACTGCCGCTTAGGTCATATAAATGACAAGCGCTTATCCCAGCTCCATAAGGATGGTTTGCTGGACTCATTTGATTTTGAATCTTATGAGACGTGCGAGTCATGCCTACTAGGCAAGATGACCAAGACACCTTTTAGTGGGCACAGCAAAAGAGTGACTGATTTGTTAGGACTCATACATAGTGATGTATGTGGCCCCTTCAATGTCGCTGCTAGAAGCGGTTATAGGTACTTCATCACATTTACTGATGACTTCAGTAGATATGGTTATGTGTACTTGATGACACATAAGTCAGAATCCTTTGAAAAGTTCAAAGAATTCAAGAATGAAGTATAGAACCAGCTTGGCAAGAGTATTAAGGTACTTCGATCAGATCGAGGTGGAGAATACCTTAGCCATGAGTTTCATGACTACCTAGCTGAGTGTGGGATTTTATCCCAACTCACTCCTCCTGGAACACCACAGTGGAATGGTGTATGCGAAAGGAGGAATCGTACCCTATTAGATTGTTAGCTAGAGCCCTAGAGCAAATCATTTGATGATTGTATTTTGGACTTATTGTATCATATTCTATATAAATAAAGGCATTTGGATTTTGGTTATTATACTTACTTGTATTGGTGCCAAATAAACTAAGTATAATAATGTCCTTGAGTAGACGGTTCTCACCTATATCAATCGGTTAGTTGAACTGATAGTGAGATGATATATGGAACACTACTCTTAATCATTCCTAGTCGAGTATTAACATTCAGGGACAATGTTAATGCAATAAGACTAGCATGTAGGTCAACTCGATGACTTGATCTCACAAGTCATGGATATAGAGATATCAAGTTGACACATGGGTATACATTAGAGAATGTATACTGAATGACCCGCCATAAGAAAGTATCATGGATTGTTATATGAGTGTCATATACTTTCTCATGTGTCTATTAGTATGACTACTAGTTCTTAGACCTGAAGTCACCATAGATCCCTACATAAGGAGTTATGTACTTTGGTTTCGTCAAACGTCACCCATAACTGGGTGGACTATAAAGGCGATTACTGGGTATATAACAAATTATGCAGAGGGATGTGAGTGATGTAGATGAGATCTATCCCTCCTATATGACGGGAGAGACATCGGTATTCTTGATAGAGTGAGACCACGAAGTGCATGGCCATGCCCAAATGAGTCAATATAGGATATTGAGATCATTTGATTTAGTGAGTCTACTTGGAGTTCAAGATTTAGATTGGTCAGAGGATGACACGGTCTATGCCTCACATTGACCAATCTAGATGTCTAGGATAGAAGGACACTTGTCATATATTGTGAGGAGTCACAATTAGTAGTCACAAGGTGATGTTGGATCTCAACATTCTTGTAACTTGGGTAGTAATGATGTGTTGCTAGATACCGCTCATTACTTATGCTCCTAAATGAGTTTAGGGCATTGCCAACGTTACAAGAACCTATAGGGTCACACACTTAGGACAATTAGATGGAGATTAGGTTCATATGATGAACCAAGAGGATTAGATTCATTTGATGAATCAAATTGGATTAAGAGTAATCCTAATTGGGCTAACTTGAGTTGGACTCAAGTGGATTCTTGTATTCAATGAGTCTAATTTAGATTATGACTCATTAAATCAACTTAATTTAATGAATTAGATTCATTATATTAAGTTGGCTTGAATCAAATGGTTATATTAGATCAACCATGGAAGAGATTTGGTCAAGTTTGACTTGACTTGAGAGAAAGATTAAAAGTCAAGTTTGACTTGACTTTATGCCACCTCATTGTGAGTTGGCATTGATGTGGACCAATGATGTTACTCCACATCATCATGGGTGCCACCTCATGAAAGTTACAAAGCCATTTTCTTTAATAGCTTCACATTAATTGCACTTAATGTAATTTTTTGGGAGTTACACAACTTGAAAGTGGCCGGCCACTTTTGAATGGGAATCAAAATTGATTTTCCTCATTCAAGTGCATTATTCCTTCTTCTTCCTCTTGGAGCTCTCTTCCTCTCCCTCTCCTCTTCTTGCCGTGACCTATCAAGGTGCTAGCACACCTTTGTTTAGGTCTTCTCCACCTAAGTTGTCCGTGTGGATACTTCTAGAGGAGTATCTATCTTGATACTCTTGAGATCCGACACCGTTTGGACGAGCGGGAACGCGAAGGGCTTCGCTTCAAAGGTATAACTCTTTTCATGTAGATCTAGGAGTAGATCTAAGGAGAAACTTGTACTCGTAATTTTTGTTTTAAATCTTTTTCTTCGCACGAGATCCGTTGGCTAGGGTGATTTGGGGTTTCCGCGACGCGAAAACGCGGTTTTCGCGGCCCGAAAAACCCAACAGTGGTATCAGAGCCACGTGTGAAGCGAGCATGAGTTTAGATTCATATTTTTATGAAAAATATAGATCTGTAAACTTTCTGTAAATTTATGTTTTTATAGTTTTAATGGGTAATTTTCTCGTAGAAGCGAAGCACAAGTGTTTCGGCACTTGTAGGCTTCGACTACCGAGAAGTTTTTCCAAAAACGTTAATGTTTCGACCCAAAATATTTTGGGACAGCGGGATAAGGTGATCTTGGATCGCTTAGGAGCAACTCGCGATGGTTAGATCGCGGGTAGGGGTACTACCCCTAACCCCGCAAGGGGATTTTCTCCGCGATTGCGCCCGAAATCGCTAATCGGGATCGCCGGGAAAAATTTACTCATAAAATCTGTAAAATTATGAAACAATTACATAAAATTATGAAAAAATAAATAATTTTGAATTATATATTATTTTTGTGATAGTCATGGCCCAAAGACCCAATTCGATTGGACAATTGTGTTGTAATTCATAATACGGCCTGCGTGCCGTTATGTGATGTGCGTGCTTGTATTTTATTTTTATTTTATTTTCGCGACCTGCGCGTCGTGCCTTTCTCTTATATTCTGGTTGTAAATTAGATTTAGTCTCGAATGTAACTCGAGTTTCAAAATTGTAATGTAATTTTGAAGCGGTGGAAGGTCCACACGAGACGGAGTTAAGAGGAGGGCGCGAGCAACACAAGGTGGTCAAAGGAAGAAGCTTGAGAAGCTGTTGACCTTAGGTTGACCATCCGATCTTCTCATTGGCTTGAGAAGATCGTAGTAGGGCCATGACTAAATCACAAATTAATTTAATTAATTGCTTTTGTGTGTATGTGATGCATGTTAGTTAATTAAGTAATTAATTAGTGCCTAACGATTAGATTAGATCTAAGTCGTGCACATGATGCACCCTTCGATTAGATTAGATCTATCGAGTATATGATACGCATCATCGTTTAGATTAGATCTAAATCACGTCAACTCGTAATGCCTACCATGCCGTGATATCTACCACTACCTCGATCGCATGTAGTTGTTGAATCTGCCAAAGCAGAGCAACATATACTATCTTGGTAGGGTACGGAGGGACAATCTTGGTCCCGCCTATCAATGCATGGGTGAGTATAACTCAATTAGATTGAGTATTCCTAGTTAACTCGGTTGGATCGAGTATAACTATAGGCATTCTTCCAACGGTTGGAAAGTTAGGTCAAAATTACATATATATTAACTCTCGGGCGTATTAGCCAAAGCTAACTCGAGTTTTAATATAAATGCGGATTTTGATTCTATAAACAAGAGTTGCATAGAGATGTAATTGGTAATCGTTACCTACCGATCATACTAAATCTTGGGCGTTTTAGCCAAAGCTAACTCAAGGGTTAGTATGATGTGGATCTTGTCCCACATGAATTATAGAATTCAGTGGGAGCATCATTTAGTTAAAAGGCCTAATTAAATGATTAAGAATATGATACTTATTTCTGCATTTATTTCTGTTGTAGAATTGCCATGACGTCGAACACGAACACCTTCTCCCTACGATCTGTCCTCGAGAAGGACAAGCTCAACGGAGCAAACTTCCTGGACTGGTACAGGAACCTGAGAATAGTTCTCACCCAAGAACGTAAACTGTACGTTCTGGAGCAGCCCATTCCGGAGGCTCCTCCTGCCACTGCTCGTCGAGCTGACCGAGATGCTTTCAAGAAGCATCAAGATGACGTATTAGATGTGTCTTGTCTAATGCTCGCGACCATGAACTCTGAGCTTCAGAAGCAACACGAGTTAATGGGCGCTTACGATATGGTTGAACATCTTCGTCAACTATATCAAGGTCAAGCGAGGCATGAGAGATTTGAGATCTCAAGGGCACTATTTCAGTGCAAGATGTCAGACGGGGCTCCAGTAGGCCCATATGTACTCAAAATGATTGGGTACATAGAGAACCTACAAAGGTTGGGGTTCCCTCTTGGCCAAGAGCTGGCCACTGACTTGATCTTGTAATCCTTGCCAGATAGCTACAGTCAATTCATTCTAAACTACAATATGAACGAGATTGACAAGCCACTGCCCGAACTGCTTAGCATGTTAAGAACTGCTGAGCTAAACCTTAAGAAGGCTAAGCCCAACACTGTTCTGATGGTTCAGAAACATAAGGGCAAGGGCAAGCCCAAAGGCAAGGGAAAGTCCCAAGCCAAGGGTAAAGGCAAGGCACTGAAGCCTAAAGGAGGGGTCGCCAAGGATGCTACCTGCTTCCACTGCTGTCAGACCGGGCACTGGAAGAGGAACTGCAAGGTATACTTGGAGGATCTTAAGAAGAAGAGAAGTGAGGCTTCCACTTCAGGTATATATGTTATAGAAGTTAATTTATCTATTTCTACATCATGGGTATTAGATACTGGATGTGCTTCTCACATTTGTACTGATGTGCAGGCGCTGAGAAATAGCAGAGCATTGACAAAGGGCGAGGTGGACCTACGAGTAGGCAATGGAGAACGGGTTGCTGCTGTTGCTGTAGGGACTTACTTTCTATCTCTGCCCTCTGGGCTTGTAGTAGAGTTAGTCGATTGTTGTTATGTGCCTGCATTAACTAAGAACATTATATCAGTTTCTTGTTTGGACAAGAAAGGTTTCTCGTTTACTATAAAGAACAAATGTTGTTCCGTCTATTTAAACGATATGTTCTATTGTAGTGCACCTCTGATAAACAGACTCTATATTCTAGACCTTGAGAGCCCTATCTATAACGTAAATACTAAGAGGTTCAAGTCAAATGACATGAACCAAACCTACCTCTGGCACTGTCGCTTAGGTCATATAAATGACAAGCGCTTATCCCAGCTCCATAAGGATGGTTTGTTGGACTCAATTGATTTTGAATCATATGAGATATGCGAGTCATGCCTACGAGGCAAGATGACCAAGACTCCCTTTAGTGGACACAGCGAGAGAGCAACTGATTTGTTAGGACTCATACATAGTGATGTATGTGGCCCTTTCATTGTTGCTGCTAGAGGCGGTTATAGATACTTCATCACATTTACTGATGACTTCAGTAGATATGGCTATGTGTACTTGATGACACATAAGTCTGAATCCTTTGAAAAGTTCAAAGAATTCAAGAATGAATTACAGAACCAACTTGGCAAGAGTATTAAGATACTTCGATCCGATCGAGGTGGAGAATAACTTAGCCATGAGTTTCATGACTATCTAGCTGAGTGCGGGATTCTATCCCAACTCACTCCTCCTGGAACACCACAGTGGAATGGTGTATCCAAAAGGAGGAATCGTATCCTATTAGATATGGTACGATCGATGATGAGTCACACAGATCTTCCGACATACCTTTGGGGCTATGCTCTAGACACGGTAGCTTTTATACTCAACAGACTTCCATCAAAGGCCGTGATAAAGACACCATATAGGATATGGACTGGGAGAGATTCCCAGGCGTCTTTCATGAGGATTTGGGGTTTTTGAGGCTTACGTTCGACGTCAAGTCTCAGACAAGTTAGGACCCAAATCCGACAAGTGCTACTTTATTGGATATCCCAAGGAAACTAAGGGATATTACTTCTACATTCCCAGTCAGCACAAGGTAGTTGTGGCAAAGACTGGGGTCTTTCTAGAAAGGGACTTTATTTCTAGAAAGACTAGTGGGAACACGTTCGATCTTGAAGAAGTTCAAGATGCGAACAATAGCACTGAAGCCTCGATGGAAGTTGAACTGGAATCACAAAGTGTTGTGGATGATGTTGTTCCACAAAGAGTTGAGGAACAACGACCAGTTCAAGTAGACATACCTCTTCGCAGGTCTGATAGGGTACGCCGTCAGCCTAAGAGATACTCATTTCTCTTGTCTGACCATGATGACGTTGTGCTCATAGATGATGAGCCTACCACCTATCAGGAAGCTATGATGCGACCAGATTCTGAGAAATGGCTAGAGGCCATGAGATCCGAGATGGAATCCATGTACACCAACCAAGTATGGACTTTGGTTGATCCACCTGAAGGGGTAAAACCCATTGGGTGTAAGTGGGTCTTTAAGAGAAAGACTGACATGGATGGACTTATCTATAAGGGTCGCTTGGTAGCTAAAGGTTTCAAGCAGATTCATGGTATTGACTATGATGAAACCTTTTTTCCAGTAGCGATCTTTAAGTCCATTCGGATCATGCTTGCTATTGCAGCTTACCACGATTATGAGATCTGGCAGATGGATGTCAAAACCATGTTTCTGAATGGAAACCTGCTCGAGGATGTGTACATGACACAACCTGAGGGTTTTGTAGATCCACAGCATACTAGCAGAGTATGCAAGCTGCATAGGTCCATTTATGGACTAAAGCAAGCTTCTCGGAGCTGGAATCTTCAATTCGATGATGCAATCAAACAGTTTAGTTTCATCAAGAAAGAAGATGAGCCTTGTGTCTACAAGAAGGTTGTAGGGGATATTGTTGTCTTCCTCATATTGTATGTGGATGACATACTACTCATTGGGAAGGACATCCCTGTGCTTCAGTCTGTCAAGACCTGGCTAGGGAGTTGCTTCTCAATGAAGGACTTAGGTGAGGCATCCCGCATTCTAGGGATACAGATCTATAGAGATAGATCTAAGAGATTGCTTGGCCTAAGTCAGAGTACATACATTGACACGGTACTCCTTCGGTTTGCCATGCAGAACTCCAAGAAGGGATTTCTGCCGATGTCACATGGCATGAGTCTTTTGAAGACTCAAGGTCCCTCTTCTAGAGAGGAGAGAGACCGCATGGATCAGATCCCTTATGCCTCAACCATAGGATCGATCATGTACGCCATGCTATGTACTCGACCTGATGTTTCGTATGCTTTGAGCATGACGAGCAGATACCAGGTGAAAGTCACTGGATAGCGGTCAAGAATATTCTTAAGTACTTAAGAAGGACTAAAGAATATTTCTTGATATATGGAGGCAATGATGAGCTAGCTGTAAAGGGTTACAGTGATGCTAGCTTCCAGACCGACCAGGATGACTATAGATCGCAGTCGGGGTTCGTATTTTGCATTAATGGTGGTGCTGTGAGCTGGAAGAGTTCGAAGCAGGACACAGTAGCAGATTCTACGACAGAGGCCGAGTATATTGCTGCATCAGAGGCAGCAAAGGAGGTAGTTTGGTTCGCAAGTTCATCATTGAACTTGAGGTGGTTCCTAGCATTGCTGACCCTATTGAGCTCTATTGTGACAACAATGGAGCTATAGCACAGGTGAAGGAACCTCGCTCACACCAGCGGACCAAACACATACTACGGCGCTTCCATCTCATTCGAGAGATCATCGAGAGAGGAGATGTGAAGATTTGCAGAGTACCTACAGAGGCTAACATTGCAGATCCCTTGACCAAGGCTTTGGCACAGAAGAAGCATGATGGTCACACTAGGTCATTTGGGCTTAGAGCCTACACTGATTAGTGCTAGTGGGAGATTGTTAGCTAAAGCCCTAGAGCCAATCATTTGATGATTGTATTTTGGACTTATTGTATATCATATTCTATATAAATATAGACATTTGGATTTTGAGTATTATAATTACTTGTATTGGTGTCAAATAAACTAAGTATAATAATGTTCTTGAGTAGACGATTCTCACCTATATCAATCGGTTAGTTGAACCGATAGTGAGATGATATATGGAATACTACTCTTAATCATTCCTAGTCGAGTATTAACATTCAGGGACAATGTTAATGCAATAAGACTAGCATGTAGGTCAACTCGATGACTTGATCTCACAAGTCATGGATATAGAGATATCAAGTTGACACATGGGTATACATTAGAGAATGTATACTGAATGACCTGCCATGAGAAAGTATCATGGATCGTTATATGAGTGTCATATACTTTCTCATGTGGCTATTAGTATGACTACTAGTCCTTAGACCTGAAGTCACCATAGATCCCTACATAAGGAGTTATGTACTTTGGTTTCGTCAAACGTCACCCATAACTGGGTGGACTATAAAGGCGATTACTGGGTATATAACAAATTATGCAGAGGGATGTGAGTGATGTAGATGGGATCTATCCCTCCTATATGACGGAAGAGACATCGGTATTCTTGATAGAGTGAGACCACGAAGTGCATGGCCATGCCCAAATGAGTCAATATAGGATATTGAGCTCATTTGATTTAGTGAGTCTACTTGGAGTTCAAGATTTAGATTGGTCAGAGGATGACATGGTCTATGCCTCACATTGACCAATCTAGATGTCTAGGATAGAAGGACACTTGTCATATATTGTGAGGAGTCACAATTAGTAGTCACAAGGTGATGTTGGATCTCAACATTCTTGTAACTTGGGTAGTAATGATGTGTTGCTAGATACCGCTCATTACTTATGCTCCTAAATGAGTTTAGGGCATTGCCAACGTTACAAGAACCTATAGGGCCACACACTTAGGACAATTAGATGGAGATTATGTTCATATGATGAACCAAGAGGATTAGATTCATTTGATGAATCAAATTGGATTAAGAGTAATCCTAATTGGGCTAACTTGAGTTGGACTCAAGTGGATTCATGTATTCAATGAGTCTAATTTAGATTATGACTCATTAAATCAACTTAATTTAATGAATTAGATTCATTATATTAAGTTGGCATGAATCAAATGGTTAGATTAGATCAACCATGGAAGAGATTTGGTCAAGTTTGACTTGACTTGTGAGGAAGATTAAAAGTCAAGTTTGACTTGACTTTATGCCACCTCATTGTGAGTTGGCATTGATGTGGACCAATGATGTTACTCCACATCATCTTGGCTGCCACCTCATGGAAGTTACAAAGCCATTTTCTTTAATAGCTTCACATTAATTGCACTTAATGCAATTTTTTGGGAGTTACACAACTTGAAAGTGGCCGGCCACTTTTGAATGGGAATCCAAATTGATTTTCCTCATTCAAGTGCATTATTCCTTCTTCTTCCTCTTGGAGCTCTCTTCCTCTCCCTCTCCTCTTCTTGTCGTGACCTATCAAGGTGCTAGCACACCTTTGTTTAGGTCTTCTCCACCTAAGTTGTCCGTGTGGATACTTCTAGAGGAGTTTCTATCTTGATACTCTTGAGATCCGACACAGTTTGGACGAGCGGGAACGCGAAGGGCTTCGCTTCAAAGGTATAACTCTTTTCATGTAGATCTAGGAATAGATCTAAGGAGAAACTCGTACTCGTAATTTTTGTTTTAAATCTTTTCTTCGCACGAGATCCGTTGGCTAGGGTGATTCGGGGTTTTCGCGGCCCGAAAAACCTCAAAGAATTCAAGAATGAAGTACAGAACCAGCTTGGCAAGAGTATTAAGGTACTTCGATCAGATCGAGGTGGAGAATACCTTAGCCATGAGTTTCGTGACTACCTAGCTGAGTGTGGGATTCTATCCCAACTCACTCCTCCTGGAACACCACAGTGGAATGATGTATCCGAAAGGAGGAATCGTGCCCTATTAGATATGGTACAGTCTATAATGAGTCACACAAATCTTCAGACATTCCTTTGGGGCTATGCTCTAGACACGGCAACTTTTATACTCAACTGAGTTCCATTTAAGTCCGTGATAAAGACACCATATAGGATATAGACTGGGAGAGATGCCCAGGTGTCTTTCATGAGGATTTGTGGTTGTGAGGCTTACGTTAGACGTTAAATCTCAGATAAATTAGGACCCAAATCCGACAAGTGCTACTTTATAGGATATCCCAAGGAAACTAAGGGATATTACTTCTACATTCCCAGTCAGCACAAGATAGTTGTGGCAAAGACTGGAGTCTTTCTAGAAAGGGACTTTGTTTCTAGAAAGACTAGTGAGAGTACATTCGATCTTGAAGAAGTTCAAGATGCGGATCCTAGCACTGAAGCCTCGATGGAAGTTGAACTAGAACCACAAAGTGTTGTGGATGATGTTGTTCCACAAAGAGTTGAGGAACAACAACCAGTTCAAGTAGACATACCTCTTCGGAGGTCTGATAGGGTACGTCGTCAGCCTGAGAGATACTCATTTCTCTTATCTGACCATGATGACATTGTGCTCATAGAGGATGAGCCTACCACCTATCAGGAAGTTGTGATGAGACCAGATTCTGGAAATGGCTAGAGGCCATGAGTTCCGAAATAGAATCCATGTACACCAACCAAGTATGGACTTTGGTTGATCCACCTGAAGGGGTAAAACCCATAGGGTGTAAGTGGGTCTTTAAGAGAAAGACTGACATGGATGGACTTATCTATAAGGGTCGCTTGGTAGCTAAAGGTTTCAAGCAGATTCATGGTATTGACTATTATGAAACCTTTTCACCAGTAGCGATGTTTAAGTCCATTCGGATCATGCTTGCTATTGCAGCTTACCACGATTACGAGATCTGGCAGATGGATGTCAAAACCACGTTTTTGAATGGAAACCTACTCGAGGATGTGTACATGACACAACCAGAGGGTTTTGCAGATCCAAAGCATACTAGCAGAGTATGCAAGATGCATAGGTCCATTTATGGACTAAAGCAAGCTTCTCGGAGCTGGAATCTTCGATTCGATAATGCAATCAAATAGTTTGGTTTTATCAAGAATGAAGATGAACCTTGTGTCTACAAGAAGGTTGTAGGGGACATAGTTGTCTTCCTCATATTGTATGTGGATGACATACTGCTCATTGGGAAAGACATCCCTTTGCTACAGTCTGTCAAGACTTGGCTAGGGACATGTTTTTCAATGAAGGACTTAGGTGAAGCATCCCGCATTCTAGGGATACAGATCTATAGAGATAGATCTAAGAGATTTCTTGGCCTAAGTCAGAGTACATATATTGATAAGGTACTCCTTCGGTTTGACATGCAGAACTCCAAGAAGGGATTTCTGCCGATGTCACATGGCGTGAGTCTTTCGAAGACTCAAGGTCCCTCTTCTAGAGAGGAGAGAGACCGCATGGATCAGATCCCTTATGCTTCAGCCATAGGATCTATCATGTATGCCATGCTATGTACTCAACCTGATGTCTCGTATGCTTTGAGCATGACGAGCAGATACTAGTCAGATCCAGGTGAAAGTCACTGGATAACGGTCAAGAATATTCTTAAGTACTTAAGAAGGACTAAAGAATATTTCTTGATATATGGAGGTGATGATGAGCTAGCTGTAAAGGGTTACAGTGATGCTAGCTTCCAGACCGACCAGGATGATTATCGATCGCAGTCAGGGTTCATGCTTAGCATAAATGGTGGTGCTGTGAGCTGGAAGAGTTCGAAGCAGGACACAGTAGCAGATTCTACAACAGAGGCTGAGTACATTGCTGCATCAGAGGCAGCAAAGGAGGCAGTTTGGATCCGCAAGTTCATCACTGAACTTGGGGTGGTTCCTAGCATAGTTGACCCTATTGAGCTCTATTGTGACAACAATGGAGCTATAGCACAGGCTAAGGAACCTCGCTCACACCAGCGGACCAAACACATACTACGGCGCTTCCATCTCATTCGAGAGATCATCGAGAGAGGAGATGTGAAGATTTGTAGAGTACCTACAGAGGCTAACATCGCAGATCCCTTGACCAAGGCTTTGGCACAGAGGAAGCATGATGGTCACACTAGGTCATTGGGGCTTAGAGCCTACACTGATTGACACTAGTGCTAGTGGGAGATTGTTATTTAGAGCCCTAGAGCCAATCATTTGATGATTGTATTATGGACTTGTTGTATCATATTCTTAAATAAATAAAGGCATTTGTTTTGGTTATTATACTTACTTGTATTGGTGCCAAATAAACTAAGTATAATAGCATCCTTGAGTAGAAGGTTCTTACCTATATCAATCGATTGGTTGAATCGATAGTGAGATGATATAGGGAACACTACTCTTAATCATTCCTAGTCGAGTATTAACATTCAGGGACAATGTTAATGCGACGAGACTAGCATGTAGGTCAACTTGATGACTTGATCTCACAAGTTATAGATATGGAGATATCAAGTTGACACATAGGTATGCATTGGAGAATGTATACTGAATGACCCGCCATGAGAAAGTATCATGGATCGCTATATGAGTGTCATAGACTTTCTCATGTGGCTATTAGTATGACTACTAGTCCTTGGACCTGAAGTCACCATGGTTCCCTACATAAGGAGTTACGTACTTTGGCTTCGTCAAACGTCACCCGTAACTGGGTGGACTATAAAGGTGATTACTGGGTATGTAACAAATTATGCGGAGGGATGTGAGTGATGTAGATGAGATCTATCCCTCCTATATGATGGGAGTGACATCGATATTCTTGATAGAGTTAGATCACTAAGTGCATGGCCATGCCCAAATGAGTCAATATGAGATGTTGAGCTCATTTGATTGAGTGAGTCTACTTGGGATTCAAGATTTATATTGATTAGAGGATGACACGGTCTATTCCTCATATTGATCAATCTAGATGTCTAGGATAGAAGGACAATGTCATATATTGTGAGAAGTCACAATTAGTAGTCACAAGGTGATATTGGATCTCAACATTCTTGTAACTTGGGTAGTAATGATGTGTTGCTAGATACCGCTCATTACTTATGGTCCTAAATGGGTTTAGGGGCATTGCCAACGTTACAAGAACCTATTGGGTCACACACAAAGAACAAGTGGATGGAGATTAGGTTCATATGATGAACCAAGAGGATTAGATTCATGTGATGAATCAAATTGGATTAAGAGTAATCCTAATTGGGCTAATTGAGTTGGACTCAAGTTGATTCATGTGTTCAATGAGTCTAATTTAGATTATGACTCATTGAATCAATTTAATTAAATAAATTAGATTCATTATATTAAATTGGCTTGAATTAAATGGTTAGATTAGATCAACCATGAGAGAGATTAAGTCAAGTTTGACTTGACTTGAGAGGAAGAGGAAGAGTCAAGTTTGACTTGACTATTTGTCACATCATTAGTGATTTGGCATTAGGAGGACTAATGATGATGTGCCACATCATCAAAGTGTGCCACCTCATGGGGGTTACAAATCTATTCTCTTTAATGGTCACATTTAATGAGAATGGGGGTTACCTTTTTGGTTTTGAATGAGAATGAATTTTTCATTCACTCACATTCACAACATCTTCTTCCTCAAGCTCTCTTTTTGCTCCTTCTCTTCTCTTGGTCGTGGGTTTCAAGCAAGGGAGAAGAAAGGAGAGTGAATCTAATCCAAGAAGAAAGGTTAGTGAAAGTCACATAGAGTTTTTAGAGGAGTGTGTTCTCTTCTTTTCCTTTCTTCATCTTCCAATCCTATCCGAGAGCATCAAGAAGTGCTAGCACACTTGTGGTGTTCTCTCCTCCATCCTTGTGTGTTAGAGAACACATCTTGTTTGTGTGGATACTTCTAGAGGATTGTCTACGTTGACAATCTTGAGATCCGGCACTTCCTTGGACGAGCGGGATTCGAAAAAGGCACGCATCAAGGGTAATTTTCTAAACATATAGATCTAAGAGTAGATCTAGTTAGTAAACTCGTACATGTAAAATTTTGTTCTATACTCTTCGCACGGATCCGTTGGCTAGGGAGTTTCGGGGTTTCCGCGACGCGAAAAGCGGTTTTCGCAGCCCGAAAAACCCAACAACTCGGACGAGTCTTCATGGGAGGAACCGGAGACTCTAAACTATCAGAGAACATAGTCGATCGGGAAATCTCATGAAGTAACTCGGACGGGTCTTCATTGGGGAACCGGAGACTTTAAACTATCACAGAACGTAGTCGATCGGGAAATCTCATGAAGTAACTCGGACGGGTCTGCATTGGAGGAACTGGAGACTCTAAACTATCAAAGAACATAGTCGATCGGGAAATCTTATGACGTAACTCGAACGGGTCTTCATGGGAGGATCCGGAGACTTTAAACTATCATAGAACATAGTCGATCGGGAAATCTCATGATGTAACTCGAACGGGTCTTTATGGGAGGAACCGGAGACTTTAAACTATCACAGAACATAGTCGATCGGGAAATTTCATGAAGTAACTCGGACAGGTCTTCATGGGAGGAACCGGAGACTTTAAACTATCACAGAACATAGTCGATCGGGAAATCCCATGAAGTAACTCGGACGGGTCTTCATGGGATGAACCGGAGACTCTAAACTATTAGAGAACATATTCGATCGGGAAATCTCATGAAGTAACTCGGACGGGTCTTCATGGGAGGAACCGGAGACTTTAAACTATCACAGAACATAGTCGATCGGGAAATCCCATAAAGTAACTCGGATGGGTCTTCATGGGAGGAACTAGAGACTCTAAACTATCAGAGAACATAGTCGATTGAGAAATCTCATGAAGTAACTCGGACGGGTCTTCATGGGAGGAACCGGAGATTTTAAACTATGACAGAACGTAGTCGATCGGGAAATCTCATGAAGTAACTCAGACGGGTCTTCATGGGAGGAACCGGAGACTTTAAACTATCAGAGAACATAGTCGATCAGGAAATCTCATGAAGTAACTCGGACGGGTCTTCATGGGAGGAACCGGAGACTTTAAACTATCACAGAACGTAGTCGATCGGGAAATCTCATGAAATAACTCGGACGAGTCTTCATGGGAGGAACCGGAGACTCTAAACTATCAGAGAACATAGTTGATCGGGAAATCTCATGACGTAACTCGAACGGGTCTTCATGGGAGGAACCGGAGACTTTAAACTATCACATAACATAGTCGATCGGGAAATATCATGAAGTAACTCGGACGAGTCTTCATGGGAGGAACCAGAGACTTTAAACTATCACAGAACATAGTCGATTGGGAAATCTCATGAAATAACTCGGACGGGTCTTCATGGGAAGAACCGAAGACTTTAAACTATCATGGAACTTAGTCTTCATGGGCATAGTAAATGCGAAGTTACATGGATTTATTCACAAAATCGGTTGACATTTTACACTGGGTCAGAAGCCAGGGTTCAAGAAGGATTCTATGCATATGGCACATTTTCTATCTGGAAGCTCATTCACATGGAAATCTTTATTTAGAATCACTTGGAGTATTATACTCATCTCGGAACTCAGGAGTCTTATACAATTTCTTATCTAAAATCACGCAGGATTATTCATTCTTTTGAAATATGGAGCTCACTAGATATTATCTGCAAAAAGATTCATTAAGAATAGATTTAACTTCAAGAGGTAAGCAAGGAATTCTTGAATAAAACTTCTACTCAATACTCTGAAGCATTTCAAAAGAGGCACTCTCAAACTAACACAAGGGAGAAACAGGTAAGTATAAAAAATTTCCTATATATCGCAATCCCTTAATTACCAAGTTTTTGGTTACAGTTCTTTTCATTACTAGTTTTTCCAATACAAGTCTTTTTATGGACAATCTTTTTAGATACATAGACATGATTAATTAAAAGGACTTTTTAAATCTGCGGGCAGTTCTTCGTTAAGTCTATGACGACTTATGAAAGAGGAGGGAGGTTCCTTGGGTAGATAACCACCCTCTCTCAATTGTCGAAGAACTCCCGATACAGAATGATTTAAAGCACCCACTATCGGACGGACAAATTCTTGGGCAAACGCCGAAGACTTTAGATAAGTCAGACGCCACTCTTCCCATCGACTCTTCTCTTGCTCCTTATAGCTTTGAAAATCAGCTTGCAGTTTAGTGTTTTGATCTTTTAAAGCATCCTTTTCCAATTTAAGTTGTTCCAATTCCTTCTGGAGCAGTGACAACTCAACATCTTGAGCTTTCCTTTGCTCTTGTTCCTGTAGGATAGTGAAATCATGAGAGGCTAGGTCTTGAGCTTGTTCAGAAAGACATGCTTTATGAAGCTTCTCTACTTTCTCTAAAATAAGACTTTTATGAGAAGCATCTAAGAGAGGTTTCTCCTTTAAAGCAATTTCCAGTCGGAGACCAGAATGTAGTCGATCCACCTGTAATTCTAGAGTTCTCCTTGCAAGCTCTTTGTCTTTCAGTAATTGTTGTAATTCCTCTAATTCCTGTCTCAATGCCCCTAATTGTTGATCTTGCAAAATCACTTTCTCTTGTAACTGAGCCAGGTCATTATTAGAAGGAGATAAAGTAGCCTTCAATGTCTCTAGTTGAGCTTTTAACTTATTATTCTCCCGGTCCCGAGCCATAAGTAGCTGGTTGATATGCAGACTCGAGGCAAGGAACTAAACAAAATGATGATACAATTAAAGATAAGGATGCGAAGTTGACAGCATATAGCCAAGAATACTTACAGCTACTGCCTGACGACTGTGGTGGTCGGCTCGATTTGGAAGACTAAGGCCCCTCAGTTGTTCTTGGCCCTGTAGCCAAGATTCGGCCAATCGGCCTTGTAGTTGTAGGGAACCATAGCTAAGTGGATCAGAGGTCTGCCCCAATTGAGAAGGCAGACCCATGGCCTGTTTAAACAAAGGCCGGGGAATGGAGGAAGAAGAAGGTAGGGAAGAAGAAGAAGCAATGAAAGGGAAAGAAGTGGTAGAAACAAGAGCAGCAGAAGAAGAACTAGATGGAATAGAAGGTGGAAATGCAAGGGATACTGATGCAGTCGTGGAAACGCGAATAGCTGAGGGCCCGGCACTAGGAGAAGATCTCCGGCAAGGCGTCCGTTTGGCCCGGGGTCCAGAAGCCAAAGGAGGCAAGGCCAGTGTAAGAGGAGTAGAAGACATAGAAGGGATAATGATCATCTCAGAAGAAGAAGCAGAAGCAGAAGGAGCTGAAATAATAGCACAAGAAGAGGGGATGAGCAGACCAGGTCTCATCATCCTAAGAGAAGGATTAGAGATAATATGGGTAGGAGTTATTGGTGCCTTACCTCTCTCAAGAGAAATGGGCACCGGAACCAGAGGAGTTTGCACAAAAGTACCAAAAAGATCGCCAAAGGAGGCATCCTCAGTAAGCTTTGGCTTTTTGACTAAGGCAATAAAAGGCTCTTCTTCTTCTTCTTCCATGGCTGCGACAACCTCTGCCTGTCACTCCTCTTCGAATAGCAAGCCCAAGGTGGAGGAATTAGGATTAGCCCGGCGAGCTCGCAACCACTCTTCTCTAAGATTATTAACAAAGGACTTAGTCATAGTAGGATTCTTGTACATAAAAGATGGAAGAAGAGCATCAGCTGAAACACAGGAATTAAACACCATTATAAAAGAGATATATTAATCAGTAAATGTAGAGTGAAATGTTTATACGTACCAAAAGAGCCATCCAAGGGAGTGTCAATATTGCCTATCTCAAAAGGAAACATCAAACCCTCTACAATTAGATGCGGCAAGCTGAATTTTGCTCCCCTCAGTTTAGAGAGGGCAAAGACAACAGAAGGATCGTTAAGAAGATTATGGGTACTAGGAATCGGAGGTAGATCATATATCCATTGAATGGGGAACGGAGGAGGAGAAGGGAGACACATATAGAAAAATTTGTGATACCATTCCCCCTAAGGAGGAATTCGGTTGAACAAAATGGCCTTGGGACGAGATTGGAATTTGAAAACACCAACATCTACTTGACGAGGAACAAAGAAGTGATGGAAAAGACAAGGAGATAAGGGAAAATCTAACAGTTTAGATACCCTGACAAAACCCATAAGGATAGAAAAGGACTGAGGGACAAACTGATTGAGCGGAATGTTAAAATAAAGGCTAACGTTTGAAAAAAAAGGGTGAGGAGGAAATCAAAAACCGTGTAAGACTTGATCTCGGAAGATAGATATACACCCTAAAGGAGGAAGATATGGACTATCCAGCGGAGTAGGACGAGCTATATAAAAAGGAAAACCATAAGTCACCTTCAAATCCACCTCTTCTGTCTCTATAAGGTCGGAAACACACGAAAGAAATCACGCAGGAGGGGAAGTTGCCATAGTGAAACAGTAGAAGGAAGAGGGATCAAGGGAGATGAAGAGAAAAGTGGGAAAGCGGGAGAGAACTTCTTAAAACCCTTGTTTTCCTTTCGGTCCTATGCTAAAACCCCCAAACATAGATAGCAGAAGGAAACAAGAAAGGAAAAAAATACTCAATCGTCATAAAGGAGTGGTAACATTAAAGGATAAAATCAAATTTATAAAAAAAAAAGGGGGAATGAATCCCGAGGAAGAGAGGTGAAGTTAAGTAATCTTCCTCGAAAAATGTGAAAAGTGTCCCTAGATATAATTTTAATTCTTAAAGAAGTCTGACGAATATAAAGAAAAACTGGTCAAGTACTATAAGTTTGGATTATTTGTTTAATAAAAAACCAAAGGGATATAATAAGACCAGGCAAAAGTTGGGTACCAGGCATTAATTAATAGACGGGACCTGGTTAAAGGATATCGGACGAGATTCATAAATATGAATCGGTCCATCATGATAGATCGGCCGAGATAGATGCAATTCAAATATGTCGACCAAAGAATTATCATGATAAGTCAAATGGCATACACAATGATAAAACCATATGAAATTTGGTTAATACATAAGATGACACACATAGATACGAGCATAAATCAATCAAGTAGAACAAATCGACCGATATTGAGAATATCGCAATAGGACTGTACTAGAGTGAATGAGACACAATTAATCTATAAAATATTGGACGGTATTTGTCAGCATTGATATATACCGCCCGGTCATGATGAAATAGTCTAAATAGATAAACATAATAATATGTTGGGTGAGGTTTTATGATGACCAGCCAAGTGACATTTAACATATTTAAACAAAACAGACGATCATCATAAGGAAGAGTAAATTTAACAATAAAAAGGGATAATCAACTTTACATGAGTTCGCTAGATTGTCATCACAAAGTTTTGGTCCCCCTTTACAAGGATTCAAATTTAAATAAGAAAAGAAAGTCATACTAAGGTCAGCTGAGGGAATAGATCAGGAGGCTTGTCCTCAATAAGTTTGCGACGATTCAGGAAGTGAGGAGGAGGATCGCGAGATAAGTAGTTTTCCTCTAGCAATTGCTGAATCGCCCCTTTAGCTCCCGTAGTAAAGGCCGCTAAAATTGACATCACGATCGGCCTATTGAATTCAGGAGATTCAATCATGATGGTGGCCTGTTCCTTGTAACGAGTATCTTCGTTCGCCTTGTAGACCACCAGAGCCGTTTGGGAAGTCTTTAGTTCATTTTCTTTGACAGAAACTCCAATTTTAACTGAATTAAGGGAGGTGTTCAAGGAAGTTATTTCATCTTCCTTCAGCTGCAGGACTTTGAGTTTTTCAGCTAATTCTGCTTCATAATCAGCCTTTAGTTCGCCAATTTTAGAAGTTAATTCTCG
Source organism: Zingiber officinale (assembly GCF_018446385.1). Classification (NCBI taxonomy): domain Eukaryota; kingdom Viridiplantae; phylum Streptophyta; class Magnoliopsida; order Zingiberales; family Zingiberaceae; genus Zingiber; species Zingiber officinale. The sequence goes on from NC_056004.1 coordinate 27,328,862, forward strand.
GTTAAGATCCGTAGCTGATTGGAATTGTGCTTGAAGACTTTCAATCTGAGCTTCAAGTTGCTTCTTGGCAGCAGTGGAAAATGAGGCAAAAGATAATTCAGTAACCTGTTGTCTCAGCTTATCTTTCTTAGATCTTAGCTTCTTGTTGTCGTCGTATAAATTGTGCATCAGCCGAGATAAGCCCATGTTTTCTATCCATCGCTAGAAATAGAATAAGGGGCCATGAGATAATCTCTAAGAAATAGAAAGTAGATGTTAATAAACATACCTGATTCTCATTATGGGAGAAACGATCAATTGTTTCGGGAGTAGTGAGTTCTTCAAAAATGGGACGAACTTCATCCCAAGCGTTGGCGAAAGAACCTTCTAGCAATATGGGGAGGACAGGAATAGTAGAAGAACCAGCAGAGAAGGAGGAAGTAGGAATAGATGGAGGAGCAAAGACTAAATAAGAAGAAGGTGAGGAGGGTAAAGATCCGGACGCCAGAATAGACAATGGAAAGGTGAAAGAGACATCGCCAGAAGTGTTGGGTTCTTCGGGCCGCGAAAACCGCTTTTCGCGTCGCGGAAACCCCGAGTCACCCAAAGCCATGGATCTCGTGCAAAGATTCGTAAACAAAATTTTTGAAAAACCTTTTCTTGTACGAGTTTATAAAAATTTTAGATCTACACTAAAGTTAAGATCATTACCCTTGTAGCGAAGCCCTTTGCGTTCCTGCTTGTCCAAGATGTCGCCGGATCTCTAGTTGTCAAAGTAGACAACCTCTATATGTATCCACACGGACACAAGTAGAAGAAGATGACAAAAACACAAGGTGTGCTAGCACCAATGGAGTGCTCGGCCAAGGAATGGGAGAAGGAGAAGAGAGAGCACCCAAGGGAGAAGAAGAGTGAATGAATCAATGAGAGGAAAATCAAAAAAACCCCTTAGCCATCAAGTGGCCGGCCACTCTAGGAGGTGTAACCCCCCACATTAATTCCAATTAATGTGGAGACCATTAAGAGTTGTAACCCCCATGAGGTGGCACTCTAGGATGATGTGGATCAACACTATTGGTCCACATCTTGCCACCTCACTAAATGACATGGCAACAAGTGTAACCTCCTCATTTAATGTGGGCCGGCCACATTAAATGCTATGGAGGCTTGTAACCTCCATGAGGTGGCACACATTGATGATGTGGAGCAATCCTATTGGTCCACATCTTGCCAACTCACTAGTGATGTGGCAAAAAGTCAAGTCAAACATGACTTTTTCTCTTCCTCTCAAATCAAGTCAAACTTGATCAAATCTCTCTCATGGTTGATCTAATCCAACCATATGATTCAAGCCAACTTAATATAATGAATCTAATTCATTAAATTAAGTTGATTTAATGAGTCATAATCTAAATTAGACTCATTGAATACATGAATCAACTTGAGTCCAACTCAATTAGCCCAATTTGGATTACTCTTAATCCAATATAATTCATCAAATGAATCTAATCCTCTTGGTTCATCATATGAACCAAATCTCCATCTAATTGTCCTTAGTGTGTGACCCTATAGGTTCTTGTAACGTTGGCAATGCCCTAAACCCATTTAGGAGCATAAGTAATGAGCGGTATCTAGCAACACATCATTACTACCCAAGTTACAAGAATGTCGAGATCTGACATCACCTTGTGACTACTAATTGTGACTCCTCACAATATGTGACATTGTCCTTCTATCCTTGACATCTAGATTGATCAATGTGAGGCATAGACCGTGTCATCCTCTAATCAATCTAAATCTTGAACTCCAAGTAGACTCACTCGATCAAATGAGCTCAACATCTAATGTTGACTCATTTGGGCATGGCCATGCACTTAGTGGTCTCACTCTATCAAGAATAGCGATGTCGCTCCCGTCATATGGGAGGGATAGATCCCATCTACATCACTCACATCCCTCTGCATAATTCGTTACATACCCAGTAATCGCCTTTATAGTCCACCCAGTTACGGGTGACATTTGACAAAACTAAAGTACATAACTCCTTATGTAGGGATCCATGGTGACTTCAGGTCCAAGAACTAATAGTCATACTAATAGCCACATGAGAAAGTATATGACACTCATATAACGATCCATGATACTTTCTCATGGCGGGTCATTCAGTATACATTCTCTAATGTATACCCATGTGTCAACTTGATATCTCCATATCCATGACTTGTGAGATCAAGTCATCGAGCTGACCTACATGCTAGTCTTATTGCATTAACATTGTCCCTGAATGTTAATACTCGACTAGTAATGATTTAGAGTAGTGTTCCCTATATCATCTCACTATCGATTCAACTAATCGATTGATATAGGTATGAACCTTCTACTCAAGGACGCTATTATACTTAGTCTATTTGACACTAATACAATTAAGTATAATAACCAAACAAATGCCTTTATTAATATACAAGAATATGATATACATGAGTCCATACAATCATCAGATGATTGACTCTAGGGCTCTAAATAAATATCCGCGCCTACGAGCTCCGTTGTAAAAGATCGAGAGCCACGCCGACCGGCTATAAATATCCGCGCCGACGAGCTCCGTCGTAAAAGATCGAGAGCCGCGCCGACCGGCTATAAATATCCGCGCCGACGAGCTCCGTCGTAAAAGATCGAGAGCCGCGCCGACCGGCTATAAATATCCGCGCCGACGAGCTCCGTCAGATCGAGAGCCGAGCCGACCGGCTATAAATATCCGCCGGCTATAAAGATCCGAGAGCCGCCGAGCTATAAATATCCGCCGACGAGCTCCGTCGTAAAGATCGAGACGCGCCGACCGACTATAAATATCCGCGCCGACGAGCTCCGCCATTAAAGATCGAGCCGCGCCGACCGGCTATAAATATCCACGCCGACGAGCTCCGTCGTAAAAGATCGAGAGCCGCACCGGCTATAAATATCCGCTACCGACGAGCTCCGTCGTAAAGATCGAGAGTCGCGCCGACCGCTATAAATATCCGCGCCGACGAGCCCGTCGTAAAGATCGAGAGCCGCGCCGACCGGCTATAAATATCCGCGCCGACGAGCTCCGTCGTAAAAGATCGAGAGCCGCGCCGACCGGCTATAAATATCCGCACCAACGAGCTCCGTCGTAAAAGATCGAGATCCGCGCCGACCCGCTATAAATATCCGCGCCGACGAGCTCCGTCGTAAAAGATCGAGAGCCACGCCGACCGGTTATAAATATCCGCGCCGACGAGCTCCGTCGTAAACGATCGAGAGCCGCGCCGACCGACTATAAATATCCGCGCTGACGAGCTCCGTAATAAAAGATCGAGAGCCACGCCGACCGGCTATAAATATCCGCGCCGACGAGCTCCGTCGTAAAAGATCGAGAGCCGCGCCGATCGGCTATAAATATCCGCGCCGACGAGCTCCGTCGTAAAAGATCGAGAGCCGCGCCGACCGGCTATAAATATCCGCGCCGACGAGCTCCGTCGTAAAAGATCGAGAGCCGCGCCGACCGGCTATAAATATCCGCGCCGACGAGCTCCGTCGTAAAAGATCGAGAGCCGCGCCGACCGGCTATAAATATCCGCGCCGACGAGCTCCGTCGTTAAAGATCGAGAGCCGCGCCGACCGGCTACAAATATCCGCGCCGACGAGCTCCGTCATAAAAGATCGAGAGCCGCGCCGACCGGCTATAAATATCCGCGCCGACGAGCTCCGTCGTTAAAAATCGAGAGTCGGTCCGGCGACTATAAATACCCCGGGCGGGCGAACGAGTATCAGAGAATAAGAAACCACGGAAATCACAAAGTATTAAAACATTTAGGCTCGCTCGGATTTTGTTTAATGAGTTAAGCTGATCGGCCGTGTGACGGAGAACACTTGGAGCATGACTAACTCTAAGCATAAACGTTAAGCAAACAAAAGAATATGATGGATAATGATCAGGAAGACGCAAACAAAGACATAATTACATTAAAGGAAAGTATGGCGAATGGCGCGTACAAAAATTTTACATCCGCAGAGCGGATGAAATACAAAAAGTACTTGGAAGAACTCGCCTCACTCCGGGTCCTCAAAATTAAAAAAGGCGTCCGGGATATCATCAATCATAGCCGCCAGATCGGAAGAGGGAATGCTCAGGTCAGCAGGAAGGTGCCTTCCCTTCTTCAGGTACGCCATGGTGACTTTGACCGCCTCGGCGAAAGTTGAGGAGACGTTGCCACCAAATTTTGCGCCGAACCTCTCCGAGCGGAGATATTCCTGGCGCGCTGCTGCTAGGCAACTCGGCTCTCCCTCCTTATAGTTTCTGAGCGCCGCCCGGGAGGCAATTAGCGAGTCTTGGAGAACTTTCTGGTCCACCTCCGCTTTAGTGCGTTCAGCGGAACGCCCATCCCGTTCGGCAGTCAGTTGGGCTGCCAGCTCCTTAGATTGCTGATCTAGGGCTCGGACTTCGACTTTCATCTTGTCCATGTCAGCGATCGCCCGCTTCTTCCGGCTACTGGCACGCTTCACGTCTTCGTCACGCTTCTTCACCAAGCCTTCAAGTCGAGCCACCTCTGTAGCCAGGTCGGCGGTCTTCTTCTGTTCGGCCTCACGGGCTTGTCTCTCCCGCTTGGCCGATGGACCCCCCGAGACTTGGAGTTTTTCCATAAGGTCCTCCAGCTCGGCCAGCCGATGGCTAGTGGTGATTTGCTCCGCCCAATGCTGTAAGAGAAATAACAAAATCAGGAACTGAACAGTAGCATGGCACAGGAAGAAAAACGAACCTACCTGAGTGGCTTGCTGCATATGATTATCGCCGAGCTGCTTGGGCGTCATGAGAGCAACCCGAATCTGGGCATCCTCGAAAATTTTGGCGAGCGGACCCGTCAAGGTTATTTCGTGAACGGGGCTCGATGGCCGATCGGCAGACAATAAATATTCCTCCGATGGGAATTGAAGGGTAGTCTTGATGGTCGGGTGGCCGGCCGGCACTTCTTCAGCTGCAGTCGCCTGGCCCGAGGACTCCCCTATGGTTGAAGTTTCGCCCAACCGTCGTAAGCGACGACGAGTCCGTGGAGGAGAGCCAGAGGGCTGTGCGGTGGGCGAGGCCACGGGGGTCCTGATCTGCGACGGCGTGCGATCTGGAGAAGCGATCTCGATCGACGCCTGTGGTTCACCCTCTTGGGTTGGCGGAAGGCTGGAGCCTCTTCGACGTTTCCGCCGAACTTCCAGTGGTGAATCCCCGGCCTGGGGGACTCCCAGCTCGGCTGGAGCAGAGGAAACAAGATCCGCCTCAACCTCCGTTGAAGCGGACGAGGCAACCTCTGTTTCAGGAGCCGACTGCGCCCCCCCTCTCCTGCATCCGCCGGGCGGCTGGGGATGAGACCCCGCTCGGCGAGTTCTTTTTTGGTAGTCGCCTCAATTTCCACGGCCTTCAATTTCAGATGATCGGTAGCCTTGGAGCGCCACATGACTTCAGCTGCAGTGGAAAAAATTAAAATCAGTTAGATAAAAAAGGTGAAGGGAGTAAAGAGTCTTTACCCATGCGGTAGGGGAGATTGGCCCGAATGGGAGATAATCCGAAAATGTACAACACCCCCTTGAGAAGCAACTGGTCGATTTTGTACCGCTGACCGGACAACCAGTTTGCCGCATGAAGGTAGGCTGGATTGCTTCTGAATTTGCCGAGCTCCGGCTGGGTCGGCACAGCGGTCTGCCATTTGGTTCTGAATGCTAGCCGCTCGGGAAGTCGTATATAGAAGAAGAACTCCTTCCAGTGCTTGTTGGAGGTCGGCATATTCTCAAAAAATTTGAAGCCTATTCTACTTTGGAAAATAAAAGTACACAACTCGGATTGTTTGGGGTAGAAGAAGTAGTGGAATATTTGGGGGTCGAGTGGGATACTGTGCAGCCTAAAGAGGACTACCACCCCGCTCAGCAGCCTAAAGGAATTCGGCACAAGTTGGCCGAGCGGGATGCGAAAATAATTACAAACTTCCAAAACAAAAGGATGGGTGGGAAATCTAAGGCCGCCCTGGAATTGGTCCAGAAAAAAACAAATGGTACCGATCGGCGGGTTATGGGGCCGGTCGGTCGGGTCGGCTACAACTATTTCATGGTCGTCCGGGATCCCGTACGTCCGAACAAGACGCCGAGAACCCTCTTCATCAAACCGACTCTCCATGGTCATATACCAGGGACCATGAACATCAACAGCGGGTACGGAAGTGCTCGCCATGACTAAAGTACCAAGAAAAAGAAAGAAGGAAGCCGAAAGAAACTCGGAAACGGAGGACAGATAAGAGTTCGCAAGCAAGGGAACGAAAAGAGTTCCACGCGAAAGGGAAAGGACGAATGAAAGGAAGGGAGAAGCTTACTGAGGGAAGATGAACGGAGAGGATCACCAGAAAGCCGAAAACCACCAAGAGGCAAGAACTAGGACAGCCGGAATAATGCAGCCACGGGCACCTTCGACGGAGGACACGCAATGAAACAGAGAATGCAGTATAAAGGCGAAGACGAAGGCTTTATGCGAACGAGGCTGGTCGGCCTCGTCCGTCGGATGCAGGTCACGAGAGACGAGGTCATCATCTAACCGTCCATTTCAAAGTAATCGGCGTCCCATCGTACGGATCATCACCGCCACGCAAGAAGAGCCACGTGGCGCTCTGTCACCAGGCGCAATTAATGCACCCATACCGCGCATGCTTCGACTTAATGAAAAGGATTTGCGTGATTTTTGAGAAGATTTAGACAAGCAAACACCCACGTTGAGCGACAAGACATCCAAAATGAAAAGCCGAATTTGGCATACCACCGAAGCGAGGGATATTATAAGCGGCAGTGGCGGCGACCGCCGGACACATAGTCCGATCGGCATCGGACTCACCGCCTCCTTCGACTAGACTTGAAGGAAGGCAAGTGATCTGGCGGTAAGAATGGGGACCCACTTCCCAGCCTAAGGACGGATGGAGGGTCGACTAAGCGGGTAATGGCCGCGAAAGCGGTCGGCGGGCGAGATAACCCACCATGAGCTTGGGTTTCAACGCCAAGGAAGACCGAATGGTGAGCGGTGTCCGCCATTTGGGATCAAGGGCCGAGCGGTGGTCCTCGGCCGGATAAGGCGAGGATACAAAGATTAGCCCGGCCTATTCGCTCGGCTCGGGATATGGGATGTCGGAAGAAGGCATGATTATGCCGTACACAAGATTGCACGATGGAGGATCTCGCCGTCACATCATGGAGAGGTTGATACAGTAGCGGTATGGCCTTATGGATGCCCTTCTGACAAACCCATACCTGGGCATGGTTGAAAGCAGGTGATTGCTTTGATTGGCGCGCCCAGGCTCCTTCGAGAGGTCTATATAAGGCCTCCATTTCTTCACCGAAGGTACGCTGGTTTTGAATCTCGGAAGCTGCCTCTTTGTTATTCCTCGCCTGACTTGAGCGTCGGAGGGCCGTCGCTGGGACACCCCTCCCGGCTCGGTTTTGTTGTAGGTTCGCCGGAGCTCTCGAGGATCCAGCAGGGAGCGCCATGTCCCCAGCGTCCTTTGACTTCTGATTCGGACAGGATCAATTTGGCGCCGTCTGTGGGTTCGCCGGAGCTCTCGAGGATCCAGCAGGGTGCGCCACGTCCCCAGCGTCCTTTGACTTCTGATTCGGACAGGATCAATGATTATTTACATCATGTTCATCATTGCACAGTATTCATGTTGACGAATATTGCTCCCTTGTGGTATGAACTAGTTTGACGACCATTTCTCCCCTGTGGTCGGAGCCAGTTGACAGTGATTTGTTATACATATGGAACGTTGCTCACACATATGATGGTTTACTTGTGGTGGAATGTTGCTCCTACATATTTTTGGATTGAAAGCGCTAAAAGGGGGGTGAATAACACTCGTTGCTATTTTGTTCGTTTCGGAAAACTCAGAATTATGCAGTGGAATAAAGAAAAGAAACAAATGCAATCGCTAACAAGTTTCTTTTACTTGGTTCAGAGACTGTGACAATTCCTACTCCAAGGCCTGCGATCATTGATCGCCTTCATGTTGGTTAATCCAAGGAAAATCGTACCGATTCCACTGTACAAAAATTTATACAAGTGTCGAACCTTTCCTAAATAACCTATTGTGTTCTTTAGAAGTTAAATTAGGAATCACAGACGGAACTTAACATCATTGATTCCAAAATTAACTTATCTGTTGTTGATGGTTTAGATTTGGATCGCAAGCGGAACTTAACACTATTGATCCAAATCCACCTATGTTATTAAATCTATTAAATATTAATTTCCAAAATTAACTTCCAGGACTGCATGACGAGGCACATGGCCTTCTTGGATATGGGAGCAACCACCACAGCCTAGACAAAGCCTTTTAAGGAAAGCTAATATTTAATTTCCTTAAATAACTCTAGGTTTAACCAAAAAGAACAATCGAATCACAAATTCGAAAAACAAAGAAAACACAAACTCGAAAAATAAATTTGAAAAACTAGATCTAATGCCTCTTATGTTTGGAATTCATACAAAGAAAAATAACTAGTATGATGCGGAAGAAAATTACTAGTTATACCTTCTCTATGTATGTTAATGTCCTCGAGATCTTCTGCCGTATTCCTCGCCATGCCTTGGATGTAGTGTGGGCGATGATCCTCCAAGATGAACACCACCCAAAGAGCTTTCTTCTTCCTCCTCTATTATTCGGCCACCACCACCACCAAGGAAAAGAGAGTAAGGGAAAGGAGAGGGAGAGAGGGGCCGACCACACCAAGATCTCCAAGCAAGAGAATAAGAATTGTTGTAATCCCTACTTCTCCTCTTCTTCTCCTGCTCTTTGTATCCGGCCACACAAAAGCAACCACAATGAGGTGGTCGGCCCTAGCATAAAGAGAAGCAAGGACCGGCCCTTTGGAGAAGACTAGAGAGAAGAGAGAAAAGAATAGCTTGCTCATGAGGCCTCCCCTCCCCTCCTTTTATATTATCTGCCCAAGGCAAATAAGGAAAAACTTTTTATAAAAATTAAAATCTTCCTCATGTTTTTCCTTTTTCCTTTTTATTTTTCTTTTTCTTTCCTCTTGATTGAATCAATCACCAATCATAGATTGGTTTTAATTTGATTGGGTTTAATCCTATTGGTCGACCCCTTGCTTGGGCACCAAGCAAGGTGGCCGACCACCTCATCAAGGAAAAGAATAATAATTTTTTTTATAAAATTTTATAAGCCCTTATAAAATTTTACAAGCTCTCTTCTAATTTCCTAAAGTAGGAGTTAAAAAAGGAATGTTTTAAAAATTAAAACCATGTTTTAAAATTTAAAACTTCTCTTATAAAATTTCCTTTTTTAACACGGTGATAGAAAATTTAAATTTTAAAACTTCTCTTCCTTTTTTTCTTAAACCATGAGGATGGTTAAAAAAGGAAAGTTTTAAAACTTTTAAACTTTCTTTTAAAACATGTGGCATAATTCAAATAAGGAAAATTTTTAAATTTAAAATCTCTCTTTTAAAACTTGTAGTTTTCTACAAATAGAAGATTTTAAAAATTCAAAGCACCCCTCCTTGTTTGAATTATTGTGGTCGGCCCCCTCTTGCTTGGGCACCAAGCAAGGGGCCGACCCCTTAAGAGGATAATGTGGCCGGCCCTTGCTTGGTCACCAAGCATTGGGTCGGCCCCCTTCTTGGACACCAAGATGGGCTTCTATTTGGATGGACTTGAGGCTTTAATGAGGCTACAACAGGGACCTAGAGGAGAAATTGGTTTTGGCCTTTCGATGAGCTTGAGTATCCCATGTTCACCCCGAATACACAACTCATGTTCATCGATAATAACTCATTCCACTAGAGATTTATTACCGCACTACTGCACCAATCCCAAATTACATTATCGGCTCCTTCTTATTATGAGTGTGTTAGTCTCCTTGTGTTTAAGATTACGAATGCCCACTAATTAAGTAAGGTACTGACAACTCACTTAATTAATATCTAGCTCCAAGAGTAGTACCACTCAACTTCATCGTCATGCCGGACTAAGTCCACCTGCAGGGTTTAACATGACAATCCTTATGAGCTCCTCTTGGGGACATTCTCAACCTACATAACTAGGACACAGATTCCTTCTATAATCAATAACACACACTATAAGTAATATAATTTCCCAACTTATCGGGCCTATTTATTTATCGAGCTAAATCTCACCCTTTGTTAAGTTAAAGAAATAAATACTAAATATATGTGCTTGTTATTATATTAGGATTAAGAGCACACACTTCCATAATAACTAAGGTCTAGTTCTTTTATTAAGTCAGTATAAAAAGAACTCACCTAAAATGGTCCTACTCAATACACTTAGAGTGTACTAGTGTAATTTATTAGTCAAGATAAACTAATACCAAATTACACTACGACTATACCAATGGTTTGTTCCTTTCATCTTAGTCGTGAGCAACTGTTTATAATTTATAAAGAGTTGATAACATGATCTTCTGTGTGTGACACCACACACCATGTTATCTACTTTATAAATTAATTGAACAACTATATTCAACAAATAAATATAGACATTTGACCAATGTGATTCCATTATTTCAAAAATAAATGTTTACGAAAACTAAGCTTTTAGTATACACTCTAACAATCTCCCACTTATACTAAAAGACTAAGTTGCCATATCTACTGCCATACATCTGATTCCCAACCCTTCAATATGCCCATCAAAAGCTCTTGCCTTAAGGGCCTTAGTGAAAGGATCTTTTTGCTATCATCTGATGCAATCTAGGCGGCAACAACTTCTCCTCGTTATACGATGTCTCGTATTGGGTGGTACTTGCGCTCTATTGTGTTTACTTGCCTTATGGACTTATGGTTCCTTTGAGTTTGCTACTGCACCACTATTATTACAAAAATTGTAATAATTTTTTGGGCAAACCAGGAATCATATCTAAGTTCATCATGAAGTATCTGAGCCATATAGTTTCTATGGCTACCTCAGAGGTTGCCATATACTCAGCTTCTATGGTAGAGTCTGAAAAACACCTATGCTTATCACTCCTCCAGAGTTATGGCTTTACCTCCTAAAGTAAATACAAAACCCCGAGGTTGACTTACTATTGTCCCTATCTGATTGGAAGTCAAAAATCCGTGTATCCCACAGGGATCAAATTATCTCCTTTATAAACTAGCATATAAACTCTAGTCCCTCTAAGGTACTTTAATATATGCTTTACGGTAGTCTAGTGTCCTGGTCCTGGGTTACTTCGTTATCTGCTAACTATGCCCTGGGCAAAACAAATATCTAGTATCATGCATAGCATACATTAGACTTCCGATAGCCGAAGCATAAGGAACTGCCTTTATATCCTCTATCTCTTTTGATGTCTTCAGAGACATTTCTTTAGATAAGGCTACTCCATGCCTGAAAGGTAGAAAGCCTTTCTTGGAGTCATGCATACTAAAACGAGTTAAGATAGTATGAAGCTCGGGTCAAGCACAACATTCTTTTCTTGTGATCCCTTTGGTCCCGAGAATATGTGCGCACTCTCCGAAGTCCTTCATGTTGAATTGCTTGGACAACCATACCCTTACTTCCGACAACACTTTGATATTATTTCCAACTACTAAAAATGTCATCTACGTATAGTACAAGAAATACCACCACGTTTCCATCACACTTCTTGTATACATAGGACTCATCCGGACACTGAATAAATCCATATAACTGGATTACTTCAATAAACTGGATGTTCCAAGATCTGGAAGCTTTGCTTCAGTCCACAGACTGATTGAGCTTTTCACAAGATGCTCTTTGCCCTTTGCAATGAACCCTTCTGGTTGCTTTATATGGATGTTTTCTTCAAGACTTCTATTAAGGAAAGTTGTCTTGACATCCACTTGTCAAATCTCATAGTCCATATGAGCAATAATAGATAAAAGAATCCGAATAGACTTAAGCATGACTACCGGTGAAAAAATTTTCTTTTTCAACAAGCCTTGCTTTGAAAGTTTCCACCTTCCTGTCTATCCCTCTTTTCCTATTATAGACTTATTTTCACCCAATGGCTTTTACTCCATTTGGTGATTCTACAAGCTCCCAGACTTTATTAGAATACAGAGACTCTATTTGAGAATTCATTGCCTTTTGCCAAGATACTGCATCTATATCTTGGAGTGCTTCGTCATATGTTCGGGGATCAGGTTCATGTTTACCCGGGATCAAGTTCGAAGACTCTCCCAAAACATGAATATTTTAGGTTGCCTAACAACCCTCCCATTATGATGAGACACTTTCTACAATTGTGTATCATCTTTGATACGTGTTGCAGTTTCTTGTGATATTTCATCTTGTACAGTTGGTACTAGATTAGACGTGTCCTTGAATTTCCTTAAGAACAAATTTACTTATGGGCTTATGGTTTATTACATAGTCCTCTTCTAAAAATCGTGCATTGATGCTAACAATGACCTTTTGATTTTTAGGACTATAAATCTCCTTTCGTTTCTCTTGGATAACTTACAAACAATTGAACTCCTGTCCAACTTATCATTGTCTCTCATGTGCTAGACCATCCAAATCCAAATTTGCTTCAGACTAGGCTTACGCCCTTTCTGCAATTCTATGGGAGTAGAGAGTTCTATCTTAGAAGGTACTATGTTCACTTCCGTTTCCAGTGTATATCCTTAAAATGATTTTTTTTTAATTCTGAATAACTCATCATTGATCTAACTATTTCCATAAGAGTCCTATACCTTCTTACTACACAATTCTGTTGGGGTGTACCAGGTGCAGTTGGTTGAATCCCCTCTTCTGATAAGTGACTCGTAAACTCTCCCAAGAGTTTCTTGCCACTATGATCTCAGCATAGTGTCTTGATACTTTTACCTTGACGTTACTCCACATCAGCCTAATACTCTTTGAACTAATCAAGCACTTAGACTTGCGGTGCATCAAGTAAATATATCTGTATCTCGAATAGTTGTCTATAAAAGAGACAAAATATTCGAAACCACCTCTTGTCTGGATAGACCACACAAATCAAAATGAACTAGTTCTAACACATCTTTGTCTCTATACCCCTTGGACTTAAAAGATTCTTGGTTATTTTTTCCTTTCAAGTAAGACTCGCAGGTTGGAAAAATTTCCACTACTAATGAACCCAAGAGTTCATTGGTTATTATTCTTTGAATCCTACTCAAGTTAATATAACCTAGCCTTAGATGCCAAAAATATGATTGGTTCATTTCCGAAGGTTGCTTTCTCTTATTAAAGTTAGAAGATGTGTTATTAATTTTCATTTATTGCATCATGGGAGTTATTGGATTATAAATTGTCAACCAACGTACCAGAACAGATAACTTCCCTATTTTTCTTGATAGCAATTTCGTTATCAAAATAGACATAATATCTATTCTTTAATAGTTTAGAAACTGTAATCAGGTCCTTTCTAAATTTAGTACGTAAAGATAATTTCCATATTTTATTCCTATCGGAGGATAAACATCTCCCACTGCAACAATTGCTACTTTTACAGTAGTGCCCATGTGGACGGTGATTTCCCTTTCACATAGTTGTCAGGTTTCCTGGAACCCCTGCAATGAATTACAGACATGATCAGTGGCTCCCGTACCTACATACTAGGTACCGGTAGATAACACCACTAAACATGTATCAACTAATGTAACACCCGAAAATTCTCAAAATTATTTTAGAAATACTCTATGATTTTTTTTCTGGAATTTTAGGATATTTTTATAGAATTTTTAGAGCAGCGAAGGTAGCAAAAACAAATAGAACCGTAAAATAGCCTACGCGAGAATTGAACCCGAGACCTATTGGGTTCTATGACTTATGGTGAACCTTCGTAACCAGGTGAACCCAGCAGGGCCGTGCTGAAAGGAAAGGGAAATAATTAAATTTATGTTCAAGTTGGGCCGGAATTACCACTTAATATAAATAAGAAATTATTAAGTGAGGGTTTTATTTTAATCGTGATTCTCTTCTCCTCAACCCTCACCGCCGCCCACTCCTCCTTCCCCTCCCTCTCTCGGCGCACCAAGCCAAGGGTTCTAGGGGCACCTCCCGGCAACATCAAGGGCACGAGGATGCTCCCCTCCGCGAGAGGAACACATAGACGCGAGAAGATCGTTGAAGAGATCTCTCCTCCGTGAAACCTAGCGATTAGAATCGTAAGAAATTATGAACAGGAGGTAAGAAACCCCTCACCTGCAGTATAAGTAGCTTTTTGTAAGATAGAATGCTTTTAAATTAGCTATATGTAGATTTTTCGACGCATAGGGTGTATTTAACCCTCCTCGCAGATTTAGGGATTTAGTTGAGAACCTCTAGATGGGCCAGACACGTTTACTCCTTTCAGTTGGAGATTCTAGACGTCGTCGGGTGCCTAGAGGTGGTCTCCCTACTAGAGGGGAGAGTTGGAGCACACTAAGTGTTCGATAAAATGCTTAGCTCAGTAAAATGCTACAGTAGACATTTTTAATAGCTCAGTAAATGCAATAGAAGCATTTAAAATAGCTTAGTTAGTCTTGCTACAGCATATATGGGACTGCGGTACAATGGGTGGGCACCCACAGTCGCCTCTAGGTTCAGATAACCTAGTAAAAAGCAAGATAAATTAGTTAGCTATGATCCAGTATTTTACTTTCAGTAGAGGCACTGTACGAGACTAGATGTCTTTTGGGCTGGGCTCCCATAGTCGGTCCCTAGGTTTAGATAACCTAGTAAACCTTACTAAATTCGGGATTTGCAACCCCGGGTCTAGTTAAGGGTGCGCGCACAGCAGGTACAGTTGTCGGGCCCATTAGCAACATGATTATGTATTTTAATCTATTATGATAATAGCTTTCCAAACTCACAATCAGTCATGTGATTATATTTTAAAATCAGTTCTAGTTCAGCTCTAGTTTAACTCAGTTATATTTCAGTTTAGTCCTTTCTTGTTGATACTTCAGTTATTGCCATGATTAGCTCTTGGTTTCTATGTTTAGTATGATAGTATGCCATGCCTAGCATTCTCCATCATGTTTTCAATCAGCATCTTTCAAAAGCATGAACTCATCGTATGCATGTTTTAGTGAGGTAGATGGTTTCTTACTAAGCTCTCGAGCTTACAGATGCTTTTTCCTTATACTGCATATAAAGGTAAAGGAAAGGTGGACTAGCGGAGGCTGGAGGTCAATGCAATGATGAAGATGTGTGTGGAAGGAACCTGGAGTAGAGATCTTGGAGAAACTAGCAAACTAAAACTTTAGTTTTGTATAACGTTATTTCCATATTTTTAGTTATTTTGATGCATGAATCATGAAAGACCTGTTTAGATTGTTAGTAATCATGTTTGATTGTCAGTTAAATGTTGTTAGTATGTTTATAGCCATGTTTGAACTCACGTGTATGAATTTGGCACGAAACAGTGCTGAAATCAGAGTTCTGGTATGAAATCAGAAACCCCAATCGATCGGTCGATCGATTGGAGGCTTCTCAATCGATCAGTCGATCGATTGGGGAGTTCGTACCGCGAACAGTAGGCTTCTGGATCGATCAGCCGATCGATCCAGCAAATTCTATCGTGAACAGTAGGCTCTGGGATCGATCACTAGATCGATTGGCCAGTCTGGATCGATCAGCCGATCGATCCAGAATATTGGCCCGAGCACAGTAGCGTGCTGGATCGATCGCTGGATCGATCCAACCTGGCTTCCGCATACAGTAGCCACCTGGATCGATCAATGGATCGATCCGGCCATTCTAATCGATCCGTGGACCGATTGGGAGGCCTGATATCAGCAAGAAACTCTTAGTTAAGTTCCTTGACCATTGGGGGATGTAATATATGTCATGAATAGTTTAGATTACACCCCTTAGCACATGTAGAACCAAGAAATGATGATAGTTTAGCAAAATTTTAAATAGTACAGTTCCACAACTAGGTTTAATGATGGTCATGGAAGAGTTAGCACAGCATAATGTGACGATTCGGCCTTACAGCTTAGTCAGTAGAAGGCTGGTCGTTACAAAGTGGTATCAGAGCAGTTTTCATACTCCCTACACACACATCAGCATTGAACCTGTAGCTTCCAAGTAAGAACACCTGTCACCTTATTTATGTTTACTGTTTTCATGTTAGAAGTAAATGAAGCATGTTTATTTATGATAGTACCTAACATGATAACCATAGATATGCAGTTATGATTGTATTAGTTATGTATGTCCTCTATGTCTCTAGAATGACACGAGGACGCTTAGCTAGAAGGGCACCAGCTACTGAGCCCCAGCATGAGGCAGGCAGTTCAGTGCCTCCCCCAGACCTGACAGCATTTGTGGCTCAGTTGCAGCAGCAGTTAGCTGAACAGCAGCAGGAGATAGCCACCTTAAACGCCAGTAGTCTTAGAGGTTCCACCAGTCCAGCCTACAGCACCAGTGGCCCCAGCAGCAGAGGCAAAAAGAGAGGCCTATCTGATCCAGTGGCAGAGAGTTAAGCCCGAGAACTTCTCAGGCACCAGTGAACCATGGGATGCTCAAGCCTGGTTCAAAACACTGGAGAGTACGATGGAGCTCCTGGACTGGCCAGAACATGAGAAGGTGAAGTGCGCCTCCTTCTGCCTGACAGGAGATGCACGCATATGGTGGGAGAGAATCAGAGCGAAGCGCCCAGTAAACCAGATGACATGGGCAGACTTCGAGAAGGAGTTCTTTGAAGAATTCTTTCACATGCGGGTCACAAACCGCCACTACGACGAGTTCACTGAGTTTCGTCAGGGAAACCTATCAGTTGAGGAAGTCGTGAAGAAATTCAATAGATTGGCTCGTCTATGCCCTGAACTAGTCAGCACAGAGAAAGAAAGAGTCCGGTTGGTGCTCAAGATGCTGAGGCCAGAAATAGCAATGAACGTGGCTGGCGGCATTCACAGGCCGCAAACCACCGAAGAACTAGTCAGCAGTGCTCTGACCACCGAGCACTACCAGAACAATATCAAGCAGCAGAAGCAAGTTCTCACGGAATCTAAAGGTCAAGGAGGTTCAGGCACTCAGAAACAACAGGGCCACAGCTTCAACTAGAAAGGGAACTCCAGCAACAAGCGCAAACCAGGGAGTTACCCAAAAGGAGGGCCAGCTAGTAAACAGCCCAGTTATCCAAAGTGTGCTACTTGTGAGAAATTCCACCCTGGAGTTTGTCGTAAAGGCACACGAGGATGCTTTGAGTGTGGACAAGAAGGGCACATGGCCAAGCAGTGTCCGAACAAGACTAGTCTTCCTCCACCACAGTCGATTCAGTATGGAGGCCAG
Source organism: Zingiber officinale (assembly GCF_018446385.1). Lineage (NCBI taxonomy): Eukaryota > Viridiplantae > Streptophyta > Magnoliopsida > Zingiberales > Zingiberaceae > Zingiber > Zingiber officinale. The sequence goes on from NC_056004.1 coordinate 27,346,131, forward strand.
CCAACTCAGTTACATCAGATGCAGGCCGCTCTAGATGGTCCCCACATCAGCCAGGGCAGACTAGAAGCCCCTCCAGCTACGACAAATGCACAGATCTATTCACTGACCAGAGAGGACGTAGCAAATGCCTCGACAGTTGTTACAGGTCAGATTAGTATTTTACAGCAAAGTACCACTGTCTTATTCGATACTGGGCAACCCATTCTTATATATCCAGGGCATTTGCTGAGAAGTTAGCAAGACCCCCAGAGGTACTCAGTAGTCAGTTTCTGACGACCTTACCTTCGGGAGAAATTATGGCATCCACGCACTGGCTTAGAGCAGTGCCAGTCATTATAGCAAACAGAGAGCTCTTTTATGATCTGATAGTGCTAAATATGACTGACTACGACGTCATATTTGGGATGGACTTCTTGATCAAATACGGTGCCTCAATAGAATGTCGTAAGCAGAAAGTTGTATTCCAACCTGAAGCAGAAGCACAGTTCGAGTTCGTCGGAGAACCAAAGAAAAAGCCCAAAAAGTTTCTCTCAGCTATGAAGGCACAGAGATTAATGGATTCAGGATGTACGGGATTTTTAGCACACGTAGTCAGTACCAGTCAGGACAAGGATCGACAGCTAGCAGAGGTCCGAGTCGTATGTGACTACCCAGCAGTCTTCCCCGAAGAGTTACCAAGCCTAGCACCAGACAGGGAGATTGAATTCGAGATAGAACTCATTCCCGGTACAAATCCTATCTTCAAAGCGCCTTACCGCATGGCTCCAGCAGAACTGAAGGAACTTCATGAGCAACTACAGGAGCTGCTTGACAAGGGCTTCATACGTCCTAGTCACTCACCATGGGGAGCGCCTGTATTGTTCGTGAAGAAGAAGGACGGGAGCATGCGCCTATGCATAGATTACAGAGCACTGAACCAAGTCACCATTAAGAACAGGTATCCTCTTCCCAGAATAGATGACCTGTTCGATCAGCTAAAGGGAGCAGCAGTGTTCTCTAAGATAGACCTCAGATCAGGTTATCATCAGGTGAAAGTTAAAGAAGGGGATATACCCAAGACAACATTCAGGACTAGATACGGACATTATGAGTTCATAGTCATGCCCTTTGGTGTGACAAATGCTCCAGCTACTTTCATGGACCTCATGAACAAGTTATTCAGAGAATACTTAGATAAGTTCGTTATCGTATTCATCGATGGCATTCTTATCTATTCAGGAACTCAGGAAGAACACGCAGAACACCTGAAAATAGTACTGCAGACCCTTCAGCAGAACCAGTTGTACGCCAAGTTCACAAAATGTGAATTTTGGTTAGATCAGGTGTCCTTCCTGGGTCACATCATCTCAAAGGATGGTATCATGGTAGACCCTAGTAATATAGAAGCTGTGCGTAACTGGAAAAGACCCAAGAATGCCAGTGAGATCAGGAGCTTTCTGGGATTAGCAGGTTATTACATAAAGTTCGTAGAGGACTTCTCCAGGATAGCCTCCCCACTGACAGCTCTTACCAGAAAGAACAGAAAATTTCAGTGGATAGAGGACTGTGAGAACAGCTTTAGCGAGCTAAAGAGGAGATTGACCAGTGCACCTATTCTGACTCTACCAGAGAACACAGATAGCTTTGATATGTATAGTGATGCCTCTAAGTTGGGACTAGGAGCAGTGCTGATGCAAGATGGCAAGGTAATCGCCTACGCCTCTAGACAACTCAAGGAATATGAGAAGAATTACCCTACTCATGACCTTGAGCTTGCAGCAGTAGTGTTCGCCCTCAAGATTTGGAGACATTACTTGTATGGAGCTCAGTGTGGAGTGTATACAGATCATCAGAATCTGAAGTACTTCTTCACTCAGAAGGATCTGAATATGCGACAGCACAGATGGCTAGAGCTGGTCAAAGACTACGATATAGACATCCTCTACCACCCAGGAAAAGCCAATAGGGTAGCAGATGTACTTAGCAGAAAGTCCAATGCTACCTTATTATCACTAGCAGCCATGTCACCGCCCCTACAGAAAGAGATCGCAGATTTCGATCTCAAACTCATAGTTGGACAGCTTTGTACTATGACATTAGAGTCTACCTTGCTTGGTGACATTTAGACAACTCAGGAACAGGATCCTGAAATTCAGAAAATCAAGCAAGGGATAGCAGAATCAGAAGGTGGAGAGTTCAGAATATCAGATAGCGGGGTATTATACTTTGGTGACAGATTATGCATTCCAGATCAGGAGGAACTACGCAGGAAGATTTTAGATGAGGCTCACAAGACTCCTTATGTGATGCATCCTGGCTCCACCAAAATGTACCAGGACTTGAAGAAACATTTTTGGTGGCCTGGGATGAAGAGAGACATCGCTCAATATGTCAGCACCTGCCTAACCTGTCAGAGGGTTAAGGCAAAACATCAGAGACCAGGAGGAGTTTTGCAGCCTATTCAGATTCCAGAATGGAAGTGGGAAGACATTTCTATGGATTTCATAGTGGGACTACCCAGAACCACGAATGGTTTTGATACCATCTGGGTAATAGTTGACAGGTTAACTAAATCAACCCACTTCTTAGCTATCAGGATATCCTACTCCATGGAACAGCTAGCTCAGTTGTACCTCAAGGAGATTGTCAGATTACATGGAGTCCCACGAACCATTATTTCAGACAGAGACAGTAGGTTCACATCACACTTCTGGGAGTGTGTACAGTCAGCGTTGGGCACAACTTTCCATCCTCAGACAGATGGACAGACGGAGCGGGTAAATCAGGTACTTGAAGATATGCTCCGAGCATGTGCCCTATATTTCAAAGGAAGTTGGTGCAGATATCTGAGTTTAGCAGAATTTACATACAACAACAGCTATCAGGCCACTATCGGTATGGCACCTTACGAGGCTCTTTATGGGCGGAGGTGTAGATCTCCAATCTGCTGGTATGAGAGTGGTGAACAGAAAGAACTAGAGCTTCAGACAGATCTAGTAGCAGATACCACAGCAGCTATACAGCAGATCCGCCAGAGGATAGAGACAGCTCAGAGTCGCCAGAAAAGCTATGCTGATACACGGCGCAGACCCTTAGAGTTCTCAGTTGGGGATTCAGTGTTCCTCAGAGTAGCTCCCATGAAGGGAGTGATGCATTTTGGGAAGAAGGGCAAACTAAGTCCCAGATATGTGGGATCATACCTTATCAGCAGAAGAGTTGGCAAGGTAGCATATGAGTTAGAGCTACCCCAGAAAATGTCAGCTGTCCACAACGTATTTCATGTCTCTATGCTGAAGAAGCATACCCCAGATGCCACCCAGGTGATTGAGCCCCAGTCGGTACAAATCCGCGAAGTCCTCAGCTATGACAGTCGGCCTATTCAGATAATAGACCGGGCAGTTAAGAAATTGTGGAACAAGGAAGTACCATTAGTCAAAGTTATTTGGCACAGTCACACAGCAGAAGAGGCAACCTGGGAGACAGAAGCCAGTATGAGACAGAAATACCCAGAGTTATTCTAAGTTCGAGGATGAACTTTTTATAAGGTATGGGGGATTGTAACACCCGAAAATTCTCAAAATTATTTTAGAAATATTCTATGATTTTTTTCTGGAATTTTAGGATATTTTTATAGAATTTTTAGAGCAACGAAGGTAGCAAAAATAAATAGAACCGTAAAATAGCCTACGCGGGAATTGAACCCGAGACCTATTGGGTTCTATGACTTATGGTGAACCTTAGTAACCAGGTGAACCCAGCAGGGCCGTGCTGAAAGGAAAGGGAAACAATTAAATTTATCTTCAAGTTGGGCCGGAATTACCACTTAATATAAATAAGAAATTATTAAGTGAGGGTTTTATTTTAATCGTGATTCTCTTCTCCTCAACCCTCACCGCCGCCCACTCCTCCTTCCCCTCCCTCTCTCGGCGCACCAAGCCAAGGGTTCTAGGGGCACCTCCCGGCAACATCAAGGGCACGAGGACGCTCCCCTCCGCGAGAGGAACGCATAGACGCGAGAAGATCGTTGAAGAGATCTCTCCTCCGTGAAACCTAGCGATTAGAATCGTAAGAAATTACGAACATGAGGTAAGAAACCCCTCACCTGCAGTATAAGTAGCTTTTTGTAAGATAGAATGCTTTTAAATTAGCTATATGTAGATTTTTCGACGCATAGGGTGTATTTAACCCTCCTCGCATATTTAGGGATTTAGTTGAGCACCTCTAGATGGGCCAGACACATTTACTCCTTTCAGTTGGAGATTCTAGACGTCGTCGGGTGCCTAGAGGTGGTCTCCCTAATAGAGGGGAGAGTTGGAGCACACTAAGTGTTCGATAAAATGCTTAGCTAAGTAAAATGCTACAGTAGCCTTTTTTAATAGCTCAGTAAATGCAATAGAAGCATTTAAAATAGCTTAGTTAGTCTTGCTACAGCATATATGGGACTGCGGTACAATGGGTGGGCACCCACAGTCGCCTCTAGGTTCAGATAACCTAGTAAAAAGCAAGATAAATTAGTTAGCTATGATCCAGTATTTTACTTTCAGTAGAGGCACTGTACGAGACTAGATGTCCTTTGGGCTGGGCTCCCATAGTCGGTCCCTAGGTTTAGATAACCTAGTAAACCTTACTAAATTCGAGATTTGCAACCCAGGGTCTAGTTAAGGGTGCGCGCACAGCAGGTACAGTTGTCGGGCCCATTAGCAACATGATTATGTATTTTAATCTATTATGATAATAGCTTTCCAAACTCACAATCAGTCATGTGATTATATTTTAAAATCAGTTCTAGTTCAGCTCTAGTTTAACTCAGTTATATTTCAGTTTAGTCCTTTCTTGTTGATACTTCAGTTATTGCCATGATTAGCTCTTGGTTTCTATGTTTAGTATGATAGTATGCCATGCCTAGCATTCTCCATCATGTTTTCAATCAGCATCTTTCAAAAGCATGAACTCATCGTATGCATGTTTTAGTGAGGTAGATGGTTTCTTACTAAGCTCTCGAGCTTACAGATGCTTTTTCCTTATACTGCATATAAAGGTAAAGGAAAGGTGGACTAGCGGAGGCTGGAGGTCAATGCAATGATGAAGATGTGTGTGGAAGGAACCTGGAGTAGAGATCTTGGAGAAACTAGCAAACTAAAACTTTAGTTTTGTATAACGTTATTTCCGTATTTTTAGTTATTTTGATGCATGAATCATGAAAGACCTGTTTAGATTGTTAGTAATCATGCTTAGAATGTCAGTTAAATGTTGTTAGTCTGTTTATAGCCATGTTAGAACTCACGTGTATGAATTTGGCACGAAACAGTGCTGAAATCAGAGTTCTGGTATGAAATCAGAAACCCCAATCGATCGGTCGATCGATTGGAGGCTTCTCAATCGATCAGCCGATCGATTGGGGAGTTCGTACCACGGACAGTAGGCTTCTGGATCGATCCAACAAATTCTGTCGCGAACAGTAGGCGCTAGGATCGATCACTGAATCGATTGGCCAGTCTGGATCGATCAGCCGATCGATCCAGAATATTGGCCCGAGCACAGTAGCGTGTTGGATCGATCCAACTTGGCTTCCGCATATAGTAGTCACCTGGATCGATCAATGGATCGATCCGGCCATTCCAATCGATCCGTGGATCGATTGGGAGGCCTGATATCAGCAAGAAACTCTTAGTTAAGTTCCTTGACCATTGGGGGATGTAATATATGTCATGAATAGTTTAGATTACACCCCTTAGCACATGTAGAACCAAGAAATGATGATAGTTTAGCAAAATTTTAAATAGTATAGTTCCGCAACTAGGTTTAATGATGGTCATGGAAGAGTTAGCACAGCATAATGTGACGATTCAGCCTTACAGCTTAGTCAGTTGAAGGCGGGTCGTTACAACTAATGAATATGATACACCTATATTGTTCTCAGTTTTAAGAGGACAGTCTACCTTAATGTCCAAGTCCTATTTCCAATCATTATAATTGGGACTACTAAGTCTATTCTATAGTATAACAACTAGGGGATTAACAAACATCCTAAGAATCACAAAAATATTTGGTCAAGACCAATACCTTAAAATCCCCATGAATTTTGTATGCCATGATAGTGTGGACGTATACAAAATCAAAGAGGAGATTTTATCCATTAATGTTATTATCTCATCAACCTAACTTTATGACAAATAAAATTAATAGTTGGTCTGTCTTTAATCAAATATTTGGTCAAAACTTTTGAATTTAAAATAACATTGATTTCTCAAACAATATTATTTAAATTCACCAACACCTCAAACACCGGGAATTATGCATGCCACAATAGTGTGAACGTATACAAATTCAAACATTTGTAAGTGTAGGGTTTTACCCATTAATTATCTTGTCAATAAATCTTTATGACAAATAAAATTACCTCATACATCGTAAATTTTGTATGCCACGATAGTGTGGACGTATACAAAACCAATCATTTGTAAAAGGGGTCTTTCCCATTAATTTTATTTCTTGTCAACCTGACAAATAAAATTACCTCATACATCGTGAATTTTTGTATGCCACGATAGTGTGGGCGTATACAAAATCTCAACATTTGTAAGAGGGGATTTTAATTTTATTATCTTGTCAACCTATCTTTATGACAAATTAATAGTTGGTTTTCTTTGGTAACACAAATAATAACAGTGACTCCGATGGGGAGGATACTATTAGACGTGCCTAAGTGTATACCATTACTTGACACTTAGTCCATTAATAAGATTATGCCCCTTCTGATGGTGAAGATCACACGCTCTTGATTAATTTCTTATAGTCATCCAAAATGGAAGTTTGATCTAGTGATCCGCAAACAAGCTCATCCGATATGGAGGAAGACACTCAGAGCCAACGCGCAAGCTTGTTGCATCACTTACAAACCAGTAATGGAGACCGTGGAATTTATTAAAATAAATCACTCTCCAACTTAGTTATTTAAAGTGAGGAATTTTAACCTATGCTAGCATATATCACATGCACACACACACACAGTAAATAAAAAACAATAAATTTGGTAATTATTTTCCAACTATTATGGTATTTTTCCATCACTATCATCCGTGTGCTCCAACCCTAGCTGCTGCCATCTTTAGCCACCGCCATCGGGTCGAATCGTCGCATCCATCTTGCTTCTTATTCCGCTGCGCCTCTGGTTCTCCAAAAGTGACACGCCTCGCAAGCATCCGATCCGCGACAAAAATAGAATTTTACATATATCGATCCTATATTCCACGAAAGAATGTACATACAATCTAGATCGAAAATAAAATTCTAAAATCCTAGGGCTAATACAGCTCCTGTTGTATTAGTTACATACAATCATGCACACACAAAATAATGCCCTTGACATGTCCAAGGGTCCAATCACACACAACATCTATAAGCCATAATAGTTGGAGCTTGCAACCAAAGAGTTAGCACATCCTACTATTATCTTGCCTAAATTATGTATGACATGTGCATAACCTATTTGAATTCTAAACACACAGAGGCAAACCCTAACTCTGATACCAATTGTTGGTTAATCCTAAGAAAATCATACCGGTTCCACTGTACAAAAATTTGTACAAGTGTCGAACCTTTCCTAAACAACCTATTGTATTCTTTAGAAGTTAAATTAGGAATCGCAGACGGAACTTAACATCATTGATTCCAAATTTAACTTATCTGTTCTTGATGGTTTAGATTTGGATCGCAAGCGGAACTTAACACTATTGATCCAAATCCACCTATGTTATTAATTCCATTAAATATTAATTTTCAAAATTGGCTTCCAGGACTGCATGGCGAGGCACATGACCTTCTTGGATAGGGGAGCAACCACCACCGTCTAGACAAAGCCTTTTACGGAAAGCTAATATTTAATTTTCTTAAATAACACTAGGTTTAACCAAAAAGCACAATCGAATCACAAATTCGAAAAACAAAGAAAACACAAACTCAAAAAATAAATTTGAAAAACTAGATCTAATGCCTCTTGTGTTTGGAATTCATACAAAGAAAAATAACTAGTATGATGCGGAAGAAAATTACTAGTTATAACTTCTCTTTGTATGTTAATGACCTCGAGATCTTCTGTCGTATTCCTCGCCTCGCCTTGGACGTCGTGTAGGCGACGATCCTTCAAGATGAACACCACCCAAAGAGCTTTCTTCTTCCTCCTCTAATATTCGGCCACCACCACCACCAAGGAAAAGAGAGCAAGGGAAAGGAGAGGGAGAGAGGGGCCGACCACACCAAGATCTCCAAGCAAGAGAATAAGAATTGTTGTAATCCCTACTTCTCCTCTTCTTCTCCTACTCTTTATATTCGGCTGATGGATCGAAAGCGCTAGAGGGGGGGGTGAATAGCACTCGTGGCTATTTTTAGCGATTTAAAACATAGATTATAAGCGCAGCGGAAAGTAAATGAAAACACACAAGACACGAGTGTTTTACTTCGTTCGGAGCCTATCTCGACTCCTACTCGAAGGCTCGCGGTCCTTGACCACTTTCGGTGGGCAACAACTATAAATTTGAACTATTACAAGATAGAAGCAATTACAGTTAAGAGCAAATAAGAAAGTTTTACCAACGAACAAGATAGTAGAAGAGCGTTGGAGGTTCAGTTCGTTGTTGCAGCAGAGCGTTGTTGAAGCGTACGGAGCACACGAGAGCACAAGACTTCTGTTCGAAATTCGATGTTCTGAGCTGCACCTCGAGGCCCCTTTTTATAGCTCTGCAAGGTTTGATCCAGATCCCCAAGTCTCGGGATCAGATTTGATCCGAAGCGGATCGGTCGACCGATCCTCATGTTCGGTCAACCGATCAGATGATCTCCACTGCATCTGATCCGTCCATCCGTCGCTCTGCTTCGATCTGGTTAAACATTATCCCTGCATTCGGTCGACCGATCCCAAGGTTCGATCGACTGATCAGTCTCCTCTGACCCACTCTCCTCGGCTTGATCCACAGCTAGGACTTTCCTAAAACACTTAGTCATACACATTAGATAATAATTAAACTTAACTTTGAATCCCTTTGCCATTATCAAAAACTAAGGTTCGATCGTCGGATGCTTCCCGCACCAACAATCTCCCCCTTTTTGATTATGGCAACCGAAATTCAAAGTTTAGTAAAAAATGCAATAAAGGTAAATAACATCTAAGCACATTGAAGCTCCCCCTTAATGGAAGCTCCCCCTTAAGCTGATTTCTTTTAGTTTTTGAATTTTAATACCTTTTGGTTTCCTTTGAATTTCCTTATCTTTGAATTTCCTTATACTCTCCCCCTTTGCCATATATCAAAATAAAGAGGGAAGAAGAAAAAATGAGTACTGAAGTAACACTTAGCATTTCATTAAAGTCTAAGTGTTTCTTTTAAAATTTTTTAACAAAATTTCTTTTAAATTCTAAATATAAGAAATGATTTAAATTATTTAGGAATAATTTTCAAAGTATTTTTCAAATAATTTTTGAAATTAATTTTCAAAGGATTTTTGAAATGATTTTGAAATTAATTTTTAAAAGTATTTTTAAAATGATTTTCAAATAATTTTTAAAGTAATTTTGAAATATTTTTGTCAAAGGAATTTGAAATGATTTTGAAATTAATTTTTAAAAGGATTTTTAAAATAATTTTCAAATAATTTTTAATGTAATTTTGAAATAATTTTTCAAAGGATTTTGAAATGATTTTGAAATTAATTTTTAAAAGGATTTTTAAAATGATTTTCAAATAATTTTTAAAGTAGTTTTGAAATAATTTTTCAAAGGATTTTGAAATGATTTTGAAATTAATTTTTAAAAGGATTTTTAAAATGATTTTCAAATAATTTTTAAAGTAATTTTGAAATAATTTTTCAGAGGATTTTGAAATGATTTTGAAATTAATTTTTAAAAGGATTTTTAAAATGATTTTCAAATAATTTTTAAAGTAATTTTGAAATAAATTTTCAAAGGATTTTGAAATTAATTTTTAAAAGGATTTTTAAAATGATTTTCAAATAATTTTTAAAGTAATTTTGAAATAAATTTTCAAAGGATTTTGAAATTAATTTTTAAAAGGTTTTTTAAAATGATTTTCAAATAATTTTTAAAGTAATTTTGAAATAATTTTTCAAAGGATTTTGAAATGATTTTGAAATTAATTTTTAAAAGGATTTTTAAAATGAAATTTTGAATAATTTTTTTTAAATAATTTATCCATTTGATTTAAGTTAATTAACTCGTTTAATTTGATTAAATTGAATTTATTTAAGACTAAGTTTAACCTAGATCAATCTCACCCGATTCTAAGTTATCAATCAGGTAATCTTACGTATTTTTTTGAGATGGTTTTATTTGATTTAAATAGTTTCTAAGGATTAATTTATATTTGAGTTAAAAATAGGTTTTCCAGTTAGTCAATTAAATAAGTATTTCAAAGATTGATTTCCAGGTCAGGGCGAGACTCTAGGCCTTCTTGGGTATGGGATCATCCACCCCTTCCTAGACAGAATCGCTCAAAGAAATTTATATTTAATTTTCTTTTTGAATTTCCTAGATTTAACTAGCAAGTATAACTTATGCCTGGATCCTTAAGCTATCCTAGTCTAAGCATGTATATTGCAAGGAAAATAAGTAAACAAGCATTTTATCTACTTATTAAGATAGTTTTTCTATTTGCTCCCCCTGGAACATAACCTCGATATGGTCTATCAAGGAAATTGATCTGATCCTTGGGGACCCAATAGTGACCAAGTCCAACTTGATTAACCAAGTTTAACTTGGGGACCCATGCTTGAATTATGTTTCTATTATTTCTATTTACCAACAACAAGTATGATTTAAACTTTGTTTTGGTCTTAAATCCAAGTTCGGATTTGTTGTAAACGACTCGCTGTTTTCCAAGAATCAGATCCAAATTCTTGGAACCCATAGTGAACCGTTCCAACGTGTCCTTGAGTTCCTTAATTTGAGTTTTCAAATTGGAATTTTCTTCCTCAAGTTGTTGGACTTGAGTTGAACTTCCAATTTGAACTGACTCAGTTAAAGAACTCGAGTCAGTCGCTCCCTTAAGGGTTGTTACCTCCTTTTGGAGCGACTTAACCCGGACGTTAGATTTAGCCAACTTTTTAAGCAAGTACGGAATTAAATTGTCAGCATCATCTAAGTTAATACTATACATTAAAGCACTTACAGTGGGGTTCGGTCCTTCGGAAACGGATGCGGATCCGTGGCTTCGCTCGGACTCAGTTTCCGACTCGCTCTCGGTTTTGGACTCGAATTCAGACTCGGTTTCGTCAATATTTACTTGTACTGGCAATGCGAGGAAGCTTGTCGGTTCTTCTTCGTCGGAATCGGATTCATCTGATGATTCAGACCAGGTCACCTTTAATACCTTCCTTCTTTTCTGTTGGTGCGGGAAGCATCCGACGATCGAACCTAAGTTTTGATAATGGCAAAGGATTCAAAGTTAAGGTGCTTTGTTATCTGACAGCTTTTGCTGAGTGTTTCAGGAAAGTCCTAACTGCGGTTAGGCAAGGTAAAACCCTAGGGGGTGGTAACCCTAGGTCATAGGGGGTGGTAACCCTATGCGGAAAGTCTTGGCAGGTCGATGACTTCAGGCAAAAGTCCTAGGGGGTGGTAACCCTAGGTGGAAAGTCCTGGTGTCGCGAACCAGGTGAAAGTCTGAACTGGCCGGTGAAGCGGATGTTCAGCAGAAAGTCCGGGAGCATCGAGTGCCGAGCAAAAGTCCAGTCGATCTGGAGGATCGTACTGGCAACAGGTAAAATCTCCTGAGAGGAGTAGGTGAGGACGCGTTCCCCGTAGAGGGAACAGTAGGCGTCGGGTCGACCTAGGGTTTCCGGTTGGAAACCCGAAGTCGGACAGTCCGAGGCTATCATAATTTCATATTCATACTATTATGTTGTGTTAACTTTGTGTTGCGGTATCTTTGGATTAACATACTTGCGGTACCAAAAACACAAAGAAGGACTCGGATGAACGATGTCCGAGGCGCCCATGGAGCTTGAGGCGCCTCGGGTGCAACGAGAGAAAAGGCCGCAGCATCGAGGCGCTGAATGGGGTTCAAGGCGCTTGAACCGAGGTCAAGGCGCCTGGATAGGTCAAGGCGCCTTAAACCAGATAGAGTTCGACCAGGTCCGTGCTGATCCACGCGGGTGACTCGGCTCGTTCAAGGCGCCTTGGTGAACAGTGTAAGGCGCCTTGAACCCCCTTTATAAGGGGTCTCGACCAGCAGCTTCAGACAACAACTTCCAAGCAATCCTTGTGCTGCGTGCTGCTCATTCAACGACCCTGAAGTGCTGTTACAAGTCCACGACGACCAGGAGCTTCGAGATTACGATTCTGTCGTCGGTAAACTTGTTTTTAATTATTGTACTGATTGTAAATCTTGTACTCTTTTTCGTACTTATAAGTGTTGCCCACCGAAAGCGATCAAGGATCGCGGGCCTTCGAGTAGGAGTCGACCTAGGCTCCGAACGAAGTAAAACTATCTGTGTTCTTCTGTGATTGCATTCTTTACTTCCGCTGCGTATATTTACTTTGGTAGTTTTACGTTTCCGATACGACAAAAATAGCCGCGAGCGCTATTCACCCCCCCTCTAGCGCGATCTCGATCCAACAATTGGTATCAGAGCGGGGTCGTTTTGAATTGGTGCAACCACCTTTCAAAACAAATTTTTCGCAGTTTTTTTTCGTTTTCGGAGTCGAATTAGAATTTAGCCTTATAGCTATATTCTAATTTTTGTTTCCCTCGAATCGACTTTTGCTCGAAGTAGGTGCAACACCACTCGAGTTCGTTTTTATTATCCTTTACTCTCGCACTACTAATCCAAGACTCAGTCTTGGAATAGATTTTGTTGTTTTTGTTCTTTTAGATCTAAAATGGCCCAACAAGAAGGATATAGCACCGTTCGTCCCCCACTATTTTCCGGAGAAGACTTCGGGTATTGGAAGGGGCGAATGGAGATATATCTGAAGATCCAGTTCGATACCTGGATGATCATCAAAACAGGACTGGAACTGCCAACTGGTACCAACGGTAAGCCTACACCCTGTGAAAATTGGGAGCCAGCATTTATCAAAAAGGTGGAAGCTGACGCAAAAGCCACCTGCACCATCCAATGTGGTCTTACCAAAGAAGAGCTCAACAGAGTCGGTCCATTCTCCTCCGCAAAAGAACTCTGGGAAAAGCTCATCGAACTCCACGAAGGCACTGACGACACCAAGGTAAGTAAAAGAGATCTTTTACTTAATAAATTATACAATCTAAAAATGCAGGAAGGCGAAACGGCGAGTTCTCTTCACGCAAGAATACAAGACATCCTTAACTCTCTTCACGGAATTGGCCAGAAGATAGAAAATCGGGACGTAATAAGGTATGCCCTAAACTCGTTTCCAAGGAATACATTGTGGGCATCAATGGTAGATGCCTACAAAGTTTCCAAGGATTTATCTTCTTTAAAACTAGATGAACCTTTTAGTGAATTTGAACTTCATGAGCAGACTAATGCACAGCCTACCGAGAAAGGTATTGCGTTGGTTGCAGGTACAAGCCGAACCCGGGAACCGAGACCTCGACGGAGAACCGAACCAGCATCGGAAGCTGAACCAGACTCTGATGATGAAGAAGGTGACATTACAACCGAGCTGGTAAATCTCGTGAAGAAGCTCTACAAGACGAAAGGATTCGACAAAAGAGATCTAAAGAAGGCAGTGAAATCAAAGGAAGGCCCACAAAATACAAAGATGAAGTTTGAAGTTACATGCTACGGGTGTAACCAAAAAGGGCACATCAAAACCAACTGCCCTAACCTGAAGGAGATCAAAAAGCAAAGAAGGAAAAAGGTCCTTAAGGCAACATGGGACGAATCTTCATCAGAGGACGATGACGACGAGCTCGAACAAACGAGTCTACTCGCATTAATGGCCCGGGACCAAGTCGTCGAATCCGGATGCGAGAGCGAGTCTGAGGCAGAGTCCGAGCAAAGCCACGGATCCGTATCCGTTTCCGAAGGACCAGACCCCGCTGAATTGGATCAATGGATGTTGGATAGTGGCTGCTCTAGACACATGACTGGAGATAAATTGAAGTTTACTAAACTCACATACAAAAACTTAGGATCAGTTGCATTCAGTAACGAAGGTCAACTTAAGGTAATCGGAAGAGGTAATATCGAACTCAACTCCGATTTTATTATTCGAAAAGTCCTTTTAGTTGAAAATTTCAAGTTTAATTTACTAAGTATAAGTCAATTGTGTGATAGCGGATACTTAGTAACTTTTGACAAAACCAGGTGTTTAGTTAAAAACATTGAAAATCCTGAAATCTTACTTAAGGGACTTAGGATAAATAATATGTATTCAATTAATCTACCAACATCCTCAACAAAGTGTTTTCTAACACAAGAAGAGGAAACTGCTTTGTGGCACAGAAGATTGTGTCACACTCACACTAGACTCATTTCAAAAATGAGTCATAATGGTCTAGTTAAAGGTTTACCAAACCTAAAATTCATTGAAAATTCAATCTGTAATGCTTGTCAACAAGGAAAACAAACTAAGTCAACACACAAATCAACAAATCTTGAAAGAACCAGCTCCTTACTTGAGCTCCTTCACCTTGACTTATTTGATTCACATGGAGTTAAGTCACTAAGCAAGAACCAGTATTGCTTAGTAATAATTGATGACTACTCTAGATTTTCATGGGTAAAATTCCTAAAAACTAAAGATGAAACCTATGAAATATTTAGTAACTTTCGTAAATTAATAGAAAATGAAAAGATACTAAAATTAAAAGAATAAGAAGTGATCACGAGGGAATTTGAAAATCATAAATTTACCCAATTTTGTAAAATAAATGGATATCAACATGAATTTTCATGTCCTAGAACCCCCAACAAAATGGTCCGTGGAACGAAAAATAGAACCCTACAAGAAGCCGCTAGAACCATGTTAAATGAATATAACTTAAATCACCAATTCTGGGCAAAAAATACTGCAAATCATATTCAAAACCGATTTTGATCAACAAATTTCACAAGAAAACCCCTTATGAACTATATTATCATAAAATTCCTAACTTAAATTATTTAAAAGTATTTGGATGTAAAGTTCACATTTTAAACACTAAAGATTATTTAAGAAAATTCACACCCAAATCTAACAAAGGAATATTTTTAGGATACTCCTCAAACAGTCGAGCCTATAGAGTCTACAATCAAAACACCCTAAAAGTTGAAGAAACAACTAATATAATATTTGATGAAGAAAATCTACCAAATATAAATGAGAATGTTGATATTGATCCAAGAAATATAGAAGATGATGAAATTCAACCAAATCTTCATAAACCAGAGGAACCAGCCCCTGACCCACTTATCAGACCAACTAGGGTCAGTACCTCTCACCCATCTGATCAAATTTTGGGTGATCCAAATCTAGGGGTAAGAACTAGATCCTCCTACGGAATCCACAGTCAGATTGCCCTAATTTCTAAAATCGAACCAAAAACAATAGAAGAAGCACTACCTGACCCGGACTGGATCATAGCTATGCAGGAAGAGTTAGCCCAATTTGAGAGAAATCAAGTCTGGGAACTTGTATCTAAACCCTCAAATAAATCAATAATCGATACAAAATGGGTATTTAGAAACAAGCTAGATGATCAAGGCGAAATAATTAGAAATAAGGCTAGGCTTGTAGCTAAAGGATTCAGCCAAGTTGAAGGTTTGGACTATGATGAAACCTATGCCCCAGTAGCTAGACTAGAATCCATTAGAATGTTGTTAGCCTATGCAGCAAACAAAGGATTTAAACTATACCAAATGGATGTCAAGTCAGCATTCTTAAATGGATTTATTAAGGAGGAAGTATATGTAAGCCAACCCCCGGGATTTGAGGACTTAGGATATCCTAATCATGTATTTAGGTTAAAAAAGGCCTTGTACGGACTTAAACAAGCCCCTAGGGCATGGTATGAACGATTGTCAAATCACTTAATATCCAAAGGTTTCAACCAAGGTCAAATAGATCCAACTCTATTTGTAAAAACTGTAGACAAAGACATCTTCATAGCTCAAATCTACGTTGATGATATAATTTTTGGATCAAATAACTCTAAATTTTTAAAAGAATTCACTAAATTAATGGAAAATGAATTCGAAATGAGCATGGTTGGTGAACTTAATTTTTTCTTAGGCTTACAAATAAAACAAACTAAAGATGGAATATATATTTATCAAACTAAATATGCAAAGGAATTAATTAAAAAATTCTGCATGGAAAATTCAAAAATAATAAATACACCCATGGCAACCAACATTAACATAGACTCTGACCCTGAAGGCAAACCAGTAGACCCAAAGTACTATAGGAGTGCCATAGGAAGCCTGCTTTACCTAACTGCATATGATTTGCAGTTGGTATGTGCGCAAGATACCAGTCTTGTGCAAAAGAGTCACATTTAACCTATGTTAAAAGAATACTTAGGTACATTAAAGGTACTCTAAATATAGGACTCTGGTACCCTAGAACTTGCACCTTTGACCTTCTTGGCTACTCTGACTCGGATTACGCCGGATGCAAGTTAGACAGAAAAAGCACAAGTGGTAGTTGTCAATTTCTAGGACAATGCCTAGTAAGTTGGTCAAGTAGAAAGCAACATTGTGTGGCTTTGTCTACCACTGAAGCTGAATATATAGCCTTAGGTGAATGCACATCTCAATTGCTTTGGATGATGCACACTCTTAAAGACTATCAACTGAACTATCATAACACAAAAATCTCAATTGATAATATAAGTTCCATAAATTTAACAAAAAACCCAATTCATCACTCAAGGACTAAACATATAGAAGTAAAGCACCATTTTGTAAGGGATCATGTAGCTAAGGGTGACATTACACTCAACTATGTTGAGTCAAAATCAAATCTAGCTGACATCTTCACAAAACCCTTACCTGAACTTGAGTTCAGTGCACTTAGAAGACAAATAGGAATGTGCTGGGTAGAATAGACAATGTTTGGTTATCATTTGCTTTTAAATTTCTAGGAAAATACTTATTTCAAAATTCCAATTTCTTAGAATTTTCAACATTTGGAACTAGCCTAAGTTTTCCCCTAGAAATCATGTTCCCCTAGATTAAAGCCAGAGCATCTCACAAACACCTAGGTCTACCTTACTTGTATTTGAAAAACTTAGAATGGCGTGAGATGCATAGGGTACAGCCTGGACTCAGGAATGCTTATATTTGTGCATCAATACAGGCGTTAAACACATCATAAATATTAATCAAGTCAAGTCTTCCAGCTCTAGATAAATCTAACTGGACCAAATGGACTTAATTTGACTAACCATGTGAAAGCTACTGCCCTCTAGGCAATCAGCAAGTAGCTAAAGGTTAGACAGTTGGGAAAAGTGTGTTTCAATTTAAGCATGATTATACTTTACGGTTCTAATCAAATTACTTTACCTGATTATTTTAGGGCTCTGATACTTAATCAAATTAAACTTAATAATTTAATTTGACTCATGCTTGGACTGAAAACAAACTCCTACTACTCCCTCTGCCCTAAAAATAAATATTTTGTTAATTTTCTTCACAATGAGTATTCAAAACTCATTTACAGTTTTTTTCAAAAACTTGACCATGAAATTGAATATTCAACTATTTTTCAAATCTAGTAAACTAATTATAACATTTTAAAGTGACCTCAAATTTTATAACTTCTAAGCAAAACTTTTTATTGAAAATTCAAATACTCATATCTTCAAACTTAGTTAATTTTAAGAATATGTTTACTACACTTAGTTAGATTGTACTCTAAACTTAGCTATTTGGCAAAGTATTTTCTCAATACAAATCATTTTGAAGCTGAATATATAGCTAAGTATTTTCAAATTTAGAAAATTCCAAAACTCAAAAAGCTAAGTCGTTTTTTGTTATTTTTCCCTCTTTTGAAAATTTTCCTTCAGAAAAATACAAATCTACTTTCAAACTAGTTTATTTTTTGATATATGGCAAAGGGGGAGAGTAGATTTAAAGTTAATGGAAAAATCAAAGTATTTAATAAAAGCAGAGAGTAGGTAAATTAAAGTTAAATTCAAAGTATTTGATAAAAGGAGGGCTTTTATTAAGGGGGAGTCTAATATGTCAAAGTTCAAAGTTTCCAGCTTAACCTCTATTGCATTTGAAGTTTATTTACTTAAGCTTGGTTAACTTTATGCAGTTATTACATATGTTGTTTTTCTTAAACTTTGAATTACGTGTTGCCATAATCAAAAAGGGGGAGATTGTTGGTGCGGGAAGCATCCGACGATCGAACCTAAGTTTTGATAATGGCAAAGGATTCAAAGTTAAGGTGCTTTGTTATCTGACAACTGTTGCTGAGTGTTTCAGGAAAGTCCTAACTGCGGTTAGGCAAGGTAAAACCCTAGGGGGTAGTAACCCTAGGTCATAGGGGGTGGTAACCCTATGCGGAAAGTCTTGGCAGGTCGATGGCTTCAGGCAAAAGTCCTAGGGGGTGGTAACCCTAGGTGGAAAGTCCTGGTGTCGCGAACCAGGTGAAAGTCTGGATTGGCCGGTGAAGCGGATGTTCAGCAGAAAGTCCGGAAGCATCGAGTGCCGAGCAAAAGTCCAGTCGATCTGGAGGATCGTACTGGCAACAGGTAAATCTCCTGAGTGGAGTAGGTGAGGACGCGTTCCCCGTAGAGGGAACAGTAGGCGTCGGGTCGACCTAGGGTTTCCGGTTGGAAACCCGAAGTCAGACCCGGACAGTCCGGAGACTGTCATAATTTCATATTCATACTATTATGTTGTGTTAACTTTGTGTTGCAGGTATCTTTGGATTAACATACTTGCAGGTACCAAAAACACAAAGAAGGACTCGGATGAACAGTGTCCGAGGCGCCTCCATGGAGCTTGGAGGCGCCTCGGGTGCGAGCCAGGAAAAGGCCAGCGCAGCAGACTGGAGGCGCCTTGAATGGGGTTCAAGGCGCCTTGAACCGGAGGTTGAAGGCGCCTTGGATAGGCTGAAGGTGCCTTAAACCAGATAGAGTTTGACCAGGTCCGTGCTGATCCACGCGGGTGACTCGGCTCGTTCAAGGCGCCTTGGTGAACAGTGTAAGGCGCCTTGAACCCCCTTTATAAGGGGTCTCGACCAGCAGCTTCTGTACACAACTTCCAAGCAATCCTTGTGCTGCGTGCTGCTCATTCAACGACCCTGAAGTGCTGTTACAAGTCCACGACGACCAGGAGCTTCGAGATTACGATTCTGTCGTCGGTAAACTTATTTTTAATTATTGTACTGATTGTAAATCTTGTACTCTTTTTCGTACTTATAAGTGTTGCCCACCGAAAGCGATCAAGGATCGCGGGCCTTCGAGTAGGAGTCGACCTAGGCTCCGAACGAAGTAAAACTATCTGTGTTCTTCTGTGATTGCATTCTTTACTTCCGCAGCGTATATTTACTTTGGTAGTTTTACGTTTCCGATACGACAAAAATAGCCGCGAGCGCTATTCACCCCCCCCTCTAGCGCGATCTCGATCCAACATTTTCTTCTTGTTTGGACAGTCTGGCTTGTAGTGCCCCTTTTGGTTACAGCCGTAACAGGTGACTTCGGACTTGTCCTTCGTATTTGTTTGATTCGCCTTTTTCGACTTGCATATTCTCCATACGAGCTTTATCAGTTCGAAAACAACTTCGTCATCGTCCTCTGCATCTGATTCATCTTTGGACTTGGGCTTAGTTTTATGCTTTGACATTGGTTCATGCGTTCTACTGGTACCTGCAACCAAAGCAACACCTTTCTCGGCCGGGCGTGCATTAGTCTGTTCATGCAATTCTAATTCCGAAAAGAGTTCATCTAACTTAATAGTAGATAAATCCTTAGAAACCTTGTAGGCATCTACCATGGATGCCCACAAGGTGTTCCTCAGAAAGGCGTTTAAAGAATACCTTATGATGTCCCGGTTATCTACCTTCTGTCCAATTGCATGAAGACCGTTGAGCAGATCTTGAATCCGGGCATGGAGTTGGGCAGCTGTCTCACCTTCCTGCAGTTTGATATTAAACAATTTATTAAAAATTAAGTCTCTTTTACTTACTTTGGTGTCGGACATCCCTTCGTGAAGTTCAATGAGCTTATCCCGCAGCTCCTTGGCACTGCTGAAAGGGCCGACGCGGTTTTCTTCTTCTTTTGATAGGCCACACTGGAGGGTGCAGGTTGCCTTGGCATTGGCTTCCACCTTCTTAATCAGAGATGCGTCCCAGTCCTCGTATGGTAGTGGTTTGCCGGCACTATCAGTTGGTAGTTGGAATCCGATTTTGATAATCATCCAGACTTCAAAATGAGTCTGGAGATATGCCTCCATCCGACTCTTCCAGTACCCGAAGTCATCTCCGGTGAATAGCGGGGGGCGGGCTGTACTGTAGCCTTCTTGAAGGGCCATTTTAGATCAACTAAAAGAAAAAAACAACAAGGAAGTTCCAGGACTTGGTCCTGGCTTAGTAGTGCGGTATAAAAAATAGACCACGAACTCGGGTGGTGTTGTACCAACCTCGAGCAGAAAGCCGAATCGAGAAAATAATTAGAATATAGCTATAAAGCCAAATTCTAATTGACTCCAAAAATAAAACTGAAAACACCACGACAAATTATTTTGAATGGTGGTTACACCGATTCAAAATGACCCCGCTCTGATACCAATTGATGGATCGAAAGCGCTAGAGGGGTGGGTGAATAGCGCTCGTGGCTATTTTTAGTGATTTAAAACACAGATTATAAGCGCAGCGGAAAGTAAATGAAAACACACAAGACACGAGTGTTTTACTTCGTTCGGAGCCTATCTCGACTCCTACTCGAAGGCCCCCGCGGTCCTTGACCACTTTCGGTGGGCAACAACTATAAATTAGAACTATTACAAGCTAGAAGCAATTACAGTTACGAGTAAATAAGAAAGTTTTACCAACGAACAAGACAATAGAAGAGCGTTGGAGGTTCAGTTCGTTGTTGCAGCAGAGCGTTGTTGAAGCGTACGGAGCACACGAGAGCACAAGACTTCTGTTCGGAATTCGATGTTCTAAGCTGCACCTCGAGGCCCCTTTTTATAGCTCTACAAGGTCTGATCCAGATCCCCAAGTCTCGGGATCAGATTTGATCCGAAGCGGATCGGTCGACCGATCCTCATGTTCGATCGACCGATCAGATGATCGCCACTGCATCTGATCCGTCCATCCGTTGCTCCGCTTCGATCTGGTCAAACTTTATCCCTGCGTTCGGTCGACCGATCCTAAGGTTCGGTCGACCGATCCTAAGGTTCGGTCGACCGATCAGTCTCCTCTGACTCGCTCTCCTCGGCTTGATCCAGTCGACACCTATCCCAGGTTCGGTCGACCGATCCCGAGGTCCGGTCGACCGATCCCTGCTCGAACCCGGTCCTGCTTCTGGAGATCTGATGTGGTAGATTGGAGGTTCGGTCGATCGATCCCAAGGTTCGGTCGACAGATCCCGGTCAGTACTAACCCTGCACAAAAGTATTTGTTTCCTGCAAAACAGAGTTAGAACACAAACGATAATATATAAACAAATGTATTGACAGTCTTCGGACTGTCCGGGTCTGACTTCGGGTTTCCAACTGGAAACCCTAGGTCGACCCGACGACTACTGTTCCCTCTACGGGGAACGCGTCCTCACCTACTCCACTCAGGAGATTTTACCTTTTGCCAGTTCGATCCTCCAGATCAACTGGAATTTTACTCAGCGTCCGATGCTTCCAGTCTTCATGCTGGATGTTCGGTCCTCGACCCATCCAGACTTCTACCCGGTTCGCGACACCAGGATTTTAACCTAGGGTTACCACCCCCTAGGATTTTTGCCTGAAGCGCCGACTCGCCAAGACTTCCCGCATAGGGTTACCACCCCCTATGACCTAGGTTTACTGCCCCCTAGGGTTTTCCTTTTTCCTAACCGCAGCTAGGACTTTTCTCGACCTAGGGTTACCACCCCCTAGGACCTAGGGTAACCACCCCCTAGGGTTTTCACCTTGCCTAACCACAGCTAGGACTTTCCTGAAACACTTAGTCATACACATTAGATAACAATTAAACTTAACTTTGAATCCCTTTGCCATTATCAAAACTAAGGTTCGATCGTCGGATGCTTCCCGCACCAACACCGACCACACTAAAGCAACCACAATGAGGTGGCCGACCCTAGCATAAAGAGAAGCATGGGCCAACCCTTTGGAGAAGGCTAGAGAGAAGCGAGAAAAGAATAGCTTGCTCATGAGGCCTCCCCTCCCATTCTTTTATATTATTTTCCCAAGGCAAATAAGGAAAAACTTTTTACAAAAATTAAAATCTTGCTTATGTTTTTCCTTTTCCCTTTTTATTTTTATTTTTCTTTCCTCTTGATTGAATCAATCACCAATCATAGATTGGTTTTAATTTGATTGGGTTTAATCCTATTGGCCGGCCCCTTGCTTGGGCACCAAGCTGTAACGCCCGCCCTTCCTCTACTGATAGCAAGGACAGCGCTACGCGAACATACATACATGCATATGCAATCATTGCAGCGGAAGGAATTAAATTTAAGCATATAAACAAAACATGTGAACATGCTAGCATTCATGCATATAACTTGATTTAATATCTATTACTTGAAACATGATACATGATTGTTTTTAAATAGAGCATAAAGCGTACCAAATAAGAGGGAATGAACTACTAAACATGTATATCGTTCTCTAAAGGGGCACTTGGTATTTTTTTAAAGAAAGTTCATGATAACTAACATGATGGAAATACAGGAGTCTAAAACACAATTTATGAACAAAAATATGGGGTTCGAAGCATAAACCAAGTATCTAGTCATCCATCACTTAACAATTCAAGCATGATGAGACGGATCTTAACAATTCTCTACTTAAACAAGTGCTTAACATTTCAACGTTTCATGGAAGCAAAAGAGAGTATAAGTTCACTCTTATTTGGTACGCTTTATGCTCTAGTTAAAAACAATCATGTATCATGTTTCAAGTAATAGATATTAAATCAAGTTATATGCATGAATGCTAGCATGTTCACATGTTTTGTTTATATGCTTAAATTTAATTTCTTCCGCTGCAATGATTGCATATGCATGTATGTATGTTCGCGTAGCGCCGCCCTTGCTATCAGTAGAGGAAGGGCGGGCGTTACACAAGCAAGGTGGTCGGCCAGCTCATCAAGGAAAAGAATAATAATCTTTTTTATAAAATTTTATAAGCCCTTATAAAATTTTACAAGCTCTCTTCTAATTTCCTAAAATATGAGTTAAAAAAGGAAAGTTTTAAAAATTAAAACCATGTTTTAAAATTTAAAACTTCTCTTATAAAATTTTCTTTTTTAACATTGTGATAGACAATTTAAATTTTAAAACTTCTCTTCCTTTTTTTTCTTAAACCATGAGGATGGTTAAAAAAGGAAAGTTTTAAAACTTTAAACTTTCTTTTAAAACATGTGGCCTAATTCAAATAAGGAAAATTTTTAAATTTAAAATCTCTCTTTTAAAACTTGTAGTTTTCTACAAATAGAAATTTTAAAAATTCAAAACACCCGTCCTTGTTTGAATTATTGTGGTCGGCTCCCTCTTGCTTGGGCACCAAGCAAGGGGCCGACCCCTTAAGAGGATAATGTGGCCGGCCCTTGCTTGGTCACCAAGCATTGGGCCGACCCCCTTCTTGGATACCAAGATGAGCTTCTATTTGGATGGACTTGAAGCTTTAATGAGGCTACGACAGGGACCTAGAGGAGAAATTGGTTTTGTCCTTTCGATGAGCTTGAGTATCCCATGTTCACCCCGAACACACAACTCAAGTTCATCGATAATAACTCATTCCACTAGAGAGTTATTACCACACTACCGCACCAATCCCAAATTACATTATGGGCTCCTTCTTATTATGAGTGTGTTAGTCTCCCTGTGTTTAAGATTACGAATGTCCACTAATTAAGTAAGTTATTGACAACTCACTTAATTAATATCTAGCTCTAAGAGTAGTACCACTCAACTTCATCGTCATGTCGGACTAAGTCCACCTGCAGGGTTTAACATGACAATCCTTATGAGCTCCTCTTGGGGGCATTCTCAACCTAGATAACTAGGACACAGATTCCTTCTATAATCAACAACACACACTATAAGTAATATCATTTCCCAACTTATCGGGCCTATTGATTTATCGAGCTAAATCTCACCTTTTGTTAAGTTAAAGAAATAAATACTAAATATATGTGCTTGTTATTATATTAGGATTAAGAGCACACACTTCAATAATAACTAAGGTCTAGTTCTTTTATTAAGTAAGTATAAAAATAACTTACCTAAAATGGTCCTACTCAATACACTTAGAGTGTACTAGTGTAATTTATTAGTCAAGATAAACTAATACCTAATTACACTACGACTATACCAATGGTTTGTTCCTTTCCATCTTTGTCATGAGCAACTGTTTATAATTTATAAAGAGCTGATAACATTATCTTCTGTGTGTGACACCACACACCATGTTATCTACTTTATAAATTAATTGAACAACTATATTCAACAAATAAATATAGACATTTGACCAATGTGATTCTATTATTTCAAAAATAAATGTTTACAAAAACTAAGCTTTTAGTATACACTCTAACAATCTCCCACTTATACTAAAAGACTAAGCTACCATATCTGCTGCCATACATCTGATTCCCAACCCTTCAACATGCCCATCAAAAGCTCTTACCTTAAGGGCCTTAGTGAAAGGATCTCTTAGGCTATCATCTGATGCAATCTAGGCAGCAACAACTTCTCCTCGTTATACAATGTCTCGTATTGGGTGGTACTTGCGCTCTATTGTGTTTACTTGCCTTATGGACTTATGGTTCCTTCGAGTTTGCTACAGCACCACTATTATTACAAAAATTGTAATAATTTTTTAGGCAAACCAGAAATCATGTCTAAGTTCATCATGAAGTATCTGAGCCATACAGTTTCTATGGCAACCTCAGAGGCTGCCATATACTCAGCTTCTATGGTAGAGTCTGAAAAACACCTATGCTTATCACTCCTCCAGAGTTATGGCTTTACCTCCTAAAGTAAACACAAAACCCCGAGGTTGACTTACTATTATCCCTATCTGATTGGAAGTCAAAAATCCGTGTATCCCACAGGGATCAAATTATCTACTTTGTAAACTAGCATATAAACTCTAGTCCCGCTAAGGTACTTTAATATATGCTTTACGGCAGTCTAGTGTCTCGGTCCTTGGTTACTTCGTTATCTGCTAACTATGCCCTGGGCAAAACAAATATCCAGTATCGTGCATAGCATACATTAGGCTTCTGATAGCCGAAGCATAAGGAACTACCTTTATATCCTCTATCTCCTTTGATGTCTTTAGAGACATCGCTTTAGATAAGGCTACTCCATGCCTGAAAGGTAGAAAGCCTTTCTTGGAGTCATGCATACTAAAATGAGTTAAGATAGTATAAAGCTTGGGTTAAGCACAACATTCTTTTCTTGTGATCCCTTTGATCACGAGAATATGTGCGCACTCTCCCAAGTCCATCATATTGAATTGCTTGGATAACCATACCCTTACTTCCGACAACACTTTGATATTGTTTCTAACTACCAAAAATGCCATCTACGTATAGTACAAGAAATACCACCACGTTTCCATCACACTTCTTGTATACACAAGACTCATCCGGACACTGAATAAATCCATATAATTGGATTACTTCATTAAACCGGATGTTCCAAGATCTGGAAGCTTTGCTTCAGTCCACAGACTGATTGAGCTTTTCACAAGATGCTCTTTGCCCTTTGCAATGAACCCTTCTGGTTGCTTTATATGGATGTTTTCTTCAAGACTACTTTTAAGGAAAGCTGTCTTGACATCCACTTGTCAAATCTCATAGTTCATATGAGCAGCAATAGATAAAAGAATCCGGATAGACTTAAGCATGGCTATCGGTGAAAAAATTTCCTTTTTCAACAAGCCTTGCTTTGAAAGTTTCCACCTTCCTTTTTATCCCTCTTTTCCTATTGTAGACTTATTTTCACCCAATGACTTTTACTCCATTTGTTGATTCTACAAGCTCCGAGACTTTATTAGAATACATAAACTCTATTTCAGAATTGATTGCCTTTTGCCAAGATACTGCATCTATATCTTGGAGTGCTTCGTCATATGTTCAGGGATCAGGTTCATGTTTACCCGGGATCAAGTCCGAAGACTCTCCCAAAACATGAATATTTTAGGTTGCCTAACAACCCTCCCACTATGACGAGGCACTTTTTACAATTGTGTATCATCTGTGATACGTGTTGCAGTTTGTTGTGATATTTCATCTTGTACAGTTGGTACTAGATAGACGTGTCCTTGAATTTCCTTAAGAACAAATTTACTTATGGGCTTATGGTTTATTACATAGTCCTCTTCTAAAAATCATGCATTTATGCTAACAATGACCTTCTGATTTTTAGGACTATAAACCTCCTTTCGTTTCGCTAGGATAACTTACAAACAAGTGAACTCCTGTCCAACTTATCAGTGTCTCTCATGTGCTTGACCACCCAAATTCGAATATGCTTCAGACTAAGCTTACGCCCTTTCTGCAATTCTATGGGAGTAGAGAGTTCTGTCTTGGAAGGTACTATGCTCACTTCCGTTTCCAGTGTATATCCTTAAAATGATTTTTTTTTTAATTCTGAATAACTCATCATTGATCTAACTATTTCCATAAGAGTCTTATACCTTCTTACTACAACATTCTGTTGGGGTGTACCAGGTGCAGTTGATTGAATCCCATCTTCTGATAAGTGACTCCTAAACTCTCCCAAGAGGTTCTTGCCACTATGATCTCAGCGTAGTGTCATGATACTTTTACCTTGACGTTACTCCACATCAGCATAATACTCTTTGAACTAATCAAAGCACTTAGACTTGCGGCACATCAAGTAAATGTATCTGTATCTCGAATAGTTGTCTATAAAAGAGACAAAGTATTCGAAACCACCTTTTGCCTAGATAAACCACAAAAATCAGAATGAACCAGTTCTAACACATCTTTGGCTCTATACCCTTTGGACTTAAAAGCTTCTTGGTTATTTTTCCTTCCAAGTAAGACTCGCAGGTTAGAAAATTTTCCATGGAGGGCACCTTGGGTACTGTTCATCCGAGGGTATACATCTTTTTTGCTCCCTGCAAGATGTATTAGTCTAAAATATAAAATATATCCTACAAAATAGAGTTAGGCATAATACAATAAGGTTAAGATAGATATCTGACAGTCATCAGACTGTCCGGTTCTAACTTCGGATTTTCGTCCAAAAATTCTAGGTCGAACCGACGCCTACTGCTCCCTCACCGGGGAACGTGTTCTTACCTACACCACTCTGGAGAGTATACCTGTTGCCAGACCGGTCATCCAGACCGATTAAACTTTTGCTCAGCGCTCGAGGCTCCAGGGCTTTCTGCTGGACGTCCGCTCCACGACCCGCCCAGTCTTCCACTTGGTTCGCGACACTAGGACTTTCCACCTAGAGTCCCCGAGTCTGGGACTTTTGTCCGAAGCCCTCGACCCGCCAAAAATTTCCACCTAGGGTTACCACCCCCTAGGGTTTTTGCTTTGCCTAACCGCAGCTAGGACTTTTCCTGGACCTAGGGTTATCACCCGCTAGGTTTTCCACCTGCCTGACAACAGCTAGAACTTTTGCCTAAGTACACTTAGGACTTTCCTATAATCTTATCAAACTTTGAAGATAATAAGATAACCTAACTTTGAACCCTTTGACATAATCAAAAACATAGGTTCGATTGTCGGATGCTTCACGCACCAACAATCTCCCCCTTTTTTATTATGACAATATGGTTCAAAGTTAAGTAAAGCATAACAATAAAATGAAGGAATTTAAGCATAAGTATCATGAGCATAAATAAAAAACTTTGTGCCCCCCCTTACTTATGCTCCCCCTTTTATAAAAATTATGTTTAAATTCTTAATTTTCTTCACTTTGACTTCTCTCCCCCTTGACATAAATCAAAAAAGCATACTAAGTAGAGAGAGGGTTGTAAAAATGTATTCTTTTTAACTTTAAGCTCCCCTTGAAGGGTAGCACTAAGTGAAATTTATCATTGAAAATAATTTCTTTTAAAAAACTTAGCTAAAATAGAGATTTTTTTTTTTGAAAATTCTTAGTTATTTCAAAAAAATTTAGATAAACGTAAGTTTTTAACTGTCATAGCCTTTCCAAAGAAAACTTAGCTAAATTTTTAGTTTTGAAAATACTTAGATTAAACAAAATATTTTGATAAATTTAGTACTTAGCTTTCAAAACTTAGCTTTTAAAAAGATTTTGATAAATTTAGTACTTAGCTTTCAAAACTTAGCTTTTAAAAAGACTTTATAAATTTAGTACTTAGCTTTAAAAATAAAGGTTTTGAAAAAAACTTAGTTAGAAGTACTCAACTTTAAAAAAAAGATTTTGATAAAGGCTTAGTTTTTAAAAATTTTGATAAAAGCTTAACTTTAAAAATATTTTCTTGTAAGAATACTTGAAAATATTTTAGAAAATACTTAGTTTCTGTCAAAGATAATTGATTTTTACAAATAATTGAACTTCCTTTTTAGAAATATTTTGAAACTTTTGAAAAGTTTAACTTTGAAAAACAATGTTTTAAGAAAATAAAGATAAAAATTAATGTCTTAAATTTCATTGCACTCCCTCTTAATTAATGCCAAAATAAATTTTTAGGGTCTTAGAGTCCAAGCATGTAAATAAAAATAAATAAAAGTTATTATTTATTTTCCTAATTTCCATCTCATCCATTCTAGGTTATCAAGCATGTTTAGTTTATGAGTGTGTGTGAAACGGAGTTAACTTTGTTTAAAAAATATTAAAATTTAGATTTAAAATATAAGTTTGACTTTTCAATGAGTTTGAATTTCAAGTTTTAAAATATGAGTAACATTTAATATTTTGAAGATTTTGAAAACATACTAAAAGTTAATTAAGTTTAAAATTATAATCTTACAAATTAAATATGATTTAAAAATTAATTATAATTAAGATTTTAAAAATCTAAGAATTAATAATTTGAAATTATGATTTAAAGATTAATAATCAAATAATTTTATTAAAATTAATTGTGATTTTGAAATTATAATTTTGAAAATAATGATTTTGAAATTAATTATATTTTAAAAATAATTATAATTTAAAAATAATTGACATTTTAAAATTAATTAGATTTGAAATTAAACTTTTTATAATTAATTAGATTTTAAAATTAATCATGATTTTATAATTAATAATAAATTTTAATTGAGTTAGCTTTAATTTAATTAATTCAGGTTTGGTTAACTACTTTAAACCTAGGTCCATCTCACATTTTCTAGATTTTCAATCAGGGAACCTTAATAGATTTGTGAGATGGTTAATTTACTTTTCAATTTAAATTATCATCTAAGGATTGATTTAGACTCGGGTTTTACAGTTAGTCAATTAAATATCTATTTCAATGATTGACTTCCAAGCTGTGGTGAGGCACTAGACCTTCTTGGTTATGGGATTGTAACGACCCGCCTCCAACTGACTAGGCTGCGAGGGCGATCGCTACAGTTATGCTATGCTAAATTACTATTGCGGAAAAAAAGCTGGATTTATTAAAATTTTTCTAAACTGATTACTGTAAACTAAACTTAATATTCTAGGTGTACCTAAGAGTTGTACACATGCTAGGGAAGATAATCTATGCCTCTCGGATAGTCGACTAGCTGTAATCAGACATTTCAATCGATCCATAGACCGATTGGGCTGCCGGATCGATCCCGTGATCGTTCCAGCTTGTTACTGGCACGGAAAAACTCTCTGGATCGGTCGGCAGACCGATCCATATGCTCCCTCGCCTCTGTATGCTGCTGGATCGGTCTACCGACCGATCCATGAGTACACTGATCGGTCGTGCCGACCGATCCAGTGGCTCACTGATCGGTCGGCAGACCGATCAGTGAGCGTCTGCGCTCTCTGTTCGCACAATGGATCGGTCGGCTGACCGATCCATAACAGAGGCCAACTCTCTGTTCGCGCATGGATCGGTCAGCTGACCGATCCAGAACACAACCCACTCTCTGATCGGTCTGTAGACCGATCAGAGTTCTGATTTCAGCCGGAAACTCTGATTTCAGCACTTGGGCGTGCCAAAATCTCACATATGAGTTATACACTACATGAGAAACATTCTAATGACATAAAACTAGTATTCTAAACTTAACATGATACATAGTTCACTGATTCATAGCATTACGCAACTAAACGTGCATGAAAGTAAAACACTAAAGAGTTCTACGGTTTAAACTTGCTAAGTCCCCTAAGAATCTTCTATTCCAGTTCCTGCCACACACACCATCTCTGCATTGGCCTCCAGCTTCCTCTGCTAGTCCATTTTTCCCTTACCTTTATCTGCAGTATAAGGAAAATAGAATCTGTAAGCTTAAAGCTTAGTAAGAAACCATCTACCTCACTAAAACATGCAACGATGCAAACATGCTTTTAAAGAATGCTATTTGAAAACATGTACTGGCATGACATACTATGGTTGCAAGCATAAACTGAAATAACTGAACATGCATACTGAACATGGAATGGCAACTAATCATATGAATTATTAAAGATAACTGAACTGAACATATAATAAGCTAAACTGTAGCTAAACTGATACTGAATTCAAACTCAACTAACATAACTAATTTTGAGCTTTGAAAACTAATTCATAATAAGTGAAAATACGTAATCATGCTGTTTGGGCCCGGCAACTGTACTTGCTATGCGCGCATCCCTAACTAGACCCGGGTTTGCAAGTCCTAAATTTAGTAGGGTTAACTAGGTTATCTAAACCTAGGGACGACTGTGGGAGTCCAACCCAATGGATATCTGATCCAGTACAGTGCCACTGAAAATAAAATACTGAATATAGCTAACTGTTTTAACTTGCTGTTTCTAGGTTATCTGAACCTAGAGCTAGGTTGTCTGAACCTAGAGGCGACTGTGGGAGCCCACCCATTGGACCGTAGTCCCATATAAGCTAAAATAAACTGATTTACTGATTTAAATGCTTATAATGCGTTTAACTGAGCTATTAAAATGCCTAATTTGCATTTTAACTTAACTAACTATTTTATCGAACACCTAGTGTGCCCCAACTCTCCCCTCTATTAGGGAGACCACTTCTAGGCACCCGACAACGTCTAGGAACCCCCACTGAAGAGGGAATACGTATCCGGCCCATCTAGAAGTACTCACTAAATCCCTAAATCTGCGAGGAGGGTAAAATTCACCCTATGCGTCGATAAAAACTGCATATAGCTAAACTAGTGCGTATAAAACCAAACGGAGCTACTTATACTGTAGGTGAGGGGTTTCTTACCTTGTGTGCTAGATTTCTTACAAATCTAATCGCTAGAAATTCCGGTGGAGACGACTTCTCGACGATTCGCTCGCGTCCACGTGCTCTACTCGCGGAGGGGAACGTCCTTGTGCTGAAATCGTCACTGGAATGTGACCTTCACTATGTGAAAATGGGCAATAGACTTCGCCACGGTTTACTTCGTCAATTAGTAATTACGAAGTAATATATGCTAATTAACTTCGGTGATAAATTTGATAAAGTAAATATGATTTTAGACTTCATATGTTAAAAATGTGGATCTCACTTCTAATTTTATCTGATATTTTACTTTGTAATATATATTCGATGAAGTAATAAGTTATAAAATAAAATTCATATATCTAAGTGCTGAAGTAATAAGTTTGATTGGGTTAAAAGTTTTGCTATAACTTAAATCAGTTTATTAATTTTACCATCAATTATATGTGCTAAAACCTAAGTTCCGCAAGAAGCAATTCCCAATCGCCTTTTTCTCCTTCGCAAGCCGTCGGGCATTCGTGTTTTCCCCGACGACGACCTTCTCCTTTTTCCCCGACGCAAACCCTTCGTGTTGAGACACCTTCACTTCCTCTCCTCTTTGCACGCTAAGTTTTTTCCCTCTCTACCCCCTTCTTCCTTTCCTCTCTACCGCACCATTAGTGTTCTTCCCCTCTGCAGTGCCGCTAGGGAATTGAGTGAAGTGAGGGAGAAAAGTCACTACGCCATCAAGGATATCATCAGGTGACTTCTTTATATAATTTTTAATCCTCAGTGGCTTGGCTTGGCTTGGGCTCGCTTTCTTCAAGGAGGAAAGTGAAGTGAGGGAGGGAGTGTGAGATCTTAGAGTGGAGTGGGATTGAGAATGGTAGTTTGGAGCTCTCAAGATTTTCGATCCCCACTTCGTTTCTTCCTCCTACTGCTTTTTCTCCTTCTCGCGGCACAATGTGGCGTGACCTATAAAAAGAAGGCCATCGCCATCCATGGCCAGAGAAAGATCCTCATCTTAGGCTCCATTCACTACCCTAGGAGCATCCTAGAAGTACTTTCTCATAAAAAATCCTTCTTTTATCTCCTTATCTTTTATTAGTCTTCTTTTGGTTCTGTAGGTGACTCTTTTTGAGGGGTTTTGCCCAAATTTTATATGCACATCATTGATTGTTGTTTTTTTTGTGTGTTAGATGTGGGATGGACTTTAAAAAAAAGCTAAGGATGGAGGCTTGGATGTTATACAGACCCACGTCTTTTGGAATGGTCATCAGCCTTTACCTGGCAGTGTATTTTCTTGTCTTTTCTTGATAATTTCTTGTTTTTTTCTTCTTGTGCTTTGATTTGATGGAGAAGTATATTTCTTAGATGGATCACCTTGAGTTAGTGCAATTTATTTTTCTTACTTTTTAGGCAGTATAATTTCAAAGGAAGGTATGATTGGGTGAGGTTTATCAAGACAGTCCAGAAGGTAGGACTGTACATCTCTATGCTGAATGGAATTTTGGGTACTTCTATCACAGATTCTTCGTGTGGATAACTCATCTTAACTATTATGTTTCTCATTTTTGTTTTCTTCGTTTGTTTAGAGGATTTCCAGTTTGGTTGAAATATGTCCCTAGAATCAGCTTCAGAACAGACAATGAACCTTTCAAGGTAAATTCCTTAAACCACTCTTTTATGTTATATTCTTCTTGTGTTGGATTGTTGATGTAAGAACAATGTAGTCTTCCCTATTTATTTTAAGTTTTAAAAGGGGGTTATTTGTTGGATTTGTTGCATGCCTTGCAAGTATATGCTTAAATGCTCTATACAGATGGCTATGTAAGGTTTCACTAAGAAAATTGTTGATATGATGAAAACTGAATCACTTTTTGCTTCTCAAGGCAGCCTAATCATCCTTTCTCAGACATGTTTTTTCTCATGTGTTCTCAATGTGATAACTTAATGTTAAATTATGTTCCTAAGTTTTATTTCATGGGTCTTGAATGTAGATTGAAAACGAATATGGGCCTGAAAGTAAGGCATTTGGCATTCTTGGTCATGCATATTTAAATTGGGCTGCACAAATGGCTCTTGGATTGGGAACTGGTAGGAATCAAATATTATTATTCTATGCTCAGTTTTTTCTTTGTGTTTAGTGACTTCTTCATATAAACATTAAGATGGAATTATATCGAACGGATTACTACGGATGAACTCATTGCTTTTATTCATTGTTGACTTGGAGTTGAAGCTAATTCAAGTGACTTACTTGTCCCTTAACTGGTCGCTGATGTGGCATAGAAGGGCATAACAAGAATCCTCTATTTGAGAAGTGTGCTTGTTTCAGTGTGAATCCATCAGGAGCTTGACTTCCATACTGGAGGATAATTAGTTAAACATGCTTGAGTATGAATACGTGCAAATTCATCTTTTTGATATTTATCTTTTGACTTGATTGTTTTTTACCTATATGAACTTGAAGTCTATTTTTTTTGGCGAGTAATGAGCTCCTATTTAATGAATATCTCATTTATATATTATTTCCTTCTAAATCCTTATAACTGATTTATAGATTTGAAGACAATTTGGATAATGTATAGTTCATGGATGATGAGCTTCTATTTGATGAATATCTCATTATTGTATTATTGCTTTTTAAATTTGCATAACTAGTTTATACATTGGAAGTTGGATAATGCTTGATGTTAGATACTTTTACTAATAGATGTTGTTACAAACTGTTCAAGTTTTATGATGATGATTATGGTTATCTTGTATGTTTAGGTCATTAATGTTGATGTCTTAGTCCTTTGGTTATGTTCTAGTTTTACCTTGTATGTGTATCAGTGTAGCATTTTTTTAGTTACTTTTGCATTTTTTTTTGTGAATTGAATCAATCTAGTGCATTTTTACCTAGTGGGGTAGGCACAATCTAGCCGTTAATTAACCCTTTAGGAATATGTCTTTGTTTGATAATAAAACCATCTATATTTAGCTATTATTGCTTATTGGCCTTTCTCGGCTTTGTATTCCTATTAATTTTTGAATGGAAGAAATAAGCTAGTATTCACATTGTTTTGTTTGCATTAATCACATCTTAGGTTTATGATTGATGTTGAGTGGGGATCTTGAACAACGGTGAGCATTGGATCTTGACTATAATTAATGAAGATAAGAATATGATATATTTATTGGACTTTTTGAGTAACAGGAAGCGAGACTATGCTTGGCAAACTATTGTGACAAAGTAAGTAGTAGATTATACTAATTTTGAATGCATTCAATTCATTATAGGTTGTAAAAATAATGTTCTATTGTTTACAATGTAGTGGGGTCAAGATATACAATGCATCAAGGGGTATTTCAAAAGGACCAGGTTTTAAACAATTGATAGTATATATTGTGACCATGTATTTAGACAACAATTAATAATTTTTATTATTTAGATTGTGACTTCTTGCATGACATTTTCAATTTCATTAAGGTAATCTTAAACAAAATGGTGGTGTTGAATGTGGATATTGTGTGATGCGGTACATGAAAGAGATAGTTTTGGATGAAGATCCCCAATTGGCGAGAAAGGTGAATTTCTTCTTTATGAAATATTTTCTTTATAAAATATTGAGTCATTTTTTATTGATCCTCAAACTTCAATTATGTTTCAGTTTGCAGCATAAAAAAATAAACAGTATTACAATCAATCTCAGTATGATAAAGTCAGAAGTGAATGGAGCGAATTCGTCTACTTCTATGTGGGTGTCTAAGTGTAGGCTATGATATAAATTTTAGACATGTATTTAGAGATTTATGGATACAAAAGTTTTTGGGTTATGGTTAAACATGTCTTTTATGAATACACTTTTGGATTGTATTTAATACATATTTGTGATATATTTGTTTAATTTTGGTGATAAAAAATATTGTGTTGTAGTAAAATATTATAATATAAATTTTTGTCGATTAAAATTGTATTGCAGTAAAATATGGTCAATACTTTGATACTATAAATAAATGATGAAGTAATACAATAGAAAAGACTTCGCTAAATTTAAATAGTGGTGTAGTTAAAAAAAACTATTTACTTCACTACTGATCAAATTTATGAAGTAGTTCATATAAATTACTGCGCTACATTAAATTTTCTGTTGTAGTAAATTTACTCTATTACTTCTATATTACGATGAAGTAATACAATAATAAATACTTCAACCAAGACAAATTATGCAGAAGTAAAATTAAACATTTACTGTACCAGAATTCAAAAATTGTGAAGTTGTATACCTATTTTACTTCGTCAAAAACGAAACCTATGAAGTAATATATCATCAACTACTTCGGTCATTTTACTGGTCTCGATGAAGTAATAGAGTTTTTTTACTTCAAAAATGGTCCGATTTTGAACTGGTTTTGGACCGGTGATAGACTTCAGTAAACATGTGGTGAAGTAAAAAATTGACCCTTTTACTTCACGTGCGTCTACTTCGGTAATTATCTACCTATTACTTCGGATAATATCCGAAGTCTATTGTCAATTTTCACAAAGTGCTTGGGACCCTAGGGATGGAACCCTAGTTCTTCCCTTGTTGTGGCGCTGAGAGAAGGAGAGGGTACAAGGGTGTTCGGCGTGAGGGTTTGGAGGGGAGGAGTTTGCCGAACCAAATTCTAAAATAAACCAAACCCAACCTAACTCTTCTATTTATATTAAGTGGATAATTGAACCCAACTCTAATATAAATATAATTGATTCCTCTTTCTTTCAGCATGACCCTGCTGGGTTCACCGGTTACTAAGGCTAACTAAAAGTTATCGGATCCGAGAGGTTCCGGGTTCGATTCCCGCCTAAGCTATTTTGCGGTTCTAATTATTTTTGCTGCTTCCGCTACTCGGAAAATTCCATAAAAATATTCTAAAATTCCAGAAAAATTATAGAATATTTCTAAAATAGTTTTGAGAATTTTCGGGTGTTACAATCCCCCATACCTTATAAAAAGTTCGTCCTCGAACTTAGAAAAACTCTGGGTACTTCTGTCTCATGCTGGCCTCTGTCTCCCAAGTTGCCTCTTCTGCTGTATGACTATGCCAAATGACTTTGACTAATGGTACTTCCTTGTTCCGCAATTTCTTAACTGCTCGGTCTATTATCTGAATAGGCCGACTATCATAGCTGAGGTCTTCGCGGATCTGTACCGACGGGGGCTCAATCACCTGGGTGGCATCTGGGGTATGCTTCTTCAGCATAAAGACATGAAATACGTTGTGGACAGCTGACATTTCCTGGGGTAGCTCTAGCTCATATGCTACCTTGCCCACTCTCCTGCTGATAAGGTATGGTCCCACATATCTGGGACTTAGCTTGCCCTTCTTCCCAAAACGCATTACTCCCTTCATGGGAGCTACTCTGAGGAACACTGAATCCCCAACTGAAAACTCTAAGGGTCTGCGCCGTGTATCAGCATAGCTCTTCTGGCGGCTCTGAGCTGTCTCTATCCTCTGGCGGATCTGCTGTATAGCTGCTGTGGTATCTGCTACTAGATCTGTCTGAAGTTCTAGTTCTTTCTATTCACCACTCTCATACCAGCAGATTGGAGATCTACACCTCCGCCCATAGAGAGCCTCGTAAGGTGCCATGCCGATAGTGGCCTGATAGCTGTTGTTGTATGCAAATTCTGCTAAGCTCAGATATTTGCACCAACTTCCCTTGAAGTCTAGGGCACACGCTCGGAGCATATCTTCGAGTACCTGATTTACTCGCTCCGTCTGACCATCTGTCTGAGGATGGAATGCTGTGCTGAACTTTAACTTAGTGCCCAACGCTGACTGTACACACTCCCAGAAGTGTGATGTGAATCTGCTGTCTCTGTCTGAAATGATGGTTCGTGGGACTCCATGTAGTCTGACGATCTCCTGGAGATACAACTGAGCTAGCTTCTCCATGGAGTAGGATATCTTGATAGCTAAGAAGTGGGCTGATTTAGTCAACCTGTCGACTATTACCCAGATGGCGTCAAAACCATTCGTGGTTCTGGGCAGTCCCACTATGAAATCCATAGAGATATCCTCCCACTTCCATTCTGGAATCTGTATAGGCTGCAGAACTCCTCCTGGTCGCTGATGTTCTTCCTTGACCCTCTGACAGGTGAGGCAGATGCTAACGTATCTGGCGATGTCTCGCTTCATCCCGGGCCACCAAAAATGGTTCTTCAGGTCTTGATATATTTTGGTGGAACCTGGATGCATCACATAGGGAGTCTTGTGAGCCTCATCTAAAATCTATCTCCGTAGCTCTTCCTGATCTGGAACACAGAGCCTGTCACCAAAATACAACACCCCGCTATCGGACACTCTGAATTCTCTACTTTCTGATTCTGCTAGCCCTTGCTTGATTTTATGAATTTCAGGGTCCTGCTCCTGAGCTGACTGAATATCACCAAGCAAGGTAGACTCTAAGGTCATAGTAGAGAGCTGTCCAACGATGAGTTCAAGACCGAAATCTATGATCTCCTTCTGTAGGGGCGGTGACATGGCTGTAAGAGATAATAAGGTAGCACTGGATTTCCTGCTAAGTGCGTCGGCTACCTTATTGGCTTTCCCTGGATGGTAGAGGATGTCTATATCGTAGTCTTTGACCAGCTCAAGCCATCTGCGCTGTCGCATGTTCAGATCCTTCTGAGTGAAGAAGTACTTCAGACTCTGATGATCTGTATACACTCTGCACCGAACTCCATATAAGTAATGTCTCCAAATTTTGAGAGCGAACACTACTGCTGCAAGCTCAAGGTCATGAGTAGGGTAATTCTTCTCATAATCCTTGAGTTGTCTGGAGGCATAGGCGATCACCTTGCCGTTTTGCATCAGTACTACTCCTAGTCCCAACTTAGAGGCATCACTATAGATGTCAAAGCTGCTGGTGTTGTCTGGTAGAGGCAAAATGGGAGCACTGGTCAATCTCCTTTTTAGCTCGCTGAAGCTGTTCTCACAGTCCTCTGTCCACTGAAATTTCCTGTTCTTTCTGGTAAGAGCTGTCAGTGGGGAGGCTATTATGGAGAAGTCCTCTATAAACTTTCTGTAATATCCTGCTAATCCCAGAAAGCTCCTGATTTCGCTGGCGTTCTTAGGTCTCTTCCAGTTACTTACTGCTTCTATTTTGCTGGGATCTACCATAATACCATCCTTTGAGATGATGTCACCCAGGAAGGACACCTGATCTAGCCAAAATTCACATTTCGTGAACTTGGCGTATAGCTGGTTCTGCTGAAGGGTCTGCAATACTAGTTTCAGGTGCTCTGAGTGTTCTTCCTGAGTTCCTGAGTAGATAAGAATGTCATCGATAAACACAATAACAAACTTATCTAAATACTCCCTGAATACTCTGTTCATGAGATCCATGAATGTAGCTGGAGCATTGGTCACGCCAAAGGGCATGACTACAAACTCATAGTGTCCGTATCTGGTTCTGAATGTTGTCTTGGGTATACCCCCTTCTTTAACCTTCACCTGATGATAACCTGATCTGAGATCTATCTTAGAGAACACTGCTGCTCCCTTCAGCTGGTCGAACAGGTCATCGATTCTGGGAAGGGGATACATGTTCTTGATCGTGACTTGGTTCAGTGATCTGTAGTCTATGAACAGTCGCATGCTTCCATCCTTCTTCTTCACGAACAATACAGGCGCTCCCCATGGTGAGTGACTCGGGCGTATGAAACCCTTGTCAAGCAGCTCCTGTAGTTGCTCCTGAAGTTCCTTCAATTCTGCTGGAGCCATGCGATAAGGCGCTTTGGAGATAGGATTTGTACCGGGAATGAGCGCTATCTCAAAGTCAATCTCCCTGTCTGGTGCTAAGCCTGGTAACTCTTCAGGGAAGACTGCTGGGTAGTCACATACGACTCGAACCTCTGCTAGCTGTTGGTTCTTGTCCTGGCTGGAGTTGACTACGTGTGCTAGGAATCCTGTACATCCTGAATCCAGTAGCTTCTGTGCTTTCATAGCTGAGAGAAACTTCTTGGCCTTTCTCTTTGGTTCTCCGCTGTATTCAAATTGCACTGCCGCTTCAGGTTGGAAGATGACTTTCTGTTTACGGCACTCTATGGTAGCACCGTATCTGATCAGAAAGTCCATTCCAAAGATAACGTCATAGTCGGTCATCTCTAGCACTATCAGATCACAAAAGAGCTCTCTGTCTGCTATAATGACCGGCACTGCTCTGAGCCATTGCGTGGATGCCATGATCTCTCCTGAAGGTAGTGCCGTAAAAAACTGACCACTGAGTACCTCTGAGGGTATTTCTAACTTTTCGGAGAACATCCTGGCTATATATGAATGGGTTGCCCCAGTATCAAATAGAACAGTAGCACTATACTGAAAAATGCTAATCTGACCTGTGACAACTGTCGAGGCATTGGCTACGTCCTCTCTGGTGAGTGAGTAGATCCTCGCATTCGCCATAGCTGGAGGGGCTTCTAATCTGCCCTGGCTGATAAGTGGACCTTCTAGAGCGGCCTGCATCTGATATAACTGAGCTGGCTGGCCTGCATACTGAATCTGCTGTGGCTGAGGAAGACCGGTCTTGTTCGGGCACTGCTTGGCCATGTGCCCTTCTTGTCCACATTCAAAGCATCCTCGTGTGCCCTTGCGACAAACCCCTGGGTGGAATTTCCCACAAGTAACACACTTTGGATAACTGGGTCGCTTGCTAGATGGTCCTCCTTTTGGGTCACTCCCTGATTTGCGTTTGCTGTTGGAGTTCCCTTTCCAGTTAGAGCTGTGGCCTTGCTGTTTTTGAGTGTGAGAGTTTCCTTGGCCTTTGGACTCTGAGGAGACTTGCTTCTGCTGCTTTATGCTGTTCTGGTAATGCTCTGTGGTCAAGGCACTGCTCACTAACTCCTCTGTGGTTTGTGGCCTATGTATGCCACCAGCCACGTTCACTGCTATCTCTGGCCTCAGCATCTTGAGCATCAACCGGATTCGTTCCTTCTCTGTGCTGACTAGCTCTGGGCATAGACGAGCCAACCTGTTGAATTTCTTCACGGCTTCCTCAACTGAAAGGTTGCCCTGACGAAACTCAGTGAACTCGTCGTAGTGGCAGTTTGTAACCCGTATGTGAAAGAACTCCTCGAAGAATTCTTTCTCGAAGTCAGCCCATGACATCTGGTTCACTGGGCGCTTCGTTCTGATTCTTTCCCACCACATGCATGCGTCTCCTGTCAGGCAGAAGGAGGCACACTTCACCTTCTCGTGTTCCGGCCAGTCCAGAAGTTCCATCGTGCTCTCCAGTGTTTTGAACCAGGCTTGTGCATCCCGTGGTTCACTAGTGCCTGAGAAGTTCTCTGGCTTGACTCGCTGCCACTAGATCAGATAGGCTTCCTTTCTTGGCTCAGCTGCTGGGACTGCTGGTGCTGGTACTGGTGCTGGCGCTGGCACTGTAGGCTGGGCTGGTGGAACCTCTAAGACTTCTGGAGTCGTCAGGTTCGGTTGTAACTGAGCCACTAATGCAGTAAGGTCAGCAGGAGGCACTGAACTGCCTGCCTCTTGCTAGGGCTCAGTAGCTAGTGCCCTTCTAGCTGGGCGTCCTCGTGCCATTTCTAAAGACATAGAGGACAGAACATGAATAACTATTACAATCATAATTGTATAACTATCGTTATCAGGTTATATACTATCACATACTATCATGCAGCAGTTTATCTATAAACATGAACTATAACAAGGAAACAGAAAGCATAAATAAAGTAGAGGTATTCTTACTTGGAAGCTGCAGGTTCAATGCTGATGTGTGTAGGAAGTATGGAACACTGCTCTGATACCACTCTGTAACGACCCGCCTCCTACTGACTAGGCTGCGAGGCCGATCGCTACAGTTAGGCTGTGCTAAATTACTATTGCGGAAAAAAAGATGGATTTATTAAAATTTTACTAAACTGATTACTGTAAACTAAACTTAATATTCTAGGTGTACCTAAGAGTTGTACACATGCTAGGGAAGATAATCTATGCCTCTCGGATAGCCGGCTAGCTATAATCAGGCATTTCAATCGATCCATAGATCGATTGGGCTGCCGGATCGATCCCGTGATCGTTCCAGCTTGTTACTGGCACGGAAAAACTCTCTGGATCGGTCGGCAGACCGATCCATATGCTCCCTTGCCTCTGTATGCTGCTGGATCGGTCGTGCCGACCGATCCAGTGGCTCACTGATCGGTCTGGCTGACCGATCAGTGAGCGTCTGCGCTCTCTGTTCGCACAATGGATCGGTCGGCTGACCGATCCATAACAGAGGCCAACTCTCTGTTCGCGCATGGATCGGTCAGCTGACCGATCCAGAACACAACCCACTCTCTGATCGGTCTGTAGACCGATCAGAGTTCTGATTTCAGCCGGAAACTCTGATTTCAGCCTGAAACTCTGATTTCAGCACTTGGGCGTGCCAAAATCTCACATATGAGTTATACACTACATGAGAAACATTCTAATGACATAAAACTAGTATTCTAAACTTAACATGATACATAGTTCACTGATTCATAGCATTACGCAACTAAACATGCATGAAAGTAAAACACTAAAGAGTTCTACGGTTTAAAATTGCTAAGTCCCCTAAGAATCTTCTATTCCAGTTCCTGCCACACACACCATCTCTGCATTGGCCTCCAGCTTCCTCTGCTAGTCCATTTTTCCCTTACCTTTATCTGCAGTATAAGGAAAATAGAATCTGTAAGCTTAAAGCTCAGTAAGAAACCATCTACCTCACTAAAACATGCAACGATGCAAACATGCTTTTAAAGAATGCTATTTGAAAACATGTACTGGCATGGCATACTATGGTTGCAAGCATAAACTGAAATAACTGAACATGCATACTGAACATGGCATGACAACTAATCATATGAATCATTAAAGATAACTGAACTGAACATATAATAAGCTAAACTGTAGCTAAACTGATACTGAATTCAAACTCAACTAACATAACTAATTTTGAGCTTTGAAAACTAATTCATAATAAGTGAAAATACGTAATCATGCTGTTTGGGCCCGGCAACTGTACTTGCTATGCGCGCATCCCTAACTAGACCCGGGTTTGCAAGTCCCAAATTTAGTAGGGTTAACTAGGTTATCTAAACCTAGGGACGACTGTGGGAGTCCAACCCAATGGATATCTGATCCAGTACAGTGCCACTGAAAATAAAATACTGAATATAGCTAACTGTTTTAACTTGCTGTTTCTAGGTTATCTGAACCTAGAGCTAGGTTGTCTGAACCTAGAGGCGACTGTGAGAGCC
This sequence comes from Zingiber officinale, assembly GCF_018446385.1. Classification (NCBI taxonomy): domain Eukaryota; kingdom Viridiplantae; phylum Streptophyta; class Magnoliopsida; order Zingiberales; family Zingiberaceae; genus Zingiber; species Zingiber officinale. The sequence goes on from NC_056004.1 coordinate 27,388,823, forward strand.
CACCCATTGGACCGTAGTCCCATATAAGCTAAAATAAACTGATTTACTGATTTAAATGCTTCTAATGCGTTTAACTGAGCTATTAAAATGCCTAATTTGCATTTTAACTTAACTAGCTATTTTATCGAACACCTAGTGTGCCCCAACTCCCCCCTCTATTAGGGAGACCACTTCTAGGCACCCGACAACGTCTAGGAACCCCCACTGAAGAGGGAATACGTATCCGGCCCATCTAGAAGTACTCACTAAATCCCTAAATCTGCGAGGAGGGTAAAATTCACCCTATGCGTCGATAAAAACTGCATATAGCTAAACTAGTGCGTATAAAACCAAACGGAGCTACTTATACTGCAGGTGAGGGGTTTCTTACCTTGTGTGCTAGATTTCTTACAAATCTAATCGCTAGAAATTCCGGTGGAGACGACTTCTCGACGATTCGCTCGCGTCCACGTGCTCTACTCGCGGAGGGGAACGTCCTTGTGCTGAAATCGTCGCCGGAAAGTGGCCTTGGGACCCTAGGGATGGAACCCTAGTTCTTCCCTTGTTGTGGAGCCGAGAGAAGGAGAGGGTAGAAGGGTGTTCGGCGTGAGGGTTTGGAGGGGAGGAGTTTGTCGAACCAAATTCTAAAATAAACTAAACCCAACCTAACTCTTCTATTTATATTAAGTGGATAATTGAACCCAACTCTAATATAAATATAATTGATTCCTCTTTCTTTCAGCACGGCCCTGCTGGGTTCATCGGTTACTAAGGCTAACTAAAAGTTATCGGATCCGAGAGGTTCTGGGTTCGATTCCCGCCTAAGCTATTTTGCGGTTCTAATTATTTTTGCTGCTTCCGCTACTCGGAAAATTTCATAAAAATATTCTAAAATTCAATAAAAATATTCTAAAATTCCATAAAAATCATAGAATATTTCTAAAATAGTTTTGAGAATTTTCGGGTGTTACAGGGATCATCCACCATTTCTTGACAAAGTCTTTCAAAGAAATTGAATATTTAATTTTCTTACAGTAACTCCTAGGTCTAACTAGTCAAGTGTAAATCACACCTATGCCCTTATCTATCCTAGTCTAAGCATGCATAATTAAAAAAACAATAAATCAAGCATCAAACAAATCTATCTATTGATAAAAATGGTCTTTCTATTGGTTCCCCCTAGATCATAGCCTTGATAAGGTCTATCAAGGTAATGTACCTGATCCTTGGGGATCCAATATTGACCAAGTCCAACTTGATTAATCAAGTTTGACTTGGGGACCCATGCTTGAACTAAGTTTCTATTTGAGGGGTTTTAATATAGACAAATAAGATCTATATTTTTGTTTGGCCTTACATCCAAGTCCGGATCTATTGTAAATGACTCTTTGTTTTCCTAGAATTAGATCAAGATTCTTGGAACCCAAGGTGAATCATTTCAACGTGTCCTTGAGTTCTTTAACTTGAGTTTTCAAATTAGAATTTTCTTCTTCAAGTTGTTGGACTTGGGTTGAACTTCCATTTTGAACTGACTCAGTCAAAAAACTCAAGTTGGTCACTTCCTTAAGGGTTGTTACCTCCTTTTGGAGTGACTTGACCCGGACGTTGGATTTGGCCAATTTTTTTTATAAATATGAAAGTAAATTTTCTAAATCATCTACATTAGTACCAGAAATTATAGAGCTTATAGTGGGGTTAGGCCCTTCAGAAACGGATGCGGATCTGTGGCTTCGCTCGGACTCGGTTTTTGATTCGCTCTCGATATCTAACTCGGACTCAGACTTAGTTTCAGCCACATATTCTTGTACTGGTAGAGCGAGATAACTTGCTTGCTTGTGTTCTTCCTCATCAGATTCTTCTAATGACTCGGGCCACGTTGCCTTTATCGGCTTTCTTCTTCGTTGCTTCTCGTTTGGGCACTCTAGCTTGTAGTGTCCCTTCTGGTTGCAACCGTAGCATGTAACTCTAGTCTTGACCTTTGTATTCGATTGAGCTACCTTCTTCTTCTTACATATCTTCCGTACTAATTTTACGAGCTCGGTGATAGTTTCGTCGTCTTCTAAGTCTAATTCATCTTCGGACTCGGGTTCTGTTCTGTGCTTTGCTTTTGCTTCTTGGGACTTACTCGTACATGTAATTAAGGCAATACCCTTCTCGGTTGAGCGTGCATTAGTCTATTCATGCAATTCAAATTTTGGAAAAAGTTCGTCTAACTTAATTAAAGAAAGATCCATAGATACCTTATAAGCATCTACCATGGATGCCCATAAGGTATTCCTTGGAAAAGAGCTTAACGTATACCTGATTATGTCATGGTTCTCCACCTTCTGTCTGATGGCGTGGAGGCCATTGAGGAGGTCTTGTATATGAGTACGAAGTTGACTCACTAACTCACCTTCCTCCATTTTCATGTTATACAATTTATTCAAAAGTAAGTCACGTTTGCTTACCTTTGTATCAGAAGTGCCCTCGTGCAGCTTGATCAATTTTTCCCATAGCTCTTTCACGCTTGAGAATGGGCTGACTCAGTTTAACTCTTCCTTTGTCAGTCCACATTGAAGAGTGCATGTTGCTTTAGCGTTGGCTTCGACCTTCATTATTACGCTTGGGTCCCAGTTCTTGCATGAAACTGGTTTTCCCGTGCAGTCGAGTGGGAGTGTAATTCCAGTTTTAATGATCATCCACATCTCGAACTGGGTTTGAAGATAAGACTCCATTCGACTCATCTAGTAGCCGAAATCTTCGCCGGTGAAGAGCGGAGGTAGGGCTATGCTATAGACTTCTTGATGGGCCATCTTAAAAAAAAATCTCGCACAAAAAAAACAAGGAATTTGGTTCCAAGACTAGGTCTTGGATTTAGTAGTGCGGGATAAAGAGAAAGAAAGATGAGAACTTGAATGGTGTTGCACCAACTTCGAGAGAAAAACTTGATTGCGATAGAACTAGATCGGAAGACGGTAATTTTACCGATTTCGATCAACTCTGAAAAATTGAAAACTACCATGAAAAATTGCTTGAACGGTCATTTCACCAATTCAAAGTGACCTAGCTCTGATACCAATTATTGGATCGAAAGCGCTAGAGGAGGGGTAAATAGCGCTCGTGGCTATTTTGTTCATTTTGAAAAACTCAGAATTATGCAGCGGAATAAAGAAAAGAAACAAACGTAATCGATAACAAGTTTCTTTTACTTGGTTCAGAGCCCGTAGCGACTCCTACTCCAAGGCTCGTGATCGTTGATCGCTTTCGGTGGACAATCACTATAAGTTCGGAAAATTACACTTTGAAGTATAATATCAAAACAGTACAAATAAATTATACCAACAATTTAAGAATAAAGAATTTGAAGCTTCTGCTCGTCGGTGTCTTGTTACAGCTTTATCGGATCATCCTTTAAGCAGCACATGGAAGAATGGTTGCGAGTTATTGTTGTCTTCAAGTTGCTGCTCAAAACCTGCTTATAAACCCTATGGAGGGCACCCTCAACCCCACTGATTCCGTAGTGTGGATAAGCCTTGACTTCTTCGCCGCTTATCCGTCTGAGGGCGCCTCCAACTGCATGGAGGGCGCCCTCCAGCTGCGTCCAGGGCGCCCTTAGCTCCATAGAGGGTGCCTTTTGCTCAGCATCTAGGGCACCCTCAGCTTTATAGGGTGCTCTTAGTTCCATAGGGCGCTCTCTGCCCTGCTGCGTGGAGGTGTTCGGCTAGTGCACCCGAGGCGCCTCCAAGCTCCATTGAGGGCACCTCGGGTACTGTTTATCCGAGGCTATACATCTTTTTTGATCCTTGCAAGATGTGTTAGTCCAAAATATAAAATATATCCTAAAAAATAGAGTTAGGCATAATACAATAAGGTTAAGATAGATATCTGACAGTTATCGGACTGTCCGGTTCTGACTTTGGATTTCCGTCCAGAAACCCTAGGTTGAACCGACGCCTAGTGCTCCCTCACCGGGGAACGCGTCCTCACCTACTCCACTCAGGAGAGTATACCTATTTCCAGATTGGTCCTCCAGACTGTAAGGAACTAGGGCACTAAACACGCGAAAGCGCAGCGGAAAACATCTAGTTTCTTTCCAATAGATCCATGCGAAAGGAAACCATATACTAAGTATTAATTATCTAAATGAGAAAGTTATACCTTTGTTGGATGCCCTTCGCAATCCCTATTCCAACGTTTCTTTAGATGCGGATCTTAGCGCGATCAAGTGGTCGCGCCTCTATGGTATCCACACGAACAAGTCTCGTTTGTTTCACAAACTCACAAGGTGGAGAATAAAACAACCAAAGGTTGTGCTAGCAACCTTTCTTGGAGGTTTCGACCAAGTGGAAGAGAGGAGGAGGAAGAAGAGCTAGAGCACCAAAAACTCATCATGAAAATGAATCCAAAAACCCCTTTTTATAGATTCATGAAGTTGCCTCATGCCTTAATGTCAATTTTCTTGATTGACATTAATATTTGTCTTCATCCAATGAATCCAATGCATGTACAATTCAAATGGTTCACTCTTCATCCAATGAATTCAATGCATCCAATGCATGCAATGCATGAGCAATTCAAATTGTTCACTCTTCATCCAATGCATCCAATGCATGAGTAACTCAAGTTGTACACTCCACTTTCTTCATGAATTCAAATTTCATGAAATCATATAATGAGTCTAACTCATTATTCATCAAATAATTCATGAAATCATATAATGAGTCAAACTCATTAATCATTAATCCAATTGATTCAATGAGTCTAATTTGAATTGGGCTCAATCCAATAGTTGGATTTAATTTAGTCTTACTGAATGAGTCCAATTTGAATTAGACTTAATCCAATGATTCATCATATGAATCCATTGAATTGTTCTTTGTATGTAACCCAATAGGTTCTTGTAACGTTGGCAATGTATCCAAATCAACATTTAAATACATAAGCAATGAGTGACATCTAGCAAGGCATCATTGCTACCCAAGTGACGAGAATGTCGAGATCCGACTTAACCTTTCCGTGGCAATTATCTTGTATGACTCAATCCTTCTATCCTCGATATCTAGATTGATCAATGAGGTATAGACCGTGTCATCCTCTTATCAATCTTTATGTTTCTTGATCTCTAAGTAGACACACTCAATTAAATAAGTTCAATATCACATATTGACTTATTTAAGCATGACCATGCATTCTTGTGCCCTACTAATCAAGGGGCCCATAGATATCACTTCTGTCATATGGAAGGGATATATCCCATCTACATCACTCACATCCCTCCGCATAACTTATTGCATACCCAGTGATCGACTTTATGGTCCACCCTATTACGAGTGACGTTTGTCGATACCAAAGTATACAACTCCTTATGTAGGGAACCGTAGTGACTTCTGGTCTAAGGATTATTCATACCAATAGTCACATGAGAATGTTTATGACACTTATACGATGATCCATGAAACATTCGCATGGTGGGTCATTCAGTACATATTCTCTAATATATACCCATGTGTCAACCTGATATCTCATATCCATGACTTGTGAGATCAAGTCATCCGTTGACCTACATGCTAGTCTCAATGCATTAATATTATCCTTGCATATTAATACTTGACTAGGAATAGTTAAGAGGAGTGTTCTATGTATATCTACAATATCTTACTATCAATTCGACCAATTGATATGTTGTAGATTAGAACCTCCTACTCTAGGACATTATTATACTTATTCATTCGGCACTGAATTGAATTAAATATAATATCCAACTTTGCCTTTATTAATAATGAAATATGATACAAAAGGAGCCCTTTACAATCATCTCATAATTGGTACTAGGGCTAATACTAACAATCTTCCACTAGCACTAGTGCCAATCACTGAAATATCTAATACCCAGTGACCTAGTATGACCATCATGCTTCCTTTGTGCCAAAGCCTTGGTCAAGGGATCTGCAATGTTAGCATCGATCGGTACTCTACATATATTCACATCTGCTCTATCAATGATCTCTCGAATGAGATGAAATCACCGCAGTATATGTTTGGATCTTTGGTGAGAGCGAGGTTCCTTAGCCTATGCAATAGCCCCATTATTATCACAATAGAGGTCTATTGGGTTTGCTATACTAGGAACAACACCAAGCTCGGTAATGAACTTCTTGATCCAAACAACCTCCTTTGCTGTAGCTAAAGCAGCAATGTACGCGGCCTCTATTGTAGAATCAGCTACTGTGTCTTGCTTTGAACTCTTCCAGCTCACAGCACCACCATTTAAGCAAAATACATACCCTGACTGCAATCTATAATCATCCTTGTCAGTTTGGAAGCTAGCATCGGTGTAACCCTTTACAACAAGCTCTTCATTGCCTCCAAAGATTAAGAAATAATCTTGAGTCCTTCTCAAGTACTTAAGAATATGCTTGACTGTTGTCCAGTGACCTTCACCTGGATATGACTGATATCTTCTCATCATACTTAATGCATACGAGACATCTGGGCGAGTACAAAGCATGACATACATGATAGACCCTATTACAGATGCATAAGGAATCTGATCAATGCGGTCCCTTTCTTCTTTAGAAGAGGGGCATTGAGTGTTCGAAAGACTCACACCATGTGACATAGGTAGGAATCCCTTCTTGGAATTCTCCATGGCAAAACGTTTAAGTACCTTGTCAATATATGTACTGGCTTAGACCAAGCAATCTTTTAGATCTATCTTTATAGATCTTAAGACCTAAAATGTAGGCTGCTTCACCTAAGTCTTTCATTGAAAAGCAATTCCCAAGCCAAGTCTTCACTGATTGAAGAGTAGGGATATCATTTCCAATGAGAAGTATGTCATCTACATATAATATGAGAAAGATGACTGTGCTCCCACTAACCTTCTTGTAGACACAAGGTTCATCTTCATTCTTAATGAAACCAAATATTTTGATTGCATCATCGAATTGAATATTTTAGCTTCTAGAAGCTTGCTTTAATCTATAAATGGATCTTTGCAACTTACATGCCTTTCTAGCATTCTTGGGATCTACAAAACCCTCAGGTTGTATCATGTACACATCCTCGAGTAGATTTTCGTTAAGAAATATAGTTTTGACATCCATTTGCCAGATCTCATAATCATAAAAGGCTGCAATAGCAAGCATGATCCGAATGGACTTGAGCATCACAACTGGTGAAAAAGTTTCATCATAGTCTATACCATGAATATGCTCGAATCCTTTAGCCATCAATCTACCTTTATAGGTATGCATATGACCATCCATGTCTGTCTTCACTTTAAAAACCCACTTACACCCAATGGGTTTGATCCCTTCAGGTGGATCAACCAAAGTTCATACTTGCTTAGTGTACATGGATTCCATTTCAGATCTCATGGCCTCTAGCCATTTCTCAGAATCTGGGCCCTGTATAGCTTCCTGATATGATGTAGGCTCATTGAGACCAATAAGCTCTACATCACCATGGTCAGATAAGAGAAAAGAGTATCTCTCAGGTTGATGATGGGTCCTATCAGATCTGCGTAGAGCTTGTGCTACTTGAACAGGTTGTTGCTCCACAATTTCTTGTGGTGTAATAAAATCATGATCCACAACATCTTGTGATACCTGTTCAGTTTCCATCAAGGCGTCGGTGCTAGATTGTGTATCTTGAATTTCTTCAAGATCGACATTACTCCCACTAGTTCTTCTAGAAATAAATCCCCTTTCTAGAAAGACACCAATTTTGGCAACAAACACTTTGCCTTGTGTGGGATTATAGAAGTAATATCCCTTTGTTTCCTTGGGATATCCTATAAAATAGTACTTGTCTGATTTAGGTCCTAGTTTATCGGAGACTTGTCGTCGAACGTAAGCCTCACATCCCCAAATCTTCATGAAAGACATCTTGGGACTCTTCCCAATCCATATCGTATATGGTGTCTTTATGACAACCTTAGATGGAACGCGGTTAAGTATGAAAGCGGCTGTCTCTAGAGCATGTCCCCAGAAGGAAGCAGGAAGTTTTGTTTGACTCATCATCATTCGTACCATATCAAATAAAGTACGATTTCTCCGTTCCAGGTGGAGTGAGTTGAGATATAATCCCACACTCAACAAGATGGTCATGAAACTCTTGGCTAAGGTATTCTCCACCTCGATCTGATTGAAGCATCTTAATACTCTTACCAAGTTGATTTTGTACTTCATTCTTGAATTTTTTAAACTTTTCAAAGGATTCTGACTTATGTCGCATTAGACACACATAGTCATATCTATTGAAATTATCAGTAAAAGTAATGAAGTAATGGTAGCCTCCTCTAGCTGCTATTCTGAAAGGGCCTCATACATCTGTATGTATGAGTCCTAACAAGTCATTAGCTCTTTCGCTATGTCCACTAAATGGAGTCTTTGTCATCTTGCCTTGAAGACAAGATTCACATATCTCATATGATTCAAAATCAAATGAGTCCAAAAGTCCATCCTTATGGAGTTGGGATATGCGACTCTCATTTATGCGACCTAAGCGACAATGCCAGAGATATGTTTGGTTCAAATCATTAGACTTGAACCGCTTGGTATTTATGTTATAGATTGGGTTGTCAAAGTCTAGAACATAGAGTCCATTCATAAGATGTGCACTACAATAGAACATTTCATTGAAATAAACGAAACAACATTTGTCCTTTATTACAAATGAGAATCCTTTCTTGTCCAAACAAGAAATAGAGATGATGTTCTTAGTTAAGGCAGGCACATAACAATACTCTTCAAGTTCTAATACAAGTCCAGTGGGTAAAGATAAGGAATATGTTCCTACAGCTACAACAACAACTCTTGTGCCATTGCCTACTAGTAGGTCCACTTCACCCTTTGTCAATATTCTACTATTTCTCAAGCCCTGCACATTAGTACAAATGTGAGATGCATATCCGGTATTTAACACTCATGAAGAAGAAATAGATAAATTGACTTCTATAACATATATACCTGAGTTAGAAGTTTCACTTTTCTTCCTTTTCACTTCCTCTAGGTATGATTTGCAGTTCCTCTTCCAATGTCCGGTCTCACCACAGTGGAAGCAGGTTCCTTCCTTAGCCACCCCACCTTTGGGTTTCAGTGCATGAGCCTTGCCCTTGCCTTTGGTTTGGGTTTTACCCTTACCTTGGGGCTTCCATTTGCCTTTGCCCTTTGGCACCATTAAAATGGTGCTAGGCTTTGCCTTCTTAAGGTTGAGTTCAGCAGTTCTCAACATGCTCAACATCTCAGGCAATGGTTTATCAATTTCATTCATGTTGGAGTTCATGACAAATTAACTATAGCTTTCGTGCAATGATTGCAAAATTGGGTCAGTGGCCAATTCTTGGCCTAGTGGGAATCCCAACCTTTGTAGATTCTCCACATACCTGATCATCTCGAGCACATAAGGCCCTACGAGACTTCCTTCTTGCATTCTACATTAAAATAGAGCTTTTGAGATCTCAAATCTCTCATGGCTTGCTTGTCCTTGATATAGTTGTCTAAGGTGTTCAATCATATCATAGGCGTCCATGTTCTCATGTTGCTTCCAAAGCTCAGAGTTCATGGTGGTGAGCATAATGCATGACACATCTAATGCGTCATCTTGATGCTTCTTGTAAGCATCCCTATCAACTCTAGTGGCAGTAGCGGGGGGTGCTTCAGGAATGGGCTGCTCTAGGACGTACAGTTTTCGTTCTTGCTTGAGTATTATTCTCAAGTTTCTATACCAGTCTAGGAAGTTAGCTCCATTGAGCTTGTCCTTATCAAGGATAGATCGTAGAGAGAGAGTATTTGACGACATGGTGATCTACAACAATAAAATGTAGAAATAAGTATCATATTTTTGATTATTTAACTAGGCCTTTAATTAAATGATTCTCCCACTAAATTGTAAAGCTTTTGGTAGAAGCAAGTCATGGATGTGATTTTACCCACACTACTAGCTCCAAATCCAATCGTGATAACATTTATGTGGGACAAGATCCATATTATACCGCATCTTGAGTTAGCTTTGGCTAATCGCCCAAGACCTAGTATAACTTAGGTAGGCAACATTTACCAATTACATCATATGTAACTCTTGTATCATTGTGTGAACAAGACTATTTTTTCATTTGCCCATCTTATGAAATTCACATTATAACTCATCTTGAGTTAGCTTTGGCTAATCACCCAAGACTAGTATAATCTTGAATTTCATTGTATGGGATATGCCTTTAAGTTCTTAACTTAGTTAAGTCACCCCCAAAGTTTTAGTAGTCGGACATCACAATTGTCCTTCGTGTTGGTGCAAGCTGCACCAGAATCAAACCTGAGTTTTGATGTTGTCAAAGGTTCAAGTTAAGTCTTGTTATGATCTAACAAGTTGACTGAGTGTGCAGGATGTTTTCTCAACCGGGAAAGTCCTAGCTGGAGGCTAGGCGGAGAAATCTTAGCAGGTCGTGGAACCCAGGTGCAAGTCCAAGTGGGTCAAGGCTTGGCAGAGTGATCGAGAGGTCTGGAGGACCGAAGATTGAAGGGAAAGTCCTGGGGAGCCGATCAAGGCTGAGTGAAAAGTCCAAACTAGATCTGGAGGATCAAAGTTTGGCAGGTAGGTCGAGGTAAACAAACTGGAGGAGCGACAGTGAGGTCGGGTTCCCGAAGGGAACAACCTTAGGTCGCTGATCCAACTGAAGAAACCGGGAAGGTTTCCAAGTTGAGATCAAGAACAGTTCTACTGTTCTTTTATTATACTGTTGTGCTAATATCTGTGTTGCAGGTTGTTTTGGTCTAACATCTATGTTGCAGGTTATTTTTAACACTGTCTTGCAGGTTAAGTTGGATCGGTCGACCGAACCAGAGGATCGATCGACCGAACTAAGTAAGATCAGCAAATAAGTCAGTTCAGATCAGAACCGAGCCAGAATCATATCAAAGTCTGATCGGTCGATCAAACAGTAAGATCGGTCGACCGAACCTAGTGACTCAGCAAAGCCAGCTTATCATCACCGATCAGCAGCAAAGGAAAGATGAGGCTGATCGGTCGACCGTACCCAGAGATCGGTCGACCGATCCAATCAACATTAAAACTGCATTAAATCAAGATCACGGCAAATTCTGACGAACAAGGAAAAGCTTGTTCGGTCGACCGAAAAAGGGGTTCGGTCGACCGAACCATTAAAGACTAGTAAATGCAAAAGATTGAGCCAGCTTCGAACTTCAGCCAGGAAGGAAGGGAGTGGGTTCGGTCGACCGAACAGAGGGATCGGTCGACCGAACCTCCAGTACACCTATAAATTCAGACTCGAAGACAGAGGCCACACAACAACTTTTCTGATCAAAATTTCTTCTCTGCAATCGTCTCGTCTTCATCTGTGCAGCAAGCTACGTCATCCGGAAGTGCCGACCTAAGCTACATCTCCATTTTATTAGTCGGTAAAATTTTATTTTAAGCTTGAATTTGTAATTTATTTAGGCAAGATAGTAGGGTGTTACTATCTTGCTCCATTGTACGATCTGCTTCTTTCCGAAGAATTTTGGAAAGAAGAGTTATAGTGATTTGCTCACCGGTGCGATCAAAGACCGTGAGCCTTCGAGTAGGAGTCGAGCTAGGCTCCGAACGAAGTAAACAATTTGTCTCTTTTTACTTTCCGCTGTGCACGACTTTGATGTAAAAGAAAAGATTAGTTTTAAAAAGAGTGATATTCACTCCCCCCCCTCTATCACTTCAAACGATCTATCACTTCGCACACTAGCAAGATAAATTGAGTCACTTTGCTTTGGCAAAACTTAACTACAATTGATCGAATTAGTAGTGAGTACTAAACTTTGGTAGACATATTTAATAGACCTAATCATGATTAAACTACATATGCATCGCACAAAATCATAGCATATCATGGCATACATCACATATATGCATAAAAATTGTGACATGGTTATGGCCCGATTTTCTATGACCCTCTCAAGCCAATGAGAAGATCAAAAGGTCAACCTAGGCAAAAGCATCTTCTCCAAATGCTTCAAAAGCATCTTCTCCAAGTGCTTCCTTGGTCATCATGTGTTGTTATCCTTCTCCCTTTTCACCATCGTCAAGTAGACTTATTCTTCTCTAATTTGTACATTACAAAGTTTAAAGAGAAACTCGAGTTACATTTGAGTGTAGTCTAAATTTACAACTAGAATAAAAATGGAGAGGCACAACACGCAGGCCGTATTATGAATTACAACACACATATCCAATCACATCAGGATTTAAGGGCCATAACCATGCACCATGTCATATAACATTCTCAATCTATTATGACAAAATTTACTATGATTTAAACAACTAATTATGAGCCATAATGCCATGATGGTTTCGCTAAAAACCTCTTGGCTAAAATTTGCTCATAATCATGCAAATCATAATAAACATGTCATGCAATTTCTATATCACATATAAAATTCTACTATAACTTAGTATATGTCTTCGCAAGTGGATCTAATACCACTGTAAGGAACTAGGGTGCTAAACACGTGAAAGCGCAGCGGAAAATATCTAGTTCCTTTCCAATAGATCCGTTCGAAAGGAAACCATATACTAAGTATCAATTATCTACATGAGAAAGTTATACCTTTGTTGCGTGCCTTTCACAATCCCGATTCCAATGTTTCTTTAGATGCAGATCTTAGCGCGATCAAGTGGCTGCACCTCTATGGTATCCACATGAATAAGTCTCGTTTGTCTCACCAACTCACAAGGTGGAGAATGAAACAACCAAAGGTTGTGCTAGCAACCTTTCTTGGAGGTTCGGCCAACTGGAACAGAGGAGGAGGAAGAAGAGCTAGAGCACCAAAAACTCATCATGAAAATGAATCCCAAAACCCCTTTTTATAGATTCATGAAGTTGCCTCATGCCTTAATGTCAATTGTCTATATTGACATTAATATTTGTCTTCATCCAATGAATCCAATGCATGTGCAATTCAAAGGGTTCACTCTTCATCCAATGAATTCAATGCATCCAATGCATGCAATGCATCCAATGCATGCAATGCATCCAATGCATGCAATGCATGAGAAATTCAAATTGTTCACTCTTCATCCAATGCATCTAATGCATGAGTAACTCAAGTTGTACACTCCTCTTTCTTCATGAATTCAAATTTCATGAAATCATATAATGAGTCCAACTCATTATTCATTAATTAATTCATGAAATCATATAATGAGTCCAACTCATTAATCATCAAATAATTCATGAAATCATATAATGAGTCCAACTCATTAATCATTAATCCAATTGATTCAATGAGTCTAATTTGAATTGGACTCAATCCAATAGTTTGATTTAATTGAGTCTTACTCAATGAGTCCAATTTGAATTAGACTTAATCCAATGATTCATCATATGAATCCATCTCCATTGACTTGTTCTTTGTGTATGACCCAATAGGTTCTCATAACGTTGGAAATGTATCCAAATCAACATTTAAATACATAAACAATGAGTGACATCTAGCAAGACATCATTGCAACCCAAGTGACGAGAATGTCGAGATCCTATTAGAGTGTATACTAAAAGCCTAGTTTTTTGTATAAACATTTATTTAGAAATAAGAATCACATTGGTCAAGTGTCTACATTTATACATACTGAGTGTAGTCATTCAATTAATTTATATTTTAGATAACACGGTGTGTGGTGTCACACACAGGAGATCATGTTATCAGTTCTTTATAAATTATAAACAGGAGCTCACGACTAAGATGGAAAAGAACAAACCATTGGAATAGTCGTAGTGTAATTATGTATTAGTTTGTCTTGACTAATAAATTACACTAGTACACTCTAAGTGTATTGAGCAGGACCATTTAAGGAAAAAAATTTTATACCGATTTAATAAAGGAACAAGTCCTTAGTTATTATGAAAGTGTGTGCTCTTAATTCTAATATAATAACAAACACATATATTTAATATTTATTTATTTAACTTATAAAAGGGTGAGATTTAGCTTGATAAATCAATAAGCCCGATAAGTTGGAAAATGATATTACTTATAGTGTGTGTTATTGATTATAGAAGGAAACTGTGTCCTACTAATCTAGGTTGATAATGTCCCCAAGAGGAGCTCATAAGGTTTGTCATGTTAAACCCTGCAGGTGGACTTAGTCCGACATGACGATAAGGTTGAGTGGTACTACTCTTGGACTGAGATATTAATTAAAATGAGTTATCAGTAACTCAATTAATTAGTGGACATCCGACATCTTAAACACAGGGAGACTAACACACTCATAATAAGAAGGAGCCCAAAATGTAATTTGGGATTGGTGCTGTAGTTCAATAATAATTCTTTAGTGGTATGAATTATTATTGATGAAGTTAAGTTGTGTGTTCGGGGCGAACACGGGAAGCTTAATTTCATCGGGAGACCAAAACCAATTCCTCCTCTCGGTCCCTATCGTAACCTCTTGTATATAGAGAATTATACCCACCTATACCCACCTTCTTACCCATCCTAATGGGGCCGGCCAAGCTAGCTTGAATCCCAAGCTAGGGCCAGCCAAGATCAAAGGATTGAGCCAAGTTAATTGGCCGGCCATGGCTTGGAGCCCAAGCTTGATTGGCCGGCCATATTAAAAGGGATTTTATTTTTATTTAAATTTTTTTCTTAATGTGGATATCATAGTTTTAAGAGAGAGTTTAAAATTTAAATCTTTCATTTTATAGTTTTCCACAAAAGATTAAGAAAAGATTTGAAATCTTTCCTTATTTGTAGATTAAAAGGTGGATTTTAATTTTAAGAAAACTTTCCTTTTTTAACCATGTTCATGATTTAAAAGAGAGTTTAAAAAATTAAATATTCCCTTTTATAAGTTTCTACAAAAGATTAATAAAATATTTGATATCTTTCCTTATTTGTAGATTGAAAGGAGATTTTAATTTTTAGTGATAACTTTTCTTTTTGGAAATCATCCACATGTTTAAAAGAAAGATTTTAATTTATAAAATTTCCTTTTACAAACCACCATGAAGGAAAAAATTATTGGAGAAATTTTTTTATAAATTTTCAGAAATAAATTAGGAAGTTTTAATTCTTGTGTTAATTAAAACTCTTCTTGTTTTGGAGATTAAAGTGGCCGGCCATGTTGTTTAAGAAAAGGGAAATTGATTTTAAATCAATTAAATTTTCTTTTTCATGGCAAAATAATTAAGGAAGTTTTTATTTAAATTTTCTTATTTGCCAAGACCAAGGATTATAAAAGAGGGGGTAGAAGTGCCTTCATGGCTAACGACTCTATTCTATTTTCTTCCTCTCTTTTCCTCCTTGGTGTGGTCGGCCCTAGGGCCTCTTCTCCTTCTCTTCTCTTCCTCCTTTGTGGCCGGCGGCATCAACACAAGAGAAGTCCATGGTGACCGATTCTAGCTAGGAGAAGAAGGAGAGAAAGGAGGCTTTGTTTCTAGCATCCCTTGGAGCTTGGTGGTGGTGGCCGAACCTCACATCTCTTGGAGTTTTTGTGGTGGCCGAAACTTGCTATGAGAAGAAGGGCTTGGGTGGTTCTCATCTTGGAAGATCGTTGCCCACACAACGTCTGAGATTAGAAGAGGAATACGGTAGAAGATCAAGATGTTATTTGCTTACAAAGAAAGGTATAACTAGTAATTGTTTTCCGCATTATACTAGTTTTCTTTGTATAGTTATTTTTAGAAATACCAAACACAAGAGGCATATGATTCTAGAGTTTTCGGATTTATTTCGAATTTGTGTTTCTTTTGTTTTATTTTTCAAATTTATGATTCGATTGTTCTTTTTGGTTAAACCTAATGTTATTTTAGGAAATTAAATATTAAATTTCTATTAAAGGCTTTGTCGAGTCAGTGGTGGATGATCCCATACCCAAGAAGGTCTAGTGCCTCGCCATGTTTGACCTGGGAGTTGATTTTAGAAATAAATATTTAATTAACTTTGTAACATAGGTTGGACTTGGATCAATAGTGTTAAGTTCCGCTTGCGATCTAAGTCTAAACCATTAAGAACAGATAAGTTAAATTTGGAATCAATAATGTTAAGTTTCATTTGCGATTCCTAATTTAACTTCTAAAGAACACAATAGGTTATTTAGGAAAGGTTCGACACTTGTACAAAATTTTTATACAGTGGAACCGGTACGATCTTCCTAGACCAACCAACAGATCTGACTTAACCTTTTCGTGGCTATTATCTTGTATGACTCAATCCTTCTATCCTCGATATCTAGATTGATCAATGAGGCATAGACCGTGTCATCCTCTTATCAATCTTTATGTTTCTTGATCTCTAAGTAGACACAATCAATTAAATAAGTTCAATATCACATATTGACTTATTTAAGCATGGCCATGCATTCTTGTGTCCTACTAATCAAGGGGCTTATAGATATTACTTTCATCATATGGAAGGGATAGATCTCATCTACATCACTCACATCCCTTCGCATAACTTATTGCATACCCAGTGATCGACTTTATAGTCCACCCTATTACGGGTGACGTTTGTCGATACCAAAATATACAACACCTAATGTAGGGAACCGTAGTGACTTCAGGTCTAAGGACTATTATACCAATAGCCACATGAGAATATTTATGACACTCAGACGACGATCCAAGAAATATTCTCATGGTGGGGCATTCAATACATATTCTCTAATATATACCCATGTGTCAACCTGATATCTCATATCCATGACTTGTGAGATCAAGTCATCCGTTGACCTACATGCTAGTCTTAATGCATTAATATTGTCCTTGCATATTAATGCTTGACTAGGAATAGTTAAGAGTAGTGTTCTATGTATATCTACAATATCTTACTATCAATTCGACCAATTGATATGTTGTAGATTAGAACCTCCTACTCTAGGACATTATTATACTTATTCATTCGGCACTGAATTGAATTAAATATAATAACCAACTTTGCCTTTATTAATAATGAAATATGATACAAAAGGAGCCCTTTATAATTATCTCATAATTGGTACTAGGGTTAATACTAACAAGACTGATTGAACTTTTGCTCAGCGCCCGAGGCTCTAGGACTTTCTGATGGACGTCCGCTCCACGACTCGTCCAGTCTTCCACTTGGTTCGCGACACCAGGACTTTCCACCTAGAGTCCCCGACTCTGGGACTTTTGTCCGAAGCCCTCGACCCGCCAAAACTTTCCTCCTAGAGTTACCACCCCCTAGGACTTAGGGTTACCACCCCCTAGGGTTTTCCCTTTGCCTAACCGCGTCTAGGACTTTTCCTCACCTAGGGTTACCACCCCCTAGGGTTTTCCATCTGCCTAACTGCATCTAGGACTTTTGCCTAAGTACACTAAGGACTTTCCTACAATCTCATCAAACTTGTTTGATAACAAGACAACCTAACTTTGAACCTTTGACATAATCAAAACACAAGTTCGACTGTCGGATGCTTCCCGCACCAACACATATGATGCATTCTTGTGATGAAGTGTTGCTCTCACATATGATGATCTATTACTATTACATGTACTGGCACATGCTTAGGCTTTATGGTACCCATGTTGATCATTATCTATCTCTACTCATTGCATTACTTGTAGTTATGTAGGTTACTCATGTTGTAGATGCATGTCGTATATGTTTGAGATCTTTTCATGATTTATACATGTTCATTTATCATACATGTACATGTTGTTATATATATTGCCTAGGTATTAGAGCAGATCTATTATTGTTCCCTAGGGATTTACTGATCATTATACCATGTGTGTTAGACTAGTATTGGTATGTGTATTTATTATGTCATATGATCATGTCTGAGAAGCTTGACAAAACGGAAAGCTGGGAGAAAACCTACTGCTGGTGAAGAATAATACCTGTAAAATATCGATCCGAGAAACCCAAAGTGGATCCAGGAGAATAAGAATCACAGAATGCCCTCCTTGTGCGAAGATCCCAAGACGAAAGGAAGGATTCAATGAAGAAAATCAAGATCTGGAACTTCCAAAGCTTCCTGTGCACAAGAGACCAACCAACACTATTGTCAGTGACCTAAGACCGGGGTTGGAATCCCTGACTAGGCCCTCCGATGCTCAAGTCTGTGATCTCTCTTAGTGTGGAAGAAAGAAGAGGATGAACAGTTACTGAAAACTAGGGTTGTGAATGTGATGAGACTGAGCCTCGGCGTAAGCATACCTGGCCAACGGAGAGGATTCCCCTTTTTATACCACTTCATATAACCTATGTAGTCATGAAGTGGACCCCGATTTGTTAGAGTTTGTTATGAGATAACGTAAGCCGCGTACTTGCAGAAAATAATTTTTAAGAAATCTTTTTTGTACCCCAGATGTACCTTCTTTGTCGTCTAGTACCTATAGAAGAGTCTAAAAATATCCTTCCCGCCAAATTACTCAACCTGTTACACAATCATATGCAATAAATATTTTCATAAGATATTTATGCGCATTTTCGCAATATTTGTTATTCTGGACTATGTTGACTTATATTTCCTTAAGCATGCTATCCCGGACGATAATTGAATTGTATTTCATTAAGCTTGGCCGATATTGGCCTATATTTTATTAAGTATGTTACCCTGACCGATATTGACCTATACTTTCTCAAGCATACTATCCCCGCCGATGTTGGCTTATGTTAGCCCGACCGATATTGACCTATGCTTTCTTACACGTGTTATTCCGGCCGATATTGGTCTATATTTCTATAAGCATGTTAGCCCGGCCGATATTGGCTTATGCTTTCTCAAACATACTATCCAGGCCGATGTTGGCCTATATTTCTATAAGCATGTTAGCCCGGCCGATATTGGCTTATGCTTTATCAAGCATACTATCCCGGCCGATGTTGGCCTATGTTTCTCTAAGCATGTTGGCTCGGCCGATATTTTCCTATGCTCTCTCAAGCATACTATCCCGGTCAATGTTGGCCTATATTTTCCTAAGCGTGTTGGCTTGGCCGATATTTGCCTATGCTCTCTCAAGCATACTATCCCGGCCGATGTTGGCTTATATTTTCTTAAGCGTGCTATGCTGGCCGATATTGGTGTTTGCTTAATCCCTCTATTTCCTTTTTCCTTTCTACCGGGGACATACTAAACCTAACTCATATCACTAGCCTTCCCTTCAAGTCTAGTCGAAAGAGGTGTAGCCGACTAACTAGACCCAAGTCTATTTTTGTTTCTTTGCCTATCTTTAATCATGACTCTGTCATGGCCACCATAGCATACTCGTGATTCTCTCTATAGTAGTCCTCATGACTTCTGGTACAGCCATCCCGTGAACCCAAGAATAGTGATCCCGAGAACTTGAGTATAATGATCCCGTGGGTCTCTTGACCCTTTAAATAGAGCTATGATCCTCCCCTCATTCTTCACTCACCTTAGTTCTTTTCCTCCTTGTTCGCCTCTTCTTGTCGAGAATATGACCTTAGACCCCCCCCTTTCTGGGGGTAATTCCTGCTGAACAAGGCGAAATCTATATATGAGGTTTCCAAAGCATTGGCTCTAGTTAACTTCCTGGTCCGAGAGCTAGAAGTATTTCTATCAATCATCCAGTTTCAAGTACAATTAGAAACTTCCCTGAGGAACAAAGTTCCTCGAGCTATAGAATCTCAAGCCAAAGTCATGACTGCTCTGCAGACTCAACAGGCCTAAGAGGGGTTCACGTTAATCATGGAGGTTCAAGTAACTAGTCCTGGGGCATCGCGACGATGGCAAAACCCTGGTTATCTGCAGGCTAAGGTGGACGCTCTGGAAGCAGAGCTCAAAATGTTCAAGCAGGCAGTGGATTGTTTCATGATATGCCTGAGGGGGCTTGAACAAGTTTGCACCTCCTTTGTTCATGAGACCATTGTGTTCCCTACTCTCTCCCGGGCGTAAAAGAATGCACTGTCTCTTTTAAACAGGGAGAGGGGAGGGCAATTCGGTTGGATGACAGATTTTTTATCCTACCTTCATACTAGGCAAAATATTTCCACTTCTGTGGCGTGGTCGGGTTTACCCTTAGTTGGGTTGAAATTTTTTAAGAAATATGAGAGCTCATGTTTCAGCAGGTTTCTATTCAAGTCTAGCTGAAGGAGGTGTATGAGTTTATGTTTAGTTGAATTACATAGTCTAGGCAATATTGCATGTTCAATCAGGCTTTGCCTATTGAGTATATGTAAACCCTATTTGTCCTTTACTTAATTGATGATATATTTTAAGCCATGTAAGGTTAAATGCTTTAAATGCAATCAATATGTTAGACTCAATCAATCTCCTTTTGACTTTGGTTGATATTAACTTATCTTTCATAAACGTATTAACTTAGCCAGTATTGTCCCATTTCTGGTAACGTGTTGGCCTGGTTGACACCAACTCATCTATGGTAGCCATATTATCCCGGCTGATGTTAGCCTGTCTATTATAGACAAGGTTATCCTAACCGATATTAGTCTGTGCTTTACACTTATATTAATTCAGACAGTGCTTCACGCATGACTAACTATTATTATTTCTTATTTTCTGTCTTCGACACGGGATTTTGTCAAATCCACTCCATCCTCCTTTATCACGCATAGTAAACTACGCCCTTTTTCTAGAGTTTCCTTGATTATGATTGGTCCTTCAATGGTAAGAGAACGTTGGAGGCGCGTGACGAGGCGCTACCAACTCTTGCATGATTTAATTTGTCACGTCCATCATAAATGCTCATTTATGGTCATATGACGCGTGTCTTTTTTTAGCTTCTATGTAATACCCGCGTCTGAACATTTTTATAATCAACTGTGTTTGTTAAAAAAGGGTATTCTAATCTGACGGTCATTATATGTTCTTTCAACCCTAAACCCTTCATCTTCTCATAGATCTTGTTCCTTTTTCCTTACCTTAGGGTTTCTTCTTTACTGCCATCTTTGATCAACCCTTGCGCTCACCGTCTTCCAGTGATCCTCTTTCTTAACTCTCAGTAAGTAACTTGTTGCTCCGTTATCCTTTGCTTCTATCTATGGCTAAAGAAACAATTGCTCCCTGGTATACTCAAATTTCATCCTCTTTCGACAAGGATGCTCAGCTTGGCATTCGTCTGCAATATGAGATTCCTATGGAATATGACATCGTAATTCCTAACCGAGATGAACATCCTCACTGTCCTCCTGCTAACTGTGTAACCTTCTTTAGGGATCAGTTGATAGGGGGTTTAAGGTTTCCTATTCCTCATTTTCTGATCGATGTAAG
This sequence comes from Zingiber officinale, assembly GCF_018446385.1. Taxonomy (NCBI): domain Eukaryota; kingdom Viridiplantae; phylum Streptophyta; class Magnoliopsida; order Zingiberales; family Zingiberaceae; genus Zingiber; species Zingiber officinale. Next base: position 27,409,994 of record NC_056004.1, read on the forward strand.
CCAATATTTCATCATTCCTCTTCAATAATTAGTGCCTAATGCCTTTCGTTATTTGTACAGCATATACATGTTGTTTCGTACACTTGATATTCCTCCTACTCCTCAAAATGTTTTCATGTTTTCTTATCCAAAAGTAGCAGAACCAGGTGTTTTTCTTTTTCAATCTAGGACTAAAATGGTCCTATTTGATGATATGCCTTCTTCTCTTAAAGCTTGGAAAGCTTGGAAAGCTTGCTTCTTTTTTGTAAAGTTCCCGGGACCTATTCCTTGGTCTCATGCATGGAGATCCTCTCTACCTCCTTTACCTGATGTCAAAGAATTTCATCTTCACCCTTTTTTTCCTCTTTATTGTGAAAAGTTGCTCTGTCGTCGTCTTTATATCACCAGATGGCTAAGGAGCGATCTTCTGTATTTGTTTGGTTTGAGCCAGGTCAAATGCAGGATACGCGGCTCCTTAGGTAAAGTTCTGTTTCCTCTCTCATCAATTTTTACTAACTAAAACATTTTCTTCCCTTTATGCAGTGGCAAATTTCTATGCTGCTTTGATTGATGAAGAGTTGCGCTTAGAAGAAGCTGCACTTCATGCTAAAGAACAAGAGCTTCTTACCGCACTTAATCAGCCTTCGTCAACTGAAGTTTCAGCTCCTCCAACTGAAGCTTCCAGCTCTCAAGTGGTTCCCGAAGTTCCTGAGGATCCTCTTGTAGAAACTACTACTGCCCCTTTGCCAACTGTTTCTTCACTATTGGCTATTACTCCTTCAGCGACCACCCCCCTTCCTGTTATCGAGCTTACATCCCCTATAAGCTTAGGAAAATCCCCTGCTGAGATTGTCCCTAACAAACATCCGGGGCGCAAAATCACTAGAGCTCCCCCCTCAAAAAGGAGACTCACTCTTTCTACTGAGGAATTATCCTCAAAAGCTTTTGCTCCTGCTGCCCCTTCTTCCACTGAGCCTACTCGCCGATCTATATCCTTCCCTTCTTTTTTCTTCCTCTCCTTCTACCAGCAACACCGCCCTTAGTGGTACTTCTTTTACTTTTCCTCTATCTGTTCCCGAATCCGGCTCTTTACCTTCTTCACTCTCTTCTTATCTGATTTTCGCTCCTCCATCTATTCCACCTTCTTCCTTTTCTGCGAGTTCCTCCACTATTCCCGTCCTCCCTATATTGCTAGGAGGTTCTTTTGCTACCGCTCGAGAGGAAATTCACCCTCTCTTTGGAGAGATTACCCCTCTCAAGACAATCGACCAATTCTCCCATGAGGAAACCAAGGTGTGTTTGCTATTACTTATTTATTATTTATTCTTGACTATTTTGTGACTCCTTATTACATCCCCAGCGATGGATATCCAATATGGGTCTTGCTCGACTGATGCACAACTTATATCATGAGAACTAGAGGTTAAAACAACAAGTTGTGGAGATGTCTTCTGCTACACTCTCGGAGGAATCCACAAAACAGTATGAAGCCCAATTGAGAGCCTTCAATCTCAATTTAAATCAGGTACGGACCTCAATGCTGAATTATCTTCTAAATTAGAGAAGCAGACTACTGAGACCAATAAGTTGAAGTTTGATTATGAGTCCACCTTAGCTGACAAACTCAAAACTCTGCAGTTGAAAGATGATGAAATAACTTCCTTAAACACTTCCTTGAATACAGCTAAGACAGAGGCCTCTACCAAAGATGTTGAGCTGAAGTCTTCCCAGTCGGCTCTAGTGGTTTACAAAGCTGGTGAAGATAATCTCTTTAAAGATCGGGCCACCACCTTGATCAAATCTACTGAATTCAACAGGCCGATCGTAAAGTCTATTATGGCAGCCTATACTGCCGGAGCTGAAGGAGCAGTAAAACAATTGCTAGAAGAAGGCTTCCTGTCCCGTGATTCTCCTCCTAACTTCTTGAACCGGCGTAAGATGATTGATAACAGGCCTGCAGACCTATTTCCTCAATTGTCTATAGAATGATCGTTCTATTTTGGTTCTAGTTGTTGTAAAACTAACTATGAATTTGTGACTGTTTGGCTCATATACTTTTATCTTTTGTGTGTATGTGTCTAAACTCTTTTCATTCGTGGGGCTCTACTATCTCCCTTTTGAATTCATCCTACCTTTGTGCTTGTCTTTTTCTTGTTCACTTTGTCTTAGCGTATCAAATATTGTGCGACTTATTACTATTACCCGGCTCTATTCGCATAAGGTCTTCACCTACCATCAATATCGAACGGTCTATTACAACCGGTCGATTTACCATTAGGCTTGCAAATGTCGACCGGTGCTTTATACTTAACTAGTTTTCATCCAATTCGGTATAACCGACCGACGTTAGTTTCAACCGATTTATTATGACCGATCTATTTACTGTAGCATCGCCAATCTCGATCGATTTATTATAGCATCATCGATCTCAACCGATCTATTATAATCGGTTGACTTACACTTATGTCTACCAATATCATCTGGTGTTTATACTTAACCGGATTGCCTTCGATCTGGTATAATCGTCCAATGTGATATAGTCAATTTTGCCCAGCCTGTTATGTCTGAAAATATCGTCCGACGCGTTGCGCTAGACTAGTTTTCATCCAATTTGGTATAACCGACCGACGTCAGTCTCGACCGGTTTATCATGACCTATCGATTTACAACCATATTTATAAATATCGTCTGGTGTTTTATACTTAACTAAATCTTGCCCGATCCGGTATGACCATCCGGGTTTATTGTTTTTTAATCACCTAGATAATCTTAAATTACCCTATTAACCTCATACCCGACCGATTTTCCTCGTACCTCTTTGATTCTTTAAGAATCAAGCGCATAGAGAGAGAAAAATTGGTCACGTTTTCCGAGGAAGATCACCAAACTTAATACCTTTTCCGTGGGATTCATCCTTCTTTTTGAATTCGATCCCATCCTTCAATGACATTACGTCTTTATGGCGGTTATGATTCCAGGTATTCTTCCTTATTAGATTCATACTCTTTCTTTCCATACCCACTTTTATACTTAAGTTCTACACGAACTGTTATTGATCTTATTATTTTATATATCCCTGTGCTTTCGGGTTTTTCCTTTTTCCAGTTATTCTTCCCCCCCCCCCCCCCCTGTTTAAGGGTTTTTGTGTATAATGTTAGGTCCAAAAGTAGCTAGAGGAGAGGGGGGGTGAATAGATTCGCGTGTGCTTGTCGTTCTTCGTTGCTTGTTTCTTCAAAGTGATGCGCAGCGGAATACAAAGAAACAAAACTACAACAATGCTAACAATAGGATTTTACTTGGTATCCACCTCACAAGAGGTGACTAGTCCAAGGATCCACGCACACACACACACCTCCACTAATAAACACTCCTTTTCGGTAACTACCGAAGGAGGAGAAGCCCTACAAGACTCTCAATACAAGTAGAAGAAAGGGTAGTAAAGAATAAGCAAAAGCTTACAAGAGATGCAGTAAAAACCCTAGCTTCTTCTTCTTCTCGTTGCAACTCGCCTCTTGACTTGGATGAACCTCCAAGAACCTTCAAGAACTGGCGGTGAGGAGCTTAGAGAGTGCTGGGGAGGAGCTGTGATGAATCTGGAATGAATCGGTGAAGTTCTGCAGAAGGAATCGCACGCCAACAGCTATAAACGACGCCAACGGTCGAATCCCAATCGATTGGATTGCTCCCAATCGATTGGGGAGGCTTTGGATCGATCCACGGATTGATCCAGAGCGCCTCTGTGCTATGAAAAAATGTCTGGATCGATCCACGGATCAATCCAGCGCTTATCGCGCCAAGCAGCAGCGTCCCAATCGATCCACTGATCGATTGAGACCTCTGGATCGATCCACTGATCGATCCGGAAGCTTTCTGTTCGCTTGGAAAAGCCTGGATCGATCCACTGATCGATCCGGAGGCCTGGATCAATCCACTGATTGATCCAGAGGCTTTCTGTTCGCTGGGAAAAGCCTGGATCGATCCACTGATCGATCCACTGATCAATCCACTGATCAATCCACTGATTGATTCAGCTCTTGGTTTTTACCCAAAACCAAGTCCCAAGCCTCCCAAACCAACATCCGGTCAACCATGACTTGTTGGTACATAAAACCTAGCATCCGGTCACCCTTGACCAGCTAGGACTCTCTCACCAAGTGTCCGGTCAATCTCTTTAACCCACTTGGACTTTTTTCTTCTTGCCAAGTATCCGGTCAATCCCTTTGACCTACTTGGTCTTTTCTTCCTTGTGCCAAGTATCCGATCAATCCCTTTGACCTACTTGGATTTTTCACCAAATGTCTGGTCAACCTTGACCCATCTGGATTTACCTTGCCTGGCTTCACTCACCAGGACTTTCATACTGCCTAGCTTCACTCACTAGGACTTTCTCTTCTGCCTGGCTTCACTCACCAGGACTTTCACCTAGCTTCACTCACTAGGACTTTCCTCGTCAAGTATCCAGTCAACTTTGACCTACTTGACTCTTCTTCATCCACACTGATCAGTCCCTGATCAGACTCTTCCCACATAGACAACTGCACCTACATTGTCCATGTGTCTACCTGTATTGTCAAACATCGAAACCATGACCAAGACTCAAGCTTGGTCAACTAGGTCAACCTTGACCTGACGGATATTGCACCAACAATCTCCCCCTTTTTGATGTTTGACAATACCACATGTTGAGTTAGGAAATTAGACTTATCCCATAGCCTCAACTCCTTTCATGCCAATATATGAATGATGGTTTACTTCATTCTCCTCCTTTTCTAGAGGGCAAACTCCCCCTTTAGGTAATGAAGACCTAACTTAACCATACATTCTCCCCCTATGGGCACACATCACAAACATGCCCCCACTATGGGCACACATCAACAACTTAACTTGTTGAATAACTCTCCCCTTTGAGACTCTCCCCCTGAAGAGTTGCTCATCGTTGTTCATAACTTCACTTGTTGTGATCAACACGATAAAGAAGGTCCCATACCCTTCATTTATCCTAAAATCTATATTCTCCCCAATGTAGTCAAATGCCCATCCTTGAGCATTTTGAACGTGTCACAACTTGTAACCACTTGAACAATGAAGATATGCACTCCCCATTAAAGTTCCAACGCTCAACCTTGAGCATATTTTTAAAAGAAGGTTAACCACCTTCCAAGGTTCATGAAAAATATGTTTCATGCCCTTAGTGAGTAACTCCCCCTAAAGACATGGTGGTAACTTCTGTCATTGCACCAACAATGACTTGGAATCCCTAAACCTTTAGGAAACCCAAAATTAAAAGTTTCGAGATTCAAATATTCAAAATTTGAAACAACCTCAGCCTAAACTTCTTCTTAGTCTAACTTAGCCAATCCATCCTTGTTTTCAACATGAAAACACCTTTTTTATGTATACAAATGTATTTAGAGGGTTTGAAAAGGTTCCCTAGACTAAACATGGTTCAAAAGTGCTGAAATTAGGCTTTCCCAGCCAAAATCAGCAACTTGGATCGATTGGAGTTGGGTTCCAATCGATTGGACCATGCTGAATCGATTCACTGATCGATTCAGGCTTCCTGGATCGATCGACTGATCGATCCAGTGAGCTTCTGCTCGCGGAAACTGCCTTCTCAATCGATCCACTGATCGATTGAGGCACTCCAATCGATCGGGTGATCGATTGAAGCCCTGATATTTCTGAAATTCACTTTCAGTGAATTTCAGAAATCCCTAGAAAAAATCTACAAAATTCCAAAAATCGTAAAAATTTGTGTAGACATTATTTAGGGTATACTTTATCATGAAAAAATAGTTTTCTAAGAAAATACTTCATATTTTCAAAGATTGACACAAACTTGAAAACTTGCAAAAACTTTAGTGTTTTCTTCAAGTTTGTGTCTAACTATTCAATGATGATTACTATCAAAAGATAGCCTTCACCAAGGTTTTCCAAAAGCATTTTAAAAATATTTTCAAAACCAATATCCCACCATGTTCCTTGGGCTTAATGCACATGACTTGTACATTAGCTTTTCCAATGATGGGAAAACACATAACTATGTGTTTTGATGAACTTAAAACTCAAGGAAATGCACTAACTCAGCATGTTGAGTTTTGTTCATCTTCCTAACATCTCACTTGTATCTATTGTGCATAAAACACATACAAGTCATCTTATAGGTCTTTGTGAGATGTTAATTTTGGTTTTGCCCTAACCTAGGGTTCATGCATATTTATCTAGGCATCTTGTGGATATTGACCATCCACCTAGGATGTCATTTGGTATACCACTTGATGATAACTGCCATTTGTCCTTAATTTTAAGGAAATAACATAATGCATGATAATGTTATGGCATTCATAAAAAAAATAATTTTCAGAAGAAAATTTCCTATAACTACATGATGTATGTATGTCATGACATGGTATTTTTGAGTTTTTCATAATAAGTCATGAATGCACAAATAAAACATGATGTCATGGCATATAATGGGCAACCAAACATGGCAAGATTTAGCATAATTAAAATATACCTAGATTATCTATCTAAGTATCCTTGACCCTTAGCTAATCCTAAAGCATAAACCCTAGATTGCCCAATTTCCTTAAGAAAATGCCAAAACCCAACTTGACATTTCTTTAATCTCTTGAATTAATTATGTCAATTAAAAATTTAAAACATTCCTCAAATGTTGGCATATTTCATTTTCCCATAAGAGTAATCACTTTAAATTAAGGCTTAGATTTGCCTTAAATTCCTAAGACAATACCAAAGTCCCAATTTGGTATTTCTTAACACTTGATTTCTTGTGCCATTTAAAGTCATCTCAAATTTCTTCCTTTATAGCACATTTTACTCTTTCAAGAGTAAATATAATCCATTTCATTTTCAAAGGTTAACAAAAACCTTGAAAATGCTCTCTAAGTGTCAATTTCTTCAAAGTTGGGTTAACTACCCTTCTTCTCAGAGTTGACACTCTCTAACCCATCTAAGGGGTAGAGAAAATGCTCCTAGGAACCCAAAACCTATTGGTGCTCCTTGGATGCTCTAGGTATTCACTAGGGATAACTTCCTAGATACCTTCCTAGTGACCTTGTTAGGCTTCTTAGAGTCCTTGGTAATCTTTTCTAGGTCAACTCTAGGGATTTCTTCCCTTGTAACCTTCTTTGTGACTTTCTTAGACTTCTTAGAAGTCTTAGTCACATTTGTTGTTGCAAAAATACCTCTAGGGATAACTTCCCTTGTATTTTTGGCTTGACCACTAGACCTAGGGTTGGTTCCATAACTATATGGAACCCTATGGTAAGAGATTACATCCTTCTTAGCCTTTGGTTTGTATCCCAAACCCCTATGGCCATTAGATGACCTTTGTGCTCCTAGACCTAGGCTATGCTCATTTTGCCCTTTTAGGATATTTTCTATCCTTTTTAGGGTCTTTTCCATTTTATCAAGCCTTGACCTCAAGACTTGATTTTCTATCACTAAGTCCTTAGTTTTTGGTTTTCCATTAAATTTATGAGCATTTTTATTTCTAGGCTTGTAGCTAAGGTCCTTAGTGTGATTGCCTAGATCTTTATCTACCTTCCTAATCCTAGGTGTGGTAGTTTTAGCATGGTAAGCTACATTATTTTCCTTAATTTTACCATGCTCTCTATTTTTATGGTAAATAGCATTAAAATGATATAAGTTAGAACTAGCATGCTTTTTACCATAATGTAAAGGGGTAGGCTCAATAAAAGCTACCTTCCTTTTTACCTTAGAGGCTCCCCCTTGACTTGAGCTTCCTCCTTGAGCCTTGACCATCTTCTTCCCCTTAGGGCATTGACTCAAGTAATGCCCCTTTTGATTGCAAGAGAAGCACACAATGTGCTCCTTGCTCTTCTTTGTTCCGGGGATGGTCTCCTTTGGCTTCTCCTTGCCCTTAGGTGCCACTTGGCCCTTCTTCTTGGCCAATCTAGGGCACTTGCTTTTGTAGTGCCCATGTTCCCTACATTCAAAACATATAATATGATTCTTATTATTAATTGAACTATTTATACCTTCTTGTGTAGGGGTGACACTTGCTCCTCCATTTGATATGAATGTAGAGGCTTCCTCTTGATCCGAAATCGATTTCCCTCCAATTGATTTATCTTGACTTGTGGAGGTGGAAGCTTCTTCATCCTCTTCTTCTCTTGACCCGGATGTGGAGGATTCTCCTTCTTCTTGATCCGGTGTCACCAAGAGTTGCTCCCCCTCAATCCTAGAGGTGGAGGCTTCACCTTCTTCTTCATCCTCTTGTACATGAAACAAGGAATATGCTCCTTCCTTGCTCTTTTGATTACACTCCCTTGAGAATGAAGCTTCTTGGATTTCCTCTTCTTCGGAAGTTGAGCATCTCTCAACTTCGGAGTCCTCCTCTTGATCTTGCTCCAATGAGTCACCCTCTTTGGATTCTTCTTTATTAGGTACAGTGGAGGGGATCTCATGAGTCTTTTCCAATTTGCTCCATAGCTCTTTGGCATCTTCAACTTCTCCAATTTTCTCCAAGATGTTGCTCGGCAATAGATTGACCAAAAGCTTGGTCACTTTGTCATTGGCCTCACATCTTTGGATTTGTTCTTGGCTCCATTTGCTCCTTTTGAGAACTTTGCCCTTTGAATTCCTTGGAGCCTTAAAACCTTCCATTAGAGCAAACCAATGCTCTATCTCCATCATAAGAAAATTTTCGATTCTTGATTTCCAAGAATCGAAGTTTGTGGATGTGTACGGTGGAGCCACCCTTGTGTCAAATCCAAGTCCATCTTGGAATTGCATCTTGAAGTTGAGCTTCTTGAATTCTTTGACTTTTGATGAATTTGCTTCAACTTCTTCACCCTCTAGCTCTTCTTGTTATCCTTGACCCTTTCGGCGATGATTCCGGTGAAGAGTGGCCTCGCTCTGATACCACTTGTTAGGTCCAAAAGTAGCTAGAGGGGGGGGGGGTGAATAGCTTCGCGTGTGATCATCGTGCTTCGTTGCTTGTTTCTTCAAAGTGATGCGCAGCGGAATACAAAGAAACAAAACTACAACAATGCTAACAATAGGATTTTACTTGGTATCCACCTCACAAGAGGTGACTAGTCCAAGGATCCACGCACACACACACACCTCCACTAATAAACACTCCTTTTCGGTAACTACCGAAGGCGGAGAAGCCCTACAAGACTCTCAATACAAGTAGAAGAAAGGGTAGTAAAGAATAAGCAAAAGCTTACAAGCGATGCAGTAAAAACCCTAGCTTCTTCTTCTTCTCGTTGCAACTCGCCTCTTGACTTGGATGAACCTCCAAGAACCTTCAAGAACTGGCGGTGAGGAGCTTAGAGAGTGCTGGGGAGGAGCTGTGATGAATCTGGAATGAATCGGTGAAGTTCTGCTGAAGGAATCGCACGCTAACAGCTATAAACGACGCCAACGGTCGAATCCCAATCGATTGGTGATCCGGCGGTAAGAATGGGGGACCCACTTCCTGAAGGGTCTCAGCTTGAGGACAGATGGAGGGCTGACTAAGCAGTTAAGGGCCGCGCCGAGCAGCGGAGTAAGTCCGAGCGGAACCAAAGATAACCCAGTCATGGGCTGGGGTTTCCGACGCCAAGGCGGGAGAACCGAACGGCCGAGCGGGGCGTCTACCCGGCTGGGACCGAAGGTCCAAGCGGGTAGTCCGTTCGGCCAGGATAAGGGCGAGGTACGAAGGTTAGCCGAGCGGCCTATTCGTTCGGCTCAGGATATGGGATGTCAGCAAAGGCATGTCTTGTAACACCCATAGGGTCCTTAGCAAAATTCTAGAATATTCTATCATGAATAAAGAAAAATATATATGCTTTAGTTGAATTTTTGCTCCTAGCCAAACACTTAAATAAATAAAATAGGAATAAAAATACATAAGGTCTAGGACTTGAACTCTAGATCTCTCATTAGACACCTGAATAAGATAACCACTAGACCAAGAGAAATTATTGTAAGGAAAGAGAGGGAAACCATAATTAAATGTAAGAAGAAAAGACTCTTCTCTTAGAAGGAGAAGTAAGAGTTGTCTTCTCCCTCTCTAATGAAGAGATGCTCTAGAATATTCCTTTCTTACTCACCAAGAAGGGATGTATCTAGACTTTTCTCTCTTAATTATGAAGAGAGTAAAAGAAATTAAAAGGAGGAAATTAAATAATGAATAAAAGGAGGAAATTAAAGATGAGTTGTCATTTGCTCTCATTCTCCTCCTACTCTCCCTCACCGTGACCTCTCTCTCCCTCTCATCCTCTTGCCGAGACCAAGGAGCAAGGAAGCTCTTCTCTAGGAAGGATCCACAACAAAAGGTTAAATCTCTAAGGAAAACAAGCGTAAGGATGTGAGTATCCCCTCACTGCAGTACAAGTAGCTTCGGTTTGTAGAATGTTTTTTTTCTCTTTCGAAACTCTAAAACTTTTCTTGAAAGAAGATGGTCAAGATAAAGAATAGGTAGTCACTTAGGGTTAACAAGTGATAAGAGATGCTTCATGTTATAAAAAAAAAAAAGAAATTTAGAACTTGTTGCATGATTCGGCCAAGGATGGAAGAAAGGATCTAGAACAAGTTTTTCTTTGATCACATGCTTAAACTTCTACTCTATAATATATGAATTTCATATGTTGTTAGTTTAGTCTTCATTCTTCATGTTGTGAAGAAAAAAAAAAAAAAGAGAAACCTATCTATATGGTTCGGCCAAATTGATTATAAGGCCTTAGGTCAAGAATTTTAGTTAGAAACCATACTAGTTGTACCTCTTTGTGATGTATGAATTTTTATATGTTTATAACTAAGGTTTTTATGCTTCATATGGAATGAAATGGTGGTAAAACCTACTGATATGGTTGGCAAAATTGAATAAATGGGTTAGGGTTTAAGTTTTTGAACTCAAATATGCTTAGAACATGAAGTACAATACCTTGTAGGCACTTAGATTAAATGGGCTTGTTATAAGTTTAAGTTTTATATTTCTTATGGAATAAAATGATATGGAACTCTACTGATATGATTCGGCCAAATGAAAATAAAAGGGTTAGGGTTAGAGTTTTGAACTCAAATAGGCTTATTCATGAAGTATGGTTCCTTGTAAGTACTTGTACAATATTCTATAGGTACTTAGATTAAATGTGCATGCTACATGTTTAAGTTTTATGCTTCCTAAGGGATAAAAAGACATGAAACCCTACTGATATGTTTCGGCCAAATGAAAATAAAAGGGTTAGGGTTAGAGTTTTGAACTCAAATAGGCTTATTCATGAAGTATGGTTCCTTGTAGGTACTTGTACTATGCTCTATAGGAACTTAGATTAAATGTGCATGTTACATGTTAAGACTTATGCTTCTTATGGAGTAGAATGATATGAAATCCTACTGATATGTTTCGGCCAAATTGAAATAAATGGGTTAGAATTAGAGTTTTGAACTCAAACATGCTTATTAATGAAGTATATTGCCTTGTATGTGCTTAGATCAAGTTTACATGCTATGTGGATAAGTTTTATGCTTCATATGGAACCAAATGATATAAGAAACCTACTAATATGTTTTGTCCAAATTGAGATAAATGGGTTAGAGTTAGAGTTTTGAACTCAAACATGCTTATTCATGAAGTATATTGCCTTGTATGTGCTTAGATCAAGTTTACATGCTATGTGAATGAATTTTATGCTTCATATGGAACAAAATGATATAAGAACCCTACTGATATGTTTTGTCCAAATTGAGATAAATGGGTTAAGGTTAGAGTTTTGAACTCAAACATGCTTATTCATGAAGTATATTACCTTGTATGTGCTTAGATTAAGTTTTACATGTTATATGGGTAAGTTCTATGCTTAATATGGAATGAAATGAGGATGAAACCTACTGATATGGTTCGGCCAAGATGGATAAATTGGGTTAGGAAAGAGTTAAACCTAACCAAACATGCTTAGGTATTTTCATGATATGTAGTCTTTGATATATAAATGAAGTAAGCTTTCATGCTTTATGATATGTTGCATTTCTATGTCTTATGATAATATGTGCCATGTTTATGATATGACATGATAGACTTATGACATGATATGCCATGCTAATAATATGATATGCTAGACTCATGATATGATATGCCATGTTCATGATATGTATGTTAAGTTCATGAGATGATATGCCATGTTTGATGATATGAAAATGACATGTTATGCTTTATGTTATGATAAGAACATGTTATGTTTCATAATGCATGTATGAATGGCTTATGTAAGAAGAAAAGCCTAAAGAGTTGCTTCCCTTAAGCTGGGACCAAGAGCACTCTTCATGTTATGGAAAAGAGTTGCTTCCCTTAAGTTGGGATCAAGAGCACTCTTTATGCTATGGTAAAGAGATGCTTCCCTTAAGTTGGGATCAAGAGCTCTCTTAATGATATGACAAGAATTATGACATGTATGATATGATGAGATATGATATGCATGATATTTTACTTTCTATGGCTTGTACCAAGGGTGGGCTCCATAAGTGCCCCGGGGTCGACGGACTATGAACGGACCTCGTTAAGGGATGGGCTCCTCAGTACGCCCCTAGGTCGACGGACTATGAACGGACCTAGATCCCTAGTAGGTTCGGGGCTAGCTACCTGATCACCATGATTTTATGTTTACATGTGGTACAAGCCAGGGCCCTTCTCATGATGATGATGATATGATATTCAAGTATGTATACTATATGTTTTGAAAGAAGCATGATGCATATGTGCATTCCATGATACATGTTTTAAAAATATACATATTGCATTTACATGCACATATTTATGAAATTATGTTTATGCACCCTTATGAACAGGTATGAGTTATGACACATGTTTACATGATATGATAGGCTTCATGATATGTGCTTAAAGAATGTGATATGAATCATGATATACCTTCACATGATAGACTTTGATATGTTATGCTCCTTATGTGATATGATATATTATGTTCTGCTTTCCCTCATGTGACGCTATGAGTTGTTATGGTTTTTACATGATAAGATATGTTCTATGTTATGACTCTCCATGCTATGTTATGCTATGCTATGTTTTCTACATGTTATGTTATGTTATGTGTTTCTTTCGGATTTATGGGTAGGCAAGGATCTCACTAAGCCTTTGGCTTATAGCTACACGTTTTCCTTGTACTGCAGATAAAGGCAAGGAATGGATTGTTTAAGGGGAGCAGAGCAGGAAAGGCAAGGAAGATGTGTGTGGAAGTGCTGGTGGATAGATCTATTTAAGTTTCTTTGAATTATCTAAGTTATGCATGTGAACAATGTTGGACCTATGCTTATGCTGATGATTTCAGCTAGTATTTCATACACTTATGATATTTTACTCATGTTAGAATAATGATGATGTGATGATAATGTTCAGTATGCTTTGATTCACATGCCATGATAAGTAAACTAAATGCATATAAATAAATAAAAAAATTTAAATAAGTCTTCCGCTGCCATGAATCCATATGCATTAGTATAATTGATGTCTATGTTTCAGTGACGTCCGTCCCTCCGGGGTGGCCTTAGTTCTACCTGGAAGGGCGGGTGTTACATGTCTGATGATTACGCCGTACACAAGAGTGCACGATGGAAGATCTCGCCGTCACATCATGGAGAGGTTGATATAGTAGCGGTATGGACTTATGGACGTCTTTCTGACAGACCCACACCTGGGCATGGTCCTTCTGACAGACCCATACCTGGGCATGGTCGAAAGCAGGTGATGACTTTGATTGGCGCGCCCAGGCTCCTTCGAGAGGTCTTTATAAGGTCTCCGTTTCTTCACCGGAGGTACGCGAGTCTTCATCCTGAGGCCACCTTTTTTGTTATTCCTCACCTGACTTGAGCGTCGGAGGGCCGTCGCCGGGACACCCTTCCCGGCTCGGTTTTGCTGCAGGTTCACCGGAGCACTCGAGGATCCAGCAAGGAGCGCCGCGTGCCCAGTGTCCGTTGACTCCTGGTTCGGACAGGATCAATTGGATTGCTCCCAATCGATTGGGGAGGCTTTGGATCGATCCACGGATCGATCCAGAGCGCCTCTGTGCTCTGAAAAAATGTCTGGATCGATCCACGGATCAATCCAGCGCTTATCGCGCGAAGCAACAGCGTCCCAATCGATCCACTGATCGATTGAGACCTCTGGGTCGATCCACTGATCGATCCGGAAGCTTTCTGTTCGCTGGGAAAAGCCTGGATCGATCCACTGATCGATCCAGAGGCTTTCTGTTCGCTGGGAAAAGCCTGGATCGATCCACTGATCCATCCACTGATCAATCCACTGATCAATCCACTGATTGATTCAGCTCTTGGTTTTTACCCAAAATTAAGTCCCAAGCCTCCCAAACCAACATCCGGTCAACCATGACTTGTTGGTACATAAAACCTAGCATCTGGTCACCCTTGACCAGCTAGGACTCTCTCACCAAGTGTCCGGTCAATCTCTTTAACCCACTTGGACTTGTTTCTTCTGGCCAAGTATCCGGTCAATCCCTTTGACCTACTTGGTCTTTTCTTCCTTGTGCCAAGTATCCGATCAATCCCTTTGACCTACTTGGACTTTTCACCAAATGTCTGGTCAACCTTGACCCATCTGGATTTCCCTTGCCTGGCTTCACTCACCAGGACTTTCATACTGCCTAGCTTCACTCACTAGGACTTTCTCTTCTGCCTGGCTTCACTCACCAGGACTTTCATACTGCCTAGCTTCACTCACTAGGACTTTCTCTTCTACCTGGCTTCACTCACCAGGACTTTCCAACTGTCTGGCTTCACTCACCAGGACTTTCACCTAGCTTCACTCACTAGGACTTTCCTCGTCAAGTATCCAGTCAACTTTGACGTACTTGACTCTTCTTCATCCACACTGATCAGTCCCTGATCAGACTCTTCGCACATAGACAACTACACCTACATTGTCCATGTGTCTACCTGTATTATCAAACATCGAAACCATGACCAAGACTCAAGTTTGGTCAACTAGGTCAACCTTGACCTGACGGATATTGCACCAACATATAAGGCCCTGAGAGAGAGAAGAAGGTTTAAAATACTATCTTCTTCTTCCCGACTATTCCTTCGTCTTCCTTTGTTTGCTATCCCTCTGCTATTCCGCCATGGTCACTCCTTCCTTAGCGTGGTTTCTTTCGTGCGCTTCTAGCCTTACCGAGCCAGAGGAGGTGGAGTTACAAGTGAACTATGGTTTTCCTTCCTATATAGTTCGCCCTACCCCTCAGGAGAGTCCACATCTTCCTCCTTTAGGAAGTATATCGATCTTCTAGGCTCAAGCCTTACAAGGTTTCTGATTCCCCCTTCATCCCTTTTTTACTGATGTTAGTATTTATTTTGATATTCCTCTTAATCAGCTTATTCCTCAGTCTTTTTCTATCCTCATGGGTTTTGTCGGGTGTCTAAACTACTAGATTTCCCTCTATCCCCTCGTCTTTTTCACTACTTCTTCATTCCCCGCCAAGTAAACATTGGTGTCTTTAAATTTCAGTCTCGCCCTAAGGCCCTTTTGTTTAGCAGGATTCCTCCTCAGGAGGAATGGCGTCACAAATTTTTCTTCATGCGTCTCCCTTCTTCTGCTTCTTTTCCTATTGCCTGGATACATAATCTTCCCCAGGCTCCTAACACTGATCCCTCTGTCTCTATTGCTTTATCCAAGCTAAAGGGGGCTAAATTCAGCTTACCATCCTTGATTGTGGAGGGTTTGATATTTCCCTTTGGGATAAGTAGCATCGACACTCCCTTGGATGTCTCTTTTGGTATGTCTAAATATTCTAAGCTATGTTTATCAGTTATTTACTAATTATTTTCTATAATGACGCCCAATTCTTGTGTTTTAGCTGATGCTCTCCTACCCGCTTTTATGTACAAGAATACAACTATGACCAAGTATTTTCTAAATAAATTTGGAGAACAACTACTGCAAGCTCATCGAGCTAACCCTACTACCTCTACTTTGGGTTTATTGTCTGAGGAAGAACAAATAGCAGAAGCTATTGCTTCCATGGAAGAAGAAGAGGAACAACCTTTTATTACCATTGTCAAGAAACCCAGGCTTACTGAGGAAGTTCCCTTTCGTGATACTTTTGGTACTTTTGTGCAGACCCCTATTGCTCCTTCACCTATTTCTTTTGAGAGAGGTAAGGCACCAATGCTCCCTACGCATATTATTTCCAATCTTTCTCTTAGAATGGTAAGACCGGGTCTGCTTATTCCTTCCTCTTCTGCTATTGTTTCAGCTACTTCTGTTTCTCAGATGGCTACTACCACTTCGGCTTACTCTCAGCCTCTTTCGCTGGCCTTACCTCCTTTGGCTTCTGGACCCCGAGCTAGAAGAATGCCCTGCAAGAGATCTTCTCCGGGTCCAGGACCATCCGCTATCCATGCTTCAACAACTGAATCAACTTCTATTGCTTTGCCACCTTCCATCCCCTCTAGTTCTTCCTCTGTTATTCCCATTTCTACCACTTCTCCTCTCTCTCTTCCTTCTTCTTCTACCCGACCTTCCTCACCTTCTGTCCTCCCATCTTTATTTAGACAGGTTGTGGGTCTACCTTCTCAATTGGGGCAAGCTTTGGACCCTCCCAGTTACGGTTTGTTACAGCTACAAAGCTCGTTGGCTGAATCTTGGTAGCATAGCCAAGAACTGCTAAGGGGCACTAGCATTTCCAACCGTGTTGACAATCATAGTCGTCAAGCTATTGTTGTAAGTGTTTTTTCATTATATATTGTTATCGTATCATATTTCCTGCTAATTGCACTATGGTTTCAGTTTCTTGCCTCAAAACTTCATCTAGACCAACCGCTCATTGCTTTGGAAAGAGAAAATGGCAAGTTAAAAGCTCAAATAGAGGCACTGAAAGATAATCTGTTGGTGCAGTTTGCACTAACGATTTAACCCAGGTTTTGATGAATGACAAATCAGGTTAAGTTAGCTTGTTGTTGTCTAACACTCTGATCGAGTGTGCAGGAGAAGTCCAAACAGGTCGACGAGCTGACCGGATGTCTGGCACGAAGCCCAGCTAGGTCGACGGGCTGACCGGATAGCTGGCACGAAGTCCAAGCGGGTCGACGGGCTGACCGGACGCTTAGGCACGAAGTCTAGCTAGGTCGACGGGTTGACCAGATAGCTGGCACGAAGTCCAGATGGGTGGACGGGCTGACCGGACGTCTGGCAGGTAAGTGAGGTAAGTCACTGGAGGGGAGTGACTGCGAGGACGCGTTCCCGTGAAGGGAACATTAGGCGTCGATTTGGCTTAGATCCATTTCAGATATCTAAGAAGAGATCGTGACTAGATTCCGGTCTCGGAAAGACGGAATCTAAGTCATACTTCTTATACTGAACTCATAAACTGTGCTAACACTTTATTTTGCAAGATCTATTTGTCTCGGACTAACCTTGTTTTGCAGGAAAGCTGTTCGGAAAACCTCGAAAGGTTGGTTTCGATATGGTGCATTTGGCCAAGTAGAACTGACCGAAGCTACACTTAAATGGATCCTAACTAGTTAGACCAAGATTTAGTACTAAGCTCCGAGGATAGGACTATTCGGAAAACCTCGAAAGGTTGGTTACTTCTAATGACGTCCATGTGACTCACCAAGCTTAGAAGTTTATCCGAAGAATGCCTATTTGTAGAGACCAAAGCTAAACCTGAATCTAATACATGTTAAATCAAAACTCCATAATTAAAAATCCAATCCATCTCACAAAATTATAGGATTCCCTGATTGAAAACTTAGATCGGGTGAGATGACTAAGGATCAAAATCAAATTAAATTAAATCTCGAATTAAATTAATTAAATTTCGAATTGAATAAATTAATTAAATTTAAAATTATGTTAATTAAATCAAATTTCAAATTAAATTAATCAAATTAAATCTCTAACTGAATCAGTTAAGTTAAATTTTGAACTAACCAAATTTCAAATTAAATAACTAAAATGAATTATGATTAATTTACTTTAAAATTAAATTAACTTTAAAAACTATTTTAAAAATTATTAAATTAACTTTTAAAACTATTTTAAAAATTATTAAATTAACTTTAAAAACTATTTTTTAAATTATTAAATTAACTTTAAAAACTATTTTAAAAATTATTAAAAACTATTTTAAAAATTAAACTTAAAAAAAAACGGGGCGGGCACCCCTGGTATATCCTTCCGGGGCGCCCCGGAAGGGATCCGGGCGCCCCGCCCGAAATCAACCCCGGGCGCCCGGAGTTCCCTATAAATAGGGGGCAGCAGGCGCCCCCAACACTTGCCACAAACTCCTTCACTCTTACCAAGGTTCTATCTGAACCTCAGTGTGAGAGTGTTCTAAAAATTAAATTTTCTTGCGGTGAAGACGCTGCCGTGACTCAACCGAGGTCATCAGTTCTATATTTTACGATGGCTCCTCAGTAAATCCTTTTTCCTTGTCAAAATTTTTTTTGTCTTGATGTTTTTATTTAGAATATCTCTTTGATATAACAGTAGGAAACGAACAAATACTGGTGCTGGGCCCTCTAATGCTAGTACTGACCCTAGGTTTCCCATAGATGAACTTAGACTTAGATTTGAGTCAACCATTTATATGGCCATTAGGACTAAATGCATAGATAGATCGTTCTTTTTAGTTTCTTGTGCTCCTGTTATGGAGGTTATAAACCACTATAACCTACGAAATCTTGTTGAATGTACTAGTCCGATAAACATAAGTCTGTGTGCTGAATTTTGTAACAACCTAGTGAAAGTAGACGGCCTTACCTATACTACTAGGGCAGCAGGTACTGATATCACGCTATCACCTACGACGATCCGGGAGTTTTTAGGGTTACGTCCATCCACTTGTTCCTTTTTGTGCTATCCTCCCGGGGATCTACCATTCGGAGATCTCTACTCACATATCACTCTTGATACAATTTATTCATATTTTTTTGGGGGAGAGCGAGATCCCACTGTGACCCAGTTTAGGTCTGTAGAACTTCGAGTCCAGATCTACGCTCTTTATAGGGTCTTAGTCTTTTGCATCTTATCACTGACTACTCGGGACATCGCTGTGATGCGCCCATTCCACTCATTTTTACTCTATGCCCTGAGTCATAGGTTAGATATTGACATCAGCCTACATATCTTCTCCACCATTATCTACTCTGCTGGATATGTGACTAATAGTCGAGTCCACATGCCTTTTTGTCACATTCTGACAGCATATATGTCCTCGTTGCACATTGATGTCACTAGAGGAGACATTCGCTGTATGACTGAGTTTGACGTCATAACAGCTAGGAACTTCTCTCTGGCTAGTATCCACATAGATGAGGGCGACGGTACTATGTCTTGGC
Source organism: Zingiber officinale (assembly GCF_018446385.1). NCBI lineage: Eukaryota > Viridiplantae > Streptophyta > Magnoliopsida > Zingiberales > Zingiberaceae > Zingiber > Zingiber officinale. The sequence goes on from NC_056004.1 coordinate 27,429,320, forward strand.
GGAGCGGGGCACAGCACCAGCACGACCCAGGCGCGCAGGGGGAGGCCGAGCAGGATGAGTTCATGCTTGCACTGTTTCCAGAGGAGGTCGTTCCACCTCCACCACCAGCTCGAGCACCACGTCACGCACCACGCACTCTAACCGACCACATGACTGGACTAGAGAGGGCCATGGCGAGTCTTCAGCAGGAGAACTCTGACTTTCAGCGTGACATGCGGCGAGAGGTCTCCGAGTTACGAGCTGACCGGCAGACTCGATACACTGAGCTGATGACACTACTCCGCTCCTGGGGATCTGGACCACCCCCTTCCTCATCTCAGTAGCTCTAGTTGTGACACTTCAGATATCTACATCACTTGTAGGATACTTATTGATCTATCTAGTGTTCTTTCTGGTATGAATTGATCATGTTCGATCTTAATAGACTAGGAGTTTCAAATTTCAAAAATATTTTCAAAAATGGTTATTCTCAAATTATAGGTTAAAACATATTTTGTTTTCAAAACTTTCCTATTTTTTTTAGATTTTCAAATAAATTTTTAGCCTTAGACTAGTTCAAAATTCTTAGAGAACATGTACCCACAGGCCTAGTTTTGAGCATCTCACCAAAACCCTTGGCTTACCTTGCTTGTGTTTGACGAACATAGAAAGGGGTGAGATGCATAGGCCACTTGCCTAAAGACTTAAGATGCTTATTTCAGTGCATCGACATAAGTCTGGGCGTTAAATACAAATTATATATTAATCAAGTTAAGGTTGACCTTAACTTGACTAACCAAGTGAAAGCTGCTATCCTTTGATAAGTCAGTCAGTAACAAACTGGTTAGACATTTGATTTAATGTCAGGTTTAGGGGGATAAATAAAACTACTTCGGTTTTTCAAACTTAATTTTAAAAACCAAACTTCTTAAGTATGTTAAACCATGTTTTTAAAAAAAAAAAATTCTACTTTGAATATCTTTAGCAAATACTTTCAAAATTTTATGTCAAGATCTCGGGGAGGAATCAATTAAAATTTTCCTGTTATTTAAAAATATTTTTTTTGTTTGAAAGATATTTTCTTAAAAATTTCTTAAACCTAGTTTTTAAAAGCCAAGCTGTTTTCCTTTTTATTGAAAATTGATTAGACTTAGTTGTTGAAAATTGAACTTAAAAAAAAGGTAAAAATTAGTTTTAATTGCTTTGTTATTAGATTTTGACAACTTATGTTTGAAAACTTGAATTTTTAAGTTTGACCTTAGCTAATTTTATCTTTCAAAATTAGTTTTGGAATTTTGATTTTGAAAACTTAGTTTTGAAAACTTATGTTTGAAAACTTAAATTTGAGAAATTAACTATCTTCCAAAATTACGAAGTTATAAATCAGTTATGTTTCAAGACTTAGTTTTTCTTCAAAGATGTAAGAAATAAAAGCAACATAATCTATGTTTTAAACTCCCCCAGATTAACTTGACATTATTTCTTACTTTGTCTGAAGTCTATGTTTATGCTTACTTACTACATGCTTATTTTTGATGAATGCCAAAGGGGGAGGGTTAGGTGGTTAAGTTAACTAGACCAAACTAAAAATACAAACTAACTTAAAAACCACATTAAATACATGTTGTTTTATGCATATGTTTACACTAACTTAACCAGGTTGTCATTCCATCAAAAAGGGGGAGATTGTTGGTGCGGTTTGCACTAACGATTTAACCCAGGTTTTGATGAATGATAAATCAGGTTAAGTTAGCTTGTTGTTGTCTAACACTCTGATTGAGTGTGCAGGAGAAGTCCAGACAGGTCGACGAGCTGACCGGATGTCTGGCACGAAGCCCAGCTAGGTCGACGGGCTGACCGGATAGCTGGCACGAAGTCCAAGCGGGTCGACGAGCTGACCGGATGCTTAGGCACGAAGCCCAGCTAGGTCGACGGGCTGACCAGATAGTTGGCACGAAGTCCAGACGGGTCGACGGGCTGACCGGACGTCTGGCAGGTAAGTGAGGTAAGTCACTGGAGGGGAGTGACTGCGAGGACGCGTTCCCGGGAAGGGAACATTAGGCGTCGATCCGGCTTAGATCCATTTTGGATATCTAAGTCAAGATCATGACTAGATTCCGGTCTCGGAAAGACGGAATCTAAGTCATACTTCTTATACTGAACTCATAAACTGTGCTAACACTTTATTTTGCAAGATCTATTTGTCTCGGACTAACCTTGTTTTGCAGGAAAGTTGTTCGCTGGAAAAAGGTGGTCCGGGCGCCCTGGAGGCAAAAACTATCCTAATCGCGCGTCGCCACTTGGAGTTCACTGGTTGGACTTGTCACGTCTCACCAGGGCGCTCGGAAGGGATCCAGGGCGCCCCGAGCTTCATATAAAAGATGGGGCGGAGGCAGAGCTGAAAACAAAAATCAACTCAGAACTCTCAGACTGCTTGCTCTACTACTCTGCGCTCCTGCGACGCTAACGAAGTTCCGACGATATACTCCTTTCCTGTTCTTTAATTCTTGTCGGTATTTTCTTTATTTTGCTAGCATTACTGTACCTTAAATTGTAATCATTTTCGAACTACTAGAAATTGCCCAACGAAAGTACTCACGGAGTACGAGCCTTTGAGTAGGAGTCGTCACAGGCTCCGAACGAAGTAAAATTCATTGTATCCAATTTTTATTTCACTGCGTTTATACTCGTTATTTTTTGAATCGATATTCAGCCCCCTCTATCGACGTTTCACGATCCAACATAATCTTCCTCCTTCCCACACTGAGCTTACTCAGTTACAAGAGAAGATAGCTTTACAGGCTCAACAAATAGAGGCTATGAAGAAGGAACTGCAGCATGAGCGACAGTCATTGAAAAATAAAGAGCTTGAAAGAAGAACCTTAGAGTTACGGGTGGATCGGTTAAATTCCAGCCTCCAGGTGGAATCTACTTTAAAAGACAAAGTCATCTCAGATATTTCTCATAAAAATGTCGTCTTAGAGAAAGTGGAGAGGCTTCACAATGTCTTTCTTTCTTAGCAGGCTCAAGATTCAGCCTCAAGAGATTTTGCTATTCTACAAGAGCAAGAACCAAGAAAGGCTCAAGATGCCGAGATATCCTCACTTTAGAAGGAGATAGAGCAGCTTAAATCAGAAAGAGATGCTTTCAAAGCCCAAGCTGCCACACTACAAACCGAATTCCAAAGTTATAAGGAGCAGGAGAAGGATCAATGGGAGGACAGGCGCTTAGCTTATCTAAGGTCCCAACATTCACTAATGAATATATCCGCCGGGTCATAGGGACTTTAAACCATTCCGTGACTGGAGTTATTCAACAATTGAGGGAAGGTGGTTATCTACCCCACAAACCTCCCCTTCAGTTCATAAATCATCACAGACTTAATCATGAATTACCCCAAGACTTGACAGGCGATTTTAAGTAAGCATGATTATGTACTAAAAAAGACTTGTAAATAAAATATTTGTAATTAAGTACTTGCAAGACTTGTAATTAAGTATTTGCAATATTTGCAAAATATTCATACTTACCTGTTTTTCCGTCTTTCATTGTCTGGTTGCTGCTTCTTGAGAATACATACTGTCTTGCTTAAAAGCTTCTCCTGTTATGGTATCTTAAGTAATTATATGGCTTCGACTAATAAGGCTTCTCCGTAAACCCTTTGATCTCTATTCAGACTTGACTGGATATAAGGAATTTCAAAGACTTTAGTGCTTCCGAGGGATGTGTAATCTCAAGTTACTTTATCTAAGAAGCTCCATAGAATTTATGTATTCTTGGTCGGGCGTAGAATCCTGAGCGATTTTAAATAGAGAACTTCATATGATTGTAACTTCTAATGGGGAACGTAATTTTGAAAGATGATATATAAAGAATTCCCTCTGAATTTTGAATCCCGGTCAGGAGTGTAATACCGAGTGATCTTTATAAAGAAATATAGATGACTTTGATTTTGGACCAGGCATATAATCTCAAACAATTTAATGTGAAGAATTTTATCAACCTTTGAGTTTTCAATCGGGCGTGTAATCCCGATCGATTTAATATGGAGAATTTCATCACCCTCTGGTCGAGTGTATAATCCCGACCAATTTAATATGAAGAATCAACTTTTGAGTTTTCGATCAGGCATGTAATCCCGATTGATTTAATATGAAGAATTTCATCACCCTCTATTGAGCGTATAATCCCGATCGATTTAATATGAAGAATCAATCTTTGAGTTTTTGGTCGGGCGTGTAATCCTGATCGATTTAATATGAAGAATCAGTCTTTGAGTTTTCGGTCGGGCATGTAATCCCGAATAGAGTCCTATGCTCTATCATATTTTGATTAGGTACTCAATCCTGAACGACTTTCTTAATGATAGTTTAAAGTCTTCGGTTCCTCCCAGGAAGGCCCTTCCGCGTTACTTCAAGAGATTTCCCGATCGACTATGTTCATGATAGTTTAAAGTCTCCGGTTCCTCCCAAGAAGGCCCGTCCGGGTTACTTCAAGAGATTTCCCGATCGACTATGTTCTTGATAGTTTAAAGTCTCCGGTTACTCCCAAGAAGACCCGGCCGGGTTACTTCAAGAGATTTCCCGATCGACTATGTTCATGATAGTTTAAAGTCTCCGATTCCTCCCAAGAAGACCCGTCGGGTTACTTCAAGAGATTTCCCAATCAACTATATTCATGATAGTTTAAAGTCTCCGGTTCCTCCCAAGAAGACCCGTACGGGTTACTTCAAGAGATTTCCCGATCGACTATGTTCATGATAGTTTAAAGTCTCCGGTTTCTCCCAAGAAGACTCGTCTGTGTTACTTCAAGAGATTTCCCGATCGACTATGTTTGTGCTAGTTTAAAGTCTCCGGTTCCTCCCAAGAAGACCTGTCCGGGTTACTTCAAGAGATTTCCCGATCGACTATGTTTGTGCTAGTTTAAAGTCTCCGGTTCCTCCCATGAAGGCCCGTCCGGGTTACTTCAGGAGATTTCTCGATCGATTATGTTTGTGCTAGTTTAAAGTCTCTGGTTCCTCCCAAGAAGACCCGTCCGGGTTACTTAAGGAGATTTCCCGATCGACTATGTTTGTGCTAATCTAAAGTCTCCGGTTCCTCCCATGAAGGCCCGTTCGGGTTACTTCAGGAAATTTCCCGATCGACTATGTTTGTGCTAGTTTAAAGTCTCCGGTTCCTCCCATGAAGGATCGTCCGGGTTACTTCAGGAGATTTCCCGATCGACTATGTTTTGAGTGAAACAAAAAATGCTTTCACTAACCTTGTGATGGTGTAATATCTTCGAGATTCCTTAAGGAAATCTGTGCGATTACTCCTTGAAGTTCCCAATTGATGAATGCTTAAGCGAAACAATGCTTGTTATCTTTTTGCAGAACTGAACGAAGGGAATTTGCTTCAAGTAAACTCAATTTGTTCCCTTGGATGGGTTAAGTTTCATGTGCTTGAATAAATGGAATATATCAAGGAAGAATTCATCTGCTTATTCATAGATGTTTGTATTTCTTGAGAGATACAAGCTTATCATGTTCGATAAGGATGTAAATGATTTGCACTCCATGGTCGTTCAAGAATTCTTCCTTCTGTGTCTTGGAGATAATATGAGCCCGATGTCAATTTTTCTACAACTTTATAGGGTCCTCCCCATTGTGGTGCCAATTTACTAACATCCCCAGCGGGCTTAATACGTTTCCACACTAAATCTCCTATTTGAAAGAATCTTGGGATGACTCTCCTATTATAATTTTGTCTCATTCGTTGCCGGTATGACGTGAGATGAGTCCTGGCCTTGTCTCGAATTTCTTCTATCAGATCTAGCTCGATAAGTTGCCGACCCGCATTATCATCATCATATAGTTGTCTTCTATCAGATTCTACTCCCACCTCGATTGGAATTACAGCTTCTCCTCCATAAACCAGTTGGAAAGGAGTAATCCCCGTAGTTTCTCGGGGTGTAGTACGATATTCCCAAAGAACACTGGGCAATTCATCTACCCAGCTGCCTCCGACATGATCCAGTTTGGTTTGTAGACCTCTTATAATTTCTCTGTTGGTTACTTCTGCTTGCCCGTTACTCTGGGGATATGCCACAGAGGTAAATGCTTGAGTAATGCCATAGCTTTTGCACCAGTCTAAGATTCTATCTCCCTGAAATTTCCTTCCATTATCATAGACTAATTTCTGAGGAATACCAAATCCGCAAACAATATTTTTCCACAAGAATTTGATAACTGCATCTTCAGTAATCCGAGCAAGTGGTTCTGCTTCTACCCATTTAGAGAAATAATCTACTACTAACAATAAAAATCATCTTTGTGCAGTTGCCATAGTAAATGGACCAACTATATCCATTCCCCATTGATCAAAGGGACAGGAAACTATAAAGGTTCTTAATAATTGTGTAGGATGATGTGGAATATTATGATGTTTCTGATAGGAAATGCAAGTCCTTACAAGTTTGGCAGCATCTTTATGTAAAGTAGGCCAAAAATATCCTGCCAATAAAATTCTGCGGGCCAAGGATCTCCCTCCTATATGAGTACCACATGAGCCCTGATGAACCTCTTGCAAGATAAATTGTGTATCTTCTGTTCCAATACATTTAAGTAAAGGTCTAGAGAAAGCCCTTTTATATAATTGTTCCCCTATCATAGTGTATTGGGAAACTCTTTTCTTAAATATTCTTGCTTGTTCTGCATCAATCGGAAGAATGCCCTGCTGCAAATATAATATGATTTGTGCTCTCCAATCACCTTACATCAGCCTGTCTTTCCATACAAGATACTAGCAATGTTTGCTCAACCGGCCGATCACGGTTCCATGGTGTAGCAGAGGCCAATTTAGCTAACTCATCTGCTACTTGATTCTCAGATCAAGGAATTTTTTGTATATTTACTTCTTGAAACTGAGCCTTCAATTTATCAAATGCCTTAGCATATAACCAGAGTCTATCATTATTGATTTCAGAGTTACCTGATAATTGTTGGGCTGCTAACTGAGAGTCAGAATAGATTTGAACCCGAGCTGCTCCCACATGTCGAGCAGCTTGTAATCCTGCTATTAATGCTTCATATTCTACTTCGTTATTAGTGGCCCTGTAATTCAGCCTGACAGAAAGTTGAAGCTTATCTCCCTTGGAGATATAAGGAGAATGCCAATTTCACTACCCTGTCTGGTTGAAGATCCATCTACATATACTTTCCAAGTACTTTCTTCTTCAGGACCCTGAACTTCTATGATGAAATCTGCTAGAAATTGTGCCTTGATGGCCGAGCGGGGTTAGTACTGTATATCATACTCACTAAGTTCAGTCGTCCATTTAATCAACCGACCAGATGCTTCTGGGTTAAGCAAAACCCGCCCGAGAGAACTATTGGTCAATACAATAATTGCATGTGCTAAAAAATATGGGCGTAACCTCCGAGCAGTTAACACTAATACATAGGACAACTTTTCTAGTGTAGCATATCTACACTCGGCTCTATTTAATAAATGGCTGGAAAAATATCCAGGTTGTTGCTCTTTCCCTTCTTGTCTAACTAACACAGATCCTACAACATTATCATTGGCTAACAAATATACCCATAGGGTTTCTCCTACTACAGGCTTAGCCAACACAGGAAGGGTGGATAAGTAATCTTTCAATTCCTAGAAAGCTTTGTTACATTCTTCGTCCCATTAAAATTTGTTAGCCTTCTGGAGTATTTTGAAGAAATGGAAGCTACGATTGGCCGACCTTGCAATGAATCTAGATAAAGTGGCGATCTGGTCGGTGAGTCTCTGATCTTCCCTCATGTTGCGTGGTGGCTCCATGTTCTGAAGTGCTTTGACCTTGCTCGGGTTGGCCTCTATCCCCCACTTGAACACAAGATACCCCAAGAACTTTCCACCTTTTGCTCCAAACAAACATTTGCTCAGGTTCAACTTGATCCCATACTGTCTTAATGTTCTGTAAGTTTCCTCCACATCCCTACGGAGATCAGTAGCCTGAAGAGACTTAATTAAAATATCATCAACATATACTTCCATATTTCTTCCAATCTATTTCTAGAAGACCTTATTCATAAGCCTCTGATAAGTAGCTCCTGTATTTTTTAGTCCAAATGGCATAACATTATAACAATAAGTACCTTCAGATGTTATAAAACTGACCTTCTCTTGATCCTCCTTAGCAAGAGGAACTTGCTAATAGCCTTGATAGGCGTCCAGCATAGAAATATATTCGCACCCGGCTGTAGAATCTACTAGTTGATCGATTCGGGGCAGTGGATAATAATCCTTTGGGCAGGCTTTGTTAAGATCACGAAAATCAATACATACCCGCCATTTATTTCCTGGTTTAGAGACCAGGACAACATTGGCCAACCAACTGAGGAACTGCACTTCCCTGATGTAGCTGGCTTCCATCAATTTATCCACTTCTTCCTTGATGATCTGATTTTGCTCACTACTGAAATTCCTTTTTCTTTGTATAATCGGTCGGGAATTTGGGAAAACATGTAATGAATGCTCCTTTACTGAGGGAGAAATGCCTGTGACTTCTTTGGTCGTCCAGGCAAAGACATCATTATTTTTCTCCAAGCACTGAACCAGCTCGGCTTTCAACGTAGGATCAAGATCGGCCGCGACATAGGTAGTGGTTTCAGGTCGACCGGTCTGTATTTGGACTTCCTCTTTTTCCTCATAGGTCAGAACAGGTGGCTTCTCTTGAATGGCATTGACTTCCATTCTTTGAATTTTTCGGGCGGCGTTGGCTTCAGTACAGACGACCTCCACATAACATTTACGGGTTGTCTTCTGATCACCTCGCACTTCCCCAACCTGGTCTTCAACAGGGAATTTAATTTTTTTGGCAAAAAGTAGAAACGACCACCCTGAACTCTTTTAGGGCAGGTCGACCCAGTATCACATTATAGGCAAATGGAGCATCCACCACCATGAAGTAAGATCTTCTTGTCCTCATTAGGGGCTCCTCCCCCAAAGATATGGCCAACTTTATTTGACCAAGAGGTTGTACCTTGTTACTTGTTAACCCATATAGAGGAGTCACCATCTGTTGAAGTTCGCTCGGGTCAATCTGCAGTTCATCAAAGGCTTTCTTGAAGATGATATTTACAGAACTACCAGTGTCTATAAAGGTACGGGAAATAGCATAATTAGCTATCACAACCTTAATGATTAACGCATCATCATGAGGTATCTCTACCCCTTCAAGGTCTCTGGGCCCAAAGCTGATTTCCGATCCAGCTGCTTTCTCCATGTTGCACCCCACAGCATGGATCTCAAGTCTTCGCGCATGTGCCTTTCTAGCCTTGTTGGAATCTCTATCAGTGGGCCCGCACGTAATTATATTAATGTTGCCCCGGGCGGCATTGCTCCGGTTCTCTTCTTGTCGGGCTGTCATGGCCTTAGGATGGGTCTTCTCAGGCACCTGAGTTGTGCCGACAGAGGTTGGTAAGACACCTTGTTGAGGTTCCACCGGGCGGTATTCTATCTTGAGCGGACTTTGCTGCCTGGGATATTGCTGTTGATAATAGGTTCGTCTCTGATAACGATCTCTATTTGCTTGCTTATTTCTCAAAACAAAACAGTCTTCCGTATGGTGTCTGCTAGTCTTGTGATAAGTGCACCATCTTCTTGGTGCTTCTGGTTATATCTCTACATGTTGTATGGCTTGTGGGCGATACTCGGCATGACGATGAGGTGGAGGGATCGCTCGAGGTCCCCTTGGCGGGGGAACAGGAGTGGGAGTCTTTTCCTTAACAAGAGCAGGAGAAGAAGTAGAGTCTTCCTTTCGACGCGCTTCCTGAGCTTCTTCGACATTAATGAACTCAGTAGCATGTTCAATTAATGAATCAAAATTGGCAGGAGGATTTCTCACCAGATCTTTAAAGAAATCATTATCATTTAAGTCTTGAGAAAAAGCACTTACCAATATCTCAGTGGTAGCATTGGGCAAGTCGATGGCTACCTGATTGAATCTCTTAATATAAGCTTTAATGGACTCTTTAGATCCCTATTTAATTGAAAATAAGCTCCAAGGAGTTTTATGGTACCTCTTGTTGTTAGAAACTGATGCAAGAAAACCTTCTTGAAATCTTTAAACCTTCAGATAGAATTCTCCGGCAATCTTTTAAACCAGCGTTGAGCTGCTCCTCCGAGTGTTGTAAGAAACATCCGGCACTTTACTCCATCAGAGAATTGTTGTAATAATGCTACGTTCTCAAATTTTAATAAATGATCCTCTGGATCTGTAGTTCCAAAGTATTCACCGATCTGAAGATTTTGATATCTTTTAGGAAGTGGATCGTCTAGTACACTTTGAGAGAATGGGGAAATAACTCTCTCTGGTGAGCTGTCACTGGCCACCATCATTTTAGCTTTGCACTTTTCTTTGTCCGGCGCCTCACCATAAGACTCTTGGAATATAGGCCTTCGTCCTCCATGTTCCAAAGGAGTATAAAGAAAAGCTCGAGGGTGCCTAGTTGGAGAAGTAGTGGACAGGGTGATATATACTCGATCTTCTTCTTCCAATTCTTTTCCCTTTTGTCGATCGGTGGTTGAGACCGCCGGATTATGAGCTACTGGCAAATTAGGTCAAGTATGAGCTTGCTGTTGTTGTTTTTGTAAAGCCTTCTGGAAATGAGTATTGATGAGGAAATCCAGATCTTCACGACTGATAGTGAGTAGGTTCGATTTTTCAGCATCTTCCATCTTGCAATCTCAGATTCAGGTGAATTTCACACAGACAGTGTCAAATTTGATCCTGTCTGAAAAGCTTGACAAAATGGAAAGTTGGGAGAAAACCTACTACTGGTGAAGAATAATACCTATAGAATATTGATCCAAGAAACCCAAAGAGGATCCAGGAGAATAAGATTCATAGAATGCCCTCCTTGTGCGAAGATCCCAAGACGAAAGGAAGGATTCAATGAAGAAAATCGAGATCTGGAACTTCCAAAGCTTCCTGCGCACAAGAGACCAACCAACACTATTGTCAGTGACCTAAGACCGGGGTGGGAATCCATGGCTAGGCCCTCCGACGCTCAAGTTCGTGATCTCTCTTAGTGTGGATGAAAGAAGAGGATGAACAGTTACTGAAAACTAGGGTTGGGAATGTGATGAGACTGAGCCTCGGCGTAAGCATACTTGGCCAACGGAGACGATTCCCCTTTTTATACAACTTCATATAACCTCCGTAGTCATGAAGTGGACCCCGGTTTGTTAGAGTTTGTTATGAGATGACGTAAGCCGCGTACTTGCATAAAATAGTTTTTAAGGAATCTTTTTTGTACCCCAGATGTACCTTCTTTATCGTCTAGTACCTGCAGAAGAGTCTAGAAATATTCTTCCCGCCAAATTTCTCAAACTGTTACACAATCATACGCAATAAATATTTTCATAAGATATTTATGCGGATTTTCGCAATATTTGTTATTCTGGACGATGTTGACTTATATTTCCTTAAGCATGCTATCCCGGACGATAATTGAATTGTATTTCATTAAGCTTGGTCGATATTGGCCTATATTTTATTAAGTATGTTACCCCGGCCGATATTGACCTATACTTTCTCAAGCATACTATCCCGGCCGATGTTGGCCTATGTTAGTCCGGCCAATATTGACCTATGCTTTCTTACGCGTGTTATCCCGGCCGATATTGGTCTATATTTCTATAAGCATGTTAGCCCGACCGATATTGGCTTATGCTTTCTCAAGCATACTATCCCAGCCAATGTTGGCCTATATTTCTATAGGCATGTAAGCCCGGCCGATATTGGCTTATGCTTTCTCAAGCATACTATCCCGGCTGATGTTGGCCTATGTTTCTCTAAGCATGTTGGCTCGGCCGATATTTGCCTATGCTCTCTCAAGCATACTATCCCGGCTGATGTTGGCCTATATTTTCCTAAGCGTGTTGGCTCGGCTGATATTTGCCTATGCTCTCTCAAGCATACTATCCCAGCCGATGTTGGCCTATATTTTCTTAAGCGTGCTATGCTGGCCGATATTGGTGTTTGCTTAATCCCTCTATTTCCTTTTTCCTTTCTACCGGGGACCTACTAAACCTAACTCATATCATCATATATGATCATATTCTTATTTCTCTACTAAGATTGTATATCTTTGATCGTCTTACACATTTGTCGATGCACTACCATTTGTCTATTACCCGCTGAGTCACCCGGACTCACCACCCCTTTTACTAGTTTCCTTTCACTATGGAGCAGGTAGATATTTGAGGAGTTGTTTGGAGGATCCTGACCGCTAGTCCCACGTCACATCTGAGATCAATTTTTCATGCTATTATGTATTGCTCTATTTGTACTTGGTATTTGGACTTGATATTATGTTATGTTGTCTTGTTTATGGTTTTGAGATTTGGGTTTAATTATGGAGTAAGTCATGACGGCATGCAGTCTGTTAGTTATTCATTTTATATCTGTGTTGTTGTGTTTGTACTAGCCTTGTAGGCTATATATCATTATTATCTTCCGCTATGTTTGTTTCCAACCGTATGGGTTGTGTTATGTTGTTTTCAGCCGTGTGTGCTGTAGATATTTTTTTTTTCTTGTACAACTATGTGGCAATGTATTCAGGTTTCATTTGTCTCTGTTACAAGGGAGATACTATTCATTTGTCGGGAAGAGACTCCATTGGAGCGTGATAATTAATTGTTCTAATTAAGTTGATTAATTAATTGATTAACTGGTTAATTAATTTAGATTAAATTTTAAAAAAATTGTTTAACCTTTGTTAGATTCAAACTTAGCTTTAGGTTCATCAAGCAATTTATAGGGTTATCTTTCAATTTGTAGTGAGTCATAAAAGATATCATTAAAGTAACTACGTGCCTAGACAAAGCTTCCCAAAAACAACCAAGCAAAAGAACTTAATATTAGGTTTTGGTCTAACTAGCTAGCTCATGTTTAACTTGCGTAGCTTCGGCTAGATTCACTAGGGCTAGAGCTATCATTCCCCGACGATATACTTGTTCGACAGAACGAACAGTACCTCTTAGTGACGATGTACTATACAACATAATATGAGTCCACCACATGGACATAAATGCATAGTGGAAGATATAAAACATAGCAACAATAGCATAGAGGGATTTACACAATCTGTACATAACATAAAAAATATATATAAATGACTGCGAACTGACCTGAGCCTACCCGACTTAACATAACAGACCACATAACCAAATAAAGGTAGCCATAAGACTAAAATCAACAAGAAAGGTAAATTATTACATAACCAAGTCCAAAATCCAAAGTGCCAATAATCAGAAGGAAATAACAAATAAAATCATTCTCAAATGTGATGTGGGATTGATAATCTGGATTTTCCAAGGCACACCATATCATCTACCTATTACCTGAGGAAAATAAAGCACAACAGAGTAGTGAGTCCAAATGACTAAGCAGGTAATAGATAAATGATAGTGCATGGTAAAATGTGTAAGGAGATCAAAGTATATAGTCTCATAGGCATAAATTTTGTACATGACTATAAATGACATAATAAATGTACATAACAATACTAGTCTAACAAGTAAGGCATAATGATTAGTAATCACTAGGGATCTACAACATATCTACTTGTACTACATGAGCAACATATGATAGCATATACATGTATGATAAATGAACATGCATGAATAATATTAGGTATATGTTGTAGGATCGAAAAGATGCTAGAGGGGGTGAATAGCGTTTGTCGTCTTTTCTAAAACTATGATATCATGTAATGGAAAATAAATGAAGGAAAGAAGAACACAAAGACAATCACAAACACAAGTTTTTTTTTACTTGGTTCAGAGTCTTCGGTGACTCCTACTACAAGGCTCACACTCGTGGAGTACTTTTGTTGGGCAAACACTACCAGTTTGAAAATGTCTACAAAGTATAAGTACAAGAATTGTTAAATTAAAAAATACCAATAACAAAAGAAGAAATTGATTAAGCATTGGTTTTCGGAGTAGCCTTTTGGTGTCATCAGAGTATTCTCATAGCAGCGCGCGAGTATGAAAGTTAGAGCAAGAGATGTGTAGAAGGCTCTGATCGAAGTCCTTTTTATAGGCTCTTTTCATGGGCCCAAATCACCCCAGAGCTCCTGGAATACTGACGACGTGGTTACACCTTAGCGAAACTCAATCAATAAAATTTCATCCATCTCTGGGCACCCGGACCAGTTAGGGCGCTTGGACCTGACATGTACAGGCCAACTAGTGTGTGCCACCTAAGCTAATCTCCAGCTGCTTTGCCTCCTTGTCTGGGCTCCTGGACCACCTCCAGGCACCTGGACCTCTGAGCCTTTGGACTAAGTCTAGGCACCTAGAACCCTTTATCTTTCCTACGCCATAAGGTTAGCACAATAAGTAATAATATAAAAAAAGAGTAATAATAATATTTTTGGCAATCTCTGGGCTGCCCAGTTCTGACTTTGAGTTTCTCTAAAATTCTAGGTCGGACCAACACCTACTATTCCCTCAACCGGGAATATGTCGTCACTAGATCTCTCCTCTAATTGCTTACCTCCACTTACCAATCATAGATTTTCTTGATGTCAGGTCCTTTTACTACCAGGACTTCTTGCCAGATCTAAACCAATCTAGACTTCAGCTAGTTGTCAACCCAACTAGACTTCCTCCTGCCAGATCTCAACCAATTTGGACTTCGTGCTAACTATCAACCTAGCTGGACTTCAACCTAGTGTTTTGATCCTCTAGACCCATCAAGTTCATATCCTGTACATTTGGTAAAAGGATTAGATCATAACATAATCTAATTTTAACATTTGTTATACATCAAAATCTAAATTTGATCATTAGTGCAACCTACACCAACATATACAACAACCATAGCTCAAATAAATGCGGCATATCATAGGCATATATGCACAATGGTATCTCCAAGATATGCAACACGCGTCATGTGCATATGATCATGTACGTGTCACTCCTACACACCACTCCAGCTACCACGACATTTGTGTAGCCGAGTGGGCAGGACTATGACAACTACTTACGACTCCATCTACAAGTACATCTAAGTGGATGGTAGAGTAAGATGCAAAGTAGCTATCTAGCTACAGAACAAGGAGGTCACTGTCTACATGCAACTCTGCTACCACTATCCCGAATGGACAAGTGGGTACTATAGGACAAGCTGCACCCAACTGTAGCTACCACTCCCCCTGAGTAGCCTAGTGGGCGGTGAATATGACTAATGACTCTCTTGACCACAAGAGAGACATATCCTTCAGCATACAAGCTATACAATGATGTACACGATGCTAATATCCATGACTTTTATCATCAATGTGATAGTATGGTAAACATAAGTATATCCAGAAATATGATCTATATATATATATAATAGTAACACCTATAGTTCACACTATACATGTGTGTACAACTATAACATATGAATAATCAACATGGTAACTCCTATAGTACACATCATAGATGTGTGTACACTACAATATGTGAATGATCAACATAATAACTCTTATAGTATAGACCATATACGTGTGTATACTACAGAGTATAAATATCCAAGGATAAGACTGTATGAGCAATAAATAGATCATCTTTAAGATCAAACATGTAAGTATCAAACTCAGATAAATATGAGTAGAGTCAAGATAAAATTAATCTACTCTATAAACCATCTCCATGCACTAACATTAATAAACTATTGAGGTCAAAGAAGAAATACACATCTTTATTATAGATCTTTCCAATCGTCTTCAAGTTTGTGATATCACATCAAGTTTGAATCTTACCAATACAAGATATGAGATAAAACTAAGGATCTATAATCAATGTATCATTATATTAATTAATTAACTTCAATTAACCCTATTTGTGTTTAATTAACCAAGCTAACCAATAGATTTAATTAGGTTAAGGGGTTTATTACCCTACAGCTTCTCTAGTGGCTCAATTCTACGGTAGTGGTTCAAGGTTCCTTCTTCAACAGTAATAATAAGAGTTATAGAGCCTGTCGATAGTGTCTCATTGTGTCTGGTCATGGTGGTTGTAGTGGCCAGAGTAGAGAAGGGGTGTCACCCACTAGAGTTAGGCTAGGCGGGATCCTACTTGTGTGGCTAAAGTTGGGCTGGCGGGATCCGCTCATGCTCGTAACAAGGAGTAATTCCTTGTAAGCATGTGTCACAGATGTGTGGGGAAGGGTGGCAGCTCTAGAATGACTAGCAGTGTTTTCTACCATGACGGTAGCTTTGTTGCGTTTGCCTCACATGAAGAGCGATAGTGGAGAGAATCGGAAGAGGGAGATGGTGGCTAGCTAGCCCTGGGTAGCTGCAACATTGGCTGCTACTGGGAGCTACACCGACGACGAGCAGCACAATGTGGACGATAGCTTTGGAGGTCAGCAGCAATAATCTAGGGCATGGAAGTAAGATATGAAAATTTTATAATAAGTGTTATTAGAGAAATAACCTTATAAATTTTTCTGAGAATTTTTAGAAAGTTTTTAGGAATTAAATGGAGTCCATATGACACGTTTAAGGGGATAAATTAGTTGGGTTAGGAGAAAGCTTGTTTGGAATATCTCTTAAGTGAGAGTTGATTAATTTCATGGTTTAATTATGCAAACCTAGGTTTCCTATTACTTTTTCTATTGCCCGACCCCCTTTTCCTCTTCTCCGAACCTCTCCTCAGCCACCATCGCCCATGCATCTTAGCCACCGGCAGTGAGAGAGGCACCATAGCTGGTTGCCATTGCACTCTCTCTTCTCCTTTCTCCATCACCGCAGACCACCGAGCCCCGACGCCTCCTCTTCCTCGAGCCCGATCGCGCTACCACCTCGATGCGTCGATTGACTTCACGTCACAGTTCTGTTGTGCCTCCCAATAGTTGACGCTAGCCTCCCCTCTCCTATCTCTCTCCTATCCGACCACCGTAGTCAGCCACGGCCACATGGCCAACTCATGATCCATTGTGTTGTAGCCCTGCTTCACCGCCACCGATCTTCCTCTCCTTCCCTCGTCATAGATGAAGCAGATCCGTCACCTCCCTAGAATGAGAGATTGGATCAACCATCCTTTCTCTTCCAATTGAGCATTGTCTGAGCAGTGCCCTACATAGAGCCTTCTTGCTGCCACACTTGAGCTAATCGGCTAACCCTAGCTCAATGTGAGGGTTTGATTTATACTGGCTACTAATTTGGGGTGTTTATGTCAGAGATCAACAGCTCCACTATAGATCCGGGCATCACTATTATGGGTGATCCACAGATTGGGTGACCAATTTCCGATCATGAATTCCTTCGGTCGTGAGCTACTAGTGACTGCCATTAGATTTTGGTGAGTATTAAGGATTAAGATTTGTTCGATACAGTTCCAATTTATTAGTTAATGGGAATTGCTTGTGTTAACCCTAATTGGATTAAGCAATTTGGTTAATTATCAGATTTGGTGGTTAGTAATTAATCATGAAGTAAATCTGTATGATGGATCTAATTAGGGTTAGCTAATTATGTTGGATTGATTAGGTGGATCCAAATTGGAGTTTCTTAATTGGATTAAGATTTAGTTTATCTCATTTGTGCATGATGGAATTAGTTAAACTAGACATTTTGATGCAGGACTTTGATTGAGACGAGTGTCTCAATGTGGGGAGTTATCACACAGGCTATATTTTAAGGCGGGTACTTCTTCCTTGGCCTCTATAGTTCTTTGAACTTAGTGCCTAGATTATCTTATGGATTATGTTGCATTATCTTGACTCCACTCATATTTTATCTGTGTTTGATACTTATATGCTTGATCTTTGAGATGATCTCTTTATTGTCTATACAGTCTCACTATTTGATATTCCTATTCTATAGGGTGTACACGTGTATGATGTGTATGATAGGAATTTGCATTAAGATTATTTATATGCAGTAGTGTACACATGAGTTTAGTATGTACTATAGGAGTATCATACTGATTATGTATATATTAGTGTGCACACGTGTGTAGGCTTTGCTATGTATTGTAGATATTGTTGGTAGACACATGTTAGATCTTTTCATGCATATAAGTATATGTGATTAATGGATCATGTTTCTAGATTTATGTGGGTTGTGTGTGCATACATGTCGGCTGAGTCTTATTGGAAGTATCCTATCAATTATATCTATTTTGTATGTGCACATGTGTCTATTATGTTTTATTAGAAGTATTATATTGATTATACTCATGATGTATGTGCATACATGTCGGGTGAGTATTATTACAGGTATATTATCGATTATACCTTTGTTGTTATGTGCACACGTGTTCAGAATGTTTAGTTGGAAGTATCTTGATGATTATACTTATGTTGTGAGTGTACACATGTTTATAGTATGTGTACGGGTAGCTAGTGTGTATTATTAGATGTATCTTGTCGATTAAACCTGTGTTGTCGTGTGTGTACATGTGTCGTGTGTGTACTATTGGAGGAATCAATTGATTATACCTATATTGAGTGTTCACACATGCCTGGTGTGTATTATTAGAGGTATCATGTTGATTATACCATGTGTGGTATGTACACACATGTCTGGTGTATACTAATGGAGAATCATGTTGATTATATTGTACTTATATTTGTAGGATCGAAAAGAATTTAGATATCTCCACAATGGTATGATATTGTCCACTTTGGGCCTAAGCCCTCATGGTTTTGATTTTGGGCTCTCCCCAAAAGGCCTCATGCCAATGGGGATATCTTTTCTCTTATAAACCCATGATATTTCCCATGTGTTTACAATGTGGGACTATGTTTGCAACCTTGCAACCCCAACAATTCCCCCTCAAACAAAGGACCACAGGCTTCCCACATCCGATCCTCGACCCACCAGGTCTTCCTGCCCCTCGATCCACCCGACCTACTAGAACTTCCTTACCTAGCTGCAACTAGGACTTCTTGCTTTGTGTCTGGTCCTCTTGATCCAAATATAGGAGCTCCCACTTTCTTTGTTCGAGGTCAATATTATACCCGCATGGCTCAATCAGACCATATCTCTTGTGCACAGTTGGCGGTTAAACCTTCTGGCAGTCCGGCCTCTGATACCAATTGTAGGATCGAAAAGAATTTAGATATCTCCACAATGGCATGATATTGTCCACTTTGGGCCTAAGCCCTCATGATTTTTCTCTTGGGCTCTACCCAAAAGGCCTCATACCAATGGAGATATCTTTTCTCTTATAAACCCATGATTTTTCCCATGTGTTTTCAATGTGGGACTATGTTTGCAACCTTATAACCCCAACAATTCCCCCCTCAGACAAAGGACCACAAGATTCCCACGTCTGATCCTTGACCCACCAGGTCTTCCTGCCCTTCAGTCCATCTAACCTCATAGGACTTCCTTGGATTGAACTGCCTTCTTGAGGTCCTTCTTGTTGAACCCCTTCTTCTTCTTGTAGAGCTTCTTTACAAGGTTGACGAGTTCAACCGTTAGCTCGTCATCTTCATCGTCTGAGTCAGGTTCTTCATCCGATTCTGGTTTGGTTCTACGCCTTGGTCTTGGTTCGCGTGTTCTGCTTGTACCTGCAACTAAAGCAATGCCCTTCTCGGTTGGCTGTGCATTAGTCTGCTCATGTAATTAAAACTTAGATAATAACTCATCTAATTTTATAGAAGATAAATCCTTGGAGACTTTGTAGGCAATTACCATTGATGCCCACAATGTACTCCTCGAAAACGCGTTGAGAGCGTACCTTATTATATCTCTGTTCTCGACCTTTTGCCCGATTGCGTGGAGGGAGTTGAGAATATCTTGATTATGTGCGTGGAGTTGATTTGTTGTCTCTCCTTCCTGCATTTTGAGATTATATAATTTATTAAACAATAAATCTCTCTTGCTTACCTTAGTGTCGGAGGTGCCCTCGTGCAGTTCGATCAGCTTCTCCCATAGCTCTTTTGCGGTTGAAAACGGACCAACTCTGTTGAGCTCCTCCTTGGTCAGTCCACACTAGAGGGTGCAAGTCGCTCTAGCATTGGCTTCCACCTTCTTGATTAGGGATGGTTCCCAATTCTCGCAGGGTGTAGGCTTGCCGTCTTCGTCAGTTGGCAGTTGGAATCTAGTCTTGGCGATCATCCACATCTCGAACTGGATCTTTAGGAAGATTTCCATTCGTCCCTTCCAGTACCCAAAATCTTCTCCAGTGAAGAGCGGGGGGCGAACAGTGTTGTATCCTTCTTGTTGGGTCATTTAGTTAATATGCAAGTACAAAATAGAACGAGATGTCCCAAGACTAGGTCTTGGATTAGTAGTGCAGGAATAAAGTTAAAACAACGAGCTCGAGTGGTGTTACACCAATTTCGAGCAAAAAAATGATTCGTAAAAAGAATTAGAATGTAGCTATTAAGCTAATTCTAATTGACTCCGTAAAACTGAAAATAACCACAAAAAGAAAAAGAATATGCTCGATTGGTGGTTGCACCACATCGAAGCGACCCCGCTCTGATACCAATTGTAGGATTGAAAAGAATTTAGATATCTCCACAATGGCATGATATTATCCACTTTGGGCCTAAGCCCTCATGATTTTGCTATTGGACTCTACCAAAAAGGCCTCATATCAATGGAGATATCTTTTCTCTTATAAACCCATGATCTTTCCCATGTGTTTTCAATGTGGGACTATATTTGCAACCTTACAACCCCAACATGTATGACCTATAGAGAAGGAAGATGCATGGGTCGTGTCTCTAAGACACGACCGTGTGAGGATTCCAGAGGAAGAAATGAGTCAGGCCGTACCCCACACACGGCCGTGTAAAAATCCAGGGGAGGAGTTTGCACTAGCCATGCCATCCAACATGGTCGTGCAAGGTTACTCGAGAAGGAAATGATGAGGTCGTGTCCCACACAAAGCCGTGTGAACAAAGACCGAGAAGGAGGTTGCTATGGCCGTGCAAATAAGCACGGCCGTGTAGGTATTCTCGAAGAAGAGAATGTGTGGCCCGTGTAATTTTACACAACCATGTGAAGAGTGAAGCACAACCCAGCCATAATTTTAAAAGGGCTAGGGCATGGGGTGTGTGTGTTACGATTCCGCAAGTGCACGGATTCGTCGTCAGTAATAAAGATTATCGATCTCACGAGGACTGGTTATAAGCACTAGCAATCGTTCACTTAGGATTAGCTAAACTACCGATTGTTGTAAGTTTTCTAAAGAAAAGAGATTGGGAAATGGAAATGAGAACTAGTGAAGAGAAAGTAATTAACTTGGTTTATGAAGAGTTCTAGGAGTTCGGTTTCATTGTGGTGGTATTGATGTATCACATTCTATCCTTTACTTATTGTCCATCAACATGCATTCACCGGAAGCTAAAGCAACCATCCTTAAGCACTAAATAGAGAAGATCCCTGTGAAATCCTATTACAGTTAACCCCTGTCACTAGGACACCTCGATAGATCACAAGAACGCAACTCTAATTGGTGTCATTAAGGATAGAAATAAGAGCTTAGTTTGGTCTCTTGCTTCCTTGTGGAGAAGTTGCCTCTCCTTTCAAGGAAGTACCCTAGATGTCCGTGAATAGATTACCCCTATCACTAGGGCCCCTCGAGTATACGATCTAAGATACTCTCTCTACGAGGTTAGCAATCCCTACACAATCAATTAATACGCAACAAGTCTCATGCATAGTAGTTGAAACAAAGCAAGCGAAATCATCCAATGAATAAAGGCATAAATGTGAGTCCTATATCAAAACCAATCCACAACTACTCCCTAATCCGAGAACAAGGAATCTACTCCATAGACACCAGAGAAAAACCCGAAGACATAATGTAATTAAGCATACAATTCTCAAACAAGAAGAGAGAAAGAGAAAGTACATTTATCTAACGACGACGAGTGATCTTCGGATCCAATCCTTTACTTCTGAAGTTGATGTGGTGATGAAGGATCACTGGACGGAGGTCTTGGACGGCGTGGAATGGCACCAAGGTGATTCTCCCTTTGACGGATCGCCCACCCCGAGGAGAAGGGTTAAAACCCTTCTTATAGACTAGGGCACGGTGCCGCGCTGCACGGTCGTGCCAATATGGCACGACCGTGTCTTCTTTTGTCTCTGCCCATTTTGCATGGCTGGGCCAATTGGCATGGCCGTGTGGATCTGGAGCTCGGCTCCTGGGACACGACCGTGCAGGATTGCACGGGCGTGCATTGCTTGGCTGCCGTCGTGGGGGAGGGGGGGGGCACGGCCGTGCAGGATTGCACGGCCATGCAAGGATCTGTCTTTGTTCGACCGCACGATCGTGCAGGAGTTGCACGTCGTGCACTGCTCTTCTTCTGTTTGGCCACACGGTCGTGCGAGATTGCATGACCGTGTTCTCTACCTTGTTCCGGTGCGTCGATAATCGTTGTTTTTGCTCCGAAAGTTGTCCCTATCAACACAAAACGAAACAAAGAGCAGATATCTGAACAAAAGAGTATTCATGATGAGTATATGATAAAAGAGACGATCATGCAAACAATATATACATATAAAGCAAGTGAATATGTGTTAAAACATGAATAAACGATCATAATATTTACGCACATCACACCCCCAGACTTGAACCTTTGCTTGTCCTCAAGCAAAACGCTGCAAACTATGTTCATGAGCTCCTGCAGTGTTTCATAATCCCTAGTGCATTCCCCTAACTCTATCAACTAGTTTCATTGATAAGCACGATTGTGGAGTAACCTAAGTATGGCCTAATCATAAGTTCTTTGTGCTCGGTGTAATAAGTAACTCAAACTCTTCAAGTTTCAATTCTCTGTCTTAGTTAAGTCATCATATAATTGAGTTTTTAATGTTCCTGGTGATAGACACTTACCTGCCACACACTTGATTCGTTTTCCTAAAATTACACAAGGTCTCAACGGATACTACTCGGAATCAAGAGAAACATAACATTCATTTCCCCAGTAACCTAACTCGGTCTCAAAGGGGTGAATTGCTAGTTTCCACTCACGACAACTATTTTTTATCCCTTATTCATTTTTTTTGGTGCTATAGAGGTGTAGCACTAATCACAAATGTGAGATGCATATGTTGGGATTTAGATTTTTCCAAATGAGCTTCCATGATCCGAGGTCATCCAATAACCAAAATGTAAATAAGAAATCACCATAGGAACAAAAGTACTAAACAATGTGGATGAATCATAACTATTTCAAAAATGTTTCTATTATTCAAGCTTAAGTACTTAAGTGTAGTGAAAATAAGATCCTTAAGGTTAGGCCAAGACTTATACCAAACTCCATACAATACTTAGTTTATTTCATGCTACTAAAGATAGAGAAAGGAGATACACCAAACATACTAACACTATTTTGACAATACATGAACTAACAAAATGCTAGTCATTTTACTATCGGACAAGTAGCAGAAAAAGTAGAAGGTTTGATGTTCTCAAATATACCTCAAAACTATTTTTTTTATTATTATTATTATTTTTCAAATGTAGGAAAGTACAAATGAGATGCAAATGGAAATATGAAACTAATAAAATGCGAATAAACAAAGCAGACTAATAAAATATGCAAAAAGAAAAGAAAAACTCTACTCGACTCAGGTTATGCAAACACAACACCCCCCAGACTTAAACTTTCCATCGTCCCGACGAAATCAAAATGGTCGATGAGGCAGAAGGTCGAGGAGATCTGGAAGCTCAGGATAAGTCTCAACTACCCATCTCAGGTCCCTTACCTGTTTATGATATGCGAAAAACTCATCAATATTACTCTGAAAGTTCCTCATATACCACCTAAAATCTTCGTTCCAAGCCATTCTCTTTCTATGAGCCTCCATAAATTCAGGCATTCATGTGCATAACTCTCTCTCACTCTTAAAACACTCCTACAAATACTTAAACCGCTCATCCTTCATGCACATGTTTCTAGTGAACAGTTCATTATTTTGTTCTAAGTCATGATCAAGAGACTCAATGATAGGGAGAAATTCTTGGAAATCGAATAGCAAAATATCTCGACTAACCGAAGGCATATTTCTAGGAAGGGAGGTTGGAGGTGGGTTAATCAGTTGCTTTGCTAAAGTCAAACGCCAATTCTCCTTAACATGGATCGTGGTCAAAGCCGGGTTGGGCAATCTAAGGGGAAAACTATCCTTAATCACAAGACTATATCCATATTCCTCTCGGCGAATCAAACGAGTGGTTAAACAAAAATTTAAATCCATTTGATAAACATCTTCAATCATTTCAAGACCACTCAGATCATAGCCTAATACTACTGCAATATGAGTAAGCAATCCATCTAAAACAATGGGGGTAGGGGAGGAAATTTTCCCTAATTTTACCAAGTGCTTCAAAAAGAAATATCCTGAATTAATAGACACATTTTCTGCCATTGCCCATAAACAATACAAGTCTGACAGTCTTACAATTCCTTCTTTACCACCCCTTCCAAATATCGTGTCCCTCATCATCATATGGACATATCAAAAAATTGGGTTAATGATACTACTACCATTAGAAACATGTGAATTAAAGCAAGATTGTCCACCAATTTGCTCCCATAAACTTGAATTTTCAAAAGCAGGTAGGATTATGTAAGCTCCATCCCTAGGCAAATCATAGCATATATTAAAATCCTCAAGACTCCATTCATAGTTATCATTAAATAAATGAAATTTTAATTTTCCTCCTCCTTGAACATTATCAACAATGATGGAGCTTAAAATTTCCAAGATGATACAAGGATAAGTTGGGTATTTCAGGGCCATTATGCTAGTCCAACCTATTCTATCAAGCAACCAATCAATATCATTCCCAAACCCCAATACTTCTAAGGTTTCTAGGTCCATAAACCTAGTGCTCAAAATGGAACGTTTAGATAAAGAATGATAACGATGCAATTGTTCGTCATTAGAGAAAGTAATGCCGAAGTTGTTCCATATACCTTTGAAGCGTGTATTCTCCTCGTTTGAGACTACCAACAATTCTTTTCCTTTCCTTTGAAAAGAGCTCCCTCCGATGAAGTTCGACATCACGGATGACGAGAAAGGTAGATTTGAGTGAGATGAACGTGGTAAAGGGGTGGTAGCACCTGGGAAGTTGGAGGAAGGAAGGAAAAGAAAGGAGGTATGAGGAAGGGGTTGAAGGTGGCAGCATGGGCGTGCAAGCCTCTGCACACCCGTGACCTAATAAGGAGGGATTTTGGGCCGGGCCGTGTAGGGTTGCACACTCTCCTCTTCGTGATTCTGCATGGTCATGCCAATTGGCATGGCCCCCTCTCTTCTCCCCTCGGCCAAAGTTGGAGGAAGGAAGGAAAAGAAAGGAGGTATGAGGAAGGGGTTGAAGGTGGCAGCATGGGCGTGCAAGCCTCTGCACACCCGTGACCTAATAAGGAGGGATTTTGGGCCGGGCCGTGTAGGGTTGCACACTCTCCTCTTCGTGATTCTGCACGGTCATGCCAATTGGCATGGCCCCCTCTCTTCTCCCCTCGGCCAAAGTTGGAGGAAGGAAGGAAAAGAAAGGAGGTATGAGGAAGGGGTTGAAGGTGGCAGCATGGGCGTGCAAGCCTCTGCACACCCGTGACCTAATAAGGAGGGATTTTGGGCCGGGCCGTGTAGGGTTGCACACTCTCCTCTTCGTGATTCTGCACGGTCATGCCAATTGGCATGGCCCCCTCTCTTCTCCCCTCGGCCAAAGCCGCACGGCCGTGCCTTCTTCTTCTCTGCATTGATCGCAAGGTCGTGCCAATTGGCACGACCTATGTCTCTTTCTCCACTGGTATTCTTGCACAGTCGTGCCAATTAACACGGTCGGTGTCTTTCTCTTCTCTACACAGGCCACACGGTCGTGCAAGGTTGCACGGCCAATGGCCTTTGTCCCTTTGTCGGCTTCGCACGATCGTGTGGGGTTACACGGCCGACTCCCTTAAGTGCACGGTGACTCACCTTTCATCATTTTGGTTCCTCTGACGCCTCCACACCCATGAACGCTCACGGCCGGCTCATGGAGGTTATGCACATCCTGAAAATGAATATCCAAAAATAAAGAAATAATCAAAGTGCTCAACTTGAACTTTATTAAAAAAATAAAATGATAAACGGAATGATGAACTAAAATGAAAAACCCTCGGGTTGCCTCCCAAGAAGCGCTTGTTTTAGGTCTTTAGCCTGACCCCATTTTAACTCATTCAGGTGGGCACGGATTCGAGAAGTATATCAGCATATCTTCCTCTGTTGGCATATCATGAAGATATTTTTTTTAAGCACTGCCTATTTACTTTAAATTCTCCACACTCCTCGTTCCAAATGTCAATAGCTCCGAACGGCTAAACCTTTTTGACTTAGAATGGTCCTGTCCATCTCGATTTTAACTTTCCAGAAAAAAGCTTCAATCTTGAATTAAACAACAACACCGAGTCCCCTTCCTTGAATTCTCTCCGCATGATATGTTGATCATGCCATCTCTTTGTTCTCTCTTTATAGAATTTGGCATGTTCGTAAGCATCCATCCTCAACTCATCAAGCTCATTTAATTGGAGTTTCCTTTTATCTCCTGCTGACTTCAGGTCCATGTTAAGCTATTTTATCGCCCAGTAAGTCTTGTGTTCTAATTCTACTGGAAGATGACACGGCTTCCCGTACACAAGTCAGAATGGGGTCATACCGATTAGAGTCTTGAAAGCAGTACAGTATGCCCATAAAGCATCATCCAATTTCAATGACCAATCTTTGCGGGAATTAGACACTGTCTTTTCTAATATTGCTTTGATCTCCCGGTTGAAAATCTTAGCTTGTCCATTGGGCTGGGGATGGTAGGGTGTCGCTACTTTGTGGCTCACTCCGTATTTTTTTAGGAAATTTTCAAACTGTTTTTCAATGAAGTGTGAACCCCCGTCGCTAATAACTGCTCTAGGCACACCGAACCGTGGAAAAATCATCTTTTTAAACAGTTTAATTACTATTTTGGCATCACTTACAGGAGAAGCTATGACTTCTACCCATTTTGATAAGTCCACTGCCACTAAAATATAATTGTTTCCACATGATGAAGGAAAGGGTCCCATAAAGTCTACTCCACATACATCGAACAGTTCCACTTCGAGGATGCAATTCAGTGGCATCTCATTTCTCCTAGTGATGTTCCCGGTCTTTTGACATTGGTCGCAGGACTGCACAAAATTTTTCGTGTCTTTAAATAGACTTGGCCAAAATAATCCTGCTTGTAAAATCTTTGCAGCTATTTTTGACACTCCCAAATGTCCGATGTAAGATGATGAGTGACAATGAAATAAAATGTCCTTGATCTCGTCTTCTGGCACACACTTTCGGTAGATTGTATCTCCGCATTTCTTAAAAAGCAATGGTTTGTCCCATATGTAGTGTTTGACATCTGAGAAAAACTTCTTTTTCTACTGCCAGGTGAATTTTGGGGGAAGTACTCCACTTGCAAGATAGTTAACAAAATCCGCATACCAAGGAACTCTCTCAGAATTTACTATTGGCTACTACTCGGAATACCGTCCTAGTTCCCTTGTACAAAATTTTTTACAAGCATAGAACTATCCTAGCTACCCATGTGCTCTACTGAAGTTAAATTTGGATTGCAAACGATGCTTAACATTATTAATCCAAATTATCCTTCAGAAGTTAAACTTGGATTGGAAACGATACTTAACATTTTTACTCCAAGTTTAACTGATGTGATCTTCCTATGTTAAACCATATTACAGAAGTTGATTAAATATCTATTTCAAAGATGTGCTTCCAGGTTAAACATGGCGAGGCACTAGGCCTTCTTGGGTATGGGATCATCCACCATTTCCTAGACAAAGCCTTTCAAAGAAATCAGATATTTAACTTCTTACAGTAAACTAGATTTAACTACAGACACCTCAATAGAAGCACAATATCAAAACATGAAATTGAAACTCAAAATCGATAAAAAAAATGATAGCATAAAATCGATAGCCTCTTGTGTTTGATTTTTCAAGATCTATACAAAGAACATGAACTAGTTATGATGCGGAAACAAATAACTAGTTATACCTTTCTTTGTAGCTTATAGACCTCTTGATCTTCTGTTGTATTCTTCTCCTTCTCTTGGGCGTCGTGTGGGCGACGATCTACCAAGATGAAATCCACCCAAGCTCCTTCTTTTCCTCCAAGACTCTTGAGTCACCAAGGGATGCCAAAATAGGAAACTTTCTTCCTTTCTTCTCCTTCTAGTAACCAGCCACCTATGTAGAGTCTTCTCCTTTTTCCTTCAAGTTTCGGCCACCAAGGAATATAGATGCTGACCTTAGAAAGAAGAAAAGAAGAGAAGAAGGAAGGTGTGCCGCCGGCCTAAGGAAGAGAGAGGGAGGAAGGGGCCGACCACACCAAGGAAAAGAGAGGAGAGAATAGGGTTGTGTTCTCTCATGAGGCACCCTCTCCTTCTCTTTTATAATCCTTGGTCAAGGTAAAAGAGGAAAGTTTTAATCATAATTAAAACTTCCTTATTTGTGGCCTCTCTTTAAAAAAGAAAATTTTAATTAACAATTAAAATCTCTCTTTTCTAAATTTCCTATTGTTCATGCCAATAAAGAAAAGCTTTAAAATTAATCTCTCTTTTAAAACATGTAGACAACTACAAAAGGAAAGATTAATTAAAACTTCTCTTTTTAATACATGGTTACAAAAAGGAAAGTTTTATCAAAAATTAAAATCTCTCTTTTAAACATTATAGATAACTACAAATAAGGAAAGATTTTAGCAAAATTAAAATATCTCTTTAATCCTTTGTAGATAGCTATAAAAGGAAAGATTTAAAAATTTTAAAACTCTCTTTTAAAACCATGAGGATGGCTATAAAAGAAAAGTTTTTAACAAAATTAAAATCTTTCTTTTAACCATTGTAGATAACTACAAAAAGGAAAGATTTTAACAAAATAAAATCTCTCTTTTAACCATTGTAGATTACAACAAATAAGGAAAGATTTAACAAAATTTTGTTTACAAAACTTCCTTTTATTTTACTTTGTTTGGCCCCATGCTTGGTCACCAAGCATGGCTTGGCCTACCCCTACTTGGGCTCCATGAAGGGCTTGGTCGGCCCTAGCTTGGGCTCCAAGCTTGGCTTGGCTGGTCACAACAAGATGTGTAAGAAGCTTGGCTTTAAGTGGATATAAGGCTTTATAAATAAGAGGCTACAACAAGGACCGAGAGGAGGAATTGGTTTTGGTCTCCTGATGAGCTTGAGCTTCCCGTGTTCGCCCCGAACTCCCAACTCAAGTTCATCAATAATAACTCATACCACTAAAGAGTTATTATTGCACTACCGCACCAATCCCATATTACAATATAGGCTCCTTCTTATCATGAGTGTGTTAGTCTCCCTGTGTTTAAGATATTGAATGCCCACTAATTAAATAAGTTACTGACAACTCAATTAATATCTAGCTCCAAGAGTAGTACCACTCAACCTTATTGTCATGTCAGACTAAGTCCACCTGCAGGGTTTACATGACAATCCTTATGAGCTCCTCAAGGGGACATCATCAACCTAGATTACTAGGACACAGTTTCATTCTATAATCAACAACACACCATATAAATAATATCATTTCCCAACTTATCGGGTATATTGATTTAACGAACTAAATCACACCCTTTGATACATTAAAGAAATAAATATTAAGTATACGTGCTTGTTATTATATCATGATTAAGAGTACGCACTTCCATAATAACAGAGGTTTTGTTCTTTTATGTAGTCAGTATAAAAAGAAACTATCTCAAATGGTTCTGCTCAATACACTTATAGTGTACTAGTGTAATTTTATAGTCAAGATAAACTAATACCATATTACACTACAACCACTCCAATGGTTTGTCCCATTTCATCTTGGTTGTGAGCTACTATTTATAATTTATAAGAAACTGATAACATGATCTTTTGTGTGTCACCTCACATCATATTATCTACAATATAAATTAAATGGACAACTACACATAGTATAAATATAGACATTTGAGCAATGTGATTCTTATTTCTAAATAAATGTTTATACAAAAACTAGGCTTTTAGTATACATCCAAACATTGACTGCCAACAGATGCTCGTCAGGGAAAACATCATTTATGGGTGGATCAAAATCCGCATCTTTCTGCCCATTTGGCCATACTCGGGATAGATGATCTGCCACAACATTTTCAACCCCTTTCTTGTCTCTAATTTCCAGATTAAATTCCTGAAGAAGCAAGATCCATCTAATCAAACGAGGTTTGACATCTTTCTTATTAAGCAAATATCTTATGGCAGCATGATCAGAATACACTATCACTCTTGAGCCCACTAGATAGGACTTGAACTTATAAATTGCAAATACTATGGCCAATAATTCCTTTTCAGAGGTAGAATAATTCATTTGGGTTGAATCCAATGTCTTGCTCGCATAGTGGATTGTATGCAGTACTTTGCCCTTTCTTTGTCCTAAAACTGCACCCACTGCAAAGTCACTGGCGTCGCACATGATTTAGAATGGGAGTTCCCAGTCTAGAGCTTGAATTACAGGAGCTGAGATGAGAGCACTCTTGATTTTCTTAAACGCATCATTGCAGTCATCATCAAAACAGAATTCAACATCTTTGATCAACAGGTTAGTTAGTGGCTTAGAAATTTTTGAGAAATCCTTAATGAAATGCCTGTAAAATCCAGCATGCCCTAGAAAGTTCCTAACCCCTTTTACGTTAAGAGGTGGAGGTAGATTTTCAATTGTCTCTATTTTGGCTTTATCTACCTCAATTCCTCATTCTAAAATTTTATGTTCTAAAACAATTCCCTCTTTGACCATGAAGTGGCATTTTTCCCAGTTCAGAACTAAGTTTACATCTTCACATCTCTGAAGAACTTTAGAAATATTCTGAAGACAGGAGCTGAAGTCATTCCCATAGACTAAGAAATCATCCATTAATACCTCCATAATTTTTTCTGTAAAATCTGAAAATATTGCCATCATACATCGCTGAAATGTAGCTGGTGAGTTGCAGAGTTCCAACGGCATTCGTCGATAAGCATAGGTACCAAAAGGGCACTTGAAATTAGTCTTTTATTGATTTAGGGGTTGTATTAGAATTTGAAAGAAGCCAGAGTATCCATCTAGATAGCAAAAATAGGAATGTTTTGCCAATCTTTCTAGCATCTCATCAATGAATGGTAAGGGAAAATGATCTTTCCTAGTCTCCTTATTTAGCTTCCTATAATCAATACACATCCGCCATCCTATGACTGTTCTCGTTGGAATCAATTCGTTGTTTTCATTTCTAACCACCATCAATTCCCCCTCTCTTGGGGACCACATGGACCAGATTTACCCACTCACTATCTGATATAGGATAAATGATTCTGGCGTCAAGAAGTTTCAATACTTCTTTCTTCACAACTTCTTTCAAATTCGGATTTAATCTTCTTTGATGCTCAATCGAATTTTTATATCCTTCTTCGAGCAGAATTATGTGCATGCAGATCGAAGGGATGATCCCTTTTATGTCATCAATGGTGTATCCAATTGCTTTTCTGTGTGCTCTCAGCTTCTTGATCAATTTTTGTATATCCATCTCAGTTAAATTTGTATTAATTATTACTAGGAAGGTGGAATCTGGTCCAAGGAACGCATATTTAAGGTTAGGCGGCAGAAGTTTTAACTCCACTTGAGGTGGTACAATCTCAGGCAAGGTTGGTTCCTATTCTAATAACTATATTTCCTCGTTTGCCACGACTTCTTCTGGCGCTTCCTCAATTTCTTGAGTCATTCTTTCAATAATTCATCATCATCCAAGTCCTCCTCCATAAATGATGCTGAGGTAGATATCAAACCTCCCGACGATTTTAATAAGACCTCTCCACACCAAGGAAATATTTTTTGTACATCCTTGCACCGTACACTGATGGATTCCTCTAATTCCTCCTAAACCTCATTTTCTGCGTGCCTTAACTTATTTTCATCCATCGGCACTCCCATATCCTCTCCTGCTTCGATCGGGTGTAGAGATAAGTTTAGCATATCTTGTCCTGACCACTCGTTGAGACTTTATACCACCATATGGATTATTTCTTGTGCTTCATCCAAACTTTTTTTCATGAGTGCCCCCCAGCCGCTGCGTCCAGAAGGCTCTTGTTTTGGAACGAAAGTCTTGTTAGAGTGTATACTAAAAGCCTAGCTTTTGGTATAAACATTTATCTAGAAATAAGAATCACATTGGTCAAATGTCTACATTTATGATAAATGTAGTTGTTCAATTAATTTATATTGTAGATAACATGGTGTGTGGTGTCACACACAGAGGATCATGTTATCAGTACCTTATAAATTATAAACAGTAACTCACGACCATAATGGAAAGGAACAAACCATTGGAAGGTCGTAGTGTAATTAGGTATTAGTTTATCTTAACTATATAATTACACTAGTACACTTAGAGTGTATTGAGTAGGACCATTAGAGGTCGTTTCTTTTATACTGACTTTATAAAGAAACAAAGACCTCAGTTATTATGGAAGTGTGTGCTCTTAATCCTAATATAATAACAAGCACATATATTTGATATTTATTTCTTTAATTTATCAATGGGTGAGATTTAGTTCGATGAATCAATAAGCCCGATAAGTTGGGAAATGATATCACTTATAGTGTGTATTGTTGATTATAGAAGGAAACTGTGTCCTAGTGATCTAGGTTGAGAATGTCCTCAAGAGGAGCTCATAAGGATTGTCATGTTAAACCCTGCAGGTGGACTTAGTCCGACATGACGATAAGGTTGAGTGGTACTACTCTTGGACTAAGATATTAATTAAATGAGTTGTCGATAACTCGCTTAATTAGTGGACATTTGACATCTTAAACACAGGAGACTAACACACTCATAATAAGAAGGAGCCCAAAATGTAATTTGGGATTGGTGCGTAGTTCAATAATAGTTCTTTAGTGGAATGAATTATTATTGATGGAATTAAGTTGTGTGTTAGGGCGAACACGGGAAGCTTAATTTCATCGGGAGACCAAAACCAATTCCTCCTCTCGGTCCCTATCGTAGCCTCTTGTATATAGAGATTTATACCCATCACATACCCACCTTCTTAGCCAACCAATAGGGGCCGGCCAAGCTAAGCTTGAAGCTCAAGCTTAGGGCCGGCCAAGCCTAAAGGGTGGCCTTAAGGTGGCCGGCCAATAGCTTGGAGCCCAAGTTTAGGTGGCCGGCCACATCATATTAAAAAGGATTTTTTATTAAAATTATTTCTTATGTGGATATCATAGTTTTAAAAGATAGTTTAAAAATTAAATCTTTCCTTTTAAAGATTTCTACAAAAGATTAAGAAAAGATTTGAAATCTTTCCTTATTTGTAGATTGAAAGGAGATTTTATTTTTAAGAAAAACTTTCCTTTTTGACCATGATAATAATTTAAAAGAGAAGTTTAAAAATTAAATATTCTCTTTTATTAGTTTCTAAAAAAGATTAAGAAAAGATTTGATATCTTTCCTTATTTGTAGATTGAAAAGAGATTTTAATTTTTAGAGATAACTTTCCTTTTGGAAATTATCCACATGTTTAGAAGAAGAATTTTAATTTATAAAATTTCCTTTTTATTAACCAATCATGAAGGGATAAAAATTATTGGAGAAATTTTTATAAATTTCTAGAAACAAATTAGGAAGTTTAATTCTTGTGTGAATTAAATTTTCCTTGTTTTGGGGAATTAGAAGTGGCCGGCCATTATTATTAAAAGAAGAATTTTTTTTTAATTAAAATAATTTTTCTTTTTTATGACAAAAGAATTAAGGAATTTTTTATTAAAATTTCCTTATTTGTCAAGACCAAGGATTATAAAAGAGGGGGTAGAGGTGCCTTCACGGGTGATCAACTCAATTATTCTTCTCCTCTCTTTTCCTCCTTGGTGGCCGGCCCTAGCTTCTTCCTCTTCTCTTCTTCTTATGGCCGACGGCAACCTCTCTTGGAGCTCTTGATGGTGGCCGGTTCTAGTTAGGAGAAGAAGGAGAGAAAGGTGGTTTTGTTTCTTGCATCCCTTGGAGCTTGGTGGTGGTGGCCGGACCTCTACTTCTCTTGGAGAATTGTGGTGGCCGAAACTTGCAAGGAAGAAGAAGGTGCTTGGTGGTTCTCATCTCGGAAGATCTTTGCCCACACAACGTCTGAGGTTAGAAGAGGAATACGGTAGAAGATCAAGAGGTCTTTTTAGAAGGTATAACTAGTAATTTTTCCTTTCCGCATCATGCTAGTTATTTATGGAAATAATACCAAATACAAGAGGCTTACGATTCTAGTATTTCGAATATGTTTTTCGAAGTTGTGTTCTTTTATTTTTCTTTTCCTTGTGATTTGATTGTTCTTTTGGTTGACCTAAAGTTATTTTAGGAAATTAAATATTAGCTTTCCATAAAAGGTTTTGTCTAGTCGGTGGTGGTTGTTCCCATATCCAAGAAGGCCATGTGCCTCGCCACGTCAGTACTGGGAACCAATTATGGAAATTAATATTTAATGGAATTAATAACTTAGGTGATTTGGATCAAACGTGTTAAGTTCCGCAGGAGATCCAAGTCTAAACCTTAAAGAACAAATAGATTAAGTTTTGGATCAAACGTGTTAAGTTCCGCAGGCGATCCAAAATTTAATTTAAAAGAACACATGGTAGCTAGGAAAAGGTTCAGACCTTTGTACAAAATTTTTGTACAGTGGAACCTCTAGGTTTTCCGAGTAGCAACCAACAATTGGTATCAGAGCTAGGGTATTACCTCTGTGTATTTGGTATTTGTTTAATTATGCACATGCCATACATAATTTAGGCAGATTAATAGTAGGATGTGCTAACTTTGTGGATGCAGGATCCAACTATTATAACTTATAGTTATTATGTGTGTGATTGGACCCTTGGACATGTCAAGGGCATTTTATTGTGTGTGCATGATTGTATTATAAAATACAGCAGGAGCTGTATTTAGTTTTATTAGGATTTTATTTTTTGATCTAGATACATGTACATTCCTTTGAGGAATATAGGATCGAAAAATGTAAAATTCTATTTATGTCGCGGATCGAGTCTTGCAAGGCGTGGAACCTTTTAAGGACCAGAGGCGCAGCGGAACAAGGAGTAAGATGGATGCGACAACTAGACTCGGTGGCAGTGGCCAAAGATGGCAGCAGCTAGGGTTGGTGACACACGGAGGACAGCAATAGATAAAAGCCATAATAGTTGAAAATTAGTTTTTCTATTTATTGCTTTTTATGCTGTGTTGTGTGTGCTTGTTAGTATGCATATTTAGTAGGCTAGCATAGTTAAAATTCCTCTTTTATAAATAACTAAGTGGGAGAGGGATTTTTAAGTAAATCCCATGGTCTCCATTACTGGTTTGTAAGTGATGCAAACAAGCTTGCGCGTTGGCTCTGAGTGCCTTCCTCCATAACGGATAAGCTTGTTTGTGGATCACTAGAACAGACTTCCATTTTTTGGATGACTATAGGAAGTTAATTAAGAGCGTGTGATCTTCCCCAACGGAAGGGGCATAATCTTATTAATGGACTTAGTGTCAAGTAATGGTATACACTTAGACACATTTAATAGTATCCTCCCCAACGGAGTCACTACTATCACTTGTGTGACCAAAAGGAAATCAACTATTGATTTGTCATAAAACTAGATTGGCAATATAATAAAATTAATAAACCCCTCTTACAAATGTTTAAATTTGTATACATCCACACTAACGTGGCATACAAGATTCATGGTGTTTGAGGTAATTTTATTTGTCAAAAAGTTATATTGACAAGATAGTCAATGGGTAAAACCCTCCTCTTACAAATGATGAATTTGTATACGTCCACACTAACGTGGCATGCAAAATTCACGGTGTTTGAGATGTTGGTAAATTTAAATAATATTGTTTGAGGAATCAATGTTATTTTAAATTCAAAGAGTTTTGACCAAATATTTGATCAAAGACAGATCAACTATTAATTTTATTCGTTATAAAGTAAAGTTGACGAGATAATAAAATTAATGAATAAAATCTCCTCTTCGATTTTGTATACACAAAATTCATGGAGATTTTAAGGAGTTGATCTTGACCAAATATTTTGAGATTCTTAGGATGTTTGTCAATCCCTAGTAGTCATACTATAGAAAAAGACTTAGTAGTCCCAATTGTAATGATTGGAAATAGGACTTGGACATTAAGGTAGACTGTCTTCTTAGAACTAAGAACAATTTAGGTGTATTTAATTCATTAGTTGAAACATGCCTAGTGGTGTTATCTACCAGAACCTGGAGTGTAGATACAAGATGCCATTAATCATGTCTGCAATTCATTGCAGGGTTCCGTGAAACCCGACAACTAAATGAAAGGTAAATCACCGTCCACATGAGCACTACTGTAAAAGTGGTAGCTGTTGCGGTGGGAGATGTTTATCCTTTGATAAGAATAAAATATGGATTTTAAGTAATTGTCTTTACGTACCAAGTTTAGAAAGAACCTGATTTCAGTTTCTAAACTATTATAGATATTGTGTCTATTTTGATAACAAAGTTGTTATCAAGAAAAATAGGGAAGTTATCTATTCTGGTATGATGGTTGACAATTTATAATCCAATAACTCTCACGATGCAACAAATGGAAATTAGTAACACATCTTCTAATTTTAAGAGAAAGCAACCTTCGGAAATGAACCAATTATATCTTTAGCACCTAAAGCTAGGTTATACTTAAGTAGAATTCATTGGTAGCTGATGAACTTTTGGGTTCATTGGTAGTGGAAATCTTTCCAACCTGCGAGTCTTACTTGGAAGGAAAATAACCAAGAAGCTTTTAAGTCCAAGGGGTATGGAGTCAAAGATATGTTGAAATCGGTTCATTCTGATTTGTGTGATCCTATGACTATCCAAACAAGAGGTAGTATTGAATATTTCGTCTATTTTATAGATAACTATTCAAGATACAAATAAATTTACTTAATGTACCGCAAGACTAAGTACTTTGATTAGTTCAAAGAGTACAAGGCTGATGCGGAGAAATGTTAAAGTAAATGTCACTATGGTAAGATCGTAGTGGCAAGTACCTCTTGGGAGAATTTAGGAGTCACTTATCAAAAGTAGGGATTCAATCCCAACTAACTGCACCTGGTACACCCCAACAGAATGGTGTAGTAGAAAGAAGGTAAAGGACTCTTATGAAATAATTAGATAGATGATGAGTTATTCAGAAAATTACCAAATTTGTTTTAAGGATAAACTCTGAAAACGAAAGTGAACATAGTACCTTCCAAGTTAGAACTCTCTACTCATATAGAATTGCTGAATAGGTGAAAACCTATTTTGAAGCATATTCGGATTCGGGTAATCCAGCACATATGTTAAAGAGAGACAATGATAAGTTGGATAGGAGTTCACTTGTTTGTAAGTTATCCTAGATAAACAAAAGTAGGTTTATAGTCTTAAAAATCAGAAGGTCATTGTTAGCATCAATGACTGATTTTTAGAAAAGGACTATATAATGAACCACGTGCTCATAAGTAAATTTGTTCTTAAGGAAATAATAAAGGACATGTCTAACCTAGTACCAACTGTACAAGATGAGATACCACAAGAAAACTGCAACACGTATCATAAATTGATACACAATTACAGAAAGTGTCTTGTTGTAGTGGGAGGGTTGTTATGCAACCTAAATAGGTTCATGTTTTGGGAGAGTTTTTGGACTCGATCCCTGGAGGACATGAACCTGATCTCCGGTCATATGATGAAGCACTCCAAGATAAAGATGCAGCATCTTGGCAAAGAGTAATGAATAAAAGATTTAGAATATATGTATTCTAATCAAATCTGGAAGCTTGTAGAACCACCAAATGGTGTAAAAGCCTTTGGGTGTAAAAAGGTCTATAATAGGAAAAGAGGGATAGAAAGGAAGGTAGTAACTTTCAAAGCAAGGCTTGATGAAAAAGGAAACTTTTTCACTGGTAGCCATGCTTAAGTCTATCCGGATTCTTTTATCTATTTGGCAAGTGGATGTCAAGATAGCATTCCTTAATGGAAGTCTTGAAGAAAGCATCCATATAAAGCAACCAGAAGGGTTCATTGCAAAGGGCTAAGAGCATCTTGTGTGCAAGCTCAATCAGTCTATGGACTGAGGCAAAGCTTCAAGGTCTTGGAACATCCGGTTTATCAAAGTAATCCAGACCTATGGATTTATTTAGTAACCGGATAAGTCTTGTGTATACAAAAAGTGTGATGGAAACGTGGTGGTATTTCTTGCACTATACGTAGATAACATTTTTGGTAGTTGGAAACAATATCAAAATGTTATCAGAAGTAAGGGTATGGTTGTCCAAACAATTCGATATAAAGGACTTGGGAGAATGTATATATTCTTGAGATCAAAGTAATAAGGGATCGCAAGAAAAAATATATTTTACTTATCCCAAGCTTGATACATCGGAAAAATCCTTGCTCATTTTAAGCATGCAAAACTCCAAGAAAGGTTTCTTACCTTTTAAGCATGGAGTGTCTTTATCTAAAGAGATGTCTCCGATGACATCAAAGGAGATTGAGGACATGTAGGCAGTTCTTTATGCTTCGGCAGTTAGACAACCTAATGTATGCTATGCACGAGATCAGAAATCTGTTTTGCCAAGGGCATAGTTAGCAAATATCAAAGTAACCCTAGACTAGGACATTGGACTGCAGTAAAGCATATATTAAAGTACCTTAGAGGAACTAGAGATTATATGCTAGCTTACAAGGCAGTTAATTTGGTCCTTGTGGATTGCATGAATTTTGACTTCCAATCGGATAGGGTCAATAATAAGTCAACCTCGGGGTTTTATGTTTACTTTAGGAGGTAAAGTCATAACTATGGAAGAGTGATAAGCATAGGTGTTTTTCTGGACTCCACCATAGAAGCTTAGTATATGGCAAGCCTCTGAGGAAACCATAAAAGCTGAATGACTTAATTACCTCAAGATAGACTTAGATATGATTTCTAGTTTGTCCAAAGATTATTACAATTTATTGTAATAATAATGGTGCAGTAACAAACTCGAAGAAACCATGAGTCTATAAGGCAAGTAAACACAATAGAGCGCAAGTACTACCCAATACGAGAAATCGTATAAACGAGGAGAAGTTGTTGCCGCCTAGAATGCATCAGATGATGACCTATAGATCTTTTCACTAAGGTCCTTAAGGCGAGAGCTTTTGATGGACATGTTGAAGGGTTGGGAATCAGATGTATGGTAGCAGATGTGACAGCTTAGTCTTTTAGTATAAGTGGGAGATTGTTAGAGTGTATACTAAAAGCCTAGCTTTTGGTATAAACATTTATCTAGAAATAAGAATCACATTGGTCAAATGTCTACATTTATGATAAATGTAGTTGTTCAATTAATTTATATTGTAGATAACATGGTGTGTGGTGTCACACACAGAGGATCATGTTATCAGTACCTTATAAATTATAAACAGTAACTCACGACCATAATGGAAAGGAACAAACCATTGGAAGGTCGTAGTGTAATTAGGTATTAGTTTATCTTAACTATATAATTACACTAGTACACTTAGAGTGTATTGAGTAGGACCATTAGAGGTCGTTTCTTTTATACTGACTTTATAAAGAAACAAAGACCTCAGTTATTATGGAAGTGTGTGCTCTTAATCCTAATATAATAACAAGCACATATATTTGATATTTATTTCTTTAATTTATCAATGGGTGAGATTTAGTTCGATGAATCAATAAGCCCGATAAGTTGGGAAATGATATCACTTATAGTGTGTATTGTTGATTATAGAAGGAAACTGTGTCCTAGTGATCTAGGTTGAGAATGTCCTCAAGAGGAGCTCATAAGGATTGTCATGTTAAACCCTGCAGGTGGACTTAGTCCGACATGACGATAAGGTTGAGTGGTACTACTCTTGGACTAAGATATTAATTAAATGAGTTGTCAGTAACTCGCTTAATTAGTGGACATTTGACATCTTAAACACAGGGAGACTAACACACTTATAATAAGAAGGAGCCCAAAATGTAATTTGGGATTGGTGCGGTAGTTCAATAATAGTTCTTTAGTGGAATGAATTATTATTGATGGAATTAAGTTGTGTGTTCGGGGCGAACACGGGAAGCTTAATTTCATCGGGAGACCAAAACCAATTCCTCCTCTCGGTCCCTATCGTAGCCTCTTGTATATAGAGATTTATACCCATCACATACCCACCTTCTTAGCCAACCAATAGGGGCCGGCCAAGCTAAGCTTGAAGCTCAAGCTTAGGGCCGGCCAAGCCTAAAGGGTGGCCTTAAGGTGGCCGGCCAATAGCTTGGAGCCCAAGTTTAGGTGGCCGGCCACATCATATTAAAAAGGATTTTTTATTAAAATTATTTCTTATGTGGATATCATAGTTTTAAAAGATAGTTTAAA
Source organism: Zingiber officinale (assembly GCF_018446385.1). Classification (NCBI taxonomy): domain Eukaryota; kingdom Viridiplantae; phylum Streptophyta; class Magnoliopsida; order Zingiberales; family Zingiberaceae; genus Zingiber; species Zingiber officinale. The sequence goes on from NC_056004.1 coordinate 27,469,732, forward strand.
AATTAAATCTTTCCTTTTAAAGATTTCTACAAAAGATTAAGAAAAGATTTGAAATCTTTCCTTATTTATAGATTGAAAGGAGATTTTATTTTTAAGAAAAACTTTCCTTTTTGACCATGATAATAATTTAAAAGAGAAGTTTAAAAATTAAATATTCTCTTTTATTAGTTTCTACAAAAGATTAAGAAAAGATTTGATATCTTTCCTTATTTGTAGATTGAAAAGAGATTTTAATTTTTAGAGATAACTTTCCTTTTGGAAATTATCCACATGTTTAGAAGAAGAATTTTAATTTATAAAATTTCCTTTTTATTAACCAATCATGAAGGGATAAAAATTATTGGAGAAATTTTTATAAATTTCTAGAAACAAATTAGGAAGTTTAATTCTTGTGTGAATTAAATTTTCCTTGTTTTGGGGAATTAGAAGTGGCCGGCCATTATTATTAAAAAAAATTTTTTTTAATTAAAATAATTTTTCTTTTTTATGACAAAAGAATTAAGGAATTTTTATTAAAATTTCCTTATTTGTCAAGACCAAGGATTATAAAAGAGGGGGTAGAGGTGCCTTCACGGGTGATCAACTCTATTATTCTTCTCCTCTCTTTTCCTCCTTGGTGGCCGGCCCTAGCTTCTTCCTCTTCTCTTCTTCTTATGGCCGACGGCAACCTCTCTTGGAGCTCTTGATGGTGGCCGGTTCTAGTTAGGAGAAGAAGGAGAGAAAGGTGGTTTTGTTTCTTGCATCCCTTGGAGCTTGGTGGTGGTGGCCGGACCTCTACTTCTCTTGGAGAATTGTGGTGGCCGAAACTTGCAAGGAAGAAGAAGGTGCTTGGTGGTTCTCATCTCGGAAGATCGTTTCCCACACAACGTCTGAGGTTAGAAGAGGAATACGGTAGAAGATCAAGAGGTCTTTTTAGAAGGTATAACTAGTAATTTTTCCTTTCCGCATCATGCTAGTTATTTATGGAAATAATACCAAATACAAGAGGCTTACGATTCTAGTATTTCGAATATGTTTTTCGAAGTTGTGTTCTTTTATTTTCTTTTCCTTGTGATTTGATTGTTCTTTTTGGTTGACCTAAAGTTATTTTAGGAAATTAAATATTAGCTTTCCATAAAAGGTTTTGTCTAGTCGGTGGTGGTTGTTCCCATATCCAAGAAGGCCATGTGCCTCGCCACGTCAGTACTGGGAACCAATTATGGAAATTAATATTTAATGGAATTAATAACTTAGGTGATTTGGATCAAACGTGTTAAGTTCCGCAGGAGATCCAAGTCTAAACCTTAAAGAACAAATAGATTAAGTTTTGGATCAAACGTGTTAAGTTCCGCAGGCGATCCAAAATTTAATTTAAAAGAACACATGGTAGCTAGGAAAAGGTTCAGACCTTTGTACAAAAATTTTGTACAGTGGAACCTCTAGGTTTTCCGAGTAGCAACCAACAAGTCTAATGTAAAATATGTGAAGAATCAACCAACTCTCAATACCGTGATGTGGGTACTGATATAGAATTGATAAGTACCTATCCCAAGCTTGATACAATGCTTCTTCCTCATGTTACTTGAAGTGTGGAATCTGATCCCTCAACTTAGCGGTCCTTTTTGGAGGAATGTATTTATTTAAAAATTTTCTCTCTAATTCATCCCATGTCCTGATGCTTCTCGGTTGCAAAGTGTTGAACCAAACCTTTGCATTACTTTTGATGTTGAATGGAAAAGCTATAAGTTGTATCGAATCAGCCGGAACTCCCTCAACTCTCAGTGTATTGTAATAACTGTGGAAATCTAGGAGATGCAAATAAGGATTCTCTGAATTTAATCCCCCAAACTGATTTTCTTGAACTTTAGAGATGAACGAAGGTCTGAGCATAAAATTCTTTGCTGGGATTTCTAGAAACACAATGGGCCCTAGCTCTTTGGCAGACTTCGGGGCTCCATAATCCTTTAATGGTCTTAACATCATGTCCTATCCGAACAGACCGGGAGTACGAAATAGATAGACATGTGGGGTAGTTGAATCTCCTGCAAGGTTAGCTTTTCACATGCGAGAACAAGATATGGAATATAGTAAAGAAGAGAGTTGAAATAATATTTTTTTTTACGTTTTAATAGAAATGCAAAAAATAAAGAAAAATAAAAATAAAATTATTTATCTCTAAAATGCATAATATTAGAAAAAGGAAAGATAAAGGAAGAAAACAAAGTCTAGTCTAATCTAATATGATTTTTGCTAATGTTATAGACGCAGCCCCCGACAACGGCGCCAAAAACTTGTTACGATTCCGCAAGTGCATGGATTCGTCGTCAGTAATAAAGATTATCGATCTCACGAGAATTGGTTATAAGCACTAGCAATGGTTCACTTAGGATTGGCTAAACTACCGATTGTTGTATGTTTTCTAAAGAAAAGAGATTGGGAATCAGGAACGAGAACTAGTAAAGGGAGAGTAATTAACTTGGTTTATGAAGAGTTCTAGAAGTTCGGTTTCATTGTGGGGGTATTGATGTATCACATTCTATCCTTTACTCATTGTCCATCAACATGCATTCGCTGGAAGCTAAAGCAACCATCCTTAAGCACAAAATAGAGAAGATTCCTGTGAAATCCTGTTACGGTTAACCCCTGTCACTAGGGCGCCTCGGTAGATCACAAGAACGCAACTCTAATTGGTGTCATTAAGGATAGAAATAAGAGCTTGGTTTGATCTCTTGCTTCCTTGTAGAGAAGTTACCTCTCCTTTCAAGGAAGTACCCTAGATGTCCGTGAATGGGTTACCCCTGTCACTAGGGCCCCTCGGGTATATGATCTAAGATACTCTCTCTACGAGGATAGCAATCCCTACACAATCAATTAATACGCAACAAGTCTCATGCATAGTAGTTGAAACAAAGCAAGCGAAATCATCTAATGAATAAAGGCATAAATGTGAGTCCTACATAAAAACCAATCAACAACTACTCCCTAATCCTAGAACAAGAAATCTACTCCATAGACGCCGGAGAAAAACCCGAAGACATAATGTAATTAAGCATACAATTCTCAAACAAGAAGAGAGAAAGAGAAAGGACGCTTATCCAACGACGACGAGTGATCTTCGGATCCAATCCTTTGCTTTTGGAGTTGATGTGGTGATGATGGATCGCTGGACGGAGGTCCTCGACGGCATGGAATGGCACCAAGGTGATTCTCCCTTTAACGGCTCGCTCCCTAGGAGAAGGGTTAAAACCCTTCTTATAGGTTAGGGCAAGGCGTCGCATTGCACGGCCTTGCCAATATGGCACAGCCGTGTCTTCTTTTGTCTCTCGTCGTGCTGCACGGTCGTGCCAATTGGCACAGCCGTGTGGATTTGTGGCTCGGCTTCTGGGACACGGCCGTGTAGGATTGCACTGTCATGCATTGCTTGGCTGCGGTCGTGGGGGCACAATCATGCAGGATTGCACGACCATGCAAGGATTCGTCTCTGTTTGGCCGCACGGTCGTGCACTGCTCTTCTTCTGTTTGGCCACACGGCCGTGTGAGGTTGCACAATCGTGTTCTCTGCCTCATTCCTGTGTGTCGACAATCGTTGTTTTTGCTCCGAAAGTTATCCCTGTCAACACAAAACCAAACAAAGAGTAGATATCCGAACAAAAGAGTATTCATGATGAGTATATGATAAAAGAGACGATCATGCAAAGAATATATACGTATAAAGCAAGTGAATGTGCATTAAAATATGCATAAATGATCATAATATTTACACACATCAGTGTGGCTCACATGGTCGTGCCCGCCGCACACCCCCTCTCTTCTTCTCCTTCCCGCCTCATTTCTTTTTCCCTAGGGTTTCAAACTACTTCTCCTAATTTTCCTCTCATTTTTCCTTCAAGAGGTCTAATCTTTCTAACTCTACCATGTCAAATGTGAGCAAGGAGATTCCATCTACAAGAAAAGGGAAGGAAAAGATGCTTGCCAAAAAAAAAAAGAAAAGAAGAAGCTCTTGTTTCAAAGGTATTTCTACTAACTTTGGTATCATCTTTTCTAGCAATGAACAACAACTTAGATATTCTTCTTTATGTAAATATTCTCTCTTGAGCACTAAATTTGTAGATGATACAACTTTGGATACATTACGGTTTAGGGATGATATAAATTGGTTATTTGAAAGAATAGGTTGGAGTGGTTTGATGAATATGAAATACCCTACTTACCCTAGAATTATTTTTGAATTTTAAGTTATATAATAATTGGCAATGTTCAAGGTGGGGGGGAACTAAAATTTCGCCTATTAAATGAAGACTATGAATGGACATTAAGTGATTTCAATACTTGTTATGATTTGCCAAAAAATGATGTGTGTACGATCTTACCTGAGTTTGAAAATTCACACTTTTGGCAATAAATTTCTGAACAATCCCATTTTAACCCTCACAATTCTAGAGCTCCTCACATTATTAATCCCATTTTTAGATATGTTTATTTAGCCATGAAAAACACTATATTTGGGAGAGAGGATAAGAAGGGGTTAGTAAGACTTGTGGATTTGTATTGTTTATGGGCAATGGTTGAAAATGTTGCAATTAATTCAGGATATTTCTTTCTTAAGCATTTGGTAAAATTGGGAAAATCAGATTCTACCACACCAATTGTTTTAGGAGGGTTGCTAACTCAAATAGCTTTAGTGCTAGGGTGTGATTTAAGTGAATTGGAGATGATTGATAATTCATGTAGATTAGACTTGAATTTATGTTTAGAAATTAAGATGATAAGGCGCGAAGAACATGGATACAGTCTCCTTATTAAGAACAATTTCCCTTTAAGATTGCCCAATTATGATCTCACCACCGTTCATGTTAAGGAGAATTGGCGTTTAAAATTAGCAAGTCAACAATCTAAATCATTGTCAACTTTGGTTTCAAAAAATGTTCCTTCGGTTAGTCATGAGGTCCAAAATTTTAATTTTCAAGAACTTCATTCTATTTTGGACAATATTCATAATGACTTAGACTCGACTAGCAAAATCCTTACAAGTAGAGAGCACATGGACGAGGAACAATTTAAAAAATTGCAAGAATGTTTCAAAAGGGAAAGAGAACTGTGCGATAAGATTTCTAGAATCATGAATTCTTATAGAGCTCAAATGGAATTTAATGAAGATTTTCGAAGCATTATGAGATATTTACAAGATGACTTAAACAAATTGTTTGAATATCATAAATTTTTTAGAGATGAAGTAAGATGGTTTATTAATGCTTTTCCCTTTCCCCTTCCTGAGTTTCCTGAACTCCCACCTTTACCACCATTTTGATTTCATCGAGATGATGAAAAGTTTAAGTATGGGGGATGGTTTGTAAACCTGAAAATTTTTGCATTTTTTCTGCACTTTCAGTTTGTTTTTGTTTTGCACTTGTTTTGTTTTGATTGGATTATTTTTTATAGTCACTTGACTGTCTTTTGAAAAAAAAATAAATTTATGGCATCCCCATTGAAGAAAACATCAATCCTCACTTTTATGCTTATTTGTTCAAAAGAAAAATTGTTAGCACATTCTTTATCTTGATTCATGATATTGTAAATGATGCTAGTATCTTTAGTGTACTTCTTTTCTCTATCTTGAGTAGCATGATGTGAGCTAAGTATCATATAGAAATAAGTTTGAGTTTTGGCTTAACCTTAAGGATCTTACCTTCACTTCACTTAACTTGAACTTGAATAGTTGATATCATTGAAATAGTCATGATTGATCATATTTGTTTAGTACTTGGTTTCCATGGTGATTTCTCAAACTTCATTTTGGTCACTGGATGAGGCTCGAATCTTGAAAGCTCATTTGGAAAAATCAAAATATCCCAACTTTTGTGCCTATGAACTTATGTGTTTAAGTGTTGCACAATGCAATCACTTAATGATAAAAAAAAAAGGTGCATGATGATGAAAAATAAGAAGTAAAAAAGGTGTTGAAAAAAAGGGATATAAAAAATAGTTATCGTGAGTGGAAACTAGCAAGCCACCCCTTTAAGACCGAGTTAGGTTACTGGGAAAATGACTTCTATGGTTCTCCTAATATCGAGCATGCCTTTGAGACCCTGGGTTGATTGAGAAATATAAACTAAGTGTGTGGCAGGTAAGTGCCTATCATCGGAAACAATAGGAACTCAATTGGATGACAACTTGACTAGGACAAAGATTGAAACTTGAAGGGTTTTGAGTTACTTATTTGCACTGTGCACAGGAGACTTATGCTTAAGTCATACTTGGTTTGTTTCTATGATCATGCTTATTAATGAAACTTTTAGATAGAGTTAGGAAACTGCATTAAGGATTATGATGCATTATTGAATACATGAATCTTGATTGCAACATTTTGCTTGAGGACAAGCAAAAGTCTAAGTCTGGGGGTGTGATGTGCGTAGATTTTATACACTTGTTTAGCATGTTTTGACGCACATTCTTATGTTTTATACATGCTTTATCTATGCACTTTCATGTTCCTTGCTTTGCTTTTAGCATAAATACTTTTCTTTGTTCAGAGATCTGCTCTTGTGCGTTATATGCTTTCAGGAGTCGAATTTAGAGAAGAATTGATGTCCGTGGCTGATTCTACAACCAAACGGAGGAAATACGACTTGGGCAATGAGTGCCACACGACCTTGCAAAGGGGAATGGCCCTGGCCGTGTGGTCATGAGAGGTCGTGTAGCATCGGCAGTAAGGGAAGATGCCTGGGTCGTGTGAAGTTACACGGTCGTGCCTCCTTCTCTAGCCAGCCAGTGCACGATCGTGTATGGTTTCACGGTCGTGTAGCCTTTCCAGAGATAGAGATTGCCTTGGCCATGTAAGATTACACGGTCGTGTAGCTTCTCCAGAGATGAAGAATGGCAGGGTCGTGTGTGTCACATGGCCGTGCAATAATTCCAGAGGCAAGAACCGACCAGGTTGTGTGGTTTCACACGACCGTCTAAACAAGCAGAAGGGGGGCATGGCACGGCTGTGTGAGGATCACACGGCCGTGTGACCTTAGCCGAGAGGGGGAATGCCCTGGCTGTGTGGATCTCACACGGCCGTGTCTTGGGTCGTGTGGCACCCAAATGCCCTCCTCTATTTATAGAGCTTCTTCCCCTTTGAAAAGGGGAGGCTCTCCCTTTGGGGAGATCTATTCTTGGGTGGATTTCCAGCATTCAGAAGGCGATTCTCATCCAAGATTCGACTCCAAGAGCGAAGGATTAGTTTCGAAGATCACTCGTCGTATCGAGATAAGCATTCCCTTCTACTTTCTTGAATTGGATCGGAATGTCTTTATTCTTCTTGTCTTCGATTCTTTCCTCGGTTTCTATGGGGTAGATTCTTTGTTCTAGGAAGGAGGGAGTATTTGTGATGTAATTTGATGTAAGATTCATGGATTTGCCATCTTCTTGATTCAAGGATATTGTATTGTTTTGTATCAATAAATCTTGTATGGATTGTTATGTTTTGTGCCTAATTACCATTCTTGATTGGTTGTTGTATTTCTTGTGGAATCTTTCCGAGGAATTTGTTAAATCGTATGACCGAGGGGTGTCGTGACAGGGCTACCCCGCTCACGGACCTTTTAGGGAATTACCTTTAGGGATAAAGCAAGAACATACAAAGAAGTAGGACAGATTGATATGCTTAATTCTACATCTTAAGGTGAGTTGATTAGTGATGCTTTTCTATGTCGTATGACCGAGGGGTGTTATGATAGGGCTACCCCGCTAACGGACCTCATAGGGATCATAACTCTTTGATTACTCAAGGTTTAGATTTGAGTCCTTGACCGATGATTTCTGCAGAAGATAGTCGGTGACTTCTTACAAATACATTACAATTGAGGACAAGATTTGGTAGATTACATTACATTGATGAGTATCACAAAGAAACCAAGACTCCTAGAACCTTATTAAAACTGAATTCCTGCATTTAACCCTTACATATAATCTTTAGTTGTAAATGATCTTTTAATCGTTTGTTTAGCTAATTCACCTTTGAGACATCTTTAGTGATTGTAACCAATCCTTGTGGATACGATATTTTTTATTATTACTGACGATGTAACCATACACTTACGGTTTATAACAACTAGCACAGATACGCAATTAGATAGTGACATTAGTGGGATCCACAGTGATGGCATAGCAGAGGCTTGCAAAGTGGTTTAGTCAGCACTATCTCCATCACAGAGGCATTAGTCGGGCTTATGATTATTGGTGTAATTGTCCTTAAATCAAGGTTGACCAATTTAACTAAACTTGAGTTAGCTCGAGCTTTAGTTTTAATGTTTGATTATATGTGAGAGAGAAGTCAAGTAGATCAAGTGAGGACTGAATACTTATCTGGGAAAGTCCTAACTAAATGTTAGGCAATGGAAAGTCCTAACTAGAGGGCAGGTGATGGAAAGTCTTAACTAGAGGTTAGACAATGGAAAAGCCCTAGTAAGTAAAGCTAGGCAGTGGAAGTCCTAGTGGGGCTAGATAGTGAAGACCTACTTGGTAACTAGGAAATTGAAGTCCTAGCTGTGCTAAGCAATTGAAGTCCTAGTTAGGCTAGGCAGTGAAGACCTAGTTGAGAACTAGGTAATGGAAGTCCTAGGGAAGCTAGGTAGTGAAGACCTAGTTGGAAACTAGGTAGTGGAAGTCCTAGTGGGTCTAGGCAAGGGAAAAGTCCAAGTGGATTAAAGGTTGATTAGACACTTAGTGATGGGAAGTCCAACAAGAGTTGGCACAAGATGAAAAGTTTAAGTGGGTTAAAGGTTTACTAGACACTTGATGAAGAAGCCCTGGTAAGTGAAAGGTGATTGGATGCCAGGCAATGAGAAGTTCCAACGAGTCATAGATGACTTTAGGGTTGGGTAAAGGAACCGTAAACTCGAGTTCAGTTAGGGTTAGGCAATCGATTAGTTGATTGCCTAATCGATGGGGAACTATTCTAATCGATTAGGTTGATTGACTAGTCAATTAGAAACTATTTTCATGAAGCACAGAAAAGGATTAATTGATTAAACTAATTATTTCAGCATGCCCTAATTGATTAGGGTAATCGATTGGCATCTTTGTCGTGATAACATAGAAGGTGTTAGGATCGATTGGGTAATCGATTAAGGCCAAACCAATCAATTAGGTTAATTGATTGAAGGGCGCCTTTTTGTGATAGGATAGAAATCCTTGGAATTGATTAGGGAAACTAATTAGAGGCTTCCTAATTGATTGATATGGCTCACCAATAGATTAAGCATTCAAAAAAGAACCATTTTGTAGGTTTTTGAATGGTTGTCTGATGTGGAAATCGATTAGGGGTGAGCCTAATCATTAGGAGGTGTTTAAGTAACCTTAGAAAAGTTTTCAAGATTTGAATCATAGTTGTTCATGCCAGTTCTTAGGAATTATGAGACAAAGTGCTGCTGCATTTTTGAGTCAATAAGAGGCATTTCCTTGCAATAAGAGATCAAGGAAGAAAGGTTTTTATTGTATTGTGTATTTACTTCTTTATTCTAGTTATATTCTTGTTTCAAACTTGTACATGTAGGATCATAGGCATGTGAGAGAGGGGGGTGAATCATGTATATTTTTAAAAAAACTATTTTTTTTATTAATTTTATAAATATTAAGTGTGCAACGAATTTAAAACTAAATAAAAAAATAGAACACGATCAATTAACTTGGTTTAGAGCTTTCGACGACTCCTACTCCAAAACTTAAGTCCCTTGGATCTATCGATAGGTCCACTAAAATCCTCTATTGATAAACTTATGATAGAGTAATCAAATATAAATAATAATAAGAGAAAGGTATAATACCCTACACTTCCTTTATACAGTAATGTAAATGACTTAAATTATGTTACCAACACAAGGATGATGAAGTCGTTAGTTCAGGTGTTGGAGTTAGTTTGTCTGCAGTGGTTGGGTGAAGCAACATTTTAGGACAGTAGCAGAATGAAGTTGGACAACTGAATGATCGAGAATAAGGGTAGAAGAGTGATCTCTAAGCTGTTGGTCGAACAGTGCTTATAAAGCATGTTTAGGGCACCTCCAACAACCCAAGGCGCCTCTAACAACACTTATCTGATCTAAACACTTTAGTTTCTGTCCATGTGAGGGTGCCTCCAATGGCTCCGAGGAGCCTCTAATGCGCTCCGAGGTGCCTCCAATGCACTCTAGGGTACCTTAGCTCAATGAATTTATATCCCATAAGTTTATCCACATGACGGAGCCTCCACCATGTCCAGGGCACCTCCACTAAGTTATGAGGCCCCTCCTCGCAACTCTGAGGTGCCTTAATCACTGTTCATCCAAAGATAAGTTATGTATTTTAGCCCTACAAGATGCATTTGTTAGAGTGCATACTAAAAGTCTAACTTTTTGTATAAACATTTAAGAATCACATTGGTCAAATGCCTACATTTATATGCTAAGTGTAGTTGTTCGATTAATTTATATTGTAGATTACATGGTGTGTGGTGTCAAACACAGAAGATCATGTTATCAATTCCTTATAAATTATAAACAGTAGCTCACGACTGAAATGGAAATGAACAAACCATTGGAATAGTCATAGTGTAATTAGGTATTAGTTTATCTTGACTGATAAATTGCACTAGTACACTCTGATTGTATTGGGCAGGACCATTTAAGGTAAGTTCTTTTTATACTGACTTAATAAAAGAACAAGACCTTATTTATTATGGAAGTGTGTGCTCTTAATCATAATATAATAACAAGCACATATATTTAGTATTTATTTCTTTGACTTATCAAAGGGTGAGATTTAGCTCGATAAATCAATAGGCCCGATAAGTTGGAAAATGATATTACTTATAGTGTGTGTTGTTGATTATAGAAGGAAACTGTGTCCTAGTAATCTAGGTTGATAATGTCTCCAAGGGGAGCTCAAAAGGATCGTCATGTTAAACCCTGCAGGTGGACTTAGTCCGACATGACGATAAGGTTGAGTGGTACTACTCTTGGATTGAGATATTAATTAAGTGAGTTGTCAGTGACTCATTTAATTAGTGGGCATTCGACATCTTAAACACAGGGAGACTAACACACTCATAATAAGAAGGAGCCCAAAATATAATTTGGGATTGGTGCGGTAGTTCAGTAATAATTCTTTAGTGGAATGAATTATTATTGATGAAATTAAGTTGGGTGTTCGGGGCGAACACGGGAAGCTTAATTTCATCGGAAGACCAAAACCAATTCCTCCTCTCGGTCTATATCGTAGCCTCTTGCATATAGAGAATTATACTCACCTATACCCACCTTCTTACCCACTCTTTGGTGGCCGGCCAAGCTATCTTGGAGCCCAAGCTAGGGCCGGTCAAGACCCAAAGATTGAGCCAAGTAGGGGTCGGCCAATGCTTAGAGCCCAAGCATGGTGTGGCCGGCCCTAAGAAAAATAAAAGGATTTTTATTTTAAAATTTTTATTATGCGGATTCCATGGTTTTTAAAAGAGAATTTAAAATTTAAATTTTTCCTTCTACAAAAGATTAAGAAAAGATTTGATATCTTTCCTTATTTATAAATTGAGAGGAAGATTTTAATTTTGATAAAACTTTCCTTTTTTAACCATGTTCATGATTTAAAAAGAGAATTATAAAATTAAATATTTCCTTTATAGTCATCAAAAAAAGATTAAGAGAAAGATTAGATATCTTTCCTTATTTGTAGATTGAAAGGAGATTTTAATTTTAGAGATAACTTTCCTTTTTGGGAATCAACCACATGTTTAAAAGAAAATTTTTAATTTATAAAATTTCCTTTTATAACCAACCATGAAGGGATAAATTATTAGAGAAATTTTAAATTTTAAATTTTAAATTTCCAGAAACAAATAAGGAAGTTTTAATTTTGTGTTTAAAACTTTCCTTATTTGGAGCATGGGGATGTGGCCGGCCATAGCATGGTTAAAAGGAAAATTTAATTAATTTTTCCTTAATAACCAAAGGCAAGGAATATAAGGGAATTTTAATAACAATTAAATTTCAATATTTGCTAAGACCAAGGAATATAAAAGAGGGGGTAGACGTGCCTTCATGGCTTACAAAATCTATTATATTCTCCTCCTCTTTTCCTTGGTGTGTGGCCGACCCTATTCCTTCCTTTTCTCTGCTTCTTTAGTGGCCAGATTATCCTTTCCTTGGAGTACTTGTTGGTGGTCGGTTATAGCTAGGAGAAGAAGGAGAGAAAGGAGGCTTTGCTCTTGCATCCCTTGGAGCTTGGTGGTGGTGGCCGGACCTCTACTTCTCTTGGAGAATTGGTGGTGGCACTACAACAAAAACCCTCATAGACATCAATTTTCCACCGATGTCTATTACATTTTCGACCGATGTCTATGAAGGCGATGTAAAAGGTCTGCCATTTTAGACATCGGGTTAAAACTGGTGTAGTATCACTTAACGACATCGGGTGTAAAACCGATGTAATATTATATGTTAATAACACCAGTTTTGACAACGGTATACGACCGATGTAATATTAGTTAATGAAACCGGTTTTGCAGTGGTGGAAAACCGATGTAATATCAGTATTGTTTAACGATACAAATTTGATTTCTGAAATGGTGAAAACCCAATATTATCACCAAGCAAATCATAAAATTAATTTAATATTATTAATTCACTAACAAAATCACAAATAAAAATGCTCCGATGTATCTAAACACACCAAGTCAATATCCATATAACCAACACATAAATATTCTTCTTACAACATAAAAAGATAATAGAAATTGTGCACATCAAGTCAGTATCCACAAATTACACATAACTATTCTTCTTACAATATCAAAAGGTAATAGATAGTACACAAATATTCTTCTTACTGGTGCCAACGTTATCCTTCTTGCTCTGTGCAGAGATTTAACTAAATCTTCCCCAGTAGTTTTATTTGTTAATAGACAATTCTCTTTTTCTATTACTGGATGGACACCTCTGCTTGTTTGATGTCCTGAGGGTGACAACTGATTGATGATTCTTTGTAAAGGAGGCCTCCATCTTAAAGGAGCCACTGGAGGCTTTGGGAACTTTGCAACATCCTTCTTGGTTGTCCTCTCACCATTTAATTGATTCTCCAGTTCTCTTACCTGAATAGAATAAAATAGTCAATATGGATATAAAGCAGTTTGTTGCTTACATAAGGGAAATTAAAGATGTTGTAAATTCTACTCAAATAGAGATTGAAAATGAGATAAGTAACCTTTTGCTGGTAATTTTTACTTGTTTGCTCAGCTTCTTTGATCTGCACATTTGAAATAATCTGTTAAAGTGCAGGAAGCAAGGTCAATGACAAAGCTCTCATGGATGCACCTAAAATGGCAAGTACTGAAGTCCCCTCCATTAGCACAAGTGTGAATAGCAATGTTCAGAGCATCAACAACTCATTGATTCATGAGAGTTCTTGCATCCAAGAAGATCCAGGAGTTCACATGATCTTCTCTACTAAACCAGCTAAATTTGCAAATTCAAATGATGAAGTAAGACCAATCCAGTCCCTACAGAGTACATTTCAAACGAATCCTGCTCAATCTCTCACCAACCAGCATAATATCAGAAATGGGAATGCCTGAGACCCTTTAGCTAGCATATCAGAGAAATTTCTATGTTGTAATTGATCTGGTTCTCAATATAGCATTGATGAGAAAAAAATTTATGGCATTTACATATGTCTGTCCATGCTTGCACTTTGATTTGTAGAATGGAGAGTAGCAATTTGCATACTTAATCAAGCAATTGTTTAAATTGATTGTTTTATTATGTGAGATGTACAGATGCACTTATTCCAATATTTTTTTTAAGTGAAGGCCAATGGCCTGCCCATATTAACAATATGTGTGTGTGTATGCAAATAACACTAGAACTTTAGTAACGCCACTTTCAGTTATTGATCAGATGATGATGGTGAACCATTTTGTCTAACTCAATTTTAAGGTGGATAATTCTGACAGTGCATTAAAGCATATGACATGCATGTGTCAGATGATTAAGATTTGATGAATATTAACACTCCCTCCACAAAAATCTAGCAAAACGAGACATAAGGTCATAAATAGTAGCGAGAAAACAAATACATTGGTGTACCTCTATTTGACAATAATTCATTCAAATGACTATGAGCATTAGAAGGAACCTATATGGAATATGTGAGTTCTTGGAGGCAAGAGCAGAGATCACATCTCCCAAAGCTGATAGAGACTTATTGTTGAATTGAGATTCCTTCAGCCTCTCTCCTTCTACTTCAATCTTGCCAAGACGCTCACTACCAGCTAAAAATGTCAGATAGAAATCTAACAATTTTTCTATAAATGAGAATGTAAAGAAGGATCATAATCAAACAAAAAGCATAATTTGAATGGAAAACAGGAAGAAACTCACGAGTGAGAGTGGCTACTCAGCATGCTGACCATGGCCTTCTGCATGGGGCTGGTCAGCGGCGTGCGCATGAAGCGGCTGGGCATCCTCGACATGCGCGGACACCTAGCACAACTTCATAAATATTATTCTTTAGATATGCATCCCATCTTGATGGCCCTCTGATGTCACTTTTAACAAATACAGCTTCATAGGTAAAAGAAATCTTCTCCTGCTCCCGAATGATCTGAGACTTGTCAAGCTCTAATGGACAGCTCACAGACTCAACTTTATCATACATGTTCAGTTTCAGCATTGCCTGTAGATTGTCAAGTATCATGTTCACTTGGTAGAGATCATGTAACGCCCGCCCTCCCTGCTAACCCTAAGGGACGGGGCTACGATACTCTATGTACAAATTTTTCTTTTTAAAACTGCGGAAGACTTAAAATAATTCTCTTAGTTTAATAAAAACTTTTTCTTTTGTTTTCCCTTTCATCAAATCCGAACTACACTATCATGGCCTCAATAACATGATATCAAAATTAGTAGAAACATAACATCAAGTCACACATACGGTACTACAATTCATGATACCAAAGCATAGTTCTTTAAAAGTTTTTAAAGCAGGTTCTTATTTGGTTGCCTAGCCACTGCCACACACATATCCTTGCCTCTCCTGCTGCTCCTCTAGCTCATCCAGCTTTTTCCTTTATCTGTGGTACAAGGACAGTAAGCTGTGAGCACTCATGGCTCAGTAAGTTCCTTTCCTACGCACTAAAACCGAAAATCATAGTATAATCAAAGAATGTCTCAACATGGCATCATTTCAACTAGTCATGACATAATGTAACATACTCTTTTAATCATATCATGCAACATTAAGAAATCATAACTAGTCATGGCATATCATAGCGTAAAGCATAGCATGAATCATAACATAATCGTATCTAATCATGGCATATCGTCATAAGGAGTCATGGCATATCCTACACATGGACATATCATGGAATATAACATAATCATATCTAACCATGGCATTTCATAAATCATCATAAGGTATATGCAATATGATTTTGAAAAAACATGTATCCGAAAAACATGTGTATGTCTCATGATCTTTAAAACCATTTCTTCTTACATATATACTTGAACATAATCTCAACTTAAAGGGGATCCCGGCTATGTACCACTTACATATTGCGCACAACCTATGTAGGTCCAAGGTAGCAAGTCTTGAACCCTACAAGGCAACATACTAGGCTCGAGTCTTACTCCATCAACCTAGGGGCACTTAGGAGCCCATCCCTAACGAGGCCCGAGTCTTATTCTATCGACCCCGGGGCGCTTATGGAGCCCACCCTTGGTACAAGCCATATAAAGTAAAGTACATGTCATACTTATACATATCATACATCATAAAAGCATGCATCACTTAGGCATACATCATGTCATAAAAGTATGCATCACTTAGGCATACATCATATCATAAAGGTATGAATCACTTAGGCATACATCATGTCATAAAGGTATGCATCACTTAGGCATACATCATACCATAAAAGTATGCATCACTTAGGCATACATCATATCATAACAATATGCATCACTTAGGCATAGATCATAAAAACATGCATATCTTAAGCATAAAGCATATCATCAAGCATGCATAATTTAACCACATAGCATATCATGAAAGCATGCATATTTTAAGCATTAAACATAGCATCAAAGCATGCATAATTTAACCACATATCATAACATAAGCATGCATATTTTCATCTCATATCATATCATCAAAGCATGTAAAATTTACCCACATATCATAACATAAAGCATGCATATTTTGAACTCATAACATATCGTAGAAATTCTCATCTTGTATAGCTCACAAGCATACATGTCTAAGCATAAAAGTGTATCATGTGCTCATCCAATCATAAGGAACAATGTAACATGATTAATTTGGGTACTAAGCTTCCTAATCCTTTGGGTTTTTATCTTGGCCGAAACCCTCTTAGGTGCCAATTCAGGTTTTTAAACAACATCCAAGCATGTAGAACCTAATTCATCCACATATCATTTTTATAGGAAGTATTATAAACAAGATTTACTTGGACTCTAAGTTCTCCAAGTCCTTAAACCTCATTTGGCCGAACCTTAACAAGTGTGAAACAAGGTTCTAAATGACATAAAGCATGCAAACCTTAATCATATTTATAGCATTTGTTTCAAGGAATATGGTAAGCACAATTGAGTTAGTTCCTAAATCCTTTAAGCCCTTAAAATTATGTCATGGCCGAAACTTACAAGTACTCATTTAGGTTTTCAAGCAAGCATACAAGCATGTGAACTTACTCTAACATCATGTATAAATTTATAAATGGCATCATACAAGTGGTCATGGCCGAAACTTCCCTTAGCATCAATTTAGGTCACTAACAACATATAGTATGTGAATTTTTAGCTTTCTACATTTCATATTTCATGGAGAGTGACATGAGCATGTTCAATGTAAGTTCTAGGGTTTCTAAGGCATGTATCCCTTCATGGACGAGACTTTAAGGTGTCCATTTGAATCATAGTTAATTGTATAAGCATGTGAACACAATCAACATGTTATCTCAATTTCATAAGAAGCATCTTTAACACATGAGGTCTAAATTTTAAGGTTTCTAGGTCTTTAAACCCTACATGGCCGAACCTCATCAAGCATGGAATTTGTTCAAATGGCATAAAAGCATAGAAAGTCATAACACATTTCATAACATGTATCAAAGTCAAGCACTATAAGCATACATTTAAATTGTGTCTTAGGTTTCCTAGGTTTTTCCTTTCTTTATCTCATAGCATATGTTTGGCCGAAACCTTCCAAGTCTTTAAACTAGGTTTTAGGTGGCCTAAAGTATGGAAAAACTAAACAAGTTTTATGGCAAAAATATCAAAGAAACTATACATATAAGTTTGGTTCACAAACAAGCTAGGACCATCATATATCATATTGTGGTCATAATTATCATATATCATGCAACCAATTTTCCTATACTCTAATTAAGCATGGGAGCATCAAACAACTTTCATATCTTATTGTCATGGAGGTTTTGAGCATGTTAAAAAAAATCGGTTTAAGCTATTCTAAACCATCCACCTTACCATGGCTGAAACATTAAAAGTGTTGCTCATGAGTTTCTATCAACATACAAGCATGCAACTCTTTAAGAAACTCTATATTCTATCATATAAACATGGTGAGTTTAAATTCAAAGTCTTCCTAACCCTAAACCCTTCCTTGGCCGAAACTTCTGAGTGGGGTACTTTTGGTTCCAAGTAACCTTCAAGTATGAAAACAATAATGGATCCTTAACCATTTATTTAGAGGGTTTTGTGCAAGTTAGGTAAACAAATAAATTCCCTAGCCCTTATAAAACCTTTTTGGCCGAAACTCTAGGGTTAGGTACATCTCTAATCCAGCATCACATATATATAAAAATATGAGAGAAAACCTTCTTACAAAGCATAGAAAAATTATCATGAATCAAGGCTTATATTAAACATTCCTAGGATCAACAAGTCCTTTCTTTGGCCGAATTTTCACAACTTTGTTTCTAGGTTTTAAAATCCTCATAAAATCCAAAAACACATTAAAACCACTTGTACCACAGGTGAGGGGATACTTACTTCCTTTTCGCTTGTGGTTCTAAAGTGTGGTGATGGAAGAAAGGGTCTCTTCTTCTTGTTCTCCTCCTTTGATTTCCCTTGGTAGCCTTCCTTGTATCCTAGGAGGAACCTTGTTTTGGGGGCTGAAAATGGAGGAGAGGGGGCTGAGGCTCTCGGTGGTGGAGAGGAGAGAATGAGAGAAATGAGAGAAAAATAAAATCTTCTCTTTACATGCTCCCTTTTATGTTAAGGGGAAAGAGGTAGCAAAATTGGTTTTTGCTTTCCTTCTCCCTTAGCCCCTTTTTTTTATTTTTATTTTTATTTTATTTATTTATTTGTTCTCATCATTCATGATGAAACAAGGGGGAATGAATCCCCTTAATTGTCCTCTTTAAGTCACGGCAAAGGGAGAGGAAGAGGGAGAGAAAAGAAGGAAGGCAAGTTGTCTTTCTCTTGCTCTTTTCTTGCTTTCTTTTGGCTAGCTTTTACTCTCATCCTTATCATGAGTTTCCCTCCTTTGCTATCAATATATTATTCCTATCCCAACTGGTTATTACCCATTAATCCTATCATTTACATCATGAGAGGTTCAAGGTTCAATCCTTGACCACTCCCTATTTTTATTTCTTTTTGGTTCAACATTCTACTAATATTTTTCTAAGGCAAATTCATCATTCTCATATTTATCTTAAAAGCTTAGTGGGTGTTACAGATCATGTGTCCTCTGCTTCAAAAGTTTAACCCCATGTTCATTCAGTTCATTAGTGGTGCACAAGTAAAGTGATTCATTAACATTAACATGGAATTGGTATGGAGAGTTATCAATCTGGTCACCCATGAGAAGCTCACCCAAATTCTCTACACTCCTTTTGATTCCACCTTGTGGATGGCAATATGGAAGGCTGTGATAGCTATATGGGAGCTCAGTCTCAATGGAGGTGAGGGAATTAACTTTGGCATATATTGTAACAACCCGCCTTCTACTAACTAAGCTGTAAGGCCGATCGTTACATTATGCTGTGCTAACTATTCCAAGACCATCATTAAATCTAAGTTACGGAACTGTACTATTTAAAATTTTGCTAAACTATCATCATTTCTTGGTTCTACATGTGCTAAGAGGTGTAATCTAAACTACTCATGACATATTTTACATCCCCCAATGGTCAAGGAACTTAACTAAGAGTTTCTTGCTGATGTCAGGCCTCCCAATCGATCCACGGATCGATTGGAATGGCCGGATCGATCCATTGATTGGCCGGATCGATCCATTGATCGATCCAGATTGCTATTGTATGTGGGGCTTGGGTTGGATCGATCCAGTGATCGATCCAGCACGCTACTGTGCTCGGGCCAATATTTTGGATCGATCGGCTGATCGATCCAGACTAGCCAATCGATCCAGTGATCGATCCGAGAGCCTACTGTTCACGACAGAATTTGCTGGATCGATCGGCTGATCGATCCAGAAGCCTACTGTTCGCGGTACGAACTCCCCAATTGATCGACTAATCGATTGAGAAGCCTCCAATCGATCAACCGATCGATTGGGGTTCTGATTTCATACCAGAACTCTGATTTCAACACTGTTTCGTGCCAAATTCATACACGTGAGTTCTAACATGGCTATAAACATACTAACAACATTTAACTGACATTCTAAGCATGATTACTAACAATCTAAACAGGTCTTTCATGATTCATGCATGAAAATATCTAAAAATGCGGAAATAACGTTATATAAAACTAAAGTTTTAGTTTGCTAGTTTCTCCAAGATCTCTACTCCAGGTTCCTTCCACACACATCTTCATCATTGCATTGACCTCCAGCCTCCGCTAGTCCATCTTTCCTTTACCTTTATCTGCAGTATAAGGAAAAGAAAGTATTTGTAAGCTTTCGCTTAGTAAGAAACCATCTACCTCACTAAAACATGCAATCGATGCAAATCATGCTTTGAAAATATGCTATTTGAAAGGAACATACTGAATATGCTAAACATGCATGGCATACAACACATAGAAATAAAACTGATCATAGCAATAGAACTAATCATAAACTATCATGTTTTATTAACAGAAAACTAAACTGATATAAAACTGAGCTAAGCTAATACCAATCTGATACTAAAGCTGACTGAACTCACATGACTAATTTGTGATGTTTGAAAACTATATTCATAAGTAGATTAAAATAATAATCAAGCTGCTGTTTTGGCCCGGCAACTGTACCTTGCTGTGCGCGCATCCCCAACTAAACCCGGGTTTGCAAGTCCCGAATTTAGTAGGGTTACTAGGTTAGCTGAACCTAGGGACGACTATGGGAGTCCAACCCAATGGATATCTAATCCTGTACAGTGCCACTGAAAAGTAAAATACTGAACATAGCTAATTATTGATTGTCTTGCTCTTTCTAGGTTATCTGAACCTAGAGCTAGGTTGTCTGTACTTAGAGGCGACTGTGGGAGCCCACCCATTGGACATCTAGTTCCATAAAAGCTGTAGCAAGACCATATGAACTGTAAAAATGCTTCTATTGCATTTATCTAAGCTATTAAAATGCCTAGGATGACATTTAACCAAGCTAAGCATTTAATCAAACGCTTGGTGTGCGCTAATTCACACCCTATTGCTAAAAATCTGCATACGACTAAAACAATACATACAATCATACGAAAGCTACTTATACTGTAGGTGAGGGGTTTCTTACCTCTTGCTCAGATTTTCTTACAAATCTAATCGCTAGATTTCCGGAGAAGAAGATTCCTCCGTCGATTTCCACACGTCCACGTGCTCTTCCCGCGGGGAGGAACGTTCTCGTAGCCGAGATATCGCCGGAAGGTGTTCCCCTTGCCCTTGGGACGGAAACCCTAGGTTTCTTGAGGTTGGCGCCGAGAGGTGAGGGAGAAAAGGAGAGGGCGGCGTGACTAGGGTGAGGGAAAGGTTTTTCTCCTTTAAGAAAAATAATAATTCCTCACTTAAATCTTTATTTATATTAAGTGGGTAATTCGGCTCAACTCAATATAAATATAATTGATTCCCTTTCTTTTCAGCACGGCCCTGCTGGGTTCACTTGGTTACTAGAGCTATTTATAAGTCGTAGGACCCAATAGGTCTCGGGTTCAATTCCCGCGTAGGCTATTTTACGATTCTATTTATTTTTGCTACTTCCTCTACTCTAAAAATTCTGTAAAAATATCCTAAAATTCCAGAAAAATCGTAGAATATTTATAAAATAGTTTTGAGAATTTTCGGGCGCTACAATCCCCCATACCTTATAAAAAGTTCATCCTCGAACTTAGAATAACTCTGGGTACTTCTGTCTCATGCTGGCTTCTGTCTCCCATGTTGCCTCTTCTGCTATGTGACTTTGCCAAATGACTTTTACTAATGGTACCTCCGTGTTCCGCAATTTCTTAACTGCTCGGTCTATTATCTGAATAGGCCGACTATCATAGCTGAGGTCTTCGCGGACTGGTACCGACTGGGGCTCAATCACCTGGGTGGCATCTGGGATATGCTTCTTCAGCATAGAGACATGAAATACATTATGGATGGCTGACATATCCTATGGTAGCTCTAGCTCATATGCTACCTTGCCAACTCTTCTAGTGATAAGGTATGGTCCCACATATCTGGGACTCAGTTTGCCATTCTTCCCAAAACGCATTACTCCCTTCATGGGAGCTACTCTGAGGAACACTGAATCCCCAACTGAAAACTCTAAAGGTCTGCGCCATATATCAGCATAGCTTTTCTGGCGGCTCTTAGCTGTCTCTATCCTCTGGCGGATCTGTTGTATAGTTGCTGTGGTATCTGCCACTAGATCTGTCTGAAGTTCTAGTTCTTTCTGTTCACCACTCTCATACCAGCAGATTGGAGATCTACACCTCCGCCCATAGAGAGCCTCGTAAGGTGCCATGCCGATGGTGGCCTGATAGCTGTTGTTGTATGCAAATTCCGCTAGACTCAGATATTTGCACCAACTTCCTCTGAAATCTAGGGCACATGCGCGGAGCATATCTTCGAGTACCTGATTTACTCGCTCCGTCTGACCATCTGTCTGAGGATGGAAGGCTGTGCTGAATTTTAACTTCGTGCCCAAAGCTGACTGTACACACTCCCAGAAGTGTGATGTGAACCTACTGTCTTTGTCTGAAATAATGGTTCGTGGGACTCCATGTAGTCTAACTATCTCCTTGAGATACAAATGTGCTAGCTGTTTCATGAAGTAGGATATCCTGATAGCTAAGAAGTGGGCTGATTTAGTCAACCTGTCGACTATTACCCAGATGGTATCAAAACCATTCGTGGTTTTGGGTAGTCCCACAATGAAATCCATAGAAATGTCTTCCCACTTCCATTCTGGAATCTGAATAGGCTGCAAAACTCCTCCTGGTCTCTGATGTTCTGCCTTAACCCTCTGACAGGTTACGCAGGTGCTGACATATCGAGCGATGTCTCTCTTCATCCCAGGCCACCAAAAACGCTTCTTCAAGTCCTGGTACATTTTGGTGGAGCCAGGATGCATCGCATAAGGAGTCTTGTGAGCCTCATCCAAAATCTTCCTACGTAGTTCCTCCTGATCTGGAACGCATAATCTGTCACCAAAGTATAATACCCCGCTATCTGATATTCTGAACTCTCCACCTTCTGATCCTGCTATCCCTTGCTTGATTTTCTGAATTTTAGGATCCTGTTCCTGAGCTGTCTGAATGTCACCAAGCAAGGTAGACTCTAATGTCATAGTAGAGAGCTGTCCAACTATGAGTTCGAGACTGAAATCTGCGATCTCTTTCTGTAGGGGCGGTGACATGGCTGCTAGTGATAATAAGGTTGCACTGGACTTTCTGCTAAGTGCGTCTGCTACCCTATTGGCTTTCCATGGGTAGTAGAGGATGTCTATATCGTAGTCCTTGACCAGCTGTAGCCATCTGCGCTGTCGCATATTCAGATCCTTCTGAGTGAAGAAGTACTTCAGACTCTGATGATCTATATACACTCTGCACTGAGCTCCATACAAGTAATGTCTCCAAATTTTGAGAGCGAACACCACTGCTGCAAGCTCAAGGTCAAGAGTAGGGTAATTCCTCTCATAATCCTTAAGTTGTCTGGAGGCATAGGTGATCACCTTGCCATTTTGCATCAGCACTGCTCCTAGTCCCAACTTAGAGGCATCACTATATATATCAAAGCTATCTGTGTTCTCTGGTAGAGTCAGAATAGGTGCACTAGTCAATCTCCTCTTTAGCTCGCTAAAGCTGTTCTCACAGTCCTCTATCCACTGAAATTTTCTGTTCTTTCTGGTAAGAGCTGTCAGTGGGGAGGCTATCCTGGAGAAGTCCTCTATGAACTTTCTGTAATAACCTGCTAATCCCAAAAAGCTCCTGATCTCACTGGCATTCTTGGATCTTTTCCAGTTACTCACAACTTCTATTTTACTGGAGTCTACCATGATACCATCCTTTGAGATGATGTGACCCAGGAAGGACACCTGATCTAACCAAAATTCACATTTCGTGAACTTGGCGTACAACTGGTTCTGCTGGAGGGTCTGCAGTACTATTCTCAGGTGCTCTGCATGTTCTTCCTGAGTTCTTGAATAGATAAGAATGTCATCGATGAACCCGATAACGAACTTATCTAAGTATTGTCTGAATACCCTGTTCATGAGGTCCATGAAGGTAGCTGGAGCATTTGTCACGCCAAAGGGCATGACTACGAACTCGTAATGTCCGTATCTGGTTCTGAATGCTGTCTTGGGTATATCCCCTTCCTTGACTTTCACCTGATGATAACCTGATCTGAGGTCTATCTTAGAGAACACTGCTGCTCCCTTTAGCTGATCGAACAGGTCATCTATTCTGGGAAGAGGATACCTGTTCTTAATCGTGACTTGGTTCAGTGCTCTGTAATCTATGCATAGGCGCATGCTCCCGTCCTTCTTCTTCACGAACAATACAGGCGCTCCCCATGGTGAGTGACTCGGACGTATGAAGCCCTTGTCAAGCAGCTCCTGTAGTTGCTCATGAAGTTCTTTCAGTTCTGCTGGAGCCATGCGGTAAGGTGCTTTGGAGATAGGATTTGTACCGGGAATGAGTTCTATCTCAAATTCGATCTCCCTGTCTGGTGCTAGGCCTGGTAACTCTTCAGGGAAGACTGCTGGGTAGTCACGTACGACTCGGACCTCTGCTAGCTGTCGGTCCTTGTCCTGACCGGTACTGACTACATGTGCTAAATATCCCGTACATCCTGAATCCATTAATCTCTGTGCTTTCATAGCGGAGAGAAACTTTTTGGCCTTTCTCTTGGGTTCTCCGATGAACTCGAACTGTGCTTCTGCTTCGGGTTGGAATACGACTTTCTGTTTACGGCACTCGATGGAAGCACCGTATCTGATCAAGAAGTCAATTCCAAGGATGACATCGTAGTCAGTCATGTTTAGCACTATCAGATCACAAAAGAGCTCTCTGTTTGCTATAATGACTGGCACTGTTCTGAGCCAGTGCGTGGATGCCATAATTTATCCTGAAGGTAAGGTCGTCAGAAACTGACTACTGAGTACCTCTGGAGGTCTCGCTAATTTCTTTGCAAATGCCCTGGATATATAAGAATGGGTTGCCCCAGTATCGAATAAGACAGTTATACTTTGCTGTAAAATACTAATCTGACCTGTAACAACTGTCGAGGCATTTGCTACCTCTTCTCTGGTTAAGGAGTAGATTCTTGCATTCGTCATAGCTGGAGGGGCTTCTAGTCTTCCCTGGCTGATGTGTGGACCATCTAGAGCGGCCTGCATCTGATGTAACTGAGCTGGCTGACCTCCATACTGAACCGGCTGTGGTGGAGGAAGACTAGTCTTGTTCGGGCACTGCTTAGCCATATGCCCTTCCTGTCCACACTCGAAGCATCCTCATGTGCCTTTACGACAAACTCCAGGGTGGAATTTCCCGCAAGTAGCACACTTTGGATAACTGGGCTGTTTGCTAGCTGGCCCTCCTTTTGGGTAACTCCCTGGCTTACGTTTATTGCTAGAGTTCCCTTTCCAATTGGAGCTGTGACCCTGTTGTTTCTGAGTGCCTGAACCTCCTTGACCTTTAGATTTCGAGAGAACTTACTTCTGCTGCTTGATGCTATTCTGGTAATGCTCAGTGGTCAGGGCGCTGCTAACTAGTTCTTCAATGGTTTGCGGCCTATGAATGCCGCCAGCCACGTTCATTGCTATTTCCGGCCTCAGCATCTTGAGCATCAACCGGACTCTTTCTTTCTCTGTGCTGACTAGTTCAGGGCATAGACGAGCCAATCTATTGAATTTCTTCACGGCTTCCTCAACTGATAGGTTGCCCTGACGAAACTCAGTGAACTCGTTCTAGTGGCGGTTTGTGACCCTCATGTGAAAGAATTCTTCAAAGAACTCCTTCTCGAAGTCTACCCATGTCATCTGGTTTACTGGGCACTTCGCTTTGATTCTCTCCCACCACATGCGTGCATCTCCAGTCAGACAGAAGGAGGCGCACTTCACCTTCTCATGTTCTGGCCAGTCCAGAAGCTCCATCGTACTCTCCAGTGTTTTGAACCAGGCTTGGGCATCCCATGGTTCACTAGTGCCTGAGAAGTTCTCGGGCTTGACTCTCTGCCACTGGATCAGATAGGCTTCTCTCTTTGCCTCTACTGCTGCTGGGGCTACTGGTACTGTAGGCTGGACTGGTGGAACCTCTAAGACTACTGGCGTTGCTACGTTTGGTTCCGGGGTGACTGTGGGAGTATTCTGCTGATTAGCCTTTAAGGTGGCTATCTCCTGTTGCTGTTCAGCTAGCTGCTGCTGTAACTGAGCCACTAATGCTGTCAGGTCTGGGGGAGGCATTGAACTGCCTGCCTCATGCTGGGGCTCAGTAGCTGGTGCCCTTCTAGCTGGGCGTCCTCGTGCCATTTCTAAAGACATAGAGGACATACATAATGTTAGGACCAAAAGTAGCTAGAGGGGGGGGGGGGTGAATAGCTCGTCGCGTGCTCGTTGCTCGGTGTTGCTTGTTTCTTCAAGAATGCGCAGCGGAAAATATATAAACAAACACAAACACGCTAACACTAGGAGTTTACTTAGTATCCACCTCCAACGGAGATGACTAATCCAAGGATCCACACCACGCACGCACCCTCCACTATGAAAACACTCCTTTTCGGTAACTACCGAGGGCGGAGAAGCCCTACAAGACTCTCAGTACAAGAAGAAGAAAGGGTAGTAAAGAATAAGCAAAAGCTTACAAGAAATGCAGTAAAAACCCTAGCTTCTTCTTCTTCTCGTTGCAACTCGCCTCTTGACTTGGATGAACCTCCAAGAACCTTCAAGAACTGGCGGTGAGGAGCTTAGAGAGTGCTGGGGAGGAGCTGTGTTGAATCTGGAATGAATCGGTGAAGTTCTGCTGAAGAAATCGCACGCCAACAGCTATAAACGACGCCAACGGTCGAATCCCAATCGATTGGATTGCTCCCAATCGATTCGGGGGGCTTTGGCTCGGCACGGCGCGCCTCTGTGCTCTGGAAAAACTTCTGGATCGATCCACGGATCGATCCAGCACTTATCGCGCGAAGCAGCAGCGTCCCAATCGATCCACTGATCGATTGGGACCTCTGGATCGATCCACGGATCGATCCAGAGAGGTTCTGTTCGTGGGGACTCACCGGATCGATCCACGGATCGATCCAGATCTTCTGGATCGATCCACTGATCGATCCAAACCTGCTGGATCAATCCACGGATCAATCCAAACCTGCTGGATCAATCCACGGATCAATCCAAACCTTGGTTTTTGCCCAAAACCAAGCCCAAAGCCCCTAAACCAACATCTAGTCAACCATGACTTGTTGGTACATAAGACCTAGCATCCGGTCACCCTTGGCCAGCTAGGACTCTCTCACCAAGTGTCTGGTCAATCCCTTTGACCCACTTGGACTTTTCTCTTCTTGCCAAGTATCCGGTCACTCCCTAAGACCTACTTGGACTTTTCTTCCTCGTGCCAAGTATCCGGTCAATCCCTTTGACCTACTTGGACTCTCACCAGATGTCTGGTCAACCTTGACCCATCTGGATTTCTCTTGCCTGGCTTCACTCACCAGGACTTTCCCAATTGCCTAGATTCACTCACTAGGTCTTTCACCTGGCTTCACTCACCAGGATTTTTCTCCTGCCTAGCTTCACTCACTAGGACTTCCCAATTGCCTAGCTTCACTCACTAGGTCTTTCACCTGGCTTCACTCACCAGGATTTTCCTCCTGCCTAACATCCCAGTTAGGACTTCCCAGTCAAGTATCCGGTCATCCTTGACCTACTTGACTCTTCTTCAATCAATATCTTATTGTTAAACATCTAAACCCAAACCAAGACTCAGCTTGGTCAACCAGGTCAACCTTGACCTGAGGGATGTTGCACCAACAATCTCCCCCTTTTTGATGTTTGACAATACCACAATAACACTTACAATGCCACATGTAAGTTAGGCTAATCCCATAGCCTCAATCTTCATGCCACTAGGTAATGAACACATAAATTAAGCTCTTCATTCTCCCCCTAAGAGGGCACACTCCCTCTAGGTAATGAAAGCCTAACTTACACCCATTCATAGGTCCTTTCATTCTCCCCCTATTGGCACACATCAACCCGTCTTTGGGCACACATCAACCCATCTTTGGGCACACATCAACCCATCTTTGGGCACACATCAACCCATGCCCTAATTTTGGGTACACATCAACAAATCCATTTGTTGACGACTCTCCCCCTGAAGAGTTGCGCATCGTTGTTCACAACATCACTCGTTGTGATCAACACGATAATGAAGGTCCCATACCCTTCATTTATCCTTAACTTCTCCCTCAATGTAGACAAATACCCAACCTTGAGCATTTTCTAACCACTTGAGTTCCCACTTGAAATAATGAGGATATCCACTCCCCATTTCAAGTTCAAATGCTCATCCATGAGCATTCTCTTAACAGAAGGTTAACCACCTTCCAAGGTTTATGAAAAATAATTTTCATGTCTTTAAAGAGTCCCTCCCCCTAAAGACATGGTGGTAACTTCTGTCATTGCACCAACAATGACTTGGAATCCCTAAACTTTTAGGAAACCCAAACTTAGAAGTTTTGAGGTTCAAATATTCAAAATTTGAAACAAACCTCAACCTAAACTTCAATGAAGTCTTCCTTAACCATTCCATCCTTGTTTTCAACACTAAAACACCCTTTTTAGGTATACAAATGTATTTTTAAGGGTTTGGAATGGTCACATAGACTAAACATGGTTCAAAGATACTGAAATCAGGCCTTCCCAGCCAAAATCAGCAACTTGGATCGATTGGAGTTGGGTTCCAATCGATTGAACCTGTCTGAATCGATCCACTGATCGATTCAGGCCTTGTGGATCGATCGGCTGATCGATCCAGAGAGCTACTGCTCGCGAGAGTTGCCTTCTGAATCGATCCACGGATCGATTCAGGCACTCCAATCGATCCATGGATCGATCGGAGTTCTGATAGTTGCTGAAATTCCATTTCAGTCAACTTCAGAAACCCCTATAAAATTCTACAAAAATCCAAAAATCATGAAATTTCGTGTAGACATTATTTAGGGCATACTTAATCATGGAAAAATAGCTTTCTATGAAAATACTTTATATTTTCAAAGATTGACACAAACTTGAAAACTTGCAAAAACTTTAGCGTTTTCTTCAAGTTTGTGTCTAACTATTCAATGGTGATTACTATCAAAAGATAGCCTTCACCAAAGTTTTCCAAAAACATTTTAAAAACATTTTCAAAACCAATATCCCATCATGTTCCTTGGGCATAATGCACATGACTTGTACATTAGCTTTCCCAATGATGGGAAAACACATAACTATGTGTTTTGATGAACTTAAAAACTCAAATGAATGCACTAAATCAACATCTTGAGCTTTGTTCATCATCCTAACATCTCACTTGTATCTAATGTGCACTAAAGCACATACAAGTCACCTTATAGTCTTTGTGAGATGTAGATTTTGGTTTTGCCCTAATCTAGGGATCATGCATATCTATCTAGGCATTTCAAAGATATTAGACATCCACCTAGGATGTCACTTGTTAATAAGTGTTATTAAATGCCATTTATCCTTAATTACAAGGAATTAAACTAATGCATGATAATGTTATGGCATACATCAAAATAAAATAACTTTCAAAAGAAAGATTCCTATAACTACATGATGTATGAATGTCATGACATGGTATTTTTGGATTTTGCATAATAAACTATGAATGCAAAAATAGACATGATGTCATGGCATATTATGGGCAAACACTCATGGCAAGGTTTAGCATAAATAAAATACCGAGATCAACTATCTAAGTATCCTTAAAATCTTAGCTGAACTTACAACTTAAACCTAGATTGCCCTAAAGTGCTTCATGAAAATGCCAAAGCCTAAATTGGCATTTCTACTTCCCTTGATTAATTTATGCCAGTCGAAATTAAGCATATCCTCAAATGTTGGCATATTTCATTTTTCACAAGAGTAGCACTTTTAAATTAAGGCCCGGATTGCCTTAAATTTCCTAAGAACATACCAAACTCCCAACTTGGTAGTTCTTATGAATTTCCCAATATGTGCCATTTTAAGATAAAATCAGTTTTTCACCACTAGGCACATTTTACTCTTTCAAGGAGTAAATAATAATTTCATTTCATTTTCAAAGGTTAACAAAAACCTTGAAAATGCTCCTTGAGTGTCAATTTCCTCAAAGTTGGGTTAACTACCCTTCTAATCGGAGTTGACACTCTCTAACCCATCTATGGGGTAGAGAAGATGCTCCTAGGAACCCAACACCTATTGGTGCTCCTTGGATGCTCTAGGTACTCACTAGGGATAACTTCCCTAGATACCTTCCTAGTGACCTTGTTGGGCTTCTTAGAAGCCTTGGTCACTTTTTCTAGGTCAACTCTAGGGATAGCCTCCCTTGTGACCTTGTTAGTGACTTTCTTAGACTTCTTAGAGGTCTTAGTCACTTTGGTTGCAAAAATACTTCTAGGGATATCTTCCCTTGTATCTTTGACTTGACCTCTAGACTTAGGGTTTGTTCCATAGCTATATGGAACCCTATGATAACTCGGCACATCCTTTTTAGCTTTGGGTTTGTATCCCAAACCTCTATGGCCATTGGATGACTTTTGTACCCCTAAACCTAGGCTATGCTCATTTTGCCCTAATAGGATATTTTCCATCCTTTTTAGGGTCTTTTCCATTTTATCAAGTCTTGACCTTAAGACTTGATTTTCCATCACTAAGTCCTTAGTTTTTGGTTTTCCATTAAGTCCATGAGCATTTTTGTTTCTAGGCTTGTAGCTACAATCCTTAGAGTTCTTGCCTAGACTTTTACCTACATTCCTAGCCTTAGGTGTAGTAGTTTTGGCATGTAGGGCCACATGCTTTTCCTTAAAGCCCTCATGCTTCCTATTCTTATGGTAAATCGCATTAAAATGATAAAAATTAGAACTATCATGTTTTTTACCATAATGTAAAGGAGTAGGCTCAATAAATGTTACATTCTTCTTTACCTTGGAGGCTCCCCCTTGACTAATGCCTCCTTGAGCCTTGACCATCTTCTTCCCCTTGAGACATTGACTCCGGTAATGCCCCTTTTGATTGCAAGAGAAGCATATGATATGCTCCTTGCTCTTCTTTGTTCCGGGAATGGTCTCCTCGGGCTTCTCCTTACCCTTTTGCGTCACTTGACCCTTCTTCTTGGCCAAGTTGGGACACTTGCTCTTGTAGTGCCCACTTTTCCTACACTCAAAACATATTATATGATTTTTATTTTTAATTGAAACATTTATACCTTCTTGTGTAGGGATGGCACTTGCTCCTCCATTTGCTATTTCTTGAATTTCGGAGGTGGCACCATCTTCTTCTTCTTCACTTGACCCGGATGTAGAAGCTTCTCCTTCTTCTTGATCCGACGTCACCAAGGATTGCTCCCCCTCAATCCTAGAGGTGGAGGCTTCATCATCTTGAACATGAAACAAGGAGTATGCTCCCTCCTTGTTCCCTTCGTTGCATTCCCTTGAGGATGAAGCTTCTTGGATTTCCTCTTCTTCGGAGGTTGAGCATCTCTCAACCTCGGAGTCCTCCTCTTGGTCTTGCTCCAAAGAGTCACCCTCTCTGGATTCTTCATGATCTTGTACAGTGGAGGGGATCTCTTCATGAAGCTTGGCCAATTTGCTCCATAGCTCCTTTGCATCTTCAAACTCTCCAATTTTGCAAAGGATGGTGCTTGGCAATAAATTGACCAAAAGCTTGGTCACTTTGTCATTTGCCTCGCACCTTTGGACTTGCTCCGGGCTCCATTTGCTTTTCTTTAGAACTTTGCCCTTTGAATTTCTTGGAGCCTTGAAGCCTTCCATTAGAGCAAACCATTGCTCTATCTCCATCATAAGAAAATTTTCGATTCTTGATTTCCAAGAATCGAAACTCGTAGAAGTGTATGGTGGAGCCACCCTTGTGTCAAATCCAAGCCCATCTTGGAATTGCATCTTGAAGTTGAGCTTGATAAAGTCTTGAACTTGAA
Source organism: Zingiber officinale (assembly GCF_018446385.1). Lineage (NCBI taxonomy): Eukaryota > Viridiplantae > Streptophyta > Magnoliopsida > Zingiberales > Zingiberaceae > Zingiber > Zingiber officinale. Next base: position 27,501,329 of record NC_056004.1, read on the forward strand.
GAATTTGCTCCAACTTCTTCACCCTCTAGCTTTTCTTGATATGCTTGACCCTTCCGGCGATGATTCCGGTGAAGAGCGGCCTCGCTCTGATACCACTTGTTAGGACCAAAAGTAGCTAGAGGGGGGGTGAATAGCTCGTCGCGTGCTCGTTGCTCGGTGTTGCTTGTTTCTTCAAGAATGCGCAGCGGAAAATATATAAACAAACACAAACACGCTAACACTAGGAGTTTACTTGGTATCCACCTCCAACGGAGATGACTAATCCAAGGATCCACACCACGCACGCACCCTCCACTATGAAAACACTCCTTTTCGGTAACTACCGAGGGCGGAGAAGCCCTACAAGACTCTCAGTACAAGAAGAAGAAAGGGTAGTAAAGAATAAGCAAAAGCTTACAAGAAATGCAGTAAAAACCCTAGCTTCTTCTTCTTCTCGTTGCAACTCGCCTCTTGACTTGGATGAACCTCCAAGAACCTTCAAGAACTGGCGGTGAGGAGCTTAGAGAGTACTGGGGAGGAGCTGTGTTGAATCTGGAATGAATCGGTGAAATTCTGCTGAAGAAATCGCACGCCAACAGCTATAAACGACGCCAACGGTCGAATCCCAATCGATTGGGGAGGCTTTGGATCGATCCACGGATCGATCCAGAGCGCCTCTGTGCTCTGGAAAAACTTCTGGATCGATCCACGGATCGATCCAGCACTTATCGCGCGAAGCAGCAGCGTCCCAATCGATCCACTGATCGATTGGGACCTCTGGATCGATCCACGGATCGATCCAGAGGTTCCGTTAGGGGTTCTGATCGCGGGGACTCACCGGATCGATCGATGGATCGATCCAAACCTGCTGGATCAATCCACGGATCAATCCAAACTTGCTGGATCAATCCACGGATCAATCCAAACCTGGTTTTTGCCCAAAACCAAGCCCAAAGCCCCTAAACCAACATCTAGTCAACCATGACTTGTTGGTACATAAGACCTAGCATCCGGTCACCCTTGACCAGCTAGGACTCTCTCACCAAGTGTCTGGTCAATCCCTTTGACCCACTTGGACTTTTCTCTTCTTGCCAAGTATCCGGTCACTCCCTAAGACCTACTTGGACTTTTCTTCCTCGTGCCAAGTATCCGGTCAATCCCTTTGACCTACTTGGACTCTCACCAGATGTCTGGTCAACCTTGACCCATCTGGATTTCTCTTGCCTGGCTTCACTCACCAGGACTTTCCCAATTGCCTAGATTCACTCACTAGGTCTTTCACCTGGCTTCACTCACCAGGATTTTTCTCCTGCCTAGCTTCACTCACTAGGACTTCCCAATTGCCTAGCTTCACTCACTAGGTCTTTCACCTGGCTTCACTCACCAGGATTTTTCTCCTGCCTAACATCCCAGTTAGGACTTCCCAGTCAAGTATCCGGTCATCCTTGACCTACTTGACTCTTCTTCAATCAATATCTTATTGTCAAACATCTAAACCCAAACCAAGACTCAGCTTGGTCAACCAGGTCAACCTTGACCTGAGGGATGTTGCACCAACACTAAAGACATAGAGGACATACATAACTAAGGAAATCATGTTTATATATCTACTATCATTATCATGTTAGGTGTTATCATCAATCAACATGCTACAGTATCTATAAAAATGAAAGAAAGAACAGAATAAAGTGAGAGACGTTTCTTACTTGGAAGCTGCATGTTCAATGCTGATGTGTGTGTAGGAAGTATGGAAAATGCTCTGATACCACTATGTAACGACCCGCCTTCAACTAACTAAGCTGTAAGCTCAATCGTTACATTATGCTGTGCTAACTATTCCAAGACCATCATTAAATCTAAGTTGCGGAACTGTACTATTTAAAATTTTACTAAACTATCATCATTTCTTGGTTCTACATGTGCTAAGAGGTGTAATCTAAACTACTCATGACATATTTTACATCCCCCAATGGTCAAGGAACTTAACTAAGAGTTTCTTGCTGATGTCAGGCCTCCCAATCGATCCACGGATCGATTGGAATGGCCGGATCGATCCATTGATCGATCCAGATGGCTACTGTAAGTGGGGCTTGGGTTGGATCGATCCAGTGATCGATCCAGCACGCTACTGTGCTCGGGCCAATATTCTGGATCGATCGGCTGATCGATCCAGACTAGCCAATCGATCCAATGATCGATCCTAGAGCCTACTGTTCACGACAGAATTTGCTGGATCGATCGGCTGATCGATCCAGAAGCCTACTGTTCACGGTATGAACTCCCCAATCGATCGGCTGATCGATTGAGAAGCCTCCAATCGATCGACCGATCAATTGGGGTTTCTGATTTTATACCAGAACTCTGATTTCAGCACTGTTTCGTGTCAAATTCATACACGTGAGTTCTAACATGGCTATAAACATACTAACAACATTTAATTGATATTCTAAGCATGATTACTAACAATCTAAACAGGTCTTTCATGATTCATGCATCAAAATAACTAAAAATGCGGAAATAACGTTATATAAAACTAAAGTTTTAGTTTGCTAGTTTCTCCAAGATCTCTACTCCAGGTTCCATCCACACACATCTTCATCATTGCATTGACCTCCAGCCTCCTCTAGTCCATCTTTCCTTTACCTTTATCTGCAGTATAAGGAAAAGAAAGTATCTGTAAGCTTTCGCTTAGTAAGAAACCATTTATCTCACTAAAACATGCAATCGATGCAAATCATGCTTTGAAAACATGCTATTTGAAAGGAACATACTGAATATACTAAACATGCATGGCATACAACACATAGAAATAAAACTGATCATAGCAATAGAACTAATCATAAACTATCATGTTTTATTAACAGAAAACTAAACTGATATAAAACTGAGCTAAGCTAATACCAATCTGATACTAAAGCTGACTGAACTCACATGACTAATTTGTGATGTTTGAAAACTATATTCATAAGTAGATTAAAATAATAATCAAGCTGCTGTTTGGGCCCGGCAACTGTACCTTGCTGTGTGCGCATCCCCAACTAGACCCGGGTTTGCAAGTCCCGAATTTAGTAGGGTTACTAGGTTAGCCGAACCTAGGGACGACTATGGGAGTCGAACCCAATGGATATCTAATCTTGTACAGTGCCACTGAAAAGTAAAATACTGAACATAGCTAATTATTGATTGTCTTGCTCTTTCTAGGTTATCTGAACCTAGAGCTAGGTTGTCTGTACCTAGAGGCGACTGTGGGAGCCCACCCATTGGACATCTAGTTCCATAAAAGCTGTAGCAAGACCATATGAACTGTAAAAATGCTTCTATTGCATTAATCTAAGCTATTAAAATGCCTAGGATGGCATTTAACCAAGCTAAGCATTTAATCAAACGTTTGGTGTGCGCTAATTCACACCCTATTGCTAAAAATCTGCATACGACTAAAACAATACATACAATCATACGAAAGCTACTTATACTGCAGGTAAGGGGTTTCTTACCTCCTGCTCAGATTTTCTTACAAATCTAATCGCTAGATTTCCGGAGAAGAAGATTCCTCCGTCGATTTCCTCACGTCCACGTGCTCTTCCCGCGGGGAGGAACGTTCTCGTAGCCGAGATATCGCCGGAAGGTGTTCCCCTTGCCCTTGGGATGGAAACCCTAGGTTTCTTGAGGTTGGCACCGAGAGGTGAGGGAGAAAAGGAGAGGGCGGCGTGACTAGGGTGAGGGAAAGGTTTTTCTTTTTTAAGAAAAATAATAATTCCTCACTTAAATCTTTATTTATATTAAGTGGGTAATTCGGCCCAACTCAATATAAATATAATTGATTCCCTTTCTTTTCAGCACGGCCCTGCTGGGTTCACTTGGTTACTAGAGCTATCTATAAGTCGTAGGACCCAATAGGTCTCGGGTTCAATTCCCGCGTAGGCTATTTTACGATTCTATTTATTTTTGCTACTTCTGCTACTCTAAAAATTATGTAAAAATATCCTAAAATTCCAAAAAAATCATAGAATATTTCTAAAATAGTTTTGAGAATTTTCGGGCGCTACATATATGATCTCACCAGGTATGTAGGTGTGCATATAACTATCAGGGAGATAAACTGCATTACTAGAGACGCAAAACAGAAACACGGCCAGTAAAGCTAATGTAGACAATGAGGATAATTTCTTAGAGAATGAAAAAGGCCCCATTTGGAACTGTTTCTTCTATGCTCTTTCTTCTTACAACTCAGGTCTAAGATCCAATATCAACTTCCTTCACAATTCACAAGATGATTAAAGAAGTTTGAGTCAAAAACAAAGCAACGTGCCATTCAACCCTTAGAATCCCTTTTTCTCCCTTCAACAAAAAAGTCTTCTAGATAATCAATGCAACAAAAGCTACTTCAAAACAAATGAAAATCAATGCCCAAACAATCGAATCTAGAAAGTTAAAAAAACTCTAATTTTAAGCTTTTTCAACATCATAACCAAGTAATAATTTAATAAACACCAAGACGAAATAAGTAGTAAACCCTAAATGGAAAAAGCAAGTTCTTCCTTCCGCATGTGAAAATAATAGGTCACAACCTGCAAAGCTAATACAAGATGGATCCGAGGAGAAATTAAACTAAATGTAGCAGAGAAATCGTACAGATCTGGAAGTAGAAAAGAGAAATTACTAGACAGAAAAAAAAACTCGATTTGAGGCACCGTTGGACCAACAAGATAATGAAAAAAAAAAAAATTCAAACACAGTAACTTTAAGCAAGAATATGAAGATAAAAAATAACAGATCCAGAATCTTAGGTCCTTGGATATCGACGAAAAATGCAAGAGAGGTACATTGCGGCGAAGAAATCACCTAGATCCCGGGTCGAGGAAGGAAGTTTACCTCATCGACAGGAAGATCCGACAATGACTGGATCTTGGGAACTCTCAGATCTGTATCCGCAGAGAGCTTGGAGAGGAGAAGAGGGAGGTGAGGCTGAGTGAAGAGTGAAGTGTTGGAGGGAAGAGTGAAGTGTATACGGTGGACGGTGCTCTAGGTTTAGGTTTGGAGGGAAGAGTGAAGTGTTGCAAATTTTGGCTAAGTATGGGTGGAAAAATTAAATTATTTTATTTTGGTTCATTAACATCTGATTTTAAAAACCGCTGTTAAAATCGATGTCTATTAACGAAAAAAAGGCGCTCATAGACATCGCTTAAAAAACCGATGTCTATGAGCGAAAATCTACACTCATAGACATCGGTTTTTGGAAAAACCGGTGTAAAATACTCAAAGACATCAATTTTTGCTTAAAACTGTTGTTGTTCCACCGATGTTTATGAGGGTTTTTCTTGTAGTGTGGTCGAATCTAGCTTGGAGAAGAAGGAGATTGGTGGTTCTCATCTCGGAAGATCATTGCCCACACAACGTCCGAGATTAGAAGAGGAATACGGTAGAAGATCAAGAGGTTATTTGCTTACAAAGAAAGGTATAACTAGTAATTATTTTTCACATCATGCTAGTTTTTCTTTGTATGAATTCTAAACACAAGAGGCATATGATTCTAGAGCTTCGAATTTGTGATTCGAGTTTGTGTTTTTTTTTGTTTTTTGAATTTGTGATTCGATTGTTTTTTTTGGTTAAACCTAGAGTTATATAAGGAAATTAAATATTGAATTTCTTTAAAAGGCTTTGTCTAGGAAGTGGTGGTTGCTCCCATATCCAAAAAGGCCTAGTGTCTCGCCATGTTTAACCTGGAAGCCAATTTTAGAAATTAATATTTAATTGAATTTATAACATAGGTGGATTTGGATCAATAATGTTAAGCATCATTTGCGATCCAAATCTAAACCATTAAGAACAGATAAGTTAAATTTGGAATCAATAATGTTAAGTTCTGTTTACGATTCCTAATTTAATTTCTAAAGAACACAATAGGTTGTTTAGGAAAGGTTCGACACTTGTACAAAATTTTTGTACAGTGGAGCCGGTACGATCTTCCTAGTGTTGGTGCAATTTCCAGTAGGTCAAGGTTGACCTAGTTGACCAAGCGTAAACCTTGGTCATGGTTTCGATGTTTGACAATACAGAAAGACATGTAGACATGGACAATGCAGGTGCAGTTGTCCTTGCGGAGAGATACTGATCAAGGTCTGATCAGGTTGAATGAAGAAGAGTCAAGTAGGTCAAGGTTGACCGGATACTTGACTGGGAAGTCCTAACTGGGTTGTTAGGCAGAGTGAAAATCCTAGTGAGTGAAACTAGGTGAAAGTGAAAGTCCTGGTGAGTGAAGCCAGGCAGTTGGAGAAAGTCCTAGTGAGTGAAGCCAGGCAGTTCGGGAAGTCCTGGTGAGTGAAGCCAGGCAGTTGAAAAGTCCTGGTGAGTGAAGCCAGGCAGTGGGAAAGTCCTGGTGAGTGAAGCCAGGCAGTTGGAAAAGTCCTGGTGAGTGAAGCCAGGCAGTTCGGAAAGTCCTGGTGAGTGAAGCCATGCAGTTGAAAAGTCCTGGTGAGTGAAGCCAGGCAGTGGGAAAGTCCTGGTGAGTGAAGCCAGGCAGTTGGAAAGTCCTGGTGAGTGAAGCCGTGCAGATTGGAAATCCTGGTGAGTGAAGCCAGGTGAAAACCCTAGTGAGTGAAGCTAGGTGAGAGTCCTGGTGAGTGAAACCGGGCAAGGGAAAATCCAGATGGATCAAGGGTGATCAGACATCTATTGTTGAGAAGGTTAAGGGAGTGACCGGATACTTGACACGAAGAGAAAAGTCCAAGTGGGTCAAAGGGATTGACCGGACACTTGGTGGGGAGTCTTAGCAGGTCAAGGGAGTGACCGGATGCTAAGCATGATGTACCAATAGGTCAAGGTTGACCGGATATTGGTTTGGGCAAAAACCAAGACCTGGATCGGTCTGGTGACCGATCCAGTGATACTGTGGTTTCTTGATCGGTCTGGAGACCGATCAGAAAGCGATCAGTGCCTCTGTGAGCTTACTGATCGGTCTGGGGACCGATCAGCATGAAGCCTGATCGGTTCCCGGGACCGATCAGGGTACGCACAGAGAGTTGGGCAACTCTCTGTGAAGTGTGCTGATCGGTCTGGGGACCGATCAGTATAGAGCCTGATCGGTCCCCACGACCGATCAGATCAGCCCCAGATCGATCAGGGTGATGCCTGATCGGTCTGGCACTAGCCGTTGGCTCACAACGGCTAGTCTTCTGTCTTCTCTTCTTCGCAGGTGGATGCAGGTATAAGAGGCTGAGGGCTTCTACAGTGCAGGAACTCTTCTTCTTCTTCTTGTTCTTGCTTCTGCAAGTTCTTTCTGTTCCTTCTGCGAGCTTTGCTGAGCTCTCACTGCCGAAGCTTCGGGTGAGCTTCCTGCTGGTTTTCTAGCTAAGCTTGGATCTGAGAAGTTGCTGCTTCATCAGGATTCCAGTCGACAACGAGAAGGCAAGCAAAGGGTTTTACATTTCGATTGTTCTTGTTTGCTTTCTCTACTGTTGTACTCCTTATTGCTGTTGCAAAGATTGTGGCGAGGTTTCTCCACCCACAAGGAGTATATATTAGCCGGTTCTCCGGGGATTCATCCACCGACGGATTGATAGGCTTCGTCCACCTTACGGACACGCCGAGGAGTAGGAGTATCATCTCCGAACCTCGTTACATCGTCGAGTTCGAGTTTGAGGTTTGATCTTTCCTTTTTGCGTTTCTATTTAGTTATTTCCTCTGCGCTAACCCTAATCGTAGGAAGAAATGCGAAGATTTGGGGTCGGCTATTCACAGCCCCCCTCTCTAGCCGCGACCATCGGTCCTAACAAGTGGTATCAGAGCGAGGTTGCTCTTCGTCGGATTCACACCCGTGGGAGCACAAGCTAGAGATGGATCGGCTTGGGGAGGACATCACGATTCCACCCTTCTACGATCGCGACGACTTCGTGTTTTGGAAGGTAAGAATGAAGTACTTTCTTATGACTAACCTAGTTAATTGGAGTTGTGTGCAGGTAGGGTTTACTCATCCGGTGGATAAAGACGGAGAAACCCTAGAGAAGAAGAAGTGGACGAAGGAGCAAATCCACCAATCCACAATCAACGATGAGGTAACGAAAATTCTTGAATTTTCATTACCTAATGACATTTTGTGTAAGGTAGGTGGATATAACAATGCCAAGGAGTTGTGGAACAACTTGGCCAAGTTCCATGAGGGAAGCTCCACTTCAAGTCATGAAGAGGAGTCAAGTGAGCCAAGTAGCTCACATCATGGAGGAATGGATTTAGAAGTTGAGGGCCACTCAACATCTAAAGAAGAAGAGGAGGAGAGTTCTTCTTCAAGTTCGGAGCAAGAAGAAGAAGCTTCTACCTCCGGAAGGGATGAAGGAGAGAGCGTTCATCCATCCTCAACTCTAGGTAACTCTTGCCATTTAGTTTCTAGCAAATTACACATAATGTGCTTTGAGTGTAGGGAATTTGGACATTACAAGAGTAAATGTCCAAAGAGGGTTAGGAAGACTCCACCGACGCCAAAGATCAAGGAAGCTGGAGTCCCGATACGCAAGAGCAAGGAGCACGTGGTGTGCTTCCAATGCAAGCGAAGGGGACACTATCGGAGCCAATGTCCGAGGGGGAGGCAATCTCACAAGGACAAGAGACCGAACACATCGATAGGGGGAGCTAAGGCAAACCCTAAGGTAATCTCTAAGGCACATTATTGCAATACTAGTAAGATGCATGCTAGTAGTTTGATTGCAATTGACAATAATGATAAGCATGATAATTATAGAAATTGATACACATGCTTAGGTGCCAAACATGTGAGCCTAGATAAGGATAACACTAGGAAAGCCAACCCTAGAATTAACCCATCTAAGGCTAAGGAAAACCTAGGTAGGAATCCCAAATCAACTAGACACATGCCTAGGAATACCTCAAAGAAAAATGAAAAATTAAAAATTGAGGTATTAGAGAAGGAGAATCAAGTCTTGAGGTCAAGACTTGATACTTTGGAAAAGGCTCTTAAGAACTTGGAGAAGTCATCTCTAGGGTTTAAGGGTCAAAAACCAATGTCCAAGGACAAGAAAGGTTTGGGTCACAAACCTAAGTCCTAAGTGGTCAAGCCCACTTATCATAATGTTCCATTCGATTATGGAACAAAACCTAGGACTAGGAAGACCATCACCAAGGTCACAAGGGGAGTCACCCCTAGAGTTGATCTTGATGAGTCCCAAATGACCAAGGCTTCAAAGCCTAGGAGGGTCATTAGGAGGGTTGCTAGGGAAGTCATCCCTAGTGAATATTTAGTGAACCCAATGAGCTCCAATAGGTATTGGGTTCCTAGGAGCGTGATCTCATCACGCTAGATGAGTTAGGGTGTGCCAACCTTACTTGAATAGGTAGTTAACCTAATCATGGCAAAAGGTGGCACTTTAGGAATTTTCAAGGTGTGATCAAGCCTTGAAAATGAAATTAAGAATTATTCCTAAGGTGATTAGGATGTGCCAATCACATTTGAGGAGTTCTCTTAGGTCAATCTAGTTGGCACATAGTGATCTAAAAGTCTTGAGGATATGATTTTAGGTCTATTACACTTGGGAATATAGAACCTATGGCAAAATGATCAAAATTATCAAAAATGGCAACTAAGGCTAGAATAAGGTATTTTCTATACCTTTATGTGCTATTTGCCATATATTGTTTTCCATATGCCATGTCATGACATCATATTTATTTTATGATCATTTAAAATGTCATGATAATGCTTAGGTTATTTATATGTCATGCTTTATTTAAGTTTCATACTTTATGCCATGACATCATGACATTGGCACATGTTATTATGTATGATATCATTTTATGCCATGTCATCATCTCTTGCATGTATAATCAATTAAATTGATTTAAGGACTAAAACACAATTTGATATGGAGATCAAATTGTTATTTAGAAAAATGCATGAGAACTTAGATTAAGCTAACCTAAACCCATATCTCACATCAAAATTGACTTGGATGTGTTTGATACATCTTAGATGTGTGTGAGATATTAGGATTATGAGTTAGGATCAAGGTGCATAGTTCTTGTACCTAGATGAGCCTAATTCAAAATTGGGGATCATAGGGAAAGCTTATGTACAAGTCATGTACATTTAGCCCAAAGATTGTGGTCCTAAATTAAATGGTTTAAAATCATTTCAAAATTGATTTGAAAAACCTTGATGAAGCTTTTCTAGTGATAGCATTCATCATTGAACAAGTTGATACAAAGATAAGTTAACTTCGAGCTATTTCAAAGACTTGTGAACTTTGTATCAAGATTGAAAAATGGAAGTTATTTTCATAGAAAACTATTTTTCCTTGATAGTATATGTTATGAGGAATGAATCCTCAAAGTTTTACAATTTTTGGAATTTTCTGGAATTTTCTAGGAGTTTCTGAATTTCGGGAGGAAAATCAGAAATTCTGATATCAGACTTGTGGACCGATCAGAGAGGATTCTGATCGGTCCAAGAAAGTGTGGATCAGTCACTAGGACCGATCCAGGAGAATGTGGATCGGTCTGGTGACCGATCCAGTGAAGGCTGATCGGTCTGGTGACCGATCAGAGCGTGCCAAATGCTGATTTTTCGACTGGGTGTCTGAAATCTCAGCTCGGGAATTGGTGTTTTAGAGTTCTAAAGGTTTGAAACTCTCCAAGACATTGTTGGTGCAATGGTCAAGGGGGAGTTGACCTTTAGGGAGAGTTTTACCTATTAGTCAAGGAGGAGTTGACTTTTAGGGGGAGTTTTTACTCGTCGAAATTTTTGAGGATGAGTGATATGGGATTATCACTAAGTTGATTGTTGAATTTAGTATCAAGGGGGAAATTAAGGGTTTCAATGAAAGGTATGGGACTTTCATTAGGAAAAAACTCTTGACCTTGATTCACTCCTTTTGATGTGTGTCAAAAAGGGGAAGAATGTCTAGAGAATGTTCAAGGAAGAACATTGGAGTTAGTGGAAGAGTTTGTTGATCACAACGAGTGAAGTTGTGAACAACGATAACTTACTCTTCAGGGGGAGAGTTTGTTGATGTGTGCCAATAGGGGGAGAATGAAGGGTTTAAGTTAGGCCTTCATTATCTAAGAAGGAGGTTGCCTTCTTAGAAGGAGAATGTAAGGTTGTAACTTAGGTTTCATTACCTAGTGGCATGAAGAAAGTTGAGGCTATTGGATTAGCCTAACTTAAAGGTATTGTCAAACATCAAAAAGGGGGAGATTGTTGGTGCAATTTCCAGTAGGTCAAGGTTGACCTAGTTGACCAAGCGTAAACCTTGGTCATGGTTTCGATGTTTGACAATACAGAAATATATGTAGACATGGACAATGCAGGTGCAGTTGTCCATGCGGAGAGATACTGATCAAGGTCTGATCAAGTTGAATGAAGAAGAGTCAAGTAGGTCAAGGTTGACCGGATACTTGACTGGGAAGTCCTAACTGGGATGTTAGGCAGAGTGAAAATCCTAGTGAGTGAAGCTAGGTGAAAGTGAAAGTCCTAGTGAGTGAAGCCAGGCAGTTGGAGAAAGTCCTGGTGAGTGAAGCCAGACAGTGGGAAAGTCCTGGTGAGTGAAGCCAGGCAGTTGGAAAAGTCCTGGTGAGTGAAGCCAGGCAGTTCGGAAAGTCTTGGTGAGTGAAGCCAGGCAGTTGAAAAGTCCTGGTGAGTGAAGCCAGGCAGTGGGAAAGTCCTGGTGAGTGAAGTCAGGCAGTTGGAAAGTCCTGGTGAGTGAAGCCGGGCAGATTGGAAATCCAGGTGAGTGAAGCCAGGTGAAAACCCTAGTGAGTGAAGCTAGATGAGAGTCCTGGTGAGTGAAGTCAGGCAGTTGGAAAGTCCTGGTGAGTGAAGCCGGGCAGATTGGAAATCCAGGTGAGTGAAGCCAGGTGAAAACCCTAGTGAGTGAAGCTAGATGAGAGTCCTGGTGAGTGAAACCGGGCAAGGGAAAATCCAGATGGATCAAGGGTGATCAGACATTTGGTGTTGAGAAGGTCAAGTAGGTCAAGGGAGTGACCGGATACTTGACACGAAGATAAAAGTCCAAGTGGGTCAAAGGGATTGACTGGACACTTGGTGGGGAGTCTTAGCAGGTCAAGGGAGTGACCGGATGCTAAGCATGATGTACCAATAGGTCAAGGTTGACCGGATATTGGTTTGGACTTGGTTTGGGCAAAAACCAAGACCTGGATCGGTCTGGTGACCGATCCAGTGATACTGTGATTTCTTGATCGGTTTGGAGACCTATCAGAAAGCGATCAGTGCCTCTGTGAGCTTACTGATCGATCTGGGGACCGATCAGCATGAAGCCTGATCGGTCCCCGGGACCGATCAGGGTACGCACAGAGAGTTGGGCAACTCTCTGTGAAGTGTGCTGATCGGTCTGGGGACCGATCAGCATAGAGCCTGATCGGTCCCCACGACCGATCAGATCAGCCCCAGACCGATCAGGGTGATGCCTGATCAGTCTGGCACTAGCCGTTGGCTCACAACGGCTAGTCTTCTGTCTTCTCTTCTTCGCAGGTGGATGCAGGTATAGGAGGCTGAGGGCTTCTACAGTGCAGGAACTCTTCTTCTTCTTCTTGTTCTTGCTTCTGCAAGTTCTTTCTGTTCCTTCTGTGAGCTTTGCTGAGCTCTCACTGCCGAAGCTTCGGGTGAGCTTCCTGCTAGTTTTCTAGCTGAGCTTGGATCCGAGAAGTTGTTGCTTCATCAGGATTCCAGTCGACAACGAGAAGGCAAGCAAAGGGCTTTACATTTCGATTGTTCTTGTTTGCTTTCTCTACTGTTGTACTCCTTATTGCTGTTGCAAAGATTGTGGCGAGGTTTCTCCACCCACAAGGAGTATATATTAGCCGGTTCTCCTGGGACTCATCCACCAACGGATTGATAGGCTTCGTCCACCTTACGGACACGCCGAGGAGTAGGAGTATCATATCCGAACCTCGTTACATCGTCGAGTTCGAGTTTGAGGTTTGATCTTTCCTTTTTGCGTTTCTATTTAGTTATTTCCACTGCGCTAACCCTAATCGTAGGAAGAAACGCGAAGATTTGGGGTCGGCTATTCACACCCCCCCCTCTCTAGCCGCGACCATCGGTCCTAACACCTAGGTCCAACCAACAATTGGTATCAGAACTAGGGTTTGCCTCTGTGTGTTTGGTTTTAAAAATTAATTATGCACATGTCATACATAATTTAGGTAGGATAATAGTAGGATGTTGTTACGCTCCGCAAGTGTACGGAAATGTCGCAAGTAATATAAAAGATTAACGTATCTACAGGGACTGGAATAAGCACTAGAAATGTCTCAATGCGAATTAGCTAAACAATTTGATCCTGTCCGAACCGGTTATCAGTGGACGCTGGGCACGTGGCGCTCCCTGCTAGATCCTCGAATGCTCCGGTGAACCTGAAACGAAACCGAGCCCGGAGGGGTGTCCCGGCAACGGCCCTCCGACGCTCAAGTCAGGCGAGGAATAACAAAAAGGTGGCTTCAAGTTGAGGATTTTTCATACCTCCAGTGGAGAAATGGAAGCCTTATATAGATCTCTCAAAGAAGCCTGGGCGTGCCAATCAAAGCAACCACCTGCCTTTGACCATGCCCAGGTATGGGTCTGTCAGAAGAGCATATATGAGACCATACTGCTACTGTATCCACCTCTCCCTGATGTGACGGCAGGATCTTCCATCGTGCAATCTCGTGTACGGCCTTATCATCAGACGTGCCTTCTCTGACATCCCATATCTCGAGACAAGCGCATAGGCCGCTCGACTACCTTTGTACACTCGCCCTTATCTTGGCCGAGCGGACCACCCGCTCGGCCCTTAGGTCCCAGCCGAGCGGACTCCTGCTCGGCCCTTAGATCCTCCTGACTTGGCGTCAGAAACCCAAGCCCATGGATGGGTTATCTATAGCTCCGCTCGGACCATTATCCGTTGGGCCAGCCCTCCATTCTTACCGCCGGATCACTTGCCTTCCCTTCAAGTCTAGTTGAAGGAGGCAGTGAGTCCGACTGACTGGACTATGTGTCCGAGCGGGCGGTCGTCGCCTTTCCGTTGCTTATGGTATCCGTGGGGCCGTTCAGCCCTTCATCCAAATTCAGCCGCTCGGCTCTTTATTTTGGTTGTCTTGTCGCTTAATGTTGACATTTGCTTGTCTAGATCTCCTCGAAAATTATGCAAATCCTCTCCATTAAGTCGGAGCATGCGCGGTATGGGCGCATTAATTGCACTCGGTGACAGGGCGCCACGTGTCGACCCTTGTGTGGCGGCGGCGTCACTTACGATGGGACGCACCCGTTTGAAATGGACGACCCGATGGCGTCCTTGTTTCTCGTGACCTGGATCGGACGGCGGAGGCTGACCGGCCTCGGCCGTATAAAGCCTCCGTCCCTTTTTTGGCCGTATATTCGCTCGCGCGTTGCCTTCTGCTTCGTTCTGTTGCGGCGGTCTCCGGCGATCTAGTGTCTGGTTTTTAGGCGGAGATCACCTCATCGGTGATTCTTTCCACCCGTTTCCTTCCCAGTGAGTCCTCTGCCTTCACTTAATAGGTTTTCCCTGCGCATTTCGCTCCTTTCGTTTCCCTTCCTTTGATTTTTTTTTCTGGGATGGCGAGTTCCTCCGAACCCGCTGTTAACATTTCGGGCCCCTGGTATCTGACCATGGAGAGCCGATTCGATGAGGAGCATGCCCAGCGCCTTGTTCGGACATACGGGCTTCCTGATGACCATGAAATAATTATAGCCGGCCCGTCCGACCGTCCACATGACCCGCCGATCGGCTCCATTTGTTTCTTTTTAGACCAATTCCAGGGCGGCCTTAGATTTCCTACCCATCCATTTATTTTGGAGGTTTGTAATTACTTCCGCATCCCGCTCGGCCAACTTGTGCCGAATTCCTTTAGGCTGCTGAGTGGGGTAGTCGTCCTCTTTAAGCTGCATAGTATCCCTCTTAACCCCAAAATATTCCACTTCTTTTTCTACCCTAAACAATCCGAGCCGGGCACTTTTATCTTCCAAAGTAGAATAGGCTTTAAATTTTTTGATAACATGCCGACCTCCAACAAACACTGGAAGGAGTTTTTCTTCTTCATCCGACTTCCCGATCGGCCAGCCTTCCGCACCCAATGGCAGACCGCCGTGCCGACCCAGCCGGAGCTTGGCAAGTTCAGAAGTAATCCAGCCTATCTTCATGCGGCGAACTGGTTGTCCGGCCAGCGATACAAGATCGACCAGTTGCTCTTGAAGGGGGTGCTATATATTTTCGGATTATCTCCCGTTCGGGCGAATCTCCCCTTCCGCATGAGTAAGGACTCTTTACTCTCTTAGTCTTTTTTGTCTAACTGATTTTAATTTCTTTCACTGCAGCTGACGTCATGTGGCGATCCAAGGCTACCGCTCACTTGAAATTGAAGTCTGTAGAAATTGAAGCGGCCACCAAAAAGGAGCTCGCCGAGCGGGGTTTAATCCCTAGCCGCCCGGCAGGTGCAGGAGAGGGAGGGGCACAGTCCGCTCCTGAAACAGAAGCTGCCTCATCCGCTTCGGCGGCGATTGAGGCGGAAATCGATCCTGTTTCCTCGGCTCCCGCCGAGCTGGGCGTTCCCCAGGTTGGAGATCCGCCTTTGGAGGTTCGGCGGAAACGTCGAAGAGACCCCCGCCTTCACTCAGCCCAAGAGGGGGAACCACAGGCGCCGATCGGCGTAACTTCGCCCGACCGCACGCCGTCACGGATCGGGACCCCTATGGCTTCGCCTGCCGCACAGTCTTCTGGCTCTCCTCCTCGACCTCGCCGCCGCTTACGTCGGTTGGGCGAAACTTCCACCATAGGGGAGTCCTCGCATCAGGCGGCCGCGACTGAAGAAGCGCCGTCCGGCCACCCTACTATCAAGACTACTCTCCGATTCCCATCGGAGGAATATTTGCTGTCTGCCGATCGGCCATCGAGCCCCGTTCACGAAATAACCCTGACTGGTCCGCTCGCCAAGCTCTTCGAGGACGCCCAGATTCAGGTGGCCCTTATGACGCCCAAGCAGCTCGGCGATAACAATATGCAGCAGGCCACTCAGGTAAACCCATCTTCATTCCCGTGTCATGCTATTGTTTGATTCCTGACATTATTATTTCCCTTACAGCGCTGGGCTGAACAAATTGCCACTAGCCATCGGCTAGCCGAGTTGGAGGGCCTTCTGGAAAAACTCCAAGTGTCGGAAGGTCCCTCGGCCGAGCGGGAGAAACAAGCTCTTGAGGCCGAACAAAAGAAGGCTGCCGACCTGGCTGTTGAGGTAGCTCGGCTAGAGGACTTGGTGAAGAAGCGTGACAAAGAGGTGAAGCGCGCCGGTAGCCGGAAGAGGCAGGCGATCGCTGACCTGGACAGAATGAAAGTAGATGTCCATGCGCTAAATCAGCGATCTAAGGATCTGGAGGCCCAGCTGAACGCCGAACGGGAGGTCCGTTCGGCTGAATGCACAAAGGCTGAAGCAAACTTGAAGGCCCTCCAAGATTCCTTAACTGCTTCCCGGGCGTTGCTCAAAAAATACAAGGAGGGAGAGCCGAGTCGCCTAGCCGTAGCGCGCCAAGAATACATCCGCTCAGAGCGATTTGGCGAAAAGTTTGGTGGCAACGTCTCCTCAACCTTCCTCGAGGTGGTCAAGGTCACCACGGCGTACTTCAAGAAGGGGGGGCATCTTCCTGCTGACCTGAGCATTCCCCCTCCTGAACTGGCGGCCATGATCGACGACATCCCGGACACCTTTTTTAATTTTGAGGATCCGGAGTGATGTGGGTTATTCAAGCACTTTTTGTACTTCCTCCGCTCGGCGGATGTGAAATTTTTGTACGTGCCGTTCGGCATAATTTTTCTTCTAATGAAACGATATCCCTTTTCCTGTCTTCTTACTCATTGTCCATAATATTCTTCTGTTTGCTTAACACTAATGCTTGTAAAATTTTCGCCAGTCGTGCTCTTAAGCTTTCTCCCTCACGCGTCCGATCGGCTTGGCTCATTGCATAAAGTGCGAGTGAGCAGACCTACTCGCTCTGCACGTATCCTGCTTGCGTGGAGTCAACAGACGCCGAGTGTCGAAGGACCAACCCCCCTTCGGGCCTGAATGCTTTAATATTTATAGTTTCCGCAGTTTCTTACTCCGATATCCGTTCTTCCACTTGGTATATTTATAGCCGATCGGCGCGGCTCTCGATTTTTAACGACGGTGCTCGTCGGCTCGGATATTTATAGCCGGTCGGCGCGGCTCTCGATTTTTAACGACGGTGCTCGTCGGCTTTCCGCTCGGATTATTTATAGACGCCGGCCCGTCTCTCGATTTTTAACGACGGTGCTCGTCGGCTCGGATATTTATAGCCGGTCGGCGCGGCTCTCGATTTTTAACGACGGTGCTCGTCGGTCTTCCGCTCGGAGATTTATAGACGCCGGCTCGTCTCTCGATTTTTAACGTCGGTGCTCGACGGCGCGGTTATTTATAGCCGGTCGGCGCGGCTCTCGATTTTTAACGACGGTGCTCGTCGGTCTTCCGCTCGGATTATTTATAGACGCCGGCCCGTCTCTCGATTTTTAACGACGGTGCTCGTCGGTCTTCCGCTCGGATTATTTATAGACGCCGGCCCGTCTCTCGATTTTTAACGACGGTGCTCGTCGGCTCGGATATTTATAGCCGGTCGGCGCGGCTCTCGATTTTTAACGACGGGGCTCGTCGATCTTCCGCTCGGATTATTTATAGACGCCGGCCCGTCTCTCGATTTTTAACGACGGTGCTCGTCGGTATTTATCGGCGCGGCTCTCGATTTTAACGACGGTGCTCGTCGGTCTTCCGCTCGAGGATTTACGCCGGGCCGTCTCTCGATTTTTAACGTCGGTGCTCGGCGGTCTTCCGCTCGGATTTATAGACGCGGCTCGTCTCGATTTTTAACGTCGGTGCTCGACGGTCTTCCGGCCGGATTATGCCGCCTCGCTCTCGATTTTTAACGTCGGTGCTCGACGGCGGTTATTTATAGCGGTCGGTGCGCTCCGATCTTTAACGACGTGCTCGTCGGTCTTCCGCTCGAGGATTTATAGACGCCGGCTCTCGATTTTAACGTCGGTGCTCGACGGCGCGGTTTTTATAGCCGGTCGGCGCGGCTCTCGATTTTTAACGACGGTGCTCGTCGGTTTTCCGCTCGATTTTTATAGCCGGCTCGCTCTCGATTTTAACGTCGGTGCTCGACGCCGCGTTATAGTGGCCGGTGCGGCTCTCGATTTTTAACGACGGTGCTCGTCGGTCTTCCGCTCGGGGATTTATAGACGCCGGCTCGTCTCTCGATTTTTAACGTCGGTGCTCGACGGTCTTCCGCTCGGGGATTTATAGACGCCGGCTCGTCTCTCGATTTTTAACGTCGGTGCTCGACGGCGCTGTTATTTATAGCCGGTCGGCGCGGCTCTCGATCTTTAACGACGGTGCTCGTCGACGCGTCCCAGTGAGACTACACACCTGGCCGAACGGCTCAGGCCTTCGTCCAGGCAATAACCTCCCGCTATCACCCTGATCAGCGCAGGGTTTTGGTTTTTCTTTCTGCCACCCTAGTATGCAGCCCGGCCGAATAGCTCGGGGTCTTCAAGTTCGAACGATGCTTATATTCTATACGCAGCCCGGCCGAGCGGCCTGGGGTCTTCCCATCGAGCCTTTGGCTCATTTTATTTACTCCCGGCCGAGCGGCACGGGGTCTTCCCATCGAGCCTTTGGCTCGGTTTATTTACTCCCGGCCGAGCGGCACGGGAGTTTTTACTCAAGAAACTACAAATTTATGAGCAACAGAAATGATTGAAGAACTGACCTGCCGACCAGCAGGGGATCTGACCCAATTTCTTGACTCCCGAATACCCGTGGAGTGAGAAGAATATATATACTTGTCGAAACTCATCAAGGCTTCCTCGTCGGACCGATATCGGGGCAGGCGTTGCTCCCACTTGAATTCCGTTCGGACCCCCATTTTGCCCCCATTTCGCCTGTTGCTCCGGTCGGTCCGCTCAGCTGTGCTATCCGCTCAGCTTGAGCATTCTATTTCTGTTGCTCCACGAGCTTAGCTGCTCTTGCCTCAATTAGAGCGTCGGGCCTCTCCTGGGAGAGCATCACGGTGTGAGGTCATCCAGCCTCGTCCATCTATTCCGCTCGGATACAGGCGCGTTCCCACAGACGGCGCCAATTTGATCCTGTCCGAACCGGGAATCAGTGGACGCTGGGCACGTGGCGCTTCCTGCTAGATCCTCGAATGCTCCGGTGAACCTACAACGAAACCGAGCCGGGAGGGGTATCCCGGCGACGGCCCTCCGACGCTCAAGTCAGGCGAGGAATAACAAAAAGGTGGCTTCAAAATGAAGATTTTTCATACCTCCAGTGGAGAAATGGAAGCCTTATATAGATCTCTCAAAGAAGCCTGGGCGTGCCAATCAAAGCAACCACCTGCCTTTGACCATGCCCAGGTATGGGTCTGTCAGAAGAGCATATATGAGACCATACTGCTACTGTATCCACCTCTCCCTGATGTGACGGCGGGATCTTCCATCGTGAAATCTCGTGTACGGCCTTATCATCAGACGTGCCTTCTCTGACATCCCATATCTCGAGACAAGCGCATAGGCCGCTCGACTACCTTTGTACCCTCGCCCTTATCTTGGCCGAGCGGACCACCCGCTCGGCCCTTAGGTCCCAGCCGAGCGGACTCCTGCTCGGCCCTTAGATCCTCCTGCCTTGGCGTCAGAAACCCAAGCCCATGGATGGGTTATCTATAGCTCCGCTCGGACCATTATCCGTTGGGCCAGCCCTCCATTCTTACCGCCGGATCAACTATCCAATCGTTTCAAAAGCAAAGTAAAGGTAAACAAATCTAATATTAGAGATCAACAAACAAGAGTTTAGTGTTTTGGGTTATGATAAAGGGAGATTCTAGGAGTTTCGGTTTCTTTGTAAGATTTCTTTAATGTAAATGGTTCACCAATTCTTATTCCTCAATTGCCAAACATGTAGAAAGTTGCCGGTTCCCTCTTGCAATAGACAACCGGCTAAGGACTGAGAAATGTATCTAAATAGGATTAATTAGACATGAACCTATGTTGTCCTTACACAGAAGCGCACCTATTACTATGCCTTCCTCGGATATCAACATAGAAGCCCACAACTTATTAATCTATAAAGATACAAGAAGATAATCATAGAATCCATCCTACTCTCTTGAATATTCCTATTTCCTCTTCAAGATTATCTCTCAAACGTCTTTACACGGGCTTGCACCTATCACGTGGATCCCTCGGATGATCGAGTGAGAGATTATCTTTACCAAGTCCATAAGAAATCCAAACAATCAATCAAGAATGAGAATTAAGCACAAACCACCATCAATCATTCAAGATCTAATTGATACAAGCAAGATAATGTCATTGAAACAAGAAAATAGAAAATCCATAAGAGATTACATCAATCCATCATACAAATACTCCCTTAATCCTAGAATACAAGATCTACTCCATGAATCGAGGAAGAAAATCCGAAAAAATAGAGATTACAAGGATTCCTTGAATCCCCAATCCAAGAAAACAAGAAGAGGGGGAAAGAGAAAACTTATCTACGAAGAAGCCTTGTCTTCGGATCCAATCCTCGCTCCGGATCCGGAATCGCCAAGAACTCCCCTTGAATCGCCCAGAAATCCTCCCAAGAATGGGAGGAAACCACCAAATCTTGCCTTCTCCCAAAGGGGGAGAGATCCCCTTTCAATTCATGAAGAAGGGTTTAAATAGAGGAGGGAATCGGGCACCACACGGCCCCGTGACACGGCCGTGTGAGATTCACACGGCCATGTCCAGTTCCATCTCTGCCAAACCTGCACGGCCGTGTGACTCCACAAGGCCAGAACCCTTCTGCTCTCTGGAAATGCTACACGGCCGTGTGGTGCACACGGCCACAGCCTGCTTGGTCTCTGGAAGTCTCACACGACCGTGTAGATCCACACGGCCATGTAAGGCTTCTGCTCTGGTTGGCTTCAAATCTTGACACGGCCGTGCGAGGTTTACACGGCCATGTCATCTTTCTCTTCTGTTGGTGCCAAACTCCACACGGCCCGAGCTCCATACCAGTGCAGGGCCGTGTGAGGTACACGGCCCGGTGCTTTCTCCCTTCGTCTCCTCCAATGCATGCCCAAAGATGTAGATTCTTCACCAAATCGACTCCTGTGTACAGAAAATGCACAAAAAGAAGATCTCCGAACCAAAAGAGTAAATATGCTAAAAGGAAAGCTGGAAGTATAAAAATGCATAGATCAAGCATGCTCAAAGTATGTAAATGTGCGTAAAAACATGCATAAAAGAGTATATAATCTACGCACATCACTCCCTCAGACTTAAACCTTTGCTTGTCCTCAAGCAAAATGCTGCAGTCTAAATTCATATGTCCTACAACACATTCATAAAACCCAGTGCACTTTCCTAACTCTATCAAAAAGTTTCATTAACGAGCATGATCATGGAAACAAGTAAAGTATGGTTCAAGCATAAGAATCTTGTGCGCAGTGTAAAAGTAACTCAACACCCTTCAAGTTTCAATCCATGTCCTAGTCAAGTCGTCATCAAATTTGAATTCCTAATGTTTCCAGTGAAAGACAAGTAACCAGTGATAGACACTTACTTACCATTCACTTGGTTCATATTTCTCAACTAACCCAAGGTCTCAAAGGTGTGCTCAATCTCAAGAGAAGCTAAACAGTCATTTCCCCAGTAACCTAACTCGGTCTCAAAGGGGTGACTTGCTAGATTCCACTCATGACAACTATTTTTATATCCCTTATTGTTTTTTTTATTATAAGTGTTTGCATTGTGAAAAACTTATTCACAAATGTACTTTTAGCACACATGTTGGGATATTTTGATTTTTCCAAATGAGCTTTAATGATTTGAGCCTCATCCAGTAACCAAAATGAAAGTTGAGAAATCACCATGGAAACCAAGTACTAAGCAAACAAGATGAATCATGACTATTTCAATGACATCAACTATTCAAGCATCAAGCACAAGTGTAGTGAAGATAAAATCCTTAAGGTTGAACCAAAACTAAAACTCATCACCATAAGATTCTTAGCTTATTAATGCTTCCCAAGATAGAAAAAAGAACTACACAAAGTTTACTAGTAGCATCATGCGAACATCATGAATCGAGACAATAATCGTGCTAACATTTCACTTGAATCCAAGAAAGCATATAAGTGAAGATTTGATGTTCTCAAAAAAATTTTTTTGCCATGATTATTTCAAAAACAAGCAAAATAAAGCAACAAGCAATGAAAATAAGAACCAACATGAAAAACTAATCAAAAACTAAAAACTGAAAACCAAACTAAACAATACATGACACCCCCCCAGACTTAAACTTTTCATCGTCCCGATGAAATCAGTATGGTGGAGGAGGTGGAAGATCAGGAAAATTAGGGAAGGAAGATGCAAAATCCTTAACAAACCATTTAACTTCGTTTCTGAAAAAATTATGATATTCAAACAATTTATCAATATCATCCTGCACAAATCTCATACAACCTCTAAGATCTTCATGAAATTCCATTTTAGCCCTATAAGCATTCATCATTTTAGAAATCTTATCACACAATTCTCTTTCGCTCTTGAAACAATCTTGTAGCTTTTTAAATAGTTCCTCCTCCATAAGCTTCTTATCTTCAAGAAATTCATTAGTTGAATCTAAATCACTATGAATATTCTTTAAAGCAGAATTAAGTTCTTGAAACATAAAACTATGAATCTCTTGGTTACCCTTAGAAATATTTTTTTGAGTAAAAGTTGACAAGGCTCTAGATTGTTGCCTAGCTAACTTTAAACACCAATTCTCTTTATTATGAATTGCAGTAAAATCATGATTGGGCAATTTTAAAGGGAAACCATTTTTAATGACTAAACTAAATCCATGCTCTTCATGCTTAATCATTTTCATTGCTAAACATGAATTGAAATCCAACGTACAAAAACTCTCCACCACCTCTAATTCACTCAAATCACATCCTAATACTAAGGTCAATTGAGTAAGTAATCCCCCCAAAATAATAGGTGTGGTAGAATTTGATTTCCCTAATTTTGCCAAATGTCTAAGAAAGAAATAACCAGAATTAATTGGAACATTTTCGACCATTGCCCACAAACAATACAAGTCTACAAGTCTTACCGATCCCTCTTTGTCCTCCCTTCCAAATATAGTGTTTTTCATGACCAAATAAGCATATTTAAAAATAGGATTGATAATTTGGCAAACTCTGGAATTATGAGGATCAAATAACGGTTGTTCAGAAATTTGTTGCCAAAAATGTGAATTCTCAAATTGGGGCAAAATCACACACACATCATTCTTTGGCAACTCATAACAAGTATTAAAATCTCCCAACGTCCATTCATAATTTTCATTAAACAACCGGAATTTATACTTCCCCCCTCCTTGAACATTATCAACTTCTATCGAGCTTAAAAATTCAAGAACAATTCTAGGATAAGTAGGATATCTCATGTTCACTAAACCACTCCATCCTATCCTTTCAAATAGCCAAACTAAATCATCCTTAAACCCCAAAGTTTCTAAAGTTTCAACATCAAGAAACCTAGTGCCTAAAAGAGGTCGTTTACATAAAGACGAATATCTATACCGTTGCTCATCACTAGAGAAAACAATACCAAAGTCATTAGAAATACCTTTAAAGCAAACATTCCTCTCCTTTCTTGCAACCACCTTCTCCTTCCCTTTTCTTGTGGCCGAAGTCTCCTCAATCACGTTTTCCATGGAAGAAAATCCAATCTCCTAAAGAAGAATGAGAAGGAAAAATTGGAAGAAGTAATTCAATCCTTTAGAAATGGGGAGATAGGGAAAAGGAGCAAGCGGCGATACACGGCCGTGTGCCTCCCCCACCCCGTGCCCTAATTCCTTAAGAAGATGTGGATCAGGCCGTGTGATATCACACGGCCATGATCATTTCTCATCGCACGGCCGTGTCTGTGACACGACCCCCTTCCCTTTCTTCTCTGGATTCCAGACACGGGACGTGTCTGCGACACGGCCTAAACATCTTCTTTCACGGGTTTCTTCGCACGGCCGTGTCTGGGACACGGCCTATTCATCTTTCTCCTCGGGATTCTTTACACGGCCGTGTTTGGGTGGCACTGCCCAAACACTTCCCTTCTCTGCAACCTTTGCCTGGCCGTGTATAGAACACGGCCAGGCTTTGTTTTGCATCTAATCCTGAAAACAAAAATCAAAAACAAGTAAAAACCAACAAAATGAATTTATACTAGCTAAAAGAATTCAATCTGGAGGGCGAGGTTCAGAAAAATACAACCTTTGTACCTCTTCTATTTTCGTGCCATGAATATATTTTTTCAGTCATTGACCATTTACCTTAATTATCCCAAAATCTTTGTTCCAAATATCTACAGCTCCAAAAGGATAAACCTTCTTTACCTCATATGGACCCGTCCACCTTGACTTAAGCTTCCCAGGAAAAAGTTTTAATTTTGAATTGAACAACAAAACCAAATCTCCCACATTAAAGTCTTTACGAAGAATGTGCTGATCGTGCCATTTCTTTGTCCTTTCTTTGTAAGATTTAGCATGCTCATATGCATCCATCCTTAATTCATCAAGTTCGTTCAACTGAAGCTTCCTTTTCTCCCCTGCTTCTTTTAAATCCATATTCAAATTTGCAATTGCCCAATAAGCCTTATGTTCTAGTTCAACTGGAAGATGGCAAGGCTTACCATAAACTAATCGAAATGGGGTCATCCCTATAGGAGTTTTATAAGCAGTTCGATAAGCCCATAAAGCATCATCTAGTTTCAACGCCCAATCCTTCCTTGAAGTAGATACAGTCTTTTCCAATATGGACTTAATTTCTCGGTTAGATATCTCAGCTTGCCCATTAGTCTGAGGATGATAAGGTGTTGCTACTTTATGCTTCACTCCATATCTTCTAAGTAAGTTTTCAAACTGTTTCTCTATAAAATGTGATCCTCCATCACTAATGACTGCCTTTGGCACCCCAAATCTTGGAAAGATAATACTCCTAAATAATTTGATAACTGTTCTCGCATCGCACGTAGGAGATGCCACAGCTTCTACCCATTTGGACACATAATCTACTGCCACAAGAATATACCTATTCCCATATGAAAGAGGGAAAGGTCCCATGAAATCAATTCCCCAAACATCAAATAACTCAACCTCAAGAATGTAATTTAACATCGTTTCATTTCTTCTAGTTATATTCCCAGTTCTCTGACATTGGTCACAGGATTGAACAAACAACTTAGCATCCTTGAATAAGGTTGGCCAATAAAATCCTGCTTGAAGAATTTTCGTAATCGTTTTTGAACTACCCAGATGTCCTCCATAGGACGAAGAATGGCAATGAAACAAGATATCTCTAACCTCTTCTTCAGGTATACATCTTCGATAAATCACATCATTGCATTTCTTGTACAGGAGAGGTTCATCCCAAACATAATTCTTAACTTCTGAAAAAAACTTTTTCCTTTGTTGATGAGAAAAATCCGGAGGTAACACTCCACTAGCAAGGAAATTCACAAAATCTGCATACCAAGGAGTTTTCACACTTGATAAGGCTAGTAAGTGTTCATCCGGGAATATGTCATCAATAGGCAAATCAACATCCACCTCATTTTCTGACTTTTGAGATATTCTAGACAAATGATCCGCTACTACATTTTCAGCTCCTTTCTTATCCCTAATCTCAAGGTTGAACTCTTGCAAAAGTAAAATCCACCTGATTAACCTAGGTTTAGCGTCCTTCTTTCCAAGTAGATACCGGATAGCTGCATGATCAGTATATACTATTACTCTTGATCCCACTAGATAAGATCTAAATTTATCAATAGCAAATACCACTGCCAATAATTCCTTTTCCGTAGTAGAATAGTTTACTTGGGCTGCATCAAGTGTTTTACTTGCATAATGGATCGCATGCAAAATCTTATTTCTTCGCTGTCCCAAAACTGCTCCTACAGCAAAATCACTAGCATCACACATTATTTCAAAAGGACGATCCCAATCAGGTGCTTGAATGGCTGGAGCTGTTGTAAGAGCACTCTTAATTTTATTGAAGGCTTCAATACATTCGCTATCAAAACAAAACTCAACATCTTTAATCAACAGATTAGTTAATGGCTTGGAAATCTTTGAAAAGTCCTTAATAAAGCGTCTATAGAAGCCAGCATGTCCTAAAAAACTCCTAACTCCTTTTATATTGATGGGTGGGAGTAATTTGTCTATTACTTCCACTTTTGCTGGATCTACCTCAATACCACGCTCTGAAATTTTATGCCCCAAAACTATCCCTTCCCTAACCATAAAATGACATTTTCCCCAGTTCAACACTAGGTTTATATCTTCACACCTTTTTAGAACAGTAGAAAGATTTGACAAACAAGAATCAAAGTCATTCCCATAAACTGAGAAGTCATCCATGAAAACCTCCATAATTTTCTCTATTAAATCTGAAAAAACTGCCATCATGCACCTCTGAAAAGTGGCTGGAGCATTACAAAGCCCAAATGGCATCCGACGATAGGCAAAGGTACCATAAGGACAAGTAAAAGTAGTCTTCTCCTGGTCTTGAGGATGAATCGGAATTTGAAAAAAACCAGAATATCCGTCCAAGTAACAAAAATAAGAATGTTTAGCCAATCTTTCAAGCATTTCATCAATAAATGGTAAAGGGAAATGATCCTTCCTTGTTTCTTTATTCAACTTCTGATAATCAATGCACATTCGCCACCCCGTCACTGTTCGTGTTGAAATTAGCTTATCTCCTTCATTCTTGATAATAGTCATTCCTCCCTTTTTTGGAACCACGTGGACTGGACTCACCCATGCACTATCCAAAATTGGGTAAATAATCCCCGCATCAAGTAGTTTAATCACTTCCTTCTTTACTACCTCTTTTAAATTTGGATTTAGTCTCCTTTGATGCTCAATTGAGTTCTTGTACCCCTCTTCAAGTAAAATTCTATGCATACAGAGAGATGGACTAATCCCTTTTATATCATCGATTATATATCCAATGGCCTTTCTATGCAACCTTAACTCATCCAACAGTCTCTTTGTTTCAAACTCATTTAACTGAGCACTAATTATAACTGGATAAGTAGAATTCGGCCCAAGAAATTCATACTTAAGATTTGGGGGTAATGGTTTAAGTTCAAATTGAAGTGGTACTATTTCTGGAAAAACTGGCTCTTGTTCTATCAACATAGTCTCCTCCTCAGCCAAGCTTTCTTCTAACAACTCTTCATTGTCTAAAGACAGATCTTCCTCCTTATGATCACCAAGACATACCCCCTTTTCTGTTGAAAATACTTTTTCACCAAATGTTTTTGATAATGATGCACAACACCAAGGAAATAATGTTTGGAAATCACTTTGATTCAAGATAAGCCCTTTTTCAACATCATCCTTTCCTCTAATGATATCCATTGTCAAGAATGAACTATCTTGCTCTGCCCAATCATTGGAATTTTGCGTGATTCTGCCAACTATCTCAAAAGTTTCTTCTAGACTTTTTTTCAAAAATGATCCTCCAGATGCTAAATCCAGTTGATTCTTATTTGAGAAAGAAAGCCCAACATAGAACAAATGCATAATTAACCATTTCTCAATTCCATGATGTGGACATAACTGCAGAAGAGAAGAATATCTTTCCCAGGCTTGGTACAATTTTTCTCCATCCAATTGCTTAAAATTTAAAATTTGACTTCTCAAATAAGTAGTTTTCCTTGGAGGGAAATATTGGTCAAGGAATTTTTGCTCTAACTCATCCCATGTTCTGATACTTTGAGACTTTAAAGAATTGTACCATCTTTTTGCAGCACCCTTCAGACTAAAAGGAAAAGCAAGCAGCTGAATAATATCAGATGAAACTTCTTCATATTTCAAAGTACAACAATATCTATAAAACTCCATCAAATGGGAATAAGGATTTTCAATCTCTAATCCTCCAAACTGAGTTTTCTGAACCATGGAAACAAAAGATGGTTTGAGTATAAAATTTCTTGCTTGTATGTTAGGGTAAACAATTGCTCCCATTTGTTTTGCAGACTTCGGAGCTCCATAATCTCCTAGTGACTTGCACACCATGTTTAGATATTCTTGTTCTTCGATTTGCCTTTGCAGAATTCTTCTTTTATGGAAAGTTCTATCAATCTCAGGGTCAAAAGGAAAGAATTCCCCTGCAAAGTTAGATCTTCGCATACACAAGAACAAGATAGCAGATAGCAATTCGACACAAAAAGAAAAATAGAAGAATCAAAAATGCAGAATTGAGTTTGTACAAAAAGAATTAACAAGAAGTGAAAGCTATACAAGAAAGTAAAAAAAATAGAAATCTAATGATTAGTTACAACTATGCAATATGAAAGGAAAACAAATGTTATGTTTAGTCTAACTCAATTGATAATTCCTAATGTTATAGCGCAGTCCCCGGCAACGGCGCCAAAAACTTGTTACGCTCCGCAAGTGCACGGAAATGTCGCAAGTATAAGCACTAGAAATGTCTCAATGCGAATTAGCTAAACAACTATCCAATCATTTCAAAAGCAAAGTAAAAGGTAAACAAATCTAATATTAGAGATCAACAAACAAGAGTTTAGTGTTTTGGGTTATGATAAAGGGAGATTCTAGGAGTTTCGGTTTCTTTGTAAGATTTCTTTAATGTAAATGGTTCACCAATTCTTATTCCTCAATTGCCAAACATGTAGAAAGTTGCCGGTTCCCTTTTGCAATAGACAACCGGCTAAGGACTGAGAAATGTATCTAAATAGGATTAATTAGACATGAACCTACGTTGTCCTTACACAGAAGCGCACCTATTACTATGCCTTCCTCGGATATCAACATAGAAGCCCACAACTTATTAATCTATAAAGATACAAGAAGCTAATCATAGAATCCATCATACTCTCTTGAATATTCCTATTTCCTCTTCAAGATTATCTCTCAAACTTCCTTACACGGGCTTGCACCTGTCACGTGGATCCCTCGGATGATCGAGTGAGAGTTTATCTTTACCAAGTCCATAAGAAATCCAAACAATCAATCAAGAATGAGAATTAAGCACAAACCACCATCAATCATTCAAGATCTAATTGATACAAGCAAGATAATGTCAATGAAACAAGAAAATGGCAAATCCATAAGAGATTACATCAATCCATCATACAAATACTCCCTTAATCCTAGAATACAAGATCTACTCCATGAATCGAGGAAGAAAACCCGAAAAAATAGAGATTACAAGCATTCCTTGAATCCCCAATCCAAAAAAATAAGAAGAGGGGGAAAGAGAAAACTTATCTACGAAGAAGCCTTGTCTTCGGATCCAATCCTCGCTCCGGAGCCGGAATCGCCAAGAACTCCCCTTGAATCGCCCAGAAATCCTCCCAAGAATGGGAGGAAACCAACAAATCTTGCCTTCTCCCAAGGGAGATCCCCTTTCAATTCATGAAGAAGGGTTTAAATAGAGGAGAATCGGGCGCCACACGGCCCGTGACACGTGTGAGATTCACACGCCATGTCCAGATTCCACATGCGCCACTGCAGTAGTGTGACTCCGGCCGAACCCTGCTCTCAAATGCTACAGGTGTGGTGCACACCATAGCCTTGGTCTCTGGAAGTCTCACATGGCCGTGTAGATCCACACGGCCATGTAAGGCTTCTGCTCTGGTTGGCTTCAAATCTTGACACGGTCGTGCGAGGTTTACACGGCCATGTCATCTTTCTCTTCTGTTGGTGCCAAACTCCACACGGCCCGAGCTCCATACTAGTGCAGGGCCGTGTGATGTACACGGCCCGGTGCTTTCTCCCTTCGTCTCCTCCAATGCATGCCCAAAGATGTAGATTCTTCACCAAATCGACTCCTGTGTACAGAAAATGCACAAAAAGCAGATCTCCGAACCAAAAGAGTAAATATGCTAAAAGCAAAGCTGGAAGTATAAAAATGCATAGATCAAGCATGCTCAAAGTATGTAAATGTGCGTAAAAACAAGCATAAAAGAGTATATAATCTACGCACATCAGATGTGCTTACTCTGTGGTTGCAGATTCCAACTATTATGGCTTACAGATATTGTGTGATTGGACCCTTGGACATATCAAGGGCATTTTATTGTGTGTGCATGATTGTAATATTAAATACAGTAGGAGTTGTATTAGTTATTAGGATTTTACATTTTTGTTTCGATCTAGATTACATGTACATTCCTTTATGGAATATAGGATCGATATATGTAAAATTCTATTTTTGTCGCGGATCGTATCCTTGCGAGGCATGGCGTTATTGGAGGACCAGAGGCGCAGCGGAAAAGGAAGCTCGATGGACCCGACGACATGATCCCTAGGGATGGCAGCTCACGAAGGAAGTGATGGAAGAAGCCATAATAATTGGAAAATTAATTTTCATATTTATTGCTTATATTTATTGTGATGTGTGTGTGTGCATGTGATGTATGCTAGCGTAGTCAAAAATCCTCACCTTAAAAAACTAAGTGGGAGAGGGATTAGTAAATAAATCTCATGGTTTCCATTACTGGCTTGTAAGTGATGCAACAAGCTTGCGTGTTGGCTCTAAGTGCCACCCTCCACAATGAATGGGTTTGTTGCGGATCATTAGATCAAACTTCCTTTATGGATGGTTATAGGAAATTATTTAGGAGTGTGTGATCTTCTCCAACTGAAGGGACATAATCCTATTTAATGGACTAAGTATCAAGTAATGGTATACACTTAGACGCATTCAATAGTATCCTCCCCAACGTAGTCACTGCTATTATTTTGTGTGACCAAAGGAATACCAACTATTAATTTGTCATAAAGCTAGGTAAAACCCCCCTCTTATAAATGTTTGAATTTGTATACGTCGACACTAATGTGGAAAACAAAATTCACGATGTTTGAGGTAATTTTATTTTTCATAAAGTTAGGTTGACAAAATAAAATGGGTAATACCTCCTCTTACAAACAATTGAATTTGTATACGTCCACACTAATGTGGCATACAAAATTCATGGTGTTTGAGGTAATTTAAGGTTGACAAGATAATTAATGGGTAAGACCCTCCTCTTACGAATGTTTGAATTTGTATACGTCCACACTAACGTGGCATGCATAATTCCCAGTGTTTGAGGTGTTGGTGAATTTAAATAATATTGTTTGAGGAATCAATGTTATTTTAAATTCAAAGTTTTGACCAAATTTTTTATCAAAGTAAGACCAACTATTAATTTTATTTGTCATAAAGATAGGTTGACAAGATAATAAAATTAATGGATAAAATCTCCTATTAAAGTTTGAATTTGCATACGTCTACACTAACGTGACATACAAAATTCACGGGGATTTTAGAGTGTTGGTCTTGATCAAATATTTTTGTGATTCTTAGGATTTCATATGTTTGTCAATCCCCTAGTTGTTATACTATAGGATAGACTTAGTAGTCCCAGTTATGATTGGAAACAAAACTTGGACATTAAGGTGGACTGCCCTCTCAAAACTAAAAATAATATAGGTGAATTTTAGTCATTAGTTGTTGAAACATGTTTAGTGGTGTTATCTACCAGTACCTGGTGTGTAGATACGGGAACCACTGATCATGTCTGTAATTCATTACAGGGGTTCCAGGAAACCTGACAACTATATGAAGGAGAAATCACCGTCGACATGGGCACTGCTGCAAATATAGCAGTTGTTGTAGTGGGAGATGTTTATCCTCTAATAGGAATAAAACATGGATTTTGAGAAATTGTCTTTGCATACTAAGTTTAGAAATATTTTGATTTCTAAACTATTAAAGAATAGATATTTTGTCTATTTTGGTAACAAAGTTGTTATCAAGAAAATAGGAAAGTTATCTGTTCTGGTCAGATGGTTGGCAATTTAAAATCCAATAACTCCCATGATGCAACAAATGGAAATTAATAACACATCTTCTAACTCTAAGAGAAAGCAACATTCGGAGATGAACCAATCATATCTTTGGTATCTAAGACTAGGCCATATTAACTTGAGTAGGATTCAAAGGATAATAGCCAATGAACTTTTGGGTTCATTGGTGGTGGAAAACTTTCCAACCTGCGAGTCTTACTTGGAAAGGAAAATGACCAAGAGCGCTTTTAAAACTAAGGGGGGTAAAGAGTCAAAGATGTATTGGAACTAGTTCATTCTGATTTGTGTAGACCTATGACTATCCAAGTAAGAGGTGGTTTCGAATATTTCGTCTCTTTTATAGACAACTATTCGAGATGCGGCTACATTTACTTGATGTACCATAAGTCTAAGTACTTTGATAAGTTCAAAGAGTACAAGGCTGATGTGGAGAAACGTCAAGGTAAAAGTATCAAGACACTACGGTGAGATCGTAGTGGCGAGTACCTCTTAGGAGAGTTTAGGAGTCACTTATCATAAGTCGGGATTTAATCCCAACTAACTACACCTGGTACACCCCAACATAATGGTGTAGTAGAAGGTAAAAGACTCTTATGGAAATAGTTAGATTAATGATGAGTTATTCAGAATTACCAAATTCGTTTTGAGAATATACACTAGAAACGGAAGTGAACATAGTACCTTCTAAGTCAGAACCCTCTACTCCCATAGAATTGTGGAATGAGCGTAAGCCTAGTCTAAAGCATATTCAGATTTGGGGTAGTCCAGCATATGTGTTGAAGAGAGACACTGATAAGTTGGAATAGGAGTTCACTTGTTTATGAGTTATCCTAGAGAAACGTTAGGAGGTTTATAGTTCTAAAAATCAGAAGGTCATTGTTAGCACCATTGCTCGATTTTTAGAAGAGGACTATGTAATGAACCACAAGCCCATAAGTAAATTTGTTCTTAAGGAATTAATAAAGGACACGTCTAATATAGTACCAATAGTACAAGATAAGATACTACAAGAAACTGCAACACGTGTCACAAATAATGCACAATTACAGAAAATATCTCGTCGTAGTGGGAGGGTTGTTAGGCAACCTAAAAGATTCATGTTTTGGGAGAGTTTTTGGACTTGATCCCTGGTGAACATGAACCTGATCCCCGGACATATGACGAAGCGCTCCAAGATCTTGGAAAAGAGCAATGAATACTAAAATAGAATATACGATCTTGTAGAACCACCAAATGGTGTAAAAGCCATTGGGTGTAAATAGGTCTACGATAGGAAAAGAAGGATAGATGGGAAGGTGGGAACTTTCAAAGCAAGGCTTGTTGAAAAAGGAAACTTTTCACTGGTAGCCATGCTTAAGTCTATTAGGATTCTTTTATCTATTGCGGCTCATATGAATTATGTGATTTGGCAAATGGATGTCAAGACAGCTTTCCTTAATGGAAGTTTTGAAGAAAGCATTCATATGAAGCAACCAGAGGGGTTCATTGCGAAGGGCAAAGAGCATCTAGTATGTAAGCTTAATCGGTTTATTTATGGACTGAAGCAAAGCTTCAAGGTCTTGGAACATCCGGTTTAATCTAGACCTATGGATTTATTCAGTGTCCGGATGAGTCTTGTGTATATAAGAAGTGTGATGGAAATGTGGTGGTATTTCTTGTACTATACGTAAATGACATATTTGGTAGTTGGCAATAATATCAAAGTGTTGTCTGAAGTAAGGGTATGGTTGTCCAAACAATTCGATATGAAGGACTTGGGAGAATGCACATATTCTTGGGATCAAAGTAATAAGGGATCGCAAGAAAAGAATATTATGATTATCCCAAGCTTCATATATCAATACGATCCTAGCTCGTTTTAGCATGCAAGACTCCAAGAAAGGTTTTCTACCTTTTAGACATGGAGTAACTTTATATAAAGAGATGTCTCCGAAGACATCAAAGGGGATAGAGGACATGAAGGCAGTTCCTTATGCTTCGACTATCGGAAGCCTAATGTATGCAATGCTGTGTACAAGACTGGATATCTGTTTTGCCATAGGCATGGTTAGCAGATATCAAAGTAACCTTAGACAAGGACATTGGACTGCTGTAATGCATATATTGAAGTACCTAAGAGGGACTAAAGATTATTTGCTAGCTTACAAAGCAGATGATTTGCTTCTTGTGGGTTACACGAATTTTGACTTCAAATCAAAAGGGACAATAGTAAGTCAACCTCGGGATTTTGTGTTTACTTTAGGAGGTGAAGTCATAACTATAGAGTAGTGTTAAGCATAGGTGTTGATACGGTTAGTGATGGAGGGGCCCAAGAGGAAAGGATTAGAAAAGTCCAGGCTATGTGGGTGAAGGCGAAGGTTCCTGAAACGAAAAGATGCCCTCATAGCCAGTAGTAGCCTGCCAGCTGTCCCTCATTACAGGACAAAACCCAAGTGCGAAGGCGGAGGTTCCTAACAGAAAGATGCTCTCACAACAAATAGCAACGCGACAGGTGTCTTGGACTAGCGGACAAAGCCGGGCGTCTAACGTTTTCTGACAGGAGGGCAGGTTCTGGCAGGAGGACGCATAAAAGGGGAGAAATCCCTCGTACGCAGGTACGCGGACACACTCTCTCGTCACTTTTTTCCACAACTGTTTTTTCCTTCTGCTTCTCTCTGTTCTTTCTGGGCAAAAAGGACCTGACTTGAGCGTCGGAGGGCTTGATCCGGGGACTTTTTCCCTGGGTTTCGGTCTCTAACGTGAAGGGGAGATCGTCTGAGTGTGTGCAGGGGTCCTGTAGCGGCGTCAGCCACCCGTGGGGAGCCTGCATCGCCCGCGACTTCCCGTCAACGCCCAGTCCACCGCGACCGGCCTCTGTCCGACTCAACCTCCGGACGGGATCAAATTTGGCGCCGTCTGTGGGAACACAAGAACCTGTTCCGGAGCGTGAAGATGGAGGACTCCGGTCGAAGCTCTAGCCGGAGGATCAACGTGACTATGACTACGGGGGAATACGAGCTTTTCAAGGAGGTTAGGAAGCAAGCCGCCTCCGAAAGACAAGGCACAGTTTCACGACCCCGCCTAGCCCCTGAGGTGTCCAAAGAACTAGCGCCCGCTTCCGACAGGAGCTCAAAGAGGAAGCAGCCAGAAGAACTTCCACGTGCCTCATTCCGAGAACCTCGCCACTATTATCATCGGGCCGGACCTCGCGGGCGTAGTCCAAAGAAGGAGGAGCCGCCAGCCTCAGTTGCAGAAAGCTCTCTGCACCGCCTCGGGATTCAGGAAAGGGGAAGGTCGTGATCCTGGCTGAAGAGCTGCCCGAAGATCCTGACGATAAGGTACCTTTCTCTGCCCAGATCTTGAAAGAAAGCCTGCCGTGAGGTTACCGAGCCCCAAACATTGGAGAATATGATGGGAGCAAGGACCCAGAAGAGCACTTGAGAAAGTTCAAGAACGCGGCTATATTGTATCAATATAGCGATGCCGTCAAATGTCGAGTCTTCCTGCACACTCTGTCTGGATCGGCGCAAAAGTGGTTCGATGGATTGCCCCCAGAATCCATCAGCCGCTTCAGGGACTTCAAAACTGCCTTCCTGCGCCGTTTCGCCAGTAGTCGTAAGTACCAGAAAACCGACCACTGTCTTTTTGCTCTCAAGCAGGAGTCAACGGAGCCCCTGCGAAGCTACATCAATCGATTCAGTCAAGTGGCCAACGACGTCCCCTCTGCCACCTCTGAGATACTGATGAGCGTCTTCTCCCACGGATTGCGAGAAGGGGAATTCTTCAGAAATCTTATCAAAAACCCCGCCCGGAGTTTTGACGATATGGTAGAGAAAGCTTCGTGCTACATCAAAGTGGAAGAAGCGCAGGCCGCCAGGCGGAAAGCCGAGAAGACGGTGGCACCAGGCAACCGACCTGAAAGAAGAGCACCACAGCTAGCCCAGCCCTTCCAGCGCATTCAACCCAGGCCTGCCCCCCAGCCCGCTCAGGGAGCCAGACCAGCTCCGCGAGTCGCCGCCATACAAGCGCCCAGGCCTGGACCAAGGGGAGCACCATATTGCACATATCATCGGTCCAGGATGCACGATCGCAGCAACTGCTTCCAATTCTCCCGGGATTCCAGGCGAGCTGCGGAGCAAGGCTTGCCTCCCCCAGCGCTGGCGCCTCAAATACAGAGAATGGAGGAAGAACGGGCTGCAACTGGACGTGCTCGGCAGGCCCGGCCCGACCTAGCCGACCCATCTAGCCAAGCTGGCCCCGGCGAAGACCGAAGAGAAGCCGGAGAACTGGATAATCGGGGCAACGTGGCTGGGCGAGAGATCGGTATGATCTTAGGAGGGCCCACTGACGGGGACTCAGGCCGGGCTCGTAAAACACATAGTCGGCGACTATATGTGGGGGCCATAGGATGCAGCTACGAGCAGGCATCTGGTCCTGTCCTCAGCTTCGGGCCCCAAGACTTGGAGGGTTTAGAGCTGCCCCACGATGACGCCCTCATAATCAGGGCCGTTATTGCTAATAGCCGAGTGGCTCGGGTCTTTGTGGATACCGGGAGCTCGGTCAACATTTTATTCAGGGCTACGTTTAAGGAGATGCAGATCGACGCCGCTCAGCTCCAGCCTGTAACCACTTCCTTGTACGGATTCACAAGTAATGAAGTCAAACCCATGGGTCAGGTCAAGCTGGCCATTTCCATGGGCACTGAGCCATTGGTGCGCACGCGGAGGAGCACTTTCATTGTGGTGGATTCGCCTTCCTCCTACAACGTCATCCTGGGAAGGCCAGCCCTGCATGAGTTCCGGGCTGCCGTTTCCACCTTTCACCGGCGAGCAGGTCGGGGAGGTCAAAGGGGAGCAGAAAGTGTCTCGTAGCTGCTACATAGACATGGTCCGAGTAGAGGCGCGCAAAAGCCGGAGGACGCAAGATGGGGGAGTACACGCTATCCAAGAGGAACCGCTACATATTACTGAAGAACTGATCTCTTGGGAGGAGGTCCAGCTACACCCCGACAGATCAGAGAGCATCACTCGCATCGCCAGTGACTTACCTCCGGAGCTTAGAGCGGAGCTGATACAGTGTCTGAGCCGCAACCGAGACGTCTTTGCTTGGTCGCCAGAGGAGTTGCCCGGGGTCAGACCAGAAGTAGCCGAACACAAATTGCATATTATACCCGACGTTAAGCCAGTCAAGCAGAAGAAGAGAAACTTCCCTGCCGAGCAGAATAAAATTATCCGAGCTGAAGTAGAGCAGCTCCTGAAGGCTGGACACGTCCGAGAGGTGCAATTCCCGTCTTGGCTCTCTAACGTCGTGTTGGTAAAGAAGCCAAACAACAAGTGAAGGGTGTGCATAGACTTTCGCGACCTCAACAAAGCCACTCCCAAAGACTGTTATCCTCTCCCGCGTATCGATCAGGTGGTGGACTCAACGGCTGGTTGTGAAAGTATATGCATGATGGACGCTTATCAGGGATATCATCAAATACCCTTAGCCCAGGAAGACCAGGAGAAGGTCAGCTTCATAACGGCTGACGGTACTTTCTGCTATACCGTCATGCCATTCGGACTCAGGAACGCTGGAGCTACCTACCAAAGGATGATGGACAAAGTCTTCCGGGCTCAGATCGAGCGGAACGTAGAGGTTTATGTTGATGACATCCTGATCAAGTCTCCTCTGGCGTCCAGTCTGATAAAAGATGTAGAAGAAACCTGTGGGACTCTGAGGCAATATGGGGTGAAGCTGAATCCCTTGAAATGTCTGTTCGGGGCCAAAGGAGGGAAGTTTCTGGGCTATCTGGTGACCGAACGAGGGATAGAGGCGAACCCTGAGAAGGTGCAAGCGCTTCGGAACATGCAGAGCCCTCAGAATCTGAAGGAGACGCAGAAGCTGGTCGGCAGGATAACAGCCCTGTCCCGATTTATCTCCAGATCTGCAGATAGAGCGGCGCCCTTCTTCAAAGTGCTCAGAAAAGCGGCCAAGTTTCAGTGGACGGAAGAATGCACACAGGCCTTCGAAGAGCTGAAGCAATACCTGGAGTCTTTGCCATCACTGTTCAAGCATGTTGTGGGAGAGCCCCTTTGGGTCTATTTGTCAGCCACCCCCGAGGTCGTGGGGGCCGTGCTAGTTAAGGAGCAGGATAATGTACAACGGGCGGTGTATTTTTTCAGTCATTTATTGAAGGGGGCCGAATCTCGGTATACGGCCTTGGAAAAGTTGGTCTATGGACTTGTTCTCATGGCTCGGCGTCTACCGTCTTGACGAACAGTACAATGGGCCGAGCTCTCACCAAGGTGGAAGTGGCGGGTCGGCTTATCAAGTGGGCAACTGAGCTAGGGGAAAATGACATACAATATCAGCCTCGAACCGCAATCAAGGCACAGGCTCTGGCAGATTTCCTGACAGAAGTATACCCAGTGGACTCAGAAGAGGTCTGGAAAATTTACGTGGACGGGTCGGCTACCCATCGAGGGAGTGGCGTAGGGGCACTGCTCATATCCCCACAGGGAGATATCATGCAGTTGGTCGTGCGGTTAAATTTCAGAACCACCAACAATGAGGCAGAATATAAAGCTCTACTAACAGGCCTGCAAGCGGCTCGGCATGTGGGGGCGAGCCGAGTCATCATATATTC
Organism: Zingiber officinale; assembly: GCF_018446385.1. Lineage (NCBI taxonomy): Eukaryota > Viridiplantae > Streptophyta > Magnoliopsida > Zingiberales > Zingiberaceae > Zingiber > Zingiber officinale. The sequence continues at coordinate 27,539,856 of NC_056004.1, forward strand.
TAATTCCCAGCTGGTAACGCAGCAGGCAACCGGGCAATTTGGGGTGAATAGCGATAGGATGCAAGTTTATAAAGAGGCTCATGAAAAGATGAAGGGTGAATTCAAGGAGGTCACAGTCACGAAGATTCCTAGAGCTGAAAACGAAAGAGCGGATGAGTTGGCTAAAATGGCTAGTTCCCTGAGTACATGGACGCTCGACTGGTCTATAGCGCAGACCTTCCTGGTAGCCCAGATAGATTTACAGAATAACGCGGGAGAAGTAATTGATTGGAGGGCGCCCATAATGAGCTTTCTTCAGCAAGGAGCCATACCCACCAGCCCTGAGGAAGCGCGTATGATCAGGAGGCAAGCCCACTCTTATGCAATGATTGGGGATCAGCTGTACAAAAAGTCTTTCTCCTGACCTCTACTCAAGTGCCTGAATATGGAGGAAGCGGACCAGGCCTTGCGAGAGATACATTCGGGGTGCTGTGGTAATCACGCTGGGGGAAGAACGCTGGCTCGGAAGGTATTGTTGGCTGGTTATTTCTGGCCTACCTTGCAGAAGGACGCACAGAGGTTGGTGAATACTTGTCTATCATGCCAGAAGTACCAGAACCTGACGCACAGACCTACAGAGCTGCTGAGAACTTCTACAGTATCCTGCCCTTTCGACCAATGGGGTATGGATATCGTGGGGCCTTTCCCGATGGCTACCGGGCAGAGGCGCTTCTTGTTAGTAGCAGTAGACTACTTCTCTAAGTGGGTAGAAGCAGAAGCTTTAGCTAGAATCACTGAAGATGCGGTGATCCAGTTCCTATGGAAAAATATCTTTTGCAGATTTGGCTTACCCCATAAGTTAGTGTCGGATAATGGCCGACAATTTCAGGGACACAGGATACAGAATTGGTGCAAGGGGTTCGGCATAACTCAGGCCTTCACCTCAGTGGCTCATCCTCAAAGTAATGGTCAGACCGAGGTGGTCAATCGGGAGATAGTACGCGGGCTTAAAGTCAAGCTGGATCACATGGGAGGCAGCTGGGTAGATGAGCTCCCGGGCATTTTGTGGGCCTACCGTACGACGCCCCGAGAGAGCACAGATCTGACACCATTCCATCTGGTCTACGGTAATGAAGCGGTGGTTCCTCTGGAAGTCGGGATACCGTCTGTGAGAAGGATGATGTACGACGAAGAGAACACCGAGTGACGGCTGGCTGAACTGGATTTCATCAGCGAAATTCATGAGCAAACAGCTGCCAGGTTGGAAGCCTACAGACAGAGGATGAGACAGAACTATAATAGGAAGGTGATCCCTCGGTTCTTCGGAGAAGGTGATCTGGTCTGGAAGCAGATAAAGCCCTTAGGGGAAGTGACGAAGTTGGCTCCTCAATGGGATGGACCGTACAAGGTTATCAAGAGATTGGCATCCGGAGCCTATTTTTTACAAGACGCTCAAGGAAGGAAGTTGGATCGACCTTGGAGTGCTAATTACCTGCGGCCCTATCGAGTTTGAAGGGGCGGGCTTTGTGGACGTAGGCTGGATCAAACGAGGGGCATAGAAGCAGTAAGATATTCAAGTGAAAACTCGAAAAGACATATGTACATGTAACGATTTCCCAGTTTAAGTGGCTAGTACAGATCATTTGAAAGGAGCAAAAACCTCATCCGGAAGGCCTTGAATGATTAGGTTGTGATTCAAGAAATCTGCCGCGGGGATGGAGCTCAAGAAGCCCTGCGCGTTCAGTTGCCTGATAACTCCCGCCGCCGTGTATGGCACGGTCATGGCAAAGCGTGCCCCAGCCTGGGATAGAAATTCAGGAGAAGTCAGATACGACATTCGACTTCCCAGGCAACGAGCTTCTTCTCCCTCTTGATAGGCTGACAAGGCGGCAGACACTCCCGCCAGAGTCGCCCGAGACTGGGACAGTTCCTCCCTTAGGGCCTGCAGCTCTGCTTCCTGGGCTGCCAACGTAACCGCCTGAGCCTCTAGCTTATTGTCCTTCTCTCGAAGCAGGGTATCTCTGGACTGAATCTCCCCAACCTGGTGGGCAAGCTGTTGTTGATGTCCCGCCTCTTGTGCAGTTCTTTCTTCACACACAGCTCGGAGCTCATCTCTGACCTGCGTTAGAGACCTTTTTTGCCGCTCAGTCTGGCTGGTTAGAGCTCGAATCTCAGCTCGCAAGGCGTGGCTGGCTTGATCAGGATCATTCAGTTGTAGCTCTAGTTCAGAGACTTTGTCCCGGAGGTCTTTGCTTTCATGATGGAGGGTGTGGAAGGATTGGTTCAACACCAGGGACTCTGCGTGAGTCTGGACCACGAATAACAACCCTCAGTTAAAACAAGCTCGCATTCAGGAAAAGGAACAAGGTACTTACTTTAGCCCAAGACTTCGAGAACCTATCCATTTGAGCTAAGGGCGACAAGCTACCCATTTGATTCATGCTCTCTGCCCACAAGCTTCCAAGGCAGCCTTTCATCGCCAAGACGCTAGTAGAGACATCATGTCGTCGAGCCTGAGCTGCTTCAGAGGGGATAGTGGTCCTATAACAATGGCGGGCAGGTTGAGAAGGGCCGGCGGGTTGAGAAGGGCCTGCGTCCGAGTCGGGAGGAGCAGGAGGCGGCTGGGGAGTGGGTTCGTCTGGTGCCGTGCCACGTTGCTGACCGGGGCTGTCCTCCTCCTGAGGAAGCGGGGCAGAACGAAATGCAGAGGGTCTTCCCCTGTAAGGGTTGGGGGAGGCTGCCATGGAAATAACACAACAATAACAAGAGGAAAGGATATTATAACCAGCCAGGATGATGGTAGGGGACACTGCAGTGATAAGGGAACAGCATCGAGTCCGCGAAAGGTCAGACCTGGTCTTCGGCGCCGTCTTTGAAGTTGGGGCTGACCATCAGAGCCAGAGTCGTCAGAACGCAGTAAGCCCTGAGAGGGGGCCGTGGCATTGCCACCCACGATGCCGTGACCAGACAAGTTTCGACCCGCATGACGAAGAACTGCGCGACCCCGTCGAGAGGCCCGGGGGGCTCCTCGGAAGACCCGCCTAGCTCGATGGCTAGCCTGAGCGTGACCCTGATTCCCGCTCAGGGCGACCTGTGGAGGAGGAGCTTCGTGCGCAGTGGGGGCGGAAACAGGTTGGACTGCTACCCCAGGCGAAACGGGGTCGGGATAAGGGAGTAGCCTCCTCTCCAAGATTACTCGGCCACGCCGCATTATCTCCAGATCGTCTAGGGGCAGGGGCAGAACCTCGGAGGCACGATACAGGGCCTCCGCTGTAGGCGTCGACACGGAATGTTATATTTGCAGATAAAACAAGCGTAAACAGGAGAGAAGAGCCAAGCGCGGATTTACCCAATGAGCGCGGCGCCCCAGAGAAGGAGGGATTCAGACGGAAAAAAGAAAGCATGTCTTCAGATAACAGTCTCGTCAGATCCAGGCGCCAAAGCTCCATTCTTGTCGCCGCTGCAGCATAGGAGAGGTCCATATGATATTCTTCCAACGCCGGGGGCGGAGGAAGTTCGGGTCGCCAACACATAGGCCAGCCTGTCTCTTCAGGAAATCGGAGAAAGAAGAATTTTTTCCTCCAGTTGGTGTGAGGAGGAGGAAGACGGGAGAAAAAGGCAGTTTGACTGCGAGCTTGAAATTCAAAAAGACCATCGGCACGCTGAGCGAGGGCAAAGAAGCAATGAAAGAGGGGAGCAGACCAGGAAACTTCGCAAACCTCACAGAGTATCACGAAGCCACATAAAATCTTTATGGAGTCGGGAGTTAACTGACCTAAGGGGATGTTGAAGTAGCGGCACACTCCATATAGGAAAGGATGTGGAGGTAGACGAAGGCCAGAGACAAATTGCTCAGTGAAGAAAGTACACGAACCCGGCGGAGGATCGAAGTAAAGGTTTGCGACAGTGGGGATGATAGGGCGGAAGCTTGCCGGGATTTCATAAGTGTACCGTAGGTCATCCCAATCTAACTCGGCGAAGTTTGAAACGCCTGGGAAATGCTCTGCCAACAGAGAGGCCCAGGAAGGAGAGGCCATGGAGGAAGATAACACCTTGGAGGGTGGAGAGGACAATCGCAAAGGAACGCCGAAGGAGAAGGGACGGATTACAGCAAGGTCTCGGAGGAAATTAGTCGGTGGCGGCGACGTTTGAGTGCTCTACTGTGAGGGTGAAAGAAAGAGTCAGACGATACTTATAGGTATGGTGGGTGCAGGACATTTTCGTAAGTCAGCAACGGACGGTAGATACAGGGTTTGAAGCAGACGAGGAATGCTCTGTGATGAGCTTCGAGAAGATAAACAAGGGGCATTAAGGGAACGACAAGGGCTCGATATACGAAGCGCCTCCCTAGGAAGTTGTTCCAAATGGGACAGAAGTGTACGGAGGGTTCACCAGAAGGCGGATAAGTCAAAACCAGCGAGCTGCACGGACACGCGAGGTAGCCTTTAGCCCGGGCCAGCTCAGTAGAAGGGAAGCGATGGGGGGAGAGGCTACGTAGTGAAGGAAAATAGACAAGGGAAATTTGATCATCAGAGCTCGGCCGAAATCGACGAACGACTGGCCACAGAAAACAAGCTACGAGCACGCGAAGGGGACGCGGCACAGTTGTAGGATCGCAGGGGAAAGTGGAGATAAGCAGACCGAGGTCAGTACGATTACACAAATACCACCAAAGAAGAGCCGGTAACCACGCGTCAAAAGGCAAGCGGCATAACATAGTTTTAGTTACACTACATTCGGAGAAGGAGGAGACAAGTTATCAGGAGCCGACCGAGGAGAAGCCGGGTCGGTTGGTTCAGCAGGAGGAGGGGCAAGGGCTTCAGAAGCTTCGGGAGGGCGGCAGGAAGACCCTGGGGAGACACCTCTACGGGGGTTGGAGCGGCAGCAGGAGGAGGAGCAGCCTGGAAGAAGAGCCCGTCATCCGCCTCAAAGGAGGGGAAGGTGTCCTGCGGCAATTCCCGGGCCAGGCGAGCAGTATCCAAGAAAGTGGCGGGGGGCGCTGCGCGCAAATAACCTTGCTCGAAAGCTTGTCTCACCCCGCCAGCAGCCCCGTAACTCAGCAGCAGGACCATCCAACGCCCCAACTTCTGAAGGAAAAAGGAAGAACGCACATAGGCCAAGCGGTAGGCCTTCAGTCGCCCGAGCTCTCCCGCCAGGTACTCTGCCAGGGCATCCTTATCCTGGGTAGCCTCCACGCGAGCTGCAGCCAGGTCATTCTGGCCCTGAGACACTGCCTCCTGGGCCCGCGAAAGCTCCGCCTGCAAAGATTGAAGCTGGGCCTGGCAAGCTTCCCACTGAGTTCGCAGGGTGGTCTCCCGACCCACAACAGCATTGGCCACGGTTTGGGCTTCAGCCAGCCCCGCTTATAGGAGATCCCGGCCTTGCTTCAGCAGAGCCAATTCCCTGGACTGGGCAAGCAACTCTGCCTCTCGGTTTTTCAGTTCAGAGGTCGCCGCCTGATGGCGTTCCACTTCAGAGGCCAGAGAGGACTCACTCACCTTTAAGGCCGCCTCCAATGCTCGCAGTTTGTTGATTGCGGCGTCAGAAAGGGCTCGGGCGGAGGCCGCTGATTCCCCAGCGGCATGCAGACAGGAGTCCAGGCCTTCCAGGGGGGGCTCAGAAGGAGCTGTGAAAGATGAGGGGGGTTCCAGTTCCCGGAGACGGGCCTTGAGTGCCACATTCTCCCGTTCTAGCTCGGCTGCTCGTTGGACTACGCTCAGACTCGCCGAGCAGGTCTGCAAATGCCCATAGGAGGGGGAAAGGAGGTTATGGAAACACACGCACGCCCGGAAAAAGGAAAGAGGGGAAGAAGGGACTCACCGCGACCAGAGAACAAGCAACCTGATCGAGCTCTCCCAGAGGGTATTCGCTTTCCCAGAACTGCCGATGAGCCGATTGCCAGGAGTTAGCCAAGGCCCCGTGGAAGTCGACCCTGCCAAAAAAAGGGGATGAGGGGGCAGTCGGCACGTTCGCCGGGTCAGTCGCCGAAGGAAGCCTCCAGAGGGCCCTGAAGGCCCAGTCCGGGGAGTGCTGTTCAGAAATAGGCACGGCCGGGCTCGTTGGCATCAGAGGGGAGGAGGCTAGAGGAGTCAACGAACCCGGGGGTTGGCCACCAGAAGGTGAAGGCGGGGCAGGTAGCACGCTCGGGGGTGGCGCCGTAGTAAGTCGGTCTGATGGCGGGCTTACCACCTCTAGGTCATAGGCCTGTTCCTGGCTCGAGCTTGGCTCCTGAGCCGAGCTCGTGCCCGAAGACTTGGAAGGGGAAGAAAGAACCACCACGCGTTGGCGCTGTGAAGGTGGAGGAGAAGTGGCAGTAACCGGGGCCGTCCGTTTGCTATTCCGCGTCACACGCAGCCGCAGAGTAGGACGGAGAGGAGGAGCCTGTCTAGTGGACGAGGAAGCAGTCGCCGGTTGATCAGAGGTGTGGGACAATGCTGGGTCTGCAGCGCTGGGGGAAGATAGCACTGAGAGCGGCGGGACAATCACAACATCAGAGGTCGGGGGTGCTGGAAGTTGAGGACCGAGGGCAGCAGCTGGATCGGAAGGTAGGCCTGGTGTCAGCTCCTGATGCAGGGCTTCAAGGACAGCAACTGCGGGTGTCTCTTGGCAGGCGAAAGAACGAAGGATAGCGGCCGCTACAAGAATAAAAAAGAAAAAGCACCTCAGTTAGCGAAGAGCGGCGTGCAAGAAGAGACAACTTACCAAAGGGAGCGCCGATTTCTGCAGGGACGGGACTAAGACCGAAGGTGTATAAGATGCCTTCAAGCATCAACACAGACAAGCGAACCAGAACACCGGTCAACTTGTCTGCAGCTGTAAAGCAGGCAGATTCACGAACATGTGGGGGAAAAGCCGGGAGGGGGCGCCACTGAGAAGGCCCGGCTAAAGGGGAAGGCCGTTTAAGAAAGAAAAAGCGGGACCTCCAGCCCTTATTAGAAGAAGGTAGGCCGTCAAAGAACTTAAAGCCTGGCTTGGCCTGAACGTTGAATATCCCCGCCTCGGCTCGCCGGAAAGAATAGAAGTGCTGGAATAGGTGAGGCGTCAAGGGAATCCGATAGATACGGCATAAGATGACGGTTCCACAGATAGCTCGAAATACATTGGGAGCAAATTGGGAGACGCCGATGCCACAATACTGGCACAAATCTGAAATAAAGGGATGCAAAGGAAAGCGAAGACCGCCCATAATCTGATCTTTAAAGACAGTGATACAGCCTTTAGGAGGGGACGAAGGATGTTCATTAGGTGATGGGAGTCGAAGCTCATAGGAGGGATCCAATCGCAGAAGGGATTGTACTACCGACAGGTCATGGGGGTCTAAATCCGAAAGATAACATGAATACCAGGGGAGGTCCTTACCATCCATCGTCGCGGGGAAGAAGCAAGCAAGAAGGGTTGAGGCAAGAAGGATCACAGGCCAGGAACGATCAGAAGGGCAGACGGGTCGCGAGCTCAGGCCGGAAGATGGGAAGTTGCACTAACAAGGACGAGCACGGAGGAGGAGAGGGGGAGAACGAAGCGTTGGAAAGGAAGCGGCAGATGACCTTTAGGGTTTATAAAGCCCATTCAGGCCTAAGAAGCATCGAGAATCGGGCCGAGCATCTTTTTGGGTAACCCGCCCCGCGCCGTCTAAGGAGAAGTAAGCACGGAGGCGTACGAAAAAGGTATGGAAACTGACGTCAGGAAGCGTAGACCATAAATGCAACGGACAGGTGTCAGCATAAGAATAAACCTATTAAAGATGAGCGTGGCGAGGTAATCATGACAAGGTGTGGTTCTAAAAAAGAGGCATCCCTCGGTAGCGTCAAGCGGGATATTTTACAGAGCTGCAAAAGCCAGGTAATCCAGTAGAGGTCGCGCAGGGAACAGGGCTGATCAGCGAAAGTTAGGAAGGCACGGGTTGGCAATCAGGAGAGCTGCTTACTCGAAGTAGCTAGGCAAGCATCTCGGTGGAGACAGCCCCCGGGCCGGTTCGTTAACCACACCAGCATGCAAAGGCACGCGAAGCTCCCACAAGCTAGAAGAGCGTCGCGTACCCAGGGCCGAATAAGGTTCATGTTCCCTCTCTCCCGCCCACGTCCTATACTATGCGTGATATGCTTGCAGGAAGACGAGGGACACGGCAGAGCGAGCGCAAAACTGGCAAATAACGCCCGGCCCGGTAAAAGCAATTAAGGCGGTTCGGATGGGACAGATGGAGGATGAAGAGAGCATCACATCTGTCTTACTGGCGAGGAGGGTCCAGCGGGTCTCGAACTAGCGCCATCGCCACCGGTCTCGGACCGGAGTATCATTACTGGTCCCGGACCAGCGCCATCGCCACCGGTCTCGGACCGGAGTATCATTATCGCCACCGGTCTCGGACCGGAGTATCATTACTGGTCTCGGACCAGCGCCATCGCCACCGGTCTCGGACCGGAGTATCATTACTGGTCTCGGACCATCGCCATCGCCACCGATCTCGGACCGGAGTACCCAGACTCTCGCCTCAGTGCGAGTTATAAGTGAGCTCTGCTCTCACGCCCAACGACCTTCTTAGGTCGGCTCCCATGCGAGAATTAAAAGTGAGCCCTGTGCTCACGCCCAACGACCGTTTAGGTTGGTAATCCCAGACTCTCGCCCCAGTGCGAGTTATAAGTGAGCTCTGCTCTCACGCCCAACGACCTTTTTAGGTCGGCTCCCATGCGAGAATTAAAAGTGAGCCCTGTGCTCACGCCCAACGACCTTTTAGGTCGGTAGTCCCAGACTCTCGCCTCAGTACGAGTTATAAGTGAGCTCTGCTCTCACGCCCAACGACCTTTCAGGTCGGCTCCCATGCGAGAATTAAAAGTGAGCCCTGCTCAACGACCTTTAGGTCGGTAATCCCAGACTCTCGCCCAGTCACGAGTTATAAGTGAGCTCTGCTCTCACGCCCAACGACCTTTTTAGGTCGGCTCCCATGCGAGAATTAAAAGTGTGCCCTGTGCTCACGCCCAACGACCTTTTAGGTCGGTAATCCCATACTCTCGCCTCAGTGCGAGTTATAAGTGAGCTCTGCTCTCACGCCCAACGACTTTCTTAGGTCGGCTCCCATGCGAGAATTAAAAGTGAGCCCTGTGCTCACGCCCAACGACCTTTTAGGTCGGTAATCCCAGACTCTCGCCTCAGTGCGAGTTATAAGTGAGCTCTGCTCTCACGCCCAACGACCTTCTTGGGTCGGCTCCCATGCGAGAATTAAAAGTGAGCCCTGTGCTCACGCCCAACGACCTTTTAGGTCGGTAATCCCAGACTCTCGCCCCAGTGCGAGTTATAAGTGAGCTCTGCTCTCACGCCCAACGACCTTTTAGGTCGGTAATCCCAGACTCTCGCCCCAGTGCGAGTTATAAGTGAGCTCTGCTCTCACGCCCAACGACCTTTTTAGGTCGGCTCCCATGAGAGAATTAAAAGTGAGCCCTGTGCTCACGCCCAACGACCTTTTAGGTCGGTAATCCCAGACTCTCGCCCCAGTGCGAGTTATAAGTGAGCTCTGCTCTCACGCCCAACGACCTTTTGAGGTCGGCTCCCATGCGAGAATTAAAAGTGAGCCCTGTGCTCACGCCCAACGACCTTTTAGGTCGGTAATCCCAGGCTCTCGCCCCAGTGCGAGTTATAAGTGAGCTCTGCTCTCACGCCCAACGACCTTTCAGGTCGGCCCCATGCGGGAACCAAAACTCAGCCCCTCTGCGAAAACCATAAGCGAACTCGGTGCATATTCCTAACTACCTTTCCGAGAGATGCGCCTCACCTTGAGTAGAACGTTTTTCGTAATCAGGTCAGCTGTATCTGGATTTATTTTATGCAAATTGCAAATATGCAGCAAATACAAAGGGCAAGGGGCGTGAAAGGCCATCTACCCTACTCCTACAGCGCCAATATTAACTACGAAATTAGGTTTTACACGTTCATCACAGTTGCAATTTTCAAGCACTACATTGACTTTATCATCTAAAACACATGCATGAAAAGAAATCATGAAGCGACTCTAGGCTCCTACACAGGGGCCAATTTCTAAAAACGTGTTTGCTAGATGAAAATTGAGCAGGAGAAACTGGGCCAAAAGGGGACGGATCGACGAGCGCAGCAACGCCGTTCAGCAAGGGGTGGATACGGCCTAGGCCACAAGCAGAAGCGCCATTTGGCAAAGGATCCACCGCGACAACTATTCCCCAGGCCAGCTTGAACTCGGGGAAAAGATGGGCCCTGGGGAATGAGCACTTCCGCGTGAAGACCTGTCGGGAGATTCGGGGGCGTTCACAGCTTGAGCCAGCTCCGCGCGCAAAGTGCTGATGACAGCTTGCTGCTGAGTGATAGTAAGTGGCTTATCCTCAAGGCCTGAACGGAGGAGAGATAACTCTGTCTCATGCTCTCGTTGCAAACGGTCTTCGCGGCTAATTTGGTGCTGCAGATCAAACTGGTATTCGTCTTTCATTGCCTTTTCTGCATGCACGCGAGATTTTGTGAGACGATACAGGGCGTCCATGTTATGCAAGGCAGCCAACAGACGAGCCCGATCCCTGGACAGGCGCTCCAGTTCGCGTTCTTTCTCGGCAAGTTGCGAGGTGAGCTGATCTATCCGCATTTGGGAAGGTAGTTGAGTAACTTCGTCCAAAGAAGGAGAATGCATTTCGGAGGAAAGAAGCAGGTAAAGCGCGGGTGAGCAAGAGATAGTAGGGAAGTAGGAATGAAGAAGGATAGAGCGAAGAAGTGACCGTGAGGCTCTTTATAAAGAAGGCGGGGGGGCCAAGTCAAAGCAAAGGCATGGGCGCGACACCCCAAGCGACTGGTGAAGTAAGGAAGAAGGCATGGTATCCCAAGCAACGCGACACAAAAGCTGATGCGTGACGCAGGAAGCAGGGTGCGCAGAGATATGCTGAGATCATAGAGATACGCTGAGGCAGATACACAGAGATCTGCTGAGATCACAAAGATAGGCCGAAGTCACAGAAAGGTGCAGAGGTCTAGTCAGTCAGACTGTCGTCCTCCTTCGACTAGACTTATGGGGGAGGCTTGTGATACGGTTAGTGATGGAGGGGCCCAAGAGGAAAGGATTAGAAAAGTCCAAGCTATGTGGCGGTCAAAAGTTACGAGGAGGTGGCGGTCAATAGTCATGGCGACTTGGCGTTCAAGGCGGTGGCAGGCGGTCAAAGATAGGCCAGCGAGTCGTGGTCGGCCAGAGCTCTGATCTGCGGTGGAGGGCCGGAAGCACAAAGTGCAGTGACGCAAGTCGAGGCTCGGCAGAGCCAGGCCAAGAACCGGAGGTATAGGCCAACGAGTCGGGGAGCTGAGTCGGAGCTACTGATTGCGGTGGAGGCCGGGAAGTACAAAGTGCGTGACGCAAGTCGAGGTCGTGCAGAGCGAGCAGGCCAAGACCGGAGGTATAGGCCAACGAGTCAGGGTCGGCAGAGCTGAGCGGTGGGGGGCCAGGAAGTACAAAGTGCAGGACGCAAGTCGAGGTCGGCAGAGCCGAGGCAGAGGCTGGAGGTATAGGCCAAGTCGAGTCGCGATCGTCGAGGCGGCCGAGCCACTGCGGTTGAGGGCCAGAAAGTACAAAGCGTAGGATGCAAGGTGAAGATCAGCGTAGCTAGGTCTAGACAGTTAGGGCTGCAGGTTTGCGAGTTGGATGCCTGGAAGTGCGAACCACTGGTGCAGGCTGGTGCGTAGACACAATGAATCGGAGGAGCTAAGTGATAAGGGAGCGGAGAATCTCAACGGCCCGTCAGGGGTAATCATTACATACCAACAATGCGGGTGAAGGCGAAGGTTCCTGAAACGAAAAGATGCCCTCATAGCCAGTAGTAGCCTGCCAGCTGTCCCTCATTACAGGACAAAACCCAAGTGCGAAGGCGGAGGTTCCTAACAGAAAGATGCTCTCACAACAAATAGCAACGCGACAGGTGTCCTGGACTAGCGGACAAAGCCGGGCGTCTAACGTTTTCTGACAGGAGGGCAGGTTCTGGAAGGAGGACGCATAAAAGGGGAGAAATCCCTCGTACGCAGGTACGCGGACACACTCTCTCGTCACTTTTTTCCACAACTGTTTTTTCCTTCTGCTTCTCTCTGTTCTTTCTGGGGAAAAAGGACCTGACTTGAGCGTCGGAGGGCCTGATCCGGGGACTTTTTCCCTGGGTTTCGGTCTCTAACGTGAGAGGGAGATCGTCTGAGTGTGTGCAGGGGTCCTGTAGCGGCGTCAGCCACCCGTGGGGAGCCTGCATCGCCCGCGACTTCCCGTCAACGCCCAGTCCACCGCGACCGGCCTCTGTCCGACTCAGCCTCCGGACGGGATGAGGTGTTTTTCGGACTCTACCATAGAAACTGAGTATGTGGCAGCCTCAGAAACAGCCATAGAAACTGAATGGCTCAGTAACCTCATGATGGACTTAGATGTGATTCCTGGTTTGCCCAAAATTATTTGGTGCAATAGCAAACTCTAAGGAACCACAAGCCCATAAGGCAAGTAAACACAATAGAGCGCAAGTACTATCCAATACGAGACATGGTATAACGAGGAGAGGTTGTTGCCGCCTAGATTGCATCAGATGATAACCTGAGAGATCCTTTCACTAAGGTCCTTAAGGCAAGAGCTTTTAATGGGCATATTAAAGGATTGGGAATCAAATGTATGGAAGGATATTTGGCAGCATAATCTTTTAGTATAAGTGGGAGACTGTTAGAGTGTATACTAAAAGTCTAGCTTTTTGTATAAACATTTAAGAATCACATTGGTCAAATGCCTACATTTATATGCTAAGTGTAGTTGTTTGATTAATTTATATTGTAGATAACATGGTGTGTGGTGTCAAATACAGAAGATCATGTTATCAATTCCTTATAAATTATAAATAGTAGCTCACGACTGAAATGGAAAGTAACAAACCATTGGAATAGTCATAGTGTAATTAGGTATTAGTTTATTTTGATTGATAAATTGCACTAGTACACTCTGAGTGTATTGAGCAGGACCATTTAAGGTAAGTTCTTTTTATACTGACTTAATAAAAGAACAAGACCTTATTTATTATGGAAGTGTGTGCTCTTAATCCTAATATAATAACAAGCACATATATTTAGTATTTATTTCTTTGACTTATCAAAGGGTGAGATTTAGCTCGATAAATCAATAGGCCTGATAAGTTGGAAAATGATATTACTTATAGTGTGTGTTGTTGATTATAGAAGGAAACTGTGTCCCAGTAATCTAGGTTGATAATGTCTCCAAGGGGAGCTCATAAGGATCGTCATGTTAAACCCTGCAGGTGGACTTAGTCCGACATGATGATAAGGTTGAGTGGTACTACTCTTGGATTGAGATATTAATTAAGTGAGTTGTCAGTGACTCATTTAATTAGTGGGCATTCGACATCTTAAACACAGGGAGACTAACACACTCATAATAAGAAGGAGCCCAAAATATAATTTGGGATTGGTGCGGTAATTCAGTAATAATTCTTTAGTGGAATGAATTAGTATTGATGAAATTAAGTTGGGTGTTCGGGGTGAATACGGGAAGCTTAATTTCATCGGAAGACCAAAACCAATTCCTCCTCTCGGTCTCTATCGTAGCCTCTTGCATATAGAGAATTATACTCACCTATACCCACCTTCTTACCCACTCTTTGGTGGCCGGCCAAGCTAGCTTGGAGCCCAAGCTAGGGTCGGCCAAGACCCAAAGATTGAGCCAAGTAGGGGTCGGCCAATGCTTGGAGCCCAAGCATGGTGTGGCTGGCCCTAAGAAAAATAAAAGGATTTTTATTTTAAAATTTTCTTATGTGGATTCCATGGTTTTTAAAAGAGAATTTAAAATTTAAATTTTTCCTTCTACAAAAGATTAAGAAAAGATTTGATATCTTTCCTTATTTGTAAATTGAGAGGAAGATTTTAATTTTGATAAAACTTTCCATTTTGCAACCATGTTCATAATTTAAAAAGAGAATTTTAAAATTAAATATTTCCTTTATAGTCTTCTACAAAAGATTAAGAGAAAGATTAGATATCTTTCCTTATTTGTAAATTGAAAGGAGATTTTAATTTTAGAGATAACTTTCCTTTTTGGGAATCAACCACATGTTTAAAATAAAGTTTTTAATTTATAAAATTTCCTTTTATAACCAAACATGAAGGGATAAATTATTAGAGAAATTTTAAATTTTAAATTTCCGGAAACAAATAAGGAAGTTTTAATTTTGTGTTTAAAACTTTCCTTATTTGGAGCATGGGGATGTGGCCGGCCATAGCATGGTTAAAAGGAAAATTTAATTAATTTTTCCTTAATAACCAAAGGCAAGGAATATAAGGGAGTTTTAATAACAATTAAATTTCCTTATTTGTCAAGACCAAGGAATATAAAGGGGGGGTAGAGGTGCCTTCATGGCTTACAAAATCTATTATATTCTCCTCCTCTTTTCCTTGGTGTGTGGTCAGCCCTATTCCTTCCTTTTCTCTTCTTCTTTAGTGGTCGGATTATCCTTTCCTTGGAGCACTTGTTGGTGGCCGGTCATAGCTAGGAGAAGAAGGAGAGAAAGGAGGCTTTGCTCTTGCATCCCTTGGAGCTTGGTGGTGGTGGCTGGACCTCAACTTCTCTTGGATAATTGGTGGTGGCCGAATCTAGCTTGGAGAAGAAGGAGCTTGGTGGTTCTCATCTCGGAAGATCGTTGCCCACACAACGTCCGAGATTAGAATAGGAATACGGTAGAAGATCAAGAGGTTATTTGCTTACAAAGAAAGGTATAACTAGTAATTATTTTCCGCATCATGCTAGTTTTTCTTTGTATGAATTCCAAACACAAGAGGCATATGATTCTAGAGTTTCAAATTTGTGATTCGAGTTTGTGTTTTTTTTTATTTTTCGAATTTGTGATTCGATTGTTGTTTCTGGTTAAACCTATAGTTATATAAGGAAATTAAATATTAAATTTTCTTTAAAAGTCTTTGTCTAGGAAGTGGTGGTTCAAGTTTTCCGCTGTCAATCAAGTTCAAAGAAGCGATCGAAGCTATTCACACCCCCTCTAGCTCTCTACATGTCCTAACAATGGGGTATTATGTAGAATTGGAGTCCACAATCCATGGGTAGGGACAGTATAAAATAAATATATATAGCCCAATCATAGACCCACCTTATGGTTACTTGTCGACTGTATGTTAACTACTAGGGATCAATTGGAGTACCTTGCGGCCTCGGACAGAGTATGCCCATTCTGTAGGCTGGAGGAGGAAATGGAGGAGCACATCTTTTTTGGGTATTAGGAGGTGAGATAGTTCTAGGATCATATCAAACTCTGATTATATATGACACATGAGATGACTACATATCAAAGGATGCTATAAGTATTTACATGCCACTACTGAGGGACTAGTAGGCTAACGTAGGCCTGCCACATGCCTGGCATGATACATTATGTTTTGCAAGCCCATAACCATTTGATGTTTAAGAGAGAGAGATATTTGATGTTGACATTGTATTTCAATAAGTACAAACACACGTATACCATTGTTTAGATATTTATTCTGATGTGGTATTATATCATATTTGAATAAGTATTTATGTGCGTAGATTATATATACTTTTATGCATGTTTTATTGCACATTCATGTACTTTATTTATACTTGATTTGTACATTTTTACACCTCTTGTCATATTTTCAATATAATTACTTTTCTTTATCGGAGATCTTCTCTTTGTATGTTTTTCTATTGATAGGAGCCACTTTTAGAGTGAAAACTACACTTGGAGATGAGCATGGAGAGCAAACAAAGAAAAAAGGTCTTGGCCGTGTGAATCCCACACAGCCGTGCCACCTACTAGAGAAGGAGAAGACCTTGGTCGTGTGGTTCCGCACGGCCTTACAATGAAGTAGAGAAGAAGCAAGCCACGACCATGTGAATTCACACGGCTGTGTGGCCTTCCAGAGGAGATACAGAACCTGGCTGTGTGACCTCACACGGCCATGTGACTTTCCAGAGCCGATGTAAATGCAAGCTGTGTGAATCCACAAGGCCATGCCATATTCCAAAGGCTGAGCAAAACTTGGCCATATGGATTACACACGGCTATGCCACTTGGCCTGAAGCTAAGAAGAACTTGGTCATGCACGGGTTGTGCCAGGCTTGTGCCCTACACTATATAAGGGGGTCTCTTCCCCTTTCCAAAGGGGGAAGGTTCTTCCTTTGGGAGATCCATCTTGGTGCTGATCCACAATCTTTTCGACCTCGGTTCGACGATCTAAAGCTAGTTTTATCACCTCATCGACTCCGAAAGCTAAGAATTGTATCCAAAGATCACTCTACCTAATTGGATAAGCTTCTCTTCCCTTCTTCTAGTTGGGTTTTGGATGCTTGAAATTCTTATATCTTTGGATATTTTTCTTATTGCCATGGAGTAAATCTATTGTTCTAGGATTAAGGGAGTAATTATGGTGTGCATTAATGTAAGAAATCATGGATATGCCAATTTCCTATCTAGATGACATTATCATGCCTTGTATCTATTTGATCTTATGTGATTGCATGTGTTTTAGGCTTAATTCTCATGTTTGATTGATGGGTGTGTACAATTATTGATCCCGTAGGGAAATGTCTTAGATTGTATGATGGAGAGGTCCTAGTGATAGGGGGAACCTGTTAACGGATATCTAGGATATGATCTTAAAAGGAGAAGCAATTCACACAAGGAAGTAAGTAATTGTATGTAATTTTCATCTTCATTTCTATGGTTATTGAGTTTGAGTGTGTTCTTGTGATGTATGACCGAGAGGCTCTAATGACACGGGCAACCCGTTAACTGACTTCATAGGAATCGCTCCTATGTAGTAGCAAGAGATGTTGACCCAAATATCATGTCAGCTTATCCACTGCAGGGGATATCTAGTAATGAATTTAACTTTCTACAAGTGCATGTGAATTGAGGATAGGCAATTGGCCAACCATTATACGTTTATCAACATCACAATAAAACCGAACCCTTAGAATATTCCCCAAACCAAGTTCGTCTCTCTCTTTCTTATTCTTAATCTCATTTCTCTTACATAACATGTAACTTGTCACTGTTAATTGTTTAGCTAATTCTATGTGAAAGATCATTAATGATTATAACCAGTCTCTGTGGGTTCGATAATCTTTTATATTACTGATGACATAACTGTACACATGCAGGAGCGTAACAAGTTTTTGGCACTATTGTCGGGGACTGCGCTTATGACATTAGTTCATAATCATTTGAGTTAGTCTAAACTTGTTTTCCTTTTATATATTGTAAATATTTTCTATAGTTCAGTTTTTATAATTACATCTTGCATTTTCCTACTTCTAATTCTTCAATTTTCATTCCATTTTGTAATTTAAATTCTACACTTTAGATTTTTGGCATTTGGATTCTACTTCAAAAACTGAAAATTCTATTTCTTTTACATTTAGAATTTGTGATTGGAATATTTATAATCTTGTTCTTGCTTGCAAAAATCTAATTTTACAGGCGATCTATTACCACTCAATCCTGAAATTGATAGAACATTCCGAAGAAGAAGAAACCTGCAAAAACATCAAGAAGAACAAGAATTTTTTGAAATTATGAACAACCCTCTCAAAGATTACTTAGCACCATATGCACGTGGGCTTCGGTCTAGCATCACCAGACCACCTATTGAAGCCAATAATTTTGAGATTAAGCCTACGGTAATCACTATGATTCAACAAAATCAATTTGGAGGCGGATCACATGAAGACCCAAATCAACACCTGGAAGTTTTTTTTATGAAATTTACAGTACAATGAAGATGAATAGAGTTCTAGCAGAAATAGTAAAATTATTGTTATTTGGATTTTCCTTAAGAGATAGAGACAAGCAGTGGCTTAACTCCTTACCAGCTAACAGTATCACATCTTAGGAACAATTTGTGTAATAATTTCTTGATAAATTATATCCTCCCAGTAAAACTGTCCACATGAGGAATCTTATAACAATCTTTTGACAACCAGATTCAGAATCATTATTTGAAGCATGACATAGATTCAAAAATATGCTCAAGTAATGCCTGTATTGAGAAGTGGTTAGTGCTACACACTTTTTATAAGAACATCAATTATCACACAAAGGTGTCCCTTGATTCCGCAACTGGAGGGGCATTAATGAACAAAAGCTTAGATGAGGCCGAAGATATCATAGAGAGTGTAGCTCAAAACTATCATCAGTGGGGATCTAAAAAATGTGAAAGGCTCTTTCTCTGAAAACCCTATCAAAGCATCAGGAAAATTTGACATGGATGTTATTACTCTTATGTCTGTAAAATTAGATGCTCTGACTAAAAGTCTTGAGAATATGGGAACAAGTATGGCTAATGCAATTGTATGTGTATGTGACACTTGTGGAAGTACAGATCATGCTCAAGATACTTGTCCTTTGGGGGCCATCTCTGCACAAATAGATCAACTTGAGCAATGCAATGCAATAGTGAGTTATAATCAAAGATAAAATAATCCATATTCAAACACATACAACCCTGGGTGGAAGAATCATCCAAACTTTTATTATCGAAACGATCAAGATCAAGGACCATCCACAGGGAAAAGGCCAAGTTACCAACCTAGATAACAAAGCTATCAACAACAACCATCACAAGGCAATCAACTATCTAGGATAGAAAATATGCTTGAGGAAGTTCTTGACGAGCAAAAGGAAATAAAGAATGAAATCAAGCAGCTTACTCAAAGAATGGATAGCACTGAAAAATACCAAATGATACAAGATAGTCAGATTGCCCAAATAGTCTCATCTTCTTCAAGAACACCTGGAGCATTCCTAGGCTAGCCTGATGTAAATCCAGTGGAACACTGTAACATAATAGAATTTCGGAGCAGATGGACCTTTGGAGATCCTCAAGTGACTGCTCCTAAAGGGGTTGACATTCTAGATGAACCCTCTCCTCCCATACCTACCTAGTCAAGATCCAGGATGATGAGGAGATTACTAAGAAGGTTGAAGGAACTCTTCCACTTCCACTTCCACTACAAAGTCAAATAATTCCTTTTCCATAAAGACTAGCCATGATACAAAAAGATGAAGAATTTAGCAAATTTCTAGAAATAGTCAAGGAGATTTGTATTGAAGTCCCTCTGATTGATGCTCTTCACCAAATGCCTAAGTTGTTGGATCGAGACGCGCTAGAGGGGGGGTGAATAGCACTCGTGGCTATAATCGTTCCATTATCGAAATCATAAAACGTAAGAGTTAATGCAGCGGAATAAAATAACACAGAGAGACAAGGGATTTTTACTTCGTTCGGAGCCTATGACGACTCCTACTCGAAGGCCCGCGATCCTTGATCGCTTTCCGTGGGCAACAACTATAAGCTCGACAAGAGTACAAGTATTACAGTTAAGTATTAAAAAGAATACAGTTATACCGACGACGATATCGTAATCTGAAGATTCAGAGCTCCGGGTCGTCGATGTCTCGTAACAGCACTTCGGAATCGTCTCGTGAGCAGCTTGTAGCAGTAAGATCACTTGAAAGTTGTATATGGAAGCTGCTGGTCGAGACCCCTTATAAAGGGGGTTCAAGGCGCCTTATACTGTTCACCAAGGCGCCTTATACTGTTCACCAAGGCGCCTTGAACGAGCCGAGTCACCCGCGTAGATCAGCACGGACCTGGTCGAACTCTATCTGGTTCAAGGCGCCTTCAGCCTATCCAAGGCGCCTTCAACCTCCGGTCCAAGGCGCCTTGAACTCCATTCAAGGCACCTCCAGTCTGCTGCGCTGGCCTTTTCCTGGCTCGCACCCGAGGCGCCTCTCAAGCTCCATGGAGGCGCCTCGGCACTGTTCATCCGAGGTCTTTTTTGCACTTTGGTCCCTGCAAGATATGTTAATCCCAAAAATACCCTGCAGCACAAAACAATGATATACCTATTGAAATATTTAATAGTCTCTGGACTGTCCGAGTCTGACTTCAGGTTTCCTACCGGAAACCCTAGGTCGACCCGACGCCTATTGTTCCCTCTACGGGGAACGCGTCCTCACCTACTCCACTCAGGAGATTTACCTGTTGCCAGTACGATCCTCCAGATCGACTGGACTTTTGCTCGGCACTCGATGCTTCCGGACTTTCTGCTGAGCATCCGCTTCACCGGCCAGTTCAGACTTTCACCTGGTTCGCGACACCAGGACTTTCCACCTAGGGTTACCACCCCCTAGGACTTTGCCTGAAGCCATCGACCTGCCAAGACTTTCCGCATAGGGTTACCACCCCCTATGACCTAGGGTTACAACCCCCTAGGGTTTTACCTTGCCTAACCGCAGTTAGGGCTTTCCTGAAACACTCAGCAAAAGCTGTCAGATAACAAAGCACCTTAACTTTGAATCCTTTGCCATTATCAAAACTTAGGTTCGATCGTCGGATGCTTCCCGCACCAACATAAGTTTTCCAAATTTTTTAAGGATATCATATCCAATCGAAGAAAGAAAGGAGAGTTTGAGACCGTAGCATTAACGGAAGAATGCAGTGCTCTATTCATGGTGACCACTCCCCCAAAGCTTCAAGATGCTAGAAGCTTCTCTATTCCTTGCATAATAGGAATTGAATTTATAGAAAGAGCTTTTTATGATTTGGGGGAGAGTGTTAGCCTCATTTCATATTTAGTCTGTAATAAGCTAGATCTCAAAAACTTTAAATTTACTACTATGACACTTCAGTTAACTGATCATTCATGCAAGTACCCTATGGGTATCATCAAAGGCGTGCCAGTAGAGGTGGGTGGTTGTATCATACCCATCGATGTTGTCATTTTAGACATGGAGGAGGATCCAAAGATTCTAATCATATTGGGAAGACCTTTTCTTGCAACTAACAGAGCCATTATTGATGTGAAAAATCATAAACTATCTCTAGTTATTGGTAAGAAAATGTTAGAATTTGATCTATCTGAATCCCTAACCATGTCTCTTCTTTTCTTGTAAGTATTTGTAGTGGGGTAAATGCTCATAAAATTAAGGAATAGAACTTTCATCCTCATGGGAGGTCACCGAATGAAACACATGATCCGGTAAGAATTGGGAGAAGACCCCTAACAAGCAATGAAAAGTGCATCTACCCTTCAAGGGCCAGAATGAAGGAAGATTCAGTAGCACCAACCCAAGGAAAGAAAACCGTGCCTCCATGGGTATAATCCGTGTCAACAGAGACGGGGTCAAGCTAAAGACCTAAAACAAGTGCTTCTTGGGAGATAATCCAAGGGTTCCTTTTAGTTAATTCAGTTTTCAATTTTCTTCTCTTAGTTAGTTTATCTAAGTATTTCTTAATTTTATTTTCAAGTTGTGAGCTGCCTCCACAAGTTGGCCATGATCATCTCATGGGCATGGAGGCATTGGCAAAGTTAAAAATGAGAAAATTTAGCACTTATACGCCCTACAGAGCCAGTTGTTTGACTCACACAATGTGGTTTTGCTAGAGTGAAAGGAGAAGATGGTCGTGTGACTTCACACGGTTGTGTGGTTCTAGCAAAAAGGAAGAGGAACATGGCCGTGTAATTTTACATGGTCGTGTGAAGTTGGCAGAGAGGAAGCCAACACGACCCGTGTTAATCAACACGGCCGTGTGGATCAAGCTGAATGAAGGAAGAAGCAGGCCATTCAATCGACACGGTCGTGTGAAGAAGCCCTCAACCGGACCATGTCTATAAGACATGACCGTGTCGAGGTTGTGTCCGCCACAATTCCTTCTCAAACTTACTTTCTTCACTCATTTCTTCTCTCCAATCCTTTTCCTCCTCAATCTTTCTTCATCCACCTCACAAATCAAGATCTTAGACTCATTTTTCTCCAAGATCCAAGTCTAGATCTAGATCTAAAACCTAATTTCAAATCCAAGAACCCCTCATCTTTTCCTCCTCCTTCTTCCTCAAGATCTACCTCTTCTCACAAGTTCTCTCTTAAATCAATCACTCTCCCTCGCTTATCTTGTCATCATGTCTCATCTTTTAAAAAGAATATAATGAGGAAGTGGCGAATATAGCAGAGGAAAAGAACCAGGAAGGGACAAAGGCAAGGAAAAAACTTCATCAAAGGGCAAAGGCAAGAGGAGGACACACGATGAAGGCAACAACAATGAGTATCATATTATTTTTAGAAATGAAGAGCATAAATCTAGATATGATTCTTTTGTTGTTAGAAAGATTGTGTGCAATAGATATATGGATCCAACTACCATAGATATTTTGGGGATTAGGGATGATGTACATTGGATGATTAACTCTTTCAATTGGGATGATATAATATACACACATCTGCCAACATATCCCCCATCTTGTCCTTGAATTTTTAAGTTCAATTGATATCCACTTCTCTTCTGAAGATGATTATATAGGCAATATCAGTATTAGATTAATGAACTAAGAATTTCAATTGTCATTTAGTGAGTTTAATAATTGTTTTGGCTTATCTACCAGTGGTGCTCAAAGATTTGATCCAAATTTTAATTAGAATAGATTTTGGACATCTATTACTGGATCAAACAATCCTTATAAGCCCTCTAGAGCTAAAGTCTCCCATATGCAAAACCCCTATTTAGATAGCTACACCGTGTTATGAGGAAAACTATTTTTAGTAGAGGGGATAGTGATGGGGTAGTTAGAAAGGTGGAACTTTACTCCCTTTGTGCTATTTTCAATAAAGTTAATTTTGATTCTGGTTTCTATTTTTTGCAAAACCTTATAAGAGCTGGGAAAGCAACCTCGGGATTGATTATTTTTGGTGGTTTGATTACCCAAATAGCTATAAATCTGGGTTATGACCTTGATGACTTGGAAGTCATTCATTACAACAATAAGATTGATATCGATGCTTGTCTTGCCATGAAGATGATTTTACAGGATGAGAACGGGTTTACCTTTCCTAGAAAGAATGGTTTTCCGATACCTCTATCTTATCCCGAGTGCACCTCAGTTTACAACCCCACTAATTGGGTTATTATTGGCACAGTTCCTGAGGTTGTCCCTTCCCTAATAGAGGATATGGAGCCCCAACCCCACATCGAGCCCTCGTCATCTGGACACCCTCAACTGTCCGGACATCTGTAACCTACTAGGCATTCTTTTACCTATGGTATGAGTTCTTACAGATTTGACTTTTCTAATCGTGCCTTTTTGGATTCATATCATGAGAAGCATAGTGCCCAACAACAAATGTTGGAGGGCGCTTCAAATTATCTGATGACCAATTCCAGGAGGTACATGATCATTTTTAGTTCATGAGGAATTTCCAAGGTCAAGAGGATGAGTTTGTTCAAGAGTATGACATTGACTAGGCAAGAATGAGAGGCCATGGACATCACTAGACATCAAGTTGACACTCCTTACCACTACCATGAGTGCCTTGGCCAAACCCCTAGTAGGCCAATTTCCCTTCTGGCCGATGTGGACGAGGTCCTTGTTTCCCCCACCTCCACCACCATATTGATTTTATTGATGTGATGAAAAGTTTAAGTCTGGGGGGTGTTTACACAATCTGAGTCCTTTGCATTTTCTTTTCTTTACAGTTTCTGCACTTCCATTTGTTTTGCTTCATTTTCAGCTCTTTCATTTATTTTGCTTGTTTTCACTTTTGTTTGCTTTGCTTGTTTTAGTTATAGGTTGCATCTTTCCTTATATTCTTGTTATTGTTTACCAGTTTTATTTTGATCATCACTTCGACTGTCTTTTAAATTATTTTGTGACATATCGAGAACATTGTTCCTCAGTATTGTTGACTTGTCTAATAGTAAAATTATTTGCATGTTCATTTCTCGATTAATGTTGTTGTAGATATAATGGTAGTATATTTAGTGTACCTCTATTCTCTATCTCTAGTAGCATGAAATGAGCTAAGTATTTGTTGGTGCAATATCCCCTAGGTTAGGTTGATCAAGTTGACTAAGCTTGAGTTGGCTCAAGCTTGAGTCTTGATGTTTGGGTTCCGATATTTGACAATACATGGAGATTGCAGGTGCAATCATCCGATTGGGGAGATTGTTAATACAATTCCCCTCTGGTTAAGGACTAACCAGTTAGTGTTGGATCGAGAAGCACTAGAGGGGGGAGAATAGCGCTCGTGGCTATTTCATTCGATTCGTAAAACTCGAGTGATAAACGCAGCAGAAATTAAAAGGATAATCACACACAAAGACACGAGGAGTTACTTGGTTCGGAGCCTGTGATGACTCCTACTCCAAGGTCCACGCTCGTTGAGTGTTTACGTTGGGCAACAACTATAATCACGAAAAGTATTACAAACTAAGTACAATTATGAACTGAAATAAACTTTATATCGACAACAACTAGATTGAAACTGAAGCTCTGGGTCGTCGGGATGTCGCTACAGCACTTCGGGATCATCTCGTTAGCATCATGTGGCGTAAGGATTGCTCGAAAGGTGTTGTCCTAGACTGCTGCTCGAGACCTCCTTTTATACATGATTAAAGGCGCCTTAAAGCCCATCCGAGGCGCCTCCAACCCGCCGAGTCAACCGCATGGATCATCACTGATCTGGTCGCACCTCATCCATTTGAAGGCGCCTTCAAGCCACTCCAAGGCATCTCCAAGCTCTGGTCCAAGGCGTCTTCAGACTCATCCAAGGTGCCTCCAGCTCTACTGCGCTGACTTCTTCTAGCTTGCACCCGAGGCGCCTCCAAGCTCCATGGAGGTGCCTCGGACACTGTTCATCCGAGGCCAAGTGTCCTCTTTTGTCCCTGCACAACATGTTAGTCCACAAAAATACACATATACCTTGCAAGACAAGGTTTAGCATGTTGGTGCAACCTTAGGTCAAGGTTGACCTGGTTGACCTGACTCGAGTTGACCTGACTCGAGTTGTATTTTGATGTTTGACTTAGGAAGATTGTCGGTGCAACCTTAGGTCAAGGTTGACCTAGTTGAGTTGCATGTTGATGTTTGACACTCGTGGAAGAGTTGTATTCTTGATATGGGACAAGAATAGATGTTTGGGAGATTATTGGGGCAACCGTAGGTCAAGGTTGACCTGGTTGACCTAATTCAGGAAAAAGTCCAAGTACGGAGACTTGGCACGGGGAAAAGTCCAAGCAGGAGCTTGGCACGCGGAAAGTCCAAGTATGGAGGCTTGGCACGGGGAAAGTCCAAACAGGGAGTTTGGCACGGGGAAAAGTCCTGGTGAGTGAAGCCAGGCAGTCGGGAAATCCTGGTGAGTGAATCCAGGTGAAAATCCTAGTGAGTGAAGCTAGGTGAAGGTGAAAGTCCTGGTGAGTGAAGCCAGGCATTCGGGAAAATCCTGGTGAGTGAAGCCAGGTGAAAACCCTAGTGAGTGAAGCTAGGTGAATGAGAAAGTCCTAACTGGGATGTTAGGCAGTTGGAAAGTCCCTGGTGAGTGAAGCCAGGCGTTGGAAATCCTGGTGAGTGAAGCCAGGTGAAAACCCTAGTGAGTGAAGCTAGGTGAAAGTCCTGGTGAGTGAAGCCGGGCAAGGGAAAATCCAGATGGATCAAGGGTGATCGGACATCTGGTGATGGGAAGTCCAAGTAGGTCATAGGAGTGACCGGATACTTGGTACGGAGAGAAAAGTCTAAGTGGGTCAAAGGGATTGACCGGACACTTAGCGGGGAGTCCTAGCAGGTCAAGGGAGTGACTGGATGCTAGGCGCAATGTACCAACAGTCAAGATTGACCGGATGTTGGTTTGGACTTGGTTTGGGCAAAACCCAAGCTCGATCGATCGGTGGATCGATCCGACCATTGGGTATCGATCGGTCCGGTGACCGATCGATAACGATCGATGGCTTATCGAGGTTCTTGATCGGCCCGCACCGATCGTAAAGCCAACAAGGCAAAGAGAAAGGAGGATCGGTCGTGGACCGATCCATGCACTGATCGGTCCACGACCGATCAGAGACGATCGAGAACTTGGGCGAGTTCTTCGAAGAGGCTGATCGGTCCGGGACCGATCAGGAGTCTGATCGGTCCCCAAGACCGATCAGAGATTCCCGATCAGGCTTCAGCCTGATCGGTCCACGCACTAGCCGTTGCGTAGCAACGGCTAGTTCTCTGTTCTTCTTCTTCGCAGTATAAAAGAGGGCTACAGGACTTCGGTGAGACTCTCTCTGAAGCTACTTCTTCTTCCTTCTGGAAGTTCTCTCCTGCCTGAAGCTTCTGCTTCTTCTTCCTGCTGAGCTTTGTTGAGCTCGTTGGGTGCTAAAGCTTCGCGTGAGCTTCTTCCTGTTGCTGGTTTTCTAGCTAGGCTTGGATCCGAGAAGCTGCTGCTTCACCAGGGTTCCTGCTGACTTCAAGAAGGCAAGCAAGTGTTGTTTACATTTCTGTTCTTGTTTTCTTGTTCCTATTTGTACTCCTATTGTTGTTGCAAAGATTGTGGTGAGGTTTCTCCACCCACAAGGAGTATCTATTAGCCGGGTTTCCGGGGACTCATCCACCGACGGATTGGTAGGCTTCGTCCACCTTACGGACACGCCGAGGAGTAGGAGTTCATCTCCGAACCTCGTTATATGGTTTGTCTTTCTTCTCCTGTTTTCTTTCTACGTTGTATTTCCGCTGCACTAACCTAATCGTAGGAAGAAACGAGAAAGATTTGGGGTCGGCTATTCACACCCCCCTCTCTAGCCGTACAAAGGATCCTAACAAGTGGTATCAGAGCGAGGTCGCTCTTCGCCGGATTAACACCCGAGGGAGCACAAGCTAGAGATGGATCAACTCGGAGAGGACATCACGATTCCACCCTTCTACGATCGCGACGACTTCGCGTTTTGGAAGGTAAGAATGAAATATTTTCTTATGACTAATCTTGAGAATTGGAGGTGTGTGCAAGTAGGTTTCACTTCTCCGGAGGATGAAGAAGGAAAACCTCTCAAGAAGAAGAGGTGGACAAAGGAGCAAATCCACCAATCAACCATCAACGATGAGGTAACGAAAATCATTGAATTTTCTTTACCTAATGATGTTTTGTGTAGGATAGGTGGATATAACGATGCCAAGGAGTTGTGGAATAACTTGGCAAAGCTCCATGAGGAGAACTCCACTTCAAGTCATGAGGAGGAGTCAAGTGAGCCAAGGAGCTCATTTCATGGAGGAATGGATTTAGAAGTTGAGGGCTACTCAACATCTAAAGAAGAAGAGGAGAAGAGTTCTTCTTCAAGTTCGGAACAAGAAGAAGAAGCGTCTACCTCCGGAAGGGATGAAGAAGAGAGCTCTCATCCACCCTCAAACCTAGGTAACTCAAGCATTTCAATTTCAAATAAATTGCATATATTATGCTTTGAGTGTAGGGAATTTGGACATTACAAGAGTAAGTGTCCAAAGAGGGTTAGGAAGACTCCACCGGCGCCAAAGATCAAGGAAGTCGGAGTCCCGATACGCAAGGGCAAGGAGCACGTGGTGTGCTTCCAATACAAGCGAAGGGGACACTATAGGAGTCAATGTCCGAGGGGGAGGCAATCTCACAAGGACAAGAGATCGAGCACATGTATAGGGGGAGCTAGGGCAAACCCTAAGGTAATCTCTAAGGCACATTCTTGCAATTCTAGTAGGATGCATGCTAGTAGCCTTATTGCTATTGTCAAGAATGATAAGCATGATAACATTAGAAATCGATACACATGCTTAGGTGCTAAACATGTTAGCCTAGATAAGGACAATTCTAGAAATGTTAACCCTAGAATTAACTCATCTAAGGCTAAGGAGAATCTAGGTAGAAATCCCAAATCAACTAGACACATGCCTAGGAATACCTCAAAGAAAAATGATAAATTAAAGCTTGAGGTATTAGAGAAAGAAAATCAAGTCTTGAGGTCAAGACTTGACTCTCTAGAAAAGGCTCTTGAGGATTTGACTCTAGGGTCTAGGGGTCAAAAACCCAAGTCCAAGGACAAGAAAGGTTTGGGTCACAAACCTAAGTCCCAAGTGGTCAAGCCCACTTATCATAGTGTTCCATTCGATTATGGAACAAAATCTAGGGCTAGGAAGACCACCACCAAGGTCACAAGGGGAGTCACCCCTAGAGTTGATCTTGATGAGTCCCAAATGACCAAGGCCTTAAAGCCTAAGAGGGTCATTAGGAGGGTTGCTAGGGAAGTTATCCCTAGTGAATATTTAGTGAACCCAATGAGCTCTAATAGGTATTGGGTTCCTAGGAGCATCTTCTCTACCCCATAGATGGGTTAGAGAGTGTCAACTCCGATTAGAAGGGTAGTTAACCCAACTTTGAGGAAATTGACACTCAAGGAGCATTTTCAAGGTTTTGAGAACTTTTGGAAATGAAATGGAATTATCATTTACTCCTTGGAAGAGTAAAATGTGCCATTATGGAAAAGAATGATATTATTTGGCACAATTTAAGAAAACCTAGAGAAATACCATAATTGGGATTTTGGTTTTCTCTTAGGGATATATGGGCAATCTAGGGTTAGATTTTAAGTTAGCTAAGGCTAAGGATACTTAGATAGGGAATTTAGGTATTTTATTTGTGCTAACTTGCCATGATTGGTTGCCATATGCCATGCCATGACATCATATTTAGTTTATTATCATTTGAAATGTCATGATAATGCTTAGGCTAGTTTTTATGTCATGTTTATTTAAGTTTCAAACTTTATGCCATGACATCATGACATTGGCACATGTTTTCATTTATGATACCATTTTATGTCATGTCATCATCTCTTGCATTAATAATCAATTGAATTGATTTAAGGATGAAAAACACATTTTGATATTGAGATCAAATTTGTGTTTAGAAAATGCATGAGACCTTAGTCTAAGATACCTAAACCCATATCTCACATCAAAATTGACTTGAATGTGGTTTGATACACCTTAGATGTGTGTGAGATATTAGGATCATGAGTTAGGATCAAGGTACATCGTCCTTGTACCTAGATGACCCTAATTCAAGAAATTGAGGATCATAGGGAAAGCTTGTGTACAAGTCATGTACATCTAGCCCTAAGATTATGGTCCTAAATTCAAATGATTTTAAAAGCATTTTAAAATTGATTTGAAAAACCTTGATGAAGCTTTCCTAGTGATAGCATTCATCATTGAACATTGTGATACAAAGTTAAGTTAAACTTGAACTATTTCAAAGTTTTTGAACTTTGTATCAAGATTGAAAAATGGAAACTATTTTCATAGAAAACTATTTTTCCATGATAGTATATGTTATGAGGAATGTATCCTCAAAATTTCACAATTTTTCGAATTTTCTGGAATTTTCTAGGAGTTTCTGAATTTCGGGAAGGAAATTTCAGAAATCTGATATCAGGATCGGGGACCGATCAGGAGGTTGCCTGATCGGTCCAGGGGTGCATGGATCGGTCCCGGACCGATCTAGTGAGTTCCAGTAGCACGAGTGCGATCTGGTGAAGGGCTGATCGGTCTGGGGACCGATCAGAGCGTGCCAGTTACTGATTTTTCAGCTGTTGTCTGAAATTTCAGTTATGGAAATGGTGTTTTTGGATTTCTAAAGGTTTGGAACTCACAAAGACATTGTTGGTGCAATGGTCAAGGGGGAGTTGACCTTTAGGGGAGTTTTACCTAATTGTCAAGGGGGAGTTGACTTTTAGGGGGAGTTTTTACTCCTTAAGACTTTTGAGGATTAGTGATATGGGATTATCACTAAGTTGATTGTTGAGTTTAGTATCAAGGGGGAAATTAAGAGTTTCAATGAAAGGTATGGGACTTTCATTAGGAAGAAACTCTTGACCTTGATACCCTCCTTTTTCTTTTTGATGTATGTCAAAAAGGGGAGAGTGTTCATTGGAGAGTTATTGGAGAACCCAAGTTAGGTTATCGGGTTAACCTAAGCTAGGGGAAGAATGTCAAAGAATGTTCGAGGAAGAACATTGGAATTCTTTTTGATGTGTGTCAAAAAGGGGGAGAATTATTGGAGAACCCAAGTTAGGTTATCGGGTTAACCTGAGGGGAGAATGTCCAGAGAATGTTCAAGGAAAGAACATTGGACATTGGAAGATGATTGGAAAACCTAAGTTAGGTTATCGGGTTAACCTAACTTGATTATGGGTTTTGTCAAACATCAAAAAGGGGGAGATTGTTGGTGCAACCTTAAGTCAAGGTTGACCTGGTTGACCTGACTCGAGTTGTATTTTGATGTTTGACTTAGGAAGATTGTCGGTGCAACCTTAGGTCAAGGTTGACCTAGTTGAGTTGCATGTTGATGTTTGACACTCGTGGAAGAGTTGTATTCTTGATATGGGACAAGAATAGATGTTTGGGAGATTATTGGGGCAACCGTAGGTCAAGGTTGACCTGGTTGACCTAATTCAGGAAAAAGTCCAAGTACGGAGACTTGGCACGGGGAAAAGTCCAAGCAGGAGCTTGGCACGCGGAAAGTCCAAGTATGGAGGCTTGGCACGGGGAAAGTCCAAACAGGGAGTTTGGCACGGGGAAAAGTCCTGGTGAGTGAAGTAAGTCAAGGTGACTGGATACTGCAGTGAAAATCCTAGTGAGTGAAGCTAGGTGAAGGTGAAAGTCCCGTGAGTGAAGCCGGGCATTGGAAAATCTGGTGAGTGAAGCCGGTGAAAACCCTAGTGAGTGAAGCTAGGTGAATGAGAAAGTCCTAACTGGATGTTAGGCGGTTGGAAAGTCCCGGTGAGTGAAGCCGTGCAGTGGAAATCAGTGAGTGAAGCGGTGAAAACCCTAGTGAGTGAAGCTAGGTGAAAGTCCCGTGAGTGAAGCCGGCAAGGAAAATTCAGATGGATCAAGGGTGATCGGACATCCGGTGATGGGAAGTCCAAGTAGGTCATAGGAGTGACCGGATACTTGGCACGGAGAGAAAAGTCTAAGTGGGTCAAAGGGATTGACCGGACACTTAGCGAGGAGTCCTAGCAGGTCAAGGGAGTGACCGGATGCTAGGCGCAATGTACCAACAGTCAAGATTGACCGGATGTTGGTTTGGACTTGGTTTGGGCAAAACCAAGCTCGATCGATCGGTGGATCGATCCAACGAGATTATCCGATCGGTCCGGTGACCGATCAAATAACGATCGCTGGCTTATCGAGGTTCTCGATCGGTGCACCGATCGAAAGCCAATGTAAGGCAAAGAGAAAGGAGGATCGGTCGTGGACCGATCCATGCACTTATCGGTCCAATGCACGATCAGAGACGATCGAGAACTTGGGCGAGTTCTTCGAAGAGTGTTGATCGGCCGGGACCGATCAAGACAGTCCCGATCGGTCCCCAAGACCGATCGAGATTCGACCGATCGCTTCCACGTTCTAGCCGTTGCGTAGCAACGGCTAGTTCTCTTCTTCTTCTTCGCAGTATAAAAGAGGGCTCAGGACTTCGGTGAGACTAACTCTCTGCAGCTACTTCTTCTTCCTTCGGAAGTTCTCTCCTGCCTGAAGCTTCTGCTTCTTCTTCCTGCTGAGCTCGTTGGATGCTAAAGCTTCGCGTGAGCTTCCTGTTGCTGGTTTTCTAGCTAGGCTTGGATCCGAGAAGCTGCTGCTTCACCAGGGTTCCTGCTGACTTCAAGAAGGCAAGCAAGTGTTGTTTACATTTCTGTTCTTGTTTTCTTGTTCCTATTTGTACTCCTATTGTTGTTGCAAAGATTGTGGTGAGGTTTCTCCACCCACAAGGAGTATCTATTAGCCGGGTTTCCGGGGACTCATCCACCGACGGATTGGTAGGCTTCGTCCACCTTACGGACACGCCGAGGAGTAGGAGTTCATCTCCGAACCTCGTTATATGGTTTGTCTTTCTTCTCCTGTTTTCTTTCTACGTTGTATTTCCGCTGCACTAACCTAATCGTAGGAAGAAACGAGAAAGATTTGGGGTCGGCTATTCACACCCCTCTCTCTAGCCGTACAAAGGATCCTAACATAGCACACATAGATATGATAAGAAAGGTGTTTGACAGTCTCTGGACTGTCCGGGTCTGACTTCAAATTTCCAACCAAAAATCCTAGGTCGACCCGATGCCTACTGTTCCCTCTGCGGGGAACACGTCCTCACCTACTCCTCCAAGGAGAGTTACCTATTGCCAGTACGATCCTCTAGATCGACTGGACTTTTGCTCAGCGCTCGATGCTTCCGGACTTTCTGCTGGATGCCCGCTCCCCGACCCGTCCAGTCTTCCACCTGGTTCATGACACCAGGACTTTCCACCTAGGGTTACCACCCGGCCCCTTAGGACTTTTGCCAGAAGCCCTCGACCTGCCAAGACTTTCCACATAGGGTTACCACCCCCTATGACCTAGGTTACCACCCCCTAGGTTTTTCCACCTGTCTAACCGCAGCTAGAACTTTTTCCTAAGCATACTTAGGACTTTCCTGCAAGCTCATTCAAACTGTTAGATCACAAACCAACTTAACTTTGAATCCTTTGCCATTATCAAAACACGGATTTGATCATCGGATGCTTCCGGCACCAACAGTTAGAAGTGAAGAAGAGTCAAGTAGGTCAAAGGGTAGACCGGATATTTGATTGGGAAAGTCCTAACAAGAGGTTAGGTAAGTGGAAGTCATGGTTAGTGAAGCTAGGTGAAAATCCTAGTGAGTGAAGTTAGGTGAAAGTCCTGATGAGTGAAGTCGGACAGTGGAAAAATCCTGGTAAGAGAAGCCAGGTGAAAATCCTAGTGAGTGAAGCTAGGTGAAAGTCCTGGTGAGTGAAGCCAGGCAGGTGAAAGCCTCGGTGAGTGAAGTCGGGCAATGGGAAAATCCTGGTGAGTGAAGTCAGGTGAAAATCTTAGTGAGTGAAGCTAGGTGAAAGTCCTGGTCAGTAAAGATAGGAAGATGGAAAGTCCTGGTGAGTGAAGCCAGGTAGATGAAAAGTCCTAGTGAGTGAAGTTAGGCAGATGGTAAGACTTGGTGAGTGAAGCTAGGTATATGAAAATCTAGGTGGGTCAAGGTTGATCGGACACCCGGTATTGGAAAGTCCAAGTAGGTCAAAGGATTGACCGGATACTTGACACGTGGAAATTCAGATGGGTCAAGGGTGACCGTACATCTGGTGGAAGGGAATTCAAGTGGGTCATGGAGGACCAGACACTTGGCACGAGACGGTAAGTCCAAGTGGGTCAAGGTTGTTGGACACTTGGCACGAGGAGAAAAGTCCACGTGGGTCATGGAGGACTGGATACTTGGCACGAGATGGTAAGTCCAAGTGGGTCAAGGTTGACCAGACACTTAGCATGAGGAGAAAAGTCCAAGTGGGTTAAAGGATTGGCCGGACACTTGGTGAAGAAGTCCCAGCAAGTCAAGGTTGACCGGCTACTAGGCATGAGGAGTTCCAACAGGTCACAGTTGATTGGATGTTGGAATTGGGGGCCCTTAAGCTTAAGTTAAGCAAGTCGAGGGTGGTCAATCGATCAGCCGATCGATTGAACTGAAACCCAATCAATCAGCCGACCGATTGGGAGAGTGCTGTGATAAGAAATAGCCGAATCGATTGACCGATCGATTGGGAACAATTATCACGAGCACAAAGAGCTGTCCAATTAATTAGCTAATCGATTGGGATACATTTCTCGCACGATGCGAGGAACGCTGAATTGATCGGGCAATTGATTCAAGCCTTTTCCAGCGGAGCACAGAGGCGCTCTGTATCAATCAGTCGATCGATTCAAGCCTCCCCAATCAATCGACCGATCGATTGGGATATGACCGT
Organism: Zingiber officinale; assembly: GCF_018446385.1. Classification (NCBI taxonomy): domain Eukaryota; kingdom Viridiplantae; phylum Streptophyta; class Magnoliopsida; order Zingiberales; family Zingiberaceae; genus Zingiber; species Zingiber officinale. The sequence goes on from NC_056004.1 coordinate 27,573,471, forward strand.
TGCGTAAGATGCATGTTTTGGATGGCTGGGATCAAGCTGATATGATGTGGCAATCGATTGGGAGTAAGCTCAATCGATTGGGAGCCCTAGAAGCGCAAGGTATAAAGCTGTGGTGAGCCTTCGTCTTCACAACCTTTTTCTCCCGATCTTCACGCATTCTTCTCCACCGAGCTAACACACACACACCAAATCTTGGAGACTTAGAGAGGAGTGTTATTGCACTTCCAAGTAAGACAAGAGGTGTATTCAAGCTAGAAGAAGAGCAAGCTAGGGTTTCTTCATTGTAAATCTTGTAAGATTTACTATTGTATTAGTTTGCATTTCGTTCTTCTTTTATATCTTGTTGTGTGAGTCCTGTATGAGGTTTCTCCACCTCCGGTAGTTACTGAGAAAGAGTATTTTTATTAGTGGAGTGTGTGTCGCGTGTGGATCCTTGGATTAGTCATCTCATCTTGAGGTGGATACCAAGTAAATCCTTTGTGTTAGCATTATAAGTGTGTTTCTATTGGTGCTACACGGAATTTCATTCTGTTTCCCCTGTATAAAAATTTATACAAGCACAGAACTTTTCCTAGTAACCCATGTGCTTTTCAGAAATTAAACTTGGATTGTAAATGAAACTTAACATTATTAATCCAAGTTCAACCCATGTGTTCATCAGAAGTTAAACCATATTACAGAAGTTGATTAAATATCTATTTCAAGGAATGACTTTCAAGTCGTTGGCGAGGCACTCAGCCTTCTTGGGTATGAGATCATCCACCATTTCCTAGTCAAAGCCTTTCAAAGAAATTGAATATTTAAACTACTTACAGTAAACCCTAGGTTAAACTACAGAGACCTCAATTAAAGCACAAGATTGCTAGCCTCTTGTATTGGTACTTCAGGATCCATACAAAGGAAAAATAAACTAGTACACAGCAGAAACAATTAACTAGTTATACCTTTCTTTGTAGCTTAAAGACCTCTTGATCTTCTGTTGTATTCCTCTCATCCTCTTGGACGTCGTGTGGGTGACGATCTACCAAGACGTAAAAACCACCCAAGTCCTTCTTTCTTCCAAGACTTTCGGCCACCAAGGGATCAAAGCTAGGAACACCACCTCTTGTTCTTCTTTCTTCCTTGCAACCCGCTGGCCACAAGATGGTTGAAGCCTCTTGATGCCGCCGGCCTTAGGTGAGAAAGAAAAGGGAGAATAAGAATATGAGGGGGCCGACCACAAGGAGAATAGAAGAGGAATAGAAATAATGTAGATGATTATTTCCTCTAAGGCACCATCTATCCTCTTTTATAATCCTTGGTAATGGCTAAAACGGAAAGATTTTAACACAATTAAAATCTCTCTTTTAAATTTCCTATTGTGGATGACTACAAAAGGAAAGTTTTAAAATTAAAAATCTCATTTTTAAACATTATAGATAGCTACAAAAAGGAAAGATTTTTAAAATTAAAACATTTCTTTTAAATCATGGTTACAAAAAAGGAAAGTTTTAATAAAAATAAAATCTCTCTTTTAAACCATTGTAGATGGCTACAAAAGGAAAGATTTTTAAAATTTAAAACTCTCTTTTAAAATCATGTGGATGGCTTCAAAAAAGAAAAGTTTTAAAATTTAAAATCTCTCTTTTAAAATATTGTAGATGGCTAAAAAAGAAAGATTTAAAAAATTAAAAACTCATTTTTAAACCCATCTTGGTCGGCCCCTTGCTTAGGCACCAAGCAATGGGTGTCCGACCCCATGCTTGGACATCAAGCAAGCATGTGGTTGGCCATAAGGATGACTTGGGTGGATGCGAGGCTTTATACATAGAGGCTACAACAGGGACCTAGAGGAGGAATTAGTCTTGACCTTCTGATGAGCTTGAGCTTCCTATGTTCGACCCGAACACCCAACTCAAGTTCATCAATAATAACTCATACCACTAAAAAGTTATTATTGAACTACCGCACCAATCTCATATTACATTATGGGATCCTTCTTATCATGAGTATGTTAATCTCTCTGTGTTTAAGATATCGAATGTCCATTAATTAAATGAGTTACTGACAACTCACTTAATTAACATCTAGCTCTAAGATTTGTACCACTCAACTCCATTGTCATGTTAGAACTAAGTCCACCTGCAAGGTTTACATGACAATCCTTATGAGCTCCTCAAGGGGACATCATCATCCTAATAAATAGGACACAGTTTCCTTCTATAATCAATAACACACCATATAAATAATATTATTTCCCAACTTATCAGGCCTATTGATTTAACGAATAAATCTCACCCTTTGATAAATTAAAGAAATAAATACTAAGTATATGTGCTTGTTATTATATCAAGATTAAGAGTACGCACATCCATAATAACAGAGGTTCTATTCTTTTATGCAGTCAGTATAAAAGGAACAACCTCAAATGGTCCTGCTCTATACACACATAGTGTACTAGTGTAATTTTATAGTCAAGATAAATTAGTACCAAATTACACTACAACCATACCAATGGTTTGCCCCAATCCATCTTGGTTGTGAGCTTCTATTTATAATTTATAAGAAAGTGATAACATGATCTTCTGTGTGACACCACACACCATGTTATCTACAATATAAATTAAATGGGCAACTGCATTTAACTAAATGCAGACATTTGATCAATGTGATTCTCATTTCAAAATAAATGTTTATACAAAAAGCTAGGTTTTTAGTATACATTCTAACAGTTTCATGGTTCATTCTGCTGCATATTATCATCACGAAGCAAGACAATGAGTGTGACGAGCTATTCCCCCCCCCCCCCCCCCCCCTCTAGCACCAACCAACCCTAACAAGTGGTATTAGAGCAAGGTTGTTTTTCACTGGAATCATCGTCGAAAGGGCAAAAAGCTAGAGGGTAAAGAAGTTGGAGCAAATTCATCAAGTCAAAGACTTCAACAAAAGCTCAATTTCAAATGGAATTTCAAGATGGATTTGGATATGACACTAGGGTGCCTCCACCATTTACAATGACAAGCTTTGATTCTTGGAAATCAAGAATCAAAAATTTCCTCATGATGGAGATAGAGCAATAGTTTGCTCTAATGAAAGGCTTTGAAGCTCCAAGAGACTCAAAAGGAAGAATTCTCAAGAATAGCAAATGGAGGAAGGAGCAAATTCAAAAGAGTGAGGCAAATGACAAAGTGACCAACCTATTGGTCAATTTATTACTAAGCAATATCTTGACTCAAATTGGAGAATTTGAAGATGCCAAGGAGCTATGGAGAAAATTGGCTAAAGTTCATAAGGAATCCTCCACTATACCAATTTAAAAAAAAAACCAAAGAGGGCAACTCATTGGATCAAGAAGGAGAGGAGCCTAAAGTTGAGAGATGCTCAACATCGGAGGAAGAAGAAGAGGCTTCATCCTCAATGGAATGCAATGAAAAGGGCAAAGAGGGAGCATACTCTTTGTTTCATGTACAAGATGAAGATGAAGAAGTCTCCACCTCTAGGATTGAGGGGGAGTGACATTCGGTGACTCCAGACCAAGAAGAAGGAGAAGCTTCTACTTCCAGGTCAAGTGAAGAAGAAGAGGATGAGGCAACCTCCACAAGTCAAGCAAAATCAATTGGAGGATCGAGTGTCATCCCTACACGTGAAGGTATAACTAGTTCAATTAAAAATAAAAATTATATTATATGTTTTGAGTGTAGGGAATATGAGTACTACAAGAGTAAGTGCCCTAAATTGGCCAAGAAGAAGGTCCAAGTTGTTGGGTTTTTCGGGCCGCGAAAACCACTTTTTCGCGTCGCGGAAACCCCGAATCACCCTAGCCAACGGATCCGTGCGAAGAGTATAGAACAAAATTTACGAGTACGAGTTTACAACTTAGATCTACTCCAGATCTACATGAAGAAAGAATATACCCTTGATGCGAAGCCCTTCGCAATCCCGCTTGTCCTCGGTTTGCCGGATCTCGAAAGTGTCAAAGTAGACACTTCTCTATATGTATCCACACAAGCAAAAGATGGAGAAAAATCTCTAAGGATGTGCTAGCAACCTTAGAGATCAGTAGGGAGGAGAGGGAGAGCAAGAAGAAAACTCAAGAGGAAGAAGAAGATGGAGTCACAACCACTTGAATGAAAAATCAATTTTTCATTCCACCTAAAATTGGTCGGCCACTTCAAGGCATGTAACCCCCATGGAATATCAAGAGTCAAGTCTCTTGATCTCCTCCATGAGGTGGCATTTGGTCAAGTCAAACTTGACCAAATGAAGAAGCCTTGATGATGTGGCATTGGTCAAGTCAAAGTCAAGTCAAAACTTGACTCTTCATCTTCCTACTTAAGTCAAGTCAAACTTGACCACTTCTCTCCCTTGGTTGATCTAATCTAACCATTGGTTCAAGTCAATTTTAATTTAATGAATCTCTATTCATTGAATTAAATTAATTAAATGAGTCTAAGTCCAAATTAGACTCACTTAACACATGAACCAAATTGAGTCCAACTTAATTAGCCTACTTTGGATTACTCTTAATCCAATTTGGTTCATCATATGAACGTAATCATTTAGGTTCATTTAATGAACCTAATCTCCATCTAATTGCCCTTAGTGTGTGACCCTATAGGTTCTTGTAACGTTGGCAATGCCCCTAAACCCATTTAGGAGCATAAGTAATGAGCGGTATCTAGCAACACATCATTACTACCCAAGTTACAAGAATGTTGAGATCCAACATCACCTTGTGACTACTAATTGTGACTCCTCACAAAATATGACAAGTGTCCTTCTATCCTAGACATCTAGATTGATCAATGTGAGGCATAGACCGTGTCATCCTCTAATCAATCTAAATCTTGAACTCCAAGTAGACTCACTCAATCAAATGAGCTCAATATCCTATATTGACTCATTTGGGAATGGCCATGCACTTCGTAGTCTCACTCTATCAAGAATATCGATGTCGCTCCCGTCATATAGGTGGGATAGATCTCATCTACATCATTCACATCCCTCTGCATAATTCGTTACATACCCAGTAATCGCCTTTATAGTCCACCCAGTTACGGGTGACGTTTGACGAAACCAAAGTACATAACTCCTTATGTAGGGATCCATGGTGACTTCAGGTCTAAGGACCAGTAGTCATACTAATAGCCATATGAGAAAGTATATGACACTCATATAACGATCCATGATACTTTCTCATGGCGGGTCATTCAATATACATTCTCCAATGCATACCCATGTGTCAACTTGATATCTCTATATCCATGACTTGTGAGATCAAGTCATCGAGTTGACCTACATGCTAGTCTTATTGCATTAACATTGTCCCTGAATGTTAATACTTGACTAGGAATGATTAAGAGTAGTGTTCCCTATATCATCTCACTATCGGTTCAACTAACCGATTGATATAGGTGAGAACCGTCTACTCAAGGACGTTATTATACTTAGTTTATTTGGCACCAATACAAGTAAGTATAATAACCAAAAACCAAATACCTTTATTTATATATAATATGATACAACAAGTCCAAAATACAATCATCAAATGATTGTCTCTAGGGCTCTAGCTAACACAAGTGGCATCAAAGGGTAAGGAGAAGCCCAAGGAGACCGCCCCCACAATAAAGAAGAGCAAGGAGCACATTGTGTGCTTTTCTTGCAACCAAAAAGGACATTACCGGAGCTAATGTCTAAGGGGGAAGAAATTGTCCAAGCTCAAAAAAGGAAGCAAGAGTCAAGGGGGAGCTTGTAAGAGCAAACCCAAGGTATCATTTGTTGAGCAAATTTCTTTAAGCCATGGTAAAAAGCATGCCAGTTTAAATTTATATCATTTTAATGCTATTTATCATAAAAATATAATGCATGATAGGATTAAAGAAAAATATGTAGCTCTTTATGCCAAGACTACCTCACCTAAGGTTAGGAAGATAGATAAACTAGGCAAGAACACTAAGGACCTTAGTTATAAGCCTAGAAATAGAAATGCTCAAGGATTTAATGATAAACCAAAATCTAGGGATTTATGGAAAGAAAATCAATTCTTGAGGTCAAGGCTTGACAAAATTGAAAAGACCCTAAAAAGGATGGAAAGTATCCTTAAGGGGCAAATAGAGCATAACCTAGGTTTAGGAAACCAAAAGTCATCCAATGACTATAAAGGTTTGGGATACAAATCTAAGGCTAAGAAGGATGTGGCTTCATACCATAGGGTTCCATATACCTATGAAACCAATCCTAGGTCTAGGAGTCAAGGATACAAGGAAAGTTATCCCTAGGAGTATCTTTGCAACAACAGATGTGACTAAGGCTTCTAAGAAGTCAAAGAAAGTCACCAAGAAGGCCACAAGGGAAGTTCTCCCTAGAGTTGACCTAGAGAAAGTGACCAAGGCTTCTAAGAAGCATAGAAAGTTCATTAGGAAGGTATCTAGGGAATTTATCCCTAGTGAGTACCTAGAGCATCCAACGATCACCAATAGGTTTTGGGTTCCGAGGAGCATATTCTCTACACCCTAGATGGGTTTAGAGAGTGTCAACTCGAAATGGGAAGGGTGGTTAACCCAACCTTGATAAAATTGACACTTGGAGGCATTTTTCAAGGTTTTTGTTAACCTTTAAAAATGAAGAGGATAAATGGCTACTCTTTGGAAGAGTAAAAGGTGCTAAAATTTGAGGAATTAAACTTAATTTTAATTGGCACAACTAAGGAAAGGAAAAAAGAAATGTCAAGTTGGGTTTTGGCATTTTCTTAAGAAAATATGGGCAATCTAGGATTAATTCTAGGTTTAGCTAAGGATTTAAGATACTTAGATAGATGATTTAGGTATATTTTATTTATGTTAGTTACCATGATTGTTTGCCCATCATATTTTGTATTCATGTTTATTATGAACAATAGAAAAATATCATGTCATGTCATACATATATTATGTAGCTATAGTATGTTTTCTTTTGAAAATTATTTATTTTGATGTATGCTATAAGTCATCATGCATTATTTTTAATTCCTTGCAATTAAGGACAATGACATTTACTAGCAAGTGACATGCTAGGTGGATATTCATAATTTTTACAATGCCTAGATAGATATGCATGATCTCTAGTTTAGGGAAAACCCAAAAACTATATCTCACAAGAACTATAAAGTAACTTGTATACATTTTGCTATACATAAGATACAAGTGAGATGTTAGGATGATGAACAAGACTCAAGATGTTGATTTAGTGCATCTTATTGAGTTTTGAATTCATCAAAACACATAGATATGTGACCTCGATCCAATCATTAGAAAAGCTAATCACTACAACAAAAACTGCAAACGACAACGGATATTATCCATTGTCGTAGGGTCAAAAAATCGTTGTAACTGAGGGTGTTGTAGAATGTATTGCCCTACGACAACGGTTTTGAATCTGTTGTCTTTGTAGACATTTGACAACGGTTTTTATCCGTTGTTGTTTATATGCCCAAAATTTGGCTATGAAGGATACAACAACGTTTTAAAACCGTTGTGGTAGATAATTTCAACAACAGAAATAAATCGTTGTGGTAGACATTTTTTACAACAGATATAAACTGTTGTGGTAGATAATATTTGACACGTTTTTTTTTTTTACAATGGTTTTAATATATTTTACAACGGATAAAACCGTTGTCTTTTATCACTTTTTACACAAAAATTTCGATGTGGTTTACCTAGTTTTTACAACATTTTTAACTATTGTCTTTAATGTTCATTAATACCAAACAACCAATCTTATTTTATTATAAGCAAACCACCAATACAAAACTAAATATTTACTAAATTAAATCCAAAATAAACATCCAAATATAATTCATCTTGTAGCCACGCATATACAAGATGAGTAGTATCAAACCATGCATGAATCACATGTTTTCTAGTACTATTCTCCATATGACTTTTACACATTAGCAAGACAATTTACAACCTAACAAAGCTCACTCCTTGCATCAAAAGTCTCAAGCTACACGAATTGACTGAGTTACGTACCTGCAACAGAAAAATTAAACAAAACTTATCAATTCCAAATTTAGATTTATTCATATAAATCTACATAAAAAACAAGTAATATAACCAACTTATGGTCTAAGAAATAAAACTTATGCAATACAAACTTATGCAATACAAGTAATTCCAGGATTTCGCATAGCTCTAATATAAAACAATTCCATGACAACGGGCAATACCAGAATTCCAGAATTCTGATTTAGATTTATTCATATAAATCTACATAAAATACAAGCAATATAACCAACTTATAGTCTCAGAATTTAACTTATGCAATACAAACTTATGCAATACAAGCAATTCCAGGATTTCACATAGCTCTAATATAAAGCAATTCAATGACAACGGTCAATACCAAAATTCCAGAATTCTGATTTAGATGTATTCATATAAATCTATATAAAATACAAGCAATATAACCAACTTATAGTCTCAGAATTTAACTTATGAAATACAAACTTATGCAATACAAGCAATTCCATGATTTCGTATAGGTCTAATATAAAACAATTCCAGGACAACACTCATTTCCAGAATTCCAGAATTAGATTTATTCATATAAATCTACATAAAATACAAGCAATGTAACCAACTTATAGTCTCAGAATGTAACTTATGCAATACAAACTAATGCAATACAAACTAATACAATACAAACAAATAAAATACAAGCAATTTAACCAACTTAGAGTTATCTTGGTAACTTCCATTGGAAAACTTATGCACATAGATTTAAATTCGCAGAATAAGTTTACTCTGCTTGTGCCTGTCTATTAGATCAATGAATGTCATTAACCTTGCCATTGAGTTTCTAAATAATCAGTCAAAAATATTCTTAAAAGATACTCGTGGCAATAAGAAATTAACTAAACCTGCGGAAAATGCATCTAAACATTGATTTAGGATGCAAACTTGTTGAGTTATAGGCAGGATTGACAAAATGACGAGAACTTGTCTAAGCAAATGTTGAAAATAGACAAGGAAATTAAAATCAATTAAGTTCACTATCAACATTCAAAATATATATATGCGAACTTTAATACAAATTCTCAGTGTTGTAGAGAAAAAATAGAATCTATGGAAGGTTCAAGGAAACAAACAATTAGAGAACTCGACTATTAGAATTACACAAGGAAACAAGTAATGCTATCTGTTAGAAGTATTGTTATAACAATTATCTCTTCAATTAAGAAACAAAGCAAATGGAAGAGAGACAACTAACTGAGCAAATGGAAGCAAATTGAGGTATTGATTTCCTATGCTCTGGATGTCGATACAACAACCTACAAAGAAAGAAAAATAAGCATCATCAAGAACAATATATCGAAAAAAAACCCTTAAAATATTCTATGAGAACAGTTTCTATGCATGTTTATGAAGGTCTTAACCAAAAGACAGTTTGATCAAATTAGTATCACTGAATTATTGAATCTGCAATCTGAGTTATCGATGCTCACCCGCTATTTCAAGCAACAGAATGCATAGATCTTCATGCCGAATAGAGCACGAATGGTACTACAAGGCATGTAAACAAAATCAGCTACTAATGCATTGTGTACAATAAGAAGAGGCATTCACCATTTGTTGCAGTCCCGATAACTTGCATAGTGAGGTTAGTATCTAAATTAACTTTCTACCTACTCCTGCCTTGATGATTCTTCTAGGTGATACAACTAAAGGAATGGAACATATCAATTCCTAGAAACTTTTGCCTACAAGTGATAAATGGACGAAGATGTGCTTGCATAGTGAGGCGTGAATGACTTGGTTTATCACCTGCAAGTGAAAATTTATTAGTGTGTTGCAACTACAGACATCACAAGCTAGGACGCTTCATCCTAAGTTGAGAATTTTGCATACCAGGCACAGTTTCAGAGAGGAGTGAATGGCTTGGTTTATCTCCTGCAAGTTTAGAGAGGAGTGAATGGCTTGGTTTATCTTGTGCATTATGTACTCCTGCCAATTCATCTCCTGCAAGTGAAACTTTTTTAGAGAGGCACGAATGGCTTGGTTTATCTTGTCCATTATGTACTTCTGATGGTTCATCTCCTACAAGTGAAACTTTTTTGGAGAGGGGTGAATGGCATGATTTATCTTGTACATTATGTACTCCTTGTGGTTTATCACTTGCAAGTGAAATATTTATTAGAGTGTGTTGCAGCTACAGACATCACAAACTAGGACGTTTCATCCTAAGTTGAGAATTTTGCATAATAAGCACATTTTTAGGTGATGGTCTATATTGAATAATGCTGCCAACAGCAGCATCCATCTCTTGAAAAAGGCTCACCATCCTTTCTACGTGAAAAGCATGCCTAGTGTCTGCAAATATTTAGAAGAAAGGCTAACACATGAAATGATTTATAATTTCAGAGTTGTGTAAAAGTTGTTAATTGTAACAAATTTATACCTTCATATCGAAAAGGGTTTTGACAAGAAAGGCAAACAGAACGTTCACTGGTTAAAGGAGTGATAATATAGTCGCTGAATACGCTCAGAGCAATGACTTTGTATTTAGTATTTTCTTTCATTAGATTTGGAATAACACACAAATGAACACAAATACCTGCAAACTATGTGATTACAAGGTAATAATTTTGCTGTTCTAAGCAAACCATTGCTGCAAGAAAATAAACAATAATAAGACATATTATTTCATTCTAAATAAGCTCTCAAATGAAAAGAAAATTATTCTTATCACTGAAGCTAGAGAATTGAAGCCTTAGAATGACTGAATAACACTACCATATAAAGCATTTCAGCTCCTTCTCTAATTTGATGAGATAATTGAGAAATGGACTCCATAATTGGGATATCTCTTCCGTATCAATCATCTTTGTAACACTACTAAAAGAAGGAAAACATTAAAAAGAGAAATCCACATGAGTTCTTCAATTTTACATCTACGTAGCCTCCATTGTAGAGTTGAAAGTAAACATAATAGAATTACCTCCATAATCACGTGGCTTGTAGCTTACAAAAAGGTTGGTCTTTGGGTGTGTTGGCTGAAAACGTAGAGATATTATGATGAAGGGGGAGAAGATGAACAAAATAACAGTATAAGGTAGGAGTCTCTCCTGCTATGATTTCTTTTTTCTAATAAAAGAAGTAGCACTGAGGAAGAAATGCATAGACGTAAATATAAGAATAGAATTTAAGGCTTTGCTGCTGCCTTAAATTCTGATAAATGGATGGTGGAAAAAAAAGACACATCTTCACTCTAAATATTAAAGTAAAAAAAAAAAAATCAAGCACGACCACTTGTCCAATATTTTCCTTTTCATTTTTGTATTTTCCTACTATTTGCTCATGAAAGACATCCGCTGGTACATTAACAGTGTCTTTTTCAGCGTTTAGGAAAAGAAGATGAGTCAGAGTATAGTAAATGGATTTTTTTTACCTTCACGTTAGCCTCATGAAAACCCAGGTAGAAGAACAAACGAATCTTTGGCAAACAAATTCATCGATCCAAATCAAAGTATAAATAAAAGATCAAAACTTGGAGACGGACGGCTAGCCCCACTCCGGGAAAAACCAAATAAATCTAATTGGTTTCAAGAAAACCTAAACACTAAAATATATCGATCGAAGTTCCCTGCCCAACATCGACAACTGCACGGTTTTATGGCTTTCTACGAGAAATTGGAACAACCCAACGAAATCGAACACAAATCATAGAACATAAAATTAAAATAAATAAAAATGCTCCACCTGCGACGCGTCGAGCGCGAGCTGCTAAATATCCTCCCTGGCCGTTTCAGCAGACAAATCAACTCCTCCTCCTCCTCTTCCGACGGCAGTGAAGATGGCCCGGTGAGAGCGAAACCTGGTAGTGTTTTGGGCAGGATCGAGAGAGGGAGGAAGATCCAGCAGAGGCGGACGGTCGGTCGACGGCGGCGTGAAGAGATTGTATGAGGAGAGGGAAAGAAAAATGGCTAGGGTTGAACGCGAAGGGGAAGACACGGCGCCGAAAAGATATTCAGAGAGAGGGAAAGCAAAAACTGCGCACGAGGAGAAAAAAGACCAAAGTCAAATACAACAATTTTATCAAAACTGTTGTTGTAACCCCTAAAAACGCAGATAAAGACAACGGTTTATAAAACCATTGTAAAAAGTGTTGTCGTTTTAAAAAGAAGTCGCTCAATGACAACAGTTTTCACAAAATCATTGTCTTTTATATTTAATGGGGAGTTCAAAGACAACGGTTTTGGCAAAAACCGTTGTCTTTGAGCAAATACGCAACACTTTCTCTTAAAACCATTGTCGTAGGGGTGTTGTCTTTTAACATTTTTATTGTAGTGAATGTACAAGTCATGTGTATTGAGCCTAAAGAACATGGTTGGAAATTAATTTTGAAAATGATTTCAAAATGCTTTTGGAAAACCTTGGTGAAGGCTATCTTTTGATAGTAATCATCATTGAAAAGTTAGACACAAACTTGGAAGAAACATTGAAGTTTTTGCAAGTTTTCAAGTTTGTGTCAATCTTTAAAAAGAAGAATTATTTTCTTAGAAAACTATTTTTCCTTGATAGTTTATAACCTAAACAATGTCTACAAGGAGTTTCATGCTTTTTAGAATTTTTAGGGCATTTCTGAATTTCGCTAAAATTGAAGTTCAGAAAATCAGACCTCCAATCGATCAGCCGATCGATTGAAGTGTATCAATCTATCGGGAAATTGATTGAGATGGCTATTGTCACGAGCTGAAGCTCGCTGAATCAATCATCCGATCGATTCAACCATGCCTGGATCGATCAGTGGATCGATTCAAACAGTTTTTTTTGCAAACAGAAGCTCGTGAAATCGATCAGTGGATCGATTGAATGGTTTCAATCGATTGAAAAGGTTGTTTTCAATTATAAATGTCTGATTTCAACACTTTAAACCATTTTTAGTCTAGGTAACTATTCCTAACCCCTTGAAACACATTTGTATACATTTAGGGGGAGTTTTCATGATGAAAACAAGGATGGATTGGTTAAGGAAGACTAAGTTGAAGTTTAGGTTGAGGTTTAGTTTCAATATTGGATTTTTGAACCTCAAAACTTCTAACTTTGGGTTTCCTAAAGGTTTAGGGATTCCAAGTCATAGTTGGTGCAATGACAGAAGTTTGAAGCATGTTTTTAGGGGAAGCTACTCTTTAAAAACATGGAAATATTTTTTTGAAACCATTGAAGGTGGTAAATCCTTCGTTTGAAAAAATGTTCAAGGTTGAGCATTAAAAAATAATGGAAAATGGATATCTTCGTTGTTAAGTTGTAGATGCTCTAGGATGAGCATTATGAAGTGGATTAATGTTCAAGGGTGAGCATTGGTTACAATGAACGGTATGGGACCTTCATTGTTGGCTTGGTTAATGCTCAAGGGTGAGCATTAGATACAATGAAGGATATGGGACCTTCATTGTAGTATTGTGAACAACATGTGAGGTTGTGAACAACGTTGAGTAACTCTCTTGGGGGAGAATTTTTGATGTGTGTCAATAGGGGGAGAATGTAGGGTTTAAGTTAGGCCTTCATTGCCCCCCCCCCCCCCCCCCTAGGAAAGTTTGGAGGAGAATGTAGGGTCAAAATTATGCCTTTATTATCCAAAGGGGGGGTTTGCCCTCTAGGAAAGGGAGAGAATGAAAGAAACCCTCATTTATGCATTGGCATGAAGAAAAAGTGGAGGTTATGAGATTAGCCTAACTTAAATGTATTGTCAAATATCAAAAAGGAGGAGAATGTTGGTGCAATATCCCCTGGGTCAGGTTGACCAGGTTGACTAAGCTTGAGTTGGCTCAAGCTTGAGTCTTGATGATTGGATTTTGATGTTTGATAATACATGGAGATTACAGGATCTGTAATCATCTGATTGGGGATATTGTTGATACAATTTCCCTCTGGTCAAGGACTGACCAGTTAGATGTGAAGAAGAGTCAAGTAGGTCAAAGGGTTAACCGGATACTTGACTGGAAAAGTCTTAATTGGAGGTTAGGCAAGTGGAAGTCTTGGTGAGTGAAACCAGGTGAAAATCCTAGTGAGTGAAGCTAGGTGAAAGTCCCGATGAGTGAAGTCGGGTAGTGAAAAAATCATGATGAGTGAAGCCAGGTGAAAATCCTAGTGAGTGAAGCTAGCTAAAAGTCCTAGTGAGTGAAGCCAAGCAGGTGAAAGTCCTGGTGAATGAAGTCGGGCAATGGAAAAATCCTAGTGAGTGAAGCTAGGTGAAAATCCTAGTGAGTGAAGCTAGGTGAAAGTCCTGGTGAGTGAAGCCAGGCAGATGAAAAGTCTTGATGAGTGAAGCCAGGCAGATAGAAAGTCCTAGTGAGTGAAGCTAGGTGGATGGTAAGACCTGGTGAGTGAAGCCAGGCACATGGAAATCCATGTGCATCAAGGTTGACCGGACACCTAGTATTGGGAAGTACAAGTAGGTCAAAGGATTGACTGGAAACTTGGCACGAGAAAATCCAGATGGGTCAAGGGTGACCGGACATCTGGTGGAAAGAAGTCCAAGAGGATCATGGAGGACCAGACACTTGCACGAGACGATAAGTCCAAGTGGGTCAAGGTTGACCGGACACTTGGCAAGAGGAGAAAAGTCGAAGTCGGTCAAGGAGGACCGGACACTTAGCACGAGACGGTAAGTCCAAGTGGATCAAGGTTGACTGAACATCTTGGTATGAGGAGAAAAGTCCAAGTGGGTCAAAGAATTGACCGGACACTTGGTAAAGAAGTCCCAGCAGGTCAAGGTTGACCGGATGATAGGCATGAGGATTTCCAATAGGTCGTGGTTGACTGGATGTTGGAATTGGGGACCCTTAAGCTTAAGTTTAGCAAGTCAAGGGTGGTCAATCGATCAGCTGAGCCGAAGCCGAATCGATCAGTCGATCAATTGGGAGAGTGCTGCGACAAGCAGCACCCCCAATCGATTGATCGATCGATTGGGAGCAATTGTCGCGAGCACAGAGAGATGCCTAATAGATCAACTGATCGATTAGAGTTGGATTTCTCACGCGACGTGAGGAACACTGAATCGATCGTGCAATCGATTCAATCCTTTTCCAGCGGAGCACAGAGGTGCTCTGAATCGATTAGACGATCGATTCAAGCCTCCCCAATTGATCGATCGATCGATTGGGATATGACCGTTACGTAGGATGTAGGTTTTGAACGACTGTGATCATGCTGATTTGACGTGGAAATCGATTGGGAGTAAGCCTAATTAATTGGGATCCCTAGAAGCGCAAGGTATAAAGCTGTGGCGAGCCTTCATCTTCGCAACCTTTTTCTCCCGGTCTTCAAGCATTCTTCTCCACCGAGCTCACACACACACACACTAAATCTTGGAGGCTTAGAGAGGAGTGTTGTTCCACTTTCAAGCAAGTCAAGAGGTGTATTCAAGCTAAAAGAAGACCAAGCTAGGGTTTCTTCATTGTAAATCTTGTAAGATTTGCTATTGCATTAGCTTGTATTTTGTTCTTCTTATATATCTTGTTGTGTGGGTCATGTACGAGGTTTCTCCACCTTCGGTAGTTACCGAAAAGAAGTGTTTTTATTAGTAGAGTGTGTGTCGCGTGTGCATCCTTGGATTAGTCACCTCATCTTGAGGTGGATACCAAGTAAATCCTTCGTGTTAGCGTTGTAAGTGTGCTTTGTAGTTCATTCTGCTGCATATCATCATCATGAAGCAAGACAATGAGTGCGATGAGCTATTCACGCCCTCCCCCCTTCTAGAAACAATCGACCCTAACAGTATTGATGGTGATAAGTTTGAGTTTTGGCCTAACCTTAAGAATCTTTACTCACTTTACTTAAACTTGAATAGTAGATAGCATTAGAATAGTTATGATTGATCCTATTTATTTAGTATTTTGGTTCTCATGGTGATTTCTTGGATTGCATTTGGTTACCGGATGATCTCGGATCATGTCAACTCATTTGAAAAAACTAAAAATCTCTACATTTGCATTTGTGTTAGTGCTTCACTTTCAAAGCACCAAAAAAAATGAATAATAAATAAAAGATTAAAAATAGTTGTCGTGAGTGGAAACTAATAATTTACCCCTTTAAGACCGAGTTAGGTTACTAGGGAAATAAATATTATGTTTCTCTTGATTCCGAGTAATCCTTTGAGACTTTGTGTTGTCTAAGGAATATGAACCAAGTGTGTGGCAGGTAAGTGCCTATCACCGGAACATTAGGAACTTAATTAGATGATGACTTAACTAGGACAGAGATTGAAACTTGAAAAACTTGAGTCACTCATTGTACTGTGCACAAGAACTTATGCTTAGGCCATATATAGGCTATTTTCACAACCAGGCTCATCAATAAAACTAGTTGATAGAGTTAGGAAAGTATATTAGGGATTATGATGTATTATAGGAGCACATGAATTTAGATTGCAGCATTACACTTAAAGACAAGCAAAGGATTAGGTATGGTGGTGTGATGTGCGTAAATAATATACACTTTTATGCATAATTTAACGCACATTCACGTACTTTATTTATGCTTGATCTGTGCATTTTTATATCTTTTATCATATTTTCAGCATAATTACTCTTCTTTATCAGAGATAAGCTCTTTGTGTATTTTTCTATTGATAAGAACCACTTTTGGAGTGAAAACGTACGGCGCTCAGAGATGAGCTCGGAGAGAAAATGAAGAAAAAGGGGCTTGGTTGTGTGAATCTCACACGGTCGTGGCACCTACTAGAGAAGGGGAAGACCTTGGCCATGTGTTTCCACACGGTCGTGCAATGGAGCAGAGAAGAAGCTAGTCATGCCCGTGTGAATTCACACAACCGTGTGGCCTTCTAGAGGAGAAACAGAACCCAATCGTGTGACCTCACACGGCCGTGTGACTTTCCAGAGCCAATGCAAACACAGGCTGTGTAAATCCACACGATCGTATAATATTCCAGAGGTTGAGTAGAACTTGGTCGTGTGGATTACACATGGTCATACCACTTGACCCGAAGCCAAGAAGAACTTGGTCGTGTGGATTCCACATGGTCGTGGCACGGGTCGTGGTAGGCCCATGGGGGGTATCTTCCCATTTCTAAGGATAGAAGGTTCTCCCTTTGGGAGATCCATCTTGATGCTGATCCACTACCTTTCTGACCTCTGTTAGATGATCCGAAGTCATTTCATCACCTCATCAACTCCGAAAGCAAAGGATTGGATCCAAAGATCACTCTACACAATTGGATAAGTTTCTCTTCCCTTCTTCGTTTAGTTGAGTTTTGGATGCTTGAAATTCTTATGTCTTTGGATATTTTTCTTATTGCCATGGAGTAGATCTATTGTTCTAGGATTAAGGGAGTAATTATGGTGTGGATTAATGTAAGAAATCATGGATATGCCAATTTCCTATCTAGATGGCATTATCATGCCTTGTATCTATTTGATCTTATGTGAATGCATGTGTTGTAGGCTTAATTCTCATGTTTGATTGAATGGGATGTGAAGAATTATTGATCCCGTAGGGAGATATCCTAGATTGTATAACCGAGGGACCCTAGTGACAGGAGTAACCCATTAACAAACATCTAGGGTATAATCTTGAAAGGAGAATTCCCACAATATGAAGTAGGTAGTTGCATGTAATTGTCATCTTTATTTCTATGGTTATTGAGTTTGAGTGCGTTCTTGTGATGTATGACCAAGGGGCCCTTGTGATAGGGGTAACCCGTTAACGGACTTCATAGAATCGTTCCTATTTAGTAGCAAAAGATATTGACCCAAATATCATGCTGGCTTGTCCACTGCAGGAGAGAGCCTGTAATGAATTTTAATTCCTACAAGTGCATGCGAATTGAGGATAGACAATTGGTGAACCATGATACATTGATAAATATCATAATAAAATCGAACCCCTAGAACATTTCCCAAACCAAATTCCTCTCTCTCTCTTTTTTATTCTCAATCTCATTTCTCTTACTTAACACGTAACTTGTCACTATCAATTGTTTTGCTAATTCTATATGAGATATCACTAGTGATTATAACCAGTCCCTATGGATTCGATAATTTTTTATATTTCTGACGACGTAATCGTGCACTTGCGAGAGTGTAACAGGTATCCAAGGAAAAAAAGCTCTTTACGCTAGCCATGGATGGAGCATCCTCTTAGAGCCACATCAACCTTGGATGGGGTCGTCGGGAGCCTACTTCTAGTGTCTCATCAGCTTTGGATAGAGCACTCTTCAAGGGCTTCATCTAGAGCTCCATCATCTTTAGCTGGAGTACTTTTCTAGAGCTTGCTCTGAGCAGCATCGGCCTTGGATGGATAACTCTTCTGGAGCTTCTTCTAAAGCCTCATCAGCCTTGGGTTGAGCTGCTTTGTTTAGAGAGCATACATTTTGTTTAGAGGTTTACATTTGAGTTCTGTGGGGTGAGAGGATACAATTTTTTAAGAGAGGGATACAATTTTTTAAGGAGCTTGGTGGTTCTCATCTCGGAAGATCGTTACCCACACAACATCCGAGATTAGAAGAGGAATACGATAGAAGATCAAGAGGTTATTTGCTTACAAAGAAAGGTATAACTAGTAATTATTTTCCGCATCATGCTAGTTTTTCTTTGTATGAATTCCAAACACAAGAGGCATATGATTCTAGAGTTTCGAATTTGTGATTCGAGTTTGTGTTTTTTTTTATTTTTCGAATTTGTGATTCGATTGTTCTTTTTTGTTAAACCTAGAGTTATATAAGGAAATTAAATATTAAATTTTCTCTAAAAGACTTTGTCTAGGAAGTGGTGGTTGCTCCCATATCCAAGAAGGCCTAGTGTCTCGCCATGTTTAACCTGGAAGCCAATTTTGAAAATTAATATTTAATTGAATTTATAACATAGGTGGATTTGCATCAATAATGTTAAGCATCATTTGCGATCCAAATTTAAACCATTAAGAACATATATGTTAAATTTGGAATCAATAATGTTAAGTTCCGTTTACGATTCCTAATTTAATTTCTAAAGAACACAATAAATTATTTAGGAAAGGTTCGACACTTATACAAAATTTTTGTACAGTGGAGCCGGTACGATCTTCCTAGGACCAACCAACAGCATTAGTCTAGAAAAGAAAGTGTAACCTACAAAATAGAGTTAACATTATTAAAATAAGATTATTAATTAGATCTTGTCTTACTAAGATAAGGATCTAGTCATGGTCTCAACTTAGACTTTCAAAATGGATCTAAGTTGATCCAGGGCCTACAGTCCTACTAGAACTCATCCTCACTAGATCACTCTCTTCCAGTGCTTACCTTACTTACTATTGTAGACTTACTTGACACTTGACCCACCATGAATTCATGCCAGATGCATCATCTAGACTTCAGTCAGTTGTCAGGTCTCGTGGAGCCAACTGGACCTTTTACTAGATATCTACCTATCTAATCTTCTTATGTCAGTTATTAGGTCCTCCACACCTAACTGGACTTTAGCCTCATGTCAGGTCTCATCAAGTCTTTCAATCTTACGTACTTGGTAAATGGGTTAGAAAACACAACATCAAATTTTAATCCATTTGTCATTTATTAAACCTAAGTTTGACCATTGGTGGTAACTTCACCAACAATACAAAGCTTCTCCACCTCTAGAATGTTTCTTTGAATAAAGGATTTCATAGTGGATGAGATTGTGAGAGGCGGACCCTTGGATTAGTCATCTCAAGGAGATGGAGACCAAGTAAAATGAAGGTGTTAGCATTGCACTACAAGAAATTATAGATTTAACCACACCTAATAGACAACAGTTTTTTGAGAAACTGTTGTCTTTTTGTTATTTAACAACGGTTTTGTTGAAAACTGTTGTTGTTAGTCGTGTTTTTTAAAAAAAGACAACAATGTTTAAAAAACCGTTGTCTTTGACATACATAAGACAACGGTTTTATGTCAAAGACAACGGTTTTTTAAACATTGTTGTCTATGAGATATCTTTATTTGGCATACGACAACAGTTTTAATAAACCGTTGTCTATTAGTGTTGTTTAAAACTATGTTGAAACTATGTTGTCTATTAGTTTTAATCAACAGTTTAATCAACATAGTTATTTGCCTATGTTAAACTATGTTGTGTATTAGTTTTAATCAACAGTTTAATCAACATAGTTATTTGCCTATGTTAAACTATGTTGTCTCTAAGATGGATGGATTTTAATCAAACTAGGTTTTAAGATGGATGGATTAGCAACACTTCACGTTTTCTTTTTACCACATCGCGCGCACCGCCACCAAAAACCCGCGCTAACCCTAATCGCCATCTTCTCCCCGACGGCGACCGCCATCTTCTCTCCTTCCAGTCCACGCCGTTCACAAGTTCGCGATCGCCGTGGCTCATTTTGTCCCGAGGTGCGTTTTTCTTCTTCTAATCTGGTGAAGAATCATAGCTCCCGAACGCTTTTCTCTCTTCTTTGTGCTTTTCTCGGAGGCATAAAAGTGTCTTGTTCTCTTTTAGTCAATATATCATTTCCTTGAAACCACACTGCCAAAGAACACACCATCAGAAGCATCATGAACCTACGTGCCATGTATTACATATATCTTCCATTCTTCCACTTTCATTATCTTCTGTCTTCTTAAAGTTTGAAGTAAACCTACGTGCCATGTATTACATATATCTTCCATTCTTCCACTTTCATTATCTTCTGTCTTCTTAAAGTTTGAAGTAAACTTTAAGGGCCCAACATTGTCAATGTGTGCAGCATCTTTAGCCAATTGTAATTCTAAATCATCATCATTTTCTGGGTGGGCATCCAAATCTTTGAACAGAAGGCTTCCCCTGGCATCTGAATCTATGTTTAAAATGTCACTGCTAGCTGAAACATCTGGATTTGCTGGGTTTGCAAGGATCCTTTCAATCTTTTCATTTCTGCTAACTTCCTTGTCTCCTTGCAGCATTGTTTGCTTCATAGATTTTTCCAGCAAACAAGGATCATGAACTGCCTGTGGCATCTCATCATACTTATGGTCTTCACCTGGTAGTTGATTTGCCCTGAATTCATTGCAATCTTGTGAGAAAGCACCGCCTGCTTTTGCATTATTGTGTTCTTCATATAGCATAACTCCAGTTTCTTTTCGGTTGATCTTAGTTTCCTCCAATTTCATCTGTATCTTCATCAACTACCAGCCCAGATACAAATTTCTGAGACATGGATGACTCTTTCTTTGAGCATGGTTCCTGCCTAGCTTCCTTCAGGGTTTCCACTGAATTTCCATTATCTTCTTTTATTTCAAGATGTGTCATGAGCTTGTTTTTCTTGTCAATGATTTGCTCTTATATACCTACACTAGATGTTATTCAAACATGATAGGCACAAGAATTTGGTCATCTATGAATGTAAAATAAGATCAGTATGATATTGGAAAATTAAAAGTGTCAAGCAATCTATGTAATAGTTTCAGTGGCACTAGACAACCTCCTAGCTTGTAGAATAGCTTCCTCTTGTAGTTTCTCAATATGCTGAATATTAGAGGATTTCACCATATATTGAATGTTAATTGACAAATTGTTACCTCAAGTTTCTCATAGTTGCCTGCAGACTAGCTTCCTGTTTCTTTATTCTTCAATGAAACAATAGTTGCCTCAAGTTTTTCAATATGCTTGCTTGCTTGACAAATTTTTAATCTGCTTTTGGTATTCATTAATAGTCCTATCTTTGAGCTAGAGTTCACATTATAGTTTATTTCAAATATTTTTTCATCTAAGGTGATTTTGAACCCTTCACGTTTTTGCACTAAACCCTTCCCTTTCTTCACATCCATAGATAGTTTTTCTCTTATTAGCAGATTCGCTTATTTTAATAATTTAGTTACTTGATTGTATAGATTGTATGCTAAGAATATCTTATGTTTCTTGTTCATTGTGTTAAGATCTTGTTGTATACTGTACAATTGTTTTGAAGGTAGGTGTTATCTCTTTTCTAGCTGATTAGTACTTATAACAAGAATGGACAAAGAATGGATGTCAAAGGATAGACTATCTAGTGAATATGATATTGGAGTAGAGTCTTTCTTGCAATTTGCACTGGAAAACGCTAACGATCCTAATGCAATACCTTGCCCATGTGCAAGATGTGGTAACATAAAGAAGAAAAATGTTGAAACTATAAGGGCACATTTGTATTGTAATGGTATAGATTTGACATATCATACATGGATATGGCATGGGGAAAGAACTATGACAGAAAACTCAATGAACAGTAATGATCGCGTGGGGCAAGATGAATACAAATATTTTGCCGAGGAGCCTATAGATATGGTGCAAGCTGTATATGATAGTTATGTTGAGAATCCAAGCGAGTTCAATAAGCTACTTGAAGATGCCGAGAAATGTTTATATCCTGGATGCACAAAATTCACAAAGTTATCTACAGTTGTGAAATTATTTAACTTGAAGGCAAAATATAGTTGGAGTGATAAAAGTTTTACCGATTTACTTATTTTGTTAGGAGAAATGCTTCCAGATGACAATGAATTGCCCTTATCTTTGTATGAGGCAAAGAAAAGCTTACGTGCATTAGGGATGGATTACGTGAAAATTCATGCTTGTCCTAATGATTGTATCTTATACCGGAAGGAGTACGAAGATTTTGCCAATTGCCCTACTTGCGGGACATCAAGGTGGAAGTTGAGCAACAAATCCAAGATAAAAGAAGGAGTTCCTACAAAGGTCTTGTGGTATTTCCCACCCATGCCAAGATTTCAAAGAATGTTTCGGAATAAGGCGATATCCAAGGAGTTAACCTGGCATACTGATAAAAGAATTCATGATGGATACTTACGTCATCCAGCTGACGCACCTTCTTGGAAATTAGTTGATCGCATGTGGCCTGATTTTGCTTCTAAGCCCAGAAATCTGAGATTGGCTATATCAGCAGACGGGATTAATCCCCACAGTTTGTTGAGGTCTACATATAGTTGTTGGCCAGTTTTAATGATCACATACAACCTTCCACCATGGTTGTGTATGAAGAGAAAATTTATTATGCTCACTTTGTTGATATCTGGTCCTAGACAACCAGGAAATGATATTGATGTTTACTTAGCACCTCTGATTGATGATTTAAAATGTTTATGGGATAAAGGTGTCGAAACATATGATGCATATCGAGAAGAAAGTTTCTCTCTTAAAGCTGTTCTGCTATGGACAATCAATGATTTTCCTGCATATGGGAACATGTCAGGATGTGTTGTGAAGGGATATCATGCATGCCCTATTTGTGCAGAAAAAACTTATTCAACAAGGTTGAAGCATTGTAGAAAAATGTCATATACAGGCCATAGAAGGTTTCTACCTTTATGTCATCCTTATCGAAGGCAAAAGAAGGCATTTAATGGAAACCAAGAATTTAACCTTGCACCAAAGCCATTGAGTGGCCATGAAGTTTTGGAAAGAGTTGAAAGAAATAATTATCAGTTGGGAAAAATCAGCAGAAAGCTATCATCAAAGAGGAATGATGGAGAAACATGTTGGAAAAAGAAATCAATATTCTTTGAACTTGAATATTGGAAAGAGCTACATGTTCGACATGTTCTTGATGTGATGCACATTGAAAAAAAATGTCTGTGAAAGTCTCATCGGTACATTATTTGACATTCCAGGAAAAACAAAGGATGGAGTCGCAGCAAGATTAGACCTTATGGAAATGAATTTAAGAACTGAACTGGCACCAAGGATTGGGGAGAAAAGAACGTTTCTGCCAGCTGCCTGTTACACTCTAAGTAAAGCTGAGAAAAGAAGTATTTGCAATTCTTTGTCAGGAATAAAGGTCCCTGAAGGTTACTCATCTAATGTTAAAAACCTTGTGTCGATGAAGGATTTGAAACTTGTTGGCCTTAAGTCACATGACTATCACACTTTTGTTGGGTTCTTCGGGCCGCGAAAACCGCTTTTTCGCGTCGCGGAAACCCCGAAGGACCCAAAGCCTTAGATCCGTGCAAAGATTCGTATACAAAATTCAAAAAACTATTTCTTGTACGAGTTCAAAAACCGATCTACTACTTAGATCTACGAGAAAATGTGTTTACCCTTATAGCGAAGCCCTTAGCAATCCCGCAAGGTCCAAAATCGTCGGATCTCAAGATTGTCAACGTAGACAATCCTCTCTCGGTATCCACACGAACAAGGAGGGTTCTCTAACTCTCAAGGATGGAAGAGAGAGCACCACAAGTGTGCTAGCACTCTCTAGATGCTCTCGGATGGGATTGGAAAGAAGAGAAAAGAAGAGAAAACAAGAAGAATCTCACCACTCCTCTAGTAGTCTTCTCCTTTGTGACCTTCACACTCTCTTATTGTCTTGGACTTAACTCACACCTCTCCTCCCAATGAAGTGCATGGCAACAATCAGCCATGGAGAGAGGAAGCAAGAAGGAAGATGATACAATAAAACCACATCAATACACACAAATGAAAAAACTCCACACCATTAAGTGTGGCCGGCCACATAACTCCTCTCATTAATGTGGCCGACCACATTAAAGAAAGGAGAGTGTAACCTCCAATGAGGTGGCACACCTCATGAGGTGGAGGTGATGTGGCAACTATGTGTCATGCCATGTAGGATGAGTCAACCTACATGATGTCGCAATGCATCAAGTCAAACTTGATGTTTCAACTTCCAATTTGGTCAAGTCAAACTTGACCCAATCTCTTCCTTGTTGAGTTAAATCCAAGCTTTGATTCAAGTCAATTTTAATTTAATGAATCTCAATTCATTAATATAAATTGACTCAATGAATCAAATGTAAATTAGACTCATTCAACAATTGAATCTAATTGAGTCTAACTCAATAAGTCTAATTCGAATCCAATCTTTGGTTCATCATATGAACCTAATCCTATTGGTTCATCATATGAACCTAATCTCCATCCACATGTTCTTTGTGTGTGACCCAATAGGTTCTTGTAACGTTGGCAATGTTTCTAAACTCTTTTAGAAACATAAGTAATGAGCGGCATCTAGCAATACATCATTGCTACCCAAGTTACAAGAAATGTTGAGATCCAACATCACCTTGTGACTACTAATTGTGACTCCTCACAATATGTGACATTGTCCTTCTATCCTAGACATCTAGATTGATCAATGTGAGGCATAGACCGTGTCATCCTCTAATCAATCTAAATCTTGAACTCCAAGTAGACGCACTCGATCAAATGAGCTCAACATCTAATGTTGACTCATTTGGGCATAGTCATGCACTTAGTGGTCTCACTCTATCAAGAATAGCGATGTCGCTCCCGTCATATGGGAGGGATAGATCCCATCTACATCACTCACATCCCTCTGCATAATTCGTTATATACCCAGTAATCGCCTTTATAGTCCACCCAGTTACGGGTGACGTTTGACGAAACCAAAGTACATAACTTCTTATGTAGGGATCCATGGCTACTTCAGGTCTAAGGACTAATAGTCATACTAATAGCCACATGAGAAAGTATATGACACTCATATAACGATCCATGATACTTTCTCATGGCGGGTCATTCAGTATACATTCTCCAATATATACCCATGTGTCAACTTGATATCTCCATATCCATGATTTGTGAGATCAAGTCATCGAGTTGACCTACATGCTAGTCTTATTGCATTAACATCGTCCCTGAATGTTAATACTCGACTAGGAATGATTAAGAGTAGTGTTCCCTATATCATCTCACTATCGATTCAACCAATCGATTGATATAGGTAAGAACGCTCTACTCAAGGACGCTACTATACTTAGTTTATTTGGCACTAAAACAAATAAGCATAATAACCAAACTATTGCCTTTATTAATATAAGAATATGTTATACATGAGTCCATACAATCATCAAATGATTGGCTCTAGGGCTCTAACTAACAATCTCCCACTAGCACTAGTGCCAATCAGTATAGCCTCTAAGGCCTAAAGACCTAGTGTGACCGTCATGCTTCCTCTGTGCCAAAGCCTTGGTCAAGGGATCTGCAATGTTAGCCTCTGTAAGTACTCTGCAAATCTTCACATCTCCTCTATCGATAATCTCTCGAATGAGATGGAAACGTTGTAGAACTGAACTCTGCCAGCTCATAGCACTACCATTCAAGCAAAACATTAACCTCGACTGCGATTTAATCATCCTGGTCGATTTGGAAGCTAGTATCACTGTAACTCTTTACAGCTAGCTCATCATCGCCTCCATATATCAAGAAATATTCTTTAGTCCTTCTCAAGTACTTAAGAATATTCTTGACCGCTATCCAGTGACTTTCACCTGGATCTGACTGGTATCTGCTCGTCATGCTCATAGCATACGAGACATCAGGTCGAGTACATAACATGGCATACATGATAGATCCTATGGCTGTGGAACTACAAAAACCCTCAGGTTGTGTCATGTACACATCCTCGAGTATGTTTCCATTCAGAAACGTGGTTTTTGATATCCATCCGCCATATCTTGGAATCTGGTCTCATCACAGCTTCCTGATAGGTGTTAGGCTCATCCTCTATGAGCACAACGTCATCATGGTCAGACACGAGAAATGAATATCTCTCAGGCTGACGATGTACCCGAAAAGGTATGTCTACTTGAACTGGTTGTTGTTCCTCAACTCCTTGTGGAACAACATCATCCACAACACTTTGTGGTTCCAGTTCAACTTCCATCGAGGCATCAGTGCTATTGTTCGCATCTTGAACTTCTTCAAGATTGAACGCGCTCCCACTAGTCTTTCTAGAAACAAAGTCCCTTTCTAGAAAGACCTCAGTCTTTGCCACAACTACCTTGTGTTGACTGGGAATGTAGAAGTAATATCCCTTAGTTTCCTTGGGATATCCGATGAAATAGCACTTGTCAGATTTGGGTCCTAATTTGTCTGAGACTTGACGTCGTACGTAAGCCTCACAGCCCCAAATCCTCATGAAAGACACCTGGGCATCTCTCCCAGTCCATATCCTATATGGTGTCTTTATCACGGCCTTGGATGGAACTCGGTTGAGAATGAAAGCTGCCGTGTCTAGAGCATAACCCCAGAGATATGTTGGAAGATCTGTGTGACTCATCATAGATCGTACCATATCTAATAGGGTGCGATTCCTCCTTTCGGATACACCATTCCTCTGTGGTGTTCCAGGAGGAGTGAGTTGGGATAGGATCCCACACTCAGCTAGATAGTCACGAAACTCATGGCTTAAGTATTCACCACCTCGATCTGATAGAAGTATTTTAATACTCTTGCCAAGCTGGTTCTGTACTTCATTCTTGAATTCCTTGAACTTTTCAAAGGATTCAGATTTATGTGTCATCAGGTACACATAACCGTATCTACTGAAGTCATCAGTAAATGTGATGAAGTATCTATAACCGCCTCTAGCAGCGACATTGAAAGGGCCACATACATCACTATGTATGAGTCCTAACAAATCAGTTGCTCTCTCTCTATGCCCACTAAAGGGGTCTTGGTCATCTTGCCTCGTAGGCATGACTCGCATATCTCATATGATTCTAAATCAAATGAGTCCAGCATACCATCCTTATGGAGCTGGGATAAGCGCTTGTCATTTATATGACCTAAGCGACAGTGCCAGAGGTATGTTTGGTTCATGTCATTTGACTTGAACCAATTGGTACTAATGTTATAGATAGGGCTCTCAAGGTCTAGAATATAGAGTCCGTTTATTAGTGGTGCACTACAATAGAACATATCTTTCAAATAAACAGAACAACATTTGTCTTTTATTATAAAAGAGTATCCTTTCTTGTCTAAACAAGAAACTGAAACTATGTTCTTAGTAAGAGCAGGCGCATAATAACAATCGACTAACTCTAGTACAAGCCCAGAGGGCAGAGATAGAAAGCAAATCCCTACAGCAACAGCAGCAACCCGTGCTCTATTGCCTTCTCGTAGGTCCACCTCGCCCTTTGTCAATGCTCTGCTATTTCTCAGCGCCTGCACATCAATACAAATGTGAGAAGCACATCCAGTATCTAATAGCCAAGATGTAGAAATAGATAGATTGACTTCTATAACATATATACCTGAAGTGGAAGTGTCACTTCGCTTCTTCTTAAGATCCTCCAAGTATACCTTGCAGTTCCTCTTCCAGTGCCCGGTTTGACCGCAGTGGAAGCAGGTAGCATCCTTGGCGACCCCTCCTCCAGGCTTCAGTGCCTTGCCTTTGCCCTTGGTTTGGGACTTTCCCTTACCTTTGGGCTTGCCCTTGCCCTTGTGCTTCTGAACCATCAGAATGGGCTTAACCTTCTTAAGGTTAATCTCAGCAGTTCGTAACATACTAAGTAGCTCGGGCAGTGGCTTGTCAATCTAGTTCATGTTATAGTTCAGAACGAATTGACTATAGCTATCTGGCAAGGACTGCAAGATCAAGTCAGTGGCCAGCTCTTGACCAAGTGGGAACCCCAGTCTTTGTAGGTTCTCTATGTACCCAATCATCTTGAGTACATAAGGACCTACGGCACTGAAACAGTGCCTTCGAGATCTCAAATCTCTCATGCCTCGCTTGTCCCTGATATAGTTGGCGAAGATGCTCAACCATATCGTAAGCGCCCATCAACTCATGTTGCTTCTGAAGCTCTGAGTTCATGGTCGCGAGCATTAGACAGGACACATCTAATGCGTCGTCTTGGTGCTTCTTATAAGCATCTTTGTCGGCTCGCGGGGCATTGGCATGAGGAGCCTTAGGAATGGGCTGCTCCAGAACGTACAACTTACGCTCCTGGGTGAGAATTATTCTCAAGTTCCTGTACCAGTCCAGGAAATTTGCTCCGTTGAGCTTGTCCTACTCAAGAACAGATCGCAGGGAGAAAGTGTTCGTATTTGACGTCATGGTTATCTACAACAGAAAAATTTGTAGAAATAAATATCATATTCTTTTAAAATCATTTAATTAGGCCTTTAATTAAATGATGCTCCCACTGAATTCTATAATTCTTGTGGGACAAGATCCACATCATACTAACCCTTGAGTTAGCTTTGGCTAATACGCCCAAGGCTTAGTATGATCGGTAGGTAACGATTACCAATTACATCTCTATGCAACTCTTGTTTATAGAATCAATATCCGCATTTATATTAAAACTCGAGTTAGCTTTGGCTAATACGCCCGAGAGATAATATAGATGTGATTTTGACCTATCTTTTCCAACCGTTGGAATAATGCCTATAGTTGACTCGATCCAACCGAGTAACTAAGAATACTCAATCTAATTGAGTTCGTATTCACCCATGCGTTGATAGGCGGGACCAAGATTGTCCCTCCGTACCCTACCAAGATAATATGTATTGCTCTGCTTTGGCAGATTCAACAATACATGTGATCGAGGTAGTGATAGGTATCACGGCACGGTTAGGCATTTAGAGTTGGTTCGATCTAGATCTAATCTAATCGAGAAGGATGCATCTTGTGCATGACTTAGATCTAATCTAATCGCAAGGGTGCATCATGTGCACGACTTAGATCTAATCTAATCGTTAAGGCACTAATTAATTAATTAACTATTAAACATGCATCAGATACATAATAATTAATTAATTAATCTATTTGTGATTTAGTCATGGCCCTACTACGATCTTCTCAAGCCAATGAGAAGATCGAATGGTCAACCTAGGGTCAACAGCTTCTCCAAGCTCCTCCCTTTGACCACCTTGTGTTGCTCGTGCCCGCCTCGGAACTCCGTCTCGTGTGGACCCTCCACCGCTCCAATTTGTACATTACAATTTGAAACTCGAGTTACATTCGAGTCTAAATCTAATTTACAACAAGAATAAAAGACGAGGCACGACGCGCAGGTCGCGAATAATAAAATAAATACAACACGCGAAAACACATCACGGCACGCAGGCCGTATTATGAATTACAACACAACCAATCATATTGGGTTTTGGGCCATGACTATCACAAAATTAATATATAATTCAAAATTATATATTTTCTTATTTTCTGTAATTTTAAAAATAATTTTTTTTTTACAATTTTACAAGTAAAATTTCCCGGCGGTCCCGGTTAGCGGTTTCGGGCACAATCACGGAACGGATCCCCTTGCGGGGCCAGGGGCAGCGCCCCTACCCGCGATCTAACCATTGCGAGGGTCCCATTGCGATCCAACAGCACCTAAACCCGCTGTCCCAAAACGATTTGGGCCGAGACATTACCGTTTCGGAAAAATCTTCCCGACGGGTTCGTTTTTAGCGATTTCGGGTGCGATCGCGGAGCAAATCCCCTTGCAGGGTTAGGGGCAGCGCCCCTACCCACGATCTAACTATCGTGAGTTGCTCCGTTGCGATCTAAAGGCACCCGAGTCCGCTGTCCCAAAAGATTTTGGGTCGAAACGAAGCCGTTTGGGAAAATTCTTCCCGATAGCCGAAGCCAACAAGTGCCGAGACACTTGTGCTTCGCCTATAAGGAAAAATTACCCATAAAAACATAAAAATTGAATTTTTACAGAAAATCACAGAAGCTTTTTGTTTTCCAAAAACCAAAAACTAACTCGTACAAGTCTTTGCACGTGGCTCTGATACCACTGTTGGGTTCTTCGGGCCGCGAAAATCGCTTTTTCGCGTCGCGGAAACCCCGAAGGACCCAAAGCCGTAGATCCGTGCAAAGATTCGTATACAAAATTCGAAAAACTATTTCTTGTACGAGTTCAAAAACCGATCTACTACTTAGATCTACGAGAAAGTGTGTTTACCCTTGTAGCGAAGCCCTTAGCAATCCCGCAAGGTCCAAAATCGTCGGATCTCAAGATTGTCAACGTAGACAATCCTCTCTCGGTATCCACACGAACAAGGAGGGTTCTCTAACTCTCAAGGATGGAAGAGAGAGCACCACAAGTGTGCTAGCACTCTCTAGATGCTCTCGGATGGGATTGGAAAGAAGAGAAAAGAAGAGAAAACAAGAAGAATCTCACCACTCCTCTAGTAGTCTTCTCCTTTGTGACCTTCACACTCTCTTATTGTCTTGGACTTAACTCACACCTCTCCTCCCAATGAAGTGCACGGCAACAATCAGCCATGGAGAGAGGAAGCAAGAAGGAAGATGATACAATAAAACCACATCAATACACACAAATGAAAAAACTCCACACCATTAAGTGTGGCCGGCCACATAACTCCTCTCATTAATGTGGCCGACCACATTAAAGAAAGGAGAGTGTAACCTCCAATGAGGTGGCACACCTCATGAGGTGGAGGTGATGTGGCAACTATGTGTCATGCCATGTAGGATGAGTCAACCTACATGATGTGGCAATGCATCAAGTCAAACTTGATGTTTCAACTTCCAATTTGGTCAAGTCAAACTTGACCCAATCTCTTCCTTGTTGAGTTAAATCCAAGCTTTGATTCAAGTCAATTTTAATTTAATGAATCTCAATTCATTAATATAAATTGACTCAATGAATCAAATGTAAATTAGACTCATTCAACAATTGAATCTAATTGAGTCTAACTCAATAAGTCTAATTCGAATCCAATCTTTGGTTCATCATATGAACCTAATCCTATTGGTTCATCATATGAACCTAATCTCCATCCACATGTTCTTTGTGTGTGACCCAATAGGTTCTTGTAACGTTGGCAATGTTTCTAAACTCTTTTAGAAACATAAGCAATGAGCGGCATCTAGCAATACATCATTGCTACCCAAGTTACAAGAAATGTTGAGATCCAACATCACCTTGTGACTACTAATTGTGACTCCTCACAATATGTGACATTGTCCTTCTATCCTAGACATCTAGATTGATCAATGTGAGGCATAGACCGTGTCATCCTCTAATCAATCTAAATCTTGAACTCCAAGTAGACGCACTCGATCAAATGAGCTCAACATCTAATGTTGACTCATTTGGGCATGGCCATGCACTTAGTGATCTCACTCTATCAAGAATAGCGATGTCGCTCCCGTCATATGGGAGGGATAGATCCCATCTACATCACTCACATCCCTCTGCATAATTCGTTATATACCCAGTAATCGCCTTTATAGTCCACCCAGTTACGGGTGACGTTTGACGAAACCAAAGTACATAACTCCTTATGTAGGGATCCATGGTGACTTCAGGTCTAAGGACTAATAGTCATACTAATAGCCACATGAGAAAGTATATGACACTCATATAACGATCCATGATACTTTCTCATGGCGGGTCATTCAGTATACATTCTCCAATATATACCCAGGTGTCAACTTGATATCTCCATATCCATGATTTGTGAGATCAAGTCATCGAGTTGACCTACATGCTAGTCTTATTGCATTAACATTGTCCCTGAATGTTAATACTCGACTAGGAAATATTAAGAGTAGTGTTCCCTATATCATCTCACTATCGATTCAACCAATCGATTGATATAGGTAAGAACGCTCTACTCAAGGACGTTACTGTACTTAGTTTATTTTGCACTAAAACAAATAAGCATAATAACCAAACTATTGCCTTTATTAATATAAGAATATGATATACATGAGTCCATACAATCATCAAATGATTGGCTCTAGGGCTCTAACTAACAATTTTAATGCAACAATTACTTCCAGTGGTTATTCGTGGTGTCTTGCCAAAACATGTCAGAGATACTATCACTCGGTTGTGTTTCTTCTTCAATGCGTTATATAGTAAAGTAATAGACGTTTTAAAGATGGATGACTTGCAAAGAGAGATTGTAATGATATTGTGTTTGCTTGAAAAGTATTTCCCTCCTTCATTTTTTGATATAATGATTCATTTAACTGTTCATCTTGTGCGAGAGGTCAAATTGTGCGGACCCGTTTGGTATAGACACATGTACCCATTTGAAAGATACATGAAGATTTTGAAAGGTTATGTGCGCAATCACAATCGGCCTGAAGGGTGTATAGCCGAATGTTATATTGCTGAAGAGGCTGTCGAATTTTGCTCAGACTATCTATCTAATGTCCACACAATTGGGATACCATCAAGTCATCACAAAGTAGAATGTACTAAGCCTTTATCGGGTGCCATAGTGCACTCCGCTAGGCATGATGAGTTGCAACAAGCACATCGTTACATATTGACGAATGATGATGAGATTGATCCTTATATCGAGTATGTTCTCTAACTTATCAATACTTTTATGCAATTTGAATTCATTCTATTGGTTTATTTATTTAAAATAATTCTATTAGGGCACACATGGTGGAGTTGAGAGCAAGATTTCCTCAAAAAGCTAAGTCCAAAAAGTGGCTACAAGATGAGCATAACCGAACATTTATTAACTGGTTGCATGATATTGTACGTTCCAAAACTACTATGTATTAGCATACATACAACTCTTGGTATCTTACGCAAAAATTTAAATTTTATTATATTGTTAACTATAGGTTGAACGTGCGGTTGACCATTCGACCCTTCAAATATCTGAAAGATTAAAGTGGATAGCGCGTGGACCTAGCAAGAAAGTGTTAAAGTATTCTAGTTATTTGATTGATGGGATTACTTATGCTACGAAAGAACGTGATGATGTACGAGTTGCTCAAAATTCTGGAGTAAGCTTAGTCGCAAAGACAATGCAAGTTGCCAGTGCAAAGGATAAAAATCCAATTGTGTCGGACATGATTTTTTATGGAGTTATTGAAGAAATATGGTTACTTGATTACCACAAATTTCAAATTCCAATGTTCAAATGTAATTGGGTGGAGAATAATAATGGTATAAAAGTAGATGATCTTGGTTTCACATTGGTAAATTTGAAACGAATTGGATTCAAATCAGATTCTTTTATCTTGGGAAGTCAAGCGAAGCAAGTATTTTATATTGAAGATCCTGAAGATCCTATATGGAGTATTGTACTTGCAACTCCTACTAGAGAGTCATTTGAATATGCAAATGGGGATGAATTGGAAGACACTATAGTCCACTATCAATCTTTTACCAGAGAGTTACCATTAATGGATGCTTACGGAGTAGATGACAATGAACCCCAATGCCTTCGTGAAGATTGTGATGGCACTTGGGTTGAAAATGTTTAACCAATTATAGTTTTTTTTTTAAGATATGTTTGTAGACAATATTGATATGTATCTTGTTTTTGAATATGATTTTGTGCACATGATGGTATTTCAAATTTTTATCTATGTATATTGATTTTCTTTTGTAGGTGAATTTCTTATTGTGTATTTTTTTTAAATATTGATATGTTGTTTCACTTTTTTATCAATAGATTAAATTTGAGATCTATGGCATCCTTTGGAAAGCTTAAAATCAAATCTGATGGTGATGACACAATTCATGCTTCAAGCCAGAGAAAAGGACAACCTGCAACGATTGGGAAGGGCAAAGGAAAAATTGCATCTACATCCACTAACAACAGTTTACAGGTTGAGACAATGCTGGAATCTACAGACACTGAAACAACAAGAACATCTAGAGGTCGTACCCATCTGGATAAGCTTACTAAACAAAGGGTTCAAGGAATTCGAAATGAGGTAAGATTTAATAAACTTGGACAGCCAGTAGGAGGAGCTGCTATTGCAATGCAAAGTTACATTAGCTTGCTTGCTCGAGAAAAGGTCAAGATATCTTACAAGACGTGGAAACAAGTTCCAAATGAAGTTAAATAATTGATATGGGAATCAGTTAATGTAAGTAAGTTAAAGAAATTCTGGTCAATTATCATGTTGCAAATTTTATTTGTCATATCATGGCATGCATGAAAAGATGAGTTAAAGATAGTAAAACAGTATGAATTGCCTGCTGTTCTTGCTACTCCAGCATTCAACAGTATGATTTTTATATATACAAGTTAAAGATTGGTTTTCTATTTCAAGTTGCTCTGCTGCATTTGCTCAGGTTTAGATAGTTCAGTTGAAGGTTCTTATAACTTGAATATCAAATGTTTTCTGTTTTAGATATTACAACCCTACTGTCAACCAAATTATTATGGGTGTATAATAACCTCCTATTTTAAGGAATTAGTTTCATCATATTCGGAAGTGGATACATCCATGCGAGTTACTACTTGCCTATAATAAGGCGAACGATGTTAACAGCGCTGAGACTCTATCGTTAACTAAATCATCCAGATTGAAAATAGATCCACAATTAAACTAATAAACAAATAGGGCAAATCAAAAGCCACGAGCACTCCTGCATTAGCTTTGTTTTGGTAATTTCAGATCTCCAAAACACTCAATGATGAGAATGCCTTAAACTTAATGTATGTGTGTGTTGTTTCAATGCTAGAATAATTTCCAGAAATTGTGTTTGCTTATGGTGTCAATGATGAATATAGGTACTAATCAGTTTATTGTATTCCCAATTGTGTTTTATAGCTGACATATGATGTTCCCCCAAGTTGGAAGAAGGGATGTTTGAATTCAGCAAGTAATAAGTGGCGTCAGTTTAAATCCCATCTCACTCAGACATTCATTTCGAAGAAGCTTGACAAACTCGAAGAGTTGGATGAACCACCTAGCGGCTATGGTCTTGCAAGAGATGATTGGATTTCTTTTGTCAGGACTCGCATGTCTGATGACTTTATTGTAAGTTTAGTCTTTTGTTCTTTCAAAATAAGTAGATATTAAGGTAAATGATGAATTAGTAAATTTGATATGTGGAATGTTTCACTTGACTAGAAACTAAGTGAACAACAGAAGGAGAAAAGAAAGAAGAACATATACCCCCATCGCCTTGCTCGTAAAGGATATGCACGATATGCTGAAGAAATAGTAAGTATATTTTGCTTATAAAATTCGTATAACGGTTTTGTTTAGCATTTAATAATCATTCTTATTTAACATATATCATTCAATTATTCTTGTTCTTAGGCAAATGAATTATGTGACGATGATGAAATCAATAGAGCTATTATTTGGAAGAAAGGAAGGGTTAATAAAGAAGGGAAATTTGATGGCCAAGAGTTGAAACAAACAATAGACAAGATTGTGAGAAGCTATGAGTAAAAATCAATTATTGTATTTCAATGAAACTTTTAAAGTAATTTTTTTTATTTGGATGACAGGATGATTATATACAACAGAAGCGTGAGGGTACACTCGAAATTAATGGGACAAAAGAAGATATTCTTACGAAAGCACTCAATTCAAGAGAACATAGTGGACGTGTGAGGGTTGTTGGAGGTCATATCACTCCATCATTGTTCTTTAATGGTAGTAGATGGAAGACTGACCATGTTGATAGAGAGCTACTGATTGAGCAAAAGAGAGAGTTGGTGGAGGCTAGAAAATTAATTCAAGACCAAGATACACGCATTCAAAACCTTGAAGCAATTGTCTACAAAAAGGGTGCATGGGGCAGTGACATTGATGACAAAGGAAGTTGCTCGGTAAAGTTACCTCAGCAAAATGACAATAAACTAAACACCGATAAGACTTTCCCCAGTCATGAAGAGTTCAATGATGTCGAAATGCAAGTTGTGGATAAAGAAGTTGCTTTACAGGTATATAAGTTGTGGTTATATTTATTATTAAAATAAAGAGTTAGTATAATTCAATGACACAACTATTTATCTTTTAGGGTAAATCAGTTATTTTGACATTGGATTCTAGCACAGACATTGTTGCATATGGTACAGTTGTTGAGGTCATTGGAGTTAATCACTCTCTCCATGGTGTTCCGTTACCCAAGAATTGTATGCGTGTATCCATCGATGAAGCAATGCAGAAATCAGCATGTTTGCCAGTTCCGATTCCCAATGAATGTGAAACTATTGGTGATGCTGTTGGAACCCATGTGGCTTGGCCAAAACACCTGCTGATGCTACGACAAAAGGTACATCTAAGATAATATTTCAAAGTAAATATCTGTGAAACTATTTAGTATTGCACCTATCTAAAAAGTTTACAATTACAATTATTAGAAGCGTCAAATGAAGAAAACAGCACATGTAGAAAATAACCAGACTTTGTTATCAAGTGTGCCAAGATCATTGCGCGTGGTGTATTGTTATTGTAAGCGTGCTCTTGAGAATGGAAGGAAATTGTCAATTGCTTTAGATCATGAGGTATTTCAAGATGATTATGAACTGAACTTGCATCTTGAGGACATTAGTGCTTTGTATCACTTGGAGCCAATTTCAGGAAATTGTGTGGTTGTTTACATATGGTAAGTCTTCGAATTACCTTGTAGTATTGTTTGTTCTTTTTTAAATTTAGTATATAAGAAGCACATACTTTATTAGATCAGTATTTAATATCTAATATAGTTCTGATTTTTTTTATTTCAAATGACAGGCATCTTTATAAAAAGTTGGTAAAAGAAAATAAGATTGATAAATTCAGATTTGTAAATCCACATAGCATCCCAAACTTTCAAAAAACCACACAAGACAAAATAGGTAAAACTGAACGGTTGAACCAGAGGGCAAGTTTCTTAGCAGATAGGATGAGTGGTGCATCAATTAATCAATTAGTTTTGGTGCCAAGTTGCAATGGGTAATGAACATCTTTAATATCATTTTCAATTGATTATTTTAGTGAATTGTATGCACTAATTTTGTATTTGTGTGTAGTTTCCATTGGAATTTGATCATTAAACCTCATAAGGAGATTGTTTACTTGTTGGATTCTTTAAGTCATCGCATTCGTGATGAAGATTGGAAATATGTTGTGGAAATGTGAGTTTATATATGCTTTTTATTATGTATTTAATTTAGTCATAAAACACTTATATATCAACTATGTTGAATGTATATATGAAGGGCGTTAAGATTATTTAATTCGAACAATGGAAGGAAAGGAAGAA
Source organism: Zingiber officinale (assembly GCF_018446385.1). Classification (NCBI taxonomy): domain Eukaryota; kingdom Viridiplantae; phylum Streptophyta; class Magnoliopsida; order Zingiberales; family Zingiberaceae; genus Zingiber; species Zingiber officinale. The sequence goes on from NC_056004.1 coordinate 27,611,181, forward strand.
AGCATGTACAATGGGAAGTAATCAAGGTATGGGTACTTCTATTTCAATCAATCAAGGTATGTGTATATTTATCATTAACAATATCAATTGCCTTTAACGTAGGTTCCTAGGCAGCCAGATGCGAAACAATGTGGTTATTACGTGATGAGATTTATGAGGCAAATTACTGAAGAAAATGCAATGATCGAGGGGGATACACTACCATCGATAGTAATATTATCTTTATCATCTCAAATAATTAGAAGTTATTTAGTTATTATTTTTTTCCAATTAATTATATTTTGTTCTTTAAGATCATATAATTTATGTGTGTTCACAGTTCACAAAAGCGGAGTACTCTCAAGAAATTGATGAAGTGCGCTCTGAGATAGCAGAATGCATACAAGATCATATTTATGAATAGGTATATACATGAGTTCATCTTATTGCATTTGACAATAATAATATTCAGTTAAATTGAATACATGCTGCTTATACTTGATTGCACTTGATTTGGAGATATCTGTCTCTGAGTCCATTTACCAAATCCAATCGGCATGACTAAACTGCACACATGAGTTCACAAAACTGCACAGGACGTTACATATGAGAAACGTAGCAGAAGAGCAGATTAGATGGCGTTTAGGTGAAGATCATATTAATTTCTGGTTTGATACATGGTTAGATGCAGGTCCTTTGTTAAATCCCTCAGTCTCATCGTTAAATCTTGGGCTTTTATGTTCTTTACTAGTTCTATCTATGTGATTTCCATGATCTAATTAGCGGTATCCTCTATGATGTTGTCGGAAGTTTGGATTGCTCTTTTCTACTCTCTATTCCGTATAAAAACTAAATAAACCATCTCTATGCTTTTGCATGATTGTCGGAGAATTTTATTCGAATATGAATTGGGGAAAATGCTAATATAGTTAGGAATTTTGATTCGTGCTAGAAGTTAGGCCGTTTACTGAGTCTATTTGAGTATCAAGAGAGTAGATCCTTATGATAATTGTGGGTTGATCAATTTGCTTGCTCTGTGAATTTAAATTAGTAAAGCTTGTTTGTTTAATTCTCTGTGTGCTGCTTTGTTGCTTCAGCCCTTGTTTGTATTTGTGATTTTGTATGCTCCGGAAATAAGTTGGAACTTGATTTTTCATATCTAATTTAGCTAGATTCTATAATGCTTTTTTGATGCTCGATGATAGAACCAGAATCTGGTTGTTGCTCTAAGCCATTGCTTGCTCTGTGAATTTAGCTAGATTCTATATGCTTCAAATTGGATAGAATTTTTTTGGGTATATGTAAAGTTGATAGGTTTGGTTTACCATACTTAAGAGTTACTTGTAAAGCCATATAGCTGGTCTTTTAAGACATACTACTCTGAGTTTTTGTAAAACTGTAATAAGGTCTGGTACGTGTGAAATTTCCAAGAGATCCATTTTTTATGCCATTTACTCCTGGGAAATGAATTAACTTGCAATCTTATGCTGCAGTTTCTGTGAAAGGAGAAGAAAAGAGAAGCTAGGAGGGAGGAGAAACCAGAAAAGGCTGCAGTTTAGAAGATGCACAGGCTGTTTAGAAGATGCACAGGTAGAGAAGACGTGCTCCAACAAAACATGATATTTTGGACTATATGTGTGATATATATAAACTTTTGGCTGTGTAAACTTTTGTGATGTTTGAATGTTGATGTTTGGTACTTTTGTGATGTTTGAATGTTGGAATATTTGCATTGTAAATATTGATTATGTAGGTTTTTTATCAATGAAATTTGCACTGGATGTTTTTTATAAACCATTGAGTAGGAAAAGATTAATAAGTTTTTTATTTATTGTCAAAATGTTGTATATTGTACCCAAAGACATCAGTTTAAATATGTCAAACTGTTGTCAATGGCGTTAAAAGACAATAGTGACAAACTGATGTTATTTAACATCGTTGCCTAAAAAGACAACGGTTTTTAACCGTTGTCAAACCGATGTCGTTGGCTAAAAAGACAATGCTTTTTAGCCGTTGTCGTAGACAGTTCAAAACTGTTGTTGAAGAGCCTAGGCATACGCTCAAAGACAACGGTGAAAAACTGTTGTCTTTGTAGGAAAAGACAATAATTTTTCACCGTTGTTAAAATGTTGTCTTTGCCTTCGCAGACAACGGTTAAAAACTGTTGTCGTTTGCCACCCCTTTTAACAACACAGCCTTTAACAACAGTTGAAAATGGCCTACGACAACGGTGAAAAATCGTTGTTGTATGTCTTTTTTCTTGTAGTGTTGCTTCAAGTTTTCCGCTGTCAATCAAGTTCAAAGAAACGATCGAAGCTATTCACACCCCCTCTAGCTCTCTACATGTCCTAACAATGGGGTATTATGTAGAATTGGAGTCCACAATCCATGGGTAGGGACAGTATAAAATAAATATATATAGCCCAATCATAGACCCACCTTATGGTTACTTGTCGACTGTATGTTAACTACTAGGGATCAATTGGAGTACCTGCGGCCTCAGACAGAGTATGCCCATTCTGTAGGCTGGAGGAGGAAATGGAGGAGCACATCTTTTTTGGGTATTAGGAGGTGAGATAGTTCTAGGATCATATCAAACTCTGATTACATATGACACATGAGATGACTACATATCAAAGGATGCTATAAGTATTTACATGCCACTACTGAGGGACTAGTAGGCTAACGTAGGCTTGCCACATTGACATGCCTGGCATGATACATTATGTTTTGCAAGCCCATAACCATTTGATGTTTAAGAGACAGAGATATTTGATGTTGACATTGTACTTCGATAAGTACAAACACACGTATACCATTGTTTAGATATTTATTCTGATGTGGTATTATATCATATTTGAATAAGTATTTATGTGCGTAGATTATATATACTTTTATGCATGTTTTATTGCACATTCATGTACTTTATTTATACTTGATTTGTACATTTTTACACCTCTTGTCATATTTTCAATATAATTACTTTTCTTTAACGGAGATCTTCTCTTTGTATGTTTTTCTATTGATAGGAGCCACTTTTAGAGTGAAAACTACACTTGGAGATGAGCCTGGAGAGCAAACAAAGAAAAAAGGGCTTGGCCGTGTGAATCCCACACAGCCATGCCACCTACCAGAGAAGGAGAAGACCTTGGTCATGTGGTTCCGCACGGCCTTATAATGAAGTAGAGAAGAAGCAAGCCACGACCATGTGAATTCACACGGCTGTGTGGCCTTCCAGAGGAGATACAGAACCTGGCTGTGTGACCTCACACGGCCATGTGACTTTCCAGAGCCGATGTAAATGCAAGCTGTGTGAATCCACAAGGCCATGCCATATTCCAGAGGCTGAGCAAAACTTGGCCATATGGATTACACACGACTGTGCCACTTGGCCTGAAGCTAAGAAGAACTTGGTCATGCACGGGTTGTGCCAAGCTTGTGCCCTACACTATATAAGGGGGTCTCTTCCCCTTTCCAAAGGGGGAAGGTTCTTCCTTTGGGAGATCCATCTTGGTGCTGATCCATAATCTTTTTGACCTCGGTTCGACGATCTAAAGCTAGTTCTATCACCTCATCGACTCCGGAAGCTAAGAATTATATCCAAAGATCACTCTACCTAATTGGATAAGCTTCTCTTCCCTTCTTCTAGTTGGGTTTTGGATGCTTGAAATTATTATATCTTTGGATATTTTTCTTATTGCCATGGAGTAGATCTATTGTTCTAGGATTAAGGGAGTAATTATGGTGTGGATTAATGTAAGAAATCATGGATATGCCAATTTCCTATCTAGATGACATTATCATGTCTTGTATCTATTTGATCTTATGTGAATGCATGTGTTTTAGGCTTAATTCTCATGTTTGATTGATGGGTGTGTACAATTATTGATCCCGTAGGTAGATGTCTTAGATTGTATGATCGAGAGGTCCTAGTGATAGGGGGAACCTGTTAACGAACATCTAGGATATGATCTTAAAAGGAGAAGCAATTCACACAAGGAAGTAAGTAGTTGTATGTAATTGTCATCTTCATTTCTATGGTTATTGAGTTTGAGTGTGTTCTAGTGATGTATGACCGAGGGGCTCTAATGACACAGGTAACCCGTTAACGGACTTCATAGAATCGTTCCTATTTAGTAGCAAAAGATATTGACCCAAATATCATGCTGGCTTGTCCACTGCAGGAGAGAGCCGGTAATGAATTTTAATTCCTACAAGTGCATGCAAATTGAGGATAGACAATTGGTGAACCATGATACATTAATAAATATCATAATAAAATTGAACCCCTAGAACATTTCCCAAACCAAATTCCTCTCTCTCTCTTTTTTATTCTCAATCTCATTTCTCTTACTTAACATGTAACTTGTCACTATCAATTGTTTTGCTAATTCTATATGAGATATCACTAGTGATTATAACCAGTCCCTATGGATTCATAATCTTTTATATTACTGACGACGTAATCGTGCACTTGCGAGAGTGTAACAGGTATCCAAGGAAAAAAAGGTCTTTACGCCAGCCATGGATGGAGCATCCTCTTAGAGCCACATCAACCTTGGATGGGGTCGTCGGGAGCCTACTTCTAGTGTCTCATCAGCTTTGGATAGAGCACTCTTCAGGGGCTTCATCTAGAGCTACATCATCTTTAGCTGGAGTACTTTTCTAGAGCTTGTTCTGAGTAGCATCGGCCTTGGATGGATAACTCTTCTGGAGCTTCTTCTAAAGCCTCATCAGCCTTGGGTGGAGCTGCTTTGTTTAGAGAGCATACATTTTGTTTAGAGAGAGGGTTTACATTTGAGTTCTGTGGGGTGAGAGGATACAATTTTTTAATAGAGGGATACACTATGTGGTTTTTTGTGAGGAGTGAGAGCATATACCTTTTGATTTGGTTTGTTTTAAAGGTGTATAGGTAAGGATGGTGATAGATACATCAAAAATATCTATTTAGTTTGTAGCAAATGACTCACAGTAAAAACATATCAAATCCATTTAGAATTAAGGTTTTACCAAAAAGCTTAAATAAGGTGAATAGTTGCACCAAAAAAATCTCTCTAATCCTCAACAAACTACTAGCACTAAAGATATATCAAATTCGTTCATAATTGATTACTTGCTAAAAGTGAATGAGAATGATGGACATTGTAGCGGATAGACTCATCAATGGCATGTAGATGTGATTAGAGGTACTTGAGCTGAACTCCAGAGGTGATCAAAGGCATACATTATCGGCTAGTAGATCGAGGAGATAGGAAGATGGTATGATAGGGTCGAGAGTTTGGAGGATAGGAGGAGGGCTACATCAATAATATTATGCACCCTCTTGCACTAGTTGATTGATATGGACTATGGAGATGGAGCCTAGCAATTTACTGGGTGATGTTATGATATAGTCGGTTGGGATGGGCAAACTGAGGGGTAGGAGCTGATGCTTTTTGGCTGCCATGTGCACTGTGGCGGTACGAGGGTGACTGAGCACATACTTCGGTTTGATTAGACATCTCAGATTATTTACTACACATGGTAGGATAATCTTGACATGCTCAATTGCTTGGATGAGTGGTTGATGCATGAGCTCATAGGTTTGACAATGACCTTTTTTTTGTGTGAAGTTGGTACCCAAGCGAGTACATATATATTTATATGATATCATTCCATAGATAATTATTTAGATATGATATTTTATCAAAAACGAATGATTATCTTTACACACACGTAATTGGTTATACTTTTATCAAAATCAGTATAGCAAAAAATAAATGAATATTTTTTTTAGAAAAAAAATTAAAAATGCAACTATAATTTATTCATTTTATAACAAGTTTTGCATTTTTTTTTTACTTTATAATAATTTTTATAAAATGAAATAATTAAGAATTAAATAAAATTAAATATTTTTTATTTCAATTTACAACGTTTATTTTTTTTCATTAACTAAAACGAGGTTTAAAAAGAAACAAAAAGGCATATGCTTGCTAACCTTTATTAAATTGGACCACAACTTCTAGATAAATAATGTTCGCGCGTCACACTGATACAAATGATGATGATGTAAGACTCAAACCGTCATGAGAACCGAATCTCCCTCTCTTTCAAATTTTTTAAGAAAAATATTTTTAAAATCCTTCTGAAAATAATTTTATTTTGACATAATTTCCTCCCTGACTTGGACTCAAGAGCAAGCAATTTGAGAACTGAGCGGCGAAAGCGCTACTTGAAACAGCGATGCGTAGTTAAAGTTGATGGTGTCGCCGTCGTAGATGGGTTCGCCGTTGTTGACCAGACATTGATCTCCGCCTGTCGGCTTGAAAAAGTTCTGATCCACGGGGAGGATGCTGTTGAATCCAGCGCACTGGAACACGACGTGGCTTTGAGGACAATTGCATCCGTTGCTAATCGACACTTGGTACTCCGTCGCACTTAGGGTTACTCCCACAGCTGTTTGGGTCACGCTGAGGTCTGACAGGGTGCACTTGCTCAACCCTACGACAGAAATATAATTAAATTTTGAAGGCGAATAACGAAAATTTTTCCAAATCATAAGAGAGAAAGAGAGAGACCTCCTTTTACGATGCAAAAGGAAACAAACACAGCGAAGATGAACTTCAGAGTGGTCATTTGTTTTGTAACTTGTTAGATGAGATGTCTGCGTGGGTTTGAGGAGTCTCTTTTTATAGACGGTTTGCAAGGGGAAATGAATTTTAAAAAAAAAGTTAAATTAAGGGCATCAGTTCAACCTTTTTAACACAGAATTTATGTTAAATTTTATCTTTTATGTAAAAAAAAATTACATTAGCTACCCTATCAATTTCTTAAATTTAAATTTCATAAATAATATTTCACTAAATTTAAGAAATAAAATTTATTCTCTAAACATTATAAAAAAATAAAGATAATGAAATTTTTTGATAGATGTAATATGTAATGAAAAATAATTGTCTAAATTTAATGAGATAGATGACTTACTTTAAAATTTAGATATATTATAATAAAAATTAACATGAATACCTTAATTTCATTAAAAAGGAAATCATTTAATATTTATGATGCGCCATTTATTTATTTATTTGAAATTGGCAATTAATTGTGCCGCTTTCTCCCTCGAATTAATATTCGCCTGCTATCTTCCAAAACCAATAATTGTTTGTTAAAATGAGAATGAGGCTATATCTAAAATTTAATCTTTGAAAAGAATAAATTTCAAATTAATAAATAAAATTTATTGATCAAATTGAAATATACAACCTAGTAAATACTATTATTGATTACATTCTTACCTATCATCTCCCATTGTCATTTGTTCAAATATCATCTAAATCATGATTTAAATTTCAATCTATATCGGAGTATCAAGCCGTGTTAATATGATTTTAATATTTTTTTAAACATAAAATATATTAATTAAAAAATAAATTTACTATTAGACTAAATTAATATTTTAAAAATTAAGATAATAAAAGTTAATTTATGATTAATTAAAATTTAAATATAATCATTAAGATCAATTAGGTTTAAATTAAATTTAATTTAATCAATTTAAGAAGGATTTTTTTTTAGAGGAAAGGAATAAAAAAATTAAAAGGAATAAAAATATAAACTATGGAGAGGAAGGAGAATGAAATTAAAAGAGAAAAGAATTAATTATTAAAAAATTAGTAATTAAAAATAATTTTTTTTAAAAAAAGCAACTACCTTATGTGGCCGTGGGGTATCACGCAAGGCTTACACATGGGCACGGATCTCGTATGCGATCTTACGAGGTAGTGTCAGTATAGTGTCGATCTATGGATATTGAATGAGAAATTCTGATCCTGCCACCCGATACTATATAAGATTTTAAATTATGATCTGAACATCAAAGTATAATACAAATAGTATATTATACATTTGCACTTTAATCGTATGCATTATGCAAACATGATATGAGAAATGATACGCAGAGGGAAAGAAAGGCACAAAACTCTCCGGGATATAATCAACAAATCTTACGTGGAAAAATACGAATAAAAAATAAAAGAAACGCAACAAATACGAACAAAACTTAATTCCATCGCAACTCCCTTCTCTTTCACACCCTAACGTCGCTTCTCCCTTCTTCTCTGCCCCCAGACGTCGCCTCCCCACCGACCCCGGCAAGCTTTAACGCCAGCTCCAGCAATCCTTCCACCTCCACAAGAGCTCCCCCTATGTCATGACCAGACGACAAGCTCTGCTTGCTGTCGCCTCGGGTCCGCTTGCTACCGCCCCACCTCTCCCTCGTCCTTCCACCCCTGCCGACAGTTTCCCACCGAGGACCCATATTGACGTCCTCCCCCTCTTCCTCTATGTCGTGATCCGTGATTCTTGGCAGCAAGAAACCCTTCGACTGCGCCATCTGCCTCACCAAGTTCTTGCCAAACTACAAGCTTTGCTTGTTGCCGCCTCCGTGCGACCTAGCAGCGGTGTTCACAACCCTGTGAACAGGATGTAACCTTCTCCCTTTCCCTTAACGGTATCTCCTACCCTTTCCATTCTTCTCAGGGTCACGAAGAATGTTTCTTTTGCTCTTAATTTTCTTTGCTTATTCTATGGATGATTTGAGATGACCTTGGTTGTCTGTATATTATGTATCCATTGATCACTTCATTTTCTAGAAATAGAATGAAAAATCCTACTTGGTAAATTTTATTTTTTGTTTTGTGTGAATTTGAGCTTAGTGTTATGTTTGTTCCACTCGTGATCTACATCCTACATGATTTTCTTGTTTAATTTGTATAGTTTGAAGGTGTTGTTCTATTCCTCCTAGGTAATTTCAGCTTGCAAACTCAGTTATAAGTATACAATACATTGATAGTGTAGTAAAAATCCTACTTGGTAAATTTTCTTTTCTCTTCTGTGTGAATTTAAGCTTAGTGTTATGTTTGTTCCACTCACGGTCTGCATCCTACATGATTTTCTTGTTTAATCTATATAGTTTGAAGGTGTTGTTCTATTCCTCCTTGGTAATTTCAGCTTGCAAACTCGGTTATGAGTATACAATACATTGATAGTGTAGTTATTAGTTGTCAGACTTTAAATCATACTATCAAGAGGTATCATTGGAAGCTATGATTCTATTTCATCATACTTGCATATATCAGAGTTATATTAATACTAGGGAGAAATGATATGGTGAAGTCATTTATATTAACACTAGGGAGAAATGATATGGTGAATTCATTTCTCTGTATCAATTTTTACAAATGATGACATAGTTAGTTGGACTCAAAAAAATTGCAAGATAAAGGAACAATGGCAGCCAACTCTTCATCAACAACATCTTTCACTCGAAGACACATGTATGATGAACAAGGTCAAATTCCCCATATATTATGTAATTGTGGGTTAAGAGCTACTCTCTGGACATCATGGAAGGAAACCAACCCAAGAAGACGATTTGTTTCATGTCCAAAATTTAGAGTAAGTTTTATTTATATAAAACTGTTTCAAAATCAACTGTATTTATATGTTTTTTAACTATTGGATTTTTATTACGTTTATTCAATATTCAGGAAAGGGGATATGACTTCTTCTTATGGCATGCCCCAAAATTGTTAGATAGAACTAAGGAAATTATTAATGATTTGAAGAGGGATAACAAAAAATTACATATGGAGACTAGTGAATTGAAGAAATGTAATAGTTACGAGGGTGTAGTTGATTGTAATGATCTCCTGGAGGATATGAACAACTCTGTTACAATGAAGTTGAGTGATAAAATATGTTCACTGAATAGGAAGTTTAGAGTTTCTATCGTTGTAGTTGCATTTACTAGGATTTTGATGATTTTGAGGTGATTGATGTAATATTCTATAAGCAAATGAAGTAATGAAAGGTGTTTTGGGGTATTTAATGTTTCTTCTTAGTGTTTTATGGTTTAATATTTGATACAACTATCCAATCAGCATGATAAATGTATGGTGTTTGAGGTTTCGATATGTAGTTCATGGTTTAATGTTCCTTCTTAGTGTTAAATCTGGCAGTGTGCATGAGTTCACAGTGGAGATAGATGAGCAGTAGTAGGTGAGGAACTTTTGGTTTCTAATTCTGAAATTTCTGTTTGGAGTTTGTGAGCTACTATTTTTAGATTCTTATAGATATCATGTTCTAAATCTGAGCTAATGTTTTGGAATTTGTGGCAACTTACCATGTTCAAAGTTCCTTTCGTTACATGATTCTTAGATTCTTATAGATATAAGATTTATGAAAAAAGTAGTTTATTCGGTTTCTTGAGCTTCATCATTATTATCTTTCGAAGTTCCTTTCGTCACCATGAAGACCTTTTGATGGTAGTTGAAAAAAATAGAATTTAAACAAGATACAAACAATGGTCTTCAATCTGCAAGCTAAGAACAGTCCTCATCAATAGAGAGATTCATCTTTCACTTTATTACCAACATAAGCATAGAATATAACAAACTGAATTCATTCAAGTATTTCTCTTAAGTTACAATACTTGCATAGTGGAAGAAACAATAACCAAAGTTGTTTTAGTTTTTAAGACTACAAAGAGGGTTAACTAATATCTTCCAGCAAAACACAACTCAAGACTCCAGGAAACTCATGCTGAAACTGCATTATCTATATGAGAAGCTTTTTGATTGCATCCTGCAATTACATCAGTTTGAGAATAGATTAGTATGATTAAATATCAAGAAATTTTAATGACAATTGAACTAAAAATTTCAATAACTGCAATTACATCAGTTACATCAGTTTGAGAATATCATTACTTGCATCCTGCAGTTACATCATATGAGAACTTCATTGCTAGTCATAGAACAAGCAATCACAAGCTCCCTTCCTCAACCTACATTATCGAAGCTTGCAAAAACAAACTAATCACAAAATTTCACAAGAAAGAAGAACAAAAACAAGAAACAAAAGAAGAAGAAGAAGAAGAAGCAACACTTGTGGATCTTCTTTTCTGAAATAAAAGACAAAAAATGAAAAATAATTAAAACTTGGATAGCAATGGTACCTGAACAACTATCAAACCTGAAAATTTTTCAATTTGTTTAATGTTCGATAACTCATCTTGCTTTCTATAAATTGTAGAACCCTGTAACAAATAAAAAAAGTAAAATCAATTATCACCAAAATATAACACCAAAGTAGCAAATTGCACCAAATATATAAACCAAACCTTTTTCTGAGACTTTTCCTTTGCCCTTTTCTCAATTTTCTTAATTTTGGATTATTTTCTTTTCGTCGGTGGACGCCCACGAGACCTTACTTTTAGTGGACTGTGAATCTTTTTACTCTCATTTCTTGATTCTTCATGTATTATGTTGTTGTCCTGGTCACCATCTAATGAATCACCAATATTGATATCCATAAATCTTTTTTTTTTGCTTCTTTCAATATCCCTATTAAAACAAAGCACCTCTCATCATTTTTTGACCCAAGTTGTCCCACTTCTTATAACAATGGTTGAAATTTATTATATCTTTGTCTTTCCTTTTCATGCTGACAAGAATTATCATAAATATTGGTGATTCGTTGATATCCATGTTTAATGCCTTTCCACCATCATTCCAAAATATAATTTTCTAGAACTGTAGTGACATTTCTTTTCACCGGAACAGACATCAAATGTCTACACACAATTCCATGAAACTCAAAGAGATGACACAAACACTTCATTTGACATTGTAACTCACTATATTGTACACAAAAGGAAATTTCTTTTGGAGTTGTTCCCTCTTTTCCATATACAGTTTCCATCACCTCAAAAAAAGTGTTGATGCTTCTATTGGTGCAATCGACCTCCAAGGTTTTAATATCCGACAAATATGTTTAAGTATGTTTAATTAGGCTTGATCATGGGAAGTCCAATCGTGGCTAAGAAAGGGTGAGAAGTCAACCAAGTGACTAGTGCTAACTACGGTTAGGCAAGGGAAATCTCGGTAGATCGTGGAAGCAAGGTGGATTCAATAGGTTTGGAGGACTGATCCCTGGGTAGCTGAATACTGAGTCTTAGTGAGTGAAGCCAGGTGGAGAAAACCCTAGGGGGTGGTAACCTTAGGTTCTGGCGAGTGAAGTCAAATGGTGAAAATTTTAGGGGGAGATAACCTTAAGTAATGAGAAGTCTGGGAAGAGTGAACTCCAAGCAAGGTTGATTAGATGGTTTTTAGTCGACTGCGCGCAGTCGACCGGACCAGCGGATCTTAGTGATTCTAAGTTTAGTTTTACCATAGCATTTTGTATTACTATTATTGCTACTGGCTAATGTAGTATATATTGCAGGAAAAGTCTTAGTGGATCAAGTGATCAGACACTGAGCAGAGAAAGTCCAAACAAGTCTGGAGGACCATGTTTGGCAGGTAGGTTGAGGTAAGTAACTGGAGGAGCAACAGTGAGATCATGCTCTTGAAAGGAACAACCTAAGGTCGCTGATCCAACTGAAGAAACTGGAAAAGTTTCCAAGTTAAGATCAAGACAGTTATACTGTCTAATACTACTTATGCATCATATATATTATTACTGTATTAATCTCTGTTTTGCGGGAGTATACTGTCTAACACTGTTTTGTAGGTTCAGCATGATCGGTCGATCGAACAGAAGGATCGATCGATCGAACAAGGCTAACTCAGAGCAGATACAAGTTCAAACCAAAGAAGAGTAAAGTTTGATCAAGCCATGATCGATCGATCGAACAAAAGGATCAGTCGACTGCACACTGATGATGTGGCACAGATTAGTTCGAGCTGAAGCAAAGAAGGAAAATTGCTTGATCGGTTGACTGAATTAGGTGATTAGTCGACTGAACAATAAAGACATTAATAGCGCATTAATGAAGAATCTTGACGAATGAGGAAAGCTCATTATTCGGTCGACTGAACAATAAGATCAGTCCCATTAAACATCATTAAGGCCTGAGGATATGATCTCAGCAAAGAAGGCAGGGAGCAGGTTCGGTTGATCAAACCCAAGGATCGATCGACCGAACATTGACCATTCTTATAAAAGTGAAGCTCGAGGTCCGAGGCTATAGAATACATTTGTTCGAAGTTGATCTCTGTGCAAGCTGCTATTCATACTACAACTACTAGTTTTCATAAGCAAGCTACTGCCTCAAGAAGTACCGACAAGTTGCATCCCTAATCTTCTGTCGGTATATTTTTATTTGCTTGCACTGTACTTATTTACTTGTAAGATAGTAGGTTGTTACTATCTTACACATCTATTTGTATGCACTACTTCTTTCCGAGATTTTCGAAAAGAAGAGTTTTAGTGAATTACTCAACTGTGTGATCAAGGATCACGATCTTGGAGTAGGAGTCAACATAGGCTCCGAACCAAGTAACCACTTGAGTCTTTTGTATTGTTTTCCGTTGCCGCTTTGTTATTTGTTTTACGAGTTGTTACGAAAAGAAAATATTTTTTAAAAGAGCGATATTCACCCCCCCTCCCCTCTATCACACTCTTTCGATCCTACTCCTTCTTGTTTCACAAATGAAGTATTACAAAACATCAAACCTCGCAGTTCATTTTGAAACAACTTGAATATCTTGTTAGTGTAAACACTTTGAAATTGCTTTTCAATTGGATTGCCACTAATGAGCGGAATAATTGAATTGAAAGACGCAAAATCAGAATTATCTTCCTTTTCAATCTTGCTTTTCAAAGCATTCTCATATTGTTCAACAAACTGCTTCAAAGTTGTTTTTAAATGAACATAATCATCAAAAAATGCATTCATACTCTCACTTCTTTGACTTGTCAACATTTCTACCCAAAACTTATCTTTCACATACACAAGCATTCACTTATGATGAATTTCATATAAAGAATTTAATCAATCATTTTTCTCCAAGCTAAATTCTTCGATCATTTTTTCCAATTGCTATCACATTTTGTAGATGTCAAAGAATTGTAAACAATATTCTTCAAGTTTCTCTTTATCAACTTATAGCTAGCATGACTACTAAACTTGGCTGGAAGTTTTTCATAATATGCTAAAGACATAAATGATGATGAGAGTCCGGAAATACCTCAAGAATTGTATTTTCTATGGTTTTGCATTGATATGTAATAATAGCTCGTGGAGCTCATCCTCTCATACATGTCAACCATAATTTAAATAGCCAAATGAAAGTTTCTGAATTTTCTTTAGATATCAAACCATAGCCAAATAATATGGATTCATCATGATGATTTACTCCAACAAACGGAGCAAATGGCATATCATAACTATAGGTAAGATATGTAGTATCAAATGTAATGACATTAGAAAAAGAATCACATCTATTCCTACATCCTGCATCAGCCCAAAATATATTTCTTATGCGAGAATCTTCATCTACGTCAATCACATAAAAGAAATTTGAATTTCTACTTTGCATATGACAAAAGTAATTATTTAAGGCTTCTACATCACCATTCCCAAGCCTTAATCTCAATGCTTCAGCCACATAATTTCTACACTTTCTCTCATCAAACGGCAAATTTTCATAGCCACCAGCTTCAACAACAAATGATTGAAAACTCTTACTCAAGGTTATTCCTTCTTGATCATTTAACTTTAATTTCCTCTTAGTTTGAGAATCTAACACTTTATTATATCTAAAATATCTTATCTTCCTTGGACTTAATGGGTGATTGTGTTCTAGATGAATACTAGTAATGACACATAATTCATCATTCTGAACTATAATATTAATCTTTGCTTTGCAATCTATTTTGCTACAAGGTCTAGGATAAAAGGAATTTTTCACTCTAGGAATGGTCTTACCATTTTTAGAGCATCCGAAAGAAAAATACTTCATCTAGCCATCATTTCCTTTTTTAGAACCCTACTTTGAAATATTAAAACCAAGACCTTGGGCATATGATTTGTAAAAATCATGAATTTCTTTTTCAGATGAAAAATGCATCCCAACTTGTGGAGTATCAACTACATTTGAGCTTGATGAATCACCCAACACTGACACATCACCCTCAATTAATAGTTCTTGCTCCATAATAATTTTACAACCTAAATTCAAACAAAATTGAAGATGGAAATAAACAATAGCACAAAGAAATGTTTAAGAACATCATTAGAAAAAAAAACTAAAGATGGAAATAAATTCAATATTTTTCTTTTGATGTTATGAATACACATAACCATCAGTAGTAATAGACCATACAAGTTCAACATCATACTCTATCATAAAACTACCAAGTAAGCACATCCATTACTACAAGCAAGTTAATATTGACATGGGGCCTACAATAGTTTGATGCATAATAGTTGTCTACAGCAACACTGAAGAGCATTAAAAAAAGAGAGAGAGAGATCCTAACAATTTAGTCCGAAAGTCAAACTTGACAAGAATTATTATGCGTAACAATGATATAGAGCCATCGGACATAAAATAATAAAATAAATGAAAAATGATATTAGAGAGAATGAAGCGCATGAACTTTGCAAATTATAACAACAAAAGAAACATTCTTCGTGACCCCGAGAAGAATGGAAAGGGTAGGAGATACCATCGAGGGAAAGGGAGAAGGTTACGTCTGTTCATAGTGCTGTGAACACCACTGCTAGGTCGCACGGAGGCAACAACAAGCAGAGCTTGTCATCTGGCAAGAACTCGGTGAGGCAGATGGCGCAGTCGAAGGGCTACTTGCTGCCAAGGATCACGAATCACGATATAGAGGAAGAGGGGGAGGGGGAGGCATCAATATGGGTCCTCGGTGGGGAACCGACGGCAGGGGTGGAAGGACGAGGGAGAGGTGGGGAGGCAACAAGCGGAGCCGAGGTGATAGGAAGCGGAGCTTGTTGTCTGGTCACGACATAGGGGTAGTTCTCGTGGAGGTGGAAGGACTGTTGGAACTAGCACTGGAACCTGCCAGGGTCGGTGGGGAGGCGACGGCCATGGGTAGAGAAGAAGGGAAAAGCGGTGTTAGGGCGTGGAGGAGAAGGGAGTTGCAATGGAATTAGGTTTTGTTCGTATTTGTTGCATTCTTTTATTTTTTTTTATTCTTTTTTTCCACGTAAGATTTGCTGACTGTATCCTTGAGAGTTTCATGCCTTTCTTTCCCTCTACATATCATTTCTCATACTTTTATTGCTGATGCTACATAGTTAATAAACTGTAGTGCCACATTCTTCTCTTGATTTTGCCATGTCATCCCTCGGACTACTTTTTGCAACAACTTTAGCATACTATTTAAAGTCATCATTTATCGTGTAACATGTAATGCTCATCCAACATTTGATATGCTCTCATACAGAGCTATTGATCTCATTTTAAAAAAAACAATTGCACTAAAATTTTTATTTTCATGTTACACTAAAAAAAAATAATCAACTTTACCGACAGAATTTATTAACGGAATTTATTCTATTGGTAAATGTGAAGTTTACTGATAGAAATAATTATTTCTATCCGTAAAAAAAATATAACATTTCTTCATGTGAAACCTACCGACGGAAATCCATTTTCCGTCAATGATTCCTGACGAAAATCCATTATTGTCAGGAATCACCAACGGAAATTGGATTTCTATCAAAAATCATTGATAGAAAACGGATTTCTGTCGAAAAATTCGAACTAGATTACTGACGGAATTCCATTTTCGTCGGTAAAATCATTAAAAGTAGGGCACGCCAACCTCTTTTTTTCACACGTGTGCCTTCTTCCATCTTCTCCTCCTCCTGGTACGTTCACTCCCTCTCCCTCTTCCCTTTGCCCTATTTTCCAACTACCAGTAGCCTCCCACTCCCTCTTTCCTTTTTCCGACCGCTAGCAGGTGGCGGCCTAGCGGCTATGTCGACCACCAGCATGCGGCTAACAGTTGTGTTAGCCACCAACACACGATTACCGACTGTAGCGGTCGCCACTTGTTGGCACCGTGGCCGGCCAACACCTGTTGGATGCAGCTGGCAGCTGATCGCGTGCCTAGCCGCTAGCTCGCGGCCGGGAGTTTGTACAAACCTCAAGCTTTTGCTAAATTTCTAACTAATTTTAGTTAAATTTTTATTGTGATTGTTTATATTTAATTTTAACTAATTTTTATTTTTTTATTTTGTGGTGTACTAAATCTACTACTATTTTCCAATTGGACTACTCTCTTCAAGTATAATTTCTTAAATAGTACATATATGCTATATTAAATAGTTGACATCTTGATGGTGATTTGTAGGTTAATAGAACATATATGTTTTATGGTGATTGTTATACTTTATGGTAATGGTTATGCTTGTGTGAATTTATGTTTTAGATAGTTGACATCTTGATTTTAATAATACAAGTATTAAACATGTTAAGTGATTGAGTTACATAGTTCTCGACATATTAACCAAGTTGGTGATGCACATGTTTGTGTAAGGGATGTAACTAAGTGTGAGCACCCTAGAACAAGTGTTCTATTAAAATTTCAAATGGACAAGAATATTTAGTATCAACTAAAAGAACTAAAGTTTCTTTATTCTCTATTTTATTTTTGATTGTTTTATTTAAGTTTAAATCAAATTTTATAAGTTTAATAGTGTTTCAAATTGTATTTTTAAGTAGGTAACAATGTATATGAATAAAGTTTGGATGTACAATTAATTAGACAATAGATTTATTAAAGATAATTTTATTGCTGAAGTTGTAGAGTTTGTGAACTTTACTAAGAGCCATCTAGAGTGTATGAATGATGTCGAGTTACGGTATCCATATAATTATTCAAAATGTAGAATATAGCCTTCCGTGATGAGGATACCATGAAAGTACATATATGTTGAACTTGCGTTGTGCTAAATTACTATAATTGGTACTGTCATGGAGAATCTTATTTGTATGAACCAATTGAACTTTTTGATGGTTCATCATCTGGCACAACTTTTATTGTGCATGAATCATCAACCAATGATATTGCAATACAATTAATGGTTCACGATGCAATAAATGCTGCAGTTGATTATTCGAATATAGATGAAACACCAATACCTTAATATCAGCAACTATATAAAATGCTAAAGGCTAGTGAAAGAGAAGTGTGGGAAGGTATTTCCTCTGGTCATTCTCAACTATCAACTACTGCAAGATTATTGAATATGAAAGAAGAGCATCACTTTTCAGAAAGATGTTACAATGACATATATCAATTGATGTCAGAGTTGCTTCCTGCTAATAACATAATGACTGATAGTTTTTACAAATAGAAACCAAAGTTGGCGAAGGTGATCGAGTCCAAGAGTTTAAATATCAGGTTTGAGGTTGGAGACGCCTCAGATAAGGTTGGAGGCACCCTCAACATTCAATAAAAGAGGTGTTCATCCAGTAGAACAGACACAAAAAATACATGAGCTCTTTCAACTATTCTATAACCTCGTACTACAACCAATTTAAGCTTCAATGATACAAGGATAACACGATGCCACTACGTGCTCAAACGAGCCTAAACTTGGGTAACGTGTAGTTATTATGTAATATTTCTATCATTTTTTCTGCATATTAAATTATAAAGTTGGTAGTTTTGTTACCAATCTAATTTTTGTAAAGAAGAAATGATCTTGTCCGAATGCTGAATCAACGGATGCTGGGCACGTGGCGCTCTCCAGGTCGATGACGTAGATCTCCGATTGGTCTCACGAACCTACGGCGAACCTGCACAGAAGTCGGGCCGGGAAGGGGTTCCCGGCGACGACCCTCCGACGCTCAAGTCAGGTAAGCGAGTAGTGAAGAAGTGGCTCCAAATATTGTAGAATGCGTACCTCCGTCGAAGGATGAGAGCCTTTATATAGGGCTGTGGAGAAGCGGGTGCACGCATACCGAGGTGTACACATGCCCTCAGGCCATACCCAAGTAAAGGCCTGTCAGTGAGCTTACCTGACCCCATACTGCTACAGTCTAAGCACGTCTCCGATGGGACAGCGGAACCCCCTGTCATAAGGTTTGGAGTACGGCCTAGTCCTAGAGCATGACAACTGTTAGAAGATGTTCCTTGTCCTTTTCACCTTACTTCCTGTCGGGCGTCCGACAGGCCAACATTCGTCTTTCGTCCGGCCGGTCATATATAGAGGTCAACTTGGGAGATTCTTGATAACGGGCTCTGTGGAGACTGTTAGCAGTATGCTACTTTATATCTTTGGCCGAGTGTGACATCCGCTCGGCCCTGCGGTCCTGTTCAATCGAGCGCCGGAACCCCGACCCCTGTCGGGGCGCCTTTTGCCATCGGTCATTCATCGGTCGGCCCATCCTTCTCCGGTCGGCCGGCCGGTCCGCCCTTCTCCGGTCGACCACCTGGCCCTTTGACTTCCGCGTGGCGCTGACCCCTCAAAATGGGGGTCCCCTGTTCTAACCGCCGGATCACTTGCCTCCCCTTCAAGTCTAGTCGAAGGAGGCAATTAGTCCGACTGACTGGACTGAGAGTTTGGCCGGGCGGCTCCTTCGTGCAATTATCCTCCGCTCGGCTTTCGCAGGGATAGCTATAAGGTTAGTCAACAGCAACATTCCTCGGATCTTCTCGTAACTCGTGCCAATCTTCGACATTAAGACTGAGCACGCACTTAGTAAATGCGTCGAATGACCGAATGCCACGTGGCGCACTGTCGTCATCGTACGGCGGCGGCGTGGTCGAGCGACGAGATCGAGGCAGTTTGAAATGAACTGCCAGATGTGTGCTTTGATCCCCGTGACCTGGATCCAACGGTGGAGGCCGTCCGGCCTCCGCCCTATAAAATCTTCGCTTTCTCCTCTGTCGCTTCACTTCTTCTCTCGCGTGCCCCGGTTATCCCTCGCGTTCTAGAGCTCCGACGATCGTGTTCTCCTGTTTCCAGCGATCCCCGACGTCTCCCTTCGATCTTCCTTCTTTTTCGTAAGGTTCTCCTCTTTCCTTTCTTGTTTCCGGTGCTTTCCTTACATTTCTTTCTCCAGTTTTTGCTCCCGGGGTACTGTTCCGGTGCCCTCTTCTTGTTTTTGTCTTTTTGTCATCTTTCCTGGTTTCATCCGCTCGGCCAATGGCTAGTTCTTCTCATCCTGAAGACCAGTCACTCGGCCCATGGTACACCACCATGCAGTCCCGATTTGACCGGCGTGATTTTGATGTTCTGACAGACAATTTTGAAATCCCCGATGATTTTGAACTTCTTTTGGCCGGTCCCTCCGCTCGGCCACACAGGCCGCCGCGCGGAGCCTTCTGTGTCTTCCGCGACCAGTTTACCGCTGGTCTGCGCTTTCCCGTACATCCTTTCATTATAGATGTTTGTAACTTTTTCGGTGTTCCGCTCGGCAGTTTAGTACCCAACACTTTTTGCCTTCTCTGCGGGGTTGTTATTTTGTTCAAAATCCACAACATCCCCCTCCGACCGAACGTCTTTTTTTATTTCTATTACCCCAAGCAGTCCGAGCCGGGCACCTTCATGTTCCAAGCTAGGCCCGGCCTAGTCTTATTTAACAAACTGCCTTCTTCCCATAAACATTGGAAGGAGTATTTTTTCTATATCCGTATGCCCTAGCAGGCCAACTTCCCGACCAAGTGGCAGGTCAACGTACCCCCCACTCCCGAGCTGAAGAAATTCAAGACCCGACCGGACTACCTCCACGCGGCTAATATGCTAGCCGGTCTGCGGCTCGACATCAATAAGCTTCTTCACGAAGGAGTGATGTACATCTTCGGTCTGAGTCTCATGCGGACTCCCCTTCCGAGCAGCTTCGGTAAGAATTTAACTTGGGCATATACTTTGATTGCTAACTGATTTCTCTTCTTTCCTATGCAGCGGACATTGTCATGGAGTCGGTAATGGCCGGCATTTTGAAGAGAAAGGCGGCGGCGCTCGAAGCCGCGGCAGCTAAAGAAATGGAGACGCTCGGGATCCAACCGGTCGGCTCGCACGAAGAAGAGAGCGGGACACATGCTGGGGAGTCAGCCGCTCAGGCTTCTCTCCCAAAGCCAACGGCTGGGGCAACCCTCAGCCAGGAGCCCTCCGCTCGGGGTGACGGCTCAGCTCCAGAAGAAGAGCAGCCACATCCGAAAAGGCGCCGAGTGGAGACCCTCATCCGATCAGCCACGTCGGCGGTTCAACCGTCCGCCCGAGCCACTGCAAGTGCTCGCGGAAAAGCTCCAGAGGTCGAAGCTATTTCGTCTAATCGGACTCCTTCGGAATGGGATGAGCTGGAGGCCCCTATTGAGGCTATTCCGGTCAGCACCCTTCCGCCCCCTCAGCCAGTCGGGCGTTCAACCATCCACTCTCAATTTTCGGCGCCGGCCTCTGATCCTCTTCCGGAAGCCGGTCGGACGACCCCAGGTCATGGTCGCACCATACGAGTCACTCTTCATCTTCCAACGGAAGAACTGCTGCCAGAGGCTGACCAACCAACAGCGCCCGAGCATACCATCACTTTGAAGGGTCCACTAGCTGAGATGTGGGCCGACGCTCGGGCACGCGTCGCGCTAATCCCCCTCCGAAATTTGGCCAATAGCCATATGCAGCAAGCCACGGGGGTAAGTTTATTTTCTCTCCGAGTTTTGTGTGCATTCCTTCCGATCGGCCAATAACAACTTCTTATTTCTTTTGTCAGAGATGGGTGGAGGAGATTGCTGTCTCCAACCGCCTGGCCTTGGTAGATGAAGAATTAAGGCAACTAAAGGCGGCCGTTGGTCCGTCCGGCTCTAAAGGCCCCTCCTATTCTGAGCTGAAAAAGGAGCTGAAGAAAGCTCAAGATTTGTTGGCGGTCGAGCAGAAAAAGACGGCCGATCAAGCCCATGCCTTGGCCGAGTCCGAGAGACAAGTCAAGTCGCTCGACACAAAAATAACCTTGGCCACCACTCGAAAAAACACGGCCATTTCCGACTTAGAGAAGAAGAACGTGGAGGCTCGAGGCTTGAAGCAGATGGTAAAGGAGCTGATGGAGCAGCTCGATAGAGAGAAGGCGGGCCGCTCGGCCGACGCAAACAAGCAGAAGGAAGAGCTTCAAAATACTAAGGAGGCTCTCACCGCCTCTCAGGCGGCCTTCAAAGAGTATCAAGAGGCCGAGCCGAGCCGGGTCGCCGCCCTAAGGCAGAACTACATCTGCTCGCCCGAATTCTCAGAGAAAGTCTGCGAGCGGATGTACACGGCCTTCAACCTGGCTATGACTGCCACCATCACATATCTGAAGTCTAAGGGTCTTCTTCCGGACTCCACCACTATCCCGGCCGGCGATCATGTGGCGCTCCTGGACCACATTCCCAATGATCTTTACGATTATATAGAGTAGATATTTTCATATGTAACTCGGCCGCTCGGCCAAAAATGATCCTTTTTTGTACTTAGACCGCTCGGCCTAAAGTTTTATTTTTAATGCAAGGCTTTCCTCTCGCGTACTTTGTCCTTTTGCTAGTCAATGTGTGTGTTGTCCGCTCGTCTATTAACACACCTCTAGTATCCGAAAAGGAATTTTACGAAGTATTTGGCGTGACCCTTCCGCTCGGCTAAATATGTAATACTCCGGATACGTAACATTCCGCTTTGAGAGCAGAGATCATTCGCTAGATGCTGATGAAGTACCTTTGGGTACTGAGCCGAGCGGAATGCAGAGACGGTCGAATAATACTGACGACAAGTTCCTTGGACACTCGCATCCTTTTTATTGCCCTTATTCGCTCGGAGGGTTTATAGACGCCGGCTCGTCTCTCGATTTTTAACGTCGGAGCTCGACGGTCTTCCGCTCGGATGATTTATAGACGCCGGCTCATCTCTCGATATTTAACGTCGGAGCTCTATGGTCTTCCGCTCGGCTGATTTATAGACGCCGGCTCGTCTCTCGATATTTAACGTCGGAGCTCGACGGTCTTCCGCTGGGCGGGTTTATAGACGCCAGCTCGTCTCTAGATATTTAACGTCGGAGCTCGACGGTCTTCTGCTCGGCGGGTTTATAGACGCCGGCTCGTCTCTCGATATTTAATGTCGGAGCTCGACGGTCTTCCGCTCGGCTGATTTATAGACGCCGTCTCGTCTCTCGATATTTAACGTCGGAGCTCGACGGTCTTCCGCTCGGCGGGTTTATAGACGCCGGCTCGTCTCTCGATATTTAACGTCGGAGCTCGACGGTCTTCCGCTCGGCGGGTTTATAGACGTCGGCTCGTCTCTCGATATTTAACATCAGAGCTCGACGGTCTTCCGCTCGGCTGATTTATAGACGCCGGCTCGTCTCTCGATATTTAACGTCGGAGCTCGACAGTCTTCTGCTCGGCGGGTTTTTAGACGCCGGCTCATCTCTCGATATTTAACGTCGGAGCTCGACGGTCTTCCGCTCGACGGGTTTATAGACGTCGGCTCGTCTCTCGATATTTAACGTCGGAGGTCGACGATCTTTAAGGCTAACTTGACACAGCCGTTCGGCGAATCTATTTGCCATCCTTCAATTATTTTGACTTCCTACATTACAGGTACATGGGCGACCAAAACGTATACGAAATTACATCAGCGCACCTCTTACCCAGCTCGGTACTGCTGAAGATGATTCGCGCTCCACGGCCGATCCAGCTGCCGCCCGTCTTCGTCTTCCAAATAATAAGCGTCCGACCGGAGCTTTTCGATGATTTTGAAGGGGCCTGCCCAAGGAGCTTCTAGCTTGCCGACATCGTCGGCCGGCTTCACTTTCTTCCAGACAAGGTCGCCGACCTGGAATGATCTGGGGATGACACGCCGGTTGTAGTTTTGCTTCATCCGTTGTCGGTACGCCATCAGCCGGACGGACGCCTTGGCTCGCTCCTCGTCAACCAAATCTAGCTCCATGTTCCTCCGCTCAGCGTTGCCATCATCATAATTCTGGATCCGGACGGACTCGACGCCGACTTCAACAGGAATCACCGCTTCGCCGCCGTACACCAAATGGAAAGGCGTGACGCCCGTTCCTTCCTTTGGGGTCGTTCGGATGGCCCACAGAACGCCCGACACTTCATCCACCCAACTTCCCCCCAGACGGTCGAGCCGAGCGCGCAAAATGCGAAGAATTTCCCGATAGGCTACTTCGGCTTGACCATTGCTCTGGGGGTACGCCACAGACGTGAAGTGCTGTTCAATACCATAGCTTTTGCACCAATCTTCGAGTAACTTTCCTGTGAATTACCGCCCGTTGTCGGAAACAAGTCGGCGAGGGATGCCGAACCGGTAGATGATATGTTGCCAGATAAATTTCTTGACCATCTGCTCGGTGATCTTGGCTAGCGGCTCGGCCTCTACCCACTTGGAAAAATAATCAACCGCCACCAATAAAAATTTTCTCTGTCCGGTCGCCATAGGAAACAGACCCACAATATCCATTCCCCATTGGTCGAACGGACAAGACACAGTAGCTGCCTTCATTTCTTCCGCCGGTCGGTGAGAGAAATTATGATACCTTTGGCAAGAAAGGCACGTCGATACGGTCCGAGCGGCGTCTGCCTGTAAGGTTGGCCAGAAGTATCCGGCCAGCAGGATCTTCTTAGCCATCGATCGTCCGCCCGGATGCCCTCCGCATGATCCTTGATGTACTTCTTGGAGGATGTAAGCCGAGTCTTCCGAGTTCACGCATTTCAACAGCGGGCGAGAGAAAGCCTTCTTGTAGAGTTGATCGCCGATGAGTGTGAACCGACCGGCTCTCCTTCTTAACAGCTGGGCTTCATTCCGATCGGACGGTGTGACGCCCGAGCGTAAAAACTCCGTAATGGGTGTCCTCCAGTCGCTCGGAAACGTGAGGCCTTCCATCCGGTCGACGTGCGCCACCAAAGATACCTGTTCAATTGGCTGCTGGATGGCGACCGGCGTTATTGAGCTCGCAAGTTTGGCTAACTCATCGGCCGCTTGATTCTCTGCTCGGGGTATCTTTTGGATAATAACCTCTCGGAAGTCGGCCTTGAGATTTTCAAAGGCTTCGGCATAGTGTTTGAGCCAAGCGTTGTTAATCTCAAAGGTACCTGTGAGCTGCTAAGCGGCCAATTGAGAGTCTGAATGCAGCATCACCCGTCCGGCCCCTACATGTCGGGCGGCCTGTAAGCCGGCTATAAGGGCTTCATACTTTGCCTCATTATTCGTAGCTCTATAGTCAAGCCGGACGAATAAATGCATTTTCTCTTCTTGGGGAGACAGCAATAATACACCAACACCACTCCCGAGCCAAGTGGACGATCCGTCCACAAATATCTTCCACATGGCTTCGGGCTCTGGCCTTTGTACCTCGGTGATAAAATCTACCAAGGACTGCGCTTTTATCGCCGAACGGGGCTGGTATTGAATGTCGAATTCGCTCAACTCTGTAGTCCATTTGATGAGTCGTCCGGAAGCTTCTGGATTCAGCAAAACTCTTCCCAGTGGACTATTCGTCCAGACGATGATGGTATAAGCCAAGAAATATGGGCGAAGACGCCGAGCGGCGAGGACCAGAGCGAAAGCCAACTTCTCGAGCCCGGTGTAGCGAGATTCAGCATCTTTTAAAATGTGGCTCAAAAAATATACAGGCTGCTCTCAACTCGCCCTCACTAGTGCCGAGCCGACTGCTTGCTCGGTTGAAGACAAGTAGATACAAAGCGGCTCACCCGCAGCTGGCTTGGCTAGTACCGGGAGAGAATTCAAATATGTCTTCAAATCTTCGAATGCCTGATCGCATTCTTCGTCCCAATGAAACTTGGTGGCTTTGCGCAAGATTTTGAAGAAAGGTAGGCTCCGGTCGGTGGTTTTGGAGATGAACCTGGATAGGGCAGTTATTCGACCGGTCAATCGCTGCACTTCCCTCAGATTTCTTGGAGGCGGCATATCTTGTAGAGCTTTTACCTTGTTGGGATTTGCTTCGATACCCCGCTCGGTCACTATGTAACCCAAGAAACACCCTCCTTTTGCTCCAAACAGACACTTCAGGGGATTTAGTTTAACTCCATACCTTCTTAGCGTTCGAAAAGTCTCCTCCATGTCTTCAAAGAGATCGGCCGCTCGGACGGACTTGATGAGAATGTCGTCCACATATACTTCAAGGTTTCGCCCGATCTGCTCTTTGAACACTTTGTTCATCAAGCGCTGATATGTGGCTCCCGCATTTTTCAATCCGAACGGCATCACATTATAGCAATATGTGCCGTCGGCGGTGACGAAACTAACCTTTTCTTGGTCTTCACGGGCGAGCGACACTTGATGATAGCCCTGGTAAGCGTCGAGCATACATATCAGCTCGCAGCCAGCTATGGAGTCCACCAATTGATCGATCTGGGGCAAAGGATAAAAATCTTTCGGGCAAGCTTTGTTGAGATCCCGAAAATCTATGCACACTCTCCACTTGTTGCCCGGCATGGAGACTAACACCACGTTCGCCAGCCAGCTCGGGAACTGAATCTCGCGTATATGGCCGGCCTCCAGAAGCTTCTCAACCTCCACCCGAATGATGGCATTCTGTTCAGCGCTGAAATCCCTATTTCTCTGCTTCACCAGCCGAGCGTCCGGTCGGACATGTAGCCCGTGCTGCGCTACACTCGGCGAAATTCCGGGCAGCTCGTGCGTCGACCAGACGAAGACATCACAGTTTCTCTGGAGGCATTTGATCACTTCCTGTTTCTGGCTTTCCTCCAGATCGGCCGCAATGAACGTTGTGGCCTCCGATCGGGTCGGGTAAATCTGCACTTCCTCTTTTTCTTCATAAACTAAAGAGGGAGGCTTTTAGGTTATAGCGTTCACCTCGATCCATGGCGACTTCCGAGCGGAATTGACTTCTGCTCGGACCATCTCGATGTAGCATCGCCGAGCTGCTAGTTGATCTCCTCGTACTTCTCCCACTTTGTCCTTGACGGGGAACTTGATCTTCTGGTGGAAGGTGGAAACGACCGCTCGGAATTCACTGAGAGCTGGTCGCCCCAATATGACGTTGTAGGCCGACGGAGAATCCACCACGACGAAGTTTACAGTACGCGCCCTTCTGAGCGGCTCCTCTCCCAGTGATATGGCTAGCCGGATCTGTCCGACCGGCTAAACTTCATTGCCCGTAAACCCGTAAAGGGGGGTTGTCATGGGCAGCAGCTCGGCTCGATCAATTTGTAGTTGATCGAATGCCTTTTTGAATATGATATTGACCGAGCTTCCTGTGTCAATAAAAACGCGGTGAATAGTGTAATTGGCTATTACCGCTTTGATGAGAAGAGCGTCGTCGTGGGGGACTTCAACTCCTTCCAAGTCCCGGGGCCCGAAATTATCTCGGGTCCGCTCGCCCTTTCCTGGCTGCAGCCGACCGCATGGATCTGGAGCTGTCGGACGCTCGCCTTCCTTGCTCGGTTAGAGTCGCCTCCGGTCGGCCCGCCAGCAATAATATTGATCTCACCTCGGGAAGTTTTACTTCTATTTTCTTCCCCCCGCACGGACGGTCGGGACCGTTCTCTAGACATTCGGCGATTCTCCCACCTCGGAGAGCGATGTCGATCGGGAGTCTGTTGTTTTCGCCTGTCAGCTTGGGTCCGGTTGGCTTCATGAGTTCTCTGTCGCCTATCGGCTGAGGGCGATCGTCGACCACCACTCCGGGGAACGGGATGAGCAACCAAGGGAAGACTTCGACAATCCCTTGTGTTGTGCGTATCCGTCCGGTGGAAGGAGCAGAACATTGGGGTCTATTTCTTCTTTGGCTTGGGCCGAGCGGCAGCTACCTCTTGCACGTGGGACCTAGCATGGGGGAGCGGATTGCTTCGGCCCTCGGTCCTCTGGGTGGCTGAGCAGCGTGCGGCTTCCGCTCGGCAGGAGGAGCTCGCTCGGTTGGAGTTTCTTTTTTCCGGGCCGCTTGGGCTTCCTCCACGTTGATGTATTCGTTGGCCCGGTGTAGCATGTGGTCGTAGTCCCGGGGCGGTTTCGGAATGAGTGATCGGAAGAAATCACCATCCGCGAGGCCTTGTGTGAAGGCATTCATCATGGTCTCTGAGGTGGCTGTTGGAATGTCCATGGCCACCTGATTGAACCGCTGGATATAAGCTCTGAGCGGCTCTCTTGGCTCTTGCTTGATGGCAAACAAGCTGACACTCGTCTTCTGATAACGCCGACTGCTGGCAAAGTGGTGGAGGAAGGCCGTACGGAAGTCTTTGAAGCTTGTGATGGATCCGTCCGGCAACCTCCGAAACCACCGTTGAGCCGATCCCGAGAGGGTGGTAAGAAAAACCTGACACTTCACTCCATCTGTATATTGGTGAAGAGTAGCCGTGTTATCGAACTTACTCAAATGATCATCCAGGTCGGTGGTTCCATTGTATTCACCGATCGCCGGAGGCACATAGTGCTTTGGCAAAGGGTCCTTCAAGATGGCCTCTGAGAACTGACGATTGACCCGCTCGGGCGAGGCATCCGCTCGGGGGGCTTTACCATTTCTATTGTCCCGTATTGGTACTTCATCTGACGAAGAGCCTCTATCGCGATTAGCTGCTGCGGCTTCAGGAGGAGTGCGGAAGAGAGCTCGATGGAATGGAATGGTGGCTGGGGGTGCTTCCGCTCGGCCACCAGATGCTGATGTTGCTTGCTGCTCAGGTCGCTCGGCTGGTGCCTTCTGTTTTTGTTCCACAAGCTTAGCGGCCCTCGACTCGATTAGAGCATCTAGTTCTTCCGTGGAAAGCGTCACTGTGTGCTGCCGTCCAGCTTCGTCCATTACTTTCAATCGAATGCAGGAGCGTTCCCACAGACAGCGCCAAATTGATCCTGTCCGAATGCTGAATCAACGGACGCTGGGCACGTGGCGCTCTCTGGGTCGATGACGTAGATCTCCGACTGGTCGCACGAACCTACGGCGAACCTGCACAGAAGTCGGGCCGGGAAGGGGTTCCCGGCTACGACCCTCCGACGCTCAAGTCAGGTAAGCAAGTAGTGAAGAAGTGGCTCCAAATATTGTAGAACGCGTACCTCCGTCGAAGGATGAGAGCCTTTATATAGGGCTGTGGAGAAGCGGGTGCACGCATACCGAGGTGTACACGTGCCCTCAGGCCATACCCAAGTAAAGGCCTGTCAGTAAGCTTACCTGGCCCCATACTGCTACAGTCCAAGCACGTCTCCGATGGGACAGCGGAACCCCCTGTCATAAGGTTTGGAGTACGGCCTAGTCCTAGAGCATGACAGCTGTTAGAAGATGTTCCTTGTCCTTTTCACCTTACTCCCTATCGGGCGTCCGACCGGCCAGCATTCGTCTTTCGTCCGGCCGGTCATATATAGAGGTCTACTTGGGAGATTCTTGATAACGGGCTCTGTGGAGACTGTTAGCAGTATGCTACTTTATATCTTTGGCCGACTGTGACATCCGCTCGGCCCTGCGGTCCTGTTCAATCGAGCGTCGGAACCCCGACCCCTGTCGGGGCGCCTTTTGCCATCGGTCATTCATCGGTTGGCCGGCCGGGAGGTCAGCCCATCCTTCTCCGGTCGGTCGGCCGGTCCGCCCTTCTCCGGTCGACCACCTGGCCCTTTGACTTCCGCGTGGCGCTGACCCCTCAAAATGGGGGTCCCCTGTTCTAACCGCCGGATCAAGCAATTTGATAGTGAATTACCCATTGATAGATTTGAGAGATCTGGGTCTTGGTGTAGGAGTAACTAAAAGCTCTGAACCAAGTAAAAATCGACCTTGTGTTCTTTCACTTGTTTTTATTGTTTCTATTTTCCACTGCATACTCAAAAATTATAAAAAATAAGTTTTTAAAATACATGTGATTCATCCCCCCCTCTCACATGCATAATCCTACACATCGTTGCCTAACATCTAGTTAACCTTGACTTGCCAAAATTATTAGGACTCATGCTAGCTAGAGGGAGGGGGTGAATAGCTCTTATCACTTCATCTTGATCTTGTGCTCGTCGTTTGAATGAGTAACAGAAACCTTGATTCAAACTTAACTCTATATGCACAACTACGAGATTTTACTTGGTATCCTCTATAAGTACCTCGTGGTAGTTTTGATGTAGTCAACCGAGTTAAGTTAGGTCCTATTTATATTTGATGTCTTATTTCTAAGTGTGCAAAAACTTAAGAGTATAAGAAGTTGAGCAGAAGACATAGTGGATGAGAAGGATGGCACGGGAAGGGAGCCGAAGGGCTCGATGCATCCAAGGACCGAGGAACTGGGAAGAGTACACCAGTGGACGAGAAAGATGTGCATGCTGTTCGAGGGACAAGAAGCTGAGGAGGAAGCTTTCTTGAGGAGAAGGCTAGAGTTGGGTTCGGGTGAGCTCAATTCCAGATATCCAAAGTATCACCCAAGTGAGCGCGAAAAAAAGTCAACTTTAAAGTTGACTTTATAGTCTACCAGAAGCTACTGGAGGCATCTTCAAGGAGCTATAAGGCGCCTTCAACTCCAACTCATAGAAGGCACCTTCAAGCTTGCTGAAGGCACCTTCGAATCCTCATGAAAGGCGCCTTCAAGCTTGTTGAAGGCCACCTTCAATAGCCATTAGCCAAAGATAAAGTTTTATCTTCGATGAATAAAACTTATCTTATTGAAGGCACCTTGGACCATCTTGAAGGCGCCTCCAAGCAACAGATAGATTTTTCCAATGGCTATAAAAAGACCCCTGGAGTTAGAAATTTAATAATAACTTTTGTATTAACTTCCTAATTACTTTCTGAGCTATCAAAGAGTATAAGAGGCTTCTCCACCTTCAACGAAGGAGAATTTTAGTGTGCTTTCTGTAAGAAATGATAAATTTAATAATAAGTGTTATTAGAGAAATAACCTTATTGGATTTTTTGAGAATCTTTATAAATTTTTCAGAAATTAAACGGAGTCCGTATGACACGGTTTAAGGGGATGAATCGATTGTGCATAAGGAAAGCATGTTCAGGATAACTAATTAAGTGGGAGTTGAATGAGGAGTTAACTTAGAGTTTAATTAAGTTAACCTAAGTATTTAAATCAAAAACCTAATCCCTAAATTCCTGATTCCTTCTCATTCTCGCTGATTCCCTTTCTCCCTAAGATGATTCGCTGATCCCCTCTCTTGATCTAGTCGTCATAGCCCTAGATCGCCAACCGCCGCCTACCATCGTCGCGTCTCCTCGTCGACAATAGTCGATGTCTTCCTCTCCTGGCCACGGGCACCAGGTGATCGCCGGAAGCTGAGCACGCGAACTGGCGATAAGGGTAGGCTTCTTGTGTCCTTTCTCCGATCCACTTCCTTGTGCCATTACCGACTACAGTCTGGCGTCGGTCGCCAACCGTCGTGACCCCAACCACGAGACGTGTTGTTAGACGTCGACGATCTCCACCGCAGCCACTCTCATACCCTAGCCTTGATCCTTCTCCAGCTAAGCTCTCCCTCTTCTTGATCCATCACCACCACCCTCTCATCGTTTGCTGGTCAGATTTCTCCACAAGCACGGGTCAACGCTAACGAATTCTTTGTGACTGCAAACAATTTTTTGATAGCTCTCCAACTCGGTGACACCATCGTTGGCTGTGAATGAGAGAAGAGGGCAACCAGCAAGAGGAGATCTCTATTTCCTCATAGCAACATCCAGGATCTTCATCAAGTGGTTATGGATCTGAGTATAGAGCCCCTGTTCATTGCAGCAACTTGTGGATTCTTCATCGATTGATTGTGGACCTGGATTGGGCTAAGATGTGTTTAGGGTTAATACAAAATTGAATCCATTTTGCTGCATTGAATTGATTCTATTTCTGAAATTGAAACTTGTTAATTAGTGGATGATGTGGGATTTGATTAGTGATTGATCAGTGGATTAAGGATGGACTTATCATCTAATTGAATTTGCATCATTAGGTGGAATTAAACATGGTTACCTAATCGAATTAGAATTGGGTTTTAGGTTGAGCTATTTGTATATGTGATTAGCTAAACTATATATCATGTGATTTGCAAGATGTTGATTCAAGACAAGCATCTCAACATGAGGTTGGTTTATCATGATCGATAGATAAAGGCGGGTATTTCTTCCTTGGTCTCTTTAGTTCTTTGAACTTAGTGCATGGCTGTTTGATTGATGAATTAGGTTATTTTACCTTAAATATGTTTGTTTTGATATCTTTCTTGAGACTTATTTGCTTGAACTTGGAGATGTTCTAGTTATTTCATATAAAGTCTTGGCTTTTGGATATCTATACTATTAGAGTGTATACTAAAAGCCTAGCTTTTGTAAACATTTATTTTGAAATAAAGAATCACATTGGTCAAATGTCTACATTTATATGCTAAGTGTAGTTGTTCAATTAATTTATATTGTAGATAACATGGTGTGTGGTGTCACATATAGAAGATCATGTTATCAATTCCTTATAAATTATAAACAGTAGCTCACGACTAAGATGGAAAGGAACAACCCATTGGAATAGTCGTAGTGTAATTTGGTATTAGTTTATCTTAACTATAAAATTACACTAGTACACTCTGAGTGTATTGAGCAGGACCATTTAAGGTAAGTTCTTTTTATACTGACTGTATAAAAGAACAAGACCTTTGTTATTATGGAAGTGTGTGCTCTTAATCATGATATAATAACAAACACATATACTCAATATTCATTTCTTTAATTTATCAAAGGGTGTGATTTATTTCGATAAATCAATAGGCCCGATAAGTTGGGAAATAGTGTTATTTATATGGTGTGTTGTTGATTATAGAATGAAATTGTGTCCTAGTAATCTAGGTTGATGATGTCCCCAAGAGGAGCTCATACGGATTGTCATGTAAACCCTGCAAGTGGACTTAGTCCGACATCACGATAAGGTTGAGTGGTACTACTCTTGGAGCTAGATATTAATTAAGTGAGTTGTCATTAACTCATTTAATTAGTGGGCATTCTATATCTTAAACATAGGGAGATTAACACACTCATGATAAGAACGACCTCATATAGTAACATGGGATTGGTGCGGTAGTTCAATAATAACTCTTTAGTGGTATGAATTATTATTGATGAACTCGAGTTGGGTGTTCGGGGTAAACACAGGAAGCTCAAGTTCATCGGGAGACCAAAACCAATTCCTCCTCTCGGTCCCTGTTGTAGCCTCTTATTTATAAAGTCTTATACCCACCCATACCCACCTTCTTACCCACCTTAAGGTGGCCGGCCAAGCCTATCTTGGAGCCCAAGCTAGGGTCAGCCAAACCAAGGTGAGTTGGTGGCCGACCCTAGCTTGAACCCAAGCTTAGGTGGCCGGCCAAAATAAATTAAAAGGATTTTATTTTTAAAATTTTTTATTATGTGAAAGCCATGGTTTTAAAAGAGAGTTTACAATTTAAATCTTTCCTTTTATAGTCTTCTACAAAAAATTAAGAGAAAGGTTTGATATCTTTCCATATTTGTAGTTAAAAGGAAGATTTTAATTTTTGATAAAACTTTTCTTTTTTAACCATCCTCATGATTTTAAAAGAGAGTTTTAAAATTTAAATCTTTCCTTTTATAGTTTCTACAAAAGATTAAGAAAAGATTTGATATCTTTCCTTATTTGTATATTTAAAGAAAGATTTTAATTTTAGAGAAAACTTTCCTTTTTTTAAATCATCCACATGTTTTAATAGAGAGATTTTAATTTATAAAAGTTTCCTTTTATGACCAACCATGAAGGGAATTTTTTTAAAAAAAATTATTTAAAAATTTTCAGAAACAAATTAGGAAGTTTTAATTTTATGTTTAAAACTTTCCTTCCTTGGAGGATTAGATATGGACGGCCACATTAATAGAGAAAAGGATTTTTAATTAGTTAAATTTCCCTTTTCAATGGCAAGGAAAATAAGGAAGTTTTTATTAAAACTTTCCTTATTTGCCAAGACCAAGGAATATAAAAGAGAGGGCAGAGGTGCCTAACCTCACAAGTATAATACATCTAGTATTTCTCTCTTCCCTTCCTTGTGGTGGCCGGCCTCCCTCTCTTCTTCCTCTTCCCCTTTACTTCTTCCTTGGCCGGCGGCATCAACTCTCTAGGAGACCCTTGTGTTGGACCCCGTGGTTGTTTTGATGTGATCAACCAAGTTGGTTAGGTCATGTTTTGTGTTTGATCCCTGTGTCAAAGTGTGTAGGAGCTTAGGAGCGCAGGAAGTCGAGTGGAAGACGCAGCTAGCGAGAAGGACGACACGGGAAGGGAGCCGACTGGCTCGGTGCGTCCGAAGGATGAGAGAGCTGCGGAAGAGTACACCGGTGGGTGAGAAGAACGTGCGCGACATTCGAGGGGTGTTAAGCCGGGAAGGAAGGCTGCTCGAGGAGAAAGGCGAAAATTGGGTTCGGGTGAGCCCTATTTCGGTTGGCCGAAATCACCCAAAAGAACGGAGCTTTGGAAGTCAAAGCGAAGGAAACAGTGAGCTGGAATTCAAGCTCAAGGCGCCTTGAACAAAGCATAGAGGCACCTTCATGGGCTCGTTGAAGGCACCTTCATGACTCCTTGAAGGCGCCTTGAGCTAGTCAAAACTGACCATTTGCGCTGCGGATAAAGTTTTATCCACCCAATCAATGGAGGCACCTTGGACCTCAGTTGGAGGGGCCTTGGACCTCCGAGATAGAATTTCCAAAGACTATTTAAAAGCCCCAAGAACTAGGAATTAGCAAGGAATTAAGAACTCAACTTTGTAATTAATTCCTAGCAACTAGTGAGCATTCTAAGTGTGTAAAAAGGCTTCTCCGCCTACAGTGAAGGAGACTTTGCTAGTGTGATCTTCAACTCCCTTGGATTAACAACCGTCTTGGTTGTAACCAAGTTAAACTTCTGTCTCCTCTTTTATTTTCCGTCTTAATTTTACTTATTGTTTCTGTATTTTTTAGTTGAAAGCTTTGAGGAGGGTATAGTTTAATTTTGCAGGCAATTCATCCCCTCTTGCCGACCTTCGTTGCACCAACAATTGGTATCAGAGCCAGAGCACCTTAGAAGGACTAACCGCTGACTGAAGTACAACGATCAAGATGATGGTCGAAGTGAATATTCATCCCCCGAAGTTCGACAGAGACTTCGCGACGTGGAAACGCCGGATGGAGGTATTTTTCAAGACATAATATAACGACTCGGCCCTTTTGGCCTCTTGGGCGGCCCTTGTGGCGGCCCAACTGGTGGCCCTTATGTCATCGGTCCATTTGGCGACCTCTAATGTCATTGACCGATGACCTTTGGCCGTGCCGTTACTCACTAGGACTTTCCACCCCTGGCTAGTGGCATTTTGCCTTCCCTAGGATTCGAACTCTAGACCTCCAGGCTTAAGTACTAGAGTTTATGAATCTTGGTAGCCAAGTGAGAGCCGCTCACTTGGCTACCAGGATTCATAAACTTAAGCCTGGAGGTCTAGAGTTCGAATCCTGGGGAAGGAAAAAAGCCACTAGCTAGGGGTGGAAAGTCCTAGTGAGTAACAACACGGCCAAAGATCATCGGTCGACGACATTAGAGGTCACCAAATGGGCCGAAGACATAAGGGCCGCCAGTTGGGCCACCACAAGGGCCGCCCAAGAGGCCAAAAGGGCCGGGTCGTTACAATAAAAAGGCACCTTTTTATTGTAACGACCCGACCCATTTGGCGACCCATTTGGCGGCCCATTTGACGGCCCATTTGGCGACCCTCGGGTCATCGACCGTCGACCGTCGGTCGTGCCGTTACTCACTAGGACTTTCCACCCCTGGCCAGTGGATTTTTTGCCTCCCCCAGGGTGGGAACTCTAGACCTCCAGGCATCCACTGGCCAGGGGTGGAAAGTCCTAGTGAGTAACGACACGGTCAAAGGGTCGTTGGTCGACGACATGAGAGGTCGTCAAATGGGCCGACGACATAAGGGCCGCCAGTTGGGCCACCACAAGGGCCGCCCAATAGGCCAAAGGGCTGGGTCATTACACATAATTTGATATTTGTTTAATTATGAAATATGGCTATGCAGTTCCAAAAGACAAAGAATAACTCAACTGGACAAAGAAGGAGCAGACTGAATTCGTGGCCAATGGAAAGGCGGAATTCCACCTACTCAGCGTGTTGCCGCCCCAGGAGGTAAGTCGGATCGGGAGCTACGATTCCGCTAAAGACCTCTGGGATAAATTCCTAGAGCTTCACGAAGGTACCTCAGAAGCTAAGCTAGCAAGGCGCGACATCCTCCGGACCCAGTTAACGAACCTTCGGATGAACAACGGTGAGAAGATAGCGCAACTCCAAGCAAGGATTAAGGAGCTAATAACTCAACTAAGCAATCTTGGAGAAGAAGTATCGAACCGGGACTCAATCCGGTATGCGCTCAACGCCTTCCCCAGGACTCCAGAATGGGCGTCCTTAGTAGATGCATACTACATCTCCAAGTACTTTGAGGTAAGCACTTTAGAAAAAAAATTTTCAACTTTTGAACTTCACGAATCTCGAGTTGCAGAGCCTATTGGAGTAGAGAAGACTAGTTAGAACATTGCCCTAAAGGCAAGATCAAATGATTCTAACTCCGAAGCCACGATCGACCAATCGAAAGCGGCACTACTGGTAAAGCGTTTCAATAAGTTTTTTAATTCTAATAAATTTAGGTCGCAGACAAAGAGGCATCAGCAATGAAAAAGAATGGTTCGTTGTTACAATTGCAACGAAGAAGGGCACATCAAAGATGACTGCCCAAAATTAAAGAAAAAGGAGAAAGAGAAGGAAAAGACAAAGTACAAGAAACCCAAATCCTCCAAGCAGAAGAACCTGAAGGCCACTTGGTCAGATTCGTCTTCTTCCGAATCAAACGTCGAAGCCTTCTTTGGGTTAGCACTAATGGCTAACCATCAGCTGGAAAAAGAGTCAAGCTCAGAAATGAGCATAGATGAAGGGGGAGGAACTTCAGACGAAGAAAGCGACGATGAAGGGGGAGCATCACCGAGTCAGGTAAGTCAGGTACGTAATCTAACCCCTACTCAATCGTTTCAATTTATTAAGTCTCTTTCTAAAGATTTATTCCAATTAGAAAAAGAAAATGCTAAATTGAAAGTGAACCTACCAAAAGCATGCTCACTAGAAATGTATGATAATCTAAAATTAGAAAATGAAAAATTAAAAGTTGAAATTGAGAAATTGAATGATAATGATGCATGCTTAAATAAATTTCCAAAATCAAAATTAAGAATTTATGGAAAATTGAATTGGTATATTAGAAAACATCAGGGACAACTTAAGAAAGTCTCCAGAAATTATGTACCCCCTAAATTTTTGAATAACCCAGTAGGAAGGAATCTATACTGGATTCCAAAATCCTTGCTAGATTAAAAATTTTTTTAAGGCTTTTAGAAGAAAAATTAAACGTTGAAATTTCTTTATGAAGCTTTGTCTAAGGAAGTGGTTGTTGCTCCAATAACCAAGAAGGTCTAGTGCCTCGCCACGACCTGAAAGCTAAAATATTAAAATAAAATGTTTAATTAACTTTCTGAAAAAGCATTAAAACTAGAATTAAATAATGCTTTGAAAGTTTTCAAACATTTTTTGAAAAATTCTAAAAATTCAGTTTACTTAGATATTTTTACTCATTTTTGCTTAAAAATTTGCTAAATATTTTTTTAAATATCATATTCTCTTATTATAACCCCGTTTTTGCTGTGATCAAAGGGGGAAAGAAAAGCACAAGTTCAAAGGGAGAGAATTTTTTAAAATTTAAAAATATTTTTGAAAAATAATATTTTTGAAAAATAATATTTTTGAAAAATAATATTTTTGAAAAATTTTGCTTAACTCTTAATTAAGTAGTTGTAATTTTATTTATTGCAAACTTATGTTTAACATGTTAGTTTAGTAATTTTCTTTAAACTTACTGTTTGTCTATTTTTACCCTAACTTGAAGTTGGGTTGATGCACATCAAAAAGGGGGAGATTGTTGGACCCCGTGGTTGTTTTGATGTAATCAACCAAGTTGGTTAGGTCCTGCTTTGTGTTTGATCCCTGTGTCTGAGTGTGCAGGAGCTTAGGAGCGCAGGAAGTCAAGCGGAAGACGCAGCTAGCGAGAAGGACAGCACGGGAAGGGAGCCGACGGGCTCGGTGCGTCCGAATGATGAGAGAGCTGTGGAAGAGTACACCGATGGACGAGAAGAACGTGTGCGGCGTTCGAGGGACGTTAAGCCGGGGAGGAAAGCTGCTCGAGGAGAAGGCCGGAAATTGGGTTCGATTGAGCCCTATTTCGGTTGGTCTAAATCACCCAAAAGAACGGAGCTTCGGAAGTCAAAGCGAAGGAAACAGCGAGCTAGAATTCAAGCTCAAGGCGCCTTGAACAAAACATGGAGGCACCTTCATGGGCTCGTTAAAGGCACCTTCATGACTCATTGAAGGCGCCTTGACCTGGTCAAAACTGACCGTTTGCGCTGCGGATAAAGTTTTATCCACCCAATCAATGGAGGCACCTTGGACCTCGGTTGGAGGTGCCTTGGACCTCCGAGATAGAATTTCCAGAGACTATTTAAAGGCTCCTGGAACTAGGAATTAGCAAGGAATTAAGAACTCAACTCTGTAATCAATTCCTAGCAACTAGTGAGCGTTCTAAATGTGTAAAAAGGTTTCTCCGCCTAAAGTGAAGGAGACTCTGCTAGTGCGATCTTCGACTGCCTTGGATTAACAACCGTCTTGGTTGTAACCAAGTTAAACTTCTGTCTCCTCTTTTATTTTCCGCCTTAATTTTACTTATTGTTGCTATATTTTTGAGTTGAAAGCTTTAAGGAGGGTATAGTTTAATTTTGCAGGCAATTCACCCCCCTCTTGCCGACCTCCGCTACACCAACACCTTGGTGGCCGGATTTTTCTTGGAGAAGAAGTAGAGAAAGGAGGCTTTGTTTCTTTGCATCCCTTGGAGCTTAGTTGGTGCCCGAAGTTCTTCAACTCAAGGAGTTTGTTGTTGGCCGAAACTTGTTTGGAGAAGGAGGCTTGGGTGGATTCTCGTCTCGGTAGATCGTCGCCCACACGACGTCCGAGATAAGAAGAGGAATACGGCAGAAGATCGTAAGGTATATAAGCTATAAAAGGTATAACTAGTTATTAATTTCCGCATCATAACTAGTTCATCATTTTATTTAGATCTTGAAATATCAAACACAAGAGGCTAATGAATCTAGGTTATCGAATTTATGTTTTTGATTTTGTGTTTCTTTTGTTTTTCGAATTTGTTATTCGATTGTTCTTTTTGGTTAAACCTAGGGTTACTATAAGGAAATTAAATAGTAAATTTCGTTGAAAGACTTTGTCTAGGAAGTGGTGGATGCTCCCATACCTAAGAAGGCCTAGTGCCTCACCATGTTTAACCTGGAAGTTAATCTCTGAAATTAATATTTAATTGAATTTGTAACATGAGTGGATTTGGATCAATAATATTAAGCATCATTTTTGATCCAAGTCTAAACCACTAAGAATAGATAAGTTGAATTTGGAATCAATAATGTTATGTTTTATTTGTGATTCCAAATTTAATTTCTAAAGAACATAATAGGTTATCAGGAAAGGTTCAGGACTTGTACAAAATTTTTGTACAGGGGAACCGATACGATATTCTGAGTAGAAACCAACATATACTTTGTTATGTATATACATGTAGAGCATGTATGATAGGGGATATTTTGTTGAATGTGTTAATATGCTAATTATACATATGTTGTTGAGCATACACATGTTGGGTATGGGTTATAGGAGTCACCTTATTGACTATCTATTTGTATGTTGTGTGCGTACACTTGTCTGGTGTTTACTATTGGGGGGACTATGTTGATTATATCTTTGTTGTGTGTAGATGTGTCTGACTATTGGGGATATTATGTCGATAATACCTATATTGGTGATCATATGTCTGGTGTGATATTAGAGGTATCATGTGTTGGATCGAAAGCGCTAGAGGGGGGGTGAATGTAACACCCACTAAGCTTTTAAGATAAATATGAGAATGATGAATTTGCCTTAGAAAAATATTAGTAGAATGTTGAACCAAAAAGAAATAAAAAGAAATAAAAATAGGGAGTGGTCAAGGATTGAACCTTGAACCTCTCATGATGTAAATGATAGGATTAATGGGTAATAACCAGTTGGGATAGGAATGATATATTGATAGCAAAGGAGGGAAACTCATGATAAGGATGAGAGTAAAAGCTAGCCAAAAGAAAGCAAGAAAAGAGCAAGAGAAAGGCAACTTGCCTTCCTTCTTTTCTCTCCCTCTTCCTCTCCCTTTGCCGTGACTTAAAGAGGACAATTAAGGGGATTCATTCCCCCTTGTTTCATCATGAATGATGAGAACAAATAAATAAATAAAATAAAAAAAAAAAAAGGGGCTAAGGGAGAAGGAAAGCAAAAACTAATTTTGCTACCTCTTCCCCCTTAACATAAAATGGAGCATGTAAAGAGACACTACAACAAAAACCTTCATAGACATCGGTTTTCCACCGGTGTCTATTTGATTTTCGACCGATGTCTATGAAGCCGATGTTAAAAGTCTGCCATTTTAGACATCGGGTTAAAACTGGTGTAGTATCACTTAACGACACCGGTCTTCGAATCAGTTATTAACCGGTGTAGTATCACTTAACGACACCGTTTCATCAACGGTGTAAAACCGATGTAATATTGTATGTTAATAACACCAGTTTTGGCAGCGGTAAATGACCGATGTAATATTACTTTATAACACCGGTTTTACATCGGTGGAAAACCGATGTAATATGTATATTTTTTTAACAGCACAGATTTGATTTTAAAACCGACAATAACAAAAAAAAATACACAAATATTCAAAAATTATACAAATATTCTTCATTCAATAATATCCATAAAATACACAAATATTCATAAATTATATAAATAATATTCTTACAACAATATCCATAAAATACCCAAACATTCTTTTTACATCAAAAGCTAGCTAATAGATATCAAAATCAAGGTAGAACATTCTTTTAACACATCAAGGTAGAACTACACTTCAAATGTAATCTAGCATGCATTCAGCCGACTCGAACTGCACTTCATCAATTTCAACTCTGGAGTACTTGAGATTTGTAAACTGTAAAAACACATAAATCCACCATATGTCAAATAACTAAAACAAATGTGTACATGTATCAAATAAAAAATATAAGATCACAAGTGCTTGTCATAAACATGCTTACCAGCGTGTTGAAACCTATTCTGTGAATGGTGGCTTCGAATGAACTTCACGAGCAAGGCCAAAATTTGCTATCTTCATAAAGTCCTTGGTTACCAATAAGTTCTCTGCAAAGGTCATAATCTAGTTTAATAGAATGCTAATTTCACCAGAATAATTATAGGTGCATAAATCACATTTAACAAAATAAATGCTAATCCTAGATAACAACGTTGTAGGAATAGATCTGTTAAGAGCACACAAATGAATCTTTATAGGGATATTTGGTTAAAAGCGGAACTAAAGAGGTACACCTACCTCCCATGTCAATAAGTCACTTCCTCGAGTTGGATATGACTTTTGCAAATCTAGCTCCATATAGAAGGTGTAGAGTTTGATATCTTGAAGCTGCAAATCCAATCAGAATGGTAAGCAAGACATTGAAAATCCCATTAATAGACACATATTGGCCATGAGAACCCTTGTTCTTGTCATTGAAATAAGGTGGGGTAGTTGTCATGCCTCCCAAACTTGAATTAAAAGGATATGGTAGAAGACCCCTAAATCCTTCATTTATCCATTGAACTTCCTTAATGTACGAAGGCATAAAAAATGAAGAAGGATAACGATGCCATTCACTTCCGATGCAAAGCATAGTCTCTGTGCATAAAGGCAAGCATTCCATCAAATTTAAAACTATAATCCAATCAATATAAAACTATAATCCAATCAAATTTACAGGCTATCGCTTCTGCATAATTTTCCTATTGTAATACAAGAGAACTATCAATTTCCAACTAGGGGCAAAGACAAAAAAGAAGATGATAGACAAATTATATGACTTTCTTCTATTCACATGAGGCAATATGCAGTAACTCTCAAACTAGCAATGAAAAAGGCAGATATAGTACTCTACCTGTTGCTTGTATATAATAGCCAAGTTGTTGAAGGGCACAGATATCCCTGTTGTAACTGCTAAAATTGCCTTATAGAATGATGCAGCAACACTCATCATATTACTGCATGAAGAGAAGTTTCATTAAGGAACAAAAATAAACTATCCGCACAGTTGTCATCAAACATTTCTAAAGCTTACCAATCCATGTATATATATGTTGCCAAGGCTTGACAATGCTTGTGCATTATGCAACTTTGATGACTTTAGGGGACAGAGAGTGAGGTAATATTATAAGTGGAATGAAAGACTTCACTTTCTAGACAATACATTCATTTGCTATCTGTTTGATTTCTTAATCCTTACAAATTCTCAAAAACACCAAAAAGGTATAGGTAACAAGTGCATGCTCAACATGATAAACAATCTTAGCCTAGTAAAACTCAAAAATGAGGTTAAAGAGTGGATAGACATGTCTAAGAATACAGACGAAGTTTCGAGTATTGACGTGTAAATGAACAAGCTTCCTGCAATTCCTATTCTGGATGTCAATAGCAGGTGAAGTTGCAAGAAAGAACATGATGCATGAATGGATGCAGCATAAGTTGAAGCAGTCATTCTGATGGAGTATCTGGAATATCTGCCAAGACTGCAGAAGAGAGTTCAATATGTGTAATTCGAACAGCACCAATGAGCCGTTCTGGAAGCTCATCGCTACCAATAGCCTGCAGAAACTCCAAACTGTAAGCTGAAACAATCTTTTCAGGAAGGATCGTATGAGATTTAAAGTTTTTACCTGTATTAGAAATG
The DNA here is from genome assembly GCF_018446385.1 of Zingiber officinale. Taxonomy (NCBI): domain Eukaryota; kingdom Viridiplantae; phylum Streptophyta; class Magnoliopsida; order Zingiberales; family Zingiberaceae; genus Zingiber; species Zingiber officinale. The sequence continues at coordinate 27,653,801 of NC_056004.1, forward strand.
CCATATCAACCACCAAGGATGTGATTACACCAAAGACGAGCCCTAACACTCCATTAGCCACTGTCGAAGAACCAATATCCACATCTATCTGCACAATCATCATTCTATCTTTCTTCAAAACCAAATATTGATTATCATCATTCTATCTTTCTTCAAAACCAAAGGATAGAGGATAAGGAATAACCATGACAAGAAACCAGGAAAATATATAATAACAGTAGTCCTTCAAAGACAATGAAAATAAAGTAACTAACTTAAATTTGAAGGTGATGCGTAAGTTCAAAAATCTTAATAAAATAAATTAGAAGTCGACATAAAAGGATATAGCTTTATAAGTAATTTAGAAATTATAGACAGTTTTAGCAGCCAACAATAAAATAAATTAACAACAAAACTAACCTAAAGACCTTGTAAATAGATTGCAATTTTAGCAAAGAACACGAACTTGCTCTAGGTGCCGGTGCCATATAGAACATGAACGACCTCTAAAACACCTATTCAATTAATAAGTTAATGTTAGGTCTAAGATAGGCAGGAATTGCAATTTTTATTTGAGTTAGAAAGCCATAGTTTCTTAATCTAGACGCGGTAAATGAAAAACAAGGAAAATAACAAAGTTTGCAACACAACTGACCTCTGTCATTAAACTGAGAGAATTTGGTATGCCTAAACTTTTCAGGGCACTTTAGGTTTCATCCTGATTCCAGCCTCAAAGGCTAGGTAACTAGGTATAATGTCATGATTTTTATATATTTCCAATTTGTCAGTGTGTATTAGAAAAAAGAAAGAAACAAAACTGAGATATAAAATAGGCACTAGGAATGACTAAAAATAAGTACAACTAAAATTCATAATTAGGATATCACTAGGAACGACAGTAGTGAAATAGTCTCCTTTCCGATGCCAATCAATTTTTGTCACAACCTGCAAAGCAAAAGAATGAATAATAGAAAGGTAGTGGCAAATACTCTACCAATTAAAATAAAGTAATCCAAAGGATTAAGTCTATGTCTAGAAACAATTAAGGTAATTTGATGTGCCTATATTGAAATTAATTACTATACAGATACATATGTACTCTGAAGGGGGGATACACAATGAATATAGCTCACCTTGCAATGCTTTAATCGGATGCAATCATATTTATCATCTCGAACCCATCTCACTGCTGGAGTGGTATTTCCTAAAGCACAGAATCGAGTGCCAACTGATCTGAACAGAAACTAAAATAATATTATGAGTAAAAACACTTACCCTCATCCTCCTCTAGTTTTGATTCCTCCACATGAAGCAACTCCTTGACCCTAGCTTGATTCTCTACACTTCCCAATCCAGTATCTAAAATAAGCACATCGCATCCTCTGAAACAATGTGTAAATGTATGTCAGAAAGAAGCAGGGTGGAATTAGGCATCGAAAACTGAATTAAAAAAAAAAAACCTAGAGGGTGGAAATTAAATTACAAAAACCTGGAGGAAATGAACATACAAAAGAAACACTAACCATAGGTACGGCTCCCTTCTTTTAACATAACCATATTAAATTTATATTCTAACCTAAACCATCCAATATCTAAATTCCCATTAGATCTTCAAGGTTACAATCTTCCATAATCACCTAACATGAAACCTAAATGTCACTGAAACCATTTCAGATTCAGGTTAATCTTTATTTACAACATTCAATTACCCAATATAACAACTCTTATCCTTGTTAACTAGTAACACATCATACCCTTAACCTCCAACACCAGAACAAACAAATTCTTATTGACTCTGCCGTGGATCCAGCTCAAAACACACAGGATTCATTAGGTAACATCTACTGCAACTAATGATCGCACAAGGGTAAGGAACAAGAACTAAACCATACCTCAATCCCCTACAAACAGAACATTACATAGTGCATCTTCACTAGCCGGATCAAGAAGAAAGAATAACAAGAAGTCATCAAAACAACCTGTTAACAACAACAACAGATCGACCTCATTACCTCTGCACCCTTCAATCACCGGAGACGATCATCCAACAGAGCTGTGGTGGCCAGGACCAAAATACCAGTCTCTGCTTCCCAGAAAGAACCACCTGAATCAACACTAGAAAGGATCAAGGTTCGAATTCACAACCAAAACCAAACCCTTACCTCCAAGATCGAAGTTAGGGCAACGACTTGTTCTTACCGACGAACAGGGACAGAGATCGGGAAGGAACAATGGTTGTTACCTCCTCCAAACAATCGATGCTGGCCTGATCCAACGCCGATGCCCTTGGTTCCCTCCCGACAGCCGGCGAAATCCACCGATCGAGATCCGTCGCCGTTGTTCACCGAGATCAGAGAAGGGAGGAAGGGATCGGGGAGAAAGAAGGTTCGGCTAACCTCTCTTCCTCTCAACGCTCCAAGGTCCGCTCTTCGCCGGCGCTGGCGCCACCGAGAGAAGAAGAAATCGTCGGTCTCGGTCGCGTGAAGTCCGAAGTCGCAAGAAGGAGAAAGTCGGGGGAAAAGAAAAGGCCTTCGGCGCTTTATAGAGAGGTTAACCCCAAACCCCATCCTCAACCTTTAGCAATCAGACGATTAAGAAGAATGAAAAGAGGAAACGAGAGGTTTTGAAGATGACCGTGTACCTAGAAAGCGAAGAGGCCGAGAAGGAGAAAATGAAGCACGGAGAGCCTTTATGCCTGCAATTTTAGGGTTTTAACAGGCAGACATACTTCGTTATTCTTGTACTGCACTCGATCTCTCTGCTTCAGAAGAAGGAGACCCCTTTACACAAGATCAGAGATCTCGGTGTTGTTCTCTCTTCCTTTGGATTCCCTCATGTTGCGGATCAGAGAGATGGTCGAAGGTTTAGGTTTAGGTTTAGGCTGAGAGAAGGGGCGCGATATTGATTTAGGTTTGGAGGGAACTTTGTGAAGTGTTATAAATTTTGGCTCATGGAAAAATTAAATTATTTTTTTTTGTTCATTAACATCGGGTTTTAAAAACCGCTGTTAAAACCGATGTCTATTAACAAAAAAAAAAAGGCGCTCATAGACATTGGCTAAAAAATCGATGTCTATGAGTGAAAATCTGCGCTTATAGACACCGGTTTTTGGAAAACCCGGTGTAAAATACTCAAAGACATCGGTTTTTGCTTAAAACTGTTGTTGTTCCACCGATGTCTATGAGGCTTTTTCTTGTAGTGAGAAGATTTTATTTTTCTCTCATTTCTCTCATTCTCTCCTCTCCACCACCGAGAGCCTCAGCCCCCTCTCCTCCATTTTCGGCCCCCAAAACAAGGTTCCTCCTAGGATACAAGGAAGGCTACCAAGGGAAATCAAAGGAGGAGAACAAGAAGAAGAGACCCTTTCTTCCATCACCACACTTTAGAACCACAAGTGAAAAGGAAGTAAGTATCCCCTCACCTGTGGTACAAGTGGTTTTAATGTGTTTTTGGATTTTATGAGGATTTTAAAACCTAGAAACAAAGTTGTGAAAATTCGGCCAAAGAAAGGACTTGTTGATCCTAGGAATGTTTAATATAAGGCTTGATTCATGATAATTTTTCTATGCTTTGTAAGAAGGTTTTCTCTCATATTTTTATATATATGTGATGCTGGATTAGAGATGTACCTAACCCTAGAGTTTCTGCCAAAAAAGTTTTATAAGGGCTAGGGAATTTATTTGTTTACCTAACTTGCACAAAACCCTCTAAATAAATGGTTAAGGATCCATTATTGTTTTCATACTTGAAGGTTACTTGGAACCAAAAGTACCCCACTCACAAGTTTCGGCCAAGGAAGGGTTTAGGGTTAGGAAGACTTTGAATTTAAATTCACCATGTTTATATGATAGAATATAGAGTTTCTTAAAGAGCTGCATGCTTGTATGTTGATAGAAACTCATGAACATCACTTTTAATGTTTCGTCCATGGTAAGGTGGATGGTTTAGAATAGCTTAAACAGATTTTTTTTTAACATGCTCAAAACCTCCATGACAATAAGATATGAAAGTTGTTTGATGCTCCCATGCTTAATTAGAGTATAGGAAAATTGGTTGCATGATATATGATAATTATGACCACAAGGGTCCTAGCTTGTTTGTGAACCAAACTTATATGTATAGTTTCTTTGATATTTTTGCCATAAAACTTGTTTAGGTTTTCCATACTTTAGGCCACCTAAAACCTAGTTTAAAGACTTGGAAGGTTTCGGCCAAACATATGCTATGAGATAAAGAAAGGAAAAACCTAGGAAACCTAAGACACAATTTAAATGTATGCTTATAGTGCTTGACTTTGATACATGTTATGAAATGTGTTATGACTTTCTATGCTTTTATGCCATTTGAACAAATTCCATGCTTGATGAGGTTCGGCCATGTAGGGTTTAAAGACCTAGAAACCTTAAAATTTAGACCTCATGTGTTAAAGATGCTTCTTATGAAATTGAGATAACATGTTTATTGTGTTCACATGCTTATACAATTAACTATGATTCAAATGGACACCTTAAAGTCTCGGCCATGAAGGGATACATGCCTTAGAAACCCTAGAACTTACATTGAACATGCTCATGTCACTCTCCATGAAATATGAAATGTAGAAAGCTAAAAAAATTCACATGCTATATGTTGTTAGTGACCTAAATTGATGCTAAGGGAAGTTTCGGCCATGACCACTTGTATGATGCCATTTATAAATTTATACATGATGTTAGAGTAAGTTCACATGCTTGTATGCTTGCTTGAAAACCTAAATGAGTACTTGTAAGTTTCGGCCATGACATAATTTTAAGGGCTTAAAGGATTTAGGAACTAACTCAATTGTGCTTACCATGTTCCTTGAAACAAATGCTATAAATATGGTTAAGGTTTCCATACTTTATGTCATTTAGAACCTTGTTTCACACTTGTTAAGGTTCGGCCAAATGAGGTTTAAGGATTTGGAGAACTTAGAGTCCAAGTAAATCTTGTTTATAATACTTCCTATGAAAATGATATGTGGATGAATTAGGTTCTACATGCTTGGATGTTGTTTAAAACCTGAATTGGCACCTAAGAGGGTTTCGTCCAAGATAAGAACCCAAAGGATTAGGAAGCTTAGTACCCAAATTAATCATATTACATTGTTCCTTATGATTGGATGAGCACATGATACACTTTTATGCTTAGACATGTATGCTTGTGAGCTATACAAGATGAGAATTTCTACGATATGTTATGAGTTCAAAATATGCATGCTTTATGTTATGATATGTGGGTAAATTTTACATGCTTTGATGATATGATATGAGCTGAAAATATGCATGCTTATGTTATGATATGTGGTTAAATTATGCATGCTTTGATGCTATGTTTAGTGCTTAAAATATGCATGCTTTCATGATATGCTATGTGGTTAAATTATGCATGCTTGATGATATGCTTTATGCTTAAGATATGCATGTTTTTATGATCTATGCCTAAGTGATGCATATTGTTATGATATGATGTATGCCTAAGTGATGCATACTTTTATGGTATGATGTATGCCTAAGTGATGCATACCTTTATGACATGATGTATGCCTAAGTGATGCATACCTTTATGATATGATGTATGCCTAAGTGATGCATACTTTTATGACATGATGTATGCCTAAGTGATGCATACTTTTATGATAGGATGTGTGCCTAAGTGGTGCATGCTTTTATGATGTATGATATGTATAAGTATGACATGTACTTTACTTTATATGGCTTGTACCAAGGGTGGGCTCCATAAGCGCCCCGGGGTCGATGGAATAAGACTCGGGCCTCGTTAGGGATGGGCTCCTAAGTGCCCCTAGGTCGATGGAGTAAGACTCGGGCCTAGTATGTTGCCTTGTAGGGTTCAAGACTTGCTACCTTGGACCTACATAGGTTGCGCGCAATATGTAAGTGGTACATAGTCGGGATCCCCTTTAAGTTGAGATTATGTTCAAGTATATATGTAAGAAGAAATGGTTTTAAAGATCATGAGACATACACATGTTTTTCGGATACATGTTTTTTCAAAATCATATTGTATATACCTTATGATGATTTATGATATGCCATGGTTAGATATGATTATGTTATGTTCCATGATATGTCCATGTGTAGGATATGCCATGACTCCTTATGACGATATGCCATGATTAGATACGATTATGTTATGCTTCATGCTATGCTTTACGCTATGATATGCCATGACTAGTTATGATTTCTTCATGTTGCATGATATGCTTAAAAGAGTATGTAACATTATGTCATGACTAGTTGAAATGATGCCATGTTGAGACATTCTTTGATTATACTATGATTTTCGGTTTTAGTGAGTAGAAAAGGAACTTACTGAGCCATGCGTGCTCACAGCTTACTGTCCTTGTACCATAGATAAAGGAAAAAGTTGGATGAGCTAGAGGAGCAGCAGGAGAGGCAAGGAGATGTGTGTGGCAGTGGCTAGGCAACCAAGTAAGAACCTGCTTTAAAAACTTTTAAAGAACTATGCTTTGGTATCATGAATTGTAGTACCGTATGTGTGACTTGATATTATGTTTCTACTAATTTTGATATCATGTTATTGAGGCCATGATAGTGTAGTTCGGATTTGATGAAAGGGAAAACAAAAGAAAAGTTTTTATTAAACTAAGAGAATTATTTTAAGTCTTCCGCTGTTTTAAAAAGAAAAATTTGTACATAGAGTATCGTAGCCCCGTCCCTTAGGGTTAGCAGGGAGGGCGGGCGTTACAGTGAATAGAGCTCGTGGCTATTTCATACGTTTCTAAATCATAAATCGTTCGAGTAATTAAATGCAGTGGAATAATGGAAAGAAAGTAAAGCAACACAGAAGGACACGAGGAGTTACTTGGTTCGGAGCCTGTGGCGACTCCTACTCCAAGGCCCGCGATCGTTGATCACTTCCGGTGGGCAACAACTATAAGCTCGAAAAACTATTACAAACTAAGTACAATTGAAAGTAGTAATAATAAAAATTATACCGACTACAAAAGACTAAATCTGAAGCTCCGGGTTGTCAGCGTCGAGTTGAAGCTTTATCGGAACGTCTTATTAGCAGCAGGTTGCAGAAAGATAGCTTGTGTGAAGTTGTGAAGAGCTACTATTCAAAGTCCCCTTATAAACAATGCTGGAGGCGCCTCCAAGGCTGTCCAAGGCACCTCCAACAAGCCGATTCAGCCGCGTAGATCAGCGCAGACTCCTTCTGCGCTTATCCTCCTCAAGGCGCGTTAAGGCCAGTCCAAGGTGCCTTGAACCCCAGCTCTAAGGCGCCTTCAAGCCCATTTGAGGCGCCTCCAGCATTTCGGGACAACTGGCTTCGGCTAGCACCTGAGGCGCCTCCAAGCCCCATGGAGGCGCCTCAGACACTGTTCATCCGAGGTTTGAGTTGCTCCTTTATTCCTAAAAATTGTGTTAGTCCCAAGCACAAATCTTGCAAAACAAAGTTAGCACAGAAATAATATTATAGATAAACTTGACAGTCGTCGGACTGTCCGGGTCTGACTTCGGATTTCCAACCGGAAACACTAGGTCGACCCGACGCCTACTGTTTCCTCTACTGGGAACGCGTCCTCACCTACTCCACTCAGGAGACTTACCTGTTGCCAGTGCGATCCTTCAGATTGACTGGACTTTTGCTCAGCGTTCGAAGCTTCCGGACTTTCTGCTGGACTTCCGCTTCCCGGCTGGTCCAGTCTTTCACCTGGTTCGCGACACCAGGACTTTCCACCTAGGGTTATCCCCCCCTAGGACTTTTGCCTGAAGCTCTCGACCCGCCAAGACTTTCCGCATAGGGTTACCACCCCCTATGACCTAGAGTTACCACCCCCTAAGATTTTCCACCTGCCTAACCGCAGCTAGGACTTTCCTGAAACATTCAATCAAGTGCATTAGATCACAAAACAACTTAACTTTGAATTCCTCTACCATTATCAAAACAACGGTCGATCGTCGGATGCTTCCCGCACCAGCAATCTCCCCCTTTTTGATTATGGCAACTGAAATTCAAAGCTAATTAAAATAGATACATAAAGTTTAAGTAAGCAAGGTTAATTGATTTTAAATGCACGCATGGTTAAGCTAAACACTTAAACTTTGTCAGGCTCCCCCTTAATAAAGGCATTCTTAAAAAAAAATTTTATTAACTTTCTTTTGAATTTCCCTATTCTCCTCCTTTGCCATTTATCAAAAACTAAGCATGTTTGAAAAAAAATTGAAACAAAATCTGTAACGCCCGAAAATTCTCAAAATTATTTTATAAATATTCTATGAATTTTCTGAAATTTTAGAATATTTTTATGGAAATTTTAGAGTAGCGGAAGTAGCAAAAATAAATAGAAACGTAAAATAGTTTAAGCGGGAATTGAACCCGAGACCTATTGGGTCCTATGACTTAAGGTGAACTCTAGTAACCAGGAGAACCCAGCAGGGCCGTGCTAAAAGAAAAGGGAATCAATTATATTTATGTTTGAGTTGGGAGAATTAACCACTTAATATAAATAGGGGAGTTAAGTGGGAGATGTTATTTTCTTAGACGATAAGTCCTCTCTCTCAAACCCTCACCGCCGAACCCCTCTCTCTCTCCCGCACCCTCTCTTCACGCCAAACCCAAGGAAAGGCTAGGGTTTCATTTCTAGGGTCATAAGGGCTCCTTCCGGTAAGAACTCCGACACAAGGGCGCTCCTCTCCACGAGAGGAACACGTAGACGCAAGGAGATCGCCGAAGGGATCTTCTTCACCGGAAAACTAGCGACTAGATTCATAAGAAAACTAGCGCAGGAGGTAAGAAACCCCTTACCTGCAGTATAAGTAGTTCTCGTGTGATTTCCTTCTTAGTTTAGTAGCATATGAATTTTGACACTTAGACTATGCAATAGCGCACACCAAGTGTTCGACAATTGGTTCAACACAGGTAAAATGCAACCTAGGCATTTTAATAGCCTAGCTGAATGCAATAGAAGCATTTAGTTAGTATATGTTTAGTTTTATTACAGCTTTTATGGGACTACAATCCAATGGGTGGGCTCCCACAGTCGCCTCTAGGTTCAGACAACCTAGCTCTAGGTTCAGATAATCTAGAAATAACGAGATAGGAAAATTCAGCTATAATCAGTATTTTATTTTCAGCAGTGGCACTGTACTGGATTAGATATCCATTGGGTTGGGATCCCATAGTCGTCCCTAGGTTTAGATAACCTAGTAAACCCTACTAAGTTCGGGACTTACAAACCCGGGTCTAGTTAGGGATGCGCGCATAGCACGTACAGTTGCCGGGCCCATCAGTAGCATGATTATATATTTTCATCTATCTATGAATATAGTTTTTAAAACTTCACAAATAGTTATGTGGAATCAGTATAGCTTTAGCATTAGCTTAGAATTAGCACAACTCAGTTTTTGTATCAGTTTAGTTTTCTATTGATACAATATGATAGCTTATGTTAGCACTTTTTGCCATGACTAGTTTGCTTGTATGCCCTGCTATGCTTTTACATGTCCAGTATATATTTCAAATAGCATGTTTTAAAAGCATGATTTCATCGTGTGCATGTTTTTGTGAGGTAGATGGTTTCTTACTAAGCGAAAGCTTACAGATACTTCTTTTCCTTATACTGCAGATAAAGGTAAAGGAAAGATGGATTAGCGGAGGCTGGAGGTTAATGCGATGAAGATGTGTGTGGAAGGAACCTGGAATAAAGATCTTGGAGAAATTAGCAAACTAAGACTTTAGTTTTTATATAATGTTATTTTTCGCATTTCTAGTTATTTTAATGTCTTGAATCATAAAAGACTTGCATAGATTGTTAGTACTTATGCTCATAATCCTAGTTACGTGTTATTAGTATGTTTCCAGCTGTTATAGAACTCTTGTAGTTGAGTTTGGCACGAAACAGTGCTGAAATCAGAGTTTTGCTGCGAAATCAGAAACCCCAATCGATCAGTGGATCGATTGGGGGCCCTCAATCGATCAGCGGATCGATTGGGAGCCTGGTTCCATGAACAGTAAGCTTCTGGATCGATCAGCCGATCGATCCAGTCGCATTCTGTCGTAAACAAAGAGTTCAGGGATCGATCGATCGGGAAATCGCTCCCGCGAACAGAGAGCACAGGAATCGATCACTGGATCGATTGGCTAATCTGGATCAATCAGCCGATCGATCCAGAGTATTACCCGAGCACAGTAGCGATCTGAATCGATCCATGGATCGATCCAACAGCTTGCAATCGATCAAGTTCAGTCTGGATCGATTGGGAAGTTGGTTTCGACCAAGAGACCTTGTAATTCAGCTTCGTGACCATAGGGGATGTAGGATATGCCATGTATACCTTAGATTGCATCCCTTAGCACATGTAGGACCAAGAACTTGTATTAGCTTAGCAAGATTTTAAATTGATACAGTTTTCCGCACCTAGACTTACTAATGGTCATGGATATAGCTTAGCACAGCATAATGTGACGGTCCGGCCTTACAGCCTAGCTAGTAGAAGGCGGGTCGTTACAGAGTGGTATCAGAGCAGAAAGTTCCATACTTCCTATACACACATCAGCATTGAACCTGCAGCTTCCAAGTAAGAATACCTCTCACTTTGTTATGTTATTGCTTTCATATTTGTAGACAACTAAAGTATGCTTATCTGCGATAGTAAATAACATGATAGTAGTAGTTATGTAAACATGATGCTTTAGTTATGTATGTCCTCTATGTCTCTAGAAATGGCACGAGGACGCCCAGCTAGAAGGGCACCAGCTACTGAGCCCCAGTATGAGGTAGGAAGTTCAGAACCTCCCCCAGACCTTATGGCAGTAGTGGCTCAGTTACAGAAGCAGCTAGCAGAACAGCAACAGGAGATAGCCACCTTAAAGGCTAATCAGCAGAATACTCCCACTGTCACCCCGGAACCAAACATAGCAACCCCAGTAGTTATAGTGGTTCCACCAGTCCAGCCTACAGCACCAGTAGCCCTAGCAGCAGATGCAAAGAAAGAAGCCTATCTGATCCAGTGGCAGAGAGTCAAGCCTGAGAACTTCTCAGGCACCAGTGAACCATGGGATGCTCAAGCTTGGTTCAAAACGCTGGAGAGTACGATGGAGCTTCTGGACTGGCCAGAGCATGAACAAGTGAAGTGCGCCTCATACGCTGACGGGGAGATGCCGTATGTGGTGGGAGAATTAGGCCAAGCGCCCGGTGAACCGGATGACATGGGGCGACTTGAGAAAGAATTCTTCGAGAGTTCTTTCACATGCGGGTCATAAACCGCCACTACGATGAGTTCACCGAGTTTCGTCGGAAACCTATCGATGGAGGAAGCCGTGAAGAAATTCAATAGATTGGCTCGTCTATGCCTGAACTAGTCGGCCACGAGAAAAAGAGCGAGTCGGTTGATGCTCAAGATCTTGGTAGGAAATAGCAATGAGCGTGGTGGCGGCGTTCATAGGTCGCGAACCATAGAAGAACTAGTCGGCGGTGCTCGACCACCGAGCACTACGAGAATAATATCAGCGGAAGCAAGTCCTCTCGAGTCCAAAGGGCAGGAGGCTCGGTACTCGAAACAGGGGCCTGACTCTAGCGGAAGGAACTCCGGCAAGCGCAAACTAGGGAGTTACCCAAAGGGAGGACCAGCCAACAAACAGCCTAGTTATCCCAAATGTGCTACTTGTGGAAAATTTCACCCAGGAGTTTGTCGCAAGGGCACACGAGGATGCTTTGAATGTGGACAGGAAGGGCATATGGCTAAGCAATGCCCGAACAAGACAAGCCTTCCTCAACCACAGCCGATACAGTATGGAGGCCAGCCAGCACAGGTACATCAGATGCAGGTCGTTTTAGATGGTCCACACATCAGCTAGGGCAGACTAGAAGCCCCTCCAGCTATGACAAATGCGAGGATCTACTCCTTAACCAGAGAGGACGTAGCGAGTGCCTCGACAATTGTTACAGGTCAGATCAGTATTTTACAGCAATGTACAACTGTCTTATTCGATACTGGGGCAACCCATTCCTATATATCCAGGGCATTTTCCGAAAGGTTAGCGATACCTGCAGAGGTACTTCGTGGTCAGTTTTTGACAACATTACCTTCAGGAGAAATAATGGCGTCCACGCACTGGCTCAGAGTAGTGTCAGTCATTATAGCAGACAGAGAGCTCTTTTATAATCTGATAGTGCTAGATATGACTGATTACGATGTCATATTTGGAATGGACTTCCTAATCAGATACGGTGCCTCTATCGAGTGCCGTAAATAGAATGTCATATTCCAAACTGAAGTAGGAGTACAATTTGAGTATAGCGGAGAACCAAAGAGAAAAGCGAAGAAATTTCTCTCAGCTCTGAAGGCACAGAAATTGTTAGATTCAGGATGTACGGGATTTTTAGCGCATGTAGTCAATGCCAGTCAGGACAAGGACCAACAGCTAGCAGAGGTCCGAGTCGTCTTCCCTGAGGAGTTACCAGGCCTAGCACCAGACAGGGAGATTGAATTTGAGATAGAGCTCATTTCCGGTACAAATCCTATCTCCAAAGCACCTTACCGCATGGCCCCAGCATAACTAAAAGAACTTCAGGAGCAATTACAGGAGCTGCTTGACAAAGGCTTCATACGCCCTAGTCACTCACCATGGGGAGCACCTGTATTGTTCGTGAAGAACAAGGACGGGAGCATGCGCTTATGCATAGATTACCGGGCACTGAACAAAGTCACGATTAAGAACAGCTATCCTCTTCCCAGAATAGATGACTTGTTTGATCAGCTAAAGGGAGTGGCAATGTTCTCTAAAATAGATCTATGGTCAGGATATCACCAGGTTAGAGTTAAAGAAGGTGATATACCCAAGACAGCCTTCAGGACTAGATACGGACACTACGAGTTCGTAGTCATGCCCTTTGGCGTGACAAATGCTCCAGCTACTTTCATGGACCTCATGAACAGGGTATTCAGGGAATACTTAGATAAGTTTGTTATTGTGTTCATCGATGACATCCTTATCTATTCAGGAACTCAGGAAGAACACGCAGAGCACCTGAAGATAGTATTGTAGACCCTTCAACAGAACCAGTTGTACGCCAAGTTCACGAAATGTGAATTTTGGTTAGATCAGGTGTCCTTCCTGGGTCACATCATCTCAAAGGATGGTATCATGGTAGACCCAGTAAGATAGAAGCTGTGAGTAACTGGAAAAGACCTAAAAATGCCAATGAGATCAGGAGCTTTTTGGGATTAGCAGGTTATTACAGGAAATTTGTAGAGGACTTCTCCAGAATAGCCTCCCCACTGACAGCTCTTACCAGAAAGAACAGAAAATTTCAGTGGACAGAGCACTGCGAGAACAGCTTCAGCGAGTTGAAGAGGAGATTGACCAGTGCTCCCATTTTGACTCTACCAGAAAACACAGACAACTTTGATATTTATAGTGATGCCTCTAAGTTGGGACTAGGAGCAGTACTGATGCAAAATGGCAAGGTGATCGTCTATGCCTCCAGACAACTCAAGGAATATGAGAAGAATTACCCTACTCATGATCTTGAGCTTGCAGCAGTAGTGTTCGCCCTCAAAATTTGGAGACATTACTTGTATGGAGCTCAGTGCAGAGTATATACAGATCATCAGAGTCTGAAGTACTTCTTCACTCAGAAAGATCTGAATATGCGACAGCGTAGATGGCTTGACCTGGTCAAAGATTATGACATAGACATCCTCTACCACCCAGGAAAGGCCAATAAGGTGGCAGACGCACTTAGCAGAAAGTCCAGTGCTACCTTACTATCCCTAGCAGCCATGTCACCGCTCCTACAGAAAGAGATCACAGATTTTGGTCTCGAACTTATAGTAGGACAGCTCTCTACTATGACATTAGCATCTAACCTGCTTGGTGACATTCAGACAGCTTAGGAGTAGGATCCTGAAATTTAGAAAATCAAGCAAGAGTTAGCAGAATCAGAAAGTAGAGAATTCAGAGTATCCGATAGTGGGGTATTATACTTCGGTGACAGACTCTGTGTTCCAGATCAAGAGGAACTAAAGAGGAAGATTTTAGACGAGGCTCACAGGACTCCTTATGCGATGCATCCAGGTTCCACCAAGATGTACCAAGATCTAAAGAAACGTTTTTGGTGGCCCGGGATGAAAAGAGACATCGCTAGATATGTTAGCACCTGTCTGACCTGTCAGAGGGTCAAGGCAGAATATCAGAGACCAGGAGGAGTTCTGCAGCCTATTCAGATTCCAGAATGGAAGTGGGAAGATATCTCTATGGATTTCATAGTGGGCTTACCCACAACCACGAATGGTTTCGATGCCATCTGGGTAATAGTCGACAGGTTGACTAAATCAGCCCACTTCTTAGCTATCAGGATATCCTACTCCATGGAACAGCTAGCTCAGTTGTATCTCAAGGAGATCGTCAGACTACATTGAGTCCCACGGACCATTATATCAGACAGAGACAGTAGGTTCACATCACACTTCTGGGGGTGTGTACAGTCAGCATTGGGCACTAAGTTAAATTTAGCACAGCTTTCCATCCCCAGACAGATGGTCAAACGGAGCGAGTAAATCAGGTACTCGAAGATATGCTCCGCGCATGTGCCCTAGACTTTAAGGGAAGTTGGTGCAAATATCTGAGCTTAGCAGAATTTGCATACAACAATAGCTATCAGACCACTATTGGTATGGCACCTTACGAGACTCTCTATGGGCGGAGGTGTAGATCTCCAATCTGCTGGTATGAAAGTGGTGAACAGAAAGAACTAGGGCTTCAGACAGATTTAGTAGCAGATACCACAGCAGCTATACAGCAGATCCGCCAGAGGATAGAGACAGCTTAGAGCCGCCAGAAAAGTTATGCTGATACATGGCGCAGACCTTTAGAGTTTTCAGTTGGGGATACAGTATTCCTCAGAGTGGCTCCCATGAAGGGAGTAATGCGTTTTGGGAAGAAGGGCAAACTAAGTCCCAGATATGTGGGACCATACCTTATCACTAGAAGAGTTGGCAAGGTAGCATATGAGCTAGAGCTACCACAGGAGATGTCATCCATCCATAATGTATTTCATGTCTCTATGCTGAAGAAGCATATCCCAGATGCCACCCAGGTGATTGAGCCCGAGTCGGTACCAGTCCGCGAAGACCTCAGCTATAATAGTCGACCTATTTAGATAATAGATCGAGCAGTTAAGAAATTACGGAACAAGGAGGTACCATTAGTAAAAGTTATTTGGCAAAATCACACCACAAAAGAGGCAACATGGAAGACAGAAGCTAGTATGAGACAGAAGTACCCAGAATTATTCTAAGTTCGAGGATGAACTTTTTATAAGGTATGGGGTATTGTAACGCCCAAAAATTCTCAAAATTATTTTAGAAATATTCTATGAATTTTCTGGAATTTTAGAATATTTTTATGGAAATTTTAGAGTAGCGGAAGTAGCAAAAATAAATAGAAACGTAAAATAGTTTAAGCGGGAATTGAACCCGAGACCTATTGGGTCCTATGACTTAAGGTGAACTCTAGTAACCAGGAAAACCCAGCAGGGCCGTGCTGAAAGGAAAGGGAATCAATTATATTTATGTTTGAGTTGGGCGAATTAACCACTTAATATAAATAGGCGAGTTAAGTGGGAGATGTTATTTTCTTAGACGATAAGTCCTCTCTCTCAAACCCTCAACGCCGAACCCCTCTCTCTCTCCCGCACCCTCTCTTCACGGCAAAGCCAAAGAAAGGCTAGGGTTTCATTTCTAGGGTCATAAGGGCTCCTTCCGGTAACAACTCCGACACAAGGACGCTCCTCTCCACGAGAGGAACACGTAGACGCAAGGAGATCGCCGAAGGGATCTTCTTCACCGGAAAACTAGCGACTAGATTCGTAAGAAAACTAGCGCAGGAGGTAAGAAACCCCTCACCTGCAGTATAATTAGTTCTTGTGTGATTTCCTTCTTTAGTTTAGTAGCATATGAATTTTGACACTTAGACTATGCAATAGCGCACACCAAGTGTTCGACAATTGGTTCAACACAGGTAAAATGCAACCTAGGCATTTTAATAGCCTAGCTGAATTCAATAGAAGCATTTAGTTAGTATATGTTCAGTTTTATTACAGCTTTTATGGGACTACAATCCAATGGGTGGGCTCCCACAGTCGCCTCTAGGTTCAGACAACCTAGCTCTAGGTTCAGATAATCTAGAAATAACGAGATAGGAAAATTCAGCTATAATCAGTATTTTATTTTCAGCAGTGGCACTGTACTGGATTAGATATCCATTGGGTTGGGCTCCCATAGTCGTCCCTAGGTTTAGATAACCTAGTAAACCCTACTAAATTCGGGACTTGCAAACCCGGGTCTAGTTAGGGATGCGCGCATAGCACGTATAGTTGCCGGGCCCATCAGCAGCATGATTATATATTTTCATCTATCTATGAATATAGTTTTTAAAACTTCACAAATAGTTATGTGGAATCAGTACAGCTTTAGCATTAGCTTAGAATTAGCTCAACTCAATTTTTGTATCAGTTTAGTTTTCTATTGATACAATATGATAGCTTATGTTAGCACTTTTTGCCATTACTAGTTTGCTTGTATGCCCTGCTATGCTTTTACATGTCCAGTATATATTTCAAATAGCATGTTTTAAAAGCATGATTTCATCGTATGTATGTTTTTGTGAGGTAGATGGTTTCTTACTAAGCGAAAGCTTACAGATACTTCTTTTCCTTATACTGCAGATAAAGGTAAAGGAAAGATGGATTAGTGGAGGCTGGAGGTTAATGCGATGAAGATGTGTGTGGAAGGAACCAGGAATAAAGATCTTGGAGAAATTAGCAAACTAAGACTTTAGTTTTTATATAATGTTATTTTCCGCATTTCTAGTTATTTTAATGCCTTGAATCATAAAAGACTTGCTTAGATTGTTAGCACTTATGCTCATAATCCTAGTTACGTGTTATTAGTATGTTTCCAGCTGTTATAGAACTCTTGTAGTTGAGTTTGGCATGAAACAGTGCTGAAATCAGAGTTTTACTGCGAAATCAGAAACCCCAATCGATCAATGGATCGATTGGGGGCCCTCAATCGATCAGCGGATCGATTGGGAGCCTGGTTCCATGAACAGTAAGCTTCTGGATCGATCAGCCGATCGATCCAGTCGCATTCTGTCGTAAACAGAGAGTTTAGGGATCGATCGTTCGATCGATCGGGAAATCGCTCCCGCGAACAGAGAGCACAGGAATCGATCACTGGATCGATTGGCCAATCTGGATCGATCAGCCGATCGATCCAGAGTATTACCCGAGCACAGTATCGATCTAAATCGATCCATGGATCTATCC
This sequence comes from Zingiber officinale, assembly GCF_018446385.1. NCBI lineage: Eukaryota > Viridiplantae > Streptophyta > Magnoliopsida > Zingiberales > Zingiberaceae > Zingiber > Zingiber officinale. Next base: position 27,671,118 of record NC_056004.1, read on the forward strand.
AACAGCTTGCAATCGATCAAATTCAGTCTGGATCGATTGGGAAGTTGGGTTTCGACCAAGAGACCTTGTAATTCAGCTTCGTGACCATAGGGGATGTAGGATATGCCATGTATACCTTAGATTGCATCCCTTAGCACATGTAGGACCAAGAACTTGTATTAGCTTAGCAAGGTTTTAAATTGATACAGTTTTCCGCACCTAGACTTACTAATGGTCATGGATATAGCTTAGCACAGCATAATGTGACGGTCCGGCCTTACAGCCTAGCCAGTAGAAGGCGGGTCGTTACAAAATCTTAGCAACTTTTCTTGTAAATCAAATTCACTAAGTTAAAACGGTTTGAGCTCGAAGTTTGGTTTTAAAAAAAGGATAAATTTTGTTGGAGAAGGAGTTTCCTTTTGTAGTATAGAAAAAAAATTTAAGCAATTTTGAACCATTAGTCTTTTAATAAGAGACAAAGATAACTCTTGGTTTTATATAATATTCTTTAGCTAAGTGAAACCAAGGTTTAAGGAGCAATTTTTCTTTCAAAAAGCTAAAAAGTTGACTTTGAAAAGTACTTAGTTAAATTTTCAAAATACTTTAGCTTTTTAAAATGACCAGAATTTTGAAATCTTAGTCTAAAAAATACTTAGCCTGAATTTTCAAAAAGAAGGAAAACATCATTTGAAAGTTTAAGGTTTTGAAAACTTAGCTTAAAGTTTAAATTTTTCTTTTAGTCAAATAATTAATTCAAGGCTTTTGAGGGCAAGGGAGGAGCTTTTAATCCTTAATGTCCAAGCATGAGTTGGGTTAGATTGATTGTTAATTAGTTAATTTCACTTTAAGTAAGGTATCAGAGCCCTAATGTCCATGCCAACAAAGAGGTTTAACAATCAAGCACTTGGGTTCGCGGCCACATGTCTAACCAGTTAGCTACTAGCTGATTACCTAGAGGGCAATAACTTTCACTTGGTTAGTCAAGTTAAGTCAATAGATCCAGTTAGATTTGTCTAGTGTTGGAAGACTTGACTTGATTACTGTTAACTCGGTGTTTAACACCCAGACTCATTGATGCACAGATATAAGCATTCTTGAGTCCAGGCTGTACCCTATGCTTCTCACGCTGTTCTATGTTTTTTAAACACAAGCAAGTTAAGCATAGGTGTTTGTGAGATGCTCTGGCTGTATTCTAGGGGAGCAAGATATCTAGGGTAGAGCCTAAGCTGAATCCATATTTTTGAAAGTATAGTAAAATTAGAATTTTAAAAGCAATATTTTCCTAGAATTTTTAAAACATATGATGATTTTGATAACTGTACGAAGCTGATTTGAAAATTTGAAGCTATTCTACCCAACACATTCCTATTTGCCTTCTTAGTGCACTGAACTCAAGTTCAGGTAAGGGTTTAGTGAAAATGTCAGCAAGGTTTGACTTGGACTCAACATAGCTGAGTACAATTTCATCCTTAGCCACATGATCTCTTACAAAATGGTGTTTTACCTCTATGTGTTTGGTCCTGGAGTGGTGAATTGGGTTTTTGGTTAAGTTAATTGAACTTATATTGTCAATTAAAATTTTTGTATTTTTGTATTCTAGCTGATAATCTTTTAGTGTATGCATCATCCACAAAAGTTGGGAGGCACATTCTCCTAGTGCTATGTATTCAGCTTCAGTAGTGGATAGAGCAACACAGTGTTGCTTTCTACTTGACCAACTTACTAGGCACTGACCTTGAATTTGGCAGCGCGCACTTGTACTTTTTCTATCTAACTTGCACCCGGCATAGTCTGAATCAGAATAGCCAACAAGTTGATGGGTACAAGTTCTAGGGTACCAAAGTCCTACATTTAGGGTGTCCTTAATGTATCTGAGTATTCTTTTAACATATGTTAGGTGTGACTCTTTTGCACAGGATTGGTATCTTGTGCACATACCTACTGCAAACAAGATATCGGGCCGACTTGCAATTAGGTAGAGTAGACTACCTATTATACTTCTATAGTACTTTGGGTCTACTGGTTTTCCATCTGGGTCAGAATCAATGTTGCTATTTGTTGCCATTGGAGTAATTATAATTTTTGAGTTTTCCATGCCAAATTTTTTAATTAGTTCTTTGGCATATTTGGTTTGGTAAATGTAGATTCCATCTTTGGTTTGTTTTATTTGTAAACCTAAGAAAAAGTTGAGTTCCCTTACCAAACTCATCTCAAATTCGTTTTCCATTAAATTAACAAATTCTTTTAACAGTTTTGTGTTGGTTGAGCCGAATATTATGTCGTCAACATAGATTTGGGCAACAAAAATGTCTTTTTCTATTGTTTTGACGAATAGAGTCTGGTCTATTTGGTCTTGGTTAAAGCCCTTGGATATTAGGTAATTAGATAACCGTTCATATCATGCCCTAGGTGCTTGTTTTAGTCCATATAAAGTCTTTTTAAATCTAAATACATGGTTTGAATGATCTAAGTCCTCAAAACCTGGGGTTGACCTACATATACCTCTTCTTTAATAAATCCATTCAAAAAGGCTGACTTGACATCCATTTGGTATAATCTGAATCCTTTATGTGTTGCAAAAGCTAGCAGCATCCTAATGGATTCGAGTCTAGCTACTGGTGCATAGGTTTCGTCATAATCTAAACCTTCAACCTGACTGAATCCTTTGGCTACTAGTCTGCCCTTGTTTCTAACTATTTCACCCTGATCATCCAATTTGTTTCTAAATACCCACTTGGTGTCAATTATCGACTTATCTATGGGTTTAGGTACAAGTTCCCAGACTTGGTTTCTTTCGAATTGTGCTAGCTCTTCTTGCATAGCAATGATCCAGTCTGGGTCGGGTAGGGCTTCTTCTATAGTCTTAGGCTCAATCTTTGAAATAAGGGTCATCTGACTCAGGTTTCTATAAGAGGATCTAGTTCAAACTCCTAAGTTTGGGTCACCCAAAATTTGTTCAAGTGGGTGAGAAGTACATATTCTTGTTGTTCTTATATTTGTGTTAGTATTTAGTTCCTCTGGTTTACTGGTGTTAAGTTGAATTTCATCGTCTTCTATAATTTTTGGGTTAATGTCAATATTTTGATCTATATTTGGTAGATTATTTTCTTCATCAAATATTACATTAGTTGTTTCTTTAACCTTTAGGGTATTTTGATTATAGACTCTATAGGCCCTACTGGTTGTAGAGTACCCTAAAAAGATTCCTTGATTTGATTTGGGTGTAAATTCTCCTAAGTAGTCTTTAGTGTTTAAAATATGAACTTTACATCCAAATACTTTTAGGTAGTTTAAGTTGGGAATTTTATTATAATAAATTTCATAGGGGGTTTTATTATACAGTTTGTTAATTAGAATTTGATTTTGAATATAGTTTGCCATATTTATTGCTTCAGCCTAAAATTTATGATTTAGATTATATTCGTTTAGCATGGTTCTAGCGGTTTCTTGTAAGGTTCTATTTTTCCGTTCTACTAGCCCGTTCTAATGGGGGGTTCTAGGGCATGAAAATTCGTGTTTGTATCCGTTGGTTTTACAAAATTGAATAAATCTATGATTTTCAAATTCCCCCCCATGATCACTTCTAATCCTTTTAATTTTAGTATCTTTTTCATTTTATGTTAATTTACAAAAATTACTAAAGACTTCAAAAGTTTCATCTTTTGTTTTTAGAAATTTTACCCAGGTGAACCTGGAGTTGTCATCAATTATAACTAAACAATACTGGTTCTTGTTTAGTGACTTGGCTTCATGTGAATCAAATAGATCTAGGTGTAGGAACTCAAGTAAGGAGTTAGTTCTTTCTAGATTGGTTGACTTGTGGGTTGACTTGGCTTGTTTTCCTTGTTGACAGGGATAGCAAATTGTATTTTCTAGATTTCTTAATTTGGGCAATCCTCTGACTTGGTCGTTTTGACTCATTTTTGAAATGAATCTGATATGAGTGTGACCCAGTCTTCTGTGCCACAAGTTGGTTTCTCTTGTTGTGTCAAGAGACACTTTATTGAGGGTAGGTCAATTGTGTAGATGTTATTTTTCCTAAGTCCTTTAAGTCTGATTTTGGGGTTGTCAACGTTTTCAATTAAGCATCCAGAATTGTCAAAGGTAACTGAGTATCCACTATCACATAACTGGCTAATACTCAATAGATTGAAATTGAAATTTTCAACTAATAGAACTTTTTGAATGACAAAATTGGAGTTAAGTTCGATGTTACCTCTTCCGATTACCTTAAGTTTACTGTCGTTACTGAATGCAACTGACCCTAGGTTCTTCAGTTTGAGCTTAGTGAACTTCAACTTATCTCCAGTCATATGTCTGGAGCATCCACTATCTATCATCCATTGATCCAATTCCTACACATAAAGTAGTTGATTTGGATTTAATGGATTAAAGGATAGTTTGATTGAATTAAGCTCTCTACTCGTACTAGGTTTCCAATCGTTAGTAGGTTAGTTGGTTTGAAAGATTTTAAGTTGATACATTTGAAAAAATAATTTAAGTTAATAGATTTGAAAAAATAATTTTAAGTTAATTAAATTTTGAATTAATTAGTTAATTTTGAAAAATAATTTTAAGTTAATTAATTTTTGAAAAATAATTTAAGTTAATTAATTTTTGAAAAATAATTTAAGTTAATTAAAATAATTTAAGTTAATAAATTTTGGAATTAATTTTAATTATGAGTTTAATTTTGAATTAATTTTAATTATGAATTTTATTTTTGAATTAATTTTAATTACGAATTTAATTTTGAATTAATTTTAATTAGGAATTTAATTTTGAATTAATTTTAATTAGGAATTTAATTTTGAATTAATTTTAATTACGAATTTATTTTTGAATTAATTTTAATTAGGAATTTAATTTTGAATTAATTTTAATTATGAATTTTATTTTGAATTAATTTTAATTATGAATTTTATTTTTGAGTTAATTTTAATTATGAATTTTATTTTGAGTTAATTTTAATTACGAATTTAATTTTGAATTAATTTTAATTATGAATTTAATTTTGAATTAATTTTAATTACGAATTTAATTTTGAATTAATTTTAATTCCTTAGTCATCTCACCTAATCTAAATTTTCAATCAGGGAATCCTATAATTGTTGTGAGATGAATTATGGTTCAATTTTAGGGTTTAGTTTAACTTTGTGTTAGATTTAGGTTTAGCTTTGGGTTCAACAAGTAGACATTTTTTGGATAAACTTCTAGGCTATGGTGAGTCACAAGGGCATCATTAAAGTAACCATACCTTCGAGGTTTTCCAAATAGTCCTACCCATTGAACTTAGTACAAAACCTTGGTCTAACTGGTTAGGATCCATAAAGGGTAGCTTCGGTCAGTTCCACTTAGGCAAATGCACCAGGTCGAAGCCATATCTTCCTAGACATGCGATAACTGAGTTTCCCCAACGTACTATCATCCAATACTTCACCAGTACCGTGGGTCAACTCTTGTTTACCCATCCGGGTAGTCTACTCTAACCTTAATTACCCATTCGGGTAGTCTACTCTTGTTTACCCTTATCGGGTGGATTAATTTCGGAGGTGCCAGCTATTCTGGAGCCTTCCTTTGGATTTTGATTTAGTTTGAATTTAATTTGATTTGAATCTAATTTTAATTTAATTTGGATTTAATTTAATTTTATTTTATTTTATTTTTATTGTCTTTCTTCTAGCTCCCCCTGGATCATAGTCTCGATATGATTTATCGAGGTAATGTATTTGATCCTTAGGGACCCAATATTGTCCATGTCCAACTTGATTGATCAGGTTGGACTTGGGGACCCATGCTTGGATCATTTTTCTATTTGTTCTTTGTATAAGTGATAAATACGATTTATATTTCTTTTTCGATTTGAATCCTAGTCCAGTTCTATTGTAAATTGCCCTTTGTGTTCCAAGAAGTAGGTCAAGGTTCTTGGAACCCAAAGAGAATCGTTCTAATATTTTCTCCAGATTCTTGATCTAAGTTTTCAGGCTGGAATTCTCTTCCTCAAGTTTTTGGACTTGAGTCGAGTTTCCAGTCTGAACTGGTTCAGTCAAAGATTCGGAGTTAGTCACTTCTTTAAGGACAGCTACTTCCTTTAGAAGTGACTTAATTCTAATATTAGACTTAGCTAATTTTCTTAACAAATAATTAACTAGGTTGTTAAGCCGAGGGATACTTATAGAGGAATTGGGCCCTTCGGAAACGGATACGGATCCATGGCTTCTTTCTGATTCTACTTCCGACTCACTCTCGCTCTCGGACACACTGATCTGGTCTCTGGCCATCAGGGCAAGAAGACTCGTCTGTTCGAGCTCGTCGTCGGTATCCTCTTCTGAAGATTCCTCAAAGGTTGCTTTTAGTACCTTCTTCTTTCTTTGCTTCTTTGCATCCTTTTGATTGGGGCAGTTGGCCTTGATATGCCCCTTCTGGTTGCATCCGTAGCAGGTCACTTCAAATTTGACCTTTGAGCTCAGTTGACCCTCCTTTGATTGGACTGCCTTCTTTAGATCTTTCTTGTTGAAGCCCTTCTTTTTCTTGTAGAGCTTCTTTACCAAGTTCACGAGTTCAGCTGTTAGTTCGTCATCTTCATCGTCTAAGTCTGGTTCTAGTTCTGACTCTTGCTCAGTTTTTCTTCGTGATCTTGGTTCGCGTGTTCTACTGGTACCTACAAGCAAAGCTACACCTTTCTCGGGTGGCTGTGTATTAGTCTACTCATGAAGTTCAAATTCAAAAAATAATTCGTCTAATCTAATTGAAGATAAATCCTTGGAGACTTTGTAGGCATCTACCATTGATGCCCACGATGTGCTCCTCGGAAAAGAATTAAGTGCGTACCTTATGATGTCTCTGTTCTCGACCTTTTGCCCGATTACGTGGAGGGAATTTAGGATATCTTGTATACGAGCATGAAGTTGGCTGACCGTCTCGTCTTCTTGCATTTTCAAATTATATAATTTATTGAACAAGAGATCTCTCTTGCTTACCTTAGTGTCGGAAGTGCCCTCGTGGAGTTCGATCAGCTTCTCCCAAAGTTCTTTTGCACTGGAGAATGGTCCAACTCTGTTGAGTTCTTCCTTGGTCAGTCCGCACTGGAGGGTGCAGGTTACTTTGGCATCAGCTTCCACCTTCTTGATTAGGGTCGGTTCCCATTTTTCGCAAGGTGTCGGCTTATCGTCTTCGTCGGATGGCAGTTCTAGTCCAGTCTTGATAATCATCCATGTGTCAAACTGTGTCTTGAGAAAGGTTTCCATTCGCCCCTTCTAATATCCGAAGTCTTCTCCGGAGAAAAGTGGGGGGCGAACGGTGCTGAACCCTTCTTGTTGGGCCATTAGCGATATGCAACAACAAAAAGAAAAGGAATATCCCAAGACTAGGTCTTGGATTAGCAGTGCAGGAAGTAAAGTAAAGAATTTGCGAACTCGAGTGGTGTTGCACCAGTCTCGAGCAAAAGCCGATTCGAAAAAAAAATTAATTAGAATATAGCTATTAAGCTAATTCTAATTGACTCCGTAAAACTGAAAATACCATGAAAAAAAATTGCGTGATTGGTGGTTGCACCAGATCAACATGACCCCGCTCTGATACCAATTATTGGATCGAAAGCGCTAGAGGGGGGTGAATAGCGCTCGTGGCTATTTCGTATGTTTCGAAATCGTAAATCGTTCGAGTAATTAAATGCAGCGGAATAATGGAAAGAAAGTAAAGCAACACAGAAGGACACGATGAGTTACTTGGTTCGGAGCATGTAGCGACTCCTACTCCAAGGCCCGCGATCGTTGATCGCTTCCGGTGGGCAACAACTATAAGCTCAAAAAACTATTACAAACTAAGTACAATTGAAAGCAGTAATAATAAAAATTATACCGACTACAAAAGACTAAATCTGAAGCTCCGGGTTGTCGGCGTCGAGTTGAAGCTTTATCAAAACGTCTTGTTAGCAACAGGTTGCAAAAAGATAGCTTGTGTGAAGTTGTGAAGAGTTGCTGTTCGAAGTCCCCTTATAAACAGTGCTGGAGGCGCCTCCAACGAGCTGATTCAGCCGCGTAGATCAGCGCAGACTCCTTCTGCGCTTATCCTCCTCAAGGCGCGTTAAAGGCCAGTCCAAGGCGCCTTGAACCCCAGCGCCTTCAAGCCCATCTGAGGCGCCTCCAGCGTTTCTGGACAGTTGGCTTCGGCTAGCACCCGAGGCGCCTCCAAGCCCCATGGAGGCGCCTCGGACACTGTTCATCCGAGGTTTGAGTTGCTCCTTTGTTCCTGTAAATTGTGTTAGTCCCAAGCACAAACCCTGCAAAACAAAGTTAGCACAGAAATAATATTATAGATAAACTTGACAGTCGTCGGACTGTCCGGGTCTGACTTCGAATTTCCATTAGGAAACCCTAGGTCGACCTGACGCCTACTGTTCCCTCTACTGGGAATGCGTCCTTACCTACTCCACTCAGGAGATTTTCCTGTTGCTAGTGTGATCCTCCAGATCGACTAGACTTTTGCTCAGCGTTCGAAGCTTCCGGACTTTCTGCTGGACTTCCGCTTCCCGGCTAGTCCAGTCTTTCACCTTGTTCGCGACACCAGGACTTTCCACCTAGGGTTACCCCCCCCCCCCCAGGACTTTTGCCTGAAGCTCTCGACCCGCCAAGACTTTCCGCATAGGGTTACCACCCCCTAGGGTTTTCCACCTGCCTAACCGCAGTTAGGACTTTCCTAAAACACTTAATCAAGTGCATTAGATCACAAAACAACTTAACTTTGAATTCCTCTGTCATTATCAAAACAACGGTCGATCGTCGGATGCTTCCCGCACCAACATCATGTTGATTATATCTATGTTGTAGGGTGTGTATGTGTGTGGTGTGTACATGTCTAGTGTGTATGTGTCTGGTGTTTCTACTTATTATATTTGTTTTTTAATAGACACTAGTTGGATTTACCCATACCTATAGATATAGGTGTTAGATAGATCATTATACTGGAGGTATTTATGATGGATTGAGGTGTTGTATTGATGATGGTTGTGTCTATATCATGATTATTACATCATGCCCATCATTTGCATTGCATGTTGACAATCAAATGTCTCCATTGTGGTTGAGCAGGTTGTCAGGCATTTCTAGCGTCAAACATTCATCCACTCATGGGTAGTGGTAGCTAGAGCGGTTGCCGCTTGTCCTGTCGTGCTCACTTTGCTGCTCTATGTTATACTCTATTTGCCTTGGCCACTCATGAGTAGTGGGTTTGGAGGGTATAGTAGTTAGGGGACTAGAGATATGAGTAGTCAGGAACCCTGATGTTATGTAGTTAGATAACTACTTAGCGAACTGTCCGCCTCGGCCACTTGGTAGTGGTATCTGGAGGATAGTACAATTGTCACAGACCCAAGCCTCTCAGCCATATAAGGGTCGTGGTGTCTTGAGAGGTGATGGGGGTGACCATGTGACATGCATGCACATTTACATTTAATATTCAGTGCATCTATGGAGATATATCTACATACATATCTTGTAGTTACTAGCTATATGTGATTGTGATATGTTGTACTTGTTTGAGCTATGATTGTTGCATATGGTTGTCATGCTTCATACATATCATTTATTATACACGTATATGATGTCGATTATATTGCTCAAGTGTTACGAACAGATCTGTTGCTAATCCTCGGTGAGATTACTAATCATTATACCGTATGTGTCAATTTTCAGATTGGGTATGTGTATTTATTATGTCAGTTATGGTTATGTGTATTCACTTATGTTAGTTATGATTATGTGCGGTCATTATGCAAGTTATGTTTAGGTGCATTGATTATGTTAGTATGATCATGTTCTTATTTCCTTACTGAGACTGTATACATTGATCTCCATGTTTTATATAGACCATGCACTATCTTGTCTATTACTCGCTGAGTGACCTACACTCACCACCGTATTTTTGTATTGTCTTTTTCCTCATGTAGCAGGTAGTGATTATGGAGTCGCTTGGAGTATCCTGTCTGCTAGTCCTGTTGGTTGCTACTTGGAATACCATTCTATTTCCCCTGTACAAAAATTTATACAAGCACAAAACTTAACCTAGCTACCCATGTGCTCTACTGAAGTTAAACTTGGATTGCAAATGATGCTTAACATTATTAATCCAAATTGCTCTTCAGAAGTTAAACTAGGATTGGAAACAATACTTAATATTTTTACTCCAAGTTTAACCTATGTGATCTTCCTAAGTTAAACCATATTACATAAGTTGATTAAATATCTATTTCAAATATTGGTTTCCAGGTTAAATATGGTGAGGCACTAGGCCTTCTTGGTTATGGGATCATCCACCACTTCCTAGACAAAGTCTTTCAAAGAAATTGGATATTTAACTTCTTATAGTAACCCTAGGTTTAACTACAGAGACCATAATAGAAACATAAGATCGAAACGCAAAATCGAAATACAAAATCGATAGCACAAAATCAAAACATAAAATTGCTAGTCTCTTGTATTGGTGTTTCAGAATCCATGCAAAGAAAACTAACTAATTAATTCGAAGCAGAAATCATTAATTAGTTATACCTTTCTTTGTAGCTAAAGACCTCTTGATCTTCTGTTGTATTCCTCTCTTTCTCTTGGACGTTATGTGGGCAACGATCTGCCAAGATGGAATCCACCCGAATCACTTCTTCTCCTCCAAGACTCTCGAGCCACCAAGGGATGCCAAAATAAGAAACTTTCTTCCTCTTCTTCTCCTCTAAGCAACCGGCCACCAAGTGCTTCTCCTCTTCTTCTTCTTCCTCTCCAAGCAACCGGCCACAAGGAATTTTCAATCCTTGATACCACCGGCCCTAAGGAAGCAAAAGAGGAGATAAGTGGGGTGTCGACCTAAGAGAAAGGGAGAAGGGAAGGGGTCAGCCACCAAGGGATTAGGAAGAGAGGGAACTTAGGTTGTATATTTCATGAGGCACCCTCTCCTTCTCTTTTATAATCCTTGGTCATGGTAAAAAAGGTAAGTTTTAAACACAATTAAAACTTTCTTATTTGTGGCCTCCCATTAAAAATAAAATTTTAACAACAATTAAAATCTCTCTTTTCTAAATTTCCTATTGTACATGAAGGAAAGTTTTAAAATTAATCTCTCTCTTTTAAAACATGTAGACAACTACAAAAAGGAAAGATTAATTAAAACTTCTCTTTTTAAATCATGGTTACAAAAAAGGAAAGTTTTATCAAAAATTAAAATCTCTCTTTTAAATATTATAGATAACTACAAATAAGGAAAGATTTTAACAAAATTAAAATTTTTCTTTAATCTTTTGTAGATAGCTATAAAAGGAAAGATTTTAAAATTTTAAAACTCTCTTTTAAAACAACGAGGATGACTTTAAAAGGAAATTTTAAAATTAAAATTTCTCTTTTAAATTCCTTCATGAATGGCTATAAAAGGAAGGATTTTAACAAAAAATAAAATCTCCCTTTAGTTCTAATGATGTGGTCGGCCCCATGCTTGGACACCAAGCATGGCTTCGCCGGCCACCTCTTGGGCTCCAAGCTAATGCTTGACCGGCCCCCTTGCTCCAAGCAAGGATGTGTCCGGCCCATTACTTGGGTAAGAAGTGGACTTGGTGGATACAAGGTTTTATAGAGGCTACAACAAGGACCGAGAGAAGAAATTGATTTTGGTCTCTTGATGAGCTTGAGCTTCCTGTGTTCGCCCCGAACACCCAACTCAAGTTCATCAATAATAACTCATACCACTAAAGAGTTATTATTGAACTACCACACCAATCCCAAATTACATTATGGGCTCCTTCTTATCATGAGTGTGTTAGTCCCCCTTTGTTTAAGATATCGAATGTCCACTAATTAAATGAGTTACTGACAACTCACTTAATTAATATCTAGCTCCAAGAGTAGTACCACTCAACTTCATTATCATGTCGGACTAAGTCCATCTGTAGGGTTTACATGATAATCCTTATGAGCTCCTCAAGGGGGCATCGTCAACCTAGATTACTAGGACACAGTTTCCTTCTATAATCAATAACACACCATATAAATAATATCATTTCTCAACTTATCAGGCCTATTGATTTATCGAACTAAATCTCACTCATTGATAAATCAAAGAAATAAATACTAAGTATACGTGCTTGTTATTATATCAGGATTAAGAGTACGTATCCTAACAAGTCCCACGTCATATCAGAGAACAGACTTTGCTTTAGGCTTTTATTGCATTTCTTAAGATTTATATACTTGGCATTGCTTTTCTTTTATTGTATATATACTTAGCCTTGTGGCTACTTTTGATGTTTCTGATGGTTATTGTGTAAAATCTAGCCGGCTAGTAGTGTGTCGTTTTGATTTATGGGCTTTCCTTTCGCTTTCCACTGTGTTTTTAGTACAGCCGTGTGGGTTGTTTATTATACAACTGTGTGATTGTGATCATTTTGTTCTAGTCGAGTGGGTTGTGTATATAAATGTGTATTTGTGTATATTCCAGCTGTGTGGGTTGTTGATTATAGCTTATGAGTAGCCTTGTGGCATTGTATGCATGTTTCAATTGTCATTGTTACAGGGGAGATGTTGTTCATTTGTGGGGCAAGGACTCCTCTGGGGAGTGACACTTTCAACTACCTTGGATTAACAACATCCTTAGGTGTAACCAAGGACTCCTCTAAAGCATTATTTAACGCATATCTACTTGTATTTTATGCATATAATCTATGTTTAGTGCACTCTATTTTATTATTATGTCATACTTCCATTCTACTTATTTGAAAATATGCTCTTTGCATATTTTGATTGATAAGACATATTTCAGAGCAAAAATAAAATAAAAAGTCCTAAAACGTGAAGTCGAAGGAAGTAACATGCTCACACGAAACATACACAAAGGAAAAGGCTTTTAAAAGACCTTCAAATTGGATATTTAATCAAGGAATATGCTTTAGCCATGTTTTTTTATACGTGCATGATCCTACAGAAGAAATTTGATAGAAAATAGAGTGTAAATGGAGTCTAGAGCCTCCAAAAGGTCTGGTCGTGCCTATAAAGCACGGCTATGTGACAATCAAGTTTTTCCCAAGCTCTGGCCATGCCTCTTAGGCATGGCCATATCTGAAAAAAGGCACAACCATGTGAAATTTTCTACATAGACTGAAAGTAAAAAGGGTCATAGCTTTTTATTCGGTCAGAGTTACGGACTGTTCTAGATAAAAAAAAAGTAAATAACTTCAAGATCTACAACTTTGCCAAAGACTTCAACCAAAGAAAACCATGTTTAGATGGTCTAAAATATGTTTCCATGAGACATAGCCATGCAAGGTCGTGCTAGGGTCAAGTTTTTTCATAGGGCCATGAGACATGACCGTGTGAAATCACACGGCCATACCTCCCATTCAGAGCCTATTCAAAGGGAGCCCTTGTGAAATCGCATGGTCGTGCCTCTTTAGCAGAGTTGCTTCAAGCCCCAGTTGTGCCAAAATGCATGGTCGTGACATGCCCTAGGCAGGGGTTGTGCCTAGTGCTATAAAAGGAAGGTTCTCCCCTTTTCACTCATCTTTTGTCTTGGGGCTCACTCTCATTCCTTAGGGTAGGGTTCTCCCCCTTAGGGGAACCCTAAAAGCTTCATCTTTGTCGATCCATCCACCTCCAGAGCAAGGATTGCATCAAAGAAGACTAGTGCTACATGGATAAATCTTCTCTTCTCTTCTCTTCTCTTTATGTTTTGAATTGTAGATTATTTTACTTCTTGTCTCTTGGTTGTATTTCCTTCTCTATGGAGTAGATCCTCCACATCTAGGATATAGGAAGTAGTTGTGATGTGATGTGATATATGAACTATGTAATTGGGCATTTATTTGTGCAATGATATGTTCTATAGATTTGTTCCTATGTGTTGTGTCTTGTACATATTTAATGAAATGTGTGTGCGGTATATGCATGTAGATTGTGATGGATTTATCTCTTTATAGAGGATAAGTACTAGATTGTATGACCGTGGAGCCCTATGATAAGGGGTAATCCTTTAAGTGGCCTTTCTATGATGATCCTCTTGCAAGGAGACTGATTCACTACAAAGGAGTATCTAATTAGAGTTTAAAGGGTTTCTCCCAAATTAATGTCAGGAAGTGACTTGTGTAATCTAGAACTGTATGACCGGGGGGCCCTGTGATAGAGGGTAATCATTTAACCAGACTTTCTAGGTTATCTCTTCTATTTAGTTGCATTAATCTACCGTTAGGAAGTAAATTGAAAAATTATAGGATTTTATGACTAGGGGACCTTCGGCTAACCCTTTAATCAGACTTTCTAGAGTTGCTTCTTTACTTAATGGCATTAGGACTTGGGTAAGCTCTCTGGTACAATCTACGCGGGGTTATGTCAAACTTCAGTTAGAATTCCTACAAGAATATAAACATGGAGTTAGGTAAATGAACAACGTATAAGGACATTAACTAGTATCATAATGAAACCGAAATCCTAGAATCTATCATCCTTCCTTCACTTACCCTCATTCTCTCCCTCTCTACTCTTTTTTACTCTCTTTCTCTCTCTCTCTCTATCTCCCCTTCTCTTTCTCTTTCTCTTTTAGTGTCTGTGAGCCAACATTCGATTGTCTAGATAACTCACCGTGCGAAGTTAACTAGTACTTAATCAATAGTCCTCATGGAATCGATATTTTATTACTTGAAAACAACCATACACTTGCTGATTGTATACATTAGTAGAAAAGGGATAAGCTAAACTCTATCTGCTGAGTGTACTTCCACCCCAGGAAGTCAATCAGATAGGAGCCTACAAGTTAGCTAAAGAACTCTGAGAGAAATTCCTGTGCACAAAGGAACATCGGAGGGAAAGCTAGAGAAATGAGACCTGCTCCAAAATCAACTAACGAACCTATGGAAGGAAAAGGAAGAAATAGTAGCTCATCTACACACTATAATCAAGGAGCTGATCACTAGCCTGACAAACCTCAGAGAAATGGTAACGAATCAGGACTCTCTCTGATATGCGCTTAATGCCTTTCCAAGACAATCAGAGTGGACATCGATTGTCGACTCCTACTACATCTCAAAGGACTTAGAGGTAACTAAACTAGAGATTTTTTTTTCTATATTCGAATTACATGAATTTCGATGTGCATACTCAAGAAAAGAAAAGGAGTCAACTCAGAACCTAGCACTACAAGCCTAGAAGAAGGAACCAGATTCAGACGCATCAGCAAGTGAAGACGAGCAAGCATACGTGGTAAGAAAGCTAAATAAATTTTTTAAGACTAATAAATTTATTAAGAAGCAGGCCAAAAATTTTATCCCTTAAAGAAGAAAGTGTGATGTTATAACTGTTAAGAAGAAGCGCATATCAAGAACAACTGCCCGAAGTTAAAGAAAAAGGAAAAAGGGCCAAGACGGACAAAGCACAAAAATCTTAAGACGACATGGGATGAAACATCAATATCCAAATTTGAAATTGAGACCCACGTTGCAATCACGCTAATAGCCAACTACCAAGAGAAAAGCATCGATGAAAAGGGGAGCCACTTCAGAGGAAAACAGTAGCGAAGGTGAAGCATCCAATTTTGAATGTGACACAGCAAGTGAGGTATGTCTTCTAACCCCTCACCAATTATATGAAGGTTAATAGTTAATATCTAAATCCTTGTGTAAACCTAAAACTAAGAATATCAAATTAAAATGTGAGAATTTATAATTAAGAATCACCTTAGTGAAATCATGCTTATTAGAGTATTTTGATAAAATAAAAATTGAAAATGAGAAACTAAAAAAATAGATAGAAAAATTAAAATCAAAAAGAAATCTTGCATATTCAAATTCATATGCTTCACAAAATAATTTTAGATTTTCTGAAGGACTAAACTGGTATTTAGGATTTCATAAGAGTCAAATTCGAAAAAACCCTAAAAATCATATACCACAAAATTTTTTGATTAATTCAGTAGAAAATAATTTATTTCAGAAAACAAAATCACATGTAGCTCAATAAATTAATTTTTTGCATACTAAAAAATTAATTTACTTAATTTATTCTTTTGGTAAATTTAATTATTTCATCAACTTTCTCTTTATATTTTCTGCTTAAAATTTTATTTGTGTAAACTGAAAATATTATCTACAAATAAAAAACTTTTTGAAATTTTTTTCTGTTAAATTATTTTCAATGAATTTATTAATAAAAATAATATTTTTAAAATTAAAAATATTTTATAGAATTATTTTGGAAAACTTTTATTTTTTTTGAGATAAAACATGATGTTCCCTATCATAATACAATTATTTTGATTTTTTTAATATTATCTAAATTATTATAAATTTTTTTATGAAAATAAATTTTTTATTATTAAAAATTATAGAACATTACCTTTTGAAACATTAATTTTTTCTATAGATAAACATTAAATTTTACATTTTCAGACAAATTATCAAGATTAAATTCTATTTGGTTTTTTTAGTTATAATGAATATTCATGCTCTAAAATATTATTCGGGTCAAAATTAATTTTTTTATCATTAAAATTTTTTCCACTAATCTATCTACTCATTTTTTACTTTGACAAAAAGTTTTAGGAATTTTTTTTCTGAAAGCATAAATATTTTTTAAATTATTTTTATAAAAAAGAGAATTAATTAGTAAAATTGAGAAAAAAATTGTTGAAAATATTTTGTTTACTATTAATTCTGTTCATAAACCTCTAGATTTTTTTTTAATTTTTCTAACTGCCTTCGTATTTTTCCCTATTTTTTTTTAAGTTATCAAAGGAGGAGAAATAGGGAGTAAGTTAAGGGAAAAAAAATTTTGTACTTAATTACAAATCTTGGTATAATTACAAATTCATTTACTTAGTACTAATTACTTTTTTTTTTGTTACCTCCAACTTTAACTCGGGTTGATGTACATCAAAAGGCGGAAGATTATAAATACCCCATGGTAGTTTTGATGTGGTCAATCAAGTTAAGTTAAGTTATGTTTGTATTTAATGTCTTGTGTCTAAGTGTACAGGAACATAGGAGCACAAGAAGTCAAGCAGAAGATGCAACTGATGAGAATGATGGCATGGGATGCGAGCCCACAGGCTAGATGCATCCGAGAGATGAGAAGGTGCGGAAGAGTACACTGGTGGACGAGAAGAACATGTGCGACGTTAGAGGGATGAGAAGCTGGGGAGGAAGCCTGCTCGAGGAGAAGGTTGGGGTTGGGTTCAGGTGAGCTCAATTCCAGATAGCCAGAGCATCACCCAAGTGAGAGCGAAGAAAAGTCAACTCTAAAGTTGATTTTAGAGTCTGCTAGAAGCTGTTGGAGGTGTTAGGATATATACTAAAAGCCTAGTTTTTTGTATGAACATTTATATTTTGAAATAAGAATTACATTGGTCAAATGTCTGCATTTATGCTAAACGCAGTTGTCCATTTAATTTATATTGTAGATAGCATGATGTTTGGTGTGACACAGAAGATCATGTTATCAGTTCCTTATAAATTAAAAATAGTAGCTCACAACCAAGATGGAATGGGATAAACCATTGGAGTGGTTGTAGTGTAATTTGGTATTAGTTTATTTTAACTATAAAATTACACTAGTACACTATGTGTGTATTGAGCAGGACCATTTGAGGTTGTTTCTTTTTATACTGGCTGTAAAAAAGAACAGGACATCTGTTATTATGGAAGTGTGTGCTCTTAATCATGATATAATAACAAGCGTGTATACTTAATATTTATTTTTTAAATTTATCAAAGGGTGAGATTTAGTTCGTTAAATCAATAGGCCCGATAAGTTGGGAAATGATATTATTTATATGGTGTGTTGTTGATTATAGAATGAAACTGTATCCTAGTGATATAGGTTGATGATGTCCCCTTGAGGAGCTCATAAGGATTGTCATGTAAACCCTGTAGGTGGACTTAGTCCGATATGACAATAAGGTTGAGTGGTACTAATCTTAGAACTAAATATTAATTAAGTGAGTTATCAGTAACTCATTTAATTAGTGGGCATTCTATATCTTAAAAATAAGGAGACTAACGCACTCATGATAAGAAGGAGCTCATATTGTAATATGGGATTGGTGCAGTAGTAAAATAATAACTCTTTAGTGGTATGAGTTATTATTGATGAACTTGAGTTAGGTGTTCGGGGTGAACATGGGAAGCTCAAGCCCATCGGGAGACCAAAACCAATTCCTCCTCTCGGTCCCTGTTGTAGCCTCTTATTTATAAAGCCTTATATCTACCCAAAGCCTAGTTTCTTAACCAAGTTTAAGGGTCGGCCACATCCTTGCTTAGAGCCCAGGCAAGGGGTCGGCCAAGCCAATTTTGGAGCCCAAGCTAGGGTCGGTCAAGCCTTGTCTGGTGCCCAAGCAAGGGGCCGGCCACACATGGAAAAGGAAGTTTTATTTTTTGTAAAATCTTTCCTTTTATAGAGATCCATTAAAAGGATTTAAAAGGATGATTTTAATTATAAAACTTTTCTTTTTTAGATCGGTCACAAAAGGAAATAAAAGGAAGTTTTTATTTTGTTAAAAACTTTCCTTTTATGATGCTTTCCACATGATTTTAAAAGAGAGTTTTAAATTTAAAAATCTTTCCTTTTATAACTTTCTACAAAGGATTAAAAGAGAGATTTGAAATCTTTCCTTATTTGTAGTTATCTATAATGTTTAAAAGAAAGATTTTAATTTTAAACTTTTCTTTTTGTAACCATGATATAAAAGGAGTTTTATTTTAAATCTTTTCTTTTATAGACACCCACAAAAGGATTTAAAAGAGAAGATTTTAATTTTATAAAACATGCCTTTTATAGCTATCTATAAAAGGGATTTTAAAAGAGAGATTTTAATTTTTGTTTAAAATCTTTCCTTGTTTGAACATGATGTGGCCGGCCATGTAAAGGAATAAAAGGATGTTTTAATTTTTTGTTTTAAAAATTTCCTTTTTTGGATTCACCAAGGATTATAAAAGAGAGGGAGAGGGTGCTTCATTGAGAACAACCTAAGCCTTGTATCCACTCTATTGTGGCCGAAACTCCTCTCTTCTATTCCCTTGGTGGCCGGCCCTCTTCCTTCTCTCTTCTCCTTTTGTTTTCATTTTTGGAGGTAGCCGACATCAAGCTTGGTTTTCTCTTGGTGGTCGGTTGCTTAAAGGAGAAGAAGAAGAGAAGGAAGCTCTCTTATCTAGCATCCCTTGGAGGTTAGTTGGTGGCCGAAACTTGGAAGCAAAGGAAGTAGTTTGGGTGGATTTCATCTTGGTAGATCGTTGCTCACACGACGTCCAAGAGAAGGAGAGGAATACAATAGAAGATCAAGACGTCTATAAGCTACTAAGAAAGATATAACTAGTTATTTGTTTTCGCATCATAACTAGTTCATCTTCTTTGTATAGATCTTGAAAAACCAAACACAAGAGGCTATCGATATTAGGCTATTGTTTTTGTTATTGATTTGTGTTTCGATTTCATGTTTCGATATTGTGCTTCTATTGAGATCTCTGTAGTTAAACTTAGTTTACTGTAAGAAGTTAAATATCCATTTTATTTGAAAGGTTTTGTCTAGGAAGTGGTGGATGATCTCATAACCAAGAAAGCCTAGTGCCTCTCCATGTTTAACCTGAAAGTCGATCTTTGAAATAGATATTTTAATTAACTTCTGTAATATGGTTTAACTTATGAAGAACACATCTGGAAGTTGATCTTTAATTTTAATATGGATGATCTAGACTTTATGTACATTCCTTTGTGGAATATAAGATTAATATATGTAAAATTTTATTTTTGTCGTGGATCGTATCCTTGCAAGGCATGGTACTATTTGAGGACCAGAGGCGCAGCCGAAAAGGAAGCTTGATGGACGCAACGATATGAGCCCCAGGGTTGGTGGCTAGGTTTGACAACTTCTAGTGCTGGAGGCACACGGAGGACAATGATGGAAGAGGTCATAATAGTTGGAAAATTAGTTTTCATATTTATTGTCTTTTATGCTATAATGTGATGTGTTTGTGTGCTTGTGTGCATGTTAAAATTCCTCGTTTCTAAATAACTAAGTGCGAGAGGAATTAATTAAATTCCATGGTCTCCATTACTGGTTTGTAAGTGATGCATTCAAACTTGCGCGTTGGCTCTTAGTGCCTTCCTCCACATCGGATGAGTTTGTTTGTGGATCACTAGATCAAACTTCCTTAATGGATGATTATAGGAAATTATTTAAGAGCATGTGATCTTCTCCATCTGAAGGGGCACAATCCTATTTAATGGACTTAGTATCAAGTAATGGTATACACTTAGGCGTATTTAATAGTATCCTCCCCATCGGAGTCACTGCTATTATTTGTGTGACCGAAGAAAAACCAACTATTAATTTGTCATAAAGCTAGGTAAAACCCCCTCTTACAAATGATTGAATTTGTATAGGTCCACACTATCGTGGCATATAAAATTCATTGTGTTTGAGGTAATTTTATTTGTCATAAAGTTAGGTTGACAAAATAAAATTAATGGGTAAAACCTCCTCTTACAAATAATTAAATTTGTATACATCCACACTATCGTGGCATACAAAATTCACGGTGTTTGAGGTAATAAAGTTAGGTTGACAAGATAATTAATGGGTAAACCCCTCCTCTTACAAATATTTGAATTTGTATACGTCCACACTATCGTGGCATACAAAATTCACAGTGTTTTGAGGTGTTGATGAATTTAAATAATATTGTTTGAGGAATCAATATTATTTTAAATTCTAAGGTTTTGACCAAATATTTGATCAAAAACAGATCAACTATTAATTTTATTTGTCATAAAGTTAGGTTGACAAGATAATACAATTAATGGGTAAAGTCTCCTCTTACAAATGTTTGAGTTTGTATATGTCCATACTAACGTGGCATACAAAATTCACGGTGTTTTGAGGTGTTGGTGGATTTAAATGATATTGAGGAATCAATATTAGTTTAAGGTCTTGACCAAATATTTTGTGATTTTTAGGATTTCAAATGTTTATCAATCCCCTGGCTGTTATATTAGAGAATACACTTACTAGTCCTAATTATATTGATTGGAAACAAAAGGAAGACTGCCCTTGTAGAATTGAGAACAACAAATGTGTATCCTATTCATTAGCTGTTGAAACATGTTTAGTGGTGTTATCTACCGGTACCTGGTGGGTAGATATGGGAGCCACTGATCATGTCTGCAATTCATTGCAGGGGTTCTAGGAAACCCGACGACTACATAAAGGGGAAATCACTGTCTACATGGGCAATGCTACAAAAGTGGCGGTTGTTGCAGTGGGAGATGTTTATAGGAATAAAACATTGATTTTGAGAAATTATCTTTACGTACCAAGTTTTAGAAATAACTTGGTTTCAGTTTCTAAACTATTTAAGGATGGATATTCTGTCTCTTTTTATGACAAAGTTGTTATCAAGAAAAATAGGGAAGTTATCTATTTGGTACGTTGGTTGGCAATTTATATAAATCCAATAACTCTCATGATGCAACAAATGGAAATTAATAACACATCTTCTAATTCGAATAAGAGAAAGCAACCTTTGGATATGAACTAAACATATTTTTGGCATCTAAGGCTAGGTCATATTAACTTAAGTATGATTCAAAGGTTAATAGCCGATGAACTTTTGGGTTCATTGGTGGTGGAAAACTTTCCTACTTGTGAGTCTTACTTGGAAGGGAAAATGACCAAGAGACCTTTTAAGGCTAAGGGGTATAGAGCAAAAGATATGTTGGAATTGGTTCATTCTGATTTGTGTAAACCTATGACTATCCAAGCAAGAGATGGTTTTGAATATTTTATTTTTTTTATAGATGACTATTCGAGATACGGGTACATTTACTTGATGTGCCGCAAGTCTGAGTGCTTTGATAAGTTCAAAGAATACAAGGCTGATGTGGACAGACGTCATGGTAAAAGTATTAAGACACTACGGTCTGATTGTAGTGGCGAGTACCTCTCAGGAGAGTTTAGGAATTACTTATCAGACGTTGGGATCTAATCCCAATTGTCTGCACCTGGTACACCCCAACAGAATGGTGTGGCGGAATGAAGGAATAGGACTCTTATGGAAATGGTTAGATCGATGATGAGTTATTCTGAATTACCAAATTTGTTTTGGGGATATGCTCTGGAAACAGCAGCGTACATTCTGAACTTAGTACCTTCTAAATCAGTATCCTCTACTCTCATAGAACTGTGGAATGGATGTAAGCCTAGTCTAAGACATGTTCAGATTTGGGGAAGTCCGGCACATGTGCTGAAGGGAGACGCTGATAAGTTAGAATCACGTACAGAAGTCTACCTGTTTATGGGATATCCTAAAGGAATGAAAAGTGGTTTATTTTATAGTCCTAAAGATCATAAGGTCATTGTTAACACCAATACCTAATTTTTAGAAGAGGACTATGTAATGAACCATAAGCCCATGAGTAAAATTGCTCTTGAAGAAGTAAGAAAGGACATGTCTAATCTAGTACCAACAGTACAAGATGAGATACCACAAGAAACTGCAACACATGTCACAAATTATGCATAATTACATACAGTGTCTCATCATAGTGGGAGGGTTGTTAGGCAACCTGAAAGATTCATGTTTTTGGGAGAGTCTTCGAACTTGATCCCAGGTAAACATGAATCTGATCCCCGAACATATGACGAAGCACTCCAAGATAAAGATGCAACATCTTGGAAAATAGCAATGAATTCAGAAATAGAATCTATGTATTCTAACAAAGTCTGGGAGCTAATAGAACCACCAAATGGTGTAAAAGCTATTGGATGTAAATGGATCTATAAAAGAAAAAGAGGGACAGACGGGAAGGTGGAAACCTTCAAAGCAAGGCTTGTTGCGAAGGGGTATACTCAGAAAGAGGGAATCGATTATGAGGAAACCTTTTCACCAGTAGCTATGCTTAAGTCTATCCAAATACTTTTATCTATTGCTACTCATATGGATTATGAGGTTTGGCAAATGGATGTCAAGACAACTTTTCTTAATGGAAGTTTGAAGAAAATATCCATATGAAGCAATCAGAGGGGTTATTGCAAAGAACAAAGAGCATCTTATATGTAAGCTCAATCGGTCTATTTATGGACTGAAACAAGCTTCAAGATCTTGGAACATCCGATTTAATAAAGTAATCCAGTCTTATGGATTTATTCAGTGTCTGGATGTGTCTTGTGTATACAAGAAATATGACGGAAATGTGGTGGTATTTCTTGTACTATACGTAGATGACATTTTGTTAATTTGCAACAATATCAAAGTGTTGTCAGAAGTAAGGATATCATTGTCCAAGCAATTCGATATGAAGGACTTGGGAGAATGCGGACATATTCTTGGGATCAAAGTAATAAGGGATCGCAAAAAAATAATGTTGTCCTTATCCCAAACTTCATATATCGATACTATCCTAGCTCGTTTTAGCATGCAAAACTCCAAGAAAAGTTTTCTACCTTTTCAGCATGGAGTATCTTTATATAAAGAGATGTATCCTAAGACATCAAAAGAGATAGAGGAAATGAAGGCAGTTCCTTAAGCTTCAGCTGTAGAAGCTTAATGTATGCAATGTTATGCACGAGACTGGATATCTGTTTTGTCATGGGCATGGTTAGCAGATAACAAAGTCACCCAGGACCGGGACACTGGACTACTGTAAAGCATATATTAAAGTACCTGAGAATGACTAGAGATTATATGCTAGTTTATAAGGCAGATGATTTGCTCCCTATGGATTACATGAATTCGAACTGATAAGGGCAATAGTAAGTCAATCTCGGAGTTTTGTGTTTACTTTGGGAGGTGAAGCCATAACATGGAGGAGTATTAAGCAGAAATATGTTTCGGATTCCACTATTGAAGCTGAGTATGTGGCAACCTCTGAGGCAGCCAAAGAAGCTATATGGCTCAGAAACTTCTTGATAGACTTAGATGTGATTCTTGGTTTGCCCAAAATTATCATAATTTATCGTGATAATAATGGTGTAGTAGCAAACTCAAAGGAACCATGAGCCCATAAGGCAAGTAAACACATTGAGCGCAAGTACCGCCCGATACGAGATATCGTAAAATAAAGAGAAGTTGTTGTCGCCAAGATTGCATCAGATGATAACCTGGCAGATCTTTTCACTAAGGCCTTTCTAGTGAGAGCTTTTGATGGGCATATTGAGAGGATGGGAATCAGATATAGTCTTTTAGTATAAGTGGGATATTATTAGGATGTATACTAAAAGCCTAGTTTTTTGTATAAATATTTATATTTTGAAATAAGAATCACATTGGTCAAATATCTGCATTAATGCTAAACGCAGTTGTCCATTTAATTTATATTGTAGATAACATGGTATTTGGTGTGATATAGAAGATCATGTTATCAGTTCCTTATAAATTATAAATAGTAGCTCACAACCAAGATGGAATGGGACAAACCATTCGAGTGGTTGTAGTGTAATTTGGTATTAGTTTATCTTAACTATAAAATTACACTAGTACACTATGTGTGTATTGAGCAGGACCATTTGAGGTTGTTTCTTTTTATACTAGCTGTAAAAAAGAACAGGACCTCTGTTATTATGGAAGTGCGTACTCTTAATCATGATATAATAACAAGCACGTATACTTAATATTTATTTCTTTAATTTATCAAAGGGTGAGATTTAGTTCGTTAAATCAATATGCATGTTAAGTTGAGAAATGATATTATTTATATCGTGTGTTGTTGATTATAGAATGAAATTATGTCCGAGTGATCTAGGTTGATGATGTCCCCTTGAGGAACTCATAAGGATTGTCATGTAAACCCTGCAGGTGGACTTATTCTGACATGACAATAAGGTTGAGTGGTACTACTCTTGGAGCTAAATATTAATTAAGTGAGTTGTCAGTAACTCATTTAATTAGTGGGCATTCGATATCTTAAACACAGGGAGACTAACGCACTAATGATAAAAAAGGAGCTCATATTGTAATATGGGATTAGTGCGGTAGTGCAATAATAACTCTTTAGTGGTATGAGTTATTATTGATAAACTTAAGTTAGGTGCTCAGGGCGAACATGGGAAGCTCAAGCTCATAGGGAGACCAAAACCAATTCCTCCTCTCAGTTCCTGTTGTAGCCTATTATTTATAAAGCCTTATATCTACCCAAAGTCCATCTTCTTAACCAAGTTTAAGGGCTGGCCACATCCTTTCTTGGAGCCCAAGCAAGGGACCGGCCAAGCCAAGCTTGAAGCCCAAGCTAGGGTCAGCCAAGCCTTGCTTGGTGCCCAAGCAAGGGGGGTCGGCCACACATGGAAAAGAAAGTTTTATTTTTTGTAAAATCTTTCCTTTTATAGAGATCCATTAAAAGAATTTAAAAGGATGATTTTAATTATAAAACTTTTCTTTTTTAGATCGGTCACAAAAGAAAATAAAAGGAAGTTTTTATTTTGCTAAAAACTTTCCTTTTATGATGCTTTCCACATGGTTTTAAAAGAGAGTTTTAAATTTAAAATTTTCCCTTTTATAGCTTTCTACAAAGGATTAAAAGAGAGATTTGAAATCTTTCCTTATTTGTAGTTATCTATAATGTTTAAAATAAATATTTTAATTTTAAACTTTCCTTTTTGTAACCATGATATAAAAGGAGTTTTATTTTAAATCTTTTCTTTTATAGACATCCACAAAAGGATTTAAAAGAGAAGATTTTAATTTTATAAAACATGTCTTTTATAGCTATCCACGAAAGGGATTTTAAAAGAGAGATTTTAATTTTTATTTAAAATTTTTCCTTGTTTGGACATAATGTGGCCGGACATGTAAAGGAATAAAAGGAAGTTTTAATTTTTTATTTTAAAACTTTCCTTTTTTGGATTCACCAAGGATTATAAAAGAGAGGGAGAGGGTGCTTCATTGAGAACAACCTAAGCCTTGCATCATCTCTATTGTGATCGAAACTCCTCTTCTATTCCCTTGGTGGTTGACCCTCTTCCTTCTCTCTTCTCCTTTTGTTTTCTTTCTTGGAGGCTGGCGGCATCAAGCTTGGTTTTCTCTTGGTGGCTAGTTGCTTGAAGGAGAAGAAGAAGAGAAGGAAGCTCTCTTATCTAGCATCCCTTGGAGGTTAGTTGGTGGCCGAAACTTGGAAGCAAAGGAAGAGACTTGGGTGGATTTCATCTTAGTAGATCATCGCCCACACAACTTCCAAGAGAAGGAGAGGAATACAACAGAAGATCAAGAGATCTATAAGCTACTAAGAAAGGTATAACTAGTTACTTGTTTATGCATCATAACTAGTTCATCTTCTTTATATAGATCTTGAAAAATCAAATACAAGAGGCTATCGATTTTAGGTTATCATTTTTGTTATCGATTTTGTGTTTTGATTTCATATTTCGATATTGTGCTTCTATTGAGGTCTCTGTAGTTAAACCTAGTTTACTGTAAGAAGTTAAATATTCATTTTCTTTGAAAGGTCTGCCTAGGAAGTGGTGGATAATCCCATACCCGAGAAGGCCTAGTGCCTCACCATGTTTGACCTGGAGCTGATCTTTGAAATAGATATTTTAATTAACTTCTATAATATGGTTTAACTTATGATGAACACATCGGTCAAACTTGGAGTAAAAATGTTAAGTATCGTTTCCAATCCAAGTTTAACTTCTGAAGGATAATTTGGATTAATAATATTCAACATCGTTTGTAATCCAAATTTAACTTCAGTAGAGCACATGGGTAGCTAAGATAGTTCTATGCTTGTATAAATTTTTATACAAGGGAACTAGAATGGTATTCCGAGTAGCAACCAAGAGGAGGTGCCTTCAAGGACTTGGAAGATGCTTTCAACTCCATGGAAGGCACCTTCGAGCTTGTTGAAGGTGTCTTTGAGCCCTCATGGAAGGCGCAATGAAGCCTGTTGAAGGTGTCTTTAATAGTTGTTAGCCGAAAATAATGTTTTATCTTCGACAGATAAAACTTATCTTATTAAAGGAGCCTTGGACCATCTTGAAGGCGCCTCTGAGCAATGTATAGGTTTTTCTAGTGGCTATAAAATGACCCCTAAAGCTAGGAATTTAATAACAACTTTTGTATTAACTTCCTAGTTACTTTCTGATCTATCAAAGAATGTAAGAGGTTTCTCCACCTTCAATAAAGGAGAATTTAAGTGTGTTTTCAACTACTTTGGATTAACAACCTCCCCAGTTGTAACGAAGTAATCTCTTGTGTCTCTTACTCATTTCCCTAAGTTGTTATTTCTTTTTAGTGATAATTATTTATTCTTAACTAACTTGTATCCTTGTTAAGTTCAAGAAAGAGAAAATTCTAAATTTGGTTTCAGGGCAATTCACCCCCCTCCCTCTTGTCGGCCTCCGCCTCAAGCTTCCACCTTGAGCCAAGAATCTAGTTCTTGACCTTCTTGGACATTTTTTCCCCTATATCTAGCCTTACGACCTATAAGGACTTTCTCTTGCCTAGTATTTAGTTGAGTTCAACCTATCAGAACTTCCTTTGTATTAGCATCTAGTCCATTGTGACCTACTGAGACTTCGATCATCACTAAATGTCCAGTCCTCCATAACCCATCTAGACTTTTTATCTTATACCAAGTGTCTGATCCTATATGACCCACTTTCACTTTCCTTCTCATGCCAAGTGTCTGGTCCTTTATAACCCACTTGGACTTTCCTTCTAATGTGACCTCCTAGTTGGAATTTCAATCACCAAGTATCTATCAACCTTGACCTACTTAGACTTGTTATCTCGACTAAATAACATATTGATCAAAAATTAAAACCCAACTTGATTCAACTCAAACTTGTTATATCTTCACTCATAGTGTCACGCCCCGGGGGACTACCTACCGAGGAAATTTCGACAGCATCTCCACTGTACCTTTGACAATCTGAAACATTACTACAAACCCTCAGGGCCACACAGACCTCGGCCAACACGGACAGAACAATAGCAATAAAAATAGCTAACAATCCACATAGTTTATAGTAACTCAGCCTCTGCTAACACAACCATGCAGTTTATCTAAATAAAACCTACTCCACTAATAAAACGGAAAACTTAAACCCACAACAAAAATCCAACATAGCGGAAAACAAAGGCAGTAGACCAAAACTCGATAAAAATCCATGAGTACAGTTATACATCATAAGTATATAAAATATAATAAGTAAACCAAAAATCCCAAAATAGGTGAACCCGTCGCAACAAGTGGTGGGGGACTAGAGACTGAAACCTCCTGACAGCTTCAACCTGAAATGGTAATAATCAACGGGGTGAGTCCAACACTCAGCGGACACTAAGCTGACATGCATATAATTTTAGCTAATTCAAAGTACAATCCAAATTCCTATTAAACCAAGAATCCCTAATTCACCCATTAATCTCGATTAACTACATAAATCAGATCTAACCCGAAGCTTAGATTAGATCATCATTTAACCCTAATTAAATATATCCCAATGGTCAACTAGGGTTAGTTTCCTTAATCTTAATTATTCCATTTAGATTTAAATCTATACTTAATCAATTCTAAACTCACCTAATATAAATCTATCATCCAACCATATAATCCAATTCATACCTAATTCAATATATATACCAGATCTAACAATCCAGATCTAACAATCCAGATCTACAAAACAGAAACTCACTTACTGAAAACACTTACACTAATCGGATAAAAGATGGATATCAAGAAAACAACCAGGCATTCAATGCTGTGGTGGATGGAATCCAGCAACTTCATACCAACCCTCCACTGCTATCTAGAAAAACAAATCCCAAATTCAACTAATTAGGGGTCCTTATAGTAAGTACCTAAATCCACATCGTCGTATAAGTGCAGAAATCAAACAGAGCTCTCCAGTGATGGCGAACGAATGGATTATTACCTAACTTCCTCTTTCCCCTGCGAAGGCAGAAATCAAACATAGGCCAGTGTGTTCGAGGAAAGGAGAGGTGTCTGCCAGTAAGTTACACACCCTGCTCTCCCATAATTGGCGATTGGTTCGCGGTTGGAATTGGCAAGTGGTGGAAGCAAGTAGTGATTAGGGAACGGCTTGGAGACTACGCGAGAGTTGGACGGACCTAGGGCTCACGGTGATCAGCGCTAGGGCCCGAACAATCGGCGTCAAGCCACGAGGTTCAGCGGCGACGAGTAGAGAAGGAGGAGGAGACGGGGTCGAGAAGGGGGCTAGCGCACGGAAGAAGGGGAAGAGGAAATGGGAAAGCATATAGGCCCTGGTTTCCTTCCTAGCCACTGGTTTTGTTCGCTTGGGAAGAGGAAATGTCGCGAGGTGGCGCCATCGATAGGGAAGACGTGGAGGAGAAGAGCAGAGAGGAAGGGGAAAGGGCGACCAACGTGTGAAGGCTCGGGATGGGTTCGACGAGTAAGGAAAAGGTAAAAAGAAAAGCAAAAAGAAAAAGAAAAATTAAACTTTTCCTCGTTTAAATGGGGTAGCTTAAACAGGCTTTCCCCTGGCCCAATAATTGATCCCCTTATACTCGTCATACAAGCTCTGAAAATTTTCCAGAAAATTTTTAAAAAATTTTGAAAATTCCCTTAAGGTTATATTTGGGTGTCGTATTTTATATTCTCCCCTACTAATAAAAATTTGATCCCTAAATTTCCGTTATTTATCATCAACAAGTACTAGCTATAGCTAAACAGTATAAATGCTGAACGGGAAATTACTCACATACCTCAAGTGAAAAGATGGGGGTATCGAGCTCGGATCGTATCCTCTAGCTCCCAGGTATCCTCCTTGTCAGAATGATTCTGTCATCCAACTTTAACCAGTCAGGTAGTCTTGTTTCGCAACTGACGCTCTTTGTGGTCCAGAATCCGTACCAGAATCTCCTTATAGGTAACGTCAGGCTAAATAGGAATTGATATATCTGACAAAACATGTACTGGGTCAGCTACATATCTCCTCAGCATAGACACATAGAATACATCATGAATGTCTGCCAAAGCCAGTGGTAGCGCCAGTCGATAAGCTACCACTCCAATCCTCTCCAAGATCTGGAAAGGCCCGATGTATTGTGGAGCTAGCTTACCTCAGAGGCCAAATCTCTTCACCCCTTTCGTGGGTGAAACTCTCAGGAATACATGGTCGCCAGTAGAGAACTCCAAGGGTCTATGTCTCCGATCAACATAACTCTTCTAGCGGTCCTGCGCTTCTGACATCCTCCGTCTGATAGTACGAACCAACTCTGCCTCCTACTGAGCACTCTGCGGTCCTAGTAGCTGGGCCTCCCCAACCTCCTCCCAAAGAGTGGGTGTCCAATAAGGTCTACAATACAATGCTTCAAACAGTGCCATCTGGATAGCCGAATGATAGCTGTTGTTGTAGGCGAACTCTACCAATCGCAAGTGGTCTTCCCAGTTGCCTCCAAAATCCAAAACTCAAGACCTCAACAAGCCTCTAAAGTCTGGATGGTTCATCCTGACTATCCATCTGTCTACGGATGGAAGGTTGTACTGAATCAAAGTTGTGTGCCTAAGGCCTGCTGCAGACTTTGCCAGAATCGAGACGTGAACCATGGGTCTCTATCCGATATAATACTCACTAGAACATCATGTAATCTGATGATCTCTCGGGAATACAGCTCTGCCAATCGGTCCAGATAATCGATCTTTCAGATCGCTAAGAAGTGTGCGGATTTGGTTAATCGATCAATGACTACCCAAATCGCGTCATGGCCTCATCGTGTCCTAGGCAATCCCACAACAAAATTCATAGTGATGTGCTCCCATTTCTACTTTGGAATAGGAATCCTCTAAAGTAATCCAGCAGGTCTCTGGTGCTCAACCTTCACCTGCTGGCAGACTAGACATCTAGCTACAAACTCCGCGATGTCTTTCTTCATGCTGTTCCACCAATAGGAACGCCTCAAATCTCGATACATGTGGGTTTCGCCTAGGTGTATCGTAAATCGGGAGCGGTAAGCCTCCTGAGGTAGCTCCTACAAGACCGGGTGAGATCGAGATATGCATAACCTGCCTCAGAAATAAATAATACCCTCGTCATCTCGAGTAAATTCGGTCTACTACCCGAAAGCTATCTGGCTGCCAATAAACTGTAAGCGCTGATCACCGGACTGGGATTCTCGAATCCTTATCTTGATCGACGACTGAGCAACTATGATAACCAGAATACCCTGCTCTGTCCATCCCTGCTCCTCAAAGCCCAACTCGGAGAAACCCATAATCAAGTCTGTGACCACAACTCGGTGGCAAGCTAAAGTCCCTCTGGACTTCCGGCTAAGTGCATCGGCAACCACATTAGCTTTACCCGGGTGGTAGCTAATAGTACAGTCATAATCCTTCAAGAACTTCATCCATCTCCTCTATCAGAGATTGAGTTCCTTCTGAGTGAAAAAGATATTTGAGACTCTTATGATCAGTGAGAACCTCAAATGTAATACCATATAGATGATGCCACCAAATCTTCAAAGCAAAGATAATAGCGGCTAACTCCAGATCATGTACTAGGTAGTTCTTTTCATGCTCTTTTAACTGACGAGAAGAATAGGAGACTACCCTGCTGTGCTACATCAAAACAGCACCCAAACCCTGTAGAGAAGCGTCGGTGTAGAGCACGAATCCGTCCTCTCCAAAAGGCGGAACCAAAACTGGTGCCGACACTAATCTCCGCTTCAGCTCCTGGAAGTTGGTCTCGCAGGCTTCTGACCATGTGAACTTCACACCTTTCCTGGTCAGGCGTGTCAGCGGCATAGCAATGTGAGAGAAACCCTTGACGAACCGTCTGTAATATCCAGTCAGCCCCAAGAAACTATGGATCTCCTGCACTGATTTCGGCTACTCCCAGCTGGTGACAGCCTCGATCTTCTGAGGGTCTACAGAAATACCTCGGCTGGAAACCACGTGTCCCAGAAAATTGACTAAGGATAGCCAAAAAGCACACTTGCTGAACTTCACATATAGTCGATGTCATCAAAGAGTCTCTAAGACTATGCGAAGATGTTGTGTATGCTCCTCCTCAAAACGCGAGTAGATCAATATGTCATCAATGAAGATGATAACGAACTGATCTAAATACTCGAGAAAGATGCGGTTCATCAAATCCATAAATATTGCTAGAGCATTTGTAAGCCCAAATGGCATTACCAAAAACTCATAATGTCCGTATCTAATGCGGAATGTTATCTTCTGAATATCAGATTCTTTAACTCTCAGCTGATGATATCCAGACCGCAGATCAATCTTAGAATATACTGATGTACCTCTTAGCTGATTAAACAAATCCTCAATTCGTGGTAAGGGGTACTTATTTCTGATGGTCACTGCATTCAGTTGTCTATAATAGATGCACAATCTCAGAGTATCATCTTTTTTCTTGACAAACAATATCGGAGAACCCCATGGAGATACACTAGGGCGAATAAATCCCCTGTCCAATAACTCCTGGAGTTGGACCTTTAACTCGTCTAACTCTTTCGGTGTCATACGGTAAGGAGCTTTCGATGTTGGCACGACCCCCAGAATCAGCTCAATAGCAAACTCCACTTGCCTTCGAGGAGGCAAGCCTGGTAACTCATCTGGAAATACATCTGGATACTCTCGAACCACTGGAACGTTTGAGAGCTGAGTACTCCCGCTGTTGTCAGCATTAATTAATGACAAAAGAAATCCCTGATAACCATGCGACAACATCTTCTGAGCTTGAATCGCAGAAATGATCGATATGTCATCATTCCTGATGCCAGTGAAATCCCACGAGGGTTGGTTCGGAGGTCGGATGGTGACCACCCTCGTCTGGCAATCAACCGTGGCATGATATGCAGACAACCAATCCATGCCAAGGATAATGTCGAACTCGACCATTTCCAATACTAATAAATCTACAATGAGTATATGGTTGCCGAAGTCCAATGGGCATCATCTGACCTCCTGAGTGACGTCCAATGCATCACCAGACGATAGGGTGACAGTCAGTCACCACGGTCTAAGGATAGGCAGTCTACCAATATTCCTCATAAATGCACGAGAAGTCTCATCAGGTTCATGAATACGACAATCATAACTAGTAAGATTTGTCAATATAGATGTATTGAGATCTGGCTAACATTCTGTACAACTTTATCATATAGGTTTACTAGATTAAATCAATCTTACTCTATTAAGAAATAATTTACAGTAAAGTTAATTAGTTAACCAATTAATATGTTGGGAAGAGTTTAATTTATAGTTATTATTATTATATATATCTATATTTTTTTTTATTTTTTTTCCCAGTTTTCCTCCAGAAGTAAAAGGTTGTCATCCGGTTTCATTGTCAAGGTCATTCCGTCCTATTTTTCTATTGGATAACATGTTCCCTTAATGTTGATATTTGTTCCTAGAGCATAAGAAAATGATAACCTAAACTACATTTATTCCGTAAACTAGACCATCGACAATGTCAAGCTATACAAGTATGTTCACTTAATTGATCCAGTTATAATATCATCTACAATTTTCCCCAACATCATCCAAATATTTCCCATGATTCCCACCATAACCTCAATCATATTCTCCCAATAGAATGAACAACGTATATCACCGTAATGTTATCAAGCTTGATAGATTGTCATTCTTCAAAGTTGAGTATGGATGCTTAAAAAAACTTGACACCTACCCTCTATGGCAACATGAATCATTTCCCTAAATAGAATCCAACTAAGCATATAGGGAAAACCTACATAAGAAATGCATTGAATGTCAGCCTCAAGAAAGCCCAGCAGAACTCTGCTAGTAATCCTTGACATGCAATGAACATTTGCAATATCCAAGTGCCAGATGAAAGCATACCATTAGATCAAAGATTGGACTACTATAAAGTTCAACACAAGAAATAAGTATTGTCCTAAAAGCCAATATTGTCACTGATATGTGATTGATAGTTTGGAGTACTGAGAAAAAGATCAATATTCATTAGGACTTAGTAATTATTGCTCAGGTATTAATACAGTATCAAAATTATAAAATTAAATATTTTACATATTTATCGTCTGGAGATGTTCTGTCGTTGTCATGTCCCCAATTAAGACCTTTCCTTGACGAGGTCAAATAATACCTCGGAATTTCGAAACGACAAAATTGACGAAAATCCGTACAAATCCGAAATGGAATTTTTGAAACGTGAAAATATCAGAAATTCGTACAAATCCAAAAATACCCAGATTGACTCGCAAAACCTGGGCTCTGATACCAAATAAATTGGTATCAGATTAACTTGAAAATATAAACCACGAAAAATAGAATACGCCAACTTGGCTCTGATACCAAATAAATTGTCATGCCCCGGCGGAGTCCCTACCGAGGAAATTTCGACAACATCTCCCCTGTACCGATGACAATCTAAAACATTACTACAAGCCCTCAGGGCCACACAAACCTCGGCCAACACAGCCAGAACAATAACAATAAAAATAGCTAACAATCCACACAGTTTATATTAACTCAGCCTCTAGCTGACACAACCTCGCAGTTTATCTAAATAAAACCTACTCCACTAATAAAATAGAAAGCTTAAACCCACAACAAAAATCCAACATAGCGGAAAACAGAGACAATAGACCAAAATTTGATAAAAATCCACGAGTACAGTTATACATCACAAGTATATAAAATATAACAAGTAGACCAAAAAGCCCAAAATATGTGAACTAGTCGCGACAAGTGGTGGGGGACTAGCGACTGGAACCTCCTGACAGCTTCAACCTGAAATGTTAATAATCAACGGGGTGAGTCCAACACTCAGCGGATACCAAGCTGACATGCATATAATTTTAGCTAATTCAAAGTACATTCCAAATTCCTATTAAACCAAGAATCCCTAATTCATCCATTAATCTCGGTTAACTACATAAATCAGATCTAACCCGAAGCTTAGATTAGATCATCATTTAACCCTAATTAAAGATATCTCAATGGTCAACTAGGGTTAGTTTCCTTAATCCTAATTATTCCATTTAGATTTAAATCTATACTTAATCAATTCTAAACTCACCTAATATAAATCTATCATCTAACCATATAATCCAATTCATACCTAATTCAATATATATATCAGATCTAACAATCCAGATCTACAAACCAGAAACTCACTTGCTGAAAACACTTACATTGATCAGATCAAAGATGGATATCAAGAAAACAACCAGGCATTCAATGTTGTGGTGGCTGGAATCCAGTAACTTCAGACCAACCGCCCACTGCTATCTAGAAAAACAAATCCCAAATTCAACTAATCAGGGGTCCTTGCAGTAAGGTACCCAAATCAACATCATCGTATAAGTGCAGAAATCAAACAGAGATCACCAGTGATGGCGAACGAAAGGATTATTACATAACTTCCTCTTTCCCCGCGAAGGCAGAAATCAAACAGAAGCCGGTGCGTTCGAGGAAGGGAGAGGTGTCTGCCGGCAAGTTACACTCCCTACTCTCCCATAGTCGACGACTAGTTCGCGGTTGGCGTTGGCAAGTGCTGGCAGCAAGCAGTGATTAGGGCACGGTTTGGAGATGACGCAAGACTCGGACAGACCTAGGGCTCGGCGATGATCAGCGCTAGGGCTCGAACAGCCAGTGTCGAGCCTCGAGGATCAACGGCGACGAGTAGAGGAGGAGGAGGAGATGGGGCCGAGAAGGGGCTAGGGCACGGAAGAAGGGGAAGAGGAAATGGGAAAGTAGATATGCCCTGGTTTCCTTCCTAGCCACTGGTTTTGTTCGCTTGGGAAGAGGAAACATCGTGAGGTGATGCCATCGATGGGGAAGACTTAGAGGAGAAGAGAAGAGAGGAAGGGGAAAGGGTGGTCGGCGTGTGAAGGCTCGGGATGGGTTCGGCGAGTAAGGAAAAGGAAAAAGAAAAGCAAAAAAGAAAAAGAAAAATTAAACTTTTCCTCGTTTAAATGGGGTGCTTAAACAGGTTTTCCCCTGACCCAATAATTGATCTCCTTAAACTCATCATACGAGCTCCGAAAAATTCTCAGAAAATTTCTAAAAATTCCCTTAAGGTTATATTTGGGTGTCGTATTTTACATTCTCCCTCACTAATAAAAATTTGATCCCCAAATTTCCATTATTTACGATCAGCAAGTACTAGCTATAGCTAAACAGTATAAATGCTGAACGAAAAATTAACTCACATACCTCAAGTGAAAAGATGGGGGTATCGAGCTCGGATCGTATCCTTGAGCTCTCAGGTAGACTCCTCGTCAGAATGATTCTGTCATCCGACTTTAACCAGTCGGGTAGTCTTGTTTCATAACTAACGCTCTTTGTGGTCTAGAATCCGTATCGAAACCTCCTTATAGGTAACGTCAGGCTGAATAGGAATTGATATATCTGACAGAACATGTACTGGGTCAGCTACATATCTCCTCAGCATAGACACATGGAATACATCATGAATGCCTACCAAAGCTAGTGGTAGCGCCAGTCGATAAGCTACCGCTCCAATCCTCTCCAAGATATGGAAAGGCCCGATGTATTGTGGAGCTAGCTTACCTCGGAGGCCAAGTCTCTTCACCCCTTTAGTGGGTGAAACTCTCAGGAATACATGGTCGTCAATAGAGAACTCCAGGGGTCTATGTCTCCGATCAGCATAACTTTTCTGGCGATCATGCGCCTCTGGCATCCTCTGTCTGATAGTGTGAACCAACTCTGCCTCCTGCTGAGCTTTCTGCAGTCCTAGCAGCTGGGCCTCACCAACCTCCTCCCAGAGGGTGGGTGTCCGACAAGTCCTACCATACAATGCTTTAAATGGTACTATCTGGATAGCCGAATGATAGATGTTGTTGTAGGCAAACTCTACCAATAGCAAGTGGTCTTCCCAGTTGCCTCCAAAATTCAAAACGCAAGACCTCAGCAAGTTCTCTAAAGTCTAGATGGTCCGCTCTGATTGTCCATTTATCTGCGGATGGAAGGTTGTACTGAATCGAAGCTGTGTGCCCAAGGCTTGCAACAGACTCTACCATAATTGGGATGTGAACCGTGGGTCTCTATCCGATATAATACTCGCTGGAACACCATGCAATCTGATGATCTCTCAACAATACAGCTCTGCTAATCGGTCCAGAGAATCGGTCTTCCAGATCGCTAAGAAGTGCATGGATTTGGTTAATCGATCAATGACTACCTAAATCGCGTCATGACCTCGTCATGTCCTAGGCAATCCCACCACAAAATCCATAGTGATGTGCTCCCATTTCCACTCTAGAATAGGAATCCTCTGAAGTAATCCGATAGGTCTCTGGTGCTTAGCCTTCACCTGCTAGCAGACTAAACATCTAGCTACAAACTCTGCGATGTCTTTCTTCATGCCGTTCCACCAATAGGAATGCCTCAAATCTCGATGCATGAGGGTTCCGCCTGGGTGTATGGCAAATTGGGAACAGTGAGCCTCCTGAAGTAGATCCTGCAAGACCGGGTGAGATTGAGGTACGCATAACCTGCCTCAAAATAAATAATGCCCTCATCATCTCGGGTAAACTCGATTTGCTGCCCGAAAGCTATCTGGCTGCCAATGAACTATAAGCGTTGATCACCGCAATGAGCCTCTCGAATCCTTATCCTGATCCGCGACTGAGCAACCATGGTAACCAGAATACCCTGCTATGTCCGTCCATGCTCCTCGAGGCCCAACTCGGAGAAACCCTGAATCAAGTCCGTGACCACAACTCGATGGCAAGCTAAAGTCCCTCTGTACTTCCGGCTAAGTGCATCAGCAACCACATTAGCTTTACCTAGGTGGTAGCTAATATTACAGTCGTAATCCTTCAAGAACTCTATCCATCTCCTCTGTCAGAGATTGAGTTCCTTCTGAGTGAAAATATATTTGAGACTTATGATCAGTGAGAATCTCAAATGTAATATCATATAGATGATGTTGCCAAATCTTCAAAGCAAAGATAATAGCGGCTAACTCCAGATCATGTACTGGGTAGTTCTTTTCATGCTCCTTCAACTGACAAGAAGCATAGGAGACTACCCTACCGTGCTGCATTAAAATAGTGCCCAAACCTTGTAGAAAAGCGTCGGTTTAGAGCATGAATCGGTCCTCTTCAGAAGGCAGAACCAGAACTGGTGCCGACACTAATCTCCGCTTCAGCTCCTGGAAGCTGGTCTGATCCTATATGACCCACTTTCACTTTCCTTCTCATGCCAAGTGTCTAGTCCTCTATAACCTACTTGGACTTTCCTTCTAATGTGACCTCCTAGTTGGACTTTCAATCACCAAGTGTCTATCAACCTTGACCTACTTAGACTTTTTATCTCAACTAAATAACATATTGATCAAAAATTAAAACCCAACTTGAGTCAACTCAAACTTGTTATATCTTCACTCATAGAGATGGCTCTTTCTTCTTCATTTAATCCAAAGATAGAAACATCCTCTTGGTCCGGTGTCAATAGCCTCTCCCCCTCAATCTTTGATGTGGATACTTCTTCATTTTCATTCTCGGATGTTGAGCACCTCTCAACTTCCAAATCTTCAAGCTCTTGATCTAATGAGTCTCCCTCTTTGGATGTGCTTTCACTTAGCGTTGAGGTTAGATCTTCATAGAACTTGGCCAATTTACTTCATAATTCCTTAGATCTTAATATTCATCTATCTTGCACAAAATATCATTTGGCAAAATACTAACTAGTAATCTACTTACTTTCATTTGCCATGGACTTTTGAACTTGTTCCTCGGTCCATTTGTTCATTCGAAGAAATTTTCCTTTTGTATCCCTTGGAGCTTAAAATCATTCTATTAGAACAAACCATTGTTTTATGTCCATCATCAAGAAATTCTTCATTCTTAATTTTCAAAGATCAAAGCTTCCCATTCTGAATAATAGAGGCACTCGAATGTCAAATCTGAATCTACCTTGGGGTTCCATTTGCAAACTTGAGGTCCTTTTATTCGTTTGATGACTTGTTAAAATTAAGGGCTCAAAATCTCAATTTCTTCTTCTTCCTCTAGATCTTTGTGTAAGTACCCCGAGTTGATTTTGATGTAGTCAACCAAGTTAAGTTAGGTCCTATTGTGTTTGATGTCTTATGTCTATGTGTGTAGGAACTTAGGAGCATAAGAAGTCAAGCGGAAGATGTAGTAGACAAGAATGATGGCATGGGAAGCAAGTCGATGGGCTAGGTGCATCCGATGGATAAGAAGTTGTGGAAGAGTACACTGATTGATGAGAAGGATGTGTATGGCATATCTGAGGAATAAGAAGTCAGGGAGGAAGTCTGCTCACAAAGAAGGTCAAAGTTGGGTTCTGATGATCTCAACTCTAGATGGTCGGAGCATCACCTAAAAGGAAGAACAAGGAAGAGTTAACATTTCTTAAAGGCTAACTGTTCAAGCTGACTAATGAAAGGAGCTCTCAAGGAAGATAGAAGGCGCCCTCAAAGGAGATGGAAGCCACCCTCAGGCTAGTTGAAGGCACCTCCAGTAGCCATTGAAAGATGATAAAGTCTTATCACTAAAGGATAAGCTCTATCATCTTGGAGGTGCCTTGGACCTCCTTGGAGGTGCCTCCGAGTGACGAACATCAACAGATACTTTTGTTGGTGCAACCTTAGGTCAAGGTTGACCTGGTTGACCCGACTCGAGTTGACTTGACTCGAGTTGTATTTTGATGTTTGACTTGGGAAGATTGTTGGTGCAACCTTAGGTCAAGGTTGACCTAGTTGAGTTGCATGTTGATGTTTGACACTCGTGAGAGAGTTCTATTCTTGATATGGGACAAGAATAGATGATTGGGAAAGTATTGATGCAACCGTAGGTAAGGTTGACCTGGTTGACCTGATTCGGGAAAAAGTCCAAGTATGGAGACTTGGCACCGGAAAAGTCCAAGCAGGAGCTTGGCACTGGAAAAGTCCAAGCAGGGAGCTTGGCATGCGAAAAGTCCAAGTATGGAGACTTGGCACGGGAAAAGTCCAAGTATGGAGACTTGGCACTGGAAAAGTCCAAGCAGGGAGCTTGGCATGCGAAAAGTCCAAGTATGGAGACTTGGCACGGGAAAAGTCCAAGTATGGAGACTTGGCACTGGAAAAGTCCAAGCAGGGAGCTTGGCACGCGAAAAGTCCAAGTATGGAGACTTGGCACGGGAAAAGTCCAAGTATGGAGACTTGGCACTGGAAAAGTCCAAGTATGGAGACTTGGCACGGAGAAGTCCTGGTGAGTGAAGCCAGGCAGTTGGAAAGTCCTGGTGAGTGAAGCCAGGCATGGGAAAGTCCTAACTGGGATGTTAGGCAGTGTGGAAAGTCCTGGTGAGTGAAGCCAGGCAGTGGGAAAGTCCTGGTGAGTGAAGCCAGGCAGTGAGAAAGTCCTAACTGGGATGTTAGGCAGTGTGGAAATCCTGGTGAGTGAAGCCAGGTGAAAGTCCTGGTGAGTGAAGCCAGGCAAGGGAAAATCCAGATGGATCAGGGATGATCGGACATCTGGTGTTGAGGAAAGTCCAAGTAGGTCAAAGGGATTGACCGGACACTTGGCGGGGAATTCTAGCAGGTCAAGGGAGTGACCAGATGCTAGGAATTAAGTACCAACAGGTCGAGGTTGACCGAATGTTGGTTTGGGAGACTTGGGACTTGGTTTGGGCAAAAAAGTTCGGATCGATCCGCACCGATCAGGTGATACGTTATGTATCCGATGGCCGGTGACCGATCGATAACAAATGTAAGGCAAAGTTATCGACGGTCGGGACCGATCGGCATGAAGCTTGATCGGTCTCCACGACCGATCGAGACGCAAGGAGAGGTGGGATCGGTCGCGGACCGATCCAATTCGATCGGTCCACGCATCGATCAGAAACGCAAGAAAGTTGGGCAACTTTCGGAATCGCCGATCGGTCCGGGACCGATCAAGAGGTTCCCGATCGGTCCACGCATCCAACGGATCGCTCCGTCTTCTCCGCTGGCTTCTGTCTTCGCAGGTTCGCAGGTTATAAAAGGAGATCAAGGCTTTGGTGCTTTTTTGTTCTTTCTTCTTCTTCCTGTCCCTAAGTGCTGTTGTGCTTGAGATTTGTTGAGCTCCTCCGAAGCTTCGCGTGAGCTTCCAGTCGTCGATCAGCTGCTGCTGTTGTCCGAGAAGTTGTTGCTTCACAGGCAGTCGACGAGAAGGCGAGTTAGTGTTTGTACATTGTTCTTGTCCTTCTACTTGTATTCCTTGTATTCTATCTTGCTGTTGCGAGTTATTGTGGCGAGGTTTCTCCACCCACAAGGAGTATCTATTAGCCGGGTTTCCGGGGACTCATCCACCGACGGATTGGTAGGCTTCGTCCACCTTACGGACACGCCGAGGAGTAGGAGTTCATCTCCGAACCTCGTTATATGGTTTGTCTTTCTTCTCCTGTTTTCTTTCTACGTTGTATTTCCGCTGCGACTAACCCTAACTGTAGGAAGAACGCGAGAATTTGGGGCGGCTATTCACACCCCCCTCTCTAGCCGAGTACGAACGATCCTAACAAGTGGTATCAGAGCAAGGTTGCTCTTCGTCGGATCAACACCCGTGGGAGCAAAGCTAGAGATGGATCAATTCGGAGAAGACATCACGATTCCACCCTTCTACAACGACAACTTCACATATTGGAAGGTAAGGATGATGTATTTTCTTAGGACTAATATGTTGAACTGGTTTTGTGTACAAGAAGGGTTTTCTCCTCCAATGGATAAAGAAGGAGAGCCTCTAGAGAAGAACAAGTGGACGAAGGAACAAGTCCACCAATCCACGATCAACAATGAGGTAACTAAAACAATTGAATTTTCATTACCTACTAATATTTTGTGTAAGATAGGTAAATACAACAATGCCAAGGAATTGTGGGATAACTTGGCCAAGTACCATGAGGAGAGCTCCACTTCAAGCCATGAAGAGGAGCCTAGTGAGCCAAGTAGCTCACATCATGGAGGGAGCGAATTGGGAGTTGAGGGCTACTCAACATCCAAGGAAGAAGAGGAGGAGAGTTCCTCTTGCTCAAGTTCGGAGCAAGAAGAGGAAGTTTCCACCTCCGGAAGGGTTGAAGAAGAAAGCTCATCTCCATCCACAACCCTAGGTAACTCAAACACTGTGATTTCAAGCAAATTACACATAATGTGTTTTGAGTGTAGGAAACATGGGCACTATAAGAGTAAGTGTCCAAGGAGGGTTAGGAAGACTCCACCGGCACCAAAAGTCAAGGGAGCCGGAGTCCCAACACGCAAAGGCAAGAAGCACGTGGTGTGCTTTCAATGCAAGCGAAGGGGACATTATCGGAGTCAATGTCCAAGGAGGAGGCAACCTCACAAGGACAAGGGATGCACATCGATAGGGGGAGCTAAGGCAAACCCTAAGGTATCATTTAAGTCTCATTCGTGCAATACTAGTAAGATGCATGCTAGAAATTTTATTGCACTAGTCAATAATGATAAGCATGATAACATTAGAAATCGATACACATGCTTAGGTGCCAAACATGTGAGCCTAGATAAGGATAACACTAGGAAAGCCAACCCTAGAATTACCTCATCTAAGGTTAAGGAGAACCTAGGTAGGAATCCCAAATCAACTAGACACATGCCTAGGAATGCCTCAAAGAAAAATGACAAATCAAAAATTGAGGTATTAGAGAAGGAGAATCAAGTCTTGAGGTCAAGACTTGATACTTTGGAAAAGACTCTTAAGAACTTGGAGAAGTCATCTCTAGGGTTTAAGGGTCAAATTTCAAAGACCAAGGACAAGAAAGGTTTGGATCACAAACCTAAGTCCCAATTGGTCAAGCCCACTTACCATAATGTTCCATTCGATTATGGAACAAAACCTAGGGCTAGGAAGACCACCACCAAGGTCACAACGGGAGTCACCCCTATAGTTGACCTTGATGAGACCCAAATGACCAAGGCTTCAAAGCCTAAGAGGGTCATTAGGAGGGTTGCTAGGGAAGTCATCCCTAGTGAATATTTAGTGAACCCAATGAGCTCAAATAGGTATTGGGTTCCTAGGAGCATCTTCTCTACCCCATAAATGGGTTAGAGAGTGTCAACTCCAATAAGAAGGGTAGTTAACCCAACTTTGAGGAAATTGACACTCAAGGAGCATTTTCAAGGTTTTGTGAACCTTTTGAAAATGAAATGGAATTATCATTCACTCCTTGGAAGAGTAAAGTGTGCCAAAGTGAGAATATTTTAATCTTATTTGGCACAATTTAAGGAAACCTAGAGAAAAACCATAATTGGGATTTTGGTTTTCTCTTAGGGATATATGGGCAATCTAGGGTTAGATTTTAAGTTAGCTAAGGCTAAGGATACTTAGATAGGGAATTTAGGTATTTCATTTGTGCTAACTTACCATGATTGTTTACCATATGCCATGTCATGACATCATATTTAATTTATGATCATTTGAAATGTCATGATAATGCTTAGGTTATTTATATGTCATGTGTTAGTTTAGTTTCAAACTTTATGCCATGACATCATGACATTGGCACATGTTTTCATTTATGATACCATTTTATGCCATGTCATCATCTCTTGCATTAATAATCAATTGAATTGATTTAAGGATGAAAAACACATTTTGATATTGAGATCAAATTTGTGTTTAGAAAATGCATGAGACCTTAGTCTAAGATACCTAAACCCATATCTCACATCAAAATTGACTTGGATGTGTTTGATACACTTTAGATGTGTGTGAGATATTAGACTCATGAGTTAGGATCAAGGTACATAGGTCTTGTACCTAGATGAGCCTAATTCAAGAAATGGGGATCATAGGGAAAGCTTGTGTACAAGTCATGTACATCTAGCCCTAAGATTATGGTCCTAAATTCAAATGGTTTTAAAAGCATTTTAAAATTGATTTGAAAAACCTTGATGAAGCTTTCCTAGTGATAGCATTCATCATTGGACATTGTGATACAAAATTGACTTAACTTTGAACTATTTCAAAACTTTTGAATTTTGTATCAAGATTGAAAAATGGAAACTATTTTCATAGAAAATTATTTTTCCGTGATAGAATATGGTATGAGGAGTGTATCCTCAAAATTTTACGATTTTTGGAATTTTCTGGAATTTATTAGGAGTTTCTGAATTTCCGGGAAGGAAATCAGAAATCTCTGATTTCAGAGGCTGGATCGGTCACCGGACCGATCCAGGGAAGGACTGATCGGTCTGGGGACCGATCCAGGTGGTTTCTGATCGGTCTGGGGACCGATCAGTGCGTTCTGAATTTTCTGAAATTTCAGTTTTGAAGTTGAGTTTTGAATTTCAAGGTTTGAAACTCTCCAAGACATTGTTGGTGCAATGGTCAAGGGGAGTTGATCATTAGGGGGAGTTTTACCTATTAGTCAAGGGGGAGTTGACTTTTAGGGGGAGTTTTTACTCCTTAAGATTTTTGAGGATTAGTGATATGGGATTATCGCTA
This sequence comes from Zingiber officinale, assembly GCF_018446385.1. Classification (NCBI taxonomy): domain Eukaryota; kingdom Viridiplantae; phylum Streptophyta; class Magnoliopsida; order Zingiberales; family Zingiberaceae; genus Zingiber; species Zingiber officinale. Next base: position 27,715,489 of record NC_056004.1, read on the forward strand.
AGTTGATTGTTGAGTTTAGTACCAAGGGGGAAATTAAGAGTTTCAATGAAAGGTATGGGACTTTCATTAGGAAGAAACTCTTGACCTTGATTCTCTCTTTTTGATGTGTGTCAAAAAGGGGGAGAGTTCAATGGAGAATGGAGAATGTCAAGAGAATGTTCAGGGAAGAACATTGAAAAATCTTTAGGTTATCGGGAATACTTTTATGGGTGTCAAGAAAAAGGTATTGGAGAACCCAAGTTAGGTTATCGGGTTAACCTAAGGGGAGAATGTCCAGAGAATGTTCAAGGAAAGAACATTGGACATTGGAAGATGGTTGGAAAACCTAAGTTAGGTTATCGGGTTAACCTAACTTGATTATGGTTTTGTCAAACATCAAAAAGGGGGAGATTGTTGGTGCAACCTTAGGTCAAGGTTGACCTGGTTGACCCGACTCGAGTTGACTTGACTCGAGTTGTATTTTGATGTTTGACTTGGGAAGATTGTTGGTGCAACCTTAGGTCAAGGTTGACCTAGTTGAGTTGCATGTTGATGTTTGACACTCGTGAGAGAGTTCTATTCTTGATATGGGACAAGAATAGATGATTGGGAAAGTATTGATGCAACCGTAGGTAAGGTTGACCTGGTTGACCTGATTCGGGAAAAAGTCCAAGTATGGAGACTTGGCACCGGAAAAGTCCAAGCAGGAGCTTGGCACTGGAAAAGTCCAAGCAGGGAGCTTGGCATGCGAAAAGTCCAAGTATGGAGACTTGGCACGGGAAAAGTCCAAGTATGGAGACTTGGCACTGGAAAAGTCCAAGCAGGGAGCTTGGCACGCGAAAAGTCCAAGTATGGAGACTTGGCACGGGAAAAGTCCAAGTATGGAGACTTGGCACGGAGAAGTCCAAGGAGCTTGGCACACGAAAAGTCCAAGTATGGAGACTTGGCACGGAAAAGTCCAAGTATGGAGACTTGGCATCGGAAAAGTCCAAGTATGGAGACTTGGCACGAGAGAAGTCCCGTGAGTGAAGCAGGCATTGGAAAAGTCCCAGTGAGGAAGCCAGGCATGGGAAAGTCCTAACTGGATGTTAGGCGGTGGAAAGTCCCGTGAGTGAAGCCGGGCGGTGGGAAAGTCCCGTGAGTGAAGCCGGCGGTGAGAAAGTCCTAACTGGTTAGGAAATCCTGTGAGTGAAGCGGGTGAAAGTCCCGTGAGTGAAGCCGGCAGGAAAATCAGATGGATCGGGATGATCGGACATCCGGTGTTGAGGAAAGTCCAAGTAGGTCAAGGGATTGACCGACACGGCGGGAATTCTAGCAGTCAAGGGAGTGACCGGATGCTAGAATTGAAGTACCAACAGTCGAGGTTGACCGAATGTTGGTTTGGGAGACTTGGGACTTGGTTTGGGCAAAATTGCTCGGATCGGTCCGCATCGATGAGGATACGTTTAGTATCGATCGGTCCGTGACCGATCGATAACAAAAAGGCAAAGAAGCTTCGATCGGTTCGGGGACCGATCAATGAAGCTTGATCGGTCTCCACGACCGATCGAGACGCAATGAGAGGTGGGATCGGTCGTGGACCGATCCAGTTGTGATCGGTCCACGCATCGATCAGAAACGCAATGAAAGTTGGGCAACTTTCGGAATCGCCGATCGGCCGGGACCGATCAAGAGGTTCCCCGATCGGTCCACGCACCGATCGCACTAGCCGTTGCGACGCAACGGCCAGATTTCTTCGCTGTGCCTTCGCAGTTATAAAAGGAGATCAAGGCTTTGGTGCTTTTTGTTCTTTCTTCTTCTTCCTGTCCCTAAGTGCTGTTGTGCTTGAGATTTGTTGAGCTCCTCCGAAGCTTCGCGTGAGCTTCCTGCTGCTGTTGTCCGAGAAGTTGTTGCTTCACAGGCAGTCGACGAGAAGGCGAGTTAGTGTTTGTACATTGTTCTTGTCCTTCTACTTGTATTCCTTGTATTCTATCTTGCTGTTGCGAGTTATTGTGGCGAGGTTTCTCCACCCACAAGGAGTATCTATTAGCCGGGTTTCCGGGGACTCATCCACCGACGGATTGGTAGGCTTCGTCCACCTTACGGACACGCCGAGGAGTAGGAGTTCATCTCCGAACCTCGTTATATGGTTTGTCTTTCTTCTCCTGTTTTCTTTCTACGTTGTATTTCCGCTGCGACTAACCCTAACTGTAGGAAGAACGCGAGAATTTGGGGCGGCTATTCACACCCCCCTCTCTAGCCGAGTACGAACGATCCTAACAACTTTATCTCAGGAGATTATAAAAAGTCCCCTGGAGCTAGGAAATAAAAATAGAACTTCTATATTCATTTTCCTAGCTTTTTCTAAGCGTTCAGTCTGTAGGAGGCTACTCCTCCAACACGAAGGAGATTTTTCTTAATAAAGTTTTTAATTGTCTTAGATTAACAACTACTTAGATTGTAACCAAGTAAATCCTTCTATCCTCTTACTTTATTTCTGTTATTGCTTTTTATGTTAAAAATTTGTGCTTACTTAATTTAACTATCCTTGTTAAGCAAAAACAAGAGATTTGGTAGCTTACTTTTCAAGTCTATTCACCCCCCCCCCCCCCCCCCCCACCCCCCGGGCCCTAGTCAGCTTATACATACCTACAAGTGGTATCCTAGCCCAACCACCTTAAAAGGACTAACTGCTGACTGAAGCAACAAGGCGATGGCCAGTTCAAGCATTCATCCACCAAAATTCGAAAGAGATTTTGTGCTTTAGAAGTGTAAAATGGAGGTATATTTTTAAATTGATTTTGATATATTTCTAACGTTAAAAAATGGTTTTGAAGTAACCAAGGATGAAAACAGAGAATAAAAAGAGAACACCTATGGAAAAAAAAAACAGCAGGGCGACTTTGTGGCCAACAATAAAGCAGAATTCCATCTGCTAATCGTACTACCACCGCAAGAAGCAACTGAATTAGCGCTACAACTCTACCAAATATCTCTGGGATAAATTCCTAGAGCTCCATGAAGGCACCTCGGAGGCTAAGCTAGAGAAACGGGATATCCTTCGGAATCATCTAACAAACCTCCGGATGAACAAGGGAGAGAAGGTGGCTCAACTCCATTAGAAGATCAAAGAACTAATCACCCAACTCAACAACCTCAGAGAATCAATGATAAATTAGGACTCAATCTAATACCCACTCAACACCTTTCCGAGAATACAAGAATAGTCATCCTTGGTAGATGCATACTATATCTCAAGGACTTGAAAGTAAGTACCCTAAAATAATTATTATCGACTTTTGAATTACACGAGTCTTGATATACAGAAATTACAAAAGAAAAGGAGCCAACTCAAAACCTAGCTTTCAAAGCTAAGAAGATCGAGCATGAATCAGACTCCTCACTAAACTCAAATCAAGAAACATATATGGTAAAGAAATTCAAAAGGTTTTTTAGATCTAACTAATTTAATGAGATGTAGGTCAAGAAAAATCCAAAAGGTAAAAGAAAGATTAGATGTTGCAATAGTGATGAAAAAGGGCACATCAAAGATGACTGCCCAAAGTTAAAAAAAAAATAAGGAGAAAAACAAAAGGCCAAGCAAATCAAAGTACAAGAATCTGAAGGCAATGTGGGACAAGTCATCAGAGTTCGAACTCGAGGAATATCTCGGACTAGCTCTAATGACAAGTCACCAAGAGGAGAACATCGATGAAAGGAGAGCTACAACTGAAGAAAGTAGTAGTGAAGAAGAAGAATTTGGCTTCAAATCAGATCTGGTAAGTGAGGTATGCCTTCTACCTCCTAATCGATTATATTCTAGTATAAAATCAATGTCTAAATCTTTCTATAAGCTTAAATCTAAGAATATAAATTTGAAAAAGGAAAATGTGAATTTGAGAATAGTTTTAGCTGAGTCATGTCCACTAGAAGAATATGATAAAGTAAAAAATTAAAATTAAAAATTAAAAGAATAAATAGAATTACTAAAAAAGAATGATGCACGCTTAAATATAAGTTCTTTTCAAAATTTAAATCTTAGAAATCATGATAGACTTAACTGGTATTTATGAAACTATAACGGTCACATCATAAAAGTACCAAGAAATATAATCTAAGAAAAATCCAGTAAGTAGGAACCTATACTGGATACCAAAAGTGTGTCTAATCTAGATCTTTTTCAAATTAATCATAAATTTGCTAGATTAGAGATCTTTTTAATTGATGTGTTATTTTTCATAAAAACTTACCATTCAAATTTTATTCTCAAATTATTATTGTGATGTAACTATAGTTTTTATGTTAGCAGAAATATATTTGGAATTTTCTGGTTAATAAATAAGTTTTCATAAATTAATTACCAAAAAAATAATTTTAATTATTAGAAATTCTCAAAAATAGCACTTTCAAAAATTTAATCTTTTTGCAGATAAGTATTTTATTTTATACACTCAGAAAAATTAATAAAATTTTTAGAGGTCACAATCAAAAAAATACATGTTTGTGTACTAATCAAGTTATTTATGTTAAGATATATTTATAGTTTTTTGTTGAAATTTTCAACAGTTCGTCACAAATGAACCATCCATTTGATTAAATTTTTTAGAGATTTTTTTGTAATTATCTGATTTTTATGAATTTTTATTCAAATGATGTAATTTAAATTTTAAAATTATTTTAGAGATTAATTTTGATCATTTTTAATTTATTGGAGATTACCATTATATTTTGAACATTAAAAAAATTAATAATATTTTTTTAATTTAAAATATATTTTTAACACATTTAAATGCTAAAATTTTTATTTCTAGTTAAATTATTTATTCTGATCAAAATAAAAATATATCTTTCGTATAATTTTTTTATCTAATTTTTTCTAATCAACCATATGAAAATTTTTCAGCATTTTTCAAAACTTAAAACTAATTTTCAAATTATTTTTGACAAAACTAGTATTTTAATCCCTAAAATTTAAATATTTGAAAAACAAATCTCTGAAAAATATTTTAACTTGTTTACCGATTCATTCACCCTTAGAATATTTTTTAAAATTTTTTAATTATCCCTATTTTTTTATGTGATCAAATGGGTAGAGGGGATAAGTTAAGGGGAGGTAATTGCATAATTTTTGTAAAATTATGATTGCACATATTTCAAATTTGTTACTTATAATAAATTACAAATTTTAAATGTTTTTTTATTATTTATTTTTCCTAACTTAACTTGGATTATAATTACCCGAGTTAGTTTTGATATGGTCAACTAAGTCAAGTTAGGTCCTATTGTATTTGATGTCTTGTGTCTATGTGTACAAGAACTTAGGAACATAATATTGTGTAGCCCGATGCGGGTGCATACTAGAACACGTTTCGTAAACATGCGCAGCGAAAAATAAAATAATAATAATTTCTAATTATTACATCACACACACTACACGCATACAAGAAAATATGTCAGACATGATCACATAATTAAAATTTTATGAAAAATAAATTTAAGTTAGGTATACCGGACGAATGATGCATAGAAGATTTCATCAGATGATCCGGAGTGGGAAGGAGATCAACTCAGCGATGCTTTAAAGTCTCGCCTCTACTCGTATTCACGCCGAGATATCTTCGAGATAACTTCAATAAGTCCAAGTCGTGTCTCCAATTTGGTACTAGCCGAAGGTGGGAGACAGTTCGATCTGAGAGAGGGATCACGCTCCGATTTATATCCGGCAATAATTGCAACCAAACAGTAGAAATCAACTGGTGACAACAACCTTTGTTGTCACTGTTTGGGATTGGAACCTCACTGCCATCAAGGGTCAACAAGTCCAACAACAACTGAGTTTCGGTAGCAACAATTGCTTGCTGAAAAGTGATTCGGCCGATGAAACAGGGCTACTAATAGGTTGCGATAGAAGTAGTTTTCAGATGCTGCTATTCGATTTGAAAAGATTGTTGTCTGACAACCTTGTATGCTGCTTGTCCACAGGAAGAAGCCAGGGCGACTGGAGACTCAGCCGGAGCATGGAATCATATATATATATATATATTTATATCTTTGGATCAAATCCAAATTCCAAATCCATATCTATTAACCGCAATCCATACCAATAATCTTAAGTTTGGTTCAAGACCAAACCATGTTTGGTTCAAAACAAGAACCTTTTAATTAAAGCAAACTAATTTGGTTCGTTAATTTAAACTAAAGAGTGTCCAAATCGTCTTCAAAAGACATGACTCATACACACTTCCGTTGTGCCATCCTGATTCTATATTTTTCCTTCGTCTGGTCCAACCAGACTTAATCTCTCTCGATCTGAGAATCCAATTCTCAAACTCATTTTATGTCTTTTAGATAAACTCGTAGTACGTGTAACCTTATAGGTTTCTAATTATGTTGGTCATCCATAATTAATCATCAATTATGAAACGGTCATGAGTGGCACCTAGTAGTAGATCATGATCCCCAATTAACCAGAAAATCATAAGTTGATCTCAAAACCACTTACAAACCTTTCAGTAGCTATAATAAGTCATGCCTCGTTCCTTTCACTCATCTTATACCTACTTGGTTTAAGACATAGTCTATGTGTCAATCTCCACTAGTTTGACTACGTCACACCTAGTCCAAGTAATACTTCCTCATCTTGTGGATTCAAGTTACTCTAATATGTATCTAAGAGTCTCATACTCTTAACATGTGATGTTTGGCCAAAGACTTTGAGTGATAATCCTAACGAGTGGCCATAAGGTATACGTCTCCTCACAAGAAGTGGTAAATCCTCTATGGGATATCCAAACACCTTCAAGTACTTCAACTTATACCCAATCATCTTGGGTCCACACCTCAATGAGATGCTTACTTAAGATGTCAAGATATAAGTTTCCACAACCAAGATGACTTGTATATCTCAAGTCGAAGGAAACTTACATTCAAGATGTAGTAAGAGCTTCACAGGCATATCTATATATATGTAGAGAACCATATGAAGTCTTATAGAAGGTCATTCCAATGAACTAGTTACCATAATTAGCATTCACATTTAACTCTCGACATCCCAATATCTCTAGCTAGTGAGAAATAGCTGCTTGGTTAAACCAAGAAGTATAATCTGTGCTAGTCCATCAAAATCGATGATGTCCAAACTCATCAATTCATTGACTAGAGAATATTCTAATATATTCATAATTGCACATGTAGAGATACTCACAAGTTGTGATCCAATTACAAGTTCTCTCATGCTATGAATCATATCGCGGGCATTCAGTACATGAGTTTAAGATCCAATCATATACATAGAGAATGTGCACTCAAATAGTGAATATATATTTATCAAATAAATAGTAAAATCCATAAGGTGAGAATGATGACACGGGAAGCGAGTCAGTGGGCTCGGTGCATCTGAGGGACGAGAAGTTGCAAAAGAGTACACTGATAAATGAGAATGACGCACATGGCATATCCAAGAGATGAGAAGTCGGAGAGGAAGCCTGCTCGTGGGGAAGGTCGGAGTTGGGTTTGGGTGAGCTCAACTCTGGACACTCAGAGCATCGCCCAAAAGGAAGAATAAGGAAGAGTAAACCTTTCTTGAAGGTTAATTATTCAAGTTGACTGATGGAAGACGCCCTCAAGGACGATGGAAGGTGCCCTCGTGCCACTTCATGGAAGGCGCCCTGAAAGGAGATGGAGTGTGCCCTCATGCCTTTAAAGGAGGCACCCTCAAGCTGGTTTGAGGCGCCTCCAGTAGTCATTGAGAGAGGATAAAGTCTTATTGCTAGAGGATAAGCTCTATCCTCTTAGAGACGCCTTGGACCTCCTTGGAGGCGCCTCCGAGCGACGAACATCAACAGATACTTCATCCTAGGAGGCTATAAAAAATCCCCTAGAGCTAGGAAATAAAAAAATAACTTCTATATTTATTTTCCTAACTTTTTTCTGAGCATTCAAAGTATATAAGAGACTACTCCACCTACACGAAGGAGATTTTTCTTAGTAGAGTTTTCAACTGTCTTGGATTAACAACCAATATTATAACCAAGTAAATCCTTCTGCCCTCTTACTTTATTTCTGTTATTGTTTTTTATGTTAATTATTTGTGCTTACTTAATTTGATTATCCTTGTGAAGTAAAAGCAAGAGATTTGGTAACTTATTTTTCAGGGCTATTCACTCCCTCCCCTCTCTAGTCGACCTACACTAGCCTACACTTTGCTCCTTACAGTGATTAGTCCAGTGAAGAGTATTCTGACTCTAATACCACTTGTTAGGACATGTATGAGCTAGAGGGGGTGAATAGCTCCATCTGCTACATCAAACTTGATGTTGTATGAAAACTTGAAGCAAAGACTCCATAATGCTAATACTTGAATTTTACTTGGTATCTACCTTCTTAACGTGATTAATACAAAGATTCACTCCTCATACTCACAACTCCACTATGAATGTCTCCTTCTTGGAAACTTTCAAGAGGCAGAGAAGTCTCGTACAAGATGTTCTTACAAGAACACAATAAGGAAACGAGAATGCAAAGACAAATACAATAAAAAATGACTTTACAACAATGAACATTACTTTGCTTTCTCTTTTCTTACTTTTAATTTCCTCTTGGTGGTAGGAAATGTAGCAATACTTGTCTCTCAAACTCTCAAGAACTAGCTTCTTCAAATGTCCATGAACTCCCCTTTTCTAGGATTCTTTCAGGATAGAAAATGTCTCCCAATCGATTTGTAACGCCCGAAAATTTCCAAATAAATTATTAGAAATATTCTACTATTTTTCTAGAATTTTATGATATTTCTATGAAATTTTTAGAGTAGCGGAAGTAGCAGAAATAAATAGAAACGAAAAATAGCCTAAGCGAGAATTGAACCTGCAACCTATGGACCCAGTGTCTTATAGAGAACTTTAGTAACCAGGAGGCCCCAGCAGGGGTGTGCTGAAAGAAGAGGGAAGCAATTATATTTAAGTTTAAGTTGGTCGAATAAACTACTTAATATAAATAGGAAAATAATTAAGTGAGGTTTATTTTTGGATCGGGATTTCTTCCTCTCCTCACCCTCACGCCGTCTCTCTCTCTCTTTCTCTCTCTCTCTCTCTTCCGCACCCTCTCGGCCACCAAGTTCCAAGAGACCTAGGGTTCCATCCTTAGGGTCGTAGGAACACCTCCCGGCAACAACTCAGGCACGAGGATGCTCTTCTCCGTGAGAGGAACACGTAGACGCAAGGAGATCGTCAAAAAGATCTTCTTCACTGGAAAACTAGCGACTAGAATCGTAAGAAAACTAGCGCAGGAGGTAAGAAACCCCTCACCTGCAGTATAAGTAGCTATTCGTATGTTTTTATGTATTAGTTTAGTTGTATGCAGATTTTCAGTATGTAGGGTGTGATCTAGTGCACACCACGTGTTTGATAAAATGTTTAGCTCAGTTGAATACTACAGTAGGCATTTTAATAGCTCAGTAAATGCAGTAGAAGCATTTGAATAGCACATTTAGTCTTGCTTCAGTTTTATGGGACTACGGTCCAATGGGTGGGCTCCCATAGTCGCCTCTAGGTTCAGATAACCTAGTTCTAGGTTCAGATAACCTAGTAAAGCAAGATAAGATAATTCAGATATGAAACAGTATTTTACTTTTATCAGTGGCACTGTACTGGACTAGATGTCCTTGGGTTAGGCTCCCATAGTCGTCCCTAGGTTTAGATAACCTAGTAAACCCTACTAGATTCGGGATTTGCTACCTCGGGTCTAGTTAGGGATGCGCACATAGCAAGTACAATTGCCGGGCCCATCAGCAGCATAATTAGTATTTTCATCTATTTATGATAAATAGCTTTCAAAGAACTCACAATCAGTTATGTGAACATGATTTAAATTCAGCATTAACTTAGTTCAGTTCAGCTCAGTTATGTTCCAGTTTAGCTCTTTCTTAATGATATTCCATGATTAGTTCTGATGACATGTTTTGGTATTCATGTTAGTAATTTCAGTATGTCATGCTTTAACATGTTCAGCATATGTTTTAAATAGCATTCTTTAAAAAGCATGTTTTCATCGTGTGCATGTTTTTGTGAGGTAGATGGTTTCTTACTAAGCTCCCAAGCTTACAGATACTTCTTTTCCTTATACTGCAGATAAAGGTAAAGGAAATATGGATTAGCGGAGGCTGGAGGACAATGCTACCAGATGTGTGTGAAAGAGAAACTTGGAATGAAGATTTTTGGGAACTAGCTCACCTAAAAACTTAGCATTTCTGTTATGTTATTCCTTTTTGCACTTTAGTTATTTAAGTGTCTTGACTTATGAAAGTTATGCATAGATTGTTAGTTGACGTGACATTAGATAGCTAATCATGAGTAATAACATGCCTAATAGTAGTGTGGTGGTTGTAGTTGAGTTACAGAAGATTCTGTACGAGATCGAGACTGATTTCTGTAGAAATCAGAGACCCAATCGATCAGCCGATCGATTGAGCAGCCCTCAATCGATCAGCCGATCGATTGGAAGAAGTCCCTGTGTACAGAAGGCTAGTGAGTCGATTAGCTGATCGATTGGGAAGCCCCGATCGATCAGCCGATCGATCAAAACGCGATCTATCGCGTACAGAGAGCTGATGAGTCGATCAGTTGATCGATCGACCATGGATCGATCAGCCGATCGATCGAGATTTTAATTCCTGCAAACAGAGAGCCTCTGAATCGATCATCGGATCGATTGGCCTGACTGGATCGATCAGCCGATCGATCCAGACTTAACTCCGCGTACAGTAGCAAGTTGAATCGATCAGTGGATCGATCAGCCAGCTCCAATCGATCAGCCGATCGATTGGAATATCTGATTTCAGCCAGAAGTGCCAAAAATTTAGTTTTTAACCAAATAGGAAGTTAAGTTCCCTTCTTTGGCATATGTATGACTTTAGCAATGTATCTTGAATGTAAATCTCAGATGTTATGGTACGCAGCATAGAGTTTTAATTAGTTCAGTCTTTTTCTTTTCTGCATAATAATAGTTAGCATAATGTAACCCCTGGCCTCGCAGCCTAGCCTGTAGGAGGCGGGTCGTTACAGAGTGGTATCAGAGCGAGTTCCATACTTCCTTCACACACACATCAGCATTGAACCTGCAGCTTCCAAGTAAGAATAACTCTCACTGTATTATGTTCTTACTTTCATGTTTATGGATAACCGTAGCATGTTTATATATGATAGCATCTAACCTGATAGTAGTAATTATATAAACATGATTGTATTAGTTATATATGTCCTCTATCTCTCTAGAAAATGGTACGAGGACGCCCAGCTAGAAAGACACCAGCTACTGAGCCCCAGCATGAGGCAGGCAGCTCAGTGCCTCCTCCAGACCTTACAGCAGTAGTGGCTCAGTTACAGAAACAACTAGCTGAACAGCAACAGGAGATAGCCACCCTAAGGGCTAACCAGCAGAGCACTTCCACTGTCACCCCAGAACCTAACTTAGCAACCCCAGTGGTGATAGAGGTTCCACCAGTCTAGCCTGCAGCACCAGTAGCTCCAGCAGCAGGGGCAAGAAGAGAAGCCTATCTGATCCAGTGGAAGAAAATCAAGCCAGAGAATTTCTCAGGCACTAGTGAACCATGGGATGCTCAAGCCTGGTTCAAAACACTGGAGAGTACGATGGAGCTTCTGGACTGGCCAGAGTTTGAAAAGGTGAAATGCGCCTCATTCTGCCTGACAGGAGACGCACGTATGTGGTGGGAGAGAATTAAAGCGAAGCGCCCAGTGAACCAGATGACATGGGCTAACTTCGAGAGAGAATTCTTTGAAGAGTTCTTCCACATGCGGGTCACAAACCGCCACTACGACGAGTTCACTGAATTTCGTCAGGGCAACCTTTCAGTTGAGGAAGCCGTGAAGAAATTCAATAGACTAGCTCGTCTATGTCCTGAACTAGTCAGCACTGAGAAAGAACGAGTCCAGTTGATGCTCAAAATGCTAAGGCCGGAGATAGCAATGAACGTAGCCAGCGGCGTTCATAGGCCACAAACCACAGAAGAACTAGTAAGCAGTGCTCTGACCACCGAACATTATCAGAACAGCATCAAGCAGCAGAAGCAGGCCTTTTTAGAGCCTAAGGGCCAAGGAGGCTCAGGTACTCAGAAACACCAGGGCCTCAGCTCTAACTGGAAAGGGAACCCCAGCCATAAACGTAAGTCAGGGAGCTACCCAAAAGGAGGACCAGCTAGTAAACAGCCTAGTTTTCCCAAAATGTTCCACTTGTGGGAAATTCCACCCCGAAGTTTGTCGCAAGGGCACACGAGGATGTTTCGAATGTGGCCAGGAAGGGCATATGGCTAAGCAATGCCCGAACAAAATCAACAATCCTCCACCACAGCCGATTCAGTATGGAGATAAACCAGCACAGCTACACTGGATGCAGGCTGCTATAGACGGTCCACACATCAGTCAAGGCAGACTAGAAGCCCCCTCAGCCGCAACGAACGCGAGGATCTACTCACTCACCAGGGAGGATGTAGCGAATGTCTCGACAGTTGTTACAGGTCAGATTAGTATTTTACAACAAAGTGCAACTGTCTTGTTCGATACTGGGGCAACCCATTCTTATATATCCCGGGCATTTGTCGAAAAGTTGGCACTAACTCCAGATACACTTAGTGGTCAGTTTTTGACAACATTGCCTTCAGGAGAGATCATGGCATCCACGCACTGGCTCCAAGCAGTGCCAGTCATTATAGCAGGCAGAGAGCTTTTTGGTGATCTGATAGTGCTGGATATGACTGACTATGATGTCATTTTGGGAATGGATTTTCTGATCAAGTACGGTGCCTCCATAGAGTGCCATAAATAGAAAGTTGTATTCCAACCTGAAGCAGGAGTGCAATTTGGTTACATCGGAGAACCAAAGAGAAAAGCCAAGAAGTTTCTCTCAGCTTTGAAAATACAGAAACTGTTGGATTCATGATGTATGGGATTCTTAGCGCATGTAGTCAGTACCAGTCAGAACAAGGACCAAAAGCTAGAAGAGGTCCGAGTTGTATGTCACTACCCAACAGTCTTCCCTGAGGAGTTACCAGGTCTAGCACCAGACAGGGAGATTGAATTTGAGATAGAGCTCATCCCCGGTATGAATCCCATCTCCAAAGCACCCTACCGCATGGCTCTAGCAGAACTGAAGGAACTTCAGGAGCAACTACAGGAGCTACTCGACAAGGGCTTCATACGCTCTAGTCACTCACCATGGGGAGCGCCTGTATTGTTTGTGAAGAAGAAGGACGGGAGCATGCGCTTGTGTATAGACTACCGAGCACTAAACCAAGTCACGATTATGAACAGGTATCCTCTCCCCAGGATAGACGACCTGTTTGATCAGTTAAAGGGAGTAGCAGTGTTCTCTAAGATAGATCTCAGATCAGGATATCACCAGGTGAAGGTTAAAGAAGGTGATATACCCAAGACGGCTTTCAGGACCAGATACGGACATTATGAGTTCGTAGACATGCCCTTTGGTGTGACAAATGCTCCAGCTACTTTCATGGATCTCATGAACAGGGTATTTAGAGAATACTTAGATAAGTTTGTCATCGTGTTCATCGACGACATTCTTATCTATTCCAAGACTCAGGAAGAACATACAGAGCACCTGAAGATAGTACTGAAGACCCTACAGCAGAACCAGTTATACGCCAAGTTCACGAAATGTGAATTCTGGCTCGATCAGGTATCCTTTCTGGGTCACATCATCTCCAGATATGGTATCATGGTAGACCCCAGTAAGATAAAGGTTGTGAGTAACTGGAAAAGACCTAAGAACGCTAGTGAAATCAGAAGTTTTCTGGGACTAACAGGCTATTACAGAAAATTTGTAGAGGATTTCTCCAGGATAGCCTCCCCACTGACAGCTCTCACCAGGAAGAACAGAAAATTTCAGTGGACAGAGGACTGTGAGAACAGCTTCATCGAACTAAAAAGAAGATTGACCAGTGCTCCCATTCTGACTCTGCCAGAAAACACAGACAGCTTTGATATTTACAGTGACGCCTCTAAATTGGGACTAGGAGCAGTACTGATGCAAGAAGGTAAGGTGATCGCCTATGCCTCCAGACAACTCAAGGACTATGAGAGGAACTACCCTACTCATGACCTTGAGCTTGCAGCAGTTGTGTTCGCCCTAAAAATTTGGAGACATTACTTGTATGGAGCTCAGTGAAGAGTGTATACAGATCATCAGAGTCTGAAGTACTTCTTCACTCAGAAGGATCTGAATATGCGACAGCGCAGATGGCTCGAGCTGGTCAAAGACTATGACATAGACATCCTCTACCACCCAGGAAAGGCCAATAAGGTGGCAGACGCACTTAGCAGGAAGTCCAGTGCTACCTTACTATCCCTAGCAGCCATGTCACCACCCCTACGAAAGGAGATTATAGATTTCGGTCTCGAACTCATAGTTGGACAACTCTCTACTATAACACTAGCATCTACCCTGCTTGGTGACATCCAGACAGCTCAGGATCAGGATCCTGAAATTCAGAAAATCAAGCAAGGGTTAGTAGAATCAGAAAGTGGAGAGTTCAGAGTATCTGATAGTGGGGTACTGTATTTTGGTGACAGACTATGCGTTCCGAATCAGGAGGAACTACGGAGAAAGATTCTAGACGAAGATCACAAGACTCCTTATGCGATGCATCCGGGTTCCACCAAGATGTACCAGGACCTAAAGAAACGCTTTTGGTGGCCTAGGATGAAAAGAGATGTCGCTAGATATGTCAGTACCTGTCTGACCTGTCAGAGGGTCAAGGCAGAACACCAGAGACCAGGAGGAGTTCTGCAGCCTATTCAAATTCCAGAATGGAAGTTGGAGGATATTTCCATGGATTTCATAGTGGGATTACCCAGAATCACGAATGGTTTTGATGTCATCTGGGTGATAGTCGACAAATTGACTAAATCAGCCCACTTCTTAGCTATCAAGATATCCTACTCCATAGAGCAGCTAGCTCAGTTGTATCTCAAGGAGATCGTCAGGCTACATGGAGTCCCACGGACCATCATTTCAGACAGAGACAATAGATTCACATCACACTTCTGGGAGTGTGTACAGTCAGCATTGGGCACTAAGTTAAAATTTAGCACAGCTTTTCATCCTCAGACAGATGGTCAGACGGAGCGAGTAAATCAAGTACTCGAAGATATGCTCCGAGCATGTGCCCTGGACTTCAAGGGGAGTTGGTGCAAATATCTGAGTTTAGCAGAATTTGCATACAACAATAGCTATCAGGTCACTATTGGCATGGCACCTTACGAGGCTCTCTACGGGCGAAGGTGCAGATCTCCAATCTGCTGGTATGAAAGTGGTGAACAGAAAGAGCTAGAACTCCAAACAGATCTAGTAGCAGATACCACAGCAGCTATATAGCAGATCCGCCAAAGGATAGAGACAGCACAGAGTCGCCAGAAAAGCTATGCTGATACACGGCACAGACCCTTAGAGTTCTCACACTACAAGAAAAAAGGCAAACAACAACGGTTTTTCACTGTTGTCGTAGCCCATTTTGAACTGTTGTTAAAGACCGTGTTGTTAAAAGGGGTGGCCAAAGACAACAGTTTTTAACCGTTGTCTTTGAAGGCAAAGACAACATTCTTACAACGGTGAAAAACTGTTGTCTTTTCCTTCAAAGACAACAGTTTTTCACCGTTGTCTTTGAGCGTATGCCTAGGCTCTTCAACAACAGTTTTGAACTGTCTACGACAACGACTAAAAAGCGTTGTCTTTTTTGCCAATGACATCGGTTTGACAACGGTTAAAAACCGTTGTCTTTTTAGCGAACAATGTTAAATAACATCAGTTTGTCACTATTGTCTTTTAACGCCATTGACAACAGTTTGACATATTTAAACTGATGTCTTTGGATACAATATACAATATTTTGACAATAAATAAAAAACTTATTAATCTTTTCCTACTCAACAGTTTATAAAAAACATCCAGTGCAAATTTCATCCAGTGTAAATTCCATTGATAAAAAACCTACATAATCAATATTTACAATGCAAATTTCATTAAAGTAACAAACATCATCATCCAAACATCATTAAAGTACCAAACATCAACATTCAAACATCACAAAAGTTTACACAGTCAAAAGTTTATATATATCACACATATATATAAAGTCCAAAATATCATGTTTTGTTGGAGCACGTCTTCTCTACCTGTGCATCTTCTAAACAGCCTGTGCATCTTCTAAACTGCAGCCTTTTCTGGTTTCTCCTCCCTCCTAGCTTCTCTTTTCTTCTCCTTTCACAGAAATGGGTCATTATCTTTTCCCTGAGGTAAATAGCATATGATTGCAAGTTAATTCATTTCCTAGGAGTAAATGGCATAAAAAATGGATCTCTTGGAAATTTCACACCTGACCTTATTACAGTTTTACAAAAACTCAAAGAGTAGTATGTCTTAAAAGACCAGCTATATGGCTTTACAAGTAACTCTTAAGTATGGTAAACCAAACCTATCAACTTTACATATACCAAAAAAAATTCTATCCAATTTGAAGTCTAGCGAAACTCCATCTACTATGGGTTCAACTGCTTTGTTAGCGAGATAATCCGCCAGCAACTTAGTGTTCAAAAATCAAGATAAGATAAGAATTCTAATGTAGAATATTAATTTCTTTCCCCCTTTTCCTTTTTCCTATCTTGTTAAACACAACCCGCAAGTTATTCTGTCTTGAGAATCAAACACAACCCACTAAACACCGCACTCAGATGTCTCTGATTTATGGAATTAGAGAGCTTAAGCTAACAATGGTTATCAAGACCACACATTCTTCATCTACTCACTTAGGTAATGCACAAATTATGAGAGATTTGTGAAAGTTTAATAGACAGGTCCGCATTTTCAATCTAAAATTTCTTTAGTAAATCAGCATAATTATTTAAATTAATCTAAAAATCGAAGACTTGCAGATCTACATATAGCATTTGCTTAATTAATAGCAAATTCAGGAAAATCTACTTGCATAAATGGCTTAGAGCAACAACCAGATTCTGGTTCTATCATCGAGCATCAAAAAAGCGTTATAGAATCTAGCTAAATTAGACATGAAAAATCAAGTGAGCATAGTCTATGTATCACGCATTAGCTGATTAATAAAAATGATTTGCATGAATGAAGCAGCGAACCTCATATATCTCGGCAAGACCCTTCTTACTCTTATTTTCATCTTGTTAAAAAGTCCATTATGACATTGTTCCCACTTAGACGTGTTCAATTTATATATCTTAATGTTGCCAAATTTAGACAGAACAAGAAAATTACCATCTCTTTGGTCTCCTTAGGGGGTTTAGATGGCAAGATAGATGCTCTTTCAACGTCATCAAAATGACCCTGGAAGCAATCATAAACTTGAATTAGATTGTCTGATGATGGCACAAAAATAGTATCCACAATCCTGGAACTGACACTGATTGACTAGACTTAAACTGAATCTTTTATTATTAATTTAAAAATAAAGATGAACGCAGACTAGGTATGCACAATGACCGGTTAGCCAGATTGGATAGTTCATCTGCTAAGAAAATTACCATCAACAGAGGATAAATACTTTTGTAAACGAAAGTCCAAGAATAAAAGGTTGTAAAGATAATTACATAACACTTCTGTTAGATAAAAAAAATAGAAATTAATTCCATAAGTTTGCCTAAACATAATGCTAGAGCACCGAGAAATGCACTTCCTAAATGTTGTTAAATTGTAAAATGAGTGATTTCAGCAAATAAACCTACTCCTGACAAACTATATGTATTATCACACATTTTCAGTAAAAATCTTACAACAACTAGCACATTTAATTGCTCTGCTTGCACTATTGTACAGTCACAAAGAACATTCTTCATCAGGCTGAAATCTAACTTTAGAATATCTTAATCATTTTATTAAGGACTGAAGAGTGAAGAGCATTAGTTGATCATTAAAGAGAAGTGATAACAATTTCATTCTGCTCTTTTTTTTAGGCAATTATGCAATCCTGTGAACTGTAGTCATATAAAATTTTGGTTTTTCTTATTGGCAGGAAGATGTGAAGTTGATGCATGACATGGGCCTGGATGCCTACAGATTCTCTATCTCCTGGAGCAGAGTCATTCCTAGTCGGCATTCACCTTGCAATAATTTATTTTCCTGACCAAATAGTTTAAGCATTACATGATTCTAATTGGTGCCATGTTGCAGATGGTAGAGGGCCAGTTAATCCAGAAGGGGTGCAGTATTATAATAACTTGATCAATGAACTCAAGAAATATGGTACAATTAGAATAGTGGTCATACCTTAACAATTTTCAGTCACAATTTTACCAAACTGTGTTTGGCCGGCAGGAATTGAACCTCATGTCACTCTTCTTCACTTTAACCTCCCCCAATCTTTGGAAGATGAATATTCTGGACTCTTGAGCCCAAAGATTGTGTACATTTCTACTACAGCCCTTTCATTTGCATCTCCTCAAATAATGTCTAAGATAGTGTCCATTGTGATGCAGAGAGGACTTCACTGCTTATGTTGATGTGTGCTTTAGAGAGTTTGGGGATAGAGTGAAATACTGGATCACTGTCATTGAGCCAAACATTGAACCCATCCTTGGCCATGATCTGGGAATATTTCCACCAAATCACTACTCTTCCTCCTTGGTCTCTTCCCTTGGCCTCAATTGCAGCAAAGGGAATTCATCTGTTGAACCATATGTAGCTGGTCATAACCTTTTGCTTTCCCATGCATCAGCAGTCTCCCTATATAGAAAGAAATATCAGGTTTCAGCATTAGTTTCTCTTTTAATTGAATGATCTAAATGTTATTCAGGGTGTTATCTAAAATAGAGTGTTGTTCTTGTGCAAAAACCAAATCAAGGGGGATATATTGGAATTACCTTACTAGGGATCTGGTTTGAGCCAGCTACAAGATTACCAGATGATATAGCAGCAGTTAATAGAGCACTCGATTTTCTAATAGGCTGGTGAGTAAAGAAAACAATACACTGAAATCTTTGTTTTTGTTCTGACTAGTGACATCAAAAATTATTTTCTCTAGTCTAAGATAATACTGATGCACAATAATGCCATTACTTCCAAAAAGACATCATTGTTTGGAGAAAAAGAACACTAATAAAATGGCAATTCATAAGAGTTAGGCAACTGATAAAACTTATAAACGTGTAATATAAAGTCAAGATTCAAGAATGTGAAAATGAGTAGAACAATAAAAAGAGATGCACGAGCAAATATTTGCTCATGATAAAAAGCATAGAGCATGAACCAACCAAGGTATATGTTCCATAACCTTTTTAAGTGAAAGGGGCACTATCTATTCATCTCCATTTGGCTCATGGGCATCAAACAAATTCCTTTTATGGCATCAACCAAAATTTACTTCATAATCGCAAATAACCAGCAAAAAAGAGGTCATTTTTAAATATTTTATATGACTAACATAACCAACTCACATCTTTTAGATATCTAGGCAATTAAAGAATGACAAAGGACAAAGCATAAGACAAAAAAAAAAAAGAAGCAATAAGAGAAAGAACCTTCTCTAACTATTTAAAGTCATCTTCCACTGAACTTGCAACATTATGTACATTGTAATCAATCCATCAAACATGGTTCCCTGTTAATATCACATGTATCATAACATGATACATGGTATCCACATAAACTCCTGGTCACTAAGTATCAAAAGAAAAACTTACTTGATCTATGACAAGGACTGAGAGATCTATCATGATTTGAACAAGTTCCTTCACTGATTCTACAACCTTTAACAAAAATTATCCATAAAGTCCTGAAACATTTAGATGATACTAATACGCATAGCCATTGAACCTCATAACACCAACCCACAAATGAATAAGATGGATTTACTGACCCAGGCAATCCAAATGTTTCAAAATATGTTACCTGTATAATCTCCCTTTCCCTCTCTCTTGTCAATGCTTCATTTTACTTCAGTGTGGAAATTTGAACATCACTAAAACCCTGCAAAAAGGGTCAAAACCAAAGAAAAAAAGATCAGAATAGAAATGCAAAAGCACCCAAGATCTTATAACATTTATCTTGGTTTCCAAAGAGAAAAAGCACACTTGGCCTTAATAGGACAAGATGTGTCCATAATTTAAACCACCTAAGCATGGTAAATTTAAGGAAAACGCTAATGCGTTTACAACTAAATCCATAGTAAGGCCGAACGGTTCTACAATCATTTTCCATCTTCTGCCCATTTTTGGAAGCATTTAACTTAAAAGTGAAGATGTGAAATAGCATGCCGTAGGCAAATTTATTTTCTCCAAGTAAAATAATTCTAAATCTAGTAGAGAAGTTCATGCCGGTCTTTAATCTAGCGAGAATATAATGCAACAAAATGTTAGGGACTCCAGAAGTAATTTCATCATGGAGAAATGGTCTCGATATTTGATGCCAGCACCAAAATTCTAATCAATTTTTGACAAGTAGGTGTTGGATTGCAAGAGTACATTGCTAAGTCATCAGGAAATCATTATAATCAACTTCAAGCCACAAAAACAAAAGAACAGAAATGGCTTAGCACAAAAACTTGAGCTTCATATCGAACAGCAAGAGATAGGAAGATACCTCATCGAGATCCAAAGTCCCCTCAGAAACTATACTGACGCTAGTTACAGCTGAATCGTGCACATGACCATGATGATGATCCCTATGGTGGCGAGGAGGAGGCGCTGGTGAGAAGGAGGCAATAAAGATGGCTGAAAGTCGAGGCGACGAGGAGGAGGCGGTGAAGATGGCTGAAAGTAGAGGCCGCGAGGAGGAGGTGGCGAGGTCAAAAGTTGAGGCGACGAAGAGGGCGGCGAGGAAGGAGGCAGCGAAGAGGGTGGTGAGGAGGGAGGCGGCGAAGAGGGAGGCGGCGAAGAGGGCGGTGAGGAGGGAGGCGGCGAAGAAGGCGGTGAAGAGGGTGGTGAGGAGGGAGGCGGCGAAGAGGGTGGTGAGGAGGGAGGCGGCGAAGAGTAGGGTTTTGGGAAAGAGATAGAAAAAAATAAGGCGTAAAACAGACAAATGACGAAGGAGAAAAAGTGGCGAAAGAAAAAACAATCACATTCAACAACACTTAATAGATAACAGTTTTTAAAAATCGTTGTCGTAATCCCAAAAAAGCGCACATAGACAACAGTTTTAAAAAACTGTTGTTGTACCCTTTAAAAACCATTGTCGTATAACCAAAAAAACATAAATAGACAACGGTTTTTAAAAACCGTTGTCATAGGCCAAAAAAATTACTAAAAGACAACAGTTTTTGTTAAAACCGTTGTTAAAAGGTAAAAAGACAACGGTTTGGTATAAAACCGTTGTCGTTTGAGTGTTGTTGAATGGCGTTTTTCTTGTAGTGTCAGTTGGGGATACAGTATTCCTCAGAGTGGCTCCTATGAAGGGAGTAATGCGTTTTGGGAAGAAGGGCAAACTAAGTCCCAGATATGTGGGATCATACCTTATCACTAGAAGAGTTGGCCAGGTATCATATGAGTTAGAGCTACCCCAGGAGATGTCAGCTATCCACAACGTATTTCATGTCTCTATGCTAAAGAAGCATATCCCAGATGCCACCCAGGTGATTGAGCCCCAGTTGGTACAAGTCCGCGAAGACCTCAGCTATGACAGTCAGCCTATTCAGATAGTAGACCGAGCAGTTAAGAAATTGTGGAATAAGGAAGTACCATTAGTAAAAGTCATTTGGCAAATTCACACAGCAGCAGAGGCAACTTGGGAGACAGAAGCCAGTATGAGACAAAAGTACCTAGAGTTATTCTAAGTTCGAGGATGAACTTTTTATAAGGTATGGGGGATTGTAACGCCCGAAAATTTCCAAATAAATTATTAGAAATATTCTACTATTTTTCTGGAATTTTAGAATATTTCTATGAAATATTTAGAGTAGCGGAAGTAGCAAAAATAAATAGAAACGAAAAATAGCCTAAGCGAGAATTGAACCCGCAACCTATGGACCCAGTGTCTTATAGAGAACTTTAGTAACCAGGAGGCCCCAGCAGGGGTGTGCTGAAAGAAGAGGGAAGCAATTATATTTAAGTTTAAGTTGGCCGAATAAACCACTTAATATAAATAGGGAAATAATTAAGTGAGGTTTATTTTTGGATCGGGATTTCTTCCTCTCCTCACCCTCACGCCGTCTCTCTCTCTCTCTCTCTTTCTCTCTCTCTCTTCCGCACCCTCTTGGCCACCAAGTTCCAAGAGACCTAGGGTTCCATCCTTAGGGTCGTAGGAACACCTCCCGGCAACAACTCCGGCACGAGGACGCTCTTCTCCGCGAGAGGAACACGTAGACGCAAGGAGATCGTCAAAAAGATCTTCTTCACTGGAAAACTAGCGACTAGAATCGTAAGAAAACTAGCGCAGGAGGTAAGAAACCCCTCACCTGCAGTATAAGTAGTTATTCGTATGTTTTTATGCATTAGTTTAGTTGTATGCAGATTTTCAGTACGTAGGGTGTGATCTAGTGCACACCACGTGTTTGATAAAATGTTTAGCTCAGTAGAATGCTACAATAGGCATTTTAATAGCTCAGTAAATGCGGTAGAAGCATTTGAATAGCACATTTAGTCTTGCTTCAGTTTTATGGGACTACGGCCCAATGGGTGGGCTCCCATAGTCGCATCTAGGTTCAGATAACCTAGTTCTAGGTTCAGATAACCTAGTAAAGCAAAATAAGATAATTCAGATATGAAACAGTATTTTACTTTTATCAGTGGCACTGTACTGGACTAGATGTCCTTGGGTTGGGCTCTCATAGTCGTCCCTAGGTTTAGATAACCTAGTAAACCCTACTAGATTCGGGATTTGCTACCTCGGGTCTAGTTAGGGATGCGCGCATAGCAAGTACAGTTGCCTGGCCCATCAGCAGCATGATTAATATTTTCATCTATTTATGATAAATAGCTTTCAAAGAACTCACAATCAGTTATGTGAACATGATTTAAATTCAGCATTAGCTTAGTTCAGTTCAGCTCAGTTATGTTCCAGTTTAGCTCTTTCTTAATGATATTCCATGATTAGTTCTGATGACATGTTTTGGTATTCATGTTAGTAATTTCAGTATGCCATGCTTTAACATGTTCAGCATATGTTTTAAATAGCATTCTTTAAAAAGCATGTTTTCATCGTGTGCATGTTTTTGTGAGGTAGATGTTTTCTTACTAAGCTCCCAAGCTTACAGATACTTCTTTTCCTTATACTGCAGATAAAGGTAAAGGAAAGATGGATTAGCGGAGGCTGGAGGACAATGCTACCAAATGTGTGTGAAAGAGGAACTTTGAATGAAGATTTTTGGGAACTAGCTCACCTTAAAACTTAGCATTTCTGTTATGTTATTCCTTTTTGCACTTTAGTTATTTAAGTGTCTTGACTTATGAAAGTTATGCATAGATTGTTAGTTGACGTGACATTAGATAGCTAATCATGAGTAATAACATGCCTAATAGTAGTGTGGTGGTTGTAGTTGAGTTACTTAAGATCCTGTACAAGATCGGGACTGATTTCTACAGAAATCAGAGACCCAATCGATCAGCCGATCGATTGAGCAGCCCTCAATTGATTAGCCGATCGATTAGAAGAAGTCCCTGTGTACAGAAGGCTAGTGAGTCGATTAGCTGATCGATTGGGAAGCCCCGATCGATCAGCCGATCGATCAAAATGCGATCTGTCGCGTACAGAGAGCTGATGAGTCGATCAGCTGATCGATCGACCATGGATCGATCAGTCGATCGATCGGGATTTAATTCCTGCAAACAGAGAGCCTCTGAATCGATCATCGGATCGATTGGCCTGACTGGATCGATTAGCCGATCGATCCAGACTTGACTCCGCGTACAGTAGCAAGTTGAATCGATCAGTGGATCGATCAGCCAGCTCCAATCGATCAGCCGATCGATTGGAATATCTGATTTCAGCCAAAAGTACCAAAAATTTAGTTTTTGACCAAATAGGAAGTTAAGTTCCCTTCTTTGGCATATGTATGACTTTAGCAATGTATCTTGAATGTAAATCTCAGATGTTATGGTAGGCAGCATAGAGTTTTAATTAGTTCAGTCTTTTTCTTTTCCGCATAAGAATAGTTAGCATAATGTAACCCCCGACCTCGCAGCCTAGCCTGAAGGAGGCGGGTCGTTACACGATTGGTCTTACCTCCAATTGATTGTCATGTAAAATCGACCGTTCAAAACCTGCAGAATGATTTTTTGCCTAGTCAATCAATTGGTGAGTCATACAAATCGATTAGTTAGCCTCTAATCAATTGCCCCAATCGATTATGAGGTCTTCTATTCTCACACAAAAATACCTCCAATCGATTAACTTGATATATTGCTTTAGCTCCTAATCGATTGCCCATATTGATTCCAGGCCTTTCAACTTACAGAGAGAACATTGCCTAATTGAATGCCATAATCGATTGGCATTACTAGGATTCATTGCTTCAATCAATTCTAGCTCCTTTATTTTCACAAATCAACCTCCACCAATCGATTGGCGCTACTTCAATCAATTTGGTCAATTGATTTAAGTAACAAAACTCAAAATTTTGGGTTTAAAGTTTGCTAATCGATTGGTTACCCTAAATTCAGCCTTTCCAAGGCTGAATTCACGTTTTACTTGGTACTCTGCCCAACATCCAGTCATCCGTGATCTGTTGGAACTTCCCATTGCCTAGCATCCAGTGAACCTTGACCTGCTAAAGCTTCCTCACCAAGTATCCGGTCCTTCTTAATCTACTTGGACTTTTTCCTCTCCAACCTTCCTATTGGACCTTCAATCACCAAGTGTCCAATCATCCACAACTCACTTGGACTTTTCCCTTGTCTAGCTATACTAAGACTTTCATTGCTTAGTTCTCAACTAGATTTTTCACTGCCTAGTCTTAACTAGGTCTTCCACTATTTAGTTCTGCTAGGACTTCCATTTGCCTAGTTTCCAACTAGATTTTTCACTGCCTAGTCTTGCTAGTGATGGTCCCGGTGTGGCTGGCAAGAGGGGGTGAATTGTCTGAAATAGAAGTTAACCTTTCTTGATCTTTGGGCTTTAGTAAATACACACTTAATTAAAGTAAAATGAAATACATAAAAAGAAATATGAGATAACCATATTTACTTGGTTTGCAGTCAAAAGAATCTTACTCCAAGGCAATGACAACTCACTAAGATCTCCTTCTACGAGTGAATCCTCAGAGGTAGAGAAGCTTCGTACAAACGTTGAAAGCGTAAATTAAAACACAAAATTTGAAATAAGATTACAAAAAGTGTGATGTTTGAACTCCTACGGCCGTGACTCTATTTATAGCCCACTAGTCTAAATAGACATTTCAATGATGTGGCATTTTTGGGTGCCTGGACCTGATTTAGGCGCCCCCATCGGTGTAAGTTTATCAGCTTTGCAATGGTTTGGAGATAAAATTTTATCCTTACCCAGGCGCCTGGACTAATCTAGGCACCTAGAGTGTTGTTGATGTGGACCCAAGACCTATCCATGCTGCAATGGCTCGAAGAGGCACCCTGATCATTACCAGGGTGGTCTGAGTGCCCTAATCAGTTCCAGGGTGGTTTGAGTGCCCGGGCCTGACCCGGGCGTCTGGAGTCTAAGCACTTGGACTTAGTTCAAGTGCCTAGACAAGTCAACTTTGTGTTGACTTGTTTGGCTATTACTTTGGTCGCTTGGGTAATTCTCAAGTCATCTAGAGTTGATCTCACATAAACCTAACTTTAGCTTTCTCCTTGAGCAAACTTCTGCTCCAGCTTCTCGTCTCTCAGAAGCGTCACGCGCATCCTTCTCATCCGCTGGTGTACTCTTCCACAGCACCTCATCCCTTGGATGCATAAAGTCTGTTGACTCGCTTCCCGTGTCATCCTTCTAGCTAGCTGCGTCTTCCCCTCGACTTCTTATGTTCCTAAGTTCCTACACACTTAGACACAAGGATCAAATATAGCAAGATCTAACTTAACTTGGTTGACCACATCAAAACTCAACTGGAGTACTTATAGCTAGGACTTCCATTATATAATTCTCAACTAGATCTTCCACTCACTACAACAAAAATGTTAAACGACAACACCACAAAGACAACGGTTTTAGAAGAAACTGTTGTAAATTTGGTAAAAGACAACGGTTTTAGATAAAACCGTTGTCTTTGAGCTCCCATAAAATACAAAAGACAACGGTTTTGTGAAAACCGTTGTCGTGGAGCAATATTTTTTTAAATCAACAACGCATTTTACAACGGTTATCTAAAATCGTTGTCTTTAAGCACTTTTTTAGGTGATACGACAACAGTTTTGTAAACCGTTGTCTTTTACTTTATTCTTTCGGTGTTTTTCCCTCTCTGTGAAAAATTTTTGGCGTCGTGTTTTCCGCCTTAGCCTTCCTGAACCCCTCTTATCCATTTTTATTTCCCTCTCTCCATACGATCTCTTCACGCTCCTGCTACCGAAAACCTAAGCATCTTCATTCAACCCCTCTCCGGCGAACCCCTCTCCACAAATTTTTAAGTGGAGAGGAGGTGGAGGAAGGTGATGAGTTTGTTCACCGGAACATGCGCCAATGACGAGAACTCGCCGAACCTTGTTTGCTAGCTTGACTGCGTCTAGTGCATGGTCGATGCTCTCTCTTTTATCCGGTGGAAGTGTCATCAGGTTAATGTCTCCCTTCACCTCTTTCCTCTGCTTACTCATTAGGGTTTCATCTTACCTGCTTCTTGATGAGGATGTTGTCGTTGAGATCTCCGAACATGAACTCGTCATCATTGTGGAGGAGTTTGGGTGAGGGGGACGAACCGAAGCCAATCCCCAAGGGGAAAACCAAATCTCCGGAGCAAATCTTCCCGGTCATCTCGCCGTCGAGTGCATTCTTGATTTGTTCGCCCCCCAGTTTTCAGGGCTGCGTTAGTTGAGCACTGTACGGCAGATCGAGATGTGGATTTCCTGGGCGACGCGGATGCGGGTCTCCTTCGGAGCTTTCTTCCTTTGGCTCGTCACTTTGGTCTACTTCACTCAGGTTCCCTTCCTTTGGCTCTTATTTCCGACCTTGTAGAGTAGGGCTTCTTTGTCGATTCATTCTTGTACCTGCCTTTTTGGTAGTTTTCATTGATCTTATTTCTCTATAAAAGATGTAATTTCGATCGTCATTTTTATATACTTTGGCAGGGTTTCAGATCCTTTGTGTGGACTGCAATTTCTTACCAGATGAAAGACATACTGAAGTTATCCCCGTCTTCATCACAGTTTCTAGTTTCTGTTGCTCATTCTCCATGGAGTATCAAACCAATTTATGGGTAACCACTTAACCGTCTTGTGTTTGGTGCACTTAACCTTCTTGGGTTGGGGGGTTTGATGGATCTTATTGCCTGTTGCGTGCGTTGTGATTGGTACTTCAACACTTACGGACAAATGATCTGCATTTTATGTTAGCAATCACAATATGTAGCCAATTTATCTTATAAAATTGTTTTAAATCTGACGCAATTCTAATTCATGACTCTTTTGTTGTTGATGTGCATGTTATCATGAGCTTGCTAACGGTTAAATTATACTAACTCGACGTGTTTATTTCTTTTGGAACACTAAACTTTAAATGACTTGGTCTTTGTATATTTTCTCATAATAGATACACATAGCTGGACTCACAAGAACATTTGGGCATTATGTGTGAGATCATACTGTTTCTGATATTGATGCATGAAGGTGCATAACTTGTTGAGCAACACAAGGCAAATATGTCAGTATAAATTTCTTAAAACATAATATTTCATATCAAATTGTTTCCATATTTGTGATGCTGCTAAATGCATTTCTATTACTTACATTTGCATTGCTCGTATGAATTAGCTTATCCACCCAAATCAAAGAATAAAGGAAAACAAATGTCAAACACGATTGTTCTCATGGTGATAATTATTTTTTCTTGTTGAACTCACACAGGATATTACTCTTGGTGTTTCCCTTGGTTCAGCAACCCAGATCTCCATGTTTGTTGTAAGGATTTAATTTGATGTAGCTTTGAAATGAAATGTTGTGTATATGTTAAAGAATAGCTTACAATGTACTAATTTGCCCTTTTAAGGTTCCATTATGTGTTATGGTGGCTTGGATAACGGGAATCAAGATGGATCTTGATCTTAATCTGTTAGAAACTGGCTCATTGATCATGGCAATACTAGTAATAGCATTCACGTTACAGGTAACTCATTGGGGTATGCTTGTTAGTTACACTAACTTCTGTTGTTGTTTTTCAGTTATTTTGAAATGCTAGGATTCAACCAAAATTCTTCCTGCAAGACTCAACTAATGGTACTTTTACAGGATGGAACTTCACATTACTTAAAGGGGCTTGTTCCCTTGCTGTGCTACTTGGCAATTGGTGCATGCTTCTTTGTTTTCAAATCCCCACTTGAGTAAGTCTCAAAAAAATTAAGTCTCCTCCTTAAGTGCATCTTTTTCATCATTATGGTTCAAATTTATGAACTCTGATATAAATTTAACTGACGAATACATGAAGGCATCAGCCAACAAGTTCCATAACCAGAACAGCTGTAGTGATTGTGGCCTAGCTAATAGCTAGTAAAAAATGGTAAAATATTCTTCATAATTACCCATTAATTTCCTACTTGTTGGCTTTACTCTTGAATTCAGCACGTACTTGCTTGCAGAGTAGGAGCTGGCGAATTGCTGCTTCAACCAAACCATATTCCCCTGAACAAATTGAGTCTTACAATAACTTTTTACATATACTTTTAATTTGAGTTTTGCTTAGTTGCTTTCGTTTACCTCATGACAGGTGATGCTGAGACGGTTTTGTCCTCGTAAGACTACTCTACTGTTTGTTATACGAGATAAAACAAGGGTGAATATTTTCATATGTGCATTTTTCAGCTTCCGTATTGGAGACTCCTAATCTAATGAAAATGAGTATTCATGTGCATTTTTAAAACAACGATTTTTAAAAACGAAAGCAACATATGGTATAGGTCACGAATATTTTCACTTGTGACGAGTTGAAATGATATCAGCTGGTTCTAACAGTTATACTGATCCATAAAATTGGTATAGTTAGCACAATTTGGTTTATGCCAATGTTAGTTCAGATCTTATTATAGGTTTGTAAAGGTTATATGAAAATGATTCACATGGTATAGGCCATCAACTAGCTGGTAAAATCAGTCTTGTTCAAAGTTTTGGACCATGGTCACTCTGGCTTGTTATGCCCAAAGAGAGTAGCACAAACAACACCACTAAATTAGAAGTTGAAGCTTAACTAAATATACCAAACTTGATTTCCTCTTGTTAGAGTCAAGTTTATTATGTTCTAGTGTACAATTTTGTTCATACTACTGTGGCTTTAGTTTTGCTGATAGTTTCATGCTATGTGATGGCCTTATTTCAGTCACAATTGAATGAGGCTATTTTAAGAGAGGATTATGGAGAAGCTGCAAAGCTGAAGTTGGCCATAACTGGTGCTACGAAAAGGATATTGTTGGAGCAGCATTGACTATTATGAATGTATGAAACTTGTCTTATACACTTATTGTATTTAATTTATATTCTAAGCACTCTTGTTGCCATAGAGAGCTATAGAGGAAGAGCGATACATCGATGCAACTTTCATTCGTGATCATGTTGGGGCAGGACTGGTCAGTTTATTGGAATTAACTTGTTGCCAATTCTTACATCATCTCCATTAAGCTATGCTTGTCCCAATTTTTTGGTTTCAGCTACATGAAGCTATTCACTCCATTGAGCTTTATTCATTTTGCTATATGCAAGGCTATAACAATGGTTGCCAATTCTTATATATTGATTGAAAAAAATTCTTCAAATATTGAACGCATACAGAAACTTAAAGCAATGTTCAGAAAGGGTGCATGCGACTTAAATACTGATGAAAAAGGTAGTTGCTCAGTATACTGCTTTGTGGTTTTTATGCAAACTGCACATCCTCAAGCTTTGAGATCTTACTAGAGTGTTGCTGCTGTAATGTTGAGACATAAGGTACATGACTTCCTCTATGATTCCTTCTTTCTGTTGCTGCTGTTAGCTATTCGATCTAGCTGCTTTCACATAATACATGGTTTAAGATATAATGTCAAGTTTATATATTCATCAACTTTTTTCATGCTCACTTGCTTGACTACTCATGAAAATGTGAAGCGACAACGTTTCTCGTGCTTATTTGGCCATTCTTTTACTTAAACATTTCTAAAGGTCCAGATTTATGTACGTACTTCACAATTTGGTTTCTACTGTACAAAAGATGCAAAGCTGCAAGAAGTTTATAATTATTTATACATGTTGATAAGTTTTCTACTTTTGGAGCTTGTTTGTTTCAATTATCAATTTAGTTTGTAGTGGTTTATTAGATTTATTCGTTTCAATTATCAGTTTGCAATGATTATCAGTTTATACATGCATGTTTATACTTTTTTCTATGGCTTTAATTATATTTTATTTTCAGAAAAGGGAGAAAGCTGGGTTTGCAAGCTAAGTCTATGAAATTCTGTATGCAGAAAATGGACCAGTACGTGAAGATTGTTGTGGTCTGATAAACTTAATTTTATGGTCTTATCTTTTGTGGTTATGGTCTGATAAACTAGTTGTGGTCATGTTTGGATAGCTTGTAGTAATTGTAGAAGTTTATAAATTTAAGTGAATGTACATATATGTTGTACCAGTTTTTGATTGAGACAAGATGTATAAAAGACAACTGAATGTATATATGTTGAAAATGGTTTTTGTGAATGTATATATGTTGTACCAGTTTGTGTGCAAAAGAATTATAATGTTTTATCTATTCGTGATGCATTTTCTAATCAACATAGACAACGATTTTTTAACCGTTGTGAAAAGTATTCAAAGACAATGATTTTAAACTAAATTTTGAATAAAGACAACAGTGTATTTGTTGTCAAAAGCATATCTGCGATCAAATTTTTGCAAAACTGGCAATTACAACGGTTTTATACTATTGCAGAACTGTTGTCTTTGGTATTAAAAGACAACACTTTAAATCCGTTGCATGACTGTTGTCTAATGTGGTCAAAGACAACGGTTTCAAACCGTTGTCTTTTACTGCACATTTAACAACAGTGTCAGTTACAACGGGTTTAAAGGGCCTATGACAACGGTTTTTAACCGTTGTCTTTTAATATTTTTGTTGTAGTGACTGCCTAGCCTAGCTAGAACTTCCATTGTCTAGTCTCGCTAGGACTTCTCATTATCTAACGTTCAGTTAGGACTTTCCATTGGCTTACCTCCAGTTAAGACTTTTTCCAATCAAGTATCTAGTCTTCTCTTTACCTACTTGACTTCTCTCTTACATATTATCAAACATAGAAACTCAAGTTTGAACTAATTCAAGGTTAGTCAAACTGATCAATCTTGATATGAGGACTATTGCCCCAATAAATCCTTCTTCCTCATTGGCTCCAGAAGCTGAGGATTCTTCTTGTTTCTGTATTAATTATCTCTCCCCCTCAATCCTTGAGGTGAATGTTTCTTCAATTTCATCCTCGAATGTCGAGCACTTCTCAACATCTGAATCCTCATATTCTCAATCCAAAGAGTCTCTCTCTTTTGATTTATTGTCACTTAACGTTGAGTTTCAATCTTCATGAAGGTTTATTAGTTTCGTCCACAAATCCTTTACGTCTTGATATTTGCCTATCTTACATAAAATGTTATTAGGTAAAATATTTTCTAATAATTTAATTACCTTGTCATTTGTCTCAAATTTTTAAACTTGGTCCTTAATCCATTTGCTTATTATTCAATCAATCTTGACCTGCCACGACTTCAGCATTGCTTAATTACATCCGATTTTTTTTTATCTATTTAGATTTTTCATCGCGTGCCTAACATCCAATCTTGCATGACCTATTAGGACTTTGACCATTGTCAAGTATATAGTCAATCGTAACTCACTTAAACTTCTTCACGGTTATGTATCTAGCCAACTTTACCTATTTAACCTTTTGCTCTCACGTCAAAAATATTGATTAAATATCAAAATCTAATTCAAGTCAACTCAAACTTGATCGATGTTGATTAGAAGTTGATTGCACCGATAATTACTCCTTCTTCACCCTATAAAAGTCTATATAATAAAATTTAATGCAAAATTTTCATTGATTTAAAATCATTAGGGAGCCCAAATGGATGCGAGAACTACCTCACAAAAGAATTTTTACGAACGTAGTAAGACTCATAATGTCAATGGTAGAACCTACTCTTATAAATGATACAATCTATCAAAATCAGTGTGGAATAAATAATAATTAAATGGCATTCACACCAATTGGATGGTAGTATTAACACTATAATTAGTATACATTGAGGTTAATTGGTTTAGATCATCATGCCTCTAATTTGACCAGTATAGTTTTCATTTAGGTATATATTCATCTAACTAATATAACCTTTAACATTCGTATCTTATATTTTTTTTTAATTCCTATTTTTGTAATAGTATTTTGTAAAATTTTATATTTCCAAACTTTCACAAACAAACTGATTTGTTAAATCTCAACTTTCGTTCTATAAAATTATAATTTTAAGTTTGTACAAATTGTTTTGAACGAAATTTACAAATACAATTTTTTTATATCCCTTAAATAGATATATTTTCTGTGGAGTGATAGATTAGTAAGCTGCACTAGGTCAGTTAAACCGATCCTTTTGATCAACCCAATTAATTAGTGTGATCAAATCCAGAAAGGCACCTAACTTATTAAGATTGAGCAATCCAACATATATTTCAAATAGGCTTAAGCTAACTAGCTTGTTTAACCAATTTGAGTCGTTTGACTAATTGCCTAACTCATTAAGCCATGTCGCCATTCAATGATTTTATAATATTCTTACAATGTTAAGAGAATTTTTACGATGATTTTATAAATCCAAATGGTTGCATGCAAATTTAATTAAAATGAAAATTTAAATTTTATGTACTATTTCGTAACTCTATTTCTGCAATAAATTTGTACGAGATGTAAAATATTGGAATTATGATTTACAAAATTTTCTATGAAAATATTATAGATGATGAGTATAAGAAATAAAGAAAAACATTATTAGCGAAATAATGACGCATTTCGTATATTGAGAAACAACAACAGCTTTAATAGAAAAAATGGATTAAAAAAACAATGAATTACTGAATTATACAAGCAGCGTCTTGAATCTTCTACTCGTGCGAAGCGAGCACTGCTACGCCAGACTTATCTTTACCTCCACTTTCATAGAAAAACATTTATAATAAAATATTCTAAATTAAATGTTCTTTTTAAGATTTAAAAGTTCACCTCGATCCGATGCCACTTATTTTTCTCGAAAGCAGGATCAACTTATTGTGGCGGTGGGTGGATTACATAGCCCTTCTTTGGCTGGGGCATTGACACGTCACTATTTAAAATATCTTTTCGATCTGCATGCCACGACAAAAAGAATGCCTTTTAATTTAAGTTAAATAAAGTGAGTGGGGCGAATTAAATTAAATTAAAGCCGGTGCCTCTGTTTATTGTTGTTGTCGTTCTTCTTTCAGATTTGGAGGCACCGATTAGATCTCTTAATTGACTAACGTGTAGCTGGTGCCAACTCTGGAGTCTGGGTGGTGACTAAATAAATAAATTAAGTACCACCAGACTTTATCATTTTATGGCTCCTGTAAGTCAATTGCGACCCACTCCACGTCACTTCAATCAAATCATGGGAGTGGTTATATAATAGTTGGCACAGATTCCTCACGTGCCGTGCACCTGAAGAACAGGTAACTGAAAGGCAGAGAGAAGTGACAGGCGGTGTCGAGGCTCTCACCGGGCTTAACTTTTTGATAAAATAATAAATGTTTAAATATATATATATAATATTTAAAAAGTTTTTATTTTTTATTTTATTTTTAAATTTTTAAATTTGAGGTACAGTGAGGTCGTACATAACTGGGCATGCGAGATGAGTCATTTCTATCAAATTAGACCCACAGAATAGTTTGGATTCATTCTTTAATGGGTCATGTTAGACACGGTCAAAATTGGTTGGACCGTAGGTGACCTAACTCGATTTACACTTTTGACGAGTAAGGATGTGCTGAGTTTGGAACCTTACGGACTTGTTAGGCTTGTTTATTTTTAATTTTATTTTTATTTTTATTTTTTCCATATGGATCCAAAAATGAATCATTCTGGACATTGTTAAAAAAACAAACAAAAAGATGCACGCCCCACACAATGCAACTCCAAACAGTATAGGACTTTGAGCATTTAAAATAGAGATGTAACTGAGTTAAGTCGTTGATGGGCTGTTCATACAGTCAAAGTTTAACTCGAGTTTAGAGTTAATCGAACTCGAATCAAGTTTGAGCTGGCTCATTTAATATTAAGTCGATTTCGAGTTTAATACTGGCTCGAAGGCTCGTCGAACTTATTCGAGCTCGGTTAACTAAATATTTTAATATTTTAAATAATTATTATTTTAAAATTAAGTAATAGGTTGAAGAGGTATTTGTGATTTTAGTATTTTATAAGATTGTTATAGGTTGAAGGTTCGAATCCTAACTTGTACTCACTTAGTTTTATATTTTTAAATTCATTATTTTTGAACCGAATTTGAACCCATGATTAAATGGCTGAGCTCGAGTTCAAATTTAAAAACTCATTGGAGCTAGAG
The DNA here is from genome assembly GCF_018446385.1 of Zingiber officinale. Lineage (NCBI taxonomy): Eukaryota > Viridiplantae > Streptophyta > Magnoliopsida > Zingiberales > Zingiberaceae > Zingiber > Zingiber officinale. The sequence goes on from NC_056004.1 coordinate 27,750,162, forward strand.
CCGAGCCTCTTTAATTTTCTCGAGCTCGAGTCAATCTCGACTAGGCTCATTTGCAGCCTGTCATAAAGTATTCAATACAGAATAGGACTTTGAGAAGTATGATATTTGGTAACAGCTTTGGCCTAATTACTACATGAATCTAAGCTATTGTAAATTGGAAAAAAAAAACAAAAGAGTACAACCTAAAGAGTTTAGAGAACGTAGATGACTACTGGTCATTCAATTTGCAGTAGTTAAAATCAATGTATCAATTTTGTATTAGACTTAAATTGATTTAAATAGGAAAAGAATGGAGAGAGAGAGAAAAAAGTTCATAATTGTGGACCACATGCAGCCAAACTGACTATGAAATTATATTTGATAATTCTAAAAATAAGACATATGATTTAAGTATTTAAAAAACTTAATTTAAAAAGTTATCATAAAAAATCTCATTAGTTACTTACTAGTAAAAGATTGCTTTTTTTTATTTTTTATTTTTGCCCGGTCATGTTAGCATGAATGGTAGCACTGAGACATGATCCCGGCCATCAAACCAGGCTACATCCTTCCCTACTTCAACCAAGCTGGCATAGCGAATAAGATCGCAATCACACCCTGTAACTTTTAGTCAGCGTACTCTTCCGTTTGATTATCATGCGGGCTAGCTAACGAAAATAAATATTGAAGGAGAAAGAATTCAAATAAAATAAAGAGAAAATTCACGTGTGTTAAAATTAAAATAAAATTTATTAATAATAGAGCCTAATTCCTAGGTATTATATAGACTCTGGATTTTCTAATTAAAACAAGAAAAAAAATCTTAAATTTTAGATTTCAATCTCAATCCCAATCTCGTAAAAAACAAAAGAATTTTTACAAATTTAAAAATTAATAAAATAGTATACTAATATAGATCATCTCTAACTCTTAAATATTAGAAATACCAAAAAAAATATCCAAAATATCATAAAAATAAAAATTACTAAAAATAATAAAAGGACTCTGAAAAAAATCTAAATGGTGGAATTTGGATCTGAAAATTAGTGATTACAAGCTCCCTTATAACAAACGTAGATTTTTGAATTCTGAATGAATGATCGTTGACAAATTTTGATTCTAAGTCCCAAGTTAAAAGTTATACCCTCCGAAAAATTAAATCCTCCTATGTTGATCCTACATCAATTGTCCAGAGTTGAAAAGAACTCATCCTCAAATTTATAGTAGCTTCATCAATGCTCACAAAATAAGAAGCCAAGTGTTTCGCATTGAAGACATCAGAAGTCTTCAAATGACTAGGAAGGCACAATCTGTAAGCATTATCATTGATCTTCTGCAGTATCTCACATAGTCCAATTTTTCGATCCTTTAGCTTGTTATACTTGCCAATAGGAAAATAATCATGAGTTAATATAACTCAGACAAAATCTCCAACCTCAAAAATTACCTAATAACAATGACTATCAATGAATTATCTTGTACTTGATATTATTATCATGAATTATCATTTTCACTTACTCATGAATATTCTGAAGATGCTTTGTCGTTCATCGACTTTAGGACTAACTTGTCCTATATGTGGGACAGGGGCTAAGTCTAGAACCTCGGATGGATTCTGCCCATAGACAATCTCAAAATGACTTAATCTTATTGTCATGTTTCTTGATCTATTATAGGCAAACTTTGTTTGAGATAATGCAAAGTCTCGCTGTTTCGTCTTACTCCCAATAAGATATCTCAAAAGATTGCCTAGACTCTGATTCACCACCTCGATTTATCCATCGATCTTAGGGTGGTAGGCACTACTAAAGTTCAACTACGTGCCTAATTTTTCCATAAGCTCTTCTAAAAATGACTGAGAAACTTGGTATCTTGACCTGAATTCATGGACCAAAGAACTCCATGTAAATGCATAATCTCCTTGAAGTAAAGATGGGCAATCAAAGCGGCATCTATAGTCTTCCTGCAAGCTACAAAATGACCTATCTTTGAGAATCTGTCAACTACAACAAGAACCAAATTTGAGGTTCGTTGGGTACGAAGTAATCCTAACACAAAATTCATGTTGATATCAAACTAAGGAACTTCAGGTATAAGTAAGGGAATATACAACCTTGTATTGGTAAGAACCCTCTTAGATAGCTTGCATACAGAATATCGATCTACAAAGTGGGGCACATCGCTTATCAACTTGGGCCAATAAAAATTGACAAAGACAATGGTTAACATCTTATCACGCCCGAAGTACCCCTTATTATGAAGCTCACTCATGATTTGTTGTCTCAAAGAGCAATTTGGAACTCACAATTGCAACCCATAAAACAAATAGCCATTATGTAAAATAAAATTATGGCGATAGCTATCATGTACCTCTTGGAATATCCTTCTGAATGATGGGTCAGCTGCATACATATCTAGAAAAACCTATGACCTACAATACTGGTACTCAAGGTGGTAAGTAATGAAGAACAATGACTCAATGCATCCGCAATGCGATTCAGACTTTTAGCTTGGTGCCTCAGTATAAAGGTGAACACATGCTAGTAAGTCACCCACTTGGTATGCCACTTGCTTAGCTTGTATTGACCATTGATGTGCTTCAATGCTTCACGATCAATAAAAAGGATGAATTTCTTCTTTACTAGGTAGTGACATCAATGCTTCAAGAACTGAATAATGACATAAAACTATAAGTCGCATATAGAATAATTCCTCTTAGATCCAGACAGCTTCTCACTAAAGAAAGTAACTGGATGCCTAGACTCACTCATAACACCTCCTATAATGATGACAGATGCATCATAGTTGACTTGAACACTTAGTCAAAATTCGAAAGTACCAAAACTGGTGCATCGGTCATCTTTTACTTGACTAGTTGAGATCTAGTCTTTACTTTTTCAAACTACTTGAAATCTCATTCCTTGAGACACTTAGTGATAGAAGTAATTAGAGTACTAAAATTTCTGATGAACCGATGATAGAAAGAAGTCAAGTCATGGAAACTCTAGATATCGTGCAAAGTCTTAGGTTGGGGCTACTCTAAGACTGCATTTATCTTTTCTTGATCTACATGCATACCATCAGTAGACATAATAAAGCTAAGGAAAGTTACAAATGTAGTAAAGAAAGAATATTTCTTCATATTGATAAATAAGCACTTTGTCTTTGGTTTTTCAAAAATAACAAGGAGGCAATCGAAATGTGATGATCATGTTGGACTATAGACGAGAATGTCATCAAAGTAAACCACCATAACTTTTTCATGAAAGGTCGCAAGATTTGATGTATAAACCTCATGAGGGTGTTGAGCGCATTAAACAATCTAAAGGGCATGATCATCCACTCATATAACTCATGTTGCGTCTTAAATACAGTCTTCCATTCATCTCCAGGTTTAGTCTGATCTATTGGTATCCACTTTTAAGGTTAATTTTTTAGAAGACCTTAGAACCAGATGGCTGATCTAACATGTCATCCAAGCGGGGAATTAAAAATCTGTACTTCACTGTAATCTTGTTGATGGGTTGGCTCTCAATGCATATATGCAACGAACCATCTTTATTGGGCATTAGTAGGGCAGGAGCTACACATTGACTTATGCTCTCACGAATATAGGCCTTTTCTAGTAACTCCATCACCTGCTACTGTAATTCTTCAGTCTCCTTGGGGTTGAAATAATATGCTAGCCAATTAGGCAAACTCAACCCTGGAATAAGGTCAATAGGATGTTGGATATCACTCATAGGTGGTAGCTCAAAAGGAAGATCCTCTGGCATCAACTCATCAAAATCTGCTAGCAATTGATGTACTTGAACAGGTAATCAGTGTTCGTTGCTAGGACATCACTTTGACATGGCAGCAAAGCAAAGATAATGCCTCCATGCTCCATCTCATCAAGGAACCTAGATATAGAAAGTAGATTAGCAGTTTTAGTTACCGGAATTGGGATGGTTTCTTGTCGCTGTATGCCAACACAATCTACATTCCCCTGATGTGAAGATTGTAAGTATTCTTCCATCCATTGTAGATAGCGTTGCAATCATACTACCTAGGGCATCGTAACAGTACATGGCATGTATCCATGGCTATCACATCACACCAAGCACTATCAAAATATTTGCTACAAATTGAAAAAGGTATGAGGCATTGCTTGTCTATTGTTACCTCACTGTCCTTATTCAACCACGACATCTTGTACAATTTGGGATGGTGTTCTGTCGTCAATCGCAATTTATGAACAGCCTCTTCGGATATTACATTCTCATAATTACCGTCGTCTATGATCATCTTACATACTTTATCTGCAACGGTGTAAGTAGTGTGAAAAATATTGATTCTCAACCACTCATCCCCTAAATCGCCTTTGGGAGTAAACTTGATCCTTTTATTCTTGATATCTAGATTAATCCATGAGACATAGGTCATGTCATCGTCTTATCAATCCTTGTATTTCTTGATCTTCATGATCTCTATGTAGATTCATTTAACCAAATGAGCCCAATATTTTATATTGACTTACTTGATCATGATCATGCATTTTAGTAGTCCTACTTAATCAAGGGCCCTACATATATCACTTTCATCATATGTAAGAGATAGATCCTATCTACATCACTCGCATCCCTCCGCATAACTTATTGCATATCCAATGATCGACTTTATAGTCCACATTGTTACAGGTGATATTTGCTAATACCAAAGTACACAACTCCATATGTAGGGAACCATAGTGACTTTAGATCTAAGGATTATTCATACTAATAGTTACTATGAGAATGTTTATGGCACTCGTATAACGATCCATAAAATATTCTTATGGCGGGTTAATTCAATACATATCTCTAATAAATACTCATGTGTCAACTTGATATCTTATATCTATGATTTATAAGATTAAGTTATCAATTAACCTACATGTTAGTCTCAATGCATTAATATTGCCCTTGTATGTTAATGTTTGACTAAAAATAGTTAAGAGTAGTGTTATCTATATCAATTAAACTAATTGATATATTATAGAGTAGAGCCTATTATCCTATGATATTATTATATTTATTCATCGGATATAGATCTAAAGTAAATATAATAACCATAAATTTTACCTTTTATTAATAAAATATGATATAAAAGTTCTCTTGTCAATCATCTCACAATTGGCTCTAAGGGCTAATATTATCATATTGTGTCTGGACTTGCATGATGTCCTCAACCTTTATTCATTGTTGACCATTTCATAAGACTACCAGCATACACTGCAATTGAAATGCAGCAAAATTGGAAATCAGTGGGGAGAAGCGATTAAAACAGCGGGCAGCTCGTCCTCAGAATTCTTGTCCTTCACAACAAAAGCCACAACAACCACCATAGGTTTACTCTAAGGTCTCTATTAGATGCTATCAATGCGGTGAACATGGACATAGGGTGAACCAATGTAGGAAACCTATTCCGACTGATCCGAAGGGCAAACATTTACTGATAAAGGAAGACGTGAGAGAAGATACAACAACAATTGGTGAACTAGTGTATAAAATTGACGACATGCTTTACAATGACGACCATGAGACTTTGGTTATAAGAATAAAAGGCTCAAGTTATACAAAATAATAGACACAAAAAAGTTAAGTCGGATCTCAATATTCTCGTCACTTGAGTAGCAATAATGCATTGCTAAATGTCACTCATTGTTTATGTATCCAAAATATTATTTTAGAGATGATCTTGTCCGAAAGTCGAAGAGATGGAAAGCCGGGAATGTGACGCTCCTGCTGACCGCTTGTAGACTCCACTCGGACCTGCAACACAAACTACATCAGTGCCGAGTTAGGGAAGGGGCCACTGGCGTTGACCCTCCGATACTTAAGTCAGTCACCGATGATGAAGTAGAAGGCGGAGCAAAAACGAATAGTAGAGAGCACATTGTCTTGCGTATTGTGTACCTCCGCCGATGCTTGGACCCCCTTTTATATAGAGTTCCTGTATCGCGCGTGCACGCTTCCCAAGGAGAGCACACTTCTCAAAGTTTTCCTAAAAAGACTTGTCAGTAAAGTGTCCTTGACACAGTACCTTAACGGGCCGAGCATATCTCTTAGGTGACAGTGGAAGCTTCCGTCGTACGATCTTCTGGTTGCCCATGCTCGGTATCGGCGGCACCAACTCCCAAAAGGATGTCGATGGATATCAGAGGAAGTGTACTGCTAGGCCGAGCGGGTTGGCCGCTCGGCCGGGATTTCGCCGCTCTGGTGTTCCTTTTGGTCGGCCAAAACCTCACTAATCCTGTGCGTGTGTCCGCTCAACCGAAGTTCCACTCTGCCACTGTCGAGACATGCTGCCAGGCCGGCGGGGTAGCCACTCGGCCGAAGTTGACCTCTGTCAATGTCGAGCTCTGCTGTCTAGCGGAGTGGGGTAGCCACTCGACCTGACTTCTGCAGCTCATCTCCTCATCCGTTCGACGCCCAATAATCCAGTGAGCATCAGTCGTTGGACTCCTCCCCGTCTCAAAGGAGGCGGCGGATCGGGATCTTCTCCCCCGGTCGGGGGATACTTCGCCCAATCGGGCAATGCTATATGCACGTTGACCGCCTTGACTTTAACCTCCACCGTGGCCACGGGGTGGACCCCCTCATCATCACTGCATCAAGAGACATTACCAATATTACAAGAACATATTGGGTTACACACAAAGAATATGTTGATTTAGAGATGAGTTTATTTTAGTTTGACTAAAATATGATGGATCATAAGATTATAGGGTTAAGTCCAATTCGAATTTGACTAATTGAATTAAACTCAAATGAATTCAAATTAGACTCATTAGATTAATGTGTTAGATTCATTGGCTTATCCAATATATTAAAATCCAACTCATTAAGAAGATTAATAAAGATTAATTCATCATTAATGGAAGAAGACCAAAAGGCAAACCCTTAGTATTCGTAGAAGGAATATAAAAGGTCTTTTGAGTGAAATTGTCATGAGAAACTTTTGATTTTTTTTTCTTCTTCTTCCCTTGGCCGAGCACCTCTTTGTTGCTAGCACAACAAAGGTTGTTCTTCTCTGAATCTGAGTTCGTGTGACGAACGTTGAACATGTTCGTATGGATACCGAAGAGGCGCGATCACTCTGATCTTGCTAAGATCCGACGAATCAAAGTTGCTGTCGGGATTCTATCATTCACACAATAAAGGTAATAATTTGATCAAACTTTATATACTATATTCACATAAATATCTAGAGGGATCGATTTTTCTGGTGCATTTATATAATATTTTATGCATAAGATCTCAACTTGCTGCGTTTATGTATTATTTTATGCATAAGATCTCAACACAACCCCCTAAATATCGTGCCACTATCTGCTTCTCTATCTTAGACAAGTCATTTCGTACAATCAATTGGAAGAATTCATTCGTGTATTTGTCGACCGGTCTCATGCTTATCTCAACGAGTGAAGTGACTGGAATAGAGCTTGGGTGCAGCCGAAAGGAAAGAAGTGCTCCTTCATATTCTTCTACATATCCTCCCAATCATTTGGGATTTTCCATGTTTGTCCCATGAGTGTCGCATCTACTCCCACCATGCCGATGCTCATTCCATGAGTCTGATGACAATCAATTTTACCTTCATCCGATCTAATACTTGCTTATAGTCAAAAATTCGCTCCACTTTGTTGATCCAATCAACAAAGCCCTCTGCTTGCAATGAACTAGAAAATTTCAACAGTTCAACTTGAAAATTGTGATCTCCATAGGGTTCCTCCCAATCATGACGCTCCTGGTATGTAGCCTATTTGTGAAAAGAGTTCTTGAAGGAAGACTTAGATTTACAATATGAGAGTCCATGTCCTTCAATAATTCGTGTTGTCTCGGTTAGATGATGGGTTAAGTTTGCGACTTGCCTCTGTAAATCCTTCATCATCATTATGTCATGAATGTTATGATCACGGTGCGAAGCTTTCTCAGTCTGAACTTGTTTATTGTTATGATCATGACCTCGACCTCGATCTCGACCACGATGGCATTCCATTAAATCTAACTATGACCCTCGCTCTTAATTGACGTTGGATAAAATAGTGATTATTCTATTGGCTAACAAAAAGGAAAATTGGAGTAGAAGGTAAAAAGAGAATTCAAAGAAGATAAAGAAAAAGCCCACCGTATGTCAAATAAAGAAATTTTGTTAATATTAAAGCATAATTTTTCATACAGCTAACCGGTATTATATATACTCTAGACCTAAATACTTGAAAAAAAATTCCTAAATTTTATACCACAATTTCAATCTTATAAAGAAATCAAAAGGAACCTTATAAAAAAATCATAATAGATAAAAATTAATAAAATATGAGACAATCCCTCGCCCTAAATATCAAATATATTTAAAAAATATTTTAAATATTATAAAATAAAAATGATTAAAAATAATAAAAATATTCTAAAACGAATTAGACGGCGAAATTTAAATCTAAACATGGACGATTACAAATTTTTTGATAATGAACATAAATTTTAAATTATATCTTCATTGTCACCTGATTCGAATCCGGATAAAAAACTATATCCTCCGATCCGGCATCTCTCTCTGTAACTTCCGTTTACCTTCAACTTTCATGCCTCTCACCCTATATCATGCCTACTCATAGAGCAACCTCCATCTTACGTGCTTCATTGGACGGGGCCGGTGAGCACCCACTCTTCCCTCCCTCCTCTCTTTTTACCCGTCGCATTGAATGCTTGAATAATAATTGAATCCTGTCAGAGATTATTGAAAGGTGGTGTGCTAGAGGAGCAGAGGCCGAGCCCCAGATTAGTGGATCTATCACTGCTATTGCTCATAAACCTTGCACTGTCTCCCTGTCTCGCCAACACCTCTGCCATCTCGCCAAGCGGAGATTTTTATTAGCTGGTCTGACTACTGCGCACGGGTTTTTATTGCCTAGATTTGCTCCGCTGGTTCTTGATTCTCTTCTTCATGTTAGTGGATTCTTGATTGGTGTGTTCCGGTTTCTTTCGGCGAGAGAAAAATAGTTCGCGAGGAGGCCGCTCCCGATGGAGTGGAGCTCCAAGATGCCGGCTTGGGACCTCGCCGATCTCGAGCAGAGCGCGGAGCTCAACCTGGGTTCTTTAGTGGGGCCGAGCTTCGTTCTCGGTAGCCACAGTGGCGGGTTGATGGATTGCTCTGTCGATCTGAAACTGGGTGGTTTGGGTGACTTCAGGCAGCCGGGGAGTTGGGGCAACCGGCCACCGGCGGCAGCGATGGCGGTGGCAGTGACGGCGGTTCCGTCCAAGAGAACTCGGGCCGTCGGCAATGGCGGTCTCGGCGCCTCTTGCTTGGTCGACGGGTGCAAATCCGACCTGAGTAACTCCCGGGAGTATCATCGGCGGCACAAGGTGTGCGAAGTCCATTCCAAGACTCCGGTCGTGATGGTGGGGGGCCAAGAGCAACGCTTCTGCCAACAGTGTAGCAGGTAATGGAATGGAACAGGTTAGATTGCAAAATAGTGTCCGTAATCAAACGTAGTTTCTTTTCTCTTCTTTTAATTCCAGTCGATTGCCATACGAATGGTCAATGAATTGCCGTGTGGGTGTGTTTTTTTCCTCTGATTTCCACAGGTTTCACCAACTGGTGGAGTTTGATGAGGTTAAACGAAGCTGTCGAAAACGACTGGATGGGCATAATCGGCGCCGACGGAAGCCTCCACCAGAATCCATTAATCCTGGCAGCGTATTTCCAAATAACCCTGGTAAAACTTTGAGATTCGGCTTCTTGCTTGGAAAACACTTATCCCTCCTGTAGATCTGAAGCTAACTATAAGTTTGTGTGATGTTCAGGAAGCAGGTTCTTAATGTATCCTTATCTGACTCCCACTCCAACACAAGGCCACAGGTGGTCTGGGATCATCAAACCCGAGGACACACTACGCAGAGCTCAATTGGCCCAACAGGCTATCAACGACCAACAATGCACCACCAGAAACATAAATCAGTTTCCTAGTCTGCAAGATGGCAATTCTCCCTTCGGCCGACCACAGGCCACGTTGCAGCCCTTTCTCGAGACCATCTCAGCGAAGAGCAGCAGCTGCAGCAGAATTCTCTCCGAGAGATCACCGACGCAAGTGTTCAACTCCGATTGTGCTCTCTCTCTTCTGTCATCAGCTCGGGATGTAGGCGTCGGCGTGGGCCAAATGCTGCCTGCTGGTAGGATTCCTATTCACCCGTCCCTGATTTCAGGCCTGCCCTTCGCCAATGCTGCTCAAGCTTCAGGCTATGTTTCAGCAGCAACAGGGTTTTCTTGCTCGACGGCTGAGGATGAGCAAGTAGGCAATGTGTTTATATGTGGGGCCGAGACAGGTCTTCATTATCAGGGTGTGTTTAATGTGACGGGAGGAGAGTCGTCAGATGAGGCTTCACGAGCTCTTCCCTTTTCTTGGCAGTAAATTAACTGATCTCTTTTAATAATAATCCAAGTTCTAACACAGTTTGATCACCTCTCCAGGTTCTGTATCGCTCTTATCTTGTTTTTGGTCCGTCCATGCATATGTTCATGATCAATTGCAATCTCTTCTCCTCCTTATTGGAGAGGCTCCTCTCTGAAATTTATCGTAAGTTGAGTTCTTGGCCTTCTGGCTTCTGTTCCCCTTCGTTACACGATGAACACATAGCCATTTAATCATGACATTTGCGGGGGGAAAAATTCATTCTGATTGGTTGGAGACGTAAATTAATACAAGGAAAATTACAAGTGGGCAAGGTTCGGGTGAGTTGTAAAATACTAGTTAAAAATGTTGATGTTATCATGGATGTCAGTAGTCCCTAACAGTGAAACAGTAGCCTTCAACTTCTTGTGAAGCACTGGAGCATCGTGTGATCCATTATAGGACACCAAGTCAAAGTACATGTTTCTGAGCTCTTGACCATACAGTTGAATATGCGAATCGGGTTGGAAATTTTATGGATTTTATATCTCTATCCGTACAAATAGGGATGATATATTTATATCCATATTTATAAAAAGTATATTTTAATATATATATATATATATATATATAAAATTAAAAATAAATTAAACATCTATATAATCTAATTCTTAACGAAAATAATTAATAAATTTTAAGATTTTTATAATATATATTAATACAGTGCATGATGATGTGGTCTGATAAAGAGGGAGAGTCAGAAGTCGAGGAGGCATGACAGTCATAAGTCAAGAGGACGTGACAGTCATAATAGGGATGACAATGGATCGGGTTCGGATCGGATTCTATATCCTCCGTCCCTATACCCATCGTGTATAGGATCTCTGATGGGTATATTCATACCCATTAAATAATCGGATATCTTCTATAGTTATAATTTTTCTTCTTTCTATCCAACTATTATCATTCAATAAAAATATATTAAAATTAATGATCTATTAATATATATATATATATAGATAATTAAAAAAATAGATTAAACATCTAATTGTCTCCTCATAATATCATCTATATAGTCTCCTCATAATATCAACAAAAATAGTAAGTTGATTTTGGAAAAAAAAAAAACTTTCTTTAATATATGTATATATATTATTTAATCGGGTATTCGAGTCGGGTATCAGGTATTGATAGTCCCTCCATACCCTCCTCCATTCGGGTCGGATGTCGGATCCTCCATCGGGTTCGGGTGAAATTGTCATCCCTAAGTCATAAGTCAAGGGGGCGTGACAGTCAGAAGTCAAGAGGACGTGACAGTTAGAAATCAAGGAGAACGTGACAATCAACATATATGGAACGATGTCAGCAACCTGATTCCTGGCCGGGTTTCAACAGACCAGGACTCCAGATTTGAGACACCTGGGGAGACAGGCGGATGACACCTGACCAAGATATGACGGGTTAAGCTTTCGCGGCCTGGAGGTACTTAGGCTTGGTGCTCTCAATAAGCTAAAACTTCCGGTCAGCTAACTCTCGGCCAGCGCTTGGACTATCTTTTCACAGTCTCGGCCTCCCAAGGTCTAGGCCAAGGCATTATACTCGGCTAATCATCCAAGGTTGTCATATTCTTTCCCGATCAGGGCAGAAAGCGCTGCAGGACAACAAGGTCAGGGAATCATAAAGGCATTATACTCGGTCGATCATCCAAGGTTGTCATATTCTTTCCCGATCGGGACAGAAAATGCTACAGGACAACAAGGTCAGGGAATCGTAACCGCTTGTCAGAGAATAACTGTCAAATATCAAGGAATATTCCAACGGTCTGCAGTCACCTGCGAATGGAGCGTTCCTTCAGGCTATAGGGAAATGTCACGTGTCCTCCATCACCCGATAAGTTCTGACACTCGACATTCTTTGATATCAGCCAGGCTCCAGAAGGTACGCACTGTCATATAAAAAGGGAGGACCTCTCCCTTTCGCAAGTATGTTCTCTCGCACATTCGCTCTTGTCTTCTACTTTCTTTTTTCTTCATACACTGTTCTTCTGGGGAAAAAGTATCTGACTTGAGCGTCGTTGGGCCTGTTCCGGGGACTTTTTCCCTGGTTTCTGGCCTCTAATGCCCGTGCGCCTGTTTGAGTATGTGCAGAGCTCAGGTACCGCAGACTCAGTTATCGTCGTCCGTCAGTACCACGTGGGAGTCTATTTTTGGAAGCGCATACTAGAAAGGTGGCTTAGTCGCCCCTCCGTAAACGCCAGCAACATTTTACCCGACCTTCATCCGACTCAGATTCCGGACAGGATCAATTTGGCGTCATCTGTGGGAAACTGCTTCACCTGTTCTGGAACATGAAGATAGAGGATACCGGACAAATCTGTTGGGATCCTTTGGATGGCTAGAGAGGGGGGAATGAATAGCCTCCACCAAAATCTTAATCTTTTCACAAAAATTCTAAGTGAGTTTGTTAGCGCAGCGGAAAATAAGCAAACAAAAAGAAATTATACGAGAAAAGAACCAAGCACCACTAACACAAGATATACGAGGTTCGGGGATAACTTGCCCCTACTCCTCGGCGTGTCCGTGAGGTGGACGAGCCCTTGATCTTCGGTAGATCACACCCCGGATGACTCCGGCTAATGAAGCTCTCCTTCTCGGTGGAGAAACCTCTCCACAAAGTCTTCGAACAGATTTAAAATGAAGCACACAAGACTTACATATCACAGTGGCTCAAAGAAAATCGAAGTAAGTTCACAGCCACGAAGATGATGAAGACAGAGTCCAAGAACACAACAAGCTCTCAACCGAAACACACACAGCTTTTTACTTGCTTCTCGTTCTCTCCTTCTTTCCAGCATACACTGCTTCTTATGTCTCTGCATTCGATCAGCCTGCACCGGATCGCTGCCAACCTGCACCGAATCCCTGCTGCAAGCTACGACGTCGCTAATCGCTTCTCTTCCTCTTCTGATTCTCTGAGCTCACACCAATAGAACCACGGTCTTCACTGTTGCCTCTGAGCTCGAACCAATCACCAAGAGTTAAGCCAATCGCCGCCTGATCACTGCCAGAAACATAGCCAATCACAACCTGTAGCCGTTGCTGCTTCAAATGCATTTGACGCAGACAAAGCAGTGGAAAGATCCTTTGTCTCAGTCCTTTGATGAGGCTTAATTTGAAACTAAGCACTGGTATGGTACCTACAACCTGTATCTCCAAAAGACTCACAGCAGAAGGTTAAACAGAGATGGGCAAAAAGAAGTGCGAATCAGAAAATATCAGAGAAAGCACATGCACAATGAACTTAACTGTGGATCGGTCAGCAGACCGATCCATAGATTTCTAGACCGATCAGTATTTCTCCTGATCAGTCTGGAAGGAGTCTGATCGGTCTGTGGACCGATCAGACTATGGGTGGATCGGTGCACAGACCGATCCCCCCCTCGATTCTGAGCTCCGTCAATTGTTGCTGATCGGTCAGTAGACCGATCAGATAGCCCACAGAAGCTTCTGTGTGGTAATTGATCGATCCACAGACCGATCAGATAACCCACAGAAACTCTCTGTGTGGTTTCTGATCGGTCCATAGACCGATCAGAGACTTCAAGTATCACTGGATCGGTCTGTCGACCGATCTAGTCACACAGAGTATCACTGGATCGGTCTGTTGACCGATCCAAAGTCCCTGAGTTAGTTTTAGAGCTTCCCAGCCCTAAACTCTAACGTCTTCTTGGTCCAGAGAATGAGCTACCGAGCCCTCTCCGACTTCGTCCGGTCCAGAGAACGAGCTACCGAGCCCTCTCTGACCTAGTCCGGAGAACGAGCTGCCGAGCCCTCTCCGACTTCGTCCGGTCCAAAGAACGAGCTACCGAGCCCTCTCTGACCTAGTCCAGAGAACGAGCCGCCGAGCCCTCTCCGACTTCGTCTGGTCCAGAGAACGAGCTACCGAGCCCTCTCTGACTTCGTCTAGTCCAGAGAACGAGCTACCGAGCCCTCTCTGACTTCGCGTGCCAAGTATCCGTACTTGGAATTTTCCTCTCCTCATGATCAACCTTGATCATTAATCAGTCTGAGTTTAATTAATATATGATACAAACTTAAATCAGTGTCAACATCAAAACAACAGCCAGGTCAGACTGTATCAACAATCTCCCCCTTTTTATTGTTTGACAACACCATTTAAGTTTAGATCAAAAATGTTCATATTTCCATATTTCCCTAATTTTAGGGGAATCAAAATCCTCCCCCTAAGATAGATACAACACCATGTAAGGAAAGGGGAATCAAGGTCCTCCCCCTAAAGCCAAACTTTCATTTATCTCTAAACTTAGGTATTCTCTCCCCCTTTGTCAAACACCGAAAAGGTGCGAATTAGATAAGAGAACGATAAGGACTCCCCCTTAACCCATACTGTATTTTTCTTAATTCACTTAGAACACCCTCTAAATGTATTATAAGATAGTGATAAATGAATAAGAGACATACAAGACAAGGCATATGAGTAGCATATTAAAAACTAATAAGGAGCAAAACAGAAAGAAAATAAATAGCATACATAGATGAAATGAACAAGCATCCAGGTCAGACATAAAACATCCAACAAGCAACATCCAAAAACATAGACAGTCAAGATGTCATCATAGAACAATGTATATCAATCAGCCTCCTCATCATGAGGAGCATCAGCATCATCAACGGGAGGAATGGGTCCCTGAGGTGGCATGCCGCTGCTCGAGGACGGATAGCCCGGGAAATCCTGCGGAGGTGGATATCTGGCCATCCAATCCATAATCGCCTGATGTGTCACCCGCTGTTGACTGCGTAAATCATTGTAGCGCTGGTCAATCCAGACGCGCAGCCCGTGAAGCTCAGCAACCAGCAGCTCATCGTGCCGATCAAAGCGACTCTCCAGCTCGGCGAACTGCCAGCGCAGATCAGGATCGGCCTCTCCATCGTCAGCAGGAGGAGGAGCAGCAACAGGAGCAACCTGTCGTGGAGGTCCCCGTGGTAACTCACCTAGGGCTCTCCCATCCTTCCACCGAACGCCCCCATTTTGTCCTATGATTCCAGACTTGGAAAATGCCCGCTTCCCAAGTCTACAATCATGTCTGACCATCTTGATTAATCTACCCTTAGAGACATCAATCTGAAGGGTCTCGAGCCAATCTGTAATTATATGCCCATAAGGCATATAAACAGTGTAGCCGCTCGGCTCACTATAGGAGATGATCGAAGAGTAGATGCTAGATATGATGTCAAAGTCGAGACGCCGACGTAATCCATAAAGCATCAGGCAATGATATGATCGGATCTCAGACAATGGTTTAGATGTGATAGGAAGAAGGCAGTTTGTGACAATTTTAAAAAGAATGTAGTCTTGAGGAGATAATCTCAAGGCTGCAAAAGTAGGAAAGTCAACATCTAACTCATCAAGCCCACCCGGTCTAGGTTGTCTGAAGAAATACTCATAGACGGAGTCAGGTGTGACATCAAAAGGTGAGGGTAGGGGGTCTGGTAGATCAGGAAATATCGAAAAGACATTAGCGGAACACCTCCGACAATCGAGATATTCAAAGAAGGATGAGAAACTGAAATCAAGAGTCCGCTTAGCAACTCTTGTTTTATAACCTTCATCATTAGGAATCTGATGAAGGTTGTTATAAAACTCAGAGACCAAGTCATAGTTGATATCCCGTTCTAAGTAGACAAGTGAGTCAAGTTTGTAGTAGGCAATGATTTCATACACAGTTGGACAAAATTCGTCCATGAATCTACGATCTACAGACCTACAAGGGAGTAATTTGAAAGTTCTTTGTCTAAAGGCTTCCTCAAAATTGTGGTTCGGGAATCTCCCGGAAACAGAAGGTTGAGGTCGGGAAGGAGCCTTAGACTTCGACTTAGCAGGTGACTTAGAGGTACCCTCACCCTCACCCACTGGTTTCTTCCTAAGGTGTAACAATGTGAACCAATAGGGGAAATAAGTGAGCACCAGAGCCACAACACCCAAAAAGCACAAAATAGTGAGAAATGAAACCGAAATGCTAAGTTATAGAGAGGTGAAGAGTTACCTTGGTGCCATTGAAGGTTTGGCTAGAGCTTTGGCTAGGGTTCCGGCGTGCAAAGAGAAGAGAAGGGAAGAGATGGTGTAGGGAAGAGTCGGCTAGGGTTCCGCGTGAAAGAGAAAAAGAAGGGATCGGGAAGATTTAAGGGTTTGATGGGTGTACAGTTGATGAAATGATCAGACGGCTTTCCGATCAGGAGTATCAGGAGCCTCCTGATCGGTCTATAGACCGATCAGGAGACGATCAGTACTCGCTGATCGTTCCTTGGACCGATCAGGGAACTTCCTGATCGGTCGGTAGACCGATAAGAGATTGATCAGTGGCTTTGTGCCAGATTGATCTGATCGGTCTCCAGACCGATCAGGGAACTCCCTGATCGGTCTGTAGACCGATCAGAAAGTGATCAGTAGCGGGCTCTGCGTGCCAGGCTAACCTGATCGGTCCGTAGACCGATTAGTGTCTGATACTTAGATATTTCAGTAACTGAAATTCGCAATTTCAGTAACTTAAATTCATAGAGATGTTCGATAGTTCCTGGGAGTTTCTCTAGGAAAACTTTCAAGTTCAGAACCTAGAACCTGGAGGATCTACCAGCATAACGATTACCTAAAAACTATGATCTGAACTTGTGTTTAGCCCTAACATTGCAGATATTTAGAAAACAGGCAACTTAAGGCTTGCAAACTGAAATTTTCGACCTTTGTTATGTTTAGTTTCAAGTTTGTCAAAATATAACCAATCTTGCTATCATTCTTTCAAGGACTTGTCCTAGTATCAATCAACATCATGAAAAGCATCGTTCAAGTGTATCAAACAGTCCATCAACCATAATTAGATAATTTCTAGGCAAAAGTCCAACCAAGATTCCTTTGTTGGAATATATGAGTAAGATCTAGGAACCAAATACACATGAATTATGTAATGGTCTTCCCCATACTCAATTTATGTCTCTTCAACCTAATTATTCAAGGGATGCATGATACATTTTGAATAATTTGGTAGATCCTAGCATCTCACCCCATTTCTAGCAAACAAAAATATTTTGTTAAACCTTATAGTTTGTGTGAGATGTTCCCAAGTTGCCCAAATTAATTTCCCAATTTCTCTTGTCATTTTAATGGTCCTTATTGATCATAATGTGGTCAAAATGAATTATTGAGCCAAACACATTCCCAATTCCCTCCTTAAATGACTAAATTCATTTTCCGGAAGGGGTTTGGTGAAGATATCGGCTAGGTTTGACTTTGACTCAACATAGGTGAGTGCAATGTCTCCCCTAGCTACGTGATCTCTAATGAAGTGGTGACGCACTTCAATATGTATGGTCCTTAAATGATGGACTGGGTTTTTTGTTAGGTTTATTGTGCTGATGTTGTCACACAACACTTGCACTCCATTATACAAAAGTCCATAATCTTCTAGAGTGTGGATCATCCACAACAATTGTGATACACTCTCTCCCATGGCAATGTATTCAGCCTCGGTCGTGGAGAGAGCAACACAATGTTGCTTCTGACTTGACCAACTAACCAATGATGATCCTAAGAATTGGCAAGCCCCACTAGTGCTTTTCCGATCCAATTTGCACCCAGCATAATCGGAGTCGGTATAACCTATCAAGTCAAAAGACTCAGTACGAGGGTACCAAAGACCTACTCTAATTGTGCCTTTAAGGTATCTCAGAATTCTCTTAACTGCAATTAAATGAGATTCCTTGGCACAGACTTGATATCTAGCGCACATGCCCACAGCAAAGAGTATGTCCGGTCGACTAGCTGTGAGATATAGAAGACTACCGATCATGCTTCTATATTGCGTTAGATCAACTGATTTTCCACTCTCATCATTGTCCAGACGAGTGTTTGTCGCCATTGGAGTGGACACTTCCTTAGAGTCACTCATGTTGAATTTCTTGAGCATCTCTTGAGTGTATTTCGTCTGATGGACATAAATGTCATCTCGAGTTTGTTTGATTTCAAGTCCAAGGAAGAAAGTCAATTCTCCCACCAGACTCATCTCAAACTCACTCTCCATGTGAGTGATAAATTCATTCAAATAGTCCTTGTTATTTGAGCCACAAATTATGTCATCGACATACACTTGGGCTACAAAAATATTTTCACCATCTCTACGCAGAAATAGTGTTGGATCTATTTGACCTCTCACAAAACCCTTTTCTAGTAGGTAAGTTGACAACCTTTCGTACCAAGCTCGAGGTGCTTGTTTAAGCCCATAAAGAGCTTTCTTGAGCTTGTACACGTGGTTTGGAGCTTCGGTATTCACAAACCCTGGTGGTTGTTCAACATAGACCTCTTCTTTGATGAATCAGTTTAAGAAGGCCGATTTAATGTCCATTTGATAGAGCTTGAAACCTCTATGTGCAGCAAAAGCTAGCATTAAACGAATGGACTCTAATCGTGCCACGGGAGCATAAGTCTCATCATAATCGAGGCCTTCGACTTGACTATAGCCCTTGGCTACAAGTCTTGCCTTGTTTCTTATGACTTCTCCCTTTTGGTTTAACTTATTTTTGAAGACCCATTTGGTTCCAATAATGGTGGTCTTCTTAGGTCTAGGAACTAAGTCTCACACTTGGCTCCTTTCAAATTGACCTAACTCATCTTGCATAGCTATGATCCAATCAGGATCGTGCAATGCCTCATCAACTAATTTTGGTTCGATTTCTGAGATCAAGGCGACCTCATTAAACTCATTTCTAAAGAATGATCTAGTCCTAACCCCTTGTTGGATGTCTCCCACAATCTGGTCTTGGGGATGACTAGAGGCTATCCTAGATTGCCTTGGTGTTGGCGGTGCCTCATGAATGTTCTCACTAGGCATAGGCAGAGACTCAGTATCAGGCAAATGATCAGCCTGAGCCCTTTGTTGCCTTTGCTCATCTTCATCAGAGTCAACCTCGACTCTTTCTTCATTTTGATCATTCAAACTTAGATTTCTAAGTTCAAGTTGAATTTCTCCTACATCCCTTGATTGATCATTCGATTTAGGGATTTCTTCAAATGCTACATCTGAGGACTCTTCAATCAATTTAGTCCTATTGTTGTAGACTCGATAGGCTTTGCTGAAGAGAGTGTACCCGACCAGTATCCCTTCATCAGCCTTAGCCGTGAACTTTCCAAGATGATCCTTGGTGTTCAAGATAAACACCTTACAACCAAACACCCTAAGATGTTTAATTGTAGGGGGTTTCCCAAACCAAAGTTCATGAGGAGTTTTTCCTAAAAACCTATGTATCAGGACTCGATTTTGCACATAGCAAGCTGTATTCACAGCTTCAGCCCACAAGTAGCTCGGTAGTGAGTACTCATTGAGCATGCTTCGTGCAGCCTCTTGCAAAGCTCGGTTCTTTCTCTCCACAACCCCATTTTGCTGTGGGGTCCTTGGAGTAGAGAACTCATGCCTATATCCTTTTTCTTGACAAAGCTCTAAAAATCTATGGTTTTGAAATTCTCCACCATGATCACTTCTAATTGTTTTAATTGTTGTTGATTTTTCATTTTCAGTTCTTCTACAAAAAGAAATAAAGATATCTATGGTTTGATCCTTATTTTTCAAAAAGAAAGTCCATGTATATCTAGTAAAATCATCAATAATCACTAAGCAATATCTACTACCATTCAAAGAAATGACACTACTACAATCAAATAAGTCCATATGCAGTAAATCTAAAACAATAGAGGTACTTACAGCGCTTTTACCTTTATGAGTTGCTTTTGTTTGCTTACCCTTTTGACATGCATCACATAGTTTTGTATTTTGGTACTTGATGCTTGGTAAGCCTCGCACTAATCTTTTGTTGGCCAGCTTTCTAATATTCTTCATGTTCACATGAGCCAACCTCCTATGCCAAAGCCATGATTCTTCTTCTTTTGACATGAAACACTTAGCAGAGGTATTAGTAGCACTTTTAAAAGAAATTTGATAAATGTTATCTACTATTGTGCCTACTAGTACCGTGTCAAGTGTGTCAATGTGTTTGACCAGACATTGACTTGAATGAAACTCAATTGTGTAACCCGTATCACACAATTGACTGACACTTAGGAGATTAAAAGTCATCCCCTTGACTAGAAGGACATTCTTGATTTGGAGGCATTCGGATATATGAATGTCTCCAACTCCTATAACCTTAAGACTACCATTGTTACCAAATGACACATTACCTCTATTTTTATTTTGAAGGGTAGTAAAAAGTGACTTGTCCCCGGTCATGTGCTTGGAGCATCCACTATCAACAAACCAAGTTGATAGACGCTCACCCTTGACCAATGCCTACAAGACACGAAAGATAGATGTTTTAGGTACCCAAATCTTGGGACCTAATGCATATACAATGAAAGACTTAGGCACCCATGCCTTGGTTACACCCTTCCTAGTCTCATGAACCCTAGAAGCATGTGATCTATGAAAATGGGTTCTAGACACTAGAGAAATAAAACTTGACTCCTTGGGTTGATACCCTAACCCAGCCTTATTGTAGACCGCCCTTTGGGCATTTAGAATCATGTCTAATGTCTTGGAGCTAGTTGAGAATTTCTCAAGCATTTTCTTGAGTTTCTCAACTTCACTCTTCAAGGCTTTGTTTTCATCTTCGAGGAGCTCTAGATGTAGGTCATCAACCTCATCTTCCCTAAGAGCTCTCAAGTTCTCTACTTCATCTTTTAAAGATTTAATTTCAGTTTTTGATTTTTTAAGCAAGGTAGACAAATGTGTAATAGTCTTATAGCATTTTTCTAAGTGAGAAGAGGTTACCTCTTCAACATCCGAAGATGATGAAGCCGCGGCTGAAGTTCTTGCGTCCCCATCACTCCCGGAATCGGATTCCTCCCTTGCCATGAGTGCTAGTTGCCATGTGCTCTTCTCCTTCTTCTCTTCCTCCGATGAGCTCGAGGAGGATTCATCCCATGTGGCTTTGAGGGCTTTCTTTTTCTTGGCCCTTTCCTCCTTCTTCTTTAGCTTTGGACACTCGCTCCGATAGTGTCCTTTCTTGCTACACTCATAGCAAGTAACGTTAGACTTATCAATATTTTGATCTACAGTTTTTCCTTTGTATCTCCTGCTTCTTCTCATGATCCTCCTCACAAAATTTGCCATCTCGCTTGATGATGATCCACCTTCATCATCGGACTCGGAGGAGGATGAAGATGAAGGAATCTCTTTCTCCTTCTTCTTTTCTTTCTTTCTTCTCCCATCCTTGCTCTTTTCTCCTGCAACCAAAGCTATACCTTTCTCCTTTTGACCTTTGTTAGCAAGTTCATGAAGTTCCATTTCACAAAAGAATTCATCTAACTTTACAATTGAAAGATCCTTAGAGACCTTGTAGGCATCTACCATAGATGACCACAAGGCACTCCTCGGAAAGGCTTTTAGAGCGTACCTTACAAGATCGTGATTCTCCACGCGTTCATCCACGGAATGGAGACCATTGATGATCTCTTTGAATCTTCCATGTAGCTCACTTACTGTCTCATTTTCCCTCATGGTGAGGTTTTGGAGTTGGTTTAGGAACAAGTCTCTCTTGGCGATCCGAGAGTCCCGAGTTCCTTCTTGGAGCTCGATGAGCTTGTTCCGTAGATCTTTTGTGCTCGTGAAAGGACCTACCTTGACGAGTTGGTCCTTGGCTATTCCACATTGCAAAGTGACCACTGCCTTGGCATCGGCTTGTCCTTTGCGGGTTTGCTCGGTGGACCACCTCGAGGAGTCGAGTTCCTTACCTTCTTCGTCATTTGGAGGCGTAAATCCTTCCTTTACAGAAAACCACATGGAGATATCATTTTTGAGATAATACTCCATGCGACTCTTCCAATATTGGAAATCTGCTCCATCGAAGAAGGGTGGTATGTTGGTGCTGAATCCTTCCTTCATGGCCATCTTCTTGCTCCTTAGGATGTTAGTCCAGATGAAGAGCACCAGGCTCTGATACCACTTGTTGGGATCCTTTGGATGGCTAGAGAGGGGGGAGTGAATAGCCTCCACCAAAATCTTAATCTTTTCACAAAAATTCTAAGCGAGTTTGTTAGCGCAGCGGAAAATAAGCAAACAAAAAGAAATTATACGAGAAAAGAACCAAGCACCACTAACACAAGATATACGAGGTTCGGGGATAACTTGCCCCTACTCCTCGGCGTGTCCGTGAGGTGGACGAGCCCTTGATCTTCAATAGATCACACCCCGGATGACTCCGGCTAATGAAGCTCTCCTTCTCGGTGGAGAAACCTCTCCACAAAGTCTTCGAACAGATTTAAAATGAAGCACACAAGACTTACAGATCACAGTGGCTCAAAGAAAATCGAAGTAAGTTCACAGCCACGAAGATGATGAAGACAGAGTCCAAGAACACAGCAAGCTCTCAACCGAAACACACACAGCTTTTTACTTGCTTCTCGTTCTCTCCTTCTTTCCAACATACACTGCTTCTTATGTCTCTGCATTCGATCAGCCTGCACCGGATCGCTGCCAACCTGCACCGAATCCCTACTGCAAGCTACGGCGTCGCCAATCGCTTCTCTTCCTCTTCTGCTTCTCTGAGCTCACACCAATAGAACCACGGTCTTCACTGTTGCCTCTGAGCTCGAACCAATCACCAGGAGTTAAGCCAATCACCGCCTGATCACTGCCAGAAACACAGCCAATCGCAACCTGTAGCCGTTGCTGCTTCAAATGCATTTGACGCAGACAAAGCAGTGGAAAGATCTTGGTCTCATTTCTTTGATGAGGCTTAATTTGAAACTAAGCACTGGTATGGTACCTGCAACCTGTATTTCCAAAAGACTCACAGCAGAAGGTTAAACAGAGATGGGCAAAAAGAAGTGCGAATCAGAAAATATCAGAGAAAGCGCATGCACAATGAACTTAACTGTGGATCGGTCAGCAGACCGATCCATAGATCTCTAGACCGATCAGTATTTCTCCTGATCGGTCTGGAAGGAGTCTGATCGGTCTGTGAACCGATCAGACTATGGGTGGATCGGTGCACAGACCGATCCCCCCCTCGATTCTGAGCTCCGTCAATTGTTGCTGATCGGTCAGTAGACCGATCAGATAGCCCACAGAAGCTTCTGTGTGGTAACTGATCGATCCACAGACCGATCAGATAACCCACAGAAACTCTCTGTGTGGTTTCTGATCGGTCCATAGACCAATCAGAGACTTCAAGTATCACTGGATCGGTCTGTCGACCGATCCAGTCACACAGAGTATCACTCGATCGGTCTGTTGACCGATCCAAAGTCCCTAAGTTAGTTTTAGAGCTTCCCAGCCCTAAACTCTAACGTCTTCTTGGTCCAGAGAACGAGCTACCGAGCCCTCTCCGACTTCGTCCGGTCCAGAGAACGAGCTACCGAGCCCTCTCTGACCTAGTCCGGAGAACGAGCTGCCGAGCCCTCTCCGACTTCATCCGGTCCAGAGAACGAGCTACCGAGCCCTCTCTGACCTAGTCCAGAGAACGAGCCGCCGAGCCCTCTCCGACTTCGTCTGGTCCAGAGAACGAGCTACCGAGCCCTCTCTGACTTCGTCTAGTCCAGAGAACGAGCTACCGAGCCCTCTCTGACTTCGCGTGCCAAGTATCCGTACTTGGAATTTTCCTCTCCTCATGATCAACCTTGATCATTAATCAGTCTGAGTTTAATTAATATATGATACAAACTTAAATCAGTGTCAACATCAAAACAACAGCCAGGTCAGACAATCTCCCTTTTTATTGTTTGACAACACCATTTAAGTTTAGATCAAAAATGTTCATATTTCCATATTTCCCTAATTTTAGGGGAATCAAAATCCTCCCCCTAAGATAGATACAACACCATGTAAGGAAAGGGGAATCAAGGTCCTCCCCCTAAAGCCAAACTTTCATTTATCTCTAAACTTAGGTATTCTCTCCCCCTTTGTCAAACACCGAAAAGGTGCGAATTAGATAAGAGAACGATAAGGACTCCCCCTTAACCCATACTGTATTTTTCTTAATTCACTTAGAACACCCTCTAAATGTATTATAAGATAGTGATAAATGAATAAGAGACATACAAGACAAGGCATATGAGTAGCATATTAAAAACTAATAAGGAGCAAAACAGAAAGAAAATAAATAGCATACATAGATGAAATGAACAAGCATCCAGGTCAGACATAAAACATCCAACAAGCAACATCCAAAAACATAGACAGTCAAGATGTCATCATAGAACAATGTATATCAATCAGCCTCCTCATCATGAGGAGCATCAGCATCATCAACGGGAGGAATGGGTCCCTGAGGTGGCATGCCGCTGCTCGAGGACGGATAGCCCGGGAAATCCTGCGGAGGTGGATATCTGGCCATCCAATCCATAATCGCCTGATGTGTCACCCGCTGTTGACTGCGTAAATCATTGTAGCGCTGGTCAATCCAGACGCGCAGCCCGTGAAGCTCAGCAACCAGCAGCTCATCGTGCCGATCAAAGCGACTCTCCAGCTCGGCGATCTGCCAGCGCAAATCAGGATCGGCCTCTCCATCGTCAGCAGCAGGAGGAGCAGCAACAGGAGCAACCTGTCGTGGAGGTCCCCGTGGTAACTCACCTAGGGCTCTCCCATCCTTCCACCGAACGCCCCCATTTTGTCCTATGATTCCAGACTTGGAAAATGCCCGCTTACTAAGTCTAAAATCCTGTCTGACCATCTTGATTAATCTACCCTTAGAGACATCATTCTGAAGGGTCTCGAGCCAATCTGTAATTATATGCCCATAAGGCATATAAACAGTGTAGCCGCTCGGCTCACTATAGGAGATGATCGAACAGTAGATGCTAGATATGATGTCAAAGTCGAGACGCCGACGTAATCCATAAAGCATCAGGCAATGATATGATCGAATCTCAGACAATGGTTTAGATGTGATAGGCAGAAGGAATTTTCAAAAGAATGTAGTCTTGAGGAGATAATCTCAAGGCTGCAAAAGTAGGAAAGTCAACATCTAGCTCATCAAGCCCACCCGGTCTAGGTTGTCTGAAGAAATACTCATAGACGGAGTCAGGTGTGACATCAAAAGGTGAGGGTAGGGGGTCTGGTAGATCAGGAAATATCGAAAAGACATTAGCGGAACACCTCCGACAATCGAGATATTCAAAGAAGGATGAGAAACTGAAATCAAGAGTCCGCTTAGCAACTCTTGTTTTATAACCTTCATCATTAGGAATCTGATGAAGGTTGTTATAAAACTCAGAGACCAAGTCATAGTTGATATCCCGTTCTAAGTAGACAAGTGAGTCAAGTTTGTAGTAGGCAATGATTTCAGACACAGTTGGACAAAATTCGTCCATGAATCTACGATCTACAGACCTACAAGGGAGTAATTTGAAAGTTCTTTGTCTAAAGGCTTCCTCAAAATTGTGGTTCGGGAATCTCCCGGAAACAGAAGGTTGAGGTCGGGAAGGAGCCTTAGACTTCGACTTAGCAGGTGACTTAGAGGTACCCTCACCCTCACCCGCTGGTTTCTTCCTAAGGTGTAACAATGTGAACCAATAGGGGAAATAAGTGAGCACCAGAGCCACAACACCCAAAAAGCACAAAATGGTGAGAAATGAAAACGAAATGCTAAGTTATAGAGAGGTGAAGAGTTACCTTGGTGCCATTGAAGGTTTGGCTAGAGCTTTGGCTAGGGTTTCGGCGTGCAAAGAGAAGAGAAGGGAAGAGAAGGTGTAGGGAAGAGTCGGCTAGGGTTCCGCGTGAAAGAGAAAAAGAAGGGATCGGGAAGATTTAAGGGTTTGATGGGTGTACAGTTGATGAAATGATCGGACGGCTTTCCGATCAGGAGACGATCAGTACTCGCTGATCGGTCCCTGGACCGATCAGAGAACTTCCTGATCGGTCGGTAGATCGATCAGAGATTGATCAGTGGCTTTGTGCCGGATTGATCTGATCGGTCTCCGGACCGATCAGGGAACTCCCTGATCGGTCTGTAGACCGATCAGAAAGTGATCAGTAGCGGGCTCTGCGTGCCAGGCTAACCTGATCGGTCCGTAGACCGATCAGTGTCTGATACTTAGATATTTCAGTAACAGAAATTCGCAATTTCAGTAACTTAAATTCATAGAGATGTTCGATAGTTCCTGGGAGTTTCTCTAGGAAAACTTCCAAGTTCAGAACCTAGAACCTGGAGGATCTACCAGCATAACGATTACCTAAAAACTATGATCTGAACTTGTGTTTAGCCCTAACATTGCAGATATTTAGAAAACAGGCAACTTAAGGCTTGCAAACTGAAATTTTCGACCTTTGTTATGTTTAGTTTCAAGTTTGTCAAAATATAACCAATCTTGATATCATTCTTTCAAGGACTTGTCCTAGTATCAATCAACATCATGAAAAGCATCGTTCAAGTGTATCAAACAGTCCATCAACCATAATTAGATAATTTCTAGGCAAAAGTCCAACCAAGATTCCTTTGTTGGAATATATGAGTAAGATCTAGGAACCAAATACACATGAATTATGTAATGGTCTTCCCCATACTCAATTTATGTCTCTTCAACCTAATTATTCAAGGGATGCATGATACATTTTGAATAATTTGGTTGATCCTAGCATCTCACCCCATTTCTAGCAAACAAAAATATTTTGTTAAACCTTATAGTTTGTGTGAGATGTTCCCAAGTTGCCCAAATTAATTTCCCAATTTCTCTTGTCATTTTAATGGTCCTTATTGATCATAATGTGGTCAAAATGACTTATTGAGCCAAACACATTCCCAATTCCCTCCTTAAATGACTAAATTCATTTTCCGGAAGGGGTTTGGTGAAGATATCGGCTAGGTTTGACTTTGACTCAACATAGGTGAGTGCAATGTCTCCCCTAGCTACGTGATCTCTAAGGAAGTGGTGACGCACTTCAATATGTTTGGTCCTTAAATGATGGACTGGGTTTTTTGTTAGGTTTATTGTGCTGATGTTGTCACACAACACTTGCACTCCCTTATACAAAAGTCCATAATCTTCTAGAGTGTGGATCATCCACAACAATTGTGATACACTCTCTCCCATGGCAATGTATTCAGCCTTGGTCATGGAGAGAGCAACACAATGTTGCTTCTGACTTGACCAACTAACCAATGATGATCCTAAGAATTGGCAACCCCCACTAGTGCTTTTCCGATCCAATTTGCACCCAGCATAATCGGAGTCGGTATAACCTATCAAGTCAAAAGACTCAGTACGAGGGTACCAAAGACCTACTCTAATTGTGCCTTTAAGGTATCTCAGAATTCTCTTAACTGCAATTAAATGAGATTCCTTGGCACAGACTTGATATCTAGCGCACATGCCCATAGCAAAGAGTATATGTCCGGTCGACTAGCTGTGAGATATAGAAGACTACCGATCATGCTTCTATATTGCGTTAGATCAACTGATTTTCCACTCTCATCATTGTCCAGACGAGTGTTTGTCGCCATTGGAGTGGACACTTCCTTAGAGTCACTCATGTTGAATTTCTTGAGCATCTCTTGAGTGTATTTCGTCTGATGGACATAAATGGCATCTCGAGTTTGTTTGATTTCAAGTCCAAGGAAGAAAGTCAATTCTCCCACCAGACTCATCTCAAACTCACTCTCCATGTGAGTGATAAATTCATTCAAATAGTCCTTGTTATTTGAGCCACAAATTATGTCATCGACATACACTTGGGCTACAAAAATATTTTCACCATCTCTACGCAGAAATAGTGTTGGATCTATTTGACCTCTCACAAAACCCTTTTCTAGTAGGTAAGTTGACAACCTTTCGTACCAAGCTCGAGGTGCTTGTTTAAGCCCATAAAGAGCTTTCTTGAGCTTGTACACGTGGTTTGGAGCTTCGGTATTCACAAACCCTGGTGGTTGTTCAACATAGACCTCTTCTTTGATGAATCCGTTTAAGAAGGCCGATTTAACGTCCATTTGATAGAGCTTGAAACCTCTATGTGCAGCAAAAGCTAGCATTAAACGAATGGACTCTAATCGTGCCACGGAAGCATAAGTCTCATCATAATCGAGGCCTTCGACTTGACTATAGCCCTTGGCTACAAGTCTTGCCTTGTTTCTTATGACTTCTCCCTTTTGGTTTAACTTATTTTTGAAGACCCATTTGGTTCCAATAATGGTGGTCTTCTTAGGTCTAGGAACTAAGTCTCACACTTGGCTCCTTTCAAATTGACCTAACTCATCTTGTATAGCTATGATCCAATCAGGATCGTGCAATGCCTCATCAACTAATTTTGGTTCGATTTCTGAGATCAAGGTGACCTCATTAGACTCATTTCTAAAGAATGATCTAGTCCTAACCCCTTGTTGGATGTCTCCCACAATCTGGTCTTGGGGATGACTAGAGGCTATCCTAGATTGCCTTGGTGTTGGCGGTGCCTCATGAATGGTCTCACTAGGCACAGGTAGAGACTCAGTATTAGGCAAATGATCAGCCTGAGCCCTTTGTTGCCTTTGCTCATCGTCATCAGAGTCAACCTCGACTCTTTCTTCATTTTGATCATTCAAACTTAGATTTCTAAGTTCAAGTTGAATTTCTCCTACATCCCTTGATTGATCATTCGATTTAGGGATTTCTTCAAATGCTACATCTGAGGACTCTTCAATCAATTTAGTTCTATAGTTGTAGACTCGATAGGCTTTGCTGAAGAGAGAGTACCCGACCAGTATCCCTTCATCAGCCTTAGCCGTGAACTTTCCAAGATGATCCTTGGTGTTCAAGATAAACACCTTACAACCAAACACCCTAAGATGTTTAATTGTAGGGGGTTTCCCAAACCAAAGTTCATGAGGAGTTTTTCCTAAAAACCTATGTATCAGGACTCGGTTTTGCACATAGCAAGCTGTATTCACAGCTTCAGCCCACAAGTAGCTCGGTAGTGAGTACTCATTGAGCATGCTTCTTGCAGCCTCTTGCAAAGCTCGGTTCTTTCTCTCCACAACCCCATTTTGCTGTGGGGTCCTTGGAGTAGAGAACTCATGCCTATATCCTTTTTCTTGACAAAACTCTAAAAATCTATTGTTTTGAAATTCTCCACCATGATCACTTCTAATTGTTTTAATTGTTGTTGATTTTTCATTTTCAGTTCTTCTACAAAAAGAAATAAAGATATCTATGGTTTGATCCTTATTTTTCAAAAAGAAAGTCCATGTATATCTAGTAAAATCATCAATAATCACTAAGCAATATCTACTACCATTCAAAGAAATGACACTACTACAATCATACAAGTCCATATGCAGTAAATCTAAAATAGTAGAGGTACTTACAGTGCTTTTACCTTTATGAGTTGCTTTTGTTTGCTTACCCTTTTGACATGCATCACATAGTTTTGTCTTTTGGTACTTGATGCTTGGTAAGCCTCGCACTAATCTTTTGTTGGCCAGCTTTCTAATATTCTTCATGTTCACATGAGCCAACCTCCTATGCCAAAGCCATGATTCTTCTTCTTTTGACATGAAACACTTAGCAGAGGCATTAGTAGCACTTTTAAAAGAAATTTGATAAATGTTATCTACTCTTGTGTCTACTAGTACCGTGTCAAGTGTGTCAATGTGTTTGACCAGACATTGACTTGAATGAAACTCAATTGTGTAACCCGTATCACACAATTGACTGACACTTAGGAGATTAAAAGTCATCCCCTTGACTAGAAGGACATTCTTGATTTGGAGGCATTCAGATATATGAATGTCTCCAACTCCTATAATTTTAAGACTACCATTGTTACCAAATGACACATTACCTCTATTTTTGTTTTGAAGGGTAGTAAAAAGTGACTTGTCCCCGGTCATGTGCTTGGAGCATCCACTATCAACAAACCAAGTTGATAGACGCTCCCCCTTGACCAATGCCTACAAGACACGAAAGATAGATGTTTTAGGTACCCAAATCTTGGGACCTAATGCATCTACAATGAAAGACTTAGGCACCCATGCCTTGGTTACACCCTTCCTAGTCTCATGAACCCTAGAAGCATGTGATCTATGAAAATGGGTTCTAGACACTAGAGAAATAAAACTTGACTCCTTGGGTTGATACCCTAACCCAGTCTTATTGTAGACCGCCCTTTGGGCATTTAGAATCATGTCTAATGTCTTGGAGCTAGTTGAGAATTTCTCAAGTATTTTCTTGAGTTTCTCAACTTCACTCTTCAAGGCTTTGTTTTCATCTTCGAGGAGCTCTAGATGTAGGTCATCAACCTCATCTTCCCTAAGAGCTCTCAAGTTCTCTACTTCATCTTTTAAAGATTTAATTTCAGTTTTTGATTTTTTAAGCAAGGTAGAAAAATGTGTAATAGTCTTATAGCATTTCTCTAAGTGAGAAGAGGTTACCTCTTCATCATCCGAAGATGATGAAGTCGCGGCTGAAGTGCTTGCGTCCCCATCACTCCCGGAATCAGATTCCTCCCTTGCCATGAGTGCTAGTTGCCTTGTGCTCTTCTCCTTCTTCTCTTCCTCCGATGAGCTCGAGGAGGATTCATCCCATGTGGCTTTGAGGGCTTTCTTTTTCTTGGCCCTTTCCTCCTTCTTCTTTAGCTTTGGACACTCGCTCCGATAGTGTCCTTTCTTGCTACACTCATAGCAAGTAACGTTAGACTTATCAATATTTTGATCTACAGTTTTACCTTTGTATCTCCTGCTTCTTCTCATGATCCTCCTCACAAAATTTGTCATCTCGCTTGATGATGATCCACCTTCATCATCGGACTCGGAGGAGGATGAAGATGAAGGAATCTCTTTCTCCTTCTTCTTTTCTTTCTTTCTTCTCCCATCCTTGCTCTTTTCTCCTGCAACCAAAGTTATACCTTTCTCCTTTTGACCTTTATTAGCAAGTTCATGAAGTTCCATTTCACAAAAGAATTCATCTAACTTTACAATTGAAAGTTCCTTAGAGACCTTGTAGGCATCTACCATAGATGACCACAAGGCACTCCTCGGAAAGGCTTTTAGAGCGTACCTTACAAGATCGCGATTCTCCACGCGTTCATCCACGGAATGGAGACCATTGATGATCTCTTTGAATCTTCCATGTAGCTCACTTACTGTCTCATTTTCCCTCATGGTGAGATTTTGGAGTTGGTTTAGGAACAAGTCTCTCTTGGCGATCCGAGAGTCCCGAGTTCCTTCTTGGAGCTCGATGAGCTTGTTCCATAGATCTTTTGCGCTCGTGAAAGGACCTACCTTGACGAGTTGGTCCTTGGCTATTCCACATTGCAAAGTGACCACTGCCTTGGCATCGGCTTGTCCTTTGCGGGTTTGCTCGGTGGACCACCTCGAGGAGTCGAGTTCCTTACCTTCTTCGTCCTTTGGAGGCGTAAATCCTTCCTTTACAGAAAACCACATGGAGATATCAGTTTTGAGATAATACTCCATGTGACTCTTCCAATATTGGAAATCTGCTCCATCGAAGAAGGGTGGTCTGTTGGTGATGAATCCTTCCTTCATGGCCATCTTCTTGCTCCTTAGGATGTTAGTCCAGATGAAGAGCACCAGGCTCTGATACCACTTGTTGGGATCCTTTGGATGGCTAGAGAGGGGGGAGTGAATAGCCTCCACCAAAATCTTAATCTTTTCACAAAAATTCTAAGCGAGTTTGTTAGCGCCGCCGAAAATAAGCAAACAAAAAAAAATTATACGAGAAAAGAACCAAGCACCACTAACACAAGATATACGAGGTTCGGGGATAACTTGCCCCTACTCCTCGGCGTGTCTGTGAGGTGGACGAGCCCTTGATCTTCGGTATATCACACCCCGGATGACTCCGGCTAATGAAGCTCTCCTTCTCGGTGGAGAAACCTCTCCACAAAGTCTTCGAACAGATTTAAAATGAAGCACACAAGACTTACATATCACAGTGGCTCAAAGAAAATCGAAGTAAGTTCACAGCCAAGAAGATGATGAAGACAGAGTCCAAGAACACAGCAAGCTCTCAACCGAAACACACACAGCTTTTTACTTGCTTCTCGTTCTCTCCTTCTTTCCAGCATACACTGCTTCTTATGTCTCTGCATTCGATCAGCCTGCACCGGATCGCTTCCAACCTGCACCGAATCCCTGCTGCAAGCTACGGCGTCGCCAATCGCTTCTCTTCCTCTTCTGATTCTCTGAGCT
This sequence comes from Zingiber officinale, assembly GCF_018446385.1. NCBI lineage: Eukaryota > Viridiplantae > Streptophyta > Magnoliopsida > Zingiberales > Zingiberaceae > Zingiber > Zingiber officinale. The sequence goes on from NC_056004.1 coordinate 27,782,733, forward strand.
CACACCAATAGAACCACGGTCTTCACTGGTGCCTCTGAGCTCGAACCAATCACCAGGAGTTAAGCCAATCGCCACCTGATCACTGCCAGAAACACAGCCAATCGCAACCTGTAGCCGTTGCTGCTTCAAATGCATTTGACGCAGACAAAGCAGTGGAAAGATCCTTTGTCTCATTCCTTTGATGAGGCTTAATTTGAAACTAAGCACTGGTATGGTACCTGCAACCTGTATCTCCAAAAGACTCACAGCAGGAGGTTAAACAGAGATGGGCAAAAAGAAGTGCGAATCATAAAATATCAGAGAAAGCGCATGCACAATGAACTTAACTGTGGATCGGTCAACAGATCGATCCATAGATCTCTAGACCGATCAGTATTTCTCCTGATCGGTCTGGAAGGAGTCTAATCAGTCTGTGGACTGATCAGACTATGGGTGGATCGGTGCACAGACCAATCCCCCCCTCGATTCTGAGCTCTGTCAATTGTTGTTGATCGGTCAGTAGACCGATCAGATAGCCCACAGAAGCTTCTGTGTGGTAACTGATCGATCCACAGACCGATCAGATAACCCACAGAAACTCTCTGCGTGGTTTCTGATCGGTCCATAGACCGATCAGAGACTTCAAGTATCACTGGATCGGTCTGTCGACCGATCCAGTCACACAGAGTATCACTAGATCGGTCTGTTGACCGATCCAAAGTCCCTGAGTTAGTTTTAGAGCTTCCCAGCCCTAAACTCTAACGTCTTCTTGGTCCAGAGAACGAGCTACCGAGCCCTCTCCGACTTCGTCCGGTCCAGAGAACGAGCTACCTAGCCCTCTCTGACCTAGTCTGGAGAACGAGCTGCCGAGCCCTCTCCGACTTCGTCCGGTCCAGAGAACGAGCTACCGAGCCCTCTCTGACCTAGTCCAGAGAACGAGCTGTCGAGCCCTCTCCGACTTCGTCTGGTCCAGAGAACGAGCTACCGAGCCCTCTCTGACTTCGTCTGGTCCAGAGAACGAGCTACCGAGCCCTCTCTGACTTCGCGTGCCAAGTATCCGTACTTGGACTTTTCCTCTCCTCATGATCAACCTTGATCATTAATCAGTCTGAGTTTAATTAATATCTGATACAAACTTAAATCAGTGTCAACATCAAAACAACAGCCAGGTCAGACTGTATCAACAAAATCAACGTGACCATTACGGCAGGGGAGTACGAGCTGTTCAAGGAAGCTAAGAGAAGAGCGGCTTCTGAAAAACAGAGCACTGCCTCATGACCATACAAAATGTTTGCTGTTTCCAAAGACCCGACTCATGTTTTAAACAGAGGGTCTAAGAGGAAGCAACCCGAGGAATTCCCCCTGGTTTTCTACCGGAACTAGTCCCGGACTACTACCATAAATGCCCGGGTTGTTATAATAAGAAAGAGCAACCACAGGCCTCTATAGCGGAAAGCTCCCTGCCCAGGAATTCAAAGAAGGGGAAGGCTATAGTTCTCCGGGAGGAGCCTCGAGGGGAACCTAATGAGCAAGTGCCCTTCTCTTTAAGAGTACTAGAAGAGAAACTACCGAAGGGATACAAGTCCTCGACCATTGGAGAGTACGATGGCAGTAAGGATCTGGAAGACCATCTCCACATGTTCCGGAATGCAGCGTTGTTACATCAATACAGCGATGCTATTAAGTGCCAAGTGTTTCTGAATAGTCTTTCTGGCTCGACATAGAAATGGTTTGATGGATTACCGAACGGGTCCATCACTTGTTTCCATGATTTTAAAACTGTCTTCCTGCGCCACTTCCCTAGCAGCAAGAAGTACAAAAAAATGGATCATTGTCTCTTCGCTCTTAAGCAGGGGTCGACCGAGCTCTTACGAAGTTATATCAAGCGCTTCAACCAGGTGGCTCAGGACGTTCCATCGGCCACCTCTGAAATACTAATGAGCGCCTTTTCTCATGGACTAGTATTGGGGGAGTTCTTTTGAGATCTCATTCGAGATCCCATGAAGAACTTTGATGAGATGCTTGGAAAGGCCGCTAGCTATATCAACGTGGAGGAGGCTCAAGCGGCCCGACGCAAAGCAAACAAGGCACCTACTTCCGCCAACAAGCCAGAGAAAAGGTCGCCCCACCCACCAGCTCAGCCTCTTCCTCTCGCCCGGGATGCCCACCGCCCTTCGCTCCCGGTCAGGATCCCCGACCTACTCAACGTGTGGCTGCGGTTCAAGCCCCAAGACCTGGACCATGGGGGTCGCGTTACTGCACTTACCATCGGTCCCACACCCATGTCACCAATGATTGCTTCTAGTTCGCTTGAGACTCTCGGCGCATCGCTGAGCTAGGCCTACCTCCACCTGAGATCGCGCCCAGGACTCAAAAGAGGATTCTGGCCAGCCAACAGCCCGTGGTCGGTCAGTCTGGCAAACCCCAATCCGAAAATGCGGGACAAGGAAACTAGCAACCTGGTCACAACCAGGAGCCTGGGTAAGCCTGGGAAGAGGAGAACCGGGGAAACACGATCATTCACGAGATAGGCATGATCTCAGGAGAACCCACAGATGGAGATTTTGCCCGGGCTCGGAAGTCTCATGAGCAGCGCTTGGAGATACATGTTGTAGGGTGCAACCAGGAGCAAGCCGCAGGGCCCGTCATCAGCTTTGGGCCACAAGACCTGGAAGAGTGGGAGCTACCTCATGACAACGCTCTGATAATCAAGGCCGTCATCACCAATAGTCACGTGGCCAGAGTTTTTGTGGATACCAGAAGCTCTATCAATGTGTTGTTCAAAGGCGCATTTGAGAGCATGCAAATCGACGCCAACGAACTCCAGCACGTGGCTACTTCATTATATGATTTCACCAGTAATAAAGTACGACCCATGGGCTAGATCAAGCTAGCTATATCTTTGGGTAGTGAGCCCCTAGTGAGGATGAGGAGGAGCACCTTCATAGTGGTGAATCCACCATCTTCATACAACGTCATCCTAGGGAGACTGACACTGCACGAGTCTCGGGCGGTAGTCTCCACTTTTCATCAGAAGATCAAATTCCCTGCGGGAGACCGGATCGGGGAAATTAAAGGTGAGCAGTTGGTCTCCCGCAGGTATTACGTCGACATGGTGAAGGTGGAGGCTCACAAGACTCAACGAACACAGGATGACAGGATCCACGTCATTCAAGAGGACCCTTTGCCTATAGTAGAGGAACTCATCCCCTGGAGGAGGTACAGCTCTATCCTGAGCATCTGGAGAGTGTCACCCGCATATCCAGCTACCTACCTATCGAAGTCAAGACAGACTTGGTCCAATGCTTGACTCGTAACAGGGATGCTTTCGCTTGGTCCCTTGAGAAGCTGCCTAGGGTCAAGCTCGAGGTGGTTGAATACAGATTACACCTTCTACCTATTTCCCAATCGGTCAAGAAAAAGAAGAGGAATTTCTCGGCCAAACAAAATAAGATCATCCGGGCTGAGATGGATCAACTCAGGAAAGCAGGCCATATTAGAGAGGTACAATTCCCGTCGTGGCTCTCTAATGTGGTCCTAGTAGCTAAACCCAACAATAAATGGAGAGTTTGCATTGACTTCTAGAATCTCAACCACGCTAGCCCTGAGGATTGCTACCTACTGCCCAGGATCATTCAGATGGTGGACTCGACCTCGGGCTGTGAGAGAATTTGTATGCTTGATGTTTATCAAAGATACCACCAGATCCCATTGGCGCAAGAAGATCAAGAGAAGGTTAACTTCATGACGGCAGATGGTACCTTCTGTTATACCGTTATACCTTTTGGATTGAAGAATGTCGGAGCTACCTATCAGAGGACGATGGATAAGATCTTCTGGGAGCAAATAGGGTGAAATGTTGAAGTCTATGTAGATGGCATACTCATCAAGTCCACTCTGGCTATAAATTTGATCGCTGACATAGAAGAAACCTACGACACTCTGAGATAATATGGGCTGAAGTTGAATCCCCTGAAATGCTTATTTGGAGCTCGAGGAGGAAAGTTCTTGGGATACCTCGTCACTGAGCGAGGGATCAAAGCAAATCCGGAGTGTTGGTTGCTACTCGGAAAACCTAATGGTTCCACTGTACAAAAATTTTATACAAAGGTCTGAACCTTTTCCTAGCTACCATGTGTTCTTTTAAATTAAACTTGGATCGCCTGCGGAACTTAACACGTTTGATCCAAAGTTTAATTTATTTGTTCTTTTAGGTTTAGACTTGGATCTCCTGCGGAACTTAACACGTTCGATCCAAATCACCTAGGTTATTAATTCCATTAAATATTAATTTCCAAAATTGGCTTCCAGGACTGCATGGCGAGGCACATGGCCTTCTTGGATATGGGAACAACCACCACTGCCTAGACAAAGCCTTTTAAGGAAAGGTAATATTTAATTTCCTTAAATAATTTTAAGTCAACCAAAAAGAACAATCAAATCACAAGGAAAAGAAAAATAAAAGAACACAACATCGAAAACTAATTCGAAATACTAGATTCGCATGCCTCTTGTATTTGGTATTTTTACAAAGAAATAAAACTAGTATGATGCGGAAATTAAATACTAGTATACATTTTCTTTTGCAAACAAAAACCTCTAGGTCTTCTACCGTATTCCTCTTCTAATCCCAGACGTTGTGTGGGCAACGATCTTCCTAGACGAGAACCACCAAGGCACCTTCTTCTTCCTTCCTTCAAGTTTCGTCCAAGCATATCTTCTAAAGGATGAAGAACTTTTTTTCACCAACCAAGCTCCAAGGGATGCAAGCTTTCTCTCCTTCTTCCTCAAGCTAGATCGGCCACCTCCTCCAAGCTCCAAGAGATAAAGGATTTCGGCCACACAAGAGGAAGAGAGAAAAGGAGAAGGGTCGGCCACACCAAAGAAGAAAAGAGGGAGAAAATAGAATAGAGTCGTTAGCCATGAAGCCTCCTCTACCCCCTCTTTTATAATCCTTGGTCTTGGCAAATAACGAAAATTTAATAAAAACTTCCTTAATTCTTTTGCCATTGAAAAGGAAAATTTATTTAATTAAAAACAATTTTCTTCTCATCAATTATAATGGCCGACCATATTAAAGCTACAAACAAGGAAAGTTTTAATTAATTAAAACTTCCTAATTTGTCTCCGGAAATTTAAAAAATTTCTCCAATAATTTTCATCCCTTCATGATTGGTTAATAAAAAGGAAATTTTATAAATTAAAATCTTTCTTTTTAACATGTGGATAAAAAGAAAGTTATCTCTAAAAATTAAAATCTCTTTTAATCTACAAATAAGGAAAGATATCAAATCTTTTCTTAATCTTTTGTAGAAACTTATAAAAGAGAATATTTAATTTTTTAAACTCTCTTTTAAATCATGAACATGGTTAAAAAAGAAAAGTTTTATTAAAATTTAAAATCCACCTTTTCAACAAATAAGAAAAGATTTCAAATTTTAAACTCTCTTTTAAACATGTGGATGATTTACAAATAAGGAAAGTTTTTACCAAAAATTAAAACCATCCTTTTAATCTACAAATAAGGAAAGAGATTAATCTCTTCTCTTAATCTTTTGAAGAAAGATATAAAAGGAAATTTTTTATTTTTTAAACTCTCTTTTAAAATCATAATATCCACATAAGAAATAATTTTAATAAAAATCCTTTTTAATATTCTAGTGGTCGACCACCTAAGCTTGGGACCCAAGCTTTGGCCGGCCACCAACTTGGCTCATCCACTTGGTCTTGGCCGGCCCTAGCTTGGGTTCCAAGCTGGCTTGGCCAGCCCCATTGGATGGGTAAGAAGGTGTATGTGGTGGGTATAAATCTCTATATACAAGAGGCTACGATAGGGACCGAGAGGAGGAATTGGTTTTGGTCTCCCGATGAAATTAAGCTTCCCGTGTTCGCCCCGAACACACAACTTAATTTCATCAATAATAATTCATTCCACTAAAGAACTATTATTGAACTACCGCACCAATCCCAAATTACATTTTGGGCTCCTTCTTATTATGAGTGTGTTAGTCTCCCTGTGTTTAAGATAATGAATGTCCACTAATTAAATGAGTTACTGACAACTCACTTAATTAATATCTTAGTCCAAGAGTAGTATCACTCAACTTTATCATCATGTCGGACTAAGTCCACCTGCAGGGTTTAACATGACAATCCTTATGAGCTTCTCTTGGGGACATTCTCAACCTAGATTACTAGGACACAGTTTCCTTCTATAATCAACAACACACACTATAAGTGATATCATTTCCCAACTTATCGGGCTTATTGATTTATCGAACTAAATCTCACCCATTGATAAATTAAAGAAATAAATATCAAATATATGTGCTTGTTATTATATTAGGATTAAGAGCACACACTTCCATAATAACTGAGGTCTTTGTTCCTTTATAAAGTCAGTATAAAAGAAACGACCTCTAATGGTCCTACTCAATACACTCTAAGTGTACTAGTGTAATTATATAGTCAAGATAAACTAATACCTAATTACACTACAACCTTCCAATGGTTTGTTCCTTTCCATCTTGGTCGTGAGCTACTGTTTATAATTTATATGGTACTGATAACATGATCCTCTGTGTGTGACACCACACACCATGTTATCTACAATATAAATTAATTGAACAACTACATTTATCATAAATGTAGACATTTGACCAATGTGATTCTTATTTCTAGATAAATATTTATACCAAAAATAGGCTTTTAGTATACATCCTAACACGGAGAAGGTCTGATCCCTGCGAGATATGAAGGTGCCTCAAAATTTAAAGGAAGCTCAGAAGTTGGTGGGTCGAATAACAACACTATCCTGGTTCATATCTCGGTCTGCAGATAAAGCCATGCCTTTCTTCAAAGTACTCAGGAGAGCTGCCAAGTTCCAGTGGGACGAGGAATGCAACCGGGCCTTCGAAGAATTAAAGAAGCACCTGGAGACTCTACCCTCACTGTTCAAGCCTACTATGGGAGAACCACTCTGGGTTTATCTGTCAGCCACCCCTGAGGCCATGGGGGTGTTATTGGTGAAAGAGCAGGATGATGTACAATGGCCAGTGTACTTCTTCAGTCACTTACTAAAAGGGTCGAGTCTCGATACACGACCTTGGAAAAATTAGTCTACGGATTGGTGCTAATGGCTCGACGCTTGAGGCCCTATTTCATGGCACATCCCATCACAGTCCTGACCAACAACACTATGGGTAAAGCCCTCACTAATGTTGAAGTAGCAGGTCGCCTCATCAAATGGGCCACTGAGTTGGGAGAATATGATATACAGTATCAACCCCCGAATGTCAATTAAGGTGCAAGCTCTAGTAGATTTTCTGACGGAGGTTCACCAAATGGATTCAGAAGAAACTTGGAACATCTATGAGGACGGGTCATCTATACAGCAAGGCAACAGAGTTGGGATCCTCCTGATATCCCCTCAGGAAGACATCTTGCCACTGCGGTCAGGTTATATTTCAGGGCTACAAATAATGAGGCAGAGTATGAAGCACTATTGGTAGAGCTTCAAGCAGCTCGCATGTTGGAGCTGCTAGAGTAGTTGTTTATTCAGACTCTCATCTTGTAGCTCAGTAAGTAGCAGGCAAGTTTGAAGTTAATAGTGACAAGCTGCAAGTATACCGAGAGACATATGAGAAGATGAAGGAGTATTTTAAGGAGGTCACTGTAACTAAGATTCTCAGAGAAGACAATCAAAGGGCTGATGAACTAGCCAAAATGGCTAGCTCTTTAACCACTTGGGTGTTGGATAGGTCGATAGCCTAGACCTTTTTAATAGCTTAGATAGACCTACAAAACAATATGGAGGAGCAGATCGATTGGAGGGCCCCGATGATCATTTATTTTCAACAGGATGACTTGCTCGATAACCCAGCAAAGGTCAGATTGATCAAGAAAAGAGCTCATATGTATACCCTGATCGAAGACTAGTTGTACAAGTGAGCATTCTCCATACCGCTACTTAAATGTTTAGGAATGGAAGAAGCAGAGTATGCTTTGCAGGAAGTACATCAGGGATGCTGCAATAACCATGCTGGAGGAAGGACACTAGCCCGAAAAGTATTACTGGTCGGGTATTTCTGGTCCACTCTACAGAAAGATGCTAAAAAATTGGTGAACACTTGCTTATCCTGCCAAAAGCATCAGAATCTGACCCATTAGCCGACTAACACATTGAAAACTTCAATAGTCTCATGCCCCTTTGATCAATGGGGCATGGATATTGTAGGACCATTCCCGATGGCGCCAGGGCAGAAGAGATTCATGTTAGTAGCAGTAGATTACTTCTCTAAATGGGTGGAAGCAGAAGCCCTGGTCAGGATTACTGAAGGAGTTGTTATTCAATTCTTATGGAAGAGCATCCTCTGTCGATTTGGGATACCACACAAATTGGTGTCAAACAACGGAAGACAATTCTAGGGGCGCAAAATCCAGGCCTGTTGTCAAGGGTTTGGTATAACCCAAGCTTTCACATCTGTAACTTATCCTCAGAGCAATGGACAGACCGAGGTTATCAATAGGGAGATAGTGCGGGGGTTGAAAGTTAAGTTGGATCACGTTGGGGGTAATTGGGTGGAGCTGCCCAGCATCCTCTGGGCGTACTGCATGACTCCTCGAGAAAGCATAGGGCTCACACCATTTCACCTTATCTACGGCAATGAGGTTGTGGTTCCTATCGAGGTCGGGGTGCCTTCAGTTAGGATAGTGTTATATGATGAAGGGAATTCCGAGCGGCGACTCTTAGAGCTGGATTTGATCAGCGAAGTTTGCGAATGCACAGCAGCCCATCTAATGGCATATCGATAAAGGATGCGTCAAAACTATGGTAGAAGGGTTGTTCCCTGGTTCTTCAGAGAAGGGGACTTAATGTGGAAGAGGACAAAGCCCGTAGGGGAGGTAACAAAATTAGCACCTCAATGGGATGACCCTTATAAAATTGTTAAACGGTTAGCATCAGGCGCCTACTATTTGCAAGATGCTCAAGGTAGGAAGCTAGATCATCCCTGGAGTGCTAACTACCTCTAGCCTTATCGCACCCAAAATTAATATTTTTAAGACTTTAGATCGGGAAATATGATAGGTTGGGAATAAACTACCAGGTCGAGATACTTGGGTTCAGGGCACTCATGAATCTTTTTTCAGATTAGATCAGGATAGGATCCTGTGCTCAAGATAAAGTAACTCTGGCTCCATTGAGTCAAGCGTCCAGACTAAGAAAAAGATGTGGCATCTTTACTAAGTAGAGTGCAATAAAGTGTTCCTACAATTCATACATACATTATTTAAATTCGGCGAATACATCATCGGACATCTCTCGAAGGATGCGACGATGGTCTAGAAAATCTATAGGGGGAACTGAAGATAGATATCCTTATTCTTTAAGTTGTTGTAACGCCCTTACCCCACCGTAGGTCACAGATGTGACGAAGCGGTCCCCTACCTGTGTGTCAAACTCTGAAGAATGCAAGTATTCTTCTAGGCTTGCTTGCCGACGGTTGCTCTCCCCAGCCTTGTAGGTCTCCAGGACGATCACGAAGTTCGAGAGGGTAGATTAAGCTTGAGATAGCTCTGCTTGTATAGAACCCAGCTCTGTTGCTTGGGACTCTAGGTCCCGCCTTTCATCCATGGTAAGTAGGTCCTGGGAACTTAGCTCTTGGGACATGTGATCCATCTCCTGCTTATGTGTAAGTTTGACATCCTCTAGAATTGTAGATCGTTGAGCTAGTGCCGATTGCGTTTCTTGACACTTAGTCTCGGAGGTCTGCAGGAGAACTTCAAGCTTGCTCTTATCCTCTCGAAGACGGTTGATTTCGGACTGGGCCTCTTCCAAGGTTTGTTCCCGAGAGGTGCTCGCTTTCTTCAAGGTCGCCACTTCTATCCTAAGTCCAGATACGACTACCTCAGGGTCAGAGATTTGAGACTCTAGGTCTGCCACTCAATCCTTTAAGATTTTATTGTGTCGATATATGTGCAGGATTATCTAGTTCAGGTGGAGCGACTGAGCAAACATCTGCTCATAATTTTACGGAGGTATGAGTAGAAAGGCAAAGTAGGAGGAGCATAACCGCAAAAGAGAGCGGAGACTTACCTTAGTAGCAGTTTTAGTGGACAAGTCCACCAAGCCAGGCAAGGGACGGTTGTCCATCGCCCGTATAGTGCACTCCCAATGAGTCCAATGAGTTGCTAAGTGACCCCATAATAGAACATTGCGAGCAGAAACATGAAGAGTGCGGCGCAGTTCCCACTCTGTAGGCAAAGTGGCATGGTAGTGGAGATACCAAGGCCGGGAAGAACCTAGAGCCGTCCCGCTCGGGCTAGGCTGGGTGGAAGCAGACTTTGGTTGAGAAGATGGACCAGGGGGTATGCACAGATTCTGGCGAAACCGAAGGGCCCGATGAAGAGGCAGCCGGATCAAGACAAGAGGGAGCTGACTCAGGACGAGCGAAAGGAGCAGGTTGGGAGGAAGTGGTTGGTCGAGGAGAAGGTTTGGCTGGGGCGCTGAGTTTAGGTTGCCTCCCTAGGACAGTTTCTTATTTAACAGTTGGAGCCTTCTCCCGGGTAGTGTCAACCCTGGGTCGAGGTGGTTTGATAGCCTCATTCGAGGGCGGGGGCTTCGGGATGGGCATAGAAGCTGGTAGGATGACGGAGCAGTAGTCGAGGCCTTAGGAGTTTAGCCTGATCCCATAGGTTGGTGTCTGACACAGCATGATAGAGGTTGCTCGTCTGAACTCGACTCCTCAGAGGAAGTTTGGGGCCAACGAGCAGGAGGCATGGGGGGAGCACACCCGGAGAACTTAGGAGTTGCTTGGGTGGCTGACTAAGGAGCGGTTGAAGCAGTAGCCCCCATGGGAATGGAAGTAAGGTGCGACAGACCCATCCTATCCAGTATTGTGTGTCCTCGGCGTTGTATCTCCATATCACTCAGTGGGAGAGCCCTAATCGGGGACACCCGGGCCAGGGTGTCTGCTGCCAAAAGAACACCAGAAATCAAAATATAAAAGTGAAGGTCAATTAAGGCATAACAAGTCATACTTAGGGAGCATGGTAGCTCTAAAGGGGTGCAGCTTATCCTAAATAAAAATAGTATGTCCTCTAACAGTAGCTTGAGCAAGTCTAAGCGCCAGCATCCTAGTTGCGTGGAGGTTGTTGGTGCAGTGGGGCCGACAAGAGGGGAGGGGTGAATTGCCTGCAAATGAAAAGTACACTCCTCAAACTTTCAACTCTTAAATGATAGCAACAATAATAAAAACAAAATTAATTAATAGCAAAGCAGGAAGGAAGACTCAGCAGTTGACTTGCTTACAGCCAAGAGGGTTGTTAATCCAAAGCGGTGGAATAGCGCACTATCAATCTCCTTCTCTGAAGGCGGAGAAGCCTTTTACACACTAAAACCTCTTACAAGTTGCTAGGAATTGAATACTTAGTTGAATGAATTATTTCCTAGCTCCAGAGGCCTTTATATAGTGCCTGGAAAAATTATCTCGAGCCTTGAGGGCACCTCAAACGGGGTTGAGGGTGCCTCCAGCCGAGGTGATCGGATAAAACTTTATCCGTGCGCAAACGGTCGAGTTGACCAAGCTGAAGGTGCCTTCAACAACATTGAAGGCACCTTCAATGTTGGAGGTGCCTTCATCAGTGTTGAAGGCGCCTTCAACGTTTAGGGTGCCTTCAACATTGTTGAGGGCGCCTCCAATGGCTTCTTCAGCTTTTCTTCATCTTCACGAAGGCTTCTGAAGTTCCGATCGCTTGGGTGATTACGGCCAACCGAAATAGGGCTCACCCGAACTCAATTTTCGGCCTTCTCCTCGAGCAAGCTTCCGACCCGGCTTCTCGTCCCTCGAACACTGTGCACGTTCTTCTCATCTACCGGTGTACTCTTCCACAGCTTCTTCATCCTTCGGACGCACCGAGCCCGTCGGCTCCCTTCTCGTGTCGTCCTTCTTGCTAGCTGTGTCTTATGCTCGACTTCCTGCACTCCTAAACTCCTGCATACTTAGACACATGGATCCAATAAGAAATATGACCTAACCTAACTTGGTTGATCACATCAAAATAACCATGGGGTCCAACAATATCTTCCTTTTTGATGTGCATCAACCCAAGTTCAAGTTAAGGAAAAAATAGACAAACAGTCATTTATATAAATTACTAAACTAATAGTTTAAGCATAAATATTGCAATAATAGAATTTGCAACACTAAGAAAAAGAAATTTTTAATTTTTAACTCTCCCTAAACTCGTCCTTGAACTTGTTCCTATCACTCCCCCTTTGATCGCAGCAAAAAAACATGGGGTCATAATTTTCAAGTAGAAGTTTTCTAAGGAAAAGTTCAAGTTTTAAAAGAAATTATTTTCAATTTTAACTTAGGCAATTATTAAACAATTTTGAGAATTTCTTTTGAAAATTTTCTAAGTGAAACTTAGGTAAGATTTAAATAAAAATTTCTAATTTTAGAAGAAATTTTAATTTCGAAAAAAATATTATTTGAGAATTTTTCTAAGTAAAAAATTTTATGCATGAAACATTTCTCTAAGTATAAAAATATTTTTTTTTAAATGTTTGAAAAACTTTTTAAAGAATTATTTAATTCTAATTTTAATGTTTTACCAGAAAGTTAATTAAACATTTTATTCAATATTTTGACTTCCAGGTCGTGGCGAGTCACTAGGCCTTCTTGGTTATTGGAGTAACAACCACTTCCTTAGACAAAACCTCATAAAGAAATTTTAACGTTTAATTTTCTCGCTGAAAGCTTTAATTTAAAAAAAAAAATAGTCTAGAAAAGATTTTGAAACTTAGTAAAGGTTCCTTCCTACTAGATTAATCAAGAACTTAGGGGGTACATAACTTTTGAAAACTTTCCTAAGTTGTCCCTGATGTTTTCTAATGTACCAGTTTAATTTTCCATATAACTTGAGTTTTGATTTTGGAAATTTATTTAAGCATGCATAATCATTTTTCAATTTCATTTTCCAATTTCTTATTCTCTAATTTTAAATTATCGTACATTCCTAGTGGGCATGTTTTTGCTAAGTTTAACTTCAACTCATTATTCTCCTTTTCTAATTTAACTAAGTCTTTAGTGAGAACTTTTATGAATTGAAAGGACTGCTTGGGTGTCAGATTACGTACCTCACTTACCTCTATATCTTATGCTCCCCCTTCATCGCAGCTTTCTTCTTCTAATGATCCTCCCCTTTATCTATGCTCATCTCCGAGCTAGTTTCTTCGAAAAGATGGTTGGCCATCAGTGCTAATCCTGAGAATGCTTCGACTTCCGATTCCGAGGATGACGATTCATCCCATGTAGCCTTCATACTCTTGTGCTTCGAGGACGTCGACCTTTGAGACTTCTCCTTGTTCCTTTTCTTTAGTTTTGGCCAGTCGTCCTTGATGTGTCCTTCTTCGTTGCAGTTATAGCATCGGACCGTCCTTTTATTGCATTATTGTTTCCTTGACTGCGATCTAAATTTATTAGTTTTAATAAATTTATTTAACTTCCTTACCAATAGCACCACTTCAGTTTCATCGATCGACGTTTCAGAGTCGGGATCATCCTTTTTAGCTTGTAGGGCAATATTGAGATTTGGCTTCTCTAATTGTTTAGGCTCTGCAATTCGAGACTCGTGAATTTTGAATGTAGAAAATAGATTTTATAAAGTACTTACCTCAAAATCCTTAGAGATGTAGTATGCATCTACTAAGGACACCCATTCTGGAGACCTTGGGAAGGCGTTGAGTGCGTACCGGATCGAGTCTCGATTTGTTACCAATTCTCTAAGGTTGTTCAATTGCGTTATCAGCTCTTTAATTCTCGCTTGAAGTTGCGCTACCTTTTTGTCGTTGTTCATCCGGAGATTAGTCAGCTGAATCCGGAGGATGTCGCACCTTGCTAATTTCGCTTCTGATGTGCCTTCGTGGAGCTCTAGGAATTTTTCCTAGAGGTCTTTGGCGGAGTCATAGCTTCCGATCCGACTTACCTCCTGGGGCGGCAGAACGCTGAGCAGGTGAAATTCCGCCTTTCCGTTGGCCACGAAATCGGCTTGCTCCTTTTTTGTCCATTGGCACTCTTCTTTATCTTTTGGGGCTGAAAACCCAAATTTTATAGTTAGAAGAATGTCAAAATCCGTTTTAAAAAATACCTCCATTCTTCGTCTCCATGTGGCGAAGTCTCCGTCGAACTTCAGGGGATGAATGCTTGTTCTGGCCATCATCTTGATCCTTGTGCTTCAGTCGGCGGTTAGCCCTTCTGAGGCAGTCTGGCTCTGATACCACTTGTTAGTGCAGCGGGGCCGGCAAGAGGGGAGGGGTGAATTGTCTGCAAATAAAAAGTATCCTCCTCAAACTTTTAACGCTTAAATGATAGCAACAATAATAAAAATAAAATTAATTAACAGCAAAGCGGGAAGGAAGACTCAGCAGTTGACTTGATTACAACCAAGAGGGTTGTTAATCCAAGGCGGTGGAATAACGCACTATCTATCTCCTTCTCTGAAGGCGGAGAAGCCTTTTACACACTAAAAGCTCTTACAAGTTGCTAGGAATTGAATACTTAGTTGAATGAATTATTTCCTAGCTCCAGGGGCCTTTATATAGTGTCTGAAAAACTTATCTCGAGCCTTAAGGGGGCCTCCAATGGGGTTGAGGGCGCCTCCAGCCGAGGTGAGCAGATAAAACTTTATCCGCGCGCAAATGGTCGAGTTGGCTAGGCTGAAGGCGCCTTCAACAACATTAAAGGTGACTTCAATGTTGGAGGCGCCTTCATCAGTGTTGAAGGCGCCTTCAACGTTTAGGGCGCCTTCAACATTGTTGAGGGTGCCTCCAATGGCTTCTTCAGCTTTTCTTCATCTTCACGAAGGCTTCCGAAGTTTTGATCGCTTGGGTGATTGTGGCCAACCGAAATAAGGCTCACTCGAACCCAATTTCCGGCCTTCTCCTCGAGCAGGCTTCCGACCCGGCTTCTCATCTCTCGAACGTCGTGCACGTTCTTCTCATCCACCGGTGTACTCTTCTGCAGCTCTTTCATCCTTCGGACGCACCGAGCCCGTCAGCTCCCTTCCCATGTCGTCCTTCTCGCTAGCTGTGTCTTCCGCTCGACTTCTTGTGCTCCTAAACTCCTACACACTTAGACACAGGGATCAAATAATAAACATGACCTAACTTAACTTGGTTGATCACATCAAAACAACTACGGGGGTCCAACAGAGGCCTCTATAAAGTCAGGGTTTGTCTGAAAGTCTTCGAGAGCGGGGTCGGAAGTAAAGCTGAACACCACTGTGTGGGCCATTCTACGTCTAGGGGAAAACTTAGGAAGAAATATTTTTCTTTCCAATCGGAGTCTGAGGATGGAAGAGGAATGAAAAAAGTGGTTATGGGGCGAGCTTGAAGACAAAAGAGGCCCTCATTGTGACAGCGAGGGGTAAAGAACCAGTGAAATAGGCGGGGAGTCCAAGGTAGATCACACACTTCGCAGAGAAGGATGAATCCGAACAAGATCCTCATGGAATTAGGTGTAAGTTGGCCGAGAGGGATGCGGAAGTAATGACTCACTTGAGAAAAGAAAGGGTGAATGAGGAAGTGGAGGCCGACAACCACTTGGTCCTTGAAGAAGGTCGTGTACCCTGCCAGAGGTGAAGAAGCCCGGTGGATCTCAGAAGGAAGAATGATGTGCATGGCCCTAGGAATCTCATTGGTGAAGCGGAGATTGTCTAAATCCACGCCCGTAAAGGTTGAGACTCCTGGAGCGTAGCTAGGTGTAGGAGAATCCATAGGATGATGCAAACGTAAAACACAAGGGGCAGAGCACAACACACACTAGGAAGAAAGGGAAGGCTTACTATCGAGGCGAAAAGTTCAGTAAAGCTGAGGGGAAGGGATATTTATAGTCGCATATAGTTGCCAAAGAGAGCATAAGGAGCCTCGTTATCAATGCCTATCAAACGGTTCATATGCAAAGTAGATGATGTCAGCCGTAAACCTAATGGCATTGACAACCGCAGGATCCTTCTAGAAAGTCAAGCCAAGGGGGTGTGGGGGAAGATGCACAGGCGAGGGACATAAAGGGAAAATGAGGTATGACTGTGACTTTGGGAATAAGGGACGTTACAGTAGCTCTCTCTTGGAACTCACGAGCACTGGGGGGTAGCTTGGCCTGATGAAACTTGGTCGGGCACCATAAACAGACTGGTCAGATAAAGCAACTAATGGGGTCGTTAAATCACTGAACCCAGTCAGTACATTAGATGCCCGTTCAGGTAACAAAAACCCGACCGGCCCCAGCCTCGACACCTACATAGAAGCCAAGTCAATAAAATCATGGCCGAAGGGATAAGCACTTAGCGAGTCATGCGAACATATCTAGTAAGAAATAGCGTAGATCATTGGAAAAAAGCGCTTAACGAACTATACACTTAGGCATTACAAAAATAGTCTGCCAGCACACTAGCCCCGGACAAGGCTCAGATCAAAAGTAGAAGACAGGAAACACACAATAATCATCAAAAGTTGGGAAGGCATCATCGGGAAGCTCTCGTATAAGGCGACCTCTGCCCAGGAAATCCGCAGGAGGAGCTAACCGGAGGTAGCCTTTCTCATGAAGTTGTCGCAGGCTCCCACCCCTCTGTAGCAGACCATCCGATCGATGAGACTACCTATCTTTGCTCCAAATACCCCACCAGCCAGGTAAGCAGCCTTATAAGCTTTCAGACGAGCAACCTCATCGGCCTGGTAATCTTTTAGCTCATCCTTGACCTTGTCCGCATCAACTCGAACCAAGGCCAACTCTTGGTGTGTGGTGACAACTTCGTCCTTAGCCTTGGATAGGTTTGCTTGAAGGGACTTCAGGGTAGCCGAGCCTACCTCCCACTGCTTCCGAAGAGCAGCTTCTCGATCAGTACTAGCAATCAGATCTGCCTTCTTTGCCTCCAGATCTTTCACTAGAGCAGCATGCGCTTCTGCAATTCCTGCAATTTCACCTAGCCACAATGGGGAGAAACGTTGGCCAAGGGGATAGGACCCTGCATGTGTAGGCAAGGTAGCTGAAAAGACGAGGTGAAGGCATACTTGCCTTTAGTACACTCCTTAGGCCGCGAAGAAGAGGCGGGGCCGAAGTAGGAGCAGGGGGTGGAAAAGATGAGGTCACGGAATCCTCGGGCGGGTCTCTAAACCGTGAGACGGTCTGTTTTGGGACAAAAACTGGAACAGGGGAACCCGCAACCTCTGTTATTGGAGAAGGAGTCGCTCGAGCCGAGGTCTTCACCTTGGCCTTGGAGGAAAGAGGGAGCCTCGAGGGAGAGGATTGAACTGAGGGGATGACCCGCTTACTTTTGCATTGGAGGCGCAGGCGTTTTTCTAGAGGAGGAGAGGGAGCCCTCTCCTCCATAGTCTCTTCAGCTCCAAGGACCTCGGGGGCCTCGGGGGCCTCGGACGGCTGAAAGGAAGCGTCCGCCGAGGTGTTGGTTTGAGAGGCATGAGGAACCTCATGGCCCTCCAAAATCTCTTAGCCCCGTTTCGTCAGAACATCGCTAGGCAATTTAGAAGAATCGACGGCGAAGGCACGAAACATGACGGCTTCTATAAAACAAAAAGAGAATACCTCAATTAGCGAAGACCTAGAAGAGGGGATATTGGAGCTTACCAAAAGGAGCACTCAAAGGCGTCTGGATGTGGCTGAGCCCAAAAGTATATAATATGCTCTCTCGTATCAGAAAAGGGAGTAGCAATTGCATGCCTTCTAGCTTTTCGGAGGTTGTATGGCAAAAGGGTTGATGTTGGTGGTCGCGTAGTTCAAAGGGAGTGGGAAGATTATAGCGCCACTCAGCTGGCCAGGATGCTGGCTCGGGTAGTTGGACATAAAAAAAATCTAGACTTCCATCCTTTGTTGGAAGAAGGCATCCCGTCAAAATATTTGTGCTCGACCCTAGACTGCACCATGAAAACACCTGGCTCCGAGCGCCTGAGGGTGTAAAAATGGTGAAAAAGCTATGGGATCAAGGGTATTTGATACTGACGACACAAGATCACCATTCCGGACATGGATCGGAAGGCATTGGGGGTGAATTGGGACAATGAAACACCAAAATATCTGCTCAAAGAAGAGAAGAACGGATGAATGGGAAAGCGAAGATCGCCAAGGAGCTGGTCCTTAAAAAAGGTTATGAAACCGGATGGAGGGGAGGAAGGATGATCATCGGCCCTGGAGGACAAAGCTTGTAGGCCTCAAAAAGTTTCAAACTTGATTGAATTACCCTAAGATAGCTATTATCCATATCAGAGCGGAAATACGTATACCAGGGCACCTCCCTCGCACCGACCATTACAAGATCAAAAGGAATAGGGAAGGAAGAAGAAAGAATACTTACGAAGGACAAAGGCAATACACAAGGCGGGAGGTGAGCAAGCAAAGCAAGGAGAAGAAGGAAACCTGAAGGAAGTTGAATCGATAAGAAACAACGACGGACAACCTTTAGGGTTTTTAAACTAAAACCCTTAGGAAGCATCGAAAAGTGAGCCAGACAATTAAAACGACATGTCACACATCAGCCGTCAGATCAAGAAGCGGAAGCTATTTAGAGTTGCGTGCAAAAAGTGTGCATCACACATTATAGCAAGTTAAGTTAGTGGGACACGTGTCATCTCCTGAGGAAAGGGTATTTATGATGGAAGTGATAGGAAAATCATGGAGGGGGATATGCAAACAAGCGTGCTTTACCTTGTGAAGACCAGGCCTCGGAGACTGAAAATTCCACGCATTTGCCTCGGGAAATGAAGAAGAAGGTGGCGGGAAGGGGCGCTTCAAATTTGGTGCCTTCATGCCTCCTCGAGATTAGGGTAAGATTAAATTTTGACTAAAGCCTTATGTATTGCACCTCGTGATTGCAGGTGCATTAAGTTAAGTCCTCAAGAGTGATCCCTTCAAGTTATAGAAGTTGTTCGCCTGGATCACTCCTAGTCGGGTCTATAGATTCACTCCTGGTCAGACCTCCAGATCACTCTTGTTCAGGTCTCCAGATCCACTCCTGGTCAAACCTCCAGATCTATTGCTAGTCAAGTCTCCATATCTCTTCCTGGTCAAGCCTCCAGATTCACTCCTTGTCAGATCTCTAGATCCATTCCTAGTCAGGAATCCGGATTCGTTCCCGGTCTGGATTCCAGACTCTCACCCCAGTGCGAGTTATAAGTGAACATGCTCTCACGCCTCCAGACTCTCGTCCCAGCATGAGTTATAAGTGAGCTTGCTCTCACGACCAACGACCTCCCGATTGGGATTCCAGACTCTCGCCCCAACGCGAGTTATAAGTGAGTTTGCTCTCACGACCAATGATATCCCAGTCGAGATTCCAGACTCTCGCCCTAGTGCGAGTTATAAGTGAGCATGCTCTCACGCCTCCAGACTCTCGCCCCAGTGTGAGTTATAAGTGACCATTCTCTCACGCTTCCAGACTCTTGCCCTAGTGCGAGTTATAAGTGAGCTTGCTCTCATGCCTCCAAACTCTCGCCCTAGTGCGAGTTATAAATGAGCATGCTCTCACGCCTCCAGACTCTCGCCCCAGTGTGAGTTATAAGTGAGCATGCTCTTACACCTCTAGACTTTCGCCCCCGTACGAGTTATAAGTGAGCTTGCTCTCATGACCAACGACCTCCCGGTCGGGATTCCAGACTCTCGCCCCAGCGCGGGTTATAAGTGAGCATGCTCTCACACCTCCAGACTCTCACCCCGTGCGAGTTATAAGTGAGCTTGCTCTCATGACCAACAACCTCCCGGTCGGGATTCCAGACTCTCGCCCCAGCGTGGGTTATAAGTGAGCATGCTCTCACACCTCAGACTCTCACCCCGTGCGAGTTATAAGTGAGCTTGCTCTCACGACCAACGACCTCCCCGTCGGGATTCCAGACTCTCGCACCAGCGCGAGTTATAAGTGATCTTGCTCTCATGACCAACGACCATCCAGTCGGAATTCCAGACTCTCACCCCAGTGCGAGTTATATGTGAGTATGCACTCACGCCTCCAGACTCTCGCCTCAGCACGAATTATAAGTGAGCTTGCTCTCACGCCTCAGACTCTCGCCTCAGCGTGAATTATAAAGTGAGCTTGCTCTCACGACCAATGATCCCTCGGGCAGGCTTTGAACTCTTGCCCTCGCATCATACTACCGTGCTTTATAACTCATGGGTTAGCCTTTTGCACTCTTAAGTCCTGAGCGAGTTATCAGCCAAAAAGAGACATACCAGGAAAAAAGGGGGAAAAAGAAACAGAGACTGAAGCCCAACTAGAGTTGTATTTATTTAATGAAGTACAGGGAACACCTCCCAAGCTCTCATTTCACAACTGGGGATATCTAAAATTGATCATAGGTCCGCGACAACGTTAGTAGCCGATCAACACCTCGAGTAAAGGTATTCCGTGTGATCTGCTTGCCCCGAGTTAGATCGCGCCTGAACCAGCTTGACCTTGGTGAATTGAACAATGTGACGCTGTTGAGCAATGGTTTCATCTTTGAGCCGGTTCTCTTCTTGAAGAAGGGCTATAGAAGCAGCGTGTTTTTCTCTCAGATAAATCAAGAATTGAGCTTCTCTCTCCAGATTCGCATAAGCTTTCTGCTTCAACACTACTTCAGCCTGGGTTCGAGACTTCGCGGCTAGCCAAAGTTCCTCAATATCTTGGCGAAG
Source organism: Zingiber officinale (assembly GCF_018446385.1). Taxonomy (NCBI): domain Eukaryota; kingdom Viridiplantae; phylum Streptophyta; class Magnoliopsida; order Zingiberales; family Zingiberaceae; genus Zingiber; species Zingiber officinale. The sequence goes on from NC_056004.1 coordinate 27,803,390, forward strand.
GGAAGACTGAAGATCTCTGTTTTGCATCATCTCGACTAAAGCAATATTCTTGTAGGCAAGTAGTTGAGTCATATGGGATAATTATTGGCGTAGAGATTACACCTCATTAGAGTTAGGGGTAGATTCCATGGTCAGAAGAAGTTAGCGATAAAAGTACAATGATGTAGGGGGGATTCAGCGCTTTTTAAAGAGGAAGGTAGAAAGAGACGACCTCAAGGAATTTAAGAGGCTCTTCTGCCAAGGTGGATTGGGTAATTAATCAGGGTTCATAGCCGAGGAATTGGGAAAAGATGCAGCATTTAAGAATGTTATAGGGAAACGAGTAAACTAGAGCCTGAGTCTAGTCAGTCGGACTTGAGCCTCCTTCGACTAGACTTGGGGAGAGGCTTGTGATACGGTACATGATGGTGGGGTCCGATAAAGGTGGACAGTCAGAAGTCAAGGGGACGTGACAGTCAGAAGTCAAGGGGGCAGTCAGAAGTCAAGGGGGCGTGACAGTCAGAAGTCAAGGGGATGTGACAGTCAAAAATTAAGGAGAACGTGGCAGTCAACAGATATGGAACGACGTCAGCAACTTGATTCCTGGTCGGGTTCCAACAGACCGAGACTCCAGATCTGAGACACCTAGGGAGACAGGCGGATGACACCTGACCAGGATCTAATGGGTTAGGCTTTCGCGGCCTGGCGGTACTTAGGGTTGGTGCTCTCGGTAAGTTAAAACTCCCGTCCAGCGCTTGGACTATCTTTTCATGGCCTCGGCCTCCCAAGGTCTAGGCCAAGGCATTATACTCAGCTGATCATCCAAGGATGTCCTATTCTTTCCCGATTGGGGCAGAAAGCACTACAGGACAACAAGGTCAGGGAATCATAAAGGCATTAGACTCGGTTGATCATTCAAGGTTGTCCTATTCTTTCCCGATCGGGGTAGAAAGCGCTATAGGGCAACAAGATTAGGGAATCGTAACCGTCTATCAGAGAATAACTGCCAAGTGTCAGGGAATATTCCAACGGTCTGCAATCACCTGCGAATGGAATCTTCCTTCAAGCTATAGGGAAATGTCACGTGTCCTCCATCACCCGACAAGTCCTAACACTCGACATTCTCTGACATTAGTAAGACTCCAGAAGATACGCACTATCATATAAAAAGGGAGGACCTCTCCCTTTCGCAGGTATGCTCTCTCGCACATTTGCACTTGTCTTCTACTTTCTTTTTTCTTCGTACACTGTTCTTCTGTGGAAAAAGTACCTGACTTGAGCGTCGGAGGGCCTGCTCCGGGGACCTTTTCCCTGGTTTCTGGCCTCTAACGCCCATGTGCATGTCTGAGTGTGCGCAGAGCTCATGTACCGCCGGCTCAGTCATCGTCGTCCGTCAGCACCACATGGGAGTCCATTTTTGGAAGCGCATACTAGAAAGGTATCTTAGTCGCCCCTCCGTCAATGCCAGCAGCAGCTCACCCGGACTTCATCCGACTCATATTCCGGACAAGATCATATATATTATTTAATTGAGTATTCGTGTCAAATATCGATAAATTTTAAGATTTTTTTAATATATATATATTATTTAATTGAGTATTCGAGTCAAATATCGATAGTTCCTCTCCGTCTTCTTTCATTCAAATCGGATATCAGATTTTCATTGGATTCAAAGAAAATTACCCTCCTATTTTAAATAAAATATTGTTGGTTCAATTTAACCTAATTAAAATGAAAATTCTTTCTCTATATTGTTTAAATAATAATTCTTACTATGCTATTAATTTTGGATGTAATCGATTGGTTTAGCGGTGGAACCACGTTCAAGACTACAACCTGGGGACCCAATGAAGTTTAGAATGGGACAAACTCCTAATTTATCATGGGAAAATGAAAACAATACGAAAACAATCTAGAGTAACGACATTAGCTTTGACGCTCATAACCCACCATCCGAATAGATCATCTGGATTAGGTCTGCTATTGGTTCGATGTTATTAAAATTTGTCACCAACTGAATAAAATAATCATGCTTGATGGCCGGGATTGAAATTTGAGAATCACATTGCAAGTTTCCCACGCAACTTGAGAGCCGCCCACTGTAATGGTTCATCGTCCTCACAGTGGAGGGAAGCTACCGGGCCGCCTCCTGAAATAACAAAATAAGAAAAAGAAAATAATATGAGATGTGAAAAGTGTAGGCCACTTAGCCATGCCCTTCCTTATTGATATCGGTGACTCAGGTCTCAGTAAAAAAAAAAACAGAAAAAGTGAGTGACACGAGGAGTCAGGAGCATAAATATGAGAGATAATAATTGAAAATAAAATAAAAAATAAAAAATCATTTTATTATTAATATTAGTATAATAAATTATTTTTAAAATTATTCTTATTTCACTATTATTATAACAATTTTATTCAAAATTACTACAATATAAAGAAAAATTACACTTAAATTAATTTAAAATTCTACACATGATAACATATGATCCTTTTTAATTAACGATCCCAATTCCCCATGTGATCTTAATGGTAATAAAAATCTCCATATGAGCCGAGCCGGAAAGACGGAAATAGTGTGCAAATAACAGTGATGATGGTTAAGTGGGTTAATTCGATCCTACCTGTACAGGCACTGTCCTAACCTCTCATATTTGGATGGTGAGACCCACACTTAAGTAGTGGGTCCCACCATCTCATTGTGAGAGATTGGGGCAGTACCTGTATCGGTAGGATGAAATTTACCGGTTAAGTGAAGGAGATTGAGGTTAATTAATAGCACATGCAACACCATTACAGATTCTCTTCTGTTGACAGATGACTTCTCCTTATGAGTGCAGATATGCATATGCGTTAGAACTTGGACAGCAGCATTAACATTTATAAGTTTATGAATGTACAGCTGTTTTTTTCAAATAAAATTTTTTTCTTACCATGAACAACTATTACTTGTCATTAACATTTTTACCAATATTTCTTGTCACGGAAAAGGAATAACAAACTTTGCTTTATATTCATCGAACTTCTTTTATGCGGCAGCATTAGCTAATAATTCAAGGATAATTCTGTGATTACAAAGATAATTATTAAATTCAAAGAGAGGAGCGAGCATTTCGCCTTTTGCATAATAACAGTAAAACGACACGCCAGCTAATTTCTTCCTTCCCTTTATTATTAATGCTCTTAAACTTTTTCATATTCACACTGCACTGATATATAAAGAGCGCATTCAAATCCTTTTCCGATTTCCTGCAACTTTAATAAAAAAAAATCCCGACTAAAGTGACCAATCACCAAATGTATTAGTGTAAAGCTTTGCATTCCATGAATCATAAAGCAATTCCTCCCCTTGCACTTTTGCTTTCTTATTGCTTAAGTATAGCAACAGCCTTTTCTTCTTCTACATGCATTCCTCATCTTACATGCACTTGTGGTTCTATTAAAATTTAAACAAGAAGAATCTAAGAGTTTAGCTTGTTGATCAAGGCACATGGCCGATTGGGGTCCGGTGATCGTCGCTGTGATTCTGTTCATCCTGCTGTCGCCGGGGCTGCTGTTTCAGCTGCCGTCGAGGACGAGGGTCGTGGAGTTTGGGAACATGTGCACCAGCGGCATCTCCATTCTGGTGCATGCGGTCATCCTCTTTGTCCTCATGACGATCCTTGTCATTGCTATCGGAATCCATGTTCAGACTGCTTAAGTGTAATCAATTGCGATAACAAGTGTGCCTTGTTTTTTCCCTTGCTCTCTTGGTTTTTCTGTCAATCGTACACGCAACTCAACAAATTTTTTTTGGATGTAAACTTTGGCTTTTGTTCAATATTTGTCGGATGCGTCATGAATGAATGAATAGTTCGGCTCTGTCTCACACCCACCCACCCACTCTTCTCTGCCTCTTCTGCTCTGTGGAACAAGTCTCCTTTCTCTTGGTTCTCTTGCAAATGAACTCAGAGATGTATTGAGCTAGAGAAATGTTGCATAGACGAGCTTGTGCGATAGATTGGTGGATGAAGATAATGACAACAGTGAAATTATTTTTTTTCTTCCTGTTTTCTATCCTTTGATGGCCATCAAAGGGTATATATATGGTTAAGGGAGTTGCACCTCTCTCTTCATTTTCATTCTATATATTGCTTCCTGTCTTTCTACTCCTCTTTCCCTTACCTTTCTTGAGTTTGGAGGTGTTTCTAATGGCAGGAAAAATTAACTCTTGTGCCTACAGCTTATTTATGGCAGCCATCCTTGATTAATTGAAGTCATTCACACGCCGCCATCTTTGTATATAGATATAGAATTGAACAATCAAACAATCAAAAATATAGAACAATCAAATTAAAAAGATGGGACAATCTTTGTTCAAATCAATACACACACAATTGCCACTCAATCCTAGACATCAAATCCATAGAACAAGCCACTGCTGAGGCATAGTTGAGAAGATGGAATATGTCATTGGAGCACATGGAAGCTTGCTTTAGATGTTGGAATCAGTTAGAACATCCAATCCACCCTCTCAAGCATTAATATAACTGCTATAAACATATCTGACTATCACAAAGTCAATTCATAACCTCGACATGAAAAAAATATCATATGATTGGAGAATGGTCAGAATTTATTTTTGATAAACAATAATAAATGAATTATATTCAATAGGAATCTAATAAATATGTAAGTATTGGAAACAACAGCATATCCTGTTTGATTCAAAGTTTCAATGAAGATCCAACTTTCAGCCAAACTGAACCACTCCATCAAAACGAAACAGGTTCCTTAGACAAAACCTGGAGAGAAGAAAAAGACTAAAAAACTGTTGGGGAAATTGTCTTAAAATTCTAAATCATAACTTAAACTTTACATGTAGTCCCTATATCAAAAAAAATTTATTTCCACTTTCTAATCAAATATAATGGACACTAATTTACCTAATCTCCCCTCATTTTTTAGGTAAAAAAAATCCAAAATGAAGTATAATTTCTCTTAAATTCAGCACATTAAATTAAAATCTAATATATTTTCTATGAATTGAACACGACTCTTTTTCAACCAGACAAATCGATTGGGAGCTCATACCAATCCATTGACTTAGGCTAAATTGATTGGGTCAATTGATTAAGTCTAAGTCAATCGATTGGTTGGCCAGGCAGAAAAAGAGTCGTGCTCAATTAAATAAAAAATATACTAGATTCTCTTTAAATGGTGCTCAATTGGATGAAAAATATACTAAATTCTCTTTAAATTGTTCTAAATTTAGGAGGAATTATATTAAGCGGAAAAAAAGACATGCTCAATTTGATAGAAAATATATTCGATTCAAATTTAAATGTACTAAATTTAGAAGAAATTATACCTCATTTTGGACATTTGTACCTAAAAAATGAAAGGCAATTAGGTGACAATGTTTGCATGCAAGGAGTTGAAATAAATAAAATTTTACATGCACGGAGTGGAAATAAAGGGTTTTTTTTTTTTTTTTTTTTTTTTTTGATGTGGCGACTACCCAAAGGTAAATTATGATTAAAAAATTTAAGATAATTTATCAAAAAAAAAAAAAATATTATTTTCTGTATATTACTTTCAGATAACTTGGGGTGAAACTCACTTTTACATGAAGTGAAGCTCAAATCTGAACTTTTATAAAAAAAATAAAAACTTTTTCAAATCTATTTCTGATTTATATATTTTTTATTTTTAACAGCAAATATTAAAGATTGTTTTCTCTCTTCCCTTTTGCCAAAGGAAATAACATTTCTCACTATTTTTCTTGTGAGTTTTTTTCCCCCTCTCTAGACTCTTTTTCAAATAGCTGTTTTCTTTTTTGTAAGAAACAGCTTTGTAGTGAGTTACCTCATCTGGAAGCTACTTGAACTTCCTCTTGGCTAATGGGGATGTAGTAGATCTCGCTTCTCATTCAACATCATCGTTTAAGTCATGTGTCTTTAATAGCTACCCAACAAATTTGCCCAGATCCTTCATGTGCTAAAGCACCAAAGGAGTCATAAATAATAAACTAGTACATATTTTCTTAAGAGTTCTAAATTAATTTCATAAACAAATAAAAGAGTCATCAGTTTTTAGCTTGGAAAATAATCATCAAGTTTGAGCTTCTGCTTAATAACAGAGGTAACTGCAACTTTTTCCGGTCAATATGGAACACCTAAGCAGCTAGTCTCGATGAATAAAGAGAAAGGGAAATAAGTGTCAACCAAAAAGGGAATATCGAAAATCAATGCGAGTGTTCACAGAACTTGAAGAGATAGTTGCAGATATTAAAGAAATACTAGAAATCGTCAGACCATAAATTAGAATGAAGCACAAGATACCGTAAGATAAGAATAGGAGATAAAACCTGACTGGTTCAATAAAATAACTAATGTTCACAAAAGCATGCAGTTTCAGTTAATCTGTCAATGGTGTAAATTGCGAAACATGAATTAACTCAAAACTTTTATAAGAACGTGGTACTAAAAACTAATTCAGCAGAGATGTGAAAGCTAAAAGGATATATGGGGGTTGGACAAAAAGGATTTTATAAGTATGTATAAAATTAATAAAAGATTACATCTAATTTTCTAATTAAATTAGTACCCCATAATTTATATTTTGTTTATTCATTTTACAAAATTCTCTTGGACTTTGCTGATGAACATTTCCAACTTTCGTAGATTCGATCACAACCTCTGCTTTAGTTGTAGTGATGAATTAGCATCTGAAATATGAGTGACAAAAATGAAGGCATGATAGGTGAATAATTGTCAGCTGGAGGGAGAGTCGTGGGACCCTGCTGATTCCCCTCGACTTAGTAGCCAGGCTAGCAAATCAAATGCGCGGTCTCACATTAATGTATGGTGTCCGGGATCTTGGAGGTGATCAGAAATTACTCACGAGCAGTAAAGCGGATCGCACCGTGGACGAAAAGTTATCACGCGCGTGGAGAGGGATCCTTTCCGAGATTCGCTGTGGAGCCCAGTGACATCGAAGCAGCTAGCGTCGCGGTACGTCCCGCCATGGACTGTGGTTCGCGTTTGACAAACGACGATGGAGGCAGCGGCGGCGGCGGCGCTTGCACTTGCCGCCACCAGCATCATCAGCGCCACAACCGCGGTTGAAACCTGCTCTGCCATGGGACGGCGGCAGCTTGGAGATGACATAGTCGAATGCAGGCGTAGTAAAATGCAGATCACTTTTGCAATGGGAAATTAATAGAAGCGTCATGTCGGTGGCTCAGGTCGAGGTTTAATTTTAGTTCAATTTGGAAGGACTGGGTTGGTCGAACCGCCAGACATTTTGGGTTAATGGATGTTGTTCAATGCCACCGCCTTTTTCTTGGTGAAAAATAATACTGCCACGCTGGACATAATCCAATAATAAAATCTAATTCCATCTTAAATTTAACCAAACAAATTATAACGAAAAAGAATTCTAAAGAACACAAATTTGAAATAGAGGAATTCATTAGACAGACTTGTTCAAATAAATTCATTGTACAGATGAATTCTGATTGAAATTGCTAATATAAATAAACAAGATCAATCTCTCGTACGCATGATAGCCACGTTGTCCTACCATTTCTTTGAAGAGTGGTAACCGGAATGGACCAAAGCATAGCTCGAGAAACACTTAAATACACATTAGAAAAGATACACCACCTCTTAGAATTTACCCGTACGAAAAGATCCCAGAAAAACACTAAAAACAGAAAGAAAGAAAATATAATTAATCGACCTCAGAAAACAAAACAGAGACACAAACTTATTTATAATTCTGTTTTTCCCGAGGTGGATCTAATATCGCACTAATTATGCACCACTAATTACTAATCCGCCTCTTTACTTATACAAAAAGTCTGCTTTTTCCCCTCTTCGGATCACATCACAGAGCAAGCATTGGGATTCTCATCGCTAAAGATTTGAGGGGGATACGTGGGATAAGGGGGGTACGAGGGATACGCGTATCCCACGAATCCACCAGCGGCAGGGTGTCTTGGGTAGTAGTGATACAAATCGTTTCGCATCAGCTGTTCCACCACCTTCGGCGGCGGCGTAGCCTCCGCCGTCTCCGCTCCGCCCCCTTCCTTCTTCTCTTTCTCCTCTGCACCTCCGCCTGATTCCTTTTCTTCTTTCTTCTCGGCATTGTCCCCACCAGCGTCGCCGGCCTTCTTCTCGTCCTTCCCCGCGTCCTCGCCGGCGCCGCCGCCCTTCTCGTCCTTCTTCTCCTCCGGCTCCTGCTTCACCACCACTGCGTGCTTGCCGGTTTTCCTATGTACGTTTTCCACCAGCTTCGCTGGCTCGAACACGCCCTTCACGGTAACTTGGGAAGCCTTCAGATCCGGTTCCGCCTCCTTTACACCTGCTCGGTAGGGGAAAATGAATCTTAACAGCAACGAAAAGGGAAGGATCTTTGGTCACAATCTCCAAGCTAAAAGCATCAGTCAGAAGATTCATGTTTCAAACCAAAAACGAAAGAACAGAAAAATTTAAAAAGAAAATGCGACTGAAATTGACGCTTTTAATTAATCTTGCTTCTGCATATAATGAACTCGGTAAATTAATAGCAGCTAAAAGTAATGAATCAAAATCATTGTAGGGTGCGAGGTAGAAAAACAGGGGAACCTTTCATCTTTAGTATTCGCTTCTTGATCTGCTGTGCGCAGGCCTCGCAATGCATGTGGACTGTCAGCACCACCGTGATCATTTTTGGCTGTGGACGAAGAGGACGAAACAGGGAGGAGAAATGATTCGAGATTCGAAGTGTTGATCCAGGAAAAAACATAGATTGAGAAATATTACGAGAGTAAATGGCTTACCTCTTCCTTTTTCTCCTCCACCTTGGGCTTCTCCTCTTCCTTCTTCTCCTCCTCTTTCTTCTCCGGCTTCGTCGGCGGCAGCGGCGGCAGCGGCGTCAGCAGCTCGACCTTCCTCCCGGTCTTCTTCTGGACCCGATCCACCACCTTCATCGGATCCTCAGCCGCCTTTTTCCCCTTCACCACCACCTTGTGCGTCCTGCTGTCCGTCTTTACATCCTCCACCCCTGAAAAAAAAAACATTTTGTATTCAAATCTCACGCAAAAGGAAATGAAGAAAAAAATTAAAAAAAAAAGTTTAAAATTCACCTACAACACTCATTACCTGCAAATCCCTTCAAGCTCCTCTTTACCTTCCTCGCGCACCCCTCACAATGCATGAAGACGCGCATCTCGATCTCCTCCGGAGGCGGCGGAGGAGGCGGCGCGTCTGCCTTCTTTTCCTCCTCGACTCCATCTTTCTTCCCCTCAACCTCTGCGCCGCCGTCCTTCCGCTCCTCCGCCTTCTTCTCCTCCTTTTTCTCTTCCTTACCCTTTGGCTTCTCGTCTACCGCCGCCGGCTCCTTCTTCACCTGCTCCGCCTTTTTCGCCTCCTACAATGAAACAACCCATCTTTTCTATAAAATCCCCACTTACACTCCAAAATCACAAAAAAAAGGTTGAAAACCGAACAAAAACATAAAAGGGATCAACTTTGCACCTCTCCCATGTCTCTACCCTGCGCAGTTGCTGCCAGGAGCTCAACGCCGGCAATGGAAACCAAAAACCAAAAGCTTTTACTTACCTTCCCACGGTATCACTTGCTGCTCCGCCTCTCTCTCTCTCTCTCTCTCTCTGTGGAGTCAGTCAGCGTGTATCCAGTTGATAGTGGGCAGCAAAGCAGTGAACGTGTCAATTAGAAAGAGAGAGGGAGGCACGTGCGAGACGGATGGGGGTAACACACCACCATTGGGGCGGCGCATGTACGAACCTTGACCTGTGGACCTGCGCTCGTGTAAAGTAAAGGTGGCAATTCGTATAGAAAAGAAAAATATAACAATTATAGAGAAATCATATTAAAAAAAACTTATTTAATTTGACGTTTGGATTTTACCATCATTTGACTAAAAAGCTTTCTGTTGTAACTAATAAAGCGTATCTCGTCATCTTGGTTTCTTGTTTCTTTATCCAGTTTCAGGAAAATTCTAAAAAATATTACGCAATAAAAAACCACCACCATTATCGATTCATCATTCTATTTTTGCCTCTGGAGAATTTAATTTAGTGGTCCAGAACCATCAACTGCAATATAATTCCCATTAATGCTATTTAAGCCATGTAATTATATTGCGTTTATCGCAAATTGCGTAAAACTAAGTTATTTATTTATTTAATTTTACCGATAGTTCCAGCGGTAATTGTGATAAGAAAAGGCATGAGTGGAGAGGACTTGATTACAAAAAGCTCAGTGGGAGTCTAGTACAACAGTATAATATCATATATAATTCTTTTTGGAAACGGGAGCTACTCCAGGAATTAACCAAAGTAGAGTGATTAAAGTAACAACTCTACTGTCCTACAAAACCTCGTCGTAAACCGTCGTAGGAAATAATTATTAAGCTAAACGATTATGGGATTCTAAACAGTGGTCCAGCCACATGGCTGCCATGTTTAATTAGTCTACGATTATGGGATTCTAAACAAACCCCCAAACGCATGAATTGATACTTAGGCTAAAACAAGAATATTTATATGCTGCATAAAGTACAAATGTCACTACTGTATTAATGTAGGGTGTGACTTCTGCAAGGCTTTAATTTTGATCCTCTCTGGGGGGATCCACGGTATGTACTGAAATATAAGAAATAGAAATCACATGCTGTTGCACATGTACAGAGAATGTTGTTGATGTGAATAATCTCAATTTCCTTTCTACAGAGTTATTTTCATATATAGTTAAAAGTTAAAAGACTACGTGTATGGTTAGAGCTAGAGTAGGAGTACTTCATATATGGTTAAAACAAAAATGAGCTAGCTACGTACTACTCTTAGGGGATGCTTGGTTCACATAAGGGAATATGAATGAGAATGAGATTAATGGAAGTGGGGAATGGAAATGGAGGGTTTCTCATTCCCCTCCTTTTGCTAGGGAATGGTTCATTCTCATGTTTGGGGTAATGAATCCATGGGACCCACCACTAATCCTCCTAATCAAACATCCACTTTCAATCCCTTTCCCATTCCCCACTCTCATTCTCTCCAACCAAGCACCTCCTTAGCTAAAGGAGTAGGAGTATATACTTCATATCTGGTTAAAACTAAAATGAGCTGGCTACGTACTACTCTTAGCTAAGCGGCCAACAAAGCGTAGCTGGTTAGCGATCACCATTGCTAGTGTGCGTTGGTTCCCGGAAGGAGGATGTCATGATTAAATCTTTAATCATTCAGTGATAGATCAGGATTAACTGATCAGAGTCATTATGAATAAAATATTTCTATTCAAAATTAAGGAATTGAATAGTCACAAAGAATTTCAATCAACTAATGTTAAACAAGAAAGCTAAAAGGAGTTGTTGATTAAATAAAGTTGCATTGGAAAGGTTGAATTACCTAAGGCATATAGTGAAGCAGTTGATCAATGATGGAATCCAATTGATTTAAGTTGTCATTGACAGACATAAGCTAAAGAAATCCAAAAATAATAAGGTATACATATATATTAAGGGGAGCAGGGCGAACATTCGAGAGCTTATAAAGTAGTGATTAATTCATTAAAAACAAAAATCAGGTTTACGAGCGGAATTACCCGTACAAGAATTCCATCGGTATATACATATACCGACGGATTACCAACGGAAAAACAGACATCAGGAGAGGATTTATCATAAACGGGTTTTCCGACGGATTAAGGGATTCCGTGGTTAATATTTTAACGATAGAATTATAATTCCGTCGTTAAAGTCGTCGAAAACACTGTACCAACAATTGGGTAACTTCCGACGGAAACACATTTTCCGTCGAAAAACAACAAACCTAAACCCTAACCAGTTCACAGTTTTACTAATGGAATCATTAAATTTCGTCGGTAAATACCAACGGAAATTGAGTTTCCGTTGGTAAACACCGACGAAAACTCTAATTTCGTCGGTAAACACCGATGGAAACTCTAATTTCGTCGGTGTTTACTGAAGGAATATAGTGTTTCCGTCGATAACCTATCAAAATACCAACGGAAAATGTCATTTTCATCAGTATTTACCAACGGAATATAGTGTTTCCATTGGTAACTTATCAAAATACCGACGGAAAATGTCGTTTCCGTCAGTGTTTGTTTTCATTAATCACCGACGAAAAATCTATTCCGTAGGTATTCCGATGGGAAATGAAAAAAAAAAATCACAGATTCAGTATGTTTACATGCTTTTCCCTATATACAATTTCCAAAAATCATCACAATGGTATTATACATACAATTCACACATACAAACACATCAAATATAATCCACACATATACATCATATAACAATCACACAAAAACAATTACACATATAAAATCCATATATAAAAATACATTCCATACATCTTAACAATTCATTCTTCTTCTTCATACAATCCATATAAGCACAAATAAACTAACATACATACTAATATAAACAATTATAGTCATCTAAAAGAAACAAAACTAAATAATTCTACAGAATACATATGCAAATATCTATATCCAAATCCAAGTTTATAGAATACATATTACAATAGAAAGTACTCCAAATAATACAAGAACATAAGACAATAAAGAAAATCCTATAGAAAGTCAAATACAAGATGATCATGTTGATATATAAATAAACATTTTGCATATATGTATAATGAATTTTATATGTAATAAAATGATACTAGAACAGAAATAAGTATATGATGACATGAAAAGTCAATATGTAAATAGGGTCGAACGTGATTCCTGAAATATATAATAATAAAATAGTTAGAAATGAGTATATTATAATATCAAAACAGAATAAATATATTACCAAGGTCTATATATAATAAATAAAAAACTAAAGTGTAGTTGAATAAACCTCAAAAAAAGTTAATCATCATCGTCTGATGGATTTTGAGTCTCCTGTGACTCAAAACCATATGATGCCTGAGTGAAATTAGCCACAATCGCTCGCATCTAGGCCATGAGAGCTTCATTAGATGCGTCACATTCAGCTCTAGTGATTTCAATTCAATGCACAATTCTTGATTTCTACATCTTAAAGACTGCATCTCACTATAAGAAAAGGAGCTAGCACAACCCACCGGATTCCTCAAACAATCAAATACAACTTTGACCTTAGAGCCAAGGTCGTAGAAGGTGGGGTTTTTGTCCTTCCACCAACAACATCATAATAAATCTCATTTAGAGTGTCGGTGGATAGAGACTATGACTCTCCCCTCACTGCTGATGGTTGAGATGTCTGAGCCACCCTATATATCATTGTTGCTGTATGAAAAAATATAATATCTAATTTGATCAATATTACTAAATACTAATCAAGATAGAAACAAACAATTGTAATAAAGTTAATAATCTTATATGTAGAGTATGAGATCGAGAAGCAACAAATGACCCGTCATTCTTCTTATGGGTCTTGAGAAAGACCTCCATACACGTGGGTTGGGCAAGCTCACATTCCTACATACAAAATAATTTGGGATAAAATTATGCAAGTTTAGTAATAAATATAAAATTTGTTATAAAGTATAATTTTAAATTATACTCACCAGATCCATGACATGCTTAACAATGGATTTGGAACCTGACGTATGCCGAGCTATTCCGGTGCTCGAGCCACTTGGCTCTTTATTTCTATTTACTTTTGTCTTTTCAGCATTTGTTTGCCACCTTTTTGCAGCCCAGGTAGTTCTCCATGCACTCCATATAGCCTCAGAAACATACGCATGCAGGTCTAGTGCCCTTCTTTCTCATATGGTACATATGATCTCTATAAAGTTTGGCACGGTAAGTATTCCATGTAGCTTTAAATTGTTCTTCTTGCCCGTCCTCCCATATATATCTTTTCTATAATTATAAGTTAAACATTTAGTTTAAAGGATAACTATATTAAAAAGTACCAAATCTATTAAATTTACTTACCATAAATTCATTATAATAAAAAATATTTATCTATTGGTCTACATGTCTCCATATAGTACCAGAAGCGCATACTCGTTCCTTGAAATTTCCCGTGATATAGGTGGCAACTCGGTGGCCATCTGGAGTGAACCTGCATGAAATAATATTAAGATATGAGAAATATATTATAAATAAAGGCATATATGAACTTGAATTATTAATAAGAAAAAATACTTACGAGCCCCCAACAACTCTAAGAATCTTGTAGTACGGGGTGTTACAGTCTGCTGCTCTGCTATAATGATATCTACAAAATAACATTACAACACATCATAATAAAGTTTAAAAATATAATAATATAAATACAAAATAGTATGGAAACATAACTTACTTGATAAACAATAATCTTAATATTCAATCATCAATCAACATTAATAGTTTTTATGTCTTTATCGTTAGATGAACTTAGTTCAACTTCATCCTCACTGTTAGACATCTCTTCATTATCTATCTCTTCGTAAGTGATATTAACATCTACAAGTAATTGATAAGTAGATTGGAATTGTAAATCAACTAAATGTCTCTCCACTTCATCATTCTGAAATACATCATGGTTTCGAGCAATGATTATATTCAACATCTCTATGGTCAAGCAAGGCTAGACAATCATTCACTAGATCTTTTTCTCTTCCTAGGTGTTCAAGATAGAAAACTTGACATGTTTATACCCCAAAAATAAAAAATTCAAACTTGTTGAATCTTTTGTTTCTATTAACCTCAGCTAAATTATAATTTGGATGTATTCTAGTACCTATTCTTGGGTTAAATCATGCCATGAATATTTGAATAACACACACCTCTTTATAAGTAATACAGGATATTCAATCTCTATGATTTCATCAAATCTACCATAGTAATCAAACTCAGTGTTATTGTTATTCATAGATTCTTTGATGCAAACACTAGAATTATAAAATAATCTTTGTGTTGGCGCAGAGGGGCCGATAAGAGGGGGTGAATTGTAAAAAAAAATACCTTCTCAATCCTTCAACTCAGATTAGTAGCACACTTATAAAAAAAAATTGAAAAATAATTAAATAAAAGACACAAAGGAATTACTTAGTTACAACTTAGGTGGTCGTTAATCCAAGACAAAAGAAAGCACTGAAAAGATCTCCTTCGTGTAGGCGGAGAAGTTTATTACACTCGTTAAAAGTTCAGAAATGTGCTAGAAAATGAATACTAGAGTTGATATCTATTTCCTAGGTCCAGGGGTCTTTTTATAGCCCCTGAGAAAAGTTATTCGTGGTTGGAAGGTGACTCCAACAGGTTGGAAGGCGCCTTCAGTGAGGCACCAAAGGATAAAGCTTTATCCTTTGGCAATGACAATATCAGCCTGGTTGAAGACGCCTTCCATAGGGTCGGAAGGCGCCTTCCACAATGAAGGTGCAGAGGCACGCGGAGGCGCTTTCAACTCCCTTTAAAGGTGCCTCCAACAACACTTACAACCACCTTTTGCTCTTCCACTGTTCCGATCGCCTGGGTGATCGTGGTCATCCTAGATAGGGCTCACCTGAACCCATTTCCCGATTTTTTTCCTCGAGCAGACTTCCACTCCGGCTTCTCGTCCCTCGAAATGTCACACATGTCTTTCTCGTCCATCGGTGTACTCTTCCGCAACATCTTTATCCCTCAGATGCATCGAACCCGTCAACTCCCTTAATGTAACATCTTTCTCGCTAGTTGCGTCTTCCATTTAACTTCTTGTGTTCCTAAGCTCCTGCACAGTTGGACATAAGGATTAAACACAGCAGGACCTAACTTAACCTGGTTGATCACATCAAAACTACCACGGGGTTTCAACAATCTCTTTCCTTTTTATGTGCATCAACCCAAGTTCAAGTTAGGGTAAAAAAAAAAAAATCGCATAATAACTTGAATAGATTAAAAAAAAATTACAATACCAAAGTGATTAAAAACATTAAGTCTAACTCCCCGTTAACTTGTACATATTCCTCCTCCTTTGATCACATCAAAAATAGTGTACAAAAAAATATTTAATAAGGAAAAAAATCTAAGAAAACTGCAAGAATATTGAAAAAAATATAACTCTTTTCTAACACCTCTAAAACAATTGAGTTCTTATTATATTTTTGACAAATATTGAAAGCATTATTTAATTAATATCAATATATGTATCAGTTTGTCAATTAAACATTTATTTCAATAATCAGCTTCTAGGCTGTGGCGAGGTACTAGGTTTTCTTGGTTATTAGAGCAACAACCACTTTCTAAACAAAGTCTCTTAAAAAATTAAATATTTAATTTTCTTTTCTGACATTTTAACCTTTTATAAAAAATTAAAATAATTTTAGACTAGGCATGATTTTAGAACCCAATATAGGTTTCTATCTACTGGGTTAATTAAAAATTTGGGGGGTACATACCTTCTAGGGATTTTTCTAAATTGTCCCTGGTGTTTTCTAATGTACCAGCTTAGCCTATCATAATTTCTAATTTTTGAAAATTACTTAGTTTCAAACATGATGTTCTTTTTCCAAATTTTCAATTTATATTTTTAATTTATCATTTTTTAATTTTAAATTATCAAACAAATCTAAGGGGCATATCTTTGCTAAGTCTAATTTTAACTTAGTATTTTATTTTTCTAATTTTACTAAATCTTTGGAAAGTATCTTAATAAACTTAAAAGACTGCTTGTGAGATAGTGCATGTACCTCACTTATCTCATATTCTGATGCTCCCCCTTTATCGCAGCTTTCTTCTGATGATCCTCCCCCTTCATCGATGATCATTTCTGAGCTACTTTCATCTTCTTCTTGGTGGTCCTAGCAAAGTTAGGCAATGGAAAAGTCCAAGTGGGTCAAAGGTTAACCGGACACTTGGTGATCGAAAGTTCAACGAGAGTTGGTACTAAATGAAAAGTCTAAGTGGGTCAATAGTTGACTGAACACTTGGTGAAGAAGCCTTGGTAGGTCAAGGGTGACCGGATGCTAGACAACAGAAAGTCCCAACGAGTCATGGATGACATTAGGGTTGGGCAAACGAATCCTAAACTCAAGTTCAGAGTTTAGGGTTGAGCAATTGATTAGCTCAATCGATTAACCCAAGGTCAATCGATTAGGTAGATTGCCTAATTGATTGGGGCTTATTCCAATTGATTAGGTTGATTGCCTAATTGATTGGGAGGTTGATTCACAAAAAATAGAAGAGCTGGAATCGATTGAAGCAATCGATCCTAGCAATACCAATCAACTAGGATAATTGATTGGACACCGAATAGAAAGGTTGAATCGATTGTGTAATCGATTTATCATGGTAATCGATTAGGATAATTGATTAGCCATGTTTTTAAAGAGAATATAAATCTTCAGAATTGATTAGAATTTGTCAAATTAATTAGTATGACTCACTAATAGATTCGGTGTTAGAAAAAGAGCCATTTTACAAGTCGAATGATCGAATTATAACATAATAATTGATTGGGAAGAGAAGCTAATCGTTTAGTAGGCAGAAATTCCTTCAAATAGTAGCCATTGAAGATTTCCACACACCAAATCTTAAGGGTTTGGAAGAGAAGTGATGTCGCATTTCTAACCACCAAGAGGCAATCCAAAGCCATAAGGAAGCATCTAAAGCAAAAAAAAGAAAGGCATTGTAAAGTATTGTGCTTTCATTTTCCATTCATTTTTTGTGTTGTTTGTATTTTGTTCTTATGAGAAAAGGCTTCTCCACCTCTGGAAAGATTTCAAGAATGAGGAGTGATCCAGTGATAAGGAGGAGCCCTGGTCAATAGTGTTGGGGTTGCAATGTTGCAAACATAGTCCCATATTGGAAACACATGGGAAAGATCATGTGTTTATAAGAGAAAAGATATCTCTATTGGCATGAGGCCTTTTGGGTAGAGCCCAAGAGCAAAACCATGAGGGCTTAGGCCCAAAGTGGACAATATCATGCTATTGTGGAGATATCTAAATTCTTTTCGATCCTACAATTGGTATCAGAGCCCGGACTGCCAGAAGGTTTAACCGCCGACTGTGCACAAGAGCTATGGTCTGATTGAACCATGTGAGTACAATATTGACCTCGAACAAAAAAAGTGGGGGCTCCTATGTTCGGATCAAGAGGACCAGACACCAGGCAGGAAGTCCTAGTTGCGGCTAGGCAGGAAGTCCTAGTAGGTCGGGTAGACCGAGGGGCAGGAAGTCCTAGTTGCGGCTAGGCAAGGAAGTCCTAGTAGGTCGGGTAGACCGAGGGGCAGGAAGACCTGGTGGGTCGAGGATCGGACGTGGGAAGCCCATGGTCCTTTGTTTGAGGGGGGGATTGTTGGGGTTGCAATGTTGCAAACATAGTCCCATATTGGAAACACATGGGAAAGATCATGTGTTTATAAGAGAAAAGATATCTCTATTGGCATGAGGCCTTTTGGGTAGAGCCCAAGAGCAAAACCATGAGGGTTTAGGCCCAAAGTGGACAATATCATGCTATTGTGGAGATATCTAAATTCTTTTCGATCCTACAAATAGTGTGGTCAATAACATGGTGGTCAAAGTCAAGCTAGTCAGCACCCTGATATTGTCGTCCGATCGGGCAACCCCATTTTTCGACCTGGAGGAAGAACCGCCGAGCCCGCATGAAGCAAACGTTAGCACAGCTCGGTCAGGTACCAAGTTTCCGATGCTCAGACAGACAAGGTATGCGCCGAGCGGCCAGCCTGCTTGGACTCACACCGGCAAAGCAGTAACGACCGAGAAGACTGCATTTAGATACAACTCCGGTATACACAGCAGTGGAGCCTGGACAGTGGATACTGGCCTAGCAGCCATTAGCTGGCCAGACGGATAGCTGGCCGAGTGGCACTTCCGCTCAGCTTGTAACAGACAAAAGGAGGATCAGAGGATATCCTTCTGGGAACCTGTGCCACCGACAAACGACATGCTTGGCGGCATGGTCAGGCAGAAGATCGTACGACGGAAGCTTCCGCTGTCTTGTCAGAGATATGCTCGGGTCATTAAGGTATGATGTTAGGGATACTTTTCTGACACGTCTCTTCAGGATATGCTTTGAGGAGCGTGCATGCATCGGGGAGCGTGCATGCACTCTCAGGGAGTTCTATATAAAGACCCCCAAGATTCGATGGAAGTATGCATAATCTCTACTATAGCTACAGTTGCCCTATCATTTTACTTTCTCGTTTCTTCTACATCGCCGATGTTTGACTTGAGCGTCGGAGGGTCATCGTCGGGAACCCCTCCCCGGCTTGACACTGACGTTGCTGTAGTTGCAGACTTCATTGACGAGGAGTCCACCACCGGTTATCAGGAGCGTCACGTCCCCAGCATCTATTACCTCGACTCTCAAACAGGATCAAGGAGTTTCATAGTGGATGAAATCATGAGAGTCGAACCCTTGGATTAGTCACCTCAAAGAGGTGGAGACCAAGTAAATTGAAGGTGTTAGCATTGCTTCAAGTTTTCCACTGTCATTCAAGTTCAAAGAAGTAATTGAAGCTATTCACCTCCCCCCCCCCCCCTAACTCTCTATATGCCTAACAAATAAATCATAGGTTCTATCATAACCATTTTATATAGCAATTGATATACAATTCTTGTTTATGTTTGTTTTTATTTCGCTACTCTATTTCTTGTGGAACTTTGTCAATGTATTAGCAAGAGTAGTATTTGTTATAACCCTTGCGAATTAGAGGTGTGAATAGATTTAATCACTTTATCTTAATTTCATGCTCGTCTACAAAACGTTAATGCATAGCGAAAAATAAAAGAAAATACAAGCACAACACAAATTGATTTACTTGGTTCCCACTTCCCAAGGCAACTACTCCATGTTCTAGTCCTAGCGATCTACCACCACTAAACCTTCTAATTCACGTATATCTTCTGGAGGTGAAAAAGCCTCTTACAACACATGTTATTTACAAACAATACAATACAAAACAAAACAAAGAAACACATACACATGAAAGTAAAACACTTCACACTTTGAGAAAACTTTGCTTTGAATGCTTTTTTGCTTGGAATTGTCTCTTGTTAGTTTGGAAATAAAGTATCACTTCGCTCTCAAACGCCTAAGAATCGGTGACAAAAATATTCTTGAAATCATTTTTTATAGTCTTTAGATCAGGGTTGATTTCTGTCTATAAGTTAATTAATCGTAACCATTAGTTAATTTATCCACTATTGATGTGTCAGCTCAATGACTCTATCCATCTCAGTATCAGTCGACTGATTATTACCATCAGTGGATTGCTACCTAATTAGTCTAGTCCCATAGTCAAGTTATAAATATTTTATTTGCTTGAAAAATGACATTAGTTGAGTTTTGAAGCTTCTATACACTGCTACAGTATCAATCAGTTGACTGTTACTATACCAACATTACAGTAACATATTGTTCATGATATTGTAGCAGTACTATAGCAACCATATTTGTTTTTTGATATTTTAGGGTTTTGCATCCATTAGTCTATCAATACACCCATCAATCCACTACAAAAAAAATGGTCATCTAGACCAAAATTTTAGATGTGGTCAACAAAACAATTGTAAAATTAGAACTAGTAAAATCGATCAAAGTTAGTCACTCCTAAAACCACTTCAATTGGTCTTTTTTTAAGCAGTTGAAAATGTTGGTGCAACCATAGGTCAAGGTTGACCTGGTTGACCCGACTCGAGTTGACGTGACTCGAGTTGTATTTTGATGTTTGACTTAGGAAGATTGTTGGTGCAACCTTAGGTCAAGGTTGACCTAGTTGAGTTGTATTTTGATGTTTGACACTCGTGGAAGAGTTGTATTCTTGATATGGGACAAGAATAGATGTTTGGGAGATTATTGGTGCAACCGTAGGTCAAGGTTGACCTGGTTGACCTGATTCGGGAAAAAGTCCAAGTATGGAGACTTGGCACTGGAAAAGTCCAAGCAGGGAGCTTGGCACGCGAAAAGTCCAAGTATGGAGACTTGGCAACGGAAAAGTCCAAGCAGGGAGCTTGGCACTGGAAAATTCCAAGTATGGAGACTTGGCACTGGAAAAGTCCAAGCAGGGAGCTTGGCACGCGAAAAGTCCAAGTATGGAGACTTGGCATGGGAAAAGTCCAAGTATGGAGACTTGGGAAAAGTCCAAGTATGGAGACTTGGCACGGAAAGTCCTAATCGGATGTTAGGCGGTTGGAAAGTCCCGTGAGTGAAGCCAGAGGAAAGTCCTAACTGGATGTTAGGCAAGGTGGAAAGTCCCGTGAGTGAAGCCAGGGAAAAGTCCTAACTGGGATGTTAGGTAATGGGAAAGTCCTAACTGGATGTTAGGCGGTTGGAAAGTCCCGTGAGTGAAGCCAGCAATGAGAAAGTCCTAACTGGATGTTAGGCGAGTGAAGTCCTGGTGAGTGAAGCGGGCAAGGGAAAATCCAGATGGATCAAGGGTGATCGGACATCCGGTGTTGAGAAGTCCAAGTGAGTGAAGCTTGGCATATGGAGTCGGAGAGGGCTCGGTGGCTCGCTCTCCGAACTAGGTTAGAGAGGGCACTCTAAACCTAGGAGTTGGATCGGACCGGTGACCGATCCAGTGATATTGCGTTTGCCCGATCGGTCCGGTGACCGATCGTAATCGATCGCTGGCTCATCGATAATCTGATCGGTCCGAGACCGATCGAGGCAACGCAACTTGCGAGAAGAAGCCGTGGATCGGTCCGACCGATCCACCCATGGCTCGATCGATCGGCGCACCGATCGTGCATAGATCGATGGCGTGAGGAGTTAAAGCCCGATCGGTCTATGGACCGATCAGAGATCTCCTGATCGGTCCACGGATCGATCAGGGCTTGATCGCGACACCTGATCGGTCCGGGACCGATCGTGACAAACAAGCTTCACGCTTAGGCCGACGGCCGCAGACCGATCAGGGTTCTAGCCGTTGCGACGCAATGGCTAGTTTCTTCGCTGTCTTCTTCGCATGTATAAAGGGGTCGAGAGCTGTAGCTGCACTACTTCTTCCTCTTCTCTTCTGCTACAGAGCTGCTGTTCTGGTGCTTGAGTTTTGTTGAGCTCTTCTTCGCAAGCTTCGCGTGAGCTTCCGGCTGGATTCCTGCTGTTGTAGGCGTCACTTGAAGTTGCTGCTTCATCCAGCCGACAAGAAGGCAAGCGAGTGCTATTGTATTCATATTGTATTGCTTTTCTTGCTGTTCTTGTACTCTTTGTTTGCTGGTGCAAACGTTTATGGCGAGGTTTCTCCACCCACAAGGAGTATATTGTATTAGCCGGTTCTCCGGGGACTCATCCACCGACGGATTGACTGGACTCGTCCACCTTACGGACACGCCGAGGAGTAGGAGCCCTAATCTCCGAACCTCGTTACATCCTCGTGTTAAGGTTTGATTTCTTCTCTTTCGTTTCTTTGTATTTTCCGCTGCGCTAACACGTTTTTGTAGAAAGAAACGAGAGCGATTTGGGGCGGCTATTCACACCCCCCCTCTCTAGCCGAGTACGAAGGATCCTAACAAGTGGTATCAGAGCCAGGTTGCTCTTTGACGGATCAACACCCGGGGGAGCACGGGCTAGAGATGGATCTCTATGGAGAAGATATCACGATTCAACCCTTCTACGAGTCTCACGACAACTTCACGTATTGGAGGGTAAGGATGATGTATTTTCTTAGGACTAATATGTTAAATTGGTTTTGTGTACAAGAAGGGTTTTCCCCTCCGATGGATGAGGAAGGAAAACCTATCAAGAAGAAGGAGTGGACGAAAGAGCAAATCCGACAATCCGAAATCAATGACGAGGTAACAAAAATTATTGAATTTGCGTTACCTAATAATGTTTTGTGCAAGATAGATAGGTACAACAACGCCAAGGAATTGTGGAACAACTTGGCCAAGTTCCATGAGGAGAGCTCCACTTCAAGCCATGAAGAGGAGTCAAGTGAGCTAAGTAGCTCACACCATGGAGGAGAGGAATTAGAAGTTGAGGGTTACTCAACATCTAAGGAAGAAGAGGATGAGAGCACTTCTTCAAGATTGGAGCAAGAAGAAGAAGCATCTACCTCCGGAAGGGATGAAGAAAAGAGCATTCATCCATCTTCAAACCTAGGTAACTCAAACATGTTAATTTCAAGTAAATTGCATATAATGTGTTTTGAGTGTAGGGAATTTGGGCACTACAAGAGTAAGTGTCCAAAGAGGGTAAGAAAGACTCCACCGGCACCAAAGGTCAAGAAAGCCGGAGTCCCGATACGCAAAGGCAAGGAGCACGTAGTGTGCTTCCAATGCAAGCGAAGGGGACACTATAGGAGCCATTGTCCAAGGGGGAGGCAACCTCACAAGGACAAGGGATGCACATCGATAAGGGGAGCTAAGGCAAACCCTAAGGTACCTTTTAAGGCATACTATTGCAATTCAAATAAGAAACATGCTAGTAGTTTTATTGCTATTGCAAATAATGATGAGCATGTTAACACTAGAAATCAACACATGTGCTTAGGTGCTAAACATGTCAACCTAGATAGGGATACTACTAGGAATGCCAACCCTAGAATTACCTCATCTAAGGTTAAGGAGAACCTAGGTAGGAATCCCAAATCAACTAGACACATGCCTAGGAATGCCTCAAAGAAAAATGACAAATCAAAAATTGAGGTATTAGAGAAGGAGAATCAAGTCTTGAGGTCAAGACTTGATACTTTGGAAAAGGCTCTTAAGAACTTGGAGAAGTCATCTCTAGGGTTTAAGGGTCAAAATTCAAAGCCCAAGGACAAGAAAGGTTTGGGTCACAAACCTAAGTCCCAATTGGTCAAGCCCACTTACCATAATGTTCCATTCGATTATGGAACAAAATCTAGGACTAGGAAGACCACCACCAAGGTCACAAGGGAAGTCACCCCTATAGTTGACCTTGATGAGACTCAAATGACCAAGGCTTTAAAGCCTAAGAGGGTCATTAGGAGGGTTGCTAGAGAAGTCATCCCTAGTGAATATTTAGTGAACCCAATGAGCTCTAATAGGTATTGGGTTCCTAGGAGCATTTTCTCTACCCCATAGATGGGTTAGAGAGTGTCAACTCCAATAAGAAGGGTAGTTAACCCAACTTTGAGGAAATTGACACTCAAGGAGCATTTTTAAGGTTTTTGGGAACCTTTGAAAATGAAATGGAATAATCTTTGTCATTCACTCCTTGGAAGAGTAAGTTGTGCCAAAGTGAGAATATATTAATCTTACTTTAAATTGACACAATTTGGAAAAACCTAGAAATATCAAATTGGGATTTTGATATTCTCTTAGGTAATCAAGGCAATCCGGGCCTTAACTTAGAAGTGCTACTCTTGTAGAATTTTAAATGGTATAAATCAAACAAGAGATCAAGAAATGTCAATTTGGGTTTTGACATTTTCTTGGAGCACTTTGGGCAATCTAGGATTAGAATTTAAGTTAGCTAAGTGATTAAGGATACTTAGATAGGTAATCTAGGTATTTTATTTGTGTTAACTTACCATGGTTGTTTGCCATATGCCATGTCATGACATCATATTTAATTTATGATCATTTGAAATGTCATGATAATGCTTAGGTTATTATATGTCATGTGTTAGTTTAGTTTCAAACTTTATGCCATGACATCGTGACATTGGCACATGTTTTTACTTATGATATCATTATATGCCATGTCATCATCTCTTGCATTATAATCAATAAAATTGATTTAAGGACAAACATATAATTTGATATTGAGATCAAATTGATGTTTAGAAAATGCATGAGAACTTAGCCTAAGTTGACCTTAACCCATATCTCACATCAAATTGACTTGAATGTGGTTTGATACACCTTAGATGTGTGTGAGATATTAGGATCATGAGTTAGGATCAAGGTGCATAGTTTTTGTACCTAGATGAGCCTAATTCAAGAAAAGGAGGATCATAGGGAAAGCTTGTGTACAAGTCATGTACATCTAGCCCTAAGATTATGGTCCTAAATTCAAATGATTTTAAAAGCATTTTAAAATTGATTTGAAAAACCTTGATAAAGCTTTCCTAGTGATAGCATTCATCATTGAACATTGTGATACAAAGTTGAGTTAAACTTGAACTATTTCAAAGTTTTTGAACTTTGTATCAAGATTGAAAAATGGAAACTATTTTCATAGAAAATTATTTTTCCGTGATAGACTATGGTATGAGGAGTGTATCCTCAAAATTTTACGATTTTTGGAATTTTCTGGAATTTATTAGGAGTTTCTGAATTTCCGGAAAGGAAATCAGAAATCTCTGATTTCAGAGTGTGGATCGGTCACCGGACCGATCCAGGGAAGTTCTGATCGGTCTGGTGACCGATCAGTGACGATCCAGTGCGATCAGTGAAGCGTGGATCGGTCTGGGGACCGATCCAGGGGGATTCTGATCGGTCTGGGGACCGATCAGTGCGTGCCAGTTTCTGATTTTCAGCTGTTGGTCTGAAATTTCAGCTGGAAGTTGGGTTTTGTGGATTTCTAAAGGTTTAAAACTCGCCAAGACATTGTTGGTGCAATGGTCAAGGGGGAGTTGACCTTTCGGGGAAGTTTTACCTAATTGTCAAGGGGGAGTTGACTTTTAGGGGGAGTTTTTACTCCAAAAGACTTTTAAGGATTAGTGATATGGGATTATCACTAAGTTGATTGTTGAGTTTAGTATCAAGGGGGAAATTAAGAGTTTCAAATGAAAGGTATGGGACTTTCATTAGGAAGAAACTCTTGACCTTGATACCCTCCTTTTTTCTTTTTGATGTGTGTCAAAAGGGGAGAATTATTGGAGAACCCAAGTTAGGTTATCGGGTTAACCTAAGGGGAGAATGTCCAGAGAATGTTCAAGGAAAGAACATTGGACATTGGAAGATGGTTGGAAAACCTAAGTTAGGTTATCGGGTTAACTTAACTTGATTATGGTTTTGTCAAACATCAAAAAGGGGGAGATTGTTGGTGCAACCATAGGTCAAGGTTGACCTGGTTGACCCGACTCGAGTTGACGTGACTCGAGTTGTATTTTGATGTTTGACTTAGGAAGATTGTTGGTGCAACCTTAGGTCAAGGTTGACCTAGTTGAGTTGTATTTTGATGTTTGACACTCGTGGAAGAGTTGTATTCTTGATATGGGACAAGAATAGATGTTTGGGAGATTATTGGTGCAACCGTAGGTCAAGGTTGACCTGGTTGACCTGATTCGGGAAAAAGTCCAAGTATGGAGACTTGGCACTGGAAAAGTCCAAGCAGGGAGCTTGGCACGCGAAAAGTCCAAGTATGGAGACTTGGCAACGGAAAAGTCCAAGCAGGGAGCTTGGCACTGGAAAAGTCCAAGTATGGAGACTTGGCACTGGAAAAGTCCAAGCAGGGAGCTTGGCACGCGAAAAGTCCAAGTATGGAGACTTGGCACGGGAAAAGTCCAAGTATGGAGACTTGGCACTGGAAAAGTCCAAGTATGGAGACTTGGCACGGGAAAGTCCTAACTGGGATGTTAGGCAGTTGGAAAGTCCTGGTGAGTGAAGCCAGCAAGAGGAAAGTCCTAACTGGATGTTAGGCGGTGTCCAAGTCTGGAGACTTGGCATGGAAAAGTCCTAGCTGGGAGGTTAGGTAAAGGGAAAGTCCTAACTGGGATGTTAGGCAGTTGGAAAGTCCTGGTGAGTGAAGCCAGGCAGCGAGAAAGTCCTAACTGGGATGTTAGGCAGTGTGGAAAGTCCTGGTGAGTGAAGCCGGGCAAGGGAAAATCCAGATGGATCAAGGGTGATCGGACATCTGGTGTTGAGAAGTCCAAGTGAGTGAAGCTTGGCATATGGAGTCGGAAAGGGCTCGGTAGCTCGTTCTCCGAACTAGGTTAGAGAGGGCACTCTAAACCGAGGAGTTGGATCGACTGGTGACCGATCCAGTGATATGTGTTTCCTGATCGGTCCGGTGACCGATCAGAATCGAATCGGTGGCTCACTGTGGAGTTCCGATCGGTCTACAGACCGATCAGAAGGTGATCAGTAGCCGCGAGAAAGACGCATGATCGGTCTGTGGACCGATCAGGAGCTTCCCTGATCGGTCGTGGCGACCGATCAGGAGACGATGTCGCGGAAGGGAGCTGAGAGTTGGGATCGGTCTGTGGACCGATCCAGCTGTGGCCTGATCGGTCCACAGACCGATCAGAGTACGCACAGAAGGTTCTGTGCACTGACTGATCGGTCTGGGGACCGATCAGAGCAGGGCCTGATCGGTCCCTAGACCGATCAGGGTTCTAGCCGTTGCGACGCAACGGCTAGTTTCTTCGCTGTCTTCTTCGCAGGTATAAAGGGGTCGAGAGCTGTAGCTGCACTACTTCTTCCTCTTCTCTTCTGCTACAGAGCTGCTGTTCTGGTGCTTGAGTTTTGTTGAGCTCTTCTTCGCAAGCTTCGCGTGAGCTTCCGGCTGGATTCCTGCTGTTGTAGGCGTCACTTGAAGTTGCTGCTTCATCCAGCCGACAAGAAGGCAAGCGAGTGCTATTGTATTCATATTGTATTGCTTTTCTTGCTATTCTTATACTCTTTGTTTGCTGGTGCAAACGTTTGTGGCGAGGTTTCTCCACCCACAAGGAGTATATTGTATTAGCCGGTTCTCCGGGGACTCATCCACCGACGGATTGACTGGACTCGTCCACCTTACGGACACGCCGAGGAGTAGGAGCCCTAATCTCCGAACCTCGTTACATCCTCGTGTTAAGGTTTGATTTCTTCTCTTTCGTTTCTTTGTATTTTCCGCTGCGCTAACACGTTTTTGTAGAAAGAAACGAGAGCGATTTGGGGCGGCTATTCACACCCCCCCTCTCTAGCCGAGTACGAAGGATCCTAACAGAAAAATCATTATTGTTGACACATTTGGAAGTGGTTTCTTTAACCTATTCTATAAGTTAGACCAATTGAAGCAGTTGAAAAATCATTATTGTTGACACATTTGGAAGTGGTTTCTTTAACCTGTTAAACGTTGCATTAGTTGCAATGTCGGGAAGATGAAGGGGTGCCCATTCACCTTCATCTTCCTCCATTGAAAGCAGCCATCAAGGCATCGGTTGGTAACCGATGTCTTGCTTGCTATATATGATGGCATCGAAGGCAATCTGATCAGAGGAGCGCAGCGGAGGTGATCAGAGAGCTTTGCGAGGTGATCAGCGAGCAGAGGAGAACACCCAGTGGTTGGGATTTAGCTCGTGAACTTTGGAGAACTTTCTGATTGCCCCGTGATTGTGCTTCTGGCAGCGGCTGCCACTTCGACCGTCGACGTCTTCAGTTGCGACTTCGGGAGATCGCTGTGAGTGATTATAATTACCGCATTGTTTTATTTTTGTTTAGTTTCGATTTTCATGCTGTCAAAAATTACCAACAATGGTATCAGAGCGTAGTTCTGAAAGCATGGAAATCGACGCGAAAAAGCTCACGTTTTTCTTCTTCTGTCGTGAAGAAGATGATACTGTTCATCAATTGAATCGATTGAAAATGTATTCCAATCGATTCAAAATCGTGAGATGAACAGTGCTTTTGATGAAGCACAGTGAGAAAAGAAACTGCTTCAATCGATTCTTCAATCAATTGAAGAGAAGAAAAAGTGGAATGGACAGTGTTTTTGACGAAGCACTGTAAAGAAAAAAAAGGAAAAACGTATAAAACTGTGCATGCGTTTTTTTTTTCTTTTCACATATATGAACAGTATGGTCAAAGTTTAATTAAATATATTTATTAATTAATTAAATACATATAGATATGTATTATTAATTAATAAATAAATATTTAATTAATTTATGGTTCAATTTACTATAAATGGAACCAAACTAACTTGGCCAATCAAACTCAGGTCTAGTTTAAATTATTAATTAATTTAAGCAGACCAAATTGATTCAATGATATCAAGATCTGGTTCAAATTATTTGTTGGTTTAACCAGTTCGTTTATTATTGAATTAATTGGGGTAATTTTGATTACAAAAGTTGGGCTAGTTTCCGTTGTGTCAAATTTGATTAAAAAGATTAGATTTGTTCTAATAGGTCAGACTTAATCCAATGGCCATTGGATAAATCAAACGGACCTAAGTTTGATCAATAAGTCCAAGATTGACTCAAATGAGCTTAAACAATAACAGAATATAGGTCCAATTAGATTAGTTCTAATGAGGACAATAGACTAAGTTTAACATCCGGTTTCTTGATTGACCGGTCTAATGGGTCAGCCGACTTAAACTCCTGAAAATCGAGAAGATTTATTTTTCTTGATTTATAATGATGGTATGCCTATATAAATTGAATTAAACTGATTTTGTACTGGTTAGTCGATTTTGTAATAACTTATTGAAATTTAATTTTTCAGATGGCACGGACGATTACCACATTGACTCGTCGCGAAGTGTGACGAAACTAGCTCTGAGAGGAGATTCAGGAGATAGAGTATAAGTCTGTTTATGGAGTTGACGGACATGTTAGACGGTTGGATAGACTATTTTGGAAACTTGAGCAAGAAGAGTTTCTAGTCCTGGACAGTTATAGGATCTGGGCATTAATGCATTCATTGTCAGAGTATCCTAGGATAATAACAGACTATGTATGGGGGCGTCATGAAGGATGAGTCACATATTCAGTACTATGTGAGGAACTACTTCACCATATGGGTGAAGAAGAGCCTGAAGAGTCTGAAGAGGACCAGGAAATGCTCGAGGAAGATTTAGAAATGGATCTGATGGAGAATCCTGAAGCTGCCCCATCTGAAATTATCCCAAATGAGTCCAGGTTAATAGGGATAATATTGGCTGCCACACTAGTGTTTGTCCTAGTGGGAGCAGTGTTGGCTTATCTAGTTTACTAGTGTTCTGTTTACTGTCGTTATGTACGAACAGTGTAAGCTCATCTAGTTTTTGAGTCATGTAATAATTTCTGTCGTATGTATGAACAGAATTAAATAATGAAAAGTTATGTTATATGTTAACAAACTTGGAAATAATTAGTTCATTTCATGACATGATTAGTTCATGTGAATATAATTTGTTCATATATCCATATGATTAGTTCATATGAAAAATGAGTAGTTCATTTTAATAATGATTCGTTCATTAGATGGGATATATGTAATATGATTGATTAGTGTTGATTAGATTAGAACATACAAATGATGAGTGGAAACAATGTTATCACTTGATTTTGTAAACTAACTTTAATTTACACCAAGTCAATAAATAATTACACATATATGAATTACACTGAAATAATAAATAATGTGTTTATTTATGTAGATCATGACAACTAAAAACATCAAAGCTGAACTCAATAAGGGTGAGAAATTGTATGGGGATAACTACAAAATCTAACACCTCAAGATACAATACATTCTTAAGGAACAAGAAGTTCTAGAGGCTATAAATCAAATCATGGAGGAACCGATTGATGGTTCTACAGCACAGCACAGACGTGACCTTGATGCCTATAAGGCATGGAAAAGGAAGGACTCCATTGCTAAGGGAATATTGATTAGTTCAATGGTGGATGACCTAATATTTGAGTCAAGAGATGGAACCATCTTTGAAATAGAGTCAAGAGATGCTACTTTTCTAGAAACTGAGTTCCCAACATGAGGTGAAGTTGATAAGACAATTCCTCTATATGAGATAGAGGAGGAGGATAATGTTCCTTTATCAACAGATTAGGAGATGCTTGAATCTAGTCAACCGAGTGGGAGTAATTTGCCACTGAATGAGTCAGTTTCTCAACAGTCTAACCTTTAAAGAAGTAGTCGTCAGATTATTTCTCGGAGAAGGTTTGATATTGAGAATGAGGCATTAGTGATTCTCTCAGTTGATGATGAGGAACCTCGAACCGTTGAGGAAGCTTTGAGAAGCTTAGTTAGAAAAGAATGGAAAATTGCAATAGATGAAGAAATTGAGTCAATGAGAAAGAATCAAGTTTGGGATTTAGTCGATCTTCCTCCAGGCTAAAGGGCTATTGGAAATAAGTGGATTCTCAAAGTAAAGAGAAAAGCAGATAGATCGATTAATCGATACAAAGCTCGATTAGTTGCAAAAGGATATACCCAAATGGAGGGTATTGACTTTGAAGAGACATTCTCCCCAGTTGTGAAGTTTGTGTCAATACGTGTCATCCTAGCTATAGTAGCACAATATGACATGGAATTACATTAGATGAATGTAAAAACGGCTTTCCTTAATGGTAATCTTGACGAAGAAATCTATATGGTACAACCAGAAGGTTATGTTGTTGAAGGTCAAGAGAAAAGAGTATGTAGACTTCGGAAGTCTATATATGGATTAAAGCAAGCGTCAAGACAATGGAACATAAGATTTAATGAAGTAATATTATCTTATGATTTCGAAATGGTCAATGAGGATCATTGTGTTTACCTAAGAAAGGAAAAAAGAAAGTTTGTCATTTTATCATTATATGTTGATGATATGCTAATAGCTGGAAGTGACATAAAGTGTGTGATAGAAGTCAAAAGTTGGCTTTCATCACAATTTGACATAATAGATATGGGAGAAGCAAAGTACATCTTAGGAGTGAAGATCGTTAGAGATCGATCAAAGAGGCTTTTGGGTTTGTCTCAAGAAACTTATATCACTAAGATGTTGCAACACTTCAATATGTCAGATTGCAACGTTGAATAGACGCCTATAGTGAAAGGTACTATCTTGAGCAAAAGTATGTATCCCAAGACTCCTGAGGAAATTGCCGAAATGAAGAAGAAACCATATGCCAGTGACATTGGTAGTTTGATGTACACTATGTTGTGTACCCGTCCCGATATAAGCTATGATGTTGGCTTAGTTAGTCATTTCCAGTCAAACCCAGGATCAAGACACTAGAAAGCGGTGAAGAGGATTTTCAGATATCTTAAAGGAACAGCTGATTATTGCCTCTGGTTCCAAGGATCGGATAAGAGCCTAAGTGGCTACTCAGATGCATATTGGGCAAGGGACCTTGATGATAAAAAATTCACATTCGGCTATGTCTTCTTGCTGAATGGTGGCGCCATCTCATGGAACAGCAAGAAGCAAGCTTGTGTGTAGCCTTGTCGACAATGGAAGCTGAGTATGTGGCTTGTGCAGCAGTTGTGCAAGAGGCTGTCTGACTAAGAAGGTTCCTGAAGCATTTGAAGATTGCTGAGGATAGTGGGAGTCATGTTACTGTGTACTGTGACAATCAAGCTGCGATAGCTTTTTCCAAGGATCCCAAATATCACAGCAAATGCAAGCATATAGAAATTAAGTATAATTTTGTAAGGGATATTGTTGACAAGAAAAAGATAATTCTTGAGTACATCTCTACACGGAATATGCTTACTGATCCTTTTACTAAGCCATTGACTAAAGAGTCATTTCATGGACATGTGAAGTCTTTGGGACTTCGAAGAATGTAACTAATTGTAAAGACATTTTGATAAATGAAAAATGCCATGATTTATTCAGTGTATATGTCTTTATTATATTCGAATAAAAGTCTCGATAAGCATGTTGACAGATTGAGATTGATCCACTCACATGGATAATCATCTCTATTTGTTAAGTACGAATAGAGGTAAGACTGTTACTTATGGGACAACTTATGTAGCTGTGAATAGAGACATACCCATAAGTTAAGTTCGCCTTGATATTTGTGTCAAAATGAGATCATTTGTGTAATGATTGGAGTAAATGCACCCACCATTTACTGAATCTGCTTGAGGCCAGATTAGAATTCATATGTTGAATTCAGGATTAGACATTGGGAATGTCTAGATCGAAATCTGTACGATATTAAATTTGGGAAAAACATGCGCTCTTTTTAGTAAAGAGAATAACATCATAACATGTGATTCATACCACATGTGCTATAGCGACAAGAAAGGTAGTAGGAGAATGAATCCCTGCTTCTCTACTATGTGAGACCCTTGAGATTATAAGTTAATCTCAATCTTACCCTAAGTGGATATTTAACTGTCTACTTGAAATTTTGATCAGTGTCTGCTACTTTAGCATGTTTCCTATTGGCTATGGATGATTCGATCTATGGAGCATAACTAGGAAAGCGACTGATTAGAATAAATAGATTCTAGCTAAAAAGGAAGATTAAGATTGATTTACATCTGTGACATTTATTCACTGGTGTCGGTTACATTTTTAGTTCAGTACATAAAATGTAATTGTGAATAATTTATTTGATTGGAGATATTGAGCATGCTCTTGACATATGGTCAAAATGAGGGATTAGAGATGTTCATAATGATGTAAATGATTTAATCTGGGGTAAAGGCAAGTCATTTATATCCCTGATTCGTTCTATGGACATATGTCTCTAATTCGTTCTATGGAGCAACTAAGTAAGATGTGACAATCTTCTTAGCAATTGAATGCTCACTGTGCTTGCTGTCGCACGAACTATTTTCCCTTATGTATGGAATGGATGTTCTTATTTGGTCTTTGTGACTAAATTTTACTTTAGTCTTCGTGACTTGATCCTCATAAAGTCTTTGTGAATTATTTGGTCTTTGTGACTAAATTTTGCTCTGGTCTTCGTGACTTGATCCTCATAAAGTCTTCGTGACTTATTTGGTCTTTGTGACTAAATTTCGCTCTGGTCTTCGTGACTTGATCACCTTGTAGTCTATATGACTGACATGGTCTATGTGACCATATGGATTGACTTGGACGAGTGGAAAATGTTAAACGTTACATCAGTTGCAACGTCGGGAAGATGAAGGGGTGCCCATTCACCTTCATCTTCCTCCATTGAAAGCAGCCATCAAGGCATCGGTTGGTAATCGATGTCTTGCTTGTTATATATGATGGCGCCCAAGGCAATCTGATCAGAGGAGCGCAGCGGAGGTGATCAGAGAACTTTGCGAGGTGATCAGCGAGCAGAGGAGAACACCCAGTAGTTGGGATTTGGCTCGTGAACTTTGGAGCACTTTCCGATTGCCCCGTGATTGTGCTTCCGACAGCGGTTGCCCACTTCGACCACCGGCGTCTTCAGTTGCGACTTCGGGAGATCACTGTGAGTGATTATAATTACCGCATTGTTTTATTTTTGTTTAGTTTCGATTTTTATGCTGTCAAAAATTACCAACATAACCTATTCTATAAGTTGATTTTTGGAGCGGTTAAGACCGCTTCTAAAGGTCGCATACGAGATTAAAAAAAAAGTGTACTCAGGTGTACTCGTCTTATATTATTTTCACAATTTTATCTCTCTCTGCTCTAGTGAGCCATCAAATGAATTGCGCCCTAGCATCATCCTACCACACCTTAGTCATAAATTGCCTTTGATTTTGTTATGGAGGTAATTTCTTGGTTTAGTTGCCCTAGCATCATCCGTCACACTCCCGCCCTAAAATTTTACATTCCCACTTTATGTCCATCCATCTCCCTTCCTATTACCTTACCTTACACTACCGTCTCATTTCCTTGATGATTCTTCTCTATGTTGCCTATAGCATCACTTCCGTGACTAGCAATCGGGTCGTCTCTCTATTTCATTGCAAGCTTGTGCCGCCATTTCTAACCATTGCACTCGACTCTTCTCTGCATTGCCTTGCAATCTCATGCCGCTACTTCCCCACCCTAATCAATTTCTAGGCGTCCAAGGTAGTTTTTCATCTTAGTTTTAGAGTAGTTTTTCATCTTAAATTTAGAGTGCATACGATGGGGATTTACTTTGAACATGTTCAAATATTTAATTTTGTTTGGATTTGAACAAGAGTCTTGTTTGCTTTTATAAAGACCATAGGGATTTGCATTAGGTTTAACTCTCTTTCTATGTTAGCATCAAACACAAGTATTGGGGTTGTTTGAATGTCAGTTTTTGGCATTTTAGCATCTTATGCACGTAGACAAAGTTTAAGAAGCACCTTTTGGTATAAATCTGAACTACTAGAATTGATCCCTTTGTGTACATTTAAGTATTATAATTTTAAATTTTCATGCGTTAGGTTTTTCCTTCATCTATACTGGTAACTTGTAATTAAAATGGAAACACACTTGTGTCTAAATTAGAACTTTTAGATGATATATTAAAATTTGTTTTGATTAATGGTGCATGGGTCAATGGTTGATGCATAATTTGGATAGATTGAATGAACATTTAGATTGAGTGGATAAAATATCTTGCATCTTTTTATTTTATTGCCCTATATGTATCAAAGAGAAACCGAATATATAATCACCACCAATTAAAAAGTTTATTTATTTTGTATCTTTGTGATTAACATCATATAATTCTATATTGTTATTTTTAAGTTAACTTTTGAAAATTACAAATAAAAGAATACTAAAGTTAATCCAAAATAGTAAAAAATGATTTAGGGGAGAAGAATCAAGTAATAGAGGAGTTGATGATGAAATTGAATCATGAGACACAACATTTCATTCACCATTGGAGATATAAAATGGTACACAAAACTGAGGAGGTTAAATGGAAATTACATTTTTCAAATGAAAATGAGGTTATGTCTTTATCCCAAGCTCATCAAAGAAGACGTGTCAAGACTATTATGAGATATATTCATGCATTACATCCTGATCATGTGCTAGTAGTGAAATTTAATGAAAGGGGATAATCTCACGATGATCTACAATTGACGCTTGTAAATTTTATTGTGACTATTGCATAGAATGAACTTGTGTTACCCCTAAACTTTTTATATTTGAGAAAATGCCAACAAATAGCTAGAATAATGTATGGAAACTTGTTACGGTAAGTTGACAAGTGTTTAATTTCAATTTTTAATTTAAAGAATGAACATATTTCATTTTATGTTTATAGGCATGTTTCCATATCTTCAATCATCATAGAAAAGTTATAATGCAAATGATGGGAGCTACGTGAAGACGGTATAGGACTAAAGTGAAAGTTACATTTTATGATTCAAATACTCCACTAGAAAAACTTGTTGCAATATGACCCATTCCTCATGGACTGACATCTCAAA
Organism: Zingiber officinale; assembly: GCF_018446385.1. Classification (NCBI taxonomy): domain Eukaryota; kingdom Viridiplantae; phylum Streptophyta; class Magnoliopsida; order Zingiberales; family Zingiberaceae; genus Zingiber; species Zingiber officinale. Next base: position 27,839,229 of record NC_056004.1, read on the forward strand.
CTTAGAAAGTTTTTTATAACTATTCGAAGTCTACTGAGGTAGAACTAGTATTAATTATTTTGGCATATGTTTATAGATGTTATAATTTTATTATAAATTTTTGTGCTAAATAATTTCAAAAATCAATAGAGAAAATGCAAACAAAAAGAAAGGGACCTATGCACAGGGACACACTAGTATTCCATCATTGAAATATAAGTTTGTAAGAATTAAAATTATTTCTTTTCATCTTTACAATTAGTTTTTCACTGCTTATTTACTATTTTACACTTTAATGCTCTTATCCTTGAAGTTCTAAGGTTTTATGGGATTCTAGATATTGATTACAAGCAATGTAATGTATATAGTTAGCTTTTGATGGAACGTGTAAATTAACAATATAAATTATTGCACATATATAACAATTTATGTTATTAATATTTGGTGTTAAATATGAATTTTTATCCTATTAGTCTCAAGAGAATGGTATAAAATCGAGTCATATTGAAATATAACAATTGAGTCGAAGAAGTAGAAAGAAAGGAGGCACCCCTTTGATGATTAGTCAATACAAGCTAAGGTATTAATATGTTTTTTAACTTGTTCAAATTCGATATTACGAGCGCTTTTTAACCGCTGCAATAGCAAACAATCAAAAGTGGGTACTCACTGCTCTAAACCCCCAACTTTTTGCACCAGTTATTGATCGCTTCTATAAAATATATTCATATGCAGTTAATAAATGCTTCTAGCATCCATGTTTTTGGATGGGTTAACGACCGCCTTTGTAGAGCACATTCACACGAGGTCAATCACCACTTCTACAAGTCATCTTTCTACATCAATTCATGACTGCCTCTATAGAAAACATTCACAAGCAGTTAATAATCACTTCTAAAGTTATACATCAAAAGTTGGTGGATGGTTTAAACCAACGATTAGTGTTACTACTTCGGATGCCCTTAAGACTAGCAACAACTGCAATGGCTGAAAAACCAATTCAACAAGCATCGATTGATAATCGTGGCTAATTGCCTTTTAAAACCACTTCTAAAGCTTTTTTTTATAGTTAGTCGACTGACTATTAGCATCAGTCGACTGTTACCTAATCAGTTCAGTCCCGTAATCGAGTTCTGAACATTCTGTTCACTCAAACAATGATATCAATCGATTGATACACTCCATCAGTCGACTGTTATAATCAGTTGAGTTTTGAAACTTTTGTTATAGTGCCAATCAATTGATTATTACTGTACCAACAATGCAGTAAAATATTATCCATGGTTACTATAGCAGTACTGTAGCAATAATATATTTTAGGGTTTTGGGGGTTTGCATCCATTAGTCAATCAATACACCCTATCAATCAACTCATACTATTGTTTCAGCCTTGTCAACTTCAAATTCTCATCTTGTCTAGTATCCAGTTGATCTCAACATATTTTCTTTGCCCGACATCTAGTCAACCTTAACATACTGAAACTTCTCGTTGTCTAATATATGGTAAATCTTGACCTACCGAAACTTCTTCATTGTCTAGTATCCAATCAACCTTGATCTGTTAAGACTTCATCATTGTCTAGCATCCGATTAACCTTAATTTGCCATAACTTCATGTCTCATGTCAACTCTTTGTTAGATTTCTAATTGGCAAGCGTTCGGTCAACCATGATCCACTTGGATTTTCCTCTTGCCAATTATTTGTTAAACTTTTGATCATCAAGTGTATGGTCAATCATGTCCACTTGAACTTTCTATCTTATACCAACTTCATATTGGACTTCCGACTGACAAGTGTCCAATCGACTGTGATCCATTTGGATATTTCATATCTTGTCAAATATCTGATCAACATTAACCTATTTGACTTTGAGTTCAACCAAGTTAACATATTAATTGACTGTCAAGTATCTGATCAACCTTGATTTACTTGATGTTTTACTTAATCAACTAACATATTGATCAAATATCAAAATCTTAACTCGAGTTAACTCGAATTTGATAAGCCTTTACCAAGGGTCAATTGCATCAATTTGTAATTGCAAGAACAATTGTTGTTCATTACCTTATAGCTCATTCAACCATTATTCAACATAGTGCCAACATTTTATCCAATAAACAAACAAAAAATAATATTTATCTTGATAAAAAAAATCAATTGCAGTCGATCAGGAAGATACGATCTCTCACAAATGCAAACATATTTTTTGAATGAACCACACTCATGTGAGCTACAAGCTAATGAATGAATAATTAATAGATAAGGTAACATTAAATTTAGAATGGTTAATTTAATCTTACAACAGTAGATGAGATATGATCTTCTCATCAAGTTTAACTTATATAAATAATAATGATATGAATCTACCCACTTGCATAATAAGTCAAATTATCTTCTGAACTAATAAAATTGATTTTTTTAAAATCTTTTTTACTAGTCATTTTGCATACTTGGAGTAATTTTCTTACTTTTTTTTTATAAAAATAATAGATGATTTCATTATCTAATTATTTCTTTCAAGATATCTTGAAGTACGAAGTCCTATTAATTAAAAATTTCTTCCTTTATTTATCCATAGCATCCTCGGGAAATTTTTTTATACTCTGACTATTTAACGGTTGATTATAAATTAATCTTATAATATTTTTTTTGTTCATATGATCTAGAAATGGATAACAAGGAATATCTAACTAAGATGAGTATAATGACTGTTCATTACGATAATATACAACTAAATTGATACATATATTTCATTCAACTTTTTTCTAGAAACAATGAGTCAATCACAATTAGTTATAGTACCAACTTAATTTGTTTTTAGCAGTTATTTTTTTAATTTACATCAATTAATTTTAAAAATGATTTATTCTATCTTATCAAAAAAATTTGTTGACTATTAAGATAGATCGGAAACATTCGTAATTTTTTCATTAACTATTAAAATAAATAAAAAAATATTCATAATAGACGAACTATTAATATAATACTATTAGATAATTATTTATTAAAAAAGTATCTATTAATTGATTAAAATTTTAATTATGTCCCACTCTTACATCCCACCGCCTCACTGTTACTCGGGCCAGCACCAACTTAATTTTAATTCTTTGAATGGATGTTCAATTTCTATACAGATACGTTGTACCGTCCAAATTGGCACTAACTTTGTGAGTGGCAACTCTTGGTGGCCACCAACGGACCCTCTACTCACTTTCTCGGACAAAACGTAGCGTAGGTGGAGAAATGGGGGAGTTGTGAAGCCTGATCAGCAGCAACTGTAGTCCGTTGCAGCACCACATGGAGATGAGCCACGAGTAGTAATAGATCTGGACAGGAGAGGGAAAATAAAACAAAAGTCAAGAACTTTGGTTTAAAAAGAAGCTCCAACCCTAAAGCCAACATAAACTTTGTCCTTGCACAGTCACACCAGCCTTTTGATTGCTTGTCCTATTTATTGTTTCCATTGCCTCATCCACTCTCAAAGCTGCCTCCTGTTCGTGTTTTTACCACTTCATCGGTTTAACATTTTCGTGCTCTGTCCTTGTCTACTTGTTTCTCACCTATTTTTCAAATAGTAATGCATATATTAAATTTACTAATATTTTGGATAATAACGCATTCAATTCCCTGTATCTACTTTCTAAATTGTTGCAGCTCAACGAAAAGTTCCAATGGAGCACAGAGCCCTAGGCCATCAATTTAATGGACCCTGTTTGGCGTTGCTCTGCTCTCCCCATTCCCCAAAAGCATTGACGCAGTGAAAAGCAGCGAGTCATGAGCGCCACATGGTCGTCGTGGATCCGCATCCTCTCCAATCATTGCGGTATATATCCAATTATGTTCAGGAATTCATTTCAAAATTTGCTTACTAATGGCGGATTAATGTCAGACGATTTAATTTAATTTTTTTCCCCCTTCGAATCTTGCATCAGCCGTTCAGAATATTTTAATCTGTTAACATTCTGCGATGATTCTTCATCTTTAATCTTCTCTGATGACTAGTGCAATCTTGAATCTCTTCATTCTTTTTAGATTTCCTATGCTGTATTTGCTAACGCCACCATCGGATTGCATTTTTCTATTGGAAACCCTATATTAAGTTTGGAAATAGTTAAACTTTCTAGATTAATTTATTGAAAATTGTTTTTGAATCAATTTCCAATTTTCAATTTTTTTTTATATATTAATTTGATGGTGATTTATATTAGTTAATTCTTTTGAGAATGAAAAATTGAATTAAAGGTGATAATAATAAATTTAATTTACGGAGACATATAATTAATAATATAAATTTTAAAAGTAATTGGACATAATTTACATATATAAATTAGTGTCCAGATGGTATCTTCTGCAACAGGACAACTAGCATGACTAACAATTAGAGATGCCTAAATGGGCGAGCCTAGAACCGACTTTACCATGTTGATGGGCCACGCCGTGACTGTATTTCTTAGTTTATGGGCCTTGTGTAACTCGAAATGATTGGGCTGAAACAACCCACATGCTATTAATAAATGATCATTTTTAATTTTAGTTAGTTTTCTTTTTGTTTTTTAAATATTTATTTTGTAATCCATTTTTTAAAGTTGAGCTAACTAAGACTAGGGTGTGGTTGGGAGGTAAGGTGGTTGACCTGATACAACCCATTAACACTTTTTATCACCCAAGAATCTTCGATCAACAAAGCAAAGGTTCTCTGAATGATTCAAATGCGTTCTTAAATTATTATACAAATTAAGGTTTGAAATGGTACATAGTTAGTAGTTGGCCCATGGTCTCGCGATGCCCCTTGCAAGCTAGATTTTGTTATTTAGTTGGTCTCTCAAGATGTTTCAATCTAACCTGGGAGGGTTAGTGATTGCAAATGTGTCTATGCCAAGGTCAGTTAGTGCACGTTCCTGAAATTGACAACATAATTAGAGTTAATGGTGAAATCATCATTTCTTGATATGTGCCATTGATGGGATTCTTGGAACATTCACGAAGGAGGAAGTTTGAAATACGTTAAGCAGTGGAGAATGTAGATGTCCTGAAAAGTGTCAGTGGATTTGAGAATACGAGGGGGGGGGGGAAGCTTGGTGAGAAGCAAATTCTTAGGTAGTAGGTTGAGATCACAATTAAGACATTGTTAATGCTAAGAATTAATCATCCAACATTGAATAAGTGATGTGTTTTGACAGCATTGTGGGAGATCCATATAGGGCAAGCATTGTGTTAGGTGTTTTGGCAAGATGTCATATCTACAGTAAAGAATGTGTCAGGTTAAATGTATCAAAGTGTTATGTCACCCATGTCTTAGGAGATCTTTTGGGATAATGCTATGTCTACTAAGTTACTCCATGTGTTATTGACCAGTTGGAGTTCTAAGAACTCAGATTGGAGCCCACATGCTACTAGTTAATTGGGAGGATAGGATTGGAGAGCTTGTCAATATAGGATCATTCAAAGAGGGGTTGAATGAGTGGTTGAATGAGTGGTGGCTCATCTCGGTCGGCATGAGTGACGGGTTAGCTCGGCCGAAATAACTAGCGGGTTGGTTTGGCCGGAATGACTGGCGGGTTGGCTCGGGCGGAATGAGTGGCGGGTCGGCTCAAGTGGGAAGAGAAGGTCCCGTTGACCTCTCTCAACTTTAACCCAGCTCAGCATGTCGATTGATCTTCTTATACCCGTGGTAACTTTTAATACTCCACATATCACAAGTCTCTCCCATTCAAGTCTAGTTGAATGAGGCATGAGTCTAACTAACTGGACTAAACTTATCATAAGGTCGAATCGCCCCTGACTGAGGAATCGGGTAAAATTTGGCGAGCCTGTCATAAGGTTGATCGCTCCCGATTGAGGAGTTGGGGAAAAATCGCTAAGCCTATCATAAGTTTGATTGCTCTCGACTGAGGAGTCGGGAAAAATCACTGAGCCTGTCGTATGGTTGATCAATCTTGACTGAGGAGTCGGGGAAAAATCGTTGAGCCTATCGTAAGGCTAATTTCCTAGCACTAGGCTAGGGGCTCTGAGCCTGTTGTAGGGCTAAATAACTTCCGACTAAGTAACTTCCAACTGAGGAGTCAACAGAGAGTCGTCAAACCTGTCGCAAGGCTAATCGCTAGAGCGAAGCTAGGGGCTCCGAGCCTGTTGTAAGATTAAGTTTCCTCTGATTGAGGGGTCAGAAATGCATGTAGTAAGCTAATCGCTAGTGCGGAGCTAGGAGCTCCGAGCCTATCGTAAGGTTGATAGTCTCTGTGTCAAGCGAACGTTTAGTCTCTTGTGCATGGGGAACACACATTTAATCTTTATCTCAAGGAACACACTCAGTATTTTGTGGTGTGGGGGCACACTCAGTCTTTTGAACTTGGTGGAGGGGTTTGAGTCACTCAATTGATGGTTGTGGTAAAGCTATGAAGAAGAGCAACAATTCATATTCGAAAGATAAAACCATCTACGCTCGAACTTTATGTGTAGAGCACTGTGGTGGCAATGTGCGAATTGTTCACTTTGGCCTTGGCCGGTTGGGGGTTTGGAGACTTGCCACTTGGAGAATTGTTAATCGGATTTTGTGATCGAGAGAGCTACCGATTAGAGCTTGTGAGAGGGTTGCCAATTGGAGCTTGTGAGAGGGCTATCGATGGGAAAAAGCTATCATTTGGAATGCTCAAATATGGAACTGGCGACTAAATTATCTAAGTGAATGAATATGAACTTTGATTGAAAATTATTCTTTGGAATCGCCGACTAAGTTATGCCAATCGGATTTTATCCATTTGTGTGTAATTGGAATTGGAATGTCGATTGGATTTTTTAGAGTTTATGATTGGTGGAGCCAATCAAATTTTTGTTGATGAAGCATTTTGAGAATTACAGATTGAATTACTGAACAATCTATTTGGAGCTGTCAACTTCTGATGCAGAGCTAGCAATCGATGCCGATTCAGAGTTATCGACTGTCAATTTGGCTCTGTCAATTGTCGATTTGGCTGTCGATTGTCGATTTCACTATCGATGGCCAATTGGACCGCCAACTGGTATTTTAGAGACATGGTGTATGATCCAATGCCTTGGAGTTGGATGATAGGGTGTATGACCTGAATGACGATCGGTGCTTGGAGGTATAGTGTATCGAATACCTTGGAGCTTGAAGGTATGGTATATGACTTGATATTTTAGCTAAGGTTTGAAGGCATGTTGTATGACCCGAATACCTTGGAGTTGGAGGACACGATGTATGACCCGAATGCCGATTGGTATTTGGAGATATGTGTTGGATCGAGCCACACAGAGAGGGGGGGGGGTGAATTACGTGATTTTCAAAGACTTGTTTTCGGTTTTATAAAATCAAGTGCACAACAGAAAATTAAGTAAGAAAGTGAAGTAGAAAAGCAAGCAAAAAGCACGTGTTCAATTTTACTTGGTTTGTAGGTTTTGACGACTCCTACTCTAAAATTCAAGTTCTGCAGATCTATCGATGGGTAATCCACTAAAAAATCACTTCTAAAACCGTTGGAAGAAGGGATCAAGTCTAAAGATAATTAGAGAAGTGTAACATGCTACACTTCCAGTTTACAGAAATTAAGTACAGTAATTAACTTTGTTACCAAACACTGTTTGTAGCCAGTCAGCTCAAGCTCGATTTTTGGAAGGCTTCTTGGCGATAGTTGGGCGTAGTAGAGTCATAGTAGGGCAGTAGCAGCAAGCTGGAGCAATTGGAAAGCTGATTGGACATGTAGAAGCTTGTATGGAAGTTTTGTTTAATGGCTTGGGCGAGCACTCCTCTTATTGAGCATGGAAGGCACCTTCCATAGTCTTGAAGGCGCCTCCAATATATAGAATTTGATCTTAAATAGCTCGCTCCTTATTTGCGACGAAGTTTGAAATTTATCTATTGGAAGACGTCTTCCATAGCACCGAAGGCGTCTTCCATGAACAGTACTAAGGCGTCTTCCAATGCTTGAAGGCGCCTCGGGAACTATTCACCCGAGGCCTTTTTGCTCTTTTTGCCCTGCAAGTTAGGTTAGTTCAACACAACAATAATTTAATCTGCAAAACAAAATTAGCATAACAATAATATGATTAATTTATGACTTAGACTCTGTCTTCCAAATAAGGATCCAGTCTAGGTCTCAATTTAGGTTTCTGAAATTAACCTAAATTGGACCGACGCCTACTGCCCCCTCAACCGGGACGTGTCCTCACTTAGTCACTCTCCTTTAGTGACTGACCTTTACTTATCCACTGTCGAGTAAACACATCGGGAATCGAATATCCTGATTTTCCTTCCAGAATCGCACATTCGGACTTTGGGAATCGAACATCCCGGTCTTCTTTCTGGAATTACACATCTGATTTTTGGCCAGTCGAAAATCGAACATCCTGACTGGACTTCTTTTCAATCAGGAATCGAACATCCCGACTGCCAATCAGAAATCGAACATCCTGACTGAACTTCCATCCAATCGGGAAGCAAAGATCCTGACTAGACTTCCTTCTAATCAGGAATCAAACATCCCGATTGCCAATCGGGAATCGAACATTCCGACTGGACTTCCTGCCAAGTTAGTCAACCCTGCATACTTGATAAATGTATTAGACCATAAAAATACCTAACTTAACTCACTTGTCCTTGATCAAAATCTGAGTTAGAACGTTAGTACAAATTGTACTAATAGTAAGGTGTATGACCCGAATACCTTGGACCTTAGAGGCATGGTCTATGATCTGAATGACTTGGAGTTGGATGACACGGTATTGTTGGTTGCTACTCGGAAAACCTAGAGGTTCCACTGTACAAAAATTTTGTACAAAGGTCTGAACCTTTTCCTAGCTACCATGTGTTCTTTTAAATTAAATTTTGGATCGCCTGCGGAACTTAACACGTTTGATCCAAAACTTAATCTATTTATTCTTTTAGGTTTTGACTTGGATCTCCTGCGGAATTTAACACGTTTGATCCAAATCACCTAAGTTATTAATTCCATTAAATATTAATTTCCAAAATTGGTTCCAAGTACTGACGTGGCGAGGCACATGGCCTTCTTGGATATGGGAGCAACCACCACCGACTAGACAAAACCTTTTAAGGAAAGCTAATATTTAATTTCCTAAAATAACTTTAGGTCAACCGAAAAGAACAATTAAATCACAAGGAAAATAAAAACAAAAGAACACTATATCGAAAACAAATTCGAAACACTAGAATCGTATGCCTCTTGTATTTAGTATTATTTCCAAAAATAACTAGTATGATGCGGAAAGAAACATTACTAGTTATACCTTTTAGAAAGACCTCTTGATCTTCTACCGTATTCCTCTTCTAACCTCGGACGTTGTGTGGGCAACGATCTTCCGAGATGAGAACCACCTAGGCACCTTCTTTCTTCTTCCTTCAAGTTTCGGCCAAGCACAAGAACTTCCAAAGGATGAAGAATTTTCGACCAACCAAGCTCCAAGGGATGCATGCTTTCTCTCCTTCTTCTCCTTCCTTGATCCGACCACATCCTCCAAGCTCCAAGAGATGATAGATTTCGTCCACAACAAGAGGAGAGAAGAGAAAGGGAAGGGCCGACCACCACACCAAGGAAAAGAGGGAGAAAAATAGAATAGAGTCCTTAGCCTTGAAGCCTCCTCTACCCCCTCTTTTATAATCCTTGGTCTTGGCAAATAAGGAAAATTTAATAAAAACTTCCTTAATTCTTTTACCATTAAAAGGAAAATTTATTTAATTAAAAACAATTTTTCTTTTCAATTTGTAATGGCCGGCCACCACATAAATTCTCCAAGCAAATAAAATTTTAAACAAAAATTAAAACTTCCTTATTTGCTTCCGGAAATTTATAAAAATTTCTCCAATAATTTTTATCCCTTCATGATTGGTTTATAAAAAGGAAATTTAATAAATTAAAATCTTTCTTTTAAACATGTGGATAAAAGAAAGTTATCTCTATAAATTAAAAAAACTCTTTTAATCTACAAATAAAGAAAGATATCAAATCTTTTCTTAATCTTTTGTAGAAACTTATAAAAGAGAATATTTAATTTTAAACTCTCTTTTAAATCATGAATATGGTTAAAAAGGAAAGTTTTCTTAAAATTTAAAATCCTCCTTTAATCAACAAATAAGGAAAGATTTCGAATTTTAAACTCTCTTTTAAACATGTAGATGATTTACAAATTAGGAAAGTTTTTACCAAAAATTAAAACCATCCTTTTAAACTACAAATAAGGAAAGAGATTAATCTCTTCTCTTAATCTTTTGTAGAAAGCTATAAAAGGAAATTTTAATTTTTAAACTCTCTTTAAAATCATGATATCCACATAAGAAATAATTTTAATAAAAAATCCTTTTTAATATTCTAGTGGCCGGCCACCTAAGCTTGGGACCCAAGCTTTGGCCGGCCACCAACTTGGCTCATCCACTTGGTCTTGGCCGGCCCTAGCTTGGGTTCCAAGCTAGCTTGGCCGGCCCCATTGGATGGGTAAGAAGGTGGGTATGCGGTGGGTATAAATCTCTATATACTAGAGGCTACGATAGGGACCGAGAGGAGGAATTGGTTTTGGTCTCCCGATAAAATTAAGCATCCCGTGTTCGCCCCGAACACACAACTTAATTTTATCAATAATAATTCATTCCACTAGAGAACTATTATTGAACTACCGCACCAATCCCAAATTACATTTTGGGCTCCTTCTTATCATGAGTGTGTTAGTCTCCCTGTGTTTAAGATAACAAATGTCCACTAATTAAGTAAGTTACTGACAACTCACTTAATTAATATCTAGCTCCAAGAGTAGTACCACTCAACTTCATCGTCATGTCGGACTAAGTCCACCTGCAGGGTTTAACATGACAATCCTTATGAGCTCCTCTTGGGGACATTCTCAACCTAGATTACTAGGACACAGTTTCCTTCTATAATCAACAACACACACTATAAGTGATATCATTTCCCAACTTATCAGGCTTATTGATTCATCGAACTAAATCTCACCCATTGATAAATTAAAGAAATAAATATCAAATATATGTGCTTGTTATTATATTAGGATTAAGAGCACACACTTCCATAATAACTGAGGTCTTTGTTCTTTTATAAAGTCAGTATAAAAGAAACGACCTCTAATGGTCCTACTCAATACACTCTTAGTGTACTAGTGTAATTATATAGTTAAGATAAACTAACACCTAATTACACTACGACCTTCCAATGGTTTGTTCCTTTCCATCATGGTCGTGAGCTACTGTTTATAATTTATAAGGTACTGATAACATGATCTTCTGTGTGTGACACCACACACCATGTTATCTACAATATAAATTAATTGAACAACTACATTTATCACAAATGTAGACATTTGACCAATGTGATTCTTATTTATAGATAAATGTTTTATACCAAAAACTAGACTTTTAGTATACATTCTAACAGGTATATGACCCGAATGCTGATTGGTGCTTGAAGGCATGAAGTATGACCTGAATGTCTTAGAGTTTGGAGGCATAGTACATGACCCAAATGTCTTGGTTCTTGGAGGCATGATATATGATTTGAATGTATTGGAGCTTATAGTTATGGTGTATGACCCGAATGCCTTAGAGTTAGACGACATGGTGTAAAATACAACACCCAAATAGTATTCAAATAATAAGATTATTGGACAAATAATCTTCTAGGATTTTTCGGAAATTTTTAGGAATTTTCTGGGATTTAATCGGAGCTCGTATGACGTATTTTAAGGGGATCAATTATTGGGTTTAGAGGAAGCCTGTTTGGAATACCCTTTAGTGGGAGTTGATTGAGGAAACCAACTTAGAGTTTAATTGATTGAACCTAAGTTTTTAACCTATTATTTTTATTCACAGTGCCCTAACCTTTGAAGGCGCCGATTTCCCTTCCTCCCTCTTGCTCTCTGTCGCCGAGATTTCACCGCCGCCCCCACTCTCCATATCCCCATCGACCACCTCTTCTCCTTCATTCCCGACCCCTCTCATCTCCCTTACGCGCTGCCTTCTCCGATCATCCTCCTCGTGCTGTCGTCGGCCACCACAGCCTGACGCCGGATGTCGCCGTCTACCGCAGCACCCGAACATCGTCGCCGTCACCCGACGTCGCCTTCTCCCTCTTCCTCTCTCGTTGGCGTGGAACCCTATCCGTGAGAGACCGACGCCCGTTGCTAGCAGCTATCGACATCGCAGTCCCTGTCTGTTGCTGTCGCCCTCTTCACACCCCGGTGCCCTAAATTGAGCACATCTCCTTCTTCTCGGCACGAGCGCTGCTGGATCTCTGCACATCACAACTCCGATCACTGGATTTTGGTTCCTCTTCGTCGCTGGTACAGATTGGTTATCGATCCGTTGGGTGGGACAGATTTCATACACATAATTAGATTGAGGTATGGTTCGTATCAGATGTGTAGCAAGTTAATTTTCATTTTGTATGGGAATATAGAGATTTGATGTTTGGTTGGTTTTGTAGCTCCGGCCGACACTGTTCACCGGTGATCCACAGTGTCGGCCATCCTGTTACAACTGTGAGCTCTTCAGACATGAGCTACCAACAACTCACTTGAGATTGGGTAAGTGTTAGTTATAGGTTGTTGAAGTCAAGCTTGACTTGGATCACAAGGTTAATTAATAGGATTCATTGTTTGAATCGTTAGATTTGCAAGGGAAGGGGTTAGTGAACGGTGGTGAATCGTTGCTATTGGTTGTGAGCCACTTTCAGTGACATCTTGTTGCCAAATTTAGAGTAAGGTATGTTGAGATTTGATTTTAGTTCTGCATGGGTTTTGATTAGTGATGATTGATGAGAATTAAAGAGTTTATTGATTGATATGGATTGGATCAAATTCTATTTGAGCTGTTAAGATGTGATAACATGATGAATGAGTAATTAGCTATCTTAAATTGGATTTTCGGATGTGATTTAGGTGGATAGATCGTGCATGTTTGATCCATGATGCTAGTAGTTGATGAAATTAAACTAGATTGGATAATTGGCGTATTCAAAGTAAGTGGTTTTAAGAATTGATTGGTGGATAAAAGAGGAACTTATCATTTAGTTAGAATTGGATTTGGTGAGTTGGGAAGGTAATTTTGTGTATTAACCATATTTGATTTTGGTTGTGAAATGATTAGAGTGTCCTAGTTCCATTTAGTTGTGATTTATTGCTTGAGTGGATTTTAGTTTGTGTGTGATTATCATGTGGATGATTTGTTATTGAGATGAAGGTTTATGGTTGATTTAGAGGAGTTCATGATTTGTAATATAATCATAAGGTTGATATCATGATTAGTGGTGATGGGTTGGATTAATCTGTGTGATATGTGGATTTTGGTAGATCTTGAATTATTGAGTTTTAGGTTTAGCTAGTTGTCGTATATGTGATTAGCTAAACTGTATAACATGTGATTTGCAGGACGTGGATTCGAGACGAGCATCTTGACATTGGAGTTGTTCCGATACGAACCACTGATTAAGGCGGGTATTTCTTGCTTTATCTTTTTAGTATTTTGATCCTAGTGCATGAGCTTTATGTTCAGATAGTTGTTGTATCTATCTTGACTCCACTCTTATTTTTCCTGCGTTTGATACTTCCACTCAATCTTTGAGCTGCTCGTTTCTGTATCTATATAGTCTCTCGTTGTTATCGTTGATATTTAGCAGATACTATATTACTAGGTATCAGATACCAGATACCAGATGCCAGACATTAGATATTAGGTATTGGTTATACATGGACACCTGATACCATGTTTACATGCTTTGATTGCTGTTTATTTACACACCTTACTGAGCACGCTGGCTTCATGTAGCATACCTGTTTCTGTTTATATATATACGATGACTGTTGCATTGTTCGCATCATGTCATTACATGCATTGCCGACAATCCTGTCTCCCTTGTGGTTGAGGCGGTTGTTGGCCAGGGCCGCACGCTCGACCACTCATGGGTAGTGGTAGCTGGAGCGTGCCGCATGTCTTGTCGTGCCCCCACTCGCACACTCATGGGTAGTGATTGCTGGAGTCGCGGGCAGCAGGGACCCCCGTCGCAGACGTAGCTATTCAGCTACTATGCACCTGTCCATCCGGTAACTCGAGAGTAGTGACGGCCTTTGGGTGGTACAGTTGTCATCGATCCGGTCTCTCGACCATACAGGGGTCATGGGCAGAGAGGTGGGCGGGGTGACCATCCGTACTACGCTGTTGTTATTATATCTGCTGGTTGTTTACTTATGCTGTTGTTGCTTATCTATGCTGCTGTTGCTAGATTATGTTGTTGTTGTTTATTTATGCTGTTATGCTTACTTAGGTTGAGATTTATACCTGTGTTATGTGTTTAGACACTGGCTTACTTACTATTGACCTGTATATACCTCACATGATACCATGTAGTTATGAGCAGTACTATAGCAGGACTTTGCTACATCTACCTTCCCTTACTAGCCTAGGATATGGTTTCAAGTATGGACACTTATTATGTTATCACTGTAGTATCTTCTATTTCCATACGAGACTGTATACCTTTGCATCTCTAGTTCTTTACTATACTCATGCACTATCTGTCTATTACCCGCTGAGTCTTTATACTCACCACCCCGTATATTGGTAATTTCACCAGGTAGCCGGTAAAAGATTTATGGAGTCACCTGGAGATCCTGTCCGCCAGTTCCACGTCACATTCGAGGATGACCTTACGATTTTGGTATTTCTTACGCTATTTGTATTTTTAGGTTTTGTACTTGTTTATGTATTTGAGTCCTCTTGTATTTGGTTTGATATTATTGTGTTAAGCCGAGCCGGCTCGCAGTTAGTTACTTTATGTTTCGTGATCGTTGTTTGTGATTTCCGCTGCGTTGATTTTAGTACAGCCATTTGGGCTGATTAATATATATCATATAACTGCGTGGTTGTGTTTATTTCTGTTCCAGCCGAGTAGGCTGATTATATAACTGCGTGGTTGTGTAGATATATTCCAGCCGTATGTGGCTGATGTATTTTGTATGTATGTATGTCTCAGATTGTCATCCGTACAGGGGAGATGCTGCCGAAATTTTTCGATAAGGACTCCTCTGGGGGCGTGACACATGGTGTATGACTCGAATGCCGATTAGTGTTTAGAGGCATTGTGTATGATATGAATGCCTTGGATCTTGGAGGCATGGTATATGATTTGAATGACTTGGAGTTGGACGACATTGTATATGACCTAAATTTCGATTGGTGCTTGGATGCAGGATGTATGACATGAATTCCTTAGAGTTAAATGACATGGTATATGACTTGAATGTCCATTAGTACTTGGAAGCCTGGTGTATGCTCTGAATATCTTGATGCTTAGAGGCATAATGTATAACCCGAATGTCTTGGAGTTGGACAGTATAGTGTATGCCTCGAATGATGATTGGTGCTTGGAGACATAATATATGATCCAAATGTATTAGAGTTGGACGATATGATATATGACCCGAATGTCGATTGATAATTGGAGAGCCTGAATGACTTTGAAGACGTCTAATTTGGAGATGTTGGCTTAAAATATTGAGTGGTGATGAAATTGCCCATTGGAAATTTGATTGGTCATAATGACTGAATTTTTCAAATTGGAATTTGGGAGCTGGCAATCAGAAGTTTTTTGATTCGAGTTGGTGGGCAGTTGCTGTTTGGAGCAGGTGATTCGAATTTGATCAAGTCATTATAAGAAATATGTTCATACATAACCCACTGAAAAGATAATGTTTTTTATTAAAAGTATTGTTTTTTTTTTTTTAACACTTTTAGTAAAAATCGTTGTTCATAGCTTCTTTTCTTATCAAAACAATGTTTTTTTCAAATAATTATTATTTATTAGTTGTTTTTTTTAGGTTAAAGACAACAGTATACAACAACGATTTTAAAAAATCGTTGTCTGTGATAATCTATTAGGATATGTTTGATCTTGACCATCCGCTGAGATCCTATCTCAATCGCGCCATCAAATTTAGACTAATCAGAGTTGTCCAATTAGATTTGAAGAGCTACAGTGCTCCATTTGGCGAGCACAGCAACTACGATGGGGATATCTCGTCACCCGGACAAAAACCCAAAGCTTGATCTCTTCTCCGCCAATACCAAAGGTCGTCGGCCTCCTCCACTTCATCGCCGCCGACCTCCCTCATTCTCTTCCTCTACCCAATTGGGAGAGAAGAGGCTCCCTCTTCTGCCTCCATCTCATCCACCGCCGATGCCAACACATGCAACAGGAGCTTCATTCCAGAATCCGCCAGCCATCTCATCTCCTCTACCATCTTCCTCACTGCACCACTGACCATAAGGTCTTCTCACAGAGATTCCAAATCCGAAAGCCCTCTCACAGTGCATTTGTCCTTAGCCCACAACCTTCTCCCAATGGGGAGATGCGCCACCTTCGAACTCCACCTCACCCTCTCTTGATTGGGAGAGGTTTCTTCTCCACCAATGGTTTCCTTCCACCTCTCCATTTCGGATTTGAAGAGGAGAGCTTTATCACTAGCTAGCAGCCCCTCTCCTCTTCGAATTCGAAGAGGAGAGTTCATCATCCTTCCGACAACCCCTTTTTCCTCAGATTCGAAGAGAAGGGTTCATTCTCCACTCGTGAGGAGCCATCCACTTCAGATTGGTCGTTGGAGAAGCTCCATTCAGCAACCCCCTCTACTCTTTGGATTCAAAGAGAAGAGCTTCATACCAATTAGCGTCTACAACATTGGGTTATTTATATCTGTGTCGGATTGTGTTGTACTTGTTGATTGTTGAATTGTAATGTAGTTATTCTCCCATGTTTAGAATTGCATGTATTTTGCTTAATTAAATTATCGCTCGTTATGTGTTCGATGAAATGCCTCTTTCATTATTTTCTAAACTTGCATCTTCTTTGGTTTGAATTCTTATCATGCTTAGTTAGTTGAATGTTTTAGGATAGATTAGATTAGATTGGCTGAATGTCTCTTTCAACTACTGTAGTTGCATTCAAATGAAAGACATTAAAAAAATGCCTTTTGTAAAGCACATTTATTCAACATCAAAGCAAATTAGCATTGCAACTTCTCCAGGTATTTGATTTGTTTGAAAACGGTTCATATTTCATTTTATTTTATGAAAAACTATCAGACATACCGTTGGTAGCGGTTATAAACTGATTTCTTATAATAACTACCGTATTTGTAGCATCTTTTTTCCACTCATAGGAGTTAACTACAACGATACAAAATTGCCATTTCTGGTTTTAAAGAACATTTTCTCAATAAATTTTCTGCCTCCCTTAAATGATTTTGTTACTACTTTTATTCCAACAACAATCCAATACATTGTATAGAATATTAAAAAAAATAGTGGCATTGTCATGATGTTTTGTATTATTTTGCTAGATAATTTATTTTTTTATCTTAATTTATTTTGCAAATGGAACAATTTGTTATTTTCTTGCTTTATATAGGAATTTTGATAAATTTCTTCACGCAACAGTTTATTTCTAATATTTCCTAAATTTTTGTGACTCAAATTGCCTTGAATGGAGTTCAATTAGGTGGGTTAGGATTCAAGTACCAAACTCCAAATACCTGAAATTAGCTGGGCTTGTTGTGATTTTGGATATCTCCACTATTAAAGCCATAATTTTCTAGTATTTAGTATTTATTCATTTATGCACTATATCTCTAATTAATCATGATCTAATTCTTCATTTTCTACAATTTTCTTTCAAGTTAACAAATGTTCTTATTGATACCTCAACCGAGCATTGAATAAACCCATATTTTAATGTACCATTGCTCTTATTGTGCATATCAAAATACCACAGCTTTTAGGCTATGTTTACTCTAGAGGGTGGATGAGGAAAGGAAAGGAATCAACGATAGAAAGTTATCTTTGGAGGAAGAGAAAAGAAAGGGTGAAAAAATCTTTTCCTTTGCACAC
The DNA here is from genome assembly GCF_018446385.1 of Zingiber officinale. Classification (NCBI taxonomy): domain Eukaryota; kingdom Viridiplantae; phylum Streptophyta; class Magnoliopsida; order Zingiberales; family Zingiberaceae; genus Zingiber; species Zingiber officinale. Next base: position 27,857,123 of record NC_056004.1, read on the forward strand.
TTGTTTATCTTGATAGAGGAAGGTGAATACTTATGATGTAATTTTGTAAATAAAAAAGGGTGCATGCGTCATTTTTTTTTTGTACATAGTGTAATTTTGTGATTTAAAAAGGGTACATGCGTCATTTTTTTTGGTATATGGTGTAATTTTGTGAATGCAAAAGGGGTACATACGTCATTTTTTTCCCATCCGTTGCTTTCCGTCCGATTTTGAGGTGATTGATTTTGGCTCCAAAATTATCCGTGGATGGATTACATTACTTTTCCTTCGGAAAATTTTAATGAAGTAAACGACGGAAACTTTTCCACCGTGGAAATTTTTCCTTAATTTTACTTTCCACTCTCCTAAGTAAACAGAGCCTTAAAGAGGTCACAATTATTCGTCATCCATGTGTTAGGGAGTATGCATTTGTTTTTATTACATCTACAGTGGTTCTTCAGGTATTTTAATTCCTTGTAGTAATTCACACTAATGAATTTAGCTAGTCAACTACTAAAACTATAGTAGTTTCTTGGTCATAGCTGAAGTTTGTAACTTTCTGGCAATAAATTGGTTAGATGAGTGTGTTTGACACGATGAATGGCATTTCATTTATGTACTTGTTCCTCTATGTTGCTTGCTTTCCTAGCTAACGGACTCTTTTGGTCTCCTATTATGCTTTATAGATTTTTATATCACTCCATTTCTTGTAAGAAAAATCTTTGTGATGCATCACTTGTTTGATAAGCAATATATTTGTATATCATAGGTTTGTTATTATTCGAGCTTGTATCTGTAGCACTCATTTATCTTTACAGTAGTTGAAAGCATTTGCAGTAGTTGAAAGAGGTATTCAACAAAGGCAATTATAATAGTTGAATTCTTGTCTAAACTCCCATGTTTATGTTGATGTCTTTTAATTGAATGCAATTAAGATAGATTGGATTATATTTCTTTACTGCTCTATATTTAGTGAATATTTTAGTCAAATTAATATATGAGAATGACTTTACTTTGCTACTGTTCTCAATTTCCAATGCCATGGATCAATACTCATGTCTGTCTTTATGAGAATGACTTTACTTTGCTGCTCACTCTAGATTTCATTAGTTAAGTTTAATGTATTGATTATGTTAAAAAGTGTAGAATTTGTTCATTGAGTTTAATGTATTAATTATGTGAGCTTGACTATTGTCTTGGGTTTAATATATAGATGTTGCATCCATTGTTAGTTTATTGTCTTTGTCAAATTTGTTCATTAGGTTTAAGATATTAATTATGTGAGCTGTTTCATCTTAATTATAATGTAATAATTTAATGTATTGATTATAGGAGTTATTTCATCTTAATTATAGTGTAATGCTTTTCTTCCTTGCAGATAAATGTGAAAAAAAATTGAAAGTAGGGTTTTTGTTTTGCCAAGATGGTACTCATATATTTCCGAGAAGATGCAATATTACTAGAAAGATTTAATTCAAGGAGAAAGATATATTGGAACTAATATGCATGTCTAATATATATGATTTTTGCTTTTATATAGACTTACATTGGATCCAAAGTTTGTAGATTATGTCTACATTTTGTTTGAATTATATGACATATTTCTGGTTCAATAATAAGAAGATGGATCAGTTGTACTTTCATGGTATTTTAATTGGTGTTATTTATAAGGGTTTAATTAAATAATTCATGGTGTAAATATAATAGATAACAGTTTTGTAAATAGAAAAAATAATATTTTTTATGTGTTGCAAAAGCATTGTCTTGTAAAAAATGATAATAGTTTTTAAGCATTGCAAAAGTGTTATCTTTGTAAAAACGATAACGCTTTTATACATTATTTTTGAGTGGACTTTTAACAATAGTATTTTTAACGACGCTTTTTAAGCTATATAGACAACGCATAAAAAAATATTATCTTTCAATTTTTTAATGTAGTGTATCTACTTTTTGGTTTTTCAAAATCGAATCCATTATCCTTTGCTAAAAAAAGGCATGTTATAAATGTAGATTCTGTTGATTAAGTTCAATGTATTAATTATGTGACCTTACTTATTATCTTCAGTTTAATATATAAATATTGTATTTGTTGTTATATATTGGTCCACTGATTATATGAATTGCTTCAACTTAATTATAATACAATAATTTAATATATTGATTATATAATCTACTTCATCTTAATTATAATATAATATTTTTCTTATTTAATTAGAATGTAATATTTTTCTTCCTCGTAGATGAATGTGAAAATAAATTGAAAATAAAGTTTTTGTTTTACCAAGAAGGGTACTTATATATTGTCGAAAAGATACAATATTATTAAAAGATTCAATATAAGAAGCAAGATATATTAGAATGCATGTCTAGTGTGTAGACTTTTTTCCTTTTTATATAGACTTAATATGAACCCAAAGTTTATGGATTATGTTTACATATTTTTTATTTGAATTATATAACAAATTTCTGGTCCAATAGTAAGAAGGTTGATCAATTATATTTTTATGATATTTTAATTGATTTTATTTATAAGAGTTTGATTAAATAATTCATGATGTAAATATAATAGACAATAATTTTATAAATAGAAAAACACAATGCTGTATGTGGGTTGTGTGTTGTAAAATCACTTCTTTGCAAGATACGGTAATACTTTTGGCATCACGAAAGTAACAGTTTTTATAAAAAATGAGAATACTTTTTTATATATGTTATCTTTATGCGGTTTTTTAATAACTTTTAATAATATTTCTTTAATCATATAGATAATGTATAAAAAATATTATCTTTTAACTTTTTTTCTTAGTGTGAACTGAAGCGGTTGTCGATCAAAGCCGATTGTAGCTGATTAAAATTTTGCCCATGGGATTTTTCCATCGAAATATTCTTGGAATTACCGATTGGGTATTGTTGGATATTAGGGCCTAAATGGACCAATACGATTGTGAGGAGGAAAAATCAGAAGCCATCAATTGTTGAAAGTCGTAATTGACTTCAAAATTGAAATCTACGTTTCGCGTAGATAGATTTAGACTATTAATTTGCTCAAAACCGATTAAGGGTGAATGAGAAATTAATGTTCAAAGTCGGCCCAAAATAACGTTGGTTATTCATTAAGGAAATGCAAGGGAGAATAGTCCCACATCGGAAATTTCCGATGTGCATTCCTTACTTATTAATGATGTTGAGTTATTGGAGTTAACTCAGAAAAGTACCAGGTACTCTCTGCTCAGGGGCGAGCAGGTGCTCGCACCTGTGAGCCCGCCACCCGCCACGTGCGCACGTGCGCACGTGCGCAATGGGCGCTTTGTAGGCGCACTTTGCACTTTGTAGGCTAGTACCTGACATGGCAGTGCCTATGTGGCATCCTCATGGGCAAAGGGAGATGACTGGACAGTTGGTTGGGCGAACGGATGGCAGCCGTTGATCAACGTTGATCAAAGAAGTATGGTGGATCGCTTGTGATGCGATCTAGAGCGTTGGATCACAATGAGTCACGATCTGACGGCTTGGGATGAGACATGATCTGAAGCATCGGATCAATGGATCCAGATCCAATGGCTGATAGATCTGAGGGTCACAACTCTTAGATCTGATGGATGAGATTAAAGGGGCTATGTGAAGGGTTATAACTCTTCAGTCCGGACGGCCCAGATTAATCCACCCAAAGGTCACACCCCTCCCTAAAGCCTCTTCCTTCTGTATAAATAGAACCCTCCAGATTGGAATCAAATCACTCAACTTAATCTTCTCTTCCTCAAGTATTCACTCACTCATCTTGTGCATTCAAGAGTCCAAGAAGCCTACGAGAAGGTTCGCTGGTCTCGGAAGTCGGAGTGCTACGATTCCGAGATGATTGTCGTCGTTGTATCTTGGGAACGAATTGCAACAATCCGTTAAGCACCGTAGCGGAGCAATATCGTTTACGGAGATAGTGTCGAACACTAGCCTCGACGATCAGTTTGCATACTCCGAATTTACAGCAACAAAGACAACATTTTTAAGATGAATTTCTTCGTGCAAACTGATGGCTATCAACGACGTTCCAACCGTCATTCCAACCGGAGAAAAGCCGGAAAATTCAACGGAGCCAACTTCAAAAGATGGCGGCAGAAGATGTTGTTCTACTTAACAACGCTAAACCTTGTACGGTTTTTGCGTGAAGACCCGCCAATCGCTACGGACGGTAATTCCAATAGCAAGGTCGCATGCGATACGTGGACGCACGGAGATTTTCTGTGTCGCAACTACATTCTCAACGCCTTGGACAACACGTTGTATAACGTGTATTGTTCATGGAGATGCAAATCTTTGTGGGAATCGCTTGAGAAGAAATACAAGACCGAAAATGCGGATGAAGAAATTCATCGTCGGTCGGTTTCGGATTTCAAGATGGTGGACTCAAAGAGCGTCATCTCAAGTCCAAGATATGCAATTAATACTGCATGATCTGGACGCCGAAGGAATGAAGCTGAACGAGTCATTCGCAGTTGCTGCGGTAATTGAGAAGCTCCCTCCGTCATGGAAGGATTTCAAGAATTACCTAAAGCACAAGCAAAAGGAGATAGGGCTGCAAGACCTGATCCTGAGGCTACGAATAGAGGAGGATAATCGAAAGTTATCCGACTGCAGAGGAACCAAGCGGACTATAGACGATATGTCCAACCTGGTCGAGCCGAACGCTAAAAAGCCGAAACAGTTCAAGAAGAAGGCACAAGCAAAGAAGTTCAAGGGATCCTGCTACAACTGTGGAAAGGCAGGACACCTGTCCAAGGACTGCAGACGCCCGAAGAAGCCAACCAAGGGGCCAAAGGATGCTGCGAACCACGTCGCAACCTCTCTTGAGGACTTGGATCTCACTGCGGTTGTATTTGAAGCCAACTTGGTGGATACCAACCCGAAGCAGTGGTTCATTGATACTGGAGCAACTCGTCATATCTGTTCCGATAAGGCGATGTTCTCCAAGTATACTCCGATAAATGGCAGGAAGCTCTATATGGGTAATTCCACGACGTCGCCAATTGTCGGACTCGGAAAAGTTGTTCTGAAGATGACGTCCGGAAAGGAGCTAACACTCATTGATGTACTCCATGTTCTCGACATCAGTAAGAACCTAGTTTCTGGAGCGGCACTAGTTAAGGCCGGATTTAGGCTAGTGTTTCGGTCAGACAACTTTGTACTTACGAAGAATAATATCTTCGTAGGAAAGGGGTACCTAGAAAAGGGTCTATTCAAAATGGTTGTAATGCCTGTACTCCGAAATATTGATGGTAATAAAATAAATGCTTCCAGCTATGTTGTTGAGTGTTTTAATTTGTGGCATGATCGACTCGGACATGTGCATAATAATACTCTTAAACGTCTCGTCAAATTAAATTTATTACCAAACGTCAATGTTGACGGAACACACAAATGTGAAGTGTGCGTGGAAGCAAAAATGACGAAACTACCTTTTCATTCGGTGGAAAGGTCAACGACTCCTCTAGAGTTAATACATAGTGATCTATGCGACTTGAAATTTGTGCAAACTAGAGGAGGTAAAAAGTATTTTATTACTTTTATCGATGACTGCACAAAGTTCTGTTATGTCTTTCTTTTAAGAAGTAAAGACGAAGCCCTAGAGGCATTTAGAACTTATAAAACAGAAGTTGAAAATCAACTTGACAAACGAATTAAAATAATTCGTAGCGATAGAGGTGGAGAATATGGTGCACCGTTTAATGAATTTTGTTCAGAATCTGGCATTATTCATCAAACAACGGCACCTTACTCACCTCAATCGAACGGTGTTGCCGAACGTAAAAATCGGACACTAAAAGAGATGATGAATGCCTTGTTGATAAATTCAGGCTTACCTCAAAACTTGTGGGGGGAAGCAATATTATCGGCAAATCACATTCTCAACAAAATCCCTCATAAGAAAAGTGATAAAACTCCTTATGAACTATGGAAAGGCCGTGAGCCATCGTACAAATACCTGAAAGTGTGGGGTGTTTGGCAAAGGTCGAAGTACCTAAACCAAAGCAAGTAAAGATCGGACCTAAAACGTTCGATGCGGTATTTGTCGGATATGCCCATAATAGTAGTGCATATCGTTTCCTAGTTCACAAATCAGACATTCCTGATATTCATGTAGGAACAACCATAGAATCTCGGAATGCAATATTCTTTGAAAACGTATTCCCAAATAAGAAGGGAAATGTTGAAAATGATAACAACGGAAGTTCAAACGAGAATGTCGTTACCGAACTTAGCTGTTATAAAAGAACTATTGACGATCAAAACAAAGAGCCACGTCGTAGCAAACGGGCTAGAGTTGAGAAATCGTTCGGGCCAGATTACATGACTTTCATGTCAGAAATAGAACCAAGAACATTAAGTGAGGCTCTCTCTAGTCCCGATGCTCCAATGTGGAAAGAAGCTGTCAATAGTGAGATTGAGTCTATCATGAATAATCATACTTGGGAATTAGTAGACCTTCCTTCTGGTAATAAACCATTAGGTTGTAAGTGGATACTAAAACGCAAGTATAAAGCTGATGGATCAATTGACAAGTATAAGGCCAGACTTGTAGCTAAAGGGTACAAGCAAGAGGAAGGCCTTAATTACTTCGACACCTACTCACCGGTGACAAGGATTACGTCCATACGAGTGCTAATAGCCATTGCAGCACTATATGACCTTGAAATACATCAAATGGATGTTAAGACTGCGTTCTTAAATGGTGAGTTGGAAGAAGAAATTTATATGGAGCAACCCGAAGGGTTCATAGCTCCAAGAAATGAGAAAAAGGTGTGTCGACTTGTTAAGTCGTTATACGGACTTAAGCAAGCGCCTAAACAATGGCACGAAAAATTTGACAAAGTAATGCTGTCAAACGAATTCAGAATAAATGAATGTGACAAATGCATTTATGTCAAAGACACACCCAAAGGCTATATAATCGTCTGTCTGTACGTAGACGACATGCTAATAATGGGCAGTAATCATGATGTAATCATGACTACAAAGAAAATGTTGACCAAAAATTTCGATATGAAAGATATGGGTCAAGCAGATGTTATATTGGGAATTAAAATTCTCAGGATATCAGAGGGGATAGTTCTAACACAATCCCATTATGTAGAATCAATATTGAAAAGATTCAATGCGTACGATCTTTCTACTGTAAAAACACCTATGGATCTAAGTCAACACTTAGCGAAAAACCATGGTGAGACCATATCGCAGTTGGAATACTCTCGGATAATAGGCAGTTTGATGTATCTTACAAACTGCACACGTCCGGATATTGCCTGTACGGTCAACAAGCTGAGTCGTTTCACCAGTAATCCAAACGACGCCCATTGGAAGGCATTGATGCGAGTTCTTAGATATTTGAAATATACTATGAACTATGGATTACATTATGGAAAATATCCCGTTGTGTTGGAGGGATATTGTGATGCTAATTGGATATCAGATACAAAAGACTCCAAATCCACTAGTGGATATGTATTCACGATCGGTGGGGGAGCAGTATCTTGGAAATCCACTAAGCAGACGTGCATTGCTCGGTCAACTATGGAATCCGAGTTTATAGCACTAGACAAAGCGGTGAGGAAGTTGAATGGTTGCGGAACTTCTTGGAAGATATTCCGAGTGGAAAACCTGTGACTGCCGTATTGATCCATTGTGATAGTCAATCGGCGATTGGAAGAGCACAGAGTAGTATGTATAATGGGAAGTCAAGACATATACGTCGTAGACATAATACCATTAGGCGGTTGATCTCGAATGGAGTGATTGCAATCGACTATGTTAAGTCCAAAGATAATTTGGCGGATCCTCTTATGAAAGGGTTGAGTCGAGATCAAGTATACTGCTCATCAAGAGGAATGAGATTAAAAAATCTACAACTGAAAACGACTGAAGTGGAAAACCCAACCTTGTTGACTGGAGATCCCAAGATCTTGGTTCAATGGGACAACAAAGTTTCAGAAGTTGTGGTTCAGCACAGGAGATAGTTTATCTCTATCCCAATCCTAGGATGAATTTGTGCTGTCCTACCTCATGTAGTGAGGTTAAGCTTATGCTTTTAGTGACTTCTATACCTGATAAGGTGGAGTATGGTAGGATACTCTTGATAGAAGTGTCACCTATGTGAGTGTGAAGACAGGCCGCTTCAATGAAACACTCATGAATCCAAGATGGTGTCCATGGCCAAAACGGAACCAACCATGAGAACCTAAAGTAGGTGAGATAGGTCTCTGTGTGGGTGTTATTGTCTTAGTATACACAAACAGCTGAGCAGTTCAAGACATCACGTTCACTGCGCAGCCTAGTATACTCGATAGCATTCCACTACGGAAGGTTCAAAGCCACAAGCTACCTCTCCCGATGCAGTGACTTATCGATTGGACTCTTGTAAAGTGTCAGCATGCATACACGCATTACATTAATTTCCATTCATGTGGGGGATTGTTGGATATTGGGGCCTAAATGGACCAATACGATTGTGAGGAGGAAAAATCGGAAGCCATCAATTGTTGAAAGTCGTAATTGACTTCAAAATTGAAATCTACGTTTCGCGTAGATAGATTTAGACTATTAATTTGCTCAAAACCGATTAAGGGTGAATGAGAAATTAATGTTCAAAGTCGGCCCAAAATAACGTTGGTTATTCATTAAGGAAATGCAAGGGAGAATAGTCCCACATCGGAAATTTCCGATGTGCATTCCTTACTTATTAATGATGTTGAGTTATTGGAGTTAACTCAGAAAAGTACCAGGTACTCTCTGCTCAGGGGCGAGCAGGTGCTCGCACCTGTGAGCCCGCCACCAGCCACGTGCGCACGTGCGCACGTGCGCAATGGGCGCAATGGGCGCTTTGTAGGCGCACTTTGCACTTTCCTCGTGGGCAAAGGGAGATGACTGGACAGTTGGTTGGGCGAACGGATGGCAGCCGTTGATCAACGTTGATCAAAGAAGTATGGTGGATCGCTTGTGATGCGATCTAGAGCGTTGGATCACAATGAGTCACGATCTGACGGCTTGGGATGAGACATGATCTGAAGCATCGGATCAATGGATCCAGATCCGATGGCTGATAGATCTGAGGGTCACAACTCTTAGATCTGATGGATGAGATTAAAGGGGCTATGTGAAGGGTTATAACTCTTCAGTCCGGACGGCCCAGATTAATCCACCCAAAGGTCACACCCCTCCCTAAAGCCTCTTCCTTCTGTATAAATAGAACCCTCCAGATTGGAATCAAATCACTCAACTTAATCTTCTCTTCCTCAAGTATTCACTCACTCATCTTGTGCATTCAAGAGTCCAAGAAGCCTACAAGAAGGTTCGCTGGTCTCGGAAGTCGGAGTGCTACGATTCCGAGACGATTGTCATCGTTGTATCTTGGGAACGAATTGCAACAATCCGTTAAGCACCGTAGCGGAGCAATATCGTTTACAGAGATAGTGTCGAACACTAGCCTCGACGATCAATTTGCATACTCCGGAATTTACCAGAAACAACAGGTGTTGCCGATCAGCTTTGGCCACTTGAAATTTGAATTGGCTAATGTTGACTTTGATTAGAATTTTCCCATTTGAACTGGCTTGGGACTTGCTCATCTGAATTGCTTTGGAGTAGAATCACCAACCGACTTTTGCCAACTTAGAATTTGATTGGAATTTTCATTGGAAGTGTCGATTAAACGATCGATTAGAATTAGCCCATCACATCTGCCCATCGAACTTTACTTAGAGATGCCGATCAGACTTTACCAATTGGAGCTAATTGAAAATTTTGACTTTGTCCCTTAGCCGATCGGATTTGGCCATGGGATTGTTAACGAAATTTGGAGTTTGTCGATAGACATTTGCCATCTTGGAGTTTGCCAATTTGGTTGGACTTAGCCCCTTTGAATTTGCACGGAATTTGAGTGTCATTCGGCTTTTGCCCATTTACATGTGATTGGAATTTTCCATTGGAGTGTGACAGAAAGTTGCCGATTGAAGATCTGAAGAGTAAGGATTTTGTTAGGATGAAGACTCTGGGGCTTTTAGCACAGTATTGGAATGAAAATAAAATCTAAGAAATTTTACTCTCTTGCTCCTGTAATACAGTGGTGATGAGCTGGTTGAAATCCTTTAAGATCATGGTGATGATAGAAAATTTTTCGATGTCATTCATGTTCACGTTTCAGATTATGTATATGTTCCCACATATAACGATAAATTTATCCTATCTGAAATTGGTGAGAGTTGGACTACCAGTGAGGTGCTGATGTTGTTCAAGTCTCCATAACTAGGAGGAAGATGGAGCTGTCAGAGATGTCGATGATCTATCCTCGAAATTGTCTAAGTAGTTGTGAGTTGGACTGAATCGTCTTGAGAGTTTGCGAAGGGTAAAAGAGTGAGGGAGGGGGTCAGAATGGATTTCGAACTACCTGACTTTTCATTCCGACGCTCAAATCAAATTTCTGAAGAGATAAACATGTAGAGAAGATGAATAGTAGTTGAATAATACAATATGAGTGAGTGTAAGAATGAGTACCTAGCATACCTTGATTGCATGAGTGGGGTTTTTATAAGGAGTATTGTAAAGAATGTGTCATATCAAAAGTGTTAGAAGGTCAGTCGTCTATGTCCGTAAGAGATCTTGTGAGATTACGCTATGTCAACCAAGTTACTTGCTATTGACCAGCTAGGTTCTGACAATCCACATGGGGGCCCTTGTGCTACTTTCAACTAAGTTATTTCATGTTCTATTGACCAACTGGGTTCTGACAATCCACAAGTTGGGCCCACGTGCTGCTGTTAATCGGGAGGATGGAATTGGAGAGTTTGTTGGTATAGGACCAAACGGAGAGGAGTTGAATGAGCGATTGTATGAGTACCAGGTTGGCTTGGTCAATTGGAATGACGGCTCGGCCAGAATGACAAGGCGGTCGGCTCAATTGGAATGAGTGGCGGGTCTGCTCAATAGAGAAAAGAGGGTCACCTCTTTTGATTTTAATTTAACTCCGTATGTTGATTGACCTTCTTTACACCGTGACAAATTTTAATACGGCTCGTATCAGAGTGGATTCTATTACAGCAGGAGGATAACTTCGTCAGCTTATTGCATGACCTGCATGTTGTTTGAGATGATGTGATCACATGCTCCAGATTAGATAAATTTGATGGCCCTTGAGGATGATCTTGTTAAGGAGATTCATAATGAGGAGGAATAGATATAGGCTGAGACGGGAGAGAGTGTCACCCTGTCTGTCCCCATCTGCATGAAAACGACCAGAGAGTTGTTTGAGACGGGAGAGAGTGTCACCCTGTCTGTCCCCATCTGCATGAAAACGACCAGAGAGTTGTTCAACAAGATTGCAGATTTCCTAGTAAAAAGTCGGGGAATAAATTTATTTAGTGAGGACAACAACATTGTTGAGAATTTGGAGAAGAGGTCCCAATGTATTGTGTCAGAGGCTTTAATGAAGTCAATCTTTAGTGCAAAACAAGGGCAGAAGTACGGTGGTACTAGAGAATGTTTTGCATGCTTATCGAACTCCTCACAGCTAATCTTATTATGCATGATAATAAGCTTTTCTTATGCATTGGATGATTAAAGCTAGCTTAGGAGTGGTTTGTTGCATTTGTCCATTAACTAGACAGATATTTGGATGTCAAAATTTAAAGGTCAATGACTTAGTATTATATAATTATATTGAGCAAAGCGTGGCATGTGGAAAACTTTTGTTGGATCATATTGGTCATCTTCAGGATTAATTCATTCGAAGAGTTGGATAATTGGATTATAAAAAAAAAATTAAAAAAAAAGCAAAGAAATGCCTTTTAAGAAATGCTATATATGGTGACTTTATGTGGAACCTTGATTCTAGTACCATCAACCTACGATCCTCATGGTACTTATTTTTCTGTTCTCTTATTGGATTTTATTTTATTCCACGTGCATTGGCAATTGAGGAACAATGCTGCTGGATTAGACAAAGTTTAGTTAGTTTTCCGGTCACCTAATTGAACAAGCCATACACTGCAGTATACGGTCCAATTTCTGATTGATTTAATGCTTTTCAAAGCAAGAATTTCAGTTGATACAAAAAATTCTCATTTTGCTACGTTGAATTGTTTCTGTATATATCAGTAATACTTTTTAGTAGTGTAAAAATGTTCCGATGAAGGTATCCCATCTGTCACGTCGGCATAGAATTGCAAGCAGTGAATAAGCGAGGCAAACTTTGAGTATGAATTTTTGTACAGGATGAGATCAGTGCATATCATGAGTTGATAGGCTCATAGGGAGATAACTATTTATGGGATCTTGATACCAACATAACTTTATAGGGAGACAACTATTCATTGGATTTTTTTTTGTTTTTTCAGATGCTGATTTTGCAAGGTTACTCCTGATCTGACAGTCTGATCAATCTAATTTTGAATAACGATGATATCATTGTTTTACTGAACCAACTCTTATCCTAATCTTAAGGACACTTTGTACTACAATGTTTATTAGCAAGTGATACTTTTTTTTACGTGTTTCTGCAGTATTCTATAATCCTTTTAGTTGATTTTGAAATGATGTTTTTATCTTTAAATAGTCAATTTCTTGCCGCGCATGTTTGGCAGGTATTAGTGAATCAATAATATGTAATTAGTCTGACGTGGGTGGCATCCACATAATCACGCTGATAACTTCCTTTTTGATTGAATCCTTGAATATTACTACTACTCACTCGATGAAGCTCACAATACATGATACTAAGCTTGATTCTTGTTTCTAGTCGACAGGGCACTGGGATACGTATAAAGAGCTTGATATTTTTTTGTTGATTGTCCATTTCTTTTTATCACTTAGCAATCACGTATCAAGACGTGTTAATATACTGTTAATCATTCAGTCAAATCCATAATGAAGCTATCAATCAAGTATTGCCATTAGTGAATGATATAATATGTTATGAGTGGCTCCAATGTGGGGTCTATAGTTAAGGTGATGTTATGAGTGACTCTAAACGGAATGTGGGGTCTATAGTTAAGGTGATGTGATAGTTAAGGTGATAGTCAAAGTCAAGGTATATATATCCGAACGAACCACTTTCAACGGGGCTCAGCTCCTCACCTTTTATGGGTGAGACTCCCAACATAAACTTGATCGACTCTAGTCCCGGTTGGACTTACGAGGTTCAACTCCTCACTTCTCATGGGAAAGACTCCTAGCATAAACCAAATCATCTTTAGAGTTGGTCAGACCTTTGGGACTCAACTCCCCACTTTTCATAGGCAAGGTTCCCAACATTAGCATGACCGACTCTAGTATTAGTCAGACATACGGGGCTCAGCTCTTCACTTCATAGGGGCAGGTCTCCCAACATGAGCCTGACCAGCTCAAGAGTCGGTCGGACCTATGGGGTTCAGTTCTCCACTTCTCATAGGCATGAATCCCAACATTAGTCCGACCGACTCTAGGGTCGGTCGGACCTACGAGGCTCAACTCCCTACTTCTCATGGGCATGACTTCCAATATTAGTCTGACTAGCTCTAGAGCCGGTCAGACCTATGAGGCTCAATTCCCTACTTCTCGTGGGCATAACTCCCAACATTAGCTCGACCGACTCTAGGATCGGTCGAATCTATGAGGCTCAACTCCCCACTTCTTATGGACATAACTCTCAATATTAGCTCAACCAGCTCTATAGCCGACCGGACCTACCTATGAAACTCAGTTCTCCACTTCTCATGGGCATGACTCCCAACATTAACCTAACTAGCTCTAGAGCTGGTCGGACCTACGAGGCTCAGCTTCCCACTTCTCATGGACATACCTCCCAACATTAGCCCGATCATCTCTAGTGCTGGTTGGACCTTCGGGACTTAATTCCCTACTTCTCATAAGCATGGCTCCCAACATTAGCCTGATCGGCTCTAGAGTCGGTCGCACATTCAAGGCTCAGATTCCCACTTCTCATGGGCATGGTGGCTCCCAACATTAGCCCAACTGGCTCTAGAAGCGGTCGGACCTACGGGCTCAGTTCTCAACTTCTTATGGGCATGACGACTCTCAACATTAACCGGAATAGCTCTAGGGTCGATCGGACCTTTAGAGCTCAGCTCCTCACTTCTCACGAGCAGGGCTCCTAACATTAGCACAACCGACTCTAGATTCGGTCAGACTTACGGGGCTAAGTTCTCTACTTCTCATGGGTATGACTCCCAATATTGCTCGACCGACTCTAGAGCCGGTCAGACCTACGGGGCTCAGTTCTCTACTTTTCATAGGTATGACTCCCAACATTAGCCCGACCGGCTCTAGAGTCGGTCATACCTACGGGGCTCAACTCCCTAGTTCTCATGGGCATACGTCTCAACATTAGCCCGACTGGCTCTAGTGTCATCAGACTTTCGGTGCTTAGTTCCTCACTTCTCATGGGTATGATTCCTAACATTAGCATGACTGGCTCTAGGGCCGATTACACCTTCTGGGCTTAACTCCCCACTTCTCATAAACATGACTCCCAATATTAGCTCGACCGACTCTAGAGCTGGCCGGACCTATGAGGCTTAGTTCTCCAATTCTCATGGGCATGACTCCCAATATAAATCTGACTGGTCCTAGAGTTGGTCGAACCTTCGGGCTCAGTTCCTCACTTCTCATGGGCATGACTTCCAACATAAACCCAACTAGCCCTAGTGTTGGCCAGACCTTTAGGGCTCAGTTCCTTATATCTCATGGGTATGACTCCCAACATAAACCTGACCAACCCTATAGTCGGTTAGACCTTCGAGGCTCAGTTCCCCACTTCTCATGGACAAAGCTCCCAACATACATCCGGGCAACCTCATCGTAGGTCGGACCTCTAGAGCTCAGCTCCCCACTTCTCATGGACATGGCTCCCAATATACATCCGGTTGACCTCATAGTCGGTCAGACCTCTGGGTTCAACTCCCCACTTCTTATGGGTATTACTTCTATCATACATCCAATTGACCCTATATCCGATCGGATCTTCAGGCCTCAGCTCCCCACTTCTCATGAGCATGACTCTCATCATACATTTGGTCGGCCCTATAGCCTGTCGGACCTCCGAGACTCAGCTCCCAATCTCACAGGGGCATGGCTCCCCACCTAAATCCGGTTGGCTTCAAGTCAATCAAACTCCCTCTAGGAGAGCATTGTTAGAGAATCACAAATATCTATTAGAGAATAATGACTTCTCACCAAGGAATATTCTGCCACTCTGACATATACATACAATAGAACATTCTTCTGCCTAAAAGAGGATTGTCATACTGTTGGATCAATCACACATGAGGGGGGGGGGGGGGGGGGAATCATGTGGTTTTCAAAAACTCGTCTTTTCTGTTTTAAAATCAAAGTACGAATGCAGCGGAAAACTAAGAAGAATGAGAACACAAGAAGACATGAACGATTTACTTGGTTCAGAGTCTTTGGCGACTCCTACTCTAAGACCCAGGTCCCGTGGACCTATCGACGGGTAATCCACTAAAGGTCTCTTCCGGTACCTCCGGAAGTAGAAATCGAGTACAAAGAAAGTTGAACAAGTGCAACACACTTCACTTATCCTTTTGTAGTAATTAATTACAAAAGAAAAATTACCGACACTTAGAGATTAAAGTGGGAGCGCTCGTGTTGATGTCGGTCTGCCAACCACGATCAGAAGTCCTCAGAGCAGTTGTCGGGTGCAGCAGCTTTGCAGCAGAGTCGTAGCGGCAGCCCGGAGAAATCGAAACCTCAAAAGAATGCGTAGTAGCTTGAATACGTGTTGTGTTTCAATGCCTTCTCGAGACAACCTTATAAAAGGCATGGAAGGTGCCTCCAATGAGGCAAGTTCGATCCTGAACAACCCAGTGCTTATCCACGACTTTGGCCAAACTTTATCCCGTTGAAGGCGCCTTCCATAGCCATGGAAGGCCTTCTATAAATAGTATGAAGGCGACTTCCATAACCATGGAAGGCACCTTCAGGCACTGTTCACCCGAAGACAATTTCCTTCTTTTGTCCTACAAAACAATGTTAGTCCAATAAATTTGCAAGAAGTGTTAGCATAATTATAATTAAAGAATAGTAATTAGTTTCTATCCTCCCAAGACCAAACTAGTCAAGGTCCTAGCTTAGGGATCCCAAATGGACCTAAACTAGACTGACGTCTACTGTCCCTTCAACTGGGATGCGTTTTCACTTGGTCACTCTCCTCTAGTGACTTACCTTAACTTACCAGTTTGCCAGACATCCGATCAACCCGTCGACCTGTCTGGACTTCATGCCAGTTATCCGGTCGGTCCGTTAACCTAGCTGGACTCCCTCAGACCTGTTAACTCCTGCACACTGGGTTAGTACAATAGATAAAATAGTAAAGTAAAATAGTGTCAACATATTTTAGGATTCGCTGGTTCGATCGATCGTGCGCGATCGACCGAAAATCGGTCAGTCACACATTACCTAGGGTTACCTTCTTAGGGTTGCCTAGCTTCACTGACTAGAGCTTCCATTGCTTGGCTTCACTCAGCAGGACTTCCTCCACCTAACTTCACTCACTAGGGCCTAGCTTCACTCACCAGGACTTTCACCGCCTAACTTCACTCATTAGGGTCTGCCTTCACTCACCAGGACTTCCACCACCTATCTTCACTCACTAGGGTCCGACTTCACTCACCTGGACTTCCACTTGCTTACCCTCCAGTTAGGACTTCTCATTTTCCTATCCTTCGATTAGGACTTACCCTTGCTAGTCATCTAGTCCTAATTAGACTACTCTCTTCCAAACATCAAGTCCTGTTTGGACGAACCCTTGGTCAAACTGACTAGACTTAGGTGTATTGTCAAAAATCGAAACCCTAAAGGTCAATTGCACCAACACATACATCCTCCACTACCCGACATATTTTGACACCAGACATTCTCTGATGCCTCATTATTACGAAGGTTATGAGAGATAGTATAAAATAGGGGTCCTCTTTGTTGGCCAGGTACGCGCGCACATTCACACACATCTACATTATTATTCTAATGTTCATCTTATTCTCTATTTTCGCTCGGCAACTATTCTAACTTGAGCGTCAGAGTGCCTACGTTAAGGATCCCCTCATTGGTTCTTGCTCTAACATTCCCGTTAGCTCTATCTGTGGTGTGTGTAGGTCTGCAACTCCTAGCTCCAAGTCCACAACTCCCAACTCGAAGTCTTTCCTCTGTTAACATTCTTTCCACCTCACCAGCCGTCCATCTACTCAACTTCCAGACATGATCAAATTTGACACCATCTGTAGGAACACATTCACCTATTTCGGAACATAAGGATGGACGTAACCTATAAAATCAATGTTGCCATAACAACGGAGGAGTATAAGCTATTTATAAATTCCAAGGCACAAGCATTGCCCCAAGAATGGATAGTAGATTCTCACCCGCACCAGGCACCTGTAGCCTCGTTAGAAGAGCTTCATGTATCCGAGAAAAGATCCAAGCAAAAATAACTATTTGAGTTCCCTCGAGTGTTTTTCTGAACGTCCACTGAGGGTTACTCTAAAATCGAGCAGTCACAAGCCTCGGTTGAGAATTCACCCCAGAGATGTTGGTCCCTTAGAGGCCGGCAAGAGGGAGTGGATTGCCTGAAATCTAAAAACAGAAATACCTTTCTCGAACTTTTACAGCTTTATTAAAACAAACACTTGCATAGAAGGAATTAAGAAACTAATTAAAGAAAAAAAGGCATAGAGATTTTACTTGGTTTGTAATCAGAAGATTGTTAATTTAAGATGTTGAAAGCCCATTAAAATTTCTGTCAGACGGAGAAGCCTCTTACAACAGTCAAAGCTTACAATTACAAAGCTAAACTCAAGGTAGAATGTTTACAAGTGTTCTTCTCTGTATTTTTTTAGTGTTGTTTAGCTTCTGGGATCAGGACTGTATTTATAGCCCTGATCGGTGCACCTGGAAGGGTTCCAAGTGCCTGGAGGGGGATAAAATTTTATCCCCATCATAACAGATCATGCCACGTCGCATTTTGATAAACTTTTTTGTCCAGGCGTTTGAAGGGTTCCAAGCGCCCAGATGGTGTCGATCCGACCCTTGTTAGGTGAGGCGCCTCGGGGGTGCCCAGGTAATCCGGGTGCCCCGACTAGGTCCGATCGCCCGGACCAAAGTCAACCTCCTTGTTGACTTTTTAGTTCGGGCTCTCGCTTCGACTCCGCTCGCTTAGGTCTGGGTTTTCTGCTCTGACTCTGATTACTTGGGTGATTCTGGCCATCCGGAATAGGGCTCACCCAAACCCATTTTCTAGCCTTCTCGAGCAAACTTCCGTTCCGACTTCTTGTCCCTCAGAAACGTCACGCGCCTCCTTCTCGTCCACCAATGTACTCTTCTGCAATTTCTCGTACCTCGGACACACCAAGCCTATCGACTCTCTCTCGTGCCATCCTTTTCACTAACTGGTCTTTCATTCGACCTCCTGTGCTCCTAAGTTCCTGTACACTTAGACACAGAGCATCAAAACATAACAGGACCTAACTTAACTTGGTCGATCACATCAAAACTACCTTGGGGTACTAACATTCTCTCCCTTTTTTATGTGGATCAACCCAAGTTAAGTTAGGGTAAAACAAGACATTAAATGAAATTGTAAGTTTTGAAACAAAAGATATGCAATATTTTAAAAAATATACCTCCCTCTTAAACTTAACTTTTAACTCTCCCCCTTTGATCACATAAAAAATAGGGGTTTCTTAATAAATTAAGTTGAACTAAAGTCTAAGGAATTTATACTTGAAATTAAAACCATTGACTTATACTTAGGAAAATTTTTGAAAAATGTATACTCGAAATTCTAATTTTTGTGATTAAAAAAGCTTTTAACCAAAATAATTCTAAAAATTATTTTATTTGTTGAAAAATTCTAAAAAAAATTTTAAACGTTAATCAGACACATCTAAAATCGGGATAAAATTTTCATGAGAAATTTAAATAGTAAATACTTATTTACTATAGAAGGATGGATTTTACTTAAAAATACTTAAGAAAATAGTTTTGAGATTCGAAAAAATCTTGAAAAATTTCTGAGAATATAATAGAGTAAATATTTTTACAAAAAAATAGATTAAATTTTTGAGAATTGAGTATTCATGAATTTTTAATACTAAAAATTAGTATTTTAATAGATAATTCATTAAAAATTCAATAACAATAAAAAAATTCATAAAATTTTTCTTGGATAGAAAATGTGATAAATCTTTATAGAAAAATAAATTTTGTAAAAAATAATTTTGTGATATATTTTTAATTTGCATGATATAATATTTGAATGAAAATTAAAAAAAAAAGACAATGGTCAAATAATTTTTGAAAAATTTTCTATAGATGCGAAATAAAATCCTCTTTTTCGAAAAAGTTAATAGCTATTTAATTTTGAACAAAAATTGTATGAAGAGATTTATTTTGGTACATTGGCAGTTAAAAGGCAAATATTAAATCAATTTGAAATTAGAAATATGTATAATTTAGACTAAGCATGATTTTGGAATCCAATATAGGTTCCTTCTAACTTGGTTAATCAGTTATTTTCTTGGGATGTATGTTTTTTATTATTCTTCTAATTTGTCTCTTATGAAATCTATAATACCAATTTAATCCTTTATAGTTTCTAAAATTTGAAGCAGAAAAATTTAAACATTTTAAATTTTCTATTTGTTCTTTCAAATTGGCATTTTCAATTTTTAACTTATCTAAATCCTCTATTAAGAATGATTTTGCTAAGGTTCTTTTTATCTCTAAATTTTTATTTTTTAATTTATCATTTTTAGTTTTCAATTTGCACATTGATTTTGTTATTGATTTAATGCTGAAATACAGTTGATCAGGTGGTAAAAGGCATACCTCACTTACCATATCAGATTTGAAACTTGATTCTCCCCCTACTTTGCTGCATTCATCTGAAGTCACTCCCCCTTCATCAATGCTGGCTTCTGAGGTGCTTTGTTCTTCGTGGATAGCCATTAGTGCTAGACTAGCGTATGCTTCTATTTCTGACTCGGGTGATGAGCTTTCGTCCCAAGTGGCCTTGAGATTCTTGTGCTTGTTTTGCTTGGGCCTCTTGTCTTTTTTCCTTTTTGAGTTCCGGGCAGTCCTCCTTTATGTGTCCTTTTTGACACTGGTAGCATCGAACCGTTCTTTTATTTCTTAGATTTTTTTTTGTTCTACATTTCTTTAAATTTGTTAGATCTAAATTTTTTCTTCTAAATTTCCTTACCATATAAGCTTCTTAGTCTCCTTCCAGATCTGAGTCTAACTCGGGTTCGTCCTTTTTGGTGACTTTTAGTGCTAGATTATGGCTTGATTCTTTTGTTGTACTTGCACATATGGTTTCATGTAATTCTAAAGTTGAAAAGAGTTCCTCTAGAGCACTTACTTCCAGGTTCTTCGAGATGTAGTAGGCATTGATTATTAAGGTCCATTCTATAGTCCTAGGAAAAGCATTGAGTGAGTAGCGTACCGAGTCCCGGTTGATTACCGTTTCGCCGAGGTTGACCAGTCCGGTGGTTAGCTCCATGATCTTTATGTGTAGTTCAGCTATCTTCTCACTTTTTTCCAGACGAATGTTCGTTAGCTTGTTTCAAAGAATGTCCCGTCATGCTAGTTTTGCTTTGGATATTCCTTCGTAGAGTTCCAAGAACTTCTCCCAGAGGTCTTTTGTCGATGTGTAGCTTCCGATGCGATTTACATCTTGAGGCGGTAATACACTTTATAAGTGATATTTCACTCTATTGTTGGCTACGAAATCGCTTTGCTCCTTCTTCGTCTAGAGGTATTCTTCTTTCTTTATGCCTTGTTAAACTATTGGAACTACAAAACCATACTTAATTATTAAAAGAATTTCAAAGTCAGCTTTTAAGAATACCTCCATTCGACGTTTCCAATGTGTGAACTCCCCCTCAAACTTTAGTGGGATGAGGCTTGGTTCGACCATTGATTTTGCTTCGGTCAACGGTTAGTTCTTCTGAAGTAACCTTGCTCTAATACCAATTGTTAGTCCCTTGGAGACCGGCAAGAGGGGGTGCATTGCCTAAAATCTAAAAACAGAAATACCTTTCTAGAACTTTTATAGCTTTATTAAAACAAACACTTGCATAGAAGGAATTAAGAAACTAATTAAAGAAAAAGAGGCACAGAGATTTTACTTGGTTTGTAATAAGAAGATTGTTAATTCAAGACATTGAAAGCCCACTAAAATCTCCTTTAGGCGGAAAAGCCTCTTACAGTAGTCAAAGCTCACAATTACAAAGCTGAACTCAAGGTAGCATGTTTACAAGTGTTCTTCTTTGTATTTTTCAGTGTTGTTTATGTTCTAGAATCATAACTGTATTTATAGTCTTGATCAGGGTGCTTAGAAGGATTCTAGAAGTTTGGAGGGGATAAAATTTTATCCCCATCGCAACGGATCATGACACATCGTATTTTGATAAACTTTTTAGTCCAGGCGCCTAGAACCCTTCTAGGCACCCCGATCAGGGCTATAAATACAACCCTGATCCCAGTAGCTTAGATCATCGCTTGTAAAAGGACTTCTATTCTTGTTCTACTACTTTTGTGAGCTGTCAACGTTGTAAAGAGACTACTCCACCCAAAGGAGACTTGAGTAAATTTCATTTATCTAAGATTAGCAATCCTCTGATTGAAAACCTAGTAATTGTTAGGACCGAAAAGTAGCTAGAGGGGGGGGGGGGTGAATAGCTCTTCGCGTGCTCGTCGTCGGCGTTGCTCGTTTCTTCAGAGATATGCAGCGGAAATATAAGAAACAAAAGATACAACGCTAACACGGTTGGTTTACTTGGTATCCACCTCACAAGAGGTGACTAGTCCAAGGATCCACACCTACACACACACCCTCCACTAATAAAACTCTCCTTTATGGTAACTACCAAGGGCGGAGAAGCCCTACAAGACTCAATACAAGAAGAAAGGGAAAGGTAATGAAATACAAGCTTACAAGCTTACAATGAGTGCAAAAACCCTAACCCTAGTTTCTTCTTCTTCTCTTGATCCGCCTCTTGACTTGGAAGAACCTCCAAGAACCTTCAAGAACTGGCGATCTCAAGCTTGAGAAAAGCTGTGGAGGAGCTGGTGAAGATCTAAAATGAATCGGTGAAGTGATGCTGAAGGAGACGCCCGCCTGCAGCTCAAATACGACGCAACAGTCGGATCCCGATCGATTCGAAAATTCCCAATCGATCGGGGAGGCTTTGGATCGATCCACGGATCGATCCAGAGCGCCTCTGTGCTCTGGAAGAACGCCTGGATCGATCCACGGATTGATCCAGCGCTTATCGCGCGAAGCAGCAGCGTCCCAATCGATCCACTGATCGATTGGGACCTATGGATCGATCCACTGATCGATCCAGAGGCTTTCTGTGCGCTGGGAAAAGCCTGGATTGATCCACTGATCGATCCAGATCTCGGTTTTTGCCTAAAACCAAGTCCCAAATCTCTCAAACCAACATCTGGTCAACCTTGACCTGTTGGTACATCATACCTAGCATCTGGTCACTCCCTTGACCTGCCAGGACTCCTCACCAAGTGTCCGGTCAATCCCTTTGACCCACTTAGACTTTTCTCTTCGTGCCAAGTATCCGGTCACTCCTTTGACCTACTTGGACTTTCACCTGATGTTTGGTCAACCTTGACCCATCTGGATTTTCCCTCGTGCCTGGCTTCACTCACCAGGACTTCCAATCTGCCTAACTTCACTCACTAGGACTTCTCTTCTGCCTGGCTTCACTCACTAGGACTTTCACCTGACTTCACTCACCAGGATTTCCCATCTGCCTAGCTTCACTCACTAGGACTTCCAATCTTCCTAGCTTCATTCACTAGGACTTCTCTTCTGCCTGGCGTCACTCACCAGGACTTTCACCTGGCTTCACTCACCAGGATTTCCCATCTGCCTAGCTTTACTCACTAGGACTTCCAATCTGCCTAACTTCACTCACTAGGACTTCTCTTTTGCCTGGCTTCACTCACCAGGACTTTCACCTGGCTTCAGTCACCAGGATTTCCCATCTGCCTAGCTTCACTCACTAGGACTTTCACCTGGCTTCACTCACCAGGATTTCCCATCTGCCTAACCTTCCAGTTAGGACTTCCCAGTTAGGTATCCGGTCACCCTTGACCTACTTGACTTTTCTTCATCCACACTGATCAGTCCCTGATCAGAATCTCCCCACATGAACAACTGCACCTGCATTGTCCATGTGTCTACATGTATTGTCAAACATCGAAACTATGACCAAGACTCAAGCTTGGTCAACTCAGTCAACCTTGACCTTAGGGATATTGCACCAACAGTAATTTCTCTTGCCTTTGCTTTTTTAATTTATGAATTTACGTTTTTTCTTAATTTAGTTTGAAACATCGAGAAAGGTTGATCTTGATTTTTAGGGAAATTCACCGCCCTTTTATCGGTCGCCAGGAGACCAACAATTGATATCAGAGTCAAGATGCTTCAAAAGGACTAACCGCCGACCGAAGCAAAGAAATCGATTGTCGGACCAAGCCTCATCTCGTCAAAATTTGAGGGAGAATTCACACACTGAAAATGTTGAATGGAGGTATTCCTAAAAACTAACTTTGAAATTATTTTAATAATTAAGTACGGTTTTGCAATTCCAAAAGATCAACAAGGTGTAGAGAAAGAAGAGTACCTCTGGACAAAGGAGCAAAGCAATTTCATAGCCAACAGTAGAGCGGAATATCACCTTTTAAGTGTATTATCGCCTCAAGAAGTAAATCACATCAGAAGCTACACATCGGCAAAAGACATTTGGGAGAAGTTCCTAGAACTCCACGAAGGAACATCCGAAGCGAAACTCACACGACAGGGCATTCTTTGGAATAAGCTAACAAACATCTGTCTAAAAAAAGGTGAGAAGGTAGCCGAACTATATGCAAAGATCAAGGAGCTAATCACCGGACTGGTCAAACTCGGTGAAACAGTAACCAACTGGGATTCGGTACACTACGCACTCAACGCTTTCCCCAAGACTCCAAAATGGACTTCTATAATTGATGCATACTACATCTCGAAGAACTTGGAGGTAAGTACCCTAGAGGAATTCTTTTCTATCTTAGAATTACATGAAACTAGATGTGTAGGTATAACAAAAGAATCAAGCTAGAATCTGGCACTAAAAGCCACCAAAAAGGACGAACCCGTGTTAAACTCAAATATTGAAGGAGACCAAAAAGCTTATATGGTAAGAAAATTTAGAAAATTTTTTAGATCTAACAAATTCAAAGAAATGCAGAATAGAAACAAATCCAAGAAATAGAAGAAAGGTTCGATGCTACCAGTGTCAAAAAGAAGGGCGCATAAAGGAGGACTGCCCGAAACTCAAAAAGGAAAAAAGATAAGAGGCCTAAGCAAAACAAGCACAAGAATCTCAAGGCCACTTGGGGACGAAAGCTCATCATCCGAGTCAGAAATAGAAGCATACGCTGGTCTAGCATTGATGGCTAACTAAGAAAAACAAAGTACCTAAGAAGACAGCATCGATGAAAATGGAGGACTTTAGACGAATGTAGTGAAGCAAGGGAAGAATCAAGCTTTAGATCTAACATGGTAAGTGAGGTATGCCTCTTACCACCTGATTAACTGTATTTCGATATTAAATCAATGGCAAAATCAATGCACAAATTAAAAACTAAAAATGATAAATTAAAAAATAAAAAAATAAAATTTAGAGATAAAAAGAACCTTAGCAAAATTATGCTTAATAGAGGATTTAGATAAATTAAAAACTAAAAATGTCAATTTGAAAGAACAAATAGAAAATTTAAAATGTTTAAATTTTAGGAACTATAAAGGATTAAATTGGTATTATATATTTTACAAGGGTCAAATCAAAAAAATAATTAAAACATGCATCCCTAGAAAATATTTGATTAATCCAGTGGGAAGGAACCTATATTGGGTTCCCAAATCATAATTAGTTTAATTTATGCATATCTCTAATTTTAATTTACTTTAATATATGTCTTTTAATTGCCTAATATGCTAAAATAAATTCCTTTGTATAATTTTTGAAAAAGAGGATTTAATTTCCTATCTGGAGAAAAGTTTTTTAATTTTTTTTACCATTGTATTTTATGATTTTTTTTTCAAGTATTATAGTTTTCAATTAAAAAAAATTATAGAGATATTTTCACTTATAATATTCTCTGTCCAACAAAATATTTTTGAAGTATTTTGATTTTCTATGAATTGTTTAGATAAATGCTAACTTTTAAAATAAAAAAATTCTTGAATACTTAATTTTTGTAAAAGTAATTTTTTTGCAAATATATGTACATATTTTCATTATCAAAAAATTTCTCAAGAATTTTTGAACCTCTAAACTATTTTTGAGCATTTTTTTATATCAAAATTCCTCCTTCTATAGTAAATAAATCTTTACTACTTAAAGTTATGTCATTTTCTTATGAAAATTTTATTCCTACTTTCGATGTGTTTAATTAACCTTTATAAAAATTTTCACAAGTTTTCAACAAATACACTAATTTTTAGAATTATTTTTTTTTAAAATTACTTTTTAATCATAAAAAATAGAATTTCGAGTATCAATTTTCAAAATTTTTCCTAAGTATAAGTTACTATTTTTAATTTCAAGTATACAATCCTTAGGCTTTAAGTTAAACTTATTTTAGTAAAACCCCTATTTTTAATGTGATCAAAGGGGGAGAGTTAGAAGTTAAGTTTAAGGGAGAGGTATATTTTTCAAAATATGCATATTCTGTTTCAAACTTGCATATTCATTTAATGTCTTTAATATGAATGTCTTGTTTTTCCCTAACTTAACTTGGATTGATCTACATCAAAAAAAGGAGAGATTATAAGTACCTTGTAATGGTTTTGATGTAATCAACCAAGTCAAGTTAAGTTCTGTTGTTATTTTGATACCTCGTGTCAAAGTGTGCAAGAACTTAGGAGCACAGGAGGTCGAACGAAAGACACAGCTAGCGAAAAGGATGACACGGGAGAGAGTCGACAGGCTCTGTGCGTCCAAAGGATGAGGCACTGCGGAAGAGTCGCTAGTGGACAAGAAGGAGGTGCATGACGTTTCCGAGAGACGAGAAGCCAAAATGGAAGGTTGCTTGAGAAGACCGAGAAATGGGTTCGGGTGAGCCATATTCCAGATGATCAAAATCATCCAATCGAGCGGAGCCGGAGCGGAAGACTTGGATGAAAAGTCAACTTGATGTTGACTATGGTCAAGGCGCCTAGAGCAATTTCATGCACTTGGAGTCTCGGTGCCTGGAGCTAGTCCAAACGCCTAGACCACCTTGGGTGCCGAGGGAGCCCCCAGAGCCGCCCTCAATTTTGGATCGGGTTTTAACGGGTCCGGGTGCTTGGAGCGGATCCAGGCGCTAGGACCAGAAAAATTATTGAAACGCCACTTGTTGCAATCCGGTGCGATGAAGATAAAATTCTATCCACGTCCAGGCATTTGGGACCCTTCCAGGTGCCCCGATCAGGGCTATAAATACAGTCCTGATCCCAGTAGCTTAGATCATCACTTGTAAGACGACCTCTATTCTTGTTCTGCTACTTTTGTGAGCTCTTGTAAAGAAGTTACTCCATCCAAAGGAGACTTGGGTGAACTTTATTTGTCTAGGATTAGCAATTCTCTTATTGCAAACCTAGTAAATTCTCTTGCCTCAGCTTGTTAATTTATGCATTTACTCAAGGTGAGGTAAGGCTCCTGCCGTTAGGGAATCACATGAATAACCCAACGTACTATTCTCTCAAGAAGAACTAGATGAAAAGCTACCTAAGCATTGCCAACTTTTGTCGATTGGGGAATATGGAGGCAACTTTGATCCTAAAGATCTCTGAAGATTCAAGAACATCGCTCTATTACACCAGTATAGCG
This sequence comes from Zingiber officinale, assembly GCF_018446385.1. NCBI lineage: Eukaryota > Viridiplantae > Streptophyta > Magnoliopsida > Zingiberales > Zingiberaceae > Zingiber > Zingiber officinale. The sequence goes on from NC_056004.1 coordinate 27,884,032, forward strand.
ACGTAATAAAGTGCAGAGTGTTTCTGACCACTCTCTCATGCTCGGTACAAAGATGGTTCGACTGGCTACAACTCAGATCTATTAATTTTTTAAAATAATTTAGAAAAGACTTCCTGCACCACTTCAACAGTAGTAGGAGGTATCAAAAGACCAACTTGAGTCTGTTCATGCTCAAGCAAGGAGCCAAGGAATCACTGTGAGCTTACATCAAACGGTTCAACTAAGTGGTCATGGATGTCCCTTCGACCACTCTAAAGATTCTGGTGAGTTCTTTTTTCCAAGAGCTAATAGATGAGGACTTCTTCCTTTCCCTGATTAAGAAACCTCCTCAGGATTACGATAATCTACTAGAAAGGGATGTCAAGTATATCAATGTGGAGGAGGCTCAATCCGCCAAAAAAGAAAGTTATACACCAACTCTCGCTAAACTTAGATAGAGTGCAAGACTCCCACTCCTCCCTCATGAGAGGCAAGTTGTCATTTTCAAGTCACCCACTTGAGACAACAAGAAGGGAGAAGAGAGTAAGGCATGAAGTAGATTAGAGTCGTCTATCGTGCCAAACCGGCCACTTCTTGAAAAGCGCCGACGTTTTTATGAGTACCATCAATCCCATCATCATGCTACCAAGGAATGTCATCAGTATACAAAGATGCTCTATTGAATGACGGAGTTAGGAGAAGTGAATAAAAGATCATTCTCGCTCTCCTCAAGAGGATCTCCTTCAAGAACATAGTGGGAAGATCCTAGTTGATACTCAAACCAAACATCCGATCGATATCTCCAAGTAAACACCGATCAACAAATATCAAAATGGGCAGTGCCCAATTGGCAAGGTAAGTCCGAGCAACAAAAGTCAAAGTGAGCGACATCCAAATGGCCTGATTCAATTAGAACTTGAAGAACCCACTTGGTAGAAAAAGACTAATTCCATTTAGCAATTCCAATTGAGTTTTTGCAAAATATTCCATAGTCAATCTGACTAGTAGCAGCCAGATTAGCAGCTGATCAGTGGCTCGACTGCAAATGGAAAACATCTTCTTTGATTAATAGCTCAATCAGTCATCCAAGCGGTAGCTCCAACTGGCAACTCAGCTATACCAAGCGGCTCATTCATCTCCATTTAGCAACTTGAGATCATCCTCCAATGCCAGCTCAACAGATAAGCCTAAAGTTTTGAATTTTGTAGATTAAAGTTCAAAATATATCCCTATTTTAGCACAGCAGAAAGTCCAAGCTCAAAAGCATTCGGATCATACAACATACCTCCAACATCGTGCCTCTAAGCTTCAAGGCATTCAAGTCATACACCATGCCTCCAACACCGTGCCTCCAAGCTTCAAGACATTTGGATCATACATCATGCCTCCAACATCGTGCCTCTAAGGTTCAAGACATTCGGGTTATAAACCATGCCTCCAACATCGTGCCTCTAAACTTTAAGACATTTTAGTCATACAACCTACCTCACACATCATGCCTCCAAACTTCAAGGCATTCATGTCATACACCATTGCTTTAACACCGTGCTTCCAAGCTTCAAGACATTCAGGTCATACACCATACCTCCAATATTCAAGATATTTGGGTTATACACCACACCTCCAACACCGTGCCTCCAAGTTTCAAGATCTTTGGGTCATACATCATGTCTCTAACACTATGCCTCCAAACTTCAAGGCATTCGGGTCATATACGATGCCTCTAAACTCGTGCTACTTTGCAGAGTTATAAGCGTTCATAACTCACACACCCAATGACCATTCGGTCGAATATCCCAGACTCACCACAGTTGTGAGTTATAAGCATGCATGACTTACGCGCCCAACGACCATCCAGTCGGCTGTCCTAGACTCTTGCCAAAGCTACGAGTTATAAGTGTTCATGGCTCACGTGACCAATAACCATCCGGTTGGCTATCCTAGTCACTCGCCTCAGTTGTGAGTTATAAGGGTGCATGACTCACTCGCCCAATGACCATCCAGTCGACTGTCTTAAACTCTCGCTACAATTGCGACTTATAAGTGTGCATAGCTCATGCACCCAACGACTATCTGGTCAGCTATCCCAGGCTCTTGCCTCAGCTACAAGTTATAAGTGTACATGACTCATGCGCCCAATGGTCATCCGGTCAGTTGTCCCAGACTCTCATCTCAGCTATGAGTTATAAGTATCCATAGCTTACATGCCTAATGACCATCCGATCAATTGTCCCATACTCGCGCCACAGCTGCAATTTATAAGTGTGCATGGCTCACGCACCCAACTACCATCCAGTTGATTGCCCTAGACTCTTTTTTCAGCTGCGAGTTATAAGCTTGAATGGCTTATGCATCCAACGGTCATCCGGTCGGCTATCACAGACTCTTGCCTCAACTACAAGTTATAAGTGTGCATGACTCACATGCCCAATAACCATCCAGTTGGCTGTCCCAGACTCTTGTGACAGCTGCGAGTTATAAGCATGCATGGCTCACACACCCAATGACTATCCGATCGGCTATCTCAGAATCTTGCCTCAGCTGCGAGTTATAAGCATGTATGACTCATGTGCCCAATGGCCATCAAGTCAATTGTCCTAGACTCTCGCCGCAACTACAAGTTATAAGAATGCATTGCTTACGCACCCAACGACCATCCGACTGGTTGTCCTAGCACTCTCACTTGAGCATGGCTCCCAACACCTCACTTGGGCATGACTCCCAATAGCAACTCACATGGGCATGGCTCACAGTCGATCGGCACTCATCATCAAATGTCGTCCGCTCGGCACAAGTGTATCCCCAGTCGATCGATACTCATTATTAAATGTTGCCCACTTGGCATATGCGTATCCCCAGTCGATTGGCACTCATCAACAACTTGCCACCTGCTCGACACTCACAAATCGTCGCCTGCTCAGCACTCATAAATCATCGCTCGCTTGACATTCCTTACAAATTGTTGCCCACTTGGCGCTTATAAATTGTCGCTCGCTCGACATTCCTTACAAATCGCCGCTCGCTCGGCACCCCTCACAAATGGTCGCTCACTTGGCATTCCTCACAAAGCTTCGCTCGCCCGACACTCGCATATCACCGCTCGATGCCCCTTGCAAATGGTCACTCGCTCGACACTCCTAACAAAGCATCATTCATAAGGCCCTCGTCTATCACTGCTCGTCCAGTACTCACATATTGTTGCTTGGCATTCCTTACAAATCATTGCTCACTCGTCACATTGAAGGAATCGTCGCTCGACACTTATCCCACTTCCTTGATCACTCAGAATTGCTACTCACTTGACATAAAGCCAGTCATGTGGTATTCGAAAGCTTGCCACCTATGGCACATCAAACTTGGGCATAATGCTCGAACGACCAAGGAAAGCATAAGACCAATCAAAAGCAGGAGACACAATATAACAACCATAAATACTACATGTTTAAGATTTTTTCCCCACAAAGGGCTCATAGTACATGGGTTGCTACAATTGTAGATCACCCAAATTCAAGAAAGAGGTCATCAGGAAGCTCGTCTATAATCCACTGGTGGTCTAGGAATCACATAGGCAAATCAATCGATAAATATCCCATCTCTCGAAGATGCTTGACCGATCCTTTGGCTTCATATGAAACCATCTTTATAGTACACCGACCGAGCTCCAAGCTGAACTCATGAGATTGGAGGTATTCTATGTGTTTGGCCTAAAAACAGTCATCTTCCCCCGCCTTGTAAGCTACCAACTCAAACCTAGAAGCTGTCAATTCGGATCTGACAGACTCCAACTCGGCTTGCAACGAATCCAGCTTAGTCTTTTGTTCGTCCAAGTTCCTTTGCTGGTCTAATATCCACAAATTCTTGGCCGACAATTCCTTGGATTTTTTAATTGACTCTAAAGCACGAGAAATCTTCAGTTCCTTTAGCATAATAGTCTTATGCACCAGATCGGATACTGCTTTGGCTTTTACTATAATTTATGCTCGGAGCTTAGCCTCACTGGTCTTTAACAGGATTTCGAGTTTCTTTTTTGCCACCTATTGGATACCCATGACCTATTGAGCCTCCTCCAGAGCTTTTTCCATCATTGATAACAGATCTTCGTAGGTTTCCACATCTGGTTGTAGTTTATTCACCTCTAGAATCGAGGCAAGAACTGAGGGGGATTCTAACTCCTCCACATAGTCTTTTAAAATATTATTTGCCCAATCCAAGTCCACCACCAGTTGGCTCAGGTTCATCTTGATAGTAAAAAACTAAGAGAAATGATGTTAAAAATCCAACTTATTAAGGGAAGAAACCAAGAACTTACTGAAGTAGCGTCTTGACTAAATCTGTCTGCACATTTAGATACCGAGCAACTCTTCACTCATCCCGTTGTGTTCGTCCAAGCTTTTACTAGCAACCCTTTCAATTTCACCACCCTAAAGGGTGGTTTGGGATAAAAAAATTATCCCTTGTTTGGACGTCACATTAAAGGAAAGGGCAAACTGTCGCTTGGACCCATGGGAGGTATCTAGCCTTAAAGAAGAGGTACCTGGGGTTGGGTTAGTCAACTGGGCAGTCCCATGGGCAATGAAGGTGTATGAGCAGGACCGATCGGCTGTGAAGAAAATGACCTTTCTGAAGTAGGGTGATCAATTTCAAGCGGGGATTTTCCTCTAGCGGAGGGAGCAAGGGGCGTGGTTGTCCACTCGATCCCTACCTATTTGACTAAAGCCTATGTGGCGGATCGGTGTCTTTTCCGTCGGATCCTAAGTGGCTCATCCGATTCTGGGGACTTGGAGATCATTTCTGGCACTTGAGAATGACCAAGCGACGGACCTCGACCAGGATGGCTTTTCTTTATCTATTCAGCTCAGCCTCATCTATGCGTAAGGTCATTGACACTAGCACTTTTGATAGAGTCTCAACTGTAAAAAGAAAGAAAATATCTCAGTTAGAGATAAGATGAGGGTTGAGTTGAAGTTTCTTATTAAAAGAAAATTGCAGCTCAACTCAGATTGGACTCAGGTTGAAAATGTAAAGGAGCTTCTCCTAGAGCAGGCTAGGAATATCAAGCTTCAAACCAAAAAATGACTCTAAAACTTTATTAAATGTCAGCTCAGTGCAAAACTCACCCAGCTCGGGTGCAGGTAGGAGATCCGCCTACCACCCAGTGGGCCAAAGGACCGATGTAGGGAGTCAAATAAAGAAGTATTTGTCCTTCCAATCTTTACTATGAGAAGGTATTTTTATCAAAAATTGTAGTCCTCAAGCAGGATTGGAAATGGAAAATCTTGTTATCCAATTGTTTGGAGTAGTAGAAGTAATGAAACACTTGAAGAGTCAAAGAGACTCCATACAAACAAAACAAAATCGTAATTCCACATAGAAGACGGAAGATATTCGAGACTAATTATTGGAGAGGGATGCAAAAATACCGACTTATTTCATAGAAGAAGATTAGAATAGGGAAATGAAGTTCAGCCAGGACTTGGCCTTAAAAAAGATCACGTAACCGATATGGCGAAGATAGGGACGGTCCTGATAATTAGGCATAATTATGTGCTAGGAGTCAGGGACTTCATAGGTAAAACAAAGATGGTAAGGGTCTACCTCGTCAAACTCTGAGATAATCAAAGTGTACCATATGCCGGGAATGTTTATGGACAGATTCGAGGAGTAAAATCCAAAGGGGGGAGGTGAAGAAATGAGGAATAAACCGACAAGAACTTACAGGAACAAGAAGTCAGCGGGCGCCACAGAAAGAAGAGCATAACAAGGATGAAGGGCACATAAGCGTGAGAATCACTAGGGTTTCTTAAAAAGAAACCCTATGGCCCATTTAAAATAGACTATTCAATTGTTGGAGTAAAAAAGCAAGTCAATTGTCATGGTCGTCTGATCAGAGGAGAGATGGACCATCATTCGTACATGTCAGCCATCACGTTTGGGAAAAGGATTTGATAGACACGTCTCAATAGAAGAAGAAGGTCCTTTATAATGGATATAACAAGAAAATCATTATCCTAATGCGTCATCATGTGTATCAACAAAAAATCTCTCCCCACATTATGGTGTCTGACGGTTATCAAAATTTGATCTGCCCAAGACAATTAGAATCCTACATGGGCATGACTCCCTATCTAATCCGATTGATTGAAGTCGATCGAATCTCAATGGGGCACAACTCTCCACTATCTGGGCAAGGTCCGCAACATGCAGCCTCAATCCAATCAGGTGTATACCAGTCAAGTTCTTAACGGGGCACAACCATCTACTTTATCGGCGATTTCGTTGCTTGATTTACAATTCGCTCGACAATCAGATCTGATCATCCATTTGATAATCTACTCATTATCCTTTCAGCACTCAGCTCACCACTCGTTTGCCACTCCTCGATTAGCATAATATTCTTCTTGTTGTCCGATCGACAGTAGTAATTGGTCGCTCACTAAGTACCTATGAAGATTGCCACCTATTTAGGGCACGCTGTCATCATTGAGTGTAAGTAGGTCTTTTTATCCAGCCGACATGCAAAGGGACAAAGACTAAGCCATATCTTAAAATAGACATACAAGTACTTACAAACGCTTAAGAAATAACAATAACAAGAGCATGGAATGGGAACAGATAAAACTTAGGGAACTTGGTTACATGCCTAAGATAGTTTTTTGCTCGCACATGGCTCAAAATATAGGACCAGGTAAACCAGAATCTATTACTTAAATTCTAGGATAACATCTTCAGGGAGCTTATCCAAAAGCTTTTGCCAATTCAGGAAGCACACCAAGGGTTTGGATGCTAAATAACCAACCTCTCGAAATTGTTTAGTAGATCCTTTGACCCCATAAAGGAATATCTTGTTAACATAGGGTTCGAGCTACAAATAAAAATCACGGGAGTGGAGGTATGCCACTCTCTTGGCTTCAAAGCGCTCATCCTCCCCCACCTTGTAGTCCACCAGCTTAGCCTTAGATGCCAACAGTCAATATATGGTCTCCACTAACTCAGACTTAGAGGTTGTCAGCTCGGACCTTGTAGCCTCCAACTCGGCTCCCAAGGATTCTAGTTTAGTTTTCTAAGGGGCCATGTTCTTCTACTGGTCAAATACCAGCAGAACCCTGACTGCAAACTCAATATCTTTTGCGGCCAGCTTTGAGGCATAGATGACTTCTCGCTCCTTTAGCTTGTTGGAGAGGCCCTGAGCTTCAATGGTTTTTTCATTTAAGTCAGCCACCATTTGAACTCTCCTAGTATTTTTCGATCGGAGCTTGGATTCGCTGGTTGTCATGGCGACTTCCAATTTCTGAGCCTTTGCCGTCTCAATGCCGGCCAACGCTCGAGCCTCTTGGGTTTTTATTTCCAGCTCACTTAGCAGATCAGCTTGTGTCTAAGTCTCCTATGGTGCAACCATGTCGAGGACCTGAGCGAGGGCTGAGGAGGACTCCAATTCTGCTATCTGCCCCTTAATGCCTTGTTTGTATGTACTAAGCTCACCAAGACTTGGAATACATTCATCTCAATTGTCCAAAACTAAAGAAAAACAATATTAGTAGTATTCCATTTAAAAGAATAGGTCAATTGAAACTTATCGTAGTTAGATCCTAGGCAATCCCATTCACCAGCCCCATTGTTGTGCGACATTCTTCTTGGGTCAACACGTCGTCCTAGGTGTCTTCCAGTAATCCTTTCATTCATACCTTCCCACAGGTCGGTGGAGGATCTGAAGATGACGAAGCCACCCCCTGGACAGATGGCACGTTGAAGGCAGCAAAAAATTACAAGCTACTCTTTGATTGGCGGGATGAACTAGGCTAGGAGGAAGCCCTTGCAGGCAGGCTGGTCAGACTAAGAGATAACGCTAAGAGAGTTGGGGCAATAGGAGATTCACCCGGCTGTGAAATCATTCCCTCTTGAACCGGGCTGTGAGAGGGCATCCGGTCAAAAGATGGTTGCTTGGCAGTGTCGGAGTTGTGTCTCTTACGCCTGACCCTCAGTCACGTTTCAGATTTAAGGGAAGGGACTTGCTCCAGTCCTGTGAGAGGGATAGGAGGGCTAGGAGGTATCCTTTCTCCCATACTCGAGACTGCCATAGTACCACCCTCTCAATGGCTGGAGGCCTCTCTAGAGAGGCTGGCTAGCTGATCTTCCCATTCAGCCAAAAAGGCTTGGCCTCGTTGATCTATTTCAGCTTCTTCTAATTGTAGAGACTCGAAGGTCAAAGCCTTGAACATGGTCCTCGCTGCACAAAATAGCAAGGACCTTAGTTAGTTAACAATACTATACAAACTAAGTTACCAGTTCTTACCAAAAGAGAAGGGTAGCGCCGCACGAACTAGACTCAGTCCGAACATGTAGAGGAGGTCCTCGTGCAATAGCTGAGGAATGTTGAATTGCATGTCCGCCAACTTCCCTGAAGCAGAAACAAATTCAGGTTCATGGCGATGGTCTCCTAACTCGGGAGAGGGGGGAAGGTTTGCTTGCCAACTGGTCGACCAAGACACAGAGTCAAACACTTGGATAAAAAAGAAATAGAATTTTCATCCCTTATTAAATGAAGATATTTTCTTCAAGAAAATTGCATTGGAATGGCATTGAAACAAGAAAACCTCGGGCTTTGATTTTTTTAGGATAATAAAAATAGTGGAAAGTATGAGGGGCTAAGGGAATATCATACAGGCGGAATAAGATCATCATTCCACACATTGATCAGAAGGCATCGGGATTAAGTTGTTGGAGCGGGATGCGAAATAATTGACTTATTTTGGATAGAAAGGAGGGGATAGGGAATCGCAGACCAACTTGAAGCTAATCTTTGAATAAGGTGACATAGTCTGGTGAAGGATGGTGAGGATGGTCTTGAGGGCCAGGAATGAGTGTACACAGGTTTTTAGGGATCTCTAGAGTTAGATGGATCATTTTGAGTTCGTAGTTATCGAAATTAGAATGGGTGGATATATACCAAGGGGTAAGGGTTTCTTGGGCCATGGATAAATGAAGTAGAGATTATTAGAAAAAGCACATACTAGGGAGATGATGGGAAAGGAAGCATAATTGATAGAAGTCGCCAGAATGAAAAATTGAAGAAGACGAGGCACGAATGGATTGCCTCCTGAAACGCTTAGGGTTTTTTTTAACAAGAGCCCTAAGGCATCTGTAAAGCCTGAGCCATCTGATCAAAACAACCTAATTTGTGGCAACCGTCAGATCGGAGAGGGTGAATTGCGGTCGATTCGTACGAAAAGATGTGCGTTAGTTGTCACACTAAAGAAAGGGATGTTAGTGGGATACATGGTAGTTGCCCATGAAACAATATTTATGATGGATAAGATAATCAAATCATTTTGTTGATACACCCTCACGTGTGTCACCGACATCTTACCTTGCATTTAATGCACTTGCCAAGAATTTTTTTGAGGAAGAAAATGTTAACGTTAACATTGAGTGACAATGGTTAGAGTCGCTAGTCGATCGAATGATTGGACGGCAGAAGGACTTGAGTCTAGTCACTCGGTTATGAACCTCCTTCGACTAGACTTAAAGGGGAATCTTGGGATATGATGTGTTATGAGTGACCCCAAAGATAATGTGGGGTCGTTAGTCAAGGTGATGTGACAGTCAAGGTCAAAAAGAAGTGGCAGTCAAAGTCAAGGTGTATGTATCCGAACATACCACTTTCAATGGGGCTTAGCTCCCCACCTCTCATGGACAAGACTCCCAGCATAAACCTGATCGACTCTAGTAATGGTTAGACCTATAGGGCTCAACTTCCCACTTCTCATGGGCAAGACTGCCAACATAAACTTGATCGGCTCCAGAGCTTGTCGAACCTATGGGGCTCAACTCTCCACTTTTTATGGGCAAGATTTCCAATATTAGCTTGATCGGGTCTAGGGCCGATCGGACTTACGGGGCTCAGTTCCTCACTTCTCATAGGCAGGGCTCCCAACATTAGCCCGACCGACTTTAGGACTGGTCGAACCTATGGGGCTCAGTTCCTAATTTCTTATGGATATGACTCCCAACATTAGCCTGACTGGCTCTAAACTCGGTCGGACCTACGGGGCTCAGTTCCCCACTTTGTATGGGCATGACTCCCAACATTAACCCGACCCGCTTTAGAGTCGGTCAGACCTACAGGACTCAGCTCCCCAGTTCTCATGGGCATAACTCCCAACATTAGCCCAACCAGCTCTAGTGTCAGTCGGACCTTCGGGGTTTAGTTCCCCACTTCTAATGGGTATGACTCCCAACATTAGCCCAACTTGCTCTAGGGTCGGTCACACCTTTTGGGTTCAGCTCCCTACTTCTCATGGACATGACTCCCAATATTAACCCGACCGAGTCTAGAGCCGATGGGACCTATGAGGCTCAGTTTCCCACTTCTCATGTGTATGACTCCCAACATTAACTTGATCTGTTCTAAGGCTGGTTGGACCTTTGGGGCTCAGCTCTCTACTTTCCATGGGCATAACTCCCAACATTAGCCCAACTGACTCTAGACCCAGTCAGACTTATGAGACTTAATCCCCCACTTCTCATGGGTATGACTCCTAGTACTAGCCCGGCCAACTCTAGAGTCGATTGGACCTACGGGGATCGGTTCTCCACTTCTTATGGGCATGACTCTCAACACAAACCCGATCGGTCATAGAGCCTATCAGACTTTCGGGACACAGTTCCCCACTTCTATTGGATATGACTCCTAACATAAACTCGACTGACCCTAGTACTGATTAGACATTCGCGGCTTAGTTCCCCACATCTCATGGGTATGAATTCTAACATAAACCCAACCGGTCCTAGAGCCGGTCGGACCTTTGGGGCTCAGTTCTCCACTTCTCATGGGCATGACTTTTAACATAACCCCGACCGACCCTATAGCCGGTAGGACCTTCGAGGCTAAGTTCCCTACTTCTCATGGTCAGGGCTCCGAGCATACATCGGGTCTGCCCTATAGCCGATCGGACCTCGAAGGCTCCGCTCCCCACTTCTTGGGCATGACTCCTAGCGTACATTCGGTCGGCTCCATAGCTGATCGGACATCCAGGGCTCAGCTCCCCACTTCTCATGGGCATGACTCCCAGTATACATTCGGTCGACTCCATAGCCGATCGGACCTCTGGGGGTTAGCTCCCCACCTCACAGGGGCATGACTCCCCACATAAATCCGATCAACTCCAAGCCGATTGGACACCCTCTAGGAGAGCATTGTTAGAGAATCGTAAATACCTATTAGAGAATAACGACTACACACTAGGGAATATTCTGCCACTCTAACATATACATGCAATGAACCTTTTTTGTTTAGAAGAGGGTTGTCGTACATCCTTCACTACCCAACATATTCTGACACCAGATATTCTCTGATGCCTCATTATTACGGAGGTTATGAGAGGTCGTATAAAAAGGGTCCTCTTTGTTGTCCATGTACCAATGCACATTAACATACATCCACATTATTATTTTTCTGTTCATCTTCTTCTTCATTTCACACAGTTACCGTTCTGACTTGAGCGTCAGAGTGTCTGTGCTAAGGATCCGTCTCTGTTTCTCACTCTAATGTTCCTGTTGGCTCTGTTTGTGGTGTGTATTGGTCCGCAACTCCTAGCTCCCAGTTTGAAGTCTTTACTCCGTCAACATTCTTGTCATCTCACCGGCCACTCATCTACTTAGCTTCCGGGTGAGATCACTGAACTATGATGAAAGATCAAACAAAGGCACTATATTAGAACAATTGATATTCACTCACAGTTACTTGCATCTGCTTTGTTTGGATCGTGGTTATCTGATGCCAGTTTGGTACTTAGTATCAGCTGATGAATGCAAAAAATGTCTCCAAGATCTAAATGATTTCGTAGATGCATCAGTTGTATGAAAAAATATAACAAATCACTAGATTGTTATGAAATTTGCATTGGTGTCTGGTACAGATGGTAATATGAAATAAGTACTTTTCTTGATAGGGAAGCTTCTTGTTCTCGGATTCTCTTCTTTCTATTCGAGCAGGAGTTCCACGTACACTGATGACAAACATGCAGAGGTTTCTGTTCTCTTAATTTTCGAGTGAAGGTGACCGCTGCATCACAGATTACAAACAAAAAAAAAAAAATCAAGAATAAATATCAAGACGAGTCAACTAGCTGGGAACTTCATTTTTTGCAATAATAGTTTCAATTTATTTTTCTCTCTTGAGCTCAAGTGGCTTAGAATGTTGTTAAATGGTGAAGTAAAATTGCAAGGACAATGACTTGGATAGTTAACTTTAGAGACGTTCACTTCATGATTATGATCCATGGACTAGCAAGAACCTGAACCTGAGATTCTAATTAGGCTCCTCTATGCTTGGAATGGCTGATGACAACTTTGGCAAGTGATCTCCATGCAAGTAGAGCTGACCCTTCTGGTTGCTATCTCCTTCAATCTCTCTGCTTTCTCCACCTCTTCTCTTGCTCGCTCCCATACTAGCTTGGCTCGTGCAAACTCTTTCTTTGCCGACTCCAGTTCCCTCCTTGTCAACTCCCTTGTTCTTTCGATATAAGCCTGTTCAACAGCCGCAAGTCGGATCTGCTCAGCAGTATGTTGCCTTAATACTTGCAGTTTTCTTGCATAGCTGTCGGTTTCCTCTTTAGCAGCTGGCCATGGTGTCCCAACACTCATCGACAGATTAAGGTCAGGCAGAGGATGGGCAGTAGGATCACATCCCGCCATGGACTTTGGCGCTTCAGATGGAAGAGAAGTCGAGGACTGGACTAGTAGTTGCAGTTCTCTTGGACGATTCTTTTCCATGGAAACCAAGAAAGGCAATTCAAGAGTGTTCTTGATTATGTTTAGTAACTAGTCTAACTCTTTATATACTAACTTCCTTCTGCCCAACTTTTGTCAGCACCCTCCAGGACCGTCAAGAAGTAACTTTGGAAATTTTATAAAATTTGGTGTATTTTTGTCAGTTTTTTTTCCTGCTTTCTCCAGATAGTTGAATTTTGACTATATCTCAAGATATTGCTTTAACGAAGTGGATTCAAGTTGAATTGGAAGTAGATTAGGCATGTATATTTCCCTGGTAAACAGTCATTTGGGAATTTTATCGTAGGTTATTATATACTTATAGCCATCTTTAAACCAGATTAAGACAGATCTAATTACCTAAGCAGCCTGTTCTTTCTGCATTTGCTCATGCGTTTGGCGCTTATCGGTTGACAGTGGGAGATGCCGCAATAATTGAACAGAGCACGTTCTAAGGTGGGGCAAAGTTATGTGGAAATTTTTGGTAGCTATAGGTTTGTCTAACGTCTCACTATGATTTTGTTGAATACTCGATCCTTGTCATTAGTTCAATGGATTTGGGTTTTCACATTGATCTGTACTTGGTCTTTAGTATTTGGCTCCCTTTATCTTATTATGCGACGACAGTCATTTTCAGCTCACGTTATCATAGTTTAAGCTTGCAAAATCAGAGGTAAAGTTTTTTATGATAAATTATTGCCTTTTCCAGTCTTACTTGAATATTTATATTTCTTTTCTACTGATGTTTGTGCTCTTTCTCGTCGGTATAGATTCCATCTGGACATGGGTAGCCAAATTGTGATCAGTGACCACGTCTTTCATGTACAGAGAGGCAAGTGGGAAATGTGTTTCCCACCCATTAAGACAAGGAATTTGTACCTTTGTCTTGGGGTTAGAATCATTTCTAATTGTTGTACCTGCTGCTCTCGCTCTGAGTGACCCTTCGTTTTGTAGTAAATGGAGCAAGTGAAAGATTTCACCTTGACATTAGAGCATCCATAATGAGGATATTCATAGAGGGTATTTATCTAAATATCTCTAAATCCCAAATCTCCGCCACGGGAAAGAGGTAGAGATTGGGATATTAGAAATCATCGGGGAAGAGGGTGAGAAAACAGGGACATAGAGCGTGCAGGGGAGGCAACTCAACGCACCTGCACATATCTCAGCCTTTTGGCTGATGCTGTTGGCCACACCACAAAGAGCCTGAGTAATGAAGATGCCTGCTTTCTTGTCAATGGTTCACGCATTGATCATGGCTTTGCTTCTCACCAGCATTTACAAACACACTACTACTCTCGGTCCCCTCCCTATCGATTTACACTTCCATTGGCACATCAAGTGTGGTCCTCAGCCTTCGAGCTCTTGTGACGTTTTGATATTGTCGATGAGTCCGGAGCTTGAGGTGCAATGGCAGCCACGGATTTTCAACTTTGCTCATATCTTTTTCGTGGTGCCAATGGTGGTTCCACTGGTCTCATCATGATAGCAACTGATTTCTGGAGTAGATGTGGAGTATAGGAGGTTGGACTGTGGCATTCCCTATGTTGGATCAAATCTCATATCGAAGACGAGATTTATCTGTATTCAAACAGAGTATTCGTTTCCAGACTAATTTGTTTCTTCCTCATGAGCAGTTATTTTCGACATCTTAATCTCCTGTGGACAGGCACAGCTTTTACTCAATAAAGTAATCGATTGCCTGATGGTTTCAAGGCACATATAGATTGTTTGAATTTACGAGGGAGAGGAATTGTATGTTTGGCAGGTCTTTATCATGGGGGAACTTGGGAACGGCAAAGGAATACGTAGGAGCGAAAAGAATATACTTTTTTTATCCTTATTTATCAAGAAAAAAAATACCAATTAAACAAAATCAGGTATTTAAGTTTTTTTTTTTAAAAAAAAACAGAATCATTTTAGCCAGTCAAGCGCTGTCCTAAAATGGTCAATATATTTAAAATAATAAATTCACCTAAAATTTGAATGGTTATTTGTTTTAATAAATTAATATTTCTAGTTGTTGAATTTAACTTTGGTTAAAAAGAAGTCACATGAGTATTTTTTTTTTTTTTAAAAAAAAGAATATTCAGAGTGACTTTTATATATAGAATTACCGATGGCAGGATCCGACTGAATCCTTCCCTCCATATCTAGTCCCGGCCCATATCTCCTATCGAAAGTAATATGGGCCGGATAGATATTTTGTTCACGTCCCTTTCGAAAACCAAACACAGGGAGGACACAGGGTGGATGGTAACTATTCGTCACCCATTAACACACCCGGTACAGCTCACCTTAATTAAATGGCCGGTGAGCAACTGGCCAATATGAGCGAAGGTAAAAAGTCGATAGACTGCGAAGTATAATCCTTAAATTTCGGTACTCTCGATGATGGCGCCCAAACTAGGGAAAACCCTCACTGCTCCCGCCGTTCGCCAAAATCTCTCCTAAATTTAAACCCTCGCCGCCACAACTTCCCTGCACAAACCGGCCCATTTCTTCTCTGCCTCTCTACCATGCCGGCAATAACCCCACCAGTCGCCGCCGCCGCCGCCTCCTCTCCTGGCGGAGGAGCAATCGGATCGGAATACGAGCCGTTGCTAGCGGAGAATCCCGACCGCTTCTGCATGTTCCCCATCACCTATCCCTCCATCTGGGAGTTCTACAAGAAGGCGGTGGCCTCCTTCTGGACGGCGGAGGAGGTGGACCTCTCGCTCGATCTCCCACACTGGCAGCACCGCCTCTCCGACGACGAGCGTCACTTCATCTCTCATGTCCTCGCCTTCTTCGCCGCCTCGGATGGCATTGTCCTCGAGAACCTCGCCGCCCGGTTCATGCGCGACGTCCAACTCCCTGAGGTTCGCGCATTCTACGGCTTCCAGATCGCCATCGAGAACATCCACTCCGAGATGTACTCCCTCCTCCTCGACACCTACATCAAAGACCACGAGGAGAAGTCGCGCCTTTTCCACGCCATCGACACGGTGCCCGCCGTCACCCGTAAGGCGGAATGGGCTCTTCGCTGGATCGACTTCTCTGGCTCATTTGCCGAGCGCCTCGTGGCATTCGCTTGCGTCGAGGGCATCTTTTTCTCCGGTTCCTTCTGCGCCATCTTCTGGCTCAAGAAGCGCGGGCTCATGCCCGGTCTCACTTTCTCAAACGAGCTCATCTCCCGCGACGAGGGGCTCCACTGTGATTTCGCCTGCCTCCTTTACGGTCTCCTCCGTAGCAAACTCTCTGAGGACAGGGTCCGCACCATCATTGCCGACGCTGTGGACATCGAACGTGAGTTCGTCTGCAGTGCTCTGCCCGTGGCCCTCGTCGGTATGAACGGCGACCTCATGAGCCAGTACATTGAATTCGTGGCAGACCATTTGCTTGTGGCTCTGGGCTACAGCAAGATGTACGGCGTGGCCAACCCCTTTGATTGGATGGAGATTATCTCGCTTCAAGGGAAAACCAATTTCTTCGAGAAGAGGGTGGGCGAGTACCAGAAGGCTTCGGTGATGTCGAGCTTGAACGGCAATGGAGCCATCCATGAGTTCAAGCTGGACGAAGATTTCTAAAGGCTCCCGTGTCTGCGCGAATAAGTTTAAGCTTTATATAATTTGGTATTTGTTGTCGTTGATATAGAGAATGAAATCCAACATTAAAGAAAACATTGGGAACTGCTTGTTTCCGGGACTGGAATGTGTTGTTTTTTCTCGAATGTGAAGTGCTCGAGGAAATGCCTAGCTCGGGTTCTGCTTATCAACTAGTAGTAAGTTACATGTTTGAAGAAATGCTTCAAAGATGTTTGTTCTATTTGTTTGCGCAGCAATTTATATATATCCTACTTATACATTTTGTTGGTACATGTTCTATTTTGTGAATTCATCTTCTAAATCTTCATAGTGCGGCACGTTTAATTTGTTGAAATGTATATCATATTTTTGGTGAAGTTGTTTGTCTATCAAGGAAATATAGACTATCAGTTATGAATAAAAAAATAATTATTTCTTTTCTATCTTGCTTTGCCTTTATTTTTTTAGACACTGAAATGATTTATTTTGATGAAAGAATTTAGTTGTAGGTATCTATAGAATTCATTTTGGCATTCTGTGTTTACTTGGTAAATGCTTAATGCTCCAGTTCTTTTAGTTGCTTAACTTCCCAAAGCTCTATGATCTATGAACATTACTCATGGCTTATAGGTGAAGAATAGGATTAGTCTTGGCATCCTATATTGCATTTACAATCAGCTAATAATTAATTGTTATGTTTTCCTTATCAATCTCAACTATTTGGACCTTTAATATTAGATTTATGCTAAATAGTTAAAGATTTTTTTTTGACATCATAGTTAATTTTAAGTTCTCTTGAATTAACATAGCTTTTGAAAACAATTTTATAATATATAAATGGATTATAATATATATATATGATTTAAATAATTTGATAAATTTAAATTAAAAGTTCGATAACATATAAATGGATTAAGCTTTGATTAAATTCAAACAAAAGCTCATGTTAAAGAGAAAAATAAGTAAAATTTGAAAATTTATTTTACTAGCTTGGTTAATGATAACGTCGATATATAGCCCATAACAAGTTAGTAGGATACACTAGTGCCACTCAATATTGAGCTAGTTACGTCATCATGTTCAAATTGATGGCATGATTACATAAGACTAAGAATTGAGTTCCTGAACACTTGATCGCCTAGGTGGGTTGTACTCTCGAGCACTTGAACGTTCGAGTGGATTACACTCTCGAATGCCCAAATGGAATATGCTCTTGAGCACCTGAGCGTTCGAGTGGATTATATTCTCGAGCGCTCAAACAGGTGTGCTCTTGAGTGCCGAGTGGTTTGAGCACCCGAGTGATTTGAGCTCCCAAGGCCTAAGCCTGAACAAAATCCGAGCACGAATACATAAAGGTCTTTTCATGGTTATGCTACAGTTGCGATTATCACGAACAATTGCATCTGTTATAATGCAACAATTTACCAAAGGGCACACTTAGATTTACGAATTGACCAAAAAGTACATTATATATACTTTGATATTTATCAAAGGGCACACTCAATTTACTATTCTTCCTATTATACCCTTCAATCATTTCTCTCTTTTCTTTTTTTCTCCTATACATGTAATTTCTCTTCTCTTTCCTCTCTTATATGCAACATCTCTTCTATTCTCTCTATTTTCTTCTTTTCTTCTCTCTTTTGGATGCATGCATGCATATGATTTCATATTAGATTCATGGGGATTAGGATTTAGCTAATTCTTTCAATAAAATTTTAACACCTTCGAAGAAGCCGAAATATGCAATGGACGGTACCGTTGGACTCCTTTCAACCTAAAAAATTAACAGAAAGTGAAGTGAGTTCAATCAGACCCGTTTATGCCCATCAGTGGATTTTGGTAAAACTTACTAATCGACCTAGATGCATCAGATTATAACCATTTTAGGTACTATAGATTTTTTGGGTTGTAAGGAGTTCAATAGTGTCATCCATTGCATATTTAAGCTTTTCTAGAAGTGTTAAAATTTTATCAGAAAAATTAACTAAGTAAAACTCATTCATGTCAAGCTCACATTGGGTCTGATATTTTTCCATATCAGGCAAAATGTGGGCCTGATATTTTTTATATCAGGCCCAACGTGACCCTTATATTTTTTTTATATTAGGCTGGCCTGATTTAGTTGATATTTTCGATAAAATTTTAACACCTCTAGAGAAGTCAAAATATGCAATGGACGACACCATCTGATTCCTTGCAACCTTAGAAATCTACAAGACATGAAATGAGTCCAATCAAACCTATCTAAATCTATTAGTGGATTTTGGTCAAAACTCACTTATCGATCTATAGACCTCAGATTGTAACCATTTTAGATCCTGTAGATTTTTGAGGTTGCAAGGAGTCCAACGGTACTGCCCATTGAATATTTTGGCTTCTTCGGAGGTATTAAAATATTATTGGAAAATTTAGCTAAAGTAAAACTCATTCATATCAAGCCCACATTGGGCATGATATTTTCCATATCAGGCCCACAGGGTTAATATTTAATTGATTTTTTTATAACATTTTAATACCTCCGGAGAAGCCAAAATATGCAATGAATTGCACCATTGGATTCCTTGCAACCTCATAAATCCATAAGACCTAAAATAGGTCTAATTGGGCATGTCTAGATCATTCAGTGAGTTTTGGTCAAAATCCACTAATCGACCTAGAGACCTCATATTGTAATCATTTTAGGTTCTATGGATTTTTTAAGGTTACAATGAGTCCAATAGTGTCGTCCATTGCATATTTCGACTTTTCTAAAGGTATTAAAATGTTATAAGAAATAACAACTAAAGTAAAACTCACTTATATCGAGCCCACATTGGGCCTAATATTTTTCCATATCAAGCCAATGTGAGTTTGATACTTTTCATATAAGGGCCACGAGGGTTAAAATTTTGTTACTTTTTCTAATAACATTTTAACACTTCCGGAGAAGCTAAAATATGTAATGGACGACACTGTTGAACTCCCTACAACCTCAAAAATCCGCAAAACCTAAAATGAATCCAATCAAACCTGTCTAGATCCATCAGTGGATTTTGATCAAAACTCACTAATCGACCTAGAAACCTCATATTACAATCATTTTAGGTTCTTTGTTGAGGTTGCAAGGAGTCCAACGGTGTCGTCCATTGCATATTTTGGCTTCTTTGGAGATATTATAATGTTATTAAAGAAAATCAACTAAAGTAAAACTCATTCATATCAGGCGCAACGTGAGTCTGATATTTTTCATATCAAGCCCATAATGGTTAAGGTTTAGTTGGTTTTCCTGATAACATTTTAACACCTCTTGAGAAGCCGAAATACACAATGAACAGCATCGTTGGACTCCTTGTAATTAACCTTAGAAATCTATAGTACATGAAATGAGTACAATTAGATTTGTCTAGGCCCATTAATTGATTTTGGTCAAAACCCACTGATTGACCTAGAGACCTCATATTGCAACCATTTTATGTTCTGTGGATTTTTTAGATTGCAAAGAGTCTAACGGTGTCGTCTATTGTATATTTTGACTTCTTCGAAGGTATTAAAATTTATCAAAAAAATTAGGAAAAACCTTAACCCCATGGGCTTGATATGAATCATATTAGACCTATGTTGGACCTGATATGGAAAAATATCAGCCCCAATATTGGCTTGATATGAATGAGTTTTACTTTAGTTGATTTTTTCGATGATATTTTAATACCTCCGGAGAAGCCGAAATATGCAATGGACAACACTGTTGGACTCCTTGCAAACACAAAAATTCATAGGACCTAAAATGATTATAATCTGAGGTCACTAGGTCGATCAGTGACTTTTGACCAAAATCTACTAATGGACCTAGACAGGTCTGAGGTTGCAAGGAGTCCAACGATGCCGTCAATTATATATTTTGACTTCTCCAGGGGTATTAAAACTTTATCAAAAGAATTAGCTAAATCCTAATCCTTATGAGTCTTATATGAAATCATATGTATGCATCCCAAAGAGAGAGTAAAGAGAAAAGAAGAGAGATTGCATGCATATATGAGAAAGAAAAAGAGAATAAAAATTATATTTATAGAAGAAAGAGGAGAGAGAAATGATTTAGAGGTAGAACAAGAAAATAGTACATAGAGGGCGTCTGTAAAATAAATACTAAAGTATAATGCGCGTTTTAGACCATTCACGAACTTTCAGCACAAATGAAAGAGGCATCCTTTAGGAAAAGACATGACAATTCTTCAACGCTCTCTCATGTCACATAGATATGAGAATATCATTTTTCGTTAGCTTATCGATTTTAGTATTCATTTTCCTTCCGAGTAGAGCGGCCTTAGTTGTCGAATAACTCCCAACAAGCCTTTTACGCATGTCAATTTATACAGATCCAACTGTATCCAATAAAACCTTATCAATAACCTCAAATGAGACTGCGGATTTTATTTTACCTAATGATTTCTATTTTTTTATTTTTCTTAAAAAAATTTAAACGTGCTGTGTAGCTCACGGCCACAGCTAGGGTAGGGTGAGACCATATATATTTAGTTTATGAATATTTAATTATATAATTTATGATATTTGACTGATCATATAAAAATAAGTACTAAATATTTAAGAGAAATATTTACTTTTATAATTGGTGCCCTAATGTTTTTTAAATTGATATCATGTATTTAATTATTTGAACTAACGAATCTTGAGGTGATCTATTCAGTTTTACGAAAATTTCTAACCGACTACCAGAATAAATTGAGAAGTGCTCACGGAAGCTTATTCAAAAAGCTAATATTCTTAGGTCTGCTTCTCACTAAAGGGGAAATCCTTTGCAGTGTGTCGTAACATAGACTCAAACCTTAGATCTCTATTATCCGTTGGAGGGCTTAATCATTGCACCATTACCATGGGGGCATGGATACCTAATGTTTTTATTAGTTGACAATCATGTATTTAGCTATTAGAACTCACTAATCGTTGGGTGATCGGTCTAACCCAATAGAAATTTTATACCGGCCATTAGAATAAATCAAGAAACATTCATTAAGATATATTCAGATGATCAATATTCTTAGGCTCACTTCTAACTAATAAAAATTTCCTATAATATACTGTACCTAAAATTTAAACCTTAAATTTCTGGACTATTCATTGAAGAACGTAATTATTGCATCGCTCGAGGGCATGTGGATGCTCTAATTGTCTCTTGCTTACCTTCGGGCCAATTAATTGACTAATTCAGAAGGCTTTTAGCATAATGAAACATGTAAATAAATCATCTTAATACAAATTGTTACAAATCACCGAACCTAATAAAATTCAATTGATATCTAAATTAATTCACCAACTTTTATTAGTGATATGGTATGTTATAATTGGGTCAAGAGGTGATGTGACAATCAATGTCAAAATGAGGTGGCAGTCAAAGCCAAGGTGACATAACAATTAAAGTCAGAGCATATATGGCTCAACAAATTACCCTCATCTTGGATTCAACCCCTCGGCGCTAAGGCTTTCAGCATAAAGCTGGGTGGTACTCTAGCCAACTGAGCTTAAGAGACTACTCCACTTCTCAACATCAAGGTACTTAGTACAAAACTACTCAGCCCTATAGACGATTAGATTTAGGGGACCCTGCTTCCCATTCTTGAAGTACAAGTCGTCTGTCATATGGTTAGTTGGTCCTAAATCCGATCAAACTTAGAGGACTCAGTGCTTAGACATACAAATTAAACTTGAACGACTCTAGAGTCGGTCGAGCATACAAGATACAACTTCCACTGCTACAGTATGACTCTCAGTATATAGTTGATCAACCCAACAGTCGGTCGGACCTATGGGTCTTCACTTCTCGTATGCTAGCCCTCCTTCATATAGTCGGTCGAATATAATGTCGGATAGATTCACAGGGCGAGTGTCCCTACCTCCCACTCAAGGTAAATGTGCAATGCAACTCTCAGTATAGACCCGGTCAGACTTCTAGATCCTAGGTTATCACTTTAGGGATGAGCCTCCTAACATAGGGATGATCGGATAAACGCACTGATCGGATCTCTCAGGTTCAGTTCCCCATTCTTCAAAGACGACTATCCCAACATATGAACGATCGGCCATATATGTTGGACCCCGTGACTGTTTTGATGTGATCAACTAAGTTAGGTTAGGTCCTGTTTAGTTTTGATCCTTATGTCTAAGTGTGTAGGAGCTTAGGAGCACAAGAAGTCGAGCAGAAGTCGCAGCTAGCGAGAAGGATGGCATGGGAAGGGAGCTGACGGGCTCGGTGCATCTGAGGGATGAAAGGGTTGCAGAAGAGTACACCGGTAGACGAGAAGAACATATGCGATATTTGAGGGATGAGAAGCCGGAGTGGAAGCCTGCTCGAGGAGAAGGCCAGAAATTGGGTTCGAGTAAACCCTATTTCGGTTGGCCGTAATCACTAAGGCGATCAAAGCATAAACGGAGTAGAGAGAGGCTGTAAAGGCTGCTGAAGGCGCCTTCTATGGGAATAGAAGATGCCTCTGAGACGCGCCTGTGCCTCCGCCACCTTCAGGCAGAAGGTGCCCTCCATAAGCATGGAGGGCGCCCTCCATGCTTATGGAGGGCGCCTTCGGCCAGTCAAACTAGCCATTTGCAGTGGATAAAACTTTATCCATTGTGCCACGCTGGAGGCGCCTTTCAAGCCCTCTAGAGGCACCCTCAAGCTTTGGATGAGATTTCCCAAGGACTATAAAAAGACCCCTGGACCTAGGAAATTTATAACAACTACGATAATCAATTTCCTAGTCTTTTCTGAGCTTTTCATAGATTGTAAGAGGCTTCTCCGCCTACACAAAGGAGAAATTTCTAGTGGAGCTTTGCAACCGCCTTGGATTAACAACCACCTAGGTTGTAACCAAGTTAAACTTGTTAGCCTCTTTTAATTGTATTAGTTGTTCATTTGAGTTTATAATTATTATGATAGTGCTACTAATCTTAGTTGAAAAAAATAGAGAAAGGTTTTGTGTTTTTTTAATAGACGTTACACCCTCTTACCGGCCCCACTGCGCCAACAATATAATCGGTCGGACTTATGAGACTTAGTTCTTTATTGCTTTAATATCATATTCCCAACATCACACAATATATAGCTGAGCGGCCCAATGGTTGAATGCCCTTGCGGGACTCTACCTTGCTTCTAGTGTATCTATCTACCAGTATAATACACAGTCGTTCAATTAAAGATCCAATCGGGATACCTTCATGGGATAATATTGTCAAAGAATCACAATAATCTGTTAGAGAATAACAACTATTCATTGAAGAATATTCTTCTATTATAACATATGCATTCAATGGAACCTTCTTTGAATGTGACTATACACCTTCTATCATCCGACATATTATGATAACATATTCTCTTAGCCGCCTCATTAATGACGTAAGTTACAAAAGTGAGTCACATATTGGTAACGAAAGATTCCTTGGACGGTGACTGTACATCTCCCAGGTTGTACATCTTCTCATACTTGACAACTTCTGACACCAGACATTCTATGTCACCTCATGATTAATAGGTTATAAGAGGTGATATATAAAGAGGATTTTCTCTATTAGCGAGGTACGTTTTGACTACATTTTAGTACGTTTTACTCATGCACATGCATCTACTATTCATCTTCTCCACTTTCTGCTCAGCCACTATATTGACTTGAGCGCCAGAGAGCCTAAGCCAGAGACCCCCTCCCAAGTTCTTGCACTGATGTTTTGTCTGCTCTCTCTTTGGTGTGCACAGAGAGGAAGAAGAAGCCCTTTTTACTCCAGTTTGAAGTCTTCTGTCTGTCAACATCAGAGCCACCTATCCATCATGCCATCTCTACTAGTTTTAGATAGGATCAAATTTGGCAATATCTGTGGAAATTTTTTCCTTAATCTGAAGTATAGAGATGGAAGAAGCTGGAGGACTCACTACCGTCACCTTGTCTCAAGACGATTTTGAATTGCTGGTGGCAACCATAGCACAAAAGTTGATGCAACAGCAACAAGCAATAACTGCCAGTCAGTTGCTGCATGACCTGGCTGCATTAATGACGGACCCTCACACTGAAAGAGGGGCTCGAGTGAAAGGGCCAACTGGACTTCACCAGTTTCCCCTCCACCAGCAACTAGCTTCGTACAACCACCCATCCAACCCACTGGCGGTGTCACTCTCGTCACTCGAATATAACCAGGCATTATTCAAGACACCATTTGACAAGATGGGCATGGAGGAAAGACCCCAAGTATCGTCTTCCGAAGACGCACCTACACGAGATTTGTGCAAAGGGAAAGCCCTGATGGTCAGAGGCTCCTTCGAGCGGATAAGCATGTTATTCTCCCATGAAATATTGGAGGATAAATTGTAGTACTCGAAATCACTTATTTAATTAAGGAGATTTCTTGGGTTAAATTATAATTTAATTAAAATTCAGAATTATTTAATTAAGAGAGTTCATTTGATTTAATTAAGAATTAATTAATATAAATAGATTTAATTAATTAAGTTAGCCTATGATTATGGAATTTAGATTAATCAATTATAATAGGATATAAATATATAAAGACTTAGCATTTAAGTGTATAAATTTTTATATAGATTATTCATCTAATTAATATAGAAATAAAATATAAATAATATATTATATATAATATAAAATATAAAATATAACATATAAAATATAAATTATATAGTATAAATAAAATTATATATATATATATATATAGAGAGAGAGAGAGAGAGAGAGAGATTTGATATGTTAAGTGACGCTTTGTGTGCGACCGTGAGCGAAATCTAACGTGGGCTGTCTGATGCGGTCAAAATCTAATTTTTTAATCTCCTCATCTGCATGCAATAACTTTTCTCTCTTTCTTTTAAAATTAAAATAAAATTTTATCTTCTCTCTCCTATTATTACATGCAAAATATCATTGTGATAGTGATAATACAACATTGTAGCAGCTACTATGCAGTAGTAGCTACAACGGTGCAGTAGCTGCTGCAATGGTGCAATAACTATTGCAACGGTGCAGTAGCTACTACAATAGAGCAGTATCTGCTACAAGACAGCAGTAGCTACTACAACGCAGCATTAATTGCTACAACGCAACATTAGCTGCTACAACGTGGTAGCTACACAATAACTGTTGCACGTTGTAACAACTACTATACAGAAGCTGTTACAACGTCTAGCAGCTAATGTGTAGTAGCTGCTACAACGTTGTAGCAGCTACACCACCTTTAAAAATCAGCAGCACAGTGATTGTTGCATGCAATTATATGAGAGAAAAACGAGAATTTTATAATTGTTGCATGTAGATGAGAGAGAAAAGTTGTTGCATGCAGATGAAAGATATATTAAAAAAAATTAGATTTTGGCCGCGTCAGATAGTCCACGTCGGATTTTGCTCACGGCCGTGCACAAAGAGTCGCTTAGTATAACAAATCTATATATATAACATGTAAAATATATAGAAACTATATATATATATATATATATATATATATATATATATATATATATATATATATATATGAAATTTAATCCATATAAATAATATATTATATATAATATAAAGTATATAGTATAAATATTAAAAAATAAAAAAAAATTATAAGATTAATATAACATGTAGATAATAACTAATAAATTATAAATATGTATAAAAATTTATATGACTCATGATATAAATTTTTATTAACTTACTAAATAATTATTAAATTCAAATATATATATATATATATATATAATTAAGATAATTATATATAATCCAAATGTCATATTCATCTTGTACAAATTAATTAGAGAAAGGATAATGCGTATAAGGAAAAACATATAGTACGTATAAAATTTAATTAAAAACCAAATGTGTATAACTCATGTATATAAATTGTTATATAAAATTTATATGACTTAGTAAATATATAAAAATTTATATAACGCATGCGGATAAATTTTTATATACATGACTTAGTAAATATATAAAATATTATATAACTCATGTGAATAAATTTTTATATAAAGTTATAAGACTTAGTATGTAGATAAAAATTTATATAACATATGAAAATAAATTTTTATGACTTAGTTTTATCATTTAGTGGGTAAAATTTAGACAAAGTCTAAGCTTCATCTCTTAAAAAACCCAATTGGTCAACTAAGAAGGTAATTAGAATAATTTAGATTTAAATATGAATTTAATTAATCAATTATAATAAGATAATAGTATGATAGAAATATGTATAAAATTATTAGATATTTATAAATTTTTATACCTAATCAATATAGAAGTCAAGTATAAGTTTATATCGTGTACATAAAATTAAATAAAGGATTAATATGGCTATACCTACATAACGTTTATCTCATGTAAAATATATAAGACTTAGCATTTATAAAATCTATCCAGAATGGAAATTTACATGATTTCGTGGATAAGATTTAGAACAAGTCCTAATATCCCCGCCTTATATAAAATCCTCACATGAAACTCCACCCGGCTCCTTTGATCCCCGCGACCCTAAGAAGGTTCTCCTCCCCCTTTGTTTCTCCACCGGTGCTAGAGCTTCAAGGGAAGACAAGGAGTTAGTAGCTAAGTACTTAAGGCATGTTCTCAACTATGTTAATGTTTTAATTAGTTTCTATGTCTTGTAGAAAGCATATTCTATAGACTCCTATGGTCTTTTCGGTTTTAAGAAGTTGATACCATGGCCTAGGTTCCTTCCTCCTCTCTACTTGGAAGTTAGAAAATTGTTTATGCTCCCATTGATTTGAGGACTTGCAAGTTTCAGATTTTTTTTTATGGATCCTTATGTTCTTTTGTATTTTTAAGAAGATGATACCGTGGCTTAAGTTCCATTCTCATCTCTACATGGAAGCTAGAGAATTATTTATGTTCCCATTGATTTTAGAACTTATAGGTTTTAGATTTCATAAGAGTAGTTTTAAATTCTGTTTTTTTTAGAGTTGTGTATTTGGATGTTGCACTACAATTTGGGCCATGCTTCTAGTTATTTTCCATTAGAAGATAGGAAACTTTTCTACACTCAATTCATCTTATAAAACTAGAAAATTTCAGATTTATAGGAATAGTTTAAAATTCTGTTTTAGAGGTTAATTATCATGCTGTTGCACTACAAGTTGCTTCATGTTTTACTATTTGTTTACCCTTAAAAGTTAGAGAACTTTGCATGCCCAATTTATAGAGAAGAACTTTGAAGTTTTAGATTCTTTAAGGCTTGGTTTAAATTCTATTTTAGAGGTTTAATTATTCTGAGGATGCACTACAAGTTGCTTCATGATTTACTATTTGTTTATCCTTAGAAACTAGAGAACTAAGCATGCTAAAATATGTTAAAGACTTTGCAAGTTTCGGACATGATAAGAGTAGCTGTTTTTTAAAATTTTATTTTAGGGGTCATAGTCATCATGATGATGTTGCTCTACGATTTCTTCATGTTTCTCTCCTATTATGTTTTATTTTAGTTCCTCATGTTCAGGTATATTTAGGAACTTTAAATGAGTGTTCAGTTTTGAGTCATGCTCTACGTACCATGATAACTATACATGCTACATCTAGGTTTTGGACATCTAGGCTAGATAAGTTCATGTCACTTCTTGCTTCTCATTATGATAACCTTAAATGCTCATGAAATTAACCCATTTACGATTATGCCATGTCTAAGTTGCTATGCTTGCTCATGTTATGATGATACACAAGTCTATGCTTAAGCTTATGTTATGAATTTGCATGCAAGTTTATGTTCATGTTCTTCGTATGTCTGATTATGATACCTTAAAGTGATAGTGATAAAGATTTAATGAGGATACTGTGAGGGGAAAGGCCCTAGAGGGACCCCATTTACGAGACAAGGTCCCAGAGGGAACTCAATAATGAGTAAGTTGACTGTGATGAAATGATTATGATAATGCTTTATGGGAATACTGTGAGGGAGAAGGCCCCAGAAGGACCCTATTTACGGGCCAAGGCCCCTAGAGGGAACCCAATACCAGATTCCCATAGACCACGACCCAGTGACAAAAGGGTTGCTAGAGACCCTACCAACTATAGGCCAAGGCACAGTAACAAAAAAGTGGTTGCTGATATCCTGCCGCCTGGTACCATGGTTTTACAACTGCGATTGATCAATCAACCATATGATGATAGCTAGTCACTGTCAATGATACAATCGCGCCTTAAAAATATTTTACGATATACGATCCTTTTTATAACCGGTGCCCTTAGCCCGGGAGCTCACTAACCCTATATAGTTGGGTTCATTTACATACTTAGCTTATTTACACACTGATGCACATGATTTAGTCTATTCCTACGTATATGTTTATGTCATGCATTATGCTTATGTACATGCTAATGATTATGTCTGTTCGTATGCTTATGTGCATGCTCATGATTATGTCTGTTCATATGCTTATGTTTATGCTTACGTTATACTAATGTACATGCTCATGATTATGTTTGTTCGTATGCTTATATTTGTGTCACATGCTTATGTCGATTCCTATGCATACATTTGTGGTATGTTAGTAGGAAGGCCCCCAGTTACCTAGAATGTGGTTTCCCTTAGTACGCTAGATTATAGGCGTTAACTATTGCATAACATGATTTTGAATATGCTGAGTCTCTCAACTCATAGATTTTAACCCCTTTTTGTAGAAAATGTGACAAATGAGATAGGAGGCATTGACCAGTGAGCTAGCTCGGATAATGATAGTACAACCCGAATACCTTCCAGTGTAGTTTCCACATTATGTTATATTTTAAGAACCATTTATGTAACTTCATTGAATTGAGAACCCACTATGCTAGTATGTGCAAGGGACATCCGCAGATATATTTATATGAATTGTTATGAAAGAAAATGTAAACAAAAAAAACTAGGGGCGTTACACAAACTGTCGAGCCACTTTCGACCCTTGACAATAGGGGATTATGGAGGTGCATTAGATCCAGAAGACTAGCTGCTCAAGTTTGAGGATGCTGCCATCCTCCAACAATATATGGATGACACGAAATGTCGAGTGTTTCTTACCACATTCTATGGCTTTGCACAAAAGTGATTCAACCGGCTGCCGGCTGAATCTATTTGCTGTTTCAAGGATTTTCGCAAGGCTTTCCTTCATCATTTTACCAGCAGCCACCGTTACCATAAAACCACTCTGAGCTTGTTCTCTCTCAAATAGGGGCCTAAGAAGACACTCAGGGCCTATATCAAAAAGTTTAATTAGGTGGTCATGGACATTCCTTCAGGCACCCTAGAGATTCTTGTGAGCGCTTTCTCTCAAGAGCTCATAGATGGTGAGTTTTTTTCTCTCTTTAATCAAGAAACCCTAAAGGGACTTTAACAACCTACTTGGTAGAGCGACCAAGTACATTAATATAAAAGAAGCCCAATCTGCTCAAAAGAAAGAGGTCACCACACCCGCTCTAGTCTCAACACTCGAGCGTCGAGCACCGCCTCCACCTCTTCCGCATAAAGGACCCTGAGTGGGCCCTCGGCCGCATCATTAAGAACCACAACCTCAAGCTATGCAGCACATGGAGGTCGAGTGGATGCAATTTCCCGATCCCCCTAGATGGGCTCCTCCAAAGTTCTGTACATATTACCGGTCGGAGACACACAATACTCAAGATTATTATCATTACAATCTAGAGAAGTGCCAGGCAACTAACTGAGGATTTCATCGGCACTTGCCATCTCCCAATAATTGTCATTATTAGTGACCGAATAGACCACCTAAGAGGGACAATCGAGATGCCAAACAGTGCCAAAGAATGCCCCAATAGTAGGAGAACCGGGCCCCATCTCTTTCCCAGGCATAGCAAGAGCATCCCTTGACGCGACAAGAAAAAAATCATAATAATGCCACTCTGGAGGATATTGGCATGATTGCAGGAGGTCCAACCAATGGAGATTCCAATTGGGAAAGGAAATTGCATGCCCACCTACTTGAGATCCACATGGTCGCCTGTAGCCAAGAGCAGGCACAAGGGTCCGAAATCAGCTTCGGACCCAAGGATTTGGAAGGGTTGAAAGTGCCTCATAATGATGCTTTAATAATTAAGGTTGTTATAGTCAATTATAACATCCTGTTGATATAGGCAGATCGGTTAATATTATCTTCAAACAGACATTTGAGCAACTGTAGATTGACAAGAGTGAGCTTTATCCCATGATAACTCTGTTTGAATTCACGGACAACGAGATCCAACTGCTCGGCTAAATTAAGTTGGTCATATCCTTAGGGGAGAATCTCCTTATGAGGACGCACTGATCAACTTTCCTCAGGATACAATGTTATTTTGGGCCAACTGACCTTAAATAAGTTTTGGGCGGTTGTTTCAATCTTCTACCAAAAAAATAAAATTTTTCGTGGACAAATAGGTTGGGGAAGTCAAAGGAAATCAACTAGTAGTGTGTAAGTACTACGTTGATATCATCAAGATGGAGGCTAGTGCTGCCCGGAAGAGCTAGCGAATGGAGGTAACACCATTTGTGAAGAGCCTCCAACACTGGTCTATGAAAAAAAAGAGGAGGTACAGATTCAGCCAGGTCAGCTAGAGGCTACCACCCAAATAGTGGCCAACCTGGCTCCTGAACTTAAGATAGAGCTAGTTGCATGCCTAACGCACAATAGCCATATTTTTGCCTCGACGCCCAAAGAAATAATGGGCGTGTCATCGATGGTTATGGAGCACGCACTCCACATCCACCCAGATGCTCACTTGGTTAAACAAAGGAAGTGCGACTTTAGAGCCGACTAGAATAAAATCATCCGGGTGGAGGTGGATAAATTACTGGAGACCAACTATATTTGGGAAGTACAGTTCCCAAGTTGGCTAGCTAACATTGATGTCTAAGCCAAGAAATAAGTGGAGGGTTTACATCAACTTCAAAGATCTTAATAAAGTGTGCTCTAAAAATTATTATCCATTGTCTTACATCAACTAGGTGGTAGACTCAACATCCGGCTATGTGATATACATTCTGGATGCGTACCAAGGATATCATCAAGTCCCGCTCACCAAAGAAGACCAAAAGAAGGTTAGCTTCATAACTACTAAAGACACTTAATTTTATAATGTTATGTCATTCAGACTAAAAAATGCAGGAGCAACTTACCAATGACTTATGAATAAAGTCTTTCGGAAGTAAATCGGGCGAAATATGGAAGTTTATGTGGATGATATTCTTATCAAATCTTTTTGCATGGCTAATTTGTGTGTCGATATTGAGGAAACTTGCAAGACCTTAAGGGAATAT
This sequence comes from Zingiber officinale, assembly GCF_018446385.1. Taxonomy (NCBI): domain Eukaryota; kingdom Viridiplantae; phylum Streptophyta; class Magnoliopsida; order Zingiberales; family Zingiberaceae; genus Zingiber; species Zingiber officinale. The sequence continues at coordinate 27,915,606 of NC_056004.1, forward strand.
GAACTTAAGGTCAACCCTAGTAAATGTCTATTCAGGGTAAAAAGCCGACATTTCCTGGGTTACATTGTGACTGAGTGGGGAATTGAAACTAACCCAAGTAAAGTGAGAGCTCTCCAAGACATAGCGAATGGAGGTAACACCATTTGTGAAGAGCCTCCAACACTGGTCTATGAAAAAAAAGAGGAGGTACAGATTCAGCCAGGTCAGCTAGAGGCTACCACCCAAATAGTGGCCAACCTGGCTCCTGAACTTAAGATAGAGCTAGTTGCATGCCTAATGCACAATAGCCATATTTTTGCCTCGACGCCCAAAGAAATAATGGGCGTGTCATCGATGGTTATGGAGCACGCACTCCACATCCACCCAGATGCTCACTTGGTTAAACAAAGGAAGTGCGACTTTAGAGCCGACTAGAATAAAATCATCCGGGTGGAGGTGGATAAATTACTGGAGACCAACTATATTTGGGAAGTACAGTTCCCAAGTTGGCTAGCTAACATTGATGTCTAAGCCAAGAAATAAGTGGAGGGTTTACATCAACTTCAAAGATCTTAATAAAGTGTGCTCTAAAAATTATTATCCATTGTCTTACATCAACTAGGTGGTAGACTCAACATCCGGCTATGTGATATACATTCTGGATGCGTACCAAGGATATCATCAAGTCCCGCTCACCAAAGAAGACCAAAAGAAGGTTAGCTTCATAACTACTAAAGACACTTAATTTTATAATGTTATGTCATTCAGACTAAAAAATGCAGGAGCAACTTACCAATGACTTATGAATAAAGTCTTTCGGAAGTAAATCGGGCGAAATATGGAAGTTTATGTGGATGATATTCTTATCAAATCTTTTTGCATGGCTAATTTGTGTGTCGATATTGAGGAAACTTGCAAGACCTTAAGGGAATATGAACTTAAGGTCAACCCTAGTAAATGTCTATTCAGGGTAAAAAGCCGACATTTCCTGGGTTACATTGTGACTGAGTGGGGAATTGAAACTAACCCAAGTAAAGTGAGAGCTCTCCAAGACATAGCGAATGGAGGTAACACCATTTGTGAAGAGCCTCCAACACTGGTCTATGAAAAAAAAGAGGAGGTACAGATTCAGCCAGGTCAGCTAGAGGCTACCACCCAAATAGTGGCCAACCTGGCTCCTGAACTTAAGATAGAGCTAGTTGCATGCCTAATGCACAATAGCCATATTTTTGCCTCGACGCCCAAAGAAATAATGGGCGTGTCATCGATGGTTATGGAGCACGCACTCCACATCCACCCAGATGCTCACTTGGTTAAACAAAGGAAGTGCGACTTTAGAGCCGACTAGAATAAAATCATCCGGGTGGAGGTGGATAAATTACTGGAGACCAACTATATTTGGGAAGTACAGTTCCCAAGTTGGCTAGCTAACATTGATGTCTAAGCCAAGAAATAAGTGGAGGGTTTACATCAACTTCAAAGATCTTAATAAAGTGTGCTCTAAAAATTATTATCCATTGTCTTACATCAACTAGGTGGTAGACTCAACATCCGGCTATGTGATATACATTCTGGATGCGTACCAAGGATATCATCAAGTCCCGCTCACCAAAGAAGACCAAAAGAAGGTTAGCTTCATAACTACTAAAGACACTTAATTTTATAATGTTATGTCATTCAGACTAAAAAATGCAGGAGCAACTTACCAATGACTTATGAATAAAGTCTTTCGGAAGTAAATCGGGCGAAATATGGAAGTTTATGTGGATGATATTCTTATCAAATCTTTTTGCATGGCTAATTTGTGTGTCGATATTGAGGAAACTTGCAAGACCTTAAGGGAATATGAACTTAAGGTCAACCCTAGTAAATGTCTATTCAGGGTAAAAAGCCGACATTTCCTGGGTTACATTGTGACTGAGTGGGGAATTGAAACTAACCCAAGTAAAGTGAGAGCTCTCCAAGACATAGCGAATGGAGGTAACACCATTTGTGAAGAGCCTCCAACACTGGTCTATGAAAAAAAAGAGGAGGTACAGATTCAGCCAGGTCAGCTAGAGGCTACCACCCAAATAGTGGCCAACCTGGCTCCTGAACTTAAGATAGAGCTAGTTGCATGCCCAACGCACAATAGCCATATTTTTGCCTCAACGCCCAAAGAAATAATGGGCGTGTCATCGATGGTTATGGAGCACGCACTCCACATCCACCCAGATGCTCACTTGGTTAAACAAAGGAAGTGCGACTTTAGAGCCGACTAGAATAAAATCATCCGGGTGGAGGTGGATAAATTACTGGAGACCAACTATATTTGGGAAGTACAGTTCCCAAGTTGGCTAGCTAACATTGATGTCTAAGCCAAGAAATAAGTGGAGGGTTTACATCAACTTCAAAGATCTTAATAAAGTGTGCTCTAAAAATTATTATCCATTGTCTTACATCAACTAGGTGGTAGACTCAACATCCGGCTATGTGATATACATTCTGGATGCGTACCAAGGATATCATCAAGTCCCGCTCACCAAAGAAGACCAAAAGAAGGTTAGCTTCATAACTACTAAAGACACTTAATTTTATAATGTTATGTCATTCAGACTAAAAAATACAGGAGCAACTTACCAATGACTTATGAATAAAGTCTTTCGGAAGTAAATCGGGCGAAATATGGAAGTTTATGTGGATGATATTCTTATCAAATCTTTTTGCATGGCTAATTTGTGTGTCGATATTGAGGAAACTTGCAAGACCTTAAGGGAATATGAACTTAAGGTCAACCCTAGTAAATGTCTATTCAGGGTAAAAAGCCGACATTTCCTGGGTTACATTGTGACTGAGTGGGGAATTGAAACTAACCCAAGTAAAGTGAGAGCTCTCCAAGACATAGCTCCCCCCCCCACAATATCAAGGAAGGATAATGTCTAACTTGGTGGATCACAGCGTTATCTCACTTCATATCAAGATCAGCTGACCAAAGTTTGCCTTTATTCAAGATACTTCGTCAGGTGACCAAATTTTAATGGGATGCTGACTGTGACAAGACGTTCGAGGAGTTAAAAAATTATTTATCAACCCTAACCATACTTGCCAAACTAATAGTGTACGAACCTTTGTGGATGTATTTGTTTAATAATGAGAGCACCATTGGGTTAGTGTTAGTACGACAAGAGGAAAATGAGCAACAATCTATATATGTTCTTAGTCATTTATTGAAGAATGTTGAATGCCGATATACCACGCTCGAAAAATTGGTATACGGGTTAGTCTTAGCCGCTCAAAGGTTATGCCCTTATTTTCTTTGTCACTCGATTATTATACTAACTAACAGCACCTTGGGTCGTCAACGTGGAGGCTTCAGGATGGTTGATCAAGTGGACAACGAAACTTAGTGAGTATGATATACAATATCAATTCTGAGTGGCCATTAAGGCTCAAACCTTAGCGGATTTTATGATAGAAATACAGAGCCCTGAGATTGAAGAAACCTGGAAGATATATGTGGATGGATCGTCCACCCAGCAAGATAGCGAAGTGAGGATTCTTATGATATCACTCAGGGAAGATAGAATGAACTATTTGTCCGACTAAATTATCAGGCTACCGACAATCAGTCAGAGTATGAAACATTGATAGCTGACTGGCATACTGTATGGCATGTGGGAGCCGCCCGAGTTTTAATTTATTCAGATTCTCAATTGATCGTTCAACAGTTGATAGGCAATTTGAAGATTAACAATGAGTGACTCAAACTATATGCAGAGGCATTTGAGAAGTTGAAAGTCGAATTCCAAGAGGTAATCATACAAAGATTCCTCGAGCAAAAAATCAAAAGGCAGATGAATTAGCCAAGTTGGTCGACTCTATAATTCTATGGAGTTTGGATAAACCAGTGGAGCAGACATTATTAGTAGCTCACATTAAAATGCAAGCCGGGCAAGAACTACAAAGAGATTGGAGAGCATCATTAATTTTATTTTTTTAGCTAGGAATATTACCAACCGACCGAGCAAGCATGTATAATCAAGAAGAGAGCCAATTGGTTCACCTTGATCGGAGATCACTTATATAAGAGAGCTTTCTCCCGACCTCTGATTAAGTTGTTGGGCTAGAGGATGTACAGTATAGTTTATAAGAAGTTCATCAAGATTCCTGTGGAAGTCACTCAGGTAGTCGATCACTCGCTTGGAAAATCCTGCTGGCCAGATATTTTTGGCCTACTTTACAAGCAGACTAGGCTCGGTTGATAGCAACATGTTTATCATGTCTAAAGCATCAGAACATCCCACACCAACCCATCGAACTGCTAAAAATCTCAATTGTATCATGTGCGTTCAACTAGTGGGGTATGGATATTATGAGATCATTCCCACTAGCACCCACTCAGAAAAAGTTTTATTAGTTGTTGTGGATTATTTCTCCAAATGGGTGAAAGCCGAGTCACTAGTGAATATAATCGAGCAGATGGTCATCAAGTTCCTCTAGGAAAACATTGTTTGCCTATTTGTAATTCCATATAAGCTCATCTTAGATAACAGAAAGCAATTCCAAGGTTAAAAGATCTAAGAATGGTGCTCGAGTTATGACATTATGCAAGCCTTTACATTAGTAGCTTATTCTCAAAGCAATGTTAAGTGAAAGTTACTAATAGAGAAATCATCATAGGACTCAAGACTAAGATTAATCATGTTGGAGGGAGTTAGGTTGATGAATTGCCCAACATGTTATTGGTATATCACACCACTCCACGAGAAGTCACGTGTATAACTCCTTTTAACCTTGTCTATGGTGGTAAAGTAGTTGTGTCGGTCGAAGTTGGTGTGGATTCAAATCGGAGGTAACTATACGATGAAGATAATGTTGGTCGGTGCCTTATGGATCTAGGTTTGATAGAAGAGATCAGAGACAAGGTAGCGACTCGACTCATGGCGTATCATTAAAGATGAAACAAAATTATAATAGAAGGGTTATTCTAAGATTTTCTTCAGGTGGGTGACTTGGTCTAGAAGCAAATCAAGTCGGTCGGGGATGTCAGCAAGCTAGAGCCATAGTGGGGCGGACCCTATAGAGAGATTCAAAAACTTACCTCTGGCACCTACTACCTCCAAGATGCAGATAGAAGAAACTTGGAGCAACCTTGGAGTGCATATTATCTGCAGTCCTATAGGGCTTGAGAGTATGCTTGTAATACATTGATGTAGCATGCTGACTATTTACAATTAATGAAAATGCAAGCAAATTTATCTCAAAAAGCTATATTACAGACTCCTAAGCCATTCGGCAGGGTTATAAGTGAGCATGCTTTCATCCCATATTCTAGACTCCCGAGCCATTCGACCGAGTTATAAGCAAGCTTACTCTCACGCCATATTCCAAACTCCCAAGCCGTTCAGGCGAGTTATAAGTGAGCATACTCTCACACCCATATCCCAGACTCTGAAGCCATTCAGCCAGTTTATAAGCGAGCTTACTCTCATGCCATTTTCTAGACTCCTGAGCCATTCCGTTGAGTTATAAGCGAGCATATTCTCACACCATGTCCCAGATTCCCAAGCCGTTTAGTCGGGTTATAAGTGAGTTTGCTCTCGCACCATATTCCAGACTCCTGAGCTGTTCGAATGGGCTATAAGCGAGCATGCTCTCGCATCATGTCTCAGACTCTCGAGTCATTAGGCCGGGTTATAAGAGAGTGTGCTCTTGCACCCATGTCCCAGACTCTCGAACCGTTCAATAGGGTTATAAGCGAGCATACTTTCGCATCATGTCCCCGACTCCTAAGCCGTTCAGCTGGGTTATAAGTGAGTATACTCTCGCGCTATGTCCTAGACTCCGAGCCATTTGACTGAGATATAAGTGAGCATGCTCTTGTGCTATGTCCTCGACTCCCGAGCTGTTCAGCCGGGTTATAAGAGAGCATGCTCTTGCGCCATATCCCAGACTCCCAATTCGTTCAACCAGGATATAAGCGAGCATGCTCTCACACCATGTCCCAGACTCCCGAGCTGTTTAGTTGAGTTATAAGTGAGCATGCTCCTGGACCATGTCCCAAACTCCCAAGATATTTGACCAGGTTATAAATAAGCTTGTTCTCACACCATGTCCCAGACTTCTAAACCGTTCGATTGGGTTATAAGTGAGTATGCTCTCATGTCATATCCTAAACTCCTGAACCATTTAGCGGGGTTATAAGCTAGCATGCTCTTACATCATATCTAGACTCCTAACCCGTTCAACCAGGTTATAAGCGAACATGTTCTCGTGCCATATTCTAGACTTCCGAGCCGTTTGACCGGGTTATAAGTGAGTGGGATCTTGCTCTATGTTCTAAACTTTCGAGCCATTATGCCAAGTTATAAGCATGCTGGTTCACACATCTAAATATCAAATTCCTACACCGACCGATATAATTATTCTATTCGCCATAATTATTTCTCCCAGCTTGATTATTTCGCTATGTGTAATTATTATACCCGACCTAATTATTCAGCTCGACTAAATTATAAATATAATTGCTTATGTATCTAACTTATCTCTGAGTTACTGGATGTCTCTTATCGTGTTGCTCGACCAAACTATTACGCCCAACTTAGTTATTAATGTGATCACTTATGCATATAAGTGTCTAACATTCGAGTTCCTAGGGCATTTACTCAGAGTTCATTTGACAAGCACAAAGGATTTGACAACAAATTGTGACAATATACAAAAGATCAGGTATGATTTAATGATTGTCAATGTATGTTTACATTCTGGTTTCACATTTCCCTTCAAAAGGGTGCATAACATATAGATAACCACATTATACATTCATTCAAGCTTGCTAAGGAGGTCTTTCGAGAGACCTTGCAAATTTTGCTAGCGATTTATGAATCGTTTGGGCAGTTATGTTGATAGGTAGTCACCCTCATGAAGTTGTTGGACCGCTTCTTCAACTATATGAGTGAGCATCCTTATGTTTTGCTTGCTGAATTTCAGATCAAACTCATGAGATTCGAGATATGCTTTCCACCTAATCTTAAAACAATCATGCTCTCTGACCTTATAAGACGCTAGTTCAGACTTAGCAGATTCTAATTCGGCCTGCATTGATTCTAGCCAGGTTTCTTGTATATCTAAGTTACGTTGTTGCTCCAGAATCAACATATCATTGGTTGATAATTCTTTAACGCTTTTAGTTGATCCTGAGTCATGAGAAACCTTCAGTTCCTCTAGCAGGATGATTTTCTATGCTAGGTATGCTAGTGCTTTGGCTTTTATTATAGTTTTTGCTCGAAGTCTAGATTCATTGCTATTCAACAGAACTTCTAGTTTCTTTTTTTTTGTCTATTGAAAATCCACTAACTGTTGAGACTCCCTTAGGGTTTTCTCTAGCTCTAGCAGTAGCTCGACTTGGGTATCTTCTTCCTTTCGTAGGTTGGCCACCTTAGCAGTTGGGACAGGTGCAGAGCAGAGTTCCAATTCCTCCACACGCTTTCTTAGGATTTGTTATCTCACTCCAAGTCCACCACTAGGTAGCTTATGTTTAGCCCAACAGCTTAAAGTTGAAAAGAATAGTGTTAAGAATTAAGTTTTACTTACTAAAGAGAGTATAATTAAAAACTTACAGCAATTGCGTTCTGAGCATATTCATCCGCAGGCTCAGAAATAGAAAAGTCCCTTGGCCATCTTTTCACACTCGTCCACGCTTCGGCCAATGACTCTTTTAACTTCACCACCTCGTAGGATGAAGGGGTAATAAATTCATTCCCTATTGGGATGGCAAGCCACAAGTAAAGTAGAATTGGCGATCCGAGTCAAGAGGTGTGCCTGGTATCGAAGAAGAAGTGCCTGGAGTAAGGCCATTGGCTATGAAGATTGGGCAGAAGATGATGGTCTATGGATTGGCTCAACAGACTGGGGAGGTTTGTTAGATGTAAAAGACACGACCAAATGATCAGTCGTCCATGAAGAAAGAGGCCTAGCTAGAGGGCAGTCAATTATAAGCAAGGCTTTTCCACGAGCGGGGCGAGCCTAGGGCACAATAGTAGTAGTTCATTCGACCCTTGATTGTCCAAATGGAGCCAATGCATCGGGTCGACACATTTTGTGTCTAAAACTGAGTGGCGCATCCGAGTCATAAGACTCGGGGGATGTGGTTGGTCCTTGAAGATGATCAGAGTGTGAGTCCTCCCATCTAACTTCCCGTGCATCCAAAATTATCTTCCCAAGTTGATTCAAGGTATCTTTATTCAACCTGATGGTCATCGAGAAGAGAACCTTGGATATAGTCTCCATTATAAAGAAAATAGAAGGTCTTGTTATAGTTAAAAAAAATAAAGAGAAGAGGATTTTTTTTTTACCAAAAGAGAGCTTCAGTTCCGTCCGGGTGGAGCTCATCCCAAAGATATGTAGTAAATCCTCTTGGAGTAATCCAGGAATGTCAATTTGCAAGCTTGCTAGTGTGGTGGTGGTTGCACTAAAATTTCGATCCATGCTGAGGTCATCCAATGTAGGAGCAGGGGGAAGACGTGGTTGCCAAGAAGTTAGCCAGGATACATGAGTGGAAAGTTGAATAAAGAAGTATTTGTTCCTACACTCGGTGCCTTGAGCATAGATTTTACTAAAAAGGGTAGTTTTGGGATGAGCATGGAAACGAAATAGGCCTTCGATTATTTGTTGAGGATAGAATAAGTAATGGAACACTCGAGAGATTAAAGGGACCCCAAATAAGTGAAACATGATGGTGGTCTCACATAGAAGGCGAATGGAATTGGAAACCAATTATTGAAGATGAATTTGAAAATACTAGCTCACCTCAACAAAAAAGAGTGGAATAGGAAAGCATAGGCCGATCAGGACTTGTTCTTTAAAAATGGCTACATTACCTTCGGGAGGGAGATGGGGTTGCTCTTGCTCAGTCGAGATAATTATGTGTATAGAAGTAGGAACTTCATATGTAAAGTGCATGCCATCAAGGTAGACCTGATCGTTAAAGCTTGAGGTGAGAAATGTATATTCGACACTAGAGATATTCATGATAGAAATCAAAATGAAAGGTCGAAGGAAGACATAGAAAAGACGGGGTTCACTAGAGCCCATAGAAACAGAGGATTAGTTGAGGTCATGGGGGTAGAAAAAAGCAGGAAAACAAAGGCACTAGGGGTTTTAAAGGAAACCTTGCGAGCCCCCTTTTAAGAGGGACCGTTGGATTGTGGTGATAAAAGGTGGGCCAAATATCGTAACCATAGGATTAGAAGGAAGGTGAACTGCAGTCAGTATGAAAAATTATGCACCAACTGTTATGTCAAAAGAATGAGATTATTAGACACATGTCAATAATGGGAGAAGTATATTTATAATAGATGTGATAGACAAATCATTATTCAGAAGCATCGGCACGCGCATCAATACAAACCTTATTTTTAGTTATTAAGTCATCTAAAATCTAGTCAACTTTAACGCCAATCAAGTTTTTAGGGCTTTGCCCCCTCGTCTCCTATGCTCAATCCTTACTACATACCCGATCTACAAAATAGTCGATCAAACCTTCGAGGTTTTGTTACCTAAGTACTTAAGTGTCTGAGCTTTTGAGTCACTCAGTATATAATATAGATAAGACTAAGACACTTCCACTTAAGCAGGTGGAGTACTAACAAACACTTGGGGAAAATAGCTGCATTCAAGCGATCAAGTGTGAACCAAGAGTAGGCAAAACCTAATAAAGTCTTAATTACATGAAAAGAAATCTTAGCTACATAGAGTTTTCTTTGTCCAGGGGGAGGGCGGGGATACAAAATAGACTATTGGAGAGTAGAAAATAGGTCGGGCAGGTGATCCTTTATAAGCCTTTGGAGGTCCAGAAAGCGGGTTGAGGGTTCAGACCCTAGATAGCCACCCTCCCAAAGTTGTGTAATAGCACAATCAGCTCCAAGGAGAAGAGCTTTGTTGATGAAGATGATGATTGACATGTTGAACTCCCAGGTTTTCAGGTAAGCTACTTTTCTTGTCTCAAAATGCTCATCCTCCCCCATCTGGCAGCTTGTTAGTTCTGCCCAGGAGGCTATCAGCTTGGATAAAAGTCTTGCCAACTCGGATTTAGATGCAGTTAGGACAGTTTGGGTGGCCTTCAATTCTGCTCGCAGGGACTCTAGCCTAGCTCTTTGGGAATCCAGATTATGTTGCTGCTCAGACACCAGATGAGTTTTAGCCGTTAGCTAAGCTTCTTTGGTCTCCATTTCTGAGGTGCGAGCATCCTTTAATTCCTCTAACTAGCAGAGGCTATGGACTTCAGCAATTTTCTCATCCAGATCAGCTACCACTTTGGTTCGCCTGGCCATTTCAGACCAGATGCTATTCTTAGCAATCTTCATAGCAACCTCCAATTTTTGTGTCCTCTCTATCTCAGCCTTCACTAACTCCTGAGCTTCCTGGAGTTGGCTTTCCAACTCGCTTAGTCAGTCAAGTTGAGTTTGACTTTCCTGTGGTGAGCAGGCAGGGGGTGTAGATAGATCCTTCCTTTGATAGTCGCCCCCTCAATGCCTTATTCTCCCTGGCCAGAGCTACAATTTTTGCGCCATACCCATCCCGCCTCCCCATAGCTACAGAACAAATATTATCAGAGGTATTCAGAATGAAAGAGAATCAGAAAGTTGAAACCTACCGTGGTTAAGTTGTGCGAATACTCGTCTGCCATCTCCGTTGGTGTGTACTCCTATGTTCGTCTTATAGCTAGCTCCCAGGACTTGATTAATTGGCCCTTCAATAATATTCGACCGTAGGGCCAATTATTGATAAACAACCAAAAATTGATAAAGGTGCGTCGACTTGCTGGAGGAACCTTTGACAGGTGGAGCTTTGACGAGTGGAGCAATAGGAAGGGGGGAAGATGAGTGTAGAGTAAGAATCAAAGAGCTGCCTGGTTAGGTTGTGACCTCCTCTTAGGTCGGACTACTGGAAGGAAGAGCAGACAAGGTCCACTAAAAAGATTGAGCCAGGGTTTCTTTCCGGATGGGTTTAAGAAGGGGGGAGGGCACATTGATTGGAGACGCCACTCGTCGAGAACTTGGGTAGCAGGGATGAGTCAACACCTCTTGCGTCTCCTCTTCAGGGGTGCTTGGGAGTTGGAGGATGGAGAGCCTTCTGGTGCCAGAAGAGGGTGATGTGCATAGATTATATATACTTTTATGTATATTTTAACGCACATCTACTTATATTTCATTAGCATAATCTATGTTTATTGCACCCTATTTCATTATAATGTCATATTTCTACTCCTTTTGTTTGAAGATCTACTCTTTACTTATTTTGATTGACAGGATGCATATTGGATCAAAAATAGAGTAAAAACGCAGACGGGAGCAACTCCAGAAGAAATCAAACTTTGGCCATGTAGACCACACGACCGTGTGGCCATCCTGAAGTGAATCATGCTACGACCGTGTGACCCACACGACCGTGCAAATCTCCCTGTGGCCAGGCAGCACATGGCTATGCCAAATGGCATGGCCATGCCAACAATCTAGAGGCAAAGCAAGGCAAGGTCGTGCCAATAATCCAGAGGTAAAGCAAGGCAAGGTCGTGCCATTTCTCCAAGGTCGTGCATGCCAAGGTCATGTGAGCCACACGGCCGTGCACCATTTTCCAGAGAGCAAGTATAGCCAAGCCGTGTGAGCTACACGACCGTGTAGGCCATCCAGTGCTAAAAGCAGAACACGACCGTGTGAATCTAGACAGCGTGTCACCTTGGCTAAGAGAAAGATGCACGAGGTCGTGTGGTCTATCACGGGTCATGTGGTGCTCATGCCCTGCTCTATAAAGAGATTTTTCTCCCCTTTTCAATCATCTTTGGCTTGGGACTCACCCCATTCCTGGGAGGAGGGTTCTCCCTATTGGGAGAACCCTAGAAACCACATCTTCGTCGATCCGTCCACCTCCGGAGCAAGGGAATACCTCCAAGGACGCTACGCTTCAAGGATAAGCACTCTTCTCTTTCTACTTCTTTGTATTGGGTTGTAGTTTGCTTCTTTCTTTGTCTTTGGTTGTATTTCCTTTGCTATGGAGTATATCTCTAGATCTAGGATGTAGAAAGTAGCTATGATGTGATTGTGGATGAATGAACTATGTATTTGGATATTTCCTCATTCAATGAAGTGTTATGTCATGTTCTATTTGTGTTGTGCCTTCTATGTGTTTGATGAAGTGTGTGAATGGTGCAAACATATAGATGTGGATTGATTATGGATCCCGTAGAGGGATGCCCTAGATCGTATGACTGAGGGACGTCAGTGACAGGCTGCCCCGCAAACGGACGTCTAGGGTATTATCTTGAAAGGAGAAGCAATTCTCTACAAGGAAGTAAGTAGTTGTAGTCAATTGTAATCCTCATCTCTATGTTTATTAAGTAGTACATGTGTTCCTATGTTGTATGATCGAGGGTCGTCAGTGACAGGCTGCCCCGCTAATAGACTTCATAGGAATCATTCCTATTTAATTGCAAGGGATGTTGATCTAACTACCCTACTGGTTGCCCACTGCAGGGGATAGCCGGTAACTTTCTAAATGTGCATAGGAATGGAGGTAAGGAGATGAATAATACATAGGGTCATTAACTAGCATCATAGTGCAACCAAAATCCTAGTATCTATCCATCCCCAAACCCAACTCTCCCTCTTTCTCTACTCTTTACATTCTTTCTTTTCTTTACTCTCTCTTTCTAATTAACTTTTGATTGTATAGACAACTCACCGTGCAATGTTAACTAGTGCTTAATCAATAATCCCTATGGATTCGATATCTTTTGTATTACTGACGATGAAACTGTGCACTTGCGGTTGCATAACAAGTTTTTGGCACCATTGCCAGGGACTGTTTCCGATTAGCATTAGTTGATTAGCATATGAGTTACTCTAGACATTTTCTTTTTCCTTTTTTGTATTTTTATTTCCTTTGTTTTTAATTCAACATTTTTGTTGTTATTACTTCTACATGTTTATCTTGGTCTGACTATAATTATTTAGATGGACATGTTTTAACTGAACACTAGATTGAAAGCTCTATTTCAAAAGTTTGATCAAATTTCTGTTATAAACTCTAATACTCTTTTCTGTGAGATTTGTTATGCAACTGGTCATTTATATGATAATTGTCCAACACTGTTTAACAGTTTATATAGAATGTATATTGAAAGAAGGGGTGTTTTCTCGAACTTTAATCAAAGGTCAGAGCAAAATTTTTGTAAAACTTGTAAAGAAATAGGTCATTCAATCGAAAGTTGCTACAAGCTACACAATTTGGGAACATCAATAGATGAACTCAATAGAAAAATAGATGAAATGGTCTCATCAAATTTACACACATATGGCTCCGACTCGAAGGACCCCAAATTTTCTTTTAGTTTCAATAAGGTACAAGGCAACTATGTAGATGGATGCTATGGAAGCTCAATCATCATCTGTGGTGGATAGAATTTTGAAAGGTTTAGAGGAGCTTCAAGCTCTTCAAGTTGAATGATACGCTTGATAATAAGACTCAATAAATAATAGAATTTCAACTAATCTCTTAGCTTGGCAGGAGTCTATAATGAGAAAATACTGTGATGAGCTTGAGGATAATGAATTTGAGACTTTGATAAAGGAGTGCACCACTTTAATTCCATTACCTCCTAATATCAAAGATCCAGAAGAGCCTTCCCTTCCTACATCTGAACCAATTTATAGTTGTTGGTGCAACCTTAGGTCAAAGTTGACCTGGTTGACCAGACTCGAGTTGACTTGACTCGAGTTATGTTTTGATGTTTGACGATGTTTGACGTGAACAGAAAAGTTGTATCTTGATGTTTGACAAGGATACAAGCTTGGGAGATTGTGGGTGCAACTCGTGGTCAAGGTTGACCTGGTTGACCCGAGGTGAGTTGACCTGACTCGAAAAAGTCCAAGCAGGGAGCTTGGCACGGGAGAAAGTCCAAGTATGGAGACTTGGCACGGAGAAGTCCAAGTATGGAAGCTTGGCACATGGAAAGACGGAGAGGGCTCGGTAGCTCGTTCTCCGGACTGTGGTCAGAGAGGGCTCAGTAGCTCGTTCTCTGGACCGGATGTGGAAAGTCCTGGTGAGTGAAGCCAGGCAGTTGGAAAAGTCCTGGTGAGTGAAGCCAGGCAGTTGGGAAGTCCTGGTGAGTGAAGCCAGGTGAAAACCCTAGTGAGTGAAGCTAGGTGCAAGTCCTGGTGAGTGAAGCCAGGCAGATTGGAAATCCTGGTGAGTGAAGCCAGGTGAAAACCCTAGTGAGTGAAGCTAGGTGAAAGTCCTGGTGAGTGAAGCCGGGCAAGGGAAAATCCAGATGGATCAAGGGTGATCGGACATCTGGTGATGGGAAGTCCAAGTAGGTCATAGGAGTGACCGGATACTTGGTACGGAGAGAAAAGTCTAAGTGGGTCAAAGGGATTGACCGGACACTTAGCGGGGAGTCCTAGCAGGTCAAGGGAGTGACTGGATGCTAGGCGCAATGTACCAACAGGTCAAGATTGACCGGATGTTGGTTTGGACTTGGTTTGGGCGAAAACCATGAGCTGGATCGATCTGGTGATCGATCCAGTGATACCGCGAATATTCTGATAGGTCTGGTGACCGATCAGTAACACATCAATAGCATACTGTGTGATAACGGTCTGGTGACCGATCAGGAGTCGATCAGAAGCCGAACAGGAGCGAGGCGCAAGAGGGGCTGATCGGTCTGGGGACCGATCAGCACAAAGCCTGATCGGTCCCCAGACCGATCAGGAAGTTCCCTGATCGGTCTGTGGACCGATCAGTAGGTTCCCTGATCGGTCCACAGACCGATCAGGGCACTAGCCGTTGCGACGCAACGGCTAGATTTCTTCTGTGCTTCTTTCTCCGCAGGTATAAAAGGAGGCTGAGAGCTTCTACATTTCTTCTTCTTCTTCTTCCTTGGATTGAAGCTTCTGCTTCTGTGCTCTGAGGTTCTGAGCTTTGTTGAGCTCGCTTCCGAAGCTTCGCGTGAGCTTCCAGTCGTCAATCAGCTGCTGCAGTTGGGTTGTGAAGTTGCTGCTTCATCGCCTCCGGTCGACAAAGAAGGCAAGCGAGTGTTGCATTCATCTTGTTGTTTGTATTTGCTTCTTGATTTCCTTGTACTCCTTTCTTGTTGTTACAAGTATTGTTGCGAGGTTTCTCCACCCACAAGGAGCATTTATTAGCCGGTTCTCCGGGGACTCATCCACCGACGGATTGATAGGCTTCGTCCACCTTACGGACACGCCGAGGAGTAGGAGTTTATCTCCGAACCTCGTTACATCGGTTTGTTTGAGGTTTGTCTTCTTTCCCTTTAGTTTCTGTGTTTATTTTCCGCTGCGCTAACACGTTTTGTAGAAAGAAACGACGATTTGGGGTCGGCTATTCACACCCCCTCTCTAGCCTCCGTACGAAGGATCCTAACAATAGTCACGTTGTGGAGGGATGTGTAGGGATGACCCAAAAATCACTCCCTTGGTCGTACAACCATTAGTCACTTTGGATGATGTAGGATATAAACTAGTTGATATTGAGAATGTAGGGACTTGTGTAATAGAAGCAAAGTCTCAAGAATCACCTCTTTTAGTAAGACCACCACTTGAGCCACAACCTTCCTTATTTAAATGTCAAACCATGTTCGATGATTTACTTACATTAGTAATCTTTTTAAAGCTATGTGTTTGATCAGAATCTTTTGAAAAGTTAACTAAAATTTTAAACTAAGCTTTTATATATTTTTTTAAACTGAGTAATTTTAACTAAGCTTTTTATTAAGACCTTTATAAAGCTAAGTCCTTTACCAAAACTAAGCTTTTATCAACATCTTTTTAAAGGTAAGGACTTAACAAAGTTTTATCAAAAATTTTTAAGCTGAGTACTTAACTATACTTTTTTATTTTTTAAAAAAACTAAAGTTACTTAACTATCCTTTTTATATAAATCTCTTAAAAAGCTAAGTCCTTAACTATGCCTTTTATCAAAATTCTTTTTCAAAACCTAGGTACTTGACAAAGTTTCTTAAAAATCTAAGAATTTAGCTATGTTTTTTAAAAAAAGGGGGTGCTACCCTTCAGGACGAGCTTCAAGTTAAACAAATTAAAAGTTAGTTTTTCTATATAGTTCTCTCTACTTATATTCTTTTTGATTTATGTTAAAAGGGGAGAGAATAGTTAAAGTTAAGTTAAAGGGGGAGTTTTTGTTATATAAAATGTTATATAAAATTTGTTTTACTTATGCTCTTACTCTTTCTTAAACTACTTTTATTACAGTTATGTTTTATTTAACTTTGAACCAGGTTGTCATAATAAAAAAGGGGGAGATTGTTGGTGCAGGGAGCACAGATGATCGAACCTGAGTTTTGATTATGTCAAAGGGTCCAAAGATGATTACGCCTTGGAGTTTGGAGGCGCATCGGGTGCACTAGTCAAAGACCTCCGCGCAGCAGGGCATAGGGCACCCTCCATGGAGCTGGAGGTGCCCTGGACACTAGGTGGAGGCACCTTTCATGGGCTTGGAGGCGCCCTCGGGAGGATAGGCTACGGGCGAAGCAGAGCTTATCCACGCTGCGAATCTGGTGGGGGTTGGAGGCACCCTCCATGCTATTATAATAAATGGGCTCCCTCAACAGACTATGTAAGCCTGTCTCGAGCAAGAACATAGAACAACACTTGAATCGCAATCCGTCTTCCTTATGTTGCTAAAAAGTATAATCCGATAAAGCTGCAACTCGAGTCCGACGACCAGAAGCTTCAAGTTTACTAATTTCTTGTTTGTCAATATAAGTTTTTCATTTATATTGTACTTCAAATTGTAACTTCTGAATTGATAGTGATTGTCTGAAGTAAACGCTCAACGAGCATGGGTCTTGGAGTAGGAGTCGCCATAGGCTCCGAACCAAGTAAAACCCTTGGTGTTAGTGACTATTTTTTGTTTACTTCTATTCTGTTGCATATTTCTGAAACGAACGTATGAGCGTTATTCACCCCCCCTCTAGCGCTTTCGATCCTACTTAAAAGCATTTGCTCTTGCCGATTCTACTCGTCCTCTTCCAGTTGAAGATGCTCAATAACCAAGGTCTCATGAAAAGCATCCACTACATAAAATAAAAAAGACCTTAGTTAGTGATAACATGACGGTTAAGTTGTTAATGCTTACCGAAAGAACAAGGAAGTGATGTCCATACTGGGCTCAGTCCGAACAAGTAAAGCATGCCTCCGTGCAATAATTTTGGAGCTAAGAATTTTAAGCCAACTAGTTTCCTCGAGGTAGAAACAAAAGATGGATCATGTTTAAAATTGCCAAGGTCGAGGATAGGAGGAAGGTCGGATATTCATTTGGTCGCCCAGGAGGCGGACTCAGGCATTTGAATAAAAAAGAAATAGGATTTCCATCCCTTATTCGAGGAAGACAGGTCCTTAAGAAATACTGCCTTAGGGCGAGACTGGAACAGAAAAATCCCTGGTTCTGATTTCTTGGGGTAGGAAAAATAGTGGAAGCTGCGAAGAGTCAAGGGAATGCTATACAGGTGGAATAGCACGTACATTCCACACATGGTGTGGAATGCATTAGGTGTAATTTGTTGGAATGGAAGATTAAAATAGCTACTTATCTCGGATACAAAGCGGGGAATCAGGAAACGTAAATCCGCAAGAAGCTAATCTTTGAAAAAGGTAATGTGCCCAAGAGGAGGACGATGAGCGTGGTCTTGAGGGGTCGGAATACGGATGCTGTAGTTTTTTGAGATTTATATTTCAACACGAAGCATCTCTCAATAACAGTTATTGAAATCGGAGTGGGTGAAGGTGTACCAAAGAGCAAAAGATTCTTGAGCCATGGATAAATGGAAGGAAAACAAAG
The DNA here is from genome assembly GCF_018446385.1 of Zingiber officinale. NCBI lineage: Eukaryota > Viridiplantae > Streptophyta > Magnoliopsida > Zingiberales > Zingiberaceae > Zingiber > Zingiber officinale. Next base: position 27,933,435 of record NC_056004.1, read on the forward strand.
AAGAATTAGAAGAGGAAATTATTGATACAGATCATAAAAAAGAAAAGGTTGTTGTCAGGAATCGCTAGAAAAGTAGGTCGAAGAAGACGAAGCGCAGATGATTTGTTTCTATGTCGCTTAGGGTTTTTAAACAAAAATCATAAGAGATTTTCCAATCTCAGCCATCTAATCAAAATAGCATAACTACGGGATAACTCTTGGATTAGCAAGAAAGAAGTACCGTTGGTCCGTACGAAAAGAAGTGCATCACATATCACTTCAAAGAATGAGGTAGTAGTACATGTGGCATGTGCCCATAAATGAGCATTTATGATGGACAAGACAATTATATGCTAAAAAATATTTTCCTACGTATCATTGACACATTACTTGGCATATCAAAAGCCGGGCATGCCTCTTTACAAGATAAAAACTGATCGTAGCATGATCAAGGCCAAACGGTCGGTCTAGTAACTCAGACGATCAGTCTAAAATTAGATTTGGGTCTAGCCAGTTGATTACAAACCTCCTTCAACTAGACTTGAAAGGGAGGGTAGTGATACAGTATATTATAATTGAGCCCACAGGTAATGTGGCAATCAAGGTTAAGATGAGGTGGTGGTCAAAGTCAGGATGACGTGACCATTAGAGTCAGAGCATATGTAGCTGAACAAGTTACCCTCGCCCTGCATTCAGTCCCTCAGTGCTAAGACTTTCAATATAAAGTCAAGCGACACTATAGTCGGTTGGGCATAAGAGATTGCTCCTCTTCTCGACATCAAGGTGCTTAGTACATAACTGCTCGACCCTATAGACGGTAGGATTTAGGGGACCCTGCTTCCCATTCTTTAAGCCTAGGCCATCTATCATATGGTTGGTCAGTTATAAAGTCGGTCAGACTTAGAGGACTTAGTGTTGAATATACAAATTAAACTTGAACGACCCTAGAGTCCGTTAAGCATACGAGATACAACTCTCCACTTTTACAGTATGACTTTCAGTATATAGCCGGTTAACCCAACAACTGGTTGGATAATGGATCTTCACTTCTACTGTGTCAGTCCTCCTTCATATAACCAGTCGGATATAACGTCGGTCAGATTTACAGGGCTTAGTGTCCCTATTTCCTACTCAAGGTAAATGTGCAAGACAACTCTTAGTATAGACCCAGCCAGACATGTTATCACTTCAGGGACGAGCCTCCTAACATAGGGATGATCAACTAAAGGCACCGATCGGATCTCTCGGGGTTCAGTTCCCCATTCTTCAAATGAGTATCTCGACATATGATCGATCAGTCATATAATCATCCAGACCTATGGGACTTATTCTCTATTACTTTAATATTAGATTCCCAACATTACACAATATATTACCAAGCGACCCAATGATCGGATGCCCTTGTGGGACTTGCCTTGCTTCTAGTATATCTATTTGCCATGATAATAGACAGTCGATTAACTAAAGATCTGACCAGGATACCTTCATAGGATAATATTGTCAGAGAATTATAATAACCTATCAGAGAGTAATAACTATTATTAAAGAATATTCTTCTATTATAACATATGCATTCAATGGAATCTTCTTCGAAGATGACTATACACCTTTCATCATCCGACAGATTATGACAACATATTCTCTTAACTATCTCATTAATGATGTAAGTTACAAAAGTCAGTCACATATTGGTAACAGAAGATTTCTTGGACGGTGATTGTACATCTCCCAGGCTATACGTTTTTCTTTACTCTACAACTTTTGACACTAGACATTCTATGCCACTTCATGATTGTGGAGGTTATGAGAGGTGGTATATAAGGGGAGTTCTCTTTGTTGGCGATGTACTTTTTGACTACGTTTTACTCAAGCGCATGCATCTACTACTCATCTTCTCCACTTTTCGTTCGGCTATAATACTGACTTGAACGTCGGAAAGCCTATACTAAGAACCCCCTCCTTGGTTCTTGTGTTGACGTTCTGTCTGTTGTTTTTGTAACATGTGCAGAGAGAAAGAAGAATCCCTTTTTTACCCCAATTCGAGTCTTCTCTTAGTCAATATCAGATCTATTTACCTAGCACACTATATCCACCATTCAATTATAAAATTAATTAATTATTTATATTACGAGTTGTTTAAAATGATACTGACAGGCGGTTAAGAAAAGGGAGAAAATATCTTTTAAAAATATCATTTTTTATAAAAAATTAAAATATTCAAACCTGACAAATTTTATTATAATGATTATAAAAAAAAATCTATCATTTAAGCCGGTCAAACTGTTTCATAAAAGAGCTTAGTTGATGAAATTAAAATAATTATCTATAGCTTTAAAACTAAATAAATAGATTTACCTATAAATTTAAATGTCTATTTATTTTAAAGACAAATAGTTTTAGTTACTGAAGTTGTTTTAAATAACTTGAACAGAACGATTTGAGTATTTTTTTTAAATATATTAAATATGGAGGAAATTTAAGGTAGAGTTTGGGCACTTGATTACCGGGTGAACGATATCAGTAAAGATATGGAAGAAAGGTCCCGCCTTCGCCAAAATCACCTTTAAATTTAAACGCCCGCCAATCTCACTGATGGCGCCAAAACTCGTAAAACCATCGCCATTCCCGCCGTGGTTTCGATAAAATCTCTCCTAAATTTTAGAAATAAATAATCAATTTTCGTAATTTCGGCACTGGCGCCCAAAATCTCGCCTTAATTTAAACCCCCCCTCCCTCCACCTCTTCCCTACACGCCCTGTCTCTTTTTTCTGCCCAAACCGTCTCCTTTCGTCTCTGCAACCCTAAAATGCCGGCGATAAGCCTACCTTTGGTTGCCGCCTCTCCTGTCGGAGGAGCAATCGAAGCGGAATACGAGCCGTTGCTGGCGGATAATCCCGACCGCTTCTGTATGTTCCCTATCACCTATCCCTCCATCTGGGAGTTCTACAAGAAGGCGGTGGCCTCCTTCTGGACGGCGGAGGAGGTGGACCTCTCGGACGATCTCCCCCACTGGCAGCACCGCCTCTCCGATGACGAGCGCCACTTCATCTCCCACGTCCTCGCCTTCTTCGCTGCCTCCGATGGTATTGTCCTCGAGAACCTCGCCGCCCGGTTCATGCGCGACGTCCAACTCCCCGAGGCCCGCGCCTTCTATGGCTTCCAGATCGCCATCGAGAACATCCACTCTGAGATGTACTCCCTCCTCCTTGACACCTACGTCAAAGACCACAAGGAGAAGTCGCGCCTTTTCCACGCCATCGACACGGTGCCGGCCGTTGCTCGCAAGGCGGAATGGGCTCTTCGATGGATCGACTTCTCTGGCTCATTCGCTGAGCGCCTTGTTGCATTCGCTTGCGTCGAGGGCATCTTTTTCTCCGGCTCTTTCTGTGCCATCTTCTGGCTCAAGAAGCGCGGGCTCATGCCTGGTCTCACTTTCTCAAACGAGCTCATCTCCCGCGACGAGGGGCTCCATTGTGATTTCGCCTGCCTCCTCTACGGTCTCCTCCGTAACAAACTCTCTGAGGATAGGGTCCGCGTCATCATCGCCGACGCCGTGGATATCGAGCGTGATTTTGTCTGCAGCGCTCTGCCTGTGGCTCTCGTCGGTATGAACGGCGACCTCATGAGCCAGTACATTGAATTCGTGGCAGACCACTTGCTTGTGGCTCTGGGCTACAACAAGATGTACGGCGCGGCCAACCCTTTTGAGTGGATGGAGTTTATCTCGCTTCAAGGGAAGACCAATTTCTTCGAGAAGAGGGTGGGCGAGTACCAGATGGCTTCGGTGATGTCTAGCTTGAACAACAACGGAGCCATCCACGAGTTCACGTTGGACGAGGATTTCTAAAGGCTTTCCTGATTTCGTGGATAAGATCAATCTTAATATGTTAAGCAAGTTGTCGTTGATATAAATAACTGCTTTCAGGGTTAGTAATGTGTTTGTGTTTTTCTCGATTGTAAAGTGCTCGAGGAAATGCCTAGGCCCAATCAACTACTAGTAAGTTTCGTGTTTGAAGAAATGCTTAAAAGATGTTTGTGCTATTTGTTGTGCAGCAATTTATATCATTTTCCTTTGCAACAAAGTGAACAATTAGTTGTTTGATAAACACCATATCATTCCGTCCAATTTGTTGGCATGTGTTCTAGTTTGTGAATTCATATCCTAAATCTTCAGTTGCACGCATGTTTGATATGTTGCAATGGATATCATATTTTTGGTGAAAGTGTTTAGGTATGAAAAGAAAGGTATAATATCAACTTTGAAACAATTTCTATTTTTTTTATTTGATGAATTTTTAGATTTCCTACAAAAATTACATAATTAAATTATCTTATTTATTATTACTGGAGTACAATATGATATTGTTTCATCCTAAATAATTGAGTATTGTTGATTTCATAACTAGATATAGATAAATAAATTATAAAGAATATTTTAGTGCATGTGAAAGATCAAGGATACATTTTGCAATTTTATTTACAACAGTAATCTTAAAAAACAAAGATAGATAACTTCCAATGGTATAATGGTTCGGCTATTTAATGGCATATAAAATTTTTTCTTAGTACCAAGTGGATCACCTATAAAATTAAATTGGTTAGAATAGCTATATACTTTAATTAAATTAACAAATAATGTCACCTAAATACTTTCATTATATTCCATTCATATAACTTTTCTCGAAATCTCACCAAAAGTTTAAAAATATTTATTTTGTTATTTGTAATATATTGTCTTTAGACCATTAATGTCTATTATGGTTAGAGTGTAAGTATATTTTATGATAAGATATGTTAATATTAGAAGTACTTAATTATTCGAATATTCTCGAACTTGAAATTGTATTACTTTAAAGTAACTACTTATAAAATTTTAAATAAAATTGATTTGGTGGTAGTGTGTGTCTATATATAATCAAAATAAAAAACGCATTACTAATTATAAAAATTAAATATTTAGTTCCCATAAAAACGACAATTTCTTTTAAAAAAATCTTCATACGCCAATCAGTAGATATTTAATATTCTTTTCATTTTTAATCTTTTTAGTAAATTATGATCTATGAAAATTTACCATCAACTGTACATCATTAACGAACATTCATTGATCCCTAGGATACCCATTTAATTAGAAGATGATAAATTTATTATAATAGAAAAAAGATCAAATACTGGTGGACATATATCCTCGGGAAAAAATAACTGTTATCCCCTAGCGACTATGCGGTCGACTATAAGCTGATTCCGTTATTTACCTCTCTTCACATAACTTAAGGACGAGATGCGAGGGACACCTTGGATAAGCATAATCATCTTTGGCTACAGCTAATGCAACTTCCCTGGCCCCTATGATTTGGCGGAGTTGGTACCTACATGCATGGTTTCTCCAATATATTTTGGGGTTAATTTTCAGTAGGTGTAAAATATCTTGCCGAGTGCCTGACCTTTCCCATACAAAAGGCCGTTGTGCTAGGGCAAATTCCTACCGTGATTTACCCCCTCCCAGAATGTGGGATGAGTGTATTTCATATAGGGTTTTTATTAGTATTTTATAATAATCTTGTGATATTGTAGGATCATATTTTGCATGGTTTGTTCTGTTTCAATATTATTTCGCTACTTTCATTGATAAGATGAAGAACCAGACCTAAAACTGTCACGCCCCGAGGGTAAAATTATCCGATGAAAATTGGATAGCACTTCCCCTATAACAATAAAAATTGAAATCTAAATACTGGATCAACAACACAAAGGAAAAAAAAAAACCAAAAGTGTCCAACCTGGACAATAGAGGAATCTACTCGATCCACTTTAGATATGAAAACAACATAGACTGCAAGCCGACCCAGCTTGACCCAACAACCAACACAACGAATAAAAGAAGCCACAAGGCTAAAGTTCAAGTCCAAGTCAAATTATTACAACACTAAATCTATAAACCAAAATAAAAGTAACGCAGAAGAAAGAAAGACATAAAATCATTCTCGGAGGTGATGTGTGATTGACATACATGATCTCTGAGCGACACAACACGTCCTCTACTTGTAAACCTGGAAATAAAGGGAAAGCAAAGGGTAGTGAGTACAAAATCTCAATGGATATAAGAAGATAGTGCATAATACTATACATATAAGGAGATAAAAAAATAAGTCTCATATAAAATACTTACTAACCAATGTAAGTGTACCAATATAGACATCTACTAAACAAATCATAACCAACCACGTAGTCCTCCACTAACATGCTCAACCGGATATAACCGATCAATCAGAAGTACATACGATAAATCCAAACCCTGTACAAACAGATGTATAACCAGCATATAACAAGTATATAACAAATCCTAATTAGCACAACAACATGCTATCACGAATGACTCTCGTAGGCAGTCAGGGTATATAACTAGTCACTATCCGTGGGAGAATGCTCTATCACGGATGGTCTCGTGGGTGGACAGAATATGCAACTAGTCACTGTCTACGAGAGAACTCTCTACTATGAATGATCCAGGATGAGGTAGTTATCTAGCTCCTCTGCCATCGACTGTGGGAGAATGCTCTACCACGGATGATCTCGTGGGTAATCAGGATATGTAAATAGTCACTAACTGCGAAAAACACTCTACCATGGATGGTTTCGTGGGTAGACAGGATGTATACGTGTACAAACAAAAGATGATAAGTAGCCAGTGACGATCCCTTCCAAGAGTTCACTCTGCTGGCTACATTATGGTATAGTCTCCCTAGCATAGTCACAAGCCCAAACAATCGCTACGATCTAAATGCGATAACTCAACATCACTATCTGATCTAATGGGAAGTCCAAATGCATACACACACAATAAGTAACTAGTCTAATAACATGTGTCTAATACCACAATAGTAAGTACAATAGTACCAATCATAGTCAAGAGAATTCTAGTCGCCTAAACATAATATCTCATCTATCTCTATGGTATTATCATGATTACCGTAAACCAACGGGCTCGGAGTCAAGTAGTCATGGGTGCCAATATAAAGAAAATAACCTTGTGAAATACTCTACACCTCCGCTAAGATATGATATATATTTAGTGTAGGTAGTTATAGTCTCATTGACACACACACACACACACACACACACACACACACACACACACACACACACACACACTCACTCACGTAAGTATACACGAGTGTACTTTTAAGTACAAGCCTAATTATATAACTAGAATGTGATGTAAATTCATGAATATCAATCAATAACTATACTATGGCCTAATAATGTCACACAGACTCAAACAATACATGCACGAACACAATGGAGGTTGCATAGATATCCAAATAGATCAAAATATAAGATCAAATAATAAAAGGTCAAGCTCAAGCAACAATATGAATACAGTCAAGGTAATAAAACTACCAATCAAGTCATAACTCATGCACTAAGATCAAAGATCTAAAGAAACAAGTCAAGAAATACCCGCTTTAAATGTAGTCAATGCTAAACAATCCCCACGTCGAAATGATCTTCTTGAACAAAAATCTTGCAAACACATAATGCATAGTATAGCTAGGTCAAACATGAACCAGTTAGCTAAACCTATAATGAATCAAATAGCTAACCTATAACCAAAACTAATTAGGGAAAATCCTAATTTTAATTAACTTCCATTCATCTAACCCACTAATCTAATTAGGTTTAACTAAATCTCCAAAAAGACTAGACCTAACCCGATCATGAAAACATCCCTCAATTCAACCTCATCAAATCTAATATTCTCTCCCACTAATAAAAATTTGGTCCCTAAATTTACTGCTCAACTTAGTGATCCTCATCTTAGGGTAACAACTCCATCCTACCATCCTAATATCATGAACAAATTTTTAACCGTGAGGGATTAAGGATTTCCTTATAGAACTACAAAATGATCCACTTTCAAGTAGATAGTGATGACACTGTGGGCTAGGAGTTCATCATGCTTCCCCTACTCCCACATTGCAGCCTAACCAACTGTGAGTAAATCAACTACCTCCGAAATCTATAACGTACACTATCAGCAGATCCTTTATCATCTGTATAGTGCGCTCAGACTGTCCATCTGTCTGAGCATGGAAAGCTATACTAAAGCGGAGCTCCGTACCCATAGCCTGCTGTAACCTCTGTTAGAACCATGAGGTGAATCGCGGATCTATAGTTGATATGATACTCAGACATAAATCATGAAGTTTGATAACCTCTCTATAATATAACTCCGCTAAGCAATCCAAAGGATCCGCTCTACGGATCGGTACAAAGTGAATAGATTTAGTTAATCGATCAACAGTTATCCAAATCACATCATGTCCTCTACATGTCCTTGGGTAATTCCACAATAAAGCCCATCATAGTATGCTCCTAAATGATGCGTTCTGCTTGAAGGTAAAGGCATTCAACACAGCTATTGGTGGATGTCACCCTTCAACCAAGTTCGACTATTAGTTCATGTTTCAAAAATAACCCTACTAGAACTTCCTTCTTTCTAAAACCAGCAGAATACTAGCTGAACTAGCTTCATTGCTTTGGAATCTAAGAACTATTAGTCAATGAGTGGAGATCTCTAACTATATGGGCCCATCCAAGAGACTTTCCATGACAATATTAGGCAAAATGGCCTCTACCGTTGACTTACTCTAGTGAGGAATATCTATGTTTCCGCTAGTGGGAAACTAAGTCTCAGCATGTAGCATCCATACCATCTCTAGTTTATGAAGATGCTTCTAGGAAAATAAATCCCAGAATGCAACATCTATACATCTCTAGTTTATGAAGATGCTTCTATCACTCGTATAGCAAATGCTTATGTATCAAAAATCAAGATACTTAGATTCTAGAGCTTCTAGCCATATGTTCATACTATCTCCCTTTTTTCTCGAGTCCTAAACCTACATCTCATAAAAAGAAAATTATTATGCCCCGAGGATAAGGTTGTTCGATGAAAAACGTACAACACCTCTCCTATAATAATGACAATTAAAATCTGGATATATGACCAATAGACAATACAAAAATAATATATACATCCCACATGGCTAGATCAATAACATAGTGGGAAAAAACCAAAAATGTCCAACCTATACAATAAAGGGATCTACTTGATCCACTCTAGATGTGAAAACAACACCGAGTGCGAGCCGACCCGACTTGACCCAAAAACCACATGACGAATAAAAGAAGCCACAAGGCTAAAGTCTAAGTCCAAGTTAAATTATTACACCACCAAATTCATAAACCAAAATGCAAGTAATACAGAAGAAAGAAAGATAGAAAATTATTCTCGGATGTGACGTGGGACTGACAGACAGGATCGACGTGCGACATAATACATCCTCTACCTGCTAACCTAGAAATAAAGAAAAATCAAGGGTAGTGAGTACAAAATACTCAATGGATATAAAAAAATAGTGCATGATACTTACTAACTAATACAAGTGCACCAATATAGACTCTACTAAACAAACCACAACCAACCATGTAGTCCTCCACTAACCTGCTCAACCAGGTATAACCGATAAATCAAAAGTACATATAGTAAATTCAAACCCTGTACAAACAAATGTATAACTAGCATATAACAAGTATATAACAAGTCTTGATTAGCACAACAACATGCTATCACAAATGAGTCTCATAGGCAATCAGGGTATATAACTGGTCATTGTCCGCGGGGAGAACACTATACTACGGATGGTCCCGTGGGTGGACAGGGTATGCAACTAGTCACTGTCTACAGGAGAATGCTCTACCATGGATGATTCTATGGACAGACAGAATGATATAGCTATGTAGCTCCTCTGCCACTGACTATGGGAGAACGCTTTACCACGGATGATCCCGTGGGTAGTCAGGATATGTAAACTGTCACTATCTACAGAAAAATGCTCTACCAAGGATGGTCCCATGGGAAGACAAGATGCATATGTGTACAAACCAAAGATGATAAGTATCCAGTGACAATCCCTTCCAAGAGTACACTCTACTGGCTACACTATGGTATGGTCTTCCTAGCATAGTCACAAGCCCAAACAACCACTACAGTCTACATGTGATAGCTCAACATCACTATTTGATCTAATGGGCAGTCCAAAGGCATAGATACGTAATAAGTAACCCGTCTAATAACATGTGTCTAAGTATTACAACAACAAGTACAATAGTACCAATTGTAATAAAGGGAATCCTAGTTGTCTAGACGTAAAATCTCATCTAACTCTCTGGTATCATCATGATTACTGTAAACCAACGAGCTCGAAGTCAAGTAGTCATGGATGCCAATATAAAGAAAATAACCCTGTGGAATACTCTACCCTTCTGCTAAGTTATGATATCTATCAAGTGTAGGTAGGTATAATCTCATTGACATATATATAGATATCTAAATAGATCAAAATATAAGATCAAGTAATAAAATGTCAAGCTCAAGCAACAATATGAATAGAGTAAAGGTAATAAAACTATAAATCAAGTCATAACTCATTCACTATAATCAAAGATCTAAAGAAACAAGTCAAGAAATACCCACCATAATGGAGTCCGTACTAAACAATCCCCACGTCGAAACGATCATCTTGAACTAAAGTCCTGTAAACACATAATTCATAGTATAGCTAGGTCAAACATGAACTAGTTAGCTAAACCCGTAATGAATCAAATAGCTAACCTATAACCAAATCAAATTAGGGAAACCCTAATTTTAATTAACTTCTATTCATCCAACCCTCTGATCTAATTAGGTTTAGCTAAATCTCCAAAAAGACTAAACCTAACTCGATCATGAAAACATCCATCAATTCAACCTCATCAGATCTAACAAAAATGAAATTAAAATAAGAATACATCAAGTAAGGAATATGCTCTAGTCATATCCCATGACATGAGCGTATTCCTCAGGATGAAGAGGAGCAAAAATGGAGCAGCCGTGGGAGTTCTAAAATGACACACGGTCTAACCATGTGTCACTTCTGTCGAGATTCTAGAACTGCACACAACCCAACCATGTGAAAACACACGATCGTATGTCGTTCCTTGTCGAAGTCCAGAACCACACATGGGCCGACCATGTGTTTTTCACACGACCGTGTTGCTTTGCCACAGGTTTTGTTGGTTTTATATTTGTAGAAGTTCATTCCTTTTTTGAAGGTTGGGAGGCTTTAAAAGGACCCCCAAAGCTTGTGGGAGGGAGGGGAGAAGTTTCCTTGTGACAAGGAACCCTAGAAGAGTAGTTCCGAGGAGCAAGAAGAGTTCTCGTCCACATTTTGAGTTTGAGAAGCAGCTCGGAGACATCCATCGCTTCATAGACTAAGTTTTTCTCTCTTTCTCTTAGATTTGGATTGTAAAAACTTGTTCAAATCATATCTTCTTGTTGTAACTCCATATTCATGGAGTAGTACTCTTGATTCTATGACTAGAGAGTAACCCTTTGGCATGTAGATGCTTATTTTTCATGGATTGATATATTTGTGTTTCTTAATTTCTATAATTTAATGTTTTATAGTTTAGTTCTACTGTGCATACATGGACTTGGCGCTAAAAGTGTGTTTTCGTATCCCAAGGGGTGAGGGGAAGGACTGAAAGGTGAACCCAATCTTCCAACCCATAGAATGCTGAGACATTGGGGCGGCAACTGTGGCGGTGAAGGGGGGGGTGGCCACGAAAGTAGGTAGTGTTACCACGAGGATTCCCTAGGCTTTCATGAAGCTTAATGGGTTCGCCTCAATTTTCCATCATGCAATAATGGAAGGCAACTTGAGAACCATGAGACATCTCATGACAAGAGCCTCCATAAGAAGGCGGTTCTTTAGCAATGTCACCCTAAAAGTAGGCGTCGTAATTGGGCGGATACACTGAATGATCACTTCGAGTAAATCGGGATTGTCTACTTACATGAACAACCAATAAAAATTAGTAAACCAAATATAGGTTAGGGTGTCTACCTTCATTAAGGTGAAACTGAAATTCTAAGATCGCTTTTTAAAATTGGATTTTCTTTCTATAACTTTTCCTCACAAGATTTCTTTGATTTCTCAATATTTTTACAAACTTTCAAATTCTCTAGATAATTATTTTCACATTATAGATTGGTACTCGATTTCTAGTTCTCATGGGATTAATACTTTTATTATTTGATGATGACCTTGCACTTGCGGTTTACGACATCATGGGACCGCCCTAGAGGGGTTACTAAGGTGACAACTTCACCTTTTGCTTCGACTAATGTAACTTTCTCATCAAAGAGCCATTGCACTAGGGCAAATGCCCCTTGTGATTTACCTCTTCTAGAGAGTGTAGGGCCGCCCTCGAGGGGCTACTAAGATGATGACTTTACCTTTTGCTCCAACTAATAAAACTTCCTTGTCCCCGTGAATGGTGCAACGGAAGGATGTCTTCTCAGTTTCCAAGGTATCTAGGGATGGAGTCTCAGCTTTGGCAAATTAACAGATGAATTTTCCTTAATGGGCGGTTGATCTAAGAATACCGAGCTAATGGGTTGTCCGCTGTGAGTATTTTCCTATTTACCTTGGTGGCCGGTGGGAAACTTCTATGAGACTGGGTCGATCATCCCTAGGATTAGTCAGCGTAAGCTGGATACCTAGTGCCAACTAAAAAACACTAATGAAACTTCCTTATGTGGTGGGACTGCATGAAAGGGCAATGATGGAAACTATAAAACTTCTCTAATACTTAGTATTTTTTAGTTGACACCAGATATCCAACTTACGTTAACTAATCTTGAGGGTGATAGACCTGACTGATCAGAAAATTTTCATCGGCTACCAGAATAAATTTGAAAGCACTCCTAGTGGACGACCCATCTGCCTAACATTCTTATATCAACTATCCATTAAGGGAAATTCATCCATTAATTCACCAAGGCTAAGACTCGATCCTTAGATGCTTGAAAAACTGAGAAGACACCTTGCCACTGCACTATTGCCTCAAGGGACTCTCTAATGCTTAAATAAATCTACAAGAAAGTGATTAATAGAAAAAATAGAATGCCAATAAAAAAGAGAGGGCAAACCCTCTTTCTGTAGACCTTCTTCTCTTAATGGATTTTTTATTTATCAAGTATCTAGGTCTTTGGTCCAATTAGTCTTGGAGATGGATGATTCAACTCCACAAATTGACCACTAGGTAAATCTAAAAAGTGTAAATGGATTCAAACATGACACATCAACGTCGCTAGTGGTTCAAACTTCACATGAAACATCTTGCGTGAGATTTGAACTCTCATTGTATGGAATCATCTTTGCCTTTTACCACCACATCATGTCCCATGGGGTGGGTTTTTGTTACTTATAAATAGAGATAGGTGAGAAATCATATCAAAGTAAGACTTGTAATAACAATAAATGGGAAGCTATATCCAAATATGATCACAGTAGGTGAGAAGTCATATTGAAGGGGGACATGTGTAGGATTGGTGCCGTCGATAGGGGTGAATATTGACTCGTCACTTTTCTTCATTCTCGTTTGTTCTTTCTATCAAAGTGTTAGTCATATTGGAATAAAAAAGTTAATGAAAAGAATACTGGCGAGATATATTTGGTTCCCAACCCCCAAGGCAGTACATCCAAGGCCTAATCTGTTGGTCCCAATGAGGCCAGCTGGGGGAGGGGGTGAATAACCCTGCAATTATAAATTTAAACTTTCTTTTGTTATCATTCTTAGCAAAATAAACTCACATTACACACATTAGTTAAGATTAAAAAACATAAATTAAAGAAAGAGACACACTGAATTTACTTGGTTTGCAATTGGAGAGGTTGATAATCCAAGCCAGTGGAAGCTCAACTAGAAAATTTCATTCGTGAAGGTAAGTAGCCTCTTACAAATGTTAAAGCACAAACGAAACTAAAAACAAATTTGTAAATAAAAGTATAGTGTGTTATATGAAATTTTAAGGATCAGAGATTTATAACCTACTGGTCGAATGTAGCCTTTGGCTGACATGGCACCTATGGTCTGGGCGCTCGGACTTGGTCACCTCAATTTACTCTACAATGGCTCTTCGTCAACGACTTATCGATTCTCGAGTGTTTGGACCTGGTCTGGGCGCCTGGAGTTTGCTGACGTGGGCTCCAAATATGATCCTCATTGCAACAACTTGAACTGTTGGGATATGCCTGATGCGGTGTGTTCTAAAACACATTTTGAAAACATGCACATCAAAAAATAAAATAATAATAATTCTTAAATTATTACATCACACGCACTACACAAATACAAGGATACAACATGCCAAACATGATCACATAATTAAATTTTTACAAAAACTAAATTTATGCTAGGTGTACCTTACGGATGACCTGTAATGAGAAGGGCATCAACCGTAGTGACGTTGTCGAACCTCGCCTCTATTCGTATCTATGTAGAGCTCCTCAAGATAATTCCTTGAGTACAAGCCTCTTCTTCGGAAGTTACTAGCCACAAGCAAAGAAGAGGGATCAAGAGGAAGAAGAGAAACACACAAGGGAGAATTTTCTCCCTTGTGGTGGTCACGACAACAAGGAGAAAACTTCTCCTTGTTGTTGTGTGGCTGGCGGCAAAGAGAAGGGGAGAGGGAGAGGATAAGAGAAATTGGGTTAAGGTTTTCCAAAATCCTTACAAGCCAATTAATGATCTCATGTTTATAATCTTCTCTCAACCATATCAATATATAACCCTCATTAATGAGTTGGATTAAAAAGCCTAAATCCAACCCATTATCCCTTAAAAAAAATTAACCCATTAACCCCTTAGTTTGGTTCACAACTAAACCAAGTTGGTTCATGACTAATTCATGATTAAACCAAATATGGTCCAACTCTTCCATAAGAGATGTGACCCATCCACGCTTCCATTGTGACAAATATTTCCATATTTGTCTTATGTATGGTCCAATCAAACATTTATCTTTTGATCTAAGAATATTATTCTTTAACTTATTTTACGTCTTTTAAAGACTCGTCAGTGCGTGTTAGCCAATAGGTTCCCGGTTTATCTTGGTCGTCCATAATTAACTACTTAATTATAGAATGATCATGAGTGGCACCTAGTAGTATATCATGATCACCAATTAGTCAGAAAATCATAGTTGATCTTTGAATTAATTCTAAACCCTTCAGCAGCTACAGTGAGTCGTGCCTCGTTCCTTTCACTCGTCTTATACCTACTTGGTTCAGGACATGGTCTATGTGTCTTGTCCTCACTAAGCTGACTACGTCACATCTAGCCCAAGTAATACTTCCTTATTCTGCGGATTCAAATTACTCATACATGTGTACAAGAGTCTCGTATTCTTAACATGTGATGCTTTGGCCAAAGACTTTGAGTAATAATCCTAACGAGTGACCATAGGGCATACATCTCCTTGCAAGGAGTGGTGAATCCTCTGTGGGCTATCGAAATACCTTCAAGCACTTTAACTTATATCTAATCATCTGGGTCCACACCTCAATGAGATGCTTGCTTAAGTTGTTAAAGTATAAGTTTCTATGATTAAGATAACTTATATACCTCAAGTTGAAGGAAACTTGCACTTGTGCTGTAGTAAGAACTTCACAGACATATCTATATATATGTAGAGAACTATATGAAGTCTTACAGCGAGTCACTCTAATGAACTAGTTACCATAACCTGAAGGCGTTGGAATTCCATTTTGTTTCAATTTCCCTGTAAAAAAAAATTGTACAACTGCAGAACTTTTCCTAGCAACCCGCATGTTCGATCATACATGTGTTTGATCAATCAAGCAAGTTCTTGACAGATCAAAGCACACCTTGATCGAAGTACAAGATCGCTGGCCTCTTGTATTGGTATTCAAAATCGATACAAAGAAAACTAAACTAATTACGCAGCGGAATTAAAGAACTAGTTGTACCTTTCCTTTGTAGCTAAAGACCTCTTGATCTTCTGCTGTATTCCTCTCCTCTTCTTGGACGTCATGTGGGCGACGATCTACCAAGACAACAAACACCCTTCCCTTCGTTTCTCCAAACCGCTGGCCACCAAGAGAGTCTCTAGGATGGGGCACCAACTCCCCTTCTTCCTTCTCCTCTTCTCCAAACCGCCGGCCACCAAGGGATCTAGAATGGGGCGCCGACCCCTAACAAGGAAGAGAAGCCGCTGACCCTAGGAAAGGAAGAGGGGAGCCGACCCTAGCAAGGGGAGAAGGTGGTGCTGGCCCTAGCAATGGGAGAAGGTGGTGTCGACCCTAGCAATGGGAGGAGGTGGAGCCAACCAAAAACAAAAAACCTTACATGGATGGGTGGATGCGAGGCTTTATGTTGGTGCGGGAAGCATTCGACGATCGACCGTTGTTTTGATAATGGCAAAGGAATTCAAAGTTAAGTTGTTTTGTAATCTAACATACTTAATTGAGTGTTTCAGACAAGTCCTAACTGCGGTTAGGCAGGGAGAAAACCCTAGGGGGTGGTAACCCTAGGTCATACGGGGTGGTAACCCTATGCGGAAAGTCTTGGCGGGTCTTGAGCTTCAGGCAAAAGTCCTAGGGGGGTAACCCTAGGTGGAAAGTCCTGGTGTCGCGAACCAGGTGAAAGACTGGACTAGCCGGGAAGCGGAAGTCCAGCAGAAAGTTCGGAAGCTCCAAACGCTGAGCAAAAGTCCATTCGGTCTGGAGGATCGCCCTGGCAATAAGTAAATCTCCTGAGTGGCGTAGGTGAGGACGCGTTCCCCGTAGAGGGAACAGTAGGCGTCGGGTCGACCTAGGGTTTCCGATTGGAAATCCGAAGTTAGACCCGGACAGTCCGACGACTGTCAAGTTTATTTATCATGTTATCCATGTGCTAACTTTGTTTTGCAGGGTTTGTGTTTGGGACTAACACAATTTACAGGAACAAAGGAGCATCTTTAACCTCGGATGAACAGTGTCCGAGGCGCCTCCATGGGGGCTTGGAGGCGCCTCGGGTGCTAGCCGAAGCCAGCTGTCCAGAAGAGTTGGAGGCGCCTCAGAGGAAGCTGGAGGCGCCTTGGACTAGGCGTTGGAGGCGCCTTGGAGCAGCTTGGAGGCGCCTTCAGAGGGATGAGATGCGACCAGGTTTGCGCTGATCCACCCGTACGACTCGGCGGCCTGGAGGTGCCTTGGACAGGCTTGGAGGCGCCTCTATCACTGTTTATAAGGAAATCTCGAACAACAGCTCTCAATAACTTCGCACAAGCAATCTTTCTGCAACCTGCTGCTAACGAGACGTTCCGACAAAGCTTCAACTTGACGCCGACAACCCGGAGCTTCAGATTTAGTCTTTTGGTGTCGGTATAATTTTTATTTACTGCTTTGAATTGTACTTAGTTTGTAATAATCTTTACGAACTATAGTTGTTGCCCACCGAAAGCGGTCAGCGACCGTGGGCCTTCGAGTAGGAGTCGAGATAGGCTCCGAACGAAGTAACCTCTCATGTCTTCTGTGTGTTTGTGCATTTTACTATTTCCGCTGCTTTATTACTCGCGATTTACAAATTCAAAAAGAGTGAAAGCCACGAGCGCTATTCACCCCCCTCTAGCGCTTTCGATCCAACAATTGGTATCAGAGCGGAGTCGTTTTGAACTGGTGCAACCACCATTCAAAGTAATTTTACGTGGTCGTTTTAATCTTTTCGGAGTCAATTAGAATTAGCTTTGTAGCTACATTCTAATTATTTTTAACGAATCAGTTTTGCTCGAGACTGGTGCAACACCACTCGAGTTCTCAAATTCTTATTTTTATTTCCCGCACTACTAATCCAAGACCTAGTCTTGGGATATCTCTATATTTTTTTTGTTGTTGCATATCGCTAATGGCCCAACAAGAAGGTTTCAACACCGTTCGCCCCCCACTTTTCTCCGGAGAAGACTTCGGATACTAGAAGGGGCGAATGGAAACCTTCCTTAAGACCCAGTTCGACATATGGATGATCATCAAGACCGGACTACAACTGCCATCCGACGAAGAAGGCAAGCCAACACCCTGCGAAAAATGGGAACCGACCCTAATCAAGAAGGTGGAAGCTGATGCTAGAGCAACCTGCACCCTCTAGTGCGGACTGACCAAGGAGGAACTCAATAGAGTTGGACCATTCTCCAGCGCAAAAGAGCTTTGGGAGAAACTGATCGAACTCCACGAGGGCACCTTCGACACTAAGGTAAGCAAGAGAGATCTCTTGTTTAATAAATTATATAATTTGAAAATGCAGGAAGACGAGATGGCCAGCCAACTCCACGCTCGTATACAAGACATACTAAACTACCTCCACGTGATCGGGCAAAAGGTCGACAACAGGGACATCATAAGGTACGCACTTAGTGCTTTTCCGAGGAGCACATTGTGGGCATCAATGGTAGATGCCTACAAAGTCTCCAAGGATTTATCTTCTATTAGATTAGACGAATTATCTTATGAATTTGAACTTCATGAGCAGACTAATACACAGCCACACGAGAAAGGTGTAGCTTTGCTTGCAGGTACCAGTAGAACACGCAAACCAAGATCACGACGAAGAACCGAGCAAGAGTCGGAACCAGAACCAGAACCAGACTCAAATGACGAAGATGACGAACTAACAAACGAACTCATGAACTTGGTAAAGAAGCTCTACAAGAAAAAGAAGGGCTTCAACAAGAAAGACCTAAAGAAGGCAGTGCAATCAAAGGAAGGTCAACTGAGCTCGAAGGTCAAGTTTGAGGTGTCCTGCTACGGATGCAACCAGAAGGGGCATATCAAGGCCAACTGCCCCAATCAGAAGGATGCTAAGAAGCAAAGAAGGAAGAAGGTACTAAAAGCGACTTGGGAAGAATCCTCAGAAGAAGACACCGACGATGAGCTCGAACAGACGAGCCTTCTTGCCCTGATGGCCCGAGACCAGATCGATGTGTCCGAGAGCGAGAGCGAGTTGGAAGAAGAATCGGAGAGAAGCCATAGATCCGTATCCGTTTCCGTTTCCGAAGGGCCCGATCCCTCTGTAAGTATCCCTAGACTTAACAACCTAGTTAATTATTTGTTACGAAAATTAGCTATGTCTAATCTTAGAATTAAGTCACTTCTAAAGGAAGTAACTGTCCTTAAAGAAGTGACTAACTCCGAATATTTGACTGAACCAGTTCAGACTGGAAACTCCACTCAAGTCCAAAAACTTGAGGAAGAAAATTCCAGCCTGAAAACTCAGGTCAAGGATCTGGAGAAAACATTAGAACGATTCTCTATGGGTTCCAAGAATCTTGACCTACTTCTTGGAACCCAAAGGGAAATTTACAATAGAACTGGACTAGGATTCAAATCCAAAAAGAAATATAAAACATATTTATCACTTATATAAAGAACAAATAGAAAAATAGTCCAAGCATAGGTTCCCAAGTCCAACCTGATCAATCAAGTTGGACTTGGACAATATTGGGTCCCTAAGGATCAAATACATTACCTCGATAAACCGTATCGAGACTATGATCCAGGGGGAGCTAAAAGAAAAATAATCAAAATAAAATTAAATCCAAATTAAATTAAATTAAAATTAAATTAAATTAAAATTAAACCAAATTAAATTAAATTAAAATTAAATTCAAATTAAATTAAAATTAAAATCTAAATTAAATTAAATTAAAATTAAATTCAAATTAAATTAAAATTAAAATCCAAATTAAATCAAATCAAATCAAATTAAGTCCAAATTAGGGAAGGCTCCAGAATAACTGGCACCTCCGAAATTAATCCATCCGATAAGGGTAAACAAGAGTAGATTACCCGGCCGGGTAATTAAGGTTATCTAGAGGCCAACATTAGCAAGGCACTGTTTACTCATCCTGAAAACATGCTTTGTCAAGCAACATTGTGAAACTAAACCAAGGCCAACCTCACATATCTGCTTTTGATCACCTGTAATAACTATAACATATAATAATAAAGCGAACAAGGAAAGGGAAAAAATTAAAGCTAAAAGGTTCAACCAATTGATATTTGTCAACAAGAAAAAATATCAAGTTGTGTCGAACAAGATCAAGTGCAAGAAAGACATCACACCATAAAGAGAACCATCATTATCAGGCACAAATTTATTTTGTGTAAGCACTACATGTTTTGCTTACCACTAACATCTTACATTGTATTTTCACTATTTTGTACTTTGTTATTCTCTAGGTGTGGATGTAAACAAACTTTTTTTTGGATTGTATATAGATTCAATCGTGTGGAAATTCTTGCTCCCGCTGAACCATTCAATGATTTTTCTTTTGATGATCTTCTGATTATAGGAAAATAATCTGGATATCAATTAAAATGATAATAGATGACATTAGTATTGTTAAAAATATATAAGGTCTGTAGAAATATAATTTTCAATTCTTAATATATCGGCTATGCAAGTTGGTTCTATTTTTACAGTAACAATTGTAAGCATAACACAAACATGTAAATGAATGCACGACATATGATTTGTCAGTTGCAATGGAATTGTTACAATAGATAGCAGACTCTAAACCAAATTACTCAAAAATGGATAATCAGTAACTTGCTCATTAGAAAGGTGGTTAACGCAAGGGTAAAAGACACTTGAAATGTACGATAAATGTAAGATGTCAGTTTGAATGTTGGCTCACCACAATGCTCGGTATGCACATGGTACCTGTACATTGTTTTTTACACGTGAAGGCACTAAATTGATATATTCATTTAGTTGCATAAGAACATTAATGTTGAAGTACATGAGAAATCAAAAAGGTTTATAGTAGCATGAAGTACCAACAACATGATTCTTATCAACATATTCAATCAGCAAATTGAGAATAAGCCAAGATCTCACACTCAGAAGTCAGAAATAAAAGATAGCTAAAATGTCAGAACTATAAATATCACCTGAGATTGAGGAAAAATATCAGCTAGCAGTTGCTTGTACCGCTTCACTGGTTGTCTAGATCGTGCCCTCAGTTGTAACGACCCGCCTTCTACTAACTAAGCTGTAAGGCCGATCGTCACATTATGCTGTGCTAACTATTCCAAGACCATCATCAAATCTAGGTGCGGAAGCTGTACTAATTAAAATTTTGCTAAACTGTCAACATTTCTTGGTTCTACATGTACTAAGGGGTGTAACTAAAGTGTACTTAACATATACTACATCCCCTATGGTCATGGAACTGAAATAAACGTTTCCCAACTGTTATCAGACCTTCCAATCGATCCACAGATCAATTGGAATGGTTGAATCGATCCAGTGATCGACTCAGCCGGCTACTGTATGCGGGACTTGGGTTGGATCGATCCAGTGATCGATCCAGCACGCTACTGTGCTCGGGACAATATTCTGGATCGATCGGCTGATCGATCCAGACTGGTCAATCGATCCGGTGATCGATCCCAAAGCTCTCTGTTCGCGACAGAAACTGCTGGATCGATCGCCGGATTTATCCAGAAGCCTACTGTTCGCGGAACAAATTGCCCAATCGATGCACCGATCGATTGGGGTTTCTGATTTTGCAGCTAAGCTCTGATTTCAGCACTGTTTCGTGCCTCAATCACATTACAAGTTCTAAAATGACTAGAAAACATTCTAATAACAAACAGCTAGCATTCTAAACAGGTTTACTAACAATCTAAGCAGAGTTTCTATTACTCCATGCATGCAAACACTTAAATGAGTAAAAGTAGCGTAATAAGAAATGCTAAGTTCATAAATGTCCAAAACAAAGTTCACTGCGATTCCCTAAGATCTTTGTTCCAAGTTCCATCCACACACATCTTCATCGCATTGCCCTCCAGCCTCCACTAGTCCATTTTTCCTTTACCTCTATCTGCAGTATAAGGAAAAAGTATCTGTAAGCTTTCGCTTAGTAAGAAACCATCTACCTCACAAAAACATGCATTCGATGCAATATGCCTTTAAAACATGCTATTTGAAATATGTACTGTCTAGACTAAAACATGACATGCTATCATACATAGAAATCAAAGCTAGTCATGACATACTTGTTGATACAGTCTGACCTGGATGTTGTTTTGCTGTTGACACTGATTTAAGTTTGTATCAGATATTTAACTCAGATTAATTACTAATCTAGGTTGACTAGGTTGACCTGATTGAGAAAGTCCTAACTGGGATGTTAGGCAGTTGGAAAGTCCTGGTGAGTGAAGCCAGGCAGATTGGAAATCCTGGTGAGTGAAGCCAGGTGAAAACCCTAGTGAGTGAAGCTAGGTGCAAGTCCTGGTGAGTGAAGCCAGGCAAGGGAAAATCCAGATGGATCAAGGGTGATCGGACATCTGGTGTTGAAAAGTCCAAGAAGGAAGCTTGGCATGCGAAGTCAGAGAGGGCTCGGTAGCTCGTTCTCTAGGACCAGATGAAGTCGGAGAGAGCTAGGGAGCTCGTTTCTCCGGACTAGGTCGAGAGGGCTCGACCCGATCGAAGTCGGATCGGTCGTGGACCGATCGGTCCGCCGACCGATCGAATTGATCGAGCTACGAACGCCATCGATCGGTCCCGCATCGATCGAAATCGATCGAGCTCATCAGGATATTACCGATCGGTCGAGACCGATCGAAGTCAAACGCTTTGGGAAGAACGCTATCCGATCGGTCCGGGACCGATCAGATAGTTCCGATCGGTCCGCAGTCGACCTCTCTGCTATTACATCGACCTCTCGATCGGTCCGGGACCGATCAGATAGTTCCCGATCGGTCCGGACCGATCCAGATGAAGCATGGATCGGTCTGCAGACCGATCCACAGTATTGTTTGTTTTGCATGTACTTTTTCTGATTGCCGTATTTGTCTTCACCATCTGTTTTTAACCATCTGCTGTGAGTCTTTCTAGCTTGCAGGTTGCAGGTCACATTCTCATGTTTGGATTCAAATTAAGCTTCATTAATAGAAGGAGACAAGTACCCTTTTCACTGTAATTTGCTGCAACAGATACGTTTGGGGCATCAACGTTCACTGGCGAAATCCGATTACGATTGGGCTGCTCAGTTTGACTTCTACCCATTGGTTGGTATCCAGAGACGCCAGTGATTTCCATTGGCATGTGTTCAGAGAATCAGAAGAGGAGGAGAGGTGATTGGCTACGCCTTGCTGGCAGCAGCGATTCTGCAGACGGCGGTGATTCGAGCCAGTAAAGCAGAGAGACATAAGAAGGAAGAAGAGGAGTTCAGAAAGGGGATTCTGAATTCTCTGTCTTTTGTGATCAAGCCTTCGAGAGAGCAAGTTGGTGAAGCTGTGAGCTCCTTGCTGTGAAGGTTGATTGTGCGCTCTCTGCTCTGTTCTCTTCTCCGCGTGGCTGTAAGCTCATCTTAATATTTTTCTCAGCCACTGTAAGTCTTGTGCTTAAATCTATAATCAACTGAGACTTTGTTGAGAGGTTGCTCCACCGAGAAGGAGACATCTTTAGCCGGATCTTGTCCGGGGTGTGATCTACCGAAAGATCAAGGAGTCGTCCTCCTTACGGACACGCCGAGGAGTAGGGGCAAGTTATCCCCGAACCTCGTATATCCTTGTGTCTGCTGTGTGTTTGTTTTCTTTCGTTTTAGTTTTTCTATTTCCACTGTGCTGTGCTAACAAAGTTCTTGAAGAAATTTCTGTTTAGTCAAAAATCACCCCCTCTAGCCCTTCCCAACAAGTGGTCTCGAGCACGTGCTGCTCTTCATCTGGACTAACATTCCAAGGAGCAACAAGATGGCCATGAAGGAAGGATTCAGCACCAACAGACCACCGTTCTTCGATGGAGCAGATTTCCAGTATTGGAAGAGTCGCATGGAGTATTACCTCAAGACTGATATCTCCATGTGGTTCTCGGTCAAGGAGGGATTCTCACCTCCAAAGGACGAAGAAGGTAAGGAACTTGACTCATCGAGATGGTCAACCGAGCAAACTCGCAAGGGACAAGCCGATGCCAAGGCGGTTGTCACTTTGCAATGTGGGATAGCCAAGGATCAACTTGTCAAGGTTGGTCCTTTCACAAGTGCGAAGGATCTATGGAACAAGCTCATCGAGCTCCAAGAAGGGACTCGAGACTCTCGGATCGCTAAGAGGGATTTGTTCCTAAACCAACTACAGAACCTTGTCATGAAGGAAAATGAAACTGTAAGTGAGATACATGGAAGGTTCAAGGAGATCATCAATGGTCTCCATTCGGTGGATGAACGAGTAGAAAACCGTGACCTCGTAAGGTATGCTCTAAAAGCTTTTCCCAGGAATGCCTTGTGGTCATCCATGGTGGATGCCTACAAGGTATCCAAGGATCTTTCCATTGTTAAGTTAGATGAATTTTTTTGTGAAATGGAATTACATGAACTTGCTAACAAAGGGCAAAAAGAGAAAGGTATTGCTTTGGTTGCAGAAGAAAAGAGCAAGGAGGGAAGAAGAAAGAAAGAAAAGAAGAAGGAGAAAGAAATTGTTTCATCTTCATCCTCCTCCGAGTCCGATGATGAAGGTGAATCATCATCAAGCGAGATGGCCAACTTCGTGAGAAGAATCATGAGAAGGAGCAGAAGATACAAAGGGAAAGGTAAACCTAGTGAACAAAATATTGACAAAACTAATGTTACATGTTATGAGTGCAGCAAAAAGGGACACTATCGGAGCGAGTGTCCGAAATTAAAAAGGAAGGAGGAACGAGCCAAAAAGAAGGAGGAAAGAGTCAAGAAGAAGAAGGCTCTAAAAGCTACATGGGATGAGTCTTCTTCAAGTTCATCTGAGGAAGAGAAGAGGGAGAAGAGTACACGGCAGTTAGCCCTCATGGCAAGAGAGGAGTCCGAGTCCGAGAGTGAGGACTCAAGCTCTTCAGCCGCGACTTCATCATCTTCGGATGATGAAGAGGTAACATCTCCCCATTTAGAAAAGTGTTATAAAACAATTGCACATTTGTCTACTTCCCTTAAAAAATCAAAAACAGAAACTAAACTGCTAAAAGATGAAATAGAGAAATTAAGGGCCCTTAGGGAAGATGAGGTCGATGACCTTTATCAAGAGGCCCTAGAGGATGAAAACAAAACCTTGAAGGGTGAAATTGAGAAGCTCAAGAAAATGCTTGAGAAATTCTCAACCAGCTCTAAGACCTTAGACATGATTCTAAATGCCCAAAGGGCGGTCTACAACAAGGCTGGATTAGGATACCAACCTAAGGAGTCTAGTTTTATTTCTTTAGTGTCAAGAACCCAATTTCATAGATCGCATGTTTCTAGGGTTCATGAGACTAGGAAGAAGGTAACAAAGGCATGGGTGCCTAAGTCTTTCATTGTAGATGCATTAGGTCCCAAGATTTGGGTACCTAAAACATCTATCTTTCGTGTCTTGTAGGCATTGGTAAAGGGGGAGCGTCTATCAACTTGGTTTGTTGATAGTGGATGCTCCAAGCACATGACCGGGGACAAGTCACTATTCTCTACCATACAAAATAAAAATAGAGGTAATGTGTCTTTTGGCAATAATGGTAGTCTTAAGGTTATAGGGGTTGGAGACATTCATATATCCGAATGTCTCCACATCAAGAATGTTCTTCTAGTCAAGGGGATGACTTTTAATCTCCTAAGTGTCAGTCAATTGTGTGATACGGGTTACACAATTGAATTTCATTCAAGTCAATGTTTGGTTAAACACATTGACACACTTGACACGGTACTAGTAGGCACAAGGGTTGATAATATTTATCAAGTATCATTTAAAAGTGCTACTAATGCTTTGATTAAGTGTTTCATGTCAAAAGAAGAAGAGTCTTGGCTATGGCATAGAAGGTTGGCACATATCAATATGAAGAACATCCGGAAGTTGGCCAACCAAGGATTAGTGCGAGACTTACCCAGCATCAAGTACCACAAGACCAAACTATGTGATGCATGTCAAAAGGGTAAGCAAACAAAAGGTGTTCATAAAGGTAAAAGCATTGTAAGTACATCTACTGCTTTAGATTTATTGCACATGGACCTATTTGATTGCAGTAGTGTAATATCATTGAATGGAAGTAGATATTGCTTGGTAATCGTTGATGATTTTACTAGATACACATGGACTTTCTTTTTGAAACATAAGGACCAAACTATAGATATTTTATTTCCTTTTGTAGAAGAACTGAAAATGAAAAATCAACAACAATTAAAACCATTAGAAGTGATCATGGTGGTGAATTTCAAAACCATAGGTTTTTAGAATTTTGTCAAGAAAAGGGTATAGACATGAGTTCTCAACTCCAAGGACCCCACAACAAAATGGGGTTGTGGAGAGAAAGAACCGAGTCTTACAAGAGGCTGCACGAAGCATGCTCAATGAGTACCTACTTATGGGCTGAAGCTGTGAATACAGCTTGCTATGTGCAAAACCGAATCTTGATACATAGGTTTTTAGGAAAGACTCCATGAACTTTGGTTTGGGAAACCACCTACAATTAAACATCTTAGGGTGTTTGGTTGTAAGGTGTTTATTTTAAATACCAAGGACCATCTTGGAAAATTTTCGCCAAGGCTGATGAGGGATACTGGTTGGGTACTCGCTCACCAGCAAAGCCTATCGAGTCTACAACAATAGGACTAAATTGATTGAAGAGTCCTCTGATGTAGCTTTTGAAGAAATCCCTAACTCAAATGATCAATCAAGGGCTATAGGAGAAATTCAATTTGAACTTAGAAATCTAAGTTTGAATGATCAAAATGAAGAACGAGTCGAAGTTGACTCTGATGTTGATGAGCAAAAGAACTCAATCTGATCCTTTGCCAGATATTGAGTCCTTGCCTGTGCCTAGTGAGACCATTCATGAGGCACCATCAACACCAAGACAATCTAGGATAGCCTCTAGTCATCCCCAAGACCAAATTGTGGGAGACATTCAACAAGGGGTTAGGACTAGGTCATTCTTCAGAAATGAGTCTAATGAAGTCGCATTGATTTCAGAGATTGAACCAAAATTAGTTGATGAGACATTGCACGATCCTGATTGGATCATAGCTATGCAAGACGAATTAGGTCAATTTGAAAGGAGCCAAGTGTGGGACTTGGTTCCTAGACCGAAAAAGACCACCATTATTGGAACTAAATGGGTCTTCAAAAATAAGTTAAATCAAAAGGGAGAAGTTGTAAGAAACAAGGCAAGACTTGTAGCCAAGGGCTATAGTCAAGTCGAAGGTCTCGATTATGATGAGACTTATGCTCCCGTGGCACGATTAGAGTCCATTCGTTTGATGCTAGCTTTTGCTGCACATAGAGGTTTCAAACTCTATCAAATGGATGTTAAATCTGCCTTCTTAAATGGTTTTATCAAAGAAGAGGTATATGTTGAACAACCACCGGGGTTTGTGAGTACCGAAGCTCCAAACCACGTATACAAGCTCAAGAAAGCACTTTATGGGCTTAAACAAGCACCACGAGCTTGGTACGAGAGGTTGTCAACATATTTACTAGAGAAGGGTTTTGTAAGAGGCCAAATAGACCCAACACTATTTCTACGTAGAGATGGTGAAAACATTTTTGTAGCCCAAGTATATGTTGATGACATAATTTGTGGATCAAATAACAAGGGCTATTTGAATGAATTTATTTCTCACATGGAAAGTGAGTTTGAGATGAGTCTAGTAGGAGAATTGACATTCTTCCTTGGACTTGAAATCAAACAAACTCGAGATGGAATTTATGTCCATCAGGCAAAATACACTCAAGAGATGCTTAGAAAATTCAATATGAGTGACTCTAAGGAAGTGTCCACTCCAATGGCGACAAGCACTCGCCTTGACAATGATGAGAGTGAAAAACCAATTGATCTAACTCAATATAGAAGCATGATTGGTAGTCTTCTATATCTCACAGCTAGTCGACCAGACATACTTTTTGCTGTGGGCATGTGCGCTAGATATCAAGTCTGTGCCAAGGAATCTCATTTAATTGCAGTTAAGAGAATATTGAGATACCTTAAGGGCACAATTCGAGTAGGTCTATGGTACCCTCGTACAGAGTCTTTTGACTTGATAGGCTATACCGATTCCGATTATGCTGGGTGCAAATTGGATCGGAAAAGTACTAGTGGGGGCTGTCAATTTTTAGGTTCATCATTAGTTAGTTGGTCAAGTCGGAAGCAACATTGTGTTGCTCTCTCCACGACCGAGGCCGAATATATTGCCATGGGAGAGAGTGTATCACAGTTGTTGTGGATGATCCACACCCTAGAGGATTATGGACTTTCTTATAAGGGTGTACAAGTGCTATGTGACAACATTAGCACGATCAACCTAACTAAAAATCCAGTCCATCATTCAAGGACCAAGCACATTGAAGTGCGTCATCACTTCATAAGAGATCACGTAGCTAGGGGAGACATTGTGCTCACATATGTGGAGTCAAAGTCAAACCTAGCCAACATTTTCACCAAACCCCTTCCGGAGAATGAATTTAGTCATTTAAGGAGGGAGTTGGGAATGTGTTTGGCTCTTTAGGTCATTAGAACTTCACCATGATCAATAAGGACTATTAAAATGACAAGAGTAATTGGGACAATAATTTGGGCAACTTGGGAACATCTCACACAAACTATAAGGTTTAACAAAATATTTTTGTTTGCTAGAAATGGGGTGAGATGCTAGGATCAACCTAATTATTCAAAATGTATCATGCATCACTTGAATAATTAGGTTGAGGAGACATTAATTGAGTATGGGGAAGGCCATTACATAATTCATGTGTATTTGGCTCCTAGATCTTACTCATATATTCCAACCAAGGAATCTTGGTTGGACTTTTGCCTAGAAATTTTTCTAATCATGGTTGATGGTTGATGTGTTGATTGGTATTGTTGTTTGGTTCATGTCATGACTTTTGATTGATAAAACGATAGGTTATTAAAGGAAATAATAATAAATTGGATATATTTTGACAAACTTGAAACTAAACATAACAAGAATCAGGCATAAAGGAATTTCAGCTTTCATGCCTTGATTGCAAATTAGGACAAGTTGTCTATTTTGACAAACTTGAAACTTGTCTGAAATCTCAGTGTTTGTAGTCGAATTTGAAAGTCTCAAATTATAAACAAATTCACACCATAAGAGCCCATCGTTAGGACATAGTTATGCTTGTAGATTCTCAGGGTTCTAGATATTGATTTTGAAAGTTTTCCTGGAGAAACTTCTACGAACTATCAAAGGATTTCGGTTACTGAAATCACTGAAAATTTCAGTATCAGACACTGATCGGGCTACAGCCCGATCAGGAGTAGATGGATCGGTCGACAGACCGATCCAAAAACTTTCCAATCTTTCTGTCTGTAATCTGATCGGTCCAGGGACCGATCAGGTTATTTTTGTGCACCTCACTGATCGGTCCAGGGACCGATCAGGATAATCTGATACGCATAAGGCTCTTCTGATCGGTCCATAGACCGATCAGTGGTTCCATTGGTTAAGGCTGTGACTTAGGGGCTTACTGTTCGATCTCTGATCGGTCTACGGACCGATCAGGAAGTTCCCTGATCGGTCTGGTGACCGATCAGGGGCTTCGCTGAATGCTACTGATCACCTTCTGATCGGTCCACAGACCGGTCAGGAGGTTCCCTGATCGGTCTGGTGACCGATCAGGGGCTTCGGATACCTTCTGATCGGACAACCGTCCGATCATTTCTTCACTGTACACCCATCTTAACCCTTAAAACCTCCCGATCCCCTCTTTCCCTCATTCACGCGAACCCTAGCCGACTCTTCCCACCAGCCCACCCTTTCTCTTCTCCTTGCACGCCGAAGCTCCAGCCCTCGGAAGCCCTAGCCGAGAGTTCAATGGCTCCAAGGTAACTCCTACCTCTCTAAAACCTGGCATTGTGTTTTCATTTCTCACTGGATCTTCTGTTATTGTTGTCTCGGTTCTTATTTGTTGGTGGCTCCGGTGCTCACTCATTGCCCCATTTTACCACATTGTATCCCCTTAGGAAGAAACCCACTGATGGTGAGGGAACCTCTAAGGAATCAACCAAGAAATCCAAATCCAAAACTTCTCCTGCTCCCTCTCGACCCCAACCAGCTAGTTCCAGTAGATTCCCAAACCGCCAGTCTGAGCAAGCTTTTCAACAAAGGACTTTCAAATTACTCCCTTGTAGGTCCGTGGATAGAAAATTCATGGACGAATTTTGCCCACAAGTGTCCGAAATCATAGCATACTACAAACTCGATTCACTAGTCTACTTGGAACGAGATATCAACTATGACCTGGTCTCTGAGTTCTATAATAACCTTCATGAGACTAGTGATCAAGGTTTTAAAACAAGAGTTGCTAAGCGGACTCTTGATTTCAGTATCTCATCTTTCTTTGAGTATCTCGATTGTCGGAGGTGTTCCGGTGATGTTTTTTCGATATTTCCTGACTTACCAGAATAATTACTTCCACCGTTTGATATCTCACCTGACGACATATATGAGTACTTCTTCAGACAGCCTAGACAAGGGCTAGATGAGCTAGATGTTGACTTCCCTACTTTTGCAGCCTTGAGATTATCTCCTCAAGATTACATTCTTTTTAAAATTGTCACGAACTGCCTTCTACCTATCACATCTAAACCCTTATCTGAGATCCGATCATATCATTGTCTTATGCTCTATGGTTTGCGTCGGCGTCTCGATTTTGATATCATGTCGAGCATCTACTCCTCGATCATATCATATTCTCAGCCTAGCGGCTTCACTATTTATATGCCTTATGGGCATATAATTACTGATTGGCTTGAGACTCTTCAGGTTGATGTCTCTAAGGGTAGAATAATCAAAATGGTCAGGCAGGATTGCCGACTTGGGAAACGGGCTTTTTCCAAGTCTGGAATCATAGGGCGAAATGGGGATGTTCAGTGGAAGGATGGGAGAGCTTTAGGTGAGTTACCACGGGGACCTCCACGACAGGTTGCAGCTGCTCCTCCTGCTGACATTGGCGAGGCGGATCCTGATCTGCGCTGGCAGATCGCCGAGCTGGAGAGTCGCTTTGATCGACACGAGGAGATGGTGGCTGCTGAGTTCGATGGACTACGCATACGGATTGACCGGCGCTACGATGACCTGCGCGGGCATATTGACCAGCGCTTCGATGATATGCGCAGTCATCAGGTGGTGACACAGCAGTTGCTACTCGGATGGATGGCACGCTACCCGCCTCCGCAGTCTTACCCAGGCTATTCATCCTCCAGCGTGCCGCCTCAGGATTTCACCCTTCCCGCCGATGATGATGATGCTCCTCATGTTGAGGACGTTGATTGATATACCTTGTCTGTATGTATTTTGGATGTTATTTGTTAATCTGATCTGGATGTTTGCACTTCTGATGCTACTCATATATTTATGCTACTCGGTTTTATATTTGCTTGCTCCTTATTATGCTTCATTTTCTATGTTTTTTTTTTTAATAATATGCTGTTCCTATGCCATGATTTGATTGTATCTTTTGTCTTTCTTACTGTCATATTGAGACCTTAGAGGGAACTCTGGGTCGGTTAAGAGAAGGCAGTATGGATTAAGGGGGAGCCTTTTGAGTTTTTGTCACCTCATTTGCACCTTTTCGGTGTTTGACAAAGGGGGAGAGGATACCTAAGTTTAGAAATGTATGGAAGCTTGATTTTAGGGGAGAGGATAACGGGAAGGATCTTGATTCCCGTCATTGACTTGGTGGTATATCCGTCTTAGGGGGAGGATCCCGATTTCCCTAAAATTATGGGTAAATGAGCATTTCTGATCTAAACTTAAATCGTGTTGTCAAACAACAAAAAGGGGGAGATTGTTGATACAGTCTGACCTAGATGTTGTTTTGCTGTTGACACTGATTTAAGTTTGTATCAGATATTTAACTCAGATTAATTACTAATCTAGGTTGACTAGGTTGACCTGATTGAGAAAGTCCTAACTGGGATGTTAGGCAGTTGGAAAGTCCTGGTGAGTGAAGCCAGGCAGATTTGAAATCCTGGTGAGTGAAGCCAGGTGAAAACCCTAGTGAGTGAAGCTAGGTGCAAGTCCCGGTGAGTGAAGCTGGGCAGGAAAATCCAGATGGATCAAGGGTGATCGGACATCCGTGTTGAAAAGTCCAAGAAGGAAGCTTGGCATGCGAAGTCGAGAGGGCTCGGTAGCTCGTTCTCTAGGACCAGATGAAGTCGGAGAGAGCTAGGGAGCTCGTTTCCGACTAGGTCGAGAGGGCTCGACCCGATCAAGAAGTCGGATCGGTCGGCACCGATCCAGGAAACTTGACACCGGATCGGCGCACCGATCCAAATTTTATACCGACGGCCGCCGACCGATCGAATTGATCGAGAGCTATCGAACGCCATCGATCGGTGCGCCGATCGAAATCGATCGATAGCTCATCAGATGTTACCGATCGGTCGAGACCGATCGAAGCTAAACGCTTTGGGAAGAACGCTATCCGATCGGTCCGGGACCGATCAGATTATTCTGGTCCGCGAGGATCCTGATCGGTCCAGCGACCTATCTGATCGGTCTGGGGACCGATCAGATTAGTTCCTGATCGGTCCGCAGACCGATCAGAGATGATCCAGAAAGCATGGATCGGTCTGCAGACCGATCCACAGTATTGTTTATTTTGCATGTACTTTTTCTGATTGCCGTATTTGTCTTCACCATCTGTTTTTAACCATCTGCTGTGAGTCTTTCTAGCTTGCAGGTTGCAGGTCACATTCTCATGTTTGGATTCAAATTAAGCTTCATTAATAGAAGGAGACAAGTACCCTTTTCACTGTAATTTGCTGCAACAGATACGTTTGGGGCATCAACGTTCACTGGCGAAATCCGATTACGATTGGGCTGCTCAGTTTGACTTCTACCCATTGGTTGGTATCCAGAGACGCCAGTGATTTCCATTGGCATGTGTTCAGAGAATCAGAAGAGGAGGAGAGGTGATTGGCTACGCCTTGCTGGCAGCAGCGATTCTGCAGACGGCGGTGATACGATCAGAGAGACATAAGTAGGAAGAAGAGGAGTTCAGAAAGATAATTCTGAATTCTCTGTCTTTTGTGATCAAGCCTTCGAGAGAGCAAGTTGGTGAAGCTGTGAGCTCCTTGCTGTGAAGGTTGATTGTGCGCTCTCTGCTCTGTTCTCTTCTCCGCGTGGCTGTAAGCTCATCTTAATATTTTTCTCAGCCACTGTAAGTCTTGTGCTTAAATCTATAATCAACTGAGACTTTGTTGAGAGGTTGCTCCACCGAGAAGGAGACATCTTTAGCCGGATCTTGTCCGGGGTGTGATCTACCGAAAGATCAAGGAGTCATCCTCCTTACGGACACGCCGAGGAGTAGGGGCAAGTTATCCCCGAACCTCGTATATCCTTGTGTCTGCTGTGTGTTTGTTTTCTCTCGTTTTAGTTTTTCTATTTCCGCTGTGCTGTGCTAACAAAGTTCTTGAAGAAATTTCTGTTTAGTGTTTTTCAAAGAGGCTATTCACCCCCCTCTAGCCATCTAAGATCCCAACAATACTATCATCTAAAGCATGTATAATAAAACTGAACATAGAGCTATCACACATAATCATAAGAGTGAGTTGAACTGAAGCATGAACTGAGCTAATTCTAGCAAATGCTAAAACTATACTGATTTCACCCAACTATCTTGTGAGAGTTTAAAAATACATATATAATAGATGAAAATACTAATCATGCTGCTGATGGGCCCGACATTTGTACGTGCTATGCGCGCATCCCTAACTAGACCCGGGTTTGCAAGTCTCGAACTTAGTAGGGTTACTAGGTTATCTAAACCTAGGGACGACTGTGGGAGCCCAACCCAATGGATATCTAATCCAGTACAGTGCCACTGAGAAAGTAAAATACTGAACATAAGCTAATAAATTCTCATCTTGCTTTTACTAGGTTGTCTAAACCTAGAACTAGGTTATCTAAACCTAGAGGCGACTGTGGGAGCCCACCCATTGGACATCTAGTCCTGTAAAAGCTGGAGCAAGACTCAATAAGATATGAAATGCTTCTATTGCATTTATCTAAGCCACTAAAATGCCTAAGTTGCATTTTTCTGTGCTAAACAATTTAAATCGAACACTTGGTATGCGCTAATTCGCATCCTTTGTGTCGGTAGTCTACATATTACTAAACTAATACATGAAATTCACACGAGAGCTACTTATACTGCAAGTGAGGGGTTTCTTACTTCCTGTTCGGATTTTCTTACGATTCTAATCGTTAGATTTCCGGAGGAGACGATCCTTTCGACGATCTTCTCGCGTCTAAGCGTTCCTCTCGCGGAGGGGAGCGTCCACGTGTCGAAGTCGTCGCCGAAATTTGCCCTTGGAACCCTTGCTTGTTCTTGTGGTTGGCGCCGAGAGAAGGAGAGGAGAAGGGAGGGTTGCGGCATGGCTAGGGTGAGGAAAAGAGAAGTTGCCGATTAAAATCCTATCTCCCCACTTATTAATTCCTATTTATATTAAGGGATTAACTCCTCCAACTCTAATTTAAATAAAATTATTTCCCTTTCCTTTCAGCACGGCCTTGCTGGGTTCATCCGGTTACTAAAGCTATCTATAAGTCGTAGGACCCAATAGGTCTCGGGTTCAATTCCCGCGTAGGCCATTTTACGGTCCTATTTATTTTTGCCACTTCCGCTACTCTAAAAATTTCATAAAAATATTCTAAAATCCCAGAAAAATTATAGAATATTTCTAAAATAGTTTTGAGAATTTTCGGGTGTTACATCAGTGCATGGCAAAGATAGCACAGACTACCACATTAAGCAAAATCTTCCTTGACTTCACACCCATCTTGTATTCTACAAGAAAAAATTGTGGAATCTAAGAAAATTAGAAACACATGCATTTTAACTCAAACTTATTTACTATCATACACCATAATTGCTGATTTTCAAATTACATGGAATTACTAGACCGTGATTGTCGAAACCTTTACTATCATAAACCATAGATTACATGGCATTACTAAACAATAATAGTTGAATCTCAACTTACATGGCATTGCCTAAGTGGGTTACGGGCCTATGAGACAAACCAAAATTTTGAATAACGATTAAGCTAAGTACAAATGGCCAATTCATCCAATAGTGAGAGAATTCGAGTCAAGCTGAAGAAACCAATACAAATATAGACATCCTATCCAAAAAAATTAATATGTAGACATATAGAATATAATTAAAGCAAGAAAACAGCAGAGTAGCATATCAAAACGCAAAGTTTGTCCCCTCACTTGTAGTAAACTCCAAGTGTTAGTCAGTCAGATGGGTGTCCGCTTCCTAGAGAGAGAAACTCCAACTTCTCTCTAGGATCTTCGGTCATCTTCCACACGGTGAGGTGAGTGATTTCTCGGCTCTTTCTCCGGCGACTTTGGGAGAACGCTCCTCGGTTTTCTTTCTCCCCTCCTCGGTCATCTTCCACCTGTGGTTACGCCTTCTCTCTGGAGGTTCTCGGGTGGAGTCGGATGGTGCAGAGAAAATATCCTACTGGCTATATCGGGGTGTCTTCTCCGACATAGAGGTTATCTTTCACTAGTCTTACCGTGCTCGTTTCCGGTAAACCTGCTCCTATCCCCTCCTCCTCTACATCGGTTTTCGTTTGGTTTTCTTTGGTTTTCTTTGGTCTTCTTCCTCTGACCCGGTGCCGAAGAAAGGTTGTGATATTTCAAAGGCTTATTATTTACACGTCGTCGGAGGTTCGCCGGAAGTTCGTCGGAGTTTTCAAGCTTAGTTCAAATTCCGGTTGTTCCATACAAGGAAGCTTTTGGGAAGATTATTCATCATTAATGACTAATTATTGGTTTACTCCTTATTTGGAAATTCTTGGTGGTATTCTTGGTGGCATCTAATTCTCTTTTGGCGTGGAGTAATTGAGCTTGGTTGGCACTTGGCGTCATTTATTTGGCTTTCTCTTGAATTGGAAATATTAGATGGCACTTGGCGTGGAGTAATTGGTCTTGTTTTGATTTGGAAAGCATTGGTTGGCAATTAAATTGGCGTGAATAGATTCAAAGCTTGCACTTGGCGTGGAATATTAGATGGCACACGTTTATTCATTTGGTGGCTTCTTGTCTTGATTTGGAAAGCATTGATTGGTGATTTTTTTTCTTTGACTTTGCTTCACCTTTTTGTTGATTCACGTGGAGGACACAAATGGGCAAGAAAAAGAAAGGATTCAAATATTCCCCTTTGAATTTACCAAGGGACCCACTTCCTATCTCATTTGAAGAGGATGGAGTTGTTATTATGGCAGATACTTCACATTTGGCAGAGCATGTTGAGGTGGCGGTTCAAGATGCTGAGGTGGTAAATGAGGTGGCATGTGATCCTCCAAGTCATCTTCTTTCTCTCCCTCAATCAGCTCCCTCACCTAACTTTGTCGAAGAAACTCACTCCGGCACTGCGGGAAGTGTTGAAGCTGCTGCTGGACAAACAGATCAAGATCAAGTTCCATCTATTGATGAGAAGACTACTCAAGAAACAGCTCCTCAAGGACAAAAGAAACATGTTTCCTGGGCCAATCTTTTCAAGGATAATCGTCGGACTAAGTTGGCGACTCAATTACAACAATCTCAACCAACCGGACAACGTTTGAATTTTGATTATGGAGACATTGAAACGGTGGAAGATTCGATTGGTTTTTGTTTGGTTGGTTGTTTCATGGGAAGACATCCGGGAAAGAATGGTGTATCCTTCATTGCTTCTAGATGGAAGGTGCCTTATGAATTTTACATGCACAAAAGTGGTTGGGTTGTATATCGTTTTGATACAATGCAAGATCGCGACAAAGTACTACTTGGGGGACCGTATTTTGCATATGGGATTCCTCTGTTCCTAAAGATTATGCCGCGTTGCTTTTTGTTCGATGAAGATGGAAGATACGTCCCCGCATGGGTTCAAATTCATGGTTTGCCACCAGATTGTTGGTCTCCCAAAGTTCTTGGACTCATTGGCTCAGAGATAGGAAGACCGATGTACACTGACAAATTGACCCGTACAAGGGAACGATTGACATATGCTCGGCTCTTGGTGGAGGTCTCAGTTCATGACGAAAGAATAAGAGAGGTCCCAATTACACTACCTACTGGTGCTCAACTTGATCTCAGGATCGTTTATGAAGTCATGCCCGACTTTTGTGAAGATTGTCGAAGAATTGGACATTGTAAGAAGGATTGCATGATTTCTAGAAAACATCATCCCAATCGGCCACAACCTACAAGAGGTAGACAACAATTTCAATATCGGAAAAAACAATTGATTCCTCCTCAAGGGCCTTCACAAGCCGTTGGTGAACAAGATCCTGTAGTGACTACAAAGGTTGTTGAAGAAATGGTCCCAAAGGAGATACAAACATCGCCCATTCCAAATGTACCCGAGCCTCTTTCACAACCGGTTTTAGTGTCTCCCTCTTCATCAAAGAATAGTGTGGCCTCATCTTCAAAATCAACTAATTCTCAAACCAAAGGTAAGGAGGTTGCTGCATATCAAGAT
The DNA here is from genome assembly GCF_018446385.1 of Zingiber officinale. Lineage (NCBI taxonomy): Eukaryota > Viridiplantae > Streptophyta > Magnoliopsida > Zingiberales > Zingiberaceae > Zingiber > Zingiber officinale. The sequence goes on from NC_056004.1 coordinate 27,970,799, forward strand.
CAAATTGATTCAAGTGAGGCTGCTTCTGTCACTCTAGGCACGGAGGACACTATCATTTCGGACAGCACCTTTATCCCTCATTTGATTCCGGGACCGATTGTGGAAGCGGATCCGCCCCCTACATCAACTCCAATTTCTACACATGCGGTGGTTCATCATAATGGGAGGATTTCACGGGTCAGAGCAGCCCGCCCATCTTGTGGTTGATGAAGATCGCATCTTGGAATATTAGGGGCTTCCATAAGCCTCTAAAACATGGGGGGGTCATTCATCTCCTCAAGCAAAAGGAAATTCAAGTCATAGCACTCATTGAAACTAAGCTTAATGAGGACTCCTTAGATGTTATCATGCGAAGAAAATTTTCAGGTATGGGGATGGCAAATAATTTCATTTATTCTAATAGAGGTCGTATTTTGCTTCTATGGGATATGCACAGGGTCAACTTGGATGTCCTCGACACATCGGATCAATATATACATTGCCGTGTTCGTTGTTCTATTACGGCTCGGTCTTCTTTAGTGACATTCATATATGGCTTTCATTCTATTATGACAAGGAGACCCTTATGGACTTCTCTTACCCTCCTTGGTGAAACAATTGTCGAACCTTGGCTTATTATGGGAGATTATAACTCACCATTGGCGATTCAAGACAAAGAAGGTGGGGAACCGGTTTCTAATTACGAGATACATGATTTGGAGTGCTTTGTTGACACTTGTGGATTGGTTGATCTTCGCTCTATTGGGTGTCGTTTGACATGGACAAATGGACGGGTTTCTTGCAAGCTAGATCGTGCTATGGTGAACACACAATGGCTTGCTTCGGACTATGAAAGTTATGTGGAATTTACACCCCCGGGTTGTTTATCGGATCACTCTTGTGCTATAGTTTCAACTTTTTCAAGAGAGGGAGTTTCAAATAGGCCTTTCAAATTCTATAATATGTGGGTGTTGCATGATGGATTCAAAGACTTGGTGGCAAATACATGGGAGGAGCCCGTATATGGCAATGCACAGTTTACTCTCAAGACAAAACTTACACGGTTGAAAGGCAAACTACGGGAACTTGATAAGCTTCACTTTCAACATATCAAGGAGCAAGCATCAAGAGCAAAATCTGAGCTAGAGGTTGTTCAAAGAGCTCTTCTTGATGGTGGTGAACCCCCAAGTGACTATGGCACAATAAGAAAGAAGGCGATTACACTAGCGGAGGCGGAAAGACTCTTTTATCAACAACGTGCCAAGAGTATTTATCTCAAGAATAGTGATCGATGCACCAAATTTTTTCATGACTTGGTGAAGAGAAACAACAAAAGAAATGCTATTACCACACTCATCAAACAATCCGGGGAACAAACAACTAGTTTGAATGAAGTCGCCATGGAGTTTGTGGATTATTTTCAAAGTCTCTTGGGTGAACTCGGTCAAAGCTCTCCAATTGATATTTCTTCTTTTCATGGGACTAAATTATCTCAAGCTCAAGCATCATCTCTTGAGGCTACAATCACGGAGGAAGAAATCAAGAAGGCTTTATTTAGTATAGGCGCCGATAAAGCTCCCGGTCCGGATGGTTACAATGCTAAATTTTTCACGGCGGCTTGGGACAATATAAAGGATGATTTCATCAAGGCGATTATGGAATTCTTCACTAATGGTCAGCTCCTAAAACAATGGAATCATACTTTGATAGCTCTCATTCCTAAATCCGATCATGCACCAAGAGTTACGGATTTTAGGCCTATATCTTGTTGTACGGTTTTCTACAAGGTTATCTCCAAAATATTGGCGGCAAGATTGGCAAATGTTATGGGCATATTGTTGGATCCGGCTCAAGTGGCTTTCATCAAAGGCCGGTCCATAGGTGATAACATTCATATAGCTCAAGAATTATTGAGGAAGTATGCTCGTAAGCGGGTTTCTCCAAGGTGTATGCTCAAAGTTGATTTACGCAAGGCTTTCGATACGGTTGATTGGAGTTTTCTTATGTCCGCACTTGTTGGTTTTGGTTTTCCCCAACAATTTTGTGGATGGATAAAGGAGTGTATATCAACGGTTTCTTATTCCATTAGTCTAAATGGTGGATTGCATGGTTTCTTTAGCGCAAGAAGAGGCTTGAGGCAAGGTGATCCTCTCTCTCCTTTGTTATTTGGTTTATGCTTAGAAGTCTTCTCACGTTCTATGAAAGTTGCTTCAAGATTAAGTACATTTCATTATCATCCAAAGTGTAAAGAAGTGGAGCTTACACATATAGCATATGCCGATGACCTCTTGTTGTTTGCAAGAGCCGATGCTTCTACTCTTACTCTTATTATGGATTGTCTAACGGTTTTTGGTGATAAAGCGGGCCTTCGAGCAAATCCATCGAAATCCAACTTATATATGGCCGGGGTTAGTGAACAACTACGAGAGGAGCTACTACACATAACCGGCTTTCAACAAGGCACATTTCCTTTCCGGTATCTTGGCATTCCTTTAGCTACGGAGAAATTGAGGATTGCAAATTATGGGGCTCTTCTTGACTCCATACGGAAGAAGGTTGTCTCTTGGCCGAAGCACACACTTTCTCATGCCGGAAGGTTGGAACTTGTGCGATCGGTACTTCAAGGTGTGGAGTGCTTTTGGTTGTCTATTCTTCCAATACCAAGTGGTGTTATTGACAAGATTTATGGCATCTCACGTTCCTTTGTATGGTCAACAAAACATCCACCAATCTCATGGGCTTCTATATGTCTACCCAAAGAAGAAGGTGGATATGGTTTACGTGACTTGCAAACATGGAATATGGCTCTATTATGTCGGAATCTATGGAATATTCAAAATCGACGAGAGTCTCTTTGGGTTCGATGGGTTCATCAACACTATCTTCGAAATATGGATTTTTGGCAATGGAGAAGTAAGCCTTCGGATTCTCCCCTTATTAAACGCTTACTTTTTATTCGTGATGAACTTGTACAGCGAACTACCTCTATTGGCGCCGCAAATATGAAAATGATAGAGTGGTTTGCGGGGGAAAATAAAGGGACGGCTTTGGCGTATGAGTTTTTCCGTCCAAGAGCGGCTAAAGTGGATTGGTTTTCGGTGTTATGGAAGCCATACATTTTGCCCAAGCATAGGTTCACATCTTGGTTACTTGCTCATGGAAGATTAAGAACGGCGGACACCATCCCTTATGAGCCCAACAAATTATGTGCTTTATGCCGCCAACAAGATGAATCCAATACTCATCTTTTCTTTGATTGTGAGATTGTCAAGCCTCTACTTGATAAGGTCAAGACATGGATGGATATCAATTTTGACATCACCGATATGGCCTCTTATCTTGATACATTTCGACAACATTATAAAGGTAAAGGACGACAAATGAAAGCAAGACATCTTGCCTTATCTTCCATGATTTATCTCATATGGAATGCACGTAACATGAGTCGATTTGAGAATGTGGTTCCTTGCTTTGAGAAGATATTCCACAAAGTCCAAGTTCATGTTTGGCGCTTTGTAGATATCAAGTGATTCTTTTGTAATGTGTGGTAATGCTTTGTGATATGCTCGGGTTTCATACAAAGTCCAAGTCATGTTTGGTACTTTGTAGACATTAGTGAGATGATGATGAGTGATGTTTGTGTAATGGTGTCATACAAAGTCATAAATCTCTTATGCACTTTGTAGTCATCATATGATTGTATTTTGTTCTTTTTGGGAGTATAATACATTTACCTTCCCAAAAAAAAAAAAAAAAGATTAAATATAAACGAGTAAGATACTTGAGATGCTCACATATTTTCACGAATATGCATTACCTAATCAAACCAACAAAGAAAAATCCAATCTTTTACCCAAATATCAAGGATGACGGGCAAGAATGTTGCATTTTTAATCTAAAAAAATACAGACCAATCACCATCTCGCAGGTTGGAACCCACAAGCACGTACCTTAGAATAAACCCAACAAACAATTCCACTAGTAATCGACCGGGTCGAAGGGGAAAGATGGAGGGAAACAACCAAGATTTTGCGAAGAGATGGATCGACGAGAAAGCGCAGGATCTTGCTCCAATTCTTTGGAAGACGAAGACAAAAGGGGGGGGGGGGGGTAGCTACCTTCCTCCCCCGCCTTTCCTCCCTGTTTCTCACTCTAGCTCTATCGTGGCTCAGCGGTGGCGACGAACTTGCTGGTGAGAGTTGGTAAACAAAGAGGAAACGAACAACGCTGGGTCAGCCTGCTATGAAGAGGGAATGAAGGTGGGTGGTTCGGCGGAGATGTTCAGCGAAAGAAGGATTCAACTTAAAAGGGTTATGCGGAAAGGAGTTCAGAGGAGCGGTTAGGTGGAGAGGAGTTCGCAAAGAGGGGATCGTCGGCATAGAGGGGGTTCGGTAGCGTGAAGAGATAAAGAAAGAAAAATGTGAAGAGATCGTGGATGGAAATGCTTAGGGTTTGAGAAGGTAAAGGAGACGCGGCGGCAAAAAATTTTGGGGAGAGGGAAAGAAAAACTCGGCGGCAAAAAATGGTGAAGGGAAAAAAACGGCGAGGGGAAAAAATAATGGTGTTCAACAACACTTAATAGACAATGGTTTTTAAAAATCATTGTCGTAACCCCCAAAAAAACGCACATAGACAAAGGTTTTAAAAAACCGTTGTCGTAGCCTTTAAAAATCGTTGTCGTAGCCCCAAAAAAGTATAAATAGACAACGGGTTTTAAAAAGCTATTGTCGTAGACAAAAAAAAATTGTTAAAAGACAACGGTTTTTGTTAAAACCGTTGTTAAAAGGCAAAAAGACAACGATTTGGTATAAAACCGTTGTCGTTTGAGTGTTGTTGAATGAGGATTTTCTTGTAGTGACAAGTTTAGTATATAGGATTTTTACTTTTATATAGACTGAACATTGATCCAAAATTTGTTGATTATATCTATATATTTTCTATTTGAATTGTATGACACATTTCTGATTCAATATAAGAAAAATGATCCGTTGTACTTTCATAGTATTTTAATTAGTGTTATTTATAAGGGTTTAATTAAGCAATTCATGGTGTAAATATAATAATACTGGTTTTGTAAATAGAAAAAACAATGTTTTTTATGTGTCGCAAGTGCTGTTTTTGTAAGAAACAATAACGCTTTTTAACCGTTCTAAAAGTGTTGTCTTTGCAAAAAATGATAACACCTTTTTGTGTTGCAAAAGTGTTGTCTTTGTAAAAAATGACAACACTTTTTATTTGTTGTCTTTGAGTGAACTTTTAACAACAGTGCTTTTAATAACATTTTTTCAACCACATAGTGTGGTTTTGTAAGATATGCGAATTTTTAAAAAATAATAAATAATAATAATAATAAAAATGTTGTTGAAGAAATAACCATGTGGGAATTTTTAAGAGTTTTTAGAAATTTTTCTGGATTTTAACGGAGGTCGTATGACTAGTTTTGTGGGGATAAATCAGTTGTGTTAAGTGAGGCCTATTAGGAATATTCAAATTAAGGGGGAATTGATTAGGACTGGACTTAGACTTTAATTAAAGCTAAACTAAGTTTGAGATTAATATCACTGTACCTAGCTTTAAAAAGCCGTAAACCCCTCTTCCTTTTCCCGATTCCCTTCTCTGTTCTTTGCGTCCCCGATCCTCGCCACCGGTGATTCTTCTCCTCTTCCCCCTCTCGGCGTTGCCGGCGCAGATCAACTACCTGAGTGTTGAGGAGGGAAGCTATAACCGTTCCTCTCTTCTTCCTCTCTCTCTCTCTCTCTCTCTCTCTCTCTCTCTCAGATGACCCAACGCTGACGGAGGGTGATTCTTCTCCGACGATCTTGTTCTCTCCGCATCGCCTGAGGTATGTCGCCGGATCGCGAAGGTATTGATGTTGTCCAAGCCATCTCCGGTGGAGCGATCGCTTCCTCGGTGGTTTCTTGCACACGATCGACGAGATCTGGCTCTAGGGCACCGCGAGGAGCCTTGACTCACGTCGTTCCCAGTCGATCGATTCTCTTCATTCATCCTCTTCAATCTGTTTCTGGAGAGTGATATGTTGCTCCACATCTGCTGGATCGAAACGGGCGACACCACCTGGAAGCGATTAATCGAGGTATGCTTCATCTGGAATCATACAGCTTCAAAGATCTTGTGTAATTGGTTCCCTTTGTGATGCTCTCTCTGATCCGAACAAGGAGGAGGCGTTGGATCAGTATACTGTGGATTTCCTCCGTGTCGATCACTACTCTCTTCCTTTCTTGCGACTGTTGAGGTTTCGGTTGAAAATTGGGGTTCGATTGAGGTAAGTATTGTCCTGTTGGTTAGGGTTTTAGCAATTTATAGCTTTATAGGTTAGTTCTGGACTGATTCTTGGAAGAATTGGTGTGTATGTATTCTTTTGTAGCTTCCGGGCAGAGGCTGGTAGGGCTGTGAGCTTGTGATTCGTTGCTATACCTCGAGGTAAGCAATTTTCCAGTGAGGTATTACTGTTATTCCCATTAGTAGGTTACTAAATTAGGTTTTCTAATGGGGATAGAGTTTTGTTCTTGCTTAGATCAATTAGTAGTGGATGGTTGTATTTCTAAATCCACATTGATACTATATTACCATGTTAAAAATCAGATTAGGTGTTAGATTGGAAACTATGTGTATGGATAAGGATTTAAAGGCGAATCATATTTGAGCTTAATCTAATTGATTATGGAAAGTTAGGGTTATTCTATTTTGAGCAATTATGAAAGGAGAAGTAGCTTTAATTTAATTAATAGAAGGGGGCATTAATTAGGGTTAGTTAATGCGTTAAGGATAGCTATTTCTTTTGATACACGATTTATACATCATAGTATATGTATATACTTTGATACATTGTATGATACATGACCTTGATCGAGTATGAGCTGTGTGACGTGGGTGGTTCTGTTAGATACAAGACGTATTGAGGGGGGTATTTCTTTCTTACTTCTTATTTAGTTCTTTGAACTTAAAGCATGGCTATATTTTTGGATGTTAAGTTTCCTTTACCTTAAATCTGTAAGTTTGCTTGTTTTCCTGCTTGTTACTTCTGCTTGATCTTGGATGTAATCTAGTTTAATTCGATATAGTCTTGACTCTTGTTATCTGAACTCTGTAACATATACACATGTAGAGTTTGTATCATAGGGATGTCCAGTTTATTCGGTTAACATGCTGATTTTGTATATTGATGTTGAGTATACACATGATTGGTATGTGTTGTTGGAGTTGCATAATTGATTGACCATTTGTATTGTGGTGTATGCATATACGTTTGTTGTGGTTATTGGAGGCGTTATTGGTTATTGCATAATTGATGATAGTGTCTATATTGTGATTATTCACATCATGTTCATCATTCATTAAATGCCGACGACTATTGTCTCACTTTATGGTGAAGAGAGTTGTCAGTTATTTTGGTTTAGTGTCGCACACTCGGCCACTGATGGGTAATGATAGCTGGAGTAGTTGCCGCTTGTCTTGTCGTGCCACCCGGTCACGAGGCTTGTGATATCCAACGTTGTGAGCAGTCAGGGACCCTGATGCTATATAGTTAGATAACTAGTAGCGAACTATCGCCTCGACCACTCTATAGTGGGCTGGAGGGTAGTACAGTTATCACGGACCCAAGCCTCTCGGCCATACAGGGGTCGTGGTGTCTAGAGAGATGGCGGGGGTGACTATGGAGCATGCATGCGCATTTTGCATAGGATGCATGGTGCATCTGTGGAGATATATTTGCATACATGCCTAGTAGATATTAGTTGCATGTGATTGTGAGGTGTTGCACTTGTTTGAGCTATGATTACTACATTTGGTTGTCATACTTCATACATGTCATTTATTTTACATGTATATATATATATATATATATATATATATATATATATATATATATATATATACAATTATGATACTATGCGCAAGCTTATTTTACGCGCCTGTGCGCAACTGTCAACGTGGCATCCCACTTGTTTTTTTTGCCTTTTATTTTTCTTTCCTCTGTCGCATCAATTGAAATTTCCTTTAATTTCTAAAACCTAACCTTTCAGCGACGAAGTTCTCGCGAGGTCGCTCGCTGATTAGCGGGTGTGACAGATTCGCTTATCAAATTTTGGCGCCGTTGCCGGGGATACGGTGTTTTATAATTTTAGGATTGTTATTTATCTTGAAAACTTTAAAATTTTGGTTGTTTCAATTGCTTTCATGCTTATATATCCATGTGTTTGATTTTATTTGTTCCTGAGTCTTCTGATTTTATTTGCTAGTATTTCAGTGTAAGAATAGGAAATTCTTTTTACCATGGATCTATATTATCAGCAATTTGGAGATTGGAGTCAGAGTTATTATTATCAGCCTCAGACTGAGATTTATGCGCCTGAATATCAGTATGAGGATGTACAAGAAAAATTTGTGGAGTCAATTTGGAAATTTAATGAAGTTATGCAGCAAATGAGTGAGCATCAAGAGCAACAATTTGCAAGGATACAGAACATTCAGAGTTAGTTAGATCAAATTGCATCATCCATTAATCAGTTACAAGCACAAAACTGCAGTGGAGAGATGGAGAGTAGTGGTTTTGTCAGGCCTGACCCTACTCCCATTTATTCACAAGAATTTTCTAGTATCAATTGTGATGATGATGTAGTTGTTAAAATTCCTGATTCTACTGATGTTGTTGCTTTAGATGATTTGAATCATGCAGGTATTGTTGCAGAAGATAATTTAAGCGTAGGGGAATGCTTATTGGAAGCATTACCTCAAGAATCACCTGGATTTGATGATGATGATGAAGAGAGTGTAGGGACTTGTGCTATGGAGCCAAGCACCCAAGAATCACTACATGAAGTTGTACGTTCACCAGAACAAGAGCTTGAGCCATTTCTTGATGAAAAGGAGGTAATAATCACCACTCCAGGTACCTTTCAACACGATAAGGTAAGTATTATTTGTGATACATCAGAAAATTTCATAGAGGTACCATTTATTGATTTTATTAGATGTGAATCATTTCTTGAAATATCTTTTACCCACACTAATTTTCTCCTATTTTCTTTTTACCCCACATGTGTGTGGGAGGTGTTTTCTTTGATTGATGTTGTAGGAGAACATAAGCTTCCGGAGTGGGTGCTTAAACTGAACCGCCTCAGAACTCCAGAAAGAATTTTCAAGGGAAAAAGGATTAATAAGAAGAATTTGAGTGGAACCAAAAGTACTCCACTACCGGGGTGACTTCTTCTTCTAAACCTTCATCAACCACCGGGAATGAAAGGGGAGTTGGTTCCAATTTCGCTTCCTTTTGCGTTTTAATTCATGCTTTGTTAATAAATTCTTGCTTTATACGTGTCTTTAGTTTAATACTTTTCATTTGCATTTTAGTTTCATACTTTGCATTTGCACTTTGTTTATACATTTTGCAATTTTATTTCCATACTTTACATTTAGTTGGTATACATATCATGTCATTTGAATAAAATTTTCCATGAGAATTTTCTAAGTAATACTTTTAAGATGGTAAGAGCTTCTAAAATTTGATCATCAATTTTAGGTCATTGGACATGATTGAATGCTCTACTTACATGATATTGGTTAAAATGGTGGTGGATTCCATTTTGATTAATCAAGCTTGATTGCATGAAAATACCTAGAGAGGACCACCTTAAGCCTAAACACTATTATTTTCTCTTGTGTGGCATGCGCTCATAGCAAATTAAACTCTAGAACTTGCTTTGATTCTTTTCAAAGTCACAATAGCATATGTATGCATGGAAAAGAAGGACATTTGTCATTTTTGTTCTATCATATTTTCCATTTTTTTCTCCACAATTTTCTTGAAACATTTTCATCTAATATTCTAATTCTTGATTCCCTTTGCTTGTCATTATTTCGTTGAGAGTATTGGTTGAATTCTTGATGAGTTAGATTGTGTAAGATGACCAAGTTTTAAGTGTGGGGGAGATGCATACAACTTTTGAATGCTTGGATTCATTTGTTAATGGATGAGATTCAAATTCAAGCCAAAGATGAAGTTTTGGGAAGATGTAATAGAGTTAAATGCTTAAGGTTTTTAAAGTTGGGATGCTACTGTGCTAGAAAGAAAATGTTGAAAATATTGCCATGAATGAAGTGCTCTTAAGATTGTATGCTAAATGAATTCATTTCTTGAGTTTTATCATGTCAAGAACAAGTTACAATTGCTTTGGATTTTGAGACTTGATACTATGTTGATACATTTAAAACTCTAGGAGACACATGTTGGAAGAATATGTTGATGTGTTTAATTCTTCAGAGATTAGAATGAAGCTGAAATTTGCATGTGTTGCATTGTTTTTAGCAGTTATTTTAGGAATTAAATGTGGAAGGCTTAAGTTAAGTTAAAAAAAATCTATTTTGAATTCCTGAAAGTAGGATTGCTTAACAAGGATGGATCAGGACACTTGAAATTCTGTAACAATTCTGCAGATTGATTAATTCTGGACAGTGCTTCTAGGTGAACTAATGGACATAGCTGCTGATTGGATTTTGGACTATGAAAAAAAAAAAAATTCAGAATGAGTAGCAGTGATCATTGCACAAAAATCTGCAGAGACAGTGAAGGCTGCAAAAACATGGAAATGAGGAGTTAGTATCAAAGTTGTGCTGGAATTCAGGAGCAGTTTTAAAACCAATGTGAAACTCAAGTTAAGTTCTGTTTTGTGCTGTAACAAATGGGATTTTTGCTTCCATGGCATCTGCAGAATAAGAAAGGATGAAATTCAGCACAGAATCTGGATACAGAAATGCAGGAATTGAAGTTGTGTACATTCATTGTGGAAGTTTTGAATTTTTAGCAGTGAAAGAAACAAGTGGATTGCTACAAATTCTAATTGCTGAACTGAAAACTGGAAAACCAGAATTCAGCAGGCATAATGGATTTCAAGGGAATATAAGTTCTGGATTTAGGTCGTGTGATTACATAACAAAATATCTGAGTTTTGAAGTTGATTTTGATGTAAATGCTAGTGAGAAATCTATGTGCCATTTCCTATCAACAATGAGTATTGAGTGGATCCTGTTGCTGAACCTTGCTTATTCTGGACAGTTTAAAGTTCTGAATTTGAAGTAGAAGAGGTTGCTGTTAGGCAAAAATTTCAGAAGCTTTTGAGCATCTTGAGTGGGTGATGATTTATGCCATTAATTAATTATGGAATGCCAATGAGGATATTGGAGTTTGCTTGGCAAACAATTGATAAAGTGGGGTGCAAAAATTGGGAAATTGCAGAACATGAGAAGTGTAGAAAGTTGGTATCAAGACGTATCAAAAAAAAAATTAGAAGGAGCACTTAAACAAAGTAGAAGTTTAAGTAAAGATCTGGTACCTTCAGAAACAAATGGTGTTACAGTACTACATTATCTCCTACAAATTGGATAAAATTGATTTGTGATTTCTGAAACTAGTATCATGTTTAGAAGTTTTTGATTGATTCTGTTGAGTCTGTTTTCTGAATCTGACCAGCAAACTTCAGTGCAAGAGTTCAGTAGGTTGTTATGAGTTGGAATTGTCACAGATCTGTTTCGGAATTGGACTTTTTGATATTGTATCAAAGGCTTTGAAAAGGAAGAAGGCAACAATTGCAAAGACTTGATTCTGAATTCTGATATGCAGAAATGAAGAAGGCTGTAAACTGTTTGCTGATCAGAATTGTACTGAAATCAGGCTCCTATTATCTCAGAAATTGTGATGCAATTCTGTTCTCTATCCACAGTTCTGGAGTTTAATTCTGAATCCGCTGAAACTGGACTGCAATTTTGTTCTCTATTGAACTCTACAACAAGGATTAAATTTGTAAGCTAGTTCAAAAGGGATTGAAACTAAAATGCTTATACATTGAACTCACGAGTCAATGTGGCCAGAAGAAAAGAAAATCTGCAGAAGAAGGAAGAGTTGCTGAGTTGCTGCACATGTGAATTCTTGATACTGCACATGTAAATTACATATATAAATTTATGAATGTGAACCATTTTCCAGTAACATATGCCTCTTTAAATAAAGTCCGAATTGAAAACCTAAATGATACTGGAAAACGGTTTTCAATTCAGACTTTATTTAAAGAGGCACATGTTACTGGAAAACGGTTTCACATTCATAAATTTATATATGTAATTTTGAATGCTAAGTTGGTATATGCTAGTCATTATTAAAAAACGTATCTACCGTTCGATAGTAGTGTTGTACTCCTGAGGTGCCTTGGAACCAGTTAATTTATCTCTTCCTGTTGCAGGATGATTACTCTAACTGATGAGCTTCCTGAAGCAAAGCTACAACATATTCACGCAAGCGTAACTATTTGATACTACAATAAGATGTTAGGAACGAGTTGATCATGCTAATACAGATATCTAATCATTTTTATTTTAACACAGCAATTCCAACTTCCAAGCATGGGAGTTCACATCAAAGTGGAACCGAGAGATGCAATCAAGAAGTTTGTGCCAATTTACAATTTACAACTTACAATTTACAATCACAATTCAAAGTCGTTGGAAGTGATCAAAACAATAGAAATAAACACCAATAGATAAAATAATCCTTCATCATAGCCACATTTAATTAAATCTTCCAAAAATGATATGAAATATTTTAAAAAATTTACATCGTTAAGATTAAACAGTGAGAAAAAATAATACATCAACAGCCTGCTCAAATGTAAAACCTATGAATCTTGTATCTTTTCAACAGTATGCTCAAATGTCTCTCTAAGCACTAGATATGGGACATTGTCATCTTCTCCACCTTTAGGTGCTGCAGCTTCAGGTGCTTATCTCCTCAAGTTATCTATATTATCAGGACGTGAGGGACCAAATGTTCACACAAATGCTAATGATAAGATAGCAAGCAAGGCATTGAAGAAGAATACCATTGTCAGTCTCATACTTGTTATTGAATCTACAAAAGTTTTATCCTAGCGCATATTGTTTGAACTTGCAACAATAAAGGCAATTGTTAACAATTGTTAATTTCAATATCTCAATCAATCAACAATAATAATTTTATAAAATTAAACTTTGATAGTATCAACAATAGATGTCAATTCTTCTTCATATATGTCGTCATCGCTGTTATGATGATTATCTATAGTTGATCTGACAATCAACACATCGTTATATTTATAAAATTTAATAAAAATAATTGATTTTCAAATAAAATTATCATACAAATGCGGAATTAATTGACACATACCTTTGCTGTAAAATTGGACAATTACACTTGTCATGTGACACACCTCGATGGCCACATCCACGACATAACCGAGACTTTAAAATTGACTTCTCTTTTGATGATTTCATTCTCTTCCCACATCCTTTTGTTCTTACTAAAGAAGGATCAATAATATTAGGAGTCTTATCAATGAATTTATTTCTTTGACTTCCATTGTCACATGGTTTATTAGTGTTCATCTCTTGAATTTTGTTGTAGATATAATCAAATTGTTCATCCAAGAAGTTTGTCCCCTCATCAGTCAAAGATGCATCATCAATTAGCACTGAAGCTTTATAGGATAACCTGGAGTGTCTTGACATCAAAACTCTTTCTGGATCATCAATGAAATTTTGCTCCCCCAAAGCATGTATTGCTCCAACCTTTGCATCTCGTGTATATTGTTTGAGTATATACTTATCTGGCAAATGAAACACTTGGTTGATACGAAAAAAGGCTAACATATGCCTGCATGGAATGCCATCGAACTCAAATTTTCTACAGCTACAAGATATGTTATCCTTATGTTTGTCATGTGTGAGCACCCTTGGTTTGGAGGAAGAACTACTTTGAAAATTCATCACATGATAAACCACTGAGTCAACTCCCATAGATGTTTGTTTCACATAATAACCATGGATCTCACTTAATTCACTTTAAAACTCCAACAATTTCTTTTTCGTGTACAACTTAACCATTTGAGTTTCCATTGGCCAGTTCGTCTTAATCCTAGGATGCTCATTCATATCAATATGGCCAGCAACTAACTCACTGTGTCTTTGGTGTTTCAGTTCCCTATTGAAACGGATGATAAAATCCATCAATGAGTTCTTATTTGAAACATATCTCTTAAAAAATGCATGTGAACCTTCAGATCTTTGACTACTTGACATTCCAGCACAAAATATATGACTAAAATATGCTGGCACCCACTTGTGTCGCAATTCATACATCGAAGACAACAATTCATTTTTCTCCAAGTTAGCACACTTAATAACCTCTTCCCATGAATTTTCAAATTCATCAGGTGTGGTAGAATTCCCAATGACATTCTTTATGCTTTGGTAGTAGTCACGAAAAGTTAAAGGGTGTAATTTACTTGAAAATTTGTTCAGTATGTGCCATAAATAATATCGATGCACTGTCTGAGGGAAAACTTGGGCAATGACTTTCGTCATAGCAGGATCCTGATCAGTGATGATCACATTTGCTGCACCTTTAGGCATAGCTTCTATGAACTTGTTAAGCAACCAAACAAAAGACTCAGTTTTCTCATCACTTATAAAGCCGCAACCAAAAATAATTGTCTGATGATGATGATTAACTTCTACAAATGGTGCAAAAATTAACCCATATTTGTCGGTGTTATATGTTGTCAAATACAACTACATCACCAAATACATTGTATGTCGTCCTTGATACTTGATCTGCCCAAAAACACCTACTAAATCTGTTATCTGAATCAGCCTCATAATCAAAGAAAAAAGCTGAATTCTTCTCTTTCTTAGATGCAAATAATTCGATTAGTGTTTCAGCATCGATACCTTTTTGTTCATCCCTTAGTTTTTTCTCAAAGTTTCTAACATCTCTTTCTGTGCAACGTACCATCTCAGGCCCTCCATACTATATCTCCAATAATCGCATTTGTTGGCAAGTTGGCACATTGGCCTCTGAAAACTGTTGAATCAATGCTTTCTTTGCTATCGAAACATTACGGTGTGAGCGTAGCAAATACACCTTTGAAGGAGTCGAGAGTGGATGATTATGACCTTCCATGAAATTAGTGACAACCCAATTAGGTCCAGTTCATTTTTTTGACAAGTGAAATCTTTGACTTACAACCAGTTCTAACTTCGCCACGTGCTCCTTTCCTCGTCCGTTGATCACCTTTTGCCTGTTTATTTTGTTGATCATTTGTATGCCCTTCTTTAAAGCATACAAATGTTTTCCACACAACTTCATTTGTCATCTTATTTTTCTTACTATTATTTATCCTTGCACTAAATCCAGATTCTCGTGCATATTGGTTATAGAATGAAAATACCTCCTTTATTGATGAGAATTCCATCCCATATTTTGGCTTTTGATCATCTGCAACTTGGGGAATGTATAGCTGATCATTTTCTTCCATTGCTAGGGAATTTCAGATTTAAATGAAGTGAAGCTCTGCATATCACCATATAACCCCACAAACATTCTAAATCAAATAGACATAAGAAAAAGAATATTGCTAGATTGTGAAGGTTTGATAAGTATCATATAACAAGTGTGTCGTTTGGTAGAATAGTTAAAAATTAGCTAGTAATATAACATAATATTCTCATGTGGTGGTCATCGCCAATGAGAAATGTTTACATTCAGCATCAAAGAAACAAATAGAAGGAGAGAAAAATTATAAACCATGAAGATTCTAGTGTATGTATACATTCAGCATCATAGAAATAAATCAAAGAGGCTGACAATGGCAAAACTTTTACCACTATAATGATAACCATGGACAATGGGAAATAGAATGGATGTGTTATATCTTTGCAAATAAGCAATAAATATAGGATATTTCAACGAATACAATTCTTAGCTTTATATACTATGCCCATTAAAAATTTAGATGCACAGTACCTCATTTTCTACAAGTTCTAAGCATGGTCAAGAGGGGTGTCATTATTTGGCACGAAATGTTAGTAACATTATTTTGGAAAATAATTTCTCTCTTGATGTTTCAACTTGCTTAAAGAAAATAACACTTGCAAGATGTGGAGCATGGTGAGCAAGTGATCACAGGTAGCATAGAATTGCATTCTCTCACTAATAAGTCTTTTGAAAGAAGTTCAATGGAACTTGAAAGAAACAAAAATGAGTTAGAGTTGCACGTAACTCAGCTAGAAGAAGAAAATGTCGAGCTATCAGAACTTGTATTTGCTTTAGAAGCCTAACTAAGTTACATAAAAAATGACGAAGAATCCATCCTGCTGGACCTAGAAGATACAAGCTCACTTGTTGCTGGTTTGAAGAAAGAAGTTGACATCAAAAGGTAGAAACGGAGTTGCATCGACAGGTTACACTTCACGAAATTGAATTGGATGAAAAAAGAAATGATTTCTATAAGCAAGTTGAACTACTAGAATTGAAGATTGCTTCGATTCAAGCAGGAGGCTATATCTGAGAGTGAAGAGGATAGAGACACAACAGGGTTTTCTTGCAAGAAAAAAGTTTTGCTATTAGAAACATAATAGGGAGGGGTCTCACGGTGAGGGACGGCGGTAGGGGCAGCATGGCGTCGGCGGCTCTCGACAGACAGCGGCGGCAGCGACGAAAGACGGCGGGAATCGGCGAGCGAGGAATGTCGAGGCGAGGGCTGCGAGGATCAGAGAGCGACGAAGGGGGCTCTCTACAGACAGCGTCGATAGCGGTAGCGACGAAAGATGGCAAGGATCGGCGAGAGAGGAAGAGGAACGTCAAGGTGGGGATTGGCGAGCGGCCTCGCGAGAACTTCGTCGCTGAAAGGTTAGGTTTTAGAAATAAAAGGAAATTTCAATTGATGCGGCAGAGGAAATAAAAATAAAAGGCAAAAAAAACAAGTGGGATGCCACGTTGACAGTTGCGCATAGGCGCGCAAAATAAGCTCGCGCATAGTATCATATATATATATATATATATATATATATATATATATTACACAGGTGTTACGAGTAGATCTGTGGCTGACCCGATGAGTTTACTGATCATTGTATTATTGTATTGATTCTGGTTGGGTATTTTCATTTATTGTGTCAGGTAGGATCATATAAGTTGTTGTATCAGATATGGTTAGGTATGTTATATTTTGACAGCATGATCTTATTCTTTATTTCCCTATGGAGACTGTATATTTTGATTCCTATATCATTATATAAACCATGCTTTAATCAGTTTATTACCCGCTGAGTTACCTATACTCACCATCCCGTTTATACCATTATGATTTTAGATAGTAGATAGATGATATAGAGTTGCTTGGAGTATGTTGCCGGCCGATCCCACTTCTCATATCATATTTGAAGATTTTTATCGATTTTATTTCTACTTGTATTTTAGCATTCAGCGGTTTTAGTATTGTATGAATTTGTCTGTGTTTGGAGTTTGATACGTGGTGTTTTGCTATCGTGATCTTGTGGTTGTGTAAGCCTAATTGGCTAGCAAACTTTAGTTGTGGACTGTGAATTTTTTCTCTTCGTTTTTCCGTTGTGTTTTTGATACAGCCGTGTGGGTTGAATATTAACTGCGTGGTTATTTCCAGTTTGTTCCAGCCGTGTGGGCTGATGGTTATATGGATGTATTATGTGCTTCGGATTGTCACCAGTACAAGGGAGATGCTGTCGCAATTTTATCAGTAGGGACTCTTCCGGGGCGTAACAGGTTTAGAATTGAAGATATATTTTCCACAACTGGGATATTACCTTGCACATCAACACAAAGTTGATTTGAAGTTGCATCTCTTTGATTATTCAATGTATCTTGTATGCTTGGACTATATGTAAAAGTATTGATTCAATAAAAAAAAAGAATTAAACACAGTTAGTCAATAAATTTGTGATGCATAAAATGAGATATTACATTATTTGATTGAATGTGTACTTATAGTTCGTGGTTGCATATCTACCTCAAATTGAATTTTAAAATGAAATTTCCTATTAGTTCGACATTTAGAAGTCATTTCTACTATAAGTAATAGTTAATTACATATTAAATATAATAAAAAGTGAATAGTTAAAAATAAAAAAGAAATGCACGTCACCATATATCATTCATACACAATATAGTAAAAAACTTTCAACTCCATTTCTATACTTCTTAATTTGTCTTAGTAAAAATATTCAACTCTTATTCATAATGATTATACAAAAAACACTTATTAAAATAAATTTAATAATATGATATATTGTTAAATTTTAAAATATATATATACTAAATTTAACACTCATAAATGAAGAACTATGCCACAAAGTAAAATTCAAGTAATAAAAACAATAACTATGCTTGAAGGGACAACCTAAATGAATCCATGCTCACAAGGTAAAAAGAAATGGATCTCTATCCCCTCTACGGTCATAACTTCAATCAAGAACAAAGAGAGTGTCATTGCGTAGGAAGTAAACTAAATCTTACATATAATGAGAAAACATTAAAATGAAACTAAAATAAGAAATACACATTGATCCCAAATTTGATTTTATACTATGAAAATCTACAAGGAGAGAAACTGATCAACATAGCTATAAACCAGGGTCAAAGTATTTATCTAATTTTGCTCACTAAGTACTCATACCAGAATGTTTGTGATACAAATTTTAACTCGATGATTGTATGTGGATGAGTTGATGGAGAAATTGATGGATCACACACCATGGAGATTGCATCAAGATCAGTTTTTTTAGGCTAATCAAAGGAATAATAAATAATAAAAAAGGAGTGAATTAATTTATACTGCTTGATTAGGGATTTTGAGTGAATAATCAAAATCATGGCGACCTTCTAGATATCCGTATCAAAACTTTCCAGTTTCGTAACGAATTAGGGATCATTGCAGCAAAAGGCGAAACCCTCGCCCCCAGGGCCCCCACCGACCGGACCCATGGTCATTATGAGGGAGGTAAATCGTAGCACCTAAGCTAACATGGGACGGACCGGGTGGGATACAGGGATAGGGGATTTATTCCCCCGCTACCACTGAGTTTCGACCCGGTGACCTCATTGCAGCAACTCCCGCCCCATGCCATCTCAGATGACCCACGAGGTCAACGAATTAGGGATCATGATACTGGTGGTGGTTGTAGCAGAGCCGCTTGAGGAGTACACGAAGTTGGTGGCATGGGTGCTGGAGTAGTTGGTCCAAGGTGCCCTGGCTGCTTCGCCGGTGGTAACATGTGATGGGGTCTCTGCCTCGCTAGGTGGCTTGCAGTTGACCGACACTCGCTGGGATTTTATTTTAATGAGAAATAAGAAATTTAGGTTTACTTGGAGCTCCTCTTTGCTTGCTGTGGAGAGGGAAGAAGAGCTTGTTGAGCACTTGAGCTCCTCCTTGCTTGTTGCGGAGAGGGAAGAGCGCGGAGAGGAAAGAAAAGGTGCCATAAGAGGGTAAAAGCAAGTATAGTGTAAAATAAATTAATAGGTTGAGATGATGTTTATAAAATTCGTCATGATAAGTGGTCTAATATGACACTAATTTTTTTTTTCAAACTAATCTTTTTTTAAGTAAATGCCATTAAAAAATATTTATAGTGATATTTTAAATTAAATGTCGGTAGAAAATGTCATAATAGTAAATAGTGAAATTTACATCTATTATGATTTTTGCTAAAGCATTTGCAAATGAAATGAATGAACATAAAAAATTCATTAAAAAATTGGTGTAGGACATGATAAAAATTATCTTGTGGGCTATCAAGAAAATAAGATTGAGGAGAAAATACATCGCTCTCTGAGTGTTACCACCATAAAAATTTTTATTATGAATAAAGGATGATTCCTCAATATCCAAATAAGGACTCTTATATAAACCATAACCTAAGACCCAAATAAAGAAAAGAAATTATAATTAACAGAATTATTTTCAACAAAGAAAATAGATCTTTTAACTGAAAAGAAAAGTAAATAACTGAATGATCTTAACTCAAAATAGGACGCGGATCAAGGCAAATTATCTCCTATAAATACAAGGAATATCAAATTATCCTAAATATCTTAAAAATGAAAATTATCAAAAATAGCAAAATGACTATGAAAAGGATTTAAATGGTGGAATTTGGACTCGAAAATTAATGGTTACGGGTACTCGGGTAACGAATGTATGATAGAACTTAATTCCGAGTCTGGAGTCAAAAAGTTATGCTCATTTAAAATTTGAAGGATCATATTGAGCTTCATCATCGGTTGGACCTGCATAAAAATATAATTAGAAGAAACAAATAATTTAATAAGAAACTATTAAGACTAGATATTGAGATATATGTAAGTTTGATGGAAAATAATTTTGATTTATATGAGGGGAAGAAAATATAAATTATTGGGTAATAATTTTTTTTAATAAAAATATTTGAATGTTGAAGATTTTATAAAACATAATATATTATTTGATAATATTGATATTTTAGATTTATTTTTAGAATTAATTTTTTAAAAAATAATAAATTCAAAATTAATTTTTGTTTTGAAATACTATACTTTATATAAAAAAAGTTCTTAATACAAGGATATTATAAAATACTACTTATAATACACAATATTTTTTGTTCTCCAAGGCGTAGTTGAGTTGATATCCAAGTGATAGACTTGTAACAATAGATAAGGGTTCAAGTGCTATGAAAAATAACCCTCCCAATTAGGGGGATGTTCAGTACTTAATTTACTTCCCTAAATCTCATCGTGGAGCCAAACAATGAGGGACGTTTGGTGTGAGAGTTATCCCATTTTTACATCAGCAATATTTTTTTAAAAAAATTGAAATTAATAAAATTTGTAGGATCGAAAAGTGATAGGGGCGGAGGGTGAATAACACATGTCGCTAACTCCTATTTTCTGCAAACTCTTTTTGATTTTAGTAGTGGAATATAAATCAAAACACAATAATTCAATGACTACTAGTCCAAGTCCCACAACCTTTGATCACTACTGATGGATAATCTACTAATGTCCTCTTTCTCTAAGAGAAAGAGGTTTGTCTTTTACATAATATAAGGAATGGTAACAAGTTTACCATTTCTTTTCAAAAGCTGAGTGCAAAGAATACAAAACAAAATAAATGACTTGAATACTGACAAAGATTCAGAGTGTGAGGACAAATGTCGGAGTAGCACATCGGTGTTGCGTTTGTATTCCATAGTAAGATGAGAGTAGAAGTTGATCAACAATGTTGTACGAAGTTGTTGTTCAGAGGTAATTTTATTCGACATTTTGGGTGGCTGGATCATCCTCGGGCGCCTCCAACATGACTTATTCGATCCGAATCAGTTGCAGTTTATCCATCTCGAAGCGCCTAGACTTCCTCCGGGCGCTTCAACTACTGACGTAGTGCGAACTGGACGAACCTCTATCCGACTTCTTCAGCTACAGCTTATCCTTGTTTGAGTCCTTGTAAATTTTTTAAACGCCTAGATGTTAATGTGCGCAGCCTATTAAGGTGGTACCACATTTGCACGTTAGGTTGAGTGGGCCATCTGGGTGCTTGGACCCTGTTTGACCGCTCGGATCTCAGGTCGCCTATGTTAGGACACTTGGGAACTAGAGGGGGAGGGTTGGAATAGCTCACTTCTCTTCTAAGAACTGGACTTGTAGTGGAAAACTTGAAGAAAACTCTCAATCGACAATATCTTTAATTTTACTTGGTATTCGCCTCCTTGAGGTGACTTATCCAAGGGTCAACTTCTTACTCTCACAGATGCACTATGAAAATCTCATTCTCAAAGGTAGAGAAGCCTCGTACAAGCTCAAGCAATAGAAAATAACAAGAAAATAAGAACACAAACACAAAATACAATTGAGAATGACTTTTAGGGTTTACAATGATGAATCTTACGTTGCTTATTGTTTTCTTGCTTTGGATTGACTCTTGGTGGATGGAAATGCAACAACACTTTGTTCCAAAACTCTCAAGAACTGGCTTTAGAAAATCTTCACAAACTCCCCTTTATATGGTTGTTGTTTGAACTAATTTCCACCGAGTAATCGATTAGCCTTCAATTAATTACCACATCATAATTCGACCGTTCAAACCTGTAGAATGACTCTTTCTGCATGGCTAATCGATTGGTGGGTTATACCAATTGATTCGACATCTTCTAATTGTTGGGTTGTAAAGTTCTCTAGAGGGGGTGGGGGGTGAATAGCGATCATAAAAAATTGTAAATCGAGTAAGCAGCGGAAATAGAAAAATTGAAGCAATGGTAACAAACCAATTTTACTTGGTTCAGAGCCTTTATCGACTCGTACTTCAAGGCCCGCACATGAGAGTGCTTTCGTTGAGCAATCACTAATAATTCGCAAAAGTATTACACAATTTTAATACAAGAATTATAAAAAAAAATACCAACAACAAGGAAAATGAAACTGAGTCGCAGGTTGTCGGAGGAGCTTCACAACGTCGCAGGAGCGTCTTTGGAGCAGCGTGCAAGAGAGCAATCGTAGAAGAAGTTATTTTTGGCTCTTGGTGGAAGACTGCTTATATAAGCAGTTCCGAGGGCCGGGATCCCTTCCGGGCGCCTGGACTATGACGTTGCCTAAGCCAATCAGCGCGTTCCACATTTGCGACGAGATAGAGTTTTGCATTCCCAACACCCAGACCAGCTCCGGGAGCTCGGATCCCTTTAGGGCGCTCGGACCCCTTTTTCCAGCAAATCTTTTTCTTACAAGAAAAAGATTAGTCCGAGGCAATAAATATTATATTACCCTGCAAAACAAAAGTTAGCATAATTTATAAAAATAGAGTAGTAATTAGATTTTGTCTCCTCGAGACCAAAATCTAGTCAAGATCTCAACTTAGATTTTCAAAATGGATCTAAGTTGGATCGACGCCTACTCTTCCCTCAAACGGAGAACGCATCCTCACTATGTCACTCCCCCTAGCTAGTGACTTACATTAACTTACCGTTTTGCTAGACATCCGGTCAGCCCGTTGGCTTGTTTGCACTTTGTGCTAGCTATCCAGTTGGCGTGTTGACCTAGCTGGACTTTGTACCAAATATCTGGTCAGCCCGTCAACCTCGCTGGACTTTGTACCAAAAATCCAGTCAACCCATCGACCTATCTGGACTTCGTATTAGATATCTGGGTAGCCCGTCGACCTAGCTAGATTTCTTGCTAGATATCCAGTCAGCCCGTCGACCTATCTAGACTTCTCCTGCACACTTAGTTACATCGTTAGATTATAACAAATCTAACTTAACTTACTTTGTCATTCATCAAAACCTAAGTTTGACGGTTAGTGCAACTTGCACCAACAATCTCTCCCTTTTTGATGCAATGACAACCTGAGTTAAGTTAGGAAAAAAATAATATGAAAAAAATGATATGATTTTTTAAGTTAATCTTGTTTTAATGTTATATGTTTGGAATAGCTCACTTCTCTTCTAAGAACTTGATTTATGGTGGAAAACTTGAAGAAAACTCTCAATCGACAATACCTTTAATTTTACTTGGTATTCACCTCCTTGAGGTGACTTATCCAAGGGTCCACTCCTTACTCTCATAGATGCACTATGAAAATCTATTCTCGAAGGTAGAGAAGCCTCGTACAAGCTCAAGCAATAGAAAATAACAAGAAAATAAGAATGCAAACAAAAAATACAATTGAGAATGACTTTTAGGGTTTACAATGATGAATCTTACGTTGCTTATTGTTTTCTTGCTTTGGATTGACTCTTGGTGGTTGGAAATGTAACAACACTTTGTTCCAAAACTCTCAAGAACTGGCTTCAGAAAATCTTCACAAACAACCCTTTATATGGATGTTGTTTGAACTAATTTCCGCCTAGTAATCGATTAGCCTTCAATTAATTACCACATCATAATTCGACCGTTCAAACCTGTAGAATGACTCTTTCTGCATGGCTAATCGATTGGTGAGTTATACCAATCGATTCAACATCTTCTAATTGTTGGATCGTAAAGTTCGCTAGAGGGGGGGGGGGGGTGAATAGCGATCATCAAAAATTGTAAATCGATTAAGCAGCGAAAATAGAAAAATTGAAGCAACGCTAACAAACTAATTTTACTTGGTTCAGAGCCTTCATCGACTCCTACTCCAAAGCATGCACGTGAGAGTGTTTTCGTTGAGCAATCACTAATAATTCACAGAAGTATTACTTAATTTTAATACAAGAATTATAAAAAACATACCGACAACAAGGAAAATGAAACTGAGTCGCAGGTTGTCGGAGGAGCTTCGCAGTGTCGCAGGAGTGTCTTTAGAGCAGCGCGCAAGAGAGCAATCGTAGAAGAAGTTATTTTTGGTTCTTGGTGGAAGACTGCTTATATAAGAAGTTCCGGGCGCCCGGATCCCTTCTGGGCACCTGGACTGTGACGTTGGCTCATCCAATCAGTGCGTTCCACATTTGCGACGAGATAGAGTTTTGCCTTCCCGACACCCGGACCAGCTCCGGGAGCCCGGATCCCTTCCGGGCGCTCGGACCCCTTTTTCTAGCAAAGCTTTTTCCTACAAGAAAAAGAATAGTCCGATGTAATAAATATTATACTATCCTGTAAAACAAATGTTTGCACAATTTATAAAAATAGAGTAGTAATTAGATTCTGTCTCCTCGAGACCAAAATATAGTCAAGATTTCAACTTAGATTTCTGAAATGAATCTAAGTTGGATCAACGCCTACTCTTCCCTCAAACGGAGAACGCGTTCTCACCATGTCACTCCCCTCAAGTGACTTACATCAACTTACCATTTTGTAGACATCCGGTCAGCCCGTCAACTTATTTGGGTTTCGTACCAGCTATCCGGTTGACCCGTTGACTTAGCTAGACTTTGTGCCAAGTATCTGGTCAGCTCGTCAACCTCGCTGGACTTTGTCCCAAAAATCCAGTCAGCCCGTCGACTTATCTGGACTTCGTACAAGATATCTGGTCAGCCCGTCGACCTAGCTGAATTTCTTGCCAGATATCGAGTCAGCCCGTCGACCTATCTGGACTTCTCCTACACACTTAGTTACATCGTTAGATTATAACAAATCTAACTTAACTTACTTTGTCATTCATCAAAACTTGAGTTTGACGGTTAGTGCAACTTGTACCAACAATCTCTCCCTTTTTGATGCAATGACAACCTGAGTTAAGTTAGGGAAAAAATAATATGAAAAAAATGATATTTTTTTAAGTTAGTCTTGTCTTAATGCTATATCTTCGAAATAGCTCATTCTCTTCTAAGAACTTGATTTGTAGTGGAAAACTTGAAGAAAACTCTCAATCGACAATACTTTTAATTTTACTTGGTATTCACCTCCTTAAGGTGACTTATCCAAGGGTCCACTCCTTACTCTCAAATATGCACTATGAAAATCTCATTCTCGAAGGTAGAGAAGCCTCGTACAAGCTCAAGCAATAGAAAATAACAAGAAAATAAGAACGCAAACACAAAATACAATTGAGAATGACTTTTAGGGTTTACAATGATGAATCTTACGTTGCTTATTGTTTTCTTGCTTTGGATTGACTCTTGGTGGTTAGAAATGCAACAACACTTTGTTCCTAAACTCTCAAGAACTGGCTTTAGAAAATCTTCACAAACTCCCCTTTATATGGATGTTGTTTGAACTAATTTCCGCCTAGTAATCGATTAGCCTTCAATTAATTGTCACATCATAATTCGACCGTTCAAACTTGTAGAATGACTCTTACTGCATGACTAATCGATTGGTGAGTTATACCAATCGATTGGACATCTTCTAATTGGTTGATCGTAAAGTTCACTAGAGGGGGGGGGGGGGGGGGTTGAATAGCGATCATCGAAAATTATAAATCAAGTAAGCAGCGGAAATAGAAAAATTGAAGCAACGCTAACAAACCAATTTTACTTGGTTCGGAGCCTTCGTTGACTCCTACTCCAAGTCCCACACGTGAGAGTGCTTTCGTTGGGCAATCACTAATAATTCACAAAAGTATTACACAATTTTAGTACAAGAATTATAAAAATATACCGACAACAAGGAAAAAGAAACTGAGTCGCAGGTTGTTGGAGGAGCTTCACAGCGTCGTAGGAGTGTCTTTGGAGTAGTGCGCAAGAGAGCAATCATAGAAGAAGTTATTTTTGGCTCTTGGTGGAAGACTGTTTATATAAGCAGTTCCGGGCACCCGGATGCCTTCCAGGCGCCTGGACTGTGACGTCATCTCAGCCAATCAGCGCGTTCCACATTTGTGATGAGATAGAGTTTTGCATTCACGGCACCAGGACCAGCTCCGGGAGCCCGGATCCCTTCCGGGCGCCCGAATCCCTTTTTCCTGCAAGCTTTTTCTTACAAGAAAAAGATTAGTCCGAGACAATAAATATTATACTGCCCTGCAAAACAAAAGTTAGCAAAATTTATAAAAACAGAGTAGTAATTAGATTTTATCTCTTCGAGACCAGAATCTAGTCAAGATCTCAACATAGATTTCTCAAATGGATATAAGTTGGATCGACGCCTACTCTTCTCTCAAATGGAGAACGCGCCCTCACCAAGTCACTCCCCTCTAGTGACTTACAATAACTTACCGTTTTGTCAGACATCCGGTCAGCCCGTCGACTTGTTTGAGCTTCGTGCCAGCTATCCGGTTAGCCCGTTGGCCTAGCTGGACTTTGTGCCAAGTATCTGGTCGCCCCGTCAACCTCGCTGGACTTTGTGCCAAATATCTAGTCAACCCGTCGACCTATCTGGACTTCATACCAGCTATCTGGTCAGCCTGTCGACCTAGCTGGATTTCTTGCCAGATATCCAGTCAGCCCGTCGACCTATCTGGACTTCTCCTGGATACTTAGTTACATCATTAGATTATAACAAATCTAACTTAACTTACTTTGTCATTCATCAAAACCTAAGTTTGACGGTTAGTGCAACTTGTACCAACAATCTCTCCCTTTTTGATGCAATGACAACCTGAGTTAAGTTAGGGGGAAAAATAATATGAAATAAATGATATGGGTTTTTAAGTTAGTCTTGCTTTAATGTTATATCTTTGGAATATCTCACTTCTCTTCTAAGAACTTGATTTGTAGTGGAAAATTTGAAGAAAACTCTCAATCGACAATACCTTTAATTTTACTTGGTATTCACCTTCTTGAGGTGACTTATCCAAGGGTCCACTCCTTACTCTCATAGATGCACTATGAAAATCTCATTCTTGAAGGTAGAGAAGCCTCGTACAAGCTCAAGCAATAGAAAATAATAAGAAAATAAGAACGCAAACACAAAATACAATTGAGAATGACTTTTAGGGTTTACAATGATAAATCTTACGTTGCTTATGGATTAACTCTTGGTGGATTGAAATGCAACAACACTTTGTTCCAAAACTCTCAGGAACCAGCTTCAAAAAATCTTCACAAACTCCCCTTTATATGGCTGTTGTTTGAACCAATTTTCACGTAGTAATCGATTAGCCTTCAATTAATTACAACAACATAATTCGATCGTTCAAACCTGTAGAATGACTCTTTCTGCATGGCTAATCGATTGGTGAGTTATACTAATAGATTCGACATCTTCTAATTGTTGGATCGTAAAGTTCACTAGAGGGGGGGGGGGTGAATAGCGATCATCGAAAATTATAAATCGAGTAAGCAGCAGAAATAGAAAAATTGAAGCAACGCTAACAAATCAATTTTACTTGGTTCGGAGCCTTCGTTGACTCCTACTCCAAGGCCCACTCGTGAGAGTGCTTTCGTTAGGAAATCACTAATAATTCGTAAAAGTATTACACAATTTTAGTACAAGAATTATAAAAAAAATACCGATAATAAGGAAAATAAAACTGAGTCGCAGGTTGTCAGAGGAGCTTCGCAGCATCGCAATAGTGTCTTTGGAGCAGCGCACAAGAGAGCAATCCTAGAAGAAGTTTTTTTTGGCCCTTGGTGGAAGATTGCTTATATAAGCAGTTCCGGGCACCCAGATCCCTTCCGAGCACCTGGACTGTGACGTCGGCTCAGCCAATCAGCGCATTCCACATTTGCGACGAGATAGAGTTTTTCATTCCTGGCACCCTGACCAGCTCTGGGAGTCCGGATCCCTTCCGGGTACCCGAACAACTTTTTCCAACAAACTTTTTCCTACAAGAAAAAGATTAGTCTGAGTCAATAAATATTATACTGCCATGCAAAACAAAAGTTAGCACAATTTATAAAAATAGAGTAGTAATTAGATTCTGTCTCCTCGAGACCAGAATCTAGTCAAGATCTCAACTTAGATTTCCGAAATGGATCTAAGTTGGATCGACGCCTACTCTTCCCTCAAATGGAGAATGCGTCCTTACCAATTCATTCCCCTCTAGTGACTTACATTAACTTATCATTTTTCCAGACATCCGGTCAACCTCGTCGACTTGTTTGGGCTTCGTGCCAGCTATCCGGTTGGTCCATTGACCTAGCTGGACTTTGTGCCAAGTATCTGGTCGACCCGTCAACCTTGCCATTAACTTACCATTTTTCCAGACATCCGGTCAACCTCGTCGACTTATTTGGGCTTCGTGCCAGCTATCCGGTTGGTCCATTGACCTAGCTGGACTTTGTGCCAAGTATCTGGTCGACCCGTCAACCTTGCTGGACTTTATGCCAAATATCTAGTCAGCCCGTCGGCCTATCTGGACTTCGTACTAGCTATCTGGTCAGCCCGTCGATCTAGCTGGATTTCTTGCCAGATATCCAGTCAGCCTGTCGACCTATATGTACTTCTCCTACACACTTTGTTACATCGTTAGATTATAACAAATCTAACTTAACTTACTTTGACATTTATCAAAACCTGATTTTGACGGTTAGTGCAACTTGCATCAACAATCTCTCCCTTTTTGATGCAATGACAACCTAGGTTAAGTTAGGGAAAAAAATAATATGAAAAAAATGATATGATTTTTTTAAGTTAGTCTTGTTTTAATGTTATATCTTTGGTATTTTGCTACCTTAAACCACCTAATTCTCCCCCTTTGACATTCATCAAAAAAATTAGAAATAGACAAAAAATTGGCTAAGTAAAGTAAGTAAAAAAAAATTTGACAATAGAAAAATTTTCAAGATTACTTGGGGAGTTAAATTTAGAAAATAAGTCAATTAACTTCCAATAATATGATTTTGAAATTATTTTCTAAATCTACTTAGTTTTCAAAATATAAGATTTTCAAATGATACAAGAATTTGATAAGTCTAAATTTTTGCAAAAGTAACTTAAAAGATTTGAAATTCTTTTCAAAAGGTACAAAATTTTCATTAGGGTTGCAAAAGAACTTTAATGATAGAAAATTTCAAAATTGATTTTTAAGAAAAATTGTTTTGAAAATAACTAGGTTTTTAAGATAACTTTTGAAAACTTTGAAAAACTTTTTCAAGAAATGGAATTTTGAAGAAGATATAAGTGATAAATAAAATGGTAAAACTGAGGTAAGATTGTGAAACTTCTTTGAAAACTAGGCCAACCTGTTTTCAAAATATATTTTAATTCAAAAATCCAAAACTTGGACAGTTGTCAAGTTGTTTTTAAAGCAATATTTTAAAGTTAAATAGTTATCAAACTAATTTTTGAAGGTTATCTTTTTAAAACACTTTTGAAATTTGTAAGGACAAAAGTTTGAAAACTCTTTAAAAATATTTAAAGTTATTAATCTTTCCCCCTGAACCTGACATTATTTTAAAATAAACAACTAAAATTTATCCTTAACTGTGTAACCATTAGTTACTTACTAACTATCAAAAGATAGCAGTTTTCACTTCGTTAGTCAAGTTAAGTTAATTTATCCAGTTAGTGTTTGGCTAAGTTGAAAACTTAACCTGATTACTATAAGTTTAATTTTTAACACCCAGACTTGTATTGATGTACTGATATCAACATCTTAAGTCTAGGCAATCTACCTATGCATTTCACCCCTTTCTAAGTTTAGCAATACACAAACAATGTAGTCCTAGTGTGTTGGTGAGATGCTCAAATTCTACACCTATAGGAGTATGCTTTCTAAGGGTTTGATCTAGACTAAGACTAAAAGTAATTTTAAAAATTAGGGAAGTTTTGAGAAAAATAAATGAAGAATTTTACCCTAGAATTTTAAATAATTTTTTTTTGAAATCAATTTTGAAAGTAAGAGTCTTAGTCCATTAAACACATTCCTAATTGTCAACGTAAGTTACTAAATTCACTTTCAGGGAGGGGTTTAGTGAATATGTTAGCTAGGTTTGACTTGGACTCAATGTAATAGAGTTCAATGTCGCCTTGAGTGACATGATCCCTGATAAAGTGATGTCTAATTTCGATGTGCTTTGTTCTTGAATGATGCACAAGATTTTTGGTTAAATTAATCGAACTGACATTATCAATTAGTACTTTTGTATTTGTAAAGTTTAAATTAAAGTCTTTTAAAGTGTGCATCATCCATAATAACTGGGCAACACATTCTCCTATAGCTATATATTCTGCCTCAGTAGTAGATACTGCAACATAGTGTTGCTTCCTATTAAACCAGCTGATAAGTGATTGGCCAAGTAGTTGACACCCACCACTTGTACTTTTATGGTCTAGTTTACAACCAACATAGTCTGAGTCAGAGTAGCCTATGAGTTCAAAATTGGGTATTCTAGGATACCAGATTCTTACATTTGATGTTCCTTTGAGATATCTAAAGATTCTTTTGACGTTGGTCAAATGTGATTTTTTAGCATAGGTTTGGTATCTAGCACACATACTAACTGTAAATAAAATATCAGGTCGACTTACAGTTAAGTACAGAAGGCTATCTATGACACTCCTATAGTATTTTAGGTCAACTGGTTTTCCATTTGGGTCATCATCTATGGTTGTCTTAGTTGCCATAGGTGTCTTTATTTCTTTAGTGTTTACCATTCCAAATTTTTTAAGTAATTCCTTAATATTTTTTTATTGATAAATGTAGTTTCCTTCATTTGTTTGTTTAATTTGTAACCCTAAAATATAAGTCAGTTTACCTACTAGGCTCATTTCAAATTCTTGTTCCATTATGGTTGAATTGGTTGACCCAAAAATTATATCATCTATATATACTTGAGCTATAAAAATATCTTGGTTGATTGATTTGATAAATAGAGTTGGGTCAATTTATCCTTGGTTGAACCCTTTGGAAATTAGATAAAAGGTTAATCTTTCATACCATGCCCTAAGTGCTTTTTTTAAGACCATATAAGGCTTTCTTGAGTTTAAATATATGGTCAGGATGATCTAAATTCTCAACCTAGGTGGCTAACCTACATAAACTTCCTCTTTTATTAGCCCATTTAAAAAGGTGGATTTTACACCCATTTGGTAAAGTTTAAATCCTTTATGGGATGCATAGCTAAGTAGCATTCTAATGGATTCTAGTTTGGCTGCTGGGGTATATGTTTCATCATAGTCAAGTCCCTCTACTTGACTAAACCCTTTAGCAACTAGTCTACCCTTATTTCTAATAATCTCTCCATTTTCACTTAATTTATTTCCGAATACCCATTTTGTTTCTATTATCTTTTTATTTTTAGGTGGTGGTACTAAGTCCTAGACTTTGTTTCTCTCAAATTGGGCTAATTCTTCTTGCATAGATATGATCCAGTTTGAGTCATGTAAGGATTTAGCTATTGTTTTGGGGTTCAATTTTTGAGATTAGGGATATTTGACTTATGTTTCTGAAGGATGACCTAGTTTGAACTCTTAGGTCCGGGTCACCAATTATTTGGTCAATTGGATGATTAGGGTTTACTCTTATGGTTCTAGTAGGTTCATTCATTTGAGGTTGATCTTCTTCTTCTTGACTTATATTTTCACTGGCTCCCCCTTGACTAGTGTTACTTTTAACAAAATTAATTGGTTGAATATGAGTTTGTTCTAAGTTTTTGTTGGATTCTTCAAATTTTACATTTGAGGTTTCTTCAATTCTTAGTGTAACTTTATTATATATTCTATAACCTCTACTGTTTGATGAATATCCTACAAAGATCCCATTTTCTATTTTTGATGCAAATTTTCCTAAGTGTTCTCTTGTATTTAGTATGTAGGCTGGACATCCAAATACTTTAAAATATTCAATGTTAGGTTATTTGTTATAATATATTTCAAATAAAGTTTTATTATGAATTTTATTTATTGTGATTCAATTTTGTACATAGCAGGCTGTGCTAACAGCTTCTGCCCAGAAGTATTTTGGTAGGTTATACTCATTTAGTATTGTCCTAGAGGCTTCAAGTAGGGTTCTGTTATTTCTTTCTACTATTCCATTTTGTTGAGGTGTTTCGGGGCATGAATATTCATGATGGTAACCATTTTCGAGGCAAAATTTGTTAAAGTTAAGATTTTAAATTCTCCTCCGTTGTCACTCCTAATTCTTTTAATTTTTAGTTCTTTTTCATTTTCAACTTGTTTATAAAAATTAGTAAAGATTTCAAATATTTTATCTTTTTTTTTTAAAGAATTTTACCCAGATGAACGTAGAGTAGTCATCTATTATTACTAAGTAATATAGACTTCTATTTATTGATTTGATCCCATGGGAATCAAATAGGCCTAAGTGCAATAGTTCAAGTACTGAGTTTGTTTGAAGTTGATTAATTGGTTTGTGAGTAGATTTTATTTGTTTTCCTTGTTGACAAGCATTACAGATTGTTGAGTCTAAGTTAGGTAATTTTGATAGGTTTCTAACTAATCCATTTAATTTACTTAGATTTCTAAAGTTTATGTGTGACATTCTTCTATGCCATAACCATGTTTCTTCTTGTTGTGTTAAATAACACTTAAGTGAAGAAGAGATTAGGTTAATTGCATAGATATTATCTTTTCTAAACCCTTTTAGGCTTATAGTGTTGGTTGCTACTCGGAAAGCCTAGAGGTTCCACTGTACAAAAATTTTGTACAAAGGTCTGAACCTTTTCCTAGCTACCATGTGTTCTTTTAAATTAAATTTTGGATCTCCTGCAGAACTTAACACGTTTGATCCAAAACTTAATCTATTTGTTCTTTTAGGTTTTGACTTGGATCTCCTGCGGAACTTAACACGTTCGACCCAAATCACCTTAAGTTATTAATTCCATTAAATATTAATTTCCATAATTGGTTCCCAGTACTGACGTGGCGAGACACATGGCCTTCTTGGATATGGGAGCAACCACCACCGACTAGACAAAACCTTTTATAGAAATCTAATATTTAATTTCCTAAAATAACTTTAGGTTAACCGAAAAGAACAATCAATTCACAAGGAAAAATAAAACAAAAGAACACAACTTCGAAAAACATATTCGAAATACTAGAATCGTAAGCCTCTTGTATTTGGTATTATTTCCAAAAATAACTAGTATGACGCGGAAAGAAAAAATACTAGTTATACCTTTTAGAAAGACCTCTTGATCTTCTACCGTATTCCTCTTCTAACCTCGGACGTTGTGTGGGCAACGATCTTCCGAGATGAGAATCCACCAAAGCACCTTCTTCTCCTTTCTTCAAGTTTCGGCCAAGCACAAAGCTTCCAAAAGATGAAGATCTTTTTCCACCAACCAAGCTCCAAAGGATACAAGCTTTCTCTCCTTCTTCTTCTTCTTCTCCAAGTAGTATCCGGCCACCACAAGAGCTCCAAGCAAATAGAGAAGGTTCGGCCACCACCAAGAGGAAGAGAGGAAGAGAGGTTGGCCGGCCACAACACCAAGGAAAAGAGGGAGAGAAATAATAGAGGTTGTTCCCCATGAAGCCTTCTCTACCCCCTCTTTTATAATCCTTGGTCTTGGCAAATAAGGAAATTTAATTAAAAACTTCCTTAATTCTTTTGCCATGAAAAGGAAAAATTTATTTAATTAAAACAATTTTCCTTTTCTCAATTTACATGGCCGGCCACACCAAAGCTACAAACAAGGAGAGTTTTAATTAATTAAAACTTCCTAATTTGTCTCCAGAAATTTATAAAATTTCTCCAATAATTTAATCCCTTCATGATTGGTTTATAAAAAGGAAATTTAATAAATTAAAATCTTTCTTTTAAACATGTGGATAAAAAGAAAGTTATCTCTAAAAATTAAAATCTCTTTTAATCTACAAATAAGGAAAGATATCAAATCTTTTCTCAATCTTTTGTAGAAACTAATAAAAGAGAATTATTAATTTTTAAACTTTTCTTTTAAATCATGAACATGGTTAAAAAGGAAAGTTTTCTTAAAATTTAAAATCCACCTTTAATCAACAAATAAGGAAAGATTTCAAATTTTAAACTCTCTTTTAAACATGTAGATGATTTACAAATAAGGAAAGTTTTTACCAAAAATTAAAACCATCCTTTTAAACTACAAATAAGGAAAGAGATTAATCTCTTCTCTTAATCTTTTGTAGAAAACTATAAAAGGAAATTTTTAATTTTTAAACTCTCTTTTAAAATCATGATATCCACATAAGAAATAATTTTAATAAAAATCCTTTTTAATATTCTAGTGGTCGGCCACCTAAGCTTGGGACCCAAGCTTTGGCCGACCACCTACATGGCTCATCCACTTGGTCTTGGCTGGCCCTAGCTTGGGTTTCAAGCTAGCTTGGGTTTCAAGCTAGCTTGGCCGGCCCCATTGGATGGGTAAGAAAGTGGGTATGCGGTGGGTATAAATCTCTATATACTAGAGGCTACGATAGGGACCGAGAGGAGGAATTGGTTTTGGTCTCCCGATGAAATTAAGCATCCCGTGTTCGCCCTGAACACACAACTAAATTTCATCAATAATAATTCATTCCACTAAAGAACTATTATTGAACTACCGCACCAATCCCAAATTACATTTTGGGCTCCTTCTTATTATGAGTGTGTTAGTCTCTCTGTGTTTAAGATAACAAATGTCCACTAATTAAGTAAGTTACTGACAACTCACTTAATTAATATCTAGCTCCAAGAGTAGTACCACTCAACTTCATCGTGATGTCGGACTAAGTCCACCTGCAGGGTTTAACATGACAATCCTTATGAGCTCCTCTTGGGGACATTCTCAACCTAGATTACTAGGACACAGTTTCCTTCTATAGTCAACAACACACACTATAAGTGATATCATTTCCCAACTTATCGGACTTATTGATTCATCAAACTAAATCTCACCCATTGATAAATTAAAGAAATAAATATCAAATATATGTGCTTGTTATTATATTAGGATTAAGAGCACACACTTCCATAATAACTGAGTTTTTTATTTCTTTATAAAGTCAGTATAAAAGAAACGACCTCTAATGGTCCTACTCAATACACTCTAAGTGTACTAGTGTAATTATATAGTTAAGATAAACTAATACCTAATTACACTACGACCTTCCAATGGTTTGTTCCTTTCCATTATGGTCGTGAGCTACTGTTTATAATTTATAAGGTACTGATAACATGATCCTCTGTGTGTGACACCACACACCATGTTATCTACAATATAAATTAATTGAACAACTACATTTATCATAAATGTAGATATTTGACCAATGTGATTCTTATTTCTAGATAAATGTTTATACCAAAAGCTAGGCTTTTAGTATACACTCTAACAATCTCCCACTTATACTAAAAGACTAAGCTGCCATATCTGCTGCCATACATCTGATTCCCAACCCTTCAACATGTCCTTCAAAAGCTCTCGCTTTAATGGACCTTAGTGAAAAGATCTATAGGTCATCATCTGATGCATTCTAGGCGGCAACAACTTCTCCTCGTTTATACGATTTCTCGTATTGGGTGGTACTTGCGCTCTTTTGTGTTTACTTGCCTTATAGACTTATGGTTTCTTCGAGTTTGATACTGCACCAACATTATTACATTAAATTGTAACAATCTTTGGACAAACCAGAAATCATATCTAAGTCTATCTTGAGGTTATTGAGTCATTCAGCTTTTATGGCTACCTCAGAGGCTTGCCATATACTAAGCTTCTATGGTGGAGTCCAGAAAAACACCTATGCTTATCACTCTTCCATAGTTATGACTATACCTCCTAAAGTAATCACAAAACCCCGAGGTTGACTTATTATTATCCCTATCCGATTGGAAGCCAAAATCCATGCAACCCACTAGGACCAAATTAACTGCCTTGTAAGCTAGCATATAATCTCTAGCGCCTCTAAGGTACTTTAATATATGCTTTACTGCAGTCCAATGTCCTTGTCAAGGGTTACTTTGATATCTGCTAACTATGCCCTTGGCAAAACAAATTTCA
Organism: Zingiber officinale; assembly: GCF_018446385.1. Taxonomy (NCBI): domain Eukaryota; kingdom Viridiplantae; phylum Streptophyta; class Magnoliopsida; order Zingiberales; family Zingiberaceae; genus Zingiber; species Zingiber officinale. Next base: position 28,006,883 of record NC_056004.1, read on the forward strand.
GATCTCGTGCATAGCATACATTAGGTTGTCTAACTGCCGAAGCATAAAGAACTGCCTACATGTCCTCAATCTCCTTTGATGTCATCGGAGACATCTCTTTAGATAAAGACACTCCATGCTTAAAAGGTAAGAAACCTTTCTAGGAGTTTTGCATGCTGAAAATGAGCAAGGATTTTTCCGATGTATCAAGCTTGGGATAAGTAAAATATATATATATATTTTTTTCTTACGATCCCTTATTACTTTGATCTCAAGAATATATACATTCTCCCAAGTCCTTTATATCGAATTGTTTGGACAACCATACCCTTACTTCTGACAACATTTTGATATTGTTTCCAACTACCAAAAATGTTATCTATGTATAGTACAAGAAATACCACCACGCTTCCATCACACCTTTTGTATACACAAGACTTATCCGGTTACTAAATCCATAGATCTGGATTACTTTGATAAACCGGATGTTCCAAGACCTTGAAGCTTTACCTCAGTCCATAGACTGATTGAGCTTGCACACAAGATGCTCTTAGCCCTTTGCAATGAACCCTTCTGGTTGCTTTATATGGATGCTTTCTTCAAGACTTCCATTAAGGAATGCTGTCTTGACATCCACTTGTCAAATAGATAAAAGAATCCGGATAGAATTAAGCATGGCTACCAGTGAAAAAGTTTCCTTTTTCATCAAGTCTTGCTTTGAAAGTTACCACCTTCCCGTCTATCCCTCTTTTCCTATTATATACCTTTTTACACCCAACGGCTTTTACACCATTTGGTGATTCTATAAGCTTCCAGATTTTATTAGAATACATATATTCTAATTCTGTTATTCATTACTCTTTGCCAAGATGCTGCATCTTTATCTTGGAGTACTTCATCATATGACCGGAGATCAGGTTCATGTCCTCCAGGGATCGAATCCAAAAACTCTCCCAAAACATGAACCTATTTAGGTTGCCTAACAACCCTCCCACTACGACAAGGCATTTTCTGCAATTGTGTATCATATGTGATACGTGTTACAGTTTTCTTGTGGTATCTCATCTTGTACAGTTGGTACTAGGTTAGACATGTCCTTTATTATTTCTTTAAGAACAAATTTACTTATGAGCACGTGTTTTATTATATAGTCTTTTTCTAAAAATCAGTTATTGATGCTAACAATGACCTTCTGATTTTTAAGACTATAAACCTACCTTTTTTTATCTAGGATAACTTACAAACAAGTGAACTCCTATCCAACTTATCATTATCTCTCTTTAACATATGTGCTAGATTACCCGAATCCGAATATGCTTCAAAATAGGCTTACACCTATTGAGCAATTCTATATGAGTAGAGAGTTATGACTTGGAAGGCACTATGTTCACTTTCATTTTCAGAGTTTATCCTTAAAACAAATTTGGTAATTTTCTGAATAACTCATCATCTATCTAATTATTCCATAAGAGTTCTTTACCTTCTTTCTACTACACCATTCTGTTGGGGTGTACCAGATGTAGTTAGTTGGGATTGAAATACAACTTCTGATAAGTGACTCCTAAAATCTCTCAAGAGGTACTTGCCACTACGATCTTCCATAGTGACTTTTTACTTTATTTCTCCGCATCAACCTTGTACTCTTTGAACTAATCAAAGTACTTAGTCTTGCGATACATTAAGTAAATTTATTTGTATCTTGAATAGTTGTCTATAAATTAGATAATATATTCAATACTACCTCTTGTCTGGATAGTCATAGGATCACACAAATCAGAATGAACCGATTTCAACATATCTTTGACTCCATACCCCTTGGACTTAAAAGCTTCTTGGTTATTTTTCTTCCAAGTAAGACTCGCAGGTTGGAAAGATTTCCACTACCAATGAACCCAAAAGTTCATCAGCTACCAATGAATCCTACTCAAGTATAACCTAGCTTTAGATGCCAAAGATATAATTGGTTCATTTCCGAAGGTTGCTTTCTCTTAAAATTAGAAGATGTGTTACTAATTTCCATTTGTTGCATCGTGGGAGTTATTGGATTATAAATTGTCAACCATCATACCAAAATAGATAACTTTCCTATTTTTCTTGATAACAACTTTGTTATCAAAATAGACATAATATCTATAATAGTTTAGAAACTGAAATCAGGTTCTTTCTAAACTTGGTACGTAAAGACAATTACTTAAAATCCATATTTTATTCTTATCAAAGGATAAACATCTCCCACTGCAACAGTTACCACTTTTACAGTAGTGCCCATGTGGACGGTGATTTACCTTTCATTTAGTTGTCGGGTTTCCTGGAACCCTGCAATGAATTGCAGACATGATTAATGACATCTTGTATCTACACTCCAGGTTCTGGTAGATAACACCACTAGACATGTTTCAACTAATGAATTAAATACACCTAAATTGTTCTTAGTTCTAAGAAGACAGTCTACCTTAATGTCCAAGTCCTATTTCCAATCATTACAATTGGGACTACTAAGTCTTTTTCTATAGTATGACTACTAGGGATTGACAAACATCCTAAGAATCACAAAAACATTTGGTCAAGATCAACTCCTTAAAATCTCCATGAATTTTGTGTATACAAAATCGAAAAGGAGATTTTATTCATTAATTTTATTATCTCGTCAACTTTACTTTATGACGAATAAAATTAATAGTTGATCTGTCTTTGATCAAATATTTGGTCAAAACTCTTTGAATTTAAAATAACATTGATTCCTCAAACAATATTATTTAAATTTACCAACACCTCAAATACCGTGAATTTTGCATGCCACGTTAGTGTGGACGTATACAAATTCAACATTTGTAAAAGGAGGGTTTTACCCATTAACTATCTTGTCAACGTATCTTTATGACAAATAAAATTATCTCAAACACCGTTAATTTTGTATGCCACGTTAGTGTGGACGTATACAAAATCAATCATTTGTAAGAGGGTTTTAACCCTTTAATTTTATTATCTTGTCAACCTAGTTTTATGACAAATTAATAGTTGGTTTCATTTGGTCACACAAATAATAGCAGTGACTCCGATGGGAGGATACTATTAGATGTGTCTAAGTGTATACCATTACTTGACACTAAGTCCATTAATAAGATTATGCCCTTCCGTTGGGGAAGATCACACGCTCTTAATTAACTTCCTATAGTCATCCAAAATGGAAGTCTGCTCTAGTGATCCACAAACAAGCTCATCCGTTATGGAGGAAGGCACTCAGAGCCAACGCGCAAGCTTGTTTGCATCACTTACAAACCAGTAATGGAGACCATGGGATTTATTTAAAAATCCCTCTCCCACTTAGTTATTTATAAACGAGGAATTTTAACTATGCTAGCCTACTAGTCATGTATACTAACATGAACACAACACAATATAAAAGCAATAAATAGAAAATCTAATTTTCAACTATTATGGCTTTTATCTCTAGTTATCCTCCGTGTGTTGTCATCCCAAGCTGCTGCCATATTTGGCCACCGCCACCGGGTCTAGCTGTCGCATCCATCTTGCTCCTAGTTCCGCTGCGCCTCTGGTCCTTAGAAGGTTCCACGCTTTGCAAGATTCGATCCGCGACATAAATAGAATTTTACATTTTGATCTTATATTCCATAAAAGGAATGTACATGTATCTAGATCAAAAATAAAATCCTAATAAAACTAAATACAGCTCCTGCTGTATTTTATAATACAATCATGCACACACAATAAAATGCCCTTGACATGTCCAAGGGTCCAATCACACACATAATAACTATAAGCCATAATAGTTGGATCCTGCATCCACAAAGTTAGCACATCCTACTATTAACCTGCCTAAATTATGTATGACATGTGCATAATTAAACTAATACCAAATACACAGAGGCAAAACCCTAGCTCTGATACCAATTGTTGGTTGCTACTCGGAAAGCCTAGAGGTTCCACTGTACAAAAATTTTGTACAAAGGTCTGAACCTTTTCCTAGCTACCATGTGTTCTTTTAAATTAAATTTTGGATCGCCTGCAGAACTTAACACGTTTGATCCAAAACTTAATCTATTTGTTCTTTTAGGTTTTGACTTGGATCTCCTGCGGAACTTAACACGTTCGACCCAAATCACCTTAAGTTATTAATTCCATTAAATATTAATTTCCATAATTGGTTCCCAGTACTGACGTGGCGAGGCACATGACCTTCTTGGATATGGGAGCAACCACCACCGACTAGACAAAACCTTTTATAGAAATCTAATATTTAATTTCCTAAAATAACTTTAGGTTAACCGAAAAGAACAATCAATTCACAAGGAAAAATAAAACAAAAGAACACAACTTCGAAAAACATATTCGAAATACTAGAATCGTAAGCCTCTTGTATTTGGTATTATTTCCAAAAATAACTAGTATGATGCGGAAAGAAAAAATACTAGTTATACCTTTTAGAAAGACCTCTTGATCTTCTACCGTATTCCTCTTCTAACCTCGGACGTTGTGTGGGCAACGATCTTTCGAGATGAGAATCCACCAAAGCACCTTCTTCTCCTTTCTTCAAGTTTCGGCCAAGCACAAAGCTTCCAAAAGATGAAGATCTTTTTCCACCAACCAAGCTCCAAGGGATACAAGCTTTGTCTCCTTCTTCTTCTTCTTCTCCAAGTAGTATCCGGCCACCACAAGAGCTCCAAGCCAATAGAGAAGGTTCGGCCACCACCAAGAGGAAGAGAGGAAGAGAGGTTGGCCGGCCACAACACCAAGGAAAAGAGGGAGAGAAATAATAGAGGTTGTTCACCATGAAGCCTTCTCTACCCCCTCTTTTATAATCCTTGGTCTTGGCAAATAAGGAAATTTAATTAAAAACTTCCTTAATTCTTTTGCCATGAAAAGGAAAAATTTATTTAATTAAAACAATTTTCCTTTTCTCAATTTACATGGCCGACCACCATCAAGCTATAAACAAGGAGAGTTTTAATTAATTAAAACTTCCTAATTTATCTCCAGAAATTTATAAAATTTCTCCAATAATTTAATCCCTTCATGATTGGTTTATAAAAAGGAAATTTAATAAATTAAAATCTTTCTTTTAAACATGTGGATAAAAAGAAAGTTATCTCTAAAAATTAAAATCTCTTTTAATCTACAAATAAGGAAAGATATCAAATCTTTTCTCAATCTTTTGTAGAAACTAATAAAAGAGAATTATTAATTTTTAAACTTTCTTTTAAATCATGAACATGGTTAAAAAGGAAAGTTTTCTTAAAATTTAAAATCCTCCTTTAATCAACAAATAAGGAAAGATTTCAAATTTTAAACTCTCTTTAAACATGTAGATGATTTACAAATAAGGAAAGTTTTACCAAAATTAAAACCATCCTTTTAAACTACAAATAAGGAAAGAGATTAATCTCTTCTCTTAATCTTTTGTAGAAAACTATAAAAGGAAATTTTTAATTTTTAAACTCTCTTTTAAAATCATGATATCCACATAAGAAATAATTTTAATAAAAATCCTTTTTAATATTCTAGTGGTCGGCCACCTAAGCTTGGGACCCAAGCTTTGGCCGGCCACCTACATGGCTCATCCACTTGGTCTTGGCCGGCCCTAGCTTGGGTTTCAAGCTAGCTTGGCCGACCCCATTGGATGGGTAAGAAAGTGGGTATGCGGTGGGTATAAATTTCTATATACTAGAGGCTACGATAGGGACCGAGAGGAGGAATTGGTTTTGGTCTCCCGATGAAATTAAGCATCCCGTGTTCGCCCCGAACACACAACTAAATTTCATCAATAATAATTCATTCCACTAAAGAACTATTATTGAACTACCGCACCAATCCCAAATTACATTTTGGGCTCCTTCTTATTATGAGTGTGTTAGTCTCTCTGTGTTTAAGATAACAAATGTCCACTAATTAAGTAAGTTACTGACAACTCACTTAATTAATATCTAGCTCCAAGAGTAGTACCACTCAACTTCATCGTGATGTCGGACTAAGTCCACCTGCAGGGTTTAACATGACAATCCTTATGAGCTCCTCTTGGGGACATTCTCAACCTAGATTACTAGGACACAGTTTCCTTCTATAGTCAACAACACACACTATAAGTGATATCATTTCCCAACTTATCGGGCTTATTGATTCATCAAACTAAATCTCACCCATTGATAAATTAAAGAAATAAATATCAAATATATGTGCTTGTTATTATATTAGGATTAAGAGCACACACTTCCATAATAACTGAGGTCTTTGTTTCTTTATAAAGTCAGTATAAAAGAAACGACATCTAATGGTCCTACTCAATACACTCTAAGTGTACTAGTGTAATTATATAGTTAAGATAAACTAATACCTAATTACACTACGACCTTCCAATGGTTTGTTCCTTTCCATTATGGTCGTGAGCTACTGTTTATAATTTATAAGGTACTGATAACATGATCCTCTGTGTGTGACACCACACACCATGTTATCTACAATATAAATTAATTGAACAACTACATTTATCATAAATGTAGATATTTGACCAATGTGATTCTTATTTCTAGATAAATGTTTATACCAAAAGCTAGGCTTTTAGTATACACTCTAACATACAGTAGGGTTATCTAAGTGCTTAATTAAACATTCAATAGAAAGAAACCTAACCTTATATCAAGAATGACACAATTAACTTATACTAAGAAGATTGTACTTGAGTTTTTCAACAAGTAATACTTTCTTAATAATGAAATCAGTTTTAAGTTCAATATTACTTATCCCAATTATCTTGAGTTTGTCATTGTTTCCAAAGACAACTGTTCCTAAGCTTTTGTAAGTTAATTGAGTGAATTTGGTGTGATCCCCAGTCATATGTTTGGAGCAACCACTGTCTAATGTCCACTTGATTTCCTACAATAGGTAGGAGTTAATGATTAGTTTTATTTTAAGTTAAGTTTAATTAAATTTTTAAGTTTTTAATTTAAGTTTGGGGTTAATAAAATTTTTAAGGTTGAGTTTAAATTTTAAGTTAATTTAAGTTTTAAGTTTTAATTTTAAGTTTTATTTTAAATTTAATTTAAATTTATTTTATTTTAATTTAATTTATTTTAATTTATTTTAATTTATTTTAATTTAATTTTTAAGTTTAACTTTTAATTTAATTTTTTAACTTTAATTTAATTTAATTTTAATTTCTTAGTTACTCACCCAATATATGTTTTCAATCAGGGAATCTTATAATTTTTGTGAGATGAGATAGGTTCAATTTCAGGATTTGATTTAAATTTTTGTTAGATTCAGGTTTGGCTTTGAGCTCAATAAACAAACATTCTTTGGATAAACTTTTGGACTATGGTGAGTCACCTGGACATCATTAGAGTAACCATGACTTCGAGGTTTTCCAAATAGTCCTATCCACTGAACTTAGTATAAAATCTTGGTCCAACTAGTTTGGATCCGTAAGGGGTAGCTTTAGTTAGTTCCACTAAGTCAAATGCACCAGGTCGAAGCCATATCTTCCTAGACATGCATAGACAGAACTTCCCTAACCTACTATCATCGAAAACTTCACCAGTACGATAGGTCAAGTTAAACTTTTGTCCCTTTTTACTCTAATCCTAATTACCCTATCGGGTAATTTACTTTTTGAGGTGTCAACTAGTTTGGAGTCTTCCCTGAATTATTGATCAGAATTTTTAAGTTTTAGTTTTGGATTTATGTCAATTACTTTTGTAATTATAATAGACTTGATGATAGTTTGAGTTTGAGTTTGTTTTATAGTTATTTTTATTATTTATTTTTGGTTTAGTTGATTTAGTTTTATAGTTAGGATTTTAAATTGGGTTATTTGATTTTACATAATATATTTTATTTTTAGGTATATAGTATTAGTTAATTCCTACTTGCGTGGTTAGACACGCTTTTGGAACTCAAGCTTTAGTTTGTGTTTTATTTTGAGTTACTAGTGATTTAAATGATTTATTTGTTGAACTGAGCTTGTATCCAAGCCCTGATTTGTTGTATATAACCTTTTAATTTTTTAGAATTAAATCCTAGTCTTTAGATCTAGTTGTAAAGTTTTATAACATCCCTTTAAATTTATTAATTTCAATTTTTAATATTAAGTTTTCCTCTTCAAGTTTTACAACTTGATTTGGATTAGAATTATCAATTTGTTCCTTGAGGTGTTGATTTTCCTCAAGGAGCATTTTATTTTGATTTTCATTTTCAGTTAAATTTTGATTTAAGCATGTGATGACTTAAATTTTTTGCTTAAATTAAAGCATACCTCATCGGAACCTTCAGAAACAAGTACAGACTCATGGATTGATTCAGGTTTGGACCCGTCTTCCAATTGGTTCTCCAATTCTAATTCGCGGGCCATCAGCGTGAGGTAACTTTAGTGCTTCTGATCTTCGGCATCCGATTCATCTGATGATTCGTCCCATGTCGCCTTGAATGCTTTCTTCGTGGTTATTTTGTTTTTGTCATTCTTCAGCTTTGGACACTCGTTCTTGTAGTGGCCCTTCTTGTTGCATCCGAAGCAGGTCACATTTTTTGGTTCGTTTGTGGAGTTGATTTTCTACAAGTCATTTCTGCTGAAGTTCTTCTTTCTCCTGATGAATATTTTTCTTACCAAGTTCACCAGGTATTCTTCATCTTCTGAGTCTTGGTCAGACTCTCCTTCAAATTCAGGCTTGGTTCTTGACTTTTCCTTGGGGGAACCTGCAAAAAGAGTAATTCTTTTCTCGGCCTATTTTGAGTTAGTCTGCTCATGGAGTTTGAGTTCACAAAATAATTCATCAAATTTTAATTTATAAAGATTCTTCGAAATCTTGTAAGCATCCATGATGGATGCACCCACAATGCATTTCGAGGAAATGTGTTTAGGGCATACCTTATTAGATCGTGGTTCTCCATTTGGTGGTTGATAGTGTGAAGCCCATTGAGGATGTCCTTTATCCTCGCGTGGAGTTGACTCGCAGATTCTCCTTCCTTCATTTTAATATTAAATAACTTATTCAAGCAGAGGTCTCGTTTGGTTACCTTCGCGTCGCTGGTTCCCTCGTGTAGTTCGATGAGCTTGTCCCATAGTTCCTACGCATTTTCATGTGGGCTGACGCGGTTCAGTTCCTCCTTTGTTAGCCCGCACTAGAGGGTGTTGAGAGCTTTGAAGTCTATTTTAGCTTTCTTCTTCATCTCCAGATTCCATTGTTCCGGGTCCATTGGATTTTCAGAGTTGTCGACGGGAGCCTTATAGCCTCTGGTGATGCTGAACCACTGGTCGAAGTCAGTCTTTAGATAGACCTTCATTCGCTTCTTCCAGTATGGGAAGTTGTTGCCGTTAAAGATGGGAGGATGGACAATGCTGAATCCCTCAATTTGGGCCATAACTCTTGCACACAAAGAAACAAGAAAGAGGATCCCAAGACTTGATCTTGGATTTAGTAGTGTGGGAGAAAAAGTAAAAAATTAAGACAGAATTGGTGTTGCACCAGTTCAGTTTAATTTGCTACAAAAAAGAATTTTCCAAAGAGGTAATTATACCAATTTGAATTATGTCAAAAAACTTGATCTTGGCTAGGGACTTGTTTCTCAATGAAGGACTTAGGTGAAGCATCCCGCATTCTATACATACAGATCTATAGAGATAGATCTAAGAGATTGCTTGGCCTAAGTCAGAGTACATATATTGACAAGGTACTCCTACGGTTTGCCATGCAGAACTCCAAGAAGAGATTTCTGCCGATGTCACATGACGTGAGTCTTTCGAAGACTCAAGGTCCCTCTTCTAGAGAGGAGAGAGACCGCATGGATCAGATCCCTTATGCCTCAGCCATAGGATCTATCATGTATGCCATGCTATGTATTCGTCCTGATGTCTCGTATGCTTTGAGCATGACGAGCAGATACCAGTCAGATCCAGGTGAAAGTCACTGGATAGCGGTCAAGAATATTCTTAAGTACTTAAGAAGGACTAAAGAATATTTCTTGATATATGGAGGCGATGATGAGCTAGCTGTAAAGGAGTACAGTGATGCTAGCTTCCAGACCGACCAGGATGATTATCGATCGCAGTCAGAGTTCGTGTTTTGCTTGAATGGTGGTGTTGTGAGCTGGAAGAGTTCACAGCAGTTCTACGACGCTTCCATCTCATTCGAGAGATTATCGATAGAGGAGATGTGAAGATTTGTAGAGTACCCACAGAGGCTAACATCGCAGGTCCCTTGACCAAGGCTTTGGAACAGAGAAAGCATGATGGTCACACTAGGTCATTAGGCCTTAGAGCCTACACTGATTGACACTAGTGCTAGTGAGAGATTGTTAGTTAGAGCACTAGAGCCAATCATTTGATGATTGTTGTATGGATTCATTGTATCATATTCTTGTATATAAATAAAGGCAATTGTTTTTGGTTATTATACTTACTTGTATTGGTGTCAAATAACTAAGTATAATAGCGTCCTTGAGTAGAAGGTTCTTACCTATATCAATCGATTGGTTGAATCGATAGTGAGATGATATAGGGAACACTACTCTTAATCATTCCTAGTCGAGTATTAACATTCATGGACAATGTTAATGTGACGAGACTAGCATGTAGGTCAACTCGATGACTTGATCTAACAAGTCATGGATATAGAGATATCAAGTTGACACATGGGTATGCATTGGAGAATGTATACTGAATGACCCACCATGAGAAAGTATCATGGATCGTTATATGAGTGTCATATATTTTCTCATGTGGCTATTAGTATGACTACTAGTCCTTGGACCTGAAGTCACCATGGTTCCCTACATAAGGAGTTACATACTTTGGCTTTGTCAAACGTCACCCGTAACTGGGTGGACTATAAAGGCGATTACTGGGTATGTAACAAATTATGCGGAGGGATGTGAGTGATGTAGATGAGATCTATCCCTCCTATATGACGGGAGTGACATCGATATTCTTGATAGAGTGAGGCCACGAAGTGCATGGTCATGCCCAAATGAGTCAATATGAGATATTGAGCTCATTTGATTGAGTGAGTCTACTTGGGATTCAAGATTTAGATTGATTAGAGGATGACACGGTCTATGCCTCATATTGATCAATTTAGATGTCTAGGTTAGAAGGACACTTGTCATATATTGTGAAGAGTCATAATTAGTAGTCACAAGGTGATGTTAGATCTCAACATTCTTATAACTTGGGTAGTAATGATGTGTTGCTAGATACCGCTCATTACTTATGCTTCTAAATGGGTTTAGGAGCATTGTCAACGTTATAAGAACCTATAGGGTCACACACAAAGGGAAATTAGATGGAGGTTAGGTTCATTTGATGAACCTAAAGAATTAGGTTCATGTGATGAACCAAATTGGATTAAGAGTAATCCAAATTAGGCTAATTGAGTTGGACTCAATTTGGTTCATGTGTTAAGTGAGTCTAATTTGGACTTAGACTCATTTAATTAATTTAATTCAATGAATATAGATTCAGTAAATTAAAATTGACTTGAACCAATGGTTAGATTAGATCAACCAAGGGAGAGAAATGGTCAAGTTTGACTTGACTTGAGAGGAAGATGAAGGGTCAAGTTTGACTTGACCATTTGCCACCTCATTGGTGAGTTGGCATTAAGTGGCTAATGGTGATGTGCCACATCATCAAGGCTAGCTCATGTGTGTGCCACCTCATGAGGGAGATCAAGAGTTTTTGACTCTTGAAATTCCATGGAGTATGTAAACCTTTTTCAAAGGTGGCCGGCCACTCATGTGGAGTTACAACCTTGAATTGATTTTTCATTCAAGTCATCTTCTTCCTCAAGCTCTTCTCTTCTCTCCCTCTCCTCCCTTGGCCGAACCCTAAAAGGTGCTAGCACACCTTTTGTTTGGTCTCTCCATCTCTTGCTTGTGTGGATACACATAAAGGAGTATCTACTTTGATACTCTCGAGATCCGGCGACGAACCTTGGACGAGCGGGATTGCGAAGGGCTTCGCATCAAGGGTAAAACTCTTATCTTGTAGATCTAAAGTAGATCTAGGCATAGAAAACTCGTACGTGAAAGTTTTACGTAATTTTATTTCTTCGCACGGATCCGTGGCATGGGGGTTTCGGGGTTTCTGCAACGCAAAAAGTGGTTTTTGCGACCCGAAAAATTCAACAGTGGTATCAGAGCCACGTGCGAAGCTCGTACCAATTTTTATTTTGAAGTTTATGAAATTCTATTGATTTGTAAGTTTCTGTATTTTTATGATTTTTATAGATTTTATGGGTAATTTTCTCGTAGAAGCGAAGCACAAGTGTTTAGACACTTGTAGGCTTCGACTACCGAGAAGATATTTCCGAAACGGTAAGGTTTCGCCCCAAATCCTTTTGGGACAGCGGACTAATGTACTGTAGGATCGCTTAGGAACACTCGCGATGGTTATATCGCGGGTAGGGGCGCTTCCCCTGACCCCGCAAGGGGATTTGTTCCGCGATTGCGCCCGAAAATCGCTAAACGGGACCGCCGGAAATTTTTACTCATAAAATTGTAAAAATTGTAAGAAAAATTAAAAAAATTTATAGAAATTACATAATTTATAATTATGTATTATTTTGTGATGGTCATGGCCCAAAAGACCCAATTAGATTGGAAATTCTGTGTTGTAATTCATATTATGGCCTGCGTGCCATTTTCTGTGATGTGCGTGTTGTATGTGATTCGCGACCTGCGCATCGTACCTTCCTCTATTTTATATTCCTGTTGTAAAATAGTTTTTAGACTCGAATGCAACTCGAGTTTCAAAATTATAATGTACAAAATTGGAGCGGTGGAAGGTCCACTCGAGACGGAGTTACGAGGAGGGCGCGAGCAACACAAGGTGGTCAAAGGAAGGAGCTTGAGAAGTTGTTGACCTTAGGTTGACCATCCGATCTTCTTATTGGCTTGAGAAGATTGTAGTAGGGTCATGACTAATCACAAAAAATATTTAATTAATTGTTTGTGTGTGTATATGTGATGCATGCTAGAATAGTAATTAATTAGCGCCTTAACGATTCGATTCGATCAATCGCGTATATGATACACCTCGACAATTAGATTAGATCTAAATCGAGTACATGATGCGCCTTAATGATTAGATTAGATCTAAATCGCGTACATGATGTGCCCTAACGATTAGATTAGATCTAAATCGCGTATATGATACACCTCGTCGATTAGATTAGATCTCAATCGCGTCAACTCATAATGCCTACCATGCCGTGATACCTATCACTACCTCGATCACATGTTGTTGTTGAATCTGCCAAAGAAGAGCAACACATATTATCTTGGTAGGATACGGAGGGACAATCTTAGTCCCGCCTATCAACGCATGGGTGAGTACAACTCAATTAGATTGAGTAACTAGTTAACTTAATTGGATCGAGTTTAACTATAGACATTTTCCAATTGTTGGTAGATAGGACAAAATCACGTTTATATTAACTCTTGGGCGAATTAGCCAAAGCTAACTCAAGTTTTAATATAAATGTGGATCTTGATCCTATAAACAAGAGTTGCATAGAGATGTAATTGGTAAATTAGTTACCTACCGATCATACTAAGTCTTGGGTGATTTAGCCAAAGCTAACTCAAGGCATAGTATGATGTGGATCTTGTCCCACATGAATTATAGAATTTAGTTGGAGCATCATTTAGTTAAAGGCCTAATTAAATGATTAATAGAATATGATATTTATTTATTTTTCTACATTTTTCTGTTGTGGATAACCATGACGTCAAACACGAACACCTTCTCTCTGCGTTCTGTCCTTGACAAGGACAAGCTCAACAGAGCAAATTTCCTGGACTGGTACAGGAATCTGAGAATAGTTCTCACCCAAGAACGTAAACTGTACGTTCTAGAGCAGCCCATTCCGGAGGCTCCTCCTGCCAATGCCACGCGAGCAGACAAAGATGCTTACAAGAAGCATCAAGATGATGCATTAGATGTATCATGTCTAATGCTCGCAACCATGAACTCTGAGCTTCAGAAGCAACATGAGTTAATGGGTGCTTATGATATGGTTGAACATCTTCGTCAACTATATCAAGGACAAGCGCGACACGAGAGATTTGAGATCTCAAGGGTACTATTTCAGTGCAAGATGTCAGATGGGGCTCCCGTAGGTCCATATGTACTCAAGATGATTGGGTACATAGAGAATCTACAGAGGTTGGGATTCCCACTTGGCCAAGAGCTGGCCACTGACCTGATCTTACAGTCTTTGCCAGAGAGCTACAGTCAATTTGTCATGAACTACAACATGAACGAAATTGACAAGCCACTGTCCGAACTGCTTAGTATGTTACGAACTGTTGAGCTCAACCTTAAGAAGGTTAATCCCAACTCTATTCTGATGGTTCAGAAACACAAGGGCAAGGGCAAGCCTAAAGGCAAGGGAAAGTCCCAAGCTAAGGGCAAAGGCAAGGCACTGAAGCCTAAAGGAGGGGTCGCCAAGGATGCTACATGCTTTCACTGCGGTCAAACCAAGCACTGGAAGAGGAACTGCAAAGTTTACCTGGAAGATCTTAAGAAGAAGAGAAGTGAGACTTCCACTTCAGATATATATGTTATAGAAGTCAATCTATATATTTCTTCATCATGGGTATTAGATACCGGATGTGCTTCTCACATTTGTACTAATGTGCAAGCGCTGAGAAATAGCAGGGCATTGACGAAGGGCAAGGTGGACCTATGCGTAAGCAATGGAGCACGGGTTGCTGTAGGGACTTATTTTCTATCTCTGCCCTCTGGGCTTGTATTAGAGTTGGATGATTGTTGTTATGTGCCTGCTTTGACTAAGAACATTATATCAGTTTCTTGTTTGGACAAGAAAGGATTTTCATTTATAATAAAGAACAAATGTTGTTCAGTTTATTTAAATGATATGTTCTATTGTAGTGCACCTATGATGAACGGACTCTATATTCTAGACCTTGAGAGCCCTATCTATAACATAACTACCAAGAGGTTCAAGTCAAATGACATGAACCAAACCTATCTCTGGCACTGTCGCTTAGGTCATATAAATGACAAGCGCTTATCCCAGCTCCATAAAGATGGTTTGCTGGACTCATTTGATTTTGAATCATATGAGACATGCGAGTCATGCCTACTAGGCAAGATGACCAAGACTCCCTTTAGTGGACATAGTGAGAGAGCGACTGACTTGTTAGGTCTTATACATAGTGATGTATGTGGCCCTTTCAATATCGCTGCTAGAGGTGGTTATAGGTACTTCATTACATTTACTGATGACTTCAGTAGATATGGTTATGTGTACCTGATGACACGTAAGTCAGAATCCTTTGAAAAGTTCAAAGAATTCAAGAATGAAGTACAAAACCAGCTTGGCAAGAGTATTAAGATACTTCAATCAGATTGAGGTGGAGAATACCTTAGCCATGAGTTTCGTGACCATCTAGCTGAGTGTGGGATTCTATCCCAACTCACTCCTCCTAGAACACCACGGTGGAATGGTGTATCCGAAAGGAGGAATCATACCCTATTAGATATGGTACGGTCTATGATAAGTCACACAGATCTTCCTATATATCTTTGGGGCTATGCTCTAGACACAGCAGCTTTCATTCTCAACTGAGTTCCATCTAAGGCTATAATAAAGACACCATATAGGATATGGACTGGGAGAGATGCCCAGGTGTCTTTTATGAGGATTTGGGGTTGTGATGCTTACGTTCGATGTCAAGTCTCGGACAAATTAGGACCCAAATCTGACAAGTGTTATTTCATTGGATATCCCAAGGAAACGTAGGGATATTACTTCTACATTCTCAGTCAACACAAGATAGTTGTGGCTAAGACTGGGGTATTTCTAGAAAGGGATTTTGTTTCTAGAAAGACTAGTGGGAGTACGTTCGATCTTGAAGAAGTTCAAGATATGGACCATAGCACTGAAGCCTCGATGGAAGTTGAACTGGAACCATAAAATGTTGTGGATGATGTTGTTCCATAAGGAGTTGAGGAACAATAACCAGTTCAAGTAGACCTACCTCTTCGCAGGTCTGATAGGATACGTCATCAGCCTGAGAGATACTCATTTCTTTTGTCTGACTATGATGATGTTGCGCTCATAGAGGATGAGCCCACCTCCTATCAGGAAGCTGTGATGAGACCAGATTCCGAGAAATGGCTAGAAGCCATGAGATCTGAGATGGAATCCATGTACACTAACCAAGTATGGACTTTGGTTTATCCACCTGAAGGGGTCAAACCCATTGGGTGTAAGTGGGTATTTAAGAGAAAGACTGACATGGATGGACTTATTTATAAGGGTCGCTTGGTAGCTAAAGGTTTCAAGCAAATTTGTGGTATTGACTATGATGAAACCTTTTCTCCAGTAGCGATGTTTAAGTCCATTCGGATCATTCTTGCCATTGCAGCATACCATGACTATGAGATCTGGCAGATGGATGTCAAAACCGTGTTTCTGAATGGAAACCTGCTCAAGGATGTGTACATGACACAACCTGATGGTTTTGTAGATCCACAGCATACTAGCAGAGTATGCAAGCTGCATAGGTCCATTTATGGACTAAAGCAAGCTTCTCGGAGCTGGAATCTTCGATTCGATGATGCAATCAAATAGTTTGGTTTCATCAAGAATGAAGATGAACCTTGTGTCTACAAGAAGGTTGTAGGGGACATAGTTGTCTTCCTCATATTGTATGTGGATGACATACTACTCATTGGGAAAGACATCCCTTTGCTACAGTTTGTCAAGACTTGGCTAGAGACTTGTTTCTCAATGAAGGACTTAGGTGAAGCATCCTGCATTCTAGGCATACAGATCTATAGAGATAGATCTAAGAGATTACTTGGCCTAAGTCAGAGTATATATATTGACAAGGTACTCCTACGGTTTTCCATGCAGAACTCCAAGAAGGGATTTCTGCCGATGTCACATGGCGTGAGCCTTTCGAAGACTCAAGGTCCCTCTTTTAGAGAGGAGAGAGACCGCATGGATCAGATCCCTTATGCCTCAGCCATAGGATCTATCATGTATGTCATGCTATGTATGTAACACCCACGAAATTATAAGATAAGGATATGGGTATCCTTTTCTTTTGAAGCATAGAAATAAAAAGAACAGAGAAAAAGGGAAAATAGAAACCAAAAATAGAATAAGAAGAGGTGAGGTCAAGGATTGAACCTTGAACCTCCCACAAATAATGGAGATAAATTGATGTACGATGACCACTAGAATAATGAGTAATATATGGATAGGAAGGGATGAAAATTTAGTTAAAGATGAGAAGAAAATAAAAGAAAACTAAGTAAAAGAGCAAGAGAAAACCAAGTTGCTTACCTTCTCTTCCTCTTGGTTAAGAAAAGAAGCAAGCAAAAGATGAATTGCCTACTTCCCTTCCTCTCTCTATTTTCATGGGAATTAAAGGAGTGAGGGAAAAGAGGAGTTGAGGGAATGAATGAAGACATGCTTCATTTACATAGGAATAAATTGGATTGGGAGAAGAAAAAAAACAAGAGATTAAATCGTTTTTCTTCCTCCTTCCTTCTCCTTCTTCATTCTCACCGAAACCAAGAGCCCTTCTCTCTCCTTATTCCGAAAGCTAAGATAAGTTCCTCTTCAAGAAAACTAAGTTTAGAGAAGAAGCCTTCAAGATCCATCCCTTCCAAGCAAGAGAAGCAAAAGGAGGTACAAGAAGAAGAAGCTCTCTTCTTCCTTGGTACTTAGGATATTTTTTTCCTTAAGAAAAACCACAAGCGAAAGGATGTAAGTTTCCCTCACTTGTGGTACAATAGCTTGTGTATTCTTTTTATGAGATTTGGTTGCCTAAAGGCCTAGGATACTTTTATGAAATTTTCGGCCAAGACAAGACTAAGAAGAAGGACCTAGGAAATGTAAAGACCTAAATTTTGACATGCTCAATATGTTTCTTGTAACACGTATCTTATGGTAGGGATTTATCTAATGTTCATATGCTAAAATGTTTGGTTAGAACTTAGAATCATACCCCTAGACTCTCGGCCAAATATGAATAAAGAAGATAGGTAAGCTAAGACTCAAACGAAGCATGTTTCTTATGTTTGTTTTATGATATGTGCCTCATGATGAGGAAGTTGTTAACATGGTATGCTCATATGATGTTTAAACTTCATTTCAAGCTCATAGGTATTTCGGCCATGATAGGATTAGGGGCCTAGAAAAATTGTTAAACCTAACTATGCTCATGTTGTTCCTTGAAATAATTGCTATGAAAGTTGTTTAAGGTTCTCATGCTTTTATGACACTTGAACCCTAGCTTTAAGTTTTATAAATCTCGGCCACATCATGTTTAAGGGCATTGGAAACTTAGAACCTAACCTATCTATGCTCATGTTGTTCCTTGAAATAATTGCTATGAAAGTTGTTTAAGGTTCTCATGCTTTTATGACACTTGAACCCTAGCTTTAAGTTTTATAAGTCTCGGCCACATCATGTTTAAGGGCATGAGAAACTTAGAACCTAACCTAACTATGCTCATGTTGTTTCTTGAAATAATTGCTATGAAAGTTGTTTAAGGTTCTCATGCTTTTATGACACTTGAACCCTAGCTTTAAGTCTTGTAAGTCTCGGCCACATCATGTTTAAGGGCATAGGAAACTTAGAACCTAACCTATCTATGCTCATGTTGTTCCTTATCATAATTGCTATGAAATTGGTTTAGGGTTTTCATGCTTTTATGACACTTGAAACCAGTTCCAAGCCTTAAGGGTTTCGGCCACAACAAGTTTAAGGGCCTAGGAAACTTGGAACCTAACCTAATTATGCTCATGATGTTCCTTGTAATATTTGCTACGAAATTGATTTAGGGTTCACATGCTTGAATGATGATTTCAACCCAATGAAATGCTTGATAAGATTCGGCCATGATAAGTTTATAAGCTTAAGAAACCTAGAACCCTACCTAAACATACTCATGATGCTTCCTTATGGTATATGATATGATATTGGTTTAGGGTTCACATGTGGGTATGTGGTTTGTTTACCTAAATCTCAACTATATGTTTCGGCCACTATATGACATTAGGGTTAGAAATCTAAATATGATTCCCATGTATCTCATATGCAATGTTTTATGATGTGGTAAGAGCTTGCTATGCTTCAATGTTTAATTATGTACACTTATGATCTATGTATGATGGTAACCCTTATGCTATGCTGTGTGCCCAAGTTATGCATGATATTATGATGAGCTGTGTGCCCAAATTATGCAAGCTATTTATGATGAGCTGTGTGCCCAAATTACGCATGCTATTTATGATGAGCTGTGTGCTCAAATTATGCATGCTATTTATAATGAGCTGTGTGCCCAAACTATGCATGTATTTATGATGTGCTGTGTGCCCAAATTTTACATGCCATTATGATGAGATGTGTGCCCAAATTCTGTATGGTATGATATGATAAGAAATACGATGTGCATGAAATAATAAGAACCATGATATGTATGACATGCTACTTTACTTTATATGGCTTGTACCAAGGGTGAGCTCCATAAGCGCCCCGGGGTCGATGGACTAAGAAACGGGCCTCGTTAGGGATGGACTCTAAGTGCCCCTAGGTCGATGGACTAAAAAACGGGCATAATATGTATGCTTTGTAGGGTTCAAGACTTGCTACCTTGGACCTACACAGGACGCGCGCATTTATGTATGTGGTACAAGCCGGGGCCCTAATCATGTTATGATTATGTTTAAGTATGTATGTAATAGGTTTTCAAAGGACATGTTGCATATATTGTTGCATGAATCATGTTTTTGAAAGTCATCTCGCATAACACTTTATAATTATGTTACGATATACCATGATGCTTATGATTATGACATGTTATGTTAGGATGAACTTTATGATTATGTTATGATATGCTATGATCATGATTATGTTATGTTAGGATGAACTTTATGATTATGTTATGATATGCTATGATCATGATTATGTTATGATAGGATGCACTTTATGATTGTATCATGATATGCCATAATGCTTATGTCTATGTTATGTTATGCTAGGATGAACTTTATGATCATGTTATGATATGCTATGATTATGATTATGTTATGCTAGGATGCATGTTATGATATGCCATGATACATTACGATTATGTTATGATATGATGATTTTAGTTAATAAGAATTATGTTTATGTCATTTTTTTTATGACTCCATGACATTTAATCATGCTCTTTAGTATTATGATTTAAAGTTTATGTTAAGCATGTTATGTGACTCATATGATAGATAGTTAGTGATGATGATTTGAAAAGTAAAGAAAAAGTTTTAAAGAAAAAAATTATACTATAGATAAGACTTCCGCTATTTTAAGAAGAAAGGTTAAGTAACCCTCGTCAGCTTAAGCAGGAAGGGGCGGGGCGTTACAATGTACTCGTCCTGATGTCTCGTATGCTTTGAGCATGACGAGCAGATACCAGTCAGATCCAGGTGAAAGTCACTAGATAGCGGTCAAGAATATTCTTAAGTACTTAAGAAGGACTAAAGAATATTTCTTGATATATGGAGGCGATGATGAGCTAGCTGTAAAGGATTACAGTGATGCCAGCTTCCAGATCGACCAGGATGATTATCGATCGCAGTCAGAGTTCGTGTTTTGCTTGAATGGTGGTGTTGTGAGCTGGAAGAGTTCACAGTAGTTCTACGACGCTTCCATCTCATTCGAGAGATTATCGATAGAGGAGATGTGAAGATTTGTAGAGTACCCACAGAGGCTAACATCGCAGGTCCCTTGACCAAGGCTTTGGCACAGAGAAAGCATGATGGTCACACTAGGTCATTAGGCCTTAGAGCCTACACTGATTGACACTAGTGCTAGTGAGAGATTGTTAGTTAAAGCCCTAGAGCCAATCATTAGATGATTGTTGTATGGACTCGTTGTATCATATTCTTGTATATAAATAAAGGCATTTGTTTTTGGTTATTATACTTACTTGTATTGGTGTCAAATAACTAAGTATAATAGCGTCCTTGAGTAGAAGGTTCTTACCTATATCAATCGATTGGTTGAATCGATAGTGAGATGATATAGGGAACACTACTCTTAATCATTCCTAGTCGAGTATTAACATTCATGGACAATGTTAATGCGACGAGACTAGCATTTAGGTCAACTCGATGACTTGATCTAACAAGTCATGGATATAGAGATATCAAGTTGACACATGGATATGCATTGGAGAATGTATACTGAATGACCCGCCATGAGAAAGTATCATGGATCGTTATATGAGTGTTATATACTTTCTCATTTGGATATTAGTATGACTACTAGTCCTTGGACCTGAAGTCACCATGGTTCCCTACATAAGGAGTTACATACTTTGGCTTCGTCAAACGTCACCCGTAACTGGGTGGACTATAAAGGCGATTACTGGGTATGTAACAAATTATGCGGAGGGATGTGAGTGATGTAGATGGGATCTATCCCTCCTATATGACGGGAGTGACATCGATATTCTTGATAGAGTGAGGCCACGAAGTGCATGGTCATGCCCAAATGAGTCAATATGAGATATTGAGATCATTTGATTGAGTGAGTCTACTTGGGATTCAAGATTTAGATTGATTAGAGGATGACACGGTCTATGCCTCATATTGATCAATTTAGATGTCTAAGATAGAAGGACACTTGTCATATATTGTGAAGAGTCACAATTAGTAGTCACAAGGTGATGTTGGATCTCAACATTCTTATAACTTGGGTAGTAATGATGTGTTGCTAGATACTGCTCATTACTTATGCTTCTAAATGAGTTTAGGAGCATTGCTAACGTTATAAGAACCTATAGGGTCACACACAAAGGGTAATTAGATGGTTGTTAGGTTCATTTGATGAAACTAAAGAATTAGGTTCATGTGATGAACCAAATTGGATTAAGAGAAATTCAAATTAGGCTAATTGAGTTGGAATTAATTTGGTTCATGTGTTAAGTGAGTCTAATTTGGACTTAGACTCATTTAATTAATTTAATTCAATGAATATAGATTCATTAAATTAAAATTGACTTGAACCAATGGTTAGATTAGATCAACCAAGGGAGAGAAGTGGTCAAGTTTGACTTGACTTGAGAGGAAGATGAAGGGTCAAGTTTGACTTGACCATTTGCCACCTCATTGGTGAGTTGGAATTAAGTGGCTAATGGTGATGTGCCACATCATCAAGGCTAGCACATGTGTGTGCCACCTCATGAGGGAGATCAAGAGTTTTTGACTCTTGAAATTTCATGGAGTATATAAACCTTTTTCAAAGGTGGTCGGCCACTCATGTGGAGTTACAACCTTGAATTGATTTTTCATTCAAGTCATCTTCTTCCTCAAGCTCTTCTCTTCTCTCCCTCTCCACCCTTGGCTGAACCCTAAAAGGTTCTATCACACCTTTTGTTTGGTCTCTCCATCTCTTGCTTGTGTGGATACACATAGAGGAGTATCTAGTTTGATACTCTCGAGATCTGGCGACGAACCTTGGACGAGCGGGATTGCGAAGGGCTTCGCATCAAGGGTAAAACTCTTATCTTGTAGATCTAAAGTAGATCTAGGCATAGAAAACTCGTACGTGAAAGTTTTACGTAATTTTATTTCTTCGCACGGATCCGTGGTATGGGGGTTTCGGGGTTTTCGCAACTCAAAAAGAGGTTTTTGCGGCCCGAAAAATCCAACAGAACGAGTCCTCACCATGTCACTCCCCTCTAGTGACTGACCTTTACATACCATTTTGTGAAACATTCGGTCAGTCCGTAGACCTGTCTGGACTTTGTGCTAGCTATCCGATCGGCCCGTTGACCTAGCTGGACTTCGTGCCTGCTATCCGATTGGTCCGTTGACCTAGCTGGACTTCGTGCTAGATATCTGGTTAGCCCGTCGATCTATTTAGACTTCTACCAGCTATCTGGTCATCCTATCAACCACCTGGATTTCTTGCCAGATATCCGGTCAGTCCATCGACCTATCTGGACTTCTCCTGCACACTTAGTTACATCATTAGATCATAAAAACATAACTTAACTTACTTTGTCATTCATCAAAACCTGAGTTCGACCATTAGTGCAACCTGAACCAACTCTAATCGATTAGGCTAATCGATTCCAAAGCTTCTATTTGTGAGAGAAAAGCTGCCTAATCGATTGCCCAATCGATTCCTGAACTTTCTATTCTCTTGCAAAAAAATGCCTTAATCGATTATCCCAATCAATTGGAGAATCCTTAATCGATTACCTTAATCAATTCATAGCATTTCTTTGCGAGAGACACACTATTAAATCAATTTCCCTAATCGATTGACATTGACAGAATCAATTGCTCAATCGATTCCAACATCATCTGTGATATTGTAAAAGTGCTCTCAATCAATTACCCTAATTGATTACTTTGGACCAATGGATTGCAAAATCCTTACTCCCTTAATCCAAGTTTAGGGTTTCTTTTCCCAACTTCCGATTAACCTTGACTTATTGGGACTTCTCGTTGCCTAGTATCGGGCCAACTTTGACCTGTAAGGGCTTCTTCACCAAGTATTTGGTGAACTTTTGACCCACTTGAACTTTTTGTCTCATGCCAAGTGTCTAGTCCTCCATGATCCACTTGGACTTACCATCTCATGCTAAGGTTCAATCCTTCATGACCCACTTGGACTTCCAATCACCAAATGTCTGATCCTCCATGACCCATTTAGACTTTTCCTTACCAACTCCCGTTAGATTTCTGATTACCAAGTGTTGGTCCCTTGTAGGCCGGTGAGGAGGGGGGGGGGGGGGGGGGGGGGGGGAATAGCCCTGCAATTAAGATGAATCTACCTTTCTCTTTCCTTTGACATTAGTTATACAAACACTTGAATAAGAGAAAAGAAATTCTTATAAAATAGTATGAGACTACCAAGGTTACTTGGTTTGCAACCGGGAAGGTTGCTATCTAAAGAAAATGAAGCTCTTTAAGTCGACTCCTTCTTCAATACAAGTTAAAGGTGGAGAATCCTTGTACAATATGTTGACAACTCATGAACAATTAAGAACAGTAAAGAAGTTAATTACAATTCGAGTGTTGCGTTGAATCTCGAGCCTAAGCTTCCTTTTATGGCTTCACTTGTCGAAGTTACCATTTGATGATGTGGCGGATCCCGGGCGCTTAGACTTGGTCCGAGCGCCCCCAGCTTGTCGCTTTAATAGCTTCGCAAAGGCTAAGTGATAAGTTGTTTATTTACTCCAGGGCACCTGTACCTGCTTTGGGCGACCAGATCATTGCTCACGTCGATCAACACTACAACAGCTACGTGGGGTGCCTTATCGACACCAAAGTGGTCCCAGGCGCTCGGACCCTCTCCGGGAGTTCGGAGTCCCAAAGCCGGGAGTCAAGGAGCTTGGACATGGTTAAGTGTCTGGACAAGTCAATATTATGTTGACTTGTTTGGTCTTCCGCTCCAATCACTTAGGTGATTTTATGACCATCCAAAGTTGAATTCATCTAAACCTAACTCCATCCTTCTCTCCTTGAGCAGTTTTTCGCTCCGGCTTCTCGTCCCTTGAAAGGGCTGCACACGTCCTTCTCGTCCGCTAGTGTACTCTTTTGTAACTTTTCATCCCTCGGATGCACCAAGCTCATAGACTCGATTCTCATGCCATCCTTCTTGTCAATCACATCTTCTGCTCGATTTCTTATGTTCCTAAGTCCCTGCACACTCAGACGCAAGACATTAAAATACGCAGACTCTAACTTGACTTGGTTCATCACATCAAAACTAACACAAGGTACTTACAATATCTCCCTTTTTGATATGAATCAATGCAAGTTAAGTTAGGGTTAAATCAAAACAGTAAACTAAATAAATATACAATTTAGTACATTTAAATTGCAAGTTAAAACAATTGATACAAAAAAATTATACCCCTTAAACTTAATTTTATTTTTTCGTCTTTGATCACATTAAAAATAGGGGTAACCATTGAAAATAATTTGGGGAAAAAAATCTAAGGGTTAAATAAATAGTGACTAATATTTATAAAAATTGTGGGAATTATTTTTCAAAAATATGAATTTTTATGATTTAAAAATCAATTTTTTAAAAAATGATTTTAAACTAATTTTATTTTTTTGAAAAATTATGAAAATTTTTGTGTGAAACACAATAATCTAGAATAGTGATAAAATTGTCACAAATAATAATAATTAATATAAGTAATAATAAATTATTTTATATAGAGAGATGTAATTTTCCAAAAAATATTTGGAAATAGATTTTGAGCTCAAAAAATTTTGCAACTTTTTTTGAATATGTAAAATAGAAAGTAAATCTGTAAAAAAAATATTTTTTTGAAGATTGACTTTCTGAGAATTTTTAAGATTAAAAAGTATTATTTTGATAAAAAAATCATATAAAATTCATTAATAGTCAAAAAAATTTAATTTTATTTTATATTGATAAGAAATAAATTCCTTTTTCATAGAAAAATTAAAATCAAATTAATAGAAAGGATATGAAACAATCTATTTGAGAATTAGACAATTTTAAGCATGCAAAGAAAAGAAAATATTAAGACAAATTTAAAATATGCATAAAGATTTAACTTAAGCATGATTTAGGAATATGATATAAATTCCTATTTACTGGATTGAACAAGAATTTCCTAAGAATATATTTTCTTATTATTTTTCTAATTTGACCCTTATGATATTTAAAATACCAATTAAGCTCTTGATAGTTCCTAGAATTTTGAACGTGTGTGCATAAATGATCCTTTTCTAGTTTTTCTATCTAATCTTTTAATTTTTTATTTTTAACTTTTAATTTGTCAAAATCTTCTAATTGGCAAGATATTGTTAAAATTACTTTTAATTCTAAATTTTTCTTTTTAAATTTTAAATTTTTTGTTTTCAGTTTACACATTGACTTAGATGTAGATTTTATTCCGAAATATAACTGATCAGGAGGTAAGAGACATACCTCACTTACCGTAACGGATTTGAAGCTCGATTCTCTCCCTTCATCATCGTTGTCTTCTGATGTGGCTCCCCATTCATTGATGCTAGTTTCTGAGTTGCTTAGTTCTTTGTTAGTCTAGCATAGGCTTCTATCTTAGATTCAAATGTAGAACTTTCATCCCAAGTGGTTGTGAGATTCTTGTGCTTGGTTGGCCTTGGCCCTCGGTCTTTCTCCTTCTTGGGCTCTGGATAGTCATCCTTTATGTGCCCTTCTTTCTGACAATTTTAGCATTAAACCTTTCATTTTCTCCTAGAATTTTTCTTACTCTGCATCTCTTTAAACTTAATAGATTTGTTTTTTTTAAAACTTTCTTACCATCTACGCCTTTTGGTTGGCATCAAGATCTGAGTCTGACTTGGGTTCATCCTTCTTGTTTGCTCTCAGTGCCATTTTTTGACTTGACTCTTTTCTCATATCTTCACATCTAGATTCAAGTAATTCTAATGTAGAAAAGAGACCTTCTAGTGTACTTATCTCTAGATCCTTTGATATGGAATATGAGTCTGTGGTCGAGGTCCACTCTAGAGTTTTGGGAAAAGCATTGAGTGGGTAGTGGACAGAGTCCTGGTTGGTTACAGTTTCACCGAGATTGATTAGTATGGTGATCATCTCCTTGATCTTCATGTGTAGTTGAGCCACCGTTTCCAAACAAAGGTTTGTTAGCTTACTCCGAAGAATGTCTTGTCGTGCAAGCTTTGTGTAACGTCACGGCCCCTCGGCCCCTTGGGCGGCCACACTAGCGGCCCATGATGGTCCCTTGGGCGGCCACAATAGCGGCCCAACTGGCGACCCCTTAGGTCGTCATCCAATGACCCTCGACCGTGACGTTACTCACAAGGACTTCCCACCCCTGGCCAGTGGATTTTTGCCTTCCCCAGGATTCGAACTCTAGATCTCCAGGTTAAATACTAGACTTTATGAATCCTGGTAGCCAATGTCACGCCCCGGGGGAGTCCCTGTCCGAAGAAATTTCGGCAGCATCTCCCCTGTACGGGTGACAATCTGAGACATATCAACAAAACCCTTAGGGCCACATATACCTCGGCCAACACGGCCGGAATAATAACAATAAAATAACTAAACAACCATGCAATTATATATGTAGTAGCCCACTCGACTGTACTAAAATCAAAACACAGCGGAAAATGATAGAAAACCAAATACAAACCAAAATACAAGACAGCTAGCCGGCTAGGCTTACACAACTATCAAACAACACAAAAACACTCCATAACAACACTCTAGCGCCAAAACCAGAATATACAATGCTAAGTACTCTTAATACACAAAACAAATAAAAACATAAATGAAATCGGTAAGTCTTCAGATGTGACGTGGGAACCAGCAGACAGGATACTCCAAGCGACTCCACAAACAACCTGGTACCTGAAAAAGATAGTGTCCACGGGGGTGAGTTCAACAACTCAGCAGATACCTAGTTGACATGTATAGTAAGATATAACAGACAGTAATAACTATGGAGTACAGTCTCCTGGATAACAAGTGGAAATGCACAATAGAAAAGGCTGAAGAGAATTGTACTCACTAGGGCCTCCTATCAGAATAGTCAGGTCGTCAGACCTAGAGTATCATAAATCCTGTATACATGTCAAACATATGCATCCATCCAAATGCAGCATATAAGTGCAGCAAATACAATCAGTAAATGCATAAATGCATATGATGCCAATGACATGGTCACCCCTGACACCAGTCAACCATCTCACACATGATAGTGAGACCGAGTGGGTAGAGTTGTGACAACCGTGCATCCTGACGTCACTGCTCCTGATGAGTGACCGAGTGGACGGGATGCTGTCGGAGTACACCTATCTTCCTACCCCAAATCATAAATGGAGGAGCTCAATGCTCTCATCTCCCGATACACAATGATGGGGAAGAATCTCTGTCGGCTACCACGCTGCGTCACACTACCCATGAGCGGACCAACGGAGAGAAACAGAGTCCAACCGCCTGCCGGCTACCATGCTGCTACAATAAACCAACGGAGCCTAACAGACCAGAACTGTCTGCCGGCTACCACGCTGAGTCACCAGACCAACGGAACCAAACAGCAGAACTGTCACACACCTATCTAATATACCACTAACCCATGAGTGGTGGTGTGTGCAGATACATGTAACTGGCGATGTGTTCAACAATAATGGAGCAGACTATCGCACAGCATGCAATCATGCGAGATGATGCATAACACTAAACATGACAATATCCTGAACAGCATAGCAATATCCATATATAAATAAAATGTGTATCATAGGGCAATGAACCAAATCATAGGTACACAGATTAGATAAGGTATAAAACCTAGATCCTGAATACGATAAACACATGGTCGTGTCACTACCCCAATAAGCATGTATAATCAGGTAGGTACTATTATGAAGTGCATAATAAGTAAACGAAACAAACATGTATCAGGTATCGGGTAGTGATCAACCGAAGCAAAGACGAGCATAATCATTACTAAAGGTTATAACCTACTAAACATATCAACATGACATTATCAAAGATAAGTCAAGGTACCCGCCTCCGATAGAAAGGTCCAATCTGGTCCAAATCCGATGTCAAGATACTCGTCTCGCATCAAAGTCATGTGTCACATGGTATACAGATTTAGCTAATTACATATAAATTAATTAGCTAAATCAAATCCTCGAGAAGCTAACATAAATCCAAATCCAATTATAAACCCTAATTGGATCAGCTAACTCCTCAATCGATTCTAACTAATCCATATTTATAATTTACTACTCAATGATCAATACACCAGTATACATAAAACACAACTCCAATCCCTACCAAATATGATATCAACCATGTCTTACCTAAATCGGTGGCAATCACTTCCTCTTTGGCAAATTATGTATCTGACCAACAACACTCTACTATTGGCTCGTGATCCGGAAAACCCACTGCCGCAGTTGTGGCTGGAGGGACTCCTACTGTCGGAGCTGTGACTAGAGCAGTAAGAAGAAATTGACCTCCAAGCCATATACTCAAATTAACTCTTATAAAGATCAATCTTACCCAAAGTTGAAGTGGTTGCTGGTGGCTACAATGGCCAGAGCTAGGGCACGACAGTGAAGACCAAGCTAGGGCACGAGAAGGCAGTCGTCTATCGGCGCTAGGGCAGAGGGGAAATTGACCCGCTGGATCAGCAGTGGGTGTCATCGCCGTGAGAGGCAAAGGGTGCTAGGGCACAGGCGACGGCTCGAGTGTCGGCGAAGGTGGAAATCGGACGGCTTCCCCCTCACTGCTGCGGGTAGGGCAAAGGAGATTAGCCGGCGTTGGGTTGGACCTGGTGGCTTGCCACAGTGCTAGGGCTTGGCTTCGGATCGGAGTGGCGACAGCTGCTCGACGCGATTTGGGGATCTCCACCGCGAGGGGTGACGGGCAGTGGCGAGGGGAAGAGGCGAAGCCCTTGGCCGAGGGGTTTTGTATGCGGAGGGGGAGAGGAAACAGTTCGGCGCTAGGAGGTTAGGGCACAACGTCGCGAGGCACGGCACAAGCACGGGTTCGGCGGGGATCGGGAAGGAAACGCTGAAAAGAAAAAGAATAAAAGAAATAGAAAAGAGAAGGAATTAAAATAAACATTTCCTCGCTTAAATGGGTAGCCTAAACAGGCTTTCCCGGGCCCTGTTTTTATCCCCGTAAACTCGTATATATGAGCTCCGAAAAATTCTCAAAAAATTTCTAAAATTTCTGAAAAATTCCCTTATCGTTATTCACCATTTTTCGGTATTTTACATTCTCCCCCATTATAAAAATTTGATCCCCAAATTTCGTTATCTACATCAGCAAATACTAGCAAATGCTAAACAGTATAAATGTTAAACGGAACCATAACTTACATACCTCAAGTAAAAAGGTGGGGGTATCGAGCTCGAATCGTATCCTTGAGCTCCGAGGTAGCCTCCTCATCAAAATGATGCTGTCATCTGACTTTAATCAGTCAGATTGTCTTGTTCCGCAACTGACGCTCTTCCCTGTCCGGAATCCATACCAGAACCTCCTCGTAGGTAATGTCAGGCTGAACGGGAACTCAGATATCTGTCAGTACATTTGTCGGGTCAGGTATGTATCTCCTCAGCATAGACACATGGAATACATCATGAACACCTGTCAGGGACGGTGGTAGTGCCAGACGGTAAGCCACCGCTCCAATTCTCTCCAAGATCTGGAAAGGTCCAATGAATCGCGGAGCTAGCTTACCTCTGAGGTCAAATCTCTTCACCCCTTTCATGGGTGAGGCTCTTAGAAAAACATGGTCACCAGTAGAGAACTCTAGAGGTCTCCATCTCCGATCTCTTCTGCGGTCCTGCGCCTCTGACATCCTCCGTCTGATAGTACGGACCAACTCTGCCTCCTGCTGAACTCTATGAGGTCCCAACAACTGGGCCTCCCTAACATCATCCCAGAGGGTGGGTGTCCGACAATGCCTACCATACAACGCTTCAAACGATGTCATCTGGATAACCGAATGAAAGTCGTTATTGTAGGCGAACTCTACCAATGGCAAGTGGTCCTCTCAACTGCCTTAAAAATCCAATACACATGACCTCAGCAAGTCCTCTAGAGTCGGAAAGGTTTGCTCTGTCTGTCCATCTGTCTTCGGATGTAAAGCTGTACTGAATTGGAGCTGAGTGCCCAAGGCCTGCTGCAGACTCTGTCAGAAATGAGACGTGAACCGGGGGTCTTTATCCGAAATAATAGTCAAAGGGACACCATGTAATCTGATGATCTCCCGGCAATACAAATCTGCCAATCGATCCAGGGAATCAGTCTTCCAGATCGCTAATAAGTGCGCGAATTTGGTTAATCGATCAACGATTACCCAAATCGCGTCATGGTCTCGTCGTGTCCTCGGCAAACCCACCACAAAGTCCATAGTAATGTGTTCTCATTTCCACTCAAGAATAGGAATCCGCTGAAGTAAACCGGCAGGTTTCTGGTGCTCAACCTTCACCTGCTGACAGACAAGACATCTAGCTATGAATTCCGCGATGTCTTTCTTCATACCATTCCACCAATAGGAACACCTCAAATCTCGATACATGCGGGTCCTGCCTGGGTGGATTGCAAATCGAGAGTGTTGAGCCTCCTGAAGTAGCTCCTGCAAGATCGGGTGAGACTGAGGTACGCATAATCTGCCTTGGAAGTATATAATACCCTCCTCATCTCGTGTGAACTCGGTCTGCTGCCTAGAAGCTATCTGGCTGTCAATAAACTGCAAATGTTGATCACCGGCCTGGCCTCTCGGACCCTCGTCCTGATCGACAATTGAGCAACCATTGTAACCAAAATACTCTGCTCTGTCTGTCCCTGCTCCTCAAGGCCTAACTCAGCAAAACCCTGAACCAAGTCTGTGACTGAAACTCGATGGAAAGCCAAAATCCCTCTGGACTTCCTACTGAGTGCATCGACAACCACATTAGCTTTCCCCGGGTGGTAGCTAATGGTACAATCATAATCCTTCAGGAACTCTATCCATCTCCTCTATCGGAGATTAAGTTCCTTCTGAGTAAAAATGTATTTGAGACTCTTATGATCAGTGAGAATCTCAAATGTAATACCATAAAGGTGATGCAGCCAAATCTTCAAGGAAAAAATAATGGCGGTCAGCTTTGAATCATATACTGGATAGTTCTTCTCATGCTCCTTCAACTGCCAAGAAACATAAGAGACTACCCTGCCGTGTTGCATCAATCAGCGCCTAAATCCTGTAGAGAAGCATCGGTGTAGAGTACGAATCTGTTCTCTCCAGAAGGTAAAACCAAAACTGGAGCTGACACTAATCTCCGCTTCAGCTCCTCGAAGCTGGTCTCGCAGTCCTCTGTCCAAGTGAACTTCACGCCTTTCCTGGTCAGGCGTGTCAGCGGCATAGCAATGCGGGCGAAACCCTCGACAAAACGTCGGTAATATCCGGCCAATCCCAGAAAATTACGGATCTCCTGCATTGACTTCGATTGCTCCTAGCTGGTGATAGCCTCGATCTTTTGAGGGTCTACAGAAATACCTCTGCTAGAGACCACGTGTCCCAGAAAATTGACTGAAAATAGCCAGAAGGCACACTGGTTGAACTTCGCATATAGCTGATGTTGTCGAAGAGTCTCCAAGACTATGCGAAGATGCTGTGCATGTTCCTCCTCGGAACGCGAGTAGATCAATATATCGTCAATGAAAATGAAAACGAACTGATCTAGATACTCCATAAAGATGCGGTTCATCAAATCCATAAATACCGCTGAAGCATCAGTAAGCCCAAATGACATTACCAAAAAAAACTCATAATGTCTATACAACAAACATTCTCAACCAGAGATCCTCGATAACAAGTCTAAAATCTGATCACTAACTATAAATCACCAAAGAATAGATCATCTAATGTGAGAGCAACGCTCCATCACAAGAAATACTGCATATGTGGGAGCAATGCTCTACCACCAACAAGGTATAGGATACAACACTCCACCACCACAATCCAAAATATGTAGGAGCAACGCTCCACCACAGACAATCCATAACATGTGGGAGCAACGCTCCACCACAAGTAATCCAAAATATGTGGGAGTAACGTTCCACCACAAACTACCCAAAATATATGGGAACAACGCTCCACCATAAACAATCCATAATATGTGGGAGCAACGCTCTACCACAACTATCTAAAATATGTGAGAGCAATGCTCAACCACAATCAATCCATAAGTGAACAAGACCTCTAACTATCCAACTAGTGACTGCACGAAATCACTCTACCATATATCACTGTGAACAACCAAGGGTATCACAATCCAGTACGCAAATCAAATGCATCGTCAACTCTATCAACATCGTAGTGGGTCACCCACTAATAGTAGAATTAGTTGACAGAGCAATACAACAAATGACATACTATAGACACTCAACATCTTACCTTCAACATAGGTAGAATCATCATGATGCCACCAACAATACACCTGACACACATGTACCCACAACATATGTATGATCGACATAATCCTCCAATCAGTACACACCTATGCCAAGAGTATAATCAACGTAATACTTCCAACAAATCATAATAGACAAGAGTATACACACAGAACAAATATAATCAACAAGATACCTCCCAGAATACACCAAACACATGTACATATATCATAACACAGATTTAATCGACATGATACCTTCAATAATACAATCAGACACATACACTTAACTACATAGCTATCATCCACAAGGAACCCACAATAACCATATCGAAACATGTATACAAATACTACTTGCAAATGGGCAGTCTACCACAGGACTCCTACAACACATAACAATCGTATGTACATGCAACATAGATATGAATAATCAGCATATATAACCCAATCAACCTGACATTCCCTATGTTATCTTCTAAGTTATCCAACTAGGTACATATAGTCTAAAATTAAAGTACCCATGGAACAGGATACATCTATCCTCTATAACCCGATCAAACCGACAATGGCATATGGCTAATTTAGTCTTTTCCATGTCAGTACAAGACATGTACTCAAATGTGCTCTAGATACCTAACTAAGCACAAATAACCCAAGGATTCGAACCTCTAAAATTAGAGTATGACAATCCTCTACTGATCAAACCAACAAAACTAAATTTGTCATCTACTAACTAATCAAGAATACCTTAATCCTCCATAAGCAACTAAGGTATATCAATCCACGACTACCCAAATCAACAAGTGTAAATCAGACTTCTTCTGACCGATGTAACAAGAGTAAATCAATTATCTACTGATGAAATTCACTAAGATAAAAAATGATATTCTACTAGCTAAGTCAACATGAATATGTAGATATTATCCACTACCCAGCTAATAATAACAGAGGCTGGTATGTGCCTCCATCTCTTAACCAACTAGTAGTAACAGAAGCTAAAACTACTCGTGGTATGATATGCAAAATCACCAGAGACTGTAATCCTTAATCTCTATTAAGGTCGACCAAGATCAGTGGCTAACCCATCACATGTAATATGTGCTACAACAACCAGACATGTATTAAATAAAAAATGCTAATACATGTCATAACTATCATAGTCAACAATGCATACATTAACAGAAGTATATGATAACAATATACCAACATACCTCCTAAAGCTTGGAGATGTCCTACTGCTGCCAGGTCCCAAAATCCGAAAAATCACATCGAACAGACTAAATCACGAAATCCGAAACACATTAAATAAGACTCGTAAACTGTGCTCTAATACCAAATAAATTGGTATCAGACAAATCTCGAAAATCCAGAACACATAGCAAGTATCGTATACCTACTCTGATACCACTAAATTGTCACGCCCCGGGGGAGTCTCTGTCCGAAGAAATTTCGGCAGCATCTCCCCTGTACGGGTGACAATCTGAGACATATCTACAATGCCCTCAGGGCCACATATACCTCGGCCAACACGGCCGGAATAATAACAATAAAATAACTAAACAACTACGCAATTATATATGTAGCAGTCCACTCAGCTGTACTAAAACCAAAACACAGCAGAAAATGATAGAAAACCGAATACAAACCAAAATACAAGACTGCTAGCCGGCTAGGCTTACACAACCATCAAACAACACAAAACACTCCATAACAACACTCCAGCGCCAAAACTAGAATATACAATGCTAAGTACTCTTAATACAAAAAAACAAATAAAAACATAAATGAAACCGGTAAGTCTTCATATGTGACATGAGAACCGGCAGACAGGATACTCCAAGCGACTCCACAAACAACCTGCTACCTGAAAAAGATAGTGTCCACGGGGGTGAGT
This sequence comes from Zingiber officinale, assembly GCF_018446385.1. Taxonomy (NCBI): domain Eukaryota; kingdom Viridiplantae; phylum Streptophyta; class Magnoliopsida; order Zingiberales; family Zingiberaceae; genus Zingiber; species Zingiber officinale. The sequence goes on from NC_056004.1 coordinate 28,041,694, forward strand.
TCAACAACTCAGCAGATACCTAGTTGATATGTATAGTAAGCTATAACAAACATTAATAACTATGGAGTACAGTCTCCTGGACAACAAGTGGAAATGCACAATAGAAAAGGCTGAAGAGAACTGTACTCACCAGGGCCTCCTATCAGAATAGTCAGGTCGTCAGACCAAGAGTATCATAAATCATGTATGCATGTCAAACATATGCATCCATCCAAATGCAGCATATAAGTGCAGCAAACACAATCAGTAAATGTATAAACACATATGAGGCCAATGACATGGTCACCCCTGATGCCAGTCAGCCATCTCACACACAATGGTGAGACCGAGTGGGTAGGGCTGTGACAACCGTGCACCCTGACGTCACTGCTCCTGATGAGTGACCAAGTGGACGGGATGCTGTCGGAGTACACCTATCCTCCTACCCCAAATCATAAATGGGGGAGCTCAATGCTCTCATCTCCCGGTACACAATGACGGGGAGGAATCTCTGCCGGCTACCACGCTGCATCACACTACCCATGAGCGGACCAACGGAGTCAAACAGAGTCCAACCGCCTGCCGGCTACCACGCTGCTACACAAACCAGTGGAGCCTAACAGAGCAGAATTGTCTGCCGGCTACCACGCTGAGTCACCAGACCAACGGAGCCAAACAGCAGAACTACCAAACACCTGTCTGATATACCACTAACCCATGAGTGGTGGTGTGTGCAGATACATGTAACTGGCGATGTGCTCGACAATAATGGAGCAGACTATCGCACAGCATGCAATCATGCGAGATGATGCATGACACTAAACATGACAATATCCTGAACAGCATAGCAATATCCATATATAAATAAAATGTGTATCATAGGGAAATGAACCAAATCAAAGGTACACAGATCAGATAAGGTATAAAACCTAGATCCTGAACACAATAAACACATGGTCGTGTCACTACCCCAATAACCATGTATAATCAGGTAGGTACTATCATAAAGTGCATAATAAGTAAACGAAACAAGCATGTATCAGGTATCGGGTAGTGACCAACCGAAGTAAAGATGAGCATAATCATTACTAAATGTTATAACATACTAAACATATCAACATGACATTATCAAAGATAAGTCAAGGTACCCGGCTCCGATAGAAATGTCCAATCAGGTCCAAATCCGACGTCGAGATACTCGTCTCGCGTCAAAGTCCTGTGTCACATGGTATATAGATTTAGCTAATTACATATAAATTAATTAGTTAAATCAAATCCTTGAGAAGCTAACATAAATCCAAATCCAATTATAAACCCTAATTGGATCAGCTAACTACCCAATCGATTCTAACTAATCCATATTAATAATTTACTACTCAATGATCAATACACCCGTATACATAAAACACAACTCCAATCCCTACCAAATTTGATATCAACCATGTCTTACCTAAATCGGTGGCAATCGCTTCCTCTTTGACATATTGTGTATCTGACCAACAACACTCTACTGTTGGCTCGCGATCCGGAAAACCCACTACCGCAGTTGTGGCTGGAGGGACTCTTACTGTCGGAGCTGTGACTAGAGCTGTAAGAAGAAATTGACCTCCTAGCAATATACTCAAATTAAGTCTTATAATGATCAATCTTACCCAAAGCTGAAGTGGTTGCTGGTGGCTACAACGGGCAGAGCTAGGGCACAGCAGTGAAGACCAAGCTAGGGCACGAGAAGGCAGTCGTCTGTTGGCGCTAGGGCAAAGGGGAAATTGACCCGCTTTATCAGCAGTGGGTGTCGTCGCCGTGAGAGGCAAAGGGTGTTAGGGTACAGGCGAGGGCTCGAGTGTCGACGAAGGTGGAAATCGGCCGACTTCCCCCTCACTGCGGCAGCTAGGGCAATGGAAATTAGCCGGCGGTTGGCGCTAGGTCGGACCTGGTGGCTGGCCACAGTGCTAGGGCTTGGCTCCGGATCGGAGTGGCGATGGCTGCTTGACGCGATTTGGGGATCTCCACGGCGAGGGGCAACGGGCAGTGGCGAGGGGAAGAGGCGAAGCCCTTGGCCGAGGGGTTTTGTACGCGGAGGGGGAGAGGAAACTGTTCGGCGCTAGGAGGTTAGGGCACAGCGTCACGAGGCACGACACAGGCACGGGTTCGGCGGGGATTGGGAAGGAAACGGTGAAAAAAAAGAATAAAAGAAATAGAAAATAAAAGAATTAAAATAAACATTTCCTCACTTAAATGGGTAGCCTAAATAGGCTTTCCCGGGCCCCGTTTTTATCCCCGTAAACTCGTCCATACGAGCTCCAAAAAATTTCTAAAAATTTTGGAAAATTCCCTTATCGTTATTCACCATTTTTCAACATTTTACACTTTGTTTCGGATGTGCCTTCATGAAACTCTAGGAATTTCTCCCAGAGTTCTTTCGCTATGTGTAGCTTTCGATGCGGTTGACATCTTGTGGTGGCAAAACACCTTGCAGGTGGAACTATGGTTTTCCATTGGCCATGAATTCTGCTTGTTCCTTCTTGGTCTAGTGATCTTCTTTTATGTTGCCATTGTTATCGCGAGGTTTCACAAAATCATATTTTATTATTAACAAAATATCAAAGTCAGTTTTAAATAATACCTCCATTTTTTTTTTCAGTGAGCGAAGTCCCCCTCGAACTTAGGCGGGTGAATGCTAGCTCCGACCATCTTCTTCTTTTCTTCGATCGACAGTTAGTCCTTCTGAAGCATCAGTTGAGGTAAGCAACTAGAGTGGAGCGATAGGGAAGTCGTGTCCTGGGAAGGGACAATCCCTAGGTCACTGATCCAACTGAAAAAATCAGGAGGTTTCCAAGTTGAGATTAAGATAGGTTTTACTATCTATTCTTACTCATGCATTATTATACTGAGCTAACTTTATTTTGTAAGAGTATTTCTATACTTGTGGAGCTAACTCTATTTTGTAGAAACCAGAAGGATCGGTTGACTAAACTCAGGGATCGATCGATCAAACCTTGCTGACTAAGCACAGAGTTCCTAATGAGTAGAACAAGTTTGGTAAACATAAGGATTGATAGACGGAACCCATCTATTAGTCGACCAAACCTTTTATGGCAATCACAGTGGCAGATCCAAATCTCTGCAACAAAGGATATACAGGGATCGATCAACCGATCAAGGTGATCCGTCGATCAATCTTTAAATGATCATTAATTACGCAAAGATTCAATCTCAGCACAGAAGAAACGGAGCATGTTTCATCGACCAATAGTGTGATCAGTCGACCAAATGGATCAGTCAATTGAACGTCTTTTCGGTCAACCGAACGTGGCTTATAATAGAACCTCGAGATCAACGTCGAAGAACAACTTTTCTGTGCAATCCTCTGCTACATCTTTGTTCGTGCTTCTGCTATTCTGTGCCTCAACTTCATGTGCAAGCTGCTACACCAAGAAGTGTCGATGAGTTTCATCATTTATTCTTTGTCGGTATACTTTACATTCTAGTTTACATTATTTACAAGAAGATAGTAGCGTGTTACTATCATTCTTTCCATTGTACAAATTACTTCTTTCCAAAGATTTTGGAAATAAGGATTATAGTGAATTGTCCAACGATGCTATCAAGGATCGCGGGTCTTTGAGTAGAAGTTGACATAGGCTCCAAACAAAATAACCAAATGAGTCACTTGAATTGTTTTTATTTTTCTATTTCGCTGCTTACTTTGATAAAAGATAAAATATTCTTAATAAGCGATATTTTACAAAGTGGTTCACTTTCCATCTGTTATTGAAGAGTCACATGGTATAACATATGAATATGGAAGTATACATAAATGGACTAAATGGAGTATGTTTTGGGATTTACCATATTGGTTTAGTAATTTGATTCATTATAATCTCAATAAATGCATATTGAAAAGAATGTTTTTAATAATATGATAAATACAGTAATGAATATCACTAGAAAAATAAAGGGCAATCTAAATGCAAGAAAAGATATACGACTCCTTTGTAAACAACCTACTCTTGATGTGGATGAAAGTAGTAGGGGACCAAAGTTAAAGGTAGTTTATACATTGAATAAGGAATAGAGACGTGTTGTTTGTGAATGGTTGAAATCATTGAGATTTCTTGATGGGTATGTATCTAATCTTGGGAGATGTGTCGATATGAAGGAATGCAAATTGATTGGTTTGAAAAGTCATGATTGTCATATATTTATGGAAAGACTAATTCCTATTACTTTTAAGGAACTTTTATCAAATTTTGTATGGGGTGTCATTAAGGAGTTAAGCATTTTGCTACATGATATTTGCTCAACAATTTTCAAACATTCACACATAGAGAAGTTAGAGAGAGACATTTCAATCATTTTAAGTAATTTAGAAAGGATATTTCCACCAAAGTTTTTTTATTCAATGGAACATATTTTGGTTCAATTGCCCTATGAGGCCAAAGCTAGAGGACCTGACCATTTTTTATAGATGTATCCATTTGAAAGGTAAATTTGTATCTTTTATACTTCATTATTAATGCATAAAAATTGATAAATTTTAATATATTAATATCATATACAAATTGTTATATTAAAATCAGATTCTTATATCATTTGAAGAACAAAGGGGAAAATAAGGAACAATTGAAGCCTCTATTGCTAATGCATATATTATGGAGGAGGTAACAACTTTTGCATCATATTATTTTGAGCCTCAGGTTGAGACCAAAAGATGGAGACTGGGAAGAAATGATGAAGGTCCTATTGATCCTAATTTGAAATTATAATCAATTTTTAAATATCTTGATCGACCAAGTGAACTATGTAAGCAAAGATACTTAACATATTAAGAATAGCAGACAACCCAGACATATGTTTTACTTAATTATCCAGAAGTATTGTCATATTTTGTGTTAGTATATATTCCTATTTTTTCTTAAGTTGTAAATTATTTGTTATAATTCAATTTTTTATGATAGTATTTTTAAAACTTATATTCTGAAATGTTGACATTAGAGTTTGATCGCTTCTGCAATGAAGAATTTGCATCATAGTTCAAATTATATGTAAGTAGTTTTACGTAAATTTGGTTTACACATATCCTAACTTTTAAATGAATAACATATTCATTTGAGTTTAGGTTTATGGTAATTAAGCTCACGTTGAGCAAGAATTGTTAATCCATCTATCATGGGGTCCAAAAGCAATGGTACACACTTGTCTAGCATATTTCATAAATGGATATAATTTTCATACTCAAAAATATGGAAATGGAAAGAATACAATGAATAGTAGAGTATGTATTTAGTCATCAATGATGGAGGTGCAAGCAATGATTTTTATGGTTTGCTGGATGAAATTATAGAGATAGAATATCCTGACCCAAAAATGCAAGTTATCTTATTTATGTGTCACTAGTTTAACCCTGTCAGAGGGATGAAAGTGCATCTATAGTATAATTTGGTTAAAATAAATCATAAAATATTGTATAAAAGATATGAACCATTTGTTTTAGCACAACAAGCGATTCAAGTTTTCTATGCTTTATATCCTAGTTTGAAATGTGATAAAATTGATTGGTGGGATGTTTGTAAAATGAAACCTGGAAAAAAAATTGAGGAACGTTGGGAGGATATTACATATCAACAAGATGAAGTCAGATCGAGGAATATATTATTCCAATGTTACGAGATAATGACGAAGTAGTGATAAACATGGATGCAAGTGAAATTCATGAGAATGAGGAGGAGGAGGAGGACACCGATGAGGATGATAATAAGGACTTTGATTTTTGATGTGTAGGGTAAGTTTTTTTTAAACTAAATTTAGTTTTAATCTATAAATTTACAAAATTCATAGCTCAATTAGTTGTCTATATATTATCTTATTATTAAATTTATATATTTTATTTGTGTATACTATGTATTTATTTTTCTTATAGGTCATTAGAGGTGACATTATCGTCGTAGATTCTTGCACTCTCTCAAATCTTCATACATATTGTAAGTTTTTCATGTCCTTCATTAAGCATCAAGTTTTTATTTGCTTTATTCTAAGTTTGATTTTTGGTTGACAGGTTCGATGGGGGCATGGATGACAGAGTTCTACCACTGGCCAGACTAATTCACCACCTGCCAGCATGGTACCTACACGCTCCCCTGATCAAGCAAGACCTTCACATGCCCAGTCGCCAGTACCATCCCATTCACCTTGGCCACTCCAATCGCCGGCAGGACCTTCCCATTCACCTTTGCAAGTACTTGCCAGACACTTGTCTGCTAAGATTTTTGACACTCGACCACATATAGTCCCTTTTGGAGACTCGTAAGTATTAAAATATTATAATTTCTCAACTACCTTAATTATTTAATATTATTTTTTAAACTTTATGATAGGTTTGAAAATTCTGTAAGTGTTAATCGTGAGATTAATAAAAACATGAATAACTACTAGAGAGGGGACTCATTGCAATATTCAAGCACTCCAGAATCCACAAAAGAACTCTGGTGGTGAGAGTTTAAGGTATAACCGATTAATTTTATACATGAAACAATTAAGTGAATATATAATCAATTTTTTCCATTTCAGTGATAATTTTCTTGGGACCCTTATCAAGAATTGGAAATTAAAAGAATTTTCAAAAATAAAAAGTTGCAATCATATTTGTCATATATTGAATCATGTCAAGAGTAGTGGGAAAAAGTCAGCCTACATCATGTCGAAAAAAATGGAGTAAGATCTCTAATTTTTGGCAAACCGATAAGAGCAAAAAAAGGAGTCACCAGAATAAAATAAATCAAGCATATAATTCTAGAGACTCATCTGTAACATTTGTGGGAGGATCTATAAATATTGAGGAATATTCATGCAGATTGATAATTTTTTAACTCTACAAATAATTTTTTAATCTATTTTAGACTATTACATTATTTCTAAAATAAGACTTGGAGCGGTGATAGAGCTAGAATAATTAATGTTTGAGTTAATCTTTAATCTTAATTTATAACTTAGATTTTATTAGTTATGCACCTACCCTTATGTGATAGAAATGCGTCGACAACAAGCCTTTCTTATGTGATAGCTTTAGTAGTTTAGCTCCGATCCAAGTTAGATTCCTCTCGGTACCGGTGATGATGGCAGCAACTATGACGATGATGATTTTGCATGAATGTTTGTAATTGGTATTTTAAAATTTGTTATTTTATTGAGTTTGTTAATCTTTCATTTTTTTATATTTTTTATTAGTACTGTTATTTTTATTTCAAGTAGGGTTGGATGAGGCCAAGAAAGGTGGTAGTTAGAAATCCATGTCAGAGTAAGTCTTTAGATATTTATTTTTATGTTAGTTTATAAGAATTTTTTGTTAAAAATTATACTTTTGTTTTTTATGTTTAATTTTAATGTAGGTAGAAGATCTTTCAAAGGCCAGATGATCTTTTATTTTATCTTTTCCACGTTTTGACACATTTTGGTTTGAGATTGTCATTTGGATATCAAAACTTAGAAACGTGTTTGGAATGTTAGATATATTGTAACTTGGTTATTGGTTAAAACTTTGTTGTATTTTTTTGTTGTTAGTTGTATTGTTGTTGGCCTAATTTATTAGTTAGTTGTATTCATTTGGATATGGAACATGTTTGAATATCATTGATGATAAATATGTTTGGTAGAATTTTTATTGTTATTTTGTATTTATTTTTATTGTATTGTATGTATTGGATGTGTGTGTGCATTGTATGTATTGAACAGGTGTGTGAATATATATATATGATAAAATACCAAAATGGAATAGTCCTGGGAAATTTTTTTAAATTGTTGTGACGAATTTAGCGATGAATAAGGTTTCGTCGCAAATATATCACAATTCACTATTTTTATTCAAAATTTGCGACGAAACACCAAACTCATCATAAATTTGCGATGATCATCAAATTCATTGGAAATTTACAAAGAATTTGGATTTTTCGTTGCAAATTTGCGGAGAAACTTGATTTTTGTCAGAAATTTGCCATGAATTTAGTGTTTTGTTGTAAAATTTACGATGAATTCTAATTTTTGTTGCAGAATTTGTGACGAATTATAAATTCATCATAAACTGTGATGAATTTGGTTTTCCTCCACCAATTTGGAATTTTCGTTAGTTTTCTGACGAATTTGTCTATCGTCTCATATTTGCAATGAATATATTTATTCATCATAAATCCACAACGAATGCAACGAATCAAAATTCATCACAAATCTACGATGAATATACTTTTTCGTCGCAATATTTGCGAAAAATTTGGTTTTCATCCCAAAATTAGTTTATGACAAATTATTGTTTTCGTCGCAAAATCTGCGACGAAATTTTGATGAAAATGGGAATTTGTCGTAGATGTTACGACGAATTTCCATTTTTGTCACAAAATTCAACCATGCTTATTTGCAACAAAATAATTTTGTCACAATTTTTGTTGCCAAAATATTTTGTGACAATTTTTTTTAGAATTCCATTGTATAATATATTTTTTTAGTGTACTTTCAATAAAAATATATAATTTTAATATGAATTTAATTTATATATATATATATATATATATATATATGCTAATTACTAATCATAAAAATGGAATCTCTAATTTCTATAAATATGTCATCGAAAATATTTCTTAAAATTCTTTCCATTTATCATTAATACGTTAATTTCAAATTGATTTTTTAATATTATTTTTCTTTAAAATAAATGATACCAATCAAAAGGACTACAAAAATATGCAGCATTACCCACAAAATTTTTCATCAAAATTCCATCGTTGTAGGTGTTCAACGATGGATGGAAATTAATCTATCAAGAGATAATTTAGCAAGAAATATTTTACCGACGGAATCCTGATTTTCATAGCAAAATATCACCGACGGGAGCCTAATTCCGTCGGTAATCACCGATGGAATCGTCGACAGAATCATGGATTCCGTTGATGAATTAATTTATGATTATGTCAGTGAATTAATTCTGTCAGAATATTATTTCGATATTAACCGACGAAATCTCAATTCTGTCAGTATTCTGTCGGAATTTAAAAAAAAATTAACTCAGCCAGCATAAATTAGGCTAGACCATATGTATAATTTTCATAGATAAACAAAATCATCATCAACAATGGCATTCAGTATCCACACAATCATAATTTACATTCATTTATACATCTACGATCACATTCCACACATACAAACACATTTCACAATCCATACTAGAAATAATCACAATCATCTAATAAAACATACAAACAAAATCTAAGACAAAAACTAAACATAATCCATACAAACACTAATAGAATAGCCATACAAACAAACTTATAGAAAAAAACTATATTATCCATCCATAGTACATCCATATATAAAATAGTAATAGAAAAATCCTGAAGAAAGTCAAATACAATATATTTATATCATATTTATGTATAAATAAAAATATTACATATATGTATAACCAATTTTGATACTTGAAGAAATGAGCAAATGATGATCATCAATATCAAAAGGTTTGGACTCCTGAAAGATATAGTAATACAATATTTAGAAATTAGCATATTAGATTATAAAAATAGAATAAATATATTTTGCATGATTTATGTATAATAAAAAATTGAGTTTTAGTTGAACAAACCTAAGAAAAAAGTTAATAATCATGATCTGATAGATCCTGAGTCTCCTATAAATCAAAATGAAATAGAACTAGTGACAGAGGCAAATTAGCTATGAACTGTCGCATATTAGCCATGAGAGCAACATGATCCTCACGTCACCTCCGCTCCTCATCAGCTCACCTCCTCTCCTCGTCAACTCTCCTCTATGTCTCAACAATCATCCACTATTTCATCTTCTTATCCATTGAGGCAATTTGAGTGCATAGTTCTTTCCTATCTTAAAGACTACATCTCAGAAGAAGAAGAAGAGGAACCATCACGACCCCTCAAAGTCCTCAAATGATCAAATGTGACTTTGGCCTAGGAGCCAAGACCATAGAGGGTGGAGTTTTTTGTCCGTCCATCGACAACATCATAATAAATCTCATTAAGTGTCTTGGTGGATAAAGATTGTGACTCCCCCCCTCCCCCTTGTTGGTGGCTAAGATGTTTGAACTACTCTATCTGTCTTTTAATCTTGTTTAGAAAAATATAATATAAATATTATTTAATTTGATAACAATTACTAAAGTTAAGAAATATAGAAATAATTAAATGTAATAAAGTAAATAATCTTACATGTATGACCTTCGATCTTGTATCAACAAATGTGTTATCCTTTTTCTTGTGGGTATTAAGAAAGACATCCATACAAGTAGGTTGACGGGCTAGTTCATGTTCCTGTATACACAAATAATTTAGGATAAAATTATTAAATTTTGGTAATAAATATAAAGTTTGCTTATTTAACCTTAAATTAAACTCACAAGATCCATGGTATGCTAAACAATATATCTGGAACCTGACGTATGCCGAGTCGTTCCGGTGCACAAGTCACCTGGCTCTGTATTTCTATTTGCTCTAGCCTTTTCAGTATTTTCTAGATACCTTTATGTAGTTCAGGTGTCCATCCATGCACTCCATATCTCGGTTGGCACATACGTCAGCTTAGTGCCCTTCTTTCTCATATAATAAAGAAGGTCTCTATAAAGTTTGGAACAATAACTATCCAAGTATCTTTAAATTGTTGCTCTTGACCTTACTCCCATGTATATCTTTTCTACAATTATAAGTTGAATTAAACCTTTAGTATATTAAAGGATAATTTTATTATAGAATACAAAATATATTATTAAATATATTTACCACAAATTTATTATAATAAAACAACTTCGTCTCCTAGTCTACATGCTTCCATGTAGTACCAGAGAGGCAGACTCGTTCCTTGAATTTACCTGTGATATATATGGCTATTCTATGTCCATCAAGGGTAAATCTATAAGAAAAATATTAAGGTATGAGAAATATAATATTATATAAGTAATATATGAACTTGAATTACTAATAACAAAAAATATTTACGAGTCCCCAACAACTCGTAGAACCTTGTAGCCATGGTGTGCTACTATTTGCTGCTCAGCCATAATATTGTCTGCAAAATTACATTACAACATATCATAATAAAGTTTACTGATATATAATATAAATATAAAATAATATGGAAGCATAACTTACTTGAAGAACAATAATGTTAATATTTAATCATCACTAATATCTGACTAATCAACATTAACAGTTTCTAAGTGCTCATCGCTAGACTCTGTTAGTTCAACAAAATCCTCACTGCTAGACATCTCTCCATCATCTATCTCTTTGTAAGTGATATTAACATCTACAAGTAATTGAGAAGTGGATTAGAGTTGTGAATCAACTTAATATCTCTCCACTTCATCTTTCTGAAATGCATCATGATTTTGAGCAATGATTGTGTTCTTCATCTCTATGGTTGAGCGAGGTTTGATTCGACAAACAAACAATCATTCACTAGATCTTCTTCTCTTCATAGGGTATTCAAGATAGAAAACTTGACCCACTTGTATCCCGAAAATGAAATGTTCAAACTTGTTGAATATTTTGTTTACATTAACCTTAACTAAATTATAATTTGGATGTATTCTGGTACCTATTCTTAGAGTCGTATCATACCAGGAATATTTGAATAACACACACCTCTTTATAGGTAATGCAGAATATTCAATCTCTATGATTTCGTCAAGTCTATCATAGTAATCAAACTCAGTATTATTGTTATCTATAGATCCTTTGACACAAATACCAGAATTATAGGTTAATCTCCGTGAATCTCTTTGTGCCACGTGGAATTTGATGTCATTAACATAGTAACCAGAGTACGTCTTTATTTTATGGAGGGTTCCTGATGCAATATTCATTATCCGATCATCTTGTATATTTGATATTCTACTGTCTTTCACCTATAAAAATAGTTATGATATAAATTAGGATACTTCTTAATAGACATGAACTAAAATATTTCACAAATTCTCTAACTTACTTATATTTGGAACCATAAAACAAATTCAGTCTCTAACTTTGTAGCTACCTCACTTGCACCAATTGATGAATTTTGCAAATATAGTTATTGTTTGTACAAGATGGGAAAGAAGGTAATTATATAAAAAATAGGATAGCAAGCAAAATAATTAAACAGAGGATAAATATTTGATTAAAGAAGTCAACTTACTTTATGTATGGTTTAACCTCTTCACAGTTAAGAGTATATATGTTCTTGCAGCATGGTATTCTTCTTGGATTAACCATCTAGAAAGCGATGCACCTATTGGTTTACCAAGAAATTTAAAAATAGAAAGCATCGATGGGTCTATCGGCTGAGGAGCATCATCAGAATTTCTAGGGCATTTGCGATGTCTTGTTTGCATACTATCAACAAAATAATAAGAGCAGAAAGAATATGCTTCTTTAACTAGATAAGCATTACATATTGCTCCTTAACTCTTGCTCTGTTACAAATATTATTCTTTAATTTCCTCAAAAATCATCGAATGGATACATCCATCTGTAGGATCGAAAAGAATTTAGATATCTCCACAATAGCATGATATTGTCCACTTTGGGCCTAAGCCCTCATGGTTTTACTCTTGGGCTCTACCCAAAAGGCCTCATGCCAATGGAAATATCTTTCTCTTATAAACCCATGATCTTTTCCATGTGTTTTCAATATGGGACTATGTTTGCAACCTTACAACCCCAACAATCCCCCCCTCAAACAAAGGACCATGGGCTTCCCACGTCCGATCCTTGACCCACCAGGTCTTCCTACCCCTCGGTCTACCCGACCTACTAGGACTTCCTTGCCTAGCCGCAACTAGGACTTCCTGCCCCTCGGTCCACCCGACCTACTAGGACTTCCTGCCTGGTGTCTGGTCCTCTTGATCCGAACATAGGAGCCCCCACTTTCTTTGTTCGAGGTTAATATTGTACTCACATGGTTCAATCAGACCATAGCTCTTGTGCACAGTCGACGGTTAAACCTTCTGGCAGTCCGGGCTCTGATACCACTTGTAGGATCGAAAAGAATTTAGATATCTCCACAATAGCATGATATTGTCCACTTTGGGCCTAAGCCCTCATGGTTTTACTCTTGGGCTCTACCCAAAAGGCCTCATGCCAATGGAAATATCTTTCTCTTATAAACCCATGATCTTTTCCATGTGTTTTCAATATGGGACTATGTTTGCAACCTTACAACCCCAACACCATCTGTATTGCACAGTACCTGCTATTTGTTTCTCATATGGTAAATGTATTGATAGGTGTTCCATTGAATCAAATAAATTGGGTAGAGATATATGCTCTAACTTACATAATATAAGAGGAATGTCTGTTTCTAGCCGAAGTATATCATCCATCATAATACACCTAGCTGTCAAATCTCTAAAAAAAAGACTTAATTCTGTGAGTGCTTTCTAAACATTTTGAGGAAGTAAGTCATCGAAAGTTGCTGGAATAAATCTTTGCATGAATACATGACAGTCATGACTTTTCATTCCAAACATCTTTAACCTATTCATATCCAAGCATCGAGCCATATTTGAGGCATGCCCATCTAGAAATTTGATTTCTTTCAACTAATTACATAAAACTTGCTTACCATCTTTGTCCAATGTATAACAAGCCTTTGGAAATCTATTGGTAGTTTCATTCTAATGCAACTCTGGTTTGTTGACTAGTTTTTTTAATTCCTCACATGATTTTGCAGTGTGTTTAGTTCTTCCAGGCACATTTATCACAGTGTTGAAGATATTATTAAATAAATTTTTCCTAATATGCATGATATATAAATTATGTTGAATAAGTAGATACTTTCACTACGGTAACTCCCAAAAAATACTTTTTTTTCTAACCACACTTGAACATCCTAATAAAATATTTATTTATCTCATCAGAACCAGATTAAGATATTAGTAGAAATTCATAACTATTTATTTGTTCAATGATTTATTCACTTGAAGCATGAACTAGAGGAGGTTTTTTTACTACAATATTTTTTAGAAAATTTTTCTTATTTCTCCTGAAAGAGTGATCAACTAGTAAAAATTTACAGTGATTATCAATTCAAAATACCTTTCAACTATAAAGTAATGAAAATGCATCAGACTCTGTCATGTAGTATGGGCATGCTAATTTACCTGTCGTGCTCCATCTTGACAATATTGAGTATACTGGAAAATCACTGATCACCCATAATAATGTAGCATGCAATCTAAAATTAGTTTTCTTGCAACATCAAAAGTCACCGATCCCACATTCCATAATTTATTCAACTCGGCAATCAAAGGTTGCAAGAAAACATCTATATTCTCTTTGGGATTGGTTGGACCAAGAATAAATAGAATAAGAAACATAAATTTAACTTTCATGCAGATCAATGGCGGTAAATTATACGGTGTTAATATAACTTGCCGAGATGAATATTATTACCCCGACTGACCAAATGGCTGAAATCCATCTCCGAAAAGTCCTAATCTCACATTACATTGTTCCATTGCAAAAGAGGGAAATACAGCTTCAAGATATTTCCATGCAAGGGAATCACAAGGATAACACATTATACCTCTGTGCTCATGCTCATTATGTCACATCATGTGACAAGCTGTAACACCCCAAATTTCATGATTTAGAGTTCTAAAAGACCTTATTAAAATCTAAAAATGCTATAGAAAAATTCTAGAGATTTCAGTAAAATAAATTGGAAATAAAAGTGTACGCTTGAGGAATCGAAGCCGAGATCTGTGTCTTCGGTTAAAACCGGCTAACCAGCTATTCCGTGGCTGTTTTGTGAACAAATAGGGAACGAAATAAATTTAAGTAGTGGTTATGGATAATAGAAATAAAAGGTTGCAGAAAAAAGGCCGAGCCGAGGCTCGACCTGAAGACCTCCGACCGCGGCAAAGTTTTAAGCGGAACACAGCCAACCAACTGCGCCAGCGGACTTTGTTAATTTAGGAAGGAGCAAAATATATTTAAGTGATAGTTATTAACAGAATACCGGGTTATTAAAAGGAGAACTTAGGTTTTTCCTTTTGGCCCGAGAACTCCTAATTCCTCTCTTCTCCCTCACGCGTGCGCGGCGTCGGCGATTTCTCTCGGGCGGAAACGAAACCGAAGCTAGGTTTCGTCTCCGGCGGCCGGTCAAGGACCAAATCCGAGGGTCTTTCACATCGTCGTGATCATCCTGTCAAGGAGGACGCGTCGACACGAGGAGAACGCTGAGATCGTGGGCTCATCCGAACCCTAGAAGGGATTTTTGCCGGCTGCGAGTTCAAGAACAGCAAGGTGAGTTGCTACTCACCTGCAGTAGGAGTAGTTCCGCGATTTTGTCTTTCTTCTTTGCTTTGCTTTCGGATTCTTGTTCCTTCTTTAATTTCGAAGCATGTTGACCCTTCAGCCCTTTTAATTGAGTTTCATGTTCAAAATTCTATTGGTTGTTACCTTAATGGGCAGTTCGGTTGCACAATGAGAAGGGTAGGAACAGTTTTCTGGAGTTGCTGTGCATCCGGGTTTTTTTTTCATTTGTGGACAGTAAGCATAAAGATATGTTGCTTGAGGTTTAGTTTGTGCACGTCAAATAAAGCAATGCAGATTTTGTTAAGCTTTTACTTTCATGGTACATACAGTAGGCATGAGAGAAATATGTAGCAGTGCAGTTGCATCTCCTTAAGAATGCACTTCCTTTGGAAATACAGTAGGCATGAAGATTTTGATATGCATGTTTTAATGTAGATTTGTAAGCAGTCGTTTTAGTTTTTAATGCAAGTTTTGTGAGCAATCAACTTAGTTAGTATGCAGAATTTTATAGCTTGAAGAAATGTAACAAGTTTTACATAAGTTTTTGAATCCCAGCAGGTTTTAGCTTGAATTGTGCTATTTAGTGGGCACGAACAACCTTAATCCAAGAACGTAGTGTTGGCTTTCTTGCTATTTAATAAACATGAACAGCCCTGTTTAGTAGCATTAAAAATTTAGTTTTTCTTGTTTATTTTATAAGCACGAGAAGTTTTTTTTAATTGCTGTAATGTGAGTATGTGCAGATTTCATTAAGTACTAGTATGCAGCTTTTATTAATCTTACAAGTGCAGATTTTATTAAGTTTATAATGCAGAAATTTATTAATAGTATGCAGGAACTTATTAGTAGTATGCAGATTTGATAAGTATAGTATGCAGACTTTAATAAGTAGATTTTTATAAGTATAGCATGCAGATTTGATAAGTATAGTATGCAGACTTTAATAAGTAGATTTTTATAAGTATTGCTTGCAGATTTTGATAAGTATTGCATGCAGAATTTCAGTTTTAGAATAGATTTTTATTAAGCTTATAGTACAGAATTTTTTATTAGTATAATAGGCAGATTTTTGTTAAGCTTTGCATGCAGATTTATGTTAAGCTTTGTATACAGATTTTCAGTACGTAGGGTGTGTTCTAGTGCACACCAAGTGCTTGATAAAATGCTTAGCTCAATATAATGCTACAGTAGACATTTTAATAGCTCAGTAAATGCAGTAGAAGAATTTAAAATAACTTATTTAGTCTTGCTTTAGCTTATAAGGGACTACGGTCCAATGGGTGGGCTCCCACAGTCGCCTCTAGGTTCAGATAACCTAGTAAAAGCAAGATAAGTTAATTAGTTTAAGATTCAGTATTTTACTTTTAGCAGTGGCACTGTACTGGATTAGATATCCATTGGGTTGGGCTCCCACAGTCGTCCCTAGGTTTAGATAACCTAGTAAACCCTACTAGACTTGGAACTTGCAATCCTGGGTTTAGTTAGGGATGCGCGCACAGCAAGTACAGTTGCCGGGCCTATCAGCAGCATGATTATTATTTTAATCTATTATGTAAATAGTTTTCAAAACTTCACAAATTAGTTATGTGAATACAAGTTAGACTCAGTTTAGCATTAATTAGTTTAGCATAGGTATCAATTCAGTTTCTTATTGATACACATGATAGTTCTATGATTAGCTTTACATGTTAGCTTTTCAGTTAGTTTCTTCGCTATGTATGAGCATGATTAGCTATACATGTTTAGTATTTCAGTTAGTATGATTCCTTTGCTATTTATGAGCATGATTAGCTATACATGTTTAGTATTTCAGTTAGTATGATTCCTTCGCTATTTATGAGCATGATTAGCTATACATGTTTAGTACTTCAGTTAGTATGATTCCTTTGCTATTTATGAGCATGATTAGCTATACATGTTTAGTATTTTAGTTAGTTGATTTCTTTGCTATTTATGAGCATGAGTAGCTATACATGTTAGCTTTTCAGTTAGTTGATTTCTTTGCTATTTATGAGCATGAGTAGCTTTACATGTTAGCATTCAGTTTTAGCATGTTTTTATTTATATACATGCATATCGAGTTTTTGTGAGTAGGATAGCGATCACTAAGCTTTTAGCTTATAGATACTATTTTCCTCCTACTGCAGATAAAGGAAAAGCTAAAGTATAAGGAAGAAGGCGACAAGGAGATGCTGTGACGGTGTGTGATGTGTGGACTATGGAGATCCTTTGGACTTAGCTAAAGAACTCACTTAGTTTAAGAATTTGTTTAGTTTAATTTCTTATTAAGTTGATAAGAAAATTTTGTAGTAAGAAGTTATGTTTTCGCTTTTCATTACCTGCATGTTTTGATTTATTAAACTGCGTGGTTGTGAAAATATATGTTCCAGCCGCCTGTGGCTGAGTATACTCCGTATGTATTTACGGATATGGTCACCGGTACAGGGGAGATTCTGCCGAAATTTTTCGGTAGGGTTTCCATGTGATTTTTTTATCATACCGGTTAAGTAGAGTTAGTAGTCAAGTAACGGTCATCCTTAGAGTGTAGTAGTAGTAAGAAGGGTGGTCGTTACACAAGCTGTAGTAATAGATGAATACAAGTGTTGAAGTCTAACAATTAACGAAAAATAATACATCACTTTCCAAACAATTTTTTTTCTTCATCCCTGGTATACGAGTATCATGCTTATAATGAGGGTGTGTACAGATTTTTCATTCACTTAGATCACTGTCTTCATTCCAAAATATCATGTAGTTGTTTATACAACAATCAATCTTCTCTACAAGAAAACCTAAACCTTTAACAAATTTCTTTGTTCTGTAAAAACTATCAGTCATTATGTTGTCAGCAAGAAGCAACTCTAACAGCAATTGATTAATTGGCATATGTCATCATAACATCTTTCTAAAAAATGATGTTTTACTTTCATATTCAATAACCTTGTAGTAGCTGATAGTTAGAATGACTAAAGGGAATGCCTTCCCACACTTCTCTTTCACTAGCCTTTAACATTTCATATAGTGGCTAATATTCAAGTGTTAGTATTTCATTTATATAGAAATAATCAACTGCAATATTCATTGCATCGTGAACCATTGATTGCATTGCAATATCATTAGGTGATGATTCAGACACAATAAAAGTTGTGTCAAATGACGAACCACCTGAATGCTCAATTGATTCATACAAATAAGGTTCTCCGTGACAGTACCATTGTAGTAATTTGGCACAAAATCATTTCTACATATATGTACTTTCACAGTATCCTCATCACAGAAGGTTTTATTTCTACATTTCGAATGATTTCATGAACATCATAACTCAACATCATTTATATATTCTAGATGACTTTTAGTAAAGTTCACAAACTCTTCAACTTCAATAATAAAATCATCTCTAATAAATCTATTTTCTAATCGATTGTATATCCAAGCTTTATTTATAAACATTGTCACCTAATGAGAATACAAATTTAAAACACTATTAAACTTGAACAATTTGATTTAAGCTTAAATAAAGCAACCAAACATTTATAATATAGTGTGGGTAGTTTCCATTTAACACTCTAATATGTTAGATCAGACATAATGTTCATTTCCTATTGAACATTCAACTTAGTAAACCTAAAGAAACCTAAATTGATTTTCATATAATAAACTTGTAGTATCTATCAAGCTAAATCACAAAAAACCAAGATTTTAGATCAGACATATAACAAACAATGCTATCTTTTAGGCTCCAACTAAAAGATGCTCTAAAATTAACATAAATATAAATATACCAACACAATAATTACCAAATGATGACATCTAAATTCAATCATCTAAAATAGCACATATTTACTGTTTATTAAATTATACCTGAAGAAGAGTAATCTAGCCGGAGAAAAGCAGCAAATGCAATATATTACAACAAAACTAAATTTAGTGAAATTTAATCACAAACAAACTTAACAAAAAAGAAATATACGACGAATCGAGCTTGTAGCCACAAGCTTGCGACAGGGCGAGACGGAAATATTGGCCTGAGTTTGTTGGTCGACGACCGACCAAGTAGCCGGTTGTTAGGTGATGGTCGGCCACACTGCCAAAAGCCGTTGCTAATGGATGGCAAAGTCGCCGACTGCTTGCTAGCAGCCGACACAACCATCAGTCGCTTGCTAGCGGCCGACACAACCGCCGGCCGCATACAATTGACCGGCAAAGCTACCAGCACAAGGCTAGTGGCCTGCAAAGCTGGCAGCACACACCTAGCGACCAGAAAAGCTGCCAGCCATGTGATGGCGGCCGGCAAAGCACATCTCCGTGTGCTAGCAGTTGGTAGAGATCAAGAAGGGGAGAAAATAGTGGGGAAGGAGAGAGCTCACCGGAATATCACGGGAGAGGAGATAATCGTTGGAGCTCAACAACACGCACGCGCGAGAAAAAGGACATGAGGCTATGCCCTAATTATTTCCAAGATTACCGACGGAATTATAATTCCGTTGTTAATCCCACTTATTACCGACGGAATCGGATTATTCTGTCGGTAACCTAATGTGTTATCAACAGAATCGCGTGATTCTGTCGGTAACACATTAGGTTACTAATGGAATCACGAGATTCCATCAGTAATAGTTTTCCCCTAAATTTTATAAACTTACTGACGGAATCTTGATTTTGTCCGTAATATTACCAACAGAATAATATATTCCATCGATAAACCAAGATAATTTTGTAGTGGGAGTTCTCTTTTATGAAACAGTTGCATATCTACAGTGGTATGAGACCTTTTATGGAAATTTTTTTGACCCTAGTATGTAATATCATAGTGAGGTTTCTCTGCATAAAAGTAATAAGAAGAACGAGTTAGAGTCATGATCCAAACCAAATGTCATGTGCGATGATCTTAATAAAATTGAGGGGAGACTTGGAGTAGGTCAAAAGTGACCGGATACTTGAGAAAAATCCTAGAGTATATCAAGCTAACCGGATGCTTACTGTAACACCCTGGCCCAGGCGCGCCCCACCCAGACCGAACCGGGAATGCCACCAGAATTGTCCATCGGGTTGACGAATAGCTCCACAGACCACCGGAGGTCCTTTCAGCGTGCTTTGTCCTCACTCGCACGCACCCTGAAAAACTTCCCAGGAAGTCACCCATCCTCAAATTTCTCCAAGCCAAGCACGCTTAACTTTGGAGTTCTTAAGTTTGGATTTCCGAAAAGAAAAGTGCATCTTAGTGATATGGATAGTATCATCTAACCTTTTAAGGCATACTTAACCAGAATCTCAGAACCGGGGTAAGTCAAGAGTGATCAGATGATTGTGAAGGTCCAAAACAGGTCAAGAATGGTCGGATATTTGAAGGGAGACACGAACTATGAAAGTAATGATGACCTTCATTTGAGGAGAAAATAGTTAGGAATACAATTAATATATTAAAATGTATGGAAAAGATTATAGGTTTAAAAGATAAAAAAAATCTTTATTGGTATAAGATATTGGGGTAAAACTTAAAAAAATTGATAAATTGAAAATAAAAATGGAATGTGAGGGATGAGATATTGTTTTAATAAAAAAAATAGGGTCTTTTAACTATTCCAATTAAAAAATGTCTGTTTTGCTTTTTACCCTAAAATAAAAGTGTTTTAAAATATATTAAAGATCATACGAAGGCAATTTTAGAACAAAGAATTCAAATTTAAATAATTTACTATAATAAAAATTAAATTTGATTGCTCTATTGAAAAAGGCAAATTGATTGTAAAATAAGCAAGAAAATTATACCATTGTGCTGTCACTCTTTAATTATCTCCTTTTACGTACAAAGGAAAATAAATAGTTAACATAAATTGATGATCGATCTATTGGTAATATATCACTTATTTCCAAGTCTACATATTCTTCTCTGTTTACTATTACGATAAAGCTATCACCTCTTCCCTATATAAAAAAAATAAATTCATTACCTTAACGGTTCTCTTAGTGTCGGTCCCACGGATATGGAGGAGGTTCATGCAGGTACACAGGTCATAGGCGCATGGGTTCTAGCCATTACGCCAGAGATATCATACGCTCACCCTCTATGCTACGCCCTAGGAGCCACCTCTTCCCTATATAAATTTCCACGTACAGATGTCATCTGATTCATATTATTCCTTCCCATTTGCTTATTTGTCGTACCATTTTGTTTCCCGTTCTTGGTAGCTTCGTGCTCAGATTGAAGTCAAATTCTTTCTTTTCCTTCTTCTCTGACAAGTCTCTTTTGCAAAACAAGAATATAAGGAAAATGAAAGGTGATTCTAGATGGCTTTCCGCAACGGGGATTCTGACGGTTACGGTCCTGGTCCTGTTCGCCTTTGATGAACGCTTATTATTATTATTATTATTATTATTATTATTATTTATCATAAGCTCCATCAATTTAACTAAAAATCCAATCTATCACTCAAGTATTAAACACATAGAAATCAAGCATCACTTTATAAGAGATCACATAGCTAAAGGTGACATTGTACTTGATTATGTTGAGTCTAAGTCAAACCTAACTGATATTTTCATAACTCGAGTTCAGTAAAATTATAAAATTAAATATATGTGCTTAGTAAAATATATTCTAAAACTTAAAAAATAATTCCTTTTATGGTATTATTTTTTTAAAAGTTATGATTTTTTTATCTTTTCAAAATCAGTTTGGTTTTAAAATTTTAGGAAAAATATTTTTATTCAAAATTTCTAATGTTACTAGTATTTTCAAAATACTAGATTTAGTCTGGGTATCTACCCCTTAGAAAGCATATACTCATACGTTTCAGCCAGAGTATCTCACAAGTACACTAAGAATACCTTGCTTGTATATGAAAAATACTTAGAATGGAGTGAGATACATAGGGTACTGTCTAGACTTCAGAATGCTTATATCTATGCGTCAACATAAGTTTCGACAATAAATATCAAGTTAAATTGATCAAGTTAAGTTATCCATTTTAGTCAAACTAACTGGAATACTTACTTAACTTGACTGACCAAGTGAAAGTTTTACCTCATGGTAAACAGCTAGTAGTTAAAGGTTAGATACTGGTTTAAGGAAAGTAGATGTTTATTTTGAAGATTTTTTTTTTCTTTTACTTTGAACTCTCATACTTGGACTCTAAGATGTTGGTGCGGGAAGCATCCGACGATCGAACCTTAGTTTTGATAATGACAAAGGAATTCAAAATTAAGCTTAATTGTTATCTAATGTGTATGATTGAGTGTTTCAGGAAAGTCCTAGCTGCGGTTAGGCAAGGGAAAAATCCTAGGGGGTGGTAACCCTAGGTCATAGGGGGTGGTAACCCTATGCGGAAAGTCTTGGCGGGTCAGAACTTCGGGCAAAAATCCTAGGGGGTGGTAACCCTAGGTTGAAATCCTGGTGACGCGAACCGAGTAGAAGTCTGGATGGGTCGTGGACCGGACGTCCAGCATGAAGACCGGAAGCATCGGACCGGACGCTGAGCAAAGATAAAGTCTACTGAGTGGAGTAGGTGAGGACGCATTCCCCAGAAGAGGGAACAGTAGGCGTCGGTTCGACCTAGGGTCTCCGGGAGGAAATCCGAAGTCACGCCCCAGGTAGTCCCTGTCCGAAGAAATTTCGACAGCATCTCCCCTGTACGGCGGACAATATGAATCTCAGTATACATATACCTCTATACCTTGGCCACACACGGCCGAAATAATGCAATACAAATAAGAAACAACCCACGCAGTTATATTCAACATTTCCACACAGATATAATATGAACAATCCACGCAGTTATATAAAGAAAGAACGATATAGAATCCTCGAAGATATATGTAAACATCCTACTCCACTACAACGAAGAAAGACAAAATCCACGAAGTAATGAAAATATATCCGCAGCGGAAAACCAAAAGTAGCAAACCCGAATGTTCAATGTCCACAATACAAACCCACAATACAAGTATATAAGATGCAAAAGCAAAATATAATCCGACAAAGAAAATCCTCGCGATAATGGGGCTAGCGACTGGAATATCTCCCAACGGCCTCAACCTGAAAAATAGTAACAACGGGGTGAGTTCAAAGAACTCAGCAGGTAATCCAATAGATATGTACAGCAATATATAACCACCAGTAACATCCTATGGTACAGTACACTAAACCATAGAGCCTACAGTACAGTTTCCTAACAGTACAATCTACGGTACAGTCTCCTAACAGTATAACAGATATGCATAGCTGAAATAAACTGTAATAACCAGCAATAGGCATAAAGTATAGTCTATAGCAAGAATAATAAGAAAATGCATAACTGAAATAAACTGTACTCACCTGCGAGGCTTGGGCAACTGACTGTCAACATACAGAGATAAAAATAGTCAGAGCAACAGCATGTATCCTGTATGCATGTCAATCATATGCAATCACCAAAATACATCAATCATAACGAATGCAATCCGTGCATATGATGCAATATGACATGGTCACCCCTGTCAACCAGTCAGCCATCTCACACACAATGGTGAGATCGAGTGGGTAGGGCTGTGACACCGTGTACTCTGCCATCACTGCCCCTGAAGAGTGACCGAGTGGACGGGATGCTGTCGGAGTACACCTATCCTCCTACCTCAAACATAGTGAGGGAGCGCAATGCTCTCAACTCCCGGTACGCGATGACGGGGAGGGATCCCGGCTGCAACCCCGCTGTATCGTGCTACCCATGAGCACCCCGGCGGTGCACCACCGAGCAACCTGCCATACACACCCTGAGTGTTGTGCCACTACCCATGCAGTGGTCACGTTGTGTGCAGGCCCATGTAGCCGGCCGACGAGCTCAACAATAATGGAGTCGTCAATCGCCTATCATGCAATCATGCGATATGGTGCGTGCGGCTACAGTATGTCATACCTGAACATATCCTCCTCCATATGCGTAGGTGCCAATAAAACAAACGCATATGTATAACAATGATATAAGCAATGTAAATCCAACAACATATAACAAGTATCTCCAGCAACTAATCAAGTGTAGATAAGCATCATAAATATCCATCTCTATGAACATATGTACACATGGCAAAAGATAAAAGCATCCAGTTCTAAAGTAAAGCAACTAATAGAAGAAGCATGTGATAGGTATCAACTAAGCTAAGACCAGGTAAGAGATAAATCTACCATCTACCACTAGTAATTATATATAAACTATACATATCATAAGATAGTATCAAAAGATAAGTCAAAGGGTACCCGCCTCAAATAGAAGGTACAATCACGCCAAATCCAACGTCGAGACGCTTGTCTCGAATCAGAGTCCTATGTCAAACAATATATATATTTTATTTAGCTAAATCCAAAAGAATAGCTAAATAAAATCTCTAATAACAAATTAGGGCAAAACCCTAATCAATATCATCTCAACCTTCCCAATTTAAATCTAACAGTTAATTAGGGTTAATTACCCTAACCCTAATTACCCCATTAGATTAATCCAAACAATTATATCTAATCACATGAATCAAACTAATCACCATCTAAATCTAATTACAACCTCCAATTCAAACCTGCACATCATGTATCAACTAATGAATATACTAACCAATCTAGTAATCCAAATCATCTCCAATTCAACACATAAACCTAAATTAACCGTTCTACAACAAGATCAAAAACCTACACACAATCAATCATACTAAATCATACCTAATACAATATGTATCAACTACCTCTACGCGTACCTCAATTCCACCACTGGAATACAAGGTGATCTGTTGGAAGTAGGGGAGCTGCTGGTTGGAGTATTGCTGGACCAAGTGAACTGAATCAAGAACACCACAGAACAACAACCTACTGGATCAACCGAACCAAGGAATCAAGAAAAGATCACAGATCAACAAGAAATAGAGAACCCTAATCCAGCAATACCTAATTCTAACCAGAACTCACCTCCAACCGGAATCTCAATCAGCAGCAAGGAAGAGGAGGTCCACTAATCAAGCGTCAACCGCTCTAATCTCTGCCCGGCAACCCAAGCACAACTCCGTGACCTAATTCCGCAACTTAGAAATTGAGAATCAAGAACAAAGAAGGATCGAGGAACAGAGAAGAGGATTGAACAAACACTATGAAAATAAGGCTGTTACCTCACCCCTGTCGTCACTGGACAGGTCCGACGAAGCCCTACCTCTCTGGATCACATCTCGATGGTGTCGCTGCCCAATTCCAGCAAGAAAGGAGGTGTGGACTGCTCTGTGAGCAACACGAGGGGAGGAGAGGGAAAGCCTACCAGTCGGAGATGATACGAGATCCGGCTCCTCACCGTACCCTAGCCATCGATCGTCAAACGATGGGTCGCAAAATCTGCCGAAATAGAATCCCCCTCGACCAGATCTGGCTTAGACTCCCTTGGCACCGTCGAGCTCCGGTGACCCCACTAGTTTCTGTCGAGGTCGACGATCGCCGGAACCCCCGGCTGTGCTTCGTCCGCGAGAAAGAGAGGTCGAGAGGAGTTGGGGAGATCGGGGGAAGAAGGTGTTCGGGTTAGGTGAAGAGTCGGCGTTTGGGGAAAGGAAATAAGAAAAAGAAAAAGGAATTTATATAATAAACATTTCCTCACTTAAACAGGTATCCCAAACAAGCTTAATCCGAACCCGCTGATCGATCCCCTCAAAACTCTCCGTACGAGATCCGAAAAATTCTCAGAAAATTTCTAAAAATTCCGGAAAAATTCTATAAGGCTATTTCTGAAATAACCCTATTTATTTAAATTTTCCGAGATCTCACAATGAAGACCGGAAGCATCGGACCGGACGCTGAGCAAAGATAAAGTCTACTGAGTGGAGTAGGTGAGGACGCATTCCCCAGAAGAGGGAACAGTAGGCGTCGGTTCGACCTAGGGTCTCCGGGAGGAAATCCAAAGTCAGAACCGGACAGTCTGGAGACTGTCAAATTTATTTCTATATATTATCGTTTGTGTTCTAACTCTATGTTGTAGGAAACTAATATTTTTATGCAGGGTTAGGACTGACCAGGATCGGTCGACCGAACCTTGGGATCAGTCGACCGAACCCCCAAGCCAGCAGAACAGATTTCCAGAGGTTGGACCGGGCTCGAACCGAGGATCGGTCGACCGGGCCTAGGGATCGGTCGACCGAACCAAGGTTGGGCGTCGACTGGATCAGGCCGGCTGGACTGAGTCAGAGCAGCTGATCGGTCGACCGAACATGGGATAGAAGTTGACCAGATTGAATCGGAGCAAGCGGATCGGATGAGGTGGAGGTCATCTGATCGGTCGACCGAACCGGGGATCGGTCGACCGATCCACTTCGGGTCAAATCTAATCCCGAGGTTCGAGGATCTGGACCAGTCTTGCAGAGGCTATAAAAAGAAGCCTTGGGGTGCAGCTTCAAGACAGAACTCGAACAGAAGAACTTGTGATCTTGTACGTTGCTCCGAAAGCTTCAACTAGACTCTGCCACTCCGACAATCAACAACCACTTCATTCATCTTTGTATTTGTCGGTATAATCTTTTAAAGTTTAATACTTGTACTTATTTGCTTATAAAAGATTTGCGATATTATAGTTGTTGCCCACCGAAAGCGATCAACGATCGCGGGCCTTGGAGTAGGAGTCGCCCTAGGTTCCGAACCAAGTAAATCTTGGAGTCTTCTGTGTGTTTGTTATTTTATCTATTTCCGCTGCTACTTCTCGAGTGTTTTATGAATCCAAAGTGAATGAAAGCCACGAGCGCTATTCACCCCCCTCTAGCGCTTCTCGATCTAACAATTGGTATCAGAGCGAGGTCGCTTCGATTTGGTGCAACCACCAGTCAAGCAAATTTTTCGTGGTGTTTTCAAATTTTTTGGAGTCGATCAGAATTAGTATAATTACTATATTTCGATCTAGTTTTTCGTTCGAATTGATTTTTGCTCGAAGTCGGTGCAACACCACTCGAGCTCGCTTTTCTTTTTTAATTCCATACCGCACTGCTAATCCAGGATCAAGTCCTGGGATATTCTGTTTTTGTATTCTCTGTGTGAAAGGTTTAAAATGGACCTCCAAGAAGGCTTTAGCACAGTCCGCCTGCCACTCTTCTCCGATGAGGATTTTACTTATTGGAAGAACCGGATGGAATACCACCTCAAGACGCAAGTCGAGATGTGGATTATCATCCAGACCGGTCTCGAACTTCCACGCGACGGCACCGGAGAACTGGTTTCTTGCATCAACTGGGACACCAGTATCATGAAGAAGGTGGAAGTTGATGCCAAAGCAACCTGCATGCTACAATGCGGCCTTTCAAAAGAAGAACTCAACAGAGTTGGACCATTCTCAAGTGCAAAAGAGTTGTTGAACAAACTAATTGAGATGCACGAGGGCACCTCCGATGCTAAAGTAAGTAAGCGTGATTTAATTTTAAATAAATTATACAATATTAAAATGCAGGAAGGTGAGACGGCCAACCAACTCCATGCGCGCATCCAGGACCTCCAAAATGGCCTTCATGCAATCGGCCAAAGAATCGAAAACCGCGACATAATAAGGTACATGCTTAGCGCTTTTCCGAGGAACACTTTGTGGGCATCCATAGTTGATGCTTACAAGGTTTCTAAGGACCTCTCTTCAATCAAATTAGACGAACTTTTTTCTGAATTAGAATTGCATGAGCAGACTAATGCACGCCTGGTCGAGAAAGGTGTTGCTTTGGATGCAGGTACCAGCAGAACGCGCGAACCGACGTCGAGGCGCAAAACCAAACCCAAGTCCAAAGATGAATCAGACGCAGAGGACGATGATGAAGTTATTTCCAAACTGATAAAGCTCGTACGGAAGATATGCAAGTAGAAAAAGGCAACTCAAACAAACATAAAGGAGAAGTCTGGAGTCACCTGATACAACTGTAACCAGAAGGGGCACTACAAACCAGACTGTCCAAATAAGAAGAAACAAAGAAAGAAAGCATTAAAGGCAACCTGGTCCGAGTCGTCAGATGAATCCGAGTCCGACGAAGAAGAACCGATAAGCTTCCTCGTGTTGCCAGTACAAGTAAATATTGACGAAACCGAGTCCGAATTCGAGTCCGAAACTGAGAGCGATTCGGAAATTGAGTCCAAGCGAAGCCACGGATCCGCATCCGTTTCCGAAGGACCGAACCCCACTGTAAGTGCCTTACTTGCCGAAACTCAATTAGATGATTTGCAAAAGTTAATTCCTTACCTGCTTAAGAAATTGGCTAAATTCAATGTTCGGGTCAAGTCACTCCAAAAGGAGGTAACAGCCCTTAAGAAAGTGACAGACTCGAGTTCTTTAACTAAGCCTATTCAAATTGGAAGTTCAACTCAAGTCCAACAACTTGAGGAATAAAATTTCAATTTGAAAACTCAAATTAAAGAACTCAAGGACACGTTGGAACGGTTCACTATGAGTTCCAAGAATTTGGATCTGATTCTTGAAAAATAGCGAGTCGTTTACAACAAGTCCAGACTTGAATTCAAAACCAAAAGTAAGTATAAATCATATCTATCTCTAGTAAATAGAAATAATAGAAACATAATTCAACCATGGGTCCCCAAGTCAAACTTGATTAATCAAGTTGGACCTGGTCACTATTGATAGATCGAAAACTTGCGATAGAGGGGGGGTGAATATCGCTTTTTAAAACTTTTATTTATCCTTTTTAAAAACAAAGTTAAGCAGCGGAAATTAAACAAAGAGACACATTCTTTTACTTCGTTCGGAGCCTGGTTCGACTCCTACACGAAGACCCGCGGTCCTTGACCGCACCAATGGGAAAATCACTATAACCCTTCTCTTCGAAATCCTCGGAGAGAAACAGATCGTACAAGTACAATAGAATAAGATAGTAACAATCCTACTATCTTATTGAAATTAAGTGCAATATGAAAATATACCGACAATTATGTGTGTAGGTTGAAGCTCAGTCGGTACTTCCGAACGGAGTAGATTTGTAGAGTCGATGACTTGTAGCACAATCTCTACATAGAGAGAAGACTTGAAAATGATCAGAAGTTCTATCTAGCCTCTGTCTTTGAGCCTATTTTTATAGGTGTACTGGAGGTTCGGTCGACCGATCCTACTGTTCAGTCGACTGAACCCACTCCCTTCCTTCCTAGCTGAAGTTCGAAGCTAGCTCGATCTTTTGCATTTACTGGTCTTTAATGGTTCGGTCGATCGAACCATATTTTCGGTCGACCGAACAAGCATTTTCCTTGTTCGTCAAAATCTGCCAGAGATCTTCTTTTAATGCTGTTTAATGCTGATTGGATCGGTCGACTGGTCCTCTAGTTCGGTCGACCGATCAACCTTTTTTCCTTTCTTGCTGATCGCTGCTGATGATCTGTCCTTTGCTGAGTCACCCTGGTTCGGTCGACCGATCTTACTTTTCGGTCACCGATCATGCTTTGACCGGACTCTGGTTTGATCTGTTCTGAATTGAATTACTGCTTTGAGTTTGCTTTGTTTGGTCGACCGAACTACTAGTTCAGTCGACCGATCTAGTCGAACCTGCAGCACAGTGTTACGAAAAAAACTTTCCTGCAAAACAGATGTTAGAGCAATAATATAAAGTAGGAATAAAATGTAAGATAGTAGAACTGTCTTGATCTCAACTTTGAAATCTTCCCGGTTTCTTCAGTTGGATCAACGACCTAAGGTTGTTCCCTTCGAGAACCCGACCTCACTGTCGCTCCTCCAGTTGTTTACCTCAACCTACCTGCCAAACTTAGATCCTCCAGATCTAGTTTGGACTTTTCACTCAGCCTTGATCGGCTCCCCAAGACTTTTCCTTTTGATCATCGGTCCTCCAAACCTCTCGATCACACCGCCAAGCGTCGGCTCCCCTTGACCTGCTTGGACTTGCACCTGGGTTCCACGATCTGCTAAGATTTCTCCGCCTAGCCTCCAGCTAGGACTTTTCTGGTTGAGTAAACATCCTGCACACTCAGTCAACTTATTAGATCATAATAAGACTTAACTTGAACCTTTGACAACATCAAAACTCAGGTTTGATTCTGATGCAACTTGCACCAACATTCTCTCTCTTTTTGATGTTTGGCAACCAAGGTTCAAAGTTAAGTTTAAACATATGCAACAAGTAAATAAACAAACAATTTAACTTTTCTCCCCCTGAGTTAAACAACTCCCCCTGAATTCACTATCTCTCCCCCTTTGATACACATCAAAAATAGGGGTAGACTCAAAAACCAAGTAAAATTTTAACCTTAAAGTGATGTTTGAATAAAATTTTAACCTTAAAATTTAGATTAAAATCTTATTATAAGAATGTAAAATTTTAACCTTAAAATTTTACTAAGTAAAGTAAATTTTGAATAAAATTGCGGAAAAATTTTACTAAGAAAAAATTTAAACATATTACTAAATTTTGAAAAACTTT
The DNA here is from genome assembly GCF_018446385.1 of Zingiber officinale. Taxonomy (NCBI): domain Eukaryota; kingdom Viridiplantae; phylum Streptophyta; class Magnoliopsida; order Zingiberales; family Zingiberaceae; genus Zingiber; species Zingiber officinale. Next base: position 28,072,377 of record NC_056004.1, read on the forward strand.
ACTAAGTAAAATAATTTTGAAAAATTTACTAAGGAAGTTAAACTAAAAAATTTGAATTAAATTTTGAAAAAATAAAAAATTTGCTAAGTAAAATGATGAAATTTTGAAAAATTTTACTAAGTAAAGTAAATTTTAAATAAAATTGTTGAAAAATTTTACTAAGTAAAAATTTAAACATATTACTAAATTTGAATAAAATTTTGAAAAACTTTACTAAGCAAAATAATTTTGAAAAATTTACTAAGGAAGTTAAACTAAAAAATTTGAATAAATTTTGAAAAAAAAAATTGCTAAGTAAAAAAAAAAATTGAAAAGGATAAAAATTTAATTAAAAATTTTACTAAGTCAATAATAATTTTTTAAAAAATTTGAAAGATTTAATAAGTTAAAAATTTATGAAAAAAAATTGTAGTAATGGAAAGAGCAGTTAAAATTTGAAAAAGAATAAATTTTTGAAAAATATTTTGAAAATTTTATACTAAGTAAAAAAATTTGACAAGGATATAAACTTAAAAATCTCGTTTTGAAGCTCCCCCTAAAATTGACAAATTCCTAAAAGTCCAAGCATGGGTAGGAAAACTAAGGAAAATTTGTCCTTATGATGAAATGTTCAACCTTTGTTCAAGGCTAACTACCACAAGATAGTAGCTGATGACTCAAGTTGGTCAATTTGAGTATTTAGTACTAACTAAGTTTTTACTAGCTAGTTAACTCAAATTGATTCATGTATGTTGTTTAAAGCTCATATTTATAGCGATGCACTGACATAAGCATCTGAAATCTGGGGCTAGGACCTAAGCATCTCACCCATTCTAAGTTATCAAACAAGGGATCCTACTGTGCTTGTGAGATGCTGGCTCCTAGAACTATAGGATCATGCAGTCTACGGTAGATCCTAAGATACTCCAGAAAATTAAAATATCTTGAAAAGAGTTTTGAAAACCAAAAATTTGAAAGGGGGACTTTTCCAAAAATAAATTTTTGAAAAATAAACTAAGTAATAATTTTCAAAACAAAAGAACCTATTCTATAAAACACATCCCTAATTGTCGTCTTAGATTACTAAATTCTGCTTCAGGTAATGGTTTAGTAAAAATGTCTGCCAAGTTAGATTTAGATTCTATATAATTTAGTTCAATATTTCCTTTTGACACATGGTCCCTAATAAAGTGATGTTTAACTTCTATATGTTTAGTTCTAGAATGATGTACTAGATTTTTAGTTAGGTTTATAGAACTTATATTATCAATATAGGTTTTTACATTCTTATAATCTAGATTAAAATCTTTTAATCTATGTGACATCCATAGCAATTGAGCTACGCATTCGTCCATTGCTATGTATTCGGCTTCAGTGGTAGATAAGGCAACACATTGTTGTTTACGGCTAAACCAACTAACTAAAGACGAACCTAGCAATTTACATCCTCCACTTGTACTCTTTCAATCCAACTTACACCCGGCATAATCGGAATCAGAATATCCGACTAGGTCAAAATGTGAAGTTCTAGGGTATCAAATTCCTACATTGACAGTTCCTTTTAAATATTTAATAATTAGTTTAACCAAGGACAAATGGGACTCTTTCGCACAAGTTTGGTAACGAGCACACATACTAACTGCAAATAAAATGTCGGGTCAGCTTGCAGTTAGGTAAAGTAAACTTCCTATCATGCTTCTTTAAAGCTTTAAGTCAACAGGTTTACCATTTTCATCATTATCAAGGTTAATGTTACTTGCCATAGGAGTTTTAATTTTTTTGAATTTTTCATACCAAATTTTTTAATAAGATCTTTTGTATATTTAGTTTGATGTACATAGTTACCATCTTTAGTTTGTATAATTTGAAGACCTAAGAAATAATTTAATTCACCAACTAAACTCATTTCAAATTCATTTTCCATTAAGGTTACAAATTCATTTAAGAATTGTGAGTTAGTTGAACCGAATACAATATCATCAACATAAACTTGTGCTATGAAAATGTCTAAATTAAAGGTTTTTATAAATAGTGTAGGATCAATTTGTCCTTCTTTAAACCCTTTAGATTTTAAAAAGCTATATAGTCTTTCATACCAAACCCTAGGTACTTGTTTTAGACCATATAATGCCTTTTTTAGCTTAAAGACATAGGTTGGGTTTACTATATCCTCAAAACCGGGTGGTTGACTTACGTAGACTTCTTCCTTAATGTATCCATTTAAAAAAGCGGATTTAACATCCATTTGGTATAACTTGAAACCTTTAAATGTTGCATAAGCGAGCAACATTCTAATTGATTCAAGTCTGGCTACCGGGGCATAAGTCTCATCATAATCTAGTCCTTCAACTTGACTAAACCCCTTGGCTACTAGACGAGCTTTATTCCTTATGATTTCACCTTGATCATTTAATTTATTCCTAAATATCCATTTGGTGTCTATAATTGTTTTTCCTTTCGGTGGTGGTACTAGATCCCAAATTTGGTTCCTTTCAAATTGATTTAATTCTTCTTGCATTGCAATTATCCAGTCAGGTTCAGTAAATGCATCACTTATGTTTTTAGGTTCAATTTTAGATATTAATGCTATTTGACTTAGATTTCTAAAAGCAGATCTTGTTTGAACCCTTAATTTAGGATTTCCTATGATTTGGTTAACTGGATGATTAGGGTTAGATTTTATTATTCTTGGATTAGAATTATCAGGTCGTTTGGGTTTTGTTAATTCCTCTTCTTCTTCTTGATTAACTGGATGATTAGGATTTGAACCATGTTCATTAATTGAAATATGATCATTTTCATTAAAGGTTACATTGGTTGTTTCCTCAATTTTCAAAGTAGATTTATTGTAAACTCTATAGGTCCTACTTGTAGATGAATACCCAAGAAAAATTCCTTGATTAGTTTTTGAAGTAAATTCGCCCAAGTGATCTTTAAGATTTAAAATGTGAACTTTACAACCAAAAACTTTAAAATATTTTATGTTAGGTATTTTATTAAAATAAATTTCATAAGATGTTTTATTGTGATTTTTATTAATTATAATTCGATTTTGGACATAACAAGCTGTATTAACAGCTTCAGCCCAAAAATATTTTGGTATATTATATTCATTCAACATTGTTCGGGTAGCTTCTTGTAAGGTTCTATTCTTACATTCAACTAAGTCATTTTGTTGTGGAGTTTTAGGGCATGAAAACTCATGGTGATAGCCATTTTCTAGGCAAAAAGTGTTAAAGTTTTGATTTTTGAATTCTCCTACATTATCACTTCTTATTTTTTAAATTTTAATTTCTTTATCATTTTCTACTTGTTTACAAAAATTTTTAAATGTTTCAAAGGTTTCACTTTTATTAGATAGGAATTTTACCCAAGTATATTTAGAGTAGTCATCAATGATTACCAAGCAATAAAGATTTCCATTCAAAGATTTTATTCCATGAGAATCAAATAAATCTAAATGTATTAGTTCAAGTATTCTATTTGTTCTATTTTGATTTGTAAGTTTATGAGTTGATTTGATTTGTTTTCCATGTTGACAAGAACTACACAATTTATTTATAGGATTCCCTAATTTTGGCAAACCTTTTACTAAACCATGTTTGCTTAATTTTAATAAATTTATAAGGTGAGTATGAGCTAATCTCCTATGTCATAACCAAGTTTCATCATTATTTGTTAGAAAACATTTGGAAATTGTTTTAGGTAGATGAATAGAGTATATATTTTTATCTCTAAAGCCTTTTAGTAATATATTAGTTGAGTTATTGTAACTTATTAAGCATTTAAAAGATAAAAATTTAACCTTAAATCCTGAATCATAGAGTTGACTTATACTAAGCAAATTATAATTAAAATGTTCAACAAGTAAAACTTTTTTAATTGAAATGTTGGACTGTAATTGAATTTCACCTGTATCAATTACCTTTAGCTTGCCATTGTTTCCAAAGGCAACTGACCCTAAGTTTTTGAATCAATGTTGGTAAATTTGTGTTGATCTCCAGTCATGTGTCTGGAACAGCCACTATCCAAGATCCATTTATCCAGAGCTTTGGATTCCTACAAAATGTAGGATGAAACCAAAGTATGGTTAAAGGATGAAATTAAGTGAGTAATTTGTTCTGAAATTTAGTTGATTGAAATGCATTCAATATTTATTATTTAATGTTCGAGTCAAGTTAAAGTAAAGTAATTAAGTTTTAAATAGGTTTTTTTTTAAAAAGGTTTTTAATTAAGTTTTAAAATAATTTTTAAAAAGGGTTTTTAATTAAGTTTTAAAATAATTTTTAAAATGTTTTTAATTTAGTTTTGAAATAATTTTTAAAAAAATTTTAATTAAGTTTTAAAATAATTTTTTAAAAGGTTTTTAATTAAGTTTTAAAATAATTTTTTAAAAGTTTTTAATTAAGTTTTAAAATAATTTTTAAAAAGTTTTTTAATTAAGTTTTAAAATAATTTTTAAAAAGTTTTAAATTTAGTTTGAATTAGGTTTGAATTTAATTAGGTTTGATAATTAGGTTTGAATTTAATTAGGTTTGAATTAGGTTTGATAATTAGGTTGGTTTGAAAAAAAGTTATTGAACCCATGTTAGATTCAAACTTAGTTTTGGGTTAATCAAGCAGGCTTCATAAGGATAAGCTTTCAGTTCAGTGGCGAGGCATATGACCTTCTTGTGTATCAACGGTGGACCACTTGCTGAAGACTTTCCAAACTGTTCCCGCCCAAAAAACTTAATATTAAATCTTGGTCTAACTAGCCCATGTTTGACTGGGGTAGCTTCGATCAGATCCACTAAGTCTAGTGCACCAGGTAGAATTCTATATTCAGCCTAGACATGCCTTCGACAGGACGTACTATCATCTGAATCCATTCTGATGCTATGTTGTAGGGTTTGGTAAACCTTTTTCTTCTAACCGTTCTAAGCAGAAAATAAACCTAATCCTAAGTATTGAGTTTGGTTAATCAAATTGGTTGTATTATTTTTCTACTTGCTCCCCCTGAGTCATAGCTTAGATAAGGTCTATCTAAGTAATAGATTTAACTCTTAGGGACCAAGTATAGATTTGGTTCAATTTGTTTGGTTAAAAGTTTTGTTTGAACCCATGCTTGGACTTGCCTTCTAGTATTTTGACTGATTAAGGATAAGTATGATTTGTTTGTTTGTTTGGGTTTGTAACCGAGTCCTGATTTGTTGTACACGGCTTGTTGTGATCCAAGTACCATATTTAGACACTTGGATCCCATTTCGAACCTTTCCAACATTTTCTTGAGTCGCTCGACTTGACCTTTCAAATAGGAATTTTCTTCCTCAAGCTTTTCAACTTGAGTTGAAGTTCCGATTTGAACTTGGTTAGTCGAGTCACTCAAGTTAACTTGTTGCTTGAGGTGGTCTATTTCCTTAAGTAACAAGTTATTTTGTTTTTCAGATTTCGATAATTTTTTAAACAAACATTTAACTACTTTAAGTAAATTTGACTTGGAATAAATTGTTACCATATTTGGATCTTCTGATCCGTTGCTTTTGTCGGACTCGATGTCGATCTCGGATTCGTACTCTTCGTCAGACTCTGACCCGGAATCTTCGTTTCTTGCCATAAATGCAAGATGGCTCGAGTGCTTCGTTTGCTCCGCGTCCGATTCGTCGGAAGAAGTTTCGTCCCATGTCGCTTGAAGAGCCTTCTTTCGTCTTGTTGATTTAGGTCTTTCTTCTTTCCGATTTGGGTATTCATTTTTGAAATGCCCCTTCTTGTTGCATCCATAACAGATCATTTCTGATTTGTTTTGGATCTGGTTCGGTGGGGTGGTTCGCTCTCCGCAAGTGTACGGAAATGTCGCAAGTAATATAAAAGATTATCGTATCCACAGGGACTGGAATAAGCACTAGAAATGTCTCAATGAGAATTAGCCAAACAACTATCCAATCGTTTCAAAAGCAAAGTAAGGTAAACAAATCTAATCTTAAAGATCAACAAACAAGAGTTTAGTGTTTTAGGTTATGATAAAGGGAGATTCTAGGAGTTTCAGTTTCTTTGTAGGATTTCTCGAATGTAAATGGTTCACCAATTCTTATCCCTCAATCGCCAAACATGTAGAAAGTTACCGGTTCTCTCTTGCAATAGACAACCGGCTAAGGACTGAGAAATGTATCTAAATAGGATTAATTAGACATGAACCTATGTTGTCCTTACACAGAAGTGCACCTATTACTATGCCTTCCTCGGATATCCTCACACGGCCGTGTAGATCCACACGGCCACGTAAGGCTTCTGCTCTGGTTGGCTTCAAATCTTGACACGGCCGTGTGAAGTTCACACGGCCATGTCATTCTCCACTTCTGTTGGTGCCAAACTCCACACGGCCCGAGCTCCATACCAGTGCAGGGTCGTGTGAGGTACACGGCCCGGTGCTTTCTCCCTTTGTTTCCTCCAATGCTTGCCCAAGGATATAGATTCTTCACCAAATCGACTCCTGTGTACAGAAAATGCACAAAAAGCAGATCTCCGAACCAAAAGAGTAAATATGCTAAAAGGAAAGCTGGAAGTATAAAAATGCATAGATCAAGCATGCTCAAAGTATGTAAATGTGCGTAAAAACATGCATAAAAGAATATATAATCTACGCACATCACACCCCCAGACTTAAACCTTTGCTTGTCCTCAAGCAAAATGCCGCAGTCTAAATTCATATGTTCTACAACACATTCATAAAACCTAGTGCACTTTCCTAACTCTATCAAAAAGTTTCATTAGAAAGCATGATCATAGAAACAAGTAAAGTATGGTTCAAGCATAAGAATCTTGTGCACAGTGTAAAAGTAACTCAACACTCTTCAAGTTTCAATCCATGTCCTAGTCAAGTCGTCATCAAATTTGAATTCCTAGTGTTTCCAGTGAAAGACAAGTAACCAGTGATAGACACTTACTCACCATTCACTTGGTTCATATTTCTCAACTAACCCAAGGTCTCAAAGGTGTGCTCAATCTCAAGAGAAGCTAAACAGTCATTTCCCCAGTAACCTAACTCGGTCTCAAAGGGGTGACTTGCTAGATTCCACTCATGACAACTATTTTTTATATCCCTTATTTCCTTTTTTTTTTTTTATAAGTGTTTGCATTGTGCAAAACTTATTCACAAATGTAATTTTTAGCACACATGTTGGGATATTTTGATTTTTCCAAATGAGCTTTAATGATTTGAGCCTCATCCAGTAACCAAAATGAAAGTTGAGAAATCACCATGGAAACCAAGTACTAAGCAAACAAGATGAATCATGACTATTTCAATGACATCAATTATTCAAGCATCAAGCACAAGTGTAGTGAAGATAAAATCCTTAAGGTTGAACCAAAACTAAAACTCATCACCATAAGATTCTTAGCTTGTTTCATGCTACCCAAGATAGAGAAAAGAAGTACATAAAGTTTACTACTAGCATCATTCGAACATCATGAATCAAGACAATAATCGTGCTAACATTTCACTTGAATCCAAGAAAGCATATAAGTGAAGATTTGATGTTCTCAAAATTTTTTTTGCGATGATTATTTCAAAAACAAGCAAAATAAAGCAACAAGCAATGAAAATAAGAACCAACATGAAAAACTAACAAAAACAAAAAGAAACTGAAAACCAAACTAAACAGTACATAACACCCCCCCAGACTTAAACTTTTCATCGTCCCGATGAAAACTAAAAACAATGTGGAGGAGATTTTAAGAGAAGTTACCAAGTGATGAGCTCCAAATGGTTGACATTCATGTTTTTAAAGATACTCCTTCATCCAATACTCACATTCCTCCACAAATTTGAATTCTACAACAATAAGATAGACAAGAAAAATTAAGTAGAGGATACATGTTTATTATAAAGAGAGAACTAAAGACATAAAAGAAAATAAGGAAAATGAACTTGGGTTGCCTCCCAAGAAGTGCTTGTTTAAGGTCATTAGCTCGACCACCTCATTAGATTCATCTAAATCTTGCTCTTGGAGGGGTAAGATATTTTAGAACCCTCCTATCAAGGGCTCTTATTATGGAGAGAGCTTTCATCAAAGGAGCTACAAAGTAAAGTATAACTCTCTCCATCTTCGTCTTCTTGGAAATTTTTTCAGGTGGTTGAAGACGGTTCAGATTGAGCTTCCAATTATTGGCCCATGTGAAATCTGCACATCCAAGAGAAAAACAAATCTCCCACAAGCATGTTATATAGTATAGAGCTAGAACCATATCAAGATAAGATGAATAAGTAATAAAAACTGAATCACATCCAACAAAGTCAATTATAGGTACCTCCATAAAGTTTTCCAAAAGATCACAAGAAATACTAACCTTACTTTGCTGAGAAATACCTGAAATTTCTAAACATGTAGATGTGACTTCCTCTGAATCAAATGATGGTTCTGGCTCTAGCTCAGGTGTTGATGATATCAATGATGGTGATTCTTGAGACTCTGCTAGCTCTGCATAAGTCCCTACACATTGTTCCACAACATGATTAATTCTTAAAACCTCTAAGGGTTGTGTTGACAAAGGTGGTGATCCTTGAGATGCTGCTTCCACAACACAACTCCCTACACATTCTTCCATATCATCATCATCAACACATACATCAAAAAATAAACCAACATCTATGTCCTCAATAGGAGAATCAATAACATGAGGATCAATAACTTCACTTGCAGTTTTAAGTTGATCTACCACATCACATTCATCATCTGAAAATTCAATGTCATTATAACACCTTATAAAATTTTGAGGTAGATTTGAAAACTTATTTACCACTGCATTATCAATAAAATCCTCATCTGAAAAATCTTCATCTTCATATATATTCAAAAATATGCACTCAACCATATTAGTGTCACAGGATTTGTCGAAGTCTTTATTTTTATTGACCCCCACTAACCTTTGTGGAAAAGGAACCCTTAGTGAAGGTCCTGGGAAAGATTGAACTTCCTTTTTCCTAAATTTCCTTTGAGCTTTTGGAGGAGGTCCAACTTGCTTATCTAATGTTGGTGTGATTAATCGTTGAGGGAAAAGTACTTGTGGCCTTTGGGAACTTCCTAGAGAAATGGAACTGAGTTCTTGTGATCTTCTATTATTCTTCTCCTCAATTCTAAACATGTCATTCTTCATAGGTTCTTCATGATTTTTGCCACTTCTCAACCCAAGATCATCACACTTTTCATTGGATCTTGACTGTGTAGGAGGGGGATCTTCTTTAAACCATTTTGAAACAATACTATCAAGCTTTGCCCCCAAATGTTTGAACTCCTCACTCTGTGACTTATGAATTTCAACATTTTTAGGCGGTTGAATTTCATTTTGTTTGATAGGCTCTCTTACATTTATGGCTTGTACTTCTTGAATATCTGAGGGAAATTCCATCCAACTTTTGTTCAACCATTCATGGAGGTTCAATGTCACTTGATCAATCAATGAATAAGCTTCATCTACACTTTTGTCCATAAAAGAACCTCCAGCTGATGAATCCAATAAACTCTTGTCTGAGAAAGAAATTCCCCCATAGAATATGTGCAAAATCAACCATTTTTCAAAACCATGATGAGGGCACTGTCTTTGAAGACTCTTGAATCTATCCCATGCTTCTACTAATGATTCTCCATATGCCTGAGCAAAATTTGTTATGCAATTCCTCATATACACTGTTCTACTTAGAGGAAAAAAATGATCCAGAAATTGCTTCTCCAATTGTTCCCAACTTGTGATGCTTTGAGGATAGAGAGAATATAACCAAGTCCTTGCTTTATCCTTGATACTGAAAGGAAATGTCATCAATCGAACTGCATTTGCTGGCACTCCTTCACATTTCACCATATCACAAATCTCTAAAAATGTTTCAAGATGCAGATAAGGACTTTCTGATACTTCTCCTCCAAATTTGTGACCTTGTATCATAAAAATTAACTCTGGGTCTAGTTGGAAACTTTCTGCTTCAATTTGAGGTTGCACAATGGGAGACAAAAATCTTGCAGAAATTGGTGTAGAAAAATTTCTCATGGGCCTGCTTGACATGTTAGTGCTCATGGATATTCAAGAAAAAATTTTAAAATGAAGAATCAAAGACAAGAAATAAAATGCAATATGAAAAGCAAGAAAGAAAATGCCGAATTTAAATTGCAAGAAAGGAAGTGCATAATGAAAACAAGAAAGAAAAGATAAATTCATATGCTAAAGATTGCAAGATATGTTTACAAAAGAAAAGAAGAAAGAAACTAGATCAAAGAGAAAATAGAGAAAAGTTAGATTAGAGTGCTAGAAATCAAGCATGCAAGTTAGAATTAGAATTATAATTGCAACAAAAAGAATTGTCAAGAATCTTATTCAGGAAAAGAAAAGCTTATAGAAAGAGAATTCTAAAAAAAAAATTAGTTACAACTATGCAAATGTAAAGGAAAACAAATGTTATGTTTAGTCTAACTCAATTGATAATTCCTAATGTTATAGCGCAGTCCCCGGCAATGGCGCCAAAAACTTGTTCACTCTCCGCAAGTGTACGAAAATGTCGCAAGTAATATAAAAGATTATCGTATCCACAGGGACTAGAATAAGCACTAGAAATGTCTCAATGCGAATTAGCCAAACAACTATCCAATCGTTTCAAAAGCAAAGTAAGGTAAACAAATCTAATCTTAAAGATCAACAAACAAGAGTTTAGTGTTTTGGGTTATGATAAAGGGAGATTCTAGGAGTTTCGGTTTCTTTGTAGGATTTCTTGAATGTAAATGGTTCACCAAATCTTATCCCTCAATTGCCAAACATGTAGAAAGTTGCCGGTTCTTTCTTGCAATAGACAACCGGCTAAGGACTGAGAAATGTATCTAAATAGGATTAATTAGACATGAACCTATGTTGTCCTTACACAGAAGTGCACCTATTACTATGCCTTCCTCGGATATCAACGTAGAAGCCCACGACTTATCAATCTATCAAGATACAAGAAACTAATCACAAAATCCATCCTACTCTCTTGAATATTCCTATTTCCTCTTCAAGATTGTCTCTCAAACGTCCTTACACGGGCTTGCACCTGTCACGTGGATCCCTCGGATGATCGAGTGAGAGTTTATCTTTACAAAGTCCATAAGAAATTCAAACAATTAATCAAGAATGAGAATTAAGCACGAATCATCTTTAATCGTTCAAGATCTAATTGATACAAGCAAGATAATGTCATTGAAACAAGAGAATGGCAAATCCATAAGAGATTACATCAATCCATCATACAAATACTCCCTTCATCCTAGAATACAAGATCTACTCCATGAATCGAGGAAGAAAACACGAAGAAATAGAGAATACAAGCATTCCTTAAATCCCCAATCCAAGAAACCAAGAAAAGGGGGAAAGAGAAAACTTATCTACGAAGAAACTGTTGGAACCCCAAGGTTGGTTTTGGTGTGATCAACAAGTTAAGTTAGGTTCTGTTGTTTTCTAACCTTGTGTCTAAGTGTGCAGGAGCTTAGGAGCACAGGTACTCGAGCGGAAGACGCAGCTAGCGAGAAGGACGGCAGGCGGTGCGTCCGAGGGACGAGGCGCTGCGGAAGAGTACACCGGCGGACGAGAAGGAAGTGCGCGCGATGGTTCCGAGGTACGAAAGCCGGAGCGGAAGATTGCTCGGGGAGCAAGAGACGCAGCTAGCGCGAAGGTCGGCACGGGGTGCGATCGAGGGACGAAGTCTGCGGATGAGTACGCTGGTGGACGAGAAGGGACACGCGGCAATTCCGAGGGACGAGAAGCCGGAGGGAAGCACGCTCGAGAAGACCGGAAGATGGGTTCGGGTGAGCCCTATTCCGGATGTCAGAGATCACCCAATCAAGCGGATCCGGAGCAGAAGACCCGGACCGAGACGAGGACTTAACGGAGAAGTGGTCCCGGAGAAAAAGTCAACCGCAGTTGACTTTTTGCTCCGGGGCGCCCGGAATGCTTCCGGGCGCCCGAACCCTGATTTTGACCAAGATCGCGATTTACGCGATCTGAACGTTGGGGGATAAAACTTTATTCCCCCTAGGGCGCCCGGAACCCTTCCAGGCGCCCCGACCAAGGCTATAAATATAGCCTTGGTCCAGAAGCTCTTCATCAGTTCAGAAATTGTAAAACAACACTTGTGTGCTTCCACTGTTTAGATTAGCTTCTGTCTTTCTGTGCTTACACTGCTGTAAACGAGGCTTCTCCGCCTGAAGGAGCTCTTAGTGCGATCTTCATCCTTGGATTAACAACCTCCCCGGTTGTAACCAAGTCAAATTCGGTGCCTCGTTTTTATGCTTTATTTTCTGCTTAATCTATTTTTCAAGTGTTAGCGTAATTGTTCGAGAAAGGGTTGTGTTTAATTCAGGGCTATTCAACCCCCCCTTCTAGCCGTCCCAACGGTCCTACAAGTGGTATCAGAGCCGAGGCGCTTCAGGAGGACTAACCGCCGAACGAAGCAACAAGATGGTCGGATCCAACATCCACGCACCAAAATTCGAAGGGGACTTCGCTAGCTGGAAAAAGCGAATGGAGGTATTTCTTGAAACAGATTATGATTTATTACTAACAATGGAATTTGGCTATGAAGCACCAGAGGGCAAAGCAAGAAATCAATGGTCAAAGAAGGAGCAGGCTGACCACGTGGCAAACAAGAAAGCAGAATTTCATCTGCTAAGTGTACTTCCAACACAAGAAGTCAATCAAGTCGGTACCTACAACTCGGCAAAGGAGCTTTGGGAGAAATTCCTTGAGTTACACGAAGGAACATCCGAAGCCAAACTTGCAAGACGGGATTTACTTCGTAACCAGCTTACAAACCTCTGATTTGAAGAAGGTGAAACAATTGCACATCTACACTCGAGGATTCAGGAACTCATCACCAGACTTACGAATCTCGGAGAAGAGGTAAGTAACCGAGATTCGCTAAGGTATGCCCTAAATTCCTTTCCTAGAAACTCAAAATGGGCATCACTAGTAGATGCCTTTTACATTTCAAAAGATCTAGAAAAAATTTCATTAGACGAATTCTTTTCAACTTTTGAAGTGCATGAGTCAAGATGTGCAGGTCCGAAGGAGCCCAAGAATAATGTCGCCCTTAAAGCTTTGAGAGACGAACCTGAGTCAGAATCTTCTCTCGACGACGAGGAAATGGTAATGATGGTAAGACGATTTAAAAATATTTGTAAATCTAGGAAATCTAACCATCCGCAGGGAAGAAAGAAAAGAACCATCCGCTGCTACCATTGCGATGAAGAAGGGCACGTCAAGGACAATTGCCCTAAACTGAAGAACAACGGGAAGGACAAGGGTAAGAAGCCTATCCAAAATCGCAAGGCCCTAAAAGCGACGTGGGACGATACGTCGTCAGAATCAGAAGTCAAGGAGTTCTCCGGGCTCGAGTTAATGGCGAGTCATCAAGACGACGATTGCGAATCAAGCTCTTCCGAAATGAGCATCGAAAGCATCAATGAAGGGGGAGCCACGTCCGAAGAGAGCAGCAGTTCAGGGGGAGAAACCGACAACGAGATCGACAAGGTAAGTGAGGTACGATCTCTTCCTCCTAATAAAATGTTTAAATTCATTAAAATTTTAACAAAAGATTGCTACAAATTAGAAAATGAAAATAAAGATTTAAAAGCAATATTAGCTACATCTTGTCCGTTAGAAATGCTAGATAAATCAAATTTAGAAAATGAAAAATTAAAATTAGAAATTCAAAACTTAAAAATTCAAGTAGAAAACTTGAAAAACTCTGCTTGCTCATCTAAAACCAATTTTAGAAGGTTCAATAATTTGAATTGGTATTATAGATATCACCAGGGACAAATTAAAAATATCTCTAGAAAATATGTCCCTAAAAACTTTTTAGTTAATCCAGTAGGTTGGAACCTATATTGGGTTCCTAAATCATGCTTAAATTAATTTTAAAAGTAAAATTAGCGCTTTAAGTGAGAAAATTAAATAAAGAATTTCTTTATGAGGCTTTGTCTAAGGAAGTGGTTGTTGCTCCAATAACCAAGAAGGTCTAGTGCCTCGCCACGACCTGGAAGCCAAAATATTGAAATAAATGTTTAATTAACTTACTAATGAAGCATTAATACAAGAATTAATTAGTGCTTGAAAAAGGTTATTCAAAACATTTTATTTCAATTTACCTACTTAGAATTTTTTTTGGATTTTATTTATATACTTAGAAATACTCTCAAAAATTATTTTTTTCCTAAGTTAAGAACTTTTTTCTTGAAACTAGAAATCTCAGCTTTAAATTTCTTAAAAACTTAGCTTTTTTAGAAATACTTTTTCTAAGTCTTTAACCCTTAGATTATTTTTCTTGGAACCCCATTTTTTTGTGATCAAAGGGGGAGAAGGGAAAGTATAAGTCTAGGGGGAGGTAGATAGATTTAATTTTTTCTATCTTTTTGCACTTAAATTGCAATTTAAGTTAATTTACTTAATTCAATTTTATGTCTATTTTAACCCTAGCTTAACTTGGGTTGATCACACCAAAAAGGGGGAGATTGTTGGAACCCCAAGGTTGATTTTGGTGTGATCAACAAGTTAAGTTAGGTTCTGTTGTTTTCTAACCTTGTGTCTAAGTGTGCAGGAGCTTAGGAGCACAGGTACTCGAGCGGAAGACGCAGCTAGCGAGAAGGACGGCACGCGGTGCGTCCGAGGGACGAGGCGCTGCGGAAGAGTACACCGGCGGACGAGAAGGAAGTGCGCGCGATGGTTCCGAGGTACGAAAGCCGGAGCGGAAGATTGCTCGGGGAGCAAGAGACGCAGCTAGCGCGAAGGTCGGCACGGGGTGCGATCGAGGGACGAAGTCTGCGGATGAGTACGCTGGTGGACGAGAAGGGACACGCGGCAATTCCGAGGGACGAGAAGCCGGAGGGAAGCACGCTCGAGAAGACCGGAAGATGGGTTCGGGTGAGCCCTATTCCGGATGTCAGAGATCACCCAATCAAGCGGATCCGGAGCAGAAGACCCGGACCGAGACGGGGACTTAACGGAGAAGTGGTCCCGGACAAAAAGTCAACCGCAGTTGACTTTTTGCTCCGGGGCGCCCGGAACCAATCCGGGCGCCCGGAGCTGTCCGGGGCGCCCGGACCCTGATTTTGACCAAGATCGTGATTTACGCGATCTGAACGTTGGGGGATAAAACTTTATCCCCCCAGGGCGCCCGGAACCCTTCCAGGCGCCCCGACCAAGGCTATAAATATAGCCTTGGTCCAGAAGCTCTTCATCAGTTCAGAAATTATAAAACAACACTTGTGTGCTTCCACTGTTTAAATTAGCTTCTGTCTTTCTATGCTTACACTGCTGTAAACGAGGCTTCTCCGCCTGAAGGAGCTCTTAGTGCGATCTTCATCCTTGGATTAACAACCTCTCCGGTTGTAACCAAGTCAAATTCGGTGCCTCGTTTTTATGATTTATTTTCTGTTTAATCTATTTTTTATGTGTTAGCTTAATCGTACGAGAAAGGGTTGTGTTTGATTTTTCAGGGCTATTCAACCCCCCCTTCTACCCGGCCGCATTGGTCCTACAAAAACTTCGTCTTCGGATCCAATCCTCGCTCCGGAGCCGGAATCGCCAAGAACTCCCCTTGAATCGCCCAGAAATCCTCCCAAGAATGGGAGGAAACCACCAAATCTTGCCTTCTCCCAAAGGGGGAGAGATCCCCTTTCAATTCATGAAGGAGGGTTTAAATAGAGGAGGGAATCGGGCCCAACACGGCCCCGTGACACGGCCGTGTGAGATTCACACGGCCATGTCCAGTTCCTTCTCTGCCAAAACTGCACGGCCGTGTGGTTCACACGGCCACAGCCTGCTTAGTCTCTGGAAATGCTACACGGTCGTGTGGTGCACACGGCCACAGCCTGCTTAGTCTCTGGAAACCTCACACGGCCGTGTAGATCCACACGGCCACGTAAGGCTTCTGCTCTGGTTGGCTTCAAATCTTGACGCGGCCGTGTGAAGTTCACACGGCCATGTCATTCTCCACTTCTGTTGGTGCCAAACTCCACACGGCCCGAGCTCCATACCAGTGCAGGGCCGTGTGAGGTACACGGCCCGGTGCTTTCTCCCTTTGTTTCCTCCAATGCTTGCCCAAGGATGTAGATTCTTCACCAAATCGACTCCTGTGTACAGAAAATGCACAAAAAGCAGATCTCCGAACCAAAAGAGTAAATATGCTAAAAGGAAAGCTGGAAGTATAAAAATGCATAGATCAAGCATGCTCAAAGTATGTAAATGTGCGTAAAAATATGCATAAAAGAGTATATAATCTACGCACATCAGGGGTCTTCTTGGTGCTTCTTCTAAACTTCTTCTTAGTTAACAACCTTCGGACCATGTTGACTAATTCTTCTTCGTTCGTTGAGTCAGAGTCTGATTCGCTTTCTGACTCGATCTTCATTTTTTATTTTGTTTCCTTGCTTGAACCTGCATACAACACTACACCTTTCTCGACATGGCTTGTGTTAGACTGTTCGTGTAATTCCAATTCATAAAATAACTCATCTAACTTAAGAATTGAAAGATCTTTGGAAACTTTGTATGCATCTACAATTGATGCCCACAAAGTATTCCTCGGAAAGGCGTTCAGAGTGTACCTTATCGTGTCACAGTTTTCCATGTTGTGTCCGATCAGGTGGAGGCCGTTAAGTACGTCCTTCAGTCGAGCGTGTAGAAGCGAGGCCATCTCTCCAGGAAACATTTTTATATTAAATAAATTGTTTAAAAGTAAATCCCTTTTGTTTACCTTTGAGCCATCGGTTCCTTCGTGTAGTTTGACTAGTGAATCCCACAATTCTTTGGCGTTGTCGTAGGGAATGGTGTTGATCACCTTGTAATTCAGTTGAGCCTTCTTGATCATTTGAGGAGTCCATTCTTCTGATTCTAAAGTTCTTCCGTCTTTCGTCGGTAGAGTGTAACCTTTTAGGATTGTAAACCAGAGCTCGATGTGTTGGATCGAGACGCGCTAGAGGGGGGGTGAATAGCGCTCGCGGCTATTTCATTTTTCGAATCCGTAAATCGTACGAGAAACTAACAGAGTAATAAGCAGCGGAATAAAAACAGTCAAACACAGAGACACAAGGAATTACTTCGTTCGGAGCCTAAGGTGACTCCTACTCGAAGGCCCGCGATCCTTGATCGCTTTCCGTGGGCAACAACTATAATTTCGAATAGAGTACAAGTATTGCAAATAAGTACAGTAGAAATAAATACGATTATACCGACAACAGTATTGAAACCACAAGTTATGGAGCTCCGGGTCGTCGGAATGTTGTAGCAGCACTTCGGAATGACCTTGTTAGCAGCACGTTGAAGAAAGAAAGCCTCAAACTTGATTGTTTAAGGTGCTGCTCGAAACCCCCTTATAAAGGGTGTTCAAGGCGCCTTGAAGGCTGTTCAAGGCGCCTCCATGCTGCCGAGTCTTCCGCGTGGATCAAGCCTGAACTGGTCGAAGTTCATCTGCTTAAGGCGCCTTATGCCCTATCCAAGGCGCCTTCCAAGGCGCCTTAAACCTCCTCCAAGGCGCCTCCATGGGTGCTTCGCAGCCAGCTCCAGCTTTGCACCCGAGGCACCTCCAAGCTTCATGGAGGCGCTTCGGACACTGTTCATCCGAGGGAAAACTTCATTATTTTGTACCTGCAAGACATGTTAGTCCCAAACAATATCCTGAAACACAAAGTTTGTAAGATATCGTAAAATTTAATAATAAATATTATTGGATGAAAAATCTTATTGGATTTTTCCGGAATTTTTAGAAATTTTTTGGGAATTTTTCGGAGCTCGTACGACGGGTTTTACGGGGACGAACCAATGGGTTCGGATAAAGCTTGTTTGGGATACCCGCTTAAGTGAGGAAATGTTTTATTTTCTTTTTATTTTTCCTCTTCTCCTATTTCCCGAATTCGGCCAAACTCTCATTTCCCCGACCTCCTCTCCCGAGCTCTCTCGGGCGACCTCTTCTTTCCTCGACGCCGACACCACAAGGGAGATGATCGCGCCGGCGCTGGTCGACCCTCCATCTGTTGAGCACTCTGTCTCCTCCATCGATCGAGCTTGTTTGGCGGTTGTCCTTCATCCTGACCTTTACTCTTCTCCCCGATTCTCTCTGCCCGAAACCCTTCTCCGGCGATTTCTCGCCTCAACGACGCCGAGCTCGCGATCGTCGGCCATCTTCCTTCACGAGAGGCTAGGGCAGCGACTCCATTAGGCTGCGTGTATGCGGTTGATGCTCTCCCTCTTGTGATTTCTCTCTCGGTCGATCGCCAACGCCAATAGAGGGTGGGTTCTTCCACGATGTCGACGCCACAGGAAGTTGATCACCGACGGCTGAGCGTCCTTCTCCTCCATCAATGGAGTTCGTCCGGCGGTCGTTCTTCCACCTGAATCGTCGCTTCTGCGTGGGCAATCCCTCGATGGAGGGAGGGGAGACCCGAACCCTAGTCGGCGATCCACCGTCGTCCCTTGTGTGCCGTGGCTCCGACCAGCAGATCTCTTCCTCCATAGCAGATTATTGTCAGGGACCAGACCTTCTCCTTTGATGGGCGCTCGGTTCTGATTCTTGGTTGCCGGTGGCTAGCTGTAGCCATCGGATCCTCTATTCCGGCTAACCCTCTATCTCTAGGGTTAGTGTCGGATCTTCCCTTCTATTCTGTAGTGAAGCTCCCGGGTAGAGTCCCCTAAAAGCCGCAGCCACCAGGTCTTCTGCTGCAAGCCGATGGTGAGTTCCTCTCTTGATCTTGCTGGCAGCAGAGCCTATATACTATGCCCTAACCTTGGATCCATCGCTCAGGTTGGCTCGCCATCAAAGTGGCATTCGAACTCTATCGGAGAGGCATCTGTGGATTGTGTTCAAAGGGTATGATCTCATATTTTGTATTGGGATGTTGTGATTGTTACTAGTCCTTTTCTTTGTGATCAGAATGGCAGTGAGTAGCTATCCTACTTCAGTTGAGGATTGAAAGAAGGAGGCTATTATGGCTTTGGGGGGGCAGCCGGAAGAGTGGGGGGCTTGTTGAAGAAGCTTGGCTATAGGGATTCGACTTGGATGTGATATTCCAGATTTATTGAAGATGGTTGACATGATCTGCGTATAAAGGCGGGTATTTCTTCCTTTGCCTTTATGTAGATTTTCTTTGAGCTTAGTGCGTGGTTGTTATTTGACGGATTAGGTTACTTTACCTTATATCGTGTTCGTTTGCTGTTTTTCCTGCTTGATACCTTTGCTTGAGCTTAGAGATGTTCTATTTAATTCATATACAGTCTCCACTCTTAATATCTACTCTGTTGTGATTTCACGTGTAAAGTATGTCTTGTAGGGATTGTTGGGTTGTTGGTATTACCATGCTGATTGGGTATATGCTGTGGACTGTACATAGGTGGGTATGTGTTATAGGAGTCATCTTGTTGACCGTGCATTTACATGTGATGTGTACATACATATTTGTCACGTACTTTTGGAGGAGTTGTGTTGATTGTATGTTTGAGGTATATACACAGGTCTGTTGTGTTTTTACTAGAGGATACATGTTGATTGTACTTATATTTTGTGTACATGTGTCTGGTGGGATTATTGGAGATTTTTGGTTGATTATACATGTATAGTGTGTACATATGTTTGGCGGGATACGTGGAGGTATCATGACGATTATATTCTTGTTGGAGGTATTTATGAGGTTTGGGGTTGTTGCATGGATGATGATTATATATATATATATATATCATGTTCATCATTCATTACATCTGATGACCATTATCTCCCTTGTGGTTGAGAGAGTCATCAGTTGGTTTGGGAATAGCATCCCACACTCGGCCACTCATGGGTAGTGGTAGCTGGAGCAGTTGCTGCTAGTCCTGTCGTGCCACCCGGTCAACTGCGTGGTTGTGTTTGTTTCATTCCAGCCGAGTGAGCTGTTATTATAACTGCATGGTTGTGTATATAAAAATTCCAGCCGCATGTGGCTGATGTATTTTGCTTGTATGGATACTTCAGATTGTCACCGGTACAGGGGAGATGCTGTCGGATTTTTATCTGGCAGAGACTCCTTTGGGGGCGTGACAAAGTTAGCATAAACAACAACATGAATATGATATTATGACAGTCTCCGGACTGTCCGGGTCTGACTTCAGATTTCCATCCGGAAACCCTAGGTCGACCCGACACCAACTGTTCCCTCTATGGGGAACGCATCCTCACCTATGATGGATCGAAAGCGCTAGAAGGGGGGTGAATAGCGCTCGTGGCTATTTTATCGATTTACGAAAATCGTTCGAGTAACTAAAGTAACGCAGCGGAAATGAAAAGTAAAGTAAATACAAAGACACAGAAAAGCAGGTGTTTTACTTCGTTCGGAGCCTATGGCGACTCCTACTCGAAGGCCCGCGGTCCTTGACCGCTTTCGGTGGACAACAACTATATAGCGCAAATCTTTACAAGTGAATAAATACAAGTGAGTGCAGTAAAGAAAAAACTATACCAACGAAAAAGAGAATAGAGAACTTTTGGAGTGATTCGTTGGAGTAGCAGAGAGGCGTTTAGCAGCAGCACACTGAAGAGTAGAGTTTTCTGTTAGAAGTTCGATGTCTGAGCTGCACTTCGAGGCCTCCTCTTATAGCTCTGTGAAGTCTGATCTAGATCCCCAAGTCTCGGGATCAGCTTTGACCCGAAGCGGATCGGTCGACCGATCCCCACGTTCGGTCGACCGATCAGATGACCTCCACCGCATCTGATCCATACATCCGTCGCTCCGCTTCGATCTAGTCAAACTTTATCCCTGGGTTCGGTCGACCGATCCCGAGGTTCGATCGACCGATCAGTCTCCTCTGACCCGCACACCTCGGCTTGATCCAGTCGATACTTATCTAGGTTCGGTCGACCGATCCCGAGGTCCGGTCGACCGATCCCTGGTCGAGCCCGGTCCAACTTCTGGAGATCTGATCTGGTTGCTTGGAGGTTCGGTCGACCGATCCCAAGGTTCGGTCGACCGATCTCGGTCAGTACTAACCCTGCACAAAAGTGTTAGTTTCCTGCAAAACAGAGTTAGAGCACAAAAGATAATATATAAACAAATGAATTGACAGCCTTCAGACTGTCCGGGTCTGACTTCGGGTTTCCTACCGGAAACTCTAGGTCGACCCGACGCCTACTGCTCCCTCTACGGGGAACGCGTCCTCACCTACTCCACTCAGGAGATTTTACCTTTTGCCAGTGCGATCCTCCAGATCGACTGGACTTTTGCTCAGCGTCCGATGCTTCCGGTCTTCATGCTGGATGTCCGGTCCTCGACCCATCCAGACTTCTACCTGGTTCGCGACACCAGAATTTTAACCTAGGTTACCACCCCCTAGGATTTTTGCCCGAAGCGTCGACCCGCCAAGACTTCCCGCATAGGGTTACCACCCCCTATGACCTAGGGTTACCGCCCCCTAGGGTTTTCCTTTTGCCTAACCGCAGCTAGGACTTTTCTTCACCTAGGGTTACCGCCCCCTAGGATTTTCACCTTGCCTAACCGCAGCTAGGACTTTCCTGAAATACTTAGTCATACACATTAGATAACAAATAAACTTAACTTTGAATCCCTTTGCCATTATCAAAACTAAGGTTCGATCGTCGGATGCTTCCCGCACCAACAATCTCCCCCTTTTTGATTATGGCAACCGAAATTCAAAGTTAAGTAAAAAGATGCAATAAAGGCAAATAAGATCTAAGCACATTCAAGCTCCCCCTTAATGGAAGCTCCCTCTTAAGCTAAATAAGATCTAAGCACATTGAAGCTCCCCCTTAATGGAAGCTCCCTCTTAAGCTGATTTCTTTTGGTTTTGAATTTTTGATACCTTTTGGTTTCCTTTCTAATCTTTGAATTTCCTTATACTCTCCCCCTTTGCCATATATCAAAATGAAGAGGGAAGAGAGAAAAAAAAAATACTGAAGTAAACACTTAGCTTTTTATTAAAGTCTAAGTGTTTCTATTAAAATATTTAACAAAATTTCTTCTAAACTCTAAGTATAAGAAATTATTTTGAAATAATTTTCAACGTATTTTTCAAATAATTTTTGAAATTAATTTTCAATTTACAAAGGATTTAAAATAATTTTCAAATAATTTTTAAAGTAATTTTGAAATTAATATTTCAAACGATTTTTAAAATAATTTTAAAGTAATTTTGAAATTAATATTTCAAAGGATTTTTAAAATAATTTTCAAATAATTTTTAAAGTAATTTTGAAATTAATATTTCAAAGGATTTTTAAAATAATTTTCAAATAATTTTTAAAGTAATTTTGAAATAATTTTTCAAATGATTTTAAAATAATTTTTAAAGTAATTTTAAATTAATTATTCAAATAATTTTTAAAATAATTTTCACATAATTTTTAAAGTAATTTTAAAATTAATATTTCAAAGGATTTTTACAATAATTTTCACATAATTTTTAAAGGAATTTTGAAAAAAATTTCAAATGATTTTTAAATAATTTTTAAAGTAATTTGAAATTAATTTTTCAAATAATTTTTAAAGTAATTTTGAAATAATTTTTCAAAGGATTTTTAAAATAATTTTCAAATAATTTTTAAAGTAATTTTGAAATTAATTTTTCAAAGGAAAAATAATTTTTAAAGTAATTTTGAAATAATTTTTCAAATGATTTTTAAAGTAATTTTGAAATAATTTTTCAAATGATTTTTCAAGTAATTTTGAAATAATTTTTCAAATTATTTTCTAAAATGATTTTCAAATAATTTTTAAAGTAATTTTGAAATTAATATTTCAAAGGATTTTTAAATAATTTTTAAAATAATTTTAAAATAATTTTTCAAATGATTTTTAAATAATTTTTAAAGTAATTTGAAATTAATTTTTCAAATAATTTTTAAAGTAATTTTGAAATAATTTTTCAAAGGATTTTTAAATAATTTTTAAAGTAATTTGAAATTAATTTTTCAAATAATTTTTAAATAATTTTTAAAGTAATTTTGAAATAATTTTTCAAAGGATATTTAAAATAATTTTCAAATAATTTTTAAAGTAATTTTGAAATTAATTTTTCAAAGGAAAACTAATTTTTAAAGTAATTTTGAAATAAGTTTTCAAATGATTTTTAAAGTAATTTTGAAATAATTTTTCAAATGATTTTTAAAGTAATTTTGAAATAATTTTTCAAAGGATTTTTAAAATAATTTTTCAAAGGATTTTTAAAATAATTTTCAAATAATTTTTAAAGTGATTTTGAAATTAATTTTTCAAAGGAAAACTAATTTTTAAAGTAATTTTGAAATAATTTTTCAAATGATTTTTAAAGTAATTTTGAAATAATTTTTCAAATGATTTTCTAACATGATTTTCAAATAATTTTTAAAGTAATTTTGAAATAATTTTTCAAATGATTTTTAAAGTAATTTTTAAATAATTTTTAAAGTAATTTTGAAATAATTTTTCAAATGATTTTTAAAGTAATTTTGAAATTAATTAAGTCGTTTTATTTGATTAAATTGAATTTATTTAAGACTAAGTTTAACCTAGATCTATCTCACCTGATTCTAAGTTATCAAACAGGTAATCTTATTTATTTTTGTGAGATAGTTATCTTTGATTTAAATGGTTTCTAAGGATTAATTTACATTTGAGTTAAAAATAGGTTTTCCAATTAGTCAATTAAATAAGTATTTCAAAGATTGATTCCCAGGTCAGGGCGAGGCTCTAGGCCTTCTTGGGTATAGGATCATCCACCCCTTCCTAAACAGAATCGCTCAAAGAAATATATATTTAATTTTCTTTTCGAAACTCCTAGATTTAACTAGCAAGTGTAAATTATGCTTAGATCCTTAAGCTATCCTAGTCTAAGAATGTATATTGCAAGGAAAATAAATAAACAAGCATTTTATCTATTTATTGAGATAGTTTTTCTATTTGCTTCCCCTGGATCATAGCCTCGATATGGTCTATCAAGGAAATGGATCTGATCCTTGGGGACCCAATAGTGACCAGGTCTAACTTGATTAACTAAGTTTGACTTGGGGACCCATGCTTGAATTATATTTCTATTATTTCTATTTATCAACGACAAGTATGATTTAAACTTTGTTTTGGTCTTAAATCCTAGTCCGGATTTGTTGTAAACGGCTCGCTGTTTTCCAAGAATCAGATCCAAATTCTTGGAACCCATAGTGAACCGTTCCAACGTGTCCTTGAGTTCCTTAATCTGAGTTTTTAAATTGGAATTTTCTTCCTCAAGTTGTTGGACTTGAGTTGAACTTCCAATTTGAACTGACTCAGTTAGAACTGACTCAGTTAAAGAACTCGAGTCAGTCGCTCCCTTAAGGGCTGTTACCTCCTTTTGGAGCGACTTAACCCGGACGTTAGATTTAGCCAACTTTTTAAGCAAGTACGGAATTAAATTTTTCGAGTCATCTAAGTTAATACTAGACATTAAAGCACTTACAGTGGGGTTTGGTCCTTCGGAAACGGATGCGGATCCGTGGCTTCGCTCGGACTCAGTTTCCGACTCGCTCTCGGTTTCAGACTCGAATTCAGACTCGGTTTCGTCAATGTTTACTTGTACTGGAAACACGAGGAAGTTTGTCGGTTCCTCTTCGTCGGACTCGGATTCATCTGAGGACTCGGACCAAGTTGCCTTTAACACCTTTCTTCTTTTCTTCTTGTTTGGACAGTCTGGCTTGTAGTGCCCCTTTTGGTTACAACCGTAACAGGTGACTTCAGACTTGTCCTTCGTATTTGTTTGAGTTGCCCTTTCTGACTTGCATATTTTCCGCACGAGCTTTATTAGTTCGGAAATAACTTCGTCTTCGTCCTCTGCGTCTGATTCGTCTTTGGACTCGGGTTTGGATTTGCGCCTTGACGTCGGTACACGCGTTCTGCTGGTACCTGCAACCAAAGCCAACCCTTTCTCGGTCGGGCGTGCATTAGTCTGTTCATGAAGTTCGAATTCTGCAAAGAGTTCATCTAACTTAATAGTAGACAGGTCCTTAGAAACCTTGTAGGCATCTACCATAGATGCCCACAAGGTGTTCCTCGGAAAGGCGTTTAGAGAATACCTTATTATGTCCCGGTTATCTACCTTTTGTTCAATTGCATGAAGACCGTTGAGCAGATCTTGAATTCGGGTGTGGAGTTGGGCAGCTGTCTCACCTTCCTGCAGTTTGATATTAAATAATTTATTAAAAATTAGGTCTCTTTTACTTACTTTAGTGTCAGACATTCCTTCGTGAAGTTCGATGAGCTTCTCCCACAGCTCCTTGGCACTGTTGAAGGGGCTGACGCGGTTGAGTTCTTCTTTTGACAGGCCACACTGGAGGGTGCAGGTCGCCTTAGCATTGGCTTCCACCTTCTTAATTAGAGATGTGTCCTAGTCTTCGTATGGTAGTGATTTACCAGTGCTATCAGTTGGTAGTTGGAGTCCGGTTTTGACAATCATCCAGACTTCAAAATGAGTCTGGAGATATGCCTCCATCCGACCCTTCCAGTACCCGAAGTCGTCTCCGGTGAATAGCGGGGGACGGGCTGTGCTGTAGCCTTCTTGAAGAGCCATTTCAGATCAACTAAAAAAAACAACAAGAAAGTTCCAGGACTTGGTCCTGGCTTAGTAGTGCGGTATAAAAATATATCACGAACTCGGGTGGTGTTGCACCAACCTCGAGCAGAAAGCCGAATCGAGAAAATAATTAGAATATAGCTATAAAGCCAAATTCTAATTGACTCCGAAAAAAACTGAAAATACCACGACAAATTATTTTGAATGGTGGTTGCACCGTTTCAAAATGATCCCGCTCAGATACCAATTGATGGATCGAAAGCGCTAGAGGGGGGGTGAATAGCGCTCGTGGCTATTTTATCGATTTACGAAAATCGTTCGAGTAACTAAAGTAACGCAGCGGAAATGAAAAGTAAAGTAAATACAAAGACACAGAAAAGCAGGTGTTTTACTTCGTTCGGAGCCTATGGAGACTCCTACTCGAAGGCCCGCGGTCCTTGACCGCTTTCGGTGGACAACAACTATATAGCGCAAATCTTTACAAGTGAATAAATACAAGTGAGTGCAGTAAAGAAAAAACTATACCAACGAAAAAGAGAATAGAGAACTTTTGGAGTGATTCGTTGGAGTAGCAGAGAGGCGTTTAGCAGCAGCACACTGAAGAGTAGAGTTTTCTGTTCGAAGTTCGATGTCTGAGCTGCACTTCGAGGCCTCCTCTTATAGCTCTATGAAGTCTGATCTAGATCCCCAAGTCTCGGGATCAGCTTTGACCCGAAGAGGATCGGTCGACCGATCCCCACGTTCGGTCGACCGATCAGATGACCTCCACCGCATCTGATCCATCCATCCGTCGCTCCGCTTCGATCTAGTCAAACTTTATCCCTGGGTTCGGTCGACCGATCCCGAGGTTCGGTCGACCGATCAGTCTCCTCTGACCCGCACACCTCGGCTTGATCCAGTCGATACCTATCTAGGTTCGGTCGACCGATCCCGAGGTCCGGTCGACCGATCCCTGGTCGAGCCCGGTCTAGCTTCTGGAGATCTGATCTAGTTGCTTGGAGGTTCGGTCGACCGATCCCAAGGTTCGGTCGACCGATCCCAAGGTTCGGTCGACCGATCCCGGTCAGTACTAACCCTGCACAAAAGTGTTAGTTTCCTGCAAAACAGAGTTAGAACACAAAAGATAATATATAAACAAATGAATTGACAGCCTTCAGACTGTCCGGGTCTGACTTCGGGTTTCCTATCGGAAACCCTAGGTCGACCCGACGCCTACTGCTCCCTCTACAGGGAACGCGTCCTCACCTACTCCACTCAGGAGATTTTACCTTTTGCCAGTACGATCCTCCAGATCGACTGGACTTTTGCTCAGCGTCCGATGCTTCCGGTCTTCATGCTGGATGTCCGGTCCTCGACCCATCCAGACTTCTACCCGGTTCACGACACCAGGATTTTAACCTAGGGTTACCACCCCCTAGGCTTTTTTTCCCGAAGCGCCGACCCGCCAAGACTTCCCGCATAGGGTTACCACCCCTTATGACCTAGGGTTACTGCCCCCTAAGGTTTTCCTTTTGCCTAACCGCAGCTAGGACTTTTCTTCACCTAGGGTTACCACTCCCTAGGACCTAGGGTTACCACCCCCTAGGATTTTCACCTTGCCTAACCGTAGCTAGGACTTTCCTGAAATACTTAGTCATACATATTAGATAACAAATAAACTTAACTTTGAATCCCTTTGCCATTATCAAAACTAAGGTTCGATCGTCGGATGCTTCCCACACCAACAACCTACTCCACTCAGGAGATTTACCTGTTGCCAGTGCGATCCTCCAGATCGACTAGACTTTTGCTCAGCACTCGACGCTTCCGAGCTTTCTGCTGGACATCCTCTTCCCGGCTAGTCCAGTCTTTCACCTGGTTCGCGACACCAGGACTTTCCACCTAGGGTTGCCACCCCTTAGGACTTTTGCCTGAAGTCATAGACCTGCCAAGACTTTTCCTCATAGGGTTACCACCCCCTATGACCTAGGGTTACCACCCCCTAGGGTTTTCCCTTTGCCTAACCGCAGTTAGGACTTTTCTCCACCTAGGGTTACCGCCCCCTAGGACCTAGGGTTACCACCCCCTAGGGTTTTCACCTGCCTAACCGTAGTTAGGACTTTCCTGAAACACTCATTCAACATGTTAGATAACAACAAGACTTAACTTTGAACCCTTTGCCATTATCAAAACTTAGGTTCGATCGTCGGATGCTTCCCGCACCAACACGATGTCGGACTTCAAGTAGCACTCCATTCTATTTTTCCAATAACTAAAGTTCTCTCCTTTGAACAGTGGAGGCCTTACGGTGTTGTAACATTCTTGATAAGAGTTCGACATCCTTGCAAGAAAAAAATTAATAGAAAAATATTTTCAAGACTTTTGTCTTGGGATTAGTAGTGCTTGAGAAGAAAATAAAAACAATATTTCTAAAAGAAAAAAAGTTTTAAAAATTTCTTTGAAAATCGGTTAAGAAATTTCAGAGCTAACCGGCTCTGATACTAATTGATAGATTGGAAACTTGCGAAAAACAAAGTTAAGCAGCGGAAATTAAACAAAGAGACATGTTCTTTTACTTCGTTCAGAGCCTGGCTCGACTCCTACTCGAAGACCCGCGGTCCTTGACCGCACCGATGGGCAAATCATTATAACCCTTCTCTACGAAATCCTCGGAGAGAAGCAGATCGTACAAGTATAATAGAATAAGATAGTAACAATCCTACTATCTTATTGAAATTAAGTGCAATATGAAAATATACCGACAATTATGTGTGTAGGTTGAAGCTCGGTCGGTACTTCCAGACGGAGTAGATTTGCAGAGTCGATGACTTGTAGCACAATCCGTACGCAGAGAGAAGACTTGAAAATGATCAAAAGTTCTATCTAGCCTCTGTCTTCGAGCCTATTTTTATAGGTGTACTGGAGGTTCGGTCGACCAATCCTACTGTTTGGTCAACTGAACCCTCTCCCTTCCTTCTTGGCTGAAGTTCGAAGCTGGCTCGATCTTTTGCATTTACTAGTCTTTAATGGTTCGGTCGACTGAACCATCTTTTCGGTCGACCGAACAAGCCTTTTCCTTGTTCGTCGAAATCTACCAGAGATCTTCTTTTAATGTTGTTTAATGCTGATTGGATCGGTCGACCGGTCCTCTGGTTCGGTCGACCGATCAGCCTTTTTTCTTTTTCTGCTGATCGCTGTTGATGATCTATCCTTTGCTGAGTCACCCTGGTTCGATCGACCGATCTTACTTTTCGGTCAACCGATCATGCTTTGATCGGACTCTGGTCTGATCTATTCTGAACTGAATTACTGCTTTGAGTTTACTTTGTTCGGTCGACCGAACCACTGGTTCAGTCGACCAATCCAGTCGAACCTGCAACACAGTGTTACGAAAAAAACTTTCCTGCAAAACAGATGTTAGAGCAATAATATAAAGCAGGAATAAAATGTAAGATAGTAGAATTGTCTTGATCTCAAATTTGAAACCTTCCCGGTTTCTTCAGTTGGATCAGCGACTTAAGGTTGTTCCCTTCGGGAACCCGACCTCACTGTCGCTCCTCCAGTTGTTTACCTTAACCTACCTGCCAAACTTAGATCCTCCAGATCTAGTTTGGACTTTTCACTCAGCCTTGATCGGCTCCCCAGGACTTTTCCTTTTGATCTTCGGTCCTCCAGACCTCTCGATCACACCGCCAAGCGTCGGCTCCCCTTGACCTGCTTGGACTTGCACCTGGGTTCCATGATCTACTAAGATTTCTCCGCCTAGCCTCCAGCTAGGACTTTTCTGGTTGAGTAAACATCCTGCGCACTCAGTCAACTTGTTAGATCATAACAAGACTTAACTTGAACCTTTGACAACATCAAAACTCATGTTTGATTTTGGTGTAACTTGCACCAACAACTATTGGGTCCCCAAGGATCATATCCATTTCCTTGATAGACTAATAGAAAAACTATCTCAATAAATAGATAAAATTGATTGATGCTTGTTTATTTATTTTCCTTGTAATATACATGCTTAGACTAGGATAGCTTAAGGATCTAGGCATAATTTACATCTGCTAGTTAAATCTAGGAGTTTCAAAAAGAAAATTAAATATATATTTCTTTGAGCGATTCTGTCTAGGAAGGGGTGGATGATCCCATACCCAAGAAGGCCTAGAGCCTCGCCCTGACCTGGGAATCAATCATGGAAAGACATATTTAATTGACTAATTGGAAAATCTAAGTTTAACGCAAATGTAAATTAATCCTTAGAACTAACCTAAATTAAAGATAACAATCTCACATAATTACTTAAGATTACCTAATTGACAACGTAGAATCGGGTGAGATGGATCTTTGTTAAACCCAGTCTAAAAATAATCAAATACATTCAATTTAAACTAAATTAATTCAATCAAATTCAAATCAACTTAATTAACTCTATAATCAGATGTATTAATTATTTGAAAAAAAAAATCAATTTCAAAATTATTTGAAAAATTCTTTAAAAATCAATTTCAAAATCATTTGAAAAACTCTTTAAAAATCAATTTCAAAATTATTTGAAAAATTATTTGAAAATTATTTCTAAAACTTATTTTAAAATTCTTTTGAAAATCATTTCTAAAACTTATTTTAAAATCCTTTGAAAAATTATTTTTAAAAATCATTTTAAAATCCTTTGAAAAATTATTTTCTAAAACTTATTTTAAAATCCTTTGAAAAATTAGTTCAAAAACTTATTTAAAAAATTTAACTCAAATCTTTCAAAATGCTTTGAAAAATCATATGAAAAAACTTTTAAAAGCATACTTTGGAAATTATTTGAAAATTTTAAAAATTACTTCTCACACTTAAATTTTAAAATCCTTGAAAAAATTGTGGTTCCAAACTTATGGAAAAATTTCTTACTTAGCCAAACATTTACAAGAGCTAAGCGTTTATTTCTATACTCATTTTTCTCTCTTATTTATTTTGATATATGGCAAAGGGGGAGAGTATAAGAAAATTCAAAGAAAATTAAAGAAAATTCAAAATAAAAAGAAAATTTTTGTTAAGGGGGAGCTTCTATTAAGGGGGGAGCTTTGTATGTGCTTATGTCTTATTTATGCTTGTACTCATTTATGTTTATCTTTATTACATTTTTTACTTAACTTTGAATTTCAGTTGTTATAACCAAAAAGGGGGAGATTGTTGGTGCAGGAAGCATCCGACGATTGAAAATTAGTTTTGATAATGGCAAAGGGATTCAAAGTTAAGCTTAATTGTTATCTAAAGTGTATGATTGAGTGTTTCAGGAAAGTCCTAGCTGCGGTTAGCCAACGGGAAAATCCTAGAGGGTGGTAACCCTAGGTTATAGGGGGTGGTAACCCTATGCGGAAAGTCTTGGCGGGTCGGAACTTTGGGCAAAAATCCAAGGGGGTGGTAACCCTAGGTTGAAATCCTGGTGACGCGAACCGGGTAGAAGTCTGAACGGGCCGTGGACCAGACGTCCAGCATGAAGACCGGAAGCATCGGATCGGACGCTCAGCAAAGGTAAAGTCTCCTGAGTGGAGTAGGTGAGGACGCGCTCCCCGGAAGAGAGAACAGTAGGTGTCGGTTCGACCTAGGGTTTCCGGGAGGAAATCCGAAGTCAGAACCGGACAATCTGGAGATTGTCAAATTTATTTCTATATATTATCGTTTGTGTTCTAACTCTGTGTTGCAGGAAACTAATATTTTTATGCAAGGTTAGGACTGACCGGGATCGGTCGATCGAACCTTGGGATCGGACGACCGACCCCCAAGCCAGCAGAAAAGATTTCCAGAGTTTGGACCGGGCTCGAACCGGGGATCGGTCGACCGGACCTAGGGATCGAGCGACCGAACCAAGGTTGGGCGTTGACTGGATCAGGCCGACTGGACTGAGTCAGAGCAACTATAAAATACAGAAAAAAGGACGAATAATCGTTAGGGAATTTTTCAGAAATTTTAGAAATTTTTCTGGAATTTTTCGGAAATCGTATGGACGAGTTTACGGGGATAATATTGGGCCCCGGGAAAGCCTGTTTAGGCTACCCATTTAAGTGAGGAAAAGTTTGCTTTTCTTTTTATTTTTTTTTTCTTTTCTCTTTTCTTTATTTCTTTTCTTCCTTCCCATGCGATGCATGATTCTCTCCTCACGTTGATTCCCCGAGCCTGCCCTAACTGCTCCACAAGCCGGCACCACTTCTCTTCTTCTCTGGCGCCGACACCGATCCAGCGCCCCCGCCAGTCGAGCCACCTTCCAGATCTTTCCTCCCTCACCTCTCGCGATGCCGACCATGTTCTGCTACCCTATCTCTTCCTCTATTCCGGCCGAGCAACGCCGGAAGTTTCCTTTTCTTCGTGCTGCCCGATCGCCGGAAGGAAGGGCCAACGCCAGCCGACCAAGCTTCTTCCTCCCTTGGAGTCACCTTCGGCCAAGGAGAGGTTCTGTGCCGAGCCTTGTTCCGACTGCCGACATCACTGGAAATCGCCCATTATCCGATCGTCAACGAGGGTCTTCGACAGGAGGTTCGAGAGAGGGGCTAGCTTCACCGAGTCTGTTTCATCTTGTGTACCTGTGCCTAGATTGCCGGAATCCAGAAGCTTGAGTAGGTCTTCGGTTAGGAGCAGCAACTCAAGCTTTGGTGTCCCCTTCCGTGCCCTAATTCACTGTTGGATCTTGGCTAGCAAGTGTTGATTATGGCGTTTTGATTTGGAAGACAACAGGTCTACAATTTCGGCCAGTATTGAGGTGGGCTTCTCTCCCACAAATAAAGATTTGGATTTGGGCAGCAAGGAGGGTTTCCAGCAGCAACGCTCCCTGCTGTGGATCAACAATCACGACTGTGAATTGAGGTAAAGGGAAGGAATGTGATATATTTGTAGTTAGATGATCATGTATAGCTTGATTAGAGATATGGATTGAATTAGGTATGATTTGGAGAATTGGATTTGGAGATCAGTAATTTTCTCGGGCCGGCTACAATTTTCAGCAGTGGGCTGATACAAGAGCAAACAGCTATAGGTAAGGTTAGTTAGTTCATGTATCTAGAATTTGATTAGTAGTAATTATGTGGGTAGTTAATTTTATAATATGAAATTAGGGTTAAAGGGTCGGATCTAATCTAAACTGTGGTTAGATCCGAATTATTAGTTAACCGAGAATAAATGAACGAAATAGGGTTCTGGTAATTAAGAAATTATTTTAGCTATGTGATATATATATGTAGCTAAATTAAATGTGGCTATTACAGGACATTGGTTCGAGACGAGCACTTCGACGTGGAGATTGTTTAGCTCGGTTTACATTTGAGGCGGGTACATCTTGACTTATCTTTTATGATATTGTCAATTGGATATGCATAGTATTTTATAGCTACAAGCAATGATTATGTTTGCCTTTGGTATGTCACGATTTGATACCCATAGCATGTTCTGTTTTGTCGCTTGTTATGTATCCAGATTTATACCTTGTGATTATTGCCATGAGTTCCTTAATTCCTAGAGTAAGTGACATACCATGTTTTACTGAGTTTAGGACTAGATTTTGGATTTTTATTATCTGGCATGTGTACTTATATTTTTATATCATATCTGATCTGTGTACCTAGACTCTTTTGCTTTGATCCATGTTGGTACATATTTTACGGAGGTGGAGATGTTCAGGACCTAGGTTGTTATACCATAGAGGACCTGTATACCCTAGATCTGTGGATTTGACTTACTTGTACTAGGGTACACATTTATATATATATATATATATATATATATATATTGGTTCAGGATGTTGTCATGCTTAGTGTCATGCACCATTCGTATGATTGCATGCTGCGTGATAGGTTGCTCCATTATTGTAGAGCATATCGCCAGTTTCATCACTGTTCGGTGCTCCGTTGGTCCGCTCATGGGTAGCGTGCGCAGCGTGGTAGCACGACAGTTTGCTCTGTTCGGTGCTCCGTTGGTCTGCTCATGGGTAGTGTGACGTAATGTGGTAGCACGTCAGGGATCCCTCCTCGTCATGGTGTACCGGGAGATGAGAGCATTGCGCTCCCCCATTTATGATTTGGGGTAGGAGTATGTGTGTACTCCGACAACATCCCGTCCACTCGGTCACTCATTAGGAGCAGTGACGTCAGAGTGCACGGTTGTCACAGCTCTACCCACTCAGTCTTACCATTGTGTGTGAGATGACTGACTGGCGT
This sequence comes from Zingiber officinale, assembly GCF_018446385.1. Taxonomy (NCBI): domain Eukaryota; kingdom Viridiplantae; phylum Streptophyta; class Magnoliopsida; order Zingiberales; family Zingiberaceae; genus Zingiber; species Zingiber officinale. The sequence continues at coordinate 28,106,078 of NC_056004.1, forward strand.
CAGGGGTGACCATGTCATTGGCATCATATGCATTTATTTGCTTATGTTTGCTGCACTTATATGTTGCATTTTGGTGGATGCATTTGTTTGACATGCATACAGGAGGTATATTGTGTATCTGGTTTGACGACCCTTTTGTTCTGGATATGAGTTCCTGGTGAGTACAGTTTCCTCAGTTACCTTTCAGTTTTACATATTTCCTATATATGATTAGGAAGTTGTATTCCATGTTTATTGTTGTTAGATATATCTTACTAGGCATGTCTATTGGTATTTGCTGAGTTGTTGAACTCACCCCCGTGGACACTATCTTTTTCAGGTACCAGGTTGGTTATGATGTCGCTTGGAGTATCCTGTCTGCTAGTCCCCACGTCACCTCAGAAGATCTATCGGTTTCATTTATGTTTTGTTTGTTTTATGTGTCAATGTGTTTAGTTTATGCTCCGATTTTATTTCTGGAGTTTTGAAGTTGTTATGTGGTATTTTGTATTATTGTTGGTTGTGTAAGCGTAGCCGGCTAGCAGTTTTGTGTTTGGTTTGTATTTGGTTTCTGTCATTTTTCATTGTGTTTTGGTTTTGGTACATCCGAGTGAGCTGTTTTACATATAACTGCGTGGTTGTATTTTTATTGTATCAGCTGAGTAGACTATATTATAAACTGCGTGGTTGTGTATGTATATTCTAGTCGCCTGTGGCTGATGTATATTATGTCTGTAGAAATGCTTCAGATTATCATCCGTACAGGGGAGGTGCTGCCGAAATTTCTTCGGACAGGGACTCCCCCGGGGCGTGATAATTTAGTGGTATCAGAGCAGGTATACGATACTTGCTATGTGTTCTGGATTTTCGAGATTTATCTGATACCAATTTATTTGGTATCAGAGATCGACTTACGAGTCTTATTTTTCTTGTGTTTCGGATTTCGTGTTTTGGTCTTCTCGATGTGACTTTTCGGGTTTTGGGACCTGGCAGCAGCATGACATCTCCAAGCTATAGGAGGTATGTTGGTATACTGTTATCCTACTATTTTGTTAGTGTATGCATTGTTGATTGTGATAGTTATGACATGTAATAACACTTTGTATCTGGTATCTGTCTGATGTTGTAGCCATATTACATGTGATGGGTTAGCCACTGATGATGATCGACCGTAATAGAGATTAAGGGTTACAGTTTCTGGTGATTTTTCATATCATACACCAGTAGTTTTTAGCTTCTAGTACTACTAGTAGGAGATGGAGGCACATACCTGCCTCTGCTATTATTAGCTGTGTAGTGGATAGTATCTACCTATTTATGTTGACCTAGCCAGTAGTATACCATGTTATCTTAGTTAATTTCATTAGTAAATATTGGTTTACTCTTGTTAGATCGGTTAGTAGGAGTCTGAATTACACTTGTTGATTTGGGTAGTCGTATATTGATATACCTTAGTTGCTTGTGGAGGATTAAGGTATTCTTGATTAGTTAGTAGATGACTGATTTAGTTTTGTTGGTTTGATCAGTAGAGAATAGTCATACTCTATTTTTAGAGGTTCGAATCTTTTGATTATTTGTGCATAGTTAGGTATCTAGAGTACATTTGAGTACATGACTCGTACTGACGTGGAAAAGACTGAATTAGCCGTATACCATTGTCGGCTTGGTCAGTGTATTGAGGATCGATGTATCCTATTCCATGTGGACTTTAATTTTAGACTGTATGTACCTAGTTGGATTGTCTATGATTGCGTTTTCCTGTATGATCTTTATGTTTGATTTTATTTAGTTATACCCCTAAACCATGAGAGTAGGTAGCATAAGGTTTGTGTGGTAGATTGGATTAAATATGCTGATTATACATACCTGTGTAGTTTATACATATGATTATTATGTGTTGTAGGAGTGTTATGATGGACGATCTAATTGCATGTAGTGGGTGTATACTTTTCCAGTTATGATTGTTGTGGGTTTCTAGTAGATTATACCCGAGTGGTCTGATTGGTTTATTAGAGGTATGTTGTCAATTAAATTTATGTTGTGAAATGTGCACCTGTGTTTGAGTGTTTTATTGGAGGTATCTTATCGATTTAATCTGAGTTGTGATATGTGCAGATGTGTTCGGTGTAATATTCGAGGTACTTGTTCATTATATGATTGTTCTGAGTGTACACTCGTGTCTAATATGATTTGTTGGAAGTATTACGTTGATTATACTCTTGGCTTAGGTGTGTATATGCTATGTCAGTGTTGTTTGAGATGTATTGTTGATTATACCTATGTTGATATATGCACACGGGTTCGGTATGCATTGTTGGAGGTATCATGATGAATTATACCTATGTTGTGAGTATGTGTGGTGTGTACAAATTGGAGGATTATGTCGATCATACATATGTTGTGTGAGCACGTGTGTCAGCTGTATTGTTGGTAGCAGCATGATGATTCTACTTATGTTGAATGCAGGATGTGGAGTGTCTGCATTATGTATTTGTTGGATTACCCTATCAACCCATTTTCTTATCAGTGGGTGACTCACTACGATGTTGATAGATTTGACGATGAGTTTGATTTGATTGCTGGATTGTTATACCTTTGGCTGCCCACAGTGATATGTGGTTGAGTGATCTCGTGCAGCCTCTAGTTGGATAGTTAGGTGCCTTGGACATTTATGGATCGTTTGTGGTGGAGCGGAGCTCCCACATATTATTGTTGGTTTGTGATAGAGCGTTGCTCTTACATATTTTGGATTGTTGTGGTGGAGTGTTGCTCCCACATATTACAGATTGTTTGTGGTGGAGCGTTGCTCCCACATATTACGGATTGTTTGTGGTAGAGCGTTGCTCCCACATATGTGGTATTTCTTGTGATGGAGCATTGCTTTCACACTGGAGGATTTATTCTTTGGTGATTTATGTTGTTGGTGATCAGATTTCCGACTTATTATCGGAGATCTTATGGTTAGGAATGTCTGTGATACGAACATTATGTATTTTTGGTTTTACCATTAGGGCTTGCAGAACCTTAGATGTTTTCAAGGGCTCGATGATTCTGCTATTTCGAGGATGTTTGGATCGGTTTCCATTGTCTTTGTTGACGATGTTGTGATCTATTTCGGATCCGCGGTGAGTCACGCACATCATCTTTGCATAGTTCTAGAGATGTTTCGATGGGAATATCTATATGCGAAGATCAGTAGTGCGTATTTTGGTTGTCTTCTGTGAGATGTTTGAGACACACGGTCACCAGTAGGGTATACCATGGTTCCACAGGAGATCGAGGTTGTTACCGTTGGGAGTAGACGGAGTCTATAGAAGAGGCTCGCAACTTCCTTTGTTTGGCTCGATATTTCCGGAGATACGTTGAGGGTTTCTCACGGATTGCTATGCTACTTACACACCTGACCAGGAAAGGCGTGAAGTTCACTTGGACTGAGGATTGCAAGACCAGCTTCCTGGAGCTGAAGCAGAGACTGGTGTCGGCTCCGATTGTTGGTTATACCTTTTGGAGATGACGGATTCGTGCTCTACACCGACGCGTCTCTTCAGGGTTTGGATGTTGTTCTGATGCAGCACGTCAGAGTAGTCTCCTATGCTTCTTGGCAGTTGAAGGAGCATGAGAAGAACTACCCTGTACATGATCTAGAGTTAGCCGCCGCCATCATCTTTGCTTTGAAGATTTGACGATATCATTTATACGGCATTACATTTGAGATTCTCACTGATCATAAGAGTCTCAAATATATTTTTACTCAGAAGAAACTTAATCTCCGATAGAGGAGATGGATGGAGTTCCTGAAGGATTATGATGGTATCATTAGCTATCACCCAGGGAGAGCTAATGTGGTTGTCGATGCACTTAGCAGGAAGCCTACAGGGACTTTAGCTTGCCACCGAGTTGTGGTCACGGACTTGATTCAGGGTTTCTCCGAGTTAGACCTTGAGGAGCAGGGACAGACAGAGCAGGGTATTCTTGTTACCATAGTTGCTCAGTCGTCGATCAGGACGAGAATCCGAGAGGCCCAGTTGTTGGGACCTCATAGAGCTCAGCGAGTGGCAGAGTTGGTCCATATTATCAGACGGAGGATGTCAGAGGCATAAGACTGCCAGAAGAGTTATGCTGACCGGAGTCGGAGACTCTTAGAGTTCTCCATTTGCGACCATGTATTCTACGAGTTTCACCCACGAAAGGGGTGAAGAGATTGGCCTCAGAGGTAAGCTAGCCCGCAATACATTGGACCTTTCCAGATCTCGGAAAGGATTGGAGCGGTAGTTTACCGGTTGGTACCACCACCGTCCCTGGCAGGAGTGTAACGACCAGCCTTCTACTAACTAGGCTGTAAGGCCGGACCGTCACATTATGCTGTGCTAAGCTATATCCATGACCATCACTAAGTCTAGGTGCGGAAAACTGGATTAATTTAAACCTTTTCTAAACTAATACCATTTCTTTATTCTACATGTGCTAAGGGATGCAATCTAAGGTATACATGGCATATCCTGCATCCCCTATGGTCAAGGAACTGAATTACAAGGGTTCCTGGTCGAAACCTTGCTTCCCAATAGATCCAGATTGAACTCAATCGATTGTAAGCTGTTGAATCGATCCATGGATCGATTTAGATTGCTACTGTGCTCGGGGTAATATTCTGGATCGATCGGCTGATCGATCCAGACTGGCCAATCGATCCATTGATCGATTCCAGAGCTCTCTGTTCGCGGGAACGATTTCCCTGATCGATCGAACGATCGATCCCCAAACTCTCTGTTCGCGACAGAATGCGACTGGATCGATCGGCTGATCGATCCAGAAGCTTACTTTTCACGACAGAATGCGACTGGATCGATCAGCTGATCGATCCAGAAGCATACTGTTCGCGGCGCCAGGCTCCCAATCGATCCACTGATCGATTGAGGGCCCCCAATCGATCCACTGATCGATTGGGGTTTCTGATTTCGCAACAAACTCTGATTTCAGCACTGTTTCGTTCCAAACTCACATACACAAGTTCTAAAATAACTGGAAAACATTCTAATAGCAAGCAGAAAGCTACTAGACCTATCTTAACTCATGATTAGCTATCTAATTGTTGGTTGCTACTCGGAAAGCCTATAGGTTCCACTGTACAAAAATTTTGTACAAAAGGTCTGAACCTTTTCCTAGCTACCATGTGTTCTTTTAAATTAAATTTTGGATCTCCTGCGGAACTTAACACGTTTGATCCAAAACTTAATCTATTTGTTCTTTTAGGTTTTGACTTGGATCTCCTGCGGAACTTAACACGTTCGACCCAAGTCTTCTTAAGTTATTAATTCCATTAAATATCAATTTCCATAAAAGGTTCCCAGTACTGACGTGGCGAGGCACATGGCCTTCTTGGATATGGGAGCAACCACCACCGACTAGACAAAACCTTTAATAGAAAGCTAATATTTAATTTCCTAAAATAACTTTAGGTTAACCAAAGAGAACAATCAAATCACAAGGAAAAGAAAGAAACAAAAGAACACAACTTCGAAAAACCATATTCGAAATACTAGAACGTAAGCCTCTTGTATTTGGTATTATTTCCATAAATAACTAGCATGATGCGGAAATAGAAATTACTAGTTATACCTTGTGGAAAAACCTCTTGATCTTCTACCGTATTCCTCTTCTAACCTCGGACGTTGTGTGGGCAACGATCTTCCAAGATGAGAAACCACCAACCACCTTCTTCTCCTCCAAGCAAGGTTCGGCCACAAAGGAAACTTCACCAAGGAGGAAAACAAAATACTAACCAAGCTCCAAGAGATGCTAGCTTTCTCTCCTTCTTCTTCTTCTTCTCCGAGTAGTATCCGGCCACCACAAGAACTCCAATGGGAGAGGGAGGTTCGGCCACCACAAGAGGAAGAGAAGGAGATGATGGCCGGCCACACCAAGGAGCAAAAGAGGGAGAGGAATAATAGATGTTGTGTCTTGTGAAGGCACCTCACCCCTTCTTTTATATTCCTTGGCCTAGGTAAATTAGGAAATTTAATTACAACAAATTTTCCTTAATTTCCTTGACATGATTTAATTGAGAAAAATAAAATAATATTTCCCCAATTAAACAATGATGGTCGGCCACATCAAGAGGAAACAAATTGGACAAGTTTTAATCAACAATTAAAACTTTCCTTATTTGTTTCAGAAATTTTAAAAATAAAATTTCTCTTAAAATCTCTTCATGGTTAATAAAAGGAAATATCTATAATTTTAATTTTATTAACATGTGAATAATTTTAAAGAGAAAATAAAAACTCTCCAATCTACAAATAAGGAAAGAGATCTAATCTCTTTCTTTAATCTTTGTAAAACTTTTACAAGAGAGATATTTTAATTTTAATTCTCTTTAAAATATATCTTCCACATAATAATAAAATCTAAAATTAAATTTCTTTTTATTTAATTATGGCCGGCCCTACTAGCTTGGGTTCAAGCTAAACCCAAGCTTAGGCCGGCCCTAGCTTGGTTCCCAAGCTAGCTTGGCCGGCCCCTTTAGGTGGGTATAGAAGGTGGGTATATGTGGGTATAGTACTCTATAAATAAGAGGCTACGATAGGGACCGAGAGGAGGAATTGGTTTTGGTCTCCGATAAAATTAAGCATCCCATGTTCGCCCCGAACACACAACTTAATTTTATCAATGATAATTCATTCCACTAGAGAACTATCATTGAACTACCGCACCAATCCCAAATTACATTTTTGGGCTCCTTCTTATTATGAGTGTGTTAGTCTCCCTGTGTTTAAGATATCGAATGTCCACTAATTAAGTGAGTTACTGACAACTCATTTAATTAATATCTAAGTCCAAGAGTAGTACCACTCAACCTTATTATCATGTCGGACTAAGTCCACCTGCAGGGTTTAACATAACAATCTTTATAAGCTCCTCTTGAGGACATTATCAACCTAGTATCACTAGGACACAGTTTCCTTCTATAATCAACAACACACACTATGAGTGATACCATTTCCCAATTTATCGGGTTTATTGATTCATCGAACTAAATCTCACCCATTGATAAATTAAAAAAATAAATATCAAACATATGTGCTTGTTATTATATTAGGATTAAGAGCACACACTTCCATAATAACTGAGGTCTTTGTTCCTTTATCAAGTCAGTATAAAAGGAACGACCTCAAATGGTCCTACTCAATACACTCTGAGTGTACTAGTGTAATTATATAGTCAAGATAAACTATTACCTAATTACACTACGACCTTCTAATGGTTTGTTCCTTTCCATTCTGGTCGTGAGCTTCTGTTTATAATTTATAAGGTACTGATAACATCATCTTCTGTATGTGACACCACATACTATGTTATCTACAATATAAATTAAATGAACAACTACAAACAAATGTAGATAATTAGACCAAATGTGATTCTTTATTCATAATGAATGTTTACAAAGCTTAGGCTTTCAGTATACACTCCAACAATCTCCCACTTATACTAATGACTAAGCTGCCATATCTTCTACCATACATCTGATTCCCATTCCCTCCACATGCCGATCGAAAGCTTTCGCCGGAAGGGCCTTAGTGAAAGGATCTGCCAGGTTATCCGCTGATGCAATCTTGGCGATGACAACTTCTCCTCGCTTCACGATATCTCGTATCAGGTGGTACTTGTGCTCTATATGTTTACTGCCTTATGAGCTCGTGGTTCCTTCGAGTTTGCAACTGCAACGCTATTATCACAATAAATTGTGATGATCTTGGGCAAACCAGAATCACATCTAAGTCCATTAGAAAGTCCTGAGCCATACCGCTTCTTTAGCTGCCTCAGAGGTCGCTACATACTCAACTTCCATGGTTGAGTCCGAAACGCATTTCGCTTAACACTCCTCCATGAAATGGCTCCAACTCCTAAAGTAAACACATAGCCCGATGTAGACTTACTGTTATCCCTATCGTTGGAAATCAAATACTGTAACCCACAGGGAGCAAATCATCCGCTTGGTAAACTAGCATATAATCCCTAGTCCTTCTCGGTACTTTAATATATGCTTTACCGCAGATCCAATGTCCTTGTCCAGGTTACTCCGATATCTCAACCATGCCTTAGCAAAACAGATATCAGGTCTCGTATATAGCATTGCATACATTAGGCTTCCTACAGCCGAAGCATAAGGAACTGCTTTCATGTCCTCTATCTCTTTTGATGTCTTTGGAGACATCTCTTTAGATAGAGCTACTCCATGTCTAAAAGGTAAGAAACCTTTCTTGGAGTCTTGCATGCTAAAACGAGCAAGGATTGTATCTATATATGAAGCTTGGGATAGACACAACATTCTTTTCTTGCGATCCCTTATAACTTTGATCCCAAGAATGTGTGCACATTCTCCTAAGTCCTTCATATCAAATTGTTTGGACAACCATACCCTTACGCGATAATACCTTGACATTGTTGCCAATTAACAAAATATCATCTACGTATAGTACAAGAAATACCACCACATTTCCGTTACACTTCTTATATACACAAGACTCATCCGGACTTTGAATAAATCCATATGACTGGATTACTTCATTAAACCGGATGTTCCAAGACCTTGAAGCTTGCTTTAGTCCATAAATGGACCGATTGAGCTTGCATACTAGATGCTCTTTGCCTTTTTCAATAAATCCTTCTGGTTGCTTCATATGGATGTTCTCTTCAAGACTTCCATTAAGGAAAGCTGTCTTGACATCCATTTGCCAAATCTCATAATCCATATGAGCAGCAATGGATAAGAGTATCCGGATAGACTTAAGCATGGCTACCGGTGAAAAGGTTTCCTCATAATCGATTCCCTCTTTCTGAGTGTACCCTTTCGCAACAAGCCTAGCTTTGAAGGTTTCTACCTTCCCGTCTGTCCCTCTTTTCCTTTTGTAGATCCACTTGCATCCAACGGCTTTTACACCATCAGGTGGTTCTACAAGCTCCCAGACCTTATTAGAGTACATAGACTCTATTTCAGAATTCATTGCCTTTTGCCAAGATGCTGCATCTATATCTTGGAGTGCTTCGTCATATGACCGGGGATCAGGTTCATGTTTACCCGGGATCAAGTCTGAAGACTCTCCCAAAAACATGAATCTTTCAGGCTGCATTACAACCCTCCCACTACGACGAGGCACTGTCTGTGGTTGTGTATCATGTGTGACACGTGTTGCAGTCTCTTGTGGTACTTCATCTTGTACTGTTGGTACTGAAGTAGACGTGTCCTCTCTAAGTTCTTCTAAAACAATTTTACTACTGGGCTTGTGATCCATTATATAGTCTTCTTCTAAAAACTGGGCATTGGTGCTAACAATGACCTTCTGGTCTTTAGGACTATAAAATAAACCACCTTTCGTTCCTTTGGGATATCCTACAAACACGCGAACTTCTGTACGAGATTCTAACTTATCAGCATCTGGTTTCAGCACATGTGCTACCCCATATCCGAATATGTCTTAGACCGGGTTTTCGCCCATTCCACAATTCTATGGGAGTAGAAGAAACTGATTTAGAAGGTACTAAGTTCGGAACATACATCTGTTTCCAGAGCATATCCCCAAAACGAATTTGGTAATTCGAATAACTCATCATTGATCTAACCATCTCCATAAGAGTCCTATTCCTTCGCTCTGCTACACCATTCGTTGGGGTGTTCCAGTGCGAACAATTGGGATTGAATCCCGCTCCGATAAATAATTCCTAAACTCTCCTAAGAGGTATTCGCCACCACGATCGGATCAGTAGTGTCTTGATACTTTACCTAGTCGTTTCTCCACATCCGCCTTGTATTCTTTGAACTTATCAAAGCACTCGGACTGCGCATTAGGTAAATGTATCCATATCTTGAATAATCGTCTATGAAAGAGACAAAATATTCAAAACCTCCTCTTGCCTGGACAGACATAGGACCACACAAATCAGAGTGAACCAACTCTAACACTTCTTTGGCTCTATACCCCTTGGCCTTGAACGGCCTCTTGGTCATTTTACCTTCTAAGCAAGATTCACAAGTTGGAAAATTTTCCAACTCTAATGAACTCAAAAGTCCATCGGCTATAAGCCTCTGAATCCTACTTAAGTTAATATGACCAAGCCTTAGATGCCAAAGATATGCTTGGTTCATTTCTGAAGGTTCTTTTCTCTTATTAGAATTAGAAGATGAATTATAAATTTCCATGTTTTGCTTTGTGGAAGAATTTGGATTTAAAATATACAAATTGCCAACTAATGCACCAGAACAGATAATCACTTTATTTCTTTTAATAACTACATCGTTACTGAAAGAAACTGAATATCCATCTAAAAATAGTTTAGAAACTGAAATTAAATTCTTTCTAAACTGGGTACATAAAGACAATTTCTTAAAACCAAATTTCTATTTCTACTAAAAGATAAGTAGACGCCTCCCACTGCAACAGCTGCCACCTTAGTAGCATTGCCCATGTAGACGGTAATCTCCCCTTGAGATAGTCGTCGGGTTTCCTGGAACCCCTGCAGAGAATCAGTGGCTCCCGTATCTACACCAGGTGCTGGTAGATAACACCGCTAAACATGTTTCAACAACTAGAGTATGAGATATACCTTTGTTTTGGTTCTTACGAGGACAGTCCGCCTTCCAATGCCTTGCAGATGAAGCACTTGCCCTTTGGCTTCTTCATTCCAATTTTAAACCCGTACACTGAGATTTATTCACTTTCTTTTCTGAACAGTTTGTTTCTTCTTCTTCTTACCTTTCGGTTTAGAAGTAGAACCATTTTCGATAGTGAATTTGAGCATTGTGACGAAATAACCCTTCTGCGCTTGAAGTCTGTCAGTAGTTTCCCTAATGAATAAATCCTTTTATTCATATTATAGTTCAGTGACTGCTCAAAACTTCTAGGTAGGGTTTGGAGGATCATATCGATCCGGGTTTCCCATCAATTTCTCCTCCAAGGATCAGTATCGTTCGGATAAGCCATCATGTTTAGGATATGATCCCTTATAGGAGTACCCTCTTGCATGGTGGCTGTCATTATCTTTCTCATAGCTTCTTGTCTAGAAGCCCTATCTGATGACCAAAGAGTTCCTTGAGATTGTTCATAATATCATAAGTCGTTGGTAAATCTTTATGTCGATGTTGCAATACATTTGACATTGAAGCCAAAATGTAACACCGCCCATCTCATCTGCTTTTACCCATTTCCTATGATATTCAATCTCCTCTTGGGTAGATTCACCATGGGTGCATCAGGCAATGCTCAATCAAGACAAATTTATAGCTTTCAGCAGTAAGAACAATATCCAGGTTTCTTTTCCAATCTATGTAATTTGGTCCAAGAAGTCTATTTTGTTGAAGTATGATGGACAGTGGGTTGAAAGTCATCCTAAGAATCACAAATAACTTTTGGTCAGAACTCTAAATTTAGAATAATATTGATTCCTCAAACAATACTATTTTAAATTAACCAACACCTTAAACCACCGTGAATTTTGTATGCCACGTTAGTGTGGACGTATACAAATTCAACATTTGTAAAAGGAGGGTTTTAACCCATTAATTTTATTATCTTGTCAACCTAACTTTTTGACAAATAAAATTAATAGTTGGTATTATTTGGTCACACAAATAATAGCAGTGACTCCGTTGAGGAGGATACTATTAGATGTGTCTAAGTGTACACCATTACTTGACACTAAGTCCATTAATAAGATTATGCCCCTTCCGTTGGGGAAGATCACACGCTCTTAATTAACTTTCTATAGTCATCCATAAATGGAAGTCTGTTCTAGTGGTCCGCAAACAAGCTCATCCGTTATGGAGGAAGGCACTCAGAGCCAACGCGCAAGCTTGTTTGCATCACTTACAAACCAGTAATGGAGACCATGGGATTTACTTAAAAATCCCTCTCCCACTTAGTTATTTATAAATGAGGAATTTTAACTATGCTAGCCTACTAAACTTGTAAACTAACATGCACACACAGCACAATATAAAAGCAATAAATAGAAAATCTAATTTTCAACCATTATGGCTTTTATTTTTAATTGTCCTCCGTGTGTTGTCATCCGAAGCTGCTGCCATATTTGGCCACCGCCACCGGGTCTAACTGTCGCATCCATCTTGCTCCGAGTTCCGCTGCGCCTCTGGTCCTTAGAAGGTTCCACGCTTTGCAAGATTCGATCCGCGACATAAATAGAATTTTACATTTTGATCCTATATTCCATAAAAGGAATGTACATGTATCTAGATCAAAAATAAAATCCTAATAAAACTAAATACAGCTCCTGCTGTATTTTAATACAATCATGCACACACATATAAATTGCCCTTGACATGTCCAAGGGTCCAATCACACACATAATTAAATAAAAGCCATAATAGTTGGATCCTGCATCCATAGAGTTAGCACATCCTACTATTAACCTGCCTAAATTATGTATGACATGTGCATAATTAAACTAAATACCAAATACACAGAGGCAAAACCCTAGCTCTGATACCAATTGTTGGTTGCTACTCGGAAAGCCTATAGGTTCCACTGTACAAAAATTTTGTACAAAAGGTCTGAACCTTTTCCTAGCTACCATGTGTTCTTTTAAATTAAATTTTGGATCTCCTGCGGAACTTAACACGTTTGATCCAAAACTTAATCTATTTGTTCTTTTAGGTTTTGACTTGGATCTCCTGCGGAACTTAACACGTTCGACCCAAGTCTTCTTAAGTTATTAATTCCATTAAATATCAATTTCCATAAAAGGTTCCCAGTACTGACGTGGCGAGGCACATGGCCTTCTTGGATATGGGAGCAACCACCACCGACTAGACAAAACCTTTAATAGAAAGCTAATATTTAATTTCCTAAAATAACTTTAGGTTAACCAAAGAGAACAATCAAATCACAAGGAAAAGAAAGAAACAAAAGAACACAACTTCGAAAAACCATATTCGAAATACTAGAACGTAAGCCTCTTGTATTTGGTATTATTTCCATAAATAACTAGCATGATGCGGAAATAGAAATTACTAGTTATACCTTGTGGAAAAAACCTCTTGATCTTCTACCGTATTCCTCTTCTAACCTCGGACGTTGTGTGGGCAACGATCTTCCAAGATGAGAAACCACCAACCACCTTCTTCTCCTCCAAGCAAGGTTCGGCCACAAAGGGAAACTTCACCAAGGAGGAAAAACAAAATACTAACCAAGCTCCAAGAGATGCTAGCTTTCTCTCCTTCTTCTTCTTCTTCTCCGAGTAGTATCCGGCCACCACAAGAACTCCAAGGGAGAGGGAGAGGTTCGGCCACCACAAGAGGAAGAGAAAGAGAGGTTGGCCGGCCACACCAAGGAACAAAAGAGGGAGAGGAATAATAGATGTTGTGTCTTGTGAAGGCACCCTCACCCCTTCTTTTATATTCCTTGGCCTAGGTAAATTAGGAAATTTAATTACAACAAATTTTCCTTAATTTCCTTGACATGATTTAATTAAGAAAAATAAAATAATATTTCCCCAATTAAACAATGATGGCCGGCCACATCAAGAGGAAACAAATTGGACAAGTTTTAATCAACAATTAAAACTTTCCTTATTTGTTTCCAGAAATTTTAAAATAAAATTTCTCTTTAAAAATCTCTTCATGGTTAATAAAAGGAAATATCTATAATTTTAATTTTATTAACATGTGAATAATTTTAAAGAGAAAATAAAAAACTCTCCAATCTACAAATAAGGAAAGAGATCTAATCTCTTTCTTTAATCTTTTGTAAATCTTTTACAAGAGAGATCTTTTAATTTTAATTCTCTTTAAAATATATCTTCCACATAATAATAAAATCTAAAATTAAATTTCTTTTTATTTAATTATGGCCGGCCCTACTAGCTTGGGTTCAAGCTAGGGCCGACCACCTTAAGCTTAGGCCGGCCCTAGCTTGGTTCCCAAGCTAGCTAGGCCGGCCCCCCTTAGGTGGGTAAAGAAGGTGGGTACATGTGGGTATAGTACTCTATAAATAAGTGGCTACGATAGGGACCGAGAGGAGGAATTGGTTTTGGTCTCCCGATAAAATTAAGCATCCCTATCATTGAACACACAACTTAATTTTATCAATGATAATTCATTCCACTAGAGAACTATCATTGAACTACCGCACCAATCCCAAATTACATTTTGGGCTCCTTCTTATTATGAGTGTGTTAGTCTCCTGTGTTTAAGATATCGAATGTCCACTAATTAAGTGAGTTCGACAACTCATTTAATTAATATCTAAGTCCAAGAGTAGTACCACTCAACCTTATTATCATGTCGGACTAAGTCCACCTGCAGGGTTTAACATGACAATCTTTATGAGCTCCTCTTGAGGACATTATCAACCTAGTATCACTAGGACACAGTTTCCTTCTATAATCAACAACACACACTATGAGTGATACCATTTCCCAATTTATCGGGTTTATTGATTCATCGAACTAAATCTCACCCATTGATAAATTAAAGAAATAAATATCAAACATATGTGCTTGTTATTATATTAGGATTAAGAGCACACACTTCCATAATAACTGAGGTCTTTGTTCCTTTATCAAGTCAGTATAAAATGAACGACCTCAAATGGTCCTACTCAATACACTCTGAGTGTACTAGTGTAATTATATAGTCAAGATAAACTATTACCTAATTACACTACGACCTTCTAATGGTTTGTTCCTTTCCATTCTGGTTGTGAGCTTCTGTTTATAATTTATAAGGTATTGATAACATCATCTTCTATATGTGACACCACATACTATGTTATCTACAATATAAATTAAATGAACAACTACAAACAAATGTAGATAATTAGACCAAATGTGATTCTTTATTCATAATGAATATTTACAAAGCTTAGGCTTTCAGTATACACTCTAACACTAATATCATAGCAACTAACAATCTATGCATAACTTCCATAATCCAAGACACTTAAGTAACTAAAGTGCATAAAGGAATAACATAAATGAAATGCTAAGTTCTTAGGTTGCTAGTTTCTCTAAAGATCTTTATTCCATGTTCTTGTCCACACACATCTTCATCGCATTGCCCTCCAGCCTCCGCTAGTCCATCTTTCCTTTACCTTTATCTGCAGTATAAGGAAAGAGTATCTGTAAGCTTTCGCTTAGTAAGAAACCATCTACCTCACAAAACATGCATACGATGCAATTTATGCTTTTAAAACATGCTATTTGAAAAATATACTGAACATGTTAGAGCATGACATGGCATACTATCATACAAAACATAGAAATCGAAAGCTGATCATGGCAATATCTTCTAGTATCAACAAGATAGAACTAAACTGATACAATAGCTAACTGAACTAATGCTAAGCTGATACAAATTATGAACTGTAATCACATAACTAAATTGTGAAGTTTTGAAAAACTATTTATCATAAATAGATGAAAATATATAATCATGCTGCTGTTTGGGCCCGACAACTGTACTTGCTATGCGCGCATCCCTAACTAAACTCGGGGTTGCAAATCTCGATTCTAGTAGGGTTTACTAGGTTATCTAAACCTAGGGACGACTGTGGGAGCCCAACCCAAAGGATATCTAATCCAGTACAATGCCACTGCTAAAATAAAATACTGATTATAGCTATGTTCTTCTTATATTGCTATTTCTAGGTTATCTGAACCTAGAGCTAGGTTATCTGAACCTAGAGGCGACTGTGGGAGCCCACCCATTGGACCGTAGTCCCATAAAAATTGTAATAAAACTGGACATGCTATAAAAATGCTTCTATTGCATTTACTGAGCTATTACAATGCCTAAGTTGCATTTTAAATGAGCTGCACCTACTATCAAGCACTTGGTGTGCGCTATTGCTCACCCTATGTGCCCAAAAATCCATATACTACTAAACTAAGGCATGAAATCACACGAGAACTACTTATACTGTAGGTGAGGGGTTTCTTACCTCTTGCGCTAGTTTTCTTACGATTCTAATCGCTAAATTTCCGGAGAAGACGATCTTCTCGCGTCTATGCGTTCCTCTCGCGGAGTGGAGTGTCCTCGTGCCGGAGTTGTCGCCGAAAGGTGCTCCTATGGCCCTTTGGACGGAACCCTAGGTTCCTTGGACTTGGGCGCCGAGAGGGTGAGGGAGAGGGGTCGGCGGATGTGTGAGGGTTTGAGGAGAAAGAATCCCGATCAAAATAATAACTCCTCACTTAAAATCCCTATTTATGTTAAGTGGGTAATTCGGCCCAACTCAAATATAAATATGGTTGTTCCCCTTTCCTTTCAGCACGGCCCTGCTGTGTTCACTTGGTTACTAGAGTTCACCTTAAGTCATAGAACCCAATAGGTCTCGGGTTCAATTCTCGCGTAGGCTATTCCACGATTCTATTTATTTTTGCTACTTCTGCTATTCTAAAAATTTTGTAAAAATATCCTAAAATTCCAAAAAAATTATAGAATATTTCTAAAATTGATTTGAGAATTTTCGGGTGTTACAATCCCCTATACCTTATAAAAAGTTCGTCCTCGAACTTAGAATAACTCTAGGTACTTCTGCCTCATACTAGCTTCTGTCTCCCAGGTTGCCTCTTCTGCTGTGTGATTTTGCCAACTGACTTTTACTAAGGGTACCTCCTTATTCCGTAATTTATTAACTGCTCGGTCTATTATCTGAATAGGCCGACTATCATAGCTGAGGTCTTCGCAGACTGGTACCGACTGGGGCTCAATCACCTGGGTGGCATCTGGGATATGCTTCTTCAGCATAGAGACATGAAATACATTACGGATGGCTGACAGCTCCTGTGGTAGCTCTAGCTCATATGCTACTTTGCCAACTCTTTTAGTGATAAGGTATGGTCCCACATATCTGGGACACAATTTGCCCTTCTTCCCAAAACGCATTACTCCCTTCATGGGAGCTACTCTGAGGAACACTGAATCTCCAACTGAAAACTCTAATGGTCTGCGCCGTGTATCAGCATAGCTTTTCTGGCGGCTCTGAACTGTCTCTATCCTCTGGCGGATCTGCTGTATAGCTGCTGTGGTATCTGCTACTAGATCTTTCTGAAGTTCTAGTTCTTTCTGTTCACCACTCTCATACCAGCAGATTGGAGATTTGCACCTCCTCCCATAGAGAGCCTCGTAAGGTGCCATACCGATAGTGGCCTGATAGCTATTGTTGTATGCAAATCCTACTAAACTCAGATATTTGCACCAACTTCCCTTGAAGTCTAGGGCACATACGCGGAGCATATCTTCGAGTACCTGATTTACTCGCTCCGTCTGACCATCTGTCTGAAGATGGAAAGCTGTGCTGAATTTTAACTTGGTGCCCAATGCTGTCTGTACACACTCCCAGAAGTGGGAGGTGAACCTACTATCTCTATCTGATATAATGGTCCGTGGGACTCCATGTAGTCTGATGATCTCCTTGAGATACAACTGAGCTAGCTGCTCCATGGAGTAGGATATACTGATGGCTAAGAAGTGGGCTGATTTAGTTAACCTGTCAACTATTACCCAGATGGTATCAAAACCATTCGTGGTTCTGGGTAGTCCCACTATAAAATCCATAGAAATGTTTTCCCACTTCCATTCTGGGATCTGAATAGGCTGCAGAACTCCTCCTGGTCTCTGGTGTTCTGCCTTGACTCTTTGGCAAGTCAGACAGGTACTAACATATCTAGCTATGTCTCTTTTCATCCCAGGCCACCAAAAACGTTTCTTTAGGTCCTGGTACATCTTGGTGGAACCCGGATGTATCGCATAAGGAGTCATGTGAGCCTCGTCTAAGATCTTCCTCCGTAGCTCCTCCTGATCTGGAACACAGAGTCTATCCCCAAAATATAACACCCCGCTAGCGGACACTCTAAACTCTCAACTTTCTGATTCTACTAGTCCTTGCTTGATTTTCTAAATTTTAGGATCCTGTCCCTGAGCTGTCTGGATGTCACCAAGCAAGGTGGATTCTAATGTCATAGTAGAGAGCTGTCCTACTATAAGTTCTAGGCTGAAATCTGTGATCTCCTTCTGTAGGGGTGGTGACATGGCTGCTAGTGATAGTAAGGCAGCGCTGGACTTCCTGCTAAGGGCGTCTGCCACCTTATTGGTTTTTCCTGGATGATAGAGGATGTCTACATCATAATCTTTGACCAGTTCGAGCCATCTACGCTGTCGCATATTCAGATCCTTCTGAGTAAAGAAGTACTTCAGACTCTGATGATCTGTATACACTCTACACTGAGCTCCATACAGGTAATGTCTCCAAATTTTGAGGGCGAACACGACTGCTGCAAGCTCGAGGTCATGAGTAGGGTAGTTCCCCTTATAATCCTTGAGTTGTCTGGAGGCATAGGCGATCACCTTACCTTCTTGCATCAGTACTGCTCCTAGTCCCAATTTAGAGGCATCACTATAAATGTCAAAACTGTCTGTATTTTTTGGTAGAGTCAGAATAGGTGCACTGGTCAATCTCCTTTTTAACTCACTGACGCTGTTCTCACAGTCTTCTGTCCACTGAAATTTTCTGTTCTTTCTGGTAAGAGCTGTCAGTGGGGAGGCTATTCTGGAGAAATCCTTTACGAACTTTCTGTAAAAACCTGCTAGTCCCAAAAAGCTTCTGATTTCACTTGCATTCTTAGGTCTTTTCCAGTTACTCACAGCTTCTATCTTACTGGGGTCTACCATAATACCATCCTTCGAGATGATGTGACCCAGGAAGGACACCTGATCTAACCAAAATTCACATTTCGTGAACTTGGCGTACAGCTGGTTCTGCTGAAGGGTCTGTAATACTGTTTTCAGGTGCTCTGCATGTTCCTCCTGAGTTCCTGAGTAGATAAGAATGTCATCGATAAACACGATAACAAATCTATCTAGGCAGTCCCTGAATACTCTGTTCATGAGGTCCATGAAAGTAGTTGGAGCATTCGTCACGCCAAAGGGCATGACTACGAACTCGTAGTGTCCGTATCTAGTCCTGAATGTTGTCTTGGGTACATCCCCTTCTTTAACTTTCACCTGATGATAACCTGATCTGAGGTCTATCTTAGAGAACACTGCTGCTCCCTTTAGCTGATCGAACAGGTCATCTATTCTGGGAAGAGGATACCTGTTCTTGATGGTGACTTGGTTCAGTGCCCGGTAGTCTATGCACAGGCGCATGCTCCCATCCTTCTTCTTCATGAACAATACAGGCGCTCCCCATGGTGAGTGACTAGGGCGTATGAAACCTTTGTCAAGCAGCTCCTGTAATTTCTCCTGAAGTTCCTTCAGTTCTACTGGGGTCATACGATAAGGTGCTTTGGAGATAGGATTTGTGCCGGGAACGAGTTCTATCTCGAATTCAATCTCCCTGTCTGGTGATAGGCCTGGTAACTCTTCTGGGAAGACTGCTGGGTAGTCACATACGACTCGGACCTCTGCTAGCTGTTGGTCCTTGTCCTGACTGGCCTTGACTACATGTGCTAGGAATCCCGTACATCCTGAATCCATTAATTTATGTGCCTTCAGAGCTGAGAGAAATTTCTTCGCTTTTCTCTTTGGTTCTCCGATGTACTCGAATTGCCCTTCTGCTTTAGGTTGGAATACGACTTTCTATTTACGACACTCTATAGAGGCACCGTATCTGATCAGGAAGTCCATTCCAAGGATGACATCATAATCAGTCATATCTAGCACTATTAGATCACAAAAGAGTTCTCTGTCTGCTATAATGACTGGCACTGCTCTGAGCCAGTGCGTGGATGCCATAATTTCTCCTGAAGGTAGGGTGGTTAAAAACTGACCACTGAATACCTCTGTGGGTACTGCTAACTTTTCGACGAATGCCCTGGATATGTAAAAATGGGTTGCCCCAGTATCGAATAAAACAGTTGTACTTTGCTGTAAAATACTAATCTAACCTGTAACAACTGTCGAGGCATTCGCTATGTCCTCTCTTGTTAAGGAGTAGATCCTTGCATTCGTCATAGCTGGAGGGGCTTCTAATCTGCCCTGGCTGATGTGTGGACCATCTAAAACGGCCTGCATCTGGTGTAGCTGTGCTAGCTGGCCTCCATACTGTATCGGCTGTGGTTGAGGAAGACTTGTCTTGTTCGGGCATTGCTTAGCTATATGTCCTTCCTGTCCACATTCAAAGCATCCTCGTGTGCCCTTGCGACAAACTCCTGGTTGAAATTTCCCATAAGTAGCACATTTGGGATAACTAGGCTGTTTGCTGGCTGGTCCTCCCTTTGGGTAACTCCCTGGTTTGCGCTTGTTGCTGGGGTTCCCTTTCCAGTTAGAGCTGTGGCCCTGTTGTTTCTGAGTACTTGAGCCTCCTTGCCCTTTAGATTCTGAGAGGACTTGCTTCTGCTGCTTGATACTGTTTTGGTAGTGCTCGGTGGTCAGAGCACTGCTGACTAGTTCTTCTGTGGTTTGCGGCCTATGAACGCCGCCAGCCACGTTCATTGCTATTTCCGGCCTCAGCATCTTGAGCATCAATCGGACTCGTTCTTTTTCTGTGCTGACTAGTTCGGGGCATAGACGAGCCAGTCTATTGAATTTCTTCACGGCTTCCTCAACTGATAGGTTGCCCTGACGAAACTCAGTGAACTCGTCATAGTGATGGTTTGTGACCCGCATGTGAAAGAACTCCTCGAAGAATTCTTTCTCGAAGTCAGCCCATGTCATCTGGTTCACTGGGCGCTTCGCTCTAATTCTCTCCCACCATATACGTGCATCTCCTGTCAAGCAGAAGGAGGCGCACTTCACCTTTTCATGCTCTGGCCAGTCCAGAAGCTCCATCATACTCTCCAGTGTTTTGAACCAGGCTTAAGCATCCCATGGTTCACTGGTGCCTGAGAAGTTCTCGGGCTTGACTCTCTGCCACTGGATCAGATAGGCTTCTCTCTTTGCCTCTGCTGCTGGGACTACTGGTGCTGTAGGCTGGACTGGTGGAACCTCTATAACTACTGGGGTTGCTATGTTTGGTTCCGGGGTGACAGTGGGAGTATTCTGCTGATTAGCCTTTAAGGTGGCTATCTCCTGTTATTGTTCTGCTAGCTGCTTCTGTAACTGAGCCACTACTGCTGTAAGGTGTGGGGGAGGCACTGAACTGTCTGCCTCATGCTGGGGCTCAGTATCTGGTGCCCTTCTAGCTGGGCGTCCTCGTGCCATTTCTAAAGGAACAAAGGACATACATAACTAAAGCATCATGTGCATATAACTACTATAACTATCATGTTAGTTACTATCACAACTAAGCATACTTTAGTTATCTACAACATGAAAGCAATAAACACAAATAAAGTGAGAGACGTTCTTACTTGGAAGCTGCAGGTTCAATGCTGATGTGTGTGTAGGAAGTATGGAACTGGCTCTGATACCACTCTGTAACGACCCGCCTTCTACTAACTAGGCTGTAAGGCTGAACCGTCACATTATGCTGTGCTAAGCTATATCCATGACCATCACTAAGTCTAGGTGCGGAAAACTGATTAATTTAAACCTTTGCTAAACTAATACCATTTCTTTATTCTACATGTGCTAAGGGATGCAATCTAAGGTATACATGGCATATCCTGCATCCCCTATGGTCAAGGAACTGAATTACAAGGGTTCCTGGTCGAAACCTTGTTTCCCAATCGATCCAGATTGAACTCAATCGATTGCAAGCTGTTGAATCAATCCATGGATCGATTCAGATTGCTACTGTGCTCGGGGTAATATTCTGGATCGATCGGCTGATCGATCCAGACTGGTCAATCGATCCATTGATCGATTCCAGAGCTCTCTGTTCGCGGGAGCGATTTCCTTGATCGATCGAACGATCGATCCCCAAACTCTCTGTTCGTGACAGAATGCGACTGGATGGATCGGCTGATCGATCCAGGAGCTTACTGTTCGTGACAGAATGCGACTGGATCGATCAGCTGATCGATCTAGAAGCTTACTGTTCGCGACAGAATGCGACTGGATCGATCGGCTGATCGATCCAGAAGCTTACTGTTCGCAGCGCCAGGCTCCCAATCGATCCACTGATCGATTAAGGGCCCCCAATCGATCCACTGATCGATTGGGGTTTCTGATTTCGCAACAAACTCTGATTTCAGCACTGTTTCGTGCCAAACTCACATACACAAGTTCTAAAATAACTGGAAAACATTCTAATAGCAAGCACAAAGCTACTAGACCTATCTTAACTCATGATTAACTATCTAATATCATGGAAACTAACAATCTATGCATAACTTCCATAATCCAAGACACTTAAGTAACTAAAGTGCATAAAGGAATAACATAAATGAAATGCTAAGTTCTTAGGTTGCTAGTTTCTCCAAAGATCTTTATTCAATGTTCCTGTCCACACACATCTTCATCGCATTGCCCTCCAGCCTTCGCTAGTCCATCTTTCCTTTACCTTTATCTGCAGTATAAAGAAAGAGTATCTGTAAGCTTTCGCTTAGTAAGAAACCATCTACCTCACAAAACATGCATACGATGCAATTTATGTTTTTAAAACATGCTATTTGAAAAATATACTGAACATGTTAGAGCATGACATGGCATACTATCATACAAAACATAGAAATCGAAAGCTGATCATGGCAATATCTTCTAGTATCAACAAGATAGAACTAAACTGATACAATAGCTAACTGAACTAATGCTAAGCTGATACAAATTCTGAACTATAATCACATAACTAAATTGTGAAGTTTTGAAAAACTATTTATCATAAATAGATGAAAATACATAATCATGCTGCTATTTGGGCCCGACAACTGTACTAGCTATGCGCGCATCCCTAACTAAACTCGGGGTTGCAAATCCCGATTCTAGTAGAGTTTACTAGGTTATCTAAACCTAGGGACGACTGTGAGAGCCCAACCCAATGGATATCTAATCCAGTACAGTGCCACTGCTAAAATAAAATATTGATTATAGCTGTGTTCTTCTTATATTGCTATTTCTAGGTTATCTGAACCTAGAGCTAGGTTATCTGAACCTAGAGGCGACTGTGGGAGCCCACCCATTGGACCGTAGTCCCATAAAAATTGTAATAAAACTGGACATGCTATAAAAATGCTTCTATTGCATTTACTGAGCTATTACAATGCCTAAGTTGCATTTTAAATGAGCTGCACCTACTATCGAGCACTTGGTGTGCACTATTGCTCACCCTATGTGCCCAAAAATCCATATACTACTAAACTAAGGCATGAAATCACACGAGAACTACTTATACTGTAGGTGAGGGGTTTCTTACCTCTTGCGCTAGTTTTCTTACGATTCTAATCGCTAAATTTCCGGAGAAGACGATCCTTTCGACGATCTTCTCGCGTCTATGCGTTCCTCTCGCGGAGTGGAGCGTCCTCGTGCCGGAGTTGTCGCCGAAAGGTGCTCCTATGGCCCTTTGGACGGAACCCTAGGTTCCTTGGACTTGGGCGCCGAGAGGGTGAGGGAGAGGGGTCGGCGGATGTGTGAGGGTTTGAGGAGAAAGAATCCCGATCAAAATAATAACTCCTCACTTAAAATCCCTATTTATGTTAAGTGGGTAATTCGGCCCAACTCAAATATAAATATGGTTGTTCCCCTTTCCTTTCAGCACGGCCCTGCTGTGTTCACTTGGTTACTAGAGTTCACCTTAAGTCATAGAGCCCAATAGGTCTCGGGTTCAATTCTCGCGTAGGCTATTCCACGATTCTATTTATTTTTGCTACTTCTGCTATTCTAAAAATTTTGTAAAAATATCCTAAAATTCCAGAAAAATCATAGAATATTTCTAAAATTGATTTGAGAATTTTCGGGCGTTACAATCCCCTATACCTTATAAAAAGTTCATCCTCGAACTTAGAATAACTCTGGGTACTTCTGCCTCATACTAGCTTCTGTCTCCCAGGTTGCCTCTTCTGCTGTGTGATTTTGCCAACTGACTTTTACTAAGGGTACCTCCTTATTCCGCAATTTCTTAACTGCTCGGTCTATTATCTGAATAGGCCGACTATCATAGCTGAGGTCTTCGCGGACTGGTACCGACTGGGGCTCAATCACCTGGGTGGCATCTGGGATATGCTTCTTCAGCATAGAGACATGAAATACATTATGGATGGCTGACAGCTCCTGTGGTAGCTCTAGCTCATATGCTACTTTGCCAACTCTTTTAGTGATAAGGTATGGTCCCACATATCTGGGACACAATTTGCCCTTCTTCCCAAAACGCATTACTCCCTTCATGGGAGCTACTCTGAGGAACACTGAATCCCCAACTGAAAACTCTAATGGTCTGCGCCGTGTATCAGCATAGCTTTTCTAGCGGCTCTGAGCTGTCTCTATCCTCTGGCGGATCTGCTGTATAGCTGCTGTGGTATCTGCTACTAGATCTGTCTGAAGTTCTAGTTCTTTCTGTTCACCACTCTCATACCAGCAGATTGGAGATTTGCGCCTCCGCCCATAGAGAGCCTCGTAAGGTGCCATACCGATAGTGGCCTGATAGCTATTGTTGTATGCAAATCCTACTAAACTCAAATATTTGCACCAACTTCCCTTGAAGTCTAGGGCACATGCGCGGAGCATATCTTCGAGTACCTGATTTACTCGCTCCGTCTGACCATCTGTCTGAAGATGGAAAGTTGTGCTGAACTTTAACTTGGTGCCCAATGCTGTTTGTACACACTCCCAGAAGTGGGAGGTGAACCTACTATCTCTATCTGATATAATGGTCCGGAGAAGACGATCCTTTCGACGATCTTCTCGCGTCTATGCGTTCCTCTCGCGGAGTGGAGCGTCCTCGTGCCGGAGTTGTCGCCGGAAGGTGCTCCTATGGCCCTTTGGACGAAACCCTAGGTTCCTTGGACTTGGGCGCCGAGAGGGTGAGGGAGAGGGGTCGGCGGATGTGTGAGGGTTTGAGGAGAAAGAATCCCGATCAAAATAATAACTCCTCACTTAAAATCCCTATTTATGTTAAGTGGGTAATTCGACCCAACTCAAATATAAATATGGTTGTCCCCCTTTCCTTTCAGCATGACCCTGCTGGGTTCACTTGGTTACTAAAGTTCACCTTAAGTCATAGAACCCAATAGGTCTCGGGTTCAATTCTCGCGTAGGCTATTCTACGATTCTATTTATTTTTGCTACTTCTGCTATTCTAAAAATTCTGTAAAAATATCCTAAAATTCCAGAAAAATCATAGAATATTTCTAAAATTGATTTGAGAATTTTCGGGCATTACAAGGAGTTCACGACGTATCCCACGTATTTATGCTGAGGAGATACGTACCTGACCCGACACATGTGCTGACAGATATCTCAGTTTCCATATAGCCTGATGTGACCTACGAGGAGGTTCTGGTATGGATTTTAGACCGGAAAGAGCGTCAGTTGCGGAATAAGACTATCTGACTGGTTAAAGTTGGATGGCAGCGTCATTCGGACGAGGAGGCTACATGGGAGCTCGAGGATACTATTCGAGCTCGATACCCCCATCTTTTCACTTGAGGTATGTGATTTAATGTACCGTTCAGCATTTATACAGTTTAGCTTTTGCTAGTATTTGCTGAAGGTTGATAACAAAATTTGGGGACCAAATTTTTATTAGTGGGGGAGAATGAAAAATACCGAAAAAAGGACGAATAATCGTAAGGGAATTTTTCAGAATTTTTAGAAATTTTTCTGAAATTTTTCGGAAACCGTATGAACGAGTTTACTGAGATAATATTGGGCCCCGGGAAAGCCTGTTTAGGCTACCCATTTAAGTGAGGAAAAGTTTGCTTTTCTTTTTATTTTTTTTTCTTTTCTCTTTTCTTTATTTCTTTTCTTCCTTCCCGTGCGATGCCCGATTCTCTCCTCGCGTTGATTCCCCGAGCCTGCCCTAACTACTCCACCAGCCGGCGCCGCTTCTCTTCTTCTCTACGCGCCGACACCGATCCAGCGCCCCTGCCGGTCGAGCCACCTTCCAGATCTTTCCTCCCTCACCTCTCGCGACGCCGACCATGTTCTGCTACCCTATCTCTTCCTCTATTCCGGCCGAGCAGCGCCGGAAGTTTCCTTTTCTTCGTGCTGCCCGATCGCCGGAAGGAAGGGCCAACGCCAGCCGGCCAAGCTTCTTCCTCCCTCGGAGTCACCTTCGGCCAAGGAGAGGTTCTGTGCCGAGCCTTGCTCCGACTGCCGACATCACTGGAAACCGACCATGATCTGATCGTCAGCGAGGGTCTTCGACAGGAGGTTCGAGATAGGGGCTAGCTTCACCGAGTTTGTTTCATCTTGCGTACCTGTGCCTAGATCGCCGGAAAACAGAAGCTTGAGTAGGTCTTCGGTTAGGAGCAGCAACTCAAGCTTTAGTGTCCCCTTCCGTGCCCTAATTCCACTGTTGGATCTTGGCTAGCAAGTGTTGATTATGGCGTTTTGATTTGGAAGACAACAGGTCTACAATTTCGGCCAGTATTGAGGTGGGCTTCTCTCCCACAAATAAAGATTTGGATTTGAGCAGCAAGGAGGGTTTCCAGCAGCAACGGTCCCTGCTGTGGATCAACAATCACGACTGTGAATTGAGGTAAAGGGAAGGAATGTGATATGTTTGTAGTTAGATGATCATGTATAGCTTGATTAGAGATATGGATTGAATTAGGTATGATTTGGAGAATTGGATTTGGAGATCAGTAATTTTCTCGGGTCGACTACAATTTTCAGCAGTGGGCTGATATAAGAGCAAACGGCTATAGGTAAGGTTGGTTAGTTCATGTATCTAGAATTTGATTAGTAGTAATTATGTGGGTAGTTAATTTTATAATATGAAATTAGGGTTAAAGGGTCGGGTCTAATCTAAACTGTGGTTAGATCCGAATTATTAGTTAACCGAGAATAAATGAACGGAATAGGGTTCTGGTAATTAAGAAATTATTTTAGCTATGTGATATATATATGTAGCTAAATTAAATGTGGCTATTACAGGACATTGGTTCGAGACGAGCACTTCGACGTGGAGATTGTTTAGCTCGGTCTATATTTGAGGCGGGTACCTCTTGACTTATCTTTTATGATATTGTCAATTGGATATGCATAGTATTTTATAGCTACAAGCAATGATCATGTTTGCCTTTGGTATGTCACGGTTTGATACTCATAGCATGTTCTGTTTTGTCGCTTGTTATGTATCCAGATTTATACCTTGTGATTATTGCCATGAGTTCCTTAATTCCTAGAGTAAGTGACATACCATGCTTTACTGAGTTTAGGACTAGATTTTGGATTTTTATTATCTGGCATGTGTACTTATATTTTTATATCATATCTGATCTGTGTACCTAGACTCTTTTGCTTTGATCCACGTTGGTACATATTTTACGGAGGTGGAGATGTTCAGGACCTAGGTTGTTATACCATAGAGGACCTGTATACCCTAGATCTGTGGATTTGACTTACTTGTACTAGGGTACACATATATATATATATATATGGATTGGTTCAGGATGTTGTCATGCTTAGTGTCATGCACCATTCGCATGATTGCATGCTGCGTGATAGGCTGCTCCATTATTATAGAGCATATCGCCAGTTTCATCACTGTTCCGTGTTCCGTTGGTCCGCTCATGGGTAGCGTGACGCAGCGTGGTAGCACGACAGTTTGCTCTGTTCGGCGCTCCGTTGGTCCGCTCATGGGTAGTGTGACGCAGCGTGGTAGCATGTCAGGGATCCCTCCTCGTCATGGTGTACCAGGAGATGAGAGCATTGCGCTCCCCCATTTATGATTTAGGGTAGGAGTATGTGTGTACTCCGACAGCATCCCGTCCACTCGGTCACTCATCAGGAGCAGTGACGTCATAATGCACGGTTGTCACAGCCCTACCCACTCAGTCTCACCATTGTGTGGGAGATGACTGACTGGCGTCAGGGGTGACCATGTCATTGACATCATATGCATTTATTGCATTTATTTGCTTGTGTTTGCTGCACTTATATGCTGCATTTTGGTGGATGCATTTGTTTGATATGCATACAGGAGGCATATTGTGTATCTGGTTTGACGACCATTTTGTTCTGGATAGGAGTTCCTGGTGAGTACAGTTTCCTCAGTTACCTTTCAGTTTTGCATATTTTTTATATATGATTAGGAAGCTGTATTCCATGTTTATTGCTGTTAGATATATCTTACTAGGCATGTCTATTGTTATTCGCTGAGTTGTTGAACTTACCCCCGTGGACACTATCTTTTTCAGGTACCAGGTTGGTTATGATGTCGCTTGGAGTATCCTGTCTGCTGGTCCCCACGTCACCTCAGAAGATCTATCGGTTTCATTTATGTTTTGTTTGTTTTATGTGTCAATGTGTTTAGTTTGTGCTCCGGTTTTGTTTCTGGAGTTTTGAAGTTGTTATGTGGTATTTTGTATTATTGTTGGTTGTGTAAGCCTAGCCGGCTAGCAGTTTTGTGTTTGCTTTGTATTTGGTTTCTTTCATTTTCCGTTGTATTTTGGTTTTGGTATAGCCGAGTGGGATGTTTTACATATAACTGCGTGGTTGTATTTTTATTGTATCAATCGAGTAGGCTGTATTATAAACTGCGTGGTTGTGTGTGTATATTCCAGCCGTCTGTGGCTGATGTATATTATGTCTGTAGAAATGCTTCAGATTGTCACCCGTATAGGGGAGGTGCTGCCGAAATTTCTTCGGACAGGGACTCCCCCGGGGCGTGACAGTAGCTGATCGGTCGACCGAACCTGTTTATCGGTCGACCGAACATGGGATAGAAGTTGACCAGATCGAAGCGGAGCGAGCGGATCGGATGAGGTGGAGGTCATCTGATCGGTCGACCGATCCGGGGATCGGTCGACTGATCCACTTCGGGTCAAATCTGATCCCGAGGTTAGAGGATCTGGATCAATCTTGCAGAGGCTATAAAAAAAGCCTTGGGGTGCAGCTTTAGGACAGAACTCGAACAGAAGAACTTGTGATCTTGTACGTTGCTCCGAAAGCTTCAACTAGACTTTGCCACTTCGACAATCGACAACCACTTCGTTCATCTTTGTATTTGTCGGTATAATCTTTTAAAGTTTAATACTTGTACTTATTTTCTTGTAAAAGATTTGTGATATTACAGTTGTTGTCTACCGAAAGCGATCAACGATCGCGGGCCTTGGAGTAGGAGTCGCCCTAGACTCCGAACCAAGTAAATCTTGGAGTCTTCTGTGTGTTTGTTATTTTATCTATTTCCGTTGCTACTTCTCGAGTGTTTTACGAATCCGAAATGAGTGAAAGCCACGAGCGCTATTCATCCCCCCTCCTCTAGCACTTCTCGATCCAACATAAGACTCTAAAACTTAAGGCGCTTAACTATATTTTTTGGAGGGCATTAATCAAGGGGGAGTGAAAAGAGTTAAGGCACTAAATTTTATTTGGGTTAAATATTTTCTCAAAGCTAAAGTATTCCTTTTTCAAAATCTCAAATATCCTTTTAATTTTTTTTTTGGAAGTTAAAGGTGCGTTTGGTTTGCCCCATTTTCATTTTTTGAAAAACGCGCATTTTTCATTTTTTAGAAAATGACTTTTCCGCGTTTTTCATTTTCTTAGAAAATGCTCTCTCATTTTCTTAAAAATGAACGTGGAAAATGTAAACCAAACGCGTTTTCCATTTTCTCAGAAAATGAAAATGAAAACAGCGTGGAAAACGCAAATCAAACGCCCCCTAAGTTTTTAAGATTTAACTATTTTTAAAAAGAAAGTTTAAACAGTTTTTGAAAGACAAGTTAAATATTTTTGAAAAAGCAAGGTTAAACTAAGTACTTAACAAGGTTTGTTTGAAATCTTTCAAAAGCTAAAGTATTTAGCTAAATTTTTTAAGAAAATCTTTTCAATGCTAAGTATTTGGCTAAGTATTTTTAAGAAAATCCTTTCAAAGCTAACCTTTAAGTTTTCCTTAATTGTTTGTTTCAAGGCTTTACAAAAAAAGGCTAAGTGTTTTGTTAATTGAAAAGTTGTAAAGTTTTGAAAAGCTAAGTTTCAAAAAATATAATTTTTATCCAAGTTTCTTCTTCAACTCCCTATCTAAATTTTTCTTTTTCACTCTCCTTGTCAGAGTTTTCCAAAATAAAAATTCTATCTCAAAAGGAAGATTTTCTAAAGTATTTTTTTTCAAAGATAAAGTATTTTTCTAAGTACTTAAAAATCTAAAATATTAGATTTTGAAATTATCTATTTTTTCAATACTCGCTAAATTATTTTGATATATTCAAAGGGGGAGAGAATATTCTAAAGTTAAGAAGGAAAGAAAGTTAAGGAATTAAGGAGGAGCTAACAAGTTATGAATCTAGATTAATATGTTGCATAACAAATTATGAATCTCTTAACTTTTGCTATGTATTGTATATGTTGCATTTTTTTATGTTTTACTTAACTTTTGAATCAAGTTGTCATAATAAAAAAAAAAGAGATTGTTGGTGCAGGGATCACAGACGATTGAACCTATGTTTTGATTATAACAAAGGGTTCAAAAGTTAAGATGTCTTGTTATCTAACAAGTATGAATGAACTTGCAGGAAAGTCCTAAGTGTGCTTAGGCGAAAGTCCTAGTGGATTCTAGGCAGGTGGAAAGCCCTAACTGCAGTTAGACAAGGCGAAGTCTTGGCGGGTCAAGTGCTTTGATCAAAATCCTAGAGTCGGGGACTCTAGGTGAAAATCTTGGTGGTTGTGGACCAGGTGGAAGTCTAGATGAGTCGTGGAACGACGTTCAACATGAAGACCTGAAGTCTCGAATGCTGAGCAAAAGTCCAGATGGTCTGGAGGACTGGTCTGGCAAAAGGTAAACTCTCCTAAGAGGAGGAGGTGAGAACGCGTTCCCCGAAGAGGGAACAGTAGGTGTCGGTTTGAGCTAGAGTTTTAACGAAACTCAAAGTCAGAACCAGATAGTTGGAGGTTGTCAAATTCATATTCTATATACTGTTTATTGCCTAGATTAACTATATTTTGCAGAAAATTAAAAGGCTGAAAAAGTTGGTCCGGTCTCCCGGAGGGGGTTCGAGCGCCCAGGATACCTGGCTAGGGAGCATTCGCCCGGGCAAGGCATCTAGGCAGGCACATTTGCGATCCAAGCGCCTAGAGCTAGTCTGAGCGCCAGGAACGCCAAAGTTCATCTCTTCACTATGTTGGAGCATGTTGATTAGACGACCCTACGTCAGAGTCCATGCGCCCAGAAGCGATCCAGGTGCCCAGAACAGCCTATAAAAGCAGCATTCGACCAGCACCTAAAAATACAACATTCTAAGCAACTTCCACTTTTGTGCGTTGTTCCAATAAAGCCTTTCGATACCCAAAAGCTTCGACGACAATTCTACTGAAAATTTCATCCTACAAAGTTGTTGGTATTCTTTAATTTTCAAATTACTTGTGTAGGATCGAAAAGAATTTAGATATTTATACAATGACATGATATTATCCACTTTGGGCCTAGACCCTCATATCTTTGCTCTTGGGCTCTTCCCAAAAGGTCTCATACAAATGAAGATATCTTTCTCTTATAAACTCATGATCTTTCCCATATGTTTTCAATGTGGGACTATGTTTGCAACATTGCAACCCCAACAATCCCCCCCTTAAAGAAAGGACCACAAGCTCCCTAATATCTGATCCTCGACCCACTAGGACTTCCTGCCCCTCGGTCCACCCGACCTACTAGGACTTCCTTGCCTAGCCGCAATTAGGACTTCCTGTCCCTCAGTCCACCTGACCTACTAGGACTTCCTTGCCTAGCCGCAATTAGGACTTCCTGCCCCTCGGTCCACCCGACCTACTAGGACTTCCTTGCGTAGCCGCAACTAGGACTTCCTGCCTAGTGTCTGGTTCTCTTGATCTGGACACGAGAGCCCCCACTTCTTTATTCGAGGTCAATACTCCACCCACATGGTTTGATTGGAACATGACTCTTGTGCATAGTCAGCGGTTAGTCCTTCTGGCAGTCCGAGCTCTGATACCAATTATAGAATCTAAAAGAATTTAGATATTTCCACAATAGCATGATATTGTCCACTTTGGGCCAAAGTCCTCATAGCTTTGCTCTTGGGCTCTCCCCAAAAGACCTCATACCAATGGAGATATCTTTCTCTTATAAACCCATGATCTTTCCCATGTGTTTTCAATATTGGACTATTTTTGCAACCTTGCAACTCCAACAACTTGTAATCATTTAAGACTATACTTGTACTCTTTCCGATTAATTAGTATTTGTCCATCGAAAACACTCTCATATGCGGGCCTTGGAGTAGGAGTCGTCACAAGCTCTGAATCAAGTAAAATAAACATATTAGTCATTGCTTTGTTTTCTTTCTTTCTTTCCACTGTGCTTTCTCCGATTATTTTTAAACGATTGTGAAAGTCATGAACGTTATTCACCCCCCCCCCTCTAGCGCATCAATCCTACAACAAGCCCCATCTAATTCCATTGATTATCCCACTCTCAAGTTTTGCTCAAAGAGGCTCTGATGTAGGACACTCAGATAAAGCCGAATAAATGTAAAGTTAGTCAAATGTAAGTTGGGTAGTTAAACAGCTGGCCAAGTTCAAGAGAACTTTGCTAGAGGAAAAGACAATGAGTTCTAAATATGCTTAGCCTCATAAAAACCTTAAATATGCAAATGACCAGATAAAGAATGATCGAAGCATAAGATTTTCTATAAACACCCGGATGTACAAAGCCCGGATGGGCTTAGAGATACTTAACCATATAAAATTCTTAGGGTGGGCTCGGCTGGACAAAGGTCGAACAAATATGAGGCTCTTCAAGTATGCACGACCGAGTCTAAGACTGGAGAGGCTTGAAGACAGATGACCTCATATATCTCTTAGCACAAGCATGGCCGAATGAAGGTCGAGCGAGCACAAAGCTCTCTGTATATGCCCGACCGGATAAAACACAGATGGACTTAAACATACTTAGCCTTATATATCTCTCTGTATAAGCTCGGCCAAACGAAGGTCGAGCGAGCACAAGGATCTCTGTATATGCTGACCGGGTAAAACCTAGACGGACTTAAACATACTTAGCCTTATATATCTCTCGATACAAGCTCAGCCGAACGAAGGTCGAGTGAGCACAAGGCTCTCTATATATGCCCGACTGGGTAAAGCTCGGACGGGCTTAAATATACTTGGCCTTATAAAATCTCTTAGTACAAGATTGACCGGATGAAAATCAAGTGAACATAAGGTTCCCTATATATGCCCGACCGGATAAATCCTGTACAGACTTAGAGACATATGACCTTATAAATCTCTCAATACAAGACCGACCGGGCTAAGGCCGATCGAACACAAGGTTATCTATGTATGATCAAGTGGGTGAGGCCTAGGCGAGTTTAAAAGCACACATCCTTGAGAAACCCTATACTTTTGCTCATCCAAATATAGGGCTACTGAGTTTAAGCTAATCAATGTCATATTATCCCTGGAATAAAGTTATGACATACAAAATTTATCAGAGGATTTCTTGAATAAAGCTTTGGCAAACTGTGGGCATTATATCAGTCTCTGAGCAAATCTCTACAGCATTCAATGTATGATCGAGCAAATTAATATCAGGATAGACCATATGGCTAGCCTTGTGGATCGGTCAAGAAATGTCCATCAGAATACATTCCAATTAGGCGATCGTCTTAATGACCAGTCGAGATATGTTCAATAGAATACATTTTGATAAGGTGAATAGTTTAATGACTAGCCAGGATATATTTAACAGATAAATAGTCGACAACATTCTAACATCTTGGAAAAATTATCGAAGAATATCCTTTTGGAACCTTCTTTAGAGGTTATTCTGTTTCTTATTGATGAGTTATTTACAACGGCTTTCTCCTTGGATGACATCATAAAAAGTTTAAGTTATAAATGACAAAAGAGGTACATCTAGAGTAAGTGAAGATTTCTCAGAGAATTATTTCCATGATCTTCTAAGAAACTCTAACAGGTCAGGGATCACCTCATAATCGCGAAGGTTATGTGAGGTGATATAAAAAGGGGGATCCTCTCCGCTGGCAAGGTACGCAAGCATCTGCACCTGAACTCTATCTTCCCGCAAGCACTTCCATCATTGTTCTTCATCCATCCTCCAGAGATCGAACTAACTTGAGCGTTATAGGGCCTAGCCAAGGATCCCCACCCCGGTCTTAGGTCACTAACACGTTGTTAGATCGTCTACTCATGTGCAGGATCGTAAAGGAATCGTTTCAAATCTTGAAAAGTCTTTCACCAATCAACATTGTATATATCGGAACCAACGTGTCATCTCCCTAACTTTCAGACAGGATCACATTGTAATTTGGTTGTTGGTTGAAACTTTGTTATTGTTAGTTATATTGTTGTTGGCCTATTTTGTTAGTTAATTGTATTCATTTGGATATGGAACATGTTTGGATACCACCATGTTTGGATATCGTTGATGATAAATATGTTTGGTAGAATGTAATTGTTGGTTTGTATGTATTGGATGCGTGTATGCATTGTATGTATTGAACAGTTTGTGTGAATCTGTATATACAATTGATGCGGTGATAAGGAGGGGCCCCACACGGCGAAGGATAGCGGCCACAGTGGATGCCAAAGTCAAGGCGGTCAACGCTCAGGTAGCACCGGTCAGTCGGTATCCAGTGACATCCTTTTGGGAGTTAGTGTCGTCGACACCAGGTATGGATAACCAGAAGATCGTACGGTGGAAGTTTCCACTATCACTTCAGATAATGTCCAGCCTGTTAAGGTACTGTGTCAGGATACTTTACTGACAAGTATTTTTAGGGAAAACTTTGGGAAACGTGCTCGCCTTGGGTAGCATGCACGCACTCTATAGGAGCTCTATATAAAGGGGGGTCCAAGAATCGGCAGAGGTATGCGCAATACAATGTTGTTGCTACTGTTCATTATAGTTGTTGCTCTGCCTTCTACTTCATCGCTGGTGACTGACTTAAGCGTCAGACAACGTCGGGGACCCCTTTCCTGGCTCAGCACTGACGTAATCTGTGTTGCAGGTCGGAGCGGAGTCTATAGGCGGTCAGCGGGAGTGCCACATCCCCAGCTTTCCATCTCATCGACTTTCGGACAGGATCAGCAATAAAATACTGAAATGGAATTGTCTTAGGAATTTTTTTTTAATTTTTGCAACTAATTTAGCGATGAATAAGGTTTCATTGCAAATTTATTGTAATTCACTATATTTATGGAAAATTTGTGACAAAACACCAAATTCGTTGTAAATTTGCAATGATACACCAAATTCGTTTGAAATTTGTGACGAATTTAGAATTTTCATTGCAAATTTATGGCTAAATATGATTTTCGTCACAAATTTACAAAAAGATTAGTTTTTCGTAGTAAATTTTGCAACAAATCTTGATTTTCATCGCTAAATTTACAATGAATAATAAATTTTTCGTGCACTAAATAGGTGCGCAGGATATCAATTATATATATGAGATTTGATATGCTAAGCGACGCTTTGTGCACGACCGTGAGCGAAATTCGATGTGGGCTATTTGGCGCAGCCAAAACCTAATTTGTTTTTAATCTCTCTCTCTCATCTGCACGCAGCAAATTTTCTCTCTTTATTTTTAAATTAAAATAAAATTTTATCTTCTCTCTCCTATGATTACATGCAAAAAATTATTATGGTAGTGATGATACAATATTGTAGTAGCTAATATGCAATAGCTACTACAACTTTTATCAGTTACTATGCATTAGCTGCTACAACTTGTAGCAGTTAATATGCAGTAGATGCTATAACGGTACAATAGCTGTTATAACGGTTCAGTAGTTGTTATAACGGTACAGAAGTTGCTACAATGGTACAAAAGTTGCTACAATGGTGCAGTAGCTGCTAAATGGTGCAGTAGCTACTATAACGGTGCAGACGGTGCAGTAGCTGCTACAACGGTGCAGTAGTTGCTACAACGGTGTAGTAGTTGCTATAACAATGCAGTAGCTTCTACAACAATGTAGAAGCTGCTATAACGACATAGTAGCTGTTACAATGGCGCAGTAGCTACTACAACGAGACAGAAGCTGCTACAACGGTGCAGAAGCTGCTACAACTATGCAGTAGCTGCTACAACGGTGCAGGAGCTGCTACAATAATGCAGTAGCTGTTACAACGGTGCAGTAGCTGCTACAACGATGAAGTAACTACTACAACGGTGCAGTAACTGTTACAACGGTTCAATAGCTGCTACAACGGTAGCTACACAATAACACTTCTACACGTTATAGCAGATACTATACAAAAGCTTCTACAACGTGTAGTAGCTATTGTATAGTAGCTGCTACAACGTTGTAGCAGCTACATCACCTTTAAAAATTAGCAACACAGTGATTGTTGCATGCAATCAGATGAGAGAGAAATAAGAATTTTATAATTGTTGCATATAGATGAGAGAGAAAAGTTGCTGCATTTAGATGAAAGAGAGATTAAAAAAACTTGAGTTGTGTTCGCGCCAGATAGTCCACGTCGGATTTCGCTCATGATCGTGCACAAAGCGTCACTTAGCATCATCATTTTTATGATTTTATATATATATATATATATATATATATATATATATATATATATATATATTACTAATCATAAAAATAAAAATACTACTTTTTATAAATATGTCATTAAAAATATTTCTTAAAATTCTTTCCTTTTACCATTAATACGTTAATTTCAAATTGATTTTTTTAATATTATTTTTCTTTAAAAAAAACAATCGAAAGGAGGTCTCTTTCATGAACAATCACATATCTACACTGGTACGTGATTTTTTTAAAGAATTTTCTCTTCATCAAATTAATCATCCACATGAGTTAGAGTCATGATTCAGATTGAATATCATATAGGGTCATCTTAGCAAAGTTGAGAGAAAGCTCGAGGCAGATTAAGAGTGATCGGATACTTAAAGGTAAGTCTGAAATAAGTCAAGATGATCAAATATTTACGGAAAGATCTGGAGCCACTCAAATGTGATCATATGTTTGTGGAAGCTCGAAACAAATCAAAAGTGATTAGATATTTAAAGAGAAGTATGAACTATGAGAGTAATGGTTGCATTCGTTTGAGTAGAAAATAGTTGGGAATATAATTAAAGTTTCATATTGAAAATATATGGAAAAAATTATAAATTTTAAAGATAAAAGATATCTCTATATGTATAAGATTAAAAATAAAATGATAAATCTAGCTAGCCCTAAGATGATCGGCTCGGTCCTATGAAATTTTTCCACCGACCATCAGGCTAAATCGGGAAACGCTTGTCGTGGGTAGGTCAGAAGTCCAACATCCTTTGATTGTGCATTTTATTTAGAAAAAAATTTCTACAAATGTACCATACATAAAGATCAAATTATAGATACTTAACTGATAATTTAGATATCCTACCATTACATCATAGTCCAATGATTATAATATCATACTTAGCTGTTATAATTCTGTTTGTTATAATACAATATTAATTAATATTGAAAATAAAAATGGAATGTGAGGATGAGATATTCTTTTAATAGAAAAATAGGCCTTTTGACTATTCCAATTAAAAAATGTCTGTTCTGCTTTTACTCTAAACTAATAAAAGTGTTTTCAAATATATTAAAGTGCATACGAAGGCAATTTTAAAACAAAGAATTCAAATTTAAATAATTTTCTATAATAAAAATTAAAGTTGATTGCTCTATTGAAAATGCTAAATTGATTGTAAAATAAGTAAGAAAATTATACCATTGTGCTATCACTCTTTACTTATCTCCTTTTACGTACAAAGGAAAATAAATAGTTATCATATATAAATTAATGATCGATCTTTTGGCTAATATATCACTTATTTCCAAGTCTACATATTCTTAAGATATTCATGTCTGTTTATTATTACGATAAAGCCACCACCTCTTCCCTATATAAATCTCCACGTACGGATGCCATCTGATTCATATTATTTCTTCCTCCCATTTGCTTATTGCCGTTCTTGGTCCCGTAGTGCTCGGATTGAAGTCAAATTCCTTCTTTTTCTTCTTCTTTGACGAATCTCTTTTTCAAAACAAGAATCTAAGGAAAATGAAAGGTGATTCAAGACGGCTGTTCGCAAAAGGGATTCCGGCGGTTACGCTCCTGGTCCTATTTACCTTTGGTCAGCTAAAATCAACTTATCTGGCTGTATTATTATTATTATTATTATTATTATTATTATTATTATTTACTTTTCAATTATAATAACATAAATAGTTTTAAGCTCCTATGTTTCCATCCAGAAACAGTTTGCTCCCTTATTTAAAACAACAAATACATAACCCCTCTATATTTTGAAGGGAAAAAAAAATGATCAAAGTAATCCCTTATTTTGTTATTTTGAATATTAAAATTATTTTGAAAAATAACTTCGGAATTCTAGATGAAAAAAAAGCAAAATAAAAAATTTTTTACATGATCGTTAAAGCTTAATCTTAACCAAATTTGATTTATATATAGGTTAAAAATCTTACTTGTTCCTAAAAAAAACTCTCATAAAATTTGTACATATATCAGTATATACGATAGAAAAACAGTAACTTCGAAAGTGATAATTATTCAAAAACTCATTCCACCTTTCTCGCCAAATCAAAAAAGAATCAAAATTTTAAATTGATGAACAAAAATCAAATGAAGATAGAATAAAGTTCATCATTAAAAATTTCCACATCATCATCAACTATGAAATACAATAAAGCAGGAGTAAAGTGTTTGTGTAACAAAATTACACCAATACTCACACTAAAGATATTACAAAATCCAAGAAAAAAGTTTATACACACACTATTGTGACTACAAAGTTAGTACTCAAATATCTTAATATATCACATAAATCCAAAACTATTAACATGTACGGGATGTCAACTAATATTTACATGCAGAAAAATAATAAAAGTGAGTTCTTTTAATGAATGAAAGAAATATAAGAAGAAACATAAAACTTCTAATAGCTTCACCTTTCGAAAAGTTTAGATTAATGTTAAGCTTCCAACGATGATGATGTGAGTTTTTTTTTATTTTTTTTTTTAAAAATCTGAGATTACTTTTCAATAAAGATATTTCAATTAGAATAATTTTAATATTTATAATAATAAAATAAGAGATTATTTTGTTATTTACTAATTCTTTTGCTTTTTGACTTCCAAATATAGGGGGTTAAGTGTAGTTTTTAAAATACAGGCGGATAAACTGATTCTAGATGGAAAACAGAGCTTAAAGTTATTTAGCCTAAAACTTATATATATCGAGTATAATTTGATCGCTTAATATTTGTTCTTCTCTTTGTGTAGTGTTTTATCTTACGCAGGCTCATCCAACCGGGATCAATCTCGTCTCACAACCCCAACGCAGGCTGCTTCAAGCCGGCGGCGGTAAATTTGCTGTTTTGTCTTAATTAATTGTCCCTTCTTCTAACATTCTACCCGTCTTTTTCTCCAATTCTACCCTCGATCGTGTCACCTTCTTTTGCACTGTTGCACTGTCAATGTTTTATAATCAATTGCCTAATAGAATCTATTAAGATTTATAAATATATTTTTTTCTCATCCCTGCTTTATTTTTTTTTTTCATTTAATTTGCAATGTGCTCGACTTCTTTGTTCATCTCGTGATTAATTATCTGCAATATTTTTGGAATGGGATGATGCAACAGGCCCTGACTGCAGCATTGAGGATATCGACGTGCAGCAGGGCCCGTCTGGGTCGCTGCCGAGTGGGATTCCGACGTACACAGTGTCGGTGCTAAACCTCTGTTCCGTCTACGGCGGCTGTCCGTTGGACAACGTCCACTTGAGCTGCGGCGAATTCAGCTCGGTCCTCCCCATCGATCCAATCGTTTTCCGCCGCCTCAGCATCAATGACTGCCTCCTCAACGATGGACGCGCTCTTGACCCCGGCGCTGTAGTTTCCTTCGAATATGCCAACTCCTTTCCCTATCCCCTTGCCATCTCCAATGCCACGTGCTAGCTGTTCAGCAACTTCTTTTTTTCTCGTATTTCGTGTTATTGTTGTCAACAAAATGAATTTCTATATGTTTTTGAAATAGCAATTCAACTCTTTTCAAAAATTGATTAAAGAATTTTTTTTTTTCTCTTTAGTTTTTTCGGTAAATTTTTTAAAAAAAATTCGATCATAATTTTAATTTTACATACAATTTTCATATCAAAAAAATTTATTTATATTTCTATATGTTATTTATTTCAACTTTCTAATGCAAATACCGTTACTTAATTATCCTTCATATGGTTTAGGTAAAAAAGTCTAAAAATTAATATATTTTCCCTTAAATTCATCACTTTAAATTAGAATCTGAGTATATTTTCTTTCAAAATTATCCTTCATATTTTTTAAGTATAAAAATCTAAAAATGAATATAATTCCTATTAAATTTATTATTTTAAACTAGAATCAAATATATTTTATATCAAATTGAGCATGACTTTTTTCATGCTTAATATAATTTCTCTTAAATTTAACACAATTTAAAGAAAATTTAGTATATTTACTATTTAAAAAAAATCTACTATATTTTATATCCAATTAAGATGTAAAAGGAGTCATTCTCAATTTTATAGAAAATATAGTAGATTACAATTTAATGTCACTAAAAAAACAAGTTTTTAGAGACTAATTTTTACAACAAATTATTTTCGTCGCAATTTTGTGACAAATTTAGTAATGAAAATCTAAATCATTGCAATTAGCGACGAAATAAAATTGTTGGGAAATAGCAACAAATCAATTTTTGTCGCAAACTTTGTTACAAATCTGTGATGAAATTTGAAATTCGTTGGAAATTTTACAAAATCCGCAACAAAAAATATTTTCATCGCAAAGTTACAGTAAATTTTGCAACAAATCTATGGATTCGTTGCCAATTGGCAACAAATCCAGGTTCGTTCCAAATTGGCGACGAATACAAGTTTGTCCCAGATTTCGGACGAATTTAGTTTTGTCACAAATCTACAATGAATTTCGAAATTTGTCCAAGATTTGTGATGAATTTTCAAATTCATCCCAAAATCCTGATTTTTAAAAAAATTAGAATAAATGCGTCTAAAATACGGAAGATGGACTTAGAGACCTCGGAATGATACCAAACAAATTCTTATGCGTTCGTATCGATCTCCTTATCACATTGATGACCTCAAATATTTTTTTCGGCAAATATATTGAGGTTCATGAATTTTTTAAAATGACATATCTAATCCTTGTTAAGAAAATTTATAAATATCAGTATATTGGTTGAAAATTATGTTTGTGTACATTTTGAGATCAGGAGAACGATACAAATCCCATAGGAATTTATTTCATGTGATTCCAAACTCTCTAGGGTTGTAACGACCCGGCCCTCTTGGCCCATTTGGCGGCCCATTTGGCGACCTCTAATATCGTTGACCGACGACCCTTGGCCGTGCCGTTACTCACTAGGACTTTCCACCCCTGGTCAGTGGATTTTTGCCTCCCCCAGGATTCGAACTCTAAACCTCCAGGCTTAAGTATTAGAGTTTATGAATCCTGGCGCCTTTTTATTGTAACGACCCGGCCCTCTTGGCCCATTTGGCGGCCCATTTGGCGACCTCTCATGTCGTCGACCGTCGGCCCTCATGTCATCGGCCCATTTGGCGACCTCTAATGTAGTCGACCGACGACCCTTGGCCGTGTCGTTACTCACTAGGACTTCCCACCCCTGGTCAGTGGATTTTTGCCTCCCCCAGGATTCGAACTCTAAACCTCCAGGCTTAAGTATTAGAGTTTATGAATCCTGGTAACCAAGTGAGATGACCAGGGGTGGAAAGTCCTAGTGAGTAACGGCACGGCCAAGGGTCGTCGGTCGACGACATTAGAGGTCGCCAAATGGGCCGACGACATAAGGGTCGACGGTCGACGACCCGAGGGTCGCCAAAACTCTCATTTGGTTACCAGGATTCATAAACTCTAATACTTAAGCCTAGAGGTTTAGAGTTCGAATCCTGGGGGAGGCAAAAATCCACTGACCAGGGGTGGAAAGTCCTAGTGAGTAACGGCACGGCCAAGGGTCGTCGGTCGACGACATTAGAGGTCGGCAAATGGGCCGACGACATAAGGGCCGACAGTCGACGACCCGAGGGTCGCCAAATGGGCCGCCAAATGGGCCAATAGGGCCGGGTCGTTACAAGGGTCATCTTCCAACTTTAGGAAGTATAACTTGAAAAAAATATTTTGGGACGAATTTTGAAATTAATCCCTAATTTGGGACGAATTTGGAAGTTCATTGCAGATTTACGACGAATTTCAAGATTCGTCCCAAAATTTTAATTTTATAAAATTCAAAATAAATACGTCTAAAATGTGGAAGATGGACCTAGAGAGCTTGGAATCACACGAAAAAGTTCCTATGGGTTCGTATCAATCTCTTGATCTCATTAATCACATCAAATATCTAATAAATTTTTTTAATCGTTATAATAATTAGATCGACTTTATAGATCGTATGACTTAGTGAAAAAAAGTTAGAGTTTTAAAATGTTAAATTGATTTTGATATCCAAATATCACTCACCTAAATATATTGGATGAAAATAATTTTTGAGGCCATCATTGTGATCAGGAGATTGATACGAACCCGTAGGAACTTGTTTCGTGTCATTCCGAGCTCTCTAGGTCCATCTTCCGTATTTTACACGCATGTATTCTGATTTCTTAAAAAATCAGGATTTTGGGATGAATTTGGAAATTCGTTGCAAATCTTTGACGAATTTGGAAAGTCATCGCAAATCTACGACGAATTTCAAAATTTGTCCCAGATATGCGACAAATTTCCAAATTCGTCCCAAAATCTTGATTTTTTTAAAAAATTAGAATAAATGTGTCTAAATTGAGGAAGATGGACATGGAGATTGCAGAATGACACGAAACAAATTCCTATGCGTTCGTATCGATCTTCTGATCACATTGATGACCTCAAATATTTTTTTCAGCAATTATATTGAGGTTCATGAATTTTTTAAAATGAAATATCTAATCCTTGTTAAGAAAACGCCTAAACATCAGTATATTGGTTGAAAATTATGTTTGTGGCCATTTTGAGATAAGGAGAACGATACGAACCTATAGGAATTTATTTCATGTGATTCCGAGCTTTCTAGGATCATCTTCCAACTTTAGGAAGTATAACTTGAAAAAAAAAATATTTTGGGACGAATTTTGAAATTCAGCCCTAATTTGGGATGAATTTGGAAGTTCGTCGCCGATTTGCGGTGAATTTCAAGATTCGTCCCAAAATTTTAGTTTTACAAAAATCAAAATAAATACGTCTAAAATGCAGAAAATGGACCTATGAATAAACACGTCCCAAAATTTTTAGGAGCTATATAAAGGCCCCTGGAGCTAGAAATTAATCATTCAACTCGGTATTCAATTTTCTAGCAACTCTTGAGCTCTCTAAGTGTGTAAAAGGCTTCTCCGCCTCCACAGAAGGAGATTCTTAGTGCGTTGTTCAACCGCCTTGGATTAACAAGCATCTAGGTTGTAACCAAGTCAAATTACCGAGTCATTTATTTTCTGTTTCTTTTATTTTATTTGTTATTATTTTATTGTTGCTATTTTAGAGTTGAAAGATCGAGGAGGGTATTTTCGTATTACAGGCAATTCACCCCTCCCCTCTTGCCGACACCACTACACCAACAATTGGTATCAAAGCAAGACCGCCTCAGAAGGACTGACCACCGACTGAAGCATCAAGATCAAGATGATGGCCGGTGCAAGTATTCATCCCTCGAAATTTGACGGAG
Source organism: Zingiber officinale (assembly GCF_018446385.1). NCBI lineage: Eukaryota > Viridiplantae > Streptophyta > Magnoliopsida > Zingiberales > Zingiberaceae > Zingiber > Zingiber officinale. The sequence continues at coordinate 28,149,808 of NC_056004.1, forward strand.
ACTTCGCTACATGGAAACGCCGAATGGAGGTATTCTTCAAAACAAAATTTGATATTCTTTTAGTTATGAAATATGGTTTTGCAGCCCCTAAAGACAAGGAAGAATACAACTGGATGAAAAGGAACAAGCTGATTTCGTGGCTAACTGAAAGGCAGAGTTCCATCTGCTCAACGTTCTGCCACCCCAGGAGGTAAGTCGGATCGGAAGCTACGACTCCGCCAAAGACCTCTGGGAAAAATTCCTAGAGCTCCACGAAGGCACCTTAGAAGCGAAGTTAGCAAGGCGCAACACCCTTCGGACTCAGCTTACACATCTCCGGATGAACAATGGCGAGAAAATAACGCAACTCCAAGCAAGAATCAAGGAGCTAATAACTTAACTGAACAACCTCGGAGAATTGGTAACAAATAGAGAGGTATGCGCTCAACGCCTTCCCAAGAACTCTAGAATGAGCGTCCTTAGTAAATGCATACTACATCTCTAAGGACTTTGAGGTAATTACGCTAGAAAATTTATTTTCTACATTTGAACTTCACGAATCTTGAATTGCAGAACCTAAACAAATAGAAAAGTCAAATCTCAATGTTGCCCTACAAGCCGAGATGGATGATCTCGACTCTGAAGCATCAATCTACGAAACTAAAGCGGCGCTATTGGTAAGAAAGTTAAATAAGTTTATTAAGACTAATAAATTTAGATCGTAGTCGAGAAAGCATCAATGCAACAGAAGGACGTTCCGATGCTACAACTGCAACGACGAAGGGCACATCAAGGATGACTGCCCATAATTAAAGAAAAGGTACAAGGAGAAGTCTCAAAGACCGACATCCTCTAAACGCAACAGTCTGAAGGCTACATGGGATGAATCATCATCCTACGAATCAGAAGTCGAAGCCTTCTCAGGAGTACCACTGATGGCCAACCATCATAATGAAGAAGAAACAGCTCAGAGATGAGCATAGATGAAGGGGGAGAATCATCAGAAGAAAGCTACGATTTAGGGGGAGCATCAGAAATAGAGGTAAGTAAAGTACGTACTCTAACCCCTAAATAGTCTTTTTATTTTATCAAAGTTCTTACAAAGACTTAGTAAAATCAGAAAAAGAAATTGTTGATTTAAAATTAATGTTAGATAATTTAAAATCAGAAAATGATAATTTGAAAATGTAAATTGAAAATCTAAAAACTGATGCATGCTTTAAACCAAACAAATTTCAAAAATCAAAGCTTAGAATTTATGGAAAGTTGAATTGGTATATTAGAAAATATCAGGGACAACTTAGAAAAGTTTCCAAAAGTTATGTACCTCCTAAATACTTGATTAATCCAGTAGGAAAGAACCTATACTGGGTTCCAAAATCTTTTCTAACTTAAATTGTTGTAAGTTAGCGCTTTCAGCAAGAAAAATTTAAACAGTTAATTTCTTTATGAGGTTTTGTTTAAGAAAGTGGTTGTTGCTCCAATAACCCAGAAGGTCTAGTGCCTCGCCACTGCATGGAAGCTAAAATATTGAAATAAAATATTTAATTAACTTACTGATAAAACATGAAAATAGAAATTAGATAATGCTTTAACAAGTTAGATTTCTTTGTTAACTTAGAATTTATTTTGAAACATTCCTATCCCATTTTTGCTGTGATCAAAGGGGGAGAGATAGTAATAAGTTTAGGGGGAGTTAATATTTTTTAAAAATTGATACTTAAAATTTTTTTGGATAGGAACAAGTTAATATTTTTTTCTTAAAAAATTACAAATTCTATTATTGCAATCTTTATGCTTAAAATGTTAAATTAGTAATTTCTTTAATTTACTACTTGTCTGTTTTTACCCTAACTTGAACTTAGGTTGATGTACATCAAAAAGGGGGAGATTGTTGGACCCCGTGGTTGTTTTGATGTGATCAACCAAGTTAGGTTAGGTCCTGTTTGGTTTTGATCCCTGTGTCTAAGTGTGTAGGAGCTTATGAGCGCAGGAAGTCGAGCGGAAGACGCAGCTAGCGAGAAGGACGGCACGGGAAGGGAGCCGATGGGTTCGGTGCGTCTGAAGGACGAAAGAGCTGCGGAAGAGTACACCAGTGGACGAGAAGAACGTGCGGGACATTCGAGGGATGAGATGCCAGAGCTGAAGCCTGCTCGAGGAGAAGGCCGGAAATTGAGTTCGGGTGAACCCTATTTCGGTTGGCCGCAATCAGCCAAGCAATTGAAACTTTGGAAGCTAAAGAGAAGATGAATAAATGCTGAAAAATCAGCTGGAGGCGCCTTTAATAGTCATTGGAGGCGCCTCTACCCTCTTAGCTTGAGGGCACCCTCAAGGGCATTGAGGGCAATATAAAGGCCTCTAGAGCTAGGAATTAATCATTCAACTCAGTATTCAATTTCCTAGCAACTCTTGAGCTCTCTAAGTGTGTAAAAGGCTTCTCCGCCTTCAGAGAAGGAAATTCTTAGTGCGATGTTCAACCGCCTTGGATTAACAACCATCTAGGTTGTAACCAAGTCAAATTGTTGAGTCTCTTATTTTCTGTTTCTTTTATTTTATTTTATTTGTTATTATTTTATTGTTGCTATTTTAGAGTTGAAACATCGAGGAGGGTATTTTCGTATTGCAGGCAATTCACCCCTCCCTTCTTGCTAGCCCCGGTGCACCAACAAGATCTAGAGAGTTCGGAATCACACGAAACAAGTTCCTATAGGTTCGTATTGATCTCCTGATCTCGTTAATCACATCAAAAATCTAATATTTTTTTAATCATTATAATAATTAGATCGACTTTATAGATTGTATGACATAGTGAAAAAGTTAGAGTTTTAAAATGTTAAATTGATTTTGATATCCAAAAATCACTCACCTAAATATATTGGATGAAAATAATGTTTGAGGTCATCATTGTGATTAGGAGATCGATACGAACCCGTGGGAACTTGTTTCGTATCATTCCGAGCTCTCTAGGTCCATCTTCCGTATTTTTCACGTATTTATTCTGATTTTTTAAAAAATTAGGATTTTGGGATGAATTTGGAAATTTATCGCAAATCTACGATGAATTTCAAAATTTGCCCCAGATTTGTGACGAACTTCCAAATTTGTCCCAAAATCCTGATTTTTAAAAAAATTAGAATAAATGTGTCTAAAATGCGGAATATGAACCTAGAGACCTCGGAATGATACAAACAAATTCTTATGCGTTCGTATCGATCTCCTGATCACATTGATGACCTCAAATAATTTTTTCGGCAAATATATCGAGGTTCATGAATCTTTTAAAATGAAATATCTAATCCTTGTTAAGAAAATTTATAAACATTAGTATATTGGTTGAAAATTATGTTTGTGGTCATTTTGAGATAAGGAGAATGATACGAACCTATAGGAATTTATTTCATGTGATTATGAGCTCTCTAGGATCATCTTCCAATTTTAGGAAGTATAACTTGAAAAAAAAATTATTTTGGGATGAATTTTGAAATTCGTCCCTAAATTGGGATGAATTTGGAAGTTCTTCGTAGATTTGCGACGAATTTCAAGATTCGTCCCAAAATTTTAATTTTACAAAAATCAAAATAAATCCATCTAAAATGCGAAAGATTGACCTAGAGAGCTCGAAATCACACGAAACAAGTTCCTATGGGTTCGTATCGATCTCCTAATCTCATTAATCACATTAAATATCTAATAAATTATTTTAATCATTATAATAATTAGATTGACTTTATAGATCGTATGACTTAGTAAAAAAGAGTTAGAGTTTTGAAATGTTAAATTGATTTTGATATCCAAAAATTACTCACCTAGATATATTGGGTGAAAATAATGTTTGAGGTCATCATTGTGATCAGGAGATCGATATAAACCCATAGGAACTTCTTTCGTGTCATTCCGAGCTCTCTAAGTCCATCTTCCACATTTTACACGTATTTATTTTCCCTTTTTTAGAAATTAAATTTTTGGGACAAATTTGGAAATTCATCGCAATCTGCAACGAATTTAGAAATTTTTCCCTGATTTGCGACGAATTTCCAAATTCGTTCCAAAATCCTGATTTTTTAAAAAATTAGAATAAATCATCTAAAATACGGAAGATGGACCTAGAGACCTCGGAATGACACGAAACAAATTCCTATGCGTCATATCAATTTCCTGATCATGTTTGGTGGTCTCAAACATTTTTTTCATCAAATATATTGAGGTTCATGAATTTTTTAAAATGAAATATCTAATCCTTGTTAATAAAATTTATAAACGTCAGTATACTAGTTGAAAATTATGTTTGTGGCCATTTTTGAGATCAAGAGAATGGTACGAACCCGTAGGAATTTGTTTAATGTGATTCCGAGCTCTGTAGGGTTATTTTCCAATTTTAGAAAATATAACTTAAAAAATAAAAAAATTGGGATAAATTTTAAAATTTGTTGCAAACCGATTATAATTATTTTTATTTAATATTTTATATTTGGGGATGAATTTGGTGTCGAATTTCTTTGGACAAATTTAATTTCATCGCCAAAATCACTCTAATATTCCTGATTCCCTACCCTAATTCTCTTTCTCCTCGTCCCTTCTCAACTCGTTGGCGTCGGCGGCGATAGGCGGCTCGATCCCTCTCCTTCGACCACGATCTCCGGCAGGGAAGCTTCATTTTCTCTCTCCTCTCCTCTTTGGCAGGTTCGGCGCACCGCGGCGGCCGCGCCCTGTCGTTGCGGCTGGTCTTGCACGACAAGCGCGGTGCACCGGATCCGGCCGTTGGCTGGCCCCCTGGCGACCGCTGGAGGCCCCCTGTCGCACGCCGGTGGTTGCTGGTGGCTGAGGCGGTCGCTGGCGGCCTAGGGGTGTCGCTGCTTCGACTACTGAGTGGCCGCGTGCTTCGACTACCATCGGCGAGCAGCGTCTAAGCTGCAGGTGCTTCTCCATTTCAATTTTTTTTGTGCCTTTATGTATTGATTGCAAATTCATGGGCTTTTCTACTCTTTTTTCCCCCATTTTTCTTTTACTTATTTAGCGTTTCTATATAGAAGATCTTTCCATCGATCAAAAATTTGGAATATTTCCATCGATTGATTACCTATGTGCGCTAAAGTTTTATCTGTTCCTGCCATCACACTCAAAATATGCAAGTTCTAGATTCAAATTGGACCAGAAGATTTCACTCTGATCTTCAAGATTTAGGAGGCGTTTGGTTCTCTCCTAGGAATCGGAATGAGAATGAGTATCATAGTATTATGGAATGAGAATGGGTATGAGCTTGGGTATTATTCTTAAAAACGATGTTTGATTAGTTAAATATTTTCAATCGGAATGAACCTAAATTTTCTTTTTTCCCTTACAAGAAAATAAGAGAAAAAATTAGATGGGAGAGAAAGTTGAATGTGAGAGAAACATATGATGAGAGAAAATGATGAGAGAGAAAGTGTGATGAGAGAGAGTGTGTTGGGAAAAAATGAAGAGAGAGAAAGTATGATCAGAGAAAATGAGAAGAGAGTGCATGATAAGAGAGATTGAGAAGAGAAAAAGTATAATGAGAGAGAAAGTGTACTGAGAGAGAGAGAGACGGGAAAAAATGAAGAGAAAGAAAGTATTGTGAGAGAAAATGAAAGATTGAGGAGAGAGAAAGTATGATGAGAGAGAAAGTGGATTGAGAGAGAAAGAGTGATGGAAAAAAAATGAAGAGAGAGAAAGTATGGTGATAGAAAATGAAACATTAAGGAGAGAGAAAGTATGTTGAGAGAAAAAGAGTGTTGGAAAAAATGAAGAGAGAGAAAGTATTATGAGAGAAAATGAAAAAGTGAGGAAAGAGAAAGTATGATGAGTGAGAAAGTAGGTTGAGAGAGAAAGAATGATAGGAAAAAATGAAGAGAGAGAAAGTGTGATGAGAGAAAATGTGAGACTGAGAGAGAAAGTGTGCTGAGAGAAAAAGTGTGATTAGAGAAAATAAAGAGAGAGTGTATGATGGAAGAGAATATAGAGAGAAAATGATAGAGAATGTGTGATGAGAGAGAATGAGGAGAGAGAAAGTGTGATGATAAAATAAGGAGAGAGAAAATATGATGAGAGAGAACAAGGAGAGAGTGTGTGAAATTAAAAAAAATTGAACAAATATACTAAGGGTATTTTTGTCTAAAACTTAATTCACATTTCTATTCCATCAAAACCCAAGGGAGGGTTTCATCTATACCCAAATTTTTGGGTTTCATTCCAAAATCTTGATTCCAAATCCATTAACCAAGCACAAGGTTTGGGAATGAATCCATTCTCTCATTCCCAAACCCATAAACCAAACGCCACCTTATCTTCGATGTGATGACCTCATTTTAATTTTCAAAATTTTGTTTACTTCGTCCTGAACTTTTTGCTACTCCATTTTCATCCACGTTGGCTTATTTTCTTCTCCTTTTTGACTACTAACTTTTGTCGCAATTTTTATCCTTGAAATGGTAGTCGAAGCATGCCGTCCTAACTCTTTAGTTTCTTGTTCGAGAAGTTGTTTAGTGTTAGGGTTACGAATGACTAGCTGCATAATAATATTATGATCTTGATATCGATCTAGATTGGCACGATTCCTGACTTCCGGTCTTCGCTTGTTCCTTTTGTTTACTAAAGCCAAGGCTTAATATATCATTTTGGCCTGAACATTAATGGCTTGCCAAAAGCAAAGCAGTACTATTTTGGCTATGATCATCGAATTGAGTGTCCGTTTGAATTGGTACGGGTGGGCACTAATTAAAGAAGAAGGGAAAGAGGAAGCATCTTACTTGTGTAAGGTTTTCTTGAAGACGAGAGTCTGATTCCTATTCATAAGAGTGTATGCCATCCACTTTTGGGTGGCACATTATGAACTTTTAATCTATGATGGAAACACATGATATTTTACTATAACATCAATATCAATAAATAGTGTATGTTCCAACTATTTGGGTAAAGATGACATTTTTTACTAATCAAACCAAATTTCACATTTCTTGACTCGACTATGCAAAATTGCTTCAATTTTAATATAATAAACACACTTTCACGTTTTTCAGAGCTTGGAAAATAAATCTATTTCCATTAGTATTTTAAATAGCAATTTAAGTAGCCATATACGAAGTCATTTATTTTTTGGAAGGAGACCTCTTACATGACTCACATAACTGTATATGCCATCAAGTATTTGCACCTTTTCTAAAACACATGTAAATTGTTCAGGCTGTTTACTATGAAAACTGTTACATAGTTAATTCATTATTATACATATGTCAGACATTTTATACATATAAATGTTTGCAAACATGGACTGCATATTGATCAACATATTGCATACACACTCAAATAACACATGCTTGCATACCACGTGCACATAAGTGAGTCCACAGCATATGCTGTCAAAATTACAAATTTTGTTTTGAAATTATTCACTAAACAAGATACTAGAGTTTTAATCAAATTTCTTTCTTAAAATATTTTGGAAACAAATGCAGTATTAATGTTGGGCTAGCTGTTGGTTTTTAGAAGTAGATTAAGACATCCCAATTTACAGATGAGACTATGAGAAACATAAGAGGTGTTATGCTTATGACAGCTTTCCTTTGCTCTAACCTTAAGATAAAAACAAAGTTGATTCTCGCATTTCTCTCCTTTATCTTTTTTGATTTGTTTCTCAGATGCTCTTATTCTTTCTTTATGGTTGTTGTGCAGGGTCTTGTTCTCAGGTATCTTGTGAATTGTAGTGCTCTTTTAAGACAAGGAAAAAAGCACAAAAAAACTTTGAGATGGTTGATTCCTCTAATTTCACCTTTTGCCAGATGAGTCATTCATTGTTTGAGGAAATATGCTCTACAACCCTCAAAGCTTTTTCTACTGCTATGCCTATAACCTAATACTTCATTTCTCATAAAATGGATAAGTTCAAATTTTGAATTTCCAATCCTTCTGGATTAACAAAAGTTGTACAAAAATTTCTAAACATCTTACCTGTCTCTCATTTGTAGGTTGGTTTAGAAGTTCAAGACGACCATAGAGTCTCCTAAAGCAATGCCTGATATTAATAAGATTGTTCTTGAAGACAATCCTTCATGTGGTTTGAGAACAGACAGAAATCCAGTGCCAGGTGATACTTCTCGAGACAATACAATTGTACAAGACCAATCTGATGCATTTTCATCTCAGATTCCTGTCGGTGACAGTGATGATGATAATGGTGGTTGGTGATGATTCTTCGTAAATTTATGGTAAGTTTTATGTTACTATTTTTTTTACATGTCATGTTATGTTGCTTTTATATTTTTATTTTACCTTGATACTTTGCATGTTATGCCATGTTTTGTATGTTTTTGACTTGCCTACTACTAATCCATGCAAATTTGGCTATATAGGTTTTGATACTTTTATATGTCATGAAACATGTATTTTTGATTACATGACCTATATATTTTTTTTACACTTAGTTACAAGTTTCATTTCATGTATGTGTATATGTTTCATGCATATAAGGATGAATAATATTTTTTGCTATCTAAATCTTTGATATATTATGATAATGATTTAAGTTTTATTTAATTTGTTATAAATATTAGATACATATATCATTGATATGTTAGATACATTTCTTTTTTAGTTATAAATGTTATTTATTGTTTGTTTATAATTTGATGGAGGAAAAGAAGCACGGAAGAATGAAGCTCCTAGACATGACGATTTGTATTATTTTTTTTGTGCATTGGATCCCTTGTGATTACATGTTTGGATATAATGATTTGTTGAACTTGTTGTTGTATGGATGTTGTTTATTTGTGTATGAATATGATGTGTTTAGTTTTGGCTGACTTGTTTGAATGTTGGATATAGATGTGTTGGATGTTTAATTGGATGTGTTAATTATGATGTATGCTTGATATGTAAACAGGAAAAAAGAAAAAAAATTGGAGAGATGTTGAATTTTTTTTGGGATAACATTTGCAACAAATATGGATTCGTCACAAATTTGCGACAAACATGGATTCGTCGTAAATTTGCGACAAATATGGATCCGTCGCAAATTTGCGACGAATCTTGATTTGTCATAAATTTGGGATGAAAATTTGTTTTCGTCGTAAATTTGTGAAGTTTTATGGCAGAGAAAAAAACAATGAATTCATTGCAGATCTGTGACAAATTGAGTTCATTGCAGAATTTGTTGTAGATCTGCGACGAATTCAGATTCGTCGCAAATCTGCGACGAATCTAGATTCGTTGCAAATATGCGACGAATCTAAATTCGTCGTAAATTTGCGACGAATTGAATTTGTTGCAGAATTCATCACAAATCTATGATGAATTTGAATTTGTTCCAGATCTGTGATGAATCTATGTTTTCGTCGCAGATCTGCGATGACAATAGGATTTTTTTTGCTTGCGTTTATTCGCAATTATGTAACATTTTTTGGGACAAAAATTAATTCATCGCAAATCTGCGACGAAAATATATGTTTGTCGCAGATTTAAGATTATGAAATTTGTGACGAATTAATTTTCGTTGTAAATTTGCAACGAAATCGGCGACGAAAATGAAATTTGTCGCAATATTTGTGACGAATTTCATTTTTTTCGTTGCAAAAATTTAGCAATGGCAGATTAGCGATGAATTATTTTTCGTCGTAGAATTTATCGCAATTTTTTTTTGCAACGGTTTTTTTTTAAATTCGTTTCAAAATTCGTCCCAAAAATTTAATCTTTTTGTAGTATGTACTGAATTTAAGAGAAATTATACTTAATTTTAGACTTTTTATATTTAAAAATATCAAGATAATTAGGTAAATTAGTGCTCATTATATTTGACTAGGGAGTGGAAACAAAAATTTTTATCAATGGAAACTATACATACAAAATTTTATTTGTGTTGTTTTCATAAGTTGCTCAAAAACTCACTCTCGCTCAGTATAGGAATTAGGAAGACTTGATGTAAAAAAAATGTTATATCTTTTAAAATATCATTAGGTTAAGACTGATTTTAATGTTAATACATGTCATTATATTTTTCAAAAATATGTCACATACCTATTGTATTAAGTTAATGACCATCCTGAAGTAATTTTTGACCCTAATCTTTAAAGATTGAAGTTTCTCGATCTAAATGGTGGAGGTGCTCCAGTGTCATATCCGAGTCCATCTCAGAAATCTATTTTGAAGTTTGAGCTCCTTCAATGATTAATCTTCTGACTTGTTGAAATTTAGGACTTCAAGACTTCACCTTCTTTTTCCTCTAACTCTTTACTCTTTCCGGCGATTAGTTCAAAAAAGAGTGGTCTAGCTATGATACAACTTATTAGGACACTTGGGAGAGAGAGGTGGGGGTGAATAGCTCGCTTCGCTTCTATGAATTTGATTTGCAGCAAAAAATTAGAAGCAAAACTTTCAATCGCCAACACCTCTGATTTTACTTGATATCCATCTCCTTGAAGTAACTAATCAAAGGGGCCCCTCCTCACTTTCAAGAGGCACTATGAAAACCTCTTTCTTGAAATCGAAAAAGCCTCGTACAAGGTCAACCACGTGAATACAACAAGAAAACAAGAACACAAATACAACAATCGAGAATGACCTTTAGGATTTACAATGAGGAACTTTACTTTGCTTGCTCTTTTCTTACTTTGGATTGTCTCTTGGTGGATGGAAATGCAACAACACATTGCTCCAAAATTAACAAGAACCAGTGTCTAGAAATCTTCATGAACTCTCCTTTATGTGGATGTTGTTCGAAGTGATTTTCGTCTAGTAATCCATTAGCTTTACTTACTAATCGATTGTCACGTTATAATTCAACCGTTCAAACCTGTAGAATGACTCTTTTTACCTGATTAATTGATTGGTAAATCATACCAATCAATTCAACAGCTTCTAATCGATTAAGCCAATCGATTCTGAACCTTCTGTTCATGAGAAAAAAGTTGCCTAATCAATTGCCCTATCAATTCCCAAACTTTCTATTCTCTAGCAAAAAAAATACCTCAATCGATTAACACAATTGATTGAAGAAGGTTTAATCGATTAATAGCCTTTTGTGCGAGAGACACACTGCTAATTGATTGCTATAATCGATTTGTATTGCCGGAATCGATCGCCTAATCTTTCGTGCTCTTGCAAAAGTTCTCTAAATCGATTACTTTGGGGAAATTGATTGCATTAATCAATTGTCCAACTCTAACTCTTTTAATCCAAGTTTAGGGTTCCTTTGCCTAGCATCTGGTCAACCTTGACCTGTAGGGACTTCTTGTTACCTAGCATCCAGTCAACTTGACCTGTAAGACCTTTTTACCAAGTGTCCAGTCAACTTTTGACCCACTTGGACTTTCTGTCTCATGTTAAGTGTCCGGTCCTCCATGACCCACTTGGACTTACAGTCTCGTGCCAAATATTTGGTCATCCATAACCCACTTAGACTTCCAATCATCAAGTGTGCAGTCCTCTGTAACTCATTTGGACTTTTCCTTGCCAACTTCCATTGGACTTTCGATCACCAAGTGTCTAGTCAACCTTTGACCTTGTTTGGATTTTCCTCACCAAGCGTCCGATCCTTCTTGAGTTACTTGGATTTTTCTCACCAAGTGTTCAATCCTTCTTAATCCACTTGAACTTTTCCCTTGTCTAACCCTACTAGGACTTCTACTGCCTAGTTCCCAACTAGGTCTTTCACCGCCTAGCACCGCTAGGACTTCCACTGCCTAACCTCTAGTTAAGATTTTCTCTCACCTAACTTCCAGTTAGGACTTTCCTCTGCCTAACCTTTAGTTAGGAACTTTACTCTACCTAACCTTAAATTGGACTTTCCTTTACCTAACCTCCAGTTAACATTTTCCTAGTTAAATATCTGGTCTTCCCTTAACCTATTTGACTTCTCTCACACATATTGCCAAATATCAAAACTCAAGCTTGGATCAATCCGAGCTTAGTCAAATTGGTTAACTTTGACCTGAGGATGATTGCACCAATAACCTAGAACCAATCTGGTCACCCAGAGTTTAATGGATCTACCCATCTTCTGATTATAGATCCCTGCACTACAGTGTTATCACAATAGTATATAAAAATAAGAGTTGTGACATTCATTCAACTATTGAATATCGACTTTAGATTTCTCATGAAACCATAAGTCAGACTGATGCCTATTATTCCATCAACGAGAACTTGTCCTCACCGTTATTCCTTCCCAGAGAATCTTTCCTCTCAGGAGACTTTACTTGATACTAAACATCCAGTCCTCTTGATCTATTTGAATTTTCTTCTTGGCATACGATCCTCTGACCCCTAGGACTTTCTTCGAAGTTTGGTTTTCCGAACCCATTGACTTGCTAGACGCCCGATTTACTGATCGGTCTAGTGTTTTTTGTATGGTGTCCTCGATCTGCCAAGTGTTCTACCTTTACCTAATATTTTGTCGTCTTAACCTATTAAGACTTTCAGCTGTTTAGTATTCGGTCAACTTGACCTACTTAAGACTTCCCTAGTTGTTCTCCCTACATAATTAATAAACATTTGTTCGATCACAATGAATCTTAATTTTAAATATTTGTCAATACCAAATTAGATCTGATTATCTAATGCTCTATTTACCAACCAAATCTTTTTTTTTACAATCAACATTATCTAAAAAAAATTAATAATTTAATAATTTTATTAATTGAAAAGATTTTATTATCAGAGTTTGAATATAAAAATTTAATTAGGATCTTTTATCTTAAAAAGTAAAAAAATTAAATTGTATTTGCAAATTTATTTTTTTAAAAAATATTAAAATCCCAAATAATTTTTTACCAAATGCCTAAAATTTGATTAAGATAATCTTCTGATTATTGAAACTATTAAGACTTTAAATAGCTCCCTCACGGATTAGCTAAAGTAGTTAGTGGATAGTGGTTTACATATTGAGTATGTGTGATCAAATTTTGGGGTTGACGGGTAAAAATTTCTATACCACAAAAATTTCACATTCTCATCCATCTGGACCCTCAGTTACCATGTCTCTTGATGGTCCTAGCATGTATTGACGGGGGAGTTGGGGAAAATGAATTGCGTTTGCACATAGTAAGACTTTAAATATAACTTGATTAATTATAATGTGATTCCCACAATTGATATGTCATGCATGCCAATATTAGAATTCAAGCAAGATTTCTTCATTAGCGGTTTGGTTAATAGTAAATTTTCTTGTTTTAGGTTTTCACTCACAAATGGTTTGTGACTTATAGAAATTATGAACCAATTGTATCTATAAGGAAGGAATCTTTGTTTACGTGGGTGTTTTAGAATACTATCATTTCATTTTAGAATTTTTTTTCTATGAAACTCGTGCTTCCTCTTCTTTTGATTGCATTGATTTCTTAGAGCCCTATAAAAAAACTAATAACCTTCTCTACAACTAAAATTGGTATAAAAAAAGATTGATAACAAATTAACAATAATGTCATATAAATACTTTAATTATATTCTAATTATTCCCTGTATATTTCTTTTCTTTAAATGTCACCTAGAGTTTTAAAATATATATATTTTTTAATCTATTACTTTAATTACTATTTTAATAGTAATGGTTTATTAAAACTATTTTCCTGCTAAGATAAATCAGTATTTACAAGGGTAGCCCAGAAGTCCAACTTTCCGGACTTGTGCACTCGTAATTAGAGATCGAATCGTAGATATCTAATGATAATTTCACACACTTCTGCTACAGTGTAGCCCCAAAGGCTACCAACTTATAATTACTATAGCCCTATTATTGTATAATTATAATGATTATAATTTTGTAATGTTATAATAGCATAATTGTTATAATTGTATAGCAATTATAATATACTATTTATTAATATTACAAGTTACTATAATTTATAATTGTATAGCAGTTATAATATAATATTAATTAATATTGAAAATAAAAATGGAAGGAGAGGGATGAGATATTGTTTTAATAATAAAAAAACAGTGTCTTTTGACTATTGCAATTAAAAAATGTATGTTTTGCTATTTACTCTAAAATAAAAGTGTTTTAAAATATATTAAAGAGCGTATGCAATTTTAGACCAAAGAATTCAAACTTAAACAATTTTTCTATATTAAAAATTTGATTGCTCTATTGAAACAGGTAAATTGATTGTAAAATAAGCAAGAAAATTATACGATTGTGCTGTCAGCCTGTCACCAAAGTAAACTAAATAGTTAACATAAATTGATGATCGATCTGTTAGTAATATATCACTTATATTCCAAGTCTACATATTATGATAAAGCCACCACGTCTTCCCTATATAAATCTCCACGGATGCCATCTGATTCAAATTATTCCTTCCCATTCGTTTATTGGCCGTCCCATTTTGTTTCCCATTCTTGGTCGCGTCATGCTCGGATTGAATTCAAATTCCTTCTTTTCCTTCTTCTCTGACGAATCGCTTTTGCAAAACAAGATTCTAAGGAAAATGAAAGGTGATTATAGACGGCTTTTCGCGACGGCAATTCCGGCGTTTACGCTCCTGGTCCTGTTCGCCTTTGGTAAGCTAGAACCAATTTCTCTAGCTGTATTATTATTATTATTATTATTATTTTTCTTTTAAATTATAATAACATAAAAATAATATATATTGAGTATAATTTGATCGCTTACTGTTTGTTCTTCTCTGTGTAGTGTTTTTTCTTCCGCAGGTTCATGCTGACTGCAGCATTTGGAGCATTAAAGTGGATCAGATACAGAATGGGTGGCTAAATAATGGGGAGATGCCAATATACAGTGTGGCGGTGAGAAACAACTGTGACATCCCCGGCGGCTGTCGGTTAGGGGACGTCCACTTGACCTGCGCCGATTTCAATCCATCCTTTCTCATCGATCCAGATATCTTCCGCCACCTCAGCTCCCATGACTGCCTCCTCATGAACGGCGCCAACCTTACTCGCTCGGGCGTTGTAGCCTCCTTCGAATATGCCTACCCCAAGCTCTATCCCATAAACGTCTCCAGTGCCACGTGCTTTCCCCAGCATCCTTAAAATTAGATTAAATTCATTATTGATCCAACAGAAAGCAACTTCGTATTTTAACGTTATAGCAATAATAAAATTAGTCGTTGCGTTTTCTGATTTATATATTCTTATGACGGATGAGAAAATTTTATAGGATCGATTCAGTCACCCCAAAAATAGTCCATTGGACTAACAAAATTTATTATTATTTTTTATAATAATCATAAAAGTTGGAACCCCTCAGATCCCCACCCCACGCGTGCTTTCATGTTGTAGCATACCCCCAACTTCGTATTTAATTTTAACGTATTTCGTGTTATTGTTGGAATTTCTATATGTTTTTGAAATATAAATTCAACTCTTTTCAATAATGGATTAAAAAATTATTTTTTTAATCAATACTTTCTTTTGCAACTTAGAAATCTATATTTTCCATGCATTTATCCTTCTAGCTATCTGTTGCAGGAATATATTATTTTTAGTTAACATATGTTGGACGTTTCATATTATTAGAGTCGTCTTGGATTATTAGAGATTGCTATTGGAGGCACCTTAAAATTGGTAAACGCACTAGATAAGCTGCGAGGATGAGCTTCGATGCATTGGATCGAGTAGCATCAGATCCATTGGAGACGCTTTTAAGAGGAAAAGTGATGAAGTTTTGGATTAGATAAATATGTCACTACAAGAAAACAGGACATCAGAAACGAATTTTTAAAACAAAAATAAAATCTGTTTCAGATTTATATAAATCAGAGACAACAGATTAAATACGGAATTATTAATCCGTTTCATTTTAGTAAATTATATAAATTTTAAAAAAAATTAAGACAGAATTTAAAATAAATGTGAAACGTAATTACATATAAATTTTTATAAACAAAAATAAATATGAATTATAAATAGAATTTGAGACTGTATAATTTCTGTGATAAATTTTGTTTATAAATTAATTAAAAATTAAAACGAAAATAAAATTTGTTTCAAATTTATATAAATCAGAGACAGATTTAATACAGAATTATTAATCGTTCCATTTTAGTAAATTATATATTTTTATAAAAAAATTAGACAGAATTTAAAATAAATTTGAAACGAAATTACATATAAATTTTTATAAATAAAAATAAATATGAATTATAAATAGAATTTAAGATCGTATAATTTATGTGATAAATTTCGTTTATAAATTAATTAAAAGTTAAAACGAAAATACAATTGCAATGAATAAATGTTGAGTTCTGACTTCGGAGTGGTTGTGGCGGGTTAAGACATGCGGAATCTGCCGTTTGTTTGGGTGCGCTACCGATCCTAACCCTAGGTCTGCTGCCTCGCCTCCGTCCCTTCTCCACCGATGCGGCCGGTGGTGGCAGCGTGGCCGTGAAGCAGGTGACGAGGTTCAATTTCAACGCGGCGCTGGAGGGCCTTAGGGCCTGCGTGGAGGAGTCGGACTTCGTGGCCGTTGACCTTGAGATGACCGGCGTGACGAGTGCCCCATGGAGGGACTCGTTCGAGTTCAACTGATCCGATGTCCGTTACCTTAAGCTGAAGGACTCCGTTGAGAAGTTCTCTGTCGTGCAGTTCGGTGTCTGCCCCTTCCGCTGGGATTCATCCAAGGGCTCGTTCTTCGCCCATCCGTTAGTGTTCTTCATCATTTGGTTTTCGTTTTGTTATGATAGGGTTTAACGTGGTTTTAGAGAAAATGGAAGTGATGAATTGACTTCTCTATCGGTTTTTATTTTTGTGGGGGAAAAAATGATCTTTACCTCATTCTCCTGTTCAAATCGAATGCCTTGTTTAGGATATTCTTTCACGTTTTCTCCCTCTGGAAGCTAGGCCTGCTTGCGATAAAGGTTAAAAATTGTTCATATGTCAAGCAGATGAGATTCATGACTGATTTTTGCATGGTTTTACCTTATCACTTCTTTTGACGGATATCCAATTTATGTTTTGATGAGATGGTGGTAGTTTACCGATACAGGACTATTCATTTGATATTTTTGGGATAATTTATCAGTCATACTTGCTTGTTCTGTGGGGCAAGTATCGACAGACATTGGTAGGTAATTGTAGACGAAATTTGTGTTAGATCACCTAGTTATTAATATAAGATTCTGTATGATTTCATGTTTGTAGAAATTTGTTGGATTTCGTGTGACATCTGCAGCTCTTTACATTGTAGGCATAACTTCTATATCTTTCCACGGAAAGAGTTGCCACATCATGGGCCACCTGATGATTTCCTATGGCAAGTAACATCCATCGACTTCCTTGCTAAATACCAATTTGACTTCAATGCATGCATATATGAAGGTGCTTTTCTCAATCAAGTTCTTCGCATCCTACTATACATACAGTGTTGCCTTTCCATCATACCACTAAAAGATAAGTCTCAATCAGTCGTTCTATCTACTTAGTCAGTTATTAAATCTAGAGAGGCAAGGGGACTCCTTCTATGGCTTGTTGGGTGACTGTGGGTTCACATGCCCTTTTTATCTGTTAGCAGTTTCCTGTGCTGTGTCATAGAACTCATCAGTTGTAGTTACCAGTGTATATTTGATGTTCGACTTGTTTAAATCTTAAGCATTTGTTAATCCCATGAATATCTTATTTATCCATAGAACAAGAAGGAGAAGCCCTCAAAGCTAGACGGTAATCTCTCCTTCATATAGTCGTCAGGTTTCCTGAAACCCCTGCAATGAATTGCAAACATGATCAGTGGCTCCCGTATCTACACACCAGGTACTGGTAGATAATACCGCTAAACATGTTTCAACAACTAGAGAATAAGATATACCTATATTGTTCTCCTTCCTACGAGGACAGTCCACCTTCCAATGTCCTGCCTGCTTGCAGATGAAGCACTTGCCCTTTGGCTTCTTCACTCCTGCTTTTAGTCCAGTACCTAGAGATTGATTCACTTTCTTTGCTGAAACAGCTTGTTTCTTTTTCTTTTTCTTGCATTTCGACTTAGAAGTAGAAACAATTTTAGAAAAGTGAATTTGAGAATTTTGATAAAATATTCCTTCTGCTGCTTGAAGTTCTGTCAGAAGCTCCACCAATGAAAAGATCCTTTTATTTATATTGTAGTTCAGGCGAAACTGCTCAAAACTTTTGGCCAACATTTGGAGAATAATATCGACCTGGGTTTCCCCATCGATTTCAGCTCCAAGGATTTGTATTCATTCAAGTAAGCCATCATTTTGAGGATGTGATCCCTTACGGGTGTCCCCTCAGACATGGTGGTTGTCATCAATTTTCTCATAGCCTCTTTCCTAGCAGCCCGATTTTGGTGTCCGAAGAGTTCCTTGAGATTGTACATTATGTCATAGGCAGTAGGCATGGCTTGATGCTGATGTTGCAGCACATTTGACATAAAAGCCAAAATGTAACACCAGGTCATCTCATCTGTCTTAACCCATTTTCTATGACGCTCAATCTCCTCTTCACTAGAATCATTATTAAGCTCATTAGGGCAAACCTCTAACAGTAGAAACTTATAGCCTTCAGTAGTTAGGACAATGTCCAGATTTCTTTTCCAATCTATGTAATTGGGACCAGTAAATTTGTTCTCTTTCAGAATAACAGCAAGTGGGCTGAAAGTCATTTGAAATCCTAAGAATCACAAAATAAGTTTTGGTCAAAACTTAAGAATTTAGAATAATATTGATTCCTCAAACAATATCATTTAAATTCACCAACACCTCAAAACTCCGTAAATTTTGTATGCCACGATAGTGTGGACATATACAAATTCAAACATTTGTAAGAGGAGGTTTTACCTATTAATTTTATTCTTGTCAACCTAACTTTATGACAAATAAAATTAATAGTTGGTATTACTTTGGTCACACAAATAATAGCAGTGACTCCGATGGGGAGGATACTATTAAATATGCCTAAGTGTATACCATTACTTGATACTTAGTCCATTAAATAGGATTGTGCCCCTTCAGATGGAGAAGATCACACACTCCTAAATAATTTCTTATAATCATCCATAAAGGAAGTTTGATCTAGTGATCCGTAAACAAACTCATCTGATGTGGAGGAAGACACTCAGAGCCAACGCACAAGTTTGTTTGCATCACTTACAAACCAATAATGGAGACCGTGAAATTTATTTAAAATCCCTGCCCCACTTAGTTATTTAAAATGAGAAATTTTATCATGCAAGCACATATACACACATCACAGCAAATAAAATTAATAAATATGGAAAAATAAATTTTCAACTATTATGGTCTCTTCCATCACTGTCCTTCGTGTGCCACCAGCCCTAGCAGTCGTTAACCCTAGCCACCAGTCCTAGGGCTCATGTCGTCGTGTCCATCGAGCTTCCTTTTTCGCTACACCTCTGGTCTTCATCAAAGTTGTAGATCTTGAAGTTATCTACAATTCGGTATAAAGAACAGCCCAAAACTCCAACTGAGTAGAAAGTTATGGCCATTTTGGTTTTAGTCTGCAGTGTAGAAATTTCACACGACCTGGACACTTTGTTTCTGCTCCAAATCGCGTCCTGTCAACAAGAAAAGACACAAAGAGCATATCTCCGAACAAAAGAATGTTTATGCTGAATATATGCTAAGAGAGGGGAATATACATAGAATATACGTGAATAAAGTAAGTGAATGTGCGTCAAAACATGTATAAATAATCATAAGATCTACGCACATCATGAAGCTGAAGGTCCTGTAGAAGGAGGGGGTAGTGGCCCTAGAGGGGAAAAGGAAGGACCAACACTAGAAGTAAGGGAAGGCCTTGGTACAATGGTAGAGACGGTAAGAGGTGAAACAGAAGGCACGGAGTCAGCGGTCGGCCTAGCAATAACATCTTGGAAAGTAGAACTAGAGGATCTTTTACAAGGGGTTCTTCTAGCTCTCACTACGGGAAGAAAAGGAGAGGAAACTTGGAAAGGCGAGGAGGATGCTGATACGGCCGGAGTCGATCTCGAGGTAGGAACTGTTGGATCGTGAAACGTCGATAGAGGGGGGGGTGAATATCGATTCGAAAAATAGCGTTAATAAGAGTTAAGCGCAGCGGAATAATAAAAAAGTTAGACAAACTGAACACGGTGTTTTTTACTTCGTTCGGAGCATGTGTCGACTCCTACTCGAAGGCCCGTACTCCGTGAGTACTTTCGTTGGGCAATCACTAGCAGTTCGAAAGATGATTACAATTTAAAGTACAAGAAAGCTTAGCAAAATAAAGAAAATACCGACAAGAATTAAAGAAAAGGAAAGAAGCGTATTGTCAGAGCGTCGCTGGAGCGTAGAGCAATAGAGCAAGCAGTAGAAGACTTTCTTTTTGTTGTTGTTCTGAAGCTCCCCTCTGACCCTTCTTTTATATGAGGCTCGGGGCGCCCCGGATCCCTTCCGGGCGCCCTGGTGGGACGTGACAGGTCCAACCAGCAAGCTCCACGTGGCGACACGCAAGTTTGGATAAAACTTACCTCCGGGCGCCCAGATCCCTTCCAGGCGCCCGGACCTCCTATTTCCAGGAACTCCTTCTCCTACAAAATAGAGTTAGTCCGAGGCAAATATATATCCTGTAAAACAGATTGTTAGCACAGTTAAAGTTCAACAATGTAATAGAAAAGAGTATGACTTAGATTTCATCTTTTCGAGACCGGAATCTAGTCACGATCTCGACTTAGATATCCGAAATGGATCTAAGTCAGATCGACGCCTAATGTTCCCTTCCCGGGAACACGTCCTCGCAGTCACTCCCCTCCAGTGACTTACCTCACTTACCTGCCAGACGTCCGGTCAGCCCGTCGACCCGTCTGGACTTCGTGCCAGCTATCCGGTCAGCCCGTCGACCTAGCTGGACTTCGTGCCTAAGCGTCCGGTCAGCCCGTCGACCCGCTTGGACTTCGTGCCAGCTATCCGGTCAGCTCGTCGACCTAGCTGGGCTTCGTGCCAGACATCCGGTCAGTCCGTCGACCTGTCTGGACTTCTCCTGCACACTTGATCAAAGTGTCAAACAACAACAAACTAACTTAACCTGATTTGTCATTCATCAAAACCTGGGTTAAATCGTTAGTGCTAACCGCACCAACAATCTCCCTCTTTTTGATGGAATGACAACCTGGTTAAGTTAGTGGAAATATATGCAAGAAACAACATGCATTTATGTGGTTTTAAAGTTAGTTTGTATTTTCAAATTGGTTTAGCTAACTTAACCACCTAACCCTCCCCCTTTGACATTCATCAAAAATAAGCATGGATTAAGTAAGCATACACATAGATTTCAGACAAAGTAAGAAATAATGTCAAGTTAATCTGGGGGAGTTTAAAACATAGATTATTTTGCTTTTATTTCTTAAATCTTAAAAAAAAACTAAGTCTTGAAACATAACTGATTTATAACTTTGTAATTTTGAAAGATAGCTAATTTTTCAAGTATAGTTTTTAAAGTCAAAGTTAAGTTTTCAAACATAATTTTTCAAAAATCAAAATTCAAAAACTAAGTTTGAGAGATAGCTAATTTTTCAGGTATAGTTTTTTAAGGTCAAAGTTAAAAATTCAAATTTTCAAACATAAGTTTTCAAAATCCAATAACAAAGCAATTTTTAAAACTAATTTTTGTAAAATTTTAACTTTCAAATTAAAATGTCAAAATTAAGTAAAATCAAATTTTAAGAACTAGAGTTTTAAATTCAATTTTCAAAAACTAAGTCTAATCAATTTTCAATAAAAAGTAAAATAGCTTAGTTTTTCAAAACTAGGTTTAAGAAATTTTTAAGAAAATATTTTTCAAACACAAATTTAAGATATTTTTAAATAAAGGGAAAATTTTAATTAATTCCTTTCCCTGAACTTGACATAAAATTTTGAAAGTATTTGCTAAAAATATTCAAAGTAGAATAATTTTTAAAACAAAGGAGTTTTCAAAATTTTGTAAAATTCTTTTTCCAAAATCAAATTTTCAAAGTTCACGAGTACTAGTTTTAAAAACATGGTTTAACATACTTGAAAAGTTTGGTTTTCAAAATTATGTTTGAAAAACCGAAGTAGTTTTATTTCTCCCCTGAACCTGACATTAAATCAAATGTCTAACCAGTTTGTTACTGACTGACTTATCAGAAGATAGCAGCTTTCACTTGGTTAGTCAAGTTAAGTTTAACTAAAACTTGATTAATGTATATTTTGTATTTAACGCCCAGACTTATATCGATGCATTGAAATAAGCATCTTAAGTCTTAGGCAAATGGCCTATACATCTCACCCCTTTCTATGTTCTTCAAACACAAGCAAGGTAAGCTTAGGGTTTTGGTGAAATGCTCAAAACTAGTCCTATGGGTACATGCTTTCTAAGGATTTTGAACTAGTCTAAGGCTAAAAATATATTTAAAAATCTAAAAATAGGAAAATTTTGAAAACGAAATATGTTTTAACCTATAAGTTGAGAATAACCATTTTTAAAAAAAATATTTTTGAAATTTGAAACTCCTAGTCTATTAAGATCAAACATAATCAATCCATATCAGAAAGAACACTGGATAGATCAAAAAGTATTCTACACGTGATGTAGATAACTGAAGTGTCATAAGTAGAGCTACTGAGATGAGGAAGGGGGTGCTCCAGATCCCAAGGAGCGAAGTAGTGTCATCAGCTCAGTGTGTCGAGTCTGCCCGTCAGCTCGTAACTCGGAGACCTCTCGCCGCATGTCACGCTGAAAGTCAGAGTTCTCCTGCTGGAGACTCACCATGGCTCTCTCTAGTCTGGTCATGCGGTCGGCTAGAGTGCGTGGTGCGTGACGTGGTGCTCGAGCTGGTGGTGGGGGTGGAGCGGCCTCCTCCGGAAACAGTGCAAGCATGAACTCATCCTGCTCGGCCTCCCCCTGTGCGTTTGGATCATGCTGGTGCCGTGCCCCCCTCCGCCAAGATATAGTACTGTCGCCCTCATCTATGTGGATACTAGCTAGAGAGAAGTTCCTAGCTGCTATGACATCAAACTCAGTCATATAGCGAATGTCTCCTCTAGTGACATCAATGTCCAACGAGGACATATATGCTGTCAGAATGTGACAAAAAGGCATGTGGACTCGACTATTAGTCATGTATCCAGCAGAGTAGATAATGGTGGAGAAGATATGTAGGCTGATGTCAATATCTAACCTATGACTCAGGGCATAGAGTAAAAATGAGTGGAATGGGCGCATCACGGCAATGTCCCGTGTGGTCAGTGGTAAAATGCAGAAAACTAAGACCCTATAAAGGGCGTAGTCCTGGACTCAAAGTTCTATCAACCTAAACTGGGTCACAGTGGGTACTCGCTCTCCCCAAAAAAAAATACGAATAAATCGTATCAAGAGTGATATGTGAGTAGGGATCCCCGAATGGTAGATCCCCGGGAGGATAGCACAAAAAGGAATAAGTGGATGGAAGTAACCCTAAAAACTCCCGGATCGTCGTAGGGGATAGCGTGATATTAGTACCCGCTGCTCTAGTAGTATAGGTAAGATCGTCTACTTTCACTAGGTTGTTATAAAATTCAGCACACAGACTTATGTTTACCGGACTAGTACATTCAACAAGGTTCCGTAATTTATAGTGGTTTATAACCTCCATAACGGGAGCACAAGAAACTAGAAAGAACGATCTATCTATACATTTAGTCCTAATGGTCATATAAATGGTTGACTCAAACTTGACTCTAAGTTCATCTGTGGGAAACCTAGGGTCAGTACTAGCGTTAGAGGGACCCAGCACCAGTATTCTTTCGTTTCCTACTGTATATATAAAAGAGATATTCTAAATGAAAATATTAAGACAAATTTAGAAGAATTCTAAGAAAAAGAAATTACCGAGGAGCCATCGTAAAATATAGAACTGATGACCTCGGTTGAGTCGCAGCAGCGTCTTCACCGCTAGAAAATTTAATTTTAGAGCACTCTCACACTGAGGTTCGGATAGAACCTTGGTAAGAGTGAAAGGTTGTGGGGCAATTATTGGGGGCGCCTGCTGCCCCCTATTTATAGGGAGCTCCGGGCGCCCGGGGTTGATTTTGGGCGGGGCGCCCCGGAAGGGTATACCAGGGCGCCCGCCTTTTTTTTTTTAAATTGAAGTTTGATTAATTCAAAATTTAACTAATTTAATTGACTTAATTCGAATTTTAACTTGATTCAATTCAAAAAAAACACCATTTTAATTAATTTAAAATAATTTCTAAAGTTAATTTAATAATTTTTAAAATAGTTTTTAAAGTTAATTTAATTTTAAAATAATTTTTAAAGTTAAAATAATTTAAAATAGTTTTTTTTAAAGTTAGTTTAATTTAAAATAATTTTTAAAGTTAATTTTTAAAATAGTTTTTAAAGTTAATTTAATTTTAAAATAATTTTTAAAGTTAAAATAATTTAAAATAGTTTTTAAAGTTAGTTTAATTTAAAATAATTTTTAAAGTTAAAATAATTTTTAAAGTTAAAATAATTTAAAATAGTTTTTAAAGTTAGTTTAATTTAAAATAATTTTTAAAGTTAATTTAATAATTTAAAATAATTTTTAAAGTTAATTTAATAATTTAAAATAGTTTTATTTTTTAAAGTTAGTTTAATTTAAAATAATTTTTAAAGTTAATTTAATAATTTAAAATAGTTTTATTTTTTAAAGTTAGTTTAATTTAAAATAATTTTTAAAGTGAATTTAATAATTTAAAATAGTTTTTAAAGTTAATTTAATTTTAAAATAATTTTTAAAGTTAAAATAATTTAAAATAGTTTTTAATGTTAGTTTAATTTTAAATAATTTTTAAAGTTAATTTAATAATTTAAAATAGTTTTTTTTTAAGTTAGTTTAATTTAAAATAATTTTTAAAGTTAATTTGATTTTAAAATAATTTAAAGTAAAATAATTTTTAAAGTTTAAAATGGATTTAAAAGAAATTCGAAATTTAATTTAAATTTGAAATTTGAAATTTAATTTGAAATTCGAAATTTAATTATAATTTAATTTGAAATTAAAAAATTTAATTTTAATTTATTTGAAATTTGAAATTTAATTTGAAATTTGAAATTTAATTTGGAATTCGAAATTTAATTTTGATCCTTAGTCATCTCACCCTATTTAAGTTTTCAATCAGAGAATCCTATAATTTTGTGAGATGGGTTGGATTATGGAGTTTGGTTTAACTTGTGTTAGATTCAGGTTTAGCTTTGGTCTCTACAAATAGATATTCTTCGGATAAACTTCTAAGCTTGGTGAGTCACATGGACGTCATTAGAAGTAACCAACCTTTCGAGGTTTTCCGAATAGTTCTATCTACGGAGCTTAGTACTAAATCTTGGTTTAACTAGTTAGGATCCATTTAAGGGTAGTTTCGGTCAGTTCCACTTGACCAAATGCACCAGATCAAAACCATATCTTTCTAGACATGCGATGCCCAAGTTTCCCTAACGTACTATCATCCAAAAACTTCACCAGTACCATGATTCAAGTTAAACTTGGTCTCTTTTTAACTAATCCTAATTACCCTGCCGGGTTAGTTTGTTTAGGTTACCCTGTCCGATAAGTTAGTTTTGGAGGTGCCAGTTATTCTGGAGCCTCCCCCTGAATTATTGACTTTTAATTTAAATTTTCGTTTTAGGTTTGTGTCGATTTCTTTTATAGTTAAAATTAACTTGGTGATAATTTATATTTTGTTGAGTTTTAATACGTTTAAATTTTGATTTCTTTGATTTGTATTTTGGTTTTTGATTTGGTTTGTTCGAGTTTATAAAATATATTTTTTCTTTAGGTATGTAATATTGATTAATTCCTACTTGCGTGGTCAAACACGCTTTCGGAACCCAAGTTTGATTAGTTGATTTGTATTGGGTTATTAATGACTTAAAAGTTTTATTTGAGTTCGACTTGTATCCAAGTCCGGTTTTATTATAACATGCTTTTTGATTGTTCAGGATTAAGTCTAGATTTTTTGATCTTGTAGTGAATTTTTCTAGTATTTCTTTTAAGTTATTAATTTCTGATTTTAATGATGAATTCTCTTCAAGTATTAGATCTTGAGTTGGATTTGAATTTTTTACTTATTCCTTGAGGTCTTGATTTTCTTCAAGGAGTGATTTGTTTTCATTTTCTATTTTAATCAACTTACTATTTAAGCAAGAAATAATTTTAAAGAATTTTTTGATTAAATTAAAATATACCTCATCCGGGCCTTCGGAAACGAGTACGGACTCGTGGCTTGATTTGGGTTCGGACCCGTCTTCCGATTCATCTCCTGACTCGTCATCCGTTTCAGCTTCGCGGGCCATCAACGCGAGGTGGCTCTGGTGTTTCTGCTCTTCTACCTCCGATTCGTCCGAGGAGTCATCCCACGTTGCTTTGAGGGTCTTCTTTTTGGTTGGCTTCGGTTTGTCGAACTTCAGTCTTAGACATTCTCTCTTGTAGTGCCCCTTTTTGTTGCATCCGTAGCAAGTCACATTCTTTTGTTCCGTGGGAGTACTGATCTTTTGAAGGTCCTTTTGCTGAAGTTCTTTTTTCTCCTGGTGAACATTTTTCTTACCAAGTTTACCAGATATTCTTCGTCTTCTGAATCTTGACCGGAATCCTCTTCAGATTCAGACTTGCTCTTCTTTTCTTTGGATGGTCCTGCAAATAAAGCAATACATTTCTCGGCTCCAACATTAGTTTGTTCATGTAATTCTAACTCACAGAAAAGCTCGTCTAATTTTAACTTAGATTTTTCGAAATTTTGTAGGCATCTACGATTGATGCCCACAAGCTTTTACGAGGAAAGACATTTAGTGCGTACCTTATTAAATCTCTGTTTTCCATCTGATGGCCTATCGCGTGGAGTCCGTTGAGGATGTCCTTGATTCTTGCGTGCAGTTGACTTGGCGTTTCCCCTTCCTGTATTTTTATATTAAATATTTTATTTAAAAATAAATCTCTTTTTGTTACCTTTGCGTCGCTCGTTCCTTCGTGCAGCTCGATCAATTTGTCCCACAATTCTTTAGCATTTTGATACGGTCCGACCCGGTTCAGCTCTTCTCGTGTTAGGCCGCAGTGTCGTATTGATTGCATTGTTTTCTGTCGACGCCTTTTTCCTCATGTCCGGAGTGCACTGTTCCGTATCTAGTGGATTTCCGGAGTTGTCGGTTGGAGCTCGGTAGACCTTTATGACGCTGAACCATTGATCGTAGTCTGTCTTTAGGTACACCTCCATTCTTTTCTTCCAGTACGAGAAGTCATCCCCGTTGAATAGGGGAGGACGTACTGTGCTGAAGCCTTCTAATTGAGACATTCTGCACACAAGTGAACAACGGAAAAATATTCCAAGACTTGGTCTTGGATTAGTAGTGCGGGAAAAAATAATAGTTGTATCTAAATTGGTGTTGCACCAATTTAGATTTAATTGCAACGAGAAGAAAAAAAAATTCCTAAATTAATAATAATATCGACTTAGAATTAAGCGTAAAGCAAAAAAGAAAAAAAAAATATTTTCATCCCCTGTCTGATTGGTGGTTGCACCAAATCAGAGCGGTATCTGCTCTGATACCACTTGTTGGATCGTGAAACGTCGATAGAGGGGGGGGGGGGGGGGAATATCGATTCGAAAAATAGCGTTAATAAGAGTTAAGCGCAGCGGAATAATATAAAACTTAGACAAACTGAACACGGTGTTTTTTACTTCGTTCGGAGCCTGTGTCGACTCCTACTCGAAGGCTCGTACTCCGTGAGTACTTTCGTTGGGCAATCACTAGCAATTCGAAAGATGATTACAATTTAAAGTACAGGAATGCTTAGCAAAATAAAGAAAATACCGACAAGAATTAAAGAAAAGGAAAGAAGCGTATTGTCGGAGCGTCGCTGGAGCGCAGAGCAATAGAGCAAGCAGTAGAAGACTTTCTTTTCGTTGTTGTTCTGAAGCTCCCCTCTGACCCTTCTTTTATATGAGGCTCGGGGCGCCCCGGATCCCTTCCGGGCGCCCTGGTGGGACGTGGCAGGTCCAACCAGCAAGCTCCACGTGGCGACGCGCAAGTTTGGATAAAACTTACCTCCGGGCGCCCGGATCCCTTCCGGGCGCCCGGACCTCCTATTTCCAGGAACTCCTCCTGCAAAATAGAGTTAGTCTGAGGCAAATATATATCCTGTAAAACAGATTATTAGCACAGTTAAAGTTCAACAATGTAATAGAAAAGAGTATGACTTAGATTCCGTCTTTCCGAGACCGGAATCTAGTCACGATCTCGACTTAGATATCCGAAATGGATCTAAGTCGGATCGACGCCTAATGTTCCCTTCCCGGGAACGCGTCCTCACAGTCACTCCCCTCCAGTGACTTACCTCACTTACCTGCCAGACGTCCGGTCAGCCCGTCGACTCGTCTGGACTTCGTGCCAGCTATCCGGTCAGCCCATCGACCTAACTGGACTTCGTGCCTAAGAGTCCGGTCAGCCCGTCGACCCACTTGGACTTCGTGCCAGCTATCCGGTCAGCCCGTCGACCTAGCTGGGCTTCGTGCCAGACATCCGGTCAGCCCGTCGACCTGTCTGGACTTCTCCTGCACACTTGATCAAAGTGTCAGACAACAACAAATTAACTTAACCTGATTTGTCATTCATCAAAATCTGGGTTAAATCGCTAGTGCTAACCGCACCAACAGGAACGACTGGGAGGATTGTCGGAATCAATAAACCTGGTTGCATCATGTTAAGAGCAATGTTGGGATGGACACGAGTATAAGACATAGGTTCCTTACCTCTCTCACGAGACATCTCAGAAATAACAATGGGAACTTGCTCCAATTCAGAAATAGTGATCGAAGCCAAGCTGTTCTTTGGGACATATGTCCTGTCTCGTCGAGTAGTGAAGGGACTCTCTTCCTCAGAAGATTCAGGGGATGCAGGGGTGACCTCCAGAGCTACTTCATTAGGAGGAAGCAAACCGAGAGATGAAGTGGTGGGATTGAGGAGACGATTCTTCAATAAGTCATCTCCCAATTTAGTTAAAACTGATTTATTCAGCCCATGGTTTTTATACATGAAGGCTGGAAGAACGGCATCAACTGGAAAAGGTAAAAAGTATAAATTCAAGGAGGAGGAAATCTTAAGACGATGAAGGAGCAACTGAAGAGGTATATAACTTACCAAAAGGAGCTTCCAATTCTGTATCTGCAGAGTTTACCTCGAAGATAAAAAGTAGACCTTCAGCAACTAATGCTGGTAAATAGAACTTAGCCCCTTTTAGTTTTGATATAGATTCATTAAAGGTCAAGTCTATGGCTTCACTCTGTGGATTTGGAAGAGCGGGGAGAGTCCGTTACCAAATAATAGGGTATGGAGGAGGAGAAGGGAGGCGTAAAAAGAAGAACTTTTACCTCCATTCTGCTTGTGCTGGGATTTTATTGAATAAGATAGCCTTTGGACGACTCTGGAACTTAAAGAGGCTATCTTCCACTTGACGGAGAACAAAAAATTGGTGAAATAAATGGGGAGAAGGGGGAAAGTCAAGCAGTTGAGAAACAGCGACAAAGGCCGATAATATGGAGAAAGATTAAGGGATGAGTTGATTCAAAGGCATGCTGAAATATTGACTTAGAGCGACTAAGAAAGGGTGGAGAGGGAGCCGAAAACTGAATATTACTTATTCCCAAAAGACGGTGACACTCCCTGAAGGGGGAAGATGGGGGCGATCCTCTAGGGTAGGGAGGACTAGATAGGAGGGAAATCCGTAATCTAATTGCATTGCATAAACTTCCGACTCACTAGCACTAGAAGAACAATGAACGAACCACTCAGAGGGAGAAGAAGAAGAGGCCATTGTAGACAAAAGGTCAGGGGAGAAAGGAAAACCTGAAATGGAGCAGAGAAGGAACAAATACAACGAAGGAAGAAGATGACGGGATGAACCCCCGCTGGTTCGTCTCTAAAACCCTCAATGCAATTATCGAGAAGGGTAAATGATAAATAAGGAAAAAAGCAAGAGTGAAAGAACCGGCAGCAGACCAGTAAATACGTGGGTAAAATATTAAGTATACGAAGATAGGTGCACCTGAGATCGCAAAGATGACATTCCCTAAGTACAAGTTCAAACTGAAAAAGTTATGGGATCCCGAGAGAGATTATGATTAATCTTTTGAAATCCCGGTGAGGTCAAAGTCATAGGACGTATAAAATAAAAGGAAGAGTGGATGAATAGGTTCGCCCGGTCGTTATGGGTCAATCAGGAAATACAGGTGTCTGACTCATCCGACCGGGCAGTTCGAACCAACGAGCTTGCCATGCCATTATACGTCGGGCGAGAAATGACCGACCTAAGTAATTTCATTCATCCTCCGTGCACATTGAGTGCTAGTGTTTGAAAGTGGGGGTAGGTTTATCAACCCGTAAGGCATAATCAAGGTCCATAATGTCCAAAACGAGGCGAATCTGTTCGTTCCATTTCTTAAAATTGCTACCTGTCAGAGTTTCAATGGACGCGATTTGGCTCGTAATTGAAGTTGCGTTCATAGAGTTAAATCATGCTCATTAACAATAATGGAAAATATAAATCATAATCATAATACATAAGCGATTGAAGAAGTACACTTTAATGTAATTATAGAATTGAATTTATATCACCGTTGGGCAGATAATAAATTCATACTACAATTAAGTATTACATTAGTGCCAAACATGATGATGGAGAATAATGACATACATTATCCATTGAGAAAATAGAAAATGTTACAACCTTCTGTTAGATTGATCGTAATAAATGCAAATAAATTTTCTCCGTTAGATTTTTGACTTAATCATAGAACTAAATTCACATCACCGTTGGGCAGAATTGATTTAGAACTACGATTAAATTGTGCGTTAGTGCTAAAGTATTATAGAAAATTAAACATAAGTTTTCTATCAAAAAATAGCAAAATATTATAACCTTCCGTTGGGCCAACTGTAATAAATACACATAAATTTTCTCCATAAAAACTTTAGCATAATTATAGTTGAATTCACCCCACCATTAGTAAGAAGATAAATTCATACTATAATAAATTCCATTTAGTAATTAAAATAATAATTTTTGGTTGGGCCAATTATTAATTTTAATATAAGAATGTAACATAAGTGTGGTTTCATTATTCCTATTTATTTAATTGATAAATATTCCGTTGGGTCGACTTATCATGAAAATAAATAAGAGTCTCATATTAAATTTAATATATTTATGGTATGCTTTCAATCATGCATACCATAATTATAAACATGAAAATAATAATTATGATTTAAAATCAATTAATTTCCTAATATATTATGGTAAATGATTTATCGAAAGAACATTAATCACATAAGATATTTATCTTAATAAATAACATATGCTATAACAACATTGATAATTATGGCAGCCATCTATAGAAATAATTTATGGAACATTGATTTATATTTAGCAATTAATTATGTCATTAATTGTCATCAAATATTTGTTTTGAGACATAATTACATTACCATTCAAAACAAACGCTCCTGTTTAGTAAAAGAAAATTATTGCACACAAATCACAATTAATACATGCTCGTCGTTTCAAGACTAAAATCACAATTAATTCAGATTCAAACAAACGAGGTTGAAATATATTCTTCATTGTGAATATAAGTTATTTACCTTCATAATTTGTTGTAAGACATCAAACGACTAGATATAACATGTCGATAGGTAATAACGTATTATCTCAATTCATATACTTGAATCAACCTTTGCTCTAATACCAAATATTAAATTTATCTTAAGACGGTAGAACATGACATAAGCTTGATCCCATAATCAAGATTTCTACTGTAAAGCGGATCTTATCAAGTATATGAACAAAGTTAGAGAATAAGAATTACTTGCGTTGAGCGTCGACATCATTGAAAACTCGATCTTCAGCTTTCACTCTACGAGAGGAGATGGATTCCCGTGTGTACTTCTTAGGGTTACTCTAAGTCGTTGTGGGTAAGAATATATAATAAGCATTCAAATAGACTAGACCTAGGTGTTTATTTATAATAACAACAACCCCTAATTCTTAATAGGTAGAGCAAGATATGAGACCGGCCCAATAAAAAATATAATCATTAGTCCGTCCATCAAGACTTTAGTGATTGGACTAATTAAATAAATTATTAAGAAATAACTCAACTAATTATAATCTATAGGCCAACATCATGAATCTCGTCAGAATCCAACATCTTTCACTCTTTTTCTCCATTTCTATCCTCGATCGTGCCACCTTATTTTGCACTGTCAATGTTTTATACATCAATTGCCTAATAGAATCTATTAAGATTTATAAATATATTTTTTCTCATCCCTGCTTCATTTTTTTTTCCATTTAATTTGCAATGTGCTCAACTTCTTTGTACATCTCGTGATTAATTATCTGCAATATTTTTGGAATGGGATGATGCAACAGCCAAGCGTGGCACTGACTGCAGCATTGAGGATATCGACGTGCTTCAGGGCCCGTCTGGGTACCTGCCGAGCGGGATTCCGACGTACACAGTGTCGGTGCTAAACCTCTGTTCGGGTGGCTGTTCGTTTGGGAACATCCACTTGAGCTGCGGTAAATTCAGCTCGGCCCGCCTCATCAATCCAAGAGTCTTCCGCCGCCTCAGCATCAATGACTGCCTCCTCAACGATGGCCGCCCACTTGACCCCGGCGCTGTAGTTTCCTTCGAATATGCCAACTCCTTTTCCTACCCCCTTGCCATCTCCAATGCCACGTGCTTGCGCTAGGAAGCAACTTCTTTTTTCACGTATTTCGTGTTATTGTTGTCAACAAAATGCATTTCTATATGTTTTTGAAATACTCTTTTCAATAATTGATTAAAGAAATATTTTCTTTTCTTTAATTTTTTTCTCTTCCAGCTTTTACGACATGCATCGTTAACATCCTTCTATATCAGCGCTTTCAGAAGTTGCTCAAAAACTCACTCTCGCTCAGTATATATGAATTAGGAAGACTTGATGTAAAAAAAACACGTTATATCTTTCAATATATTAATATATGTATATTTTCAAATATATACCATGATACGGATAATGATAGACCTGTCGAATGAAAGAGTCGTCATCGAAAAGAACAAAAAAAAATATATAATCAATATGCCTACACACGCTTGGTCAGGTAAAGTCCGACCGAACATAAAAATACTTAGTCTTATAAAAACTTTTAGTATCTTACCGGCCGAGTGAGCAACGATGTGCCTTCGCACGCTCGGTCAGGCAAAGTCCGATCGATTATAAAGGTACTTAGCTTTATAGAAGCTTTTAGTATCTTACCGGCCGAGTGAAAGGCGAGTGAGCCCCAATGTGCCTTCGCACGCTCGGTCAGGCAAAGCCTAATCGAGCATAAAGACACTTGGTTTGCGGAAGGGAATGAGAATGAGAATGAGAATGAGATTCATTGAAGTAAAGAATGGGAATGAGGAGTTTCAATCCGATTCCCATTTACCCCTCCCCCCCCAATCCTATATTTGGAGGTTTGAATCCGTGGGACTCGCCATCAATACCTCAAACCAAACACTAACTTTCAATCTCATTCCCATTCCTCACTTCCATTCCATCCAACCAAGCACTTAGCTTTATAGAAGCTTTTAATATCTTACCGGCCGAGTGAAGACCGAGTGAGCACCAATGTGCCTTCACACGCTCGATCAGGCGAAGTCTGACCGAACATAAAGTCACTTAACCTTATAGAAGCTTTTAGTATCTTACAGATCGAGTGAAGGCCGAGCGAACACCCATGTGCTTACACGCACTCGGTCAAGCAAAGTCCGATTGAGCATAAAGACATTTAGCCTTATGGAAGCTATTAGAATATTACCGGTTGAATGAAGACCGAGCAAGCCCCAGTGTGCTTAGACGCGCTCAGGTAAAGCACGATTGAGCATAAAAGTACTTAGTCTTATATACAATTTTCAGTATATTGCCGGCGAAATGAAAGCCGAGCGAACACTAATGTGCTTACCTGTGCTTGATCAGGCAAAGCCCGACCGAGTATAAAGGTACTCAACCATATACATAGTTTTCAATATATTACAGGCCAAATGAAGGCCGAGTGAGCACTAATGTGCTTACCTGTGCTCAATCAGGCAAAGCTTGACCGAGTATAAAGACACTCAGCCTATACATAGTTTTCAGTATATTACCATCCGAGTAAAGGCTGAGCGAACACCCATGTGATTACATATGCTCGGTCAGGCAAAGCTCGACCAAGCGTAAAGACATTTAGCCTTATGGAAGCTGTTAATATATTACCGACCGATTGAGAGCCTATCAAGCACTAGTGTGTATATGTGCTTGACTGGGCAAAACCCGATCGAGAGTAAGGGCATTCATCTTTATAAAACTCATAAACATTCTTGGCCAGAACATGTTTAGCAAAATGTATTCTTAAAGTATTCTCAATGTACATGTAACGACCCGGCCCCTTGGGCCCTTGGGCGGCCCATTTGATGACCCCTTGACGGTCCCTTGGGCGGCCCAACTGACGATCCCTTATGTCGTCGACCGACGACCCTCGGCCGTGCCGTTACTCACTAGGTCTTCCCACCCTTGGCCAGTGGATTTTTTCCTTCCCAAAAATTTGAACTCTAGACCTCCAGGCTAAGTACTAGAGTTTATGAATCCTGGTAGTCAAGTGAGCGCCACTCACTTGGCTACCAGGATTCATAAACTCTAGTACTTAGCCTGGAGGTCTAGAGTTCAAATCCTGGGGAAGGCAAAAATCCACTGGCCAGGGGTGGGAAGACCTAGGAACCGCCAAGGGGTCGCCAGTTGGGCCGCCCAAGGAACCGCCAAGGGGCCGCCAGTTGGGCCGCCCAAGGGGCCAAGGAGTCAGGTCGTTACAATAAAAATGTGCCTTTTATTGTAACGACCCGACCCCTCGGCCCCTTGGGCGGCCCAACTGGCGACCCCTTATGTCGTCGACCCTCGGGCGTATGTCGTTACTCACAAGGTCTTTCCACCCCTGGCCAATGGATTTTTACTTAACCTGGAGGTCTGGAGTTCGTATCCTGGGGAAGGCAAAAATCCACTGGCCAGGGGTGGAAAGACCTTGTGAGTAATGGCACACGCCCGAGGGTCGTCGGTCGACGACATAAGGGGTCGCCAGTGGGGCCGCCCAAGGGACCGCCAAGGGGTCGCCAAATGGGCCGCCAATGTGGCCGCCCAAGGGGCCAAGGGGTCGGGTCGTTACAGTACATACGACCGACTTGAATGATCGGTCGAAACATGCTTAATAGAAACATATAAGAATGACTGCCTGGTAAATTTGGCAGGAAATGCCTTCTAGAAGTTTCTTTAGTTATAATGACGTGTTTATTTGCATATCTCATCATAAATATGAGTCACAAACGACAAAAGAGGTACATCTGGGGTATAAAAAAGATTCTTTAAAAGATTATTGCATGAAGCCTATGAGATGACTTCATCTCCTAACAAACTCTAACAAACCGGGGACCACTTAATGACTACGGAGGTTACATGAGGTAGTATAAAAAGGAAGATTCTCTCCATTGGCAAGGTAAGCAAGTTCTAGCATATAAACTCTATTTCAAAGTACTTCAGTTACTGTTATTCTTCTTCCACCTTTGAGAGAAACTGACTTGAGCGTCAGAGGTCCTAGCCAGTGATCCCCACCCCGGTCTTAGGTCACTAACTCTTTTTTTGTTTATCTCGTTGTGCGTAGGATCATGGAGGAGTTCTTCTAGATCTTTAAAAAATCATCTTCATCAGTGATCATCATTCATTAGAGTTAGCGCACCTCTTCGCAGATTTCAGACAGGATCAAATTTGGTGTCGTCTGTGGGAACTATTCACCTGCATCTGAAACTACGAAGATGGATGAAGCTGAAAAACTCAACACTATTACTATATCACAGGAGGATCTGGATCTGCTCATCCAGGCCAAAGCGCAAAAACTTTTTCAACAACATCAAGCCATCAATGGAGGTACGGTGCCTAGAGCTTCAAATCCCACTATATCAACCACTGCTCCTCCAAGGGAAAGAGGAGTGGAAAAAACTGATCCGGTTCATCTATTCCCTACTCCTCTCTCCCTAACTCGACATCCTAAGGCATTCTTCCACACCCCTTTGGAACAAGGAGGCCGAAAGGAGTTTCCCCAAGAATCCTTTGGAGAAGCATCGGTACGTGATAAGCGCAAAGGGAAGATAGTGGCTAGTGATAGCTCTCCGGAACAGATCATCACTCCATTCTCTCAGCGGGTGCTGGATGATCCACTTCCAAAGCATTACTAGAATCTGAAAATGCTGCTCTACTTCAATAATTTTCTGATGGTGTTAAGTGCCGAATGTTTCTTACTACGTTCGAAGGAGCAGCTTAAAGATGGTACAAGTGGTTACCTGATAATTCTATTCGGCGCTTTAAGGACTTCCGCAAGGTATTTTTTCACCATTTTTCTAGCAATCGGAGGTATCACAAAATCCCTTGGAGTCTTTTTTCAATCAAACAGGGGCCTAAAGAATCTATCAAAGCCTATATTAAGAGGGTTAACCAGGTGGCGATCGATGTCCCTACGACCACTATGGAGATCTTGGTAAGTGCCTTTTCCCAGGGGCTTAACGATAATGATTTCTTTAAAGATTTAGTCAGGAACCCTCCTACCAATTTTGATATATTAATTGACCGAGTTTCAGAGTTCATTAATGTGGAGGAGGCTCAAGCCACTCAGAGGAAGGATACAACCACCTCTACACCGGTTCCTACTGAGGTACGTCGGGGGGGGGGGGACCTTCCCAACCTCCTAAAGGACCTCGGGCAGATCCACATCATCGCCACCCCGAGCCTCGGCCCCAAGAAGTGCAACATGTGGAGGTTCCTCAACATTTCCGTTGAAGATGGTGTGTATATCATCTGACAAGTACTCACAGCATGAAAAATTATTTTACCTTGAAGAATCAGTAGGCAAGTAACATTCTCTATCATCAACGTTCTCTAAATCCAAATCACTGGCGATATCCGCGATAGAATAGTCCTCTCAAATTGAATATGAGCAGAGCAGATCACAGGAGGAAATTCTACCCCTCCCAACAGGACAAACTCAAGTACCGGACCAAATACAAGGAGAACAACCTTCAACTCGGCAAGAAGAAAATCGCAACAATGCTGCTCGGGGCAGTATCAAAATGATTGCAAGAGGATCCACTAATGGTAATTCTAACCGGGCGAGAAAGTCGCACACTCATCGATTAGTAATTCATGTCATTGGGTGCAGTACTGAGAAGGCGGCGAGGTCAGAAATCAATTTTGGTCCTCGAGATTTAGTAGGGGTAGAAGTGCCCCATGACGACGCATTAATAATTAAGGCTATTATAGCCAATTACAACATTTCTCATACTTTTATTGACACTGGTAGCTCTATTAATATTACATTTAAACAAGCTTTTGATCAACTACAGATCAACCCGAGTGAGCTTCAACCTATGGTTACTCCATTATATGGGTTTACAGGCAATGATGTACAGCCGCTGGGTCAAATAAAATTTGTCATATCTTTAGGGGAGGGGCCCCTTATGTGTACACGTCGATCGTCCTTCATGGTGGTGGATGCCCCATCAGCATATAATGTTATCTTAGGTCGGTCGGCCTTGTGTGAATTCAGGACGGTCGTTTCTACTTTTTGTCAGAAAATTAAATCCCCTGTGGATGACCAAGTGGGCGAGGTCAAGGGAGATCAAGTAATGACACACAAATGCTATGTGGAAGTGGTTAGGATGGAGGCTAATGCAACCCAGAAGGTACAAAGGATGGAGATTAATGTCATCCATAAAAAGTCACCCGTCCTCATATATGAGGAAAAAGAAGAAGTACAAATGCAAGTTGGTCGATCGGAAGCTACTACTCACATCACGTCTAATCTAACTCCTGAACTCAAAGAAGACTTAGTAAAATGCCCGATGAAGAATAGCGACATGTTCACATGGACACCCAAGGAGGTAAAAGGAGTGACACCAACAGTTATAAAACACTCTCTTCATGTGCATCCGAACGCCCGGCTGGTCAAGCAAAGAAAAGATACTTTGGAGCCAATAGGAATAAAATTATCAAAAAAGAAGTGGACAAATTATTGGAGACTGGATATATTTAGGAAGTACAATTCTCGAGCTGGTTGGCTAATGTTGTCCTAGTTTCTAAGCTAGGGAACAAGTGAAGAGTTTGTATTGATTTTCGGGATCTCAACAAAGCTTTCCTGAAAGATTATTATCCTCTACCTCGCATAGATAAAGTGGTGGATTCCACTGCCAGGTACAAGTTTATCAGCATGCTGGATGCTTATCAGGGATATCATCAGGTCCCACTCGTCAAAGAGGACCAGGAAATGGTTAATTTTATAACTGTTGAAGGTACTTATTGTTATAATGTTATTCCTTTTGGTCTAAAGAATGCAGGAGCTACTTATCAGAGGCTTATGAACAAAGTTTTTCAGAAACAGATTGGAAGAAACATGAAAATTTATGTAGATGATATCCTTATTAAATTTGTACGGGCTTCTAGTTTATGTGCTGATATTGAAGAAACTTGTAGCACCTTGAGGAGGTATAGACTCAAGCTTAATCCCAGCAAATGTTTATTTGGTGCCAAGAGTGGGAAATTTATGGGATACATGGTGACCGAGCGGAGAATAGAAGTCAATCCCAGCAAAGTAAAATCATTGCAAGACATGGCTCCCCCACGGAACCAGAAGGAAGCCCAAAGATTGACAAGAAGAATTATCACCCCGTCTCGCTTCATCTCTCGGTCGATTGATCGGAGTCTTCCCTTCTTCAAAATACTCCAACGAGCAACTAAATTTCAATGGGATAAGAACTATAGCAAGGCGTTTGAGGAGTTAAAAGAATATTTATCTACTTTCCCTATATTAGATAAACCAGTAGTAGGAGAGACCTTGTGGATGTACTTGTCAGCCAACGAACATGTTGTTGGTTTTGTATTAGTGAGGCAGGAAGAAAAAGAATAATTACCTGTGTATTTTTTGAGCCATTTATTAGAAGGAGTAGAGTGCCGGTATACGACACTCGAGAAGTTGGCTTATGGATTAGTGTTAGCGCTTCGAAGATTGCACCCTTATTTTTTGTCACACTCAATTATAGTATTGACTAACACTTTGGGTCGGGTACTCATTAACCCAGAGGCATCCGAAAGGTTGATCAAGTGGACGACCGAGCTTAGTGAATATGATATATAATATCAACCTCGAACGGCTATCAAGGCTCAAGCTCTGGCGGACTTCATAACAGAAATACCAAGAAAGGTATTTTAGATTCCTCTCGGTACCGGTGATGATGGCGGCAACTATGACGATGATGATTTTGCATGAATGTTTGTAATTGGTATTTTAAAATTTGTTATTTTATTGAGTTTGTTAATCCTTCATTTTTTTATATTTTTATTAGTACTGTTATTTTTATTTCAAGTAGGGTTGGATGAGGCCAAGAAAGGTGGTAGTTAGAAATCCATGTCAGACTAAGTCTTTACATATTTATTTTTATGTTAGTTTATAGGAATTTTTTGTTAAAAATTATACTTTTTGTTTGTTATGTTTTAATGTAGGTAGAAGATCTTTCAAGGGCCTGATGATCTTTTATTCTATCTTTTCCACGTTTTGACACATTTTGGTTTGAGATTGTCATTTGGATATCAAAACTTAGAAACGTGTTTGGAATGTTAAATATATTGTAACTTGGTTATTGGTTAAAACTTTGTTATATTTATTTTTGTTGTTAGTTGTATTGTTGTTGGCCTATATTTTTATTAGTTAGTTGTATTCATTTGGATATGGAACTGTTGGTATTTAATTGTTCGATGCGCAACGGAAGGTGTGAAAAATAGATTAAACGTCTTTTAAAATTTTTCACAACAAAACAATTTTGTTTAAATCGAACAAAAGATCTTGTTTAATTATAAAATCTCTTATAATTCAACATGCAAACATTATAATATTTTCTTTATAATTCTACAAAAATAGAATCTTTACCTTGAGTTTGCGCCTAAATTCGCAGGTCGCCGGAGTTCTTCACAGGTTGTCGGAGTTCTTCCAATGCCACGATCTTCCTCTCCAATTCTTCGAATCAACGGATAGACAAAAGTGTGGGCTAACTCTTTTAACTTTTCTCACAAAATGAACTATAGAATTTTTCACAAAAAATTCTCTTTTTCATTCTATATCATCTATCTCTTCGAGAGAGAAAGAGAGATGTATATCTAGTAAGGAGAGAGGGGAACATGTATTATGAACATGGGAGAGAAAGAGGGAAACGTGTATAAAGTGGGAGAGAAAAGAGGGGAACATGTATACAAAAGTGGAAGAGAAAAAATGGGAACGTGTATTATAAAGTGAGAGAGAAAATTTATAATATTCGCAAATATTGATTTCTCTCTTTTATATTTTATTCGTAATCAAATTACAAATAGAATATCTGAATATTTGATTTCTCTCATTTATATATTTTATTTGTAATCAAATTACAAATAGAATATCCAAATATCTGATTTCTCTCTCTTTTATATTTTATTCGTAATCAAATTACAAATAGAATATCTCCTTTTAGTAAAAATAATAAACAATTTATTAGTTAATAAATTTTGTGAGAATAAATAATTAATCAAATTAATTATTTAAGAGTATCCATCATGATTATACGAAGATGGTTTGGGGACCATGGACCCATAATTTCAAGCTCCAATAAATTTAGATATAATTAATTAAAGCTCTTTAACTAATTATCTAATTTATTAATTCTGAGATTATTCCACTAAAATCCGGAATTGCACTCTTGAGAATTATGGAACATATTTACTCAAAAGATTTGAACAGTCCATTGATATAATCACTACATGTCGATCAACCCTCCGTTCATGGTTCATAAATAGAACTAGGCGAAATTACCGTTTTACCTCTCTATTTGTATCTAAAACCTTAAGTACCATTGATTCACTAGTGAATAGTTAATTCATAATCTAATTATGAATTAGAGTGCTCAAACTATTCAGTGCTAGAATCAACACTCAAGAGAACCATTTTAGCATCCTTTCGGAAGTTACGGATTCCGTATCTATAAATCATCCAGCTAAATGTATAACTAAGTCTCCAAAATGTAAGTGTTGCACCTATTATTTAAAATAGATTTTAACAAAAAAATCAAGAGACTTGTTAATACAAACAAGGAGTCTATGACAACTCAGGATTTAGATTGATCTACATATGATCATCTTAGCGATGTTGATTCGAGTCTTTGTAACGATACTTAAACATAGACACTTAAATCACATCTGGTCTTTGTCCTATATAATCATATTATATAAAATGCCTCTGCTTAGTGTCATTACACTGATTGTCCAGATAAGACTATCATATTCATAATGTTAGCAAACTGCATTCATGATTTCCAATTAAAGATCCATACTTTAATCAATCATGGACATTTTAAATATATTATCTATGATTTTAATCCTCTTGTATATAACAATCTTATATACTAAAATCATAGTTACATCAATATATTATGGATTTTATACAGATATTCATTTTTATACAAATAAGCATAAAACAATCAAACAATAAAATAAATGCTTCTTTTATTTAATTCAGCAATTAATAATAAATATCTGTTTTATGGGCATATTCTCAACAAACTCCCATTTGACCTAAAACAGATGAGACATATCTCTAAGACCCATTCCCTCTAAGTGACCTATGAACATTTTTTCAGGTAATGTCTTGGTGAACGGATCTGCAAGGTTCTCTTTCGACGCTATCTTCATAACGTCGACATCTCCTCGACGTACAATCTCCCTAAGGAGATGATACTTTCTTTCTATGTTCTTGCTTCTTTTATGACTCCGTGGTTCTTTTGAATTTGCCACAGCCCCACTGTTGTCACAATACAGGGTTAATGGTTTATCCATATCTGGAACTATTTCCAGATAGAGTAGAACTTTTTCAGCCAAACTGATTCCTTAGCGGCTTTACAAGCTGCTATATATTCCGCCTCCATGGTAGAATATGCTATGCTGGATTGTTTAATGCTTCTCCAAACAACTGCTCCTCCACCAAGAATAAATATTGATCCAGACGTCGACTTTCGAGAGTCCTTATCTGACTGGAAATCAGAATCAGTATATCCCAAGGGGTTCAGGACTCCTCCAAAATACTCTGTAATGACCCACCTTCTACTGACTAAACTGTAAGGTCGAGGGTTACATTATGCTAAGCTATTCTGGGCTATCACTGAATATTAAGGTGCGGAAAAGCTGAACTAATTAAAATCTCTGCTATTTGCTATTTCAGCTGTTTCCAGCTGAAATCAGACTTCCCCAATTAATTGAGTTGGGACTCAATCGATTGAAAAGTCTTCAATCGATCCACTGATCGATTCAATGTGCTTCTGTGCACGGAAGAACTTTATTGATCGATCGGCTGATCGATCCAGTCTGTCCAATCGATCCAATGATCGATTCAGCAGCTCTCTGTTCGCAGAAATGAGCTCCCCAATCGATCGACTGATCGATCCATGGCCAATCGATCAGCTGATCGATTCAACAGCTCTCTGTACTCGGAAGTCGCGTCTCAATCGATCGGCTGATCGATTAAGGACTCCTCAATCGATCGGCTGATCGATTCAGTAACATTCTGTACGCGGGGATCTCTTCCAATCGATCGGCTGATCGATTGAGGACTCCTCAATCGATCGGCTGATCGATTGGGGTTTCTGATTTGCCTGAAATTCCACCCGAACTCATACAGAACTTCAGAAAACCACTAAAAGCATAAACATTACTACTAGGCATGACATTACTCACATGTTACTATCTATTATCAAGACAACGAGGAGTCTACGCATAACATAGTGCTTACTTTCACAATTCATGATACTTAACATCCTAAAAGTGCAGAAAGTAACAAGAATAGAAATACTAAGTGTTTAGATGGACAAATCCCCAAGAGTCTTTATTCCAAGTTCCTTCTCACACACATCTCATCGCATTGCCCTCCAGCCTCCGCTAATCCATCTTCCCTTTACCTTTATATGCAGTATAAGGAAAAGGAAACTATAAGCTTGGGAGCTTAGTAAGAACCATCTATCTCACAAAACATGCATTCGAGGAAAACATGCTTTTAAAAGATGCTATTGGAAATACATGCTGATGATCATACTGAAAATGCTAAAAACATGGCATATGGATATATAAGTTATGACAATCAAATACTGAACATAAAACTAATTGTTGTATCATCAAGAAAACTAAACCGATACATAA
The DNA here is from genome assembly GCF_018446385.1 of Zingiber officinale. Taxonomy (NCBI): domain Eukaryota; kingdom Viridiplantae; phylum Streptophyta; class Magnoliopsida; order Zingiberales; family Zingiberaceae; genus Zingiber; species Zingiber officinale. The sequence continues at coordinate 28,193,008 of NC_056004.1, forward strand.
GCTAAGCTAAAACTTATGTTAGATTAATGCTGAGCTGAACTGTATTCACATAACTGATTTGTGAAGTTTTGAAAACTATTTTTCATAATAGATAAAAATAATAATCATGCTGCTGATGGGCCCGGCAACTGTACTTGCTATGCGCGCATCCCTAACTAGACCCGAGGGAGTAAATCCCGAATCTAGTAGAGTTTACTAGGTTATCTAAACCTAGGGACGACTATGGAAGCCCAATCCAAGGACAACTGAGTCCAGTACAGTGCCACTAACAAAAGTAAAATACTTTTCATAACTGATTTATCTTATCTTGCTCTTACTAGGTTATCTGAACCTAGAGTTAGGTTATCTGAACCTAGAGCTAGGTTATCTGAACCTAGAGACGACTATGGGAGCCCACCCATTGGACCGTAGTCCCATATATACTGAAGCAAGACTAAATATGCTATTTAAAAATGCTTCTATGGTATTTTATTGAGCTATTAAAATGCCTACTGTAATATATAACTGTACTAGTCATTTTATCGAGCACTTGGTGTGCTCTAACTCTTCTCTCTATTAGGGGACCACCTCTAGGCACCCGACAATGTCCAAAATCCCAAACTGAAGGGGAAAACAGGTCCGACCCATCTAGAAGTGCTCACATAGACCCTAAACTTGCGAGGAGGGTCAATTACACCCTACGTGTCGAAAAATCTGCATATGGCTGAACTAAAGGCGTAAAAACATGCGATTCACTACTTATACTGCAGGTGAGGGGTTACTTACTTCCTGCGCTAGTTTTCTTACAAATCCGATCGCTAGATTTCCGGAGAAGAAGGTCTCTTCAGCGATCTTCTTACGTCTACACGTTCTTCTCATGGAGAGGAGCGTCCTCGTGTCGGAGTTGTCGCCGGAAGGTGCTTCTACGACACTAGGGATGGAACCCTAGCTTTCCTTGGGCTTGGTGTGCCGAGAGGGTGAGGAAGAGAGAGGTTCGGCGGTGAGGGTTTGAGGGAGAAGAGAAGTTGTCGATCAAAATAATAAACTCCCACTTAAATCCCCTATTTATATTAAGTGATTAATACAACCCAACTCAATCATAAATATAATTTCTCTCCTTTTCTTTCAGCACACCCCTGTTGGGGCCCCATGGTTACTAATGTCATCTATAAATCGTAGAGTCTAATAGGTCGCGGGTTCAATTCCCGCTTAGGCTATTTTACGTTTTTATTTAATTTTGCTACTTTTGCTACTCTAAAAATTCCATAAAAATATTCTAAAATTCCAGAAAAATAATAGAATATTTCTAACATTTATTTCGAGAATTTTTGAGCGTTACAATCCCCCATACCTTATAAAAAGTTCATCCTCAAACTTAAAATAACTCTGAGTACTTCTGTCTCATACTGGCTTCTGTTTCCCAAGTTGCCTCTTCCGTTGTGTGATTTTGCCAAATGACTTTTACTAATGGTACTTCATTGTTCCGCAATTTCTTAACCGCTCGATCTATTATCTGAATAGGCCGACTGTCATAGCTGAGGTCTTCGCGGACTTGTAACGACTGGGCCTCAATCGCCTGGGTGGCATCTGGGTTATGCTTCTTCAGCATTGAGACGTGAAATACGTTATGGATGGCTGACATCTCCTGGGGTAGCTCTAGCTCATATGCTACCTTGTCAACTCTTCTAGTGATAAGGTATGGTCCCACATATCAGGGACTTAATTTGCCCTTCTTCCCAAAACACATTACTCCCTTCATGGGAGCCACTCGGAGGAATACTATATCCCCAACTGAAAACTCTAAGGGTCGATGCCGTGTATCAGCATAGCTTTTCTGGCGGCTCTGAGCTGTCTCTATCCTCTGGCGGATTTGTTGTATAGCTGCTGTGGTATCTGCTACTAGATCTGTATGAAGTTCTAGTTCTTTCTGTTCACCACTTTCATACCAGCAGATTGGAGATCTACACCTCCACCTATAGAGAGCCTCGTAGGATGCTATACCGATAGTTGCCTGATAGCTATTGTTGTATGCAAATTCTGCTAAACACAGATATTTGCACCAACTTCCCTTGAAGTCTAGGGTACATGCTCTGAGCATATCTTCGAGTACCTGATTTACTTGCTCCGTCTGACCATCTGTCTGAGGATGGAAAGCTATGCTAAACTTTAACCTGGTGCCCAATGCTGATTGTACACACTCTCAGAAGTGTGACGTGAATCTACTGTCTCTGTCTGAAATGATGGTCCGTGGAACTCCATGCAGTTTGACAATCTCCTTGAGATACAACTGAGCTAGCTGCTCCATGGAGTAAGATATCCTGATAGCTAAGAAGTGGGTTGATTTAGTCAATCTGTCGACTATTACCCAGATGTCATCAAAACCATTCGTGGTTCTGGGTAGTGTCACTATGAAATCCATGGAAATATCCTCCCACTTCCATTCTGGAATCTGAATAGGCTGCAGAACTTCTCCTGGTCTCTGGTGTTCTGCCTTGACCCTCTGACATGTCAGACAGGTACTGACATATCAAGCGATGTCTCTTTTCATCCCAGGCCACCAAAAACGTCTCTTTAGGTCTTGGTACATCTTGGTGGAGCCAGGATGCATCGCATAAGGAGTCCTGTGAGCCTCGTCTAGGATCTTCTTCCGTAGTTCCTCCTGATCCGGAACGCATAGTCTGTCACCAAAATATAATACCCCACTATCAGATACTCTGAACTCTCCACTTTCTGATTCTGCTAACCCTTGCTTGATTTTCTGAATTTCAGGGTCCTGATCCTAAGATGTTTGAATGTCACCAAGCAGGGTAGGTGCTAATGTCATAGTAGAGAGCTGTCCAACTATAAGTTCGAGACCGAACTCTGTGATTTCCTTTTGTAGGGGCGGTGACATGGCTGCTAGGGATAGTAAGGTGGCACTGGACTTCCTGCTAAGTGTGTCTGCCACCTTATTGGCTTTTCCTGGGTGGTAGAGGATGTATATGTCGTAGTCTTTGACCAGCTCGAGCCATCTGCGCTATCGCATATTCAGATCCTTCTAAGTGAAGAAGTACTTCAGACTCTGATAATCTGTATACACTCTGCACTGAGCTCCATACAAGTAATGTCTCCAAATTTTGAGGGCGAAGACAATTGCTACAAGCTTAAGGTTGTGAGTAGGGTAGTTCCTCTCATAGTCCTTGAGTTGTCTGGAGGCATAGGCGATCACCTTGCCATTTTACATCAGTACTGCTCCTAGTCCCAATTTAGACGCATCACTGTAAATATCAAAGTTGTCTGTGTTTTCTGGCAGAGTCAGAATGGGAGCACTGGTCAATCTTCCTTTTAGCTCATTGAAACTGTTCTCACAGTCCTCTGTCCACTGAAATTTTCTGTTCTTCCTGGTGAGAGCTGTCAGTGGGGAGGCTATCCTGGAGAAATTCTCTACAAATTTTTTGTAATAGCCTGCTAGTCCCAGAAAGCTTCTGATTTCACTAGCGTTCTTAGGTCTTTTCCAGTTACTCACAACCTCTATCTTACTGGGGTCTACCATGACACCATCCTTGGAGATGATGTGACCCATAAAGGATACTTGATCGAGCCAGAATTCACATTTCGTGAACTTGGCGTACAGCTGGTTCTGCTGAAGGGTTTGCAGTACTATCTTCAGGTGCTCTGCGTGTTTTTCCTGAGTTCTGGAATAGATAAGAATGTCATCGATGAACACGATAACAAACTTATCTAGGTACTCTCTGAATACCCTATTCATGAGGTCCATGAAAGTAGCTGGAGCATTCGTCACGCCAAAGGGCATGACTACGAACTCATAATGTCCGTATCTGGTCCTGAAAGCTGTCTTGGGTATATCACCTTCTTTAACTCTCACCTGGTGATATCCCGATCTGAGGTCTATTTTAGAGAACACTACTGCTCCCTTTAGCTGATCGAACAGGTCATCTATCCTGGGAAGAGGATATCTATTCTTAATCGTGACCTGGTTTAGTGCCCGGTAGTCTATACACAGGCGCATGCTCCCGTCCTTCTTCTTCACGAACAATACAGGCGCTCCCCATGGTGAGTGACTAGAGCGTATGAAGCCCTTGTCGAGTAGCTCCTGTAGTTGCTCCTGAAGTTCCTTCAGTTCTACTGGAGTCATGCGGTAGGGTGCTTTGGTGATGGGATTTGTACCGGTGACGAGTTCGATCTCGAACTCAATCTCTTTGTCTGGCGCTAGGCCCGGTAGCTCTTCAGGGAAGACTGCTGGGTAGTCACATACGACTCGGACCTCTTCTAGCTTTTGGTCCTTGTCCTGACTGGTACTGACTACATGTGCTAGGAATCCCTTACATCCTGAATCGAGTAGTTTCTGTGCTTTCAGAACTGAGAGAAACTTCTTGGCCTTTCTCTTTGGTTCTCCGATGTACCCAAACTGTACTCCTGCTTCAGGTTGGAACACAACTTTCTATTTATGGCACTCTCTGGATGCACCGTACTTGATCAGAAAGTCCATTCCCAAGATGACATAGTAGTCAGCCATATCTAGCACTATCAGATCACCAAAAAGCTCTCTGTCTGCTATAATGACTGGCACTGCTCGGAGCCAGTGCGTGGATGCCATGATTTCTCCTGAAGGTAATGTTATCAAAAACTGACCACTAAGTGCATCTGGAGTTATTGCTAACTTTTCGGCGAATGCCCTGGATATATAAGAATGGGTTGCCCCAGTATCGAATAAGACAGTTGCACTTTGCTGTAAAATACTGATCTGACCTGTAACAACTATCGAGACATTCGCTACGTCCTCTCTGGTGAGTGAGTAGATCCTCGCGTTCGTCATGGCTTAGGGGGCTTCTAGTCTGCCCTAGCTGATGTGTGGACCATCTAAAGCAGCCTGCATCTGGTGCAACTGGGCTGGTTTACCTCCGTACTGAATCGGTTGCGGTGGGGGAAAACTGGTCTTGTTCGGGCATTGCTTAGCCATATGCCCTTCCTGGCCATATTCGAAGCATCCTCGTGTGCCCTTGCGACAAACTCCTGGGTGGAATTTCTCACAAGTAGAACACTTGGGATAACTAGGCTATTTACTAGCTGATCCTCCTTTTGGGTAACTCCCTGATTTACGTTTGTTACTGGAGTTCCCTTTCCAGTTGGAGCTGTGGCCTTGGTGTTTCTAAGTACTTGAGCCTCCTTGGCCTTTGGACTCTGAGAAGGCTTGCTTCTGCTGTTCTGGTAATGCTCGGTGATCAGAGCACTACTTACCAGTTCTTCAGTGGTTTGCGGCCTATGGACGCCGCTGGCCACGTTCAGTGCTATTTCCGGCCTTAGCATTTTGAGCATCAGCCGGACTCATTCTCCTTCGGTGTTGACTAGTTTGGGGCACAGACGAGCCAGCCTGTTGAATTTCTTCAGGGCATCCTCCACTGAAAGGTTGCCCTGACGAAATTCAGTGAACTCGTCGTAGTGACGGTTGGTGACCCGCATGTGAAAGAACTCCTCATAGAATTCTCTTTTGAAGTCGTCCCATGTCATCTGGTTCACTGGGCGCTTCACTTTAATCCTCTCCCACCACATACATGCGTCTCCTACCAGGCAGAAGGAGGCGCATTTCACCTTTCATATTCTGGCCAGTCCAGAAGCTCCATCGTACTCTCTAGTGTTTTGAACCAGGCTTGGGCATCCCATGGTTCACTGGTGCCTGAGAAGTTCTCTGGCTTGATTTTCTGCCACTGGATCAGATAGGTTTCTCTCCTTGCCCCTGCTGTTGGGGCCACAAGTGCTATAGGTTGGATTGGTGAAACCTCTATAACTACTGGGGTTGCCTTGTTAGGTTCCGGGGTGGCAGTGGAAGTGTTCTGTTGATTAGCCCTTAGAGTGGTTATCTCCTGTTGCTGTTCAGCTAGTTGTTTCTGTAACTGAGCCACTACTGCTGTAAGGTTTGGGGGAGGCACTGAGCTGTCTGCCTCATGCTGGGGCTCAGTAGCTGGTGCCCTTTTTGCTGGGCGTCCTCGTACCATTTTCTAGAGAGATAGAGGACATACATAACTAATACAATCATGTTTATATAACTACTACTATCATGTTAGTTGCTATCATATATGAACATGCTTTAGTTATCTATAAACATGAAAGTAAGAAACATAAATAAAGTGAGAGATATTCTTACTTGGAAGCAGCAGGTTCAATGCTGATGTGTGTGTGGAGGAAGTATAGAACTTGCTCTGATACCACTCTGTAACGACCCACCTTCTACTGACTAAACTGTAAGGCCGAGGGTTACATTATGCTAAGCTATTCTGGGTAATAACTGAATATTAAGGTGCGAAAAAGCTGAACTAATTAAAATCTCTGCTATTTGCTGTAAAATCTAGAATCTAAACTTCTCATATAGCCTAGGAGCTGAAATCAGCTGTTTCCAGCTGAAACCAGACTTCCCCAATCGATTGAGTTGGGACTCAATCGATTGAAAAGTCTTCAATCGATCCACTGATCGATTCAACGTGCTTCTGTGCAAGGAAGAACTTTCTGGATCGATCGGCTGATCAATCCAGTCTGTCCAATCGATCCAATGATCGATTCAGCAGCTCTCTGTTCACAGAAATGAGCTCCCCAATCGATCGACTGATTGATCCATGGCCAATCGATCAGCTGATCGATTCAACAACTCTCTGTACGTGGAAGTCGCGTCTCAATCGATCTGCTGATCGATTGAGGACTCCTCAATCAATCGGCTGATCGATTCAGTAACGTTCTGTACGCGGGGATCTCTTCCAATCGATTGGCTGATCGATTGAGGACTCCTCAATCGATCGGCTGATCGATTAGAGTTTCTGATTTACCAGAAATTCCACCCGAACTCATACAGAACTTCAGAAAACCACTAAAAGCATAAACATTACTACTAGGCATGACATTACTCACATGTTACTATCTATTATCAAGACAACGAGGAGTCTACGCATAACATAGTGCCTACTTTCACAATTCATGATACTTAACATCCTAAAATTGCAGAAAGTAACAAGAATAGAAATACTAAGTCTTTAGATGGGCAAATTCCTAAGAGTCTTTATTCCAAGTTCCTTCTCACACACATCTCATCGCATTGCCCTCCAGCCTCCGCTAATCCATCTTCCCTTTACCTTTATCTGCAGTATAAAGAAAAGGAAACTATAAGCTTGGGAGCTTAGTAAGAACCATCTACCTCACAAAACATGCATTCGAGGAAAACATGCTTTTAAAAGATGCTATTGGAAATACATGCTGATGATCATACTGAAAATGCTAAAAACATGGCATATGGACATATAAGTTATGGAAATCAAATACTGAACATAAAACTAATTGTTGTATTATCAAGGAAACTAACTCGATACATAAGCTAAGCTAAAACTTATGTTAGATTAATGCTGAGCTGAACTGTATTCACATAATTGATTTGTGAAGTTTTGAAAACTATTTTTCATAATAGATAAAAATAATAATCATGCTGCTGATGGGCCCGGCAACTGTACTTAATATGCGCGCATCCCTAACTAGACTCGAGGGAGTAAATCCCGAATCTAGTAGGGTTTACTAGGTTATCTAAACCTAGCGACGACTATGGGAGCCCAACCCAAGGACAACTGAGAGTCCAGTACAGTGCCAATGACAAAAGTAAAATACTTTTCATAACTGATTTATCTTATCTTGCTCTTACTAGGTTATCTGAACCTAGAGATAGGTTATCTGAACCTAGAGACGACTATGGGAGCCCACCCATTGGACCGTAGTCCCATATATACTGATGCAAGACTAAATATGCTATTTAAAAATGCTTCTATGGCATTTTATTGAGCTATTAAAATGCCTACTGTAACATATAACTGTACTAATCATTTTATCGAGCACTTGGTGTGCTCTAACTCTCCTCTCTATTAGGGGACCACCTCTAGGCACCCGACAATATCCAAAATCCCAAAATTGAAGGGGGAAACAGGTCCGACCCATCTAGAAGTGCTCACATAGACCCTAAACTTGCGAGGAGGGTCAATTACACCCTACGTGTCAAAAAATCTGCATATGGCTGAACTAAAGGTGTAAAAACATGTGATTCACTACTTATACTGCAGGTGATGGGTTACTTACTTTCTGCGCTAGTTTTCTTACAAATCCGATCGCTAGGTTTCCGGAGAAGAAGGTCTCTTCAGCGATCTTCTTACGTCTACACGTTCTTCTCGCGGAGAGGAGCGTCCTCGTGTCGGAGTTATCGTCGGAAGGTGCTTCTACGACACTAGGGATGGAACCCTAGGTTTCCTTGGGCTTGGTGTGCCGAGAGGGTGAGGAAGAGAGAGGTTCGGCGGTGAGGGTTTGAGGGAGAAGAGAAGTTGTCGATCAAAATAATAAACTCCCACTTAAATCCCCTATTTATATTAAGTGATTAATACAACCCAACTCAATCATAAATATAATTTCTCTCCTCTTCTTTTAGCACACCCCTACTGGGGCCCCATGGTTACTAATGTCATCTATAAATCGTAGGGGCTAATAGGTCGCGGGTTCAATTCCCGCTTAGGCTATTTTACATTTTGCTTTAATTTTGCTACTTCTGCTACTCTAAAAATTCCATAAAAATATTCTAAAATTCCAAAAAAATAATAGAATATTTCTAACATTTATTTCAATAATTTTCGGGCGTTACAATAGACAAGCATATAATTTCTTGTTCTTCGTAGGTACTTGAGAATATGTTTTACTGCAACCCAATGATCTAATCCTGGGTTTGACTGGTACCGACTAACCATTCCCACTACATAGAAAATAGCAGGCCTAGTGCACAACATAGCATACATAAGGCTCCCAACTGCTGATGCATATGGGATACGTCTCATATGCTCTTCCTCTTGCAATGGTTTGGGACATTGTGCCTTTGGAAGAGTAATTCCATGTCGGGTTGGTAAGAGACCTTTCTTGGAATTTTGCATCAAAAAACGTGTGAGCACCTTATCAATATAAGTTGCTTGAGATAATGCTAGGAGTTTATTCTTCCTATCCCGAATAATCTGGATCCCAAGAACATAACTTGCTTCTCCCAAATCTTTCATTTAGAATTGCTCAGTCAACCAAGTCTTTACATGAGATAACACTTTTATATCATTTCCAATGAGTAAAATGTCATCTACGTAAATGGCTAAGAAAACCACACTTTTAGCATTGATGAGCTTGTAAACACAAGGTTCATCAATATTTTGTTGGAATCCATAGGTCTTAATAATCTCATCAGACCTAAGATTCCATGATCTGGATGCTTGCTTAAGTTCGTAAATGGACCTTTGTAGCTTGCAAACTTTCTGCTCATGATCTTTAACTACGAACTCTTCTGGTTGCACCATATAGATGCTTTCTTCAAGATGACCATTCAAAAAGGCTGTCTTGACATCCATTTACCAAATCTCATAGTCAAGATAAGTGGCAATGGACAAGAGAATGCGGATAGACTTTATCATGGCAACCGGAGAGAAAGTTTCTTCATAATCAACTCCTTCCTTTTGGGTATAACCCTTTGCCACTAGTCTAGGTTTGAAAGTCTCTACTTCTCCATTCACACCTCTCTTTTTCTTGAAGATCCATTTACATCCTATGGGCCTGACATCTTCAGGTGGATCTACAAGTTCCCATACCGAATTAGAGTACATTGACTCTATTTCTTGGTTCATGGCTTCTTGCCATTTTTCCTTATCAAGATCATTCATTGCATGTTGATATGATGATGGATCATCATCATTGGTATCGGCTACAACAATATTTGTTTCACCGTCCTGTCTGTAGCGGGCAAGAGTTCTAACAACTCTCCCACTTCGTTTAGGTACCAAACTTTCCTGATTAGGAATAGTGGTTTCTTTTTATTTCCTATTATCTTCAACAATCATCGGTTGTGAAATGATCTGATCATTTAGAAATTCCTCGAGTACAACTTTACTTCGAGGTTTGAAGTTTGTCATATAGTCGTTCTCATGGAAAGTAGCATGTGTTGATACAAATACTTTCTTTTCTTGTGGGCTAAAAAACAACCTCCTCTCGTGCCTTTTGGGTAGCTAACAAACAAACACACTTCTGTTCGTGGTTCCAATTTCCCAGATTTCCCTTTTAGTACATGTGTCGGACATCCCCAAATTCTAAAATGGCGCAAACTAGGTTTACGCTCATTCCACATTTCTATTGGGGTCTTAGGGACTGATTTTGATGGTACCACATTCAAAATATAGACCGCTGTTTGTAAAGCGTATCCCCAAAAAGATGTAGGTAGCGAGGCATAACTCATCATGGATCTAACCATATCTAACAAAGTTCGATTCCTTCTTTCGGCAACATCATTTTGTTGTGGAGTTCTAGGAGCCGAGAGATGGGATATAATCCCTTTCTCAATTAGGTGATTCTTGAACTCGGTATAAAGGTACTCACCTCCTCGATCTCATCGAAGTATTTTTAGTGATTTACCTAATTGCTTTTCAGCTTCAGCTAGAAACTCCTCAAACTTTCCAAAAGTTTCTGATTTCCTTTGCATTAGGTAAACATATCCATATCTCGAATAATCATCTATAAATGTGACGAAATATTCATAACCTCCTCGTGCGTGGACATTCAATGGTCCACACACATCAGTATGCACTAATTCAAGTGGTTCTTTGGCCCTTTCGCCCTTCGAAAAGAAAGGTTTTTTAGTCATTTTCCCTTCTAGACAAGATTCACAAACTGGTAGAGTGTTAACAATTAACTCTCTCAAAGGACCATCCTTTGTTAGTCTATTTAGCTTATCTAAATTGATATGACCTAACCTAAGGTGCCATAGATATGTTTCATCACTATTTGTAAGCTTTTGCCTTTTGTTAGATTTTGGATAAGCTACTTTGAATAGTTTAGTATTTAATGATAAATTTTCACAAGCCTTAAGGACATATAACCCGTTTTTCATACCTGCATGACAAATTTCAAGACCATTTCTTGAAATAGAAATTCCATTTTCATAAAAGGAAATACCAAATAATTGTTCATGCAATTTTGAAATAGAAATCAAATTCCTACAAAATCCAGGAATAAAATAAACATCGTTCAACACTAAATATTTATTTTTAAAATTTAAACGGGTGACTCCCACTGCCTTGACTGAAACTAATGCCCCATTGCCAACTCTAAGTGTCAACTTCCCATCTGCAAGCTCCCTTAAAGAACTAAGTAGCTGTATAGAAGAACAAACATGATTAGTGGCTCCTGAATCAACTATCCAGAAGGAGGAGTCATCCTCTACTAAACAAGCTTCTAAGACAAGTAAATCAAATTTACCTTTCTTCTTCTCCTTCAACTCTGCGAGGTATTTTGGACAGTTCCTTTTCCAGTGTCCATCTACACCGCAGTGGAAACATTTTCCTTTAGGTTTCTTCTCAGCCTTCTTGCATATGGTTTTGTTGTTCTTAGACCCATCCTTTGTCTTTTTGAATTTACCAACAGATTTACCACCTTTAGCCATTTTTCTCTTCAAACCTTTTGAAGAATTGGGTTTATTAACAATATTTGCTTCAGCCTTGTTCTTCACCAGTCCTAAGATAGCTTCAAAGGTTTGTAGTTCATTCAGCAGCTGAGTCATCCCATAATTCAGCTTATTCATAATATAGTTGCTGGTGAACGGGATGAAGTCACTAGAGAGCGAATTCAAAATTATGCTCACTTGTGTACCCTCATCAATTACAGCCCCATGCATCTCAGCCTCAGAAAAATAATTTGTCATCTGCATGACATGATCACGAACATGAGTGTCAAGAAACATTCTAGCATTTGTGTACTTTCTTGTGGCCTCATGATGAGCTTGCTCAGATTGTTGCCCAAACATTTCTTGCAGAGATTCCATGATCTCAAAAGCACACTCTTTGGGCTCCATCTTGCTTCTTAGTACATCAGAAATGCTCGCAAGCATATATGCCTTAGCCTTATTGTTGGACGCAATCCAACGATCATACAGTTCTCTAACAGCACGAGCGGCATTTGCAGGTGGTACCGGTGAACATTCCTCTATAAGAACAAACCTATTGTTCTCACTGACCAACACGATATTAATATTGCTTTTCCACTTAGGAAAGTTTTCCCCAGTCAAAGTATTGTTTGCAAGTAAAGACATAATTGGATTTCCCATTGACATTATTGTTGAATTCAAATAAATAGCATGATTAAATTGTTTAAAAAAAAATCCATATGTATATATTTAGGAATAGTAAACATGATGTAAGAATGCAAGGATAAAATAAAAAATCTCATATACTATTCCTTCGATAATTCAACTATCCACGAAGAATGATGCCATCATTGGGAAGGTCACATTGCTTGCTTAGTCAAACCAAGACTCTTCTTGATTAACATATGTGTACCAAAATAACTTTTATTCACACACATATTAACTACCAAAAAAAAAAATTGGTCAAAGATATAATCAACAATTTTGATCTCATATCTTTATGAGTAAAAACCTTCGTTTCAAATTTTAGACTTAACTCAAGAGTGCTGCCGTAAGGGCGGGTCAAACTTAAAATACATTAAAAATTCTATCATTAGAGATCTAGCCTTGATATTGAATCAAAACGGACACCACCCGTAGGGTAACGAAATCAAAGCGTTAAGAGGCGTCATTCTAACTCTCACGGTGCTAGACCAATGAAGGAGACCAATAAATAATTACTCATTATTTAATTTCTTAGATAACTAATTATCCACTAATCCTAGATTTTAATAATCATATTATTAATTAGACATATGATGTCATAATTACCTAGGTCTATAGAATTCTCAATAATTCTAATTAATTGCAACATAAACAATTTATGAATTACAATTATACATGATGTTTGCAACATGCAACATGCGATATGCTATAATGCACAGAATAAACACATCTAATTCTATATTGCTATTATGAACATAAAACATCATTGAATAATATATGGAATGGAGTTAAAATTGTAATCTTTAATCGCCTCTAATTAATAGTTCATGACCTTGAACTATTTTGTCAAAATTATAAAATTAACTAATTGAATTAATTTTATCAACTTTTGAATCCAATTATTTAACTTTCGATAATTACATTAATTATCAAAACTATTAAATAAATTAGATATAGTTTTGAATAAAATAATTATATTCCTTCTGGTTTGATGATTATATTAATTATTAAAACTATATCTCAGTTTTGATAGTTATATTAATTATCAAAACTATTAAATATTTATAAAATGGATAATTCAATTTTGTCCACTGAAGTAACCGAAATATTTAACTTTTGATAATTACATTAATTATCAAAACTATTAAATATATCAACTAGTTTAAATAAAACAATTTTATACTAGAACAGTGGATCTTTTAGGCTAATTAGTGTACGGTGGAATTAGAAAACTACCCATCCATAAAATCCAAACTCTTTGGTAATTAAAGAAAATAATTTTAGCCTGATCTTAAAAATCAGAAACAAACGGAGTCATAAAATTAGCTAATCACTATCATGCATTAAAAAATATAATACATGACATTCAATCAAATATCAAACAAATCAGGTGATCATTCATATAATTAAAATATCATAATGTTTTTCAATAACTTGGCTCTCATACCATATGTTGGTATTTAATTGTTCGATGCGCAACGGAAGGTGTGAAAAATAGATTAAACGTCTTTTAAAATTTTTCACAACAAAACAATTTTGTTTAAATCGAACAAAAGATCTTGTTTAATTATAAAATCTCTTATAATTCAACTTGCAAACATTATAATATTTTCTTTATAATTCTACAAAAATAGAATCTTTACCTTGAGTTCGCGCCTAAGATTCGCAGGTCACCGGAGTTCTTCACAGGTTGTCGGACTTCCAATGCCACGATCTTCCTCTCCAATTCTTCGAATCAACGGATGGACAAAAGTGTGGGCTAACTCTTTTAACTTTTCTCACAAAATGAACTATAGAATTTTTCACAAAAAATTCTCTTTTTCATTCTATATCATCTATCTCTTCGAGAGAGAAAGAGAGATGTATATCTAGTAAGGAGAGAGGGGAACATGTATTATGAACATGGGAGAGAAAGAGGGAAACATGTATAAAGTGGGACAGAAAAGAGGGGAACATGTATACAAAAGTGGAAGAGAAAAAATGGGAACGTGTATTATAAAGTGAGAGAGAAAATTTATAATATTCGCAAATATTGATTTCTCTCTTTTATATTTTATTCGTAATCAAATTACAAATAGAATATCTGAATATTTGATTTCTCTCATTTATATATTTTATTTGTAATCAAATTACAAATAGAATATCCAAATATCTGATTTCTCTCTCTTTTATATTTTATTCGTAATCAAATTACAAATAGAATATTTCCTTTTAGTAAAAATAATAAACAATTTATTAGTTAATAAATTTTGTGAGAATAAATAATTAATCAAATTAATTATTTAAGAGTATCCATCATGATTATACGAAGATGGTTTGGGGACCATGGACCCATAATTTCAAGCTCCAATAAATTTAGATATAATTAATTAAAGCTCTTTAACTAATTATCTAATTTATTAATTCTGAGATTATTCCACTAAAATCCGGAATTGCACTCTTGAGAATTATGGAACATATTTACTCAAAAGATTTGAACAGTCCATTGATATAATCACTACATGTCGATCAACCCTCCGTTCATGGTTCATAAATAGAACTAGGCGAAATTACCGTTTTAACTCTCTATTTGTATCTAAAACCTTAAGTACCATTGATTCACTAGTGAATAGTTAATTCATAATCTAATTATGAATTAGAGCGCTCAAACTATTCAGTGTTAGAATCAATACTCAAGAGAACCATTTTAGCATCCTTTCGGAAGTTACGGATTCCGTATCTATAAATCATATTCCCAGCTAAATGTATAACTGAGTCTCCAAAATGTAAGTGTTACACCTATTATTTAAAATAGATTTTAGCAAACAAATCAAGGGACTTGTTAATACAAACAAGGAGTCTATGACAACTCAGGATTTAGATTGATCTACATATGATCATCTTAGCGATGTTGATTTGAGTCTTTGTAACGGTACTTAAACATAAACACTTAAATCACATCTGGTTTTTATCCTATATAATCATATTATATAAAATGCCTCTGCTTAGTGTCATTACACTGATTGTCCGAATAAGACTATAATATTCATAATGCCAGCAAACTACATTCATGATTTCCAATTAAAGATCCATATTGTAATCAATCATGGGCATTTTAAATATATTATCTATGATTTTAATCCTCTTGTATATAACAATCTTATATACTAAAATCATAGTTACATCAATATATTATGGATTTTATACAGATATTCATTTTTATACAAATAAGCATAAAACAATCGAACAATAAAATAAATGCTTCTTTTATTTAATTCAGCAATTAATAATAAATATCTGTTTTATGGGCATATTCCCAACAGGAACATGTTTGAATATCATTGATGATAAATATGTTTGGTAGAATGTTATTGTTATTTTATATTCATTTTTATTGTATTGTATGTATTGGATGTGTGTGTGCATTGTATGTATTGAACAGGTTGTGTGAATATGTATATATGCTAAAATACCAAAATGGAATAGTCTTGGGAAATTTTTTAAAATTGTTGTGACGAATTTAGTGATGAATAAGGTTTCGTCGCAAATATATCATAATTCACTATTTTTATTCAAAATTTGCGACGAAACACCAAATTCATCGTAAATTTGCGATGATCACCAAATTCGTTGGAAATTTACAAAGAATTTGAATTTTTCGTTGCAAATTTGCGTAGAAACTTGATTTTGTCAGAAATTTGCCATGAATTTAGTGTTTTGTCGCAAATTTTGCGACGAATTCTAATTTTTGTTGCAGAATTTGTGACGAATTATAAATTCATCATAAACTGTGATGAATTTGGTTTTCCTCCACCAATTTGGAAATTTTAGTAGTTTTCTGACGAATTTGTCTATCGTCACATATTTGCAATGAATATATTTATTCATCATAAATCCGCAAAGAATGCATTGAATCAAAAATCATCACAAATCTACGATGAATATACTTTTTCGTCGCAATATTTGCGAAAAAATTGATTTTCATCCCAAAATTAGTTTCTGACAAATTATTGTTTTCGTCGCAAAATATGCGACTAAATTTGTGATGAAAATGGGAATTTGTCGTAGATGTTGCGACAAATTTCCATTTTTTGTCACAAAATTCAACCATGCTTATTTGCAACAAAAAAAATTTGTCACAATTTTTGTTGCCAAATATTTTGTGACAATTTTTTTAGAATTCCATTGTATAATGTATTTTTTTAGTGTACTTTCAATAATAATATATAATTTTAATATGAATTTAATTTATATATATATATATATGCTAATTACTAATCATAAAAATGGAATCTCTAATTTCTATAAATATGTCATCGAAAATATTTCTTAAAATTCTTTCCATTTATCATTAATACGTTAATTTCAAATTGATTTTTTAATA
Organism: Zingiber officinale; assembly: GCF_018446385.1. NCBI lineage: Eukaryota > Viridiplantae > Streptophyta > Magnoliopsida > Zingiberales > Zingiberaceae > Zingiber > Zingiber officinale. Next base: position 28,209,513 of record NC_056004.1, read on the forward strand.
TTATTTTTCTTTAAAATAAATGATACCAATCAAAAGGACTACAAAAATAAGCAGCATTACCCACGAAATTTTTCATCAAAATTCCATCGTTGTAGGTGTTCAATGATGGAATTACGATGGAAATTAATCTGTCCGGAGATAATTTAGCAAGAAATATTTTACCGATGGAATCCTGATTTTCATAGCAAAATATTACCGACGGGAGCCTAATTCCGTCGGTAATCACCGATGGAATCACCGACAGAATCATGGATTCCGTCGATGAATTAATTCATGATTCTGTCAGTGAATTAATTCTGTCAGAATATTATTTCAATATTTACCGACGAAATCTCAATTCTGTCAGTATTCCGTCGGAATTAAAAAAAAAAACAATTAACTCAGCCAGCTTAAATTAGGCTAGACCATATGTACAATTTTCATAGATAAATAAAATCATCACAAACGATGGCATTCAGTATCCACACAATCATAATTTACATTCATTTATACATCCATACAATCACATTTCACACATACAAACACATTTCACAATCCATAATAGAAATAATCACAATCGTCTAATAGAACATACAAACAAAATCTAATTCAAAAACTAAACATAATCCATACAAACACTAATAGAATAGTCATACAAACAAACTTATAGAAAAAAACTACATTATCCATCCATAGTGCATCCATATATAAAATAGTAATAGAAAAATCCTGAAGAAAGTCAAATACGATATATTTATATCATATTTATGTATAAATAAAAATATTACATATATGTATAACCAATTTTGATACTTGGAAGAAATGAGCAAATGATGATCATCAATATCAAAAGGTTTGGACTCCTAAAAGATATAGCAATACAATATTTAGAAATTAGCATATTAGATTATAAAAATAGAATAAATATATTTTGCATGATTTTTGTATAATAAAAAATTGAGTTTTAGTTGAACAAACCTAAGAAAAAAGTTAATAATCATGATCTGATAGATCCTGAGTCTCCTATAAATCAAAATGAAATAGAACTAGTGGCAGAGGCAAATTATCTACGAACTGTCACATATTAGCCATGAGAGTAACATGATCCTCACGTCACTTCTGCTCCTTATCAACTCACCTCCTCTCCTCGTCAGCTCTTCTCTATGACTCAACAATCATCCACTATTTCATCTTCTTATCCATTGAGGCAATTAGAGTGCATAGTTCTTGATTTTCCTATCTTAAAGACTGCATCTCAGAAGAAGAAGAAGAGGAAGAGGAACCATCACGACCCCTTAAAGTCCTCAAATGATCAAATGTGACTTTGGCCTAGGAGCCAAGACCATAGAGGGTGGAGTTTTTTGTTTGTCCACCGACAACATCATAATAAATCTCATTAAGTGTCTTGGTGGTTAAAGATTGTGACTCCCCCCTCCCCCTTGTTGGTGGCTAAGATGTTTAAACCACTCTATCTGTCTTTTGATCTTGTTTAGAAAAATATAATATAAATATTATTTAATTTGATAACAATTACTAAAGTTAAGAAAGATAGAAATAATTAAATGTAATAAAGTAAATAATCTTACATGTATGACCTTCGATCTTGTATTGACAAATGTGTCATCCTTTTTCTTGTGGGTGTTAAGAAAGACCTCCATACAAGTAGGTTGACGGGCTAGTTCATGTTCCTGTATACAGAAATAATTTAGGATAAAATTATTAAATTTTGGTAATAAATACAAAATTTTCTTATGTAACCTTAAATTAAACTAACCAGATCCATGGTATGCTAAATAATATATCTGGAACCTGACGTATGCCGAGTCGTTCCGGTGCACAGATCACCTGGCTCTGTATTTCTATTTGCTCTAGCCTTTTCTGTATTTTCTAGATACCTTTCTGCAGTTCAGGTGTCCATCCATGAACTCCATATCCCGGTTGGCACATACGTTAGCCTGGTGCCCTTCTTTCTCATATAATAAAGAAGGTTTCTATAAAGTTTGGAACAATAACTATCCAAGTATCTTTAAATTGTTGCTCTTGACCTTCCTCTCATGTATATCTTTTCTACAATTATAAGTTGAATTAAACCTTTAGTATATTAAAGGATAATTTTATTATAGAATACAAAATATATTATTAAATATACTTACCACAAATTTATTATAATAAAACAACTTCGTCTCCTAGTCTACATGCTTCCATGTAGTACCAGAGAGGTAGACTTGTTCCTTGAATTTACTTGTGATATATATGGCTACTCTATGGCCATCAGGGGTAAATCTATAAGAAAAATATTAAGGTATGAGAAATATAATATTATATAAGTAATATATGAACTTGAATTACTAATAACAAAAAATATTTACGAGTCCCCAACAACTCGTAGAACCTTGTAGCCATGGTGTGCTACTATCTGCTGCTCAGTCATAATATTGTCTGCAAAATTACATTACAACATATCATAATAAAGTTTACTGATATATAATATAAATATAAAATAATATGGAAGCATAACTTACTTGATGAACAATAATGCTAATATTTAATCATCACTAATATTTGACTAATCAACATTAACAGTTTCTAAGTCCTCATCGCTAGACTCTGTTATTTCAACAAATTCCTCACTGCTAGACATCTCTCCATCATCTATCTCTTTGTAAGTGATATTAACATCTACAAGTAATCGAGAAGTGGATTAGAGTTGTGAATCAACTTAATATCTCTCCACTTCGTCTTTCTGAAATGCATCATGATTTTGAGCAATGATTGTGTTCTTCATCTCTATGGTTGAGCGAGGTTTGATTCGACAAACAAACAATCATTCACTAGATCTTCTTCTCTTCATAGGGTATTCAAGATAGAAAACTTGACCCACTTGTATCCCGAAAATGAAATGTTCAAACTTGTTGAATATTTTGTTTACATTAACCTTAACTAAATTATAATTTGAATGTATTCTGGTAACTATTCTTAGGGTCGTATCATACCATGAACATTTGAATAACACACACCTCTTTATAGGTAATGCAGAATATTCAATCTCTATGATTTCGTCAAGTCTACCATAGTAATCAAACTCAGTATTATTGTTGTCCATAGATCCTTTGACACAAACACCAGAATTATAGGTTAATCTCCGTGAATCTCTTTGTGCCACATGGAATTTGATGTCATTAATATAATAACCAGAGTACGTCTTTATTTTATGGAGGGTTCCTGATGCAATATTCATTATCCTATCATCTTGTACATTTGATATTCTACTATCTTTCACCTATAAAAATAGTTATGATATAAATTAGGATACTTCTTAATAGACATGAACTAAAATATTTCACAAATTCTCTAACTTACATATATTTGGAACCATAAAATAAATTCAGTCTCTAACTTTGTAGCTACCTCATTTGCACCAATTGATGAATTTTGTAGATATAGTTATTGTTTGTACAAGATGGGAAAGAATGTAATTATATAAAAAATAGGATATCAAGCAAAATAATTAAATAGAGGATAAATATTTGATTAAAGAAGTCAACTTACTTTATGTATGGTTTAACCTCTTCACAGTTAAGAGTATATATGTTCTTGCAACATGGTATTCTTCTTGGATTAACCATCTAGAAAGCGATGCACCTATTGGTTTACCAAGAAACTTAAAAATAGAAAGCATCGATGGGTCTATCGGCTGAGGAGCATCATCAGAATTTCTAGGGCATTTGCGATGTCTTGTTTGCACACTATCAACAAAATAATAAGAGCAGAAAGAATATGCTTCTTTAACTAGATAAGCATTACATATTGCTTCTTAACTCTTGCTTTGTTACAAACATTATTCTTTAATTTCCTCAAAAATCATCGAATGGATACATCCATCTGTATTGCACAGTACCTGCTATTTGTTCCTCGTATGGTAAATGTATTGGTAGGTGTTCCATTGAATCAAATAAACTGGGTAGAGATATATGCTCTAACTTACATAATATGAGAGGAATGTCTGTTTTTAGCCGAAGTATATCATCTATCATAATACACCTAGCTGTCAAATCTCTAAAAAACAGACTTAATTCTGTGAGTGCTTTCTAAACATTTTGAGGAAGTAAGTCATCGAAAGCTGCTGGAATAAATCTTTGCATGAATACATGACAGTCATGACTTTTAATTCCAAACATCTTTAACCTATTCATATCCACGCATCGAGCCATATTTCAGGCATGCCCATCTAGAAATTTGATTTCTTTCAACTAATTATATAAAACTTGCTTATCATCTTTGTCCAATGTATAACAAGCCTTTGGAAATCTATTGGTAGTTTCATCCTGATGCAACTCTAGTTTGTTGACTAGTTTTTTTAATTCCTCACGTGATTTTGCAGTGGCTTTAGTTCTTCCACGCACATTTATCACAGTGTTGAAGATATTATTAAATAAAATTTTCTCAATATGCATGACATATAAATTATGTCGAATAAGTAGATACTTTCAATATGGTAACTCCAAAAAAATACTTTTTTTTCTAACCACACTTGCACATCCTAACAATATATTTATTTATCTCATCGGAACCAGATTAAGATATTAGTAGAAATTCATAACTGTTTATTTGCTCAATGATTTGTTCACCTGAAGCATGGACTAGAGGAGGTTTTTTTACTACAACATTTTTTAGAAAAATTTTCTTATTTCTCCTGAAAGAGTGATCAACTAGTAAAAATTTACAGTGATTATCAATTCAAAATACCTTTCAACTGTAAGGTAATGAAAATGCATCAGACTCTGTCATGCAGTATGGGCATGCTAATTTACCAGTCGTGCTCCATCTTGACAATATTGAGTATGCTGGAAAATCACTGATCATCCATAATAATGTAGCATACAATCTAAAATTAGTTTTACTTTCAACATCAAAAGTCACCGATCCCACATTCCATAATTTATTCAACTCGGCAATCAAAGGTTGCAAGAAAATATCTATATTCTCTTTAGGATTGGTTGAACCAAGAATAAACACAATAAGAAACATAAATTCATCTTTCATGCAGATCAATGGCGGTAAATTATACAGTGTTAATATAACTTGTCGAGATGAATATTATTGCCCCGACTGACTAAATGGCTAAAATCCATCTCCGAAAAGTCCTAATCTCACATTACATTGTTCCATTGCAAAAGAGGAAAATACAGCATCAAGATATTTCCATGCAAGGGAATCACAAGGATAATACATTATACCTCCTTTGTGCTCATGCTCATTATGTCACATCATGTGACAAGCTGTAGTAATAGATGAATATAAGCGTTGAAGTCTAACAATTAACGAAAAATAATACATCACTTTCCAAATAATTTTTTTTCTTCTTCCCTGATATACGAGTATCATGCTTATAATGAGGGTGTGTACAAATTTTTCATTCACTCAGATCACTTTTTTCGTTCCAAAATATCATGTAGTTGTTTATACAACAATCAATCTTCTCCACAAGAAAACCTAAACCTTTAACAAATTTCTTTGTTCTGTAAAAACTATCAGTCATAATGTTGTCAGCAAGAAGCAACTCTGACATCAATTGATCAATTGGCATATGTCATCATAACATCTTTATGAAAAATGATATTTTACTTTCATATTCAATAACCTTGTAGTAGCTGATAGTTAGAATGACTAAAGGGAATGTCTTCCCACACTTCTCTTTCACTAGCCTTTAACATTTCATATAGTTTCTAATATTCAAGTGTTAGTATTTCATTTATATTGAAATAATCAACTGCAACATTCATTGCATCGTGAACCATTGATTGTATTACAATATCATTAGTTGATGATTCAGACACAATAAAAGTTGTGTCAAATGACGAACCACCTGAAGGCTCAACTGATTCATATAAATACGGTTCTTCGTGACAGTATCATTGTAGTAATTTGACACAAAACCATTTTTACATATATGTACTTTCACAGTATCCTCATCACAGAAGGCTTTATTTCTACATTTCGAATGATTTCACGGACATCATAACTCAACACCATTCATACATTCTAGATAACTTTTAATAAAGTTCACAAACTTTTTAACTTCAATAATAAAATCATCTCTAATAAATCTATTTTCTAATCGATTGTATATCCAAGCTTTATTTATAAACATTGTTACCTAATGAGAATACAAATTTAAAACACTATTAAACCTGAACAATTTGATTTAAGCTTAAATAAAGCAACCAAACATTTATAATATAGGGTGGGTAGTTTCCATTTAACACTCTAATATGTTAGATCAGACATAATGTTCATTTCCTATTGAACATTCAACTTTGTGAACCTAAAGCAACCTAAATTGCTTTTCATATAATAAACTTGTAGTATCTATCAACCTAAATCACAAAAAACCAAGATTTTAGATCAGACATATAACAAACAATGCTATCTTTTAGGCTCCAACTAAAAGATGCTCTAAAATTAACATAAATATAAATATACCAACACAATAATTACCAAATGATGACATCTAAATTCAATCATCTAAAATAGCACATATTTACTATTTATTAAATTATACCTGAAGAAGAGTAATCTAGCCGGAGAAGAGCAGCAAATGCAATATATTACAACAAAACTAAATTTAGTGAAATTTAATCACAAAAAAACTTAACAAAATAAAGTATACAACGAATCGAGCTTGTAGCCACAAGCTTGCGATAGGGCGAGACGGAAATATTGGCTTGAGTTTGATGGTCGACGACCGACCAAGTAGCCGGCTATGAGTTGATGGTCGGCCACGCTGCCAAACGCCGTTGCTAATGGATGGCAAAGCCGCTGACTGCTTGCTGGCGACCGACACAACCATCGGTCGCTTGCTAGCGGCCGACACAACCGCCGGCAGCATACAATTGACCGGCAAAGCCACCAGCACAAGGCTAGTGGCCTGCAAAGCTGGCAGCACACACCTAGCGGCCAGAAAAGCCGCCAACCATGTGATGGCGGCCAGCAAAGCACATATCCATGTGCTAGAAGTTGGTAGAGATCAAGAAGGGGAGAAAATAGTGGGGAAGGAGAGAGCTCACCGGAATATCACGGGAGAGGAGATAATCGCCGGAGCTCAACAACATGCACGCGCGAGAAAAAGGACATGAGGCTATGCCCTAATTATTTCCAAGATTACCGACGGAATTATAATTCCGTTGTTAATCCCACTTATTACCGACGGAATCGCATGATTTTGTCGGTAACCTAATGTGTTATCGACAGAATCGCGTGATTCCGTCGATAACACATTAGGTTACTGATGGAATCACGAGATTCCATCAGTAATAGTTTTCCCCTAAATTTTATAAACTTACTGACGGAATCTTGATTTTGTCCGTAATATTACCGACAGGATAATATATTCCATCGGTAAACCAAGATAATTTTGTAGTGGGAGTTCTCTTTTATGAAACAGTTACATATCTACAGTGGTATGAGACCGTTTATGGAAAATTTTTTTGACCCTAGCATGTAATATCATAGTGAGGTTTCTCTACATAAAAGTAATAAGAAGAACGAGTTAGAGTCATGATCCAAACCAAATGTCATGTGCGATGATCTTAACAAAATTGAGGGGAGACTTGGAGTAGGTCAAGAGTGACCGAATACTTGAGAGAAATCCTAGAGTAGATCAAGCTGACCGGATGCTTACTGTAACACCCCGGCTCGGGCAGGCCCCACCCGGACCGAACCGTGAACGCCACCAGAATTGTCCATCGGGTTGACGAATAGCTCCATAGGCCACCGGAGATCCTTTAAGCGTGCTTTGTCCTCACTCTCACGCACCCTGAAAAACTTCCCAAGAAGTCACCCATCCTCAAATTTCTCCAAGCCAAGCACGCTTAACTTTGGAGTTCTTAAGTTTGGGCTTCTGAAAAGGAAGGTGCACTTTAATGATATGGATAGTACCATCTAACCTTTTAAGGCATACTTAACTAGAATCTCAGAACCGAGGTATTACATTTACGGGGAGATTCGAAGTAAGTCAAGAGTTATCAGATGATTGTGAAGGTCCAGAACAGATCAAGAATGGTCGGATATTTGAAGGGAGACACGAACTATGAAAGTAATGATGACCTTCGTTTGAGGAGAAAATAGTTAGGAATATAATTAATATATTAAAATGTATGGAAAAGATTATAGGTTTAAAAGATAAAAGATATCTTTATTGGTATAAGATATTGGGGTAAAACTTAAAAAAATTGATAAATTGAAAATAAAAATGGAATGTGAGGGATGAGATATTGTTTTAATAAAAAAATAGGGTCTTTTAACTATTCCAATTAAAAAAATGTCTGTTTTGCTTTTTACCCTAAAATAAAAGTGTTTTAAAATATATTAAAGATCATACGAAGGCAATTTTAGAACAAAGAATTCAAATTTAAATAATTTTCTATAATAAAAATTAAATTTGATTGCTCTATTGAAAAAGGTAAATTGATTGTAAAATAAGCAAGAAAATTATACCATTGTGCTGTCACTCTTTAATTATCTCCTTTTACGTACAAAGGAAAATAAATAGTTAACATAAATTGATGATCGATCTATTGGTAATATATCACTTATTTCCAAGTCTACATATTCTTCTCTGTTTACTATTACGATAAAGCTATCACCTCTTCCCTATATAAATTTCCACGTACAGATGCCATCTGATTCATATTATTCCTTCCTATTTGCTTATTTGTCGTGCCATTTTGTTTCCCGTTCTTGGTAGCGTCGTGCTCAGATTGAAGTCAAATTCTTTCTTTTCCTTCTTCTCTGACAAATCTCTTTTGCAAAACAAGAATATAAGGAAAATGAAAGGTGATTCTAGATGGCTTTCCGCAACGGGCCGGGGATTCTGACGGTTACGGTCCTGGTCCTGTTCGCCTTTGATCAACGCTGATTATTATTATTATTATTATTATTTAACATAAGCTCCATCAATTTAACTAAAAATCCAATTTATCACTCAAATACTAAACACATAAAAATCAAGCATCACTTTGTAAGGGATCACATAGTTAAAGATGACATTGTACTTGACTATGTTGAGTCTAAGTCAAACCTAATTGATATTTTCATAAAATTCTTACTTGAACTCGAGTTCAGTACAATTAAATATGTGCTTAGTAAAATATATTCTAAAACTTAAAAAATAATTCCTTTTATGGTATTATTTTTTAAAAGTTATGATTTTATTTATCTTTTCAAAATCAGCTTGGTTTTAAAATTTTAGGAAAAATATTTTTATTTTTAATTCCTAATGTTACTAGTATTTTCAAAATACTAGATTTAGCTTGGGTATCTACCCCTTAGAAAACATATAACCATACGTTTCAACCAGAGTATCTCACAAGTACACTAAGAATACCTTGCTTATGTATGAAAAATACTTAGAATGGAGTGAGATGCATAGAGTACTGTCTGGACATCAGAATGCTTATGTCTATGCATCAACATAAGTTTGGACAATAAATATCAAGTTAAATTGATCAAGTTAAGTTATCAATTTTAGTCAAACTAACTGGAATACTTGCTTAACTTGACTGACCAAGTGAAAGTTTTATCTCATGGTAAACAGCTAGTAGTTAAAGGTTAGACACTTGTTTAAGAAAAGTAGATGTTTATTTTGAAGATTTTTTTTTTCTTTTACTTTGAACTCTCATACTTGGACTCTAAGACTCTAAAACATAAGGCACTTAATTATATTTTTTGGAGGGCATTAATCAAGGGGGAGTGAAAAGAGTTAAGGCACTAAATTTTATTTGGGTTAAATATTTTCTCAAAGCTAAAGTATTCCTTTTTCAAAATCTCAAATATCCTTTTAAGTTTTTTTTTGGAAGTTAAGTTTTTAAGGTTTAACTATTTTTAAAAAGAAAGTTTAAACAATTTTTGAAAGGCAAGTTAAATATTTTTGAAAAATCAAGGTTAAACTAAGTACTTAACAAGTTAAATATTTTTGAAAAAGCAAGGTTAAACTAAGTACTTAACAAGGTTTGTTTGAAATCTTTCAAAAGCTAAAGTATTTAGCTAAATTTTTTAAGAAAATCTTTTCAATGCTAAGTATTTAGCTAAGTATTTTTAAGAAAATCCTTTCAAAGCTAACCTTTAAGTTTTCCTTAATTGTTTGTTTCAAGGCTTTGCAAAAAAAGGCTAAGTGTTTTTGTTAATTGAAAAGTTGTAAAGTTTTGAAAAGCTAAGTTTCAAAAAATATAATTTTTATCCAAGTTTCTTCTTCAACTCCCTATCTAAATTTTTCTTTTTCACTCTCCTTGTTAGAGTTTTCCAAAATAAAAATTCTATCTCAAAAGGAAGTTTTTCTAAAGTATTTTTTTTCAAAGACAAAGTATTTTTCTAAGTACTTAAAAATCTAAAATATTAGATTTTGAAATTATCTATTTTTTCAATACTCGCTAAATTATTTTGATATATTCAAAGGAGGAGAAAATATTCTAAAGTTAAGAAGGAAAGAAAGTTAAGGAATTAAGGAGGAGCTAACAAGTTATGAATCTAGATTAATATGTTGCATAACAAATTATGAATCTCTTAACTTTTGCTATGTATTGTATATGTTGCATTTTTTTATGTTTTACTTAACTTTTGAATCAAGTTGCCATAATCAAAAAAAGAGAGATTGTTGGTGCAGGGATCACAGACGATTGAACCTATGTTTTGATTATAGCAAAGGGTTTAAAAGTTAAGATGTCTTGTTATCTAACAAGTGTGAATGAACTTGCAGGAAAGTCCTAAGTGTGCTTAGGTGAAAGTCCTAGTGGATTCTAGGCAGGTGGAAAGCCCTAACTGCAGTTAGACAAGGCGAAGTCTTGGCGGGTCAAGTACTTTGATCAAAATCTTAGAGTCGGGGACTCTAGGTGAAAATCTTGGTGGTCGTGGACCAGGTGGAAGTCTAGACGAGTCGTGGAGCGACGTTCAACATGAAGACCTAAAGTCTCGAATGTTGAGCAAAAGTCTAGATGGTCTGGAGGACCAGTCTGGCAAAAGGTAAACTCTCCTAAGAGGAGGAAGTGAGAACGCGTTCCTCGAAGAGGGAACAATAGACATCGGTTTGAGCTAGAGTTTTAATGAAACTCAAAGTCAGAACCGATAGTCGGAGGCTGTCAAATTCATATTCTATATAGTGTTTATTGCCTAGATTAACTATATTTTGCAGAAAATGAAAAGGCTAAAAAAGTTGGTCCGGGCTCCCGGAGGGGGTTTGGGCGCCCGGGATACCTGGCTAGGGAGCATTAGCCCGGGCAAGGCATCTGGGCAGGCACATTTATGATCCAAGCGCCCGGAGCTAGGCCGAGCGCTAGGAACGCCAAAGTTCATCTCTTCACCATGTTGGAGCATGTTGATTGGATGGCCCTACGTTGGAGCATGTTGATTGGATGGCCCTACGCCAGAGTCCATGAGCCCAGAAGGGATTCAGGTGCCCGGAACAGCCTATAAAAGCAGCATTCGACTAGCACCTAAAATACAACATTCTAAGCAACTTTCACTTTTGTGCGTTGTTCCAATAAAGCCTTTACGATGCCCAAAAGCTCCGACGACAATTCTACTGAAAATTTCATCCTTCAAAGTTGTTGGTATTCTTTAATTTTCAAATTACTTGTGTAGGATCGAAAAAAATTTAGATATCTCCAGAATGACATGATATTATCCACTTTGGGCCTAGACCCTCATGTTTTTGCTCTTGGGCTCTTCCCAAAAGGCCTCATACCAATGAAGATATCTTTCTCTTATAAACTTATGATCTTTCCCATGTGTTTTCAATGTGGGACTATGTTTGCAACCTTGCAACCCCAAAAATCCCCCCCCCCCTTAAAGAAAGGACCACAAGCTCCCTAACATCCGATCCTCGACCCACTAGGTCTTCCTTGCCTAGCCGTAATTAGGACTTCCTGCCCCTCGGTCCACCCGACCTACTAGTATTTCCTTGCGTAGCCGTAACTAGGACTTCCTGCCTAGTGCCTAGTTCTCTTGATCTGGAGACGAGAGCCCCCACTTCTTTGTTCGAGATCAATAATCCACCCACATGGTTCGATTGGAACATGACTCTTGTGCACAGTCAGCGGTTAGTCCTTCTGGCAGTCCGAGCTCTGATACCAATTGTAGAATCGAAAAGAATTTAGATATTTTCATAATAGCATGATATTGTCCACTTTGGGCCCAGGCTCTCATGGCTTTGCTCTTGGACTCTCCCCAAAAGACCTCATACCAATGGAGATATCTTTCTCTTATAAACCCATGATCTTTCCCATGTGTTTTCAATATGGGACTATGTTTGCAACCTTGCAACTCCAACAACTTGTAATCATTTAAGACTATACTTGTACTCTTTCCGATTAATTAGTATTTGCCCATTGAAAGCACTCTCAAATGCGGGCCTTGGAGTAGGAGTCGTCACAGGCTCCGAATCAAGTAAAATAAACATATTAGTCATTGCTTTGTTTTCTTTCTTTCTTTCCACTATGCTTACTCTGATTGTTTTTAAACGATTGTGAAAGTTATGAACGCTATTCCCCCCCCCCCCCCCCCCCCCCCCTAGCGCATCGATCCTACAACAAGCCCCATCTAATTCCATTGATTATCCCACTCTCAAGTTTTGCTCAAAGAGGCTCTGATGTAGGACACTCAGATAAAGCCGAATAGATGTAAAGTTAGTCAAGTGTAAGTTGGGTAGTTAAACAGTTGGCCAAGTTCAAGAGAACTTTGCTAGAGGAAAAGACAATGAGTTCTAAACATGCTTAGCCTCATAAAAACCTTAAATATGCGAATGACCAGATAAAGAATGATCGAAGCATAAGATTTTATATAAACACCCGGATGTACAAAGCCCGGATGGGCTTAGAGATACTTAACCATATAAAATTCTTAGGGTGGGCTCGGCTGGACAAAGGTTGAACAAATATGAGGCTCTTCAGGTATGCACGACCGAGTCTAAGACTGGATAGGCTTGAAGACAAATGACCTCATATATCTGTAAGATACTGCAAAATTAAATAATAAATGTTATTGGACGGAAAATCTTATGGGATTTTTCGGAGATTTTTAGAAATTTTTCGAGAATTAAACGGAGTCCGTTATGACCCGTTTTGAGGGGATGGATTCGGGGCTAGGTGGAGGCCTGTTTGGTGCACCATTTAGTTGGGAGTTGATTGTTTTAATTAACCTAAGGTTATATTTAATTGCCTAGGTTTTATTTTCAATTTTCCCGAATTCCTTCTCATTTTTCCCGATCCTTCTTCTTCCTCCTCTCGTGTCTCCGCTTGATGTCGCCGACGTCGAGTTCTCCCGACCACGCCACACCACGCAACGCCACCGGATCACTGCGAGCTCACTGCCGGTAGGGGTCCTTCCCTCCGCTTGCTCGACAGACGCCCCATTCTCCCTTCCTCTCTCTCGTGTTCCTGCCCTAGATCGCCGACAGAAAGGTTTCGTCCACTGCGACCGCGTTCTTGCCGAGTCGCCGGAGGAAGGCCGCTGGAGATCGAAGGGTACCGACCATCTCTGGCTGAGCAAGCATCTTGGTGGTTATTTCTTGCGGGCGATCGACGGTGATCCGGCGGAGCTAGGGCACTACAGGGGGGAGTTGATTCACATCTTTCTTGGTGGATCGAGCCCCTCTCAGTTTTTCTCTTTGATCTATTCATTGGAGGGGTTGCGGATCATCTCTAGTTGAGGTGGATCGCACGATACCAGCTGTAGGGATCGATTGAGGTAAGGCTTCGTCGGGAGTTTCTGTGAATTCAAAGACCTTGTTTAATTGGGTTTGTTTGTGATGATCTTCCTGTTCTGGATTAGAGGAAACAGAGGATCAACGTGCTGTGGACGTTTCCTGTTGCCGGTCACTGCCCTCTCCACTTCTTGAAGCTTTGGAGGGTTGCTGCTCGGGTTCACCACTAGATAGGTCACCAATTCCAGCAGCGGTCAGCATCCCCTGTTCCTCGCAGGTGCATTTGGAGGGGAAGTTGTTGCAGAATCCGGATTGAGGTAAGGTTCTATTGAGGTGAGTTTAGTGTTGTGAATTAGAGTTTCAACAAATCCTTTGCTATATGATTGGATTTATGGATTGTTTCCTGGAAGGATGGGTGTGCGTGTGTGCACTGGTAGCTTCTGGACAGTGGGTGTAGAGTTGTGAGGTACTGGATTGGCTGCTATATCTCAAGGTAGGTGTTTACCACTAGTTTTCTTATTAGGTTTGCTTTGTTTTGGGTGATCATGGAAGGTTGAAAGAAGGATTAGGGTTTTACTTCTAGTTGTAAGTTGTTGTGTTTTGGTTAATTAGTTGTTGATGGTGATTGGTTGATATAGTTGGTTATGTGATTATTCTTAGGATCATTGGATTGATTGTGGTTGGATTATCAGATGTGGGGGTTAGTGATTGATTATGTGGAAGAATTATACATGTTGGATTCATGATGTTTAGTGGTTGATTTAATGGATTAAATGATTGGATGATTATCGTATTTGGAGTATTGTGATATGTTGATTTGGGTGAGTTTTTGGAGATGAATCGTGTATAAACCCATGCTAATAAAGTTGTATGATTGAGGATTAGTTGGAGGATTTATCAGAGATTAGATTTGAGTGGAGTTATCCTAATTGGGTAGAGATTTTATTTAGCTAATTTATTTCTTATGAATTTAGCTAAATAGAATATATATATTGATTGATGCAGGACTTTGATGTGGGACGATCATCACGACGTGGGATTTATTTTATCACGATCGACAGATTTAAGGCGGGTATTTCTTCCTTGGTCTCTTTATAGTTTCTTTGAACTTAGTGCATGGTTATTATTGGATGAATTAGGCTGCTTTATCTTATATCATGATCGGTTGCTGTTTTTCCTACACGATACTTATGCTTGACCCTTGTGATGATCTATTTAATTCATATACAGTCTCCACTCTTAATATCTACTTTGTGTGATTACACGTGTAGAGTATGTCTTGTAGGGATTATCGGGTTGTTGGTATTACCATGCTGATTGGGTATATGATGTGGACTGTACGTAAGTTGGTATGCGTGATAGGAGTTATCGTGTTGACTATATATTTGCATGTCATATGCACACACGTATTTGTCAGGTACTTTTGGAGGAGTTGTGTTGATTATAGGTTTGTGGTATATACACATGTCTGTTGTGTTTTTACTGGAGGATACATATTGATTGTACCTATGTTTTGTG
The DNA here is from genome assembly GCF_018446385.1 of Zingiber officinale. NCBI lineage: Eukaryota > Viridiplantae > Streptophyta > Magnoliopsida > Zingiberales > Zingiberaceae > Zingiber > Zingiber officinale. The sequence continues at coordinate 28,224,703 of NC_056004.1, forward strand.
TGCCTATGTTTAGAGGGATTATTGGAGATTTTTGGTTGATTATACATGTGTAGTGGTGTACATGTGCTTGGTGGGATTTATGGAGGTATCATGACGATTATACTCATGTTAGAGGTATTTATGTGGATTTGGAGGTTGCATTGATGATGACGGTAGTTGTAGCATGATTATGTATATCATGTTCGTCATTCATTGAATGCTGACGACCCTTGTCTACCTTGTGGTGTAAGAGAGTCGTGAGTCATAGCTAGCACCGCACACTCGACTACTCATGGGTAGTGGTAGTTGGAGCAGTTGCCGCTGTCCTGTTCTGCTTACTAGGCTGCTCAGTGCGTACTCTGTCCGCCTCGACCACTCTTGAGTAGTGGGTCTGGAGGGTTCAGTGGTTAGGGGGCTTGTGATGTGTGTAGACAGGGACCCTGATACTATGTAGTTAGATAACTACTTAGTGTACCAAATGCCTCAGCCGCTCTATAGCGGTTACGTGCGTTGAGGTTAGTATGGTTTGTCACAGACCCAAGCCTCTCGGCCATACAGGGGTCGTGGTGTCTAGAGAGGTGGCGGGGGTGACCATGGAGTATGCATGCACTTTTGAATATGATGCGCGGTGCATCTATGGTGTTATATTTGCATACATGTCTAGTAGATACTAGTTGTATGTGTTTGTGATATGTTGCACTTGTTTGATATGTGATTGTTGCATATGGTTGTCATGCTGCATACATGTCATTTATTTTACATGTATATGCAGTTGTATTTATATTGCACAGGTGTCACGGGTATGTCTGTTGCAGATCCGGTGAGTTTACTGATCGTTGTACCATGTGTCGATTCCAGATTGGGTATGTATCTGTCATTATGTTAGTTGTGGTTTGTACAGTTTATATGTCAGGTTATTATGTCGGATATGTTTAGGTGCATTGATTTCAATAGTGTGATCATGTTCTTTATTCCCTACTGAGACTGTATTCTTGTGATCTCCATGTTTGTTTATGGACCATGCACTATCTTGTCTATTACCCGCTGAGTTACCTATACTCACCACCGCATGTATGCATTTATGTTTTCAGGTAGCTTGTAGATGGTTGGTATCGCTCGGAGTATCCTGTCTGCTGGGTCCTACGTCACATCCGAAGACGGTTTCATCTAGTGGTTGTTTTCTTTTTGTATATCCTTTTATTATTTTTGGCATTGTATTTGTGTAGCCATGTGGCTATCTTATGGTTTTGGTGTTATATTTGTGTTTAAGCCGTGCCGGCATGCATTGTATTTATTTGGTTTGTGTGGGTTTTCCTTCATTTTCCGCTGTGTTTCTAATACAGCGGTGTGGGTTGCTTAATATATAACTGCGTGGTTGTGATTGTTTCATTCCTGGCGTGTGAGCTGTTATTATAACTGCGTGGTTGTGTATATGTTTCAGTCGTATGTGGCTGATGTATATTTTGTATGTATTGATGCTTCATATTGTCACCGGTACAGGGGAGATGTTGCCGGATTTTTGTCTGGCAGGGACTCCTTTGGGGGCGTGACAATTTTTGATATCAGGGCAGGTATACGATACTTGCTATGTGTTCTGGATTTTCGAGATTTATCTGATACCAATTTTTGGTATCAGAGTAGGTTCGATGTCTGTTATTCGTGTTTTTGGATTTCGCATTTCGATTTTCTTGATGTGACTTTCGAGCTTTGGGACCAGGCAGCAACAGGACATCTCCAAGTTATAGGAGGTATGTTTGCATATTATTATCTTACATTCCTGTTAGTACATGCATGGTTGTTCTGATAGTTATGACATGTGTTAGTACTCTCTTGTTAGTACATGCCTATTTGTTTGTAGCATGCATTGCATGTGTTGGGTCAATCACTGATCACGATTGACCTATTGGAGATCAGGGATTACAGTCTCAGGGGATTCATCATATCATACTACCAGTAGTGTTAGCTTCTGTTACTACGAGTTGGTTGAGAGTTAAAGTACATACCCGTCTCTGTTATTATTAGCTCGATAGTGGGGGTTATCCATATACTCATGTTGACTCTGTTGGTAGAGTATCAGTTTACTCCTGTTAGTTAGATCAGTAGAGGATTAATTTAGATCCTTTTTGGTTTTATCTGTAGAGTATCGATTTACCCTTGTTGACTTGGGTAGTTGTGTATCAATTTACCTCAGTTAGTTTCATCAGTGGATGATCTATTTACTTTTATTGGATCAGTTAGTAGTTGACCGATTTATTTTATTGGTCCGACCAGTAGGGGACTGACTTACTCTATTTTTAGAGATTCCTATCTTTGGGATACTCGTGCTTGGTTAGATATTTTGGGAGACATATTTGAGTACATGACTTGTACCGGCGTAGAAAGGATTGGATTAGCCGTATACCATTGTCGGCTTGGAGCCTGTAGAGGATTGTCGTATCCTATTCCATGGGGACCTTGACCATGGACTGGTTCTACCTGCTAGGATGACTTAGAAGGTACATTCGGATATGATACCTCCACTGATGTGCGAAAAGTGTAAGGCTACATGCTTAACACTTATGAGATACAACCGTTACTAGGGTGTATGAGTTGGAGAGTACATTTGGATATATGATTTGTATTAACGTGAGAGAGTTGAAGTTAGCTGCTTAACCTTTACGTACGTGATCCGGTACCACGTGAAGGAAGAAACAAAGAATGCTTTTTGGAGATCAGGTTATCACTTAGTAATTTTCTTAAGGTGTTTGGAGAGAGAGTAGTTCTCTACTTCTTTCGTTAGCATGATGGGTTCATAAGGCGATGACTAGTAGACTCGCCTATCGTTGCTCTATGGGAGATCCTGACTCATAGACCTATCGGATGTAGTTAGATATGCTTGATGTATCTAGTGTTCCTCTATCATTGTTTAGGAGACTATCTGGTATGGTTGTTTGATGTTGAGGATGATTTTGATTAGTGGATGTTGTGAGATCAGGTGTGGTGATATGATGTCTTTTGATGATTTATTAGTGGATATATGACTTGATGATCTATTATTGGGTATTTGATGCTGATAGCGACATGAGGAGTAGCACATATGTGATATATATGGATTTAGTGATTTGTAATTGATGATCCGATCACAGACTTGTTGTTGGGGATCCTACAGTTGAGTGAGCCTGTTGTCCTTGGTATCACCATTTAGGTTTACAGTGCCCTAGATGTTGTTATGGATTCGATGCATTTGGAATTCCTAGATTGTTTGGATTAGTTTTCATTGTCTTTATTGACGATGTTGTTATCTATTTCCGATCTGAGGTGGATCACGTACACTATCTTCGCATCACTACAAGAAAAATGTTATTCAACAACATTCAAATGACAACGGTTTTATACCAAACCGTTGTCTTTTTACCTTTTAACAACGGTTTTAACAAAAACTGTTGTCGTTTAGTAATTTTTTTGGCCTATGACAACGGTTTTTAAAAACCGTTGTCTATTTATGTTTTTTGGGGGATACAACAACGGTTTTTAAAGGGTACGACAACAGTTTTTGAAAATTGTTGTCTATGTACACTATTTTTTGGGATTACAACAACAGTTTTTAAAAACCGTTGTCTATTAAATGTTGTTGAATACCATTATTTTTTCCCTTCACCGTTTTTCCCTTTCACCATTTTTTGCCGCCGCATTTTTTCTTTCCCTCTCCTCGAAATGTTTTTACCGCCGCATTCCCCCTCCTTTACGATCTCTTCATCTACTTCATATTTTTCTTTCTCCTTTCCTCTCCAAGCCCTAAACCCACCGCCCCTTCTCCTTTCCTCTCCAAGCCCTAAACCTGTCGCCCCTTCTCCTTTCCTCTCCAAGCCCTAAACCCGTCGCCCCTTCTCCATTCCTTTCCAAGCTGCGCTGCCCAATAATCACTACTTCTACAAATCCTCCTCCCAGTCGTCACTGACCGCGAGGGCGACGCTTCCCTGCAGGGCAAAGCTGGATTACTCGCGCAGCCCAATAATCAGCTTGTCATCGCCCATAGATCTGATTCCTTCGTCGAAGACATTTCCGACTAGCGTTGAGGAGGGAAGGCAAGCTACAAGCGTTCCTCTTCTCCCTCTCCCTCGCGGTTCCCCTTCCTCTCTCGCGCTCTCTCCTCGCCCGATCGCCGGCCGCCGCGAGCCCACCGCCGGCAACAATCTCTTTCTCCAGCGTGTCTCGGCTGAGCCTCCCCCTCCGCTCGCGACTCTGCCCTAGATCGTCGACTGCGCCTCCTCACGCCATCGCCCGACGCTATGCCACAGCAGTCACCGGTGAAGCTCGGTGTTGCGATTATCCGAGGGTTGGCTTACCATATATCTCTCTCTCTCGATGTATTGGCCGTACCATAGCTCCGATTTGCGGATTGTCGCAGCCCTGATTCTCCGGTCATCGACACCTTGTTGCAGCTTTCTCTTGTGGCCAGCCATCGCGACCAGGTGCGAGCCCTAGTTTTGGTTCATTGCTTTGAGTGCTCATATAACCACCACATAGAGAGTGTGGTATCCATGGCTAGGCAATACATTCACAACATCAAAGCTTCTGTTAAAAAACTAGCATTAATTCTTTCACCATCACATCTCGGGTCTCATGATAACCTTTGCATGCCACACGGAAGCACGGAAGGCGACACACTTGCTCGGTGCATTTCTGAAAGCTACAGGTTTTTAATTCCATAAGCAATTACTTTCTTAAATATGTTTTCGGTCATAATATGGTAGACAGTAGATGAACTTTGAATTGTTTGCACTACATACACCAGTTTAAATCCTGAAGATATTTGTTCTTGTCAAAGTATATATTCTAACAAGTTGAGTCTTGCATGAACTTCTTTTATATGAAAAGGGAAAACCAATGATATTGCATATCTATCTATCCAATCGATTTTCTATAGTAACATTTTCAACTAATTTACATCAAAGATTTGTCTTTTTTCACTTTGGCACGCACAAATGACCAATTGGTCCACTGTCACCATTATGTGCCTCAAGATCTTAACTAATTGAGGGAAAAAGACTTTATTATTCAAACGTAAGTTATATTTCTAGTCGTATTATTCCGTGTTCTTTGCAGCTTCAAATGTTTTCCAATATATATATACACCTGTTCAGAAAAAACTTTTAGTAATTAAATGGTTACTCAAATTTATTTGTCATTTCTAATCATTTATACAAGATCTTCTTTGTGGCATCTGATAATGTAAATGTCCTTGCTACTTTGCACAGGGTTTATTCAGGATCAGAATTGCTTGAATCTTCCACTGATGGCAGTGATTCACTTCTAAAGATGATTTGGCACCACTCAAATGCAATTCTGTGCTGTACTACGACGGTTTGCACTTTACCTTTTTCTTTCATTATAGTTAAATTCAGAATCAACTAGCAAGATCGCTTTTTCCTCATGATATACTTTCTACTACTGTCTTCTCTATTGTTCCATTTCTGTCATGAACTAATGAGCTAATTTCATGCATAGAAAAGGAATACCCCTTACACATGTTTGAAAATTGAAATCTCATGTCGGACAAATGATCGAAATATATCGGCATAGGTCATAACTATTTAGAAGTAGTGTTCATACTGACCTGAACTAACCAGTTATCACCATAGATTTTATATCTCATCTTCACTTTGTTTTGGATGTCTCCGTTAAACATGGCAAGCGGTGCTTCAATATCTTTGACATACATAGCTTCCGAAAGGGCAATCCCAGGGTATAACCTTTTCCCTTGTTTATTCCAAAGTTTATAATTTGGAATACTTGTTTAGTTCTTGCATCAACTTGCAGATACGGAGGTGGAATGAGCTCAGCAAAAGCTGCATTGGAGAGCGATACAAAAGTAAGTTCAACTCTTCTGTAATTGTTGTATGTGAAATTGATTGTCAAGTCCGGCTAGTGTTTGGAAATATTTAAACCCTGGTGCTACTTCTTTATGTTATCTGATACTTCACTTATCCATCTTGCTTTTGTCTTGAGATTACTTAGTTTTCTCCTCTTGTGTTTTCTACTATTGTAGGATAATTACTTGCCTTTGGAAGTAAGAGATCCTTTCAGACAGGACAGTAATGTCTACTTAACCCGATCAAAAGTTTTCCATGCTAAACTTAAGGTTGATGTTACTTCGATTTGTTTGCAGAATACTTGCAACATTTCTTGGGTGTCACAAATAAATGATATCTGAATTTCTGAAATAGGAATCACTGTTCTTTAAGTTCCCCTATTTTTATGTTATGAATGTCTTCAGCCTGATGCTTTAGTTTGGTATTTGATCTGATAGCCCAATAATCACTGTTCTTTAAGTTCCCCTATTTTTATGTTCTGAATGTCTTCAGCCTGATGCTTTATTGGATTACTCGCGCAGCCCAATAACTGCTTTATGCATCAGAATATGTTATTTTTGCCTTTTGCGCATGTAGCTATAACATATTTTTATCTTTAATTTGGTCATTTACTTTTCTCATTAAAGTTTGTTGTATGGATTAAAGCTTCAAGATATAGAGGTTTTGTCCAACTTAAACATAACGTCATACATTTTACTAACACATTAAAATGAGTCCAACTCAAGTACAACTACATCAACAACTTCCCCTTAAGTTTCTGAAAAACGATTGTACCATAACTAGAGATGATACTTTAGGAAGGTTCAAGCTATCTAAGTACTCACTAGAATCCATGACCTTGCTTGCCTTTCATGTAGTCATGTTGGCTTCTAGGAGATGATACCATAACTAGAGATCTCAGCATCCAAGTCGTTACAAAGAAAATAACCTACAATCCAATGGAATGGACCAACAAATAGACTCCATCAATACCAATAAGTATAGTTGTATGATAAGTTATATGCATTGGCTTGTGATATGAGTAATCTATTATGTCTGTCATGTTAAAGGATTATTACTTCACTTCCATAATGCAATAATTCAATTGATGTCTATTGTGTCGGTTAAAGGATTGTTTTTGACCTCACATCAATTACTGTTTTCTTCTTTTTTTTTAAGCAGAAATGGCTAATGAATGATGCTCTATCCAACTGATTGACGGAGATGGTGTATTCAATGTCACGAGTCTTGAACACTTTATGAAGTCAGTGAAGTTGGCAGAGCATGGATTCTCCTATGCTGTAGTTTCTATCATGGGTCCACAAAGTAGTGGTATGTCTGTGAGTTTCTTGAATTTTATTTTCGTATTTTATGTGCTTGAAGGCTATGTTTATTATAAGGTGATTTGGTCAAATATTTTTCCCTAATTGTTTTTATTGTGTTATCAGGTGATTTGGTCACATATTTGTGAATCTAGGGAAGTGATATCACTTTCAAGATGCAGAACGAAGCGGGTGAAATGATGAATCTTTATATCCTTAGAAAATGGTGATTATCTTATTAGTAATTAGATCTTCTGTAGCATGGATATATTGATCGATTATGTTGATTATTGTGATGTTTTTTTCCAACTTTCATTTTCTCCCCTAGTTCTGCTACGAACAGACTAATCACTGCCAAGGATCACGCATCCGTCCAAATCAATATTGGACACTTGGATGATAATGGAGTGTACACCGGCCAGTATACCACTTTTGCTCTTTCTGGCTTTATTCGTGCTCAGGTTTGTTCCATCTTTGAACTAAAAGTATGATTTTTATATGTATTCTCCCTCTATTGAAATTTACTTTTTTGTATAGTGTAGTCTGTTTAGTTCCATATTAATCAGGTCCTAACCAGGATTTATTCCATTATAGTGTAAAATGACCTGATAATTTCCCCTAGTCTCACCTCCAAAGTGCATGTTATCAAGTTGTCTTTTTTGCTAACAAAAGTTTACTTTTCAATTTCGAATGACATGCAAACTGTCCTGGATTGGTTGCGTGATACCTTGTTTCAATGCATTATTGATGCAGGGAAAAGTGGCAAGCTTGAACATTTGTGATGTTAAGTGTTCAGATCAATAAAGTCTGTTAAGTTTCAATGCCCATAGCGATTTTTTACAAGTAAAAAAAAATCTAATTACAATTATCATGTCATATGTTTTGCAAAAATCACATGTTAAGGCTATTAACTAAGCATATCGAACCTGAAGCTTTCGAGCATCCAATGAGCATTGTTCGAATTAGATGAGAGCTAGGACGTTAAACATGATCTAGCAACTGCACAGGACGTTAGTATTCAACGTTACAGGACGTTACAGAAATCAATTAGTATTCAACGTTAAACATGATCTAGCAACTGCACAGGACTTAAACAATCCTCGCTCTCATTGTTTAACAAGACTTAAACATCTAGCAACTGCACAGGACGTTACAGATGAGAAACGTAGCAGAAGAGCAGATTAGATGGCGTTTAGGTGAAGATCATATTAATTTCTGGTTTGATACATGGTTAGATGCAGGTCCTTTGTTAAATCCCTCAGTCTCATCGTTAAATCTTGGGCTTTTATGTTCTTTACTAGTTCTATCTATGTGATTTCCATGATCTCATTAGCGGTATCCTCTATGATGTTGTCGGAAGTTTGGATTGCTCTTTTCTACTCTCTATTCCGTATAAAAACTAAATAAACCATCTCTATGCTTTTGCATGATTGTCGGAGAATTTTATTCGAATATGAATTGGGGAAAATGCTAATATAGTTAGGAATTTTGATTCCTGCTAGAAGTTAGGCCGTTTACTGAGTCTATTTGAGTATCAAGAGAGTAGATCCTTATGATAATTGTGGGTTGATCAATTTGCTTGCTCTGTGAATTTAAATTAGTAAAGCTTGTTTGTTTAATTCTCTGTGTGCTGCTTTGTTGCTTCAGCCCTTGTTTGTATTTGTGATTTTGTATGCTCCGGAAATAAGTTGGAACTTGATTTTTCATGTCTAATTTAGCTAGATTCTATAATGCTTTTTTGATGCTCGATGATAGAACCAGAATCTGGTTGTTGCTCTAAGCCATTGCTTGCTCTGTGAATTTAGCTAGATTCTATATGCTTCAAATTGGATAGAATTTTTTTTGGTATATGTAAAGTTGATAGGTTTGGTTTACCATACTTAAGAGTTACTTGTAAAGCCATATAGCTGGTCTTTTAAGACATACTATTCTGAGTTTTTGTAAAACTGTAATAAGGTCAGGTGTGAAATTTCCAAGAGATCCATTTTTTATGCCATTTACTCCTGGGAAATGAATTAACTTGCAATCATATGCTGCAGTTTCTGTGAAAGGAGAAGAAAAGAAAAGCTAGGAGGGAGGAGAAACCAGAAAAGGCTGCAGTTTAGAAGACACTCAGGCTGTTTAGAAGATGCACAGGTAGAGAAGACGTGCTCCAACAAAACATGATATTTTGGACTATATGTGTGATATATATAAACTTTTGGCTGTGTAAACTTTTGTGATGTTTGAATGTTGATGTTTGGTACTTTTGTGATGTTTGAATGTTGGAATATTTGCATTGTAAATATTGATTATGTAGGTTTTTTATCAATGAAATTTGCACTGGATGTTTTTTATAAACCATTGAGTAGGAAAAGATTAATAAGTTTTTTATTTATTGTCAAAATATTGTATATTGTACCCAAAGACATCAGTTTAAATATGTCAAACTGTTGTCAATGGCGTTAAAAGGCAATAGTGACAAACTGATGTTATTTAACATCGTTGCCTAAAAAGACAATGATTTTTAACCGTTGTCAAACCGATGTCATTGGCTAAAAAGACAACGCTTTTTAGCCGTTGTCGTAGACAGTTCAAAACTGTTGTTGAAGAGCCTAGGCATACGCTCAAAGACAACGGTGAAAAACTGTTGTCTTTGTAGGAAAAGACAACAGTTTTTCACCGTTGTTAAAATGTTGTCTTTGCCTTCGTAGACAACGGTTAAAAACTGTTGTCGTTTGCCACCCCTTTTAACAACACAGCCTTTAACAACAGTTAAAAATGGCCTACGACAACGGTGAAAAACCGTTGTTGTATGTCTTTTTTCTTGTAGTGCATAGTTCTAGAGATGTTTCGACGGGATATCTATATACGAAGTTCAGTAGTGCGTATTTTGTTTGTCCTTGGTGGGATTTCTAGGACACATTGTCTCTGGTAGAGGGATATCGGTGGATCCTTAGGAGACAGAGGCTGTTATCAGTTAGGAGTAGTCGTAGTCTATACAGGAGACTCGCAGCTTCCTTGATCTGGCTAGATATTATCGGAGATTAGTTGAGGGTTTCTCCAACATTGTTATGCCGTTGACTAGATTGTCTAGGATGGGTATGGAATTTTCCTGGATAGATGCTTACGAGATCAGATTTGGGAGTTGGACGAAAAGTTGTTAACTGCACCGTCTTAGTTATGCTTTCTAGTGTAGATGGATCTGTACTCTACACAGATGTATCATACCCGAGGTTTGGTGCAGTTCCGATGTAGCATGGGCGGAGCAGTCTCATGCCAGTATACCGAATGAGCATGGAATGGGAATGAGATTCTTTGATTTCTATGGAAGATTATGTGTGTTTTCACGTCACTTCTTATCTAGGAGAAGTTACTGCAGGAAACACATTGATATGAGTTTGCGATACATTCGGGTGACACTTGATGTATAAAGATTTGGAGCATTCTTATGGGTAGAACGATATGAAGAAAGACATCGCGGATTTTGTAGCTTGATGTCTAGTATGTCAGCCAGTGGAGGCTGAACATCGGAGACCAGTAGGTCTGTGTTAGTAGACTCGTATTTTGGAGTGGAGTTGGGAGCATGTTTTGACGGATTTTGTTGTGAGATTATCCAGGATATGGAGTGGATATGATGCTTTGGTTAATCATTGTTGGGTGATGACTTTGCTCCCTAGCTATCGATTTGTAGGACGGATTTTTTTTTTTTTGGATTGAGTAGCAGGATTATACTGTAGAGAGATTACTAGACCTCATGGTATATCTCTGAGTGTTATATTGGATGGAGATATGCTATTTTCATCTTGGTTTTGACCGAGATTACAGCAAACTTTGGATTCGGAGTTTCACATTAGTATAGATTTTACCCTCAGACTGATGGATAGTTTGAGCGCTCTATACAGATGTTAGAGGATATGTCGACAGTGGATTATGGATTTCAGGGGTAGTTGGATCATCATGGTTGGTGATTTGTTCATTATACTTGGATGGAGTGGTATATGAGTATATTGCTTGGTGGTTATCCTTGGATGAGGATCCTTGAGTTGACCAGTAAATTTGGGGACCAAATTTTTATTAGTGAGGGAGAATGTAAAATACCATAAAATTAAATAATAGATCTTATTGGACGGAAAATCTTATGGGATTTTTTGGGGATTTTTAGAAATTTTTCGGGAATTAAACGGAGTCCGTTATGACCCGTTTTGAGGGGATGGATTCGGGGCTAGGTGGAGGCCTGTTTGGTGCACCATTTAGTTGGGAGTTGATTGTTTTAATTAACCTAAGGTTATATTTAATTGCCTAGGTTTTATTTTTGATTTTCCTGAATTCCTTCTCGTTTTTCCCGATCCTTCATCTTCCTCTTCTCGCGTCTCCGCTTGATGTCGCCGACGTCGAGTTCTCCCGACCACGCCACACCACGCAACGCCACCGGATCATTGCGAGCTCACTGCCGGTAGGGGTCCTTCCCTCCCCTTGCTCTACAGACGCCCCCTTCTCCCTTCCTCTCTCTCGTGTTCCTTCCCTAGATCGCCGACAGAGAGGTTTCGTCCACTGCGACTGCGTTCTTGCCGAGTCGCTGGAGGAAGGCCGCTGGAGATTGAAGGGTACCGACCATCTCTGGCTGAGCAGGCATCTTGGTGGTTATTTCTTGCGGGCGATCGACGGTGATCCGGCGGAGCTAGGGCACGACAGGGGGGAGTTGATTCACATCTTTCTTGGTGGATCGAGCCCCTCTCAAATTTTCTCTTTGATCTATTCATTGGAGGGGGTTGTGGATCGTCTCCAGTTGAGGTGGATCGCACGATACCAGCTGTAGGGATCGATTGAGGTAAGGCTTCGTCGGGAGTTTCTGTGAATTTAAAGACCTTGCTTAATTGGGTTTGTTTGTGATGATCTTCTTGTTCTGGATTAGAGGAAACAGAGGATCAGCGTGCTGTGGACGTTTCCTGTTGCCGGTCACTACCCTCTCCACTTCTTGAAGCTGTGGAGGGTTGCTGCTCGGGTTCACCACTGGATAGGTCACCAATTCCAGCAGTGGTCAGCATCCCTTGTTCCTCGCAGGTGCATCTGGAGGGGAAGTTGTTGCAGAATCCGGATTGAGGTAAGGTTCTGTTGAGGTGAGTTTAGTGTTGTGAATTAGAGTTTCAACAAATCCTTTGCTATATGATTGGATTTATGGATTGTTTCTTGGAAGGATGGGTGTGTGTGTGTGCACTGGTAGCTTCTGGATAGTGGGTGTAGAGTTGTGAGGTACTGGATTGGCTGCTATATCTCAAGGTAAGTGTTTACCACTAGTTTTCTTATTAGGTTTGCTTTGTTTTGGGTGATCATGGAAGGTTGAAAGAAGGATTAGGGTTTTACTTCTAGTTGTAAGTTGTTGTGTTTTGGTTAATTAGTTGTTGATGGTGATTGGTTGATATAGTTAGTAATGTGATTATTCTTAGGATCATTGGATTGATTATGGTTGGATTATCAGATGTGGGGGTTAGTGATTGATTATGTGGAAGAATTATACATGTTGAATTCACGATGTTTAGTGGTTGATTTAATGAATTAAATGATTGGATGATTATCGTATTTGGAAGTATTGTGATATGTTGATTTGGGTGAGTTTTTGGAGATGAATCGTGTATAAACCCATGCTAATAAGGTTGTATGATTGAGGATTAATTGGAGGATTTATCAGAGATTAGATTTGAGTGGAGTTATCCTAATTGGGTAGAGATTTTATTTAGCTAATTTATTTCTTATGAATTTAGTTAAATAGAATATATATATTGATTGATGCAGGACTTTAATGTGGGACGATCATCACGACGTGGGATTTATTTTATCACGATCGACTGATTTAAGGCGGGTATTTCTTCCTTGGTCTCTTTATAGTTTCTTTGAAACTTAGTGCATGGTTATTATTGGATGAATTAGGCTGCTTTATCTTATATCATGATCGATTGCTGTTTTTCCTGCACGATACTTATGCTTGACCCTTGTGATGATCTATTTAATTCATATACACTCTCCACTCTTAATATCTATTCTGTGTGATTACACATGTAGAGTATGTCTTGTAGGGATTATCGGGTTGTTGGTATTACCATGCTGATTGGGTTTATGATGTGGACTGTACGTAAGTTGGTATGCGTGATAGGAGTTATCGTGTTGACTATACATTTGCATGTCATATGTACACACGTATTTGTCAGGTACTTTTGGAGGAGTTGTGTTGATTATAGGTTTGTGGTATATATACATGTCTGTTGTGTTTTTACTGGAGGATACATATTGATTGTACCTATGTTTTGTGTGCCTATGTTTAGAGGGATTATTGGAGATTTTTGGTTGATTATACATGTGTAGTGGTGTACATATGTTTGGTGGGATTTATGGAGGTATCATGACGATTATACTCATGTTAGAGGTATTTATGTGGATTTGGAGGTTGCATTGATAATGACGGTAGTTGTAGCATGATTATGTATATCATGTTCATCATTCATTGCATGCTGACAACCCTTATCTACCTTGTGGTGTGAGAGAGTTGTGAGTCATAGCTAGCGCCGCACACTCGACCACTCATGGGTAGTGGTAGTTGGAGCAGTTGCCGCTGTCCTGTTCTGCTCACTAGGCTGCTCAGTGCGTACTCTGTCCGCCTCGACCACTCTTGAGTAGTGGGTCTGGAGGGTTCAGTGGTTAGGGGGCTTGTGATGTGTGTAGACAGGGACCCTAATACTATGTAGTTAGATAACTAATTAGTGTACCGAACTCCTCAGCCGCTCTATAGCGGTTACGTGCGTTGAGGTTAGTATAGTTTGTCACAGACCCAAGCCTCTCGGCCATACAGGGGTCGTGGTGTCTAGAGAGGTGGCGGGGGTGACCATGGAGCATGCATGCACTTTTGCATATGATGCACGGTGCATCTATGGTGTTATATTTGCATACATGCCTAGTAGATACTAGCTGCATGTGTTTGTGATATGTTGCACTTTTTTGATATGTGATTGTTGTATATGGTTGTCATGCTACATACATGTCATTTATTTTACATGTATATGCAGTCGTATTTATATTGCACAGGTGTCACGGGTATGTCTGTTGTAGATCCGGTGAGTTTACTGATCGTTGTACCATGTGTCGATTCCAGATTAGGTATGTATCTATCATTATGTTAGTTGTGGTTTGTACAGTTTATATGTCAGGTTATTATGTCGGATATGTTTAGGTGCATTGATTTCGATAGTGTGATCATGTTCTTTATTCCCTACTGAGACTGTATACTTGTGATCTCCATGTTTGTTTATAGACCATGCACTATCTTGTCTATTACCCGTTGAGTTACCTATACTTACCACTGCATGTATGCATTTATGTTTTCAGGTAGCTTGTAGATGGTTGGTGTCGTTCGGAGTATCATGTCTGCCGAGTCCTACGTCACATCCGAAGACGGTTTTATCTAGTGTTTGTTTTCTTTTTGTATATCCTTTTATTATTTTTGGCATTGTATTTGTGTAGCCATGTGGCTATCTTATGGTTTTGGTGTTGTATTTGTGTTTAAGCCGTGCCAGCATGCATTGTATTTATTTGGTTTGTGTGGGTTTTCCTTCATTTTCCGCTGTGTTTCTAATACAGCCGTGTGAGCTGCTTTATATATAACTGCGTGGTTGTGATTGTTTCATTCTAGCCGTGTGGGCTGTGATTATAACTGCGTGGTTGTGTATATGTTCCAGCCATGTGTGGCTGATGTATATTTTGTATGTATTGATGCTTCATATTGTCACCGGTACAGGGTAGATGCTGTCGGATTTTTGTTTGGCAGGGACTCCTTTGGGGGCGTGACAATATCTCTTAGCACAAGCTTGGCCAAATGAAGGTCGAGCGAGCATAAAGCTCTCTGTATATGCCCGACCGGATAAAACACAGATGGACTTAAACATACTTAGCCTTATATATCTCTCTGTATAAGCTCGGCCAAACGAAGGTCGAGCGAGCACAAGGCTCTCTGTATATGCTGACCGGGTAAAACCCAGACGGATTTAAACATACATAGCGTTATATATCTCTCGATACAAGCTCAGCTGAACGAAGGCCGAGCGAGCACAAGGCTCTCTATATATGCCTGACCAGGTAAAGCTCGGACGGGCTTAAATATACTTGGCCTTATAAAATCTCTTAGTACAAGATCGACCGGATGAAAATCGAGTGAACATAAGGTTCCCTATATATGCCTGACCGGATAAATCCTGGACAGACTTAGAGACATATGACCTTATAAATCTCTCAATACAAGACCGACCGGGCTAAGGCCAATCGAACACAAGGTTATCTATGTATGATCAAGTGGGTGAGGCCCAGGCGAGTTTAAAAGCACACATCCTTGAGAAACCCTATACTTTTGCTCAACCAAATATAGGGCTACTGAGTTTAAGCTAATCAATGTCATATTATCCCTGGAATAAAGTTATGACATACAAAATTTATCAGAGGATTTCTTGAATAAAGCTTTGGCAAACTGTGGGCATTATATCAGTCTCTGAGCAAATATCTACAACATTCAATGTATGATCGAGCAAATTAATATCAAGATAGACCATATGGCTAGCCTTGTTGATCGGTCGAGAAATGTCCATCAGAATACATTCCAATTAGGCGATCGACTTAATGACCAGCCGAGATATGTTCAACAGAATACATTTAGATAAGGTGAATAGTTTAATGACTAGCCAGGATATATTTAACTGATAAATAGTTGACAACATTCTAACATCTTGGAAAAATTATCGGAGAATATCCTTTTGGAACCTTCTTTAGAGGTTATTCTGTTTCTCATTGATGAGTTATTTACAACGGCTTTCTCCTTGGATGACATCATAAAAAGTTTAAGTTATAAATGACAAAAGAGGTTCATCTAAAGTAAGTGAAGATTTCTCAGAGAATTATTTCCATGATCTTCTAAGAAACTCTAACAGACCGGGGATCACCTCATGATCGCGAAGGTTATGTGAGGTGGTATAAAAAGGGGGATCCTCTCCGCTGGCAAGGTACACAAGCATCTGCACCTGAACTCTATCTTCCCGCAAGCACTTCCATCATTGTTCTTCATTCATTCTCCAGAGATCGAACTAACTTGAGCGTCATAGAGCCTAGCCAGGGATCCCCACCCCAGTCTTAGGTCACTAACACTTTGTCGGATCGTCTGCTCATGTGCAGGATCGTAGAGGAATCATTTCAAATCTTGAAAAGTCTTTCACCAATCAACATTGTATATATCGGAACCAACGTGTCATCTCCCTAACTGTTAGACAGAATCACATTGTAATTTGGTTGTTGGTTGAAACTTTGTTGTTGTTAGTTATATTGTTGTTGGCCTATTTTGTTAGTTAATTGTATTCATTTGGATATGGAACATTTTTGGATACCACCATGTTTGGATATCGTTGATGATAAATAT
The DNA here is from genome assembly GCF_018446385.1 of Zingiber officinale. NCBI lineage: Eukaryota > Viridiplantae > Streptophyta > Magnoliopsida > Zingiberales > Zingiberaceae > Zingiber > Zingiber officinale. The sequence goes on from NC_056004.1 coordinate 28,241,262, forward strand.
GTTTGGTAGAATGTAATTGTTGTTTTGTATGTATTGGATGCGTGAATGCATTGTTTGTATTGAACAGTTTGTGTGAATCTGTATATACAATTGATGCGGTGATAAGGAGGGGCCCCACACGGCGAAGGATAGCGGCCACGGTGGATGCAAAGTCAAGGCGGTCAACGCTCAAGTAGCACTTGTCAGTCGGTATCCAATGACATCCTTTGGGGAGTTAGTGTCTTCGACACCGGGTATGGACAACCAGAAGATCGTACGGTGGAAGCTTCCACTGTCACTTCAGATATATGTCCGGCCTGTTAAGGTATTGTGTCAGGATACTTTACTGACAAATATTTTTAGGAAAAACTTTGGGAAACGTGCTCGCCTTGAGAAGCATGCACGCACGCTATAGGAGCTCTATATAAAGGGGGGGTCCAAGAATCGGCGGAGGTATGCGCAATACAATGCTGTTGCTACTGTCCATTATAGTTGTTGCTCTGCCTTCTACTTCATCGCTGGTGACTGACTTAAGCGTCGGACAACGTCGGGGACCCCTTTCCTGGCTCGGCACTGACGTAATCTATGTTGCAGGTCGGAGCGGAGTCTACGGGCGGTCAGTGGTGTTGGAACCCCAAGGTGTTTTGATATGATCAAACAAGTTAAGTTAGGTCCTGTTTTGTCTAACCCTTGTGTCTAAGTGTGCAGGAGCTTAGGAACACAGGAAGTCGAGCGGAAGACGCGGCTAGCGGGAAGGACGGCACGGGGAGAGAGCCGACGGGCTCGGTGCGTCCGAGGGACGAGGTGACCGCGGAAGAGTACACCAGTGGACGAGAAGAACGTGCACGACGTTCGAGGGATGAGAAACCGGGAAGGAAGGCTGCTCGAGGAGAAGGTCGGAACTTGGGTTCGGGTGAGCCCTTTTCCGGATGGCAGAGATCACCCAAGCGAGCGGATCCGGAGGAGAAGAACCGGACCGAGGCGGGACTGAACCAGAGAAGAGGTCCCTGATGAAAAAGTCAACATCTGTTGACTTTGGGTTCTGGGGCGCTCGGAGCAGTCTGGGGCGCCGGGAGCCCTCCGGGGCGCCTGGAACCCTTCCGGGCGCCCGGACCCGGATTTTGACCAGGATCACGTCAAACGCGATCTGATCGTTGGGGGATAAAATTTTATCCCCCCCAGGGCGCCCCGACCAGTGCTATAAATATAGCACTGATCTGCACAGTCAAAGCAACTCACTTGTAATCAGTTTTCTCTGTGCTTTCAATTCTGTTTCTTTTATTTGTGCTGTCAACGCTGTAAAGAGGCTACTCCGCCCGAAGGAGATAAACAGATAGTGCGCTTACTTTCCTTAGATTTGCAATCCCCTGATTGCAAACCAAGTAAAGCTCTTGTGTCTGCTCTTTTCTTTTAGTCTCTTAGTTTTATTATTACAAGTGTCTTTTAAATTAGTTGAATATCCGAGAAGGGTTTTTGGTTTAATTTTTGTAGGGCAATTCACCTCTTCCCTCTTGTCGGCCTCCAAAGGGATCAACAAGTGGTATCAGAGCAAGACGCTTCAGGAGGACTAACAGCCAATTGATGCAACAAGATGGCCGGACCAAGCATCGTTCCACCAAAATTTGAGGGGGACTTCACAGACTAGAAGCGACGTATGGAGGTATTCCTAAGAACTGATTTCGAAATTCGATTTATTATGAAGTATGGTTTTGTAGCTCCGATGAATCAAGATGGAGAAGAAAAAGAAGAGAGTCATTGGACAAAGAAGGAGCAGAATGAGTCTGTAGCAAACAGCCGTGCGGAATATCATCTGCTGAGCGTGTTGCCGCCTCAAGAGGTCAACCGCATCGAAAGCTACTCATCTGCCAAAGAACTCTGGGAGAAGTTCCTGGAACTCCACGAAGGCACGTCCAGAGCGAAGCTCGCTAGAAGAGACATCCTCCGGAACAAGCTAATGAACATCCGACTGGAAAAAGGTGAGAAGGTAGCTAGTTTACACGCAAAGGTAAAAGAACTGATTACTGGTCTCGAGAACCTCGGAGAAACGGTAACGAATCGGGAAATAATACGCTACGCACTCAACGCGTTTCCCAGAACTTCAGATTGGACATCAATCATCGACACCTACTATATTTCGAAAGATCTAGAGGTAACTACTTTAGAAGAACTATTCTCCACTCTTGAATTGCATGAAACCAGGTGTGCGGGAACAAATGAATCAAGCCAGATGATCGCACTAAACGCAACCAAGAAGGATGAACCCGAGTCAGATTCAGAAGATGATCAGGAAGCATACATGGTAAGAAACTTTAAAAAGTTTTTTAGGTCTAATAAATTTAAAGAAATGTAGAATAAAAAGAATCCAAGAAATAGAAGAAGGATGCGTTGCTACCAGTGTCAAAAGGAAGGACACCTAAAAGAAGATTGCCCAGAACTAAAGAAGGACAAAGGCAAGATTCCCAAGAAGCACAAGAACCTAAAAGCTACTTGGGACGACACTTCTTCATCTGAGTCCGAGATTCAAGAATATGTCGGGATAGCACTGATGGCAAGCTACGAAGGACAAAGTACATCAGAATCCAGCATCGATGAAGGGGGAGCGACCTCAGATGGAAATAGCGAAACAGGGGGAGATTCAGGCTTCAAGTCTGATATGGTAAGTGAGGTATGCCTCTTACCCCCTGATGAATTTTACTTTGGTATTAAGTCAATGGCTAAATCCATGTATAAATTAGAAAATAAAAATACCAAATTAGAAAATGAAATTTTAGAAACAAAAAGAATTTTGACAAAATCATGTCTTATAGAAGATTTTGAAAAATTGAAAATTGAAAAAATCAGTCTTCGCCCTGCCGATCGTATGTTAAGAGTTTTATATAAGGTTGGCTGCCTTTAGGCTCGCCCGAGCTCCGCCCGATCGAGTGCAGATAGAGAGCCTTATGCTCGATTAGCCTTTGTCCGCCCGATCGTATGTTGCGAGTTTTATATAAGGCTGGTTGGCTTTAGACTTGTCCATTCTCTACCCGGTTGAGCGCACACAGAGAGCCTTACGCTCAATCAGCCTTTGTCCGACCGATCATATGTTAAAAGTTTTATATAAAACTAGTTGCCTTTAGGCTCTGCCGGGTCGAGAACATATAGAGAGTCTTATGCTCGATCAGCCTTTGTCCAACCGAACGTATGTTAAGAGCTTTATATAAGGCTAAGTCTTAAGTATCTAGAGCCCGGATAGCCCTTCAGCCGATCGAGCTCCGCTATCCATTATTTGATCGAGTACATTATATCTTTAGTTTCGGATTAGAATCTTAGAGTCTTTATACCCGACGAGATTTATAACCTGTCTGCATGCCCTCTTTGAGCATCTTGCTCTAGGATTGCATGGTCAAGACCCGAGAGCCCTGATAAAGGAAATCAAATCCTCTGTCCGAAGATTTTTGTGTCCCCATGTTCTCTCGCCGATCGAATGGTCATGACATCCTCGTGATGTGCACTATATTCTTGAGATGTGATCTAACCCGTCCGATCGGTGAGGGGACATGGAGACATAGGAATCTTGGGACAGAGGATCTGATCTTCTGATAAAGATATCCAAGTGAGAAATGCCTCTTTACCTCGAATTAACTCATTATATTGCTCTAATTTTGAATGTCGTATCTTCCTCTGAATCCGTGCAATATAACCCATATCAATAACTGTAATTATGATATCGTCTTTTGAGTATTCCAATTAAAAAATGTCTGTTTTGCATTTTACCCTAAATAAAAGTGTTTTAAAATATATTAAAGAGCGTATGAAGACAATTTTAGATCAAGGAATTCAAATTTAAATAAGTTTATATAATAAAATTTTGATTGCTCTATTCAAAAAGGTAAATTGATTGTAAAATAAGCAAGAAAATTATACCATTTTGCTGTCACTCTTTAATTATTTTATTTTACGTACAAAGGAAAATAAATAATTGATGATGATCGATCTGTTGCCTAACATATAACTTATTTCCAAGTCTACATATTTTTCTCTGTTTACTGTTACGATAAAGCCACCACCTCTGCCCTATATACATCTCCACAGATGCCATCTGATTCATATTATTCCTTCCCATTTGCTTATTTGTCGTACCATTTTGTTTCCCGTTTTTGGTTGCGTTGTCCTCGGATTGAAGTCAAATTCCTTCTTTTCCTTCTTCTCTGACGAATCTCTTCTGCAAAACAAGAATCAATGAAAGGTGATTCTAGACGGTTTTTAGCGACGGCGATTCCGATGGTTACGCTCCTGGTTATGTTCGCCTTTGGTCAGTGCCAAAACCAGTTACTCTTTCTTCCTTTAATATTATTATTTTGTGCTTTTCAATTATAATAACAAAAAATTATATATATTGAGTATAATTTTAACGCTTAAGATTTGTTCTTCTCTCTGTGCAGTGTTTTATCTTCCGCTGGTTCATAAAACCGAGAGCAATCTCGTCTCCCAACCCCAACGCAGGCTGCTTCAAGTCGACGACGGTAAATTTACTGTTTTGTCATAACTAATCATCCCTTCTTCTGACATTCTTCCACTCTTTTTCTCCATTTCTATCCTCGATCGTGTCACCTTATTTTGCACTGTCAATGTTTTATATATCAATTGCCTAATAGAATCTATTAAGATTTATAAATATATTTTTTCTCATCCCTGCTTCATTTTTTTTCCATTTAATTTGCAATGTGCTCAACTTCTTTGTGCATCTCGTGATTAATTATCTGCAATATTTTTGGAATGGGATGATGCAACAGGCAAGCGTGGCACTGACTGCAGCATTGAGGATATCGACGTGCAGCAGGGCCCGTCTGGGTCGCTGCCGAGTGGGATTCCGACGTACACAGTGTCGGTGCTAAACCTCTGTTCGGGCGGCTGTTCGTTGGGGAACATCCACTTGAGCTGTGGTAAATTCAGCTCGGCCCGCCTCATCAATCCAAGAGTCTTCCGCCGCCTCAGCATTAATGACTGCCTCCTCAACGATGGCCGCCCTCTTGACCCCGGCGCTGTAGTTTCCTTCGAATATGCCAACTCCTTTTCCTACCCCCTTGCCATCTCCAATGCCACGTGCTTGCGCTAGGAAGCAACTTCTTTTTTCACCGTATTTCGTGTTATTGTTGTCAACAAAATGTATTTCTATATGTTTTTTAAAAACTCTTTTCAATAATTGATTAAAGAAATATTTTCTTTTCTTTAATTTTTTTCTCTTCTAGCTTTTACGATATGCATCGTTAACATGCTTCTATATCAGCGCTTTCATAAGTTACTCAAAAACTCACTCTCGCTCAGTATATATGAATTAGGAAGACTTGATGTAAAAAAAACACATTATATCTTTCAAAATATTAATATATGTCATCTTTTCAAATATATATCATGATACAGATTATGATACATCGACCTGATGAATGAAAGAAAGAGTAATGATCGAGAAAAATAGGAGAAATATATAGCCAATATGTCTACACACGCTCTATCAAGTAAAGTCCGACCGAGTATAAAAGTACTTAGTCTTGTAGAATCTTTTAGTATCTTATCGACCGAGTAAAGGCCGAGTGAGCACTGATATACCTTTGCACGCTCGGTCCGGTAATGCCCGACTGAGTATAAAGGCACTTAGCTTTATAAAAGCTTTTAGTATTTTAGGCCGAGTGAAGACCGAGTGAGCACCGATGTGCTTTCGCACGCTCAGTCAGGCAAAGCCCGACCGAGCATAAAGGTACTTAGCTTTATAGAAACTTTTAATATCTTACCAGCCGAGTGAAAATCGAGTGAGCACCAATGTGCTTTCGCACGCTCGGTCAGGCGAAGCCCGACCGAGCGTAAAGACATTTAGCCTTATGGAAGCTGTTAGAATATTACCGGTCGAATGAAGATTGAGCGAACACCAGTGTGCTTACACGCGCTTAGGTAAAGCCCGATCGAGCATAAAGACACTTAGCCTTATACACAATTTTCAATGTATTACCGATCAAATGAAGGCCGAGCGAACACTAATGTGTTTACATGCACTCGATCAGGCAAAGTCCGACAGAGTATAAAGACACTCAGCCTTATACATAGTTGTCAGTATATTACCAGCCAAATGAAGGCCGAACGAGCACTAATGTGCTTAACTGCGCTCGATCAGCAAAGCCCGACAAAGTATAAAGGCACTCAGCCTTATAAATAGTTTGCAGTATATTACCAGCCGAGTGAAGGCCGAGCGAACACCCATATGTTTACACGCGCTCGATCAGGCAAAGCCCGACCGAGCATAAAGACATTTAGCCTTATGGAAGCTGCTAGTATATTATCGATCGATTGAGAGCCTATCAAGCACCAGTGTGTGTAAATGTGCTCGACTGGGCAAAACCCGACCGGGAGGGCGTTCATCTTTCTAAAACTCATAAACATTCTCGGCCAGAACATACTTAGCAAAAGGTATTTTTAAAGTATTCTCAATGTACATACGACCGGCTTGAACGATCGGTCGAGACATGCTTAACAGAAATATATAAGAATGACTATCTGGTAAACTTGGCGGGAAATATCTTCTAGAAGCTTCTTCAGTTATAATAACGTGTTCATATGCATACCTCATCATAAATATGAGTCACAAACGACAAAAGAGGTACATCTGGGGTACAAGAAAGATTCCTTAAAAAGATTATTACACAAATCCTAGAAGATGATTTCATCTCCTGAAAAACTCTAACAAATCGGGGATCATTTCATGACTACGGAGATTACATGAGATAATATAAAAAGGGGAATCCTCTCCATTGGCAAGGTAAGGAAGTTCTAACATCTAAACTCTGTTTCAAAGTACTTCAGTTACTGTTCTACATAACTGAATCTCCCAAAATAACATCTTTCACCTTTGAGAGAAATTGAGTTGAGTGTCAGAGGGCCTAGTTAGAGATCCCCACCCCGATTTTAGGTCACTAACGCTTTGTTGGTTTGTCTTGTTGTGCGCAGGATCGTGGAGGGGTTCTTCTAGATCTTCAGAAAATTATCTTCATCAGTGATCATCGTTCGTCGGAGCCAGCGCACCTCTTCGTAGATTTCAGATAGGATCAAATTTGGCGTCGTCCGTGGAAACTATTCACCTGAATCTAAAGCTACGAAGATGGATGAAGCTAGAAAACTCAACACTATTACTATATCGCAGGAGGATCTGGATCTGCTCATCTAGGCCAAAAGGCAAAAGCTTTTTCAACAACATCAAGCCATCACCGGAGGTACGGTGCCTGGAGCTCCAAATCCCGCTATATCAACCACTGCTCCTCCAAGAGAAAGAGGAGTGGAAGAAACTGATTAGATTCATCTATTCCTTGCTCCTCTCTCCCCAACTCGACGTCCTAGGGCATTCTTCCGCACCCATTTGGAACAAGGAGGCTGAAAGGAGTTTCCCCAAGAATCCTTTGGAGAAGCGCCGATACGTGATAAGTGCAAAGGGAAGATAGTGGCTAGTGATAGCTCTCCGGAATGGATCATCACTCCATTCTCTCAGCGGGTGCTGGATGATCTGCTTCCAAAGCATTACTAGAATCTGAATATTGGAGAATATTCAGGAACAACTGATCCTGAAAACTATCTGTTAAAATTTGAAAATGCTGCTTTACTTCAATGATTTTCTGATGGTGTTAAGTGTCGAATGTTTCTTACTACGTTCGGAGGAACAACTCAAAGATGGTTCAAGCGGTTACCTGATAATTCTATTCGGTGCTTTAAGGACTTCCGTAAGGTATTTCTATATCATTTTTCTAGCAATCGGAGGTATTACAAAACCCCTTGGAGTCTTTTTTCAATCAAATAGGGGCCTAAAGAATCTATCAGAGCCTATATTAAGAGGTTTAACCAGGTGACCATCGATGTCCCTATGGCCACCACGGAGATCTTGGTAAGTGTCTTTTCCCAGGGAATTAACGATAATGATTTCTTTAAAGATTTAGTCAGAAATCCTCCTACCAATTTTGATATATTAATTGAGCAAGCTTCGGAGTTTATTAATGTGGAGGAGGCTCAAGCTGCTCGGAGGAAGGATACAACCACCACTACACTGGTTCGTACTGTGGTACGTCCGGGAGGGCCTTCCCATCCTCCTAAAGGACCTCGGGCAGATCTACATCATCATCACCCCAAGCCTCGGCCCCAAGCAGTGCAACATGTGGAGGTTCCTCAATATTTCCCTCGAAGATGGTGTACGTATCATCTGACAAGTACTCACAGCACGAAAAACTGTTTGACCTTGAAGAATCAACAAGCGGGTAACACTCGCTATCATTGGCGTTCTCCAAATCCAAATCACCGGCGATATCCACGACAGAATAGTCCTCTCAAAATTGAATATCACCCGAGCGGATCACAAGCAGAAATTCTACCCCTCCCAACAAGGCGAACTCAAGTACCAGATCAAATACAAGGAGAACAACCTTCAACTCGGCAAGAAGAAAATCACAAAATGCTGCTCGGGGCAATATCAATATGATAGCGGGAGGACCCACTGATGGTGATTCTAACCGGGCGAGAAAGTCGCACGCTCGGCGATTAGTAATTCATGTCATTGGGTGCATTACTGAGAAGGCGGCGGAGCCGAAAATCAGTTTTGGTCCCAGAGATTTAGTAGGGGTAGAAGTGCCCCATGATGACGCATTGATAATTAAGGCTATTATATCCAATTACAACATTTCTCGTACTTTTATTGACACTGGTAGCTCTATTAATATTATATTTAAACAAGCTTTTGATCAATTACAGATCGACCCGAGTGAGCTTCAACCTATGGTTACTCCATTATATGGGTTTACAGGCAATGATGTACAGTCGCTGGGTCAAATAAAATTGATCATATCTTTAGGGGAGGGGCCCCTTATGCGTACATGTTGATCATCCTTTATAGTGATGGATGCCCCATCGGCATATAATGTTATCTTGGGTCGACCGACCTTGAATGAATTCAGGGCGGTCATTTCTACTTTCTGTCAGAAAATTAAATTCCTTGTGGATGACCAAGTGGGCGAGGTCAAGGGAGATCAAGTAATGGCACACAAATGCTATGTGAAAGTGGTTAGGATGGAGGCTAATGCCGCCCGGAAGGTACAAAGGATGGAGATTAATGTTATCCATGAAAAGTCGCCCATCCTCATATATGAGGAAAAAGAAGAAGTGCAAATACAAGTTGGTCGACCGGAAGCTACTACTCATATCGCGTCTAATCTAATTCCTGAACTCAAAGAAGACTTGGTAAAATGCCTGATGAAGAATAGTGACGTGTTCGCATGGACACCCAAGGAGGTAAAAAGAGTGGCACCAATAGTTATGGAACACTCTCTTCATGTGCATCCGGACGCCCGACCGGTCAAGCAAAAGAAAAGAGACTTTGGAGCCGATCGGAATAAAATTATCAAAGAAGAAGTGGACAAATTATTGGAGATTGGATATATTTGGGAAGTACAATTCTTGAGCTGGTTGGCTAATGTTGTCCTGGTTTCTAAACCAGGGAACAAGTGAAGAGTTTGTATTGATTTTCGGGATCTCAACAAAGGTTGCCCGAAAGATTATTATCCTCTGCCTCGCATAGATCAAGTGGTGGATTACACTGCCAGGTACGAGTTTATCAGCATGCTGGATGCTTATCAGGGATATCATCAGGTCTCACTCACCAAAGAGGACTACGAAAAGGTTAGCTTTATAACTGCTGAAGGTACTTACTGTTATAATGTTATTCCTTTTGGTCTAAAGAATGCAGGAGCTACTTATCAGAGGCTTATGAACAAGATTTTTTGGAAACAGATTGGAAGAAACATGGAAGTTTATGTGGATGATATCCTTATTAAATTAGTACGAGCTTCTAATTTATGTGTTGATATTGAAGAAACTTATAGGACCTTGAGGAGGTATGGTCTCAAGCTCAATCCCAGCAAATGTTTATTTGGGGCCAAGAGTAGGAAATTCCTGGGATGCATATTGATTGAGCGGGGAATAGAAGTCAATCCTAGCAAAGTAAAAGGATTGCAAGACATGGCTCCCCCACGGAACTTAAAGGAAGCCCAAAGATTGACAAGAAGAATTACCGCCCTGTCTCGCTTCATCTCTCGGTTGGCTGATCGGAGTCTTCCCTTCTTTAAAATACTTTGAAGAGCAACTAAATTTCAATAGGGTGAGGACTGTAGCAAGGAATTTGAGGAGTTGAAAGAATATTTGTCTACTCTCCTTGTATTAGCTAAACCAGTAGTAGGAGAGACCTTGTGCATGTACTTGTCAGCCGACGAACATGCTGTTGGTTCTGTATTAGTGAGGCAGGAAGAAAAAGAATAATTACCTGTGTATTTTTTGAGTCATTTATTAAAAGGAGCAGAGTGTCGGTATATGACACTCAAGAAGTTGGCTTATGGATTGGTGTTAGCGGCTCGAAGATTGCGTCCTTATTTTTTATCACACCCAATTATAGTATTGACTAATAGCACTTTGGGTCGGATACTCATTAACCCAGAGGCATCCGGAAGGTTGATCAAGTGGACGACCGAGCTTAGTGAATATGATATAGTATCAACCTCGGATGGCCATCAAGGCTCAAACTCTGGCAGATTTCATAATAGAAATACCAAGTCCAGATACAGAGGAAACTTGGATCATCTATGTGGATGGATCTTCTCCTCGACAAGGTAGTGGAGTAGGGATTCTACTTATATCTCCTAGGGGAAGATTAAAATACCTACTAACATCAACAAAAAAGGGATGAATGGGAAACCTGAAATCACATACACTACAAAAAACAAACAGTAAATTAGAGACGAATATTTGCGACGAATAATTTTTATCCCAAATTTGCAACGAATTTTGGAACAAAAATAAATATTCTTGTAAATTAGCAACTAATTTAGGAAGGAACTAATTTGTCGCAAATCCACAACAAAAAATATTTTGTCAATAAATTTAGTTCCAATTTGGCGACAAAAATAGATTTGTTGCAAAATCGGCGACGAAAAAAAATCATTTGTTGCAAGTTTTGGGACAAAAAACTATTCGTTGCAAATTTAGCAACGAAAACCATATTCATTGCAAATTTTGCAACAAAAACCATATTCGTTGCAAAATCTGTAACGAATTTAGAATTCGTTGCAAAATTTGTAACGAATTCGGAATTCGTTGCAGATATTGTTTAAATAAATTTTAACTTGAAATTTGCGACAAATAGGAGATTCATTGCAAATTTCCAACGAATTTTTGGATTTGTTGCAAATTTCCAACGAATTCATAAATTCGTTGTAAATATACTAATTAGGTTCAAAAAAATCAACCGGTAATGAACATTTATATACTAACTAGATCCAACGAATTCGAAATAATCACACAAAAAAATATTCTAACTAAAAAAATAATTTAAGGACATTTATATAATCAGAACAAATATACGAACACAAAGGAACTGATGTCATCGAATTCCGATGTCTCTAGGTTCATCAATCGGTTTCGCATGTATAGAATCATAGTTTGCAACGAATTTTAGAATTAGTTGCAAATTTGCAGCAAATTTCAGAATTCGTTGCAAATCTGCAACAATTTCAGAATTCAATGCAAATCTACAATGAATTCTGAAATTCGTTGCAAACCTTGGTGATTAAAAAAAAACTCCGAGGTCGATTAATGGACCTAGGGAGCTCGGAATGAGATGAACAAGTTCCTATGTGTTCGTCTCATTCTCATGATTATGTAAATATCGCCAAATAATTTTTGACTGAATATATAAAATTTTCATAGCTAAGTAAAGTAGATGTATTTTAATTACATGTGAACATATTAGAGTTAGAAAGGAAAATTAATTAGTGAAACTTATTAAAGTTACAAATTAATGTCAAAGAGGTCAGAATGGAACAAAATTACTTTCTATGTGTTCATATAGTTCTCCTGATTATACGCATATCTTCAAAAATCATTTTGACCCAATAGATTTTGGATGTGTGACTTTTAAAACTCGAAATATATTTTTTGGACACGTAGGTGATCTAAAAATCACAAAAAAAAATATACTAACTAAAAAAAATTTAAAGACATTTATATAATTGGGACAAATATACAAACACACATGAACTGATTTCATCGAATTTTGACATTTCTAGGTCCATCAACTGGCTTCGCATGTATAGAATCAAAGTTTGCAACGAATTTAGAATTCGTTGCAAATCTGCAACGAATTTCAAAATTTGTTGTCGATTTGCAACAAATTTCTAGATTCATTGCAAACATTTGCAATGAATTTCAGAATTCATTGCAAATTTCCAACGAATTCTGAAATTCGTTGCAAACCTTGATGATGAAAAAAAAAACTCCGAGGCCGGTTAATGGACCTACGAAGCTCGGAATGAGATGAAATAAGTTCCTATATATTCGTCTCATTCTCATGATTATGTAAATATCACCAAATAATTTTTTGACTGAATATATATTTTTTCCATAGTTAAGTCAAATAGATGTATTTTAATTACAGTTGAACATATTAGAGTTAGAAAGGAAAATTAATTAGTGGAACTTATTAAAGTTACAAATTAATGTCAGAGAGGTCAGAATGGAACAAAATTAGTTTCTATATATCTGTATAGTTCTCCTGATTATACGCATGTCTTCAAAAATCATTTTGACCCAATAGATTTTGGATGTGTGATTTTTAAAACCCGAAATATATTTTTTGGACACGTAGGTGATCTAAAAATCAAAAAAAAAAAATACTAACTAAAATTTTTTTAAGGGAATTTATATAATCAAGACAAATATACGAAAACACAGGAACTAATTTCATCGAATTTTGACATCTCTAGGTCCATCAACCGGCTTCACATGTATAGAATCAAAGTTTGCAACGAATTTAGAAGTTGCAAATCTGCAACTAATTTCAGAATTCATTGCCGATTTGCAACGAATTTCCAGGTTCATTGCAAACATTTACAACGAATTTCAGAATTCATTGCAAATTTGCAACGAATTTTGAAATTCGTTGCAAACCTTGATGATGAAAAAAAAAACTCCGAAGTCGGTTAATGGACCTACGAAGCTCGGAATGAGATGAAACAAGTTCCTCTGTGTTCGTCTCATTCTCATGATTATGTAAATATTGCCAAATAATTTTTTGACCAAATATTTTTTTTTCATAGTTAAGTTAAATAGATGTATTTTAATTACAGTTGAACATATTAGAGTTAGAAAGGAAAATTAATTAGTGGAATTTATTAAAGTTACAAATTAATGCCAGAGAGGTACAAAATTAGTTTCTATGTGCATGTATAGTTCTCCTGATTATACTCATGTTTTCAAAAATCATTTTGACCCAATAGATTTTGGAAATGTGATTTTTAAAACCAGAAATATATTTTGTGGACACGTAGGTGATCTAAAAATCACAAAAAAAAAATATAATAATTAAAAAAAAAATTAATGGCATTTATATAATTAGGACAAATATACGAACACATAGGAATTGATTTCATCGAATTCTGACGTCTCTAGGTCCATCAACGAGCTTCGCATGTTTAGAATCAAAGTTTGCAACGAATTTCAGAATTCGTTGCTGATTTGCAACGAATTTCTAGATTCGTTGCAAACATTTGCAACAAATTTCAGAATTTGTTGCAAATTTGCAACGAATTCTGAAATTCGTTGCAAACCTTGGTGATAAAAAAAAACTCTGAGGCCGGTTAATGGACGTAGGGAGCTCGGAATGAGATGAAACAAGTTCCTATATGTTCGTCTCATTCTCATGATTATGTAAACATCGCCAAATAATTTTTTGACCGAATATATATATTTTTCATAGTTAAGTCAAATAGATGTATTTTAATTACAGTTGAACATATTAGAGTTAGAAAGGAAAATTAATTAGTGGTATTTATTAAAGTTACAAATTAATGCCAGAGAGGTACAAAATTAGTTTCTATGTGTCCGTATAGTTCTCCTGATTATACGCATATCTTCAAAAATCATTTTGACCCAATAGATTTTGAATGTGTGATTTTTAAAACTCGAAATATATTTTTCGGACACGTAGGTGATCTAAAAATCACAAAAAAATATACTAAATAAAAAAAATTAAGGACATTTATATAATTAGGACAAATATACAAACACACAGGAACTGATTTCATCGAATTCCGACGTCTCTAAGTCCATCAACCGGCTTCGCATGTATAGAATCAAAGTTTGCAACGAATTTCAGAATTCGTTGCAAATATGCAATGAATTCTGAAATTCGTTGCAAACCGTTGTGATGAAAAAAAAAAACTCCGAGGTCGGTTAATAGACTTAGGGAGCTCAGAATGAGATGAAACAAATTCCTATGTGTTCATCTCATTCTCATGATTATGTAAATGTCGCCAAATAATTTTTTGATCGAATATATATATTTTTCATAGCTAAGTAAAATAGATTTATTTTAATTACAGTTGAACATATTAGAGTTAGAAAGGAAAATTAATTAGTGGAACTTATAAAGTTACAAATTAATGTCAAAGGGGTCAGAACTGAACAAAATTAGTTTCTATGTGTCCGTATAGTTCTCCTGATTATACGTATGTCTTCAAAAATCATTTTGACCCAATAGATTTTGGATGTGTGATTTTTAAAACCCGAAATATATTTTTCAAACACGTAGGTGATCTAAAAATTACAAAAAAAAATACACTAACTAAAATTTTTTTTAAGGGTATTTATATAATTAGGACAAATATACGAACACATAGGAACTTTTTCATCGAATTCCGACGTCTCTAAGTCCATCAACCGGCTTCGCATGTATAGAATCAAAGTTTGCAACGAATTTAGAATTCGTTGCAAATCAGCAAGGAATTTCAGAATTCGTTGCCAATTTGCAACAAATTTCTAGATTCGTTGCAAATATTTGCAACGAATTTTAGAATTCGTTGCAAATCTGCAATGAATTCTGAAATTCGTTGCAAACTTGGTGATGAAAAAAAAACTTCGAGGACGGTTAATGGACCTAGGGAGCTCGGAATGAGAGGAAACAAGTTCCTATGTGTTCGTCTCATTCTCATGATTATGTAATTGTTGCCAAATAATTTTTTGACCGAATATATATAGTTTTCATAGCTAAGTAAAATAGATGTATTTTAATTACAGTTGAACATATTAGAGTTAGAAAGGAAAATTAATTAGTAGAACTTATTAAAGTTACAAATTAATGTCAGAGAGGTCAGAACGGAACAAAATTTGTTTCTATGTGTCTGTATAGTTCTACTGATTATACGCATATCTTTAAAAATCATTTTGACCTAATAGATTTTGGAAGTGTGATTTTTAAAATCCGAAATATATTTTTCGGACATGTAGGTGATCTAAAAATCACAAAAAAAATATACTAACTAAAAAAAAAATTAAGGAAATTTATATAATCTGGACAAATATAAGAACACACAGGAACTGATTTCATCGAATTCCGACGTCTCTAGGTCCATCAACCGGCTTCTCATGTATAGAATCAAAGTTTGCAACGAATTTAGAATTCGTTGCAAATCTGCAACGAATTTCAGAATACATTGCCGATTTGCAACGAATTTCTAGATTTGTTGTAAACATTTGCAACGAATTTCAGAATTCGTTGCAAATCTGTAACAAATTCTGAAATTCGTTGCAAACCTTGGTGAAGAAAAAAAAACTCCGAGACCGGTTAATGGACCTAGGGAGCTCGGAATGAGATGAAACAAGTTCTTATGTATTCGTCTCATTCTCATGATTATGTAAATGTTGGTAAAATTTTTTTTGACCAAATATATATATTTTTCATAGCTAAGTAAAATAGATGTATTTTAATTATAGTTGAACATATTAGAGTTAGAAATGAAAATTAATTAGTGGAACTTATTAAAGTTACAAATTAATGTCAGAGAGGTCACAATAGAACAAATTAATCAAGATAGGTATAAATATATGAACACACAGGAACTGATTTCATCGAATTCTGACGTCTCTAGGTCCATCAACCGCCTTCGCATGTATATATATATATATTTTTAAAAATTAATCTTTTTAAAATTGCAACGAAACAATGTTATCTTAGCAAATTTGCAATGAAATAGTGTTACCATTGCAAATTTGCAACGAAACTAGGGACAGAAAAAAATTTGTCCCAAAAAACCCTAATATTTACAATTCCAGATCGAGATCTAGCTTAGCGGTGGCGACGTTGTTTTCTATCCAGCGGCTTCGACGAAGACGAAGACTTTTCGCCGGAAAGTATTCTTATTTTCCCGGCGGCTTCTGATCGCTGGAGGCCTTGTGCGGTCGCACCAGGCATCGCGCGGCCGCTGGCGGAGTCACGCGTCAACTAGAAGCCTCGCTCGGCCATTGGAGACCTCGTGCGGTCGCAGGCGGCGTCGCGCGGCCGTAGGCGGCGTCGCGCGGCCGCAGGCGGCGTCGCGCGGCCGCAGGCGGCGTCGCGCGGCCGCAGGCGGCGTCGCGCGGCCGCATTCGGAGTCACGCGTCAACTAGAAGCCTCGCGCGGCCATTGGAGACCTCGTGCGGTCGCAGGCGGCGTGGCGCGGCCGCAGGCGGCGTGGCGCGGACGCAGGCGGCGTGGCGCGGCCGCAGGCGGCGTGGCGCGGCCGCAGGCGGCGTCGCGCGGCCGCAGGCGGCGTCGCGCGGCCGCAGGCGGCGTCGCGTGGCCGCAGGATGCGTCGCGCGGCCGCAGGACGCGTCGCGCGGCCGCAGGCGGCGTCGCGCGGCCGCAGGACGCGTCGCGCGGCCACAGGCGGCGTCGCGCGGCCGCAGGCGCGACGCGCGACCGCTGGAGGCCTCGTGCGGCCGCTAGCGGTGATCGACTGAGGTTGTCGGCGATCTCCTAAGGCTGCCATCGACTGAGGTTGTGCCCGGAGCTGTCCGGGGCGCCCAGAACTATCCGGGGCACCCGGAAGGGACTTTTTCACAGGATCGAGCTTTGACTCGATCCAACCGTTGGGGGATAAATTTTATCCCCCCAGGGCGCCCGGAACCCATCCAGGCGCCCCGACCAAGGCTATAAATATAGCCTTGGTCCAGAAGCTTTTCAACGATCACGATCATTCTATTTCCAAACACTTGTATGCTTAAGTTGTAGTTAAGCTTCTGTTTTCTGTGCCTAAAACGCTGTAAGAGGCTTCTCCGCCTGAAGGAGTTTTTGAGCTTAATCTTCCTTGGATTAACAACCACATCGGTTGTAACCAAGTAAACATCTGGTGCCTCGTATTTACTTTTATGCTTTTATTTATCTGCTTAATTCATTTTACAAGTGTTAGCTTAATCGTTCGAGGAAGGGTTGTTTATTTTTTGACAGGCTATTCAACCAACCCTTCTAAGCCGGCCCAACGGTCCTACACCTATATCCATAGAAAAGGAGATCTACTCCATTGTGAGGGAAGAACAACCCCAAAACATAAAGTAAAACATACTTACAACCCTTGATGTGAGAAGAAGGGGAAGAAGAGATGCTTGCCGAGATTTTCAATATCTTGGGGATGCCTCCTTGCTCTGGAGATGGACAGAACGTCAAGGGACGGCGGTGGATGAAGCTCTAGGGTTTCCCCCGAAGGGGAGAACCCTTTCCCAAGGAGAGGAACGAAGTCCCGAACCAAAGATCCCCCAATGAATAGGGTTCTTTACCCTTTTATAGGGTAAGGTACGGGTGCCGCACGGCCCGTGTCACGGTCGTTCAAGTTGGCACGGCCATGCTTATCTTCTGCACTGGTTAAGTGGCACGACCGTGCGAGTTGACACGACCATGCCTATCTTCTGCACTGGTTAAGTGGCACAACCGTGTGAGTTGACACGGCCATGCCTATCTTCTGCACTGGTTAAGTGGTATGGCCGTGCGAGTTGACACAACCATGCCTATCTTCTGCACTGGTTAAGTGGCACAGCCGTGCGAGTTGACACGGCTGTGAATCAAGGTCGTGCCTCTAGTTGTAATCCATTTTAGTGTCTCTTAACGTGGTAATCTTGAGTTGGGGTCTTCATAAAAGTTTTAGATCTTGATGTTAGCTACAATTGTGTATAAAGAACAGCCCAAAACCCCAACGGACCACAAAGTTATACCTGTATTACTCTTGGTGTGCAGTGTAGGATTTGACACGGCCTTGTGCCAAGGCCGTGTCTCATAGAAACGAACTTTAGACCTTGAAGACTTGGTTTTCTCTGGTTGAACTCTTCATAATAGTTGTAGATCTTGAAGGTATCTACATTTTAATATCTGGAATGACTCATAACTCCAACTCAACAGAAAGTTATGGTCATTTAACTTTTAGTCTGCAGTGTTGGGATTCCCACATAGCCCGGACACCTTGGAAGCTCTAGACTCCACTTAAGCTTCATTTTTGTTCCAAATTGCATCCTGTCAATAAGAAAACATACAAAGAGTAGATCTCCGAACAAAATAGTATTTATGCAGAATATATGTTGAGAGAGGTGAACATGCATAGAATATACGTGAATAAAGTAAGTGAATGTGCGTCAAAATATGTATAAATGATCATAAGATCTACGCACATCACACCCCCAGACTTGAACTTTTGCTTGTCCTCAAACAAAACCTACAATCTAGATTTATATGCATAGACGGCATTTAATAATCCCTATTGAATCAATATAAACCTATCATATAGTTTCATTGATGAGCATGATACAAGAATTATTTGAGTGTGGCCTAAGTAGAAGTTCTCCGTGCTTAGAGTAATAAGTGGCCTAACATTTTCAAGTATCAATCTCTAAGCCTAGTCAATTTTTCATTTAACCGTCTTCCTCTTACTTCCGTCGATAGGCACTTACCTGCCACACGCAAGGTTCATTGCACTCAAAAATGTTATGCATCATCTACACAAGGTCTCAAAGGAATACTCAGTATCAAGAGACACATAACATTCATTTCCCCAGTAACCTAACTCGGTCTCAAAGGGGTGAATTGCTAGTTTTCACTCACGATAACTATTTTTTATCCTTTTTTTTTTTATGTTTGCAAAGTATCAAACTTGAACAAACTTTCATCATTTTTTTTTATTTTTTGGGATTGATTTTTTCAAATGAGCTTACATGATTTGAGTTTATCTAGTAACCAAAATGTAGTTGAGAGGTCACCATAGAAGCAAGAGTACTAGTCCAGTTCTATGAATCATGACTATTTTCAAAAATATCTACCATCAAAGTCAAGCATAATGTGAAGAGATCCTAAAACTAGGCCAACATTCAAATTCTTCTAATAATAACAATGCTCACTTCATGCTACTATGGATAGGAAAATAAAGATCAATAGGCATACTAGCATACCAAATCACACAATATAAATATCTAGATGAAACGTGCTAGTATTTTGCAATAAGGAACAAGCAATCATGATATAATGAATGATGCAACTAGCAAATTTTATTAGGCAAAAAGAAGTATGCAAAAGCAAAAACTAAACTAAACTAAATGCATCTAATGCATCCCCCCAGACTTAAACTTTTCATTGTCCCAATGAAAACTAAAAACAATGTGGAGGAGATTAAAAGTAAGAGAAGTTGCCAAATGATGTGTGCCCATGTCATTAACTTCTCCATCATGTAATTGCACTCCTACTAATCATTGAGTCCTATAAAAGAAAATTGACAACAAAAATTAAGTAG
This sequence comes from Zingiber officinale, assembly GCF_018446385.1. NCBI lineage: Eukaryota > Viridiplantae > Streptophyta > Magnoliopsida > Zingiberales > Zingiberaceae > Zingiber > Zingiber officinale. The sequence goes on from NC_056004.1 coordinate 28,260,875, forward strand.
AGGATACATTTTTATTATAAAAAAAATGAAACTAAAAAGAAACTAAAAAAAATGAAAGAAAAATTGAACTTGGGTTGCCTCCCAAGAAGCGCTTGTTTAAGGTCATTAGCTCGACCACCTCATTAAATTCATCAAAATCTCGCTCTTGGAGGGGTAAGATATTTCAACACCCTCCTACCAAGGGCTCTTATTATGGAGAGAGCTTTCATCAAAGGAGCTACAGAGGAAAGTATAACTCTTTTCATCTTCGTCTTCTTTGAAGTTCTTTCAGGTGGTCGAAGACGGTTTAGTCTGAGCTTCCAAATATAGGCCCCATGAAAATCTGCACACCCAAAAGAAAAATATACCTCTCCCAAGCATGCTATATTAGATAGAACTAGAACCTTATTAAGATGAACTGAGTATGTATCACAAATTGAATCACATCCAACAAAATTAATTATATGTACCTCTATAAAATTTTCCAAAAGATCACTAGAAATACTAACCTTGCATTGCTGAGAGATACCTGAAAGTTCTAAACATATGGATGTGACTTCTGAATCTTGTATTGGCTCTAGCTCTGGCTCAAGTAGTGGTGCCTCTAAAAGTGGTGATTCTTGGGGCTTTGTTTCTATTGCACAAGTCCCTACACATTTATCATCGACCAATTCCATTCTTACAAATTTCATAGCATCAATTGGTTGTGTGATCAAAGGAGGTGATCCTTGGGACATTTCCTCCATAGTACATGTCCCTACACTTTTAACCACCACATCATCATCATAAGTAGTGAAGAGTCCACTAACATCAATAGCATCAATAGAGGAATCAACAGCTTTATTAGAAATTTGTAGTAATAGTTGTAAAGCTATGATCCCCCGTTGCACTATTAGCTCTTCAGATTCATGTGTTGTGGTCTTCATCTGACTTGGAGCAGGAATATTTGGGTTTTGAGAGTCCTCCAAGTCCATCAGCTCATCTGGTTGTGAATGATGTGGTCTGTCCAATGAAAAATCATCCTGAAACTCTGACGAACTTTGATTTACTTGGGAAATATGCTTAACATTTTGTATGCAGTTGTAGTCCAAATTTTGTTGGTCCATCCAAAATTGATTGTAATGTTGATGCGTGTCAGGATTCTATTGTTGGGATAGTGACTGCTCATGTTGCTCAGGAATTAGCTGGAGTTGAAGATTATGGATTTGATTATCTCCCCAGTCATAGTCATAAGTATCAGGAACTTGCTCATATGTATTTTGATGTTGAGGTTGGAATAAGTGCTGAAGTTCCGTGGAAGAGCTTGTTGGTTGGTCCTAGGAAGATCGTAGCGGTTCCACTGTACAAAAATTTTGTACAAGTCCTTAACCTTTCCTAACAACCTATTGTGTTCTTTAGAAATTAAATTCGGAATCGCAAATGAAACTTAACATTATTGATTCCAAATTTAACTTATCTGTTCTTAATGGTTTAGACTTGGATCGCAAACAATGCTTAACATTATTGATCCAAATCCACCTATGTTATAAATTTAATTAAATATTAATTTCTATAATTAGCTTCCAGGACTGCATGGTGAGGCACTAGACTTTCTTGACTATAGGATCATCCACCACCGCCTAGACAAAGCCTTTTAAAAAAACCTAATATTTAATTTCCTTATATAACTCTAGGTTTAACCAAAAGGAACAATCGAATCATAAATTCGAAATAACAAAACAAAAGAAACACAACTTCGAATATCTAATCCGAAAATCTAGAATCACTAGCCTCTTGTGTTTGGAATTCATACAAAGAAAACTAGTATGATGCGGAAAACAATTACTAGTTATACCTTTCTTTGTAAGCAATAACCTCTTCATCTGCTACCGTATTCCTCTTCTTATCTCGAACATTGTGTGGGCAACGATCTACCGAGATGAGAACCACCAAGCCTCCTTTCTTCTAGCAAGATTTGGCCACCAACCAATGAACTCCAAGGGATGCAAGAACAAAGCCTCCTTTCTCTCCTTCTTCTCCAACCTAGAACCGGCCACAAAGGACTCCTCTTGTGTTGATGCCGCCGGCCACCAAGGAGGAAGAGAAAAGGAGAAGAGCAAGAAGCTTATGGTCGACCACCACCGAGGAAGAGAGGAGAGGAAAATAGAATAGAGTTGTGTCACATGAAGGCACCCCCTCCCTCTCTTTTATAATCCTTGGTCTTGGCAAATAAGAAAAATTTTAAATAAAAACTTCCTTATTTTCTTTGCCATGAAAAGGAAAATTTAATTGATTAAAAACAATTTCCTTTTCTTATATTAAGTGGCCGACCACCTCATAGCTCCAAGCAAGGAAATTTTTAATAACACAAGAATTAAAACTTCAAATATTTAATTTTAAAACTCTCTTTTTAAATCATGAACATGGTTACAAAAAAGGAAAGTTTTATCAAAAAATTAAAATCTTCCTTTTAACTACAAATAAGGAAAGATATCAAATCTTTCACTTAATCTTTTGTAGAAGGAAATATTTAAATTTTAAACTCTCTTTTAAAACCATGATATCCACATAAGAAAAGATTTTAATTAAATCCCTTTTATTTTTCTAGTGCCCGGCCACCTAAGCTTGAGATCCAAGCTTTGGCCGACCACCTTAAATTGGCTCCACCCTTAGCTTTGGCCGGCCCTAGCTTGGGCTCCAAGCTATCTTGGCTGGCCACCTCAAGGTGGGTAGAAAGGTGGATATGCGGTGGGTATAATTCTCTATATACAAGAGGCTACGATAGGACCGAGAGGAGGAATTGGTTTTGGTGTCCCGATGAAATTAAGCTTCCCGTGTTCGCCCCGAACACCCAACATAATTTCATCAATAATAATTCATACCACTAAAGAATTATTATTGAACTACCGCACCAATCCTGAATTACATTTTGGGCTTCTTCTTATTATGAGTGTGTTAGTCTCCCTATGTTTAAGATGTCAAATGTCCATTAATTAAATGAGTTACTGACAACTCTCTTTAATTAATATCTTAGTCCAAGAGTAGTACCACTCAACCTTATTGTCATGTCGGACTAAGTCAACCTGCAGGGTTTAACATGACAATCCTTATGAGCTCCTCTTGAGGACATTATCAACCTAGATTTCTAGGACACAGTTTCCTTCTATAATCAACAACACACACTATAAGTAATATCATTTCCCAACTTATCGAGCCTTTTGATTTATCAAGCTAAATCTCACCCATTGATAAGTTAAAGAAATTAATACTAAATATATGTGCTTGTTATTATATTAGGATTAAGAGCACACACTTTCATAATAACTATGGTCTTGTTCTTTTATTAAGTCAGCACAAAAAGAACTTACCTTATATGGTCCTGCTCAATACACTAAGAGTGTACTAGTGTAATTTTATAGTTAAGATAAACTAATATCAAATTACACTACGACTATTCCAATGGTTTGTTCCTATCCATCTTAGTCGTGAGCTACTGTTTATAATTTATAAATAACCGATAACATGATCTTCTGTGTGTGACACCACACACCATGTTATCTACAATATAAATTAATTGAACAACTACACTTAGCATATAAACGTAGACATTTTTGACCAATGTGATTCTTTATTTCAAAATAAATGTTTACAAAAGCTAGGCTTTTAGTATACACTCTAACAATCACCCACTTATTCTAAAAGACTAAGCTGCCATATCTGATGTCATACATCTGATTCTCATCCCCTCCACATGCTGATCAAAAGTTTTCGCCGGAAGGGCCTTAGTGAAAGGATCTGCCAGGTTATCTGTTGATGCAATCTTGGCGACAACAACTTCTCCTCGCTTGACGATGGCTCGTATGAGGTGGTACTTGCGCTTTATATGTTTACTCGCCTTATGGGCTCGTGGTTCTTTCGAGTTTGCAACTACACCGCTATTATCACAATAAATTGTGATGATTTTGGGTAAAGCAGGAATCACATCTAAGTCCATTAGGAAGTTCCTAAGTCATACAGCTTCTTTGGCTGCCTCAGAGGCTGCCACATACTCAGCTTCCATGGTTGAGTCACACTCCTCCATGCAATGTCCCTACCTCCTAAAGTAAACACATAGCCTAATGTAGACTTACTATTGTCCCTATCTGATTGGAAGTCTGAATCCGTGTAACCCACAGGGAGCAAATCATCTGCTTGGTAAACTAGCGTATAATTTCTAGTCCTTCTCAAGTACTTCAATATATGCTTTACAGCAGTCCAATATCCTTGTCCAGGGTTACTTTGATATCTGCTAACCATGCCCACGACAAAACAGATATCTAGTCTCGTACACAGCATTGCATACATTAGGCTTCCCACAGCCGAAGCATAAGGAACTGCCTTCATGTCCTCTATCTCCTTTGATGCCTTCGGAGACATCTCTTTAGATAAAGCTACTTCATGCCAAAAAGGTAAGAAACCTTTCTTGGAGTTTTGCATGATAAAACGAGCAAGGATTGTATCTATATATGAAGCTTGAGATAGGCACAACATCTTTTTCTTGCGATCCCTTATGACTTTGATCCCAAGAATGTGTGCACATTCTCCTAAGTCCTTCATATCGAATTTTTTGGACAACCATACCCTTACGTCCGATAACACCTTGACATTGTTGCCAATTAACAAAATGTCATCTACGTATAGTACAAGAAATACCACCACATTTCCGTTACACTTCTTGTATACACAAGACTCATCCGGACACTGAATAAATTCATATGACTGAATTACTTCGTTAAACCGGATGTTCCAAGATCTAGAAGCTTGCTTCAGTCCATAAATGGACCGATTGAGCTTGCATACTAGATGCTCTTTGCCTTTTTCAATGAACCCCTCTGGTTGCTTCATATGAATGTTTTCTTCAAGACTTCCGTTAAGGAAAGCTGTCTTGACATCCATTTGTCAAACCTCATAATCCATATGAGCGGCAATGGATAAGAGTATCCGGATAGACTTAAGCATAGCTACCGGTGAAAAGGTCTCCTCATAATCGATTCCCTCTTTCTAAGTATATCCTTTCGCAACAAGCCTTGCTTTGAAGGTTTCTACCTTCCCATCTGTCCCTCTTTTCCTTTTGTAGATCCACTTGCATCCAACAGCTTTTACACCATTTGGTGGTTCTACAAGCTCCCAGACCTTATTAGAATACATAGATTCTATTTCAGAATTCATTGCTCTTTTCCAAGATGCTGCATCTTTATCTTGGAGTGCTTCGTCATATGTCCGGGGATCAGGTTCATGTTTACCCGGGATCAAATCCGAAGATTCTCCCAAAAACATGAATCTCTCAAGTTGCCTCACAACCCTCCCACTACGATGAGGCATTATCTGTAACTGTGCATCATTTGTGACACGTGTTGCAGTTTCATGTGGTACTTCATCTTGTACTGTTGGTACTAAAGTAGACGCGCCCTCTTTAATTTCTTCTAGAACAATTTTACTTTTGGGCTTGTGGTCCATTATATAGTTTTCTTCTAAAAACTAGGCATTGGTGCTAACAATGACCTTCTGATCTTTAGGACTATAAAATAAACCACCTTTCGTTCCCCTAGGATAACCCATAAACACGCTAACTTCTGTACGAGATTCCAACTTATCGGCATCTGCTTTCAGCACATGTGCTAGACTACCTCAAATTCGAATATATCTCAGACTGGGCTTTCACTCATTCCATAATTCTCTGGGAGTAGAGGGTACTGATTTAGAGGGTACCAAGTTCAGAATGTGCGCTGCCGTTTCTAGAGCGTATCCCCAAAACGAATTTGGTAATTCTGAATAACTCATCATCAATCTAACCATTTCCATAAGAGTCATATTCCTTCATTCTGCCACACCATTTTGTTGGGGCGTACCAGGTGTGGACAATTGGGATTGAATCTCGGCCTCTGATAAGTAATTCCTAAACTCTCCTAAGAGGTATTTACCACCACGATCAGACTGTAGTGTCTTGATACTTTTACCATGACGTTTCTCTACATCAGCCTTGTACTCTTTGAACTTATCAAAGCACTCAGACTTGTGACGCATTAAGTAAATGTATCCATATCTCGAATAATCGTCTATAAAAGAGATAAAATATTCGAAACCACCTCTTGCCTGGATAGACATAGGACCACACAAATCAGAATGAACCAATTCTAACACATCTTTGGCTCTATACCCCTTAGCCTTAAAAGGTCTCTTGGTCATTTTACCTTCCAAGCAAGATTCACAGGTTGAAAAGTTTTCCACCACTAATGAACCCAAGAGTCCATCAGCTATACGCCTTTGAATCCTACTTAAGTTAATATGACCAAGCCTTAGATGCTAAAGATATATTTGGTTCATTTCCGAAAGTTCCTTTCTCTTATTAGAATTAGAAGATGTGTTATTAATTTTCATTTGTTGTTTTGTGGGAGAAATTAGATTTAAAGTATATAAATTGCCAACCAATGCACTAGAACAGATAATAACTCTATTTCTCTTTATAACCATATTGTTATTAAAAGAAACAGAATATCCATCCAAATACAGTTTAGAAACTGAAATTAAATTCTTTCTGAAACTGGGTATATAAAGATAATTTCTTAAAACCAAACTTCTATTCCTATCAAAAGATAAGTAGACATCTCCCACTGCAACAGCCGCCACCTTAGTAGCATTGCCCAAGTAGATGGTTATCTCTCCTTCACATAGTCGACGGATTTCCTGGAACCCTTGCAAAGAGTTGCAGACATGATCAGTGGCTCCCGTATCTACACACCAGGTGCTGGTAGATAGCACCGCTAAACATGTTTCAACTACTAGAGAATGAGATATACCTCTATTGTTCTCTTTCCTTCGAGGACAGTCTGCCTTCCAATGTCCTGACTGCTTGCAGATGAAACACTTACCTTTCGACTTCTTCATTCCAGCTTTAGGTCCAGTACCTAGAGATATATTCACCTTCTTTGCTGAGCCAGCTTGTTTCTTCTTCTTCTTGCCTTTCAACTTAGAAGAGGAAACATTTTCAGCAAAGTGAATCTGAGAACTATGACGAAATATTCCTTCTGCAGCCTGAAGTTCTTTCAGAAGTTTCGCCAACGTATACTCCCTTTTGTTCATATTATAGTTCAGGCGGAACTACTCAAAACTTCTGGGTAGAGTTTGGAGAATAATATCGACCTGGGTTTCCCCATCGATTTCAGCTCCAAGGATCTGTATTTCGTTCAGATAAGCCATCATCTTGAGGATATGATCCCTTACGGGTGTCCCCTCTGACATGGTGGTTGTCATTAACTTTCTCATTGCCTCATGCCTAGCAGCCCGACTCTGGTGTCCGAAGAGTTCTTTGAGATTGTTCATCATGACATAAGCAGTTGGTAAATCCTGATGCTGATGTTGCAGCACATTTGACATTGAAACCAAAATGTAACACCATGTCATCTCATCTGCTTTTACCCATTTATTATGAGCCTCAATCTCCTCTTCACTAGAATCACTATTAGGCATATTAGGGCAGACCTCCAACAGTACAAACTTATAGCCTTCGGCAGTTAGGACAATGTCCAGGTTTCTTTTCTAATCTATGTAATTGGGACCAGTAAGTTTGTTCTCTTTCAGTATAATGGCCAGTGGGTTGAAAGTTATCCTAAGAATCACAAAATAAATTTTGGTCAAGACTCTAAATTTTAAAATAATATTGATTCCTCAAATAATACTATTTAAATTTACCAACACCTCAAAACACCGTGAATTTTGCATGCCACGATAGTGTGGACGTATACAAAATCAATCATTTGTGAGAGAAGGTTTTACCCATTAATTTTATTCTTGTCAACCTAACTTTATGATGAATAAAATTAATAGTTGGTTTTTCCTTCGGTCGCACAAATAATAGCAGTAACTCCGATGGGGAGGATACTATTAATTGTGCCTAAGTGTATACCATTACTTGATACTTAGTCCATTAAATAAGATTGTGCCCCTTCTGATGGTGAAGATCACACGCTCCTAATTAATTTTCTATAATCATCCAAATGAAAGTTTGATCTAGTGATCCGCAAACAAACTCATCTGATATGAAGGAAGGTACTCAGAGCCAATGCACAAGTTTATTTGCATCACTTACAAACCAGTAATGGAGACCGTGGAATTTATTTAAAATCCCTCTCCCACTTAGTTATTTAAGGTGAGAAATTTTAACCTAGCAAGCACACATCACACACACAACAGTAAATAAAAGCAATAAATATGGAAATTAATTTTCCAACTATTATGGCATTTTCCATCACTGTCCTTCGCGTGCTGTCAGCCCTAGGGTTCATGCCGTCGGGTCCATCGAGCTTCCTTTTCCACTGCGCTTCTGGTCCTCCAATAGCACCACACCTTGCATGGATACGATCCGCGATAAAAATAAAATTTTACATATATCGATCCTATATTCCACAAAGGAATATACATGTAATCTAGATCTAAACAAAAATATAAAATCCTAAAACTAATTTAGCTCTTGTCGTATTTAATACATACAATCATGCACACACAAAAATGCCCTTGACATGTCCAAGGGTCCAATCACACACAATATCTATAAGCCAAAATAGTTGGAGCCTGCAACCACAGAGTTAGCACATCCTACTATTATCCTGCCTAAATTATGTATGACATGTGCATAATTAAACTGAAAACCAAACACACATAGGAAACCCTAGCTCTGATACCAATTGTTGGTTGGTCCTAGGAAGATAGTAGTGGTTCCACTGTATAAAAATTTTGTACAAATCCTGAACCTTTCCGAACAACATATTGTGTTCTTTAGAAATTAAATTCGGAATCACAAATGGAACTTAACATTATTGATTCCAAATTTAACTTATCTGTTCTTAATGGTTTAGACTTGGATCGCAAACGATGCTTAACATTATTGATCCAAATCCACCTATGTTTTAAATTCAATTAAATATTAATTTCTATAATTGGCTTCCAGGACTGCATGGCGAGGCACTAGACCTTCTTGAGTATGAGATCATCCATCATCGCCTAGACAAAGCCTTTTAAAGAAACCTAATATTTAATTTCCTTATATAACTCTAGGTTTAACCAAAAGGAACAATCGAATCACAAATTCAAAAAAACAAAACAAAAGAAACACAACTTCGAATATCTAATCCGAAAATCTAGAATCACTAGCCTCTTGTGTTTGAAATTCATACAAAGAAAACTAGTATGATGCAGAAAATAATTACTAGTTATACCTTTCTTTGTAAGCAATAACCTCTTCATCTGCTACCGTATTCCTCTTCTTATCTCGAACATTGTGTGGGCAACGATCTACCGAGATGAGAACCACCAAGCCTCCTTTCTTCTAGCAAGATTCGGCCACCAACCAATGAACTCCAAGGGATGCAAGAACAAAGCCTCCTTTCTCTCCTTCTTCTCCAACCTAGAACCGGCCACCAAGGACTCCTCTTGTGTTGATACCGCCGGCCACCATGGAGGAAGAGAAAAGGAGAAGAGCAAGAAGCTTATGGCCGGCCACCACCAAGGAAGAGAGGAGAGGAAAATAGAATAGAGTTGTGTCACATGAAGGCACCCCCTCTCTCTCTTTTATAATCCTTGGTCTTGGCAAATAAGAAAAATTTTAAATAAAAATTTCCTTATTTTCTTTGCCATGAAAAGGAAAATTTAATTGATTAAAAATAATTTCCTTTTCTTATATTAAGTGGCCGACCACCTCATAGCTCCAAGCAAGGAAATTTTTAATAACACAAGAATTAAAACTTCCTAATTTGCTTTCGAAATTTCAATAAAAATTTCTCTAATAATTTTTTCCTTAATGGTTGGTTATAAAAGGAAATTTATAAATTAAAATCTCTCTATTAAAACATGTGGATAATTTCCAAAAAGGAAAGTTTTCTCTAAGCTTAAAATCTTCCTTTCAATCTACAAATAAGGAAAGATATCAAATCTTTTCTTAATCTTTTATAGAAACTTATAAAAGGAAATATTTAATTTTAAAACTCTCTTTTTAAATCATGAACATGGTTACAAAAAAGGAAAGTTTTATCAAAAAATTAAAATCTTTCTTTTAACTATAAATAAGGAAAGATATCAAATCTTTCACTTAATCTTTTGTAGAAGGAAAGATTTAAATTTTAAACTCTCGTTTAAAACCATGATATCCACATAAGAAAATATTTTAAATAAAATCCCTTTTATTTTTCTAGTGCCCTGCCACCTAAGCTTGAGATCCAAGCTTTGGCCGGCCACCTTAAATTGGCTCCACCCTTAGCTTTGGCCGGCCCTAGCTTGGGCTCCAAGCTAGCTTGGCCGGCCACCTCAAGGTGGGTAGAAAGGTGGGTATGCGATGGGTATAATTCTCTATATACAAGAGGCTACGATATGGACCGAGAGGAGGAATTGGTTTTGGTGTCCCGATGAAATTAAGCTTCCCGTGTTCGCCCCGAACACCCAATTTAATTTCATCAATAATAATTCATACCACTAAAGAATTATTATTGAACTACCGCACCAATCCTGAATTACATTTTGAGCTCCTTCTTATTATGAGTGTGTTAGTCTCCCTGTGTTTAAGATGTCAAATGTCCATTAATTAAATGAGTTACTGACAACTCTCTTTAATTAATATCTTAGTCCAAGAGTAGTATCACTCAACCTTACTGCCATGTCGGACTAAGCCCACCTGCAGGGTTTAACATGACAATCCTTATGAGCTCCTCTTGGGGACATTATCAACCTAGATTTCTAGGACACAGTTTCCTTCCATAATCAACAACACACACTATAAGTAATATCATTTCCCAACTTATCGAGCCTTTTGATTTATCAAGCTAAATCTCACCCATTGATAAGTTAAAGAAATTAATACTAAATATGTGTGCTTGTTATTATATTAGGATTAAGAGCACACACTTTCATAATAACTAAGGTCTTGTTCTTTTATTAAGTCAGCACAAAAAGAAATTACCTTATATGGTCCTGCTCAATACACTCAGAGTGTACTAGTGTAATTTTATAGTTAAGATAAACTAATACCAAATTACACTACGACTATTCCAATGGTTTGTTCCTATCCATCTTAGTCGTGAGCTATTGTTTATAATTTATAAAGAACCGATAACATGATCTTCTGTGTGTGACACCACACACCATGTTATCTACAATATAAATTAATTGAACAACTACACTGAGCATATAAATGTAGACATTTTTGACCAATGTGATTCTTTATTTCAAAATAAATATTTACAAAAGCTAGGCTTTTAGTATACACTCTAACAGAGCTAGCAGTATCTTGAAGGAAGTGACATAAAACAGCTGGATGGGATGAACTGCCACAAGCCGTGCTAATGTTATCAGTTGGTTCTGTGGGAGGACCATCTTCCTTTTGAAATAGGTGACATATGGCAAACGGATGAGACGTGCTACCACACACTCCACAAAGGAACTCAAATTCATCATCTTTTGAGTCATAATATTCATCAATGGAAGATCTTGCTCTTGCACTCATGGGTGTAAAAAATTCTCTTGAAGCCCTGCTTGACATGTTAGTGCTCAAGATATCTAAAAAAAAATAAGAAACAAAATGCAGAATTTAAATTGCAAGAAAAAAATGTAGAATTTAAAGACAAGAAAGAAAATGCAGGGTTTTTTTTATTATGTATATGGAAAACAAATTGCAATATTTTTTTTGTTGAATTATGAAAATGGAAAAACAAAACTATTCACAAGTCTAGATTAACTAAATTGCTAATCTACTAATGTTAATGCGAACAGTCCCCGGCAATGGCGCCAAAAACTTGTTACGATTCCACAAGTGCACGGATTTATCGTCAGTAATATATAAGATTGTTGAACTATATGGACTGTTGATTAAGCACCAGAGATGTCGCAAAGTAAGTTATCTAGACGGTCGAAAGTTGGCTTTGGCGCTTGCAAACTAACGAGAGTGATTGAAGAGAGAAATAGAAGGATGAGAGAATCGATCTTGGAGGGAATTGAGCTTTGGGAAATGGATTCTAGGATTTCGATTTCGTTGTGGTGGAACATGATGCATCATGTTCTATCTTTCACTCATTGTCAATCAACATAGCTTCGCAGGAAGTTAAAGCTACTATCCTTAAGTACTAATCAGAAAAGATCCCTGTGAAATCCTATTACGGTTAACCCCTGTCACTAGGGCGCCTCGGTAGATCACAAGAATACAAATCTAATCGGTATCATTGGGGATAGAGATAGGGGTTTGGTTTGATCTCTTACTTCCTTGTGGAGAAGTTGCCTCTCCTTTCAAGGGAATATCCTAGACGTCCATGAACGGGTTACCCCTGTCACTAGGGCCCCTCGGTTATACGATCTAAGATTCTCTCTTTACGGAATTAGCAATTCCTACACAATCAATTAAAATGACAAGGCAACAAGTCTCATGCATATCAAATAGAAACGAAGCAATAGAAATCATCCAACGAGTAAATGCACAAACATGAGTCTTACATCAAATCCTATCCAAAACTACTCCCTACATCCATAGAAAAGGAGATCTACTCCATTGTGAGGGAAGAACAACCCCAAAACATAAAGTAAAGCATACTTACAACCCTTGATGTGAGAATAAGGGGAAGAAGAGATGCTTTCCAAGATTTCTGATGTCTTGGGGATGCCTCCTTGCTCCGGAGATGGACAGAACATCAAGGGACGACGGTGGATAAAGCTCTAGGGTTTCCCCCGAAGGGGAGACCCCTTTCCCAAGGAGAGGAATGAAGTCCCGAACCAAAGATCCCCCAATTAATAGGGTTCTTGACCCTTTTATAGGGTAAGGTACGGGTGCCGCATGGCTCGTTTCACGACCGTGTGAGTTGCCACGGTCATGCCTATCTTCTGCACTGGTTAAGTGGCACGGTCGTGCGAGTTGACACAGTCATGCCTATCTTCTGCACTGGTTAAGTGGCACGGTCGTGCGAGTTAACATGGCCATGCCTATCTTCTTCATTGGTTAAGTGGCACGGCTGTGCGAGTTGACACGGCCATGCCTATCTTCTGCACTGGTTAAGTGGCACGACCGTGCAAGTTGACACGGCTGTGTATCAAGGCCGTGCCTCTACTTGTAAGCCATTTTAGTGCCTCTTAACGTGGTAATCTTGAGTTGGGGTCTTCATAAAAGTTTTAGATCTTGAAGTTAGCTACAATTTGGTATAAAGAACAGCCCAAAATACCAATGGTTCACAAAGGTATGCCTATTTTACTCTTGGTATGCAGTGCAGGATTTGACACGACAGTATGCCAAGGCCGTGTCTCATAGAAACGAACTTTAGACCTTCAAGACTTGGTTTTCTCTGGTTGAAGTATTCATAAGAGTTGTAGATATTGAAGTTATATACATTTTGATATCTTGAATGACTCATAACTCCAACTGAACAGAAAGTTATGGTCATTTAACGTTTAGTCTGCAGTGCTTGGATTCCCACACAGCCCGGACACCTTGGAAGCTCTAGACTCCACTTAAGTTTCATTTTTGTTCCAAATCACATCCTGTCAACAAGAAAACATACAAAGAGTAGATCTCCAAAAAAAAGAGTATTTATGCAAAATATATGCTAAGAGAGGTGAACATGTATAGAATATACGTGAATAAAGTAAGTGAATATGCGTCAAAACATGTATAAATGATCATAAGATCTACGCACATCAACATTTTGAATTGTAATACCCACTAAGCTTGTAAGATAAATATATGAATATGGGATTTTTCCTTAGAAAAATAATAAGAAGTGAGTTGAACCAAAAAGGAAATAAAAAGAAATAAAAATAGGGAGAGGTCAAGGATTGAACCTTGAACCTCTTATATTATAATTCATAGAATTAATTAGTAGAAACCAATTGGGATAGAGAGAAGATATTGATAGCAAAGGAGGGAAACTCATGATAAAGGTAAGAGTAAAAGCTAGCCAAAAGGAAACAAGTAAAGAGCAAGAGAAAGGCAACTTGCCTTCCTCCCTTCCTCTCCCTCTTCCTCTTTGATTTTGCCGAAAATAAAGGAGGTTAATTAAGGGGATTCATTCCCCCTTATTTCACCATGAATGATGAGGATGAATAAATAAATAAAAATAAAAATAAAATAGAAAAAAAAGGCTAAGGGAGAAGGAAAGCAAAAACTAAGTTTGCTACCTCTTCCCCCTTAACATAAAAGAGAATATGTAATGGGAAAATTCTATTTTCTCTCATTTTTCTCATTCTCTCCTCTCCCTCACCGAAACCTCAGTTCCCCTCTCCTCCATCTTCGGCCCCAAGCCAAGGTTATCTCCTAAGAAAACCTAAGATACAAGGAGGACTTAGCAAGGGAATCAAGGGAAAGGAACTAGAAGAAGAGGCTACTTCTTCTTCACCATACCTTAGATCCACAAGCGAAAAGGATGTAAGCTTCCCCTCACCTGTGGTACAAGGCTTTTATGTGATTTTCAGATTTTATGAAGATTTTAAAACCTAGAAACAAGTTTGATAAAATTCGGCCAAGAAGAGCTTTCAAAATCTAATGATGTTTAAACTAGTCTTCACTACATGATAGATTTTTCTATGCTATGTAAAGGGGTTCTTCTTCATGCTTTTATACCTATATGATGCTTGATCAGAGGAGTACTGAACCCTAGAATTTCGGCCAAAAATATTCTTAAGAGGCTAGGGAAATTTATTGTTTTACCCAACTAGTACAAGGTTCTCCCTATGAAATATTAAGGATCATGTATTAGTTTTCTTCCTTAGAAGATATTTGAAACTAAAAGAAAACCCACTCATATGATTCGGTCAAGAAAGGGTTTAGGGTTAGGAAGACCTTGAAATTTAAATAACCATGCTCATGTGATAGAATACAAAGATCTTAAGGGATTTGTATGCTTGAATATTGCTAGAATTTCATGAACTCCTTCTTAGGGTTTTTCGTCCATGATGAGATAGATAGCTTAGAAAAGCTTAAACAAAATTTTAATATGCTCAAGACCTCTGTACTATTTAGATATGAAAGTTGTTTAATGCCCTCATGCTTAATTAGGGTGTAGAAAAATTAGTTGCATGACATATAACATGTATGACCACAAGGGGTCCTAGCTTATTCATGAACCAATTTGTATATATGTTTCTTAGTAACTTTTGCCATGAAACTTACTTAGGTTTTTCATGCTTTAGGCCACTTAAAAACCTAGCTAAGGAATGGTAGGTTTCGGCCATGAGAAAAAAATAAAAGAAAAAGAGAAAAAGAAACCTAGAAAGCCTAAGACACAATTCATATGTATACTCATTATGCTTGTCCTTATACATGCTATGAAACTTGTATAAATTCTCATGCTTTTAGGCTATTTGAAGCAAGTTTATATTCTGTGAGTTTCGGCCAAGTAGGGTTTAAAAGACCTAGAGGCCTTAGAAATGAAACCAAATGTGTTAAAAGTACTTCTTATGAAAATAGGATAATGTATTGATTGTTTCACATGCTTGTATAATTTTTCCATGACCTAAATGAACCCTTGAATGTTTCGGTCATGAAGGAATAGATGCCCTAGAAACCCTAGGACTTAAATTAAATATGCTCATGTCACTCTACATGAAATATGATAAGTAGAAAGCCAAGGTTCAATTGCTATATGTTGTTTTATGACCTAAAATGATGCTAGGGTATGTTTCGGCCATAACTATTGTATGATGCCTTGTATGAATTTATACATAATGTTAGTCCAAGTTCACATGCTTGTATGCTTGTTTGTAGCCCTAATGAGAACTTGTTAAATTTCGGCCATGACATATGTTAAGGGCTTAAAGAACTTAGGAACTAATTCAAATGTGTCAAATGTGTTTACCTTGTTCCTTGGTAAAAATGTTATAAATATGATTTAAAGTTGTCCATGCTTTTATGTCATATGGAACCTTGTTTCACACCTTAAGGTTTCGGCCATATGAAATTAGGGACTTGAGGAACTTAGAAACTAAGTTAATCATGTTTATAATGCTTCCTATGAAAATGTTATGATGATAATTTAGGTGCCACATGCTTGGATGTTGTGTTTAACCTAAATTGAGCTCTAAAGGGTTTCGGCCACAAGGGTTTAGGAAGCTTAAAACCAAGATAAATATGATACCATGTTTCCTATGATAGGATAATCACAAGATACACCCTTATGCTCAATATGTATGCTTGTGATTTATGACTTATGATATGATATGCATGCTTTTATGATATGATATGCTTTGTGCTAAAAATATGCATGCTTATGTTATGATATGTGGTTAAATTATGCATGCTTTAATGCTATGTTTAGTGCTTAAAATATGCATGCTTCCATGATATGCTATGTGGTTAAATCATGCATGCTTGATGATATGCTTTATGCTTAAGATATGCATGTTTTTATGATCTATGCCTAAGTGATGCATATTGTTATGACATGATGTATGCCTAAGTGATGCATACCTTTATGATATGATGTATGCCTAAGTGATGCATATTGTTATGACATGATGTATGCCTAAGTGATGCATACCTTTATGATATGATGTATGCCTAAGTGATGCATACCTTTATGATATGATGTATGCCTAAGTGATGCATACCTTTATGACATGATGTATGCCTAAGTGATGCATACTTTTATGACATGATGTATGCCTAAGTGATGCATACTTTTATGATATGATGTGTGCCTAAGTGATGCATGCTTTTATGATACATGATATATATGACATGTACTTTACTTTATGTGTGAGTGGCTTGTATCAAGGGTGGGCTCCATAAGCGCCCCGGGAACTAAGGACCTCGTTAGGGATGGGCTCCTAAGTGCCCCTAGGACTAAGGGCCTAGTATGTTTGCCTCGTAGGGTTCAAGACTTGCTACCTTGGACCTACAAGGTTGCGCGCAATATGTAAGTGGTACATAGCCGGGATCCCCCTTATGTTGAGATTACTTTCAAGTATATATGTAAAAGAAAATGGTTTTAAAGATCATGAGACATACACATGTTTTCGGATACATGTTTTCCAAAATCATATTGCATACACCTTATGATTATGCTATGTTTCATGTTATGCTCTTGATTATGATATGCCATGATAAGGTATGATTATGTTATGTTCATGCTATACCTTATAGACATGTTTTGGCCATGGATTTGTTGATGCCTGATATATAGATTTTGGCCATAGATATGATGATGCCTTGATGTACATGTTTCGGCCATAGTATGATGCTTTGATATACATGTTTCGGCCATGCTTTGATATACCATGATATTTGTTTGTTATGCCATGTCTAGCTATGTTTTATGCAATGCACTATGTATATGTTTCGGCCATGGTGATGCTTGATATGCTATGACTAGTTGTGATTATATTATGATGCATGATATGCTTGAATAGAATGCCATGTTATGCCATGATTAGTTGAGATTATGACTTGTTGATGCATTCTTGATTATGTGCTGATTTTTGGCTTTAGTGAGTAGGAAAGGAACTTACTGAGCCATGAGTGCTCACAGCTTACTTTCCTTGTACCACAGATAAAGGGAAAAGCTGGATGAGCTAAAGGAGCAGCAGGAGGGGCAACGAAGATGTGTGTGGCGGTGGCTAGGCAACTAATTAAGAACCTGCTTAAAGTTTCTTTAAAGAACTATGCATTGGTATTTTATGACTTGTGATACCTAAACATGTGTGGCTTGACATTATGGTTCCACTGGATTTGATGTTATGATTTTGATGTCATGTGATAGTATAGTTCAAAAGAAATTTAAAAGAAAAGTTTTTATTAAAACTATAAAAATTATTTTAAGTCTTCCGCTGTTTTAAAAAGAAAAATTTATACGTAGAGTATCGTAGCCCCGTCCCTTAGGGTAGCAGGGAGGGCGGGCGTTATATGAATAGCCAATAAATCTGTACTTGATGTATCAACCTTGACATTTTGCGTGCCAAGTTTTTTGTGGCAAGTTTCTGATAAGTGGAAAGACCAAGTGAAGTTCTTACTTACTTAAAGACAAGTAGCATTTCATTCTTCTTAAGTCTCTTGTGATTAAAAATCTAGAATTAATTCTTGAAACTGATCTTGGATAGCAATAATTACCGTTGGTAAATGAAATCTCATAGGATTGAAGCTCCACAAATTCCAGTATTTCTGAATTTAGGAATATGATTGTTGATTGTAGCTGAATTCCATAATCCAGATTTGTTTGTGTGCCAAGTCTTGGTTATTAACTTCTAATTAGTAAGAGGTCCAAGTGAAGTTGATGATCTTCCATTACCATTTGGTGTTCTAGTCTCTTCAAACCTTACATGATTTTAAGCAAGCAACTATAATGGATGTGGATTATGAAATTGAATTTGGAAGTTGAGTGCTGACATGGAATTATAGGAATGAACCAGCTCAGCAACCCTTTACTTATTGCAGAGAAAGAAACAAGAACCAATTACACTCAAGGTCATTGATTGAACAAATCAAGCTGTGAAAGAATGTATCAACTTAAGTCTCTAGTGTGCCAAGTTTCTTGTGTACGTTTCTGGAATTGATGAAGTGCAGGAAAATGAATGTAAGAATTGGGAGATGTTATTAGTAGTTATTAATCTAGTTTCAATTCCCTACCTATGTAAAGTGGATACACCTTTTAAGAGGTTGAGGGAACAAGTGCGAGCACAAGAGCATGTAACTCCAATGAATCCAGAATCTGAACTTTGAAGTGCAGAATTCAGAATCTGAACTTGGCATCTCAATCCTATTTTGTGTCAACTTTTCTTACGAACTTCCTGGACAGTGATTAATTCAAGTTAAATGTCTTTCCAATGTTAGTTGAGGTTATATATTCAAAAGCTTGGAAGAATGTAGTTGATGGCTTTTACTCGGAATTTGAAGATTGCAGCAAGTGTTTTGTGGGGAATCAGATAAGGAAGAAGGAATTTTACACAAAATTTTTATCAAACTCCAAGGAATGTTTTTCAGATTATTAGTTACTTGAATCCTTAGAGACATACAGTAATCACTCCACTAAATTGCCTCTATTTATGATGAATTCAAATATGCAGAAATAGACAGAAAAAAAAATCTGCAGAAAGGAAAATAGTGGCTAGAAGAATATCAAGCATTTGGATGGCATGAGGTGTTGCATTGTCCGAGAAGGACAACATTTTAAGTGTGGGGGAGGGAATTCTTCTTCATAAGTTGATTCAGATTATTTTAGTTTCTAGTGCTGGAATTGAAGTGTAAAAGCAGTTTTGAAGTGGAAAAACAGTAAAGAAATAAAAAAAGTGGCAAATAAAAAGAGTATCAAGTGTGAAGATAGAGTATCAAGATTTTTTGATAGTCATCAAATTGAAGGAGAGGTTAGCTTGATATTTTGAATTGGTAACGACAAATGGTATTCATCTCTTTTCACATCAAATTGGTCAACTCATCAAGTATATTCCTCCAATACTCTCATCTTCTCATTTTCTTCATTGAACCATTTTCTTTTGCCTACTACATTCACTTCCTTCATTCTTTTTTATTCCATTTCAATTCTTGATGATAACAATTCTTTTGATTCATGTATCCTATGTTTAATAGTGGTGGAGAATTAGAAAATAAGCAAGCTTATGGTAGTGAAATGTTGTGGGTGACATTGAGTGAGCTCCACTTATATGAATGTTTGAGTGTGAGAGTTAGAATAGGTAAATACCTTGTGAGATTGTAACTTGCTTAATTTTTTAATTGGATTGAAACTACCATACCTACTGATTATTGTTTGGATTTTATTCATGATTGTTTGTGATCTTTAGATGATTTTAGTTAATTACCTTTTGCCATCTTCTAGGTATTGCTAGGGGATTTGTGTGGAGATGATTTTTAGATTTTCTTGACTTGAACGGGACGCCCAAGACTAAGTGTGGGGGATTTGATAACCATGATTTTGCTACATTATCTTGATTCATAATGCATGCTTTTAATGATCTTCTCATAGATTGAAGTTATATTTTCATCATGTTTCATTAATTGCATTTAATTTTGGACTTAATTACAAATTAATTTATTATCATGATATTTGATGCTAATATTTGATTATTATTTTGTAGGTGTCAAAAGGGTCATGGACCTGATCAGATCAAACCACACTTGGGCTCAAATCTAGGGCTAAACAAGTCGATCAAGTCTTGGAGCGATTGGGACCGTTCATTGAAGATAGGAGAGATCTGAGTCATCCGTTAAGGATCTGGTCCATCCAACCTAATGTGGAGCAGATCTCATCCGTTGATGAAGATCCAGAGATTTTGATCCAGACCCAAGACGTTCTAGCTGCTGATCAAGACCTGAATTAATCTGGACCATTGGATTAGATTGGGAGAGGTTTAAAATCGAAGCAGCTACAGTGGCTTCGATGAGCTCGGTGTTTTCGTGACATTTTCTACTGTTCATCCTTCATCCCCGACACTCCTTCCACATTCCAGATCCGAGATGTAGAACTTCTTCATCGACGGCGATTGCTGATTGCCGGCGTTCATCTTCCGACGACAGAGAGCGGCAGAGGGTGTTCCCTAGTCCGTGAGTTGAATTTCTAATCCGCGACCACAGATTTGAGGGCATTCCCTGATCTGTGACTTCCATCAACCAACAGAGCTCGAAGGGCATTCCCAGAAGCTTTAGATTTCATTCCATTTTCCATTTCATCTGCTGCATTTGAATCGAGCTGATCAATCGATCGAGTGATGCAAATTCCAGAATTCGGCATCTGTTCTTCGGACGATGAGAGTGCCAGCTGATCGGGAGCTCGAAGGGCGTTCCCAGAAGCTGTGATCGTAAGCTTGCATTAGCTGGGAGTTTGGTTTTTCGCCAGTGATTGTTTGATGGGCGTTCCCTGATTCATCTCTGTTTCACAGCAGAGAGAAGAGATTTTGTTTCAGAATTTGGTTGTGGAATGCATTTGTTTTGTTAGTTTTTCTGTACATTTCTTATATCTGCTCAGATCTAATGATCTGATTTCTTAGCTTTGCAATTTTGTTTTGATTACCTAGATTTGCTATCTAATTTCTTTAAATTCCTACAATCCAATTTCTGTTTAGCAATTCTGATCTTGCAATCTATTTTTGGTATGCATATTTACATTCTTAGTTTTATTTAATCCATTCCTATATCAAAATCACTTGATCTCAACATTTAATCTTTGGGACTGTGAACACGCTTGTATGAGCGAATGCTCAATTCGAGATTTCAATGGCTACTGTGAATATGAATGATTAATGATTGAATGTTTTACTACTGTGAATGTAATGGAAGTTATATTAATTGATTCAATGATACATGAGAATCGGATTTAATGTTTGTTTACTTGATGAGATAGAAGAGGATCATGTTTTCAGGAGAACAACCTTTCTTTGACTCTATTAGCGATTTTATTAGATGAAACCAATTTGTAATGTGAATCGAATGAAAAAGCTTAATTGACTTTGTGATGAAATAATTTGATTTGAATCAATTCTAGAATTTGCACACACTTACTAGTTATTCTTGGAAAAATATGACTTGGGACTCGTTACTACATCTATTATTTAGTTTGGTTGAGTTCTCTATTTTTATTAATTTGGACCGCCTAGTGACATGCAAAACGGCGACTACCACCGGTGCCAGCCTTTGCCGGGTGGCTTCGCCGCTAGCGGCCTCCATTGGCCTTGGCTACCCGTTGTCGGCCTTGGCCACCCGTTGTCGGCCTTGGCCAAGGTTGGCTTGGCTGCTAGCGGCCTCCACCGGCCTAGGTGGTCCTTTTGCGGGCGTGGTGGTCCCCTGGTGGTCGTGGCCAGGATTATTTTGGCTACTAGCGAGCAAGATTATATTTGATAATTTGTGAACTGTTATATTTAATTGTAAACTTTATATTGTTGTTTTTGCAGGTTTGTAGTTGACGTTGCTTGGAGATACTCGTTTTGGTTCACCTTTATTAAGTATATTTATTTACACATGTTATTTTAATAATGATAGAATTAGTGTAGTAATGATATATTTTGATAATGATAGCATTCGTGTTGGATT
Organism: Zingiber officinale; assembly: GCF_018446385.1. NCBI lineage: Eukaryota > Viridiplantae > Streptophyta > Magnoliopsida > Zingiberales > Zingiberaceae > Zingiber > Zingiber officinale. The sequence goes on from NC_056004.1 coordinate 28,282,863, forward strand.
AATATATTTTGATAGTGATAGAATAATATAGGAATGGTATATTTTTATTTATTATATTAATAGTTTTAATTCTATTTGTATGTGAACTGAGTACGTATTAATCATTAGTGTGTTGTTTAGGAGTTTTTATTAATGTAATTTATTGGAAATAGGTAAAATGCAGAATGAAAGAAGTTGGATGTATAATAAAAATTTACCTGAATGTCGTGGTTTAACTGATGAGTTTATCACTAGGTTGAGACAGTTTTTAAATTTTGCATCTAGTAATGTTGAGTTTATGGATGGTAATCATATACGATGTCTGTGTAGAAAGTGTCATAATGGTAAATTTTTACCGTCTAGTAAAGTTTCAGAGCATCTTTGTAGATTTAGTTTTACTCTGAATTACTATAATTGGACATGTCATGGTGAACCATTCATATCTTATGAGGATTATTATGGACACAATATACAAGTCTCTAGGGATCAACGTGATTATAATCAACTAAATCCATATCAGAGAATGATATTTAATGCAGTGAGTCCGAATTTAATTCTTGAACCACATGGTGTCAGTTCTAGTTGCCCTCCAATAGTTGAGCAAATGTTTAATACATATGCATCACCGTCAGAAGAGGTACAAGTACCAGGTGTCAATGAAATTGTGAATAATGAAACATATCTCAAATTTTAGGAAGTATTGAGTGCTGCAGATGAACCATTATGGGATGGTTGTGACAATCACATGAAATTATCATTCACCGCAAGACTATTGAATGTCAAGGCAGAGTTTAATCTGTCGGAAGATTGTTTTAATACTATTGTTCAATCTTTTGAAGAGACATTGCCTCGTGATAATATACTTCTTAATGATTTTTATAGTATGAAAAAACTTACGAAAGAATTAGGTCTTCCAGTGGAAAGAATTGATGTTTACAGAAGTGGTTGTATGCTATATTGGGGAGATGATGTAGATGCAATTGTTTGTAAATTTTGTAATTAAGATAGGTACAAGAGCACCAGAAGGAATCAACAGCGACGTAAATCATACAGTCAGTTATTTTATTTGCCTTTAACTCCTATGTTACAAAGGCTTTATGCATCAAAGACCACTGCTGAACACATGACTTGGCATGCAAATCATCGAACAGAAGATGGGCTAATGTGTCATCCATCAGATGCAGAGGCCTAGAAAAATTTTGATAGGACATATCCTGAATTTGTGAAGGAGGCTAGAAACATTAGGTTAGGTCTCTGTGCTGATGAATTTGCCCCATTTGGTAAATCAGGAAGACAATATTCTTGTTGGCTAGTTATATTAACTCCATATAATCTTCCGCCTAGGATATGCATAAAAACACCATATATATTTTTAACATTGGTTGTCCCTGGCCCACAAAATCAGAAGAAGTTAATAGATGTTTATATGCAGCCACTGATTACAGAGCTAAAACAACTATGGGATAAAGGTTTTCCTACATATGACGTTCATACTAATCAGATGTTTGTAATGAAGGCTGCTCTTCTTTGAACCATAAATGACTTTTCAGTTTATGGTATGCTGTCTGGTTGGAGTACTGCTGGAATCTTAGGATGCCCAATATGTATGGAGAGATCAAAGTCGATCAGATTGAAACATGGGAAGAAGCTGAGTTATTTTGATTGCCATAGATAATTTTTACCACTAAATCATAATTTCAGAAGGAATAAAGATGAATTCACTAGAAATAGAATTGAAAGAATGCCTCCACCATTGAGATTGCAGGTCAAGATATTTGGTCCAGAGTACTTCACTTTCCATCTGTTATTGAAGAGCCACATGGTACAACATCTTAATATAAAAGTACACATAAATAGACTAAACTAAGTATATTATGGGATTTATCATATTGGTATAGTAATATGATTCATCATAATCTCAATCTAATGCATATTAAGAAAAATATTTTTTTAATCTTATAAATATGGTGATGGATATCGTTGGAAAAACAAAAGATAATCTGAATGCAAGAAAGGATATGTGACTCATTTGTAGACAACCTACTCTTGATGTGGATGAAAGTAGCAGGGGACCAAAGCCGAAAGCAGTTTATACATTGAATAAAGAACAAAGATGTGTTGTTTATAAATGGTTGAAATCATTGAGATTTCCTGATGGGTATGTTTCTAATCTTGGAAGATGTGTTGATATACAAGAATGCAAATTGATTGGTTTGAAAAGTCATGATTGCCATATTAATGGAAAGATTAATTCCTATTACTTTTAAGGAACTCCTACCAAATTTTGTATGAGGTGCTATTACAGAGTTAAGCATTTTCCTTCATGATATTTGCTCAATAGTTTTGACACATTCACATATGGAGAAGTTAGAGAGAGACATTCCAATCATTTTGTGTAATTTAGAAAGGATCTTTCCACCTGTTTTTTTTTATTCAATGGAACATCTTTTGGTTTACTTACCATATGAGGCTAAAGTTGGAGGACCTGTTCATTTTCAATGGATATATCCATTTGAAAGGTATAATTTGCATCTTCTATTTCTTGTTATTAATGCATAAAAAATGATAAATTTTTATTATATTAATATCAATACTAATTGCTATATTATAATCAGATTCTTATATCATTTGAAGAAAAAAGTCAAAAATAAGGCACGTATTGAAGCCTCTATTGTTAATGCATACATTATGGAGGAAGTAACAACTTTTGCATCATATTATTTTGAGTCTCACGTTCAGACTAAAAGATGGTGATCGGGAAGAAATGATGAAGGTCCTATTGATCCAAATTTGAACTCATTCTCAATTTTTAACTATCTTGGTCGACCAAGTGACTGATGTAAGCAGAGATACTTAACTGATCAAGAATGGTGGGCAACCCAGACATATATTTTACTTAATTGTCCAGAAGTATCATCATATTCGAGTTAGTATATAATTTCTATTTGTTTCCTTATGTTGTAAATTATTAGTGTTATAATTCAATTTTTAATAATAGGATTTTCCAAAATTTATATTCTGAAATGCCGACACTAGAGTTTGAAAGCTTCTGCGATCAAGAATTTGCATCATGGTTCAAATCATATGTAAGTAGTTTTACCTAAATTTGGTCTACATATATCTTACCTTTTAAATGAATAACATATTCATTTGAGTTTAGGTTTATGCTAATCAAGCTCACCTTGAGCAAGAATGGCTATTCCATCTGTCATGGGGTACAAAAGCAATGGTACGCACTTGACCAGCTTATTTCATAAATGGATATAATTTTCATACTCAAGAATATGGAAAGGGAAGACTACAATGAATAGTGGGGTATGTGTTCAGTCATCCGCCGATGAAGGTGCAAGGAATGATTTTTATGGTTTGTTGGATGAAATTATAGAGCTAGAATACCCTGGCCCAGAAATGCGAGTTATCTTATTTATGTGTCGATGGTTTGACCCTGTCAGAGGGATGAAGGTACATCCATGATATAATTTGATTGAAATAAATCATAAAAGATTGTATAAGAGATATTAACCATTTATTTTGGCACAACAAGTGATTCAAGTTTTCTATGCTTTATATCCTAGTTTGAAACGTGATAAAATTGACTGGTGGGTTATTTGTAAAACGAAAGCTCAGAAAAAAATTGAGGAACGTTGGGAAAACATTGCATATCAACAAGAGAAAGTTGTAAATACATTTCAGACCGAGGAATATATTATTCCAACGTTACGAGATGCTAGTGGCGTAGTGATAAATGTGGATGCCAGTGAATTTCATAAGAATGATGATGATGATGACGATGACAATGATGATGATGACAACGACGATGACGAGGAGGAGGATGAGGAGGAGGATGAAGATCATTTTAAACATGTAAGGTAAGTTTTTTTTATGATTAAATTTAACTTTTTCTGTAAATTTATAAAATTCATAGCTCAATTAGTCGTTTATATACTGTCATATTATTAAATTTATATATTTTATCTGTTTATGCTGTGTATCTGTTTCCTATTGATCAGTAGAGGTGACATTATCGTTGCAGATTCTTGCACTCTCAGATCTTCATTATGCATATGGTAAGATTTTATATTTGTTCTTCATTAAGCATAAAATTTTTATTTACTTTATTTTATTTTTGGTTGTCAATTTCGACAAGGTGGCCATACACGACAGAGGTCTAGCACTGGCCAGACTAATTCACCACCTCCTAGCACATTACCTACGCCCCCCCGCTCAGGCAAGACCTTCACATGGTCAGTCGCTGGCAGGACCTTCACATGGCCAATCACCAACAGGACCATCTCATTCACCTTCCCCACTCCATTCACCGATAGGACCTTCCCATTCACCTTCTCCATATCAGTCGTCGATACCCGCCAGACACTCATATGCTGAGATTATTGACTCTCGACTGTATATAGTTCTTTTGGGAGACTCTTAAGTATTAAAAATATTATAATTTTTCAACCTTCTTAATTATTTAACATTGTTTATTTGTAACTTTATGATAGGTTTAAAAATTCTGTAAGTGTTATTCGCGAAATTAATCAAATTGTGAATAACTATTGGAGAGGGGACTCCATGTCATATTCAAGCACTCCAGGACCCACAAAAGAACTCTAATGGTCCAAATTTAAGGTATAATTGATTAATTTTATATTTGATACAATTAAGTAAATATATAATCAATTATTTTTTCCATTTTTAGTGGCAATTCACTTGGGACCCTTATCAAGAGATGAAAATTAGAAGAATTTTTTAAAAAAATGTGGTGATCACATTCGGCATGTATTGAATCATGCCAAGAATAGTGGGAAAAAGCCAACCTTCATCACATCATATAATTGGAATAAGATCTCCAATTATTGGCAAAGCGATGAGAGCAAAAAAAGGAGTCACCAGAATAAAATGAATCAAGTATATAATTCTGGAGAGTCATCTGCAACTATGCAAGAGGATCTATAAATATCGAGGAACATTTATGCAGATTAGTAATTTTTTAACTCTACATTTAGTTTTTTAATCTATTTCAAACTGTTATATTATTTCTAACTATATTATTTTTAGTCCAAGTAATTGGGAAAAGAGCTGGATTTTATAGATACTTTCGTTCAAACTTTTCAAAAAAAAGATAAAACTTGGAGCGGAGACAGAGCTAGAACCATTAAGGTTTGAGTTAATCTTTAATCTTAATTTATAACTTAGATTTTCTTAATTTTGTACATGCTATAATTAAAATTTTAATTTTCCATAGGAGAGATATGATCAACTATCACTACCACAGAGAAGTTCAGGTGATGGCGATGAGAATGCCCTTTTTGAGCCGTCTATTACTAATAATTTGGAGTTATGGCTAGAACCATCTGGGGGAGTCAAAGGAGGAAGGATATTAGGTATGAGTTTTATGAGCAAAACCCATCATGTTCCTTGTAGATCTTTTTCTTCTTCTACCCCACCAGCAGTAGTGGCACAGATCCATGACTTAACTAAAGAAGTTAGTAATTTAAAAGTCATAATACATGAAAGGGATCAGCAAATTCAAGAAATACAACAACAAAACTCACAAAGGGATCAGGATATAATAGCAATGCACCGACAACAAGAATTTCTTATGCGGCAATTTCAGCAATTTAGCTCTAGTCCAAGTTATATTCCTCCTAGTACTGGTGATGATGTCGTCGAGGACGACGATGATGATATTGCATGAATGTTTGTACTTAGTATTTTTTATTTTATTGAGATTTAAAAACCTTTATTTTTATATTTTTAATTAGTACTGCTAGTTGATGTGTGTAGATTATATACACTTTTATGCATGTTTGGACGCACATCTACTTGTATTTCATTAATATAATCTATGTTTATTGCACTCTCTCTCTTTTTAATATCATACTTCCATTATATTTTGTACGGAGATCTGCTCTTTGCTTGTTTTTATTGATAGGATGTTGTTACGTTCCGCAAGTGTACGAAAATGTCACAAGTAACATAAAAGATTATCGTATCCACAGGGACTGGAATAAGCACCAGAAATATCTCAAAGCGAATTAGCTAAACAACTAATCAATTGGTTTCAAATGCTAAGGATGAAAAACAAATCTAAAATGAAAGATTAACAAACAAGAGTTTGGGGTTTGAGTTATGATAAAGGGAGGTTCTAGGTGTTTTGGTTTCTTTGTAAGATCTCTTGAATGTATATGGTTTACCAATTCTTATTTCTCAATTGTCTAATATTTGTAGAAGGTTGTCGGTTCTCTCTTGCAATAGATAACCGGCTTAGGACTGAAAAATGTACCTAAATGTGATCAATTAGATATGAACCTACGTTGTCCTTACACAGGATTGTACCTATTACTATGCTTCCCTCGGATATCAACATAGAAGTTCATAGCTTCTTAACCCATAAAGATACAAGGATTGAATCATAAAATCTATCCTACCCTCTTGAATATTCTCATTTCCCCTTCAAGGTTATCCCTCAAACGTCCTTACACGGGCTTGCACCTGTCACGTAGATCCCTCGGAAAATCGAGTGAGAGTTAATCTCTACAAAGTCTATAAGATATCTAAACAATCAATCAAGAATGAGAATTAAGCCCTAATCACAATTAATCATTCAAGATCCAATCGATACAAACTAGGCAACATCATAGAAACAAAGAAATGGCAAATCCACAAGAGTTTACATCAATTTATCTCACAAATACTCCCTCCATCCTAGAACAAAAAGATCTACTCCATAAAACGAAGAAAGAAAACCAAAGATAAGAAGATTACAAGAATTTCTTCAATCCCAATCCAAGAAGAGGAGAGAAAGAAAACTTATCTACAATATAGCTCCATCTTCAGATCCAATCCTCGCTCCCGGAGTCAAATTCGCCAAGATCTCCCTTTAGATCGCCCAAAAATCCTCCCAAGAATGGGAGGAATCCACTAAATCTTGCTTTCTTCCAAAGGGGAGAAGATCCCCTTTCAAATCTTCAAAGAGGCTTTAAATAGAGGGGGGCTTTCGGGCGCCACACGGCCCCGAGGCATGGCCGTGTGAGGTTCACACGGCCAGAGCCTTTCCCCTCTCTGTCATCCATACACGGTCGTGTGATGTACACGGCCGTGGACAACTCCCATCAAGACCTCCAAGCACGGTCGTGTAAATCCACACGGCCTGGACTGTCCCAGCTTCTGGAAACCTGGCACGGCCGTGTGGTGCACACGGCCAGAACACATTTAAGCGTTGGGAACCCTGCACGGCCGTGTGATGCACACGGCTAGGGCCTTTTTGGTCTCTGGAAACCTTACACGGCCATGTAGATCCACACGGCCATATAAGGATTGAACTCTGATTTGCTTCAAAACTTGGCATGGCCGTGTGAGGTTCACACGGCCAGGCCAAGTTCCTTGTCTATTTCTCCTGGTTGACCACACGGCCAGAGCACTCCACCCAGGCAGAGCCGTGTGTAGCACACGACCAAGTGCTTTCTCCAATGCTTAGCTCATAAGTTTGTCCTAGAATGTAGAGTCTTCACCAAATTCGACTCCTATGTACAAAAAATGCACAAAAAGTAGATCTCCGAACAAAAAGAGTAAATATGCTAAAAGAAAAGCTGGAAGTATAAAAATGCATAGATCAAGTAAGCTCAAAGTATGTAAATGTGCATCAAAACATACATAAAAGTATATAAAATCTACGCACATCACACCCCCAGACTTAAACCTTTGCTTGTCCTCAAGCAAAATGCTGCAATCTAAATTCATATGTTCTACAACACATTCATAAACCCTAATGTACTTTCCTAACTCTATCAAAGAGTTCCAATAACAAGCATAATTATGGAAACAAATCAAGTATGGCTCAAGCTTAAGTATCCTGTGCACAGCGTAAAAGTAACTCAAAAACCCTTCAAGTTTCAATCTATGTCCTAGTCAAGTCGTCATCAAATTTGAATTTCTAATGTTTCCGGTGAGAGACAAGTAACCAGTGATAGACACTTACTTGCCACTCACTTGGTTCATATTTCTCAACCAACCCAAGGTCTCAAAGGTGTGCTCAATCTCAAGAGAAGCTAAGCAGTCATTTCCCCAGTAACCTAACTCGGTCTCAAAGGGGTGACTTGCTAGATTCCACTCACGACAACTATTTTTTATATCCCTTAATTTTTTTTTTTTGCTTTTCTTTTTCAATTTTTTTCATAAGTATTTGCATTGGGCAAATCTTATTTCACAAGTGTACTTTTAGCACAAATGTTGAGATATTTTGATTTTTCCAAATGAGCTTTCATGAGTTGAGCCTCATCCAGTAACCCAAATGAAGTTTGAAAAATCACCATGGAAACCAAGTACTAAGCAAACAAGATGAATCATGACTATTTCAATGATATCAACCATTCAAGCATCAAGTCAAAGTGTAGTGAAAGTAAGATTCTTAAGGTCAAGCCAAGACTAAAACTCATCTCCATATGATTTTTAGCTTATTTCATGCTACCCAAGATAGAGAAAAGAAGTACATAAAGCTTACTACTAGCATCATTTACAACATCATGAATCTAGATAATGAACGTGCTAACATTTTATCTTGAATCCAAGAAAGCATAAAAGTGAAGATTGATGTTCTCAAGATGTTTGCCAAAGAATTTCAAAAGATAATCAAATGACTATCAAAACAAACACTCAAGCAAGACAATCAAAATAGAATGCAAAACAAAAACTACACATGCAGAAAACAAGAAAACAATCAAAAACTGAAACAAAAAGAAATCAGGTTTGAGACCCCCCCAAACTCAAACTTTTCATCGTCCCGATGAAATCAATATGGTGGAGGTGGAGGTGGAGGGGGACGAGGAAAAGGGTGCCTATGACGTGGCTGGCCAATGGGAAAACTCGGGAATCCAGGAGTTTCGCTCAGGATTATATGATACTCAAACAAAGCATCAACTTGTTGGCTAGTGACACTCATGCTCTGCATAAAATCTCTCATTCTAGCTTGATCAGTATCATAATCTTGGACAAATTCGGCCACTTGACCTTGAAAATTCCTTGTGAATTGAAAGTGCTCTTGTACTTCTCTAAACTGATTATCTGATAAAGAGAAGCGACCTTCCAACATTCTTCGTTAGGCATCATGCTTCTCGTGGAGCGATTCTAGAGAAGTATGGAAATCAGAAAAATCAAATCTGGAGGAACCCGTACCATAAGCAAAAGAATGCCTAGCAAGATCCGGATGTCCGGAAGGCTGCGGGAATCCAGATGTCGAGGGTTCAATGTGTGGCTCTGTGTCTCCGGATATAGTGGGAATATTTTCAGGATCAATATCGGTGATTAGCCAATTAGCAGGGTTACGAATAGACGTTCGTTCAGGACAAGGAAGAGGTAGAGGAAAACCATTCCTCCTAGGAAATGTAAACCCATTCTCATCCCGAACGATCATCTTCATGGCAAGACATGCATCCATGTCAATCATATCATTGCCATGAATAACTACTAACCCTTCTAAATCAAGTTCCAAATTAATGGCTACTTGGGTAATCAAACCACCAAGCACTATTGATCCCGAAGATGCCCTCGCAGTTCTCATTAAGGTTTGTAAGAAATGAAAACCGAAATCAAAATCAACCTTATATAGCATAGCCCATAGAGAATAAAGTTCTACCTTTTTGACGACTCCATCACTATCACCTCTACCAAAAATAGTTTTGCTCATAATTCTATGTAGATATCTAAAAACTGGATTTTGCATGTGAGAAGCCTTGGCTCTAGAGGGCTCATAAGGATGATCTAGTCCAGTAATTGAATTCCAAGAATGGTTCCAATTGAAACCTTCGAGAGCTACCGGAGGATAATCCAAAACAAGTATTAAAGTCACTAAATGTCCATTGAATTTCTTGATTCATTAATCTAAAAGTTATTCTGCCAATATAATCGTCCTCATTGGTAAAATGGACATCTAACAAACTTAGAAACTCCAGAACAAGACGAGGATAAGTTGGTAGATGTGAGTACAACATATCACTCCAATCTAAGAACCCAATCATCCAATCTATGTCATCCCTAATTCCCATCATATCTAAAATAGTTGGGTCCATATACCAAGTACACACAATCTTTCTATTGACAAGAATTGCAAATCTAGTAATTTGATCATCATTTCTAATACAATATTGAATTCATTGTCATTACCTTCGTTGCGTGATATCCTCTTCCCTTTGCCCTTCATTGGTTGTTTTCCTTTATCCCTAGATGGTTCCTTCTCTTTGTCTCCACTAGATCCACCACCTCCTTTGCGAAGTTTCTTCAAAAGATTGGACATCTTGTTGAGTTTAGATGAGGGAAGGGACTATTTAGGGTTAGAGAAGTAGATCTCAAAGAAACAACAAGATTTGAGGTTAGGAGAACGAAAATCTTGAGTTTTGGAGAAGAAAATAATCTAGATCTAAGAAAGTTTGAGGAAAACGGTTGAAGAAAAGAGGGATTTTAAAGAGATTGAGAGAGAAAAAGATGTTTTAAGAGAGGTGGGTGTGTGCGGGACACGGCCAAAATCTGGCCGTGTAAGGAAGACACGGCCTCTTAAGGGCTTCTCCACACGAGTCGTGTAGATCTAAATGGCCCCTCCCTTTTCCTCCTCGGCTTCACTCACACGGTCGTGTCTGGGACACGACCACATCCTTCTTCTTCTCGACTTTCTTCACACGGGCGTGTCAGAGACACAGCCTTCCGAGTTCACTTCTCTGGTTTTGGCACACGACCGTGTTTGGTACACGGTCAGTGCAGGCTCTTGCTCGGACTTCTTCACACGGCCGTGTTTGGAACACGGCCGAAGAACTCTCCTTCTCTGGATTCTTCACACGGCCGTGTCTGGGACACGGCCTTGCCCCTTTCCTTGTCTGTAGACTTTACACGGCCGTGTCTAGTAGACACGGCCAGGTCATCTTCCTTCTCTGCATCCTTTGCCTGGTTGTGTACAGCACACGGCCATGCCCTGTTTTATTCCATTTGATGTTTATTCTCCTAATCCACTTCTCCAATACTTCCATGCCCATGAAGAAGTCATGGCCAGCTCAGGGAAGTAGATTTTAACCTGAAAACAAAAGTAAAACATAGTGAAAACAAAATAAAGATGAAAATACAAAATACAACTAACTAAAAGAACCCTTGGGTTGCCTCCCAAGAAGCGCTTTTTTAGGGTCTTTAGCTCGACCAATCCAACTTATTCTTCTCGTTTCCTTGCCCTTAGAGGGCAGACATATTTTTCATTTTTGTTGGGAGATCTCCTCCCAACATCCTCCACCAAATTGTTCTTTTCATTAGGTGGCCTTCCATGAGGATGGAAATTCCATTCCTCAAGTTTGTAAATGCTTGCCCTGCTACAAGCATTTAAAAGAGAAGAAACATGGTTAGAGACATTAGATAAATCATACTCCAACCATTCCTTACCAATTACCAATGACAACTTATGGTTTTTAACATCAATAATTGCTCCAGCTGTAGCAAGGAATGGTCTTCCTAATATGATAGGAATTTTAGGGTCCTCTTCCATGTCCAACACAACAAAATCTGTGGGAATAATACTCCCACCAACTTCTACTGGCACATCTTCAATAATACCCATAGGGTACCTGCAGGAATGATCAGCAAGTTGTAGTGCCATAGTAGTAAGTTTAATATTTTTGAGACCTAACTTATTACAAATTGAATAGGGAATGAGGCTAACACTTGCCCCCAAATCACAAAAAGCTTTTTCAATGAATTATGTTCCTATATTGCAAGGAATATAAAAGCTCCCTGGATCCTTCAATTTAGGGGAAGTGTTCTTCACCAAAAGAGCGCTGCATTCCTTAGTTAGTGAAATGGTCTCTACATCTCCTCTCTTTCTTTTATTTGACATGATGTCCTTCAGGAATTTAGCAAACTTTGGCATTTGAAGAATAGCATCTATAAGAGGAACTTCAACGCATATCTCTTTAACCTTCTCCAAAAATTTGCCAAATTGTTCATCCTTTTTAAGCATATTGAGTCTTTGGGGAAAAGGGATAACTTTGCTCTGATGGTTCAGTGGAAGAGTCTCTTCAACCTCAATGGTATTCTCCTCATTATTAAAAATTTGACTAGGTGTAGGAGGAGAAAGCTCTTCTTCATTTTGAATCCCTTTTTGAGCAGTCACTTGGGGATTTCCCAAGGTCCGTCCGCTCCTAAGCTCAATTATGTTGCAATGCTCCATAGGATTTACATCAGGTTTTCCAGGAAGTTGTCCTGGTGCTCTAGAAGATGAGGAAGCTAGCTGGGCAATTTGGTTATCCTGAATCTTTTGATACTTTTCAGAATTATCCATTCTCTGAGTAAGCTTCAATAGATCCTACTTCATTTCATTTTGATTGGAGATAATTTCTTCAAGCATCTTTTCAATTTTGGATGTAGGAAAGCCTTGAAAAGATTGTTGCTGAAAATTTTGTTGCCTAGATTGAAAATTTGGTCTTGCCCCCATAGATGGTCCTTGATCCTGATTATTTCTGTAAGAGAAATTTGGATGATTTTTCCATCCAGGGTTGTAAGTATTTGAGTATGGGTTGTTCTGTCTTTGATTGAAATCCATGATTGCATCGCATTGCTCCAATTGATTAATTTGTGCAATGATAGCTCCCAATGGACATGAGTCATTTGAATGTTCTGAACTCCCACATACTTCACAAGATATAGCAATGGCATTTACCATATTTGAACTAGTCCCCATATTCTCAAATTTTTTTGTAAGAGCATCAAGTTTTGCAGCTAATAAAGTCACTGCATCAACATCAAACTTTCCTGATGCTTTTGTTATTGGGTTTATTGAAGGATGACCACCACTTCTTTCATTTGCCCATTGATGATGATTTTGTGCTACACTCTCTATGATTTCCTCAGCTTCATTCAAATTTTTATTCATGAGTGCCCCTCCAGCAACTGAATCAAGGGACACTTTGGTATGATAATTAATACTATTATAGAAAGTATGCAACACTAACCATCTTTCCAAACTGTGGTGAGGGCATTGTCTGAGTATACTATTGTATCTATCCCAAGCTTCAAATAGAGATTCTGAGTCAGCTTGTTTGAAACTTGCAATCAAATTCCTCATATGAGCAGTTTTACTTAGGGGATAGAATTTATCAAGGAATTGTTGCTCACATTGTTCCCAAGTGGTGATACTGTTGAGAGCCAAAGAATTCAACCATTGTTTGGCCCTATCTCTCAAAGAAAACCCAAATAATAATAACCGCACTGCTTCTGAAGGAACACCATTCATTTTCATTGTCCCACATATTTCATAAAAGACCTCTAAGTGTTGATTAGGGTCTTCATGTGGTCCTCCACCAAATTGATTTTGCTGCACCATGGAAATAATTGCAGGTTTGATCTCAAAATTATTTGCCTCCACTGAGGGTCTTGAAATACTAGATCGAAAACCCCTAGCATAAGGTGCTGCATAATCCTTTAGTGGTCTATTAGCCATGTTCAAATGCTCTTGTTCTTCAATTTGTCTCTGTAGAATTCTTCTTCTATGAAATGTTCTATCAATTTCAGGGTCAAGAGGAAAAAATTCTCCTGCAAAGTTAGATCTTCGCATACATAAGAACAAGATTGCAATAGAAACTAAATCAAACAAAGAAATTAAAAATAGAGAAAGGTAAGATTGGAATGTTAGAAAACAAAAAAAATGTAGAATTAAAATTGCTACAAAAGAATTTCCAAGAAGTTAGAAAGTATATAGGAAAATGAAAACAGAAAACTAGAGATTAGTTACAAATATGCAAATGAAAAGAAATAGAAATGTTATGTTTAGTCTAACTCAATTGATAATCTCCAATGTTATAGCACAGTCCCCGGCAACGCGCCAAAAACTTGTTATGTTCCGTAAGTGTACAAAAATGTCGCAAGTAATATAAAAGATTATCGTATCCACAGGGACTGGAATAAGCACTAGAAATATCTCAAAGCGAATTAGCTAAACAACTAATCAATTGGTTTCAAATGCTAAGGATGAAAAATAAATCTAAAATGAAAGATTAACAAACAAGAGTTTAGGGTTTGAGTTATGATAAAGGGAGGTTCTAGGAGTTTTGGTTTCTTTGTAAGATCTCTTGAATGTATATGGTTTACCAATTCTTATTTCTCAATTGTCTAATATTTGTAGAAGGTTGTCGGTTCTCTCTTGCAATAGATAACCGGCTTAGGACTGAAAAATGTACCTAAATGTGATCAATTAGATATGAACCTACGTTATCCTTACACAGGATTGCACCTATTACTATGCTTCCCTCTGATATCAACATAGAAGTTCATAGCTTCTTAACTCATAAAGATACAAGGATTGAATCATAAAATCTATCCTACCCTCTTGAATATTCTCATTTCCCCTTCAAGGTTATCCCTCAAACGTCCTTACATGGGCTTGCACCTGTCACGTGGATCCCTCGGAAAATCGAGTGAGAGTTAATCTCTACAAAGTCTATAAGATATCCAAATAATCAATCAAGAATGAGAATTAAGCCCTAATCACAATTAATCATTCAAGATCCAATCGATACAAACTAGGCAACATCATAGAAACAAAGAAATGGCAAATCCACAAGAGTTTACATCAATTTATCTCACAAATACTCCCTCCATCCTAGAACAAAAAGATCTACTCCATAAAACGAAGAAAGAAAACCAAAGATAAGAAGATTACAAACATTTCTTCAATCCCAATCCAAGAAGAGGAGAGAAAGAAAACTTATCTACAATATAGCTCCATCTTTGGATCCAATCCTCGCTCCCGGAGTCGAATTCGCCAAGATCTCCCTTTAGATCGCCCAAAAATCCTCCCAAGAATGGGAGGAATCCACCAAATCTTGCTTTCTCCCAAAGGGGAAAAGATCCCCTTTCAAATCTTCAAAGAGGCTTTAAATAGAGGGGGGCTTTCGGGTGCCACACGGCCCCGATGCATGGCCTTGTGAGGTTCACACAGCCAGAGCCTTTCCCCTCTCTGCCATCCATACACGGTCGTGTGGTGTACACAGTCGTGGACAACTCCCATCAAGACCTCCAAGCACGGCCGTGTAGATCCACACGGCCTGGACTGCCCCAACTTCTGGAAACCTGGCACGGCCATGTGGTGCACACGGCCAGAACACTTTTAAGCGCTGGGAACCCTGCACGGCCGTGTGATGCACACGGCCAGGGCCTTCTTGGCCTCTGGAAACCTTACACGGCCATGTAGATCCACACGTCCATGTAAGGATTGAACTCTGATTTGCTTCAAAACTTGGCACGGCCGTGTGAGGTTCACACGGCCAGGCCAAGTTCCATGTCTGTTTCTCCTGGTTGACCACACGGCCAGAGCACTCCACCCAGGCAGAGCCGTGTGTAGCACACGGCCAAGTACTTTCTCCAATGCTTAACTCATAAGTTTGTCCAAGAATGTAGAATCTTCACCAAATTCGACTCCTGTATACAAAAATTGCACAAAAAGCAGATCTCCGAACAAAAAGAGTAAATATGCTAAAAGAAAAGCTGGAAGTATAAAAATGCATAGATCAAGCAAGCTCAATGTAAATGTGTGTCAAAACATGCATAAAAGTATGTAAAATCTACCCACATCAGATGTTATTGGGAGCAAATATGGAGCGAAAATGCACACAAGAACAACTTTGAAAGAAATCAAGCCAAGGTCGTGTGACCTACACGGTCGTGCTCCCCCATTAGAGGCAAATCAAGCCACGGCCGTGTGAGCCACACGACCGTGCCAACTTCCCCATGGCCAGATAGCACACGGCCGTGTCAAATGACACGGCTGTGTCAATGTTCCAGAGACAAGGAAGGCCACGGCCATGTGACCCACACGGTCGTGCCAACTTTCCAAAGGCGAGGAAGGCCACGACCGTGTGAATCCACATGGCAGTATGACTTTGGCATTTAGAAGGAGAAGACCACGGCTGTGTGAGCCACACGGCCGTGTGACTCGACCCGTGAGAAAGTCGGGTGAGGCCGTGTGGATTCCACACGGCCGTGTGACGAAGAATATGGAGTCATGCCACGCCAAAACAGAATTGTGCTGAATTCTGGGCAGATTGTAGACTGATCATAAAATGGCCATAACTTTGCGCTCCTTTGGAGTTTTGGGCTGTTCTTTATACCGAACTGTAGCTGACTTCATGATCTACAACTTTTCTTCAGATCCAACAGAGAGATAAAATTTTCTACCCATGATAAATGGCACGTCAGTGACTCCCAATCGCGGGTTCATTTGGACCTCCGCCCAGACTGCAGACCAAACTTTGAACCACCATAGCTTTCAGTTCAGTTTGAGCTAGGGCTCAATCCAAGTATCAAAATGAAGATAATATCAAGAGATACAACTTTGGTTCAGTGTGAATCATGAAAAAACCTGATTTAATGGGTTTAAACCCGGTTTATCGGACCCCTATAATCCTGGTTTTCCTGGGCAGTTTGGAGGAGGTATAAAAGGGTTAAGATCCTCATTCTTTGACTCATCTTGGGTTTGGGACTTCATCCCTCTCCTTGTGGAAGGGTTCTCCCCTTAGGGGGAAGCCCTAGAGCTTCATTCACCTGCATCCCTTGAAGATCCGTCCATCTCCGGATCAAGGAGGCATCCCCAAGATATTGGAAATATCGGCAAGCATCTCTTCTTCCCCTTCTTTTCACATCTAGGGTTGTAAGTATGCATTACTTTATGTTTTGGGGTTGTTCTTCCTTTGCAATGGAGTAGATCTCTAGATCTAGAATGTAGAAAGTATTTGTAATGTGATGAAGATGTAAACCTATGTGGATTTGCCATGTTTCTATTCAATGACTTGTTAATGTCTTGTTCATGTTTGATGAAGTGTGTGTGTGGAGCTTGTATATATATCTTTAGCATATTTTATCAAATGGTTGTGTAGAATTGTTAATCTCGTAGGGGGATACCCTAAATTGTATGACCAAGGGGTGTCGTGACAGAGCTGCCCCGCTAATGGACGTCTAGGGTATCACCTTGAAAGGAGAAGCAAATCTCCACAAGGAAGTAGGGGATCGGGCATAATCACTATTCCTATTTCTATGTTATTGTGTGTTAGTATGTTTCTGTGTTGTATGACCGAGGGGCGTCGTGTAACACCCACGAACTATTTAAGCTATACATATGGGTATTCTCTTTTAGAATAAAAGGGAAATGGAAATAGAACCAAAAAGAAATAAAAAGAAAGATAAGTTAAGGTTTGAACCATGAACCCCTCATAATAGATAAAGCTAAATTGGTGCATGATAACCACTAGAGTCATGAATGATATATAAATAGCAAAGAATGGAAATTATAGTTGAAGGTAAGAGTATGATTAAGTAAGGGAGCAAGAGAATGTCAAGTAGCTTTCCTCCTCTTCCTCTTGGTTAAGAGAAGAAGCAAGCAAAAGACAAAGACAAGTTATCTTTTTTCTCCTTCCTTCTTGCTATTTTCATGGGAATGAAGAGGGTGAGAGAATAGAGGAGCTAAGGGGATGAATTGGGACATTTTTCATCCTCATTGAGAATAAATAGGAATGAGAAAAGAGAAGGGAAAGAAAGTTTGGCTACTTCTTCCTCCTTCTTCTTCCTCCTCCTTCATTCTCCTTTTTCCTTCTCCACCGAGACCTAGAGCTCTTTCCTCTTCCATTTCCGAATCCAAGCTAAGGTTTTCTCCCTAAGAAAACTAATCCACAAGAAGGAGTCCTCAAGATCTACACCTTACAAGCAAGAGAAGCACAAAGAAGAACTAGGAGAAGAAGCTTTCTTCTTCCTCTTCACAAGGGTACCTTCTTTTAAGAAAAAAACCAAGCAAAAGAATGTAAGTATCCCCTCACCTGTGGTACAAGTAGTTCATGTGTTTTTTTTTCATGAGTTTAGATTACAAAAATCTAGGGTTGCCTCTTGGAACTTTCGGCCACCAAAGTATAAAAATCTTAAGGAAGCTTAAGATCTAAACTAAACATGCTCACTATTTCCTTATGATATGTACCCTATGATAGAAGATTAGTTTAATGCTCTCATGCTTGTATGTTGCTTAGAACTTATATTCATGTTCCTTAGACTTTCGGCCATGATGAGATTAAAGGCCTAAGAAAGCTTAAAAACCAAATCTAATATGCTCATGGTTTTCCTTATGATATGACATGAAGTTAGCTTGATATTCTTATGCTTGTATGTTGCTTAGGCTTAGTTTCATATTCCTTGAACTTACGGCCATAACAAGACCAAAGACTTAGGAGCTTAGAACTTAACCTAAACATGCTCATGATGTTCTTTATGGTTTATGATATGAAATTGGTTTAGGGTTCACATGCTTTTATGTTGCTTGTAACCTAGGGCTAGGCTTGGTAACTTTCGGCCATAACAAGACCATGGATCTAGGAAGCTTAGAACTTAACCTAAACATGCTCATGATGTTCTTTATGGTTTATGATATGAAATTGGTTTAGGGTTCACATGATTTTATGTTGCTTGTAACCTAGGGTTAGGCTTGGTAACTTTCGGCCATGACAAGACCAAGGACCTAGGAAGCTTAGAACTTAACCTAAACATGCTCATGATGATCTTTATGGTTTATGATATGAAATTGGTTTAGGGTCCACATGCTTTTATGTTGCTTGAAACCTAGGGTTAGGCTTGGTAACTTTCGGCCATGACAAGACCAAGGACCTAGGAAGCTTGGAACTTAAACTAAACATGCTCATGATGTTCTTTATGGTTTATGATATGAAATTGGTTTAGGGTTCACATGCTTTTATGTTGCTTGCAACCTAGGGTTAGGCTTGGTAACTTTCGGCCATAACAAGACCAAGGATCTAGGAAACTTAGAATTTAACCTAAACATGCTTATGATGTTCTTTATGGTTTATGATATGAAATTGGTTTAGGATTCACATGCTTTTATGTTGCTTGTAACCTTGGGTTAGGCTTGGTAACTTTCGGCCATAACAAGACCAAGGACCTAGGAAGCTTGGAACTTAAACTAAATATGCCCATGATGTTCTTTATGGTATATGATATGAAATTGGTTTAGGGTTAACATGCTTTTATGTTACTTGTAACCTAGATTCAATACCTTGTAAGTTTCGGCCACTTTATGGAATTAGGGTTAGAGATCCAATTATGATTTACTATGTGTCTCACATGCTTTGATATGAATTAGGAGATGCTAGTTAATCATTTCCATGCATGATTATATTTTCCCTATGATATGTCATATGCTCCTTTTTGTATGCTTATGAATCATGCATGATAATGACTCTTATGATGAGCTATATGCTCAAGTATGCATGCTTTATGATATGACAAGCAAAGGCCTAAGAGTTGCTTCCCTAGTAGTTGGGACTAAGAGCACTCTTTATGATATGACAAGTAAAGGCCTAAGAGTTGCTTCCCTTCTTGTTGGGACTAAGAGCACTTTTCATGATATGATAAGTAAATAAGACATGCTATTTTACATTTTTATGTGGCTTGTACCAGGACCTTAGTGTCCAAGGGATGGGATCCTTAGTTCGCCCCTAGGTCGACGAACGTAGTACGGACCTAGTATCCCTAGTAGGTTCGGGATTCGCTACCCCGTTCTAGGGATTGCGCGCATTTATGTTATGTGGTACATAGCCGGGCCCTGATGTTGAGATTATATTTAAGTATTATATGATATTTATTTAAAAGACATCTCGCCATGACATGACGCATGTTTTTGAAAGACATCTTGCATATACTTTTACGTTATGATATGATATGACATGATGCTCTTTTATGTTATGATATGATATGACATGAT
Source organism: Zingiber officinale (assembly GCF_018446385.1). Taxonomy (NCBI): domain Eukaryota; kingdom Viridiplantae; phylum Streptophyta; class Magnoliopsida; order Zingiberales; family Zingiberaceae; genus Zingiber; species Zingiber officinale. The sequence continues at coordinate 28,302,622 of NC_056004.1, forward strand.
GCTCTTTTTTGTTATGATATGATATGACATGATGCTCTTTTATGCTATGATATGATATGACATGATGCTCTTTTACGATATGATATGATATGTTATGATGCTCTTTTACATGATATGATGTTTTAGATGATTATGTCTCCATGCTATATGCTTATGTGATTATGCTATGATACATGGTTTTTGTGAGTAGGAAAGGATCTTACTAAGTCTGTGTGCTTATAGCTTACTTTTCTTGTACTGCAGATAGAGGTAAAGGATGGATAAACTAAGGGAGCTGCAGGAGGGGCAAGAGATGTGTGTGGTGGTGGCTCGGCTAAGGAAAAAGATCTGCTTATGTTAATTTATGCATGTTATGAACCATGTCTATCTTATGTTTATGTTTTGCATGATTTCATAATACTTATTCATGCTTATGTTGGGAATTGATATCATGACCTTTTTAAATTTCAATTAGGCTTAACATGCTCATATAATCATAAATGGTTAGATAATTAGTTATGGGTGTTAAAAGAAAATTACTTTATAAACTTAAGAGAATATATTAATAAATACTTCCGCTGTTTTAGAAATAGTTTAATATGCATGTATGTTTTTCCAATGTAACCCCGCCCTAGCAGAGGGGCGGGCGTTACAAGTTGGTATCAGAGCCAGGTTAGCCTTCCCGCTACACACACATCAAGCCTCCATCCTGCCTCTCCAAGTAAGAATCTCTGTACTTACTCTATTTTCTTTATGCATGATAAGAAATGCTTTTAGTATGCATGAACATAAGTATAACTGATATGAATTGCCTTTATGTATGATAAGCGATGTTTTAATATGCACGGATATAAGTAGGGATGACCATGGACTTATGCTAGCCTTATTGTCATTTACGAAAATAGATATGGCTAGAAGACGCGATAACAGGACCAAAGAGACAGTGACTCCACCGGATCTGACACATGTAGTCACCGACCTCCAGCGTCAGATCGCGGAACAACAACAAGTAATCACTACTTTGATGAATCAGCAAGGAAACCCTATCACCCCACCAGCAAATCAGAATACATTGTCTGTCATACCTACAGCTGCACCAGTACCACCGATAGCCCCTGCCCCAGTGGTCCGACAGGAGACTTACTTAATACAGTGGCTAAGGTTGAAGCCGGAGAACTTCACGGGTACTTGTGAGCCATGGGACGCCCAAGTCTGGTTCAAGACGGTGGAAAGTATAGTAGAACTGCTGGACTGGCTCGTACCAGAAAAGATCAAGTGCGTGTCATTCTGCTTTTCTGGAGACGCAAGAATGTGGTGGGAAAGGGTTAAGGTCAAGAGACAAGTTAATCAGATGAACTGGGCATTTCGAAGCAGAGTTCTTCGAGGAGTTTTTCCATATGCGGGTAACAAACTGACATTACGACGAGTTCACCGAGTTCCGGCAAGGTGACTTATCAGTTAATGAAGCAGTGAAGCGCTTCAACCGTCTCACTCGCCTCTGCCCAGAGTTGGTCAGCACGGAAAGAGAAAGGGTCAGACTGATGCTGAAGATGTTCCGACCCGAGATAGCTTTGAATGTGGCCGGCGGAATTAATAGACCGCAGACTACAGAAGAGCTGGTCAGCAGTGCCCTGATCACCGAACACTATCAGAAGGAGATGAACGAGAGTAAGAATCAAGCACAGACAGAAGGACAGAAACCTCAAGATACCAGAGCAAGCTGGAAAGGAAACCCTAATGGAAAAAGAAAGCAATGGAACAACACTAAAGGAGGTCCAGCGAATAAGCAACCTAAGTACCCTCAGTGTACCACTTGTGGGAAGCAGCATTTCGGAGTATGCCACAAGGGTACAAGAAAGTGTTACAGTTGCGGACGGGAAGGACATCTGGCCAGAGACTACCCTATCCAGTCCCAGACACCATCCCAGTAGTATAACCAGAACAGGAGTGCCCCCTCACAGCTACACCAGATGCAAGCTGCCATTGAAGGGACTCCGATTAGCCAAGGGAGATTGGAAGCCCCGCCAGTTACGACGAATGCCAGGGTTTTCTCTCTCACCAAAGAGGATGTAGCGAGTGCTTCTACAGTTGTCACAGGTCAGCTACCTATTTTAAGTCAGTATGCTAATGTGTTATTTGATACTGGGGCGACACATTTGTTTGTCTCTACACCCTTCATGGAGAAGTTAGAGATGCCACCACAAGCCTTAAATGACAAATTCTTAACAACCCTGCCTTCGGGAGAAGTAATGCCATCTACTCATATGTTGCGGGTCGCGCCCATCAGAATCGCAGGCAGAGAACTCTAATGTGACCTGATAGTGCTTGACATACAGGATTATGATAGTATATTGGGCATGGATTTCCTGAACAAGTATGGTGCTTCGATCGATTGCCGTAAAAGAAAAGTAGTTTTCCGACCTAAAGCTGAACCGATATTCGAATTTATTGGGGAAACCAAGGAAAGAAACTGAGAGATTCCTATCAGCCATAAAAGCACAAAAGATGTTAGATAAGGGATGTACTGGATTTCTAGCACACGTGGTCGAAGCAAGTCAAACCAAGGACCAGAAGTTAGAAGATGTCAGGGTGGTATGCAACTATCCGGAGGTGTTTTCCGATGAGCTACCAGGGTTGGCCCCTGATAGAGAATTAGAATTCGAGATCGAATTGATTCCTGGTACTAAACCAATCTCTAAGGCACCTTATCGTATGGCACCGGCTAAGTTGAAGGAACTTCAGGGACAGCTACTAGAGTTACTCAACAAGGGATTATTCGCCCTAGTCACTCTCCATGGGGAGCTCCAGTACTGTTTGTGAAAAAGAAGGACGGGTCTATGCGAATGTGTATAGACTACCGAGCTCTGAATAATGCGACAATCAAGAACAGGTACCCTCTTCCACGGATCGACGACCTATTCAACCAATTAAGGGGTGCAACCGTCTTCTCTAAGATTGACCTAAAATCCGGCTATCATCAAGTGAAAGTGAAACAGGATGATATACCGAAGACGACATTTCGAACAAGATACGGACACTATGAGTTCATCGTTATGCCCTTCGGAGTGACAAATGCTCCTGCTGTATTTATAGATCTGATGAATCGGGTGTTTACGACATATCTCAATAAATTTGTGATCGTCTTCATTGACGATATCCTCATCTATTCAAGAACCCAAGAAGAGCATGTTGAACACCTGAATACCGTACTACAGATTCTTCAAGAGAAACAACTATATGCAAAGTTCTCCAAATGTGAGTTCTGGTTCGATCGAGTATCATTCTTGGGTCATATTATCTCCAAGGACGGAGTAATGGTAGATCCGAACAAGATCGAAGCTGTAAGTAACTGGAGCATGCCAAAGAATGCCGGTGAAATCAGAAGTTTTCTCAGGCTAGCAGGCTACTATAGGAAGTTTGTAGAGAACTTCTCCAAAATTGCAGCCCCTATGACCGTTCTCACCAAGAAGAACAAAAAGTATGAATAGACGGATGACTGCGAGAAGAGTTTCACAGAATTGAAAAGGAGACTGACCAGTGCTCCGATCCTTACTCTTCCGGAAAGTGACAAAGGCTTCGATATGTACAGCGATGCTTCCATATTAGGACTTGGAGCTGTACTCATGCAAGATGGCAAGGTCATTGCCTACGCCTCTAGATAACTTAAACAGCATGAAAGGAATTACCCCACTCATGACCTAGAACTAGCAGTCGTGGTCTTTGCTCTCAAAACATGGAGACATTATTTATATGGAGCCCAGTGTAAGATTTATACCGACCACCAGAGTCTGTAATATTTCTTCACACAGAAAGACCTGAATATGAGACAACGCAGATGGCTCGAGCTAGTCAAGGACTATGACTGTGAGATCTTTTATCATCCAGGAAAAGCGAAAAAAGTGGTCGATGCACTCAGCGGGAAGACCTGTGCCACCTGATGTCGCTATTCTAAGTTCGAGGATGAACTTTCTATGAGGTATGGGGTACTGTAACACCCACGAAATATTTAAGCTATACATATGGGTATTCTCTTTTAGAATAAAAGGGAAATGGAAATAGAACCAAAAAGAAATAAAAAGAAAGAGAAGTTAAGGTTTGAACCATGAACCCCTCATACTAGATAAAGCTAAATTGGTGCATGATAACCACTAGAGTCATGAATGATATATGAGTAGAAAAGAATGGAAATTATAGTTAAAGGTAAGAGTACGATTAAGTAAGGGAGCAAGAGAATGTCAAGTAGCTTTCCTCCTCTTCCTCTTGGTTAAGAGAAGAAGCAAGCAAAAGACAAAGACAAGTTGTCTTTTTTCTCCTTCCTTCTTGCTATTTTCGTGGGAATGAAGAGGGTGAGAGAATATAGGAGTTAAGTGGATGAATTGGGACATTTTTCATCCTCATTGAGAATAAATAGGAATGAGAAAAGAGAATGGAAAGAAAGTTTGGCTACATCTTCCTCCTTCTTAGAGAAGCACAAAGAAGAACTAGGAGGAGAAGCTTTCTTCTTCCTCTTCACAAGGGTAACTTCTTTTAAGAAAAAAACCAAGCAAAAGAATGTAAGTATCCCCTCACCTGTGGTACAAGTAGTTCATGTGTTTTTTTTCATGAGTTTAGATTACAAAAATCTAGGGTTGCCTCTTGGAACTTTCGGCCACCAAAGTATAAAAATCTTAAGGAAGCTTAAGATCTAAACTAAACATGCTCACTATTTCCTTATGATATGTACCCTATGATAGAAGATTAGTTTAATGCTCTCATGCTTGTATGTTGCTTAGAACTTATATTCATGTTCCTTAAACTTTCAGCCATGATGAGATTAAAGGTCTAAGAAAGCTTAAAAACCAAATCTAATATGCTCATGGTTTTCCTTATGATATGACATGAAGTTAGCTTGATATTCTTATGCTTGTATGTTGCTTAGGCTTAGTTTCATGTTCCTTGAACTTTCAGCCATAACAAGACCAAAGACCTAGGAGCTTAGAACTTAACCTAAACATGCTCATGATGTTCTTTATGGTTTATGATATGAAATTGGTTTAGGGTTCACATGCTTTTATGTTGCTTGTAACCTAGGGGTAGGCTTGGTAACTTTCGGCCATAACAAGACCAAGGATATAGGAAGCTTAGAACTTAACCTAAACATGCTCATGTTGTTCTTTATGGTTTATGATATGAAATTGGTTTAGGGTTCACATGCTTTTATGTTGCTTGTAACCTAGGGTTAGGCTTGGTAACTTTCGGCCATGACAAGACCAAGGACCTTGGAAGCTTAGAACTTAACCTAAACATGCTCATGATGATCTTTATGGTTTATGATATGAAATTGGTTTAGGGTCCACATGCTTTTATGTTGCTTGTAACCTAGGGTTAGGCTTGGTAACTTTCGGCCATGACAAGCCCAAGGACCTAGGAAGCTTGGAACTTAAACTAAACATGCTCATGATGTTCTTTATGGTTTATGATATGAAATTGGTTTAGGGTTCACATGCTTTTATGTTGCTTGCAACCTAGGGTTAGGCTTGGTAACTTTCGGCCATAACAAGACCAAGGATCTAGGAAGCTTAGAACTTAACCTAAACATGCTCATGATGTTCTTTATGGTTTATGATATGAAATTGGTTTAGGGTTCACATGCTTTTATGTTGCTTGTAACCTAGGGTTAGGCTTGGTAACTTTTGGCCATAACAAGACCAAGGACCTAGGAAGCTTGGAACTTAAACTAAACATGCCCATGATGTTCTTTATGGTATATGATATGAAATTGGTTAAGGGTTCACATGCTTTTATGTTACTTGTAACCTAGATTCAATACCTTGTAAGTTTCGGCCACTTTATGGAATTAGGGTTAGAGACCCAATTATGATTTACTATGTGTCTCACATGCTATGATATGAATTAGGAGATGCTAGTTAATGATTTCCATGCATGATTATGTTTTCCCTATGATATGTCATATGCTCCTTTTTGTATGCTTATGAATCATGCATGATAATGACTCTTATGATGAGCTATATGCTCAAGTATGCATGCTTTATGATATGACAAGCAAAGGCCTAAGAGTTGCTTCCCTAGTAGTTGGGACTAAGAGCACTCTTTATGATATGACAAGTAAAGGCCTAAGAGTTGCTTCCCTTCTTGTTGGGACTAAGAGCACTCTTCATGATATGATAAGTAAATAAGACATGCTATTTTACTTTTTTATGTGGCTTGTACCAGGACCTTAGTGTCCAAGGGATGGGCTCCTTAGTTCGCCCCTAGGTCGACGGATGTAGTACGGACCTAGTATCCCTAGTAGGTTCGGGATTAGCTACCCCGTCCTAGGGATTGCGCGCATTTATGTTATGTGGTACATAGCCGGGCCCTCATGTTGAGATTATATTTAAGTATTATATGATATTTCTTTAAAAGACATCTCGCACATGACATGTCGCATGTTTTTGAAAGACATCTTGCATATACTTTTACGTTATGATATGATATGATATGATGCTCTTTTATGTTATGATATGATATGACATGATGCTCTTTTATGTTATGATATGATATGACATGATACGCTTTTATGCTATGATATGATATGACATGATGCTCTTTTACGATATGATATGATATGTTATGATGCTCTTTTACATGATATGATGTTTTAGATGATTATGTCTTCATGCTATATGCTTATGTGATTATGCTATGATACATGGTTTTTGTGAGTAGGAAAAGATCTTACTAAGCATGTGTGCTTATAGCTTACTTTCCTTGTACCGCAGATAGAGGTAAATGATGGATAAACTAAGGGAGCTGCAGGAGGGGCAAGAGATGTGTGTGGTGGTGGCTCGGCTAAGGAAAAAGATCTGCTTATGTTAATTTATGCATGTTATGAACCATGTCTATCTTATGTTTATGTTTTGCATGATTTCATAATACTTATTCATGCTTATGTTGGGAATTGATATCATGACCTTTTTAAATTTCAATTAGGCTTAACATGCTCATATGATCATAAATGGTTAGATAATTAGTTATGGGTGTTAAAAGAAAAATACTTTATAAACTTAAGAGAATATATTAATAAATACTTCCGCTGTTTTAGAAATAATTTAATATACATGTATGTTTTTCCAACGTAACCCCGCCCTAGAAGAGGGGCGGGCGTTACACGTCGTGACAGGGTTGCCCCGCTAATGGACTTCATAGGAATCACTTCCATTTAGTAGCATAGGACATGGAGTAGGAGATCATGCCGGCTTATCCACTGCAGGGGAGAGTCAGTAGTGCATCTAACTTCCTACAAGAGCATGAACATAGAGGATAAGAACTAAGCAATCTATCTAACATCGCCTAGCATCACAAGAAAACTGAAATCATAGAATCGCACCTTAACCCATCTCTCACATCCTCTTAGCTCAACCCCTTTCAAGATCCATTCTCTCTCTTCCCTCTTTTTTTTCTCTTACTTTCTTTCCCAGCTAATCTTACGTTTGTCTAGATAATTTTCCGTGCGAAGTTAACTAATGCTTAATCAATAGTCTCTGTGGATACGATAATTTTTTATATTACTGACGATGAAATCATGCACTTGCGGTTCATAACAAATTTTTGGCGCCGTTGCCAGGGACTGTTTTCGATTAACATTAGTTGATTAGCATATGAGTTACTCTAGACATTTTTCTTTTTTCTTTTGTCTTTTCTTTCTTGTTTTCATTTTGCACTTTCTTTCTGCAATTTAAATTCTGCATTTTTATTTTTTGTTACTTCTACATGTCTATCTTGTTCTGACTATAATCATTTAGATAGACATGTTTAAACTAATTACTAGATTGAAAGCTCAATTTCAAAAGTTTGACCAAATATCTATTATGAACTATAATACTCTTTTTTGTGAATTTTGTTGTGCGACTGGTCATATATATGATAATTGTCCAACATTATTTGACCATCCATATAGAATGCATGTTGAAAGAATGGGTGTTTTCTCTAACTTTAATCAAAGGTCAGAGCAAAATTTTTGTAAAGCTTGCAATGAAATAGGTCATTCAATTGAGAGTTGTTACAAGCTATGCAATTTGGGAACATCAATAGATGAACTCGATAGAAAATAGATGAAATAGCTTCATCAAATTCACACACATATGACTCTGACTCGAAAGACCCCCAATTTTCTTTTAGCTTCAATGAGGGACAAGGAAATTATGTAGATGCTATGGAAGCTCAATTATTTGAGGATAGAATGTTAAAACATTTAGAAGAGCTTCTAGCTATTCAAGCTGAATCACTCAAGGACATCAAGAAAATGCATGATACACATGATAGAATAGACTTAATAAATAATAGAAAATCAGCTAATCTCTTAGCTTGACATGAGTCTATAATGAGAAAATATTATGATGAGCTTGAGGATCATGAATCTGAGACTTTGATAAAGGAGTGCACCACTTTAATTCCATTACCTCCTAATATCAAAGATCCAAAAGAGCCTTCCCTTCCTACATCTAAATCAATTTATAGTCATGTTGTGGAGGGATGTGTAGGGATGACCCAAGAATCATTTCCCTTAGTCACACAACCATTAGTCACTTTGGATGATGTAGGACATGAACTAGTTGATATTGAGAGTATAGGGACTTGAGCAATAGAAGCAAAGTCTCAAGAATCACCTCTTTTAGTAAGACCACCACTTGAGCTACAACCTTCTTTATCTAAATTCCAAACCATGTTCGATAATTTTCTTACATTAGTGATTGGTAAAAGTCAAATTTCAATTGATTTTTCTACTGTTACTAATCCATTCTTTTTTTAGCATAGTGGTGGCAGTACATACGTTGCACAGGAGTCACAAGGACAAGATAGTGTTGAACCTTTGAAGGAGAGCATATTTATTAAAAATGAGAGCCCTTGGTAAGAGGGTTCTAAAATATCTTACCCCTCCAAGAGCGAGATTTAGATGAATCTAATGAGGTGGTCGAGCTAATGACCTTAAACAAGCGCTTCTTGGGAAGCAACCCAAGTTCATTTTCCTTGTTTTCTTTTATGTCTTTAGTTTTTTTTAGTTTCATTTCTTTCTTTATAATAAACATGTATCCTCTACTTAATTTTTGTTGTCAATCTTCTTTTATGGGACTCAAAGATTAGGAGGAGTGCAACTACATGATGGAGAAGTTAATGACATGGGCATTTGGCACACATCATTTGGTAACTTCTCTTACTTTAATCTCCTTCACATTGTTTTTAGTTTTCATTGGGACAATGAAAAGTTTAAGTCTGGGGGAATGCATTAGATGCATTTGGTTTAGTTTAATTTTTACTTATTTCTTTTGCATAATAAATTTTTCCTAGTTGCATCACTCATCACATCATGATTGTTTGTTCCTTATTACAAAATACTAGCACGTTTATTCTAGATTTTATGTGGTTTATATGTTACTTATGGTGCTAGTATGTTTAGTGATCTATCTTGTTCTATCTATGATAGCATGAAGTGAGCACTGTTTTTACTGTAAGAGTTTAAGTATTGACCTTGTTTTAGGATCTCTTACACTTTACCTAATTTTGATGGTAGATAACTCTAAAAATAGTCATGATTTATAGAACTTGATTAGTACTAGTGTTTATATGGTGACTTCTCAAACTACATTTTGGTTACTGGATGAGGCTCGAATCATGTCAACTCATTTGAAAAAATCAAAATATCCCAACATTTGCATTTATGTGCATTTGTGTACAAGTGTTGCATCTTGCAATCACTTAAAAAAAATGAAATGATGAAAAAAAATAAATGAATAAGGGATATAAAAAATAGTTATCGTAGGTGGAAACTAGTAAGTTACCCCTTTGAGACCGAGTTAGGTTACTGGGTAAATAACTACTATGTTTCTCTTGATATCGAGCACGCTTTTGAGACCTTGGGTAGATTGAGAAGGATAAACCAAGCGTGTGGCAGGTAAGTGTCTATCGTCAGAAGCATAAGGAACACAGTTTTATGACGACTTAACTAGGCTTAGGGATTGCTACTTGATAAACATAGGCCACTATCACACTGAGCACAGAGGACTACTACTTAGGTCATACTCAAACTAGTTTTATATCTTGCTTACTAATAAAATCATTTGATAGGATTAGATTGACTTGCTTGAGATTATGATGCACTATTTAACCACATGAGTTTATATGTAAATTTTGCTTGAGGACAAGCAAAGGTTTAAGTCTGGGGGTGTGATGTGCGTAGATTATATACACTTTTATGCATGTTTGGATGCACATCAACTTGTATTTCATTAGCATAATCTATGTTTATTGCACCCTATTTCTTTTTAATGTCATACTTCCATTATATTTTATTCAGAGATCTACTCTTTGCTTGTTTTTATTGATAGGATGCTATTTGGAGAGAAAATGGAGCGAAAATGCACACAAGAACAACTTTGGAAGAAATCAAGCCAAGGTCGTGTGACCCACACGGTCGTGCTCCCCCACCAGAGGCAAATCAAGCCACGGTCGTATGAGCCACACGGCCGTGCCAACTTCCCCGTGGCCAGACAGCACACGGTCGTGCCAAATGACATGGCTGTGTCAATATTCCATAGACAAGGAAGGCCACGACCGTGTGACCCACACGGCCGTGGCAACTTCCAAAGGCGAGGAAGGCCACGGCCGTGTGAATCCACACGGCCGTGTGACTTTGGAAGAGAAGGAGAAGGTCACAGTCGTGTGAGCCACATGGCCATGTGACTCAACCCGTGAGGAAGTTGGGTGAGGCCGTGTGGATTCCACATGGCCGTGTGACGAAGAACATGGAGTCATGCCACGCCAAAATAGAGATGTGTTGAATTCTAGACAGATTGTAGACCGATCATAAAACGGACATAACTTTGCGTTCCTTTAGAGTTTTGGACTGTTCTTTATACTAAAACGTAGCTGACTTCATGTTCTACAACTTTACTTTAGATCCAACAGAGAGATAGCATTCTCTACCCGTGCTAAATGGCACGGCCGTGCCTCCCAACCACGGGTTCATCTGGACCTCCGTCCAGACTGCAGACCAAACTTTGAACCATTATACCTTTCGGTTCGGTTTGATCCAGGGCTCTATCCAAGTATCAAAATGAAGATAATTTCAAGAGCTACAACTTTGGTTCAGAGTGAATCATGAGAAAACCTGGTTTAATGGGTGAAAACCCCAGTTTACCGGACCCCTATAATCCTGGTTTTCCTGGGCAGTTTGGAGGAGGTATAAAAGGGTCAAAATCCTCATTCTTTGACTCATCTTGGGTTTGGGACTTTGTCCATCTCCTTGGGGAAGGGTTCTCCCCTTATGGGGAAGCCCTAGAGCTTCATTTACCTCCATCCCTTGAAGATCCGTCCACCTCTGGAGCAAGGAGGCATCCCCAAGACATCAGAAACATTGACAAGCATCTCTTCTTCCCCTTCTTCTCACATCTAGGGTTGTAAGTATATTTTACTTTATGTTTTGGGGTTGTTCTTCCTTTTCAATGGAGTAGATCTCTAGATCTAGGATGTAGAAAGTATTTGTGATGTGGTTAAAATGTAAAACTATGTGGATTTGCCATGTTTCTATTCAATGACTTGTTAATGCCTTGTTCATGTTTGATGAAGTGTATGTGTGGAGCATGTATATATATATATATATATATATATATATATATATATATATATATATATATATATTTAGCATATTTTATCAAATGGTTATGTAGAATTGTTAATCCCGTAGGGGGGATACCCTAAATCATATGATCGAGAGGCGTCGTGACAGGGTTGCTCCGCTAACGAACGTCTAGGGTATCACCTTGAAAGGAGAAGCAAATCTCCACAAGAAAGTAGGGGATCGGGCATAATCACTATTCCTATTTCTATGTTATTGTGTGTTAGTGTGTTTCTGTGTTGTATGACCGAGAGGCATCATGACAGGGCTGCCCCGCTAATGGACTTCATAGGAATCACTTCCATTTAGTAGCATAGGACATGGAGTAGGAGATCATGCCGGTTTATCCACTACAGGGGAGAGTCGGTAGTGCATCTAACTTCCTACAAGAGCATGAACATAGAGGATAGGAACTAAGCAATCTATGTAACATCGCCTAGCATCACAAGGAAACCGAAATCCTAGAATCGCACCTTAACCCATCTCTCACATCCTCTTAGCTCAACCCCTTTCAAGATCCATTCTCTCTCTTCCCTCTTTTCTTTCTCTTACTTTCTTTCCCAGCTAATCTTACGTTTGTCTTGATAATTCACCGTATGAAGTTAACTAGTGCTTAATCAACAGTCCCTGTGAATACGATAATCTTTTATATTATTGACGATGAAACTGTGCACTTGTGGTTCATAACACTATTTTGTTTCAAACAGGGTTGGTGAAACTATGATTGGAAATCCATGCAAAAATAAGTAAGTCTTTACATATTTATTTTTATGTTAGTTTATAAGATTCTCATTTTGTTAAAAATGATACTTTTTATTTGTTTATTTTCTTATGTAGGTAGCAGAAGAAGATTGGAATGAGAATGATCTCTTAAGTATCGAATTATCTGCTATTTTATCTTTCCTTGGTTTTGAGACATTGTATGTATGAGATTGTTAGATATTATGTTTGTTCTAACTTAGTTGTATTTATTTTTGTTGTTGTATTGTTGACTATTCTAAAACTTGGTTAGTTGTCAGTCATATGTTGTATTGAAACTTGGTTGATGAAACATATTGTTTGTTAGTTATATTTGGAGATATGGAACATGTTTGGATATATTTGTGATAATGAATGTTTTCGGTTATGTTGTTGTGTTTGTATTGATTTTTGATGTATTTGTGTGATAATTTAATTTTGTTGCATTCAGCGTATGTATATATGGTAAATACCAAAAAGGAAAAATTATTAATAATTTGCGACGAAAAATGATTTATTGCAAATTTATCGTAATGTACTATTTTTATCGAAATTTTGCAACAAAAATTAATATTTGTCGCAATATCTACAATGAAAATTTAATTCGTTGCAAATCGGCAACGAATTTGAATTCATTGCAAATCCGCAACGAATTCAATTTTTGTTGCCGATCTGCAAAGAATTCAGTTTTTGTTGTGAATCTATAATGAATCTGAATTCATTGCAGATCCGCAACGAATTCAGAATTTTTCTTACATTTGCAACGAAATTCTAAATTCGTTGCAATTTGCAACGAATATTAAAATTCGTTGCCAATTGTGACGAATTAAATTTTCGTTGCAGATTACGACAAATTTTGATTTCGTTGCAGATTGCAACGAATTTAGAATTTCGTTGAAAAAAATAGATTTTCGGTTGAAAAGAAGTTTGCGACAAAAAAAATTTTTGTCGCAAAATCAATGATAAATTTTGCAACGAATAAAAAATTCGTTGCAAATTTTGCAACGAATAAAAAATTCGTTGCAAATTTTGCAACGAATTTTCAATTTTTCGTCACTAAATTTAGGGACGATTGATTTGCAACGAATATTTTTTTCATCGCAAATTTCGTTGCAAAAGCATTTTGCAACGAATTTTTTTTTAAATTCATTGCTAAATTCGTCCCTAAATGACTGGTTTTTTGTAGTGATAGGGCATGTTCCCAGAAGATGGACACATTCTCTGGGGGAGGAAGATAGGGGCGATCCTTAGAAGTAGGGGTGGCTAGGTACGGGGGAAAGCCATAGTTCTATTGAAACTCATAGACCTCCTGTACTGTAAATCTAGAGGAGCATTGAGTATACCACTCGTTGGAGGTCGACATTGAAGGATTAAGTAGGAACAAGGAGAACAGCTAGAGGAAGGCGAAGAACAAGAAATAGGTGCATTGAAGGAAAAAGACGAAGTGTTAAGGATTTTCCTCCTTTTCTCTTTAAAAGCCTTAGCAAGGTATCAAAAAAGGTGTTTTAAGGGAGAACGTTAGATTAAGCTGAGGAAAAAAGCAAGCTAAAAAATGAACCGTTGGATGGATCGATAAGGCGGCGGACATAATGAGATAGGTACAATTCAGACGTCATGAACACATGTGTCACCAATAGAAAAATAGTATCGGTAACCGATACAAAGGCCACGTTCCCAAGATATTAAAATCATTACCAAGATTAAAATTAAAAGTTCTAAGATCCCAAGAAAGACTAAATATTTATATAAAATAAGAGTTATATACTCCTCGTATTATAAACTTGGTCAGTCATTATTAACTGATCAAATATTAAGACTAGTCTAGGAATATATATATATAGATACACTCGGTCAGTCATTACTGGTCGATCGAGTCCAAAAGATTAATTAAAGCTACAATAGCTGAACTTGACCGGTCATCAAAGGTCAACTGAGTATTAAGTTCGGATGAAATTAAATATAGAAGTAAACTTGCCCGGTCATCAAAGGCCGGTCAAGTGTTAAGTTCGAGTGAAATTAAATAGAAGTGAGCTTGCAAGGACGGTAAAAGTTGGACAAAAATTGTTATCAAAGAATAATGTATAGATTAAAATAAGGATAATCTACTTATAGAAAGATTAATAAATAATAACCCTAAAGGCAATGAAACAAATCCGAGCGAATGTAAAAACATACCTCAACCCTTCAGCAATGAAACCAAATCAATTACAATTAACATAACGTCATGCAAATCTCTGAATACTCGGCAAATAAGCACAAAAACAAATTGTGCGAATAGGTAAAACACCATAAGAAAAGGTTAATATTCAGAATTGTTCTACATTACAAAAGCATGTTGAAAACTAGAACAAAAGCTAGATCAGCTTGGGAAACAAATCAGGGAGTATGGTATCAAGCAATTTTCGATGATCAAGGAAATTGGTTGGAGGATCAGAAATTATATGTCCTTTGTCGTTTAATTGCTTTATACCCCCCCCCCCTTCAGCCCCATGAGTGAAAGCTCTAGCAATCGAAGTAGCGATAGGAGCATTGAATTCAGGAGATGCTAAAAGTATTCTTTTCCTCTTTTCAAATCGTTCATCTTCACCCGCTTGATAATCCGCCAGAGCATCCTGAGAGGCTTTCAATTCAGACTCTTTAGAGGAAATATTCGCTTGAGTTGTGGTTAAGGATGAATGAAGAAGGTCTAGCTCAGAGTCCTTAGATAACAAATCAGAGTCTTTAGCAGCCAATTCTAAAGCATGAGCATCCTTTAGTGCTTGCAACTGAGATGACAATTGAACATTTTCAGCGATATACTTATCCAGTTTTGATGTCAGTTCAGTGCCAAGGCTAGTCTCTTATTTAACTTAAGACTCAAAATTCTCTGCAAAAGCTTTCCATCTACTCAAATTTTTAGATTCTACCTCAAGAAGTTTGCTGGTCTCTTGTAGTTGGCTGGATAACTCCACTAATTCTCTAGAGGCATGGGAAGAGGACGCTCTAGGGGTTTGCTGCCTCAGTGTGTCATTTTCTTGAGGCAAATCATATAATTGGCAGGCCATACTCATATTAATGACCCACCACCGTAGAAAAAAAGTTATTATTAGAGTGAATTAATGAAAAAACAAAGGGATGAAGGGCATGTTACCTTAGTTTCCTCGAAAGAAAACTTATAAGCCAACTTAGCAGAGGTGAGTTTTTCAAGTTGCCGACGGGCCACTGCCCAAACTGTGATCAAAGACCCCCCCCCCCCCCCCCCCCCCAATTATATTGGAAGGGCGGAAGAAGATGTGGAGGAAGATGATAAAGAACTGTGAAGTGAAGGAGGAGAGAAGAGAAGAATAGGAGGACCCTGAGTTCCTTGGTTAGGCAAAGGAATTAGTTCTGGGAAGTGTAAGGGATCGGTGGCCGGCTAGAAGGGGGTTGGATAGCTAGGTCACCCCCAATTTTGACTCTTCTCTACAAGGTTAGTTACGCAAGCGGAATACGAAAACTAAAGCAATGAAAATAAACAAGTAAGAGCAAACGCTAACACAAATCCTTTACATGGTTCGGAGATTGCTTGCTCCTACTCCACGGCGTGTCCTTGAGGTGGACAAACCCTTGATTCTTCGGTGGATCAATCCCCGATAATCTCCAGCTAGCTCTTACTCCTTCTCGGTGGAGTCCAACCTCTCACAAAGCTCTCTTCCTCTTATAAGATGAAGACTTAGATTAGGAGGAAGAGAATGACTTGGAAGCTTTGGACAATTGCTAAGGAGTTATTCAACAAGCATGAGTAACCTCCTTCAAGCCCCAAAACTTTCTATAAATAAGAGAAGAGAGTTGATCATCATATCAACTCATCTCGGCACCAGTCGACTGGTAAAACTATCAGTCGACTGGTGTTACCTTTGGAGGTAGCCAACGGCTACTTCGCAGCACCAACAGTATGCCAACGGTCATTTACCAGTCGACTGGTGCAGTCGACTGCTAAAATATGCAGTCGACTGATCTACACTGACCGAACGAATAGAACCATTCTGTCGCACCCAGTCGATTACACGGTCGACTGCACCAGTCGACTGATAAAACATGTAGTCGACTGCTACAATACTGCTACAGTAATGCTACAGTAAAAACCTAAACCTATAATTTTACTCCGAGTATAATTTCTCATGCACTCGTACTGTAACGACCCGCCTTCTACTACTAGGCTGTAAGGCGAATCGTCACAATAATGCTAAACTATACTGTGCGGAAAGCTAGGCTAATTAAAATTTTTCTACTAAACTGATCAAAACATAATGCTCTTGGTGTACCTAGGAGTTGTACACTTGCTAGGGGAGACAACCTATGCCTCCCGAATGATCTGCTAGCTGTAATCAGGCATTTCAATCGATCCACAGATCGATTGGGCTGTCGGATCGATCACGGGATCGATCCAGCTTGATACTGGCACGGTAGAAGTCTTTGGATCGGTCGGCGGACCGATCTACTGACACCCACGCGAACACTGGCTGGATCGGTCTGCCGACCGATCCAGCTGCTCACTGATCGGTCGGTGAGACCGATTAGTGGCTCACTGATCGGTCGGCTGACCGATCAGAGACTGCTGATTTCATCCCGAGGTCGGCTGACCGATCCAGGAAGAGGAATGGCACTGGATCGGTCTGCTGACCGATCCAGGTTCTGAAAGTCTGAAACGAAATCAGAGTTTCTGATTTCCAGCACTGATTCGTGCCAAAAATCGCATACACAAGTTCTAGATACATGAGAACACTCTAGCATGCAAATACTAACATTCTAACATCATATATTTAACATTCTAAGCATAATCTAAAGCATGGTTCGTTAACTCATGTCAAACATGGAAATACTAAAGTTCATATGCGGAATTGAAATTACTAAAGAGTTCAAATGCGTAATTTAAAGCTTGTTAGAGCCCTAAGATCTTTCATTCCAGTTCCACACACACACATCTTGATCTGCATTGCCCTCCAGCTTCCTCTGCTAGTCCATTTTCCTTTTACCTGTACCTGCAGTATAAGGAAAATAGTATCTGTAAGCCAAAAAGCTTAGTAAGAAACCATCTACCTCACAAAAACATGCGGCGATGCAAATATGCTTTGAAATCATGCTGTTTAAAACATATGCTGAATGTACTGAATAAACTAAGCATGGCATGGCATATAAGCATACAATCATGACAAAGCAACCAAATAAACACTGAACTGAATATAGGCTAAACTAACTGAACTACATCTGTAACTGGAAACAAACTCAACTAGCATCACTGATTTTGAGTTTTGAAATCTAATACATAATAAGTGAAAATACTAAACATGCTGTTGGGCCCGGCAACTGTACTTGCTGTGCGCGCATCCCTACTAGACCCGGGGTTGCAAGTCCCGAATTTAGCAGGGTTGTCTAGGCTATCTGAACCTAGGGACGACTGTGGGAGTCCAACCCAATGGATATCTAATCCAGTACAGTGCCACTGAAAATAAAATACTGATATCTATAGCTAATTGATATAACATGCTGTTTCTAGGTTATCTGAACCTAGAGCTAGGTTATCTGAACCTAGAGGCGACTGTGGGAGCCCACCCCTTGGACCGTAGTCCCATATAGCTAAAATAAACTGATTTACTGTTTTTAAACGCTTCTAATGCATTTAACTGTACTATTAAAATGCTTAAGTTGCATTTTTACTGATCTAGTTATTTTATCGAACATTTAGTGTGCCCCAACTCTCCTCTTTATTAGGAAGATCACCTTTAGGCACCCGACAACGTCTACAACCCCAACTGAAGAGGGTAAGCGTGTCCGGCCCATCTAAAGGTGCTCAACTAAAATCCCTAAATCTAAGAGGAGGGTTAAAACACCCTACATGTCAACAAAATCTGTATATTGCTAATCTAATGCATAGAAAATCCAAACGGAGCTATTATACTGCAGGTGAGGGGTTTCTTACCTCTTGATCGTAATTTCTTACGATTCTATTCGCTAGAGTTCCAGTGGAGATGATCCTCTCGACGATCTGATCACGTCTTCGCGTTCCTCTCGCGGAGAAGAACCTCTTTCGTGTTGGAGTCGTCGTTGGAAAGTGAACCGATGGACCTTGGGCTTGATGTGCCGTGCGTGAGGAAGAGGAGAAGAAGAGGGGCGCCGGCGTGAGGGTTTGAGAGGAGAAGGTGCCGAACCAAAATAAAAATAACCCAACTCCAACTTAAGTTTATTATTTATATTAAGTGGTTTAATGAACCCAACTCTAATATAAATATATTTGGTTCTCCTTTCTTTCAGCACGGCCCTGCTGGGTTCACCGGTTACTAATCTTATCCGTAAACCATAGGTCTCGGGTTCGATTCCCGCCTAAGCTATTTTACGGTTCTAATTATTTTTGCTACTTCTGTTACTTGGAAAATGCCGGAAAAATATCTAAAATTCCAGAAAAATAACAAAATATTTCTAAAATAGTTTTGAGAATTTTTCGGGCGTTACAATCCCCCATACCTTATAAAAAGTTCGTCCCCGAACTTAAAACAATTCTGGGTACTTCTGTCTCATGCTGGCCTCTGTCTCCCAAGTCGCCTCTGCTGCTGTGTGATTTTGCCAGCTGACTTTGACTAATGGTACTTCCTTGTTCCGTAATTTCTTTACTACTCGGTCTATTATCTGAATAGGCCGACTGTCATAGCTGAGATCATCACAGACCTGTACCAACTGGGGCTCAATCACCTGGGTGGCGTCTGGGATATGCTTCTTTAGCATGGAGACATGAAATACGTTGTGGACGGCTGACATCTCCTGAGGTAGCTCTAGCTCATATGCTACCTTGCCCACTCTCTTCGTGACAAGGTATGGTCCCACATATCTGGAGCTAGCTTGCCCTTCTTCCCAAAACGCATGACTCCCTTCATGGGAGCTACTCTGAGGAAAACTGTATCCCCAACTGAAAACTCTAGGGGTCTGCGTCGTGTATCAGCATAGCTTTTCTGGCGGCTCTGTGCTGTCTCTATCCTCTGGCGGATCTGCTGGATGGCTGCTGTGGTATCTGCCACTAGATATGTCTGAAGCTCTAGTTTCTTTTGTTCACCACTCTCATACCAACAGATTGGTGATCTGCACCTCCGCCCATAGAGTGCCTCATAAGGTGCCATGCCGATAGTGGCCTGATAACTGTTGTTGTATGCAAATTCTGCTAAGCTCAGATATTTGCACCAACTTCCCTTGAAGTCTAGGGCACACGCTCGGAGCATATCTTCGAGTACCTGATTTACTCGCTCCGTCTGACCATCTGTCTGAGGATGGAATGCTGTGCTGAATTTCAATTTGGTGCCCAATGCTGACTGTACGCACTCCCAGAAGTGTGATGTGAATCTGCTGTCTCTGTCTGAAATGATGGTTCGTGGGACTCCATGTAGTCTGACGATCTCCTGGAGATACAACTGAGCTAGCTTCTCCATGGAGTAGGATATCTTGATAGCTAAAAAGTGGGCTGATTTAGTCAACCTGTCGACTATTACCCAGATGGCATCAAAACCATTCGTGGTTCTGGGTAGCCCCACTATGAAGTCCATCGAGATATCCTCCCACTTCCATTCTGGGATCTGTATAGGCTGCAGAACTCCTCCTGGTCGCTGATGTTCTGCCTTGACCCTCTGACAGGTGAGGCAGATGCTAACATATCTGGCGATGTCTCGCTTCATCCCGGGCCACCAAAAACGTTTCTTCAGGTCTTGATACATTTTGGTGGAACCTGGATGCATCGCATAAGGAGTCCTGTGAGCCTCATCTAAAATCTGTCTCCGTAGCTCCTCCTGATCTGGAACACAGAGTCTATCACCAAAATACAACACCCTGCCATTACTCTGAATTCTCTACTTTCGATTCTGTTAGCCCTTGCTTGATTTTCTGAATTTCAGGGTCCTGATCCTGAGCTGACTGAATATCACCAAGCAAGGTAGACTCTAAGGTCATAGTAGAGAGCTGTCCGACGATGAGTTCGAGACCAAAATCCGCGATCTCCTTCTGTAGGGGTGGTGACATGGCTGCTAGAGATAATAAGGTAGCGCTGGATTTTCTGCTAAGTGCATCTGCTACCCTATTGGCTTTCCCTGGGTGGTAGAGGATGTCTATGTCATAATCTTTGACCAGCTCTAGCCACCTGCGCTGTCGCATATTCAGATCCTTCTGAGTGAAGAAGTACTTCAGACTCTGATGATCTGTATACACTCTGCACTGAGCTCCATACAAGTAATGTCTCCAAATTTTGAGAGCGAACACTACTGCTGCAAGCTCAAGATCATGAGTAGGGTAGTTCTTCTCATAATCCTTGAGCTGTCTGGAGGCATAGGCGATTACCTTACCATCTTGCATCAGCACTGCTCCTAATCCCAATTTAGAGGCGTCACTATATATATCGAAGTTGTCTGTATTTTCTGGCAGTGTCAGAATAGGTGCACTAGTCAATCTCCTCTTGAGTTCGCTGAAGCTGTTCTCGCAGTCCTCTGTCCACTGAAATTTCTTGTTCTTCAGTGGGGAGGCTATCCTGGAGAAGTCCTCTACAAACTTTCTGTAATATCCTGCTAATCCCAGAAAGCTCCTGATCTCGCTGGCATTCTTAGGTCTCCTCCAGTTACTTACTGCTTCTATCTTGCTGGGATCTACCATAATACCATCCTTTGAGATGACGTGACCCAGGAAGGACACCTGATTTAGCCAAAACTCACATTTCGTGAACTTGGCGTATAGCTGGTTCTGCTGAAGGGTCTGCAATACTAGTTTCAGGTGCTCTGAGTGTTCTTCCTGAGTTCCTGAGTAGATAAGAATGTCATCGATAAACACAATAACAAACTTATCTAAATACTCCCTGAATACCCTGTTCATGAGATCCATGAATGTAGCTGGAGCATTTGTCACGCCAAAAGGCATGACTACGAACTCGTAATGTCCGTATCTGGTCCTGAATGCTGTCTTCGGTATATCACCCTCCTTGACTCTGACTTGGTGATATCCTGATCTGAGGTCAATTTTTGAGAACACTGCTGCTCCCTTTAACTGGTCGAACAGGTCATCTATTCTGGGAAGAGGATACCTGTTCTTGATCGTGACCTGATTCAGTGCTCTGTAGTCTATACATAGCCGCATGCTTCCATCCTTCTTCTTCACGAATAGCACAGGCGCTCCCCATGGTGAGTGACTAGGGCGTATGAAGCCCTTGTCAAGTAGCTCCTGTAGCTGCTCATGAAGTTCCTTCAGTTCTGCTGGAGCCATGCGGTAGGGCGCTTTGGAAATAGGATTGGTGCCGGGGAAGAGCTCTATCTCAAATTCAATCTCCCTGGCTGGTGCTAGGCCTGGTAACTCTTCAGGGAAGACTGCTGGGTAGTCACATACAACTCGGACCTCTGTTAGCTGTTGGTCCTCGTCCTGGCTGGTAGTGACTACATGTGCTAGGTACCCCGCACATCCCGAATCCATCAACTTCTGTGCCTTCATAGCTGAGAGAAATTTTCTGGCTTTTCTCTTTGGTTCTCCGATGTACTCGAACTGTGCTTCTGCTTCGGGTTGGAATACGACTTTCTGTTTACGGCACTCTATGGAAGCACCGTATTTGATCAGAAAGTCCATCCCAAGGATGACGTCGTAGTCAGTCATTTCCAGCAGGATCAGATCACAGTTCCCTGTCTGCTATAATGACTGGCACTGCTCTGAGCCAGTGCGTCGATGCCATGACCTCTCCTGAAGGTAGTGCCGTCAGAAACTGACCACTGAGTACTTCTGGGGGTATTTCTAATTTCTCGGAGAACATCCTGGCTATATATGAATGGGCTGCCCCAGTATCAAATAGAACAGTAGCACTATACTGAAAAATGCTAATCTGACCTGTGACGACTGTCGAGGCATTTGCTACGTCCTCTCTGGTGAGTGAGTAGATCCTCACATTCGCCATAGCTGGAGGGGCTTCTAATCGGCCCTGGCTGATGAGTGGACCTTCTAGAGCGGCCTGCATCTGATGTAACTGAGCTGGTTGGCCTGCATACTGGATCTGCTGTGGCTGAGGAAGACCGGTCTTGTTCGGGCACTGCTTAGCCATGTGCCCTTCTTGTCCACATTCAAAGCATCCTCGTGCGCCCTTGCGACAAACCCCTGGGTGGAATTTCCCACAAGTGGAACACTTTGGATAACTGGGTCGCTTGCTAGATGGTCCTCCTTTTGAGTCGCTCCCTGATTTGCGCTTGCTGTTGGAGTTCCCTTTCCAGTTAGAGCTGTGGCCTTGCTGTTTTTGAGTGTGAGAGTTTCCTTGGCCCTTGGACTCTGAGGAGACTTGCCTCTGCTGCTTCATGCTGTTCTGGTAATGCTCTGTGGTCAAGGCACTGCTCACTAACTCCTCTGTGGTTTGTGGCCTATGTATGCCACCAGCCACGTTCACTGCTATCTCTGGCCTCAGCATCTTGAGCATCAACCTGATCCGTTCCTTTTCCGTGCTGACTAGCTCTGGGCATAGACGAGCCAACCTGTTGAATTTCTTCACGGCTTCCTCAACTGAGAGGTTGCCCTGACGAAACTCAGTGAACTCGTCATAGTGGCGGTTTGTAACCCGCATATGAAAGAACTCCTCAAAGAATTCCTTCTCAAAGTCAGCCCATGTCATCTGGCTCACTGGCCGCTTCGTTCTGATTCTTTCCCACCACATGCAGAAGGAGGCACACTTCACCTTCTCGTGTTCTGGCCAGTCCAGAAGCTCCATCGTGCTCTCCAGTGTTTTGAACCATGCTTGGGCATCCCATGGTTCACTAGTGCCTGAGAAGTTCTCTGGCTTGACTCGCTGCCACTGGATCAGATAGGCTTCCTTTCTTGGCTCAGCTGCTGGGACTGCTGGTGCTGGTGCTGTAGGCTGAGCTGGTGGAACCTCTAAGACTACCGGAGTCGTCAGATTCGGTTCTGAGGTGGCTATCTCCTGTTGCTGTTCAGCGAGCTGCTGCTGTAACTGAGCCACCAGTGCTGTAAGGTCTGGAGGAGGCACTGAACTGCCTGCCTCTTGCTGGGGCTCAGTAGCTAGTGCCCTTCTAGCTGGGCGTCCTCTTGCCATTTCTAAAGACATAGAGAACATATGTATAACTAATACTATCACAGTTCTATAATCACTGATATCATGTTCAAAAACTATCTCATACTAGCAGGAAGTAGGCATATAAACATGAACTGTAACCAGAAAGCAATAACAATGAGGAGAGTAGAGGTATTCTTACTTGGAAACTGCAGGTACAATGCTGATGTGTGTGTAGGAAGTATGGAACACGGCTCTGATACCACTCTGTAACGACCCGCCTTCTACTACTAGGCTGTAAGGCGAATCGTCACAATAATGCTAAACTATACTGTGCGGAAAGCTAGGCTAATTAAAATTTTTCTACTAAACTGATCAAAACATAATGCTCTGGGTGTACCTAGGAGTTGTACACTTGCTAGGGGAGACAACCTATGCCTCCCGAATGACCTGCTAGCTGTAATCAGGCATTTCAATCGATCCACAGATCGATTGGGCTGTCGGATCGATCACGGGATCGATCCAGCTTGATACTGGCACGGTAGAAGTCTCTGGATCGGTCGGCGGACCGATCTACTGACACCCACGCGAACACTGGCTGGATCGGTCTGCCGACCGATCCAGCTGCTCACTGATCGGTCGGTGAGACCGATCAGTGGCTCACTGATCGGTCGGCCGACCGATCAGTGACTGCAGATTTCGTCCCGAACTCTCTGTTCGCGGATGGATCGGTCGGCTGACCGATCCTGGGAGATACAGTAGCTACTGTATCCATCTGGATCGGTCGGCTGACCGATCTAGGAAGAGGAATGGCACTGGATCGGTCTGCTGACCGATCCAGGTTTTGAAAGTCTGAAACGAAATCAGAGTTTCTGATTTCCAGCACTGATTTGTGCCAAAAATCGCATACACAAGTTCTAGATACATGAGAACACTCTAGCATGCAAATACTAACATTCTAACATCATATATTTAACATTCTAAGCATAATCTAAAGCATGGTTCGTTAACTCATGTCAAACATGGAAATACTAAAGTTCATATGCTGAATTGAAATTACTAAAGAGTTCAAATGCGTAATTTAAAGCTTGTTAGAGCCCTAAGATCTTTCATTCCAGTTCCACATACACACATCTTGATCTGCATTGCCCTCCAGCTTCCTCTGCTAGTCCATTTTCCTTTTACCTGTATCTGCAGTATAAGGAAAATAGTATCTGTAAGTCAAAAAGCTTAGTAAGAAACCATCTACCTCACAAAAACATGCGGCGATGCAAATATGCTTTGAAATCATGCTGTTTAAAACATATGCTGAATGTACTGAATAAACTAAGCATGGCATGGCATATAAGCATACAATCATGGCAAAGCAACCAAATAAACACTGAACTGAATATAGGCTAAACTAACTGAACTACATCTGTAACTGGAAACAAACTCAACTAGCATCACTGATTTTGAGTTTTGAAATCTAATACATAATAAGTGAAAATACTAAACATGCTGTTGGGCCCAGCAACTGTACTTGCTGTGCGCGCATCCCTACTAGACCCGGGGTTGCAAGTCCCGAATTTAGCAGGGTTGTCTAGGCTATCTGAACCTAGGGACGACTGTGGGAGTCCAACCCAATGGATATCTAATCCAGTACAGTGCCACTGAAAATAAAATACTGATATCTATAGCTAATTGATATAACATGCTGTTTCTAGGTTATCTGAACCTAGAGCTAGGTTATCTGAACCTAAAGGCGACTGTGGGAGCCCACCCCTTGGACCGTAGTCCCATATAGCTAAAATAAACTGATTTACTGTTTTTAAACGCTTCTAATGCATTTAACTGTACTATTAAAATGCTTAAGTTGCATTTTTACTGATCTAGTTATTTTGTCGAACATTTAGTGTGCCCCAACTCTCCTCTTTATTAGGAAGATCACCTTTAGGCACCCGACAACGTCTACAACCCCAACTGAAGAGGGTAAGCGTGTCCGGCCCATCTAAAGGTGCTCAACTAAAATCCCTAAATCTAAGAGGAGGGTTAAAACACCCTACATGTCAACAAAATCTGCATATTGCTAATCTAATGCATAGAAAATCCAAACGGAGCTATTATACTGCAGGTGAGGGGTTTCTTACCTCTTGATCGTAATTTCTTACGATTCTATTCGCTAGAGTTCCGGTGGAGATGATCCTCTCGACGATCCGATCACGTCTTCGCGTTCCTCTCGCGGAGAAGAACCTCTTTCGTGTTGGAGTCGTCGCCGGAAGGTGAACCGATGGACCTTGGGCTTGGTGTGCCGTGCGTGAGGAAGAGGAGAAGAAGAGGGGCGCCGGCGTGAGGGTTTGAGAGGAGAAGGTGCCGAACCAAAATAAAAATAACCCAACTCCAACTTAAGTTTATTATTTATATTAAGTGGTTTAATGAACCCAAATCTAATATAAATATATTTGGTTCTCCTTTCTTTCAGCACGGCCCTGCTGGGTTCACCGGTTACTAATCTTATCCGTAAACCATAGGTCTCGGGTTCGATTCCCGCCTAAGCTATTTTATGGTTCTAATTATTTTTGCTACTTCTGTTACTTGGAAAATGCCGGAAAAATATCTAAAATTCCAGAAAAATAACAGAATATTTCTAAAATAGTTTTGAGAATTTTTCGGGCGTTACACGTACCCTCACCCTTACGACTCATTTGACGCTTCCTTTGAAGTTTTAACATCTTGCCTTCAAGCATACTTCCTTTGGCTCTGGTCTCTCGGATGCATTCAAGCCCGCGGCTTGTCCCCAATGCCATCCTTCGCATATGCCTCGAAGTCGCTTCCCTCGGCCCTTGTCCTGGCTGCCTTGTCCACGGTCCCTCGGATGCTTCATCCTTCACTGGACCCGAAGCCATCAACCTGAGTCGTATGTGTATCCTGCACAACTCAAATACACATATCAAATACAAGGGTGAACCTAACTTAAACTCTTTGACACACACATCAAAACTATAATCGTACCAATCAAAACCTAGGTCGATTACACCAATAGGAAGGTCATCATGAACTAAGGATCCTAACTGGAACTTTGAAGGGGAGGATCTTCTGGTGGTTGAATAGGTGGGGAAGCGAGCATAGGATATAAGAAAGATAGGTTAGGTTCTGGAGAAATGGGTTGGATATCTCCTGTAGATATATCCTCAGGAGCAGAGATAACCCATTTCTTGGGGAGGGGTGATAAGGTTAACCTCCGCCCAGGCCGTTTTCTTGTAGGGATGGTCTCCGGTGCCTGTTCTGGTAGCTCCAAAGGGGCATCCTCCAGCAGGGGGAGGTAAACTTGTGGATGTCTCCCCAGAACTAGTGTAAGAAATAGAAGTGAGCGTAGGATGGGTAGAGGGTTCAGGCAAAGGAGTGTCAGAAGCCTGAACTGATGTAGCATTAAGCTCTGCGTTGAGCTCCCATTCCTTGGCTAATAACGCCTCCTCTTCTAGGAGGATTTCTTTGTCAACTAATGCTATGAATACAACATCCACTATAGCAAATAAAAGAGTACTTTAGTTAGTAAAAGAGTGATGACTAAAGTGTCAATACTTACCAAAGGAGCATTGTAATCTTTTTTTAACAGGGCTTAGGCCAAAGAGGTATAGAAGATCATTACGTAGCCATTTATGAATATAAAAACGGTGACCAAGTAATCTATTATAATAATCAGAGAAGGTAGATTGTTGATGGAGTTCCTTTACATCAGGAAGAGGGGGCAAGGAAGATTGCCATGAGGTAGACCATGTAACAGGTCCAGGAAATTTTATGAAGAAAAAGCGCGATTTCCAACCCTTGTAGGAGGAAGGTATGTCTGTTAAGAACACCATCTTAGGACGGAACTGAAAAAATAATACTCCCGGCTCTGATTTTTTGAGATAGAAAAATATTAAGAAGTTTTGAGGGATAGGAGGAATACTGAAAAGGTGAAATAGCATGTATAACCCACACAGATAATGAAAAGCATTTGGAGCAAATTGTTGTAGAGGGATACCAAAATATTGGCTTATCTCCAACAAGAAAGGAGGAACAGGAAAGCATAAGCCTGCTGCTAATTGATCTTTGAAGAAGGTAACATAGTTATTAGGGGGGAGATGGGGATGAGCATCAGGTTGCACAACCAGGATGCAATATTCTTTAGGTATTTCATACTGAGTGCGAATAGAAATTTAATCATCGGTGCTAAAGGAGGAATGAGTCAAAGCTTACCAAGGAACTAGTAACTCCTCAGCCATGGAGAAAAATAGAAACACTTAAGGGATAAGTAACTTACTAGGTCCTTAAGGGTGGAAGATGATAGAAGAAGGTCGGATAAGATGAAGTGTAGATGTTGAAGAAGGTCGAAAAAGAAAAGCGCCAGAAAATGAGTTAAGGAAGACGAAGAGTAAAGAAATAAAAACAGTTAGTGTTTAAGAGGATATAAGGATCTCCGTCAAAATGAAATAGCTCCCGATGGGAAAGGCATTGATTTGCTAAGGGGCATGGGATAGGACGTCAATAAAGAAATATGTTAAAGGTTGCTTCAAGAAATAGAAAAAAAGGGTCACGTGGTGATCACCCATAAAGAGACATTTATGATAGACAGAACAGACCAAATCATATGCCGAGGCGTTATATCTTCGAGTGCCTCTGACATTCTCTTTCCATTGAAGGACCAATTACCAAAGAGACAATTTTGAAAAACTTCACGATTCTCAAGGTATAAAAGGAGAAGAAAGAAAAAATGATGACTTAGGCAAATAAGGCAAACAAACAAAATTGAAACTCGTGTCTAGTCAGACGCTCATACCTCTTTCAACTAGACTTGAAGGGGAGGCTAGTGATACGGGTTATGATAGGTTGGCCAATCGAATGAAGAAGGAGTCATAATCGAGAAGGATAGGAGAAGTATATAGCCAATATGCCTACATACTCTTGGTCAAGGAAAGCCCGACCATGTTGGACCGCTGGGCCGGCTAGAAGAGGGGGGGGGGGGGGTTGAATAGCCTACAAAAACAAAAGCACAACCCTTCTCGATCTTTTAACAGAACACTTGCATAAAATGTAAAAGCAATAAATAGAAAAGAAGAGGCAGGAGGATTTACTTGGTTACAACTGGGGAGGTTGTTAATCCAAGGAAAATGTCGTACTAACTATCTCCTTCATGCGGAGAGACTCTTACAGCAATTAAGCACACAAATAAAGAAGCTAATCTAGAAATTGAGCGTACAAGTGTTGGAAATGAATTGCTTGGAATGAATGAAAAGCTTCTGGATCAAGACTATATTTATAGCCTTGGTCGGGGCACCTCGAAGGGTTCCAGGCGCCCTGAGGGGAATAAAACTTTATCCCCCAACGTTCAAATCACGATTGACGCGATCCTGGTCAAAGTTCAAGTTCGGCCGCCCAGAAGCATTCTGGGCACCCCGGGCTGTTCTGGGCGCCCGGAATGGTTCCGGGCGCCCCGAGCCATAAAGTCAACACCAATTGACTTTTTAGTCCGGGAACTCTGCTCCAGTTCAGTTCGCCTCATTCCGGGTCTTCAACTCCGGATTCGCTCACTTGGGTGATCTCAACCATCCAGAAAAGGGCTCACCCGAACCCAACTCCCGACCTTCTCGAGCAGGCTTCCGCTC
Source organism: Zingiber officinale (assembly GCF_018446385.1). Lineage (NCBI taxonomy): Eukaryota > Viridiplantae > Streptophyta > Magnoliopsida > Zingiberales > Zingiberaceae > Zingiber > Zingiber officinale. Next base: position 28,331,633 of record NC_056004.1, read on the forward strand.
CGGCTTCTCGTCCCTCAGAATAGCCGCGTGCTTCCTTCTCGTCCGCCAGCGTACTCATCCGCAGTCTTCGTCCCTCGGTCACACCCCATGCCGACCTTCTCGCTAGCTGTGTCTCTTGCTCCTCGAGCAATCTTCCGCTCCGGCTTCTTGTCCGTCGGAACCACCGCACGCTTCCTTCTCATCCGCCAATGTACTCTTCCGCAGCGCCTCATCCCTCGGATGCACCGCGTGCTATCCTTCTCATTAGCTGCATCTTCCGCTCGACTACCTATTCTTCTAAGCTCCTGCACAGTTAGACACAAGGTTAAAAACACACAGGACCTAACTTAACTAGTTGATCACACCAAAACAATCTTGGGGTTCTAACAATCTCCCCCTTTTTGATGTGAGCAACCAAAGTTAAGTTAGGGTAAAAATAGACATAAAAATAAACTAACTAAATTTGTAATTAAGTGCAAAAAGATAGAAAAATTAGTTTAGTCTACCTACCCCTAGACTTATACTTTTCCTTTTCCTCCTTTGATCACATAAAAAATATGGGGTTGCAAGAAAAATCTAAGGGTTAAAATTTAGAAAATTTTAAACATTTCAAAAAAATTTCTAAGTTTTTGTAATCAATAAAACTTAAGGAAAAAAAATTTACATTTTTGCAAAAATTATTTTTGAAAAATTTTCTAACTTAACTCTCTGAGTAAAAATAAATTTAAGAAATAATTTATAATTTTCAGAAGAATATTTAACTTAAGGAAAAAAAAAATTTCTAAGTTAACGAAATTTTTAGCCCCTTTTAAAAAAAACTTTGAAAATTTTCTAAGTGAAAATTTCACGCAAGAAAAAAATTTCTAAGTATAAAAATTATTGATTATTTTATTATTATTATTATTTTAAAATTACCAAAACATGTTAAAAAACTTTTTCAGAGCATTATTAATCTCAACCTTAATGCTTTATCAGAAAGTTAATTAAATATTTTATTTCAATATTTTGGCTTCCAGGTCGTGGCGAGGCACTAGGCCTTCTTGGTTATTGGAGCAACAACCACTTCCTTAGACAAAGCCTCATAAAGAAACTCACTGTTTAATTTTCTCGCTGAAAGCGCTAAATCCGATTAAAAGTTCAAGTTAAACAAGACTTAGGAACCCAATATAGGTTCCAGCCAACTGGATTAACTAAAAATTTCTTAGGGACATACCTTCTTGAAATATTCCTAATTTCTCCCTGGTGATATCTAAAATACCAATTTAAATTATTAAATCTTCTAAAATTTATATTAGATGAGTGATGTGCGTAGATTGTATACACTTATTGGCATGTTTTGACGCACATTCACATATTTTGAGCATGCTTCATCTATACATTTTCGTACTTTCAGCTTTCCTTTTTAGCATATTTACTCTCTTTGTTCGGAGATCTGCTTTTGTGCATTTTCTGTACACAGGAGTCGAAATTGGTGAAGATTTCGTGTTCGAAGCCAAATCTGTGAGCAAAGTAAAGGGAAGAAGGTGCCCTACCTGAACCACACACTGCCCTGCTCTGGGGGTTTGCCCAGGCCGTGTGGAGATCACGGGCCAGAAGGCTGCAGCAGGAAACGAAGAGGTCATGGCCGTGTGAACCTCACACGACCGTGCAAGGATCTGAAGAACCCAGATTGAGAAGGGGCCTAGGCCATGTGCACCACACGGCCATGTGAGTTTTCCAGAGCAAGGAGAAGCCTCGGCCGTGTGTCTCACACCACCGTGTGAGGTTCTCAGTGGCAAGGAAGGTCGTGTGCATCACACGGCCGTGTCATATTTCCAGAGGCTAAGAAAGTTCAGGCCGTGTAGATCTACACGGCCGTGCAAAGGGGCTATTGGGGATGTTTGCCACGTCCGTGTCTCACACACGGCCGTGCAAGGCTGGCAGAGAGGAGAATGGGCAGGGTCGTGTGAACCTCACAAGGCCATGCCACGGGGTCGTGTGGCGCCCAAACTTCACCTCTATTTAAACCCTTCTTCAAGATTTGAAAGGGGATCTTCTCTCTCTTGGGAGAGAGTGAGATTTGGGTGTTTCCTCTCAATCTTGGGAGGATTTCTGGGCGATCTAAAGGAGGATCTTCAATGGAATCGACTCCGGGAGCGTGGATTGGATCCGAAGACCAAGCTTCATCTTAGATAAGTTTTCTTTCTCTCCTCTTCTTGGATTGGGGATCAAGAAATGCTTGTAATCTTTGTATTTTCGGATTTCTCTCTTCAATTCATGGAGTAGATCTCTTTGTTTTAGGATGGAGGGAGTATTTGTATGATGAATTGATGTAAACTCTTGTGGATTTGCCATTTCCTTGTTTCTATGATATTGTCTTGTTTGTATCAATTCAATCTTGAATGAATCATTGTGTTGTGGACCTAATTCACATTCTTGATTGATTATTTGAATGTCCTATGGATCTTGTAGAGATTATCTCCCACTCGATTTTCCGAGGGAAGCACGCGAAAGGTGCAAGCCCGTGTAAGGACGTTTGAGGGGTAAGATTTAGGGAGAAATAGGGTAATTCAAGAGGGTAGGATAGATTTAGGGATTAATCTTTATATCTTATGGGGTTGAGAAGTATGATCTTTGTGTTGATTATCCGAGGGATCTTCGTGACAGGAACATGCCCGTGTAAGGACAACACAATTTCATATCTAATTGATCACATTTAGGTATAGATTTCAGTCCTAAGCCGGTTGTCTATTGCAAGAGAGAACCGGCAACCTTCTATAAATGTTGGAAAATTGAGAAATATGATTTGGTAGATCATTTACATTGAGGAATCTTACAAAGAAACCAAAACTCCTAGAACATTCCTTTATCAAAGCCCATAATCTTGTTTGTTGATCTTTCATTTCTATGTTTACTTTTCATTAGTTACATTTAGCTTTTGGAAACCAATTTATTAATTGTTTAGCTAACTCATGTTGAAACATTTCTTGTGCTTATTCCAGTCCCTGTGGATACGATAATCTTTTATATTACTTGCGACATTTTCGTACACTTGCGGAGAGCGAACAAGTTTTTGGCGCCGTTGCCGGGGACTGCGCTATAACATTAGGAATTATCAATTGAGTTAGACTAGACATAACTTTTCTTTTCATTTGCATAGTTGAATCTAACTTTTAGAATTCTGTTTTCATAATTCGTTCTTGTATAATTGTTAGAATTATGTTTTTATATGTTTTTCAATTCTTGTATAACATTCTTGTTAATTTCTTTCTGTTGCTATTCTAATTCTGCATTCTTGATTTCTAGCATTCTAGTCTAGCTTTTCTCTGTTCTTCTTTTTCTTTAAATTTTTCTTTGCTTTTCTTTTGTAAACATATCTTGTTAGTTGATTAGCATATGAATTATTCTAGACATTTTTCTTTTTCCTTTTGTCTTTTCTTTCTTGTTTTCATTATGCACTTTCTTTCTTGCAATTTAAATTTTACATTTTCTTTCTTGTTTTTCATATTGCATTTTATTTCTTGTCTTTGATTCTTGATAAAAAAAATTTCTTGAATATCCATGAGCACTAACATGTCAAACAGGCCCATGAGAAATTTTTCTATACCCTTTTCTGCAAGATTTTTATCTCCCATTGTGCAACCTCAAATTGAAGCAGAAAGTTTCCAACTAGACCTAGAGATAATTTTCATGATACAAGGTCACAAATTCAGAGGAGAAGTATCAGAAAGTCCTTATCTGCATCTTGAAATATTTTTAGAGATTTGTGATTTGGTGAAATGTGAAGAAGTATCAGCAGATGCAGTTCGATTGATGGCATTTCCTTTCAGTATCAAGGATAAAGCAAGGACTTGGCTATATTCTCTCTGTCCTCAAAGCATCACAAGTTGGGAATAATTGGAGAAGCAATTTCTGAATCATTTTTTCCCTCCAAGTAGAACAGTGCATATGAGGAATTGCATAACAAATTTTGCTCAGGCATATGGAGAATCATTATTTGAAGCATGAGATAGATTCAATAGTCTTCAAAGACAGTGCCCTCATCATGGTTTTGAAAAATAGTTGATTTTGCACATATTCTATAGGGGAATTTCTTTCTCAGACAAGAGTTTATTAGATTCATCAGCTGGAGGTTCTTTTATGGACAAAAGTGTAGATGAAGCTTATTCATTAATTGATCAAGTGACATTGAACCTCCATGAATGGTCGAACAAAAGTTGGATGGAATTTCCCTCAGATATTCAAGAAGTGCAAGCCATAAATGTAAGAAAGCCTGTCAAACAAAATGAAGTTCAACCACCTAAAAATGTTGAAATTCACAAGTCACAGAGTGAGGAGTTCAAACATTTGGGGACAAAGCTTGATAGTATTGTTTCAAAATGGTTTAAAGAAGATCCCCCTCCTACACAGTCAAGATCTAATGAAAAGTGTGATGATGTTGGGTTGAGAAGTGGCAAAAATCATGAAGAACTTCTGAAGAATGACATGTTTAGAATTGAGGAGAAGAATAATAGAAGATCACAAGAACTCAGTTCCATTTCTCTAGGAAGTTCCCAAAGGCCACAAGTACCTTTCCCTCAACGATTAATCATACCAACACTAGATAAGAAAGTTGGACCTCCTCCAAAAGCTCAAAGGGAATTTAGGAAAAAGGAAGTTCAGTCTTTCCCGGGACCTTCACTAAGGGTTCCTTTTTCACAAAGATTAGTGGGGGTCAATGAAAATAAAGACTTCGGCAAATCCTGTGACACTAATATGGTTGAGTGCAGATTTTTGAATGTATATGAAGATGAGGATTTTTCAGATGAGGATTTTATTGATAGTACAGTGGTAAATAAGTTTTCAGATCTACCTCAAAATTTTATAGGGTGTTATAGTGACATTAAATTTTCAGATGATGAATGTGATGTGGTAGATCAACTTAAAACTGCAAGTGAAGTTATTGATCCTCTTGTTATTGATTCTCCTATTGAGGACATAGATGTTGGTTTATTTTTTGATGTATGTGTTGATGATGATGATATGGAAGAATGTGTAGGGAGCTGTGTTGTGGAAGCAGCATCTCAAGGATCACCACCTTTGTCAACACAACCCTTAGAGGTTTTAAGAATTGATCATGTTGTGGAACAATGTGTAGGGACTTATGCAGAGCTAGCAGAGTCTCAAGAATCACCATCATTGATATCATCAACACCTGAGCTAGAGCCAGAACCATCATTTGATTCAGAGGAAGTCACATCTACATGTTTAGAAATTTCAGGTATTTCTCAGCAAAGTAAGGTTAGTATTTCTTGTGATCTTTTGGAAAACTTTATGGAGGTACCTATAATTGACTTTGTTGGATGTGATTTAATTTTTATTACTTATTCATCTTATCTTGATATGGTTCTAGCTCTATACTATATAACATTCTTGTGGGAGATTTGTTTTTCTTTTGGATGTGCAGATTTCACATGGGCCAATAATTGGAAGCTCAATCTGAACCGTCTTCGACCACCTGAAAAAATTTCCAAGAAGACGAAGATGGAGAGAGTTATACGTTACTTTGTAGCTCCTTTGATGAAAGCTCTCTCCATAATAAGAGCCCTGTTTGTTGCTACTCGGAAAACCCAATGGCTCCACTGTACAAAAATTTTGTACGTGATCTGAACATTTCCTAGTTACCATGTGTTCTTTTAAGTTAAACTTGTATCTCCTGCGGAACTTAACACGTTTGATCCAAATCACCTAGGTTATAAATTCAATTAAATATTAGTTTCCAAAATTGGCTTCCAGTACTGCATGGCGAGGCACTTGGCCTTCTTGGATATGGGAGTAACCACCACCGACTAGACAAAGCCTTTTAAGGAAAGTTAATATTTAATTTCCTTATATAACTCTAGGTTAACCAAAAGGAACAATCAAATCACAAGGAAAAAAAGAAAAAGAACACAACATCAAAATTAAACTCGAAAAACAAGAATCGAATGCCTCTTGTATTTGGTATTTATAAAAAGAAAAATTAACTAGTATGATGCGGAAATTAAATACTAGTTATATCTCTTCCTTGTATGCTAAAAACCTCGAGATCTTCTGCCGTATCCCTCGCCTCCTCTTGGACGTCGTGTGGGCGACGATCCTCCAAGACGAACACCACCCGGAGAGCTTCTCCTCCTTCTCTAGAATTCGGCCACCACCACCACAAAGGAGCAAAAGAGAGCAAAGGGAAGAGAGGGAGAGGGGCCGGCCACTTGATGATCTCCAACAACACAATATCATGGAAAGAGTTTTATATTAGTTTTAAAACGGAAAATTATGGAAAGAGTTTTAAAAAATTAGACTCATTCCTATTTCCTTTTAATTTTTTCTTTTTCTTTCCTTTTAATTAATCAATCCTAGATTGATTTATTAATTAAACAACTATTTGTTGATGTTTAATTATTTGACCGGCCCCTTGCTTGGGCACCAAGCAAGGTGACCGGCCACTTAATAAAAGGGAAAGAAAGAAAAAAATTTTATAAAATTTTAAAAGAAGAAAACTTCTAATAAAATTTTACAAACTCTTTTTTTTTTCTAATGTGGATATTAAAAGGAAAGTTTTAAAATTTAAAATCAAGTTTTAAAATTTAAAACATCTCTAATAATATTTCTTTTTAAAAGAAAGTTTTATAAATTTTTATAACTCTCTTTTAAAACCTTATGGCCTAATTTAAATTAGGAAAATTTTATAAATTTTTAAAATCTCTTTTTTTTACAAATTGTAAATATATGAGGAAATTTAAAATTTTAAAAACAACCTTCCTAATTTAAATATTGCGGCCGGCCCCCTTGCTCAAGGCAAGGGCCGGCCATTTCTAGAGAATATGTGGTCGGCCATTGCTTGGTCACCAAGCAATGAACCGACCCCTTCTTGGACACCAAGATAGGCTTTTCTTTGGATGGACTTGAGGCTTTATTGAGGCTACAACAGGGACCTAGAGGAGAAATTGGTTTTGGCCTTCCGATGAGCTCGAGTATCCTGTGCTCGCCCCGAACACACAACTCAAGTTCATCGATAATAACTCATTCCACTAGAGAGTTATTACCGCACTACCGCACCAATCCCAAATTACATTATGGGCTCCTTCTTATCATGAGTGTGTTAGTCTCCCTGTGTTTAAGATTATGAATGTCCACTAATTAAGTGAGTTACTGACAACTCATTTAATCAATATCTAGCTCCAAGAGTAGTACCACTCAACTTTATTGTCATGTTGGACTAGGTCCACTTGCAGGGTTTAACATGGCAATCCTTATGAGCTCCTCTTGGGGACATTCTCAACCTAGATAGCTAGAACACAGATTCCTTCTATAATCAACAACACACACTATAAGTAATATCATTTCCCAACTTATCGGGCATATTGATTTATCGAGCTAAACCTCACCCTTTGATAAGTCAAAGAAATAAATATTAAATATACATGCTTGTTATTATATTAGGATTAAGAGCACACACTTCCATAATAACTAAGGTCTAGTTCTTTTACTAAGTCAATACAAAAAGAACTTACCTAAATGATCCTACTCAATACACTTAAAGTGTATCAGTGTAATTTATTAGTCAAGATAAATTAATACTTAATTACACTACGTCTATTCTGATGGTTTGTTCCTTTCCATCTTAGTCGTGAGCAACTGTTTATAATTTATAGAGAACCGACAACATGATCTTCTAAGTGTGACTCCACACTCCATGTTATCTACTATATAAATTAATTGAACAATTGCATTTAACAAATAAATATAAACATTTGACCAATGTGATTCTTTATTTCAAAATAAATGTGTACAAAAGCTAAACTTTTAAGTAGACACTCCAACAAGCCCTTGGTAGGAGGGTTCTAAAATATCTTACCCCTCCAAGAGTGAGATTTCGATGAATCTAATGAGGTGGTCGAGCTAATGACCTTAAACAAGCACTTCTTGGGAGGCAAACCAAGTTCATTTTCCTTATTTTCTTTTATGTCTTTAGTTCTTTCTTTATAATAAACATGTATCCTCTACTTAATTTTTCTTGTCTATCTTATTTTTATAGAATTCAAAGTTGTTGAGGAATGTGAGCATTGGATAGAGGAGTATTTTTAAAACATGAATGTCAACCATTTGGAGCTCATCACTTGGTAACTTCTCTAAATTTCATAAATCTTCTCCACATTGTTTTTAGTTTTCTGCATGTTTAGCTTTTGTTTTGCATTCCTATTTTGATTGTCTTGCTTAAGTGTTTGTTTTGATAGTCATTTGATTATATTTTGAAATCTTGTGGCATACATCTTTAGAACATCAATCTTCACTTATATACTTTCTTGTCTTCAAGATAAAATGTTAGCACGTTCAATATCTAGATTCATGATGTTGTAAATGATGCTAGTAGTATGCCTAGTGTACCTCTTTTTTCTATCTTGAGTAGCATGAAATAAGCTAAGTATCATTTGGAGATAAGTTTTAGTCTTGGCTTGACCTTAAGGATCTTACTTTCACTACACTTTTACTTGATGCTTGAATGGTTGGTATCATTGAAATAGTCATGATTCATCTTATTTGTTTAGTACATGGTTTCCATGGTGATTTTTCAAACTTCATTTTGGTTACTGGAAGAGGCTCAACTGATGCAAGCTCATTTGAAAAAATCAAAATATCCCAACATTTGTGCTAAAAGTACACTTGTGAAATAAGATTTGCACAATGCAAATGCTTATGAAAAAAAAATTGAAAAAAAGCAATGAAAAAAAAAGTGAATATGGGATATAAAAAACAGTTGTCATGAGTGAAATCTAGCAAGTCACCCCTTTGAGACCGAGTTAGGTTACTGGGGAAATGACTGTTTAGCTTCTCTTGAGATTGAGCACGCCTTTGAGACCATGGGTTGATTGAGAAATATGAACCAAGTGTTTGGCAAGTAAGTGTCTATCACTGGTTACTTGTCCATCACTGGAAACATTAGGAATTCAAATTTGATGACAACTTGACTAGGACATAGATTGAAACTTGAAGAGTTTTTGAGTTGTCTTTGCACTGTGCACAAGATACTTATGCTTGAGCCATACTTGACTTTGTTTTCATGATCATGCTTGTTAGTGAAACTTTTTGATAGAGTTAGGAAAGTACATTATGGTTTATGAATGTGTTGTAGAACATATGAATGTAGATTGCAGCATTTTGCTTGAGGACAAGCAAAGGTTTAAGTCTGGGGGTGTGATGTGCGTAGATTGTATACACTTATTGGCATGTTTTGACGCACATTCACATTCTTTGAGCATGCTTGATCTATGCATTTTCATACTTTCAGCTTTCCTTTTTAGCATATTTACTCTCTTTGTTCGGAGATCTGCTTTTGTACATTTTCTGTACACAGGAGTCAAAATTGGTGAAAATTTCATGTTCGAAGCCAAATCAGTGAGCAAAGTAAAGGGAAGAAGGTGCCCTACCTGAACCACACACTGCCCTGCTCTGGGGGTTGCCCAGGCCGTGTGGAGATCACGGGCCAGAAGGCTGCCGCAGGAAACGAAGAGGTCATGGCCGTGTGAACCTCACACGACCGTGCAAGGATTTGAAGAACCCAGATTGAGAAGGAGCCTAGGCCGTGTGCACCACACGGCCATGTGAGTTTTCCAGAGCAAGGAGAAGCCTCAGTCGTGTGTCTCACACGACCGTGTGAGGTTCTCAGTGGCAAGGAAGGAAGCAGGCCGTGTGCATCACACGGTCGTGTCAGATTTCTAGAGGCTAAGACAGTTCAGGTCGTGTAGATCTACACGGCTGTGTAAAGGGGCTATTGGGGATGTTTGCCACGGTCGTGTCTCACACAGGGCCGTGCAAGGCTGGCAGAGAGGAGAATGGGCAGGGTCGTGTGAACCTCACACGGCCGTGCCACGGGGCCGTGTGGCGCCCAAACTTCACCTCTATTTAAACCCTTCTTCAAGATTTGAAAGGGGATCTTCTCCCTCTTGGGAGAGAGTGAGATTTAGGTGTTTCCTCTCAATCTTGGGAGGATCTGGGTGATCTAAATGAGGATCTTCAACGGAATCGACTCCGGGAGCGTGGATTGGATCCGAAGACCAAGGTTCATCTTAGATAAGTTTTCTTTCTCTCCTCTTCTTGGATTGGGGATCAAGAAATGCTTGTAATCTTTGTATTTTCAGATTTCTCTCTTCGATTATGGAGTATATCACTTTGTTTTAGGATGGAGGGAGTATTTGTATGATGAATTGCTGTAAACTCTTGTGGATTTGTCATATCCTTGTTTCTATGATATTGTCTTGTTTGTATCAATTCAATCTTGAATGAATCATTGTGTTGTGGACCTAATTCACATTCTTGATTGATTTTTTGAATGTCCTATGGATCTTATAGAGATTATCTCCCACTCGATTTTTCGAGGGAAGCACGCGAAAGGTGCAAGCCCGTGTAAGGACGTTTGAGGGGTAAGATTTAGGGAGAAATAGGGTAATTCAAGAGGGTAGGATAGATTTAGGGATTAATCTTTATATCTTATGGGGTTGAGAAGTATGATCTTTGTGTTGATTATCCGAGGGATCTTCGTGACAGGAACATGCCCGTGTAAGGAAAACACAAGTTCATATCTAATTGATCACATTTAGGTATAGATTTCAGTCCTAAGTCGATTGTCTATTGCAAGAGAGAACTGGCAACCTTCTATAAATGTTGGACAATTGAGAAATAGGGTTTGGTAGATCATTTACATTGAGGAATCTTACAAAGAAACCAACACTCCTTGAACATTCCTTTATCAAAGCCCATAATCTTGTTTGTTGATCTTTCATTTCTATGTTTACTTTTCATTAGTTACATTTAGCTTTTGGAAACCAATTGATTAGTTGTTTAGCTAACTCGTGTTGAAACATTTCTAGTGCTTATTCCAGTCCCTGTGGATACGATAATCTTTTATACTACTTGCGACATTTCCGTACACTTGCGGAGAGCGAACAAGTTTTTAGCGTCGTTGGTTTGGGGGGATGCATTAGATGCATTTGATTTAGTTTATTTTTTACATAATAAATTTTTTGTTTTTTGCTAGTTGCATCATTCATTATATCATGATTGTTTGTTCCTTAATGCAAAATACTAGCACGTTTATTATCTAGATTCATGATGTTTTAAATGATGCTAGTAGTAAGCTTTATGTACTTCTTTTCTCTATCTTGGGTAGCATGAAATAAGCTAAGAATCATATGGAGATGACTTTTAGTTTTGGCTTAACCCTAAGGGTCTTACCTTCACTTCACTATACTTGATGCTTGAATAGTTGATATCAATGAAATAGTCATGATTTATCTTGTTTGCTTAGTACTTGGTTTCCATGGTGATTTCTCAAACTTCATTTTGGTTACTGGATGAGGCTCAAATCATGTAAGCTCATTTGGAAAAATCAAAATATCCCAACATTTGTGCTAAAAGTACATTTGTGAATAAGTTTTGCACAATGCAAACACTTATGAAAAAAAAAATGAATAAAGGATATAAAAAAACAGTTGTCATGAGTGGAATCTAGCAAGTCACCCCTTTGAAACCGAGTTAGGTAACTTGGGAAATGACTGCTTAGCTTCTCTTGAGATTGAGCACGCCTTTGAGACCTTGGGTTGATTGAGAAATATGAACCAAGTGTGTGGCAAGTAAGTGTCTATCACTGGTTACTTGTCTATTACTGGAAACATTAGGAATTCAAATTTGATGACGACTTGACTAGGACATAGATTGAAACTTGAAGGGTTTTAAGTACTTTTTGCACTGAGCACAAGATACTTATGCTTGAGCCATACTTGACTTTGTTTTCATGATCATGCTTGTTAGTGAAACTTTTTGATAGAGTTAGGAAAGTACATTAGGGTTTATGAATGTGTTGTAAAACATATGAATGTAGATTGCAGCATTTTACTTGAGGGCAAGCAAAGGTTTAAATCTGGGGGTGTGATGTGCGTAGATTGTATACACTTATTGGCATGTTTTGACGTACATTGACATATTTTCAGCATGCTTGATCTATGCATTTTCGTACTTTCAGCTTTCCTTTTTAGCATATTTACTCTCTTTGTTCGGAGATGTGCTTTTGTGCATTTTCTGTACACAGGAGTCGAAATTGGTGAAGATTTCATGTTCGAAGCCAAATCTGTGAGCAAAGTAAAGTGAAGAAGGTGCCCTACCTGAACCACACACTGCCTTGCTCTGGGGGTTTGCCCAGGCCGTGTGGAGATCACGGGCCAGAAGGCTATAGCAGGAAACAAAGAGGTCATGGCCGTGTGAACCTCACATGGCCGTGCAAGGATCTAAAGAACCCAGATTGAGAAGGAGCCTAGGCCGTGTGCACCACACGACCATGTGAGTTTTCCAGAGCAAGGAGAAGCCTCGGCCGTGTGTCTCACACGGCCGTGTGAGGTTCTCAGTGGCAAGGAAGGAAGCAGGTCGTGTGCATCACACGGCCGTGTCAGATTTCCAGAGGCTAAGACAGTTCAGGCCGTGTATGTAACGACCCACCTTTCTACACTACTACTACTCTCTAAAGATGACCGTTACTTGACTACTAACCCTACTTAACCGGTACGCTACTTAACTTCGAGAAATCCCTACCGAAAAATTTCGACAGAGTCTCCCCTGTACCGGTGACCCCAAACTGGGATACAAACACTATATACACAGCCACAGGCGGCTGGAACATATTTTTCACAACCACGCAGAAATAATAACACGACACTAAAAAGAAACTATTCTAGCAATAGAAAACTATATAGCTCCAACAATAGGAAATAACTCAACTAACAATGCGGAATAGACTCAATTAATCAACATAGACAAAGGAACCAACTAATACAATCTCTATCAACTTAATAACTGAAAGAAAACTCAAAAGGAGTCTTGACAGTTTCCTTAGCAAACTCATGATCTCTCCATAGTCCTGGCATCACACACCGTCACAGCATCTCCCCGTCGCCTTCCTTCTTATACTTTAGCTTTCCTTTTCCTTTATCTGCAGTAGGAGAAAAGTAGTATCTATAAGCAAAATGCTTAGTGAGCGCTATCTAACTCACAAAATCACGATATGCATGTATATAAATAAAAACATGCTAAAACTGAATGCTAACATGTAAAGATACTCATGCTCATAAATAGCAAAGGAATCAACTAACTGAAAAGCTAACATGTATAGCTAAACATGCTCATCAACTAGCAAATCAATAACATGTAAGAAAACTAAACATGTAAAAGCTGCTAGCATAAAAGGAAGTTAAACTTACTGATCTTTAAAACAAAGTGAAACTTGTTTTACTTGTTCTAAGCTGATTCTTTTATTTCACTTGCTTAAAACTCATTCTTTAGTACTTTTATTCTTATGTAAAACTTATTTTTACTTGTTCATAAACTTATACTTTTAATACTTGAAAATAATAATCAACTTCTTTTGGGCCCGGCATTGTACCACTTTGCGCGCATTCTTAGTAAGGATCGAGGTAGCTAATCCCGAAACTACTAAGATACTTCTAGGCCTTGTGCCTAGGGGCAACTTGGAGCCCATCCCTTCTAGGCCATGTGCCTAGGGGCAACTTGGAGCTCATCCCTTGGATCTTGTGTCCGGTACATGCCCTTTAAAAGTAAAATACTTTTTATCTTTAAATACTTCTTATAATAAAATGCCTTGGCATTTAATAAGCACCTTGTGTGCCAAAATCCCTAAAGTCTTGACTTTGGGATCTACTTAAGGCCTTGGCCTTTCTCTTTCTTTTCTTTTTCTTCCTTTTACTTGTTAATACTTCTAAAAGTATTTAATAGGATTCTTATTTTTCCATTAAAATACATGGCTGTTCATGCTTGTTAAAATAGCAAATGGAAATAACTTTGAGCTTACTAATCATGCTATAAAATAGAGCAAAGAAAGCAACTTTAAACTTACTAATCATGCTGTAAAAATAGAGCAAAGAAAAACAACTTGAGCTTACTAATCATGCTATAAAATAGAGCAAAGAAAGCAACTTTAAACTTACTAATCATGCTGTAAAAATAGAGCAAAGAAAAACAACTTGAGCTTACTAATCATGCTATAAAATAGAGCAAAGAAAGCAACTTGAGCTTACTAAAATCTGCACACTTAACAAAAATCTGCATTCTATAAGCTTACAAAATCTGCACTTTATACTTACAAAATCTGCACTATACTAAGCTTAATAAAATCTGCATACTAACTAACTGTATGCTTTGGAGGTTGAGTTAAACATGTGTATCAAAGGAACAAAACGTTATCAGTAAACTACATCCAAAACTTTTTCTTTCATAAGCACTAAACTGCCCCCTTTTTAGCACAACATCAACATTAATAAAGGTAGCCAATTCCACAATTTATAGCACTAACTAAAGCATTAAATAAATTATGGAACATGTAAGAAAGAGTTAAACTAGCATGTGCAATTGGGAGGAACAAAACTGAACAGAAATCAAATCTGCATTTGCTTGAGGAAACTAAATTAAAACATAAACGAATATGCACTTGCTTAAAGAAAAGGCAACTAACTCAAATCTAGCATTACAAATAGCATGTGAAATCTCTAATTTCTTTAGTAATTAAAAGAAAGACTCCTAATAACCTCTTAACAAATTCTTAACAAGAATCCATTTAAATCCTCTAACAAGGTAACAACATGAAGGGAACTACATGCTAATCAACAAGCATATGTTTTCTCATGGTCAACTAAATAACCGGATTGCACAGCAACCCTAAAAAACTATCCGTGCCCCTTTTCTTTGCCTAACTCAAGTTAAACTTGTTGTAAATTTTACAATCAAAACCCATGTAACTTATTCAAACTATACCTTCACAGAATCACAGAAAACAAGCTAAAATACACTACAATACTTATACTTTTACAGCACAACAGAATCTTGGATTTTTGCTACAACAGAACTTAAGAGGAAAAGCCCAAGGAAGCATACTACTCTTAAATTCCCGGACTATCCCAATTCTGTACTCTATAATCTGAAACAACCTTGGTTCAATAAGCCCTATACAACTTGATCTTAACCAAGAGGGACCTAAATCCTTAGCACAATAAATTCGGCACAACAATTTCCGAAAGCAAGGAAACGAAAATCTCGGAGCTATCCTACTGCAGGTGAGTAGCAACTCACCTCGCTGTTCTTGAACTTACAACCGTAGGAAGATCTAGGGTTCGGATGAGCCCCTAACCGAAGGAGGAAGAAGGTTCTAGGGTTTGGAAACTTGCAACTCTCGGCCTCTTCTTGTGCCCGCGCGCTCTCCTTGCCCAGAGAAGCTCGGACTGGTGAAGAATCCGCGGAGGAGGAAACTCGTCGGCCGCCGGAGTCGCCTAGGTGCGTGCTGCGATTTTCGCCGAGAAGGGTTGGCGCCGTCGCGAGTGAGGAGGAAAGGTTCGGTGAGAAACTTTTAGGGTTCGGGAAAACTTAAACCCCTTTCTTATAACTAAGATTTTTATTAGTTACCATACCTTAAATATATTTATTCCCATATTTAGTTAACAAAACAAGCTTAGCTCGATTGGTCGGGCCGGTTGTGCTTGGGTCAGTCCGACCCGAGATCGTGGGTTCGAATCTCACCTTCAACATTTTTTTTTTAAAACTTCTTTCTTTTTGTAACCCTACTAAACGACCTCCAAAAATTACGTAAAAATACTCTAAAAATTCCTAAAAATCTCTAGAATATTTTAAAAGTATCTCCAAATATTTTTATGGACTTTTAGAACTTGAAATAGGGAAAATTGGGTCGTTACAATTCCCCATACCTTATAAAAAGTTCGTCCTCGAACTTAGAACAATTCTGGATACTTCTGTCTCATACCGTCCTCACATTTCCAAGTGACTTCCTCGTGCTTCTGGTTCTGCCAGATGACCTTCACTAGTGGCACTTCTTTGTTTCTTAGTCTCTTGACTTCTCTGTCCACTATCTGTATAGGTCTGCTCTCATAACTAAGATCCTCTTGGATCTGCACTGACTGAGGCTGAATCACTTGGCTCGGGTCGTGGAGACACTTCTTTAGCATGGAGACATGAAATACATTGTGTACTGCTGACATGTCTTGTGGTAAATCCAGCTTGTAAGCTACTTTCCCAACCCTCTCTATGATCAGGTAAGGTCCTACATAACGAGGACTTAATTTGCCCCTCTTGCCAAATCTCATCACTCCCTTCATAGGAGCGACCTTGAGAAAAACTGAATCCCCTACTTGGAATTCAAGTGGCCTACGGTGTGTGTCAGCATAACTCTTCTGTCTACTCTGGGCAGTCTCAATTCTCTGTCTGATCTTCTGAATAGCCTGAGTAGTTTCATCTATCAGCTCTGTCTGAATGCCCATCTCTACTTTCATTTCTTTTCTTTCACTTGCTTCCTGCTAGTAGATGGGTGATCTGCACTTCCTACCATATAACGCCTCATAAGGTGTCATCTTGATGGTGGCCTGATAACTATTGTTGTAGACAAACTCAGCTAAGCATAGATGCTTGCACCAACTCCCCTTGAAATCTAGTGCACAAGCTCTGAGCATATCTTCTAGAATTTAATTTACTCACTCTGTCTGTCCATCAGTCTGAGGATGGAAGGCTGTGCAGAACTTGAGTTTGGTGCCTAGTGCGTTCTGAACACACTCCCAGAAGTGTGAGGTGAAGCGTCCATCTCTATCAGAAACAATAGATTTAGGAACTCCGTGAAGTCTGATCACCTCTTTAACATGCAGCTGTGCCAACTGCTCTATAGAGTGGGACACCTTGATGGCTAGAAAATGAGCAGACTTGGTCAATCTGTCCACTACTACCCATATTGCGTCATATCCATTTGTAGTTCTTGGAAGGCCTGTTATAAAGTCCATGGATATATCTTCCCACTTCCACTCTGGTATTGGGAGGGGCTGTAGGACTCCTCCTGGTCTCTGGTGTTCTGCTTTGACCCTCTGACATGTCAGGCAGGTACTGACATACTTAGCTACATCTCTTTTGAGTCCAGACCACCAGAACCTCTGTTTCACGTCTTGGTACATCTTGGTAGAACCAGGATGCATGGAGTAGGGTGTACTATGAGCTTCTTCTATAATCTTCTTTCTCAACTCTTCGTCATTAGGGACACAAAGGCGGTTCCCCTGGTAGAGGATTCCACTATTTGATACTCGAAACTCTGAATTTTCTTCTTCTTGTATCCCTTGCTTAATCCTTTGGATATCTGGATCTTCACTTTGCTTTCTCTGTATATCCTCAAGCAGGGTTGACTCTAAGGTCAATGCAGAGAGTTGCCCTTAAATAATTTCGACTCCAAAGTCTGACAACTCTTTCTGCAGTGGCAGGGCTAATGATGACAGAGACATCAGGGATGCACTGGACTTTCTGCTTAGTGCATCTGCCACTTTGTTAGCTTTACCTGGGTGTATTACTTCCTCCCGCTTTCAACTGATGGTTCCCAAAACGCAGGTATATTTTAGGGAACACTGTTGCTCTCTTTAGCTGATCAAATAGATCATCTATTCTGGAAAGAGGGTACTAGTCCTTAACTGTTACTTTGCTCAGCACTCTAAAATCTATGCACATTAGCATGGATTCGTCTTTCTTCTTAACGAACAACTCTGGAGTTTCCCGGGGTGAATGATTAGGGCGGATAAAACCCTTGTCAAGTAGCTCCTGAAATTGTTCTTATAACTCTTTTAGCTCTGCTAGAGAAATTTGGTACAGAACTTTTGAAATTGGCTCCACTTCTCTGTTGGGAGGTAGTCCAGGTAGCTCTTCTAGAAATACCTCTGGATATTCACAGACTACCCGAACGTTTTCCTGCTTGGGTCTTTCTTGTTATCTTTATTCTTCCAGTTCTGATTACTTGACTGAGGTCTCTGTTTCCCCCACTGTCTTATCTTTGATCTTAACTGACTTGTGTTGTGTTTATTGTGCCTTGTTGCTGTTCAGATAGTGCTCACTAATGCCCTGCTGACCAGCTCTTCACCAATCTATGGTCGGTGAGTTTCACTACTCACATTAGGTGTTATTTCTGGTCTCAGCATTAGGAGCATCAGTCTGACTCGTTCTTTCACTGTACTTACTAACTCTAAGCAAAGACGAGCTAGCCTGTTGAATCTTTTGACTGCTTCTTCTACTGGTAGGTCACCTTGTCTAAATTCTATAAACTGCTCATAATGTTTATTGGTGATCCGTTGGCGGAAGAACTCTTAGTAAAACTCTATCTCAAAGTCAACCTAGCTCATCTGGTTGACTGCTCTCTTACTCTTAACTCGCTCCCACTACATACAAGCATCTCCAGATAGGCAGAAAGAGGCACACTTAATGGTATCAACCTTCTCGACTTCTGGTCAGTCAAGAAGCTCCATTGTGCTCTCAAGTGTCTTGAACTAAGCCTGGGCATCCTAGGGCTCAGTCGTGCCTGAGAAGCTTTCTGGTTTTAGCTTCAGCCACTGTATCAGGTAGACTTCTTGTCTCTGAGGTGCTGTGACGACTCCCAGGGCAGCTGGTGGAACCTCGATTACCCCTGCAGTCTCCACAGTTACTGTTGGAGTGGGAGAATATGGTTGCTGATTTGCCATCAGATTGGCAATCACTTGTTGCTGCTCTACTACTTGTCTCTGAAGTTGAGCAACAACTTCAGAGAGATTAGGCCCAGTTGTTCTGGGCTCTTCGTTCTCCTGAGCTCGGTCCTCAATACCAGCGGTACGGGGACGTCCTCTTCTTGCCATCAAGTCAGGCAGAGGAAAAGAAAACTTAAAATTATCACTATACTTTCTAGATATATCTTACTTATACCTGATTCTTGACTTTCAACACCTATGAGTAGGTATTTCTAAACATTTCTCTATCCTTTCTAAACATAATTCTTTCTAAACATGCATATATATATATGGATCAAGAAAGGAGAAACAATAACTTCTATCTTACTTAAGAACTCATAAGCAATTTCTCTGTACTGCAGTTAATAATAAGGAAAGCAATAAAGAAAGAACTTAAATACTTTCTTACTTGAAGACGGCAAGGATGATGCTGATGTGTGTGATGCTGGAGAATGGGAACTGCTCTGATACCAACTGTAACGACCCACCTTTCTACACTACTACTACTCTCTAAAGATGACCGTTACTTGACTACTAACCCTACTTAACCGGTACGCTACTTAACTTCGAGAAATCCCTACCGAAAAATTTCGACAGAGTCTCCCCTGTACCGGTGACCCCAAACTAGGATACAAACACTATATACACAGCCACAGGCGGCTGGAACATATTTTTCACAACCACGCAGAAATAATAACACGACACTAAAAAGAAACTATTCTAGCAATAGAAAACTATATAGCTCCAACAATAGGAAATAACTCAACTAACAATGCGGAATAGACTCAATTAATCAACATAGACAAAGGAACCAACTAATACAATCTCTATCAACTTAATAACTGAAAGAAAACTCAAAAGGAGTCTTGACAGTTTCCTTAGCAAACTCATGATCTCTCCATAGTCCTGGCATCACACACCGTCACAGCATCTCCCCGTCGCCTTCCTTCTTATACTTTAGCTTTCCTTTTCCTTTATCTGCAGTAGGAGGAAAGTAGTATCTATAAGCAAAATGCTTAGTGAGAGCTATCTAACTCACAAAATCACGATATGCATGTATATAAATAAAAACATGCTAAAACTGAATGCTAACATGTAAAGATACTCATGCTCATAAATAGCAAAGGAATCAACTAACTGAAAAGCTAACATGTATAGCTAAACATGCTCATCAACTAGCAAATCAATAACATGTAAGAAAACTAAACATGTAAAAGTTGCTAGCATAAAAGGAAGCTAAACTTACTGATCTTTAAAACAAAGTGAAACTTGTTTTACTTGTTCTAAGCTGATTCTTTTATTTCACTTGCTTAAAACTCATTCTTTAGTACTTTTATTCTTATGTAAAACTTATTTTTACTTGTTCATAAACTTATACTTTTAATACTTGAAAATAATAATCAACTTCTTTTGGGCCCGGCATTGTACCACTTTGCGCGCATTCTTAGTAAGGATCGAGGTAGCTAATCCCGAAACTACTAAGATACTTCTAGGCCTTGTGCCTAGGGGCAACTTGGAGCCCATCCCTTCTAGGCCATGTGCCTAGGGGCAACTTGGAGCCCATCCCTTGGATCTTGTGTCCGGTACATGCCCTTTAAAAGTAAAATACTTTTTATCTTTAAATACTTCTTATAATAAAATGCCTTGGCATTTAATAAGCACCTTGTGTGCCAAAATCCCTAAAGTCTTGACTTTGGGATCTACTTAAGGCCTTGGCCTTTCTCTTTCTTTTCTTTTTCTTCCTTTTACTTGTTAATACTTCTAAAAGTATTTAATAGGATTCTTATTTTTCCATTAAAATACATGGCTGTTCATGCTTGTTAAAATAGCAAATGGAAATAACTTTGAGCTTACTAATCATGCTATAAAATAGAGCAAAGAAAGCAACTTTAAACTTACTAATCATGCTGTAAAAATAGAGCAAAGAAAAACAACTTGAGCTTACTAATCATGCTATAAAATAGAGCAAAGAAAGCAACTTGAGCTTACTAATCATGCTATAAAATAGAGCAAAGAAAGCAACTTTAAACTTACTAATCATGCTGTAAAAATAGAGCAAAGAAAAACAACTTGAGCTTACTAATCATGCTATAAAATAGAGCAAAGAAAGCAACTTGAGCTTACTAAAATCTGCACACTTAACAAAAATCTGCATTCTATAAGCTTACAAAATCTGCACTTTATACTTACAAAATCTGCACTATACTAAGCTTAATAAAATCTGCATACTAACTAACTGTATGCTTTGGAGGTTGAGTTAAACATGTGTATCAAAGGAACAAAACGTTATCAGTAAACTACATCCAAAACTTTTTCTTTCATAAGCACTAAACTGCCCCCTTTTTAGCACAACATCAACATTAATAAAGGTAGCCAATTCCACAATTTATAGCACTAACTAAAGCATTAAATAAATTATGGAACATGTAAGAAAGAGTTAAACTAGCATGTGCAATTGGGAGGAACAAAACTGAACAGAAATCAAATCTGCATTTGCTTGAGGAAACTAAATTAAAACATAAACGAATATGCACTTGCTTAAAGAAAAGGCAACTAACTCAAATCTAGCATTACAAATAGCATGTGAAATCTCTAATTTCTTTAGTAATTAAAAGAAAGACTCCTAATAACCTCTTAACAAATTCTTAACAAGAATCCATTTAAATCCTCTAACAAGGTAACAACATGAAGGGAACTACATGCTAATCAACAAGCATATGTTTTCTCATGGTCAACTAAATAACCGGATTGCACAGCAACCCTAAAAAAACTATCCGTGCCCCTTTTCTTTGCCTAACTCAAGTTAAACTTGTTGTAAATTTTACAATCAAAACCCATGTAACTTATTCAAACTATACCTTCACAGAATCACAGAAAACAAGCTAAAATACACTACAATACTTATACTTTTACAGCACAACAGAATCTTGGATTTTTGCTACAACAGAACTTAAGAGGAAAAGCCCAAGGAAGCATACTACTCTTAAATTCCCGGACTATCCCAATTCTGTACTCTATAATCTGAAACAACCTTGGTTCAATAAGCCCTATACAACTTGATCTTAACCAAGAGGGACCTAAATCCTTAGCACAATAAATTCGGCACAACAATTTCCGAAAGCAAGGAAACGAAAATCTCGGAGCTATCCTACTGCAGGTGAGTAGCAACTCACCTCGCTGTTCTTGAACTTACAACCGTAGGAAGATCTAGGGTTCGGATGAGCCCCTAACCGAAGGAGGAAGAAGGTTCTAGGGTTTGGAAACTTGCAACTCTCGGCCTCTTCTTGTGCCCGCGCGCTCTCCTTGCCCAGAGAAGCTCGGACTGGTGAAGAATCCGCGGAGGAGGAAACTCGTCGGCCGCCGGAGTCGCCTAGGTGCGTGCTGCGATTTTCGCCGAGAAGGGTTGGCGCCGTCGCGAGTGAGGAGGAAAGGTTCGGTGAGAAACTTTTAGGGTTCGGGAAAACTTAAACCCCTTTCTTATAACTAAGATTTTTATTAGTTACCATACCTTAAATATATTTATTCCCATATTTAGTTAACAAAACAAGCTTAGCTCGATTGGTCGGGCCGGTTGTGCTTGGGTCAGTCCGACCCGAGATCGTGGGTTCGAATCTCACCTTCAACATTTTTTTTTTAAAACTTCTTTCTTTTTGTAACCCTACTAAACGACCTCCAAAAATTACGTAAAAATACTCTAAAAATTCCTAAAAATCTCTAGAATATTTTAAAAGTATCTCCAAATATTTTTATGGACTTTTAGAACTTGAAATAGGGAAAATTGGGTCGTTACAGTGTAGATCTACACGGCCGTGTAAAGGGGCTATTGGGGATGTTTGCCACGGCCGTGTCTCATACACGGCCGTGCAAGGCTAGCAGAGAGGAGAATGGGCAGGGCCGTGTGAACCTCACACGGCCGTGCCACGGGGTCGTGTGGCGTCCAAACTTCACCTCGATTTAAACCCTTCTTCAAGATTTGAAAGGGGATCTTCTCCCTCTTGGGAGAGAGCGAGATTTGGGTGTTTCCTCTCAATCTTGGGAGGATTTCTGGGTGATCTAAAGGAGGATCTTCAACGGAATCGACTCCGGGAGTGTGAATTGGATCCGAAGACCAAGCTTCATCTTACATAAGTTTTCTTTCTCTCCTCTTCTTGGATTGGGGATCAAGAAATGCTTGTAATCTTTGTATTTTTGAATTTCTCTTTTTGATTCATGGAGTAGATCTCTTTGTTTTAGGATGGAGGGAGTATTTGTATGATGAATTGATGTAAACTCTTGTGGATTTGTCATTTCCTTGTTTCTATGATATTGACTTGTTTGTATCAATTCAATCTTGAATGAATCATTGTGTTGTGGACCTAATTCACATTCTTGATTGATTGTTTGAATGTCCTATCGATCTTGTAGAGATTAATTATCTCCCACTCAATTTTCCGAGGGAAGCACGCGAAAGGTGCAAGCCCGTGTAAGGACGTTTGAGGGGTAAGATTTAGGGAGAAATAGGGTAATTCAAAAGGGTAGGATAGATTTAGGGATTAATCTTTATATCTTATGGGGTTGAGAAGTATGATCTTTGTGTTGATTATCCGAGGGATCTTCGTGAAAGGAACATGCCCGTGTAAGGACAACACAAGTTCATATCTAATTGATCACATTTAGGTATAGATTTCAGTCCTAAGTCGGTTGTCTATTGCAAGAGAGAACCGGAAACCTTCTATAAATGTTGGACAATTGAGAAATAGGGTTTGGTAGATCATTTACATTGAGGAATCTTATAAAGAAACCAAAACTCCTAGAACATTCCTTTATCAAAGCCCATAATCTTGTTTGTTGATCTTTCATTTCTATGTTTACTTTTCATTAGTTACATTTAGCTTTTGGAAACCAATGGTTTAGTTGTTTAGCTAACTCGTGTTGAAACATTTCTAGTGCTTATTCCAGTCCCTGTGGATACGATAATCTTTTATATTACTTGTGACATTTTCGTACACTTGCTGAGAGCGAATAATGAGCATGCACGGTTTTTCAAGTTTTCTACTTGAATTTTCAAATTTACATTTTCTGATTTCAATTTTCCATTTTCTAATTTTGATTTGTCTAAATCTTCTAGAGGGCAAGATTTAGCTAGTATTACTTTTAAATTTTTATTTTCTTTTTCTAATTTGCAGCAATCTTTTGTTAACAATTTAACAAATTTAAAAAGTTTATCGGGAGGAAGAGATCGTACCTGACTTACCTTGTCGATCTCATTATCCGTATCTCCACGTGAACTGCTGCTTTCTTCCGACGTAGCTCCCCCTTCATCGATGCTCTCAATGCTCATTTCGGAAGAGCTTGAATCGCAGTCATCGTCTTGATGACTCGCCATTAATGCGAGCATGGAGAACGCCTCGACTTCCGATTCCGATGACATATCGTCCCACGTCGCCTTTAGGACCTTGCGCTTTTGGACATGCTTCTTACCTTTATCCTTGTCCTTGTTCTTTAGCTTGGGGCAGTTGTCCTTGATATGCCTTTCTTCGTCGCAGTGGTAGTAGCGGATCATCCTTTTCTTTTTACCTTGCGGATGGTTAGAGGTTCTAAATTTACAAAGTTTTTTAAACCGTCTTACCATCCTTACCATTTCCTCATCGTCGAGAGAAGACTCCGACTCAGGTTCGTCTCTCAATGCTTTGAGGGCAACGTTGTGTTTGGGCTCCTTCAAACCTGCACATCTTGATTCGTGCACTTCAAATGTCGAGAATAATTCTTCTAATGTAATTTTTTCTAAATCATTTGAAATATACACGGCATCTACTAGTGATGCCCATTTTGAATTTCTCGAAAAAGAATTTAACGCGTACCTTAGCAAATCTCGGTTACTTACCTTTTCTCCAAGATTCGACAGTCCGGTGATGATTTCTTTAATTCTTGAGTGCAGATGCGCAACTGTCTCGTCTTCCCCAAGTCGCAGGCTGGTGAGCTGATTACGAAGTAGATCCCGTCTAGTGAGCTTAGCTTCGGACGTTCCTTCGTGCAACTCAAGGAACATCTCCCAAAGTTCCTTTGCCGAGTCGTAGTTCCCGATCCGGTTGACTTCTTGTGGCGGGAGAACGCTTAGCAGATGGTACTCTGCTTTGCCGTTCGTCACGTAGTCGACCTGCTCCTTTTTCGTCCATTGATAGTTTTCTTTGCCCTCTGGAGCTACAAAATCAAATTCCATTATTAGAATTAACTCAAAATCTGTTGTAAAAAATACCCGAATTCGCTTTTTCCAGGTACCGAAATCCCCTTCGAACTTCGGCGGGTAGATGCTCGGTCCGGCCATCATCTTTGCTTCGATCGGCGGTTAGTCCTCCTAAGGCGCTTTGGCTCTGATACCACTTGTTGGACCGCTGGGCCAGTTATAAGGGGGTTGAATAGCCTGCAAAAACAAAAGCACAAGCCTTCTCGATCTTTTAACAGAACACTTGCATAAAATGTAAAGGCAATAAACAGAAAAGAAGAGGTAGGAGGATTTACTTGGTTACAATCGAGAAGGTTGTTAATCCAAGGAAAATGTCACACTAACTATCTCCTTCAGGCGGAGAAGCCTCTTAAAGCAATTAAGCGCACAAATAAAGAAGCTAATCCAGAAATTGAACGTACAAGTGTTGGAAATTAATTACTTTGAATGAATGAAAAGCTTCTGGACCAAGGCTATATTTATAACCTTGGTCGGGGCGCCCCGAAGGGTTCCAAGTGCCCTAAGGGAGATAAAACTTTATCCCCCAACGTCCAGATCGCGATTGACGCGATCCTGGTCAAAGTTCAGGTGCGAGCGCCCGAAAGTATTCCGGGCACCCCGGGCTATTCCAAGCACCCGGAATGGTTCCGGGCGCCCCGAGCCATAAAGTCAACACCAATTGACTTTTTCATCCGGGACCTCTGCTCCGGTTTAGTTCTCTTCGGTCCAGGTCTTCAACTCCGGATCCGCTCACTTGGGTGATCTCGGCCATCCGGAAAACGGTTCACCTGAACCCAACTCCCAGCCTTCTCGAGCAAGCTTCCGCTCCGGCTTCTCGTCCCTCGGAATCGCCGCGTGCTTCCTTCTCGTCCGCCAGCGTACTCATCCGCAGTCTTCGTCCCTCGGTCGCACCCCGTGCCGATCTTCTCGCTAGCTGCGTCTCTTGCTCCTCGAGCAGTCTTCCACTCCGGCTTCTCATCCCTCGGAACCACCGCACGCTTCCTTCTCGTCCACCGGTGTACCCTTCCGCAGCGCCTCGTCCCTCGAACGCATCACGTGTTGTCCTTCTCGCAAGCTGCGTCTTCCGCTAGACTACCTGTGCTCCTAAGCTCCTGCACACTTAGACACACAAGGTTAAAAACACACAGGACCTAACTTAACTTATTGATCACACCAAAATAACCTTGGGGTTCCAACAGACCAAGCATAAAAGTACTTAGTCTTATAGAAGCTTTTAGTATCTTACCGGCGGAGTGAGCACCGATGTGCCTTCGCATGCTCAGTCAGGCAAAGCCCGACCGAGCATAAAGGCACTTAGCTTTATAGAAGCTTTTAGTATCTTACCGACTGTGTGAAAGCCGAGTGAGCACCGATGTGCCTTCGCACGCTCGATCAGGCAAAGCCAACCAAGTATAAAGGCACTTAGCTTTATAGAAGTTTTTAACATCTTACCGGCCGAGTGAAGACCGAGTGAGCACCAATGTGCCTTCGCACGCTCGGTCGGGCGAAGTCTGACTGAGCATGAAGTCACTTAGCCTTATAGAAGCTTTTAGAATCTTACCGGTCGAGTGAAGGCCGAGCGAACACCCATGTGCTTACACGCGTTTGGTCAAGCAAAGCTCGACCGAGTGTAAAGACATTTAGCCTTATGGCAGCTGTTAAAATATTACCAGCCTAATGAAGACCGAGCGAGCACCAGTGTGCTTACACGCGCTCAGGCAAAGCCTGATCGAGCGTAAAGGTACTTAGCCTTATACATAGTTTTCAGTATATTGCCGACCAAATGAAGGCTGAGTGAACACTAATATGCTTACCTGTGCTCGATTAAGCAAAGCCCGAACGAGTATAAATGCACTCAGCCTTATACATAGTTTTCAATATATTACCGGCCAAATGAAGGCCGAGCAAGCACTAATATGCTTACCTGCGCTTGATCAGGCAAAGTCCGACCGAGTATAAAGACACTCAGCCTTATACATAGTTTTCAGTATATTACCGGCCGAGTGAATGCTGAACGAACACCCATGTGCTTACACGTAGGGTTGTGTAAAAAAACTGGTAAACCGAAAATCGGACCAGAACCGGTAGCTTACCGGTTCCGATTTACCGGTTCCGGTTTACCGGTTAACCGGTTAATCGATTTTAACCAGTTCCGGTTAATCGATTTTTACCGATTTACCGGTTGGTTCCCGATTTTGGATTTTTTTTTTTTACCGGTTTAATCGGTAAATCGGTAAAATTTTTTACCGGTTTAATCGGTAAATCGGTAAAAATAGGAACCAACTGATTTTCTTTAGAGAATTTTTTGTTGGGCCTTTAGTTAATTAGTTTGCAAAAAAAACCCAATAACCTACTTCACTAAGTACACTTACCCAAACCCAATAGTCTTTATCGGTTCTCGGTTGGAACCGGTTAACCGACCGGGACCAGTTCAACCAGAACCGGTAAGATACCGGTCAGTTAACCGATTTTAAATAAATCATGGTAAATCAGAATTAACCGGAACCGATTAACCGACCGGTTGAACAGACCTACTTACACGCGCTCGGTCAAGCAAAGTCTGACCGAGCGTAAAGGCATTTAGCCTTATAGAAGCTGCTAGTATATTATCGACCGATTGAGAGCCTATCAAGCACCAGTGTGTGTATATATGCTCGACTGAGCAAAACCCAACCGAGAGTAAGGGCATTCATATTTATAAAACTCATAAACATTCTCGGCCAGAACATGCTTAGCAAAAGGTATTCTTAAAGTATTCTCAATGTACATACGACCGGCTTGAATGATCTGTCGAGACATGCTTAACAGAAATATATAAGAATGGATGCCTGGTAAATTTGACCGGAAATGTCTTCTAGAAGCTTCTTCAGTTATAATGACGTGTTCATATGCGTATCTCATCATAAATATGAGTTACAAAAGACAAAAGATGTACATCTAGGGTACAAAAAAGATTCCTTAAAAAGATTATTGCACGAAACCTAGGAGATGACTTCATCTCCTAACAAACTCTAACAAACCGGGAATCATTTCATGACTACGGAGGTTACATGAGATAGTATAAAAAGGGGAGTCCTCTCCGTTAGCAAGATAAGCAAGTTCTAGCATCTAAACTCTCTTTCAAAGTACTTCAATTACTGTTCTTGTTCTTCTTCTTCCACCTTTGAGAGAAACTGACTTGAGCGTCGGAGGACCTAGCCAGGGATCCCCACCTTGATCTTAAGTTACTAACATTTTGTTGGTTTGTCTTGCTATGCGCATAATCGTGGAGGAGTTCTTCTAGATCTTCAGAAAATCATCATCATTAGGGATCATCGTTCGTCAGAGTCAGCATACCTCTTCATAGATTTCAGACATAATCATACCACATATCACACTTATCCATATTAGATAACCATCGTAAAATTTTTAAAACAAGCATAAATTGGGGAATATTTCAGTTTAATTAGTTAACTATATCTAATTTTAACTAGAAAAAATATATATTTTTTTAAACGTAAAAAAGAAACTGAATCATGCGCTCAATTAAATTATAATTAATTCGATGAACATGTAACAAATTCGGCAGCCGTTGCATTTATAATTAGGCAACCAAGTGAACCGACTTGGTTACTTCTCTACGTTTACTTCGGTAATACCTTTTTCCGGAAATAATGGATTTTTTTTAAAAAAAAAAAACATTCCACATTTGGACGGTTATGTATCGGAAAAAAAATCCTAAAATTATGAGATTTTTATTTTTACGCGGGCACGTAACAGACGGCGTGGACAAATTCGTTATGTCACGCAACAATCCGATGAAACGACTTCCGCGTTGCTATAAAACAACAACCTGATCTCCTCCCCCTCGATGCATCGATCTGATACTTTTTCCTACTCCACCTCAATTTGAAATCAGGCAAGGCATGCGGACAAGATGTGGTTTCCACT
Organism: Zingiber officinale; assembly: GCF_018446385.1. Taxonomy (NCBI): domain Eukaryota; kingdom Viridiplantae; phylum Streptophyta; class Magnoliopsida; order Zingiberales; family Zingiberaceae; genus Zingiber; species Zingiber officinale. The sequence continues at coordinate 28,360,310 of NC_056004.1, forward strand.
TCGATTTCGAATCGAAACTGAGGCCCAGAAAGCGGATGCGTGCGGAGGTAGTAGAAGAGTCCGTCGAAAAGGCTGATTTGTTCGATTGCCTTCATGACGACATCGTCATCGTGATACTCTCCTTTGTCAGTGGCTCCGCGGAGCGTCCATCGGATCTGCTCAGCGTAATGAAAACGTATGTAACCTTGTTTGTTCGATTGGATTTTTCGTGACAAAATTCTGATCTGTTTGAGGTTTCCAGATGCAAAAGGATGAACCGATTGGGGAAGAGTCCCTTTGTTCTGAAGAAGGCGGCGCTGGAATCGATCTCGATTGGGGTTAAAAATTGGTCGCAGCCGACACACAAGTTCTTGGAGATGTGTGCCGATGCAGGGAATTTAGAAGCATGCTACTTGATTGGGATGGTGAGTGCCTAAGTTCATCGATCCCCAATTTTTTTTATTTTTTCCAATCTTTCTGGAAATCTGTCTAACCCATTTAATTTGTTGTTTCAGATTGAATTCTATTGCTTAGGGATTTCAAATCTCGGCGGCTCGGACGGCGTAATGTTCATGAAAAAGGGATTGCGTTCTTTGATACGAGCAACGAAGCGGGGTCACGCGCTGGCGACGTACTCACTCGCCGTGATTTGCTTTAATGGCGGCGCAGTGAGGAAGACTGGCAGGCATCTTCGCATGGGAGTCGCCCTCTGCATCCGTGCAGCCCAGTTAGGTCATGTTGATGCCATGCGAGAGCTTGGACATTGTTATCTCGATGGCTATGGCGTACCTAAAAATGTGACTAAAGGAGTCCAGCTGATTCGTGATGCCAACGCCCGCGAGCTTGCCGCCCCTCTCAACAATCTATCCGTTCAGTCCGTATCTGCGTCGAATAAACAGAGTTGCCATCCCCGCAAAGTGGCGTGTGATTGTTCGCCAGAACCGCACCCAGCCAACCGTTTCATGGCGGAGTGGTTCGAGAGGATGAAGGATTTAGGCCGACGCGTTCAAGTTTGTGCCAACTCTAATTGTTGCCGGCCGGAGTTAAGAAGATTCGAATTCCGGCGATGCTCGACGTGTGCCTTTGTTAGCTATTGCTCCCGGGCGTGCCAAGTGGTTCACTGGAAGATGGATCATGGGGTCTTGTGCACGACGAGAACAAGATGGCTCGAGGGTCTTGTAAATGCCCCTAATCGGAATTGAGGCATTATATATTGTTCTTTAATCCATGTTAGCGAGGTTAGGAATTTGTTGTTGTATAAAATCCATTAATTCATTACATAATCGCAATTCTAATTGATGCGGCGAATGATCTAGGCCCCGAAGTTGGGTTAAAGTGTAGAGCGTTTGCTGACATAGTGGTCCATGCTCGGACTAGCACAACAGATCATCTCGACTGAGTGGTCGTTGGATTGAATTCTCGGTCCAGTCGGATCCCGAGTTGTTTAGTATTTAATGAAACACCGAACTAAGTGAGTATTATTCAGAGCCCAAGTATTTCTCGGTCCTCGAGATAACTAAGTGGTCTAGCCAATCAATCTATGATCCTATTGAACAAGATGGACACTTGATTCAACCAAACTCTTTGGCACAAGCAGAGAAGCCGAGTGAAGAATGAGTCTCCGATAACATTTCTTAAATCCAACCTGACCATTTTTGCAAGTGACATCCGAGCAGACTATAAAAGAGATTCAGTCGGGATTCCAGCTCAACATATTATGGGTCCCTCAACTCATCGGCCCAATATACTTTCTTGTCATTTTATGCGACAACTGTCAAAGAATCAAAGAAATATCACTTATGCAAGCTATATACTAGAAGTTTCAATCCAGCAAAATGTAGATATTACGGGTTCATTTTGGAGAAGGTGTAAGAGCATCATTATAATTTATCCTTTTTTGACAATGCATCAAGATTTATGCAGAGAGAAAAATTAACACTATAAAAAGGGATCTCCACCTACATGTACAAGTATGCTTATGTGATGAGAAAACTACACAACTACTGTTTATTAATGTTCACTACCTACTGTTCGCTCGATCGAACGTTGAAGTATATGCGTCGAGACCCTTTTCTAGTTCCATTGTTAACGTTCTATTTGACACTCAGAACCGTTTGGAATCATTTTTTTTAACTAGGAGGCCTCGTATAGTCAACATTAGAGTCACTTACCCAGTACGTCACTTTTTCCGCTTTCGGACAGGATAAATAATTTTTTCATCTAAAGTTTTTCTTGGGAGGATAATGGCATTTATTCTCTATTTTTTTTTTTAAGTATTGAGATGAATTTGATAATAAAGTTTCAAGACTATGCAAATATAAATTATCGGATAATATCTTCCCTTGCTATTCAAAGAAGAAAAGATCCAATTTATTTTGATGGTCGATTATCTCTAAAATAGTCACTTTAAATAATTGAATACCTCGAGTATATAAAAAAAATGAGAAATATTTATTTTATCTCTCACTTAATATATAAAAAAAAGGGCCAATAAACTACCCTATTTAAAAAAATTAGATTTTGAACGCTCTTAGAAAGGACTTAATTGTGCTATAATAATATTAATAAGTACATGCTTAAATGGAGTCATTTGGTAGGCATGGAGAATGAATTTATAGTTACTTTTTTAGTATTTATTTCTAAAAATAAATAAATAAGATATTTTATTAAACAGTATATTAAGTCATTTTGGAACAAAGAATCCTAGTTTATATAATTTCCAACAATAAAAGTTTAATTGCACGATTAAAAAGATAGATCGATTTAAAAATAATCAAGGAATTGTATCATGGGACTTCACTCTTTTCAGTCATCTCATCTGCTTTCAGGAAGGAAGATAAATCTGTAAGAGAAATTGATATTTTATTTTTATTTTCTTATTTTCATTACGATCAAGCCACCAGGTTTCTCATTCTATTTGGTAAGATAATTGATAAATCCAGAAAATCTCTTGCGCACAATTAAATGATGGTAGCCTTTTGGACGGTTCATTGTGAGTATTTTTTTTATTTATTGGAAAATTTTCGTAACATTGGATCGATCATGTCGGAACTAGTACTTGAGTTTATTATTATTTTTTATTTGTTAAGATAATTAGAAAAACATAGAAATGAGAAAAAAAAGTAAAAAGATAAATCCTTAATAATATTTGTTAAATGTTTACAATATTTATAAATATATTATATCATCTGATCAGTATTGATATTTTTTAACTAACAAAATTTTACCGAATATATATGATCGTGTCTGATTTATGCAGAGATACGAGTACGGTAGAATGGTGATTGATTGATAGAAGATCTGTTTTTTTTTTAAGAAGAATTTTTCTTTTTTATCTGGTGGAGACGAGTCAATAAAATATTAGTGTCTAAAAATTAAAAAAAAAATTAATGAAAATTTTCCGACGTTCAATTTAGTACAAGTCCGGACGAGTGGAAGAAAAATCGTAAGAACATCTGCGAGAGTAAAGTTACCAATATTCAAAGAACGTACCTTCACCACGACGAGGCCCCCCCCTTTTATATATCATCTCACTTAGCCTCCATAATCATGACGTGGCAAAGTATGCTAGAGTTTATTAGGTAAATCGTAGTGTATAACTCAGGTGACGTGCAATAATCCTCCGAGGAATCTTCTCTTTACCCACATGTATACCTCTTTTACCATTTATAACGTCTATTATTGCTGAAGTTGTTAAAGGAATATGCTACTATAATTGGTCTGCTAATGGGAGACATGATGGTTCTCAAAGAAGCTTCTAGAAGAATATTTTTTTGACATATAGTTATTATTCTGACAAGTTGTTAGGATATTGTCTGTCAAGTATATCTCGGTCGGTCCTTAATGTTAGGACCAAAAGTAGCTAGAGGGGGGGTGAATAGCTCGTCGCGTTCGCTCGGTGCGCTTCGTTGCTTGGCGTTGCTTGTTTCTTCTTGGATGTGCAGCGGAAAATACAGAAACAAATACAACCACGCTAACACTAGGATTTTACTTGGTATCCACCTCCAAAGGAGGTGACTAATCCAAGGATCCACACCACGCACACACCCTCCACTAAATAAACTCTCCTTTATGGTAACTACCAAAGGCGGAGAAGCCCTACAAGACTCAATACAAGAAGAGAGGGAAAGAGTACAAGAAATAGAAGCTTACAAGCTTACAATGAGTGCAAACCCTAACCCTAGTTTCTTCCTCTTGCAATGGATCCGCCTCTTGACTTGGAAAACCTCCAAGATCCTTCAAGAACTGGCGATCACGTGCTTGTAGAGAGCTGTGGAGAGCTGGAAGAGTGAATCGGAGAAGTGATTTGAAGGAATCTCGCTGCGGCTTTATCGACGCCAGCGGTCGGATCCCGATCGATTCAAATGTTACGAATCGATCGGGAGGCTGGATCGATCCACGGATCGATCCAGCGCCTATCGCGCGAATACGGCGGATCGATCCACGGATCGATCCGGCGCTTGTCGCGCCGAAGCGTCCCGATCGATCGGTCGATCGATCGGGACCTGATCGATCCACGGATCGATCCGAGCTTTTGATTGGAAGAATGCGGATCGATCCACCGATCGATCCAGAGCTGGATCGATCCACGGATCGATCCGACTGGATTTTGCCCAAAACCAAGTCCCAAACCTCCTAACCAACATCCGGTCAACCTTGACTGTTGGTACATCATGCCTAGCATCGGTCACTCCCTTGACCTGCCAGACTCCCACCAGTGTCGGTCAATCTTTGACTCACTTGGACTTTTACTCGTCGTGCAGTATCGGTCACTCCCTTGACCTACTTGGACTTCCCAACACCAGATGTCCGATCATCCTTGATCCATCTGGTTTTCCTTCCTTGCCAAGTATCCAGTCAATCCTTTGACCTACTTGGACTTCCCAACACCAGATGTCCGATCATCCTTGATCCATCTGGATTTCCCTTGCCTGGCTTCACTCACCAGGACTTTCACCTAGCTTCACTCACTAGGGTTTCCATCTGCCTAGCTTCACTCACTAGGACTTTCACCTGGCTTCACTCACCAGGATTTCCTTCTGCCTAGCTTCACTCACTAGGAATTTCACCTAACTTCACTCACCAGGATTTCCTTCTGCCTAGCTTCACTCACTAGGACTTTCTTCTGCCTAACATTCCAGTTAGGACTTCCCAGTCAAGTATCCGGTCAACCTTGACCTACTTGACTCTTCTTCAATCAATATCTTATTGTCAAACATCTAAACCCAAACCAACACTCAGCTTGGTTAACCAGGTCAACCTTGACCTGAGAGATGTTGCACCAACAATCTCCCCCTTTTTGATGTTTGACAATACCACACTAACACTTACAATACCACATGTAAGTTAGGCTAATCCCATAGCCTCATTCTTCATGCCACTAGGTAATGAAAGCATAAGTTAAGCTCTTCATTCTCCCCCTAAGAGGGCAAACTCCCTCTAGGTAATGAAAGCCTAACTTACTCCCTTTCACAAGCCCTTTCATTCTCCCCCTATTGGCACACATCAATCCCTTATTGATAAACCACATCGACCCATATTTGGACACATCAACCTATGCTCCAATTTTGGGCACACTTCAACAACTCCATTTGTTGAAGACTCTCCCCCTGAAGAGTTACTCATCGTTCTTCACAACATCACTCGTTGTGATCAACACGATACTGAAGGTCTCATACCCTTCATTATCCTTACCCCTACATTCTCCCCCAATGTAGGTAAATGCCCATCCTTGAGCATTATCCTTTGAAACCTCTGAACAAATGAGGATATCCACTCCCCATTTTCAACCCATGCTCAACCTTGAGCATATTCTTAACAGAAGGTTAACCACCTTCCAAGGTTCATGAAAAATAGTTTTTCATGTCTTTAAAGAGTACCTCCCCCTAAAGACATGGTGGTAACTTCTGTCATTGCACCAACAATGACTTGGAATCCCTAAAACTTTAGGAAACCCAAATTTAGAAGTTTTTGAGGTTCAAATATTCAAAATTTGAAACAAATTCAACCTAAACTTCAATGAAGTCTTCCTTTACCATTCCATCCTTGTTTTCAACACGAAAACACCCTTTTTATGTATACAAATGTATTTTAAGGGTTTGGAATGGTTACCTAGACTAAAATAGGTTCAAAGTGCTGAAATCAGGCTTTCCCAGCCAAAATCAGCAACTTGGATCGATTGGAGTTGGGTTCCAATCGATTGAACCTTTCTGAATCGATCCACTGATCGATTCAGACTACCTGGATCGATCGGCTGATCGATCCAGCGAGCTACTGCTCGCGAGATTTGCCTTCTGAATCAATCCATGGATCGATTCAGGCACTCCAATCGATCCATGGATCGATCGGAGCTCTGATAGTTGCTGAAATTCCATTTCAGTCAACTTCAGAAACCCCTAGAAAATTCTACAAAAATCCAAAAATTATGAAATTTTGTGTAGACATTGTTTAGGGCATATATTATCAAGGAAAAATAGTTTTCTATGAAAATACATCATATTTTCAAAGATTGACACAAACTTGAAAACTTGCAAAAACTTTAGTGTTTTCTTCAAGTTTGTGTCTAACTATTCAATGGTGATTACTATCAAAAGATAGCCTTCGCCAAGGTTTTCCAAAAACATTTTAAAAACATTTTCAAAACCAATATCCCATCATGTTCCTTGGGCATAATGCACATGACTTGTACATTAGCTTTCCCAATGATGGGAAAACACATAACTATGTGTTTTGATGAACCTAAAACTCAAAAGAATGCACTAAATCAACATTTTGAGTTTTGTTCATCTTCCTAACATCTCACTTGTATCTAATGTGCACTAAAACACATACATGTCATCTTATAATCCTTGTGAGATGTAAGATTTTGGTTTTGCCCTATTCTAGGGATCATGCATATCTATCTAGGCATTTCAAAGATATTAGACATCCACCTAGGATGTCACTTGTTAATAAGTGTTGTTAAATGCCATTTATCCTTAACTACAAGAAATTAAACTAATGCATGATAATGTTATGACATACATCAAAAGGAAATAATTTTCAAAAGAAAATATCCTATAACTACATGATGTATGAATGTCATGACATGGTATTTTGTATTTTTCATAATAAGTCATGAATGCAAAAGTAGACATGATGTCATGGCATATGATGGGCAAACAATCATGGCAAGATTTAGCATAAATAAAATATACCTAGATTAACTATCTAAGTATCCTTAAAACCTTAGCTAAACTTACAACTTAAACCTAGATTGCCCTTAAGTGCGTCAAGAAAACGCCAAAACCTAAATTGGCATTTCTAATTCCCTTGATTAATTTATGCCAATTGAAATTAAGCATATTCCTCAAATGTTGGCATATTTCATTTTTCCACAAGAGTAGCACTTCAACATAAGACTTCAATTTCCTTTAATTTTCTAAGAACATACCAAAATCCCAACTTGGTAGCTCTTATGAACTTCCCAATATGTGCCTTTTAAGATTAAAATCAAATTTTCACCACTAGGCACATTTTACTCTTTCAAGGAGTAAATACTAGTTCCATTTCATTTTCAAAGGTTAACAAAAACCTTGAAAATGCTCCTTGAGTGTCAATTTCCTCAAAGTTGGGTTAACTACCCTTCTAATCGGAGTTGACACTCTCTAACCCCTCTATGGAGTAGAGAAGATGCTCCTAGGAACCCAACACCTATTGGTGCTCCTTGAATGCTCTAGGTACTCACTAGGGATAACTTCCCTAGATACCTTCCTAGTGACCTTGTTGGGCTTCTTAGAAGCCTTGGTCACATTTTCTAGGTCAACCCTAGGGATAGCCTCCCTTGTGACCTTGTTAGTGACTTTCTTAGACTTCTTAGAAGTCTTAGTCACTTTGGTTGCAAAAATACTCTTAGGGATGACTTCCCTAGTATTCTTGATTTGACCACTAGACCTAGGGTTTGTTCCATAACTATATGGAACCCTATGATAACTAGACACATCCTTCTTAGCCTTTGGTTTGTATCCCAAACCTCTATGGCTATTTGATGGCTTTGATTTTCCTAGCCCTAGGTTTTGCTCATTTTGCCCTTTTAGGATATTTTCCATCCTTTTTAGGGTCTTTTCCATTTTGTCAAGTCTTGACCTCAAGACTTGATTTTCTATCATTAAGTCCTTAGATTTTGGTTTTTCATTAAGTCCATGAGCATTTTGGTTTCTAGGCTTGTATCTAAAATCCTTAGAGTTATTGCCTAGATTTTTACCTACATTCCTAACCTTAGGTGTAGTAGTCTTAGCATGTAGGGCCACATACTTTTCCTTAAAGCCCTCATGCTTTCTATTCTTATGGTAAATTGCATTAAAATGATAAAAGTTAGAACTATCATGCTTTTTACCATAATGTAAAGGAGTAGGCTCAATAAAAGATACCTTCTTCTTTTCCTTGGAGGCTCCCCCTCAATCCTAGAGGTGGAGGCTTCATCATCTTGAATGTGAAACAAGGAGTATGCTCCCTCCTTGTTCCCTTCGTTGCATTCCCTTGAGGATGAAGCTTCTTGAATTTCCTCTTCTTCGGAGGTTGAGCATCTCTCAACCTCGGAGTCCTCCTCTTGGTCTTGCTCCAATGAGTCGCCCTCTTTGGATTCCTCTTGATCTTGTGCAGTGGAGGGGATCTCTTCATGAAGCTTGGCCAATTTGCTCCATAATTCCCTTGCATCTTCAAATTCTCCAATTTTGCAAAGGATGGTGCTTGGCAATAGATTGACCAAAAGCTTGGTCACTTTGTCATTGGCCTCGCACCTTTGGACTTGCTCCGGGCTCCATTTGCTTTTCTTTAGAGCTTTGCCCTTGGAATTTGTTGGAGCTTCGAAGCCTTCCGTAAGAGCAAACCATTGCTCTATCTCCATCATAAGAAAGTTTTCGATTCTTGATTTCCAAGAATCGAAGCTCGTGGAGGTGTATGGTGGAGCCACCCTCGTGTCAAATCCAAGTCCATCCTGGAATTGCATCTTGAAGTTGAGCTTGATAAAGTCTTGAACTTGAAGAATTTGCTCCAACTTCTTCACCCTCTAGCTTTTCTTGTTACGCTTGACCCTTCCGGCGATGATTCCGGTGAAGAGCGGCCTCGCTCTGATACCACTTGTTAGGACCAAAAGTAGCTAGAGGGGGGGTGAATAGCTCGTCGCGTTCGCTCGGTGCTTGGCGTTGCTTGGCGTTGCTTGTTTCTTCTTGGATGTGCAGCGGAAAATACAGAAACAAATACAACCACGCTAACACTAGGATTTTACTTGGTATCCACCTCCAAAGGAGGTGACTAATCCAAGGATCCACACCACGCACACACCCTCCACTAAATAAACTCTCCTTTATGGTAACTACCAAAGGCGGAGAAGCCCTACAAGACTCAATACAAGAAGAGAGGGAAAGAGTACAAGAAATAGAAGCTTACAAGCTTACAATGAGTGCAAACCCTAACCCTAGTTTCTTCCTCTTGCAATGGATCCGCCTCTTGACTTGGAAAACCTCCAAGATCCTTCAAGAACTGGCGATCACGTGCTTGTAGAGAGCTGTGGAGATGCTGGCGAAGAGCTGAAGTGAATCGGAGAAGTGATTTGAAGGAATCGAGCGCTTGCGGCCTTTATCGACGCCAACGGTCGGATCCCGATCGATTCAAATGTTCTGAATCGATCGGGGAGGCTTTGGATCGATCCACGGATCGATCCAGAGCGCCTCTGTGCTCTGGAAATAGCGTCTGGATCGATCCACGGATCGATCCAGCGCTTGTCGCGCGAAGCAGCATCGTCCCGATCGATCGGCTGATCGATCGGGACCTCTGGATCGATCCACGGATCGATCCAGAAGCTTTCTGTTCGCTGGGAAGAATCTGGATCGATCCACTGATCGATCCAGAAGCTTTCTGTTCGCTGGGAAGAATCTGGATCGATCCACTGATCGATCCAGAGCCTGGATCGATCCACGGATCGATCCAGCACTTGGTTTTTGCCCAAAACCAAGTCCCAAACCTCCCTAACCAACATCCGGTCAACCTTGACCTGTTGGTACATCATGCCTAGCATCTGGTCACTCCTTTGACCTGCCAGGACTCCCCACCAAGTGTCCGGTCAATCCCTTTGACTCACTTGGACTTTTACTCGTCGTGCCAAGTATCCGGTCACTCCCTTGACCTACTTGGACTTCCCAACACCAGATGTCCGATCATCCTTGATCCATCTGGTTTTCCTTCCTTGCCAAGTATCCAGTCAATCCTTTGACCTACTTGGACTTCCCAACACCAGATGTCCGATCATCCTTGATCCATCTGGATTTCCCTTGCCTGGCTTCACTCACCAGGACTTTCACCTAGCTTCACTCACTAGGGTTTCCATCTGCCTAGCTTCACTCACTAGGACTTTCACCTGACTTCACTCACCAGGATTTCCTTCTGCCTAGCTTCACTCACTAGGACTTTCACCTAGCTTCACTCACCAGGATTTCCTTCTGCCTAGCTTCACTCACTAGGACTTTCTTCTGCCTAACATTCCAGTTAGGACTTCCCAGTCAAGTATCCGGTCAACCTTGACCTACTTGACTCTTCTTCAATCAATATCTTATTGTCAAACATCTAAACACAAACTAACACTCAGCTTGGTTAACCAGGTCAACCTTGACCTGAGGGATGTTGCACCAACACTTAAGACCGCCCGTCTTTGCTGAACTGCTCGATTACATTATTTATGGTCGACTCGGTATTGTACTGCATGTATCTTAGCTGGCCAATAAGGTCAGCTGCCTTTATATCTGTCTCGGCATTAAGCTGCTTAGTCATGCTCTGCACACCATTGAAATATTCATTTGGAGAATAATAATATGATGTCTTGGCCCTATTAGAAATCTGTTTGAGAAATGATATGTGTTAGGACCGTTGGCGGTCGGCTAGCCCCTGCACAAATAAAAATAAAAATATCTTCCTCAATTTATAACTTAAACAAACACTTGCAACATTAACATTAAAAAGAATAAAGAAACCAAAAAGACAGAGGCACGGAAGTTTTTATTTGATTACAACCAGGGAGGTTGTTAATCTAAGGAAGTATAGCACACTAATATATCCTTCAGGTGGAGAAGCCTCTTTATAGCAATGATCGCACAAAATGAAGAAGCTAAATGAAAACTAGAAGCGTACAAGTGTTGTTTCTCAAAATGCTTGTTGTATTTAGCTTCTTGGACCAAGGCTGTATTTATAGCTTTGGTCGAGGCGCCTGGAAGAGTTCCAGATACCTGGAGGGGGATAAAATTTTATCCCCTTCACAATGAATCGCGGTGAAACACAATCCAGATAAAACTCCTTTCCGGGCGCTCGGAAGGGTTCCGGGCGCCCAGAGTCCGGGTCTTCCGCTCTGGCTCAGCTTGCTTAGGTCCGGGGTCTTCTGCTCTAGCTTCACTCGCTTTGGTGATTTCGACCATCCGGAATAGGGCTCACTCGAACCCAACTTACAACCTTCTCCTCGGGTAAGCTTCCGCTCCGGCTTCTCGTCTCTCGGAAACGCCGCGCGCCTCCTTTTCTTCGACCCGCGTACTCTTAGCAACACCTCGTCTCTCAGACGCACCGAGCTCGTCGACTCTCTCCCGTGCCGTCCTTTTCGCTAGCTGTGTCTTTTGCTCGACTCCCTGTGCTCCTAAGTTCCTGCACACTTAGACACAAGCTTAAACACGACAGAATTTAACTTAACTTGTTTGATCACATCAAAACAACCTTGGAGTACCAACAATCTCCACCTTTTTGATGTGAACAAGCCAAATTAAGTTAAGGTAAACCAACATAAAATAAAAGTAATAATTTTGCAATTAAAGTGCAAAAAAGTGAAATTTGAAATTACTATCTTTCCTTAGACTTAATCTTCCCTTCTCTCCCTTTGATCACATAAAAAAATGGGGTAAAAAAATCTAAGGGTTAAATTTTTCAAAAAAAATAGAAAACTCTAAAACTTTTGAAAATTATTTTGATAACACTTAAAATAATTTTAGAAAAAAATTTCTAAGTAAAACAAAGTTTGATAAAAAAATATCAATATTTTTCTACGTTCGTAAAAACTAATTTTATAGAAATAATTTTTAAAAAAGTAAAGCTGATACTTAAAAAAAACTTAAAAGTTCTAAGTTTAAAAAGATTTAAAAAAATGAGTAACTATTTAAAGTTTTTTTTAATTATAATTAAATATTTTATCAGTTAGCCAATTAAACATTTTATTTCGTTAATTGACTTCCAGACTCTGGCGATGCCCTATGCCTTCTTGGTTATTGGATTATCAATCACTTTTAGACAAAACTTCATAATAAAATCAAATATTTAATGTACTTTCTGAAAGCCCTAAGTCTAATTAAACTTTAATTTAGACAAGTCTTTGGAACTCAATATAGATTCCTTCCAACTAGGTTAACTAGAAATTTCTTTGGTATATATTTCTGAGAAATTTTTCTAATTTATCCTTTGTGGTAATAAAAATACCAATTTAGACCATTAAATTTTTTACTACTTGTATTATATGAGCATGCATGATTTTTCAAGTTCTTTATTTCTTTTTACAAAATATTATTTTCCAATTTTACTTTGTCAAATTCTTCTAATGGACAAGATTTAGCTAAGATTAATTTCAACTCTTTATTTTCTTTTTCAAATTTGCAACAATCTTTAGTTAATAATTTAATACATTTAAATAACTTATGAGGTGGAAGAGATCATACTTGACTTACCTTGTCAATCTCATTGTTTGTAGCTCCTCCTGAACTGTTGCTTTCTTCTGTTGACGCCCCCCCTTCATCGATGCTCTCGATGCTTATTTCGGATGAGCTTTCTTCGTGTTCGTCTTCTTGATGACTTACCATCAACGTAAGTCTGGAAAAGACTTCGACCTCTGATTCAAACGACGTTTTTCTTGTCTTTGTCCTTCTTGTTGATCTTTAACTTAGGGCAGTTGTCTTTAACATGCCCTTCTTCATTACAGTGGTAGCATCTGATCGTTCTTCTCTTTCTATCCCACGGATGGTTAGATTTTCTAGATTTAAGTAACTTTTTAAAACATCTTACCATCATTACCATTTCATCATCGTCGAGAGAGGACTCTAAACTTTGTTCGTCTATCTTTGCCTTAAGGGCAATGTCGTGCTTCGGCTCCTTCTTTGTATCTGTACATCTCGATTCATGGACTTCAAAGGTTAAAAATAATTCTTCTAAGGTAACAGATTCTAAATCCTTAGAGATATAGTAGACATCTACTAATGATTTCCATTTTGTATTTTTAGGGAATGCATTAAGAGCGTATCTTAGCGAATCTCGGTTGCTTATCTTTTCTCCGAGATTCGAAAGTCCAGTGATGAACTCCTTGATCCTTGAGTGAAGGTGTGCAATTGTTTCGTTTTCTTATAATCGAAGGTTGCTGATCTGGTTACGAAGTAAGTCTCGTCTTGCAAGTTTCGCCTCTGAAGTTCCTTCGTGAAGTTCCAGGAATTTTTCCCAGAGCTCCTTAACAGACCCGTAAGCTCCGATCCGGTTAACTTCTTGTGGCGGGAGGACGCTCAGTAGATGAAACTCTGCTTTGCCGTTTGCCACGAAGTCTGCTTGTTCCTTCTTCGTCCATTGATACTTTTGCTTGCTTTCGAGCGCTTCAAAATCGAATTCCATTATTAATAATAAATCGAAGTATATTTTGAAAAATACCTCCATTCTCTTTTTCTAGCTCGCCAACTCCCCCTCGAACTTTGGTGGATAAATGCTTGGTCCAACCATCTCATGTGCTTCGTTCGGCGATTAGTCCTCTTGAAGTGAACCTTGTTGTGAAACCACTTGTTAGGACCATTGGCGACCGGCTAGAGGGGGGGTGAATAGCCCTTGCACAAATAAAAATAAAAATACCTTCCTCAACTTATAACTTAAACAAATACTTACATAAAAAGAAAGGAAACCAAAAAGACAGAGACACAGAAGTTTTTACTTGGTTACAACCGGGGAAATTGTTAATCCAAGGAAGTATAACACACTAATATCTCCTTCAAGCAGAGAAGTCTCTTTACAACAATGATCGCACAAAATGAAGAAGCTAAATGAAAACTAGAAGCGTACATGTGTTATTTCTTAAGATGCTTGTTGTATTTAGCTTCTTGGACCAAGGCTGTATTTATAGCCTTGGTCGGGGTGCCTGGAAGGGTTTCAGGCACTTGGAGGATAAAATTTTATCTCCTTCGTAATGGATCACGGTGAAACGCGATCCAGATAAAACTCCATTCCGAGCACTCGGACCAGGAAAGTCAATCACGTTGACTTTTTCCAGTCCGCACCTTCTGCTCCGGCTCCGCTTGCTTCGGTCCAAGTCTTCTCCTCCGGTTCCGCTCGCTTGGGTGATTTCGGCCATCCGGAATAGGGCTCACCCGAACCCAACTTCCGGCCTTCTCCTCGAGCAAGCTTCCGCTCCGACTTCTCGTCGCTTGGAAACGTCGCGCGCCTCCTTCTCTTCTACCTGCGTACTCTTCCGCAGAACCTCGTCCCTCAGACGTACCGAGCTCGTCTGCTCTTTCCCGTGCCGTCTTTCTCGCTAGCTGCGTCTTTTGCTCGACTCCTTGTGCTCCTAAGTTCCTGCACACTTAGATACAAGGTTAAACATAATAGGATCTAACTTAACTTGTTTGATCACATTAAAACAACCTTGGGATACCAACAATATGATGCTTTGTGTTCCCTGGGAATCCCTCTAACAATTATGTTTTGTTGGAAATCCGCCCAGATAATAATATGAGGCTAAGTGCTTCAGACCCGGGCAACATTTTACCTAGTCGAGTGGGCATTAAGAGATTCACAAATCTCGGGGAAGCCAACCTGTGACTGATCGATTGTGAGACGGGTCCAACATCCCGACCAGCCTAAAAGACCGACTGCCTCAAAACCCGATCAACTACTAACTGACCAGTTGTGTTATCTTTTAGGTAAAAGACCGGACTCCATATATTTGGTCGAATTAAGGGTTAGTCAATCATTACTTGCCTAGCTTGTACCCCTATTAGTTTAGACCTTAGAACCCTAATGTTAGATGAATGATGGAACCACTCGAGGGATGCTCCCTACCATTGACGTTGATCACGACATCAGTTTAATTTTGATCATCACATCATCTCTTTTCCTGAGTCCATATATATATATAGGATTGATATCCTGCGCGCCCGCACAATGCGCGACTGTGCGCGCGCGCAAGATATCAATCGATTTTTTTTTAATATTTTAAATTAAAAAAATCAATTAAAAAAATAAATATTTCCTTATATAAATTTCTAATACATTAATATATCCCCTCAACATATTACAATACACAATAAATACTTAAATTTATTTTATTTTAATTTTTTTTTAAAACCAAACACTATAACCTAATTGGGAAGGCTGAACCCTACAGATAAAATCTAAAAAAATAACTTAAAAACTATAACACAAAGTCTGAACCCTAGAAATAAAATTTTTTAAAAATATTTTATTTATTAAAAAAAATAAACATTTCTTTATATAAATTTCTAATACATCAATATATCCCCTCAACATATTACAATATTCAATAAATACTTAAATTTATTTTATTTTATTTTTTTTAAACCAAACACTATAACATAATTGGAAAGTCTGAATCCTGTAGATAAAATCTAAAAAAAAATAGTTTAAAAACTATAACCCAAAGCCTGAACTCTAGAAATAAAATTTATAAAAAAAATTTTATTTATTTTTTTAATTCAAAATTTTAAAAAAATAAAAAAAATAAAATGAGTGATATCCTGCACGCACATTTATGTACTGTGGGTTATCAAAACTTTTTATATATATATATATATAAATCGAATTAGTGAATCGGTTAAAAATAAGTTGGGCAACCTAATATAAACTTCCACCGATGCTATCTGACTCATCCGATCAATCAATTCTTCGTTTCTCTTCTCTCACCGCGCCTTCCTTGACTATTCCCGACCGTAAGCGTAGTCTCCCCGCGCCCATAAGGTTCGTTCTCTTCTCCAAAAGCCCTTCTCTGTTCTAATGTGGATCATTGTTGTTATTTTTTGTCCCGTATTTTGGCGCGTTGAGCTTCTGAATGAAGTGGTGGAGGAGAATAGACAGCGATCGAGCTCGGGTCGTTTTTCCTTTTGGTGCTATTTCTACGATCTCTGAGTTCTTCCCACTCTGTCGCCTGCTCGGGTCGTTTTTCCTGCTCCGTCGCCTGCCGTGAGCATTTCCAGTTGCACCCGATGCTGTTGGCGGTCCAAGGGACAATCCAAACGCTCGGCGCGCGGCGTTTGCCCTCGTGAGCCCTCGGGTCCCGAGGCCTCTTACCGCAAACGGGAAAGCTTGTGAGAACGCCATGGGGTCCCATGCAACGAAGCGATCCTCCTTTTTGCCTTTCCGGAGATTTAGGGCAGCGACGGAACTGATTGATAGATCTCCACTTCCCGTTGTAGTTTCCTGTGGCTCCTAATCCGAGGCGTCTCCCAGTCAAATGCTCTCTCCTTTTTCTCTGACGAAAATGTTGAGCCTTACATCGATTTGCACCTCCCCTTTGTTGCTGCAGGTTGAGTACTCTCCCTAAAAAGTTCTGAACTTCAATGGTTTCTAATTTCTAGATAGGGCTTCCAGTGAGCCTGCGAACTCTTCTGCAAACCAAGAATCTAGGGCGAAGTGTCTCGAGACGCGAGGAAGATGACAGGCGATTTAACGCGGTTTTTCGCGGCGGCCACGGCGGCGATTCCGGCTGTTGCGTTACTGCTGCTGCTCTCCTACGGTCAGTGTCAAAACAAGTTCAGGAGTACCACCTTTATTTTATCTCTCTCCCTCTTTTAATTTATATGTTTATTATAATTTGATCGATTAAGATTTGTTCTTCTCCTTTTGTAGTACGTACAGTGTGTTACCTGCCGCGGGTGCATCAAACCGAGATCAATCTCGTCTCCCACAATCACCGCAGGCTACTTCAAGTCGACGAAGGTAAATTACTATTTATTCATAATTAATCAATCACATCACAGCCCAGCAGGCCTCACGCAAGTCCAGTCCGTTCAGTCGCCATGCAAACCGCGAGATCAAACGGCTACACGAACGGTTAGCGCGGCCCGCAGGTGGTTGCATGCCCTACGGCCGACGCGCACCATGCGCTCACACAGACGAACTACCGCCATTTCCACTACACTATTCCTGAACTTGTCAACTAATTCCCTGCCGTCTGTCGTATGTCGAGGATCGTAATAAAAAATAAGAAACCGAGGGCCGTCGCTCTGCTTGATCCCTTCTTCTGACATTCTGCCGGCCGGTCTATCTCCATTTCTACCCTCGTGTCGTTTTCCTCAAGCGCGTTGAGTTGGTTTTTGTTTGGGGCTCGATCGGTCTCCTCTAGGATCTGGTTTAGCTTTAACAAATTACAGGACAACATCCATTACATTTACCTTTATTTTGTGCAGCGTGCGGTTACTAATTCTCTAGGAACGGGATGATGGTGCAGGTACAACTTCATCGGGCTCTACGCAGCGGGTGGGCGACCAGTGCAGCATGGACGACATTGTGGTGTACCAGGGTGCGACTGGGCCGCTGCCGAGCGGGATTCCGACGTACACAGTGTCGGTGCTGAACCTTTGCTCCGTCTCCGGAGGCTGTTCTTTAGGCAACATTCACCTGAGATGCGCAGCCTTCAGCTCTGCCCGCCTCATCAACCCGCGCATCTTCCGCCGCCTCAGCATCAATGACTGCCTCCTCAACGACGGCCGCCCGTTGGCCCCCGGCTCAGTAGTTTCCTTCCAGTACGCCAACTCCTTTTCTTATAGGCTCGTCATTTCTAATGCCACGTGCGCTAAGGAGCAATCCTGAGAATTATTATCCTTAATTATCTTTAAAATAAATTAAATATTAAAATAAATATAATTTTATTATTTGCTATTTAATAATAGAAAATAATATTAAATTAATTTTAATCGTTTAAGATTTATTATGGGGTATCATAATCCATATTTATATGAATCAATTGAATTTATACTCATTATTCTATGAATCAATTGTGTTTACACTCGTTATTCCTTTTCACATACTCTTATTATTTCTTCAAATATTATTTAATCTTCTAGTTTTACACAAACAATCAAAGATCCAAATTATTGTGCTGCGATGATTAAAAAGTTTGATACTCTTCTTCGCAATACAACCTGAAACTTAGTTCCTTATATTCCATTTATGAATATTATGAGCTCTAAATAGATTTACTAAATTAAGTATCATTCAGATGCATCTATTAGACGTAACAAAGCTTACCTTATTGTTAAAGGCTCTAATCGACAATCAGGTATTAACTTCAATAATACTTTTAGTCAAAGTCATCAAAATTACAACTATCAAATTGCTATTGTCTATAGCTGTTAGTTTCAATTAGTCGATACGACAACTAACTATTTCTAATACTTTCCTTCATGGACACCTTGAAAAAACTGTTTTTATAGAGCAATCACTTGGATTCATCTATCCGCAACTTCCAATACATATGTGTCAACTTCAGAAATTTATATATGATGTTCGGCAAACACCTCGTGAATGGTTTTATAGTCTATCTACCTAGTTTCATACTCAATGATTTTTTAGCTCAAAGAAATACTCTTCTATATTCTACAAATTTAATGAAGAATTTTTAATATTTGTTCTGATTTACATGGATGATATCTTAATAACTGGGTATTAATCAAAACGACATTACTACTTTACTCTATCTTTTTCATCAAGAGTTTCCTATTTGGGATTTTGGCAACACTCGTTTATTTCCTTGGCATGGAGTTTCTCTCATATTTTGAAGGTGGTCGTCTCTCTTAGAGCAAATATATTACTGAACTTCTATAATGAGCTAAAATGGATGATGCACGTTCTATCTCCACACCAATCATTAAAGGTGATTTCATTGCACATTCATCCTCCTCTTCAATGGTTGGCCCCTAAATCTTTAGAAGCATTATTGGTGCCCTACAATATGTCACCACTACATGACCCGATGTTGCTTTCGCTATCAATCGTGTCTGCCAATTTATGTATGCTCCTACTGAACACTATTGGGAAGGTGTTAAGAGAATTCTTCTATATCTCAATGGTACTATTCTACATGGTCTTCTTTTATATCGTCAATGCTCACGAGAGTTGATTGCCTACAGTAATGTAGAATGGGCCGATCTCCCGAAGATAGACGTTTTACTAATGGATATGTCATATTTCTTAGGAGAAATCTTGTTTCCTGACTTTTAAAGAAGCAACCTATAGTCTCTCACTTAAGTAGTGAAGATGAATATAAAATTATAACTAACGCGATGACAAAAATTATTTAACTACAATATCTTCTTTTGTAATTACACTTTTCCCCAACTGGTATGCCCAAAATCTGGTGTGATAAAATTGGAGCAACTTATCTGGTAGCAAATCCTATTTTTCATGCTGATATCAAGCATGTAGAGATTAAGTTTTATTTTGTTTGCGAACATGTGACGACTCGACAACTTTCAGTTTCTTACATCTCTACTGTAGATTAAATTATTGATGTATTTACCAAACCATTATCTAGACAACGTTCCACCAAGTTAGTATTCAAACTTAACGTTCAGGCACTCCCGTTGAATTTGGCAGGGGCAATAATAATAATAAAAAATAACCTCAAATTGATTTTAATCAATTAAAATTTATTATATTCGGCATCATAATCAAGATAGACATTAATTAAATAGCGAAAATAATATTTTTAAATATATTATAATCATTACTAAACTTATAATTGTATGTCATATTTAATCTTTTCATTATTGTTTGAATAATTTGTGTAAATAAGTCTATTGAATTTTAATAATAATATGATAAAAATATTATTTTCTATTATATTTTTTCTCTATCTATCAATTTCTACAATGATGCCCTACACACCCTTACCCAGAACACTCCCGGGTAACCCTCATAGGTCTGGGTGCCCGCTCAGGCTCCTTATTAATTTTTAAGAATCAGGGGTGCTCAGGATAGCATTCGGGCTTTCAGACGGGCATCCGGGCACCTCTCTATATATATATAAAAGATACACTATAGATGAACTGTTAGAGACTTCGTTCGTGACAATGTTCGAGGTATTTGGATTAAATACAGACGACTCGATTCATACAGTACTTTTTTAATTTATTGTTTTAGCTTAGCGTTAAGTCAATTAAATTTTACCTTTAGGGTTTAGGGGTTGGATTATAGTCTTCAAGTTAAAAATAAATTAAAAATTTTTAAGTGTTCACATGGTATAATATATGTATTTTGAGTGTTTAGGGTTTATGATCTAAGAGCATCCACGTCAGATACTCTATTCAAAAATTTTATCCTAAATTTTGGATAGGGTAGTTAAAAAATCTTTGTATCAGTTATCGTATTTATTTATTAAATTATGCATTTATAAACAGTATTTCTCTAAATTTAGGGAATGGATTCCATTTCCTACATTATAGAGGAGAGAGAAAAAATAAGGAAGTTGATATATGATGTATTGAAAAGTGGATATTTAAATTTAATAAAGTAAATTTTTATTCTAAATTATACATTTTGGATAAAGAAATTGATATGGATACTCTAAAAAAAAATTTATTTAAAAAAAAAAAAAAAAACAATCGAGACATCTAGATGAATTACAAGCACCTCAACCAAGGAGTCACGGACTAAGGAGTCTGCACATTTGCTCATGCACGACTTCGTGGACGAATGAGGAAACTCGAGATATCCGAAAGTGAGTCGGACACTTAGCCCCGAGCACCTTGAGTTCACTTAGTCACTCACATAGTCATGCATAGGAGGGAATAAAAAAAATTGAAAAAATGTTAGCTGGCACCACACGCCATCGGATAAGGCGCACCTAGAATTAATCTAACTCTCAGACCCTATATATATATATAATTATGTCAATAAAATTTTATATTTAGATTATATTCAAAATGGAAATTATTTTGGATGTTGTAGGATAAGATGGGTAGGATATTAAAATTTATTGACTTAATCCGAGCTTAAAAAAATATACACAAAAATGTAATATATATATATATATATATATATAATTATGTCAATAAAATTTTATATTTAGATTATATTCCGAGCTTAAAAAAATATACAAAAAAATGTAAAAAAAATCCATAATACGTTGGGCACGCATAGGCGTGCAAGCGCTAGTGTACAACGTATATAAAAGAGATAAAAAAGAATTAACAGAATTGACAAGATCAATCCACAAAATCAAATTAGTATTAAGATTATTTTAATAATTCTATTATAATTATTAGAATAATTCTGTTATTTATAAATTAGTTAATTGATCAAGTAATTTTTGAACATTATATATTATATTATTCTTATGGTAAACATCAATAAAAATAAAATTTATTATTACTCTTATATTATTTCTTTCTCTTTTCTTATTTTTGTTGGTGCAATATTCCCTAGGTCAAGGTTGACCTGGTTGACTGAGTCTTGATGTTTGAGTTTCGATATTTGACAATACATGTAGACAACACATGGAGATTGCAGGTGCGATTGTTTATGTGGGGAGATTGTGAAGGAGAGTCAAGTAGGTCAAGGTTGACTAGATACTTGACTGGAAAATCCTAGTGAGTGAAGCCAGGTGAAAGTCCTGGTGAGTGAAGCCAGGCAGGTGTGAAAAGTCCTAGTGAGTGAAGCTAGGCAGAAGAAAATTCTGGTGAGTGAAGCCAGGTAAAAGACCTAGTGAGTGAAGCTAGGCAGTTGGGAAATCCTGGTGAGTGAAGCCAGGTGAAAGACCTAGTGAGTGAAGCTAGGCAGTTGGGAAATCCTGGTGAGTAAAGCTAGGTGAAAGACCTAGTGAGTGAAGCTAGGCAGTTGGGAAGTCCTAGTGAGTGAAGCTAGGCAGTAAGAAAAGACCTGGTGAGTGAAGCCAGACAGTTGGGAAGTCCAAGTAGGTTAAAGGGATTGACCAGATACTTGGCACGAGGAAATCCAGATGGGTCAAGGTTTGCCTAGAAATCTGGCGAAACTCTAAGTGGGTCATGGAGGACCGGACACTTAGCACGAGGAGAAAAATCCAAGTGGGTCAAAGGGATTGACCAGACACTTGGTGAGGGAGTCCTGGCAGGTCAAGGATGACCGGATGCTAGGCATGATGTACCAACAGGTCATGGTTGACTGGATGTTGGTTTAGGGGACTTTGGACTTGGTTTTGGGCAAAAACCTTGAGCTAGATCGATCAGCCGACCGATTGGCTCATGCCCAATCGATCGGCTGATCGATTGGGTGAGTCCCCGCGACAAGCCTCCTCCCAATCGATCAGTGGATCGATTGGGAGAAGCTCACGATCGCACAGAATGACTCTGGATCGATCGACCGATTGATTCAGAGCCTCCAATCGATCAGCCGATCGATTGGGAGTCGCGATTCTGTGCGATAAGCCCTGGATCAATCGGGCGATCGATCCAGGCAATTCCCGAGAGCACAGAGGCGCTCTGGATCGATCGGCAGATCGATCCAAAGCCTCCCCAATCGATTGGGAGTAATCCAATCGATTGAGATTCGACCGTTGGCGTCGTATTTAGCTGTTGGCGAGTGTTTCTCTCGGTAGAACTCTCGGCTTTCTTCTCCAGCGACAACAGTGACCACAGAGCTTCTCCACAGTCACTCTCACGCCAGATCTTGAAGGTTCTTGGAGGCTTTTCCAAGTCAAGAGGCGAATCTACAGCAAGAAGAAGAAGCTAGGGTTAGGGTTTATTGTGTAAACCATGTAAGCTTTCCCTTGTATTTGCTTCTCTTTGTTTCTTGTTGTATTGAGAGTATTGTAGAGCTTCTCTGCCTTCGGTAGTTACCGAAAAGGAGTATTTACATAGTGGAGGGTGAGTTATTGTGTTGATCCTTGGATTAGTCACCTCTTCTTGAGGTGGATACCAAGTAAATCCCTAGTGTTAGCATTGAGTGTTGTTTCTTTGTGTTTTCCACTGCATTTCACCATAAGAAACAAGCAACGAAGAGCACGAGATCACGCCGAGCTATTCACCCCCCTCTAGCTACATTTCGGTCCCAACAAGTGGTATCAGAGCGAGGTCGCTCTTCACCGGAATCATCGCCGGAAGGGGCAACAAGGCTAGAGGGTGTAGAAGTTGGAGCAAATTCTATCAAGTCAAAGACTTCATCATCAAGCTCAACTTCAAATGGAATTCGGAGATGGATTCGGATTCGACACGAGGGTGCCTCCACCATATGTATCCACGAGTTTCGATTCTTGGAATCTAGAATCGAAAACTTTCTTATGATGGAGATAGAGCAATGGTTTGCTCTCATGGAAGGCTTCAAAGCTCCAAGAAATTCAAAAGGCAAGATCCTCAAGAAAAGCAAATGGAGTCAAAAACAAATTCAAAGGTGCTAGGCGAATGACAAGGTAACCAAACTATTGGTTAATTTATTGCCAAGCACAATTCTTTGCAAAATTGGAGAATTTGAAGATGCGAAAGAATTATGGAGAAAGTTGGCTGAGATTCATGAGATCCCCTCCACTGTACGAAATAATGAAGAATCCAAAGAGGGCGACTCGGTAGATCAAGACCAAGAGGAGGAGAATTCCGAGGTTGAGAGATGCTCAACACCGGAGGAAGAAGAAGATCCATCCTCTATGGAGCACAAAGATACAAGCAGAGTATACTCCTTATTTCATGAGCATGAGGATTCGGAAGTTGAGAGATACTCAATGTCCGAGGATGAAGAGGTAGAAGCCTCCGCCTCTAGGATTGAGGGGGAGCGTGGATCATCATTGGCGGATCAAGAAGAAGCCTCTACATCCGGATCAAAAGGAGAAGAAGTCATCCCTACAAGCAAAGGTATACCAATTTCAATTGTTAATAATAAAGATCATATTATTTGTTTTGAGTGTAGGAAAAAAGGAGATTACAAGAGCAAATGCCCTAAATTGGTCAAGAAGAAGGGCTAAGTGGCACCAAAGGGCAAGGAGAAGCCCAAAGAGACCGCTCCCGGAACAAAGAAGAGCAAGGAGCGCATTGTGTGCTTTTCTTGCAATCAAAGGGGACACTATCGGAGTCAATGTCCCAAGGGGAAGAAAGCGATCAAGGCTCAAGGAGGAAGCACAACTCAAGGGGGAGCTCCAAGGTAAAACACAAGGTATCTTTTGTTGAGCCTACCCCTTTAAATAATGGTAAAAAGCCTATTAGTTCTAATTTATATCATTTTAATGTTATCTACCAAAGAAATAGGAAGCATGATAGCATTAAGGAAAAACATGTAGCTCTTTATGCTAAAACGATCACACCTAGGTCTAGGAAGATAGATAAAAATTTAGGCAAGAATTTTAAGGATTTTAGTTACAAGCCTAAAAATAAAATTGCTCAAGGATTAAATGAAAAACCAAAAACTAAGGATTTAATGAGAGAAAATCAAGTCTTGAGGTCAAGACTTGATAAATTAGAAAAGACCCTAAAAAGGATGGAAAATATCCTAAAAGGACAAAATGAGCAAAATCTAAGTTTAGCACAACAAGGGTTATAGAGGTTTGGAATACAAACCTAAAACCAAAAGGAATGTGCCTTCTTACTATAGAGTTCCATATAGTTATGGAACTAACCCTAGGCCTAGTGATCAAGTCAAAAATACTAGGGAAGTTATTTCTAGAAGTATTTTTGCAACACCAAACGTAACCACGACTTCTAAGAAGTCTAAGAAAGTCACTAAGAATGTCAGAAGGGAAGCAATCCCTAGGGTTGACCTAGAAAATGTGACCAAGGCCCCTAAGAAGCCTAACAAGGTCACTAGGAAGATATCTAGGGAGGCTATTCCTAGTGAGTACCTAGAGCATCCAAGGAGCATCAATAGGTGTTGGGTTCCTAGGAGCATTTTCTCTACCCCTTAGATGGGTTAGAGAGTGTCAACTCTAATTGAAAGGGTAGTTAACCCAATCATGATGAAGTTGGTACTCTAAGAGCATTTTCGAGGTTATTGTTAACCTTTGAAAATGATAAGGATTAATGACTTACTCTTGGAAAGAATAAGATGTGCCATAATGTGAGAAGTTTGATTTTAAAATTAAATTGACACAAATTAGGAAAAGTAAAAGAAATATCAAAATTGGGGTTTGGCATTTTTCTTGAGACATTTTGGGCAATGTAGGATTTAAAACCTTAAGTTAGCTAAGGTTTAAGGATACTTAGATAGGTAATCTAGGTATTTTCTTTATGCTAATTTGCTATGTTTTTGTTTGCCCGTCATATGTCATGACATCATGTTTATTTTTGCATTCATGCCTTATTATGAAAATTACAAAATACCATGTCATGTCATACATACATCATGTAGTCTTAGGAAATTTTTCTTTTAAAAATTATTTATCTTTGATGTATGCCATAATACATCATGCATTGTTTTTAATCCCTTGCAAACTAAGGACAAATGTCATTCATTAAAAAGTAACATCCTTGGTGGATGTTCATAGCCTCAAAATGCCTAGATAGATATGCATAATCCCTAGATTAGGGCAAAACCAAAGTTTACATCTCACTATAGAACTATAAGGTGACTTGTATGTGGTTTCGTACACATTAAATACAAGTGAGATGTTAGGATGATGAACAAAACTCAAGATGTTGATTTAGTGTATTCTTTTAAGTTTTAAATTAATCAAAACACATAGTTATGTGTTTTCCAATCATTGGGAAAACTAATGTACAAGTCATGTGCATTGAGCCTAAAGAACATGATTGGAAATTGGTTTGAAAATGATTTTAAAATGCTTTTGAAAAACCTTGGTGAAGACTATCTTTTGATAGTAATCATCATTGAAAAGTTAGACACAAACTAGAAGAAAACACTAAAGTTTTTACAATTTTTCAAGTTTGTGTCAATCTTGGAAAATAGAAAGTATTTTCATATAAAATATTTTTCCTTGGTAATATATACCCTAAATAATGTCTCCATGAATTTTCATGATTTTTAGAATTTTGTAGAATTTTCTAGGGGTTTCTGAAGTTGACTGAAATGGAATTTCAACAACTTCAGACCTTCAATCGATCACCCGATCGATTGAAGGGTCTCAATCGATCGAACGATCGATTGAGAGTGAGCTTCTCGTGAACAGAAGCTCACTGGATCGATCCACCGATCGATCCACACTATCTGAATCGATCAGTGGATCGATTCAAGCAGGTTCAATCGATTGGGACTCAATTCCAATCGATTGGGAATGCTGATTGTGGCTGGGAAAACTTGATTTCAGCATTGTGAACCACCTTTAGTCTAGGTAATCATTCCTTACCCCTCAAAACACATTTGTATACAATTATGGAGAGTTTTCATGATGAAAATAAGGATGGATTGGTTAAGGAAGACTAAGTAGAGGTTGAGGTTTAGTTTCATTATTGAATTTTTGAACCTCAAAACTTCTAAATTTGGGCTTCTAAAGATTTAGGGAATCCTAGTCATTGTTGGTGCAATGACAGAGGTTACGTGCATGTCTTTAGGGGGAGTTACTCTTTAAGGATATGAAAATCTATTTTTTCATACACCTTGGAAGGTGGTTAACCTTCTTTATCGAAAATGCTCAAGGTTGGGCATTTGAATATAATGGAGAGTGGATATCTTCATTATCCAAGTGGTGTATGCTCACGGATGGGCATTTGATGACAATGAAGGGTATAGGACCTTCATTTGAATCGTGTGTGAATATACCAAGTGGTATATACTTAAGGATGAGCGTTGAGAATAATGAAGGGTATGAGACCTTCGTTATTGTGTTGTGAACAACGAGTGAAGTTGTAAACAACGTTAGGTAACTCTTCAAGGACAGAGTTTTTGATGTGTGCCAATAGGGAGAGAATGTGTGGTTAAGTTAGGCCTTCATTACTTAAGAGGGATTTTGCCCTCTAGAAAAGGAGGAGAATGAAGGAAACCATCATTCTTACATTGGCATGAAGGAGAGTTGAGGCTATGAGATTAGCCTAACTTAAAGGTATTGTCAAATATCAAAAAGGGGGAGATTGTTGGTGCAATATTCCCTAGATCAAGGTTGACCTGGTTGACTGAGTCTTGATGTTTGAGTTTTGATGTTTGACAATACATGTAGACAACACATGGAGATTGTAGGTGCGATTGTTCATGTGGGGAGATTGTGAAGGAGAGTCAAGTAGATCAATGTTGACTGGATACTTGATTGGAAAATCCTGGTGAGTGAAGCCAGGTGAAAGTTCTGGTGAGTGAAGTCAGGCAGGTGTGGAAAGTCCTAGTGAGTGAAACTAGGCAGAAGAAAATCCTGGTGAGTGAAGTCAGATAAAAGACCTAGTGAGTGAAGCTTGGCAGTTGGGAAATCCTGGTGAGTGAAGCCAGGTGAAAGACCTAGTGAGTGAAACTAGGCAGTTGGGAAGTCCTAGAGAGTGAAGTTAGGCAGTAAGGAAAGACCTGGTGAGTGAAGCTAGACAGTTGGGAAGTCCAAATAGGTCAAAGGGATTGACCGGATACTTGGCACGAGGAAATTCAGATGGGTCAAGGTTTGACCAGACATCTGGTGAAAGTCTAAGTGGGTCATGAAGGACCGGGCACTTGGCACGAGGAGAAAAGTCCAAGTGGGTCAAAGGGATTGACCAGACACTTGGTGAGGGAGTCCTGGCAGGTCAAGGATGACCGGATGCTAGGTATGATGTACCAATAGGTCATGATTGACTGGATGTTGGTTTAGGGGACTTTGGACTTGGTTTTGGGCAAAAACCTTGAGCTGGATCGATCAACTGATCGATTGGCTCATGCCCAATCAATCGGCTGATCGATTGGGTGAGTCCCCACGACAAGCCTCCTCCCAATCGATCAGTGGATCGATTGGGAGAAGCTCACGATCGCACAAAATGGCTCTGGATCGATCGACCGATTGATTCAGAGCCTCCAATCAATCTGCTGATCGATTGGGAGTCGCGATTCTGTGCGATAAGCCCTGGATCGATTGGGCGATCAATCCAGGTAATTCCCGAGAGCACAGAGGCGCTCTGGATCGATCGGCAGATCGATCCAAAGCCTCCCCAATCGATTGGGAGCAATCCAATTGATTGAGATTCGACCGTTGGCGTCGTATTTAGCTGTTGGCGAGTGTTTCTCTCGGTAGAACTCTCGGCTTTCTTCTCCAGCGATAACAACGACCACAGAGCTTCTCCACAGTCACTCTCACGCCAGATCTTGAAGGTTCTTGGAGGCTTTTCCAAGTCAAGAGGCGAATCTACAGCAAGAAGAAGAAGCTAGGGTTAGGGTTTATTGTGTAAACCGTGTAAGCTTTCCCTTGTATTTGCTTCTCTTTGTTTCTTGTTGTATTGAGAGTATTGTAGGGCTTCTCCGCCTTCGGTAGTTACCGAAAAGGAGTGTTTACATAGTGGAGGGTGCGTGAGTGTGTGGATCCTTGGATTAGTCACCTCTTCTTGAGGTGGATACCAAGCAAATCTCTAGTGTTAGCATTGAGTGTTGTTTCTTTGTATTTTCCGCTATATTTCACCATAAGAAACAAGCAACGAAGAGCACGAGATCGCACCGAGCTATTCACCCCCCCTCTAGCTACATTTCGGTCCCAACAATTCTTTCTCTTTAACATGATATCAGAATAATCTCTTTTCCCTTTTCTTATTTTTTTGAGACAGAGATTCAATAAATGATGAACTTTTATTTTTAATTACCTCTCCTCTCTCTTGTCCCTTCTCTTATTTCTCTCTGGAGAACTTTTTGCCTTATAACTATCTCTCTCCTTCTTGATTTTTAATTCCATCGCTCTCTCATCACTTTTTACACAAGAAAGGGGGAAAGCGATTTTCTCTCCCTTCTTCTTCTTCCTATTGTTGACGCCAACTCGCTGCTACTCTGCCAATGCCAACTCACTTAGGGATGACAATTTCACCCGAATCCGATGGGTAATCCGACATCCGACCCGAATGGAGGAGGATAGAGGAAATTTTTATACCCGATTATAGTAAATGGATATTCGGGTATGGATATGGAGGCGGATGTGGTAAAATCCTATCCATACCCTACTCGATACCCGATATATATATAAGCCTCATTTTTATTGGGAAAGAAAAAACTTTAGCCCACTTTCCGTCTTAAAAAAAAAAGACTTAATTTGTCTCTTTATCTGGTCATCAACACGTATCTCATCTTTTTTTCCACGGAAATGTTCACCTGATCGAAGGAACGTGAGACGAGGAAGAGTTGACAAGTATATAGAAAATTTTTTTTTTTAAAAAATGAGAATGGTAGGGAGTAATAGGATGATGGGTAGGATATGGATACTCGAAACTCAGATGGGTATGAGGATGAGTATGAAAGTTAAAATCCGATGAGTATGGGTATAGATATAATAAATGAGGATGAGTATGGAGGATATGAAATCCTATCCAAATCTTACCCACTGCCATCCTTAGACTCATTATTGCTGCATCTTCTCTATCATCCAACCGCTGCTCGAACCAAAGGAGGCACGTCGGCCATCACTGAGCTCCTTCTGCTCGGTCGCTTCTTTATTCCATTGTTTCTCCATTGCCGCCAATTCTGCATCAAGGTGTTGCTTCGCCAGAAATTGTTCTCGAGAAAGCTACTATTGCTCATCTTGTCTGAGGTTGCTGCTCCCGGTGGCTGAAGCTTCTGCCAATTGATGTTTCTGTTACTGCCGATAGGAGGAGGAGTTTCGACATTCTATTCCACTGCCTGACAACCCTTGCACTTCAACCGAATTACTATTTCAGCCTGCAACTATTGTTACCGCCTAGTTTTCTGCCATTGCTAGCCAAGGAAGCATCTCCTTCATATACATGCCAAGTTATTTTATTTTAGATGTCAAATACTCAACACCATCAAGGAGGCCAAAAATGAAATTCAAACCGATGTCAGATTTGTCACATTATTGGTCATACTGGAAATTTATACCCTAAAAGACTTGATTGATCTCGGGTAAAATGTCAAATTTATCTCAAAAATGGACATTTTGGTATTCAATGTCCTAGTCAATTTGACTCAAATTTCATTGGTGATCCTACAACCTCAAGACAACTGTCTATTTCATAAGTATATCTTAAAGTCCTCTCGTTTGTGCCTACTTGTAATAAAACCCAAGAGTTTTCATTTACTGATTGGTAAATTGACACTAGAATAACTCATCATGTCACATCAGATTATAATATCCTTACAGACGTGATGTCATATTATGACTCAGATACAGTTCAAGCAAGTGATGGTTCAGGTTTACAAATTGCTAATCTTGGAAATACATATGTTTATTTATCTAATCAAACTTTTTATATGTGCAATGTCTTTCATGTTTCATCTATCACTAAAAATTTTCTTTCTACACGTCAGTTTTGTCTTAATAACAATGTTATTTTTGAGTTTCATCATAATTATTATCTTATAAAAGATAAATGAACAAATGCTATTGTGTTTTATAGGGGAATCAAAAATGACCTATACTATCTTCAGAGTTCTTTAATCAAAGCTCTTATTGGTGAACACACAAATAAAGCAGCTTGGAATGCTCGACTTGGTCATCCTTCCCTTCATATTGTTCAGTTAATCATCTAGATATGATTTACCTACTTTCATTACATCCTCTCCATCTTATTCATGTAGGGTCTGCATAGAATCTAAAAGTCATAAGCTACATTTCTCTTCATTTGATCATATTTCTAATTTTCCACTTGAAATAATCCATTTTGATATTTGGGTCCCTGCACTTATTTTGTCTAATAAAGGTTTCCAATATTATGTTACCTTCATTGATCATTTTAGTAAATATACTTGACTCTATCCTATGAGAAGGAAATCAAATTTATTTGATATATTCTATAATTTTCAAATTCAAGTTGAACGATATTTTAATCGTAAAATACTCTCTTTTCATTCTGATTGGAGAGGCGAATATCAAGCTCTCCATCGTCATCTTTGTTAGTGCAGGAAACATCCGACGATCGAACATGAGTTTTGATAATGACAAATGATTCAAAGTTAATGTTATTTGTGATCTAATGTGTTTGAATGAGTTTGCATAAAAAGTCTTAAGGTATCTTAGGAAAAAGTCTTAGCTGTGGTTAGGCAAGCAGAAAACCCTAGGGGGTGGTAACCCCAGGCGGAAAGCCTTGGCGGGTCGAGGTCTTCGGGCAAAAGTCCTAGAGTCGAAAACTCTAGGTGAAAATCTTGGTGTTGTGGATCGGGTGGAAAGTCTGGGTGGGTCGTGGAGAGGGCGTCCAGCGGAAAGACCTGAAGACTTGGGTGCTGAGCAAAAGCCCAGTCGATCCGGAGGATCGAACTTGCAACAGGTGTACCCTCTTGAGTGGAGTAGGTGAGGACGCGTTCCCCGTTGAGGGAACAGTAGGCATCGATTCGACCTAGGGTTCCGGTCGAAAATCCGAAGTCAGAACCGGACAGTCCAGTGACTGTCAGATATTCATATTTATGTTATTATTATGTGCTAACTTTGTGTTGCAGAGTATGCTTGGTATTTTGGGACTAACATATCTTGCAGGGACATAATAGCCTGATTTGCCTCGGACGAACAGTACCCGAGGCGCCCTCCATGGAGCTTGGAGGCTCCTCAGGTGCAAGAACTGGGGAGTGCGCGTAGCAGAGTTGGAGGCGCCCTCATGGAGTGCTAAGGCGCCTCGGATGGCCTTGGAGGTGCCATCAAGGGCATCAGAGGCGCCCTCAGGTGGATAGGCTGCGAAGGAGTCAAAGCTCATCCACGCTGCGAATCCGATGGTAATGGAGGTGCCCTCAAGAGGATTGGAGGTGCCCTCAAGGGGCTTGAAGGTGCCCTCAACGACTTATATAAGGATGTCTCGACCAGCAGTTTGCAACAACATAGTTTTGGCAATCCTTCTTCAGCGCACTGCTAACGAGACGATCCGGCTGAGCTACAACAAGACCTCGACGACCCGAAGCTGCGAAGTTTCAATTCCTTGTTGTTGGTATAGCTTTTTTAAGTATAATTTTTGTAATAATCTCTTGTAACCGTTTGCGTGATTATAGTTGTTGCCCAAAGTAAGCGCTCAACGAGCCTGGGCTTTAGAGTAAGAGTCGCCCCAGGCTCCGAACCAAGTAAAAGACTTGCTGTTTGTGTTGTTTGTGTTTTATTTTTCGCTGCGTTTATTCGATAAAGTTTTAAACCGAAAAGTGAAAACCATGAGCGTTATTCACCCCCCCCTCTAGCGCTTTTCAACCCAACAATTGGTATCAAAACAGGGTCGTTTCGATTTGGTGCAACCACCAATCAAGCATTTTTTTCGTAGTGTTTTTCAGTTTCTCAGAGTCGATCGGAATCGGTATTATTGCTGTCTTCTGATCTAGTTTTTTCATAATCAAATTTTTTCTCGAAGTTGGTGCAATACCACTCAAGTTTGTGTGTTTATTTTTTAACCCACACTACTAAATCCAAGAACTAGTCTTGGAACCTGTGTTGTATATCTTTCTGTGTGCGAGATTCATTTTACAAATGGTCCATCAAGAAGGCTACAGCATAGCCCGCCCTCCGCTCTTCACCGGCGAAGATTTCGGCTACTGGAAAGGCCGAATGGAGTCATACCTCCAGACCCAGTTCGAGATGTGGATGATCGTCAAGACTGGGATCTCGCTTCTACTCGACAGCTCGGGAAAACCAATTTCGTGCGATAATTGGAACGCAAGTGTAATAAAAAAGGTCGAAGCTAACATCAAAGCGACGTGCACCCTCCAATGTGGATTAATGAAGGAGGAGCTGAATCGTGTTGGCCCGTTCTCGAGCGCCAAAGAATTGTGGGAAAAGCTGATCGAGTTGCACGAGGGCACGTCCGACACAAAGGTGAGTAAGCGTGACTTACTGTTTAATAAATTATATAACATTAAAATGTAGGAAGATGAGACAGTTAGCTAGCTTCATGGCCGTATACAAAATCTGCTCAACGGACTCCACACAATAGGACAGAAAGTGGAGAACCGCGACACCTAAGGTACACCCTAAATGTCTTTCCGAGGAATACCTTGTGGGCATCTATGGTAGATGCTTACAAGGTATCCAAGGATTTATCTTTAATTAAACTTGACGAATTATTTTCTGAATTTGAATTACATGAACAAATTAATGCTCAATCGTCCGAGAAGGGCATAGCTTTGATTGCAGGTACAAGCAGAGCGAGCGAACCAAAAGCAAGACGTAGAACCGAACCAAAGTCAGAAGAAGAATTGGACTCAGACGATGACGATGATGAGATCACAGCCGAACTCGTCAACTTGGTAAGAAAGCTCTACAAAAAGAAGAAGGGCATCAAGAAGGTGATCCAGTCCAAGGAGGTTCAACCAAGCTCAAAGGTGAAGTTTGAAGTAACCTGCTACGACTACAACCAAAAGGGCCATATCAAAGTCAACTGTCTGAATCAAAAGGATGCAAAGAAGCAAAGAAAGAAAAAAGCTCTGAAGGCAACTTGGGATGAGTCCTCATCAGAAGAGTCCAATGAAGAGCTCGAACAGACGAGCTTCCTTACACTGATGACCCGGGACCAAATCAACAAATCTAAAAGTGAGGATGAATCAGAAGCAGAATTAGAGCGAAGCCACGGATCCGTATCCGTTTCCGAAGGGCCTAACCCCGCTCTAAGTATCTCTCGGTTGCATAACTTAGTCAATTATCTTTTGCATAAATTAGCTAGATATAATGTTTGGATCAAATCACTTCTAAAGGAGGTAACATCCCTTAAAGAAGTGACTATCTCCGAATCCTTGACTGACCCTATTTAGACTGAAACCTCGACTCAAGTCCAAAAGCTTGAGGAGGAGAATTCCAGCCTGAAAACTCAAGTCAAAGATTTGAAGGTCACATTGGAACGGTTTACACTGGGTTCCAAGAATCTTGATCTGATTCTTGGAAAACAACGAGCCGTTTACAACAGATCCGGATTTAGATTCAAATCTAAAAGAAAATACAAATCATATTTCTCTCTGCTAAATAAAAATAATAACAAATTAGTCCAAGCATGGGTCCCCAAGTCGAGCTTGATTAATCAAGTTGGACTTGGTCAGTATTGGATCCCCAAGGATCAAGTCTATTTCCTTGATATACCATATTGAGGCTATGATCCAGGGGGAGCCAATAGAAAGACCATTATTAGAATTGTTTGATGAATGCTTTGTTTCCTCTGCTCTCATTATATGCTTAGATTAGGATAGATTAAGGACATAGGCGTAATTTACACTTGATTGGTTAGTCCTAGGAGTTTTAAAAAGGAAAATTAAATACCCAATTTCTTTGAGCGACTTTGTCTAGAAGTGGTGGATGATCTCATACCCAAGAAGGCCTAGTGCCTCGTCACAGCCTAGAAGCTAATTCTTGAAATGTGTATTTAATTGACCAAGTGAGAAACCTGAGTCTAACTCAAATGTAAATTAATCCTGAGACTTAACATGAATCAAAGATAAACCATCTCACAAACTCTATAAGGTTCCTTGATTGATAATTTAGAAATTGGTGAGATGGACCTAGGTAAAATATAGAATTGAATTAATTAGTTTTAAACAAATAAATTAATCAATTTCATATTAATTAAATAATTTTAAGTTGGTTAACTTGTGGGTTGACTTGGTTTTTTTACCCTGTTGGCAAGCATTACAGATTATATTTTCTATAATTTTTAATTTGGGTAAACCCCTAACTAAACCATTTTGACTCATTTTTTAAATGAGTCTGGTATGAGTGTGACCTAGACTTCTGTGCCACAACTTAGTTTCATCTTGTTGTGTCAGGAGACACTTTAGTGAAGAGGTTGGTAGGTCAATTGCATAGATATTCTTTTTCCTAATTCCCTTAAGTGTAATTTCAGGATTTTTAACATTTTTAATTAAATACTCAGATTTTGAAAATGTGACTAAGTACCCAGAGTTACATAACTGACTAATGCTAAGTAAATTAAAATTCAATTTATCAACCAATAGTACTTTTTGAATAATAAAATCGGAACTCAGTTCGATATTATCTGTTCCGATTACCTTAAGTTTTCCATTGTTGTCGAATGCAACTGACCCTAAGTTCTTGAGTTGTAGCTTAGTGAATTTCAATCTGTCTCCAATCATGTGTCTAGAGCATCCAATATCTAACATCCATTGATCCAAATCTATATGTCCATACACATAAAGTATTTGATTTGGTTCAATTTGATAGATCAAAAGATAGTTTGATTGAAATCAGTTCCTTAATATTCCATCTCACTCAGTCTAGATTGTCAAACATATTATTCCTATTGATGATTGTGAGATGGTGTTAAGCTATGAATTGATTAGATTGATGAAATAAGATTGCTTAATTAAGATTTATTAAATAATTAATATTTATTAAGATTTATTAAATGATTAATTAATATTTATTAAATGATTAATTAATATTTATTAAGATTTATTAAATGATTAATTAATATTTATTAAGATTTATTAAATAATTAATTAGGATTTATTAAGATTAGCCTTTTTTTAATTGATTAATTAAGATTTATTAAGATTAACATTTATTGATTAATTAAGATTTATTAATTGATTAATTCTAAATTTTACTTAAGTGCATCTCACCTTTTCTAAATTATCAATCAAGGAACCTTATAGGTTTTTGTGAGATGGTTAATTTTATCTTTGATTTAGATTATCATCTAAGGATTGATTTACATTTAAATTAGACTCGGGTTTTATAATCAGTCAATTAAATATTCATTTCAAAGATTGGCTTCCAAGCTGTAGCGAGACACTAGGCCTTCTTGGGTACGGGATCATCCACCACTTCTAGATAAAACCTTTCAAAGAAATTGTATATTTTAATTTCCTTTTTGAAACTCCTAGGTCTAACTAGTCAAGTGTAAACCAAGCCTAGGTCCTTATCTAGCCTAGTCTAAGCATCTATAATAAAGGCAGTAAAAACAAGCATCAAATAAATCTATCTATTGATAAAAATGATTTTTCTATTAACTCCCCCTGGATCATAGCCTCGATAAAGTCTATCAAGGTAATAGATTTAATCTTTGGGGATCCAATATTGACCATGCCGAACTTGATTAATCAAGTTCGACTTGGGGACTCTTCTTGAACTAAGTTTCTATTTGAGCATTTTACTAGAGACAAATAAGATCTAAATTTTTATTTAGCCTTAAATCCAAGTCCGGATCAATTGTAGACGATTCTTTGTTTTTCAAGAATCAAGTCAAGATACTTGGAACCCAAGGTGAACCGTTCCAACATTTTCTTAAGTTCTTTAACTTGAGTTTTCAAATTAGAATTTTCTTCCTCAAGTTGTTGGACTTGAGTTGAACTTCCATTTTGAACTAGCTCAGTAAAAGGACTTTGTTTAGTCTCCTCCTTAAGGATTGTTACCTCCTTTTGGAGTGACTTGACTCGGAGGTTGGATTTGGCTAACTTACACATAAGATAATTAACCTAATTATGCAGTTTAGTTATCTGAGAAGTACTTACAATGGGGTTAGGCCCTTCGGAAACGGATACAGATCCGTGGCTTCTCTCAGACTCGGTTTCCAGCTCGCTCTCAGTTTCTGATTCGTCAACTTGTTCCTGTGCCATAAGCGCGAGGAAGCTCATCTGTTCGAGCTCTTTATCAGAATCTTCTAAGGAAGGATCATCTCATGTCACCTGCAGTGCTTTCTTCTTCTTTTGCTTCTTCACTTCTTTTTGGTTCGGGCAGTTGACTTTGATGTGTCCCTTTTTGTTGCATCCATAGTAGGTTACCTCGAACTTTACTTTTGGACTTGATTGCATCGTCTTGGACTGAATCACCTTCTTGATGTCCTTCTTGGTGAATCCTTTCTTCTTCTTATAAAGCTTTCATACAAGATTTACGAGTTTGGCTACTATTTCATCGTCGTCATCGTCTTCTGAGTTTGGTTCTTCTTTGGACTCCGGTTCAGTTCTGCACCTTGCTTTTGCTTCCCATGTTCTACTTGTACCTGCAATCAAGACAATACCTTTCTCGGCCGGAGTAGTATTAGTCTACTCATGTAACTCAAATTCAGAAAATAATTCATCTAATTTAATTAACGACAAATCCTTAGACACTTTGTAGACACTACCATGGATGCCCACAAGGTGTTCCTCAGAAATGCATTTAATGCATACTTGATGATGTCGTGATTTTCTACCTTTTGTCCGATCGCGTGGAGTTCATTCAGCAGATCTTGTATGCGAGCATGAAGCTGGCTCGCTGACTCACCTTCTTGTATTTTTATATTATATAATTTATTCAAAATTAGATCACGCTTACTTACTTTCGTATCGGAAGTTCCCTCGTGCAACTCAATCAGCTTCTCCCATAGTTCTTTCGCGCTTGAGAATGGGCCGACTTAGTTCAGTTCTTCTTTGGTTAAGCCACATTAAAGGGTGTAGGTTGCTTTGACGTATACCTCAATTTTCTTCATTAGAGTTGTGTCCCAGTTCTAGCATGACACTGACTTTCCAGCACCATCAAGTGGAAGTTCGAGACCCGTTTGGATAATTATCCACATCTTGACTTGAGTCTTGAGGTAGTACTCCATTCGGCTCTTTCAGTAGCCAAAATCCTCACAAGAGAAGAGGGGAGGATGTGCAGTGCTATACCCTTCTTAGTGGGCCATTTAAAAATCTAGCACGATAGAAAAACAAAAAAAACTTGTTCCAAGACTTGGTCTTGGGTTAGTAGCGGGTGAATAAGTAAATATAATAAAAACTCAAGTGGTGTTTGCACCGACTTCGAGAAATGAAAGAACTCGATCGATAAAACATATCGAAAGGCGGCAATTTTACCTATTCCGATTGACTTTGAAAATTTTAAAAATTATCATGAAAAAATTGTTTGAATGGTGGTTTCACCGATTCGAAGAGACCCCACTCTAATACCAATTGTAGGATCAAAAAGCGCTAGAGAAGGGGGGGGGTGAATAACGCTCGTGGCTTTCACTTATGTTTCTAGTAAATCACACAGTGAAAAAGATAAACAATGCAAACACCCAGAATTTACTTGGTTCAGAGCCTGTGGTGACTCCTACTCCATGGCCCACACGTAAGAGTGATTTCGATGGAAATCACTATAACTTTGGAAATATTACAAAAGAATACAATAATTAAAGCACTACTAAATATTATACCGACAGCAAGGAAATCTGAAATGGAAAGCTTCTGGTTGTCGGAGTAGAGTTAGGGCTTCACCGAATCGATTTATTAGCGGCACACAGAAGAAGGATTGCATGTTCTTGTTGTATATTGGTTGCTGCTTAAATCGGGCTTAAATAGCCCGTGGAGGGCGCCTCCAACCTCCATAGGAGGTGCCTCCAAACAAGGGTTATCTCCTCCGCGTCGGTGCTGATAAGATCCGCTTCCTGCACTGCTTATCCACCCGAGGGCACCTTCAAGCTCCTTGGGAGGCACCTTCCATCCAATATACAACGCGCCTTCAGCCTTGCTTCCTGCGCAGCCACAGCCAAGGCGCCCGAGTCGCCTCTAATAGCTAGGAGGCGCCTCGGACACTGTTCATCCCAGAGTTCTCTTGTGTAACTTCATTCCTGCAAAGTATATTAGTCTACAAACAAAGAATAATCTGCAAAACTAAGTTAGCACAATAATATAAGATAAATATAAGTACTCGATAGTTATCGAACTATCCGGTTCTGACTTCGGATTTCCACTGGAAACCCTAGGTCGAACCGACGCCAATTGTTCCCTCTTCGGGGAACACATCCTCACCTACTCCTCTCAAGAGAGTTTAATTGTTGCCAGATCGGTCCTCCAGACCGACTGAACTTTCTGCCTAGGGTTACCACCCCCTAGGACCTAGGGTTACCACCCCTAGGATTTTCCTCAGCCTAGGGTTACCACCCCCTAGGACTTAGGGTTACCACCTCATAAGGTTTTTCACCTGCATAACCGCAGCTAAGACTTTCCACCACCTAGGGTTACTACCCCCTAGAATCTAGGGTAATCACCCCCTAGGATTTTTCACCTGTCTAAAATCTACTAGGACTTTTGCCTAAGACAACTTAGTGTTGGTTGCTACTCAGAATATCGTACCGGTTCCCATGTACAAAAATTTTATACAAGTCCTGAACCATTCCTAACAACCTATTGTGTTCTTTAGAAATTAAATTTGGAATCGCAAACAGAACTTAACATTATTGATTCCAAATTCAACTTATCTGTTCTTAGTGGTTAAGACTTGGATCACAAACGATGCTTAACATTATTGATCCAAATCCACCCATGTTACAAATTCAATTAAATATTAATTTTAGAGACCGGCTTTCAGGTTAAACATGGTGAGGCACTAGGCCTTCTTGGGTATGAGAGCATCCACCACTTCCTAGACAAAGCCTTTCAATGAAATTTAATATTTAATTTCATTATAGAAACCCTAGGTTTAACCAAAAGGAACAATCAAATCATAAGTTCGAAAAACAAAAGGAACACAAAATCGAAAACATAAATTCGATAACCTAGATTCATTAGCCTCTTGTGTTTGGTATTTCAAGACCTAAATAAAAGGATGAACTAGTTATGATGCGGAAACTAATAACTAGTTATACCTTTTATAGCTTATAGACCTCGTGATCTTCTATTGTATTCCTCTTTTTATCTCGGACGTCGTGTGGGCGACAATCTACCGAGACGAGAATCCACCCAAGCCTCCTTCTTCTCCTTGCAAGTTTCGACCACCAAGAATCTCCTAGAGATGAAGGTCTTTGGCCACCAACCAAGCTCCAAGGGATGCAAAGAAACAAAGCCTCCTTTCTCTACTTCTTCTCCAAGAAAAAACCGGCCACCAAGGGTCTCCTAGAGAGTTGATGCCACCGGCCAAGGAAGAAGAAAAGGGGAAGAGGAAAAAGAGAGGGAGGGTCGGCCACCACAAGGAAGAGAAGAGAGAAATACTAGATGTATATTCTTGTGAGGTGAGGCACCTCTACCCTCTCTTTTATATTCCTTGGTCTTGGCAAATAAGGAAAGTTTTAATAAAAACTTCCTTATTTTCCTTGCCATTGAAAAGGAAAATTTAATTAATTAAGAAAAATTCCTTTTCTCTATCAATGTGGTCGACCACCTCAATTCCTCCAAACAAAGAAAGTTTTAAACACAAAATTAAAACTTCCTAATTTATTTCCGGAAATTTTTAAAATAAAAATTTCTCTTTAAAAATTCCCTTCATGGTTAGTTATAAAAGGAAACTTTTATAAATTAAAATCTCTCTATTAAAACATGTGAATGATTACAATAAGGAAAGTTTTTTCAAAATTAAAATCTTCCTTTCAATCTATAAATAAGGAAAGATATCAAATCTTTTCTCTTAATCTTTTGTAAAACTATAAAATAAAATATTTAAATTTTAAAATTCTCTTTTAAAACCATGAGGATGGTTACAAAAAGGAAAGTTTTATCAAAAATTAAAATCTTCCTTTTAATTACAAATAAGGAAAGATATCAAACCTTTCTCTTAATCTTTTGTAGAAAGCTATAAAAGGAAAGATTTAAATTTTTAACTCTCTTTTAAATCATGGCTTCCACATGAGGAAAGATTTTAAAAATTAAAATCCTCTTAATTTTATTATGTCCGACCACCAACTTGGGCTCCAAGTTAGGGCTTGATCTTGGCCGGCCCCTAGCTTGGGCTCCAAGCTTGGCTTGGTCGGCCACCTTAAGATGGGTAAGAAGGTGGGTATGAGTGGGTATAACACTTTAGAAATAAGAGGATATGACAGGGACCGAGAGGAGGAATTGGTTTTGGTCTCTCGATGAACTTGAACTTCCCGTGTTCGCCTCGAACACCCAACTCGAGTTCATCAATAATAACTCATACCACTAAAGAGTTATTATTGAACTACCGCATCAATCCCATTTTAGTATATGAGCTCCTTCTTATCATGAGTGTGTTAATCTCCCTGTGTTTAAGATATAGAATGTCCACTAATTAAATGAGTTACTGACAATTCACTTAATTAATATCTAGCTCCAAGAGTAGTACCACTCAACTTCATCGTCATGTCGGACTAAGTCCACCTGCAGGGTTTACATGACAATTCTTATGAGCTCCTCTTGGGGGCATCATCAACCTAGATTACTAGGTCACATTTTCATTCTATAATCAACAACACACCATATAAATAATATCATTTCCTAACTTATCGGGCCTATTGATTTATCAAACTAAATCACACCCTTTGATAAATTAAAGAAATAAATATTGAGTATATGTGCTTGTTATTATATCATGATTAAGAGCACACACTTCCATTATAACAAAGGTCTTGTTCTTTTATGCAGTTAGTATAAAAAGAACTTACCTTAAATGGTCCTGCTCAATACACTCACAGTGTACTAGTGTAATTTTATAGTCAAGATAAATGAATACCAAATTACACTACGACTATTCTAATGGTTTGTTCCTATCCATCTTAGTCGTGAGCTACTGTTTATAATTTATAGGGAATTGATAACATGATCTTCTGTGTGTGACACCACACACCTTGTTATTTACAATATAAATTAATTGAACAACTACACTTAGCATATAAATGTAGACATTTGACCATTGTGATTCTTTATTTCAAAATAAATGTTTACAAAAAGCTAGACTTTTAGTATACACTCTAATAATCTCCCACTTATACTAAAAGACTATGCTATCATAAATGCTGCCATACATCTGATTCCCATTCCTTCATCATGCCCATCAAAAGCTCTTGCCTTAAGGGTCTTAGTGAAAGGATCTTCCGGTTATCATCTTATGCAATCTAGGCGACAACAACTTCTCCTCGTTATACGATGTCTCGTATTGGGTGGTACTTGCGCTCTATGTGTTTACTTGCCTTATGGGCTCGTGGTTCCTTCGAGTTTGCTACTACACCACTTATTATTACAATACACTATAATAATTTTGGGCAAACCAGAAATCACATCTAAGTCCATCATGAAGTCTCTGGGCCATTCAGCTTCTATGGCTGCCTCAAAGACTGCCACATA
The DNA here is from genome assembly GCF_018446385.1 of Zingiber officinale. NCBI lineage: Eukaryota > Viridiplantae > Streptophyta > Magnoliopsida > Zingiberales > Zingiberaceae > Zingiber > Zingiber officinale. The sequence goes on from NC_056004.1 coordinate 28,402,292, forward strand.
CTCAGCTTCTATGGTGGAGTTCGATAGTCATCTATGCTTAACACTCCTCCATTGTTATGGCTTTACCTCCTAAAGTAAACACAAAACCGCGAGATTGACTTACTATTTGTCCCTTATCTGATTGGAAGTTAGAATCTGTGTAACCCACAGGGAGCAGATCATCTACTTGGTATACCAGCATATAATCTCTAGTCCTTCTCAGATACTTTAATATATGCTTTACGGCAGTCCAATGTCCTTGTCCTAGATTACTTTGATATCTGCTAACCATGCCCACAGCAAAACAGATATCCAGTCTCGTACACATCATAGCATACATTAGGCTTCCTACATTTGGAGCATAAGGAACTGCCATCATCTCTTCTATCTCTTTTGATGTCTTCGGAGACATCTCCTTAGATAAAGATACTCCATGCCTAAAGGGTAGAAAACCTTTCTTGGAGTCTTGCATGCTAAAACGAACAAGGATTGTATCAATATATGAAGCATGGGACAAGTACAACATCCTTTTCTTGCGATCCCTTATTACTTTGATCCCAAGAATATGTGTGCATTCTCCTAAGTCCTTCATATCGAATTTCTTGGACAACCATACCCTTACTTCCGACAACACTTTGATATTGTTTCCAACTAATAAAATGTCATCTACGTATAGTACAAGAAATACCACCACGTTTCCATCACATTTCTTGTATACACAAGACTCATCCGGACACTGAATAAATCCATATGACTGGATTACTTCATTAAATTGGATGTTCCAAGATCTTGAAGCTTGCTTCAGTCCATAAATAGACCGATTTAGCTTACACACTAGATGCTCTTTGCCTTTTTCAATGAACCCCTCTGGTTGCTTCATATGGATGTTTTCTTCAAGACTTTCATTAAGGAAAGCTGTCTTGACACCCATTTGCCAAACCTCATAATCCATATGAGCGGCAATGGATAGGAGTATCTGGATAGACTTAAGCATGGCCACCGGTGAAAAAGTTTCCTCATAATCGATTCCCTCTTTCTGAGTGTACCATTTCGCAACAAGCCTTGCTTTGAAGGTTTCCACCTTCCCGTCCGTCCCTCTTTTCCTTTTGTAGATCCACTTACATCCAACGGCTTTTACACCATTTGATGGTTCTACGAGCTCCCAGACCTTATTAGAATACATAGATTCTATTTCTGAATTCATTGCTCTTTGCCAAGATGCTGCATCTTTATCTTGGAGTGCTTCGTAATATGTTCGGGGATCAGGTTCATGTTTACCTGGGATCAAGTCCGACGACTCTCCCAAAAATATGAATCTTTCAGGTTGCCTAACAACCCTCCCACTACGACGAGACACTGTCTATTGTTGTGTATCATTTGTGATACATGTTGCAATTTCTTGTGATATTTCATCTTGCACTGTTGGTACTAAAGAAGGCATGTCCTCTCTCATTTACAGAACAATTTCACTCATGGGCTTTTGGTTCATTACATAATCTTCCTCTAAAAATCGAGCATTGGTGCTAACAATGATCTTCTGATTTTTAGGATTATAAAACAAACCACCTTTCGTTCCCATAGGATATCCTTCAAACAGAAAAACATCTGTACGTGATTCCAACTTGTCAATATCTCCCTTTAGCACATGTGCTAGACTACTCCATATCCGAATATGACTCAGACTAGGCTTACGCTCATTCCACAATTCCATGGGAGTAGAGGGTACTGATTTAGAAGGTACCATATTTAGAATGTACACTACTATTTCCAGAGCATATCCCCAAAACAAATCTGGTAATTCTGAATAACTCATCATCGATCTAACCATTTCCATAAGAGTCATATTCCTTCGTTCTGCTACACCATTCTGTTGGGGTGTACCAGGTGCAGACGGTTGGGATTGAATCCCGACTTCTAATAAGTGACTCCTAAATTTTCCTAAGAGGTACTTGTCACTACGATCACACCGTAACATCTTGATACTTTTACCATGGCATTTCTCCACATCAGCCTTGTATTCTTTGAACTTATCAAAGCACTCAGACTTGTGGCACATTAAGTAAATGTACCCATTTCTCGAATAGTCATCTATAAAATTGATAAAATATTCGAAACTACCTCTTGCCTGAATAGTTATAGGACCACACAAATCAGAATGAACCAGTTCCAACACATCTTTAGCTCTATACCCCTTGGCCTTAAAAGGTCTCTTGGTGATTTTTCCTTCCAAGCAAGATTCGCAAGTTGGATAGTTTTCTAACACTAATGAACCCAAGAGTCCTTTGAATCCTACTCAAGTTAATATAATCAAGCCTTAGATGCCAAAGATATGTCTGGTTCATTTCCGAAGATTCCTTTCTCTTATTAGATTTAGAAGATGTGTTATTAATTTCCATTTGTTGCATCGTGGGAGTTATTGGATTTAAAGTATACAAATTATCAACGAACGTACCAGAACAGATAACTTCCCTATTTATCTTGATAACACCTTTGCTATCATAAATAGATAGAATATCCATCCTTGTATTATTTAGAAACTGAAATCAAGTTCTTTTTAAAACTTGGTACATAAAGATAATTTCTTAAAACCAATATTTTATTCCTATAAACATCTCCCACTACAATAGTTGCTACTTCTGTAGCATTGCCCATGTAAACAGTGATTTCTCCTTCGTGTAGTTGTCGGGTTTCCTGGAACCCCTGCAATGATTTGTAGACATGATTAGTGGTTATCATATCTACACGCCAGGTACCGGTAGATAACAACACTAAATATGTTCCAACTACTAGAGAATAAGATATACCTATATTGTTCTCTTCCTACGAGGATAGTCCGCCTACAAATGTCTAGACTGCTTGCAAATGAAGCACTTGCCTTTCGGTTTCTTCATTCCTGCTTTTAGTCCAATACCTAGAGATCATACAGTCTTACCTGTCAGCCCAATTCTAGTGTCAGAAGAGTTCCTTGAGATTGTACATCATGTCATGGCCAGTAGGCATGGTCTGATGCTGATGTTGCAGCATATTTGATATAAAAGCCAAATATAACTCCGCGCCATCTCATCTGCCTTGAACCATTACTTATGATACTCAATCTCCTCTTTACTAGAATCACTATTAGGCACATTAGGGCAGACCTCTAACAGTACAAACTTATATCCTTCAGCAGTTAGGACAATGTCCAGGTTTCTTTTCCAATCTATGTAATTGGGACCAGTAAGTTTGTTCTCTTTCAGTATAATAGCAGTGGGTTGAAAGTCATTCTAAAAATCACAAAAAAAAACTTTTGGTCAAGACTCTAAATTTAGAATAATATTGGTTTCTCAAACAATATTATTTAAATTTACCAACACTTCAAAACACCGTGAATTTTGGATACCACGTTAGTGTGGACGTATACAAAATCAAACATTTGTAAGAGGAGGGTCTTACCCATTAATTTTATTATCTTGTCATCCTAACTTTATGACAAATAAAATTAATAGTTGGTATTCCTTTTGTTACACAATTAATAGCAATGACTCCGTTGGGGAGGATACTATTAAATGTGCCTAAGTGTATACCATTATTTGATACTTAGTCCATTAAATAGGATTGTGCCCCTTCAGTTGGAGAAGATCACACGCTCCTAAATAATTTCCTAAACCATCCATAAAGGAAGTTTGATCTAGTGATCTGCAAACAAACTTATCCGTTGTGGAGGGAGGTACTCAAAGCCAACACGTAAGTTTGTTGCATCACTTACAAACTAGTAATGGAGACCGTGGAATTTATTTACTAATCCCTCTCCCACTTAGTAATTTAAGGTGAGGAATTTTATCATGCAAACACACATCACAGCAAATAAAGCAATAAATATGGAAAAATAATTTTCCAACTATTATGGCCTTTTCCATCACTGTCCTTCGTGTGCTGTCAACCCTAGCTGTTACCATCTTTAGCCACCGCAATCGGGTCTAGTCGTCGCATCTATCTTGCTTCTTTTTCCGTTGCACCTCTGGTCCATAAATAGTACCATGCCTCGCAAGGATATGAACCACGAAAAAAATAAAATTTTACATATATCGATCCTATATTCCACAAAGGAATGCACATGTAATCTAGATCGAAACAAAAATGTAAAATCCTAAAACTAATACAGCTCCTGTCTATTTAATACATACAATCATGCACACAAATGAAATATCCTTGACATGTCCAAGGGTCCAATCACACACAATCTCTATAAGTCATAATAGTTGGAGCCTGCAACCACAGAGTTAACATATCCTACTATTATCCTGCCTAAATTATGTATGACATGTGCATAATTAAACTGAAAACCAAACACACAGAGGCAAACCCTAACTCTAATACCAATTGTTGGTTGCTACTCGGAATATCGTATCGGTTCCCCTGTACAAAAATTTTGTACAAGTCCTGAACCATTCCTAACAACCTATTGTGTTCTTTAGAAATTAAATTTGGAATCACAAACAGAACTTAACATTATTGATTCTAAATTCAACTTATCTGTTCTTAGTGGTTAAGACTTGGATCACAAACGATGCTTAACATTATTGATCCAAATTCATCCATGTTACAAATTCAATTAAATATTAATTTCATAGATCGGCTTCCAGGTTAAACATGGCGAGGCACTAGGCCTTCTTGGGTATGGGAGCATCCACCACATCCTAGACAAAGCCTTTCAACGAAATTCAATATTTAATTTCCTTATAGTAACCCTAGGTTTAACCAAAAGGAACAATCGAATCACAAGTTTGAAAAACAAAAGAAACACAAAATCAAAAACATAAATTCGATAACCTAGATTCATTAGCCTCTTGTGTTTAGTATTTCAAGATCTAAATAAAAGGATGAACTAGTTATGATGCAGAAACTAATAACTAGTTATACCTTTTATGGCTTATAGACCTCACTATCTTCTGTCGTATTCCTCTTCTTATCTCGGACGTCGTGTGGGTGACGATCTACCGAGACAAGAATCCACCCAAGCCTCCTTCTTCTCCTTGCAAGTTTTGGCCACCAAGAATATCCTAGAGATGAAGGTCTTCGGCCACCAACCAAGCTCCAGGGGATGCAAAGAAACAAAGCCTCCTTTCTCTACTTCTTCTCCAAGCAAAATCCGGCCACCAAGGGTCTCCTAGAGAGTTGATGTTGCCGGCCAAGGAAGAAGAAAAGGGGAAGAGGAAGAAGAGAGGGAGGGCTAGCCACCACAAGGAAGAGAAGAGAGGAATACTAGATGTATATTCTTGTGAGGTGAGGCACCACTACCCTCTCTTTTATATTCCTTGGTCTTGGCAAATAAGGAAAGTTTTAATAAAAACTTTCTTATTTTCCTTGCCATTGAAAAGGAAAATTTAATTAATTAAAAAAAATTCCTTTTCTCTATCAATGTGGTCGGCCACCTCAATTCCTCCAAACAAGGAAAGTTTTAAACACAAAATTAAAACTTCTTAATTTATTTTTAGAAATTTTTAAAATAAAAATTTTTCTTTAAAAATTCCCTTCATGGTTGGTTATAAAAGGAAACTTTTATAAATTAAAATCTCTCTATTAAAACATATGAATGATTACAATAAGGAAAGTTTTCTCAAAATTAAAATCTTCCTTTCAATCTATAAATAAGGAAAGATATCAAATCATTTCTCTTAATCTTTTGTAGAAACTATAAAAGGAAATATTTAAATTTTAAAACTCTCTTTAAAACCATGAGGATAGTTACAAAAAAGGAAAGTTTTATCAACAATTAAAATCTTTCTTTTAACTACAAATAAGGAAAGATATCAAATATTTCTCTTAATCTTTTGTAGAAATCTATAAAAGGAAAGATTTAAATTTTAAACTCTCTTTTAAATCATGCCTTCCACATGAGGAAAGATTTTAAAAATTAAAATCCTCTTAATTTTATTGTGGTCGGCCACCAACTTGGGCTCCAAGTTAGGGTCGACCACCTACTTGATCCATCAAGGCTTGATCTTGGTCAACCCCTAGCTTGGGTTCCAAGCTTGGCTTGGTCGGCCACCTTAAGATGGGTAAGAAGGTGGGTATGGGTGGGTATAACACTTTATAAATAAGAGGCTACGACAAGGACCGAGAGGAGGAATTGGTTTTGGTCTCCCGATGAACTTGAACTTCCTATGTTTGCCCCGAACACCCAACTCGAGTTCATCAATAATAACTCATACCACTAAAGCGTTATTATTGAATTACCGCACCAATTTCATATTACTATATGAGCTCCTTCTTATCATGAGTGTGTTAATCTCCCTGTGTTTAAGATATAGAATGCCCACTAATTAAATGAGTTATTGACAACTTACTTAATTAATATCTAGCTCCAAGAGTAGTACCACTCAACTTCATCATCATGTCGGACTAAGTCCTTATCGGGCCTATTGATTTATCAAACTAAATCGCACCATTTGATAAATTAAAGAAATGAATTTTGAGTATATGTGCTTATTATTATATCATAATTAAGAGATCACACTTCCATAATAACAAAGGTCTTGTTCTTTTATGTAGTCAGTATAAAAATAACTTACCTTAAATGGTCCTGCTCAATACACTAAGAGTGTACTAGTGTAATTTTATAGTCAAGATAAACGAATACCAAATTACACTATGTCTATTTCAATGGTTTGTTCCTATCCATCTTAGTCATGAGCTACTGTTTATAATTTATAAGGAATTGATAATATGATCTTCTATGTGTGACACCACACACCATGTTATCTACAATATAAATTAATTGAACAACTACACTTAACATATAAATGTAGACATTTGACCAATGTGATTCTTTATTTCAAAATAAATGTTTACAAAAAGCTAGGCTTTTAGTATACACTCTAACACTTAGGACTTTCCTGCAAGCTCAATAAGCTTTGTTAGATAACAAAATAACTTAACTTTGAACCCTTTGACATAATCAAAACACAGGTTCGATCATTGGATGCTTCCCGCACCAATAGATCACTCATTTACAAGGAAAGTCCAAGTGAGTCAAGAAGACTACATGTTGGCCAAGAAAGCCCCAACTATGATTAGCCAAAGGAAAGTCTAAGTGGGTCAAGAAGGACCACACATTAACAAGGAAAGTCTTAACTGCGATTAGGAAAAGCAAAGTCTAAGTGGATCAAGGAGGATCACACATTGGAAAAGGAAAGTCTTAATTGGGTTAGGCAAAGGAAAGTCCAACTAGGTCAAGGAGGACCACACGTTGGCAAGGAAAGTTCTAACTGCGGTTGGGCAAGCAAAGTCCAAGTGGATCAAGGAGGATCTCACGTTGGCAAAGGAAAGCCCTAATTACGGTTATGTAAAAGGAAGTCCAAGTGGGTAAAGGGGGACTACACATTGGCAAGATTAACTTCGAACTGTGATTAGGTAAGAGGAAAATCCAATTGGATCAAGGAGGACCGCATAAGAAAGTTAGGAAAATCCAAGTGGGTCATAAGGTTGACTGGACACTTAGTGGAGAAGTCCCAACATGTCACTGTTGATCGAAGGTTGGGCAAGGGAACCCTAGACTTGGGTTAAGTGAGTTAGGGCTAGGCAATTGATTAGGTAATCAATTGTTCCAAATCCAATCGATCAGGTGATCGATTGGGAGGAGAAGTTTGTAAAACAAAAGGTGTTGGATCGATTGGGTACTTGATCAAGGCCTACGCCAATCGATCAAGTGATTAATTAGGCGTGTTTTCTTTGTGATGCATAAAAGTGTGGTGAATTGATCAAGTGATCGATTCATGCTGAACCCAATCGATTGGGAAAAGCTCACGACAAACAGAGAGCTTTTGAATCGAGCAGGTGATCAATTGAAGTTGATTAATTAATTAGATAATCGATTGGGAGAAGCTAGAGAGTGAACAGAAGGCTTCGTAATTGATCAAATGATTGATTAAGAAAGCCCGTAATCGATTAAGTGATGAAGAAAAGAGATGTTGCAAGGTTTAGACGGTTGGATGCACTCGGATCTAATGTGGCAATCGATTGGGGATAAAGTAAATCGATTGAAAGCCCTAATCCATGGGATATAAAGGCAATGATGAAGATTCAAACCAAACTCTTCTTCTCCGATTCTTTCTGCCAATTCTTGAAGTCTCTTGGAGCAAAGTGCTACTGCATTTCCAAACATCAAGAGACAATCTACGAAAACAAGAGATCAAAAGCAAAGGTTCCTCATTGCAGTATTCATTTTCTTATTCTTATTGTATCTTTTATTGTATTTATCATGTATTCTCATGTTAGAGTATGTACGAGACTTCTTCTCCTTCTAAAAGGAGGATTTCATAGTATACTTTGAGTGAGAAGAGTGAATCCTTAATTAGTCATCTCAAGGAGATGGATACTGAGTAAAATCAAGGGTCTTAGCATTTGCTTCATAGAAATATTTTCTACTACAATTCATCATCAACGAAATGATTGGAGCTAATTACTCCCCTCTAATTCATTGGAGTGTCCTAACAATTAATTTCTAGGAAAGGATTTTTAAAATTTGAAAACACTTGAATTACTGATGATGAACTGGACGTCTAGATCTCCCTAAGCTTTTTTTTTTTAAATTAAAAATTAAAAATAGAACAATGTGCATCGCTAATGAACTTCTTCTAATACTTCCATATATCACAAAGTAAACTAATGGGGAAAATAACGTTGATCCTGTCTGAGAACTTGCGAGATGAAGCATTGGGCGATGATGGGCGGTGATGAACAATAACTCCAATGCCAGCGGACAGAGGAGGATCCAAGAAAACCACAGCGGACCTCACAAAAGCCTAAATGCAGAATAATAGATCCAAGAAAACCAAAGCGGATTTGTTAACAATACCTCGCAAAAATGAACTTCGACGAGGTACCCCCGTGGAAAGGTAAACTCTGATGAGGAACACCATGGATCAGCGAAGGCTCAGCGGTCCAATGGATGATCTTCTCTTCCTGCGCACTATGAGACCAATCAACAAAGCGTTAGCGACCTAAGACCGGGGTGAGAATCCCTGGCTAGGCCCTCCGACGCTCAAGTCAGTCTCTCGGAGAAGCAGGAGTATGGAATTAGGGTTTGATTCTGATGCAAATGTATATGTTTGTGTACCTTGCCAGTGGAGAGGATTCCCCTTTTTATTCCACCTCATCTAACCTCCACAGTCATGAGGTGGACCCCGATTCATTAGAGTTTGTTAGGAGATGATGTAAGTTGAAACTACGATAATAGTTTAAGGAATCTTTTTCTTACCCCAGATGTATCTTTTTTTGTCATTTAGCATACCTGTGGAGACTTCTAGAAGCCATTTGTCACCAAATTAATTAAGCTACCATATGATCACATATTCTTATGGTTCACCTGTTACATACACTTGGTTAGTCACATAAGCCCATTATGTATATATGAGGAATATCTTCTATTGTACTAGCCTCGGTCGGTATTTTATACTCGATCTGTTATTTATACCTGACCAGGATTATACTATTATAAATATGCCAGAAACCATGTAAGGTTGAAGACCTTTATGCTCAATCTACTTTCCATGTTTGGTGAGTCTATTGAGCCCGGCCGATCACACATTACCTACCGAGATTAACTAATTGGTCGTGTACAAGCACTATGGCCTGGTCGACCTTCCCTCGGTTGGGTGTGTGCTAAAGGTCGTGCGAGACTAAGTGCCTCTGTGTTCGGCTGGTCTATTGAGCTCGGCCGATCATACATTTTCAACCGAGATTAACCAGTCGAGCGTATATAAGCATGCTGGATAGCTTAAGGCTAAGTACTTCTATGCTCGGCCAGTCTATTACGTTTGACCGGTCTTTGCCGGCCAAACGTGTAGCAACACTCTTACCTGGTCAAACCTTTTTCGAGCAGCCTACTGTATTCTTATCTCTCTCTTTTCAGCCTTCCTTGTCCTTATTTCCCCTTTTTCTCTCCCGTAAAGGGTCCACTTATTATAACCCGTATCACTAGTCTCCCCTTCAAGTCTAGTCGAAGGAGGTGTAGCCGACTGACTAGACCTAAGTCTATTTCTGACCTCTTCCATTCTTAACTCTGTTCCAGTTTTACTCATAACAAACGAGAAGTAAGGAATAGGTACTCCAGCGAAGTAGTCACGAAACAACACAACCCCATAAATGAACATGTAGCAGGATAAGTAATTAAACATAAGCATTTTTCCTTATCGGTTTCACCTGAGAATATATTGATAGAAATTAGCACTTACTTATTTCTTGTGGACTATATACCTTTTTAGAGTGAATCGTGTTGGTATAAAGAACTCTATCCACTCTTGTACTTTGGTCAAGCTTCATATTTCGGGTAAATTTCATGAGAATTCTGGCTGATTATCCCGGTCAATTTTTTGCTCCGAGCGAATTTAAGCTTCACATGTAAAAATCAAAGTACTATGATATATCGGTCGGGGAAACATTCCCGAGCGGATTTGAATTGACATTTGAAGGTCAAAATGTTGATATATTTCAACTAGGAATGTACTCCTGAGTGAATCTGAATTGATGTCTGGAGGTCAAAATATTGATATATTTCGATCAGGAACGTACTTCCGAGCGAATCTGAATTAATATTTGAAGTCCAGAATGTTGATGTATTTCGGTCAGGAATGTACTCCCGAGCAAATTTGAATTAATATTTGAAGGGCAGAACATCGACATATTTCAGGTCGGAACGTACTCCCGAACGAATTTGAATTAATATTTGAAGGCCAAAATGTTAACCTATTTTGGTCGGGAATGTACTCCTGAACGAATCTGAATTAATATTTGAAGACCAAAAGATGGGCATATCTCGATCGGGTATGTACTCCCAAACGAATCCGAATTAATATCTGAAAACCAAGGCATCAGGATAACTCACTCAGGATGTTATTCCCGAGCGAATCTGAGCCTTAATCGGAAATATGCTTCTGTGCGCATTTGGCTCCATTTAGAGTCTATAGTCTCCAACTATTTTGATGAGAACCAAACCAATCTCTTCTCAAGATATCCTAGTTGACTATTGCCGAGCGGAGGGAGCACACTCAACTATTAGGGATTTAAAGTCTCTAGTTCCCCTTAAAGAAGCTAGGCCGGCCACTCCTTAAGGTCCCCAATCGACTGTCACTGAGCGGAGGAAGCATACTCGAATAGTACTGAGCGGAGGAAGCATGCTCAACTATTAGGGGCTTGAAGTCTCTGGTTCCCCTTAAGGAAATTAGGTCGGTCACTCCTTAAGGTCCCCGATCAACTATCACTGAGCGGAGGAAGCACGCTCGAATAGTACTGAGCGGAGGAAGCGCGCTCAACTATTAGGGGTTTAAAGTCTCCAGTTTCCCTTAAGGAAGCCAGGCCGGTCACTCCTTAAGGTCCCTGATCGACTATCGCTGAGCGGAGGAAGCACGTTCGAATAGTACTGAGCAGAGAAAGCACGCTCAACTATTAGGGTTTTAAAGTCTCCGGTTGCCCTTAAGGAAGCCAGGCCGGTCACTGCTTAAGGTCCCTGATCGACTATCGCTGAGTGGAAGAAGCATGCTCGAATAGTACTGAGCGGAGGAAGCACGCTCAACTATTAGGGGTTTAAAGTTTTCGGTTCCCCTTAAGAAAGCCAGGCCGATCACTCCTTATGGTCCCTGATCGACTATCGCTAAGCGTAGGAATCACGCTCGAATAGTACTGAATGGAGGAAGCACGCTTGACTATTAGGGGTTTAAATCTCCGGTTCCCCTTAAGGAAGCCAGGTTGGTCACTCCTTAAGGCCCCCGATCGACTATTGATGAGCGTAGGAAGCATGCTCTAATAGTACTTAGCGAAGGAAGCACACTCAACTATTAGGGGTTTAAAGTCTCCGATTCCCCTTATGGAAGCAAGGCCGGTCACTCCTTAAGGTCCCCGATCGACTATCGCTGAGCTGAGGAAATACGCTCAGAAGGATAATCGCTTGGTCTATTCCAGTAAATGTATGTATTGATTAAAGAGTAGATGCCTACATTTTTTCATTATATCCAAAAATTAAATGGAATATACAGACAAATTAAAGGCGTACTTGTTAGGCTTTGTATGGTTGCAAGTGATTTGCACTCCAAGGCCTATCAAGCTTCCTTCCTTCTGAGTCTTGGAGATACTAAGAGCCTGAGGTCAGCTTTTGTACAACTTTATATGGCCCTCCCCATTGGGGTGCTAATTTAGTAACATCTCGCACAGGTCTAATACGCTTCCACACTAAATCCCCTATTTGAAAGAATCGGGGGATAACTCTTTTGTTGTAATTTTGCCTCATTCTTTGCCGGTATGATGTAAGACGTGTTGCTGCCTTGTCTCGGACTTCTTCTATCAAATCTAACTCCATAAGACGCTGACCTGCATTATCTTCATCATATAACTATCTTCAATCAGATTCCACTCCTACCTCAATGGGGACTACTGCTTCTCCCTCGTATACTAACTGGAATGGAGTTATCCCTGTAGCCTCTCGAGGGGTGGTACGATAAGCCCATAACACATTGGGTAACTCATCTACCCAACTACCACCAATGTGATCTAATTTAGTTTTAAGTCCTCTGATAATTTCTCTGTTAGTTACTTCTGCTTGTCTATTACTCTTTGGGTATACCACAGAGGTGAATGCCTGTGTAATGTCATACCTTGCACACCATTCTCCAATTCTCTATCCTTGAAATTGCCTTCCATTATCAAAAACTAATTTATGGGGAATACCAAATCTGCAAATAATGTGTTGTCATAAGAACTTGATAACTGCATTTTCAGTAATTCTTGTTAACGGTTCAGCTTCCACCCATTTTGAGAAGTAATCCATAGCTACTAATAGAAACCTTCTCTGAGCTATTGCCAAGGGGAATGGGCCCACTATATCCATGCCCCATTGGTCAAAAGGGGAAGAAACTATAGAAGTTTTCAATAGTTGAGTAGGATGATGTGAGATATTTTGGTGCTTCTGACAGGACATACACGTTCTTACAAGTTGCGCTGCATCTTCTTGTAAAGTAGGCCAGAAATATCCAGCTAATAATATCTTACGGGCTAGAGATCTTCCCCTAATATGGTTACCACATGAGCCTTGATGAACTTCCTGCAGAATATATTGTATATCTTCTGGTCCAATGCATTTGAGCAAGGGACTAGAGAAAGCCCTCTTGTAGAGGTGATCTCCTATCAGGGTATATCGAGTGGCCTTCTTCTTAAAAACTCTAGCTTGTTCTGCATTTGCTGGTAAGACACCCTGTTGCAAAAATAATATGATTGGTGCCCTCCCGTCACCCTGTATTTCCGTGTCAGCTTGCCTTTCAATACAAGATACCAACACTGTCTGTTCTACTGGCCGGTCTAGGTTCCAGGGCACTATTGCTGATGCAAGCCTTGACAATTCATCAGCCACTTGATTCTCTGATCGAGGAATCTTTTGTATATTCACTTCTTGGAATGTAGTTTTCAATCTATCAAATGCTTCTGCATATAACCTAACTCGATCATTACTGATTTCGAAGTTACCTGTTAACTGTTGTGCTACCAACTACGAGTCAGAATAAATGCATACTCGAGCAGCTCCCACATGCCGAGTTGTTTGTAAACCGACTATTAATGCTTCATATTATGTTTGTTATTGGTGGCTCTATAATTCAGTCAGACAGAAAGTTGAACCCGATCTTCCTCAGGGATGTGAGAAGAATACCAATCTCACTGCCTTGTCTGGTAGAAGACTCGTCCACATAAATTTTCCAAGTCCCTTCTTCTTCTGGACCCTGCACCTCTGTTATGAAATCTGTCAGAGCTTGTGCTTTGATGGCCGAACAAGGTTGATACTGTATGTCGTACTCACTAAGTTCAGTCGCTCATTTGATTAATTGCCCGGATGCTTCAGGATTAAGAAGTACTCGTCCAAGGGTACTATTGGTTAATACTACAATTGCATGCGATAAAAAGTAAGGTCGTAGTCTTCTGGCTGTTAACACCAATGCATAAGCTAATTTCTCGAGTGTAGTATATCTACACTCGGCTCCTTTCAATAAATGACTGGAGAAATACACAGGTTGTTGTTCTTTACTCTCCTGTCTCATCAACACCGAGCCAACAGTATGCTCGTTTGCTGAAAGATAAACCCATAAAGTCTCTCCTACTACAGGTTTCGCTAAGACAGGTAAGGTTGACAAATAGTCTTTTAGTTCTTGAAATGCTTTGTCACACTCCTCGTCCCATTAAAATTTATTGGCCTTCCAAAGTACCTTGAAGAAATGAAAACTTCGGTCGGACGATCGAGAGATGAAACGAGACAAAGTAGTGATTCACCCAGTTAACCTTTAAGCTTCTTTCATATTGCGTGGGGGCTCCATATTCTGAATAGCTTGAACCTTGGTTGGGTTTTCTTCTATCCCTCACTCTGTCACCATGTAGCCCAGGAATTTGCCACTTTTGGCTCCAAATAAACATTTGCAGGGATTGAGCTTGAGTCTGTATTATCGTAGAGTCATGCACGTCTCTTCTATATCCTTGCATAGATCACTAGCCTGAAGAGATTTAATCAATATGTCATCTACATAAACTTCCATATTCCTTCCAATCTATTTTCGGAAGATCTTGTTTATAAGCCTTTGATAAGTTGTCTCTACATTCTTTAGTCCGAAAGGCATAACATTATAACAATAAGTACCTTCAGTTGTTATAAAACTAACCTTTTCCTGGTCATCCTTGCCGAGAGGGACCTGATGATAGCCTTGATAAACATCCAATATACAGATATACTCACACCCAGTCATAAAATCCACCACTTGATCAATGAGAGGCAGAGGATAATAGTCCTTTGGGCAAGCCTTGTTAAGATCCCGAAAATCAATGCATACTCTCTACTTATTTCCCGGCTTAGATACCAGAATCACATTGGCTAACCAGCTAGGGAATTGTACTTCCCGAATGTAGCCGACTTCCACTAACTTATCTACCTCCTCCTTGATGATCTGATTTTGGTCGGCCCCAAAATCTCTCTTCCTTTGCTTGACCGATCGAGCATTAGGATAAACATGTAATACATGTTCCATCACAAGTGGAGATATACCTGTAACCTCTTTGGGGGTCCATGTAAACACATCATTGTTTCACATCAAATATTGTATCAGCTCAGTCTTGAGTGGAAGGTCTAGGTTGGCCGCCATATAAGTCACAGCTTCCGGTCGCCCGATTTGTATCTGTATTTCTTCTTTTTCTTCATATATCAGACCAGGCGGTTTTTCCTAGATAGCATTGACTTCCATCCTCTGAGCTCTGTGGGCGACATTGGCCTCCGTCCAGATGATCTCCACATAACATTTCCGTGCCAGTAATTGATATCCGCAGACTTCTCCAACTTGATCATCAACGGGGAATTTCACCTTTTGACAGAAAGTAGAAACGACTGCCCGAAACTCGTTCAGGGTCGGTCGACCCAATATGACATTGTATGCAGAAGGTGTATCCACCACCATGAAATAAGATCTCCTAGTTCTCATTAGGGGCTCCTCCCCTAGAGATATGGCTAATTTTATTTGGCCAAGAGGTTGCACCTCATTGCCCGTGAAACCATAAAGAGGAGTCACCATGGGCTGAAGCTCGCTCGGATCTATCTGCAGTTGGTCAAAAGCTTTCTTGAAGATAATATTAACAGAACTACCAGTATCAATAAAAGTACGAGAAATATTATAATTAGCTATGACAGCTTTGATTATTAGCGCATCATCATGGGGTACTTCTATCCCTTCCAGATCTTTAGGACCAAAACTAATTTCTGGTCCTGCTACTTTTTCTGTGCTGCATCCTACCGCATGGATCTGTAATCGCCGAGCATGTGACTTCCTTGTCCGATTTGAATCACCATCAGTAGGTCTGCCTGCTATCATATTAATATTACCTCGGGTGGCATTACTCCGATTTTCCTCCTACCGAGCCGTTGTTATCTTGGGTTGTGTTGGTTCGGGTGCTCGAGATGGCTTGCCCGGTAATTACAGCGCCCCCTGTTGTGGCTCAGTCACCCGATATTCCATCTTGAGTGGACTATTTTGCCTTTGATATGTTTGTCGGTTGGGAGATCGTCGACGATACTGATTGTTATTTGCCTGCTGATTTTTCAAGGTAAAATAATTTTCAATGTAATGGGTACCTGACATATGGTAGGTACACCACCTCCTTGGGATATCTTGTGGCATCTCCACATGCTGAACTACCTGAGTTCTAAACTCTAGTTGACGATATGGAGGAGGGGTCGCGCGAGGTCCATGTGGTGGATGAATAGGAGTTGTGGGCTTGTCGTTAACTTGGGTAGGGACAGGTACCCCTACTCTCTTTCTTACGAGCAACTTGAGCTTCTTTTACATTAATAAACTCAGTAGCTTGCTCAATTAACAAATCAAAGTTTGTTGGAGGATTACGTACCAAATCCTTAAAGAAGTCATTATCGTTAAGCCCTTGAGAGAAAGCACTTACCAAAATTTTCGTAGTGGCATTGGGGACATCAATAGCCACTTGATTAAATCTTTTAATGTAGGCTTTGATGCTTTCCTTAGGCCCCTGTTTAATAGAAAAAAGGCTCTAAGTGGTCTTATGATACCTTCTATTGCTGGAGAAATGATGAAGAAATACTTTTCGAAAATCTTTAAAACATCTGATGGAATTTTCTGGCATTCTCTTGAACCATCTCTGAGCTGCTCCTCCTAGAGTAGTGAGAAACATCCGACACTTGACTCCATCAGTAAACTACTGTAACAGAGTCATACTTTCGAATTTAGACAGGTGATCTTCAAGATCAGTGGTCCTAGAATATTCTCCAATGTTCAAGCTCTGATAACGCTTGGGTAGCGGATCGTCAAGAACTCTCTGTGAGAATAGAGTAACAATTCTCTCCGGGGAACTGTCGCTAGTCACCACCTTCCCTCTGTGTTTTTCCTTCACAAGTGCTTCATTAGAGGATTCTTGAAGCGTCGATTTTCGTCCTCCTTGCTCTAGAGGAGTACGGAAGAATGCACGAGGGTGTCGAGTGGGAGAAACAGGAGCAGGAGTTATGTAAGTAATAGCATCTTCCTCCATACCTCTATTTTTCTGGCGATCCGTGGTTGAAATTGCAGGATGTACAGCCATAGGCAAGGTACCTCCCGTATTAGCTTGATGTTGTTGCTGCAATACCTTTTGGACTCTGGCATTGATGAGCAACTCTAGATCTTCTTGAGTCATAATAATGGTGTTGGGTTTTGCAGCGTCCTCCATCACGTAGTCTCATATTTAGGTGAGATTTCTCACATACGACATCAAATTTGATCCTGTCTAAGAACTTGTGGGATGAAGCGCTGGGCGATGATGGGTGGTGATGAACTATAACTCCGATGCCGGCGGACAGAGGAGGATCCTAGAAAACCACAGTGGACCTCACAAAAGCCTATATGTAGAATAATAGATCTGAGAAAATCAAAGCGGATCTGTGAACAATACCTCACAAAAATGAACTCCGGCGAAGTACCCCCGTGGAAAGGCGAACTCTGATGAGGAACACCGTGGATCAACGAAGGCTCGGCGGTCCAATGGATGATCTTCTCTTCCTGCACACTATGAGACTAATCAACAAAGCGTTAGCGACCTAAAACCGGGGTGGGAATCCCTGGCTAATCCCTCCGACGCTCAAGTCAGTCTTTCAGAGAAGCAGGAGTATGGAATTAGGGTTTGATTCTGATGCAAATGTGTATGTTTGCGTACCTTGCCAGTGGAGAGGATTCCCCTTTTTATTCCACCTCATCTAACCTCCACAGTCATGAGGTGGACCTCGATTCGTTAGAGTTTGTTAGGAGATGACGTAAGTTGAAACTGCGATAATAATTTAAGGAAACTTTTTCTTACCCCAAATGTACCTTTTTTGTCGTTTAACATACCTATGGAGACTTCTAGAAGCCATTTGCCGCCAAATTAATTAAGATGTCATATGATCACATATTCTTATGGTTCACTTGTTACATACACTTGGTTAATCACATAAGCCTATTCTGTATATATGAGGAATATCTTCTGTTGTACTAACCTCGACCGGTATTTTATACTCGATCTGTTATTTATACCCGGCCAGGATTCTACTATTATAAATATGCCAGAAACCATGTAAGGTTGAAGATCTTTATGCTCGATCAACTTTCCATGTTTGGTGAGTCTTTCCATGCTCGTCCCCTCGGATGGGTCTAGTGGCTAGCGAATGAGGTGTTGCCACCATGAGATCTGGGGTTCGAATATCGGCAAAGTCAAGGTAAATGTCTCCCTTATGTGCTAGTCACTATTCCAAAGGATAGTAGTCATCCGTGATTTACCTCCTCTGTATTAGTCCTGAGACGAATTGATAGGATACTGGATGCGAACGTATTTATCTTTTGTCATTATGATTCAGCTCTGCTCAATTTTCTTGGGATGATCTAATAATTAGTAGTGTATAAGATGTTACCATCATAGTTCAGTTCTGCTCTCTAAATGGAGCTCAACCTTTTCATACGTGGCTCTTCAGCATTTGCCCTATTAATTAAAGTTCGGCTTTGCTCTCTGAATCCAACGATCGATCGTACGATGAATTTTGAACTTGGAGCCACCAAATATTGGGGAGATCGTGACTACTTATTGCAGTGCAATGCGGACAAGAAAATGTTGCTCGCTCATGGAGTATATATATCAAATTGAAAAAGTTTTTGAATTGGATTCCTCATTCCACTAGATACGTTCAGGTACTGTAATTTCAATTTTCATTTTCCCCCGTTACGATGAATTGTTAGAGCATCTATAATAATAGTTTGAGCTCTTAGGCTCCGTTTGGTATACATGATAGGATATAATTATATTTTCAAAAAGTTTTTAATGAAGCATTTGGTAGAGTTGATTAGAAGTAGGATTATGGATGATTAGAAATAGGATTCATAATATCTTGACCTCAAGAGAGATTATTTATCCTACCTTTAATCTTATCCTAATTAACCTAATTCTATCCTATAATACATACCAAACGGAGCCTTAGAGAACTCCTTTGTTACCGTATCCATACCATATTAAAAGGAAAAAGACCCCATGTATATCACTACTATGAAAAAAAAATCTTTCAACGTCTTTAATGAATTTCATACTTCTTATTAGATATATATATATATATATATATATATATATATATATATATATATATATATATATATATATATATATATATATATATATATATTTAATTTCACATCCCACCTTTATATTTTCCATTATATATAATTAAATTTTTAAAAAATTTAAATCAATAAATTGTTGATATGAAATAGCATTAATAAAAATACAGTTTATTAAATAAAAAGATATAAATTATAATAATATATATAAATAAACTTAAACATATCTAGATCATGTCTTTGTTTAATTTCTTTCAACCATTTTTTCATGTATATAAAGTTGTCTTGGTGTTATCTCACTAGTATCATTCATAAAATTTCATAATCCTTATGAAAGATCTCAACTTCCCGCAAAGTCATTTTTTTACATTTGATATTCTTTAATATCTTGTCATTCTTTGTCGATATTTTATTCCATTGTATCAATCTCCTTGACTTTGGATTTGCTCTTCCTCTTCGTTGTCTTTTGCCCTATCGGACGAATGCGAACTTCAAAATCATCCACATCAACACTTGTATCTGGATTTAATGTTGAAGTGTTCCCCCCTGATTCAGATGTTCTTATCTTCTTGCTAAAGTATAAGCAACTGATTGTAGAATATATTTCTCATACTCTTTGAGAACCCTCCACGCATGCATATACTTGAAGTCCTTGTTATTGTTGTTGGTTTTCCATATATTTAGTGTGTTTTCCAACACATTCTCATCACTCCAACTGCTTTGACAATGAATATAAAAATTATTATAGGTTGCAAAAAATTCATTTATCATCGGTACAAACTTATAATAATGCGATTTTAGCTGTTGATAGTTTCTTGTCATAGATCTAGTGGACTGATGTTTGTTGTAGTAATTAGCTATACGTTTCCAAAAAGCTTGATCCTTCTGGTTATTATCAATAACTGCATCAGTGCTGATAGTTGTCTATGATTTCACAAGGACCACGTCTTCATCGAGAGACCAAAATCATCATTTTGAACCATCTTTGTCTAGTTCAACTTCACGCTCTTCTTGTGATGAGTGTGGAGGTCACTAAGTTGCTGGAACAGATGATGGTGCCAGAGATTCTTTATCGCTAATAGATGGGTCAATAGTAGCCCTTCTTAATTCATTCGAAAGCATGATTGGTAGTTGAGTGGGAGAAAATACATAAGGAGAAGGCACCCCAAATTGGCTACTCATGGCTGACCAATCTTGCGGTGGATACATATCAAATGGAGCTGGGGCGACGTTACTTGGATTCTTTAGAAAATTTTCAGAACTTTGGGAATTTGAAAATTTTGGAGAACATTGTGGAACATATGAAATGTTTTGAAAATTTGGAAAGTATTGTGTTTGAAAGAAAAAAAATAAGGATATTAGACATTTTGATGAATGCGAGTATTTTGAAAAAATATTTTCTTTCTTATTTGAACAATTCAAAAGAATTGTAAAAGAAGTATTGAAATTTTCATCTATCTCATATACAAATAGATAATGAAAAAAAAAAGATGTAGAGAGTGAATAGAATAATAAGATGAATAGAAAAATAAGATTCAATATATATTTATAATTTTTTAAAATTAAAAAATTAAATTTTTGACCGTTGAACAACAGTTGAAAATTAATCATTATTCAATGGCTAAAGTTCAATGAAATTAGCGGTTGTTTTTTAGGCTAATTTTATTTTTATTTTTATAAATATTAAAAAAAATATTTTAATAAAAAAATAAAAAATTTAAAGAATCTAAGAAACTCCCGGGGGAGATCCTTCCAATTTGCCACGTAGAGCTCCGATAGATACCCTTATGAGCCATTGTCATATCACTATTTACTTGTCAGCCAATGCTCCTGTGAATTTGTCCTTGTTTTTTAAATTTAGAGTTATATGATTATCAAAAACTTTTCAATAAAAATATTTAATAATTTAAAATTGATAGAATTAATGAAATAATGAAAAAATATATTTAAAATTGATTTTCCAAAAAGTATCTCGTGCAAATCATGCCATGGCTAATAATGAGATAATGATTGGTTAGAGCAAAACACACTACATAGAAAATTTAAGCAACCAGTGATTTAGGCCTTTAGTCTTAACAAGATCATGCCTTCAATGAAGAAGACTGTAGTAACCTACTTTAATTAATTTCACGTTTTAAATGATAAGCTGATTAATGGAATTTATAAAGTGAAACAAGTGGGCTGCTATACACTTATGTATTTTCAACTAATATTTAGGCTTAGAAAAAATTTTCATCTACTTAATAGGATTGTTTAAAGCTTAACAAGGAGCTCAATCTACTTAAACTGCCAAAACATCTAGTAGAGTTAATTGTAAGAAATTGTGATTCCCTAATCTGCATAAATTCTAGAAATCAAAAGAATTATAACACAAGAGATACACAGCGATTAGTATCCAACCTATGATTTTAGGGTATAAGGCGAGCACTAAAAATAGTGCCATCAAAACTTGATATTCATATATTTTTCAATCAATGTAAATATAATAGTATTTGTAATATCAATTTTAGAAATAAAAGATAGACAAAATATAAAATTGCAAAACAATATGTCATAAGTAAATACTAATAAAGCTAAGATGATATAAACAAAATATAAAATTCATGTTCCGAACCAATATATAGTCACTTGAATATTGCTTGTTTCATAGTTTTAGAAGTGGAAGTACTGTTCAAATTTGTATAATCAACTTTCTCAACTATTTTTTGTTAGTTTAATCGTCCTCAGGTCAAGGTTGACCAGTTTGACTAAGCTCGAGTTGACTCAAACTTAAGTTTCAATATTTGATAATTTGTGAGAAAGACGTCAAGTAGGTCAAGGGAGGACTGATTAATTGTCTCGAGAAGTCCTAACTGGAAGTTAGGCAATGTGTAGTCATAATTGGAGGTTAGGCAATGGAAAGGTCAAGTGGGTCAAGGAGGACCGTATGTTGGTAAAAGAAAACCCTAACTCCTATTAGACAAGGGAAAGCCCTAATTGAGATTAGGCAGGGTAGAAGTCTATTGAGTTACTAGTCCTAACTGAGATTAGGTAAAGAAAAGTCTAAATGGATCAAAAACGATCACACATTGATAAAGGAAAGATCTAACTAAAGTTAGGCAAGGGAAAGACCTAAGTGAGGTTAGGTAAGGTGGAAGTATATTAAGTGATTAGTCCTAACTGGAGATTAAATAAAAGGAAAATCTAAGTGGGTTAAGGAGGACAACACTTGGTGATTGGAAGTCCAACGAAGAGTTGGCAAAGAGAAAGTCCAAGTGGGTTAAAGGTTGACCAGACATTTAGTATAAGATGAAAAGTCCAAGTGGATCAAGGGTTGAACGAACACATGGTAGAGAAGTTTCAACGAGTCATGGTTGACTAGATGTTGAGTAAGGAAACCCTATAATTAGATCAAGTAAGTTAGGGTTGGGCAATTAGTTAGAGTAATCGATTGAGAGGTTTTCATGAGAGCATAGTGAGATAGGGAATCGATCGATTGAGCTAATAGATTAGACTATTTTTGTGAGAGGACAAAAAGGTTGTGAATTGATTGAGGCAATCGATTAGACCTTCTCTAATTAATTAGGCTAATTGATTGGGGTATTTTTTTTATGAGAGAACAGAGAGTTTGGGAATCGATTAGGTAATCGATTAGACTGCTTTCTCTTGCAAATATAAAGTTTTTGAATTGATTGGGGCAATCAATTAGAAGTGGTCGAATCGATTAGTATGACTCACTAATTGATTAGATGTTCAAAAAAGAGCCGTTCTACAGGTTTGAATGGGCAGATCCTACATGACAATTGATTAAGGGTAAGCCTAATCTATTGGGAGGCATCAAAGAACCCTAGAAAAGGGTTTTATAGACATTTTGAAGACATTGATTTTATGCCAGTTCTTGAGTTTTGGGTGAAAGTATTGCTATACTTTCTAAGCATCAAGATGCTAACTAAAGTAAGAAAAGAGAAAACAAAGTAAGGTTCATATTATAAAGTTGTTTTTAATTTCTTTGTAACATAGTTTGTGTTTCTTGTTTGTATTTCTCATACTTGAGTTTGTACGAGACCTCTCTGCCTTCTATAATGAGGTTTTCATAGTGTATTTGTGAGTAAGGAGTGAACCCTTAGATTAGTTACCTTAAGAAGGTGGATACTAAGTAAAATCAAGGGTGTTAGCATTGTGAAGATCTTCACTTCGAGTATTCGCTGCAAATCAAGTTTGAAGAAGCGACTGAAGATATTAATCACCCCTAGTTCTCTATATGTCGTAATAAATCGTATCAAAGTGAGGCCACTCTTCATCAGACTAACCGTTGGAAGAAGCAAGAGCTAGAGAAAGAATAAAGTTGAAAGTTGAAGCCATAAATTTTAACAAGTTAAAGACTCATTATTAAAGAGCTCAACTTCTAAATGAATTTTTGAGATGAATTCGAATATCATATCTGAGCACCTCCACCATTTGAAATGGGAAGCTTTGATCATTGGAAATCAAGGGTCTAAATTTTTTTCATGATGGATAAAGAGCAATGGTTTGTTCTAATGGAGGAATTTCAAGCTTAAATGGATAGCAAAGGGATTCTCCTTAAGAAGAAGAAATGGACCGAAGAGTAAATCAAGAGATGCGAGGCAAAATGACAAAGGAACTAGATTGTTGATTAATTTATTGTCAAGCTCCATCTTGTGCAAAATTGAAGAATTTTAAGATGTCAAGGAGTTATAGAGCAAGTTAGCTAATCTTCATGAAGCTACAGCCTCAACACCAAGTGAAAACGAACCTAAAGAGGGAGACTATTTAGATCAAGAGCAAGAGGACTCGAAGGTTGAAAGGTGTTCAACATCTGAGGAGGAAATTGAAGAAGAATATACCTTCTCTACAAGCTCAACTCATGAAGGTATAACAAATTGATGTATTAAAATTAAAGATCATATAATTTATTGAGTGTAGAGAAAAAGAACACCATAAGAACAAGTATCCTAAGTTGAAGAAAGAGAATACTAAATTGACACTCAAGGTGAAGGAGAAGTTGAAAGATGTCAACCTCATGATACGAAAGGGCAAGGAGCATATTGTGTATTTTTGATGCAATCAAAAGAGATATTATCAGAACCAATATCCAAGGGGGAGAAATCCAATCAAGAACAAAGGAGAAAGCTCAAATCAAGGGAGAGCTTCCAAGGGCAAAACAAAGGAATAAATAGTTAATGGTACTTATTTAAATCATGATAAAATGTATGCTAGGAATAACTTTCATCATTTTAATGTTATTTATTATGAAAATTGAAAGTATAAAAAATGTAGAGAAAATTACAAGTCATTTCATGCTAGAATTACCTTATCTAAGTATAGGAAGGTAGAAACTAATTATGCAAGAACTCTAAGAAAATTAGAAATATGCCTAGGAAAAGGAAAATCCAAGGCCATAAAAAAAATTAAAAGTTGAGGATTTAATGATGAAAAATCAAATCTTAAGGTCAAGACTTGATAAATTAGAAAAGACCCTTAAAAAAAGACAAATAATGTCAAAGTGTCTAAGAAACAAAACTAGGTTTATGAAAGCAAGGGTCATCTGTGGACAAAAAGGATTTGGGGTACAAATCCAAGTCCAAGGATAAGGTGTCCTCATATCATAGAGTTCCATATAACTATGAAATTAACGCTAAGTCTAGAAGTCGAGGTTACAAGGGAGGTTATCCCTAGAGTTGGCTTTAGAAGACCTGGAGGGTCAAGATGCAAGTGAAGTGATTGTAAATGGTAAGCGAAGGTAAGTTACTAGAGGAGAGTGATCTAGTGAGGATGAGTTCCAGTGGGACTCTAGGTGTTGGACTAGCTTAAAGTAATTTTGAAAGTCTAAGCTGAAACCATGACTAGATCATGGTCTTGGTAAAATAGAATCTAATTAATAAATATCATTTTATATTGTGCTAACTTTGTTTTGCAGGTTATATTTTATTTTTGGCTTAAGGCATTTTGCAAGGGTAAAATGCACAAACAAGCCTCAGATGAACAATGTTAGAAGCATTTTAGAGGTATGAGGAGGCACCTCAGATTTGCATGGAGGTGGCCTAGACCGAACGGAGCCACCCGTGCACAAATAAACTTCAGGGATATAAATTTATTGTGCGAAGGGGCCCTGAAGTGCGTTGGAGGTGCCTTAGAGTGCATTGGAGGCATCTCAGAGTGCTCAGAGGTGCCCTCGTATGAATAAATATTGAGGGTTTCGAATCTGATAAAAGCCAAAATATGTGAGATCAAGTTTGGGGTTGAAGACACCTCAGATGAGGTTAGAGGCACCCTTAACACTCCTTAAAAGCCATGTTTAGCCAACAACTTGAACGAAACTTCTAGATAAGCTATTACGATACTTCTGCTACATTGACCACGTGCAAATTGCTCTGCTGCTATGCTACTACTCTACTACATCTGATCGCTGTAGACAGACCAACACCAACACATGAGCATTCCACTTCGATATCTACGTGATTGTAATGAATTTAATTTATTTCATTTATGTTACTACTTAAAGGAAATGTAGCTTGTTACACTATCCTTATATCTTGTACTCTATTACTCTATCGGGAGTTTACCGGTAGAGAATTTAGTGAATTATTCATCGATAGGTCCAAGAGGTCTAGGTCTTGGAGTAAAAGTCACCGAAGGCTCTGAACTAAGTAACCAACTGTGTTATATTTTTCTTGTGTGTTTATTTTCTTTTATTCCACTGCACACTCACTTTCCTTTGAATTTTTTAAAAAGACTTGATTTTTAAATACATGTGATTCCCTCATGTAACTAATAATCCTACAAGTGGTATTAGAGTAAGGTCGCCTTAAATCGAGAAGGGGATTGTTTTTATTGTTTACTTCCACTTCGCTCTTTGTTGTCTCAATTTTAAGTTTTTTTATTCTATTTGAATTGGTATAATTACCTCATCAGATAAGTTTTTCATTACAAATTCTTTGATTGCTCAAAATTGGTACAACACCACTCGAGCCTAATTTTTTTTATTTATCTCCCACACTACTTACCCTAAGACATAGTCTTGGAATCTTTGTGAGCTTTTTCTATTTTATAATCAAATGGCCCAAAACAAAGGTTACACCACTCGCCCTCCACTCTTCAGTGGGGATAATTTCCCTTATTGGAAGAAAAGAATGGAGGTATACCTCAAGACAAACATTGACCAATGGTTCTCCATTCGACAAGGATATAAGGTGCCAATCGATGAATCAACAAAAGTACCTCTCAACTCGAAAAATTAGAACCCAGAAATGAAGGAGAAGACCCAAATTACCTAAAAAGTACTAGATGTTGGATCGAGACCGCGCTAGAGGGAGGGTGAATAGCGCTTGTGGCTTTCACGCGTTTCAGATTCGTAAAACGATCAAGAATTAAGCACAGTGGAAATAAATAAACAAACAAACACAGAAGACCAAGATATTTACTTAGTTCGGAGTCTGTGACGACAACTACTCCAAGGCCCGCGATCATAGATCGCTTTTGGTGGGCAATCACTATCAATCCGAAAATCTTTTACAATTTAAGAGTACAAGTGCTGAATAAAGAAATAATACTGTCAATACAAAAGAGTTGAAGAACGGAGTCGTCAGTTGTCGGAGTAGCAGAGCATAGTTGAAGTGTCCGGAGCAGCGTTCAAAAGCACAGGTTGTTCTGTTCGAGTTGTCTTGGAAGTTGCAGCCCGAGGCTCCTTTTATAGCCTTTACAGATCTGATCCAGATCCTCGAAATCTGGGATCAGGTTTGACCTGAGGCGGATCGATCAACCGATCCCCGCGTTCGGTCGACCGATCAGATGATTTCCCCCTCATCCGATCCACCCGATCCGCTCGCTCCGCTTCGATCTGGTCAAGTCTTATCCCCAGTTCGGTCGACCGATAACCAGGTTCGGTCGACCGATCCCCTGGTCGAGCCTCGTCCACTCGCTGGAAATCTAATCTGCGGCTTGGGGGTTCGGTCAACCGATCCAAGAGTTTGGTCGACTGATCTCGGTCAATTCTAACCCTGCACAGAAAATGTTAGAACTGTTCTCCTGCAAAACAGAGTTAGAATATAACAGATAATATATAAGTAAATAAATTGACAGTTTTTGGACTGTCCGGTTCTGACTTCGGATTTCCAACCGGAAACCCTAGGTCGAACCGACGCCTACTGTTCCCTCTTCCGGGGAACACATCCTCACCTACTCCACTCTGGAGATCATACCTGATGTCAGTTCAGTCCTCCAGACCGACTGGTCTTTCCGCCTAGGATTACCACCCCCTAGGAACTAAGGTTACCACCCCCTAGGGTTTTTCTCCACCTAGGGTTACCTCCCCCTAGGACCTAAGGTTACCCCCCCCTTAGGATTTTCCACCTGCCTAACGGAAGTTAGGACTTTCTTGTAAACTCATTCAAGTACATTAGATAATAATTAAACTTAACTTTGAATCCCTTTTACCATTATCAAAATTAAGGTTCGATCATCTGATGCTTCCCGCACCAACAATCTCTCCCTTTTTGATTATGACAACTGAAATTCAAAGTTAAGCAGAAAGATAAAATGTTACTAGCATAAGTAAAATTTTAGCACAAGCATAAATATGATAAGCACAGATAAAGCTCCCCCTTTAGACTATAAAAAAAAAATTCAAAATTTCTTTGAGCTTTCTTTGAATTTTCTTATACTCTCCCCCTTTGCCATATATCAAAATAACTAAGGGAGCAAAAGAGAAAAATTTTCCTTGGCTAGTTTTGAGAAACCTTAACTCTTCAGAAATAGGGTGTTAAATACACATTTAGCTTTTAAAGAGGGAATGAAAAAATTTAAGAAACATAAAGGCTTAAATAGGGGATTAAATATACTTTGATAAATACTTAATTTCCTTGTAAAACTTTTAGTTAAGTGAATTATTTGATTTTGAAAAAGTAGCTTAGCTGGAAGTACTTTGTCAAATGTAACAAGTTTTGAAGGACACTTAGCATAAGAAAAATTTTGCTTTTAGAAATCACTTTAAATGCTAAGTTTGAAACACTTTTAGCTAAGTGAAGTATTTTGACTTTGGAAAGTAACTTAGCTAATTTTTTTTAGAAGCTTTTAAATACCAAAAACAACTTAGCCAAATTTGGGAAAAAAAACTTTAGAAAATAATACTTAGATAATTTTGAAAAAATGTTTAACTTGTAAAATTTGTAAAATTTTTAACTCAGGTCATTTTCACTTTGGAGAATAAAATAAGAAAAAAAATATTCCTAAAGTAAGCACGAGTAACTAAAATTCCTTAGCCACATGTCTAACCATTAGTTACTAGCTGATTACCTAGAGGACAACAGATTTCACTTGGCTACTCATGTTAAGTTCGTGATCCAGTTATATTTGACTAAGTCTGGATAACTTAACTTGATTACTATTATTTTGGTATTTATTATCCAGACTTACTACGATGCATAGAAATAAGTATTCTGAAGTCTAGATTGTACCCTATGCATCTCACACCATTCTAAGTGTTTCAAACACAAACAAGTTAATCCTAGTGTGTTTGTGAGATGCTCTGGCTGAAATCTAGGGAAACATGATTTCTAGGGTTAAGCCTAGGCTAAGCCCAAACTTTGAAAATCTAAGAAATTGGGATTTTGGAAATATTGTCTTTCCTAGAATTTTAAAACTGATTTAAAGACAAAATTTTCAAATAAAGATAAATCCTATTCTACTAAGCACATTCCTATTTGTCTTCTAAGTGCACTGAACTCAAGTTAGGTAAGGACTTTGTGAATATATTAGCCAGGTTTGATTTGGACTCAACATAGTTAAGTACAATATCGCCCTTGGCTACGTGATCCCTTACAAAATGGTGCTTTACTTCAATATGTTTGGTCCTAGAGTGGTGAATTGGGTTTTTGGTTAGATTGATTGAACTTATGTTATCAATTGAAATTTTAGTATTCTGATATTCTAATTGGTAGTCTTTTAGGGTATGCATCATCCATAATAATTAAGATGCACATTCTCCTAGGGCTATGTACTCAGCTTCAGTGGTAGATAAGACAACACAATGTTATTTTCTGCTTAACCAACTTACTAGGCACTGACCTAGAAATTGACAGCTACCTCTTGTACTTTTTCTATCTAGTTTGCACCCGGCATAGTCTGAGTCAGAATAGCCAGTTAGATCAAGGGTGCAAGTCCTAGGGTACCATAGTCCTACAT
This sequence comes from Zingiber officinale, assembly GCF_018446385.1. Lineage (NCBI taxonomy): Eukaryota > Viridiplantae > Streptophyta > Magnoliopsida > Zingiberales > Zingiberaceae > Zingiber > Zingiber officinale. Next base: position 28,431,583 of record NC_056004.1, read on the forward strand.
TTAAGGTTCCCTTAATATACCTAAGTATTCTTTTAACGTAAGTTAAATGTGACTCTTTTGCGCAAGATTGATATCTTGCACATATACCTACTGCAAAAAGAATGTCCGGTCTACTTGCAGTTAGGTACAGTTGACTTCCTATCGCACTTCAATAGTATTTCAAGTCTACTAGTTTTCCTTCTAAGTCTGAGTCAATTTTAATGTTGGTAGCCATTGGTGTATTAATATTTTTTGAATTTTTCATTCCAAATTTTTTAATTAATTCCTTCGCATATTTTGTTTGGAAGATATAAATTCCATCTTTGGTTTGTTTAATTTGTAAACCTAAGAAACATTAAATTGATTTGTTCAATTAGATTATTAAATTGATTAATTAAATTAGATTAAATTGATTAAGTTGAATTGATTAATTAAATTAGATTGAATTGATTAAGTTGAATTGATTAATTAAGTTGAATTGATTGAATTAATTAATTAAATTGAATTGTTTAATTAAATTGATTAATTAAACTAAATTGAATTGATTAATTAAATTAAATTTAATTAAATTAAATTTAATTGATTAATTAAATTGATTAATTAAGTTGAATTGATTGAATTAATTAATTAAATTAAATTGTTTAATTAAATTAAATTGAATTGATTAATTAAATTGATTAATTAATTTGAATTGATTAATTAAATTAAATTAAATTGATTAATTAAGTTGAATTGATTAATTAAATTAAATTGAATTAAATTACTAAGTTCAACCTAGATGCATCTCACCCCATTCTAAGTTATCAATCAGGGAACCTTAAATAGTTTTGTGAGATGATTATCTTTGATTTAGATTGTTTCTAAGGATTAATTTATATTTGAGTTAAACTTAAGTTTTCCAATTAGTCAATTAAATATGTACTTCAAAGATTGGTTCCCAAGTCGTGGCGAGGCACTAGACCTTCTTGGTTATAAGATCATCCATCACTTCCTAGACAGAACCACTCAAAGAAAATGACATATTTAATTTTCTTTTTGAAATCCCTAGGTTTAACTGAACAAGTGTAAATTATGTCTGGGTCCTTAATCTATCATAATCTAAACATGCATATTAACAAGAAAGTGAATAAACAACCATCAAACAATTCTATTTATTTATTAAGATAGTTTTTCTATTGGCTCCCCCTAGATCATAGCCTCGATATGGTCTATCAAGGTAATGAACTTTATCCTTGGGGACCCAATATTGACCAAGTCCAACTTGATTGACCAAGTTGGACTTAGATACCCATGCTTGGACTATCTTACTATTCAGTTTGTTAATAAGCGATAAATAAGATCGATATTTCTTTTTAGTTTTAAATCCTAATCTGGATCTGTTGTAAATGACTCTTTGTTTTCCAATAATTAGGTCAAGGTTCTTGGAGCTCAAAGAAAATCGTTCCAACATTTTCTTCAAATCCTTAACCTGAGTTTTCAGGCTGGAATTTTCTTCCTCAAGCTTTTTGGACTTGAGTTGAATTTTCAGTCTGAACTAGGTCAGGCAAGGATTCAAAGTTAGTCACTTCTTTAAGGGTTGTTACCTCCTTTAGAAGTGACTTGATCATAATATTTGATTTTGCTAATTTTCGCATTAAATAATTTACTAAATTGTGTAAACGCGGGATACTTACAGCAAGGTCAGCCCCTTCGGAAATGGATATGGATCTGTGGCTTCTCTCAGACTCAGATGCTGATTCGTCCTCGCTTCCAGATTCGTTGATGTAGTCCCGGGTTGTCATCGCGAGAAAACTCATCTGTTCAAGTTCTTCGTCGTAGGATTCTTCCAAGGATAACTCGTCCCAGGTCGCATTTAGAGCCTTCTGTTTTCGTTGCTGCTTCTTTACATTCTTTTGATTTGGGCAGTTGGCTTTGATGTGCCCCTTCTGATTGCAACCGTAGCATGTCACTTCGAATTTTACCTTTGACTTCAGTTGAGCATCCTTGGATTGAATTGCCTTCTTGAGGTCCTTCTTGTTGAAGTCTTTCTTTTTCTTGTAGAGTTTCCTTATTAAGTTGACGAGTTCATTCGTAAGTTTATCGTCTTCATCGTCTGAGTCAGGTTCTTCTTCTAACTCCGATTCGGTTCTACACTTCGATCTCGATTCGTGCATTTTGCTACTACCTGCAACCAAAGTTATACCCTTCTCGACCGGGCGTGCATTAATCTGCTCATGTAATTCAAATTTAGAGAAGAGTTCATCTAATTTAATTGAAGATAAGTCCTTGGATACCTTGTACGCATCTACCATGGATGCCCACAAGGTATTCCTAGGGAAGGCGTTGAGTGCATACCTTATTGCATCCATGTTCTCCACTTTCTGTCCTATTGCATGGAGTCTATTCAGCAGGTCTTGAATTCTAGCATGAAGCTGGCTTGTTGTCTCATCCTCCTGCATTTTGATATTATATAATTTATTGAAAAGCAGATCTTGCTTACTTACCTTGGTTTCTGATGTACCCTTATGTAGTTCGATTAGCTTTTCCCATAGCTCCTTTGCACTTGAGAACGGTCCTACTCTGTTGAGTTCCTCCTTTGTCAGACCACACTGGAGTATGCAGGTTGCCTTTGCGTTTGCTTCTACTTTCTTTATTAGGGATGCGTCATAGTTCTCGTAAGGTATCAGCTTCCCGACGCCGTCAATTGGAAGTTCCAGTCCTGTCTTGGTGATCATCCAGACTTCGAACTGGGTTTGCACATATGACTCCATTCACCCTTTCCAGTAGCCGAAGTCTTCATCGGAGAAGAGCGGGGGTGGACTGTGCTATAGCCTTCTTGTTGGGCCATTTGAAAACTTGCACACACAAAAATAAGAAAAAAAATCTATTCCAAGACCGGGTCTTGGATTAGTAGTGCGGGATGTATAATAAAATAAAAATGAACTCGAGTGGTGTTGCACCAACTTCGAGCAAAAATAGATTTGAATGAAAAAATAGATCGAAATATAGCAACTATACTTAATTTCGATCGACTCCGGAAAAATAAAAAATACCACGAAAAAGTGCTTGATTGGTGGTTGCACCAAATCGAACCTACCCCGCTCTGATACCAATTGTTGGATTGAGACCGCGCTAGAGGGGGTGAATAGCGCTTGTGGCTTTCACGCGTTTTGGATTCATAAAACGATCAAGAATTAAGCACAGCGGAAATAAATAAACAAACAAACAAACACAAAAGACCAAGGTATTTACTTGGTTCGGAGCCTGTGGCGACTCCTACTCCAAGGCCCGCGATCGTAGATTACTTTCGATGGGCAATCGCTATCAATCCGAAAATCTTTTACAATTTAAGAGTACAAGTGCTGAATAAAGAAATAATACCGACAATACAAAAGAGTTGAAGAACGGACTCGTCAGTTGTCGGAATAGCAGAGCGTAGTTGAAGTGTTCAGAGCAGCGTTCAAAAGCACAGGTTATTCTGTTCAAGTTGTCTTGGAAGTTGTAGCCTGAGGCTCCTTTTATAGCCTTTACAGATCTGATCTAGATCCTCGAAATCTGGGATTAGTTTTGACCCGAGGCGGATCAGTCGACCGATCCCCGCGTTCGGTCGACCGATCAGATGATTTCTCCCTCATCCGATTCGCCCGATCCGCTCGCTCCGCTTCGATCTAGTCAAGTCTTATCCCCAGTTCAGTCAACCGATAACCAGGTTCGATCGACCGATTCCCTGGTCGAGCCCGGTCCACTCGCTGGAAATCTGATCTGCGACTTGGGGGTTCGGTCGACCAATCCAAGCGTTCGGTCGACCGATCCTGGTCAATTTTAACCCTGCACAGAAACTATTAGAACTATTCTCCTGCAAAATAGAGTTAGAATATAGCAGATAATATATAAGTAAATAAATTGACAGTCTTCAGACTGTCTGGTTCTGACTTCAAATCTCCAATCGGAAACCCTAGGTCGAACCGACGCCTACTGTTCCCTCTTCCGGGGAACGCGTCCTCACCTACTCCACTCTGAAGATCATACCTGATGCCAGTTCGGTCCTTCAGACCGACTGGTCTTTCCGCCTAGGGTTACCACCCCCTAGGACCTAGGATTACCGCCCCCTAGGGTTTTTCTCCACCTAGGGTTACCTCCCCCTAGGACCTAAGGTTACCCCCTCCCCCCTTAGGATTTTCCACCTGCCTAACCGTAGTTAGGACTTTCTTGCAAACGCATTCGAGCACATTAGATAACAATTAAACTTAACTTTGAATCCCTTTTGTCATTATCAAAACTAAGGTTCGATCGTCTGATGCTTCCCGCACCAACACTAGACACTCTTCAATGTGGGCTAACTAAAGAGGAACTCAATTGGGTTGAACCTTTCGAGAGCACAAAGGAACTCTAGCATAAATTGATCGAGTTACACGAGGGTACTAGTGACACAAATGTATCAAAATGAGATCTTTTATTAAATTCTTTATTTAATGTAAAAATGTAAAATGGAAAACTACCAATCAGTTACACATAAGGATTATGGATATTCTGAATGGGCTCGGCCGATCACCAACTGGAGAACCGGGACATCATAAGGTATGCTTTAAATTCATTTCTTCAAATACATTATCGGCATATATTATATAAATGCCTATAAAGTTTTGAGAAATCTCTCAAAGTTAATATTAGATGAATTATTTTGTGAACTATAATTACATGACCAGATTAACACCAAACAGGTTGAGAATGGGTATGCATTGTTACAGGTTCTACAAAATAGGCAAAGACCAAGACTAAACGTGAGCCAAAATCTAACTCTGACTCTGACTAGGATGAAGAAGGGCAACTTGTGAACATGGTAAGTAAGATGTTCAATAGAAAAAAGGACTTTAGCAAGAAGGACCTTCAGAAGATGATCAAGCCAAACTCCAACAAATCAAGCATCACTTGCTTTGGGTGCAACAAAAAGGAGCATGAGTGTCCAAATCTCAACGAAGACAAGATGAAAAGGCCCAAGAAGAAGAAGACCCTCAAAGTGACTTGGGACGAAAGAATCGGATAATGATGAATCAAAGAAGAACAACTACCTTGCACTAATGGCAACCGGATTAGAATTAGAAAGTGAGTCGGAATAAGAAGATGAGTTTGAGTGCGAGTCAAGCCACGGATCTGTATCCATTTCTGATGGTTCCAATGAGGTAAACTCTAACTTATATACTTAGGTTTTTAAAATTATTGCATGCATTAATAAGAAATTAGTTAAATTTGAAAATGAAATTAAATTGCTACTTTAAAAAAATCAAGACATTAGGGAACAACTTAAATCAAACCCAACAATTGAACCAGTTCAATCTGGAAATTCAACTCAAGTTGTAAAACTTTAGAAAGAAAATTCCAAATTGAAAGTGAAGTTGTAAAATTTAGAGAACTTTTAGAAAAGTTTACAATGAGATCCAAATGTTGGGACCGAATGTGGAGCTAGAGGGGGGGGGGGGGGGGGAATAGCTCGGTGCACTCGTCTTGCTCTTCGCTGCTTGTTTATTCAAGATATGCAGCGGAAAATACAAAGAAACAAAATACATAACGCTAACAAGAGGATTTACTTGGTATCCACCTCACAAGAGGTGACTAATCCAAGAATTCACATACTCACGTACCCTCCACTATGAAAACACTCCTTTATGGTAACTACTAAAGGTGGAGAAGCCCTACAATCTCTCTATACAAGAAGAAAGCAAAGGGAAAATAGATACAAGAAATATCTTACAAGATAAGCAATGAAAACCCTAACCCTAGCTTTTCTTCTTGTTGTGTTCTCGCCTCTTGACTTGGATGTCTCTCCAAGATCCTTCAAGAACTGGCGATCTAAACCTCAAAGAGTTGCTGTGGAGATGCTGTGCTCGCTGGTGAAGATCGGAGCTAAACAGTGTAAGTGCTAGCGAAGAAGGAGCTCGACAACGGCTTTAATCGACGCCAACGGTCGGATCCCGATCGATTGGTTTGCTCCCAATAGATCGGGGAGGATTTGGATCGATCGGCTGATCGATCCAGAGCGCCTCTGTGCTCTCGGGAATTGTCTAGATCGATCGGCTGATCGATCCAGGGCTTATTGAATAGAATCACGACTCCCAATTGATCCACTGATCGATTGGGGGCTCTGGATCGATCGACCGATCGATCCAGCGCTGTTCTGTGCGATCGCGCACTTGTCCCAATCGATCCACTGATCGATTGAGAGGAGGCTTGTCGCAAAGACTTGCCCGATCGATCGGCCGATTGATTGGGCATGAGCCAATCGATCGGTCGATCGATTGGGCATGAGCCAATCGATCGGCTGATCGATCTAGCTCATTATTTTCTTCCAAAATCAAGTCTAAAGCCTCCTAAACCAACATCTGGTCATCCATGACCTGTTAGTTCATCGTGCCTAGCATCCGGTCACCCTTGACCTGCTAGGACTCGCTCACCAAGTGTCCGGTCAATCCCTTTGACCCACTTGGACTTTTCTCCTCGTGCCAAGTATCCGGTCAATCCCTTTGACCTACTTGGACTTTCCTCCTCGTGCCAAGTATCCGGTCAATCCCTTTGACCTACTTGGACTTTCCAACACCAAATGTCTGATCAGCCTTGATCCATCTGGATTTCCTCGTGCCTGGCTTCACTCACTAGGACTTCCTTCTGCCTAGCTTCACTCACTAGGTCTTTCACCTGGCTTCACTCACCAGGATTTCCTTCTGCCTAGCTTCACTCACTAGGTCTTCCTTCTGCCTGGCTTCACTCACCAGAACTTTCTTTCTGCCTAGCTTCACTCACTAGGTCTTTCCATCTACCTGGCTTCACTCACCAGGACTTTCCATCTGCCTGGCTTCACTCACCAGGACTTTCACGTCAAGTATCCAGACAATCTTGACCTACTTGACTCTCCTTCACACATGAACAATTACACCTGCAATCTTCAAGTATTGACTACATGTATTGTCAAACATCGAAACCAACAACATCAAGACTCGAGCTTGACTCAATTCAAGCTCAGTCAACACGGTCAACCTTGACCTAGGGAATATTGTGTTGGAGCAATCCCAATGGTTCGTGGGACCATGTGTTTTGGTGTTTGGGCAAAGGGTTTAAGTTAGGTTTACCCTTGTTATTTAATATGTGTACTTGAGTTGTGCAGGACTGCAGGTGACACATGTGACTCAGGTTGACGGCTTCGGGTCCGGTGAAGGATGGAGCATCCGAGGGACCGTGGACAAGGCAGCAAGGACAAGGGCCGAGGGAAGCGACTTCGAGGCATACGCGAAGGATGACATTGGGACGAGCCACGGGCTTGGATGCATCCGAGGGACGAGAGCCAAAGGAAGTAGGCTTGAAGGCAAGAGGTCAAGGCTGCAAAGAAGAGTCAAGTGAGTCGTGAGGGTCCGAGTGCGAGTGAAATGTACTCGGGATGGGAAACCCTAAGTTTAGGGTTGTACCAATCGACTGGTACTGGGACCAGTCGACTGGTGGTGAGCACAGAAGCTCTCTATGCCCAAAACGGCTGGGACCAGTCGACTGATAGTTAGCCGTTGAGAGAGACGTTGGGTTGGCACCAGTCGACTGGTGCAAGGACCAGTCGACTGGTAACGGGCAAATCAGCAAGGCTGATTTCCCCAAGCTCTATAAGAAGGAGCTTGGGATGGCCGGTCAACCTGACGAAATTAGACTTGGTTAAAGCCTAATTAGTAGTCACCAAAGTGCTCAAGGTTCCCTTGTGTCCAAGTGTTGTTGGTGAGTGTTGTGGTGAGGTTTCTCCACCCACAAGGAGGTTTGAGCTAGCCGGAGGTCTTCCGGGGAGTAATCCACCGACGGATAGGGATCGTCCACCTTACGGACACGCCGTGGAGTAGGAGCTTTATCTCCGAACCACGTAAATCAGCGCGTGTTGGTTTGCTTGCTCTTTCTTGTTCTTTGTATTTGTATTTAGCTTTCGTATTTGTGTTTGTATTATTTGTATTCCGCTGCGTAACTAACAAATACGTAGAAAGCGAATGATTTGGGGGTGCCGTCTATCCAACCCCCCTTCAAGCCGGCCACCGATCCTCCAACAAGTGGTATCAGAGCGAGGATGCTCTCCATCGGACTAACCGCCGAGAAGAGTAACGCATAAGAAGATGGCCGGGTTGATTGTCCCTCCAAAGTTTAAAGGAGGAAGCCTTGGGGACATCACATTTTGGATGATGAAGATGGAAGTCTTCTTCGACACGGATTGGGATACAATGATGGTGATCAAGTACCCGTTCGAAGTCCCAAGAGACAAGAAGGGGAAAAGACTTCGGCCACGACATTGGACGGAAGAGCAAACCACACGATCAGAGGCAAATTCAAAGGTAATATCTATATTGATTGATATTTTGCCTAATCATGTGATAAATGGTGTAGGTGAGTATAAGAATGCCCACAAGTTGTGGAGCAAGGTGAAGATGGTTCTACAAGAAGAACCTAAACCTACACAAGAGGAAGAAGAACCCATTGAGATGGGTCTAGTTGCTCAAGTTGAAGAGGAGCAAACGGAAGTTGAGCCATGCTCAACATCCGAGGAGGAGAAGGAGGATGAAGTAGCATCAACATCCTCAAGGGTTGAAGAAGAGTCCAAGACAAGTGAAGAAGAGGTCTTGGAGGTCAACCTAGTGAGCACCTCCATCGAAGTGAAGTCAAAGAACAACATAATTTGTTTCGGTTGCAAGGAGAAGGGACACTACAAGAGTAGATGTCCTATGGGTAAGAAAGAGGTATCTCCTAAACTCAATTCAATTCATTTAGAATCTAATTTGAGTGATAGAAAAAAGAAGGAGAAGAAGCACATTAGATGCTTCACGTGTGGAGAACTTGTACACTACCACACAAGATGCTCGAGGAAGGGAGAGTTCAAGAAGTTGGAGCATCTAAAGAAATGGGAAAAGAAGAAGAGGAGCTCAAGTCAAGGGGGAGCTTCAATAGTAAGGGAGGTATACCCTAATTTGAAATGCAATGCAAATTCTTATTTTCCCATGCATGCTAGGAAAAATAATGATTATCATTATGTAGCAATGAAAAATTTTGGATTTAGATATCATGATCGGAATAGGGTAAATATAGATCATAACCCTAGGAAATCTATGCATGATAAATTTAGAAATGGTAGACCTAAGGAGACCCAAGGCATTAATCCCAAAAAGGGGAGGCACATGCCTAGGAAGGGTAGGTCTAGGAATGTCCAAGGTGGACAAATTAACTCTAGGGTTAGGAACCTAGAGAAGGAGAATCAAGCTTTAAGGGGAAAGCTTGATAAGTTAGAACAATTCCTTAAGAGATTCAATGTTGGATTTAAGGGATTAAGTATGGTGTTGGGTAGCCAAAAATCCAACAATGATAGATCGGGCTTGGGATACCAATCTAGTCCCTCCAAGGTCAAAAGGAGACCATGTGCTAGGGTGGCACATGATAAGGGCAAGGGAGAGTCATCCAAGGCCAATAAAAATAAATATGCTAGGGTTGCATATGATTATGGCAAGGATGATGTATCCAAGGTCAAGAAGATAAGGAGATCTTCTAAGGGACATCATTGTGGTATAGCCACAATAGATGAGTCACCTAGGGAGGTGGCTAAGGTTAAGAGCTCTAGGGGGAGTTCAAAGAGTCAAATTGGGACCCATGGCCAATGGATCTCAGGTGGGTTCTACTTGGGGGTCTAGAGGAGCCATGGAGTGTGCAAAATGGTTTAGAGACGGATTTGAGTCTCAAACCTAGGGATTTGGCACACATGGATTGTGGTTCATGCAAGAAATATGACATTTGGGGTAATATAGCCTGATAATTGGCTATGGATGTATAGATGCCATATAAACCAATGTTAGGGATGCATTGTGGGTTGGTATGGGCAAATACATCAAAAGGAAGCCAAAACTAGGACTTTAGGTCAAGGTTCAATTGAACCATTTAGCTAGTTTTGGATTTTGTGTCAATCTTGGGATTGGTGATAGATACATTTTGTAATGTATTTTTCCCAAGTAGACAAGAGTACAATAGACCTCTCCATAAAATTTGGGAATTTTTGGAGGTCTAGGGAATTACTGGTGCATTTCTGAAGTTGGCCTGAAAAGGTTGATTTTTTCAGAAATAGGGTACCAGTCGACTGGTGCAGATACCAGTCGACTGGTAACAGTGTTTTTGAGCACAGAATGGTTTTGTAAGCTCATTTTGACGAGGTCAGTCGACTGGCACTTGGGGCAGTCGACTGATACCAGCCTGAAAGTGTTTTTCAGCGCTGTTCTTGACCATGTCAACTCGTTTAGATGTATGGGATCCAAGGGGGATTAATACATGAGTCTAGGGTCAGTTTGGATGATAAGTTTTCAACAATTGGGATATTATTGGAGAACTTTTTAGATGTTAGGCAAAGGGGGAGAATTAAGGTTTAGTTGGGAAAACCTTTAGTGCATTTGCGTAGGGGGAGCCTTGGGATAGGTTCTTAAAAATCCATGTGATAAAATCCTAGCTCAATGGGGAGCTTAGGTGTAGGGGGAGCCTTGTGATAGGTTCCAATATTCGGCGGTTGCCAAGTGTGTAGCCTTGGCAACGTAAGTCCATTTGGCAGTGTATGTCCAAGTGTGTAGCCTTGGCAACGTAAGTCCATTCGACGGAGTAAGTCCAAGTGTGTAGCCTTGGCATCGTAAGTCCATTTGTATTAGCATGTTTATTTGCTATATGTTTTCCCTAACTTAAACGTATTGCCAAACACCAAAAAGGGGGAGATTGTTGGAGCAATCCCAATGGTTCGTGGGACCATGTGTTTTGGTGTTTGGGCAAAGGGTTTAAGTTAGGTTTACCCTTGTTATTTAATATGTGTACTTGAGTTGTGCAGGACTGCAGGTGACACATGTGACTCAGGTTGACGGCTTCGGGTCCGGTGAAGGATGGAGCATCCGAGGGACCGTGGACAAGGCAGCAAGGACAAGGGCCGAGGGAAGCGACTTCGAGGCATACGCGAAGGATGGCATTGGGACGAGCCGCGGGCTTGGATGCATCCGAGGGACGAGAGCCAAAGGAAGTAGACTTGAAGGCAAGAGGTCAAGGCTGCAAAGAAGAGTCAAGTGAGTCGTGAGGGTCCGAGTGCGAGTGAAATGTACTCGGGATGGGAAACCCTAAGTTTAGGGTTGTACCAGTCGACTGGTACTGGAACCAGTCGACTGGTGGTGAGCACAGAAGCTCTCTGTGTCTAAAACGGCTGGGACCAGTCGACTGGTCCAGGGACTAGTCGACTGATAGATAGCCGTTGAGAGAGACGTTGGGTTGGCACCAGTCGACTGGTGCAAGGATCAGTCGACTGGTAACGGGCAAATCAGCAAGGCTGATTTCCCCAAGCTCTATAAGAAGGAGCTTGGGATGGCCGGTCAACCTGACGAAATTAGACTTGGTTAAAGCCTAATTAGTAGTCACCAAAGTGCTCAAGGTTCTCTTGTGTCCAAGTGTTGTTGGTGAGTGTTGTGGTGAGGTTTCTCCACCCACAAGGAGGTTTGAGCTAGCCGGAGGTCTTCCGGGGAGTAATCCACCGACGGATAGGGATCGTCCACCTTACGGACACGCCGTGGAGTAGGAGCTTTATCTCCGAACCACGTAAATCGGCGCGTGTTGGTTTGCTTGCTCTTTCTTGTTCTTTGTATTTATATTTAGCTTTCGTATTTGTGTTTGTATTATTTGTATTCCGCTGTGTAACTAACAAATACGTAGAAAGCGAATGATTTGGGGGTGCCGTCTATCCAACCTCCCTTCAAGCCGGCCACCGATCCTCCAACATATTGCACCAACAATCTCCCCCTTTTTGATGTTTGACAATACCACATTTAAGTTAGGCTAATCCCATAGCCTCAACTCCCTTCATGCCACTAGGTAATGAAGACGTAAGTTAAACCCTACATTCTCCCCCTAAGAGGGCGAACTCCCTCTTAGATAATGAAGGCCTAACTTAAACCCTTCATTATCCCCCTATTGGCACACATCAAACACAAACTCTCCGCTTGAAGAGTTACCCTTCGTTGTTTACAACTTCACTCGTTGCTCACAACACAATAATGAAGGTCTCCATACCCTTCATTATTCTCAATGCTCATCCTTGAGCATATACCACTTGGTATATTCACACGATTTTAAATGAAGGTCTCATACCCTTCATTTTCATCAAACGCTCATCCTTGAGCATTCTTACAAAAGAAGGTTAACCATCTTCCATGGTGTATGAAAATTAGATTTTCATGTCCTTAAAGAGTAACTCCCCCTAAAGATATGCACGTAACTTCTGTCATTGCACCAACAATGACTTGGAATCCCTAAACCTTTAGGAAACCCAAATTTAGAAGTTTTGAGGTTCATAAATTTAATAATGAAACCAAACCTCAACCTAAACCTCTACTTAGTCTTCCTTAACCAATCCATCCTAGTTTTCATCATGAAAACTCCCCCTAAATGAGTGCAAATGTGCTCCAAGGCATTTAGAGTTGTTACCTAGACTAAAGATGGTCCGAAATGCTGAAATCAGGCTTTACCAGCCAAAATCAGCATTCCCAATCGATTGGAGTTGGGTCCTAATCAATTGAAACTGCTTGAATCGATCCACTGATCGATTCAGGAGGGCTGGATCGATCCAGGAAGCTTCTATTCGCGAGAAGCTTGCTCTCAATCGATCGCCCGATCGATTGAGATCCTTCAATCGATCGGGTGATCTATTGAAGCTCTGAAATTGCTAAAATTTTATTTCAGGCAATTTCAGAAACCCCTAGAAAAATCTACAAAATTTCAAAAATCATAAAAATTGTTGTAGACATTATTTAGGGCATATATTATCATGAAAAAATAGTTTTCTAAGAAAATACATTCTATTTTGAAAGATTGATACAAACTTGAAAACTTGCAAAAACTTTAGTATTTTCTTCAAGTTTGTGTTCAACTATTCAATGATGATTACTATCAAAAGATAGCTTTCATCAAGGTTTTCCAAAATATATTTAAAATAATTTTCAAAACCAATATCCAACCATGTTCCTTGGGCTCAATGCAGATGACTTGTACATTAGCTTTCCCAATGATTGGAAAACACATAACTATGTGTTTTGATGAATCTAAAACTCAAAAGAATGCACTAAATCAACATCTTGAGTTTTGTTCATCATTCTAACATCTCACTTGTATCTAATGTGTACTAAAACACATACAAGTCACCTTATAGTTCTTTAGTGAGATGTAAACTTTGGTTTTGCCCTAATCTAGGGATCATGCATATCTATCTAGGCATTTTGAGTTGTAAACATCCACCAAGGATGTTACTTGTTAATAAATGTCATTAGGTCCTTAATTGCAAGGAAATAAATAATGCATGATGATATTATGACATACATCAAAAAGAAATAATTTTCAAAAGAAAATTTCTATAACTACATGATGTATGTATGGCATGACATGGTATTTTTGTGTTTTCATAATAAAATGTGAATGCAAAAATGAATATGATGTCATGGCATATGATGAGCAAACAAAACATGGCAAGTTTTAGCATAAATAAAATATACCTAGATTACCTATCTAAGTATCCTAAAACCTTAGCTAATTTAAAAATAAACCTAGATTGCCCACTATTTCCCAAGAAAATACCAATAATCCAATTTTGACATTTCTTTTGCTTTTCCTAATTTGTCCCAATTTAAATTAAACATATTCCTCAAATTTTTGGCACAATTTACTCTTTTAAAGAGTAACTACTTTAAGTTAAGGCATAACTTGCCTTTAATTTCCTAAGAACATACCACAATCCCAACTTGATAGTTCTTATCATTTTCCCAATTTGTGTCACTTAAAATATCATCCAATTTATCAAATTGTGACACCTTTTACTCTTAGCAAGAGTAAGCATATAACCCTTATCATTTTCAAAGGTTAATAATAACCTTGAAAATGCTCTCCGAGTGTCAACTTCATCAAAGTTGGGTTAACTACCCTTCTAATCGGAGTTGACACTCTCTAACCCATCTAAGGGGTAGAGAAAATGCTCCTAGGAATCCAAAACCTATTGGTGCTCCTTGGATGCTCTAGGTACTCGTTAGGGATAACCTCCTTAGATACCTTCCTAGTGACTTTATTTGGCTTCTTAGAAGCCTTGGTCACCTTTTTTAGGTCAACCCTAGGGATTTCTTCCCTTGTGACCTTGTTAGTGACTTTCTTAGACTTCTTGGAAGTCTTAGTCACGTTTGTTGCAAAAATACTTCTAGGGATAACTTCCCTTGTATTTTTGACTCGATCACTTGACCTAGGGTTGGTTCCATAACTATATGGAACCCTATGGTAAGATATTACATCCTTCTTAGCCTTACGTTTGTATCCCAAACCTCTATGGCCCTTGGATGACCCTTGTTGTCCTAAACCTAGGTTTTGCTCATTTTGCCCTTTTAGGATATTTTCCATCCTTTTTAGGGTCTTTTCCATTTTATCAAGCCTTGACCTCAAGACTTGATTTTCTATCATTAAATCCTTAGTTTTTGGTTTTTCATTAAATCCATGAGCATTTTTATTTCTAGACCTATAACTAAAACCCTTAGAGTTATTGCCTAAATTCTTCTCTACCTTCCTAACCCTAGGTGTGGTAGTTTTAGCATGAAGAGCCATATGATTTCCCTTAATGCTATCATGCTTCCTATGTTTATGGTAAATAGCATTAAAATGATATAAATTAGAACTAGCATGCTTTTTACCATCATTTAAAGGGGTAGGCTCAATAAATGATACCTTTCTTTTTACCTTGGAGGCTCTCCCTTGACTTGTGCTTCCTCCAAGAGCCTTGACCGCTTTCTTCCCCTTGGGACATTGGCTCCGGTAATGCCCCTTTTGATTGCAAGAGAAGCACACAATGTGCTCCTTGCTCTTCTTTGTTGTGGGGATGGTCTCCTTGGGCTTCTCCTTGCCCTTTAATGCCACTTGGCCCTTCTTCTTGGCCAATTTGGGGCACTTGCTCTTGTAGTGCCCATGTTCCCTACACTCAAAACATATAATATAATTTTTATTTTTAATTGAAATATTTATACCTTCATGTGTAGGGATAGCATCTTCTCCTTTGGATCTGGAGGTAGAGGCTTCCTCTTGATCCGAAAGTGATACTCCTCTAGTAGATTCGACTTGTCTTGTGGAGGTGGAAGCTTCTTCATCCTCTTCTCCTCTTGATCCAGAAGTGAAGACTTCTCCTTCTTCTTGATCCGGTGTCACCGAAGGTCGCTCCCCCTCAATCCTAGAGGTGGAGACTTCTTCATCTTCATCTTGTACATGAAACAAGGAGTATACCCTCTCCTTGTCCTCTTCATTGCATTCCTTTGAAGATGAAGCTTCTCGGACTTCTTCTTCAGAAGATGAGCATCTCTCACCTTCGGAATTCTCCTCCTCTTGATCTTGCTCCAATGAGTCACCCTCTTTAGATTTTTCTTGGCTTGGTACAGTGGAGGGGATCTCATGAATCTTTGCCAATTTGCTCCATAGCTCTTTGGCATCTTCAAAATCTCCAATTTGCTCCACGATGTTGCTTCGCAATAAATTGACCAAAAGCTTGGTCACTTTGTCATTGGCCTCACATCTTTAGATTTGTTCTTGGCTCCACTTGCTCCTCTTGAGAATTTTGCCCCTTGAATTCTTTGGAGCTTCGAAGCTTTCCATTAGAGAAAATCATTGCTCTATCTCCACCATTAAGAAATTCTCGATCCTTGATCTCCAAAGATCGAAGCTCATCATTGTGAATGGTGGTGGCACCCTTGTGTCGAATCCAAGACCATCTTGGAATTCTATTTGAAGTTGAGCTTGATGATGAAGTCTTTGACTTGATAGAATTTGCTCCAACTTCAACACCCTCTAGCTTTGTTGCCCCTTCCGGCGATGATTCTGGTGAAGAGCGGCCTCGTTCTGATACCACTTGTTGGGACCGAATGTGGAGCTAGAGGGGGGGGGGGGTGAATAGCTCGGTGCGCTCATCTTGCTCTTCGTTGCTTGTTTCTTCAAGATATGCAGCGGAAAATACAAAGAAACAAAATACACAACGCTAACAAGAGGATTTACTTGGTATCCACCTCACAAGAGGTGACTAATCCAAGGATCCACACACTCACGCACCCTCCACTATGAAAACACTGCTTTATGGTAACTACCAAAGGCGGAGAAGCCCTACAATCTCTCTATACAAGAAGAAAGCAAAGGGAAAACAGATACAAGAAATATCTTACAAGATAAGCAATGAAAACCCTAACCCTAGCTTTTTTTCTTGTTGTGTTCTCGCCTCTTGACTTGGATGTCTCTCCAAGATCCTTCAAGAACTGGCGATCTAAACCTCAAAGAGTTGCTGTGGAGATGCTGTGCTCGCTGGTGAAGATCGGAGCTGAACAGTGTAAGTGCTAGCGAAGAAGGAGCTCGACAACGGCTTTAATCGACGCCAACGATCGGATCCCGATCGATTGGTTTGCTCCCAATCGATCGGGGAGGCTTTGGATCGATCGGCTGATCGATCCAGAGCACCTCTGTGCTCTCGGGAATTGCCTGGATCGATCGGCTGATCGATCCAGGGCTTATTGCGCAGAATCGCGACTCCCAATCGATCCACTGATCGATTGGGGGCTCTGGATCGATCGACCGATCGATCCAGCGTTGTTCTGTGTGATCGCGCACTTGTACCAATCGATCCACTGATCGATTGGGAGGAGGCTTGTCGCGAAGACTTGCTTGATCGATCGGCCGATCGATTGGGCATGAGCCAATCGATCGGCTGATCGATCCCGCTCATTATTTTCTCCCAAAATCAAGTCTAAAGCCTCCTAAACCAACATCTGGTCATCCATGACCTGTTAGTTTATCGTGCCTAGCATCCGATCACCCTTGACTTTCTAGGACTCGCTCACCAAGTGTTCGGTCAATTCCTTTGACCCACTTGGACTTTTCTCCTCGTGCCAAGTATCCGGTCAATCCCTTTGACCTACTTGGACTTTCCTCCTCGTGCCAAGTATCCGGTCAATCCCTTTGGCCTACTTGGACTTTCCAACACCAGATGTCTGATCAGCCTTGATCCATCTGGATTTCCTCGTGTCTGGCTTCACTCACCAGGACTTCCTTCTGCTTAGCTTCACTCACTAGGTCTTTCACCTGGCTTCACTCACCAGGATTTCCTTCCACTACAAGAAAAAAGCTAATAGACAACGCTTTTAAAGCGTTGTCTTTGTGCCTGAAAAAGCATTGTTAAAAGCACTGTTGTTAAAAGTCTGCTCAACGACAACGCTTTTAAAGCGTTGTCGTTTGTAGCGAAGACAACGCTTTTGCAACACTATTACAACGCTTAAAAAGCGTTGTTGTTTTTTTACAAAGACAACACTTTTTGCAACGCTTTAAAAGCATTGTCATTTTAAAGAAAAAAAAATAAAAAAAAATTATTTAAAAATCATTATTTTTATATTTACGAAACTATTATTTTTCTTTTACCATGTCTAGATTCGAATTTTACATATAATCAACTGAGCTAATGATTTCAAACTCATACCAAAATAATAGAATTCTGACATTATAAAAGTATTCCTAAACGAAGTGTATAAATACAACACTACTTGCTTTTACAAAATGCTAATAGTAGTACACTGTAAAGTTTGAGGAGAAATATAGGCATTAAAGAGCAAGAACAGCCATTTGATAGCCAACCGATAATGGTTACATGTTTAGAAACACTCGATTTGAAGCCTTTTAAAGCTCTTTTATACTCGGCCTCATGGTTGGATCAAGTACCTAAAAGAACTCAAACATCAAAATCAGTACATAAGCTAAAAAATAGTACCATGAATAAAAAACCATCAACTTGAATTGAGTCTATAAATGACACATGGAGTACTGAGAATTTCTTAATTTCATGGAATAAATTCATCACATCAATAGGAAACTAAGCGCGATAAGCTACAGAGATTAAACTCTTAGTTGTGATAATTACACTTTGTCTTCCTCTTTGATCACTCCACTCTCATAACTTCAGAATCAACCTAAAATGGAGCCATTGTTAATGTGATACCAAATAATAATTTCAGAACCATCATAAATTATTAATTGAACTAGATTATATAAAGCATTGCATCACAGAAATAGGATGAAACTCGTAGGAATTCTTAGTAGTTAATATAATGGAAGAGACATTTAATCAAACACTTGATGGGCATGAGTCAATGAAATCATAATGTGTGCAAATTGAAACATAGGATGTCAAATTAATACAAGCACTTAATATTCACATAAAACATTACTCAATATGAAAGACAACATGAAGAAAAACATAGAATGAAACCTAAGGCATGAAATGAAATCTACATGAAGCTCTAAAATAGCAAAGACTCAATCAGCTAACCTATCAACATCCAAAGGGTTTTCCTATGAACGATAGCAATTACAGCAACAAGTAGGAAGAGGAAAATGATTCCTTCGGTGAAATGAAGAACATTACATTGTATGGTGTTTTGGAACATTTTATGGTGTTTTGGAACATTTTTTCTTGCAGAAGAACAGGGAGATAAAATGAATAAAAAGAATAGCAATCTTATTAATTGGCACGACTTGAACTCTTGGTTCTGGGAATGTTCCTAGTGAAACAATTTCTTATCTTGTGATCATATTGTTGGAATTTGTGTTATCGCATACTCATTGTTAGTTGCATAGCTAGAGTTCTCTTCTGTTTGCATTTATGTTCTGATATATCAAGATTAGGTCGATGCATGTTTTTAAATTTCAAGAAACATGATAGGTATGAACATTACTTACTTCATGTTCAATGTTGTCCCTCTCCTGTTCAGTGATTCGATGCAGATCCACATAATCTTTTCGATGCTTAGTGATGAAGTGTTCCAATTCTGAAATACTTTCAAGCTAAAAATAAGAAATTTGTCAAAACATTTATCAAATATGATAGAGATATCACGTATCCAGAGAATATCAAAGCAAGAGACTCTGCAGCTGATGTACCGTCTTAATTGCGGCTTTTTCAAATGGAGGTTTCTCCAAGGGTTTGCGCAAAATGAAGGATGCCAAGAGCGCAGCCAATTTGGCCTGTCAAAGACAATGACAAGCCAAAAAAATGTACTGTTATAACATGGTGCCATTAAAATCTTATGAATTACATGTATCATTGTAGCAGTTTCTAGCATATGTTGAATTGTTCTCAATTGAAACAAACTCACAAACTGTAAAACTCTGAAACAGAACAAACTTGGAATTCTTTACTGTTGAGAAATAGCAATTACAATTTAAGATATGCATAGCCCAGAGTGAAGCAAGAAGAAAAACTCCCATGAATATTCAAATGAATGCAAGGAACAGTAACACGTCAATAGGAAGAAGAAACTTAAGATAGTTTCAATCCAATAACCAACCTCGTCGTAGCCAAAAGAGAGAGCTGTCGCACGGGTAGCTTCCCTAAAATCTTCGGTTCTGTCCCTACTCTTAGCCATCAAATAACCTTATACCACCTAATCTCTACCTGCTCATCAACGGTTGGAAGCGGTTCGCAGGAGAAACACTGCTTGCTGGGCTTCTGCTCAACCCGGATGGAGAGGAGGCCTACGGTGATGCTTCGACCTTTGATCAGCCCAAGACAAGAGGAGGCCGTAGATCGATGTGGCTTCTACTCAACCCGAGAGGGGAGGAGACCGCAGACGCTATCCTTGTACAAAACAGGGAAGATCCCGGAAGTAGATCCAGGCGGCAGTGTGTCGACCGTAGTGAGCAGAAGCGTCGGTGATCAGCAGGGAGGAGGCCGCAGGCGCTTGCTTAGATCCTTGTGCCGAACCAGGAGAGATCGAGGAAAGAGATTGTCACTGACCTGGGATGCGCCGGAGACCGAGTCCGTAGGCAGTGTGAAAGGCTGCGGCGGGCGGCGGTGATCGGCCAGGGTCAATCTTGTCTATGCTACGTCGGAGAAGTGACGCCGCGGGTGGGGACAACGTTCCCCCTTTCTCACGTGAGGCCGGAGGCGTCTATACGACAAGTGATCGAATTCCCCTTTCTGGCGTGAGGCTGCACTGGGGCGCCGGTCAGACAGCCGCAGCACGGTGGAGGAGTGGTGTCCGATCGGAATCGAAACGCAGACCGAGGAAAGGAGGGGCATAAAAGTAAATGAGCGATTGCTAAAACATCTCATCGAGCGCCGTCGAGGTAGCAGCAGCAACCCTTGAAGGAGGCGGCGGAGGAAGAGGAGGAGGAAGGGGTGGCGATGGGCGTGCCAAGGTAGTGGCGCTGCCTCCTAGGGTCGAGCGGAGGGTGTGGGCGCTGGTGGTGGCCGCCGTTGGGAAGGTTGTTGGGCGTCGTCATCGCCGGCGAAATCCACCACCGCACTTCCCGATTCTTGAGAGGGGTCTGTGCGGCAGTGAAGAGAAGAAAGAGCTACCGGCCGGTGGTGAGGAAGAAGAGACGGCCGGCGGTGGGAGGTCGCGTGCCCTAGCCGCGCGAGAGGAGATATTGCGAACAGAAAGGAATCACCAGTACTGTGTCATCGCATGGGTAAAAGGAAACGAAGTTTTCTCCTCCTTTAATCTGGGCCGTCCATATTGTGATGAAGATGGATGAAGATCCAGCCGTCAGATCTTGAGATAAGCTGTCTAGATCACTTAAGATTGAGATGATAACTTGACAGTAGACAACGCTTTTTAAAAATCGTTGTCGTAGACACTAAAAAAAAGGCTAATAGACAACGCTTTTTACGAAGCGTTGTCTTTGACCCGTAAAAATTACTAATAGACAACGCTTTTTTAAAAAGCGTTGTCTATTAATAAGAAAATAATGAAATAGACAACGTTTTTCACTAAAAGCGTTGTTAAAAAAAAATAGACAATGCTTTTTATAAAAAACGTTGTCGTTTAAGTGTTGTAGAATCCAAATTTTCTTGTAGTGTTCTGACTAGCTTCACTCACTAGGTCTTCCTTCTGCCTGGCTTCACTCACCAGAACTTTCTTTCTGCCTAGCTTCACTCACTAGGTCTTTCCATCTGCCTGGCTTCACTCACCAGGACTTTCCATCTGCCTGGCTTCACTCACCAGGACTTTCACGTCAAGTATCCAGTCAACCTTGACCTACTTGACTCTCCTTCACACATGAACAATTGCACCTGCAATCTTCATGTATTGACTACATGTATTGTCAAACATCGAAACCAACAACATCAAGACTCGAGCTTGACTCAATTCAAGCTCAGTCAACACGGTCAACCTTGACCTAGGGAATATTGCACCAACACCAAATACTTATATATGATACTTGAATCCCAAAGAGCGGTCTATAAAAAATCTTGACTCGGATACAAATCCAGCTCAACAAACAAAATATTTATTTCACTAATAACTCAAAATAAGAAATCAACCAAAGCATGAGTCTCGAAAGCTTATCTAACTAAGACCAAATTAATACTACGTACCTAAAAATAAAATTCACTATATAAAAGCAAAACAAGATAACTCTTTAAATAAATGTAATAAACCAAAACAATCAATTAATCCCGACTCAAGCATCAAGTCCAACTCAAATAAAAAGTTTAAATCCCACGAACAAAGCTATAATCAAGTATATTACAACTACAAAACAAATTGACATAAACCTAATCTAAAACTTAACACAAAACACTAGTTCAATAATTTAGGGGAGACATCAAATTAGTTGGCACCTCAAAAATCTAACCTACCCATTTGGATATTTAGGACTAGATTGAAAAAGATAGTCTGATTCTTGTCCAACATAGTACCAGGATGGGATGAGATGATAGTACCTTAGAGAAACTTGGTCTAGGAAGTCAAGTAGGATAAGGCGTGCCTTACTTGGCTAAGTGATGTAGGCCAACCCATGTTAAAGTCCAATATGAGTCTTCAAACTTCAAACAGACATAACTTTTGACTCGAAACTTGGAATCAGGCTCTGTCTATCATCACACGTGCAGAATTCGAAAATACATTTGTTACCTGTGTAACCGTAACCATCAATTCTCAACCCCAAATTTGACATTTAAACCCTTTTAGAGTCTTTTTGCTATTTTTAGTAATTTTTATTTTTTATGTACTTAGGGTCATTTTCATATTTCTGGTTTTTTTAGAGAGAATTTGTCTTTATCCGCATCTTGATTTGAGTTAAGATCGTTAAATTAATTAATTTTCTTTTTGAGTAAAAATATATTTTCTTTCTTTATAAGATTGGAATTAAGATACGCTAATTGTAATTATTATAATCTATTTTCTTATCTGAGTCTTAGGTTATGGTCTATATAAGAGGTATATTTAGATGTTGAAGGATTAACCCCTCAAGTTTTAATAAAAAGTTTTCTTCTTAAAGGTTTTCTTCTTGTCTTCTTCTCAAGTTTCCTTTTCGCATCAGCCCGTAGGATAATCGATATCCTGCCTGACATCACTAAGTGAAACTAACCAAAACTACCTCACCACATCCTAAACTAGTAAGAATAAGGTTTATCAATAGGAAGATTAAATGTTCAATTTCTTAAAAAAAATTTTATCTAGAAGTGGTCGTTGCTTCGATACCCAAGAAAATCCCTGTGTCTCACCACAACCTGAAAGTCAATTTTTGAAATGTACATTTAATTGACTCACGATTAAATCTAAATCTAACATAAGGTCAGATTATCTTTAAAATAAGAATTTAACATAAAGTATCTCATAAAATTATAGGATACTTTGATTGAAAATATAAATTTGATGAGATAAATAAGGATTTAATTAAATTAACTTTCAAATTAATCCAATAAAATGCTAACCTTTAAATTAAATTAACTTAATTTTCTAATTATTAAACCTTAAAATTAGGTTAATTTAATTAAACCTTAAACATAATTTTAATTAACCTTTAATGTTAATTCAAATTTAATTAAAACGTTAACTTAATTAAATCTTTTAAAGTCAATAAAATGTTTTAATAAATTAAACTTTTAAAATTTAATTATAGTTTTAAAATTCATTAAACCTTTTCTAAATTAATATAAATAATAAATCAATTAAACTTTTAAAAATTAATTAAACTTTTTAAAATAAATAAACCTTATTAAATTAAACGTGTTAAAATTAATTAAACTCATTTAAATTTAATTAAACTTTGTTAAATTTTATTAACTAAACTTTCAATTAAACCCTATAACTAACTGGAGTTTAATTATGACTTTTACTTTTTATAGGAATCAAAGTGAATATTGGATAATGGTTTGCTCCAGACATATGACTAAAGGTTACATCAAATTTACTAAACTAACATTAAAAAAAAAAGGTAGATCCGCTACCTTAACGGCCCTAGTATCGGTCCCACAAATATAAAGGGAGGTAAATATAGGTACACAGGTCATAGGCGCATGGTGAGGTAAACCCCAGATCGTCAGTTCCTGATTAACCCTTGACCATTATGCCAGAGATATCATGCGCCCACCATATGTGCAAACTAACATTCAAGAGCCTAGGAACAGTTGCCTTTGGAAATAACGACAAACTTAAGGTCATTGGGATAGGCAATATCGAACTTGAATCTAATTTTATTATTTGAAAAGTACTTCTTGTTGAAAACTTTAAACTCAATTTGCTTAGTATTATCCAATTATGTGATACCTATTATAAAGTTGGATTTCTATCGTCTGAATGTTTGATTAAACACACAGATAATCTTCACATTATACTTAAGGAATTTAGACATAACAATATTTATGTAATTAACCTAATCAGCTCCTCAGTTAAGTGTCACTTGATATAAAAGGAGGAAACCTAGTTATCGCATAGAAAACTATCTCACACTCACTTTAGGAATATTACAAAGTCAAATGGCTTAGTTAGAGGTTTACCAAAATTATCTAGTCATAAGCCAATAATTTGTAATACTTGCTATCAAGAAAAATAAACTAAATCAACTCATAAACTGACTAATTAAACAAAAATCAATTCTATACTAGATTACTACACTTGGATCTATTTGACTCATATGGAATTAAATCAATTAATGGTAGCCTATATTATTTAGTAATAATTGATGATTATTAAAGATTTACTTGGATAAAATTCTTAAGATATAAAAATAAAACATTTTAAATATTTAGTAATTTTTTTAAACAAATAGAAAATAAAAAAACTTAAACATCAAAATAATTAGGAACGATAATGGTGGGGAATTTAAAAATCATAAGTTTACAAAATTTTACTTGGAAAATAGTTATCACCAAGATTTCTCATGTCCTAAAAAACCTCAATAAAATAGAGTAGTTGAAAGGAAAAAAATAGAACCCTACAAGAAGTCACTAAGACAATACTTGATGAATACCAACTACCCAAATATTTCTGGGATGAAGCTATAAGTATAGCTTGCTATATCCAAAATAGAACAACAATTCATAAAATACATAATAAAACTTCCTATAAAATTTATTATAATAAAAAACCTAACATTAATTATTTTAAAGTATTTAGATGTAGTGTTTATATGTTAAATACAAGAGAACATTTAAGATAATTTACATCAAAAAATGAAAATGGAATCTTTATAGGATATTCACTAAATAGTAGAGTCTACAGAGTATACAACAAAAGTACCCTAAGAATTGAAAAAAAAAACAATAAATGTAAACTTTGATGAAAACTCTAACCCTAAAGAACCTAATCAAAGTCAAACCAAATTTGAACCAATGGACTTTGTCAGCTCTAGCTTTGATCATGGGGGAGATAGTGAAACCCTAAATCAAATACAAGAACAAGAAAATGAACTAACTAACCTAGAAAAAAATCAACAAACACAAATTGAGTTTAGAACAATAAAAGTTAGATCAGACCAACCATTTGAACAAATAATAGGTGACCCAGATTTGAGAGTCCAAACCATATCTGCATTCACTAATTTCAAAATTTGAACCTAAAATAGTAGAATAATTCTTACTTGACCTAGACTGGATCATAGCCAAGCAAGAAGAATTGGCCCAATTTGAAAGAAATCAAGTCTAAAACTTGTACCATTATCCAAAGGTAAAAATTTACAGAAATAAAATGAGGTTTTAGAAACAAATTAAATGAAAAAGGTGAGATTGTTAGAAATAAATCAAAATTAGTAGCTAAAGGATTCAATCAAATAGAAAGACTTGACTACGATGAAACTACACCCCAGTAGCTAGACTTCAACCCATTAGAATGTTACTAAGGTATGCAACCCATAAATGATTCAAGCTCTATCAAATGGATGTCAAGTCTGGTTTCTTGAATAGTACAATCAAGGAAGAAGTTTACATAGGTGAAATACCTTAGTTTGAAAATTTAGGTCATCCTGATCACCTGTTTAAATTAAAGAAAGCCTTATATGGTCTAAAATAAGTACCTGGGGCATGGTACGAAAGATTATCCACCTACCTAATATCTAAAGGATTCAGTCAAGGGCAAGTTGACTCGATCCTTTTTATAAATGCCCTTGAGTTTGATATTTTTATAGCTCAAGTATACATTGACGATATAGTCTTTGATTCAACTAACTCAGAATTTTAACAAGGATTTATAACCTTAATGGAACAAGAATTTGAAATGAATCTAATAGGTAAACTAACATTTTTTTTAGGTTTACAAATTAAACAAACTAATGAAGTAAATTATGTATATCAACAAAAATACATAAAAGAATTACTTACAAAATTTGGAATTAAAAATACTAAAGAAATAAAAACACCAATGACAACTAACATAACTTTAGATAGTGGTCCAAATGGAAAACTAGTAGATCTAAAATATTATAGAAGTGACATAGGTTGTTTGTTATACCTAACTGTAAGCCAACCTGATATTCTATTTACAATTAGTATATATGTTAGATACTAAACCTGTGCTAAAGAATCTCTCCTAACTAATGTTAAAAGGATATTTAGATATTTAAAAGGTACATCTAATGTAGGAATGTGATATTCTAGAATAATAAATTTTGAACTTATAAGGGTTTTTTACTCAAATTATGCTAGCTGCAAATTAGATAGAAAAAGTATAAGTGGGGGATGTCAACTACTTGGACCATCACTTATCAACGGATTTAGTAGAAAACAATATTATGATGTGTTATCTACTACTAAAGCATAATATATAGCAATGGGTGAGTGTGTAGCACAATTATTATGAATGATGCATACATTAAAAGACTTGAACTTAGAACATAAAAATGTAAAAATCTTTATTGATAATATAAGTTCAACTAACTTAACCAAAAATCTAGTGCATCATTCAAGAACAAAACATATTAAAATTAAGCATCGCTTTATGAGAGACCACATCATCAGAAGAGACATCGAGCTCAACTATGCTGAGTCCAAGTTAAATTTGGCTGACATCTTTACTAAACCACTACCATAATCTTAGTTTAGTAATTTATGAAGAAAATTAGGAATGTGCACGATAGACTAGAACTTGTTGTTTGCTGGACCAAGGGGAACTAGAGAGGGGGGGGGTGAATAGCTCGCTTGCTTCAATGAAGATGATTTGCAGCGGAATACTTGAAGCAGAGAACTCTCCAATGCTAACACAAAGATTTAATTGGTATCCACCTTCTTGATATGACTAATCTAAGGATCCACATAGATTACAATAATGAAATCTTAGCTTGCTCTCTTCTTGAAGGTGGGAACTATATTAGCAGTTATCTCCCCTAAATCTCAAGAATTGGCATTGAGTGTTGTTGTCAAGAATAGTCACGAAAAACCCTTTTCTACGGTTACCTTGGGTGTTTAATCACTTAAGATTCTCTTTAAGCGATTATCACGTCTGCAACCTACTCAGAACCTGCAGAATAACTATATTTCAAACCTTAAGTGATCAACCCAATCACTTAAGAGGGGTGGAATTGATTAGCCTAATCGATTTCGCTCCCTTCTGCTTGATCATGAGAAATGTCATAAGCGATCAAACTTCCCTGCTTAATCACTTACCATAGCTTATGTTTCAAACAGAAAAGGCCTTAAGAAATTACTCTAATCTCTTAAGCCATGTTAAATCGATTCATCAGATCGATTCAACACCATTCTATGCTACTACAACAAATCTGTTAAAAGACAACGATAAAAATTCATTGTGAAAGACTCCAAAAAACTGTTTTAAATTAACGCATTGAGAAAATAGAAGTGCTCAAAGAGAATGGTTAAAAACCACTGTGTCTTTACCTAAAACATAATGGTTTTTCACCATTGTGTTTCAAGCTGAACTGTTGTGTGTGGTAAAGAGATAATGATTTTTGTTATAAAACGACAATGATTTATAACGGTTGTGTTTAAAGTAAAAAAGATAATGGTTTTAAACCATTATTTTTTAGCATCCATATCTTTCACAACATGTCAATTTATAATGGTATTTTTATATCTTTAATAATGGTTTTTTACTGTTTTATTTCAAGTGCACACATCAAATTTTGATGGTTTTTTTTAGTCTGAGATAGTGGTTTTTAACCATTGTTGTTTGTCCATTTTAAACGTTGTAATTTCTCAACATATCATTTTACCATTGTCATTTCTCAACACACACTAGAGAATAATAAATCATTGTCAATAAATCATTGTCAACAAACATATATACAATAAACTGTTTTCTACAAACATAAATATATCATCCCAATTTAAATGATCACTTCTTATATATACAAACTTGTAGCAAACCATATTAACTGAAACCCTATTTAGTCACTTCTTGTCTTACAATTTGGAGGCTTAAAAAATATATTACACAAAGTAAACAACAACCACCAAAAATAAATTCATACAAGTAACGATATCTTATCACCAAAATCCTTCTGACAAGTAATATTTTAGTTTTTTTATATCAAAAAGCATGTCGTGGCCTCTCCTCTGCAACATTTATGTGTATTTCTCGACCATCCAAGCTCTACCCAAGTACCAACATATAATCTAGCATGTATTAAATTGACCAAAAAATAGAAATAACTATGCTTCAACCAAATATTTATACTGAGCAAAAGGAAATAATCAAAATATAACAATATTAGTTAGAAAAGGCAAGGACTATAAGCAAACCATTTAAAATATTCCTTATAGTCCCATTGGCACTTCTCCACATGGATTTGAGATTAAACTCCATAACTCTGGCTTCATCTACTATTGAAAAGATAAGAGAGACAAATTTAATTAAAAAAAGTTATAAAAGGCAATGTTATCTATAAATGCTTAATGAAGGATAACAACAATGAAACATACAATGAGTCTAACACTATCTAATATGAAAATGAAAAAGATGAATAAAAGGGAGGAGAATAATATCTCAAACAAGCAATACATTGCAGCACATATAGATACCATAAGAAGCAGTTTTGGCAAGTCATATCAGGTAGTTCAAACTTCATATTATCCTCCTAGAAATGTTGTTGATAAATGGAAATCCAGGTAGAAATTGTTGGTGTAATATCCCTTGGGTCAAGGTTGACCAAGTTGACTAAGCTTAAGTTGGCTCAAGTTTTAGTCTTGATATTTGAGTTTCGATGTTTGACAATATATGAAGAGTGTTTTAACAATGTATGGAGATTACAAGAGCAATCGTCCATTTAAAGAGATTGGTCAAGGTTGACTAGTTTAATGTGAAGAGTCAAGTAGGTCAAGCTTGACCAGATACTTAACTGAGAAGTCCTAATTGGAGGTTAGGCAAGGGGAGTCCAACAGGAAGGTTGGTAGAAGATGAAAATCCAAGTGGGTCAGTGTTTGCTCAGACACTTGGTAGGAAAGTCCTAGTGAGTGAAGCTAGGCAAAAGGAAAATTTTAGTGAGTGAAGCTAAGTAGATGGGAAATCCTGGTGAGTGAAGCCAGGTGAAAGACCTAGTGAGTGAATCTAGGTATATGGAAATCTTAGTGAGTGAAGCCAGGTGAAAGCCCTAGTGAGTGAAGTTAGGCAGATGAAAAATCTTAGTGAGTGAAGGTAGGTGAAAGACCTACTGAGTGAAGCTAGACAGATGGAAATCTTGGTGAGTGAAGCTAGGTGAAAGCCCTAGTGAGTGAAGCTAGGTAGTGAAGAAATCCTGGTGAGTGAAGCTAGGTGAAAGCCCTAGTGAGTGAAGCTAGGTAGGGAGGAAGTCCTGGTGAGTGAAGCCAGGCATGTGGAAATTCAGATGGGTCCAGGGTGACCGGGCACTTGGTGTTCCAAGTGGGTCAAAGTTGACCAAACACTTGGCACGAGGAGAAAAGTCCAAGTGGGTTAAAGGATTGATCAGACACTTGGTGAAGAAGTCCTAACAGGTCAAGCTGACTAGATGCTAGGTAATGAGGAGTCCCAATAGATCAAGGTTAACCGGATGTTGGGTAAGGGAACCCTAGATTTCAATTGGAAAGTTACGGCTTGGTAATCGACTAGGTTAGTCAATTACCATAGCTTAATCGATTAAGGTAATCGATTAAGCTTGGAAATGTGAGAGAGGCTCACTAATTGGCTGGTGTAATCGATTAGGACACTGTAAGCAATTAGGGTAATTGCTTACGGTGCTTTTCATGTCGAACATAATGTTTCTATTCAAAGCTTAAGCGATCAAGTTGATTGCTTAAGCTAATTTTTACGAAAGGTACACAAGAGTTTAGTAATCGATTAAGTAGAGAAGCTTAATGTCTTACGAGTTGTTCTCATGTGAGCAGAAGCAAGCCTAATCGATTAGGCTAGTCAATTAGGTATGCATAATCGATTGGAGCAATTGATTACAATTGGAAAACTTGCCATTGTGCGCCCGATAAAAGGATTTTGCATGCACTGTTTTAATAGATCGCTCACAGGTTTCTTCTCCACTCTCTTCACTGAGCTTGCTAATTCTTGAAGCTTCTTTGAGACAAGTATTGTTGTACTTCTAAGGTCAAGAGGCATTCCCAAACAAGAAGAAGAAGATAGCTAGGGTTTGTGTAAATCTTGTAAGATTTTTTCTTGTATTTGCATCTTTCTTCTTCTTGTTATATTGAGAGTTTTGTATGAGGTGTCTCCACCTCTGGAGTGTTTCCAAGAAGGAGTGTATTCTTAGCGGATGTGTGAGTGAGGGCCAGATCTTTGGATAAGTCACCTCTTCTTGAGGTGGATACCAAGTAAATCCTCTTATTAGCATTGGGGCGCTTTTGCGTCGAGTTCTATCCACTGCAACATCATCATCAACGAAATGCGAGAAGTTATTCACTCCCCCCCCCCCCTCTAGCTCCGAAGTGACCCAACAAGTGATATCAGAGTGAGGCCTCTCTTCACCGTACTCATTGTCCGAAGGGTAATGAGCTAAAGGAAAAAAGGAGTTGAAGCCAAATTTCAATGAGTCAAAGACTTCATCAAGAGGAACTCAACTTCAAAATGGAATTCCGAGATGGACTCGAATTCGATACAAGGGTGCCTCCACCATTCACATCAATGAGCTTCAATTCTTAGAAATTAAGAATCAAAAACTTTTTCATAATGGAGATAGAGCAATGGTTTGCTCTAATGGAAGGATTTCAAACTCCAACAAATGACAAGGGCAAGAGCATCAAAAGGAGCAAATGGAGTCAAGAGCAAATCCAAAGATGTGAGGCTAATGATAAAGTGACCAAGCTTTTGGTCAATTTATTGCCTAGTAACATCTTAAAAAAGATAGGAGAATTTGAAGATGCCAAGGAGCTTTGGAGCAAGCTGGCAAAGATTCATGAGGCCCCCTCCACTACACCAAATCAAGACAAATCAAAAGAGGGTAACTCTTTGGATCAAGAAGAAAGGGAGTCCGAAGTTGATAGATGCTCAATATCGGAAGAAGAAGATCAAGAAGCTTCATCCTCAATGGAGTGCAATGAAGAAGGAAAAGAGGGAGCATACGCTTTATTTCATGTGCAAGAGGATGAAGATGAAGAGGCCTCCACCTCTAGGATTGAGGGGGAGGATCATTTATTGACACTAGAGCAAAATGAAGCTTCTACTTCTGGGTCAAACAGAGAAAAAGATTGTGCTACCTCCACAAGTCATGCAAAATCAAATGGAGGAACATGTGCCACCCCTACAAGCAAAGATAGAAATTTCAATTAGTAATATTAAAGATTATATTATTTACTTTGAGTGTAGGGAAAAAGGGTACTACAAGAGTAAGTTTCTCAAATTGGCCAAGAAGAAGAGTCAAGTGGCACCAAAGGAAAAGGAGAAGCCCAAGGAAGTCGGTCCCATAGAATGAAAAGGTAAGGAGCACATTGTGTGCTTCTCTTACAATTAAAATGGACACTACTAGAGCTAATGTCCAAAGGGGAAGAAACCGACCAAGCTCAAAGGAGGAAGTTCAAGTCAAGGGTGTTGGAATGTATACTAAAAGCCTAGCTTTTTTTATAAACATTTATAAGAATCACATTGATCAAATGTCTACATTTATGCTAAGTGTAGTTGTCCATTTAATTTATATTATAGATAACATGGTGTGAAAAGACACACAGAAGATCATCTTATCATATCCTTATAAATTATAAATAGTAGCTCACAACCAAGATGGAATGGACAAACCATTGGAGTGGTTGTAGTGTAATTAGATATTAGTTTATTTTGACTAATAAATTACATTAGTACACTATGAGTGTATTGAGCAGGACCATTTGAGGTAGTATCTTTTTATACTGACTATATAAAAGAACAATACCTCTGTTATTATGGAAGTGTGTACTCTTAATCATGATATAATAACAAGCACATATACTTAATATTTATTTCTTTAATTTATCAAAGGGTGAAATTTAGCTTGTTAAATCAATAGGCCCGATAAGTTGAGAAATGATATTATTTATATGGTATGTTGTTGATTATAGAATGAAACTGTGTCCTAGTAATCTAAGTTGATGATGCCCCCTTGAGGAGCTCATAAGGATTGTCATGTAAACCCTGCAGGTAGACTTAGTCTGACATGATGATAAGGTTAAGTGGTACTACTCTTGGAGCTAGATATTAATTGAGTTGTCAATAACTCATTTAATTAGTGGGCATTCAATATCTTAAACATAGGGAGACTAACACACTCATGATAAGAAGGAGCCCATATAGTAATATGGGATTGGTGCGGTAGTGCAATAATAACTCTTTAGTGGAATGAGATATTATTGATGAACTTGAGTTGGGTGTTCGGGGCGAACACGGGAAGCTCAAGCTCATCGGGAGACCAAAATCAATTCATACTCTCGATCCCTATTATAGCCTCTTATTTATAAAGTCTTATATCCACCAAAAACCCAACTTCTTACCCACTTCTTGGTGGTCAGCCAAGCCTAGCTTGGAGGCCAAGCCAGGGCTGGCCAAACCAAACCAAGTTGTGAGCCAAGTTGTGGCCGGCCCTAGCTTAGAGCCCAAGCAAGGGTGGCCGACCACATATAGATTAAAAGGAGATTTTAAATTTTAAATCTTTCCTTATGTGGAAGCCATGGTTTTAAAAGAGAGTTTTAAAAATTTTAAATCTTTCCTTTTATAGCTTTCTACAAAGGATTAAGAGAAAGGTTTTATATCTTTATTTATTTGTAGTTAAAAGGGAGATTTTAATTTTTTATAAAACTTTCCTTTTTAGCAACCATCCACATGTTTTAAAAGAAATATTTTAATTTATATAATTTTCCTTTTACAACCAACAAGGGATTTAAAAAAGAAATTTTTTTTATTAGAATTTCTTATCAGAAACAAATAAAGAAGCTTTAATTTCATGTTTAAAACTTTCCTTGTTTGGAATTAAAGGGGTGGCCGGCCATGACAAGAAGAAAAGGAAGTTTTAATTTTTTATTTTAAAAATTTCCTTTTTAGTTATTGGCAAGGAATATAAGGAAGTTTTAATTATGTTTAAAACTTTCCTTATTTGCCAAGACCAAGGAATATAAAAGAGGAGGAGGGGGTGCCTCACCCAACAACACATCTTCTATTCATCTCCTCTCTTCCCTGGTGGTGGCCGGTCCTTTGCTCTTCCTCTTCTCTTCATATTTGTGGTCGGTGGCATCAAGACTTGAAGGTTGGATTGGTGGTCGGTTCATGCTTGGAGAAGAAGGAGGCATTGTTTCCTAGCATCCCTTGGAGCTTGGTTGGTGGCCAAACTTCATCATCTCTTGGAGAAAGTTGGTGGCCGAAACTTGGAAGGAAGAAGAAGGCTTGGGTGGATTCTCGTCTGTAGATCATCACCCACACGACGTCCAAAATAAGAAGAGGAATACAATAGAAGATCAAGAGGTCTATAAGCTATGAAAGGTATAACTAGTTATAAGTTTCCGCATCATAACTAGTGCATCCTTTTTGTATAGATCTTGTAAAACCAAACATAAGAGGTTATCGGTTTTAGTTATCATTTTTGTTATCAATTTTATTTTTCGATTTCATGTTTCGATAATGTGTTTCTATTGAGGTCTCTATAGTTAAACCTAGTTTACTGTAAGAAATTAAATATCTGATTTCTTTGTGAGGCTTTGTCTAGGAAGTGGTGGATGATCTCATACCCAAGAAGGCCTAGTACCTCGCCATGTTTAACCTGGAAGCTAATCTTTGAAATAGATATTTGATAACTTCTGTAATATGGTTTAACTTAGGAAGATCACATCGATTGAACTTGGAGTAAGAATGTTAGTTTCATTCTCAATCCAAGTTTAACTTCTAAAGGGAAATTTGGATTAATAATGTTAAGTATCGTTTGCAATCAAAATTTAACGTTAGTAGAGCACATGGGTAGCTAGTATAGTTCTATGCTTGTACAAATTTTTGTATAGGGGAACTAGGACGGTATTCCGAGTAGCAACCAACAAAGGGGGAGCTTCTAAGGTGAAACTCAATGTATCATTTATTGAGTCAATTCCTTTGAGTAATGATAGAAAGCATGCTAGAAATAAGTTATATCATTTTAATACCATTTATCATGAAAATAGGAAGCATGATAGAGTTAAAGAAAAAAATGTAGCATATCATGCTAAGACTACCTCACCTAAGGTTAGGAAGGTGGATAACAATCTAGGTAAAAATTCTATGGATTTTAGATATAAGCCTAGAAATAGAAATGCTCAAGGACAAAATGAAAAATCAAAATCTAAAGATTTAAGGATGGAAAATCAAGCCTTGAGGTCAAAGCTTGATAAATTAGAAAAGACCCAAAAAAGAATGAAAAATATCTTTAAGGGGCAAAATGAGCATAACCTAGATTTAGGAATGCAAGAGTCATCCTATGGCCATAGAGGTTTGGGATACAAGCCTAAAGCTAGAAAGGATGTGACCTCATACCATAGGATTCTATATAGTTATGGAACCAACCCTAAGTCTAGGGGTCAACCCAAAGATATAAGAAAAGTTATCCCTAGAAGTATTTTTGAGAAGACCAATGTGACTAAGGCTTTAAAGAAGTCTAAGAAAGTTACTAAGAAGGTCACAAAGGAAGCTATCCCTAGAGTTGACCTAGAGGAGAGGAGCATGACCAAGGCCTCTAAGAAGCCTAGGAAGGTCATTAAGAAGGTAACTAGGGAAGTTATCCCTAGTGAATACCTAGAACACTCAAGAAGCATCAATAGGTTTTGGGTTCCTAGGAGTATATTCTCTACACCCTAGATGGGTTTAAAGAGTGTCAACTTTAATTGGAAGGGTAGTTAACCTAACATTGAAAAAGTTGATACTTGGAAGTCATTTTCAAGGTTTTGCTACTCCTTGAAAATGAAAAGGATTAATTTATCACTCTTTGGAAGAGTTAAATGTGTCAAACCTTGAAATTGGACTTAATTTAAATTGGCACAAATAAGAAAAAGCAAAAGAAATGCCAAGTTGAGATTTTGACATTTTCTTAGGAAAATGAGGGCAATCTAGGATTAATTCTAAGTTAGCAAAGATCTAGAGACACATAGATAGATAATCTAGGTATATTTATTTATGCTAAATTATCATGATTGGTTGCCATCATATGCCATGTCATCATATTTTGCATTCATTTTTATTATGAAAAACATAAACATATCATGTCATGGCATACATACATCATGTAGCTATAACAAGTTTTCTTTTGAAAATTACTTAGTTTGATGTATGTCATAAGTTATCATGCACTATTTTAAATTCCTTGTAAATTAATGACAATGGCATTTACTAACAAATGGTAAAGGATTTTATCAACAAGTGATATCCTAGGTGGATGATCATATTTTAAAATGTCTAGGCATATATGCATGATCCCTAGTTTAGGGCAAAACCAAAATCTCCATCTCACAAAAATTATAAGTTGACTTGTATGTATTTTAGTACACTTTAGATACAAGTGAAATGTTAGGAGGATGAACATAACTCAAGATATTGATTTAGTGCATCTTTTTGAATGTTGATCTCATCAAAACACATAGTTATGTGTTATCCAATCATTGGAAAAGCTAATGTACAAGTCATGTGCATTTAGCCTAAAGGACATGGTTGGAAATTGATTTTGAAAATCATTTTAGAATGCTCTTGGAAAATCTTAGCGAAGGCTATCTTTTGATTTGAATCACCATTGTAAAGTTAGACACAAACTTGGAAGAAACATGGAAGTTTTCAAGAGTTTCCAACTTTGTGTCAATCTTTGAAAATAAGATGTATTTTTTTAGAAAATTATTTTTTTTTCATGATAATATATGCCTTAAATAATGTCTATATTAATTTTTATGATTTTTAGAATTTTATAAATTTAATGGGGCATTTCTGAAATTCGAACAGAATTCCATTTCAGAAATCAGAAATTTTAATCAACTAGGGCAGTTGATTACCCCACCGTAATCGATTACGGCAATCGATTAAGGTGAGCTCCGTGAGCACAGAGGCTCACAGAATTAATTAGAGTAATCGATTAAAGGTCTTAATTGATTACAGTAATTGATTAACACTTGGGAATCGATTGAATCCCAACTTCAGTTGATTATAGCTGGTCTTAAGCGATTAAGAGTCTTCCTTAAGTGCTTAAGAGCCTGTTTTCAGCTTAAATAAGTTTATTTAAGTTGAATAAGTCATCTTTAGTCGTGTTAACCATTCCTAACCCTAGGAAGTGCTTAGATAAGCATTCAAGGGTAGTTTTATTGTTGAAAAAAGAAAAGATTAGTTAAAGAAAGACTAAGTTGAAGTTTAGAATGATGTTTATATTCAATATTGATATTTGAAACTCAAAATTTCAAAGTTTGGGTTTCCTAAAGGTTTAGGAATTTCAAGTCATTGTTATTGCAATGATAGAAGTTTAGAGCATGTTTTGAGGGGAAGCTACTCCTTAAAGGCATGAAAATAATTGTTGAGACCAAGGAATGTTGTAAAACCTTCACAATTGTTAGTGCTCAAGGGTGAGCATTTGGGGACAATGAAGGGTATGGGGCCTTCATTGTGATGTTGTGAATAACAAGTGAGGTTGTAAATAACGTATGGATAACTCTTCAGAGGGAGAGTTTTTGATATATGTCAAAGGGGAAGAATGTAGGGTTTAAGTTAGGCCTTCATTACCCAAAGGGGGAGTTTGCCCTCTAGGAAAGGGAGAGAATGAAAGAAATTTTCACTCATGCTTTGGTATAAAGAAGATGTTGAGGCTATGATATTATCCTAACTTAATATATTATCAAACATTAAAAAATGGGAGATTGTTGTTACATATCCCCTGGGTCAAGGTTGACCAAGTTGATTAAGCTTGAGTTGGCTCAAGTTTGAGTCATGATATTTGAGTTTCGATGTTTGATAATATATGAAGAGTGGTTTGACAATGTATAGAGATTGCAAGAGCAATCATCCATTTGGGGAGATTGGTCAAGATTGGCTAGTTTAATGTGAAGAAGAGTCAAGTAGGTCAAGCTTGATCGAATACTTGACTGGGAAGTCCTAATTGTTGGAGCAATCCCAATGGTCCGTGCGACCATGTGTTTCGGTATTTGGGCAAAGAGTTTAAGTTAGATTTACCCTTGTATTTTATATGTGTATGTGAGTGTGAAGGATTGCAGGATACACATATGACTCATCTTGATGACTTCGGGTCTAGTGAAGGATGAAGCATCCGAGGGACCGTGGACAAGGCAGCAAGGACAAAGGCCAAGGGAAGCAACTTCGAGACATACACAAAGGATGACATTGGGGATGAGTTACGGGCTTGAATGCATCTGAGAGACGAGAGGCAAAGGAAGTTGGCTTAAAGGCAAGAGGTCAAAGCTACGAAGAAGAATCAAGTGAGTCATGAGGGTCCGAGTGCGAGAGAAATGTACTCAGGAAGGGAAATCCTAGGTTTAGGGTTGTGCAATCGACTGGTAC
The DNA here is from genome assembly GCF_018446385.1 of Zingiber officinale. Lineage (NCBI taxonomy): Eukaryota > Viridiplantae > Streptophyta > Magnoliopsida > Zingiberales > Zingiberaceae > Zingiber > Zingiber officinale. Next base: position 28,468,773 of record NC_056004.1, read on the forward strand.
TAGGACTAGTCGACTGGGGATGAGCATAGAGAGGTTCGGTGCTTGGACGGCAAGGATCAGTCGACTGGTGTTGACACCAGTCGACTATAAAAAGTTATTGGAGAGCCGTTAGCCAGGCACCAGTCGACTGGTACAAAGACCAGTCGACTGGTAATGGTAAACAGCAAGGTTGTTTCTGTTGGAGCAATCCCAATGGTCCGCGGGACCATGTGTTTTGGTGTTTGGGCAAAGGGTTTAAGTTATGTTCACCCTTGTATTTGATATGTGTACTTGAGTTATGAAGGACTGCAGGATACACATGTGACTCAGGTTGATAGCTTCGGGTCTGGTGAAGGATGACATTGGAGACGAGTCGTGGGCTTGTATGCATCCGAGGGACTGTGGACAAGGCAGCGAGGACAAGGGTCGAGGGAAGTGACTTCGAGGCATACGCGAAGGATGGTATTGGGGACGAGTTGCGGGCTTGGATGCATCCGAGAGACGAGAGCCAAAGGAAGTAGGCTTGAAGGCAAGAGGTCAAGGCTGCAAAGAAGAGTCAAGTGAGTCATGAGGGTACAAGTGCATGATAGATTGTACTCGGAAAAAAATCTTGATGGGTACTGTACCAGTCAGCGGGTACTGTAGCAGTTAACGACACCGTAGCAGTTACTGTAGCAGTCGACTGGTGCACTATAGCAGTCGACTAGTGTACTGTAGCAGTCGATTGGTGCACTATAGCAGTCGACTGGTAGAGAGTCGTTGAGAGAGTCGTTGGGCTGACACCAGTCGACTGGTACAAGGACCAGTTGACTGGTAACGGTAAAACAGCAGGGTTATTTTCTTCCAAGCTCTATAAAAAGGAGCTTGGGATGTCCAGCCAATGTGACAAAATTAGATTTGGTTAAAGCCTAATTAGTAGTCACCAAAGTGCTCAAGGTTCTCTTGTGTCCATGTGTTCTTGGTTGGAGTTGTGGTGAGATTTCTCCACCCACAAGGAGGTTGAGCTAGCCAGAGTTTGTCGGGGATTAATTGTAACACCCACGAAATTATAAGATAAGTATATGGATAGTATTTTCTTTAGAGCATGAAAGTAAGAGGAATTAAAAAGAAATAATAGAAATAAGAAGAGGTGAGGTCAAGGTTTGAACCTTGAACCTCCCACAAATAATGAAGATAAATTGATGTATGATAACCACTAGGATAATGAATAATATTTGGATAGGAAGGAATGAAAAATTTAGTTAAAGGTGAGGAGAAAATAAAAGAAAACTAAGAAAAGAGCAAGAGAAAACCAAGTGGCTTACCTCCTCTTCCTCTTGGTTAAGAGAAGAAGCAAGCAAAAGGTGAATTGCCTTCCTCTCCTCTCTCCCTTCTCATTTTTTTGGGAATTAAAGAGAAGTTAAAGGGGGGGATGAATGGGGACAAGAATCCTTCCCATGATGAATAAAAAGGATTAGAGGAGAAAAGAGAAAGGGAAATTCTAAATCTTCTTCTTCCTCTTTCTCTTCTCCACCGAGAACTAGAGCTCTCCTCCCTCATCTCCAAAATCCAAGTTTAGGTTTTCTCTCTAAGGGAAAACAAATACTAGCAAGGAGTCTCAAGGTCTACCTCATACAAGAAGAAGAAAAACAAAAAGGGAAACTAGGAAGAGAAACTTCTCCTCCCTCCTCACAAGGGTACCACTTCCTTAAGGATCAACAAGCGAAAACTATGTAAGCTTCCCCTCACCTGTGGTACAATAGCTCATGTGGTTTTCATGAAGATAGATTTCTTTAAAAAAAAACCTAGGGTTGCTTATGGAAATTTCGGCCAAGACAAAAAGAAGGATCTAAGGAATTTTAAGACCTAACTAGATATGCTCATTATATTTCTTGTGACATGTATCTTATGGTAGGAGGTTAACCTAATGTTTCTATGCTAGAATGTTTAGTTAGAACTTAGATTCATGATCCTAGACTCTCGGCCAAGCATGAACAAAAGAACTAGGTAAGCTTAAGACTCAAACTAAACATGCTCCCTTGTTCTTATGATATGTGCTCTATGATAATGGTGTTGTTAACATTTTCTCCTACTTGTATGTTGATTGGAACTTCATTTTCATGCTCATGAACATTCGGCCATGGTAGAACTAAGGGCCTAGGAGAGCTTTAAACCTAAAACTAAGCATGCCATGATTTCCCTAGGATAAGATATGAAGCTAATATGATATGCCCATGATTATATGTTGATTTGAACTCTATTTCATGCTTATGAAGATTCGGCCATGTTAAGATTTGAGGCCTAGGAAAGTTTAAAACAAGTCTAAGATGCTCATGACCTTCTTGATGAAATGATATGAAACTAACTTGATGTTCTTATGCTTGTTTGTTGCATAGAAATTTGGTTACATGCTTTATAACTTTCGGCCACACAAGGTTTTAAGACCTAGGATGCTTAGAACTTAAACTAAGTTTGCTCATGTTGTTCCTTGTAATAAATGCCATGAAATTTGTGTAGGGTTTCCATGCTTTTATGTCACATGAAAACTAGTCTATGTCTTACATGTTTCGGCCACCATTAGTTTAAGGGCCTAGGAAACTTAGAACCCAACTTAGATATGCTCATGATGTTTCTTGTAATAAATGCTATGAAATTTGTTTATGGTTTCCATGCTCTTATGCCACTAGAAACCTAGTTTCCATGCTTAACAAGTTTCGGCCACCTTAGATTAAAAGGCTTAGGAAGTTTGGAACTTAAACTAAATGTGCTTATGATGTTCCTCATGATATGTGTTATGATATTGGTTTAAGGTTCAACACTTTCATGCTACTTGTAACCTAGAATCATGCTTGCTAGGGTTCGGCCATGATAAGGTTAAAAGCTTAGAGAACTTAGAACCCAAACTAAACATGCTCAAGTTGTTCCTTATGATATATGATATGACATTAGTTTAGGGTTTACATGTTTGCATGTTGCTTATAACCTAATTTGAGGCTTGATGAGTTTCGGCCATGATATAAGTAAAGACCTAGGAAGCTTAGAACCCAAACTAAGCATGCTCAAGGTGTTCCTTATGATATAGGATATGATAATGATTTAGGGTTCACATGCTTTTATGTTGTTTGCTAACCTAGGCTACAACTATATGTTTCGGCCACTACATGATATTAGGGTTAGAGACCTAATTATGATTTCTCATGTGCCTCTTATGCAATGCTTTATGATATGATAAGAATATGTCATGCTGCTATACTCATTTATGTATGATTATGACCTATGCATGATGATGTGCTATGTGCCCAAATTTATGATATGCTATGTGCCCAAGTTCATGATGTGTTGTGTGCCCAATTATGCATGTGATCATGATGTGCTGTGTGCCCAAATTCATGATGTGCTGTGTGCCAAATTATACATGCTTTATGTTATGCCTAAGAGTTGCTTCCCTATCAGTTGGGACTAGGAGCACTCTTCATGATATGAATATGACATGAATGATAGGTTAAGAATTATGATATGTATGACATGCTACTTTACTTTTAAGGCTTGTACCAAGCGTGGGCTCCATAAGCGCCCCGGGGTCGATGGACTAAGAAACGGGCCTCGTTAGGGATGGGCTCCTAAGTGCCCCTAGGTCGATGGACTAAGAAACGGGCCTAGTATGTATGCCTTGTAGGGTTCAAGACTTGCTACCTTAGACCTACATAGGATGTGCACATTTATGTATGTGGTACAAGCCGGGGCCCCCCTTATGTTGAGATTATGTTTAAGTATGTATATTATAAGTTTTCAAAAGACATGTTGCATATGTTTTCATGATACATGTTTAGAAATTCACCTTGCATATACCTTATGATTATGCCATGATATTTATGATGATGTTATGATATGTCAGGGTGTATTTGATGATCATGTTATGTTATGCCATGATACCTTACGATTATGTTACGATATGCCATGATATGCTGCATGATATGATGAAATTGTCTCCATGCGTTATGTCTTGTGATTTTGATATGCTATACGGTTTTTGTAAGTAGGAAAGGAACTTACTGAGCCATGAGTGCTCACATCTTACTTTCTTGTACCACAGATAAAGGCAAGGAATGGATGAACTAGGAGAGCAGCAGGAGGGGCTAGAAGGATGTGTGTGGTAGTGGCTTGGCTAAAGGAGAAAGACCTGCTTTTGTTTAATAAGAACTATGCCTAGTTTATGTTACTACTTTATGACTCCATGACATTTAATTATGTGTTTGGGTATTATGACTTAAAAATCATGTTAAGTATGCTATGTGGCTTTATATGTCCAGGTGATTAGTCATGGTGAATTTTAAAGAAAAGAAAAGTTTTTAATTTCTATAAATAAGACTTCCGCTGTAGTAAGTAGGTATGTATGTGTAAAGTAACCCTCGTCGCCTTAGCAGGAGGGGCGGGGCGTTACACTAATTCACCGACGGATTGAGGGATCGTCCATCTTATGGACACGCCATGGAGTAGGAGAAAGTTATCTCCGAACCACGTAAACGAACGTGTTAGCGGTTTGCTTTCTTGTTCTTTCCTTTAGTCTTTAGCTTGTTTGTTTTATTTGTATTATTCCATTCCGCAAGCTAACATAGTGTAGGAAGCAATCGATTTGGGGTTGCCGTCTATCCAACCCCCCTTCAAGCCGGCCAGCGATCCCCTACAAGTGGTATCAGAGCAAGGTTTGCACTTCACCGGACTAACCGCCGAGAAGAGCAACTACAAGAAGATGATCGACTTGATTGAACCTCCAAAGTTTGAAGGAGGAATCCTTCGGGACATCACATTTTGGATGATGAAGATGGACGTCTTCTTCATCACGGATTGGGACACCATGATGGTGATCAAGGACCCGTTCGAAGTCCCAAGAGACAAGAAGGGAAAAAGACTCCGACCACAACATTGGACGGAAGAACAAACCGCACGATCAAAGGAAAATGATAAGGTAATATCAATGTTAATAGATATGTTGCCTTCTAATGTGATGAGTTGTGTAGGCGAATATAAGAACACCCACGATTTGTGGAGCAAGGTGATGATGGTTCTACGGGAAGAACCTAAACCTACACAAGAAGAAGAACAACCCAAGGAGATGGGTTTAATTGCTCAAGTTAAGGATGAGCAAACGGAAGTTGAGGAGGAGCAAACGGAAGTTGAGCCATGCTCAACATCTGAGGAGGAGAAGGAAGATGAGGCATCATCTACATCCTCAAGAATTGAAGAAAATTCCAAGGCAAGTGAAGAAGAAGAAGAGGTCTTGGAAGTGGTCAATCTAGCAAGCACCTCCACCGAAGTGAAGTCAAAGGACCACATAATTTGTTTCGGGTGCAATGAGAAGGGACACTACAAGAGTAGGTGTCCAATGGGTAAGAAGAAGGTAAATCCTAAACTCATTCAAGTTAATTTAAACACTAACAAGGGTTGTAGGAATGAAGAAATCCAAAGAAGGAGAATGTGCATCGTATGCTTCACATGTGGGGAGAAGGGACACTACCACACAAAATTCCCAAAGAAGAGGGAGATCAAGAAGCTTGCGCATTTAAAGAAGTGGGAGAAGAAGAAGAGGAGCTTAAATCAAGGGGGAGCTTCAAGGGTAAGGGAGGTATATCCTAACTTGAAGTTTAATTCAAATTTAAACTCCTCCATGCAAGCTAGGAAAAATAATGATTATCATTATGTAGAAATGAAAAATTTTGGATTTAGATATCATGATAGGAATAAGGTAATTGTAGATCATAACCCTAGGAGGCCAATTCATGATAACTCTAGAAATGGTAGACCTAAGGAAATCGAAGGCATTAATCCCAAGAAGGGAAGACATATGCCTAGAAAAATGGGTAGGTCTAGGAATGTCCAATGTGGACATGTTGATTCTAGGTTTAGGAACCTAGAAAGGGAAAATCAAGCTTTGAAGGCAAAGCTTGATCGTTTGGAGAAAACCCTAGAAAGATTCAATGTTAGATCTAAGGGTTTAGGTATGGTGTTGAGTAGCCAAAGACCCAACAATGATAGATCGGGTTTGGGATACTGATCTAGTGTCTCCAAGGCTAAGGGAAAGTCATATGCTAGGGTTACATATGATTATAGCAAGGAGAAGCCAATAAATGGCAAGAGAAAGTCATTTAATGGTAAGGAGAAATTAACCAAGGACAAGGTGTCCAAGGTTAAGAAAGTTAGGTTTGTAGGCCAAGTGTCACCGGAGGTGCATCGATGTGGCCTGGCGATTGTGGATGAGTCACCTAAGGAGGTGGCTAATGCTAAGGGCTCTAGGGGGAGCTCAAAGAGTCAAATTGGGACCCATGACCAATGGATCTCAGGTGGGTACTACTTGGGAGTCTAGAGGAGCCATGGAGTGTGCCAAATAGTTTGGAGACGGACTTGAGTCTTAAACCTAGGGATTTGGCACACATGGTTTGTGTTTCATGCAAGAAATATGACATTTGGGGGTCATATTGCATGATAATTAATTTTGGATGTATAGATGTCATATAAATCAATGCTAGGGATGCATTATGGGTTGGTATGGGCAAATACATCAAAAGGAAGACAAAACTAGGACTTTAGGTCAAGGTTCAATTAAACCATTTAGCTAGTTTTGGATTTTATGTCAATCTTATGATTAGTGATAGATATATTTTGTAATGTATTTTCCCAAGTAGACACTAGTAAAACAGACATCTCCACAAAATTTAGGAATTTTTGGAGGTCTGTGGAATTTCTGGTGCATTTATGAAATTGGTCAGAAAAGGATGATTTCTTCATAAATAGGGTACCAGTCGACTGGTAACAACATTTTTGAGCATAGAATATCTCTCTATGCTCATTTTTTTGATACCAGTCAACTGGTGCCGATACCAGTCGACTGGTAACAGTAGATTTCGAACACAGAATGCTTCTGTGTGTTGATTTCAATAGGGGCAGTCGACTGATACCAGCTTGATATTATTTTTCAGTGTTGTTCTTGACCATGTCAACTCGTTTAGATGTATGAGATCCATGGGGGATAAATACATGAGTTTAGGGTCAGTTTGGATGATAAGTTTTCAACAATTGGGATATTGTTAGAGAGCTTTTTGGGTGTTAGGCAAAGGGGGAGAAGTAAGGTTTAGTTGGGAAAATCTTAAATTCCTTTTCATAGGGGGAGCCTTGTGATAGGTTCTTAAAAATCCCTGTGGGAAAATCCTAGCTCATTGGGGAGCTTAGGTGTAGGGGGAGTCTTGGGATAGGTTCCAATGCATGTTACATTTTGATTTGGCGGTGTAAGTCCAAGTATGTAGCCTTGGCAACGTAAGTCCATTCGGCGGTGTAAGTTCAAGTGTGTAGCCTTGGCATCATAAGCCCATTGTTTTTAGCATGTTTATTTGCTATTTGTTTTCCCTAACTTAAACATATTGCCAAACATAAAAAAGGGATAGATTGTTGGAGCAATCCCAATGGTCCGCGGGACCATATGTTTTGGTGTTTGGGCAAAGGGTTTAAGTTAGGTTCACCCTTGTATTTGATATGTGTACTTGAGTTGTGTAGGACTGCAGGATACACATGTGACTCAGGTTGATAGCTTCGGGTCTGGTCAAGGATGTCATTGGGGACGAGCCGCGGGCTTGTATGCATCCGAGGGACCGTGGACAAGGCAGCGAGGGCAAGGGCCGAGGGAAGCGACTTCGAGGCATACGCAAAGGATGACATTGGGGACGAGCCGCGAGCTTGGATGCATCCAAGGGACGAGAGCCAAAGGAAGTAGGCTTGAAGGCAAGAGGCCAAGGCTGCAAAGAAGAGTCAAGTGAGTCATGAGGGTACGAGCGCATGAGAGATTGTACTCGGGAAATAGTCCCGATGGGTACTGTAGCAGTCAACGAGGCACTGTAGCAATTAACGGCACTGTAGCAGTTACTGTAGCAGTCGACTGGTGCACTGAAGTAGTCGACTGGTAGAGAGTCATTGGGCTGACACCAGTCGACTGGTGCAAGGACCAGTCGACTGGTAACGGTAAAACAGTAGGGTTATTTTCTTCCAAGCTCTATAAGAAGGAGCTTGGGATGTCCGGCCAATGTGACGAAATTAGACTTGGTTAAATCCTAATTAGTAGTCACCAAAGTGCTCAAGGTTCTCTTGTGTCCAAGTATTCTTGGTTGGAGTTGTGGTGAGGTTTCTCCACCCACAAGGAGGTTGAGCTAGCCGGAGTTTGTCGAGGACTAATCCACCGACGGATTGAGGGATCGTCCACCTTACGGACACGCCGTGGAGTAGGAGCAAGTTATCTCCGAACCACATAAACGAACGTGTTAGCGATTGCTTTCTTATTCTTTCCTTTAGTCTTTAGCTTGTTTGTTTTATTTGTATTATTCCGCTGCACAAGCTAACATAGTATAGGAAGCAATCGATTTGAAGGTGCCATCTATCCAACCCCCCTTCAAGCCGGCCACCGATCCCCTACAGTTTCTCCCTAAACTCTATAAGATGGAGTTTGGGATGGCTGGCCAAGGTGACGAAATTAGACTTGGTTAAAGTCTAATTAGTAGTCAATAAGTGCTCAAGGTTTCCTTTGTGTCCAAGTGTTCTTAGTTGAAGTTGTGTTGAGGTTTCTCCACCCACAAGGAGTTGCTTAAGTATCTAGAGTTTGTCGACAGCTAATCCACCGAAGGATTAAGGGATCATCTATCTTATGGGCAGCCGTGAAGTAGGAGCCCTAATCTTTGAACCACGTTAAAGGAAACGTGTTAGCGGTTTTCTTTCTTGTCTTACCTTTAGCTTTCATATATGTATTTGTATTCGTATTTTTTTGTTTTCCGCTGTGCACTAATAAATACGTAAGGAACAATCGATTTGGGGGCACCGTCTATTCAACCCACCTTCTAGCCGGCCATACAATCTCCAAAAATTGGTATCAGAGCCAAGGTCGCACTTTGCCGAACTAACCGCCAAGAAGAGCAACTACAAGAAGATGGCCGACTTGATAGCATCTCCGAAGTTTGAAGGAGGAGGCTTATGGGAGATCACCTATTGGATGATAAAGATGGAGATCTTCTTCGATACAGATTGGGGCACTATGATGGTGATAAAGGATCCGTTTGAAGCCCCAAAATACAAGAAAGGGAAGAGACTCCGACCGTGTTATTGGACGAAGGAGCAAACTTCACAGTCAAAGGCAAACTCAAAGGTAATATCAATATTAAGTGATATTTTGTCTAATGATGTGATAAGTTGTGTAGGAGAATATGAGAACACTCACGATTTGTGGAGCAAAGTGAAGATGGTTCTAGGGGATGAACCTAAACCTACACAAGAAAAAGAAGAACCCAAGGAGATGGGTTTAATTGCTCAAGTTGAGGAGGAGCAAATGGAAGTTGAGCCATGCTCAACATCCAAAGAGGAGAAGGATGAAGAAATGTCATCCATAAGTGTGGATGAGGATACATCCTCAAGGGTTGAAGAAGAATCCAAGACAAGCGAAGAAGTCTTGGAAGTCAACCTAGTGAGCACCTCCACCAAAGTGAAGTCAAATGACCACATCATTTGCTTCGGGTGCAATAAGAAGGGGCACTACAAGAGTAGGTGTCCTTTGGGTGAGAAGAAGGTAACTCCTAAATCCATTCAAGTTAATTTAAATACTAACAAGGGTTGGAGGAATGAAGAAGCTCAAATGAGGAGAATGCACATAGTATGCTTCACGGTGGGGAGAAGGGACACTACCACACCAAATATCCTAAGAAGAGGGAGATCAAGAAGCTTGCGCATATAAAGAAATGGGAGAAGAAGAAAAGCTCAAGTCGAGGGGGAGCTTCAAGAGTAAGGGAGGTATACCCTAACTTGAAATGTAATTTAAATTCTTATGTTCCCATGCATGATAGGAAAAATAATAATTATCATTATGTAGCAATGAAAAATTTTGATTTTAGATATCATGATAGCAGTAGAGTAAATGTCAGAAATAACCCTAAGGTACCTATGCATGAGAAACCTAGACATGTTAGATTCTTATTACCTAAGGAGAATAAGGTTATGGAGAACCAAGGCATTAATCCCAAGAATGGGAGACATATACCTAGGAAGGGTAGGTCTAGGAATGTCCAAGGTGGACATGTTGACTCTAGGTTTAGGAACCTAGAAAAGGAAAATTAAGCTTTGAAGGAAAAGCTTGATAGTTTAGAGAAAACCCTAGATAGATTCAATGTTTGATCTAAGGGTTTAAGTATGGTGTTGGTAGTCAAAGATCCAACAATGATAGATTGGGTTTGGGATACTGATCTAATGTCTTAAATGTTAAGAGAAAGTCTTATGCTATGGTTGCATATGACTAAAGTAAGGAGAAGTCAAGAAATGGCAAGGGGAAGCCATTTAAAGGTAAGGATAATTTAACCAAGGACAAAGTGTCTAAGGTTAAAAATGTTAAGTTTGTAGGCCAAGTGTCACTAGAGGTGCACCGATGTGGCCTAGCAATTGTAGATGAATCACCTAGGGAGGTGGCTAAGGCTAAGATTCCTAAAGTTAGGAAGAGCCTTTGGGACCCATGGTAGATGGACTATCAAATGTGTCAAGTGATTTGGAGACGGACTTGAGTCTCAAACCTAGTGAATTAGCACACATGGTTTGTGTTTCATGCTTAGAAATATGACATTGGGGTCATATAGCATGATAATTAGTTTTGAATGTATAAATGTCATATAAACCAATGCTAGGAATGCATTGTGAGTTGGTATGAGCAAATACATCAAGATGAAGTCAAAACTAGGACTTTAGGCTAAGGTTTAATTGAACCATTTAGATAGTTTTGGATTTGGTGTTAATCTTGGGATCTGAGATATGTACATTTTTAAATGTATTTTTTTCCAAGTAGACACGGGTAAAACAAACCTCTCCACGAAATTTGAGGATTTTTTGATGTCTGTGGAATTATTGGTGCATTTCTAAAATCATGTTCAAAATGCTGAATTAGGCTGGAAAAGGGTACCAGTCTACTGGTAACCGTGTTTTACAACCACAGAATGTTTCTGTGACGTTATGTTGAAGGGAATAGTCAACTAGTGCTTAGGACAGTCGACTAATAACAGTCTAAAACTATTTTTCAGTATTGATTTTGACCAGGTCAGCTCGTATAGGTGTATGAGATCCTTACGGGATAAATACACAAGTTTAGGGTCAGGTTAATGATCAAGTTTTCGGCAATTGGGATATTGTTGGAAGCTTTTTAATGTTAGGAAGGGGGAAAAGTAAGGTTTAGTTGAAAAAGCCTTAAGTGCCTTTATATAGGGGGAGCCTTATGATAGGTTCTTAAATATCCCTCTGGTAAAAATCCTAGCTTAATAGGGAGATTAGGTGTAGGGAGAGCCTTGTGATAGGTTCCAATGCTTGTTTGCATTTTTGTTTTCCATTCGGCAGTGTAAGTCCAAGTTGTGTAGCCATGTCGACGTAAGTTCATTCAGCGATCTAAGTCTAAGTTGTGTAACCTTGGCAACGTAAGTCCATTCGATGGTGTAAGTCCAAGTTGTGTAACCTTGGTAACATAAGTCCATTCGACGGTATAAGTCCAAGTGTGTAGCCTTGGTAACATAAGTCCATTCGGCGATATAAGTCCAAGTTGTGTAGCCTTGGCAACGTAAGTACATTCGGCGGTGTAAGTCCAAGTTGTGTAGCATTGGCAACATAAGTCCATTCGGTGGTGTAAGTCTAAGTGTGCAGCCTTGACAACGTAAGTTCATTCAGCGGTGTAAGTCTAAGTTATGTAGCCTTGGCAACGTAAGTCTATATGTAAGTCCAAGTTGTGTAGCCTTGACAACATAAGTCCATTCGGTGGTATAAGTTCAAGTTGTGTAGCCTTGACAACGTAAGTCCATCGAATGGTACTGGGATGAAATTAGACTTGGTTAAAGCCTAATTAGTAGTCACTAAGTGCTCAAGATTTCCTTTGTGTCTAAGTGTTCTTGGTTGAAGTTGTGATGAGGTTTCTCCACCCACAAGGAGTTGGTTGAGTAGCCAGAGTTGGATTGAGGGATCGTCCACCTTATAGATAGCCGTGGAGTAGGAACCCTAATCGCCAAACCACATTAAAGGAAATGTGTTAGCGGTTTTCTTTCTTGTCTTTCGTTTAGCTTTCATATTTGTATTTGTATTCGTATTTGTTTATTTTTTGTTGTGCACTAATGAATACGTAGGGAGCAATCAATTTGGGGGCACCATCAATCTAACCCCCTATTCTAGCCTGCCATATGATCCCCAACACTAATTGAAGGTTAGGCAAGGGGAGTCTAACGGGAAGGTTGGCAGAAGATAAAAAATCTAAGTCGGTCAGTATTTAACTGGACACTTGATTGGAAAGTCTTGGTGAGTGAAGTCAAGCAGAAGGAAAATCCTAGTGAGTGAAGATAGACAGATGGGAAATCCTGGTGAGTGAAGTCAGGTGAAAGACCTAGTGAGTGAAGCTAGGCAGATGGAAATCCTGATGAGTGAAGTCGGGTGAAATCCCTAGTGAGTGAAGCTAGGCAGATGGGAAATCCTAGTGAGTGAAGCCAGGTAAAAGACCTAGTGAGTGAAGCTAGGCAAATGGAAATCCTGGTGAGTGAAGTCAGGTGAAAGCCCTAGTGAGTGAAGCTAAGAAATGAGGAAATCTTGGTGAGTGAAGTCAGGTGAAAGACCTACTGAGTGAAGTAAGGTAGTGAGAAAGTCCTGGTGAGTGAAGCCAGACGCGTGGAAATCTAGATGGGTCAATGGTGACCAGACACTTGTGTTTGGTAAGTCCAAGTGGGTCAAGGTTGACCGAACACTTGGTGAAGAAGTTCTAGCAGGTCAAAACTGACCAGATGCTAGGCAATGAGGAGTCCCAACAGGTCAAGGTTAACCAGATGTTGGTTAAGGGAACTTTAGACTTCGGTTGGAAAGTTAGGGCTTGGTAATCGACAAGGTTAGTCAATTACCGTAGCTTAATCAATTAAGGTAATCAATTAAGCTTGGAAATCTAAGGAACTAGGGCGCTAAATACACGAAAGCGTAGCGGAAAACATGTAGTTCCATATCAAGAGGATCCATGTGAAGGGAAGAATAAACAAGCATCCTATACTAAGTTTCATGATAATTATACCTTTGGTGCGTGCACACAATCTCCCGACAGCTAGGATCTCAGCATGATCAAGTGTTCACGGCTCTAACGATATCCACACGAACAAGTGTTTCCGTTAGTCTCACAAACTCTCAAAGTGGAGAAGAAAACTACCTTAGGTTATGCTAGCAACCAAGAAGGTGAGTTTCGGCCAAGATGAGGAAGAAGGGAGAAGAAGAAGAAGAAAAGTTTTTCATCTAATGAAAATTATCATCCATAAATTTTCATTTATATCCATCTCATGAATACCAATGGGTTTTGGCCTTTTATCTTCCAATCCAATAGCTTAAAATTGATCATTCAATCCAATGATTCAAAATTGACTATTCATCTTCCTTGGTGACTATTCAGCTTCATCGGTGAACTCAACTTCACCCAATGAGTCTAACTCATTGAACCATATCAATCTAAATTGACTCCATGAATATCAATCCAAATTGGCTCCATGAACCTAATTCAAATTAGACTCAATCTAATAATTGGATCCAATTGAGTCTAACTTAATGAGTATAATTTGGATTAGATTTAATCCAGTGATCCATCATATGAATCTATCTCCAAATTAACTTATTCTTTGTGTGTGATCCAATAGGTTCTTGTAACGTTGGCAATGTATCCAAATCAACATTTAGATGCATAAGCAATGAGTGGTATCTAGTAAGGCATCATTGCAACCCAAGTGACGAGAATATCGAGATCCGACTTAACCTTTCTGTGGCTATTATCTTGTATGACTTGGTCCTTCTATCCTTGATATCTAAATTAATCAATGAGGCATAGACCGTATTATCCTCTTATCAACCTTTGTGTTTCTTGATCTCTAAGTAGACACACTCAATCAAATAAGCTCAATATCTCATATTGACTCATTTACGAATAGTCATGCTTTCTTGTGTCCTACTAATCAAGAGGCCCATAGATATCACTTTCGTTATATGAAAGGGATATATCTCATCTACATCACTCACATCCCTCCGCATAAGTCCTTGCATACCCAGTGATCGACTTTATAGTCCACCCTGTTACAGGTGACGTTTGCCGATACCAAAGTATATAATATCTTATGTATGGAATCATAGTGACTTCAGGTCTAAGGACTATTCATACCAATAGTTACAAGAGAATGTTTATGACACTCATATAATAATCCTTGAAATATTCTCATGGCGGTTCATTCAGTATATATTCTCTAATATATACTCATGTGTCAACCTGATATCTCATATCCATGACTTGTGAGATTAAGTCATCCATTGACCTACATGCTAGTCTCAATGCATTAATGTTGTCCTTGCATATTAATGTTTGACTAGGAATAGTTAAGAGTAGTGTTCTATGTATATCTACAATATCTCACTATCAATTCAACCAATTGATATGTTGTAGATTAGAACCTCCTACTCTATGACATTATTATACTTATTCATTCAATACTAAATTGAAATAAATATAATAACCAACTTTACCTTTTATTAATAATGAAATATGATACAAAAATGAGCCTTTTATAATCATCTCATAATTGATACTAGGGTTATTACTAACAGGAAATGCGAGAGAGGCTCACTAATCGATTGGTGTAATCGATTAGGACACCGTAAGCGATTAGGGTAATCACTTAAGGTGCTTTTCGGTCGAACAAACTGTTTCTGTTTGAAGCTTAAGGGATCAGGTTAATCGCTTAGCGAAAGGTACACAGAGAGTTTGGTAAGCGATTAAGCAGAGAAGCTTAATTACTTACAATCTGTTCTCGTGTGAACAGAAGTATGCTTAATCAATTAGGCTAGTCGATTAGGCATGCATAATCGATTGCTCCAATCGATTACGATTGGGAACTAGCCGTTGTGCCCCCGATGAAAGGATTTCACATGTATTGTTTCGATAGATCTCTCACAAATTTTCTTGTCCACTCTCTTCACCGAGCTCACCAGTTCTTAAAGCTTCTTGAAGACAAATGTTGCTGCATTTCCAAGGTCAAGAGGTGTTCCCAAACAAAAAGAAGAAGCTAGCTAGGGTTTCATTTGTGTAAATCTTGTAAGATTTTCCTTGTATTTGCTTCTTTCTTCTTCTTGCTGTATTGAGAGTTTTGTACGAGGTTTCTCCACCTCTGGAGTGTTTCCGAGAAGGAGAGTATTCTTAGTGGATGTGTGAGTGAGGTTCGGATCCTTGGATTAGTCACCTCTTCTTGAGGTGGATACCAGGTAAATCCTTTTGTTAGCATTGAGGAGCTTTTGCATCGAGTTCTATCCGCTTCAACATCATCAACGAAATGCGAGAAGTTATTCACCCCCCCCCCCCCCTTCTAGCTCCAAAGTGACCCAATAGAAATAAATTAAGGAGTTGATCCCAAAAAATTTGGACCACATGAAGAGTTCATTCCCTTGGTTAAAAATTATGGTGAAGAACCAGGTAAGGAATCAAAGGTGATGTGTGGTGGGTAAGTCCAAAGATGTTACTCACCGTTCCACAAAGTACCAGTCACTGATTGATTAGCAAATGCAAAAAAGTTGGAAGCTAGTAGTTCAAAATATATATACAGTACTTCTTACAAACATATATACAATACTTGTAGTTTCTCATGTCTAGCAGATTTGGCATCTATTAAAGTTAGCAATGGAACTTTCTCAATTTCAGAGTTCTCTAAAGGATAGCTAGTTGGAAGCTTTGCCTCTTCTATTACAAACTGATACAATGACATCAAAACCTCATCAAAAAGTACTTAGATAAATTTTCTTGCATTTCAAATAGATTGATGCCAAGATTTTTTTTAGTTACTAGAAAACATACTAGAGAGAATAAGTTTGCATTTAGTTTTGTTTATATCATCCTTGCTAAGAAATCAATTAACTAAGGGTCTAGCCACAACTTTGCAAGCATAACCTTTGATACACCATTGAGGACTTCAAATGGAGTGATGTTGTCTCCAACCATCACCACCTTCTACTTCTCCAAGTCCACTTCCAACGACCTCACCCCTGCATGGAGATTAAAAACATGCCAAAAAATAAGACTAATTGAAAAAAATAACTTTAGTCCAGCTAAAAAAAACACACACAGTATTATTTGCATGAATTTATTCACAAAAATACACACATATCAAAGTACATATGACCAGCATGATTTCTAGTGTAGACATGAATGTTCATGCAACCCTCAACGTTACAGAAGTAATAGTTGATAAATCTCCCTTTGATCAAACCAAAAAATAATAATATTCTACTTCATTAGTATTCTATAGTACAAGAATAATGAAGGGAAAAAGAACGTTTATAGAAAAAATAATAAAATCTTGAGAAAAGGAAAATTGAAAACCAACAATATTTAGGATTCACTGGCGAATTCAATCTAAGATGACACTTGTTTAGCATTAGGAAATGTTAATGATTTAAATATGTGAGATGCAATTTAAATAGATAAGATGCAACACACAGAAAATCAAAATAAAACAAATACATAATATATCCTTATCTAACCCAATCAAAAAGTTCATAATTTGGGATGCTTTAGCGGATTACAATTACCAAATGCCAAAACAAAAAAAATGAAGGGAAACACAATTATAAAGAAAAGAAAACTCAAATATTTTGACAAGTCTTCAAACAACAAAATTGACAATCATAAATCACATGAAACACACACACAAAAAATTACAAAGAAATATGAGTAATAGCAATACCTTAGCTACATCAATACCATCACGATGACATTGGTATATTTTTCCAAGTACTGAAACAACATTGTCATATGCCATTACATTATCTGATTGTAATGCATCAGGATGTCCAATTACATTATTCAAACTAAAGGGAACCTTTGTACAAAAATAAATATTGGACAAATTATTATTAGCAACAACATTGAGGCATTAACTAGTATGTCAAAAACATTTTATATATAAAGCTACCTCCAACCAAAGGGCGAAACACATAACTGTCAAATTCAGCACAAAGACCAACACCATAAATAGCAGCATGAAAATGATTACCTAGAAATAGCAACCATATTCCATTGATGGAGACAAGAATGATCACGCAAAACCACAAGACTAAGAAGCAAATGTAACAAAAGGATCAAAAAGAACAAATACCATGAAATGAAACTATCCATCAATCTTTCAAAGACAGTAAGAATAGCAACCAAAATCCTAAAAATATATCACAAATTTCACATTTAACTCATAAAAGATCCTAGAAATGCGGAGCTTATTATATACCCATGACAAAAACTGTGAGTGTACCAGTACTGATACCAAAAATGTAGCTGCTCTATGTCCTGCTTGTTTAACTCCACGATCTTGAAGCATTCATAAGTCGGGTATGCATACCCGAAAACCAATCTATACACAACAATTACTCAAAACTCACCATCCCCCCCCCCCCCTTCAAAGTAGATCATCATGAGAAAGGACACATTACAAACACCAAAAACTAATTACTCACGCAAGGTTTCTCATGATGAGACTACCGATCATATTGAACTGGCGAAGAAGGAAGTAATGGGCACTCCCCTAGTCCTCTCGAGCAAACCCCTGTTGCAAGATCAAAGGGAAAGAATCATCTTTACCAAGCACAATGCCCAAAAGATGTTAATTCGAATATCAAACATAAAGATTAGTGCTGAAACTTGCGAGAAAACAGAAGTAGGTTAATATGAAAAAGATTAGCAAAAAATAGCGACGAGCAGAGATCCACAAAGCGGAAAGGATTAAAGGGAGAAAAAAATGAAATCAAAGAAAAAGAAGGTACCGACGGATAAATGGCTCAATCCAGTCGAAAGAAGAGTCTTCAACCAATGCAGATAAAAGCAAGAGGGAGGAAGGGAGTGATGGACAGCGGAAGATGGTGAGAGGCAAAGTTGGACAGAAGTAGCCCAAGCTACCACTTTGTGCGCTCGTCTTGTAATGCTCTGTTTACTCGGTCACCTTTGCCCACGTCTCTCAACCTTCCGACGCTCCCAGTTTCAAGATTTTAACTTGATGACAATGATAATGGCATTTACGTGCGGAAAGGGAGAGGAAGAAGAGACAACGATGGTGAGATTCTGCATCTTCTCCATTCTCCTCTTCTATTTCTCTCTTTCTTATTTTATGGCAGAGTGATGAAGCGGTAAGGTCAAACATTGAAGTGTAAATAAAGGAGTTGTTCACAAATTAAAATAGATCTAGGTTAAAGTTTTTTATTTTTTTACATTTCCCCATGCATGAGTTTTGAGGTGAGAAAAAATACTGCGGTTATAATTTCATTGACAACGGTTACAACCATTGTCTTTTTATTACAATGACAACAGTTTATGCACCGTTGTTCCAAGTGTTGTGAAAATATTTTCAATTACAATGGTTCATTTAACCGTTGTCTCAACTATTGTTAAAATAAAAAAAACCTTAAAGACAATGATTTTGGAAAATCATTGTAAAATATATTGTTATTTAAAAAAATCGTTGCCCTAAACGACAACGGATAGTGTCAAACCATTATATTTTGGGATAACTGTTACATCAAAGACAATGATTTTGTCAAAAACCACTGTCTTTTATCAAATTTACAATATTTTTTCTTAAAACCGTTGTCTTTGTGGTGGTGTCTTTTAGCAGTTTTGTTGTAGTGATCCTATCTCCTAAACTCGAGTTCTAGGGTTCCTTTCTCAACATCTGATCAATCATGACCTATTGAAACCCCTCATTGTCTAGCATTTGATCACCCTCGACCTGTTAGGACTTCTCCATCAAGTGTCCTGTCAATCATTGGACTTAGACTTTTCTCCTCATGCCAAGTGTCTGGTTCTCCGTAACCCCCTTGGACTTCCAAACACTAGGTGTCCGGTCAACCTTTGACCCACTTGGATTTTTCAATGTCTGGCTTCACTCACCAGGACTTTTCTTCACCTAGCTTCACTCACTAGGATTTTTCCACCGGGCTTCACTCACCAAAGTTTTCTCACTGCTTAACTTCACTCATTAGGACTTCCCAATTATTTGACTTCACTCACCAAGACTTTCTATCTTCCTGACTTCACTTATTAAGACTTTTCATCTGCTTGACTTCACTCACCAGGACTTTCTTTACTACCTGATTTCACTCACTAGGACTTCTCACACCAAGTGTATAATCCTCTATGACCCACTTAGTTTTTCTTCTTCTATCAACCATCCCGTTGGTCCTTGCCTAACCTCCAGTTAGGACTTTTCTAGTCAAGTATCCAGTCAACCTTAACCTACTTGACTACTCTCTCATATCAAACTGGTCAACCTTTGACCAGGGGAGAATTGCACTAACAATCTCCCAAATCGACAATTGCACCTATAATTTCTATATATTGTCAAACATAAAAAACTCAAGCTTGAGTCAAACTGGTAAACTTTGACTCAGGGTCAATTGCACCAACACTTGTTATGTGTTCAATATCATTTTTCTTTTTTTGTTTCAAAACATATATTTTATAAAACTTATTTTTTGATTAAATCTATGTTTTTAAACTTTTATGGACTTAGTCTAGGTTTTCCCCCTAGAAAGCATACACCTATAGTTTTAGGCAGCTAGCATCTCACAAACACATCAGGATTACCTTGCTTGTGTATTCAAACACTTAGAATGGTATAAGATACGTAAGGTCTTAACTGGACTTCTGATGTTTATATCAGTGCATCAATATAAGTTTGGGTGAAAAATATCACAGCACATTGATCAAGTTAAGCAATCCTTCTTAATAAACAATTAGTTGGATGATTTTTGCTTAACTTAACTAACTAAGTAAATACTACTATCTTTTGGTAGATAGCTAGTAATTAAAGGCTAGACAAGTACGTAAGAACATTGTTTTTAGATGACTATTTTTAAACTAAGTTTTCATACTTTAAATTTAAACTCAAACTTAAATCCATCTAGACTAAACCTTAGTTAAACTTAATTCTTTATAAAAAAAAACTTAGTTAAGATCTAAATTAAAACTTATTTTAAAACTTAATTAAACCTAAAATTTACTTAAAATTACACTCAAAACTTAATTAAAACTTAATTAAACTTAAAACTTACTTAAAATTACACTCAAAACTTACTTAAACCTTAAGTACACTTAAAACTTACTTAAAATTACACTCAAAATTTATTTAAACCTTAATTACACTTAAAACATATTTAAAACTTAATTAAACTTAAAACTTACTTAAAAGTACACTCAAAACTTAATTAAAACTTAATTCCACTTAAAACTTACATAAAACCTAATTAAAACCTCAATAAAACTTATTAAAACTTAATTTTAAAACTTAACCTACATCTAAATTAAAATCCAATTAAAATTAAACTGCAACTTTAATAATTAAAACTTAAACACTCAACTCCGAGGTACCTCAAACCAATTGAGGTGTCCCGGTCAAAATTCACTCGAGGTGCTTCAAATAGTCCAAGGAACCTCCCATTGAGGTGGCAACATTCCTATTGAGACACAACTGAGGCGCCTCTAACCCAAATGGAGGCACCCTCAACAACTTGTTGAAGGCGCCTTCCACTAGGTTGAAGGCACCTCCAATTGAATTTTTAACTGCAAATAGAGGGATTCTTCTCCATTTGCAATCTTTGATGAATGCGCCCTCCAACCGCGTTTCCCACCTATTTTTCCTTCTTTTTTTTTACACACTAATACTTCGATATGCCTCCTAGGAAACCCCTAAATCAAACCTATTAATCCAATTTTTCCATATTTACTTAATTTCTTGTATTTTGTGTGTATATCCATTATTTTAGGAAAAATTATATTATTAATCTGTCTATTGCTACCCTCTCTACTGATGTTAGGTTTTCCATTGAGCAGCTTAGGTTACATTTTCTAGATCATATATATGTGTCTCTTAAGACTAAGTATCTTAATAAGACCTTTTTCACGTGTCATTGTCCAAACATAGTTGAAATTATTGACTACTATCACTTAGATTGCCTAGTTTACTATAACCAAGCGATTAACTTAGACTTATGTACCCAGTTCTATAATAATTTGGTTAAAATTGATGACTTGACATACTCCACCGCTAGTAGAGATTTAAGTTTTCCCCCTACTCTATTAGTTGACTACTTAGGACTGCAGCAGTCCACATGTCCATTTTGTATTACCCTAATAGGGAGCTACCATTTGGGGCACCCTATTTCTATATTACCTTAGATACTATTCACTTGTATTTTTTGGGGAGGGCAGAGTCCCTACTGTCACTGACTTTAGGTCCCTCTCCCTGAGGGTATAGGATTATGTCCTATATCGAGTCCTTACCACCTGTATCCTACTAGTTACATCTCGTGACGTTGCTATGATGCGTTCATCCCACTCTTTTTTTCTTTATGCATTATGTCAACGGCTAGATTTAGATATTCCCTTGCATATCTTTCATAATGTAATTCATGAATCTAACATAGTCACTCAGGGACGCATCCATATGCCCTATCACCATGTGTTGACCTCTATATTTTGTAGGGGTAAAATGCATAAACAAGTCTCGGATGAACAGTGTCAAAAATGCCTCAGAGGTGCGAGGCACCTCAAAGCTGTGTGGAAGTGCCTAGGACCCAGCGAAGGCACTTGCACACAAATAAACTTCAGGAATAGAAGTTTAATGTGCTAAGGGACCCTTGAGCGCATTAGAGGTGCCTTGGAGTGCATCAAAGGCGTCTCGAAACTCTTGGAGGTGTCCTCGCATGGATAAAGATTGAGTGATTCAGAGTTGATAAAGGTCAGAATTTGCAAGATCAAGTTTGGGGTTGAAGTCACCTCGGATAAGGTTGGAGGCGCCCTCAACACTCATTAAAAGCCTTATTTGTCCAGCAGCTTGAATAGAATTTTCAAATAAGCAATTACAATCCTTTTGCTGCTATGTTATTGCTCTTCTACATCCGACTGCTGTCGGCAGACTGACACCAACACATGAGCATTCCACTTCAATATCTACATGATTGGTAATGAATTTAATTTATTTCATTTACGTTACTTCTTAAAGGAAGTGTAGTTTGTTACACTATCCTAATATTCTTCTTGTACTCGATTACTCTACCAGGAGTTTATCTGTAGAGAATTTAGTGGATTGCGCATCGCTAAATCCAAGAGGTTGGTCTTGGAGTAGGAGTTACCGAAAGCTCTTAACCAAGTAAACAAACGTGTTATATTTTTCTTGTGTTTCCTTTTTCTTTTATTCCGTTGTACACTCACTTTCCTTTGAACTTTTTAAAAATACTTGATTTTTAAATACATGTGATTCACCTCCTCCCCCCTCTCACGTAACCAACGGTCCTACAATCATAACTCATTTTTGCATTAGAATTTTGAGCTACGTTGGATATATATATATATAAAGGAGCAACTCATAACTTCATTGCTAAAGATGAGACAATTAATAGATGAGAGTTATAATAGAAATTGATATTCTTAAAGTAATGGAAGTATAAACTAACAGGTAAACATAAATTTCCATCTTAAAAATAAGTTTCACACAAGGCATAGCACTGCCCAATAGTCAAGCAATGTCGGGCGTGGAACTACTTAGCGACAGCTGAGCAATGCCAAGCACACCACTGCTCGACGTTGGCATAACACTGTTGGATGCAAAGTTCTCAGTAGTGGTCGAGCACTGTCGTGAGCGATAGTTCTTAGCGACGGTCGATCACTGTCGACTAAGCATTGTCGGGAGTTCGAGGTAGTTCTCGGTATCGGCCAAGAACTACCGGCTGCACATGGCAATTCTCTGCGCCTGCCGAGCATTACCGGGCGTGGCAGTTCTCAGCACCGGCAGAGCACTACCAAGCGCACCACTATCGGGCGCAGCAGTGCTCGATGCCGAAAGTCGTGGCTAAATGAGAAAAGGGGAGAGGGAGAGAGAAATACTGCTTGCTAGAGGAGAGGTCGTCGATCGCTGGAGGAGGAGAGTATGCCGAAGGAGGAGATTGTCAATTGTCGATTGTCAATCACCAATCGTCGATCACTGATCGTCGATCGCCTGAGAATGTGATCACACAAGGAAACATCAGGGGACGTGAACCTTGATATCTTCCTATATTTAACGATGGATGACATGGTGTGTAAATGAGGGGTTCGATAAGGCCAGAAAGTCAATACTCAAGAAGACGTGGCAGTCAATGGTCAAGAGAACGTGACGGTTAACAGTCGAGAGAAGACGGGAGTTAGGCCTCTTCGCGTCACTAGCCGTATAATTCCCAGTCGTTCACAAGCAGGTGGGTCCGCGAGTCCAAGCCCTAGCACAAGGGTTGGACTATTGCCTGGTCTACCCCCTATTGATCGGATCTCCCCAGCTCAGGCTTTACATATGGCCTTGGCACCTTTACCAGACAACCCTCGACCGATAGTTAACTCGTGAAGGTGGGGTTCCTGGGCATAGCCTCAGATGAGCCTCGGTCGGTTCGGCATAGCTCATCCTCTTCATCAAAGCTCAGTCCTTACGACACATCCGAGCAATCATCCCGAGCTGTCTAGAGTTTAACCTGGGCGGGACACTAAGCGACAACAGTGTCAGAGAATCGTAACCTCCTGTCAAAGAATAACTATTGTAAGTCAGAGAATATTCTAATGTTCTACCACACACTGAGAGTGGAACCTTCCTCCTACCAATGAGAAGTCGTCGGACGTCCTCCCTCACCCGACATGCTCTGACACCCGACATTCTCTCGCAGTGATCAGGCTCAAAAGGCAGGCAGAGTCGTATAAAAAGAGAGGTCCTCTTCATTGGCCAGGTATATGCACATCCTCACGTATCTTTAACAGTTCTTTTTTTCTTCCTTTGTACACTGCTTTGCTGGGGAAAAAACCTGACTTGAGCGTCGGAGGGTCTGCGTCGGGGACCTTTTCCTTGGTTTCTGGTCTCTAATACTTCGTGTGCTTGTCTGAGTGTGTGCAGGACCCAATTACCACCGGGTCTGTTACTACAGACTGTTGGTTCCACGTGGGGGTTCACTTTTCTGACGCACATACACAGGGGTGCGTCAAAGTTGTCTTTCCGTCAACACCGATGTCACCTTCGCCAGTCTTTGTTTAACTCAGATTCAGGACAAGATTGATAGATATTAATTATCTGTCATTAATAGAAAGTGAATATTTACTCCAATGAAATAAATTATCCATTATTAGATAAAGTAATAAATTAAAAATCCCGACTAAATAGCACCGGATTATTAAAGATCGTCGCTAGTAACAAACAGATAATATATATCCATCGTTAGTAATGATCATTTTTAATAAGTCGTAGTTAAATCCATTGCTAATACGTGATCTTGTCGTAGTGAATTAAAGATCTCAAGCTAAAAGATGAAATTTATCCTTCCTTCTCCTGTAGTATTCCACAACTTTTTAACAAAGACAATGACCGTTGAATCCTTCAGAGAGCTGGTAAACATTATAAAATAACTATATTATTAAACAAAAAACTCAATGAATGATCCAACATGAAATTTAACACGTCCAATGATTTGACACTTGTCCTGGAAAGAAAGACAAATCATATAATTTTTTAAAATCAGATCAGTACTTCTTCATTTAACAAGCCATTATTTATTTATCATATATGTGTTGATATATGAACTCCAGGAAGAGTGATGATACATGCGAAAAATTAAAGAACAAAAACATTCGACTCCTACTTTTGAGGTAACATTTTCTAATTAATTAAGTAATTAAACTCCTCGTGATTTGGAGATCCTTGTGTCTGGTTTAGCCCTTCCATCAGCAGGCTGATACCATCCTGCAGAGTCATTGACATATATGATCATAAAATGCATTTTGTAATGTTTACTGTCTAGTTCTTCGTCATAAATGAGCTTGTGGGGAAATTAAAAGCCAGACCTGAGACGACAGCAAGTTGGGTCCATGCTCTGGCGCTAAAAGACAAGGCTCCAAATACTGCTCCATCATTTGGTAATCATTTGGCACTGGGCCTGGAATTGCCTGAAAGTGAAGAATGCAAGCTGCATTATTTATAATGCTCAAGAATTTCTTAAAATTTACAGTATGAAGTTTTCGCTACCTCTGCTTGATCCATGGGGCTATCAAGGTCGATTCCAGTTAATGAACTCATGGAAACAAGCTTCATGGAGAGAATCTGAAGTTGTTTAGATCATAGTGGATGTTAGACATATATATAAGATAGCGCTATGAATAGATTCGTGATAACCTCTGTTAATTACCTCAATCTGATTCTGTAAACATTGCACGTAGTTGATAATCTCCTCCAAGATCAGCTGTTTTCCTTTTATCTATTGAACATCACCATAAATTTTCAATCCAAAAATTTGCATTCGACAGAAATAATGGAGTTTCACGTAGATGCCTCTTAATTAATTACCCTGTCACAGCCAGGAACAAGGCTTTGCAAAATCTTCATTTTTTCACTTATCCTCTCCCTTCTTAGCTGAACAAATTAAAAAAAAAATAAAAGCAGAGTTCTGAATAATTAATATTATCATCTGCGAAGATAAATAAGCATATACTAAAATAGATGTAGATTATATTGATTACCCTTTCTGCGAGGCTGTGGCTATCAGTTGCTTCCCCTCTCCTCGCTCTCACATGAATAACTCCTTTAGGGGGCTCCTCAAATTTCACTCCTTTAGCCTCTTTTCCCTTCTGTGCTCCTCCATTAACTCCTCTCTTGCTCCTTAATTTCTCACTATTCTTGCTTTCCTTTTCTTCCTGGCAAATTAAATCGAGAAATCAAACACACGATAAAGCATGAATTCCTCGAAATGCACATCTATATTTGCTTACCTTACAGGGCTTAGCAGTGATGGAGCTTCCGGTCGGTGAAGGCCCTGAGTTATCAACTTGCACTGACACTGAACTCTTGATATCGAAACTCTCGCTTGCTTCAGTCGCTGCGACATTAGCAATCTGTGATTTGGCTTCCAAAGAAAAGTAGTAATCAAAGCAATCTGAAAAAATATTTGCAGCGTCTCCATGATGCTCCCGGCCTGTAGAATTCACAATGGTATCGAGAAACGATGTCATGCTAATATTGATATGAAGATATCAAATTGCAGGCGGAGGAGAGATGGTGGTGGCTTGGTGAAGGTGCAGTGTACTGCACAATTTATAGAAGCTTTCTTTTCACTTCGATGCATGTATCTTCACACTTTGACCCGTCTTTTCAAATTTCAGTGCCTTGGTCTACTATCTTTCTCTCTTTCCTCTCCCCTTCTGTCTCCCAGTGTTGTCAAAATCTCGTGTTTATATAAAATTAGATCATAAAATGCAATTATAAATTCTTATAATATTTTATATCATATTTTAAATTAGTTTTAAAAGAAGTCTATATATTTTTTTAATTAATCATTAAATATTTTAATCCAAATTATAACATAAATTTATATAGAGAATATTTTATTTCATATAATCATAAATTACTCATGATTTTAAACTTTTAAACAACCAAATACTTACCATAAAAACATAACATAAAATAACTTAAATGCAAACATAAATAAAACACAAGATAATAGATTAATATAAATCATTCATAGATAAATACAAATTTAAAATCATCCCAAAACGATATCTTTTGTCCAAAATGATTTCTTTTTATTAACGACACAAAATCGATAAAATTATCTAAAAATAATGTTTTTACAAGTTTAAATGTGATTTTATGATTTTGATCCGATTTTACTTTAATACACGATTTTATCACGATTTTACTCGATTTTCATAAGCAAATTCACGATTTTATACGATTTTAAGAGTCAACTCGCGATTTTGATAACATTGTTCTCTCCCTCTCCCTCCTTTAACTCACGGTATAGTGGCAAAAGGTGACTATATTCACCTCCAACGTCCTAGTTAATTTATCCCAGAATCAATATAGAGGAAGTAAATTATAGATGACTAGTAAACTTTGAAATAGTGATTAACACATAAGGAGAATATTTACATCATTCCGAAAGGACCACGACATTCATATGTGGATTGTAGTCATGGACTGTAAAAGTATGAAACATCTAGCTGGCCGTGTTTAGGCTTTGAGAGTGATTGCATTTCAGGAAAATTTGTTACTAGAATTCATGTGATTTATCTATTTCTTTATGAACAAGAGACGATAATATTAATTTTTTTAGTATTATGGGTCCTTTGATTAAATATAAATAGATAAATTATAGGAATATTTTATTTAGCACGGTGCAAAAATGTATTTAATTTATAAGGATGCATGTATTAGTTGATTTTAATTTCTGGAGTTATTATTTTTTCTTATTTTTAATTTGTAAGTATGTCATTCGGTAAAACCAAAAGTCATCACAAATTAAGAAACCCAATGAAATGGACGTTTATTTTCATTAAAAAATATATCAAATGGACATTTTTTTTAATGATTTCATCTCAAATTATAATAGCTACCGATAACTACTATAATATACAAAAAGTATCAAGCAATGATTATAATGTATAAAAACTAGTAATTATTATAATATATTTAGTATGAATTTAAAATTTAAAATTTATACAATATAAAAGTTATCAAATGACTAGTAAAATATAACTAGTAAATATACTTAGACTGAGTTTAGAGTTTAAGGTTTAAAATTTTAATAATTACATAACAATTTATATAATTGTTTTAAAATAATTTTGATAAAATTTAAATACTTTATATTGTAACAAATACTTGATAGTTTTTTTATGGGGTAGTTTCTATAATATTGTAATAGCTATTTGATATGTTACATTGTAACAATTACTTAGATTACTTTTATAATAATTTAAAGTTTAGAGATATTTTCGGATAAAAATATTGAAGGGACGTTTTTTTTTTATAATATGTCATGTCAGTGTCTAGAGAGCAGATCTCCTGGTCCGCAAATTGCGGACCAGGGGATGGTCCACTACATGTGGACCTTTGATTTGAATGAACCCCACTTATTTAAAGATGGGGTCCATTCAAATCAAAGGTCCAGATCAGTGGACCATCCCCTGATCCGCAATTTGCGGACCAGGAGATCCCTGCTGCAGTGTCTACCTATAATTAGATATGTATTATTATTATTATTATTATTATATTAAGTCCTACCCTGCATTTAACATCCATTGCATAATTGTTGGCCAGCTTTGAAGAAAACTTCAAAATTTATTATCGTTAAAATTTCAAAATTATTAAAATAATTTTAAGATTTTAAAACCAACACGGAAGAGATAAATTATGAATGATTACTCTTAATCTTTAGAATAATGATTAACTCATAAAAAAATTATTTAATTATCTCGATTTTACTAAGATTCAAATCCTAAATATTAAGATGATAACACCTTATATGTTAGCCTATAATAAAAAAGGTAGATCCGCTACCTTAACGGCCCCCCTAGTGCCGGCCCCACGAATATGGAGGGAGGTTCATACAGGTACACAGACCATAGGCGCATGACGAAATAAACAATCTTCATTCTGAGAAATACACAACTAGTTTTGAAGTATGCTTCTTTAAATGTAAGTTTGACCAGAAGACACTTTTATCCTCATGGCATATTGATATATGGATATACGATTCGTTCATCTTATACTTCCATCAATATATCTTTAGATTAATAAGAAAAAAAAAATTATGGATAATTACTAATTATTACTATAAATAATAAAACATGAGAAAAAATATACTCGCATATTTTAAAATTTAACTTAAAATTTTATATAATAATATTTCATATTTTAATCATGCACCAACTAAAGGAACTTAGATTAAGGATATTCAAGCCTCAAGCGGTGAAGTAGGAAAAATACCAGATTTGTGTGGTGATTTGTAAAAAAAAAAACAAAAGAAAAAAAAAAACTATTGCAAAGTAGGTTAAATCGTTATTTGTGCCATATCCACATGCATATTTAAAATAAAAAATAAAAAAATTGGCCGGTAGCTAGATGATATGTAGCCCGCACAGCTACTATTTTAGTAGCATCATATATCGTTTTCAGCTACAGTTATCTATGGAGTTAATTTTTATTTAAAATATCGTTTTTGTCATTACTATTATAAGCTTTAAAACATAATTAAGTACATGATCACTTTCTCAAATATTGACGATTCGAATTTTAATTCCGATGCATTATAAAATATATTTTTCAGCTAAATAAAAATTTAGAATGCATTCATGCCTATTTCCTTCTAAAAAAATATATAATTTAAAATAAAAAAATATTTTATTAAATTTATATATTTATTTTTCTTTATACTATATAACAGTTTTTCTATTTTTTTTCCTATCTCCTATATAATATTTAGAGAATGAAATTAATTTTTTAAAATTTTAAAAAGTACTATTTATAAATATAAAATTTAAAAAATCAATAGGATAATTGATGAAAATTTTTTAAATTACCCTATTTAAAATTTAGAATAAAACTTTTAGATATGATAATTGTTATGAATGCTTTTATGCATGTTTCCAAATTTATCTAATGTCATTTTCGAAATTAAGACGGATATAAGTGAATGGCCTGAGAAAAATTAAGATGAGAAGGAGGGGCATTTTTATATTTTCACTGTATAAGGCTTTAAGGAGGAGGTGACATCGTTGAAAAAAGGGGTGTTCCTTCGTGTTTTGCTCCGCCGCCACAGTGGGGAGAACGTTGCCTCCGTCGTCACCTTCTCCCTCATCGTCGATGAGCCACCCCCCCCCCCCCTTTCCCTCTCCTCTCGCCAGCAGACGCCTCCAGTCACCACCTCTACTAGGCATGCCAACACTGCCTTCACCGCTCGCCAGATCGCCAAGAGGGGGGTCACCCACTTCTTTCCATGACGCTCCTCTCTATGCCGAGGCCACCGAGGAGCACTGGAGCTATCTCACTCACAAACGAGCATGTTGCTGCCACCTCCCTCCTTTGTTAGCTAAGTTGCCTTTCTCCCTCTTCTCCTCCGCTCTCTCTCGACTGCAGTCCCAATGAGCTGGCAAGAGGGAACGCACGGCGTAGTCACCGCCTCCTACCTTCTTCACGTAGACGCCTCACACTGCATGGACTCACTGTCAGCACAGTGCTACCACAGTAGCCTCCTCCGCCATAAGTAGTCGGCTCGAGCTACTGCCTTCTCTTTACGCAAACAGGCTAACAAGCTCCTCCCCTCATGTTGCCAGCGTCACAAGAAGCTGCAGCCGGTCGGATCTAGCGCCGCTCGCACACGCGCAAGACATCTTCTCCCTCTCCACGCACCGCAACCTCCCTCATCGACAGCCTCTAGCGCCAGTCCCTACATCGATTTTGCCCCCTTCCGACCGCCACTTCCAGCGACAGCCACCGGCCAACCCATCTCCTTGGCCGACCCATTTCCTCGATCCGACATCAATCCAACGTCATTGCCCTTAGGTCCAATGCCAGTCTAGCCCCGATCCAAGTCGTCATGTGCTGTTGATGCGATCCAACCTCCCCAAAGCTACCGTCGTAGTACACCTCGCTAGTGTGTTCCAATTTCGTGCCAATGTGGTGTTTCGACCTTCGTGTTATTATTACTATCCAACCTATGTATTGTTATTGTATTTCGGCCTACATGTCGTTGTCACAACCCCGCCTGCGTGCCGCTATCATCTCCCGACCTGCGTGTTGTTATCATCTCCCGACCTACGTGCTGATATCATATCCTAGCCCGCGTACTGATGTCATATCCCGGTCTACGTGTTGCTTCTAGGTCCCGGCCTACGTGCCATCTTTTGGATCCAAGTCGCGCTCAACTAGGTGCTGTCAGATCCAGCTCTTCATCCTACTCAGAGTCATCTACTCTTTCGGGTCATGACAACCCGAGCAGCATCTTGACTATTTCACCTATCCATCAGAGGTCATCCCTTTGGGCCAGGGTACGTTAACGTATCCACTCTACATTTATTTTATCATTTTACTTTTAGCATATTCCTTATATATTCGTTGGATCTGTCTCAAGCATTTGGGTACCAGAGACCGGGGTGACCCGGTCACTGGCTGCAGGTAGTGTTGACCAGAGGGTGTCTGACAACTTGGCCAACATAGAAGCCATCTCAACATACCCCCCTTTGGGCTGTAGCGATTCGGTCAACTTTCTATCCACCTCACCCGGCGGTCCGTCTGACTTAGTTTTCGGACAGGATCAAATTTGGCGTCGTCTGTGAGAATCTTTTCCACATATTCTGGAACATGAAGATGGGTGACGTCCAAAGGTTCTCGGCCATTATCACAGTCCTGGAGGATCCTGATGAACATATTATCTTCTCCCCTCGTTCCACGAGTATTCGGGAGGCAAGGGATTGACTTGAAGCTTCAGCTTGCTGATAGGTTAGTTTTTCCATTATATTTTTTTCCTGACTCCATAGGTATTCAGGAGTTGAGGGATCGAGACAGATCCTCAGTTGATTGGCACGCCTCCTCGATCAGGTAGGTTATGGGCTCTGCTCCCTTTTTACGATTACAGGATCTGCTATAACTCTCTAATAAGAAAGTAAGATCCTAGTCCTTTGATAAAAGACCAGGGTCTTAGATCTTTGATCGGACACTAGGGTTACAACTCTCTGATTAAACATTAGGGGCATAACTCCCCGATCAGATACTAGGGACACAGATCCCCGATCAGAGAATCGTGGTACAACTTCCTGATCAGAATCTAGGGGCTTCGCTCTTTAATTTCATGCTAGAGGCCTTACTCTTCGATCTAGGACTAGGGGCTTAGCTCTCTGATTAGGTGTGTTATAGGCTCTGCACCCTTCATTATTGGGCTCTGCATCCTCTTACTGCTATAGGCTTTGCACCCTCCACCCATGGGGCTCTACACTCTATTACTACTATATACTCTGCACCCTCCACCTATGGGGTTTTGCATCCTCTTACATCTACAGGCTCTTCTCCCTCCACCCATGGTGCTCTGCTTCCTCCTATTGCCACAAGCTCTACTCCCTTATATGGCTATGGGTTTTACTCCCTTTGATGGTCAGGGCTCAAATTATTCTCTCCTTGACTCTGTGGACATTTGGGAGTCAAGGGATTGACATTATTCCTCTCCCTGACTTCACAGGCATTTGGGAGTCGAGGGATCAAATAAGATCCTCAGCCAATTGACAACACTCCGCGATTATATATGATAAAGGCTCTGCTCCCTCATATTGCTACAGGCTCCGATTTTATAGACTTCAGGGCTTAACCTCCCCCATTTGAGGTCGAGCTATCACCACTAGTCTCGAAACAAAGTATCTCCACCGGTCTTGGATTGGAGTATCGCCACTGGTCTCAGACCAGAGTATTGCCACCGATCTTAAATCAGAGTATTGTCAACGACCTCTTGGTCAGTGTTCCAGACTCTCGCCCTAGTGTGAGTTATAAGAAAGTCTGCTCTCGTGACCAACGACCTCTCGGTCGGGTTCCAGACTATCACCCCAGTGTGAATTATAAGCGAGCTTTCTCTCGCCACCAACAACCTCTCGGTCGGGTTCTAAAGTCTCACCCCAGTGCGAGTTATAAGTGAGCCTGCTCTCGTGACCAATGACCTCTTGGTTGAGTTCCAGACTCTCGCCCCAATGCGAGTTATAAGCGAGCCTGCTCTCATGACCAATGACCTCTCGCTCGGGTTCCAGACTCTCTCCCCAATGCGAGTTATAAGGGAGCATGCTCTCGTGACCAACATTCCAGACTCTCGCCCCAGTGCTAGTTATAAGCGAGCATTCTCTTGCGACCAATAACCTCCCAGTCGGGCTCCAGACTATTGCCCCAGCGTGAGTTATAAGCAAGATGCTCTCACCCCAGTGCAAGTTATAAGCGAGCATGCACTCACAACCAATGACCACCCGGTCGGGCTCTAGACTCTTGCCTGAGTGCGAGTTATAAGTGAGCATGCTCTTGCAACCAATGACCTCTTAGTCGGGTTCCAGACTCTTGTTCCAGTGCGAGTTATAAGCGAGCATGCTCTCGCAACCAACGACCTCCTGGTCGGCATTCCAGACTCTTGCCTCAGTACGAGTTATAAGTGTACGCTATCCACACGCACATCAATTAGCCGGTCAGGTTTCCTCCCTGGTCGGGTACTCTTCTCACTCGTTGCTTGGTCGACACTCACCGCTCAGTCACCACTCATCCCACTCACTGCTAGGCTCAAGGGTTTCATGCCCACTCGGTTCACGGGCTTCGCGCCCACTAAGATCTCTAATTTTGTTGGTTGCTACTCGGAATACCGTTCTAGTTCCCCTATATAAAAATTTGTACAAGCATATAACTATCCTAGCTACCCATGTGCTCTATTGAAGTTAAATTTGGATTGCAAACGATGCTTAACATTATTAATCCAAATTGTCCTTCAAAAGTTAAACTTGGATTGGAAACGATATTTAACATTTTTATTCCAAGTTTAACCGATGTGATATTCCTAAGTTAAACCATATTATAGAAGTTGACTAAATATCTATTTCAAAGATTGGCTTCCAGGTTAAACATGGCGAGACACTAGGCCTTCTTGGTTATGGGATCATCTTCCACTTCCTAGACAAAACCTTTCAAAGAAATTGGATATTTAACTTCTTATAGTAACCCTAAGTTTAACTATAGAGACCACAATAGAAACACAAGATCGAAACGCAAAATCGAAATACAAAATCGATAGCACGAAATCGAAACATAAAATCGCTAGCCTCTTGTGTTGGTGTTTCAGAATTCATGCAAAGAAAACTAACCAATTAATTCGAAGCAGAAACCATTAATTAGTTATGCCTTTTTTTGTAGCTAATGACCTCTTGATCTTCTGTTGTATTCCTCTCCTTCTCTTGGACATCGTGTGGACGACGATCTACCAAGATAACTCCACCCGAACCACTTCTTTGCCTCCAAGAAACTCGAGCCACCAAGGGATGCCAAAATAGGAAATTTCTTCTCTTCTTCTTCCTCTCCAAGCAACCGACGACAAGAAGATGCCAACTTGATGTGCCGCCGGCCCTTAGGAAGCAAAAGAGAAAGGAAGAAAAGAGAGAAAATCCGACCACCAACCACCAAGGGATGCTAGGATACAATGCCTCCTTCTCTTCTTCTTCTTCTTCTTCTTCTTCTCTCTACAACCGGCAACCAAGGATGAGGTTCTCTCCTTAATGCCGCCGACCACAAAGAAGAGGGAAGGGAGAAGAGGATGGCCGACCACACCAAGGAAAAGAGAGGAGCTAAGAGAGATCAATTCAAAAATAACTATAAGGCAACCTCTACCTCTCTTTTATAATCCTTGGTCATGGAAAAAAAGAAAATTTTAAAAACAATTAAAATCTCTCTCTTTTAAATTTCCTATTGTACATGACAACAAAAGGAAAGTTTTTTAAAATTAATCTCTCTCATTTAAAACATGTAGACAACTACAAAAAAGGAAAAATTAATTAAAATTTCTCTTTTTAAATCATGGTTACAAAAGAGGAAAATTTTATCAAAAATTAAAATATCTCTTTTAAACATTATAGATAACTATAAATAAGCAAAGATTTTAACTAAATTAAAATCTCTCTTTAATCTTTTGTAGATAGCTATAAAAGGAAAGATTTTAAAATTTTAAAACTCTCTTTTAAAACCATGAGGATGACTATAAAAGGAAAATTAAAATATTTCTTTTAACCATTGTAGATAACTATAAAAAAGGAAAGATTTTAACAAAATAAAATCTCTCTTTTAACCATTGTAGATAACTACAAATAAGGAAAGATTTTAACAAAATTTTATTTTAAAAACAAAACTTCCTTTTCCTTTTCTAGTGGTCGACCCCTAGCTTGGGCACCAAGCTTGGCCGGCTACCTCTTGGCTTCCAAGCCCATGCTTGGCCGACCCCTTGCACCAAGAAAGGATGTGGCCGACCCATTACTTGGGTAAGAAGTGGACTTTATGGATACAAGGATTTATAGAGGCTACAACAGGGACCGAGAGGAGAAATTGGTTTTGGTCTTCCGATGAGCTTGAACTTCCTGTGTTCGCCCCAAACACCCAACTCAAGTTCGTCAATAATAATTCATACCACTAAAGAGTTATTATTGAACTACCACACCAATTCCAGATTACATTATGGGCTCCTTCTTATTATGAGTGCATTAATCTCCCTATGTTTAAGATATCGAATGCCCACTAATTAAATGAGTTATTGACAACTTAATTAATATCTAGCTCCAAGAGTAGTACCACTCAACTTCATTGTCATGCCGAACTAAGTCCACCTATAGGGTTTACATGACAATCCTTATGAACTCCTCAAGGGGGCATCATCAACCTAGATTACTAGGACACAGTTTCTTTCTATAATCAATAATACACCATATAAATAATATCATTTCCCAACTTATCGGGCCTATTGATTTAACGAACTAAATCTCACCCATTGATAAATTAAAGAAATAAATACTAAGTATATGTGCTTGTTATTATATCGGGATTAAGAGTACGCATATCCATAATAATAGAGGTTTTGTTCTTTTATGCAGTCAGTATATAAAAAAAAAATAACCTCAAATGGTCCTGCTCAATACACATATAGTGTACTAGTGTAACTTTATAGTCAAGATAAACTAATACCAAATTACACTACAATCATTCCAATGGTTTATCCCAATCCATCTTTGTTGTGAGCTACTATTTATAATTTATAATGAACTGATAACATGATCTTCTGTGTGGCACCGCACACCATGTTATCTACAATATAAATTAAATGGACAACTACATCTAACATAAATGTAGACATTTGACCAATGTGATTCTTATTTCAAAATAAATGTTTACAAAAAGCTAGACTTTTAGTATACATCCTAACAAGTTTTGCCCCATCTTGCATTCGCCTTCGATGGGCTTCACGCTAGATCGGTGCATCGACGTTGTGCTTTTCAATCTCTCGGGATCCGCTCCCCCTCATCTCACTAGCTCTACGCTTACTCAGCTCAAGGGTTCTGCTCCCATTCGCCTTCGATCTCATGGGCTCCACAACCGCTCCGTTCATAGGATTGCTCCCGCTTAGCTCATGGGTTTCACTCTCATTCGCTATTAACCTCTAGGTTTCGCTCGACATTGTCTCTGTTGCTCTGTCGGCACTTTCTCGATCGTGCGCTTGGCTCTGCTTACCCGTCCTCTTTCTACCCACTTGGCATTATCTCAGTTTCCCATTCGACATTCTTTCGGTCATTCGGTCGCCATCTTTGTAGCCACACAATCAGTATCGTCTGGCCATTCACTCGACTGCTCACTGGTACCATTCGGCCGCTCGTCCAGCATTCTCTCGGACACTTGATCGACATTCTCTCGGATGACTAGTAGGCATTCTTTTGATCATTCGATCAGTATCTTCGTAGCTGCCCGATTAGTATCGCTCGGTCGTTCACTCGGCTACTCGCTTTATTCCGGTTGACATATCACTCAATGTTTCTCTCAGTCGCGTACTCGACACTGCTTTCCCATCATCTTTCCACCTGCCCGGTGTTCTCTTGAGAGCTCAGTCGACATTTTTCAATCTCCCGCTCGGCACTATTCAGACTGTTGTTTTGTTCCATTTATACGCGCGCTTGACATTTTTCTGTTTGCTAGGCATCCAATGGGTACCATTCGGCTGTTCGATTGAATTCTTTCGGTCGGCTTTCCAGACTCTCGCCCGAGAGCGAGTTATAAGCGAGCAGGGCTCTCATGGCCAACGACCTCTCAGTCGGGCATAATGACTAGTCGGCTGAGTTCTCTACCTGATCAGGTGCTGGTCTCACTTGCCGCTCTATTCGACGCTCATCGCCTGGTCGACATTCATCTCATTCATCGCTCGCGTCTCATTCGACGCTCTGGCCGGAGCTCATCATTCGCGTCTCACTCGTCGTTCTGCCCAGTACTCGTCGCTCACTCATCGCTCTACCCCGCATTCGCCGCCTAGTCGGCATATGTTTTTACCTCTTGCTTGGCATTTGTATAATCGCCCGATCGCTCTGCTTAGCATCGTCCGACCAGCTTCTCAATATCGCTTAGTCTCCTGCTCGACATTCAATCAATCGCTTGTTCGACATGTGCACAACACTATTTTTCATTGCTCGCTCGGTATTATTTTACTCACTTGCTCGGTATTGTCACAACTACTCGTTTGACATTATTCGATAGGCAAAAAGATCTGACTCTGCATTCAGGAGTGATTCCGCTTTATGTTAGGCTTGGTCTAGTTAGTCGGACTTGCGCTTCCTTTGACTATACTTGAAGGGGAGGCTTGTGATACAGATATATGTGAATGACCCAGGAGAAATTAAGAGGGGAAGGAGGGGGCATTTTTATCTTTTCATTGTATGGGGCTTTAAGGAGGAGGAGGCACTGTTGAAAAAAGGGGGGGTTCCTTTGTGTTTTGCTCCGTCGCCACAGTGGGAAGGACACCTCTGTCGTCACCTTCTCCCTCGTTGCCGATGAGCCATTGCCCCCTCCCTCTCCTCTCTCCTTCTCTTCTCGTCGGCAGACACCTCCAACCGTCACCTCTGCCAAGCATGCCAACACCACCTTCACCTCTGGCTTAATCGCCAAGAGGGGGGTCGCTGACTTCTTTCCATGACACTCCTCTTTATGCTGAGGCCGGCGAGGAGCACCAAAGCCGTCTCACTCATAGACGAGCATATCGCTGATGCTTCCCTCCTTCGTTAGCTACGTCGCCTCTCTCCCTCTTCTCCTCTGCTCTCTCTCGACTGCAATCCAGTATGCTGAGACGAGGGAATGCATGGCGTAGTGGCCGCCACCTATCTTCTGCACACAGACGCCTCACACCGCACGGACTCACTGTTGACACAGTGTTACCGCAGTAGCCTCCTTCGCCATAAGCAGTTGGCTCGAGCCACTGCCTTATCTTTACGTAAATAAGCCGACAAGCTCCTCCCCTCACGCTGATAGCGTCGCAAGCAGCTGCAGCCGGTCAGATCTAGCGCCGCTCGCACATGCGCAATACATCTTCTCCCTCTCTATGTGTCGCAGCCTCCCTCGTTGACAGCCTCCAATGCCAATCCCTACACCGACTTCGCCCCCTTTCGATCGCCACTTCTAGCGACAGCCACAGGCTGACCCATTGCCTTGGTCGACCCATTGCCTCGGTCCGACATCGATCCAATGCCCTTGCCCTTAGGTCCGATGTCGGTCTAGCCCCCGATCCATGTCGTCATGCGCTGTTGATGTGATCCAACCTTCCCCAAGCTACCGCCGTAGTACACCTGGCTAGTGTGTTCCAGTTTCATGTCAATATGGTGTTCCAGCCTTCGTGTTGTTATTACTATTCGACCTGTATGTCGTTATTGTATTTTGGCCTGCATGTTGTTGTCATAGCCCGACCTACGTGCCGCTATCATCTCCCGGGTTGCGTGCCAATATCATATCCTAGCCTCCGTGCCGATGTCATATCTATGTGTTGCTACTAGGTCCCGGCCTACGTGTCGTCTTCTAGATCCAGGCCACGCTCCACTAGGTGTTGTCAGATCCAGCTCTTCATCCTACTCAGAGTCATCTATTCTTCCGAGTCACGACAACTCGAACAACATTCCAACCAGCTCACCCATATACCAGGGTGCGCTCCTATGGATCAGGGTACGTTACCGTACCCACTCTATATTTATTTCATCATTTTACTATTAATCTATTTCTTATATATTTATTGGATATGCGTCGAGCATCGAGGTACCAGAGATCGGGACAACTCGATCGCTAGCTACAAGTAGCGTTGACCAGAGAACTTCTAACGACTTGATCAATATAGAAGCTATCTCAGCATATCCTCTTCCCCTCTAGGCTATAATGATTCATTCAATATTCTATCCATCTCATTCAATGATTTATTTGACTCAATTTTCAGACAGAATCAAAAACCTAATTAAATCTAAGACTCAAACCAGGTAGATTATATAAAAAAATAAAATACACACCGAGAGTGGTTTTACTTATCAAAGATTATAAAATTAAAATATTCCACCGATTTCTGCCGCCATACGGAGACGTTTTCCTCATGCTTAAAACCATTTCAACACCAAACAACTCTTGCTATTTAAATTTCGACAGCAATTATTATTTTCTAGATATGTTTTATTTTTCCTTAATAAAGTATGTGATTTCTACAACTTGTCGCATTTGCATTTATATTAGTAAAAAATTGCGTCCCGCCCGCATATGAAAAATGCTTTTATGCATTGTTTAATAATAATAATAATAATATAAAATCTATTTTTTTTTAAGTATAGAAGGGTTTTATTTGGTTTAATCAGAGTGGTAATATTATATATTAGATATATATGTATTTTCAATGAACTACTGTAAAATTCGGAGGAGTTTGTTATTTAGTGTGGAAAAAGAAAGATAAATTAAGGCGATGACTGAAGATTGTAAAAGACAATTATGACAATACCCAGGGGCATGCAACTTCACGATGGGGAGAGGACCTTGAGATCGATTATTAAGTGCACTATCACAAGCACTTTTGGATTTAGGCAAACTAGGGGAGGCCCTCCCCACCTTCAAAAATAATTGAGTTTGTAAGGATATGGATATCTAGATTCTATATTATATATATATAAAAAATTATAATACAACAAGAATGGACAATATAATCCAAAAAAAATTCCCAAACAATTATTAACAAAACGGAGGTAGGAATCAATTAGTTAGTATAACTATTTTGGTTAATTTATAAATTAAGATTGGCTACTGTCAAATAAATTAAAATTCTCTTTTTAATTATTATACACATAATAAATAATATTTTTTAATCCTATTCTTCATTTCTTTATCATTTTACATAAATAAATAGTTATTCACGCCTTGGTCTTATCATCTTATCATTTTAATTTATATTTATGCATTGAATTGTTTAATGTACTCGATATTTTTTATTGTATATTTGAGTAAATATCTCCAATAGAAGTAGTAGTTGTAAATATCTCAAATGTCATATATATATATATATATATTTCGGGACACTTGAAATGAATCCAGTCACCCGTGAGTAAAATAGTCCAGGCACCTGGACTCTTTCAATAAATTTTTTTATTTTTTAATTTTAGGATATATTATATGTATTTAGGGTTTAAAATTTTAGGATTTGGAGTTGAGTTATAATGGATTTGAATCAATAAAATTTTTAGGCTTCTCTCTTGGACTATAGTGTATTTAGGGTATAAGATTTTAGAATTTAGAGATTGGATTATAATGTGTTTAAGTTAATACGATTTTCCTCTAGTGTTTAGGCTTCCCTTTATATATATATATATATATATATATATATATATATATATATGTATATATATATATATGAGCAACCATGAGTGACATCCTTCGTGGACACCTAACTCGACTTTGAGCAAAATTTTATTATCCCTCTCATTAGCCAACTTGGTGCTGATTTTTAAAGACTAGCATTAAGGTGCTACTTGTTTTTAAAGACCACCTTGGAGTTTACCTGGTGCTAGTCTTTAAAGACCAATACCACAATGGTGGCTAGTTTTTAAAAGTCATCACTAAGTAGTTATTGTACGCAATCGAAAGAGAAAGAAGAGAGAATTTTATTTTAATTTAAAAAGAAAGAAAAAAAAGTTGTTACATGTAAATGAGAGAGATTAAAAATTTTTACTCAAAGTCGTGCATGTCAGATATTCATGTAGGATGTCCTCCACGATCACTCCTACCTATCTAGTTATCTATCTATCTATACATACAAGAAAATTGACAATACAAGAAATAGAGATATATTTCCACGCAAGAATTAATTGTGACTCAATTCCACTTCAAGTTTGTATATATCTTGTAATCGATGTACAAGAAAATTGACAATACATGCACTTAATATCAAACTAATTTCAGAGGTCGAATCGCATACAATTCTTGCGTCTTTTGTTTTTTGTGGCACGATGCCATTTTGCTTTAATTTGCGTGGAGTCTTGGGAGATAGAAAGATGAATTATCGTATTCTCGGAAGCCAATTGGTTTGGAAATTTTGCAAGAAAGAGATTGAGAGTTGGTGCTCAAACTAATCCCTTCCCATATACATTTCCTTTTCAATGGTTTGGCTAAGTCTCTTTGAATGTTGATAGCACGTATCGATAGGTTTGACTAATCTCATTATAATTTAGATGAAATGACCACGCTTAAGAGTGGGTTTGAAATGTAATTAGACTACTAATTGACACAAAAAGGAAAGTTAATAGATTTTATTATATTTTGAAGATAGACTTTGAACATGCATATGTTGTATTTCGAATTTATCTAATAGGTAAATTAGAGGGAAAATAATACTACCTCGAACACGTTAATTATTAAAAACTTAATAATACTACTAAATTACATTATATCATTAGTATTGTACAAAATAAAATAAATGTCATAAAAATGACACAAAATATTATATGAACTTTTCGAATTCCTCACATGTAAGCATTGTGTTATATTTTAAAATTTCAACTAATTTATGATAAAAGCATAGTAAATTTTCATATTGTGATCTATTTGCTAAGTTAATTTTTAATCAACTTAAAATCTCCTAAAGTGTGAATTGACGGTTAGAACGCATGCGAGCTTCGATCGCTTATTATAGTTGTTGTGTGCTCGTCATTAATTGTGCAATGAAAACTTTACTTCAATCTCAACTCCATATGCATAATCTCAGGATTTATTTGGAATTCACCTCCTTGAGGTATCTAATTCAAGGGTTCACTCCTAACGATCACATCCACTAAGAAATCCCATCTTCTCGGAAACTTTCCAGAGACGGAGAAACCTCTTACAATGCGTTCTTACAAGAACAAGGACAAGCAATATAAGACACAAATGAATATGAAAACAATAACACTTTATAATTGAAAACTTTGCTTGCTTGATCGCTTGTAGCTTGAAAATGTCTCTTGATGGTCCCAAAATGTA
Organism: Zingiber officinale; assembly: GCF_018446385.1. Classification (NCBI taxonomy): domain Eukaryota; kingdom Viridiplantae; phylum Streptophyta; class Magnoliopsida; order Zingiberales; family Zingiberaceae; genus Zingiber; species Zingiber officinale. Next base: position 28,510,661 of record NC_056004.1, read on the forward strand.
TCAACACTATCCTCTAAAACTCGCAAGAAGAAACCTCTCCTTTAAAGCCTTTAGGTTAGGGTTGATTTTCGTCAATCAATCGACTGATCTTACCCATCAGTTAATTAATTGATATGGTCTCTGACCGTTGAACGACCTCTGAACTTTCTGAAATCTATTTGATTTTATCGATAATTCAAACATTAGTCTACTAATGTCCAACATCAATCGACTAATGTCCAACATCAGTCGACTGAGAGTATCAATCGAATAGAGAACACGAGTCCCACTAGCTTCTATGCTCTTTAACTCGATATCAGTCGAACATAACAAGTAAGTCTCATTCGCTTCTATTCTCTTTAATTTGACATCAGTTGACTGATTCGAATCGTCAGTCGAATCAAATCAATCAAATTTGACTTGCTTCTGTTTAGTTTCAAAGGTCATCAATCGACTGATCAAATCCATTAGTCGACTGATTTAATCAATTGAGTCTAGGAATTGAATCAACTTATTTTTGTTTGATTTCTAAATCTTTCAGTCGACTAATCAAACTCATTAATTGACTGATCAAACTCATCAGTCAACTGATACCTGAGTTTAACAAACATAGATCTCTAACGAGCTTTGTTTCACAATGAAAGTCACCTCATTCTAATATTCTAGTTAAAAGTTATGACATTCAGAAGTTTGCTCTATCGGAACTTATTCTTTTCATGCTAACTCCCTTTTGTACTTCCAATCACTAAGTATCCGGTCAACTGTAACCCACTTGGACTCTCTGTCTCATGCCAAGTGTTCAATTCCCAGCTGACTCACTTTGGACTTAACCTAATTCCCAACTAGGTTTGTCTAATTCTTAACTAGGTCTTCCACCGCCTAACCCCGCTAGGACTTTCATTGCCTAGTTCTCAACTAGGGTTTCCATTGCCTAGTTCTCAACTAGGTTTTCCATCACCTAGGCCCTCTAGGACTTCCATAATCTGGTTTTCAACTAGATCTTCCACTGCCTAACCCTATTAATGTTGGGACTTTCAGGTCGCAAAAACCGCTTTTTGCATTGCGGAAACCCCGAAGTCTTACCACGGATCCATGCGAATATTAAAATTTTTGTGTGTACATGTTTCCTATCCTAGATCTACTTTAGATCTACATGATAAGGAATATACCTTTGAAGCGAAGCCCTTCGCAAATCCCGCTCGTCCAAGGTTCTTTGGATCTCTAGTGTGTTCAAGTGGACACACCTCTAGAAGTATCCACACGAACAAGAGATGGAGAGAACAACTAAGAGTGCGCTAGCACCCTTAGAGGTCACGACAAGGATGAGAGGGAGAGCAAGAAAGAAGAGAGGAGGAAGAAGAAGATGCCTTGAATGAAAATCAATTCATTCCTTCACCAAAAGTGGTCGGCCACTTCAATAAGGTTTGTAACCTCCATGGAATCTCAAGAGTCAAGACTCTTGGTTTCCCTCATGAGGTGGCATACCATGAAGTTGCATTGATGATGTGGCACATCATCATTGGCCAACCCTATGCCAAGTCACAATGACATGGCATTTGGTCAAGTCAAGGTCAAGTCAAACTTGACCCTTCATCTTCCCTCTCAAGTCAAGTCAAACTTAACTTAAATTCTCCCATGGTTGATCAAATCTAACAATTGATTCAAGCCAATTTGATTTAATGAATCTCTATTCATTAAACTAAATTGATTTAATGAGTCATAATCTAAATTAGACTCATTGGACACATGAATCAAATTGAGTCCAACTCAATTAGTTTAATTTGGATTACTCTTGATCCAATTTGGTTCATCATATGAACCTAATCCTCTTGGTTCATCATATGAACCTATTCTCCATCTAATTGTCCTTTGTGTGTGACCCTATAGTGCTTGTAACGTTGGCAATGCTCCTAAACCCATTTAGAAGCATAAGTAATGAGCGGTATCTAGCAACACATCATTACTACCCAAGTTACAAGGATGTTGAGATCCAACATCACCTTGTGACTACTAATTGTGACCCTTCACAATATATGATAATGTCCTTCTATCCTTGACATCTAGATTGATCAAATGAGGCATAGACCGTGTCATCCTCTAATCAATCTATATCTTGAACTCCAAGTAGACTCACTCTAATCAAATAAGCTCAATATCTCATATTGACTCATTTGGGCATGACAATGCACTTAGTGGTCTCACTCTATCAAGAATGATGATGTCACTCCTGTCATATAAGAGGGATAGATCCCATCTACATCACTCACATCCCTCCGCATAATTTGTTACATACCCAGTAATCGCCTTTATAGTCCACCCAATTACGTGTGACGTTTGAGGAAGCAAAGTATGTAACTCCTTATGTAGGGAACCATGGTGACTTCAGGTCCAATGACTGATAGTCATACTAATAGTCACATGAGAAAGTATATGACACTCATATAACGATCCATGATACTTTCTCATGGCGGGTCATTCAGTATGCATTCTCCAATGCATACCCATGTGTCAACTTGATATCTCTATATCCATGACTTGTGAGATCAAGTCATCGAGTTGACCTACATGCTAGTCTCGTCGCATTAACATTGTCCCTGAATGTTAATACTTGACTAGGAATGATTAAGAGTAGTGTTCTCTAAATCGTCTCACTATCGATTCAACCAATCGATTGATATAGATAAGAACCTTCTACTCATGGACGCTATTATACTTAGTTATTTGGTACCAATATAAGTAAGTATAATAACCATAAAAGAAATGCCTTTATAAACATATAGGAATAAGATACATTGAGTCCATACAACAATTATCATATGATTGGCTCTAGGGCTCTAACTAACAATCTCCCACTAGCACTAGTGCCAATCAGTGTAGGGTCTAATACCCAATGACCTAGTGTGACCATCATGCTTTCTCTGTGCCAAAGCCTTGGTCAAGGGATCAGCGACGTTAGCCTCTGTGGGTACTCTGCAAATCTTCACATCTCCTCTATCGATGATCTCTCGGATGAGATGGAAGCGTCGTAATATGTGTTTGGTCCACTGGTGTGAGCGAGGTTCCTTAGCCTACGCAATTGCTCCATTGTTGTCACAATAGAGTTTAATAGGATCTGCAATGCTAGGAACCACCCCAAGCTCAGTAATGAACTTGCGGATCCAAACTGCCTCCTTTGCTTCTTCTGATGCAGCAATATACTCGGCTTCTATTGTAGAATCAGCAACTGTGTCCTGCTTCGAACTCTTCCAGCTCACAACACCACCATTCAAGAAAAACATGAACCCAGATTGCGATCTATAGTCATCCTAGTCAGTTTGGAAGCTGGGATCACTGTAACCCTTTACAGCTAGCTCATCATCGCCTCTATATATCAAGAAATATTCTTTAGTCATTCTCAAGTACTTAAGAATATTCTTGACCGCTATCTAGTGACACTCACCTGGATCTGACTGGTATATGCTCGTCATGCTCAAAACATACGAAACATCAGGACGAGTACATAACATGTCGTACATGATAGATCCTATGGCTGAAGCATAAGGAATCTTATCCATGCGGTCTCTCTCCTCTCTAGAAGAGGGACTTTGAGTCTTCAAAAGACTCACACCATGTGACATCGGCAGAAATCTTTTCTTGGAATTCTGCATGGCAAACCGTAATAATACCTTGTCAACATATGTACTCTGACTTAGGCCAAGCAATCTCTTAGATCTATCTCTATAGATTTTTATGCCTAGAATGCATGCTGCTTCACCTAAGTCCTTCATTGAGAAGCAATTCCCCAGCCAAGTCTTGACATACTGCAGCAAAGGGATGTTGTTCCCAATGAGTAGTATGTCATTCACATACAATACAAGGAAGACAATTGTGTTCTCAACAACCTTCTTGTAGATATAGGGTTCATCTTCATTCTTGATGAAACCAAACTGTTTGATTGCATCATCGAATCGAAGATTCCAGCTCTGAGAAGCTTGCTTTAGCCTATAAATCTACTTATGCAGCATGCATACTCTGCCAGTATGATGTGGATCTACAAAACCCTCAGGTTGTGTCATGTACACATCCTCGAGCAAGTTTCCATTCAGAAATGCAGTTTTGACATCCATCTTCTGTTGGAGCAATCTAGGTGCCCTAGGTTTTGATGTTTGGGCAAAGGTTTAAGTTAGGTTTATTGTTGTATTTGATATGCATTGTGAGTGTGCAGGATACAAGTACAACAAGAAAAGTCCAAGTGTGATCTTGGCAAAGGAGGAAAGTCCAAGAATGAGTCTTGGCGGTGTAAGTCCAAGCATGTAGTCTTGGCAACGTAAGTCCAAGTGTGACTTGGCAATGGATGAAGCCCCGGAGGTGAGGAGCCTCTTGGCAAAGGAAGACCCGACAATATGGACAAGGCCGAAGGAAGCTCCAGAAGGCAAGACGTGAAGGATGGGGAGACATCCGAGGGACGCGAGGTTGATGGAGGAGGCTAGAAGGCTAGGTCTAGGTTGGTCGGGAGAGAACGAGTGCTGAGTGAATGTACTCGAGGCAAAATCCCAAAATTAGGGTTTACTGTAGCGTTACTGTAGCAGTATTGTAGCGTTACTGTAGAAGTACTGTAGCGTTACTGTAGCAGTCGACTGATGATTGTAGCAGTCGACTGATGCACTGTAGCAGAGAGTCGTTGAGATAGCCGTTGGCACCAGTCGACTGGTGCATTGACCAGTCGACTGGTAACGGGCAAATCAGCTTTCTAATTTGCTCCAAGCTCTATAAGAAGGAGCTTGGGATGGCCGGCCAAGGTGACGAAATTAGACTTGGTTAAAGCCTAATTAGTAGTCACCAAAGTGCTCAAGAGATCTTTGTGTGCCAAGAGGTCTTGGTTGGAGTTGTGGTGAGGTTTCTCCACCCACAAGGAGGTTGAGCTAGCCGGAGTTTGCCGGGGACTAATCCACCGACGGATTGAGGGATCGTCCACCTTACGGACACGCCGTGGAGTAGGAGCAAGTTATCTCCGAACCACGTACACGCCTTGTGTTAGGGTTTGTGTTTGGTTTATTGTCTTCTTCCTTCTTGTTTTAGGTTAACTTTCGTATTTGTTAGTTTGCTTTTGTATTCCGCTGTGCACTAACATTATAGGAAGTAAAGTTTTGGGTGAGACGCTATTCACCCCCCCTCTAGCGGACGTCAAGGTCCCAACATCTTCCAGATCTCATAATCGTGGTATGCTGCAATAGCAAGCATGATCCGAATGGACTTAAACATCGCTACTGGAGAAAAGGTTTCATCATAGTCAATACCATGAATTTGCTTGAAACCTTTATCTACCAAATGACCTTTATAAATAAGTCCATCCATGTCAGTCTTTCTCTTAAAGACCCACTTACACCCAATGGGTTTGACCCCTTCAGGTGGATCAACCAAAGTCCATACTTGGTTGGTGTACATGGATTCCATCTCGGATCTCATGGCCTCTAGCCATTTCTCAGAATCTGGTCTCATCACAGCTTCCTAATAGGAGGTAGGCTCATTCTCAACGAGCATAACGTCATCATGGTCAGACAAGAGAAATGAGTATCTCTCAGGCTGACGACGTACCCTATCAGACCTGCGAAGAGGTATGTCTACTTGAACTGGTTGTTGTTCCTCAACTCCTTATGGAATAATCTCATCATCCATAACTCTTTGTGGCTCCAGTTCAACTTCTATCAAGGCTTCAGTGCTATGGTCCATATCTTGAACTTCTTCAAGATTGAACGTACTCCCACTAGTTTTTCTAGAAACAAAGTCTCTTTCTAGAAATACCCCAGTCTTAGCCACAACTACTTTGTGTTGACTGGGAATTTAGAAGTAATATCCCTTCGTTTCCTTAGGATATCCTATGAAATATCACTTATCGGATTTGGGTCCTAGTTTGTCCGAGACTTGACGTTGAACGTAAGCCTCACAACCCCAAATCCTCATAAAAGACACCTGGGCATCTCTCCCAGTCCATATCTTATATGGTGTCTTTATCACAGCCTTGGATGGAACACGGTTGAGTATGAAGGCTGCTGTATCTAGAGCATAGCCCCAAAGAGATATATGAAGATCTGTGTGACTCATCATAGATCGCACCATATCTAATAGGGTATGATTCCTCCTTTCGGATACACCATTCCACTGTGGTGTTCCAGGAGGAGTGAGTTGGGATAGAATCCCACACTCAGCTAGATAGTCATGAAACTCATGGCTAAGGTATTCACCACCTCGATCTGATAGAAGTATCTTAATACTCTTGCCAAGTTGATTTTGTACTTCATTCTTGAATGCTTTGAACTTTTCAAAGGATTCTGACTTATGTGTCATCAAATAACCATATCTACTGAAGTCATCAGTAAATGTAATGAAGTACCTATAACCACCTCTGACAGCGACATTAAAAGGGCCACATACATCACTATGTATAAGTCGTCGCTCTTTCGCTGTGTCCACTAAAGGGAGTTTTGGTCATCTTGCCCAATAGGCATGACTCACATGTCTCATATGATTCAAAATCAAATGAGTCCAGCAAACCATCTTTATGGAGCTGGGATAAGCGTTTGTCATTAATATGACCTAAGCGACAATGCCAGAGATAGGTTTGGTTCATTTCATTTGACTTGAACCTTTTGGTATTTATGTTATAGATGAGGTTCTCTAAGTCTAGAATATAGAGTCCGTTCATCAGAGGTGCACTACAATAGAACATATCGTTTAAATTGACGGAACAACATTTGTTCTTTATTATAAACGAAAAGTCTTTCTTGTCCAAACAAGAAACTGAAATTATGTTCTTAGTAAGAGAAGACACATAACAACATTCATCTAATTCTAGTACAAGCCCAGAGGGCAGAGATAGAAAGTAAGTCCCTATAGCAACATCAGCAACCCGTGCTACATTGCCTACTCGTAGGTCCACCTCGTCTTTCATTAATGCCCTGCTATTTCTCAACGCCTGCACATTAGTACAAATGTGAGAAGCACATCCGGTATCTAATACCCATGAAGAAGAAATAGAGAGATTAACTTCTGATCCTGTCTGAGTACTGAGTCGACGGACGCAGGGGACGTGGCACGCTCGCTATCTCTGGCTAGTGGTGTAGATCTTCGACGAACCTGCAAAGAAGCCGAGTCGGGAGGGGTTTCCCGATGATGGCCCTTCGACGCTCAAGTCAGGCAACGAGAAATGAGAGAGGCAGCGTAACTGTGGCTACAGTGAGCATTTCGCATACCTTCGTCGACGTCTGGGGGTCCTTATATAGGACCCCGGGGAGACGCGGGCACACTTCTCGATGCGTGGACGCTTCCCAAAATATACCTTAACGAGCCCATGTCAGAAAAGTACCCTTGACGCCATTCCGCAATCGTCCGAGCATATCCCGGATGTGATGGTGGAAGCTTCCATCATATGATCCTGTGTACGGCTCGGCCGCCAACCCTGTTGCCTGTCGGCGGCAGATGTCTCGAGGATGATGTTATCCCCTGTCTCCTTTATCCTCTTGCGCCTCCTGTCTGTTCTAGGGCCGAGCGGTTCGGCCGCTCGGCAGACATATCACTTCTCCTCTGGTTGTAGGTATCGGTCCAACCAGGAGGACTCCCGATCGTATGCTCGGATGAGATTGCTCCTACCTGTCTTTGTTGCCTTGTGCCCCAGCCGAACGGACAGCCCGCTCGGCCATGAAACCTTTTTACCTTGAGCATCGGAAACCCGACCCCTAGTCGGGTTGTCTTTCATTCGGCTCGGGGGATTCCCAGTCGGTCGACCTTCTCAGTCCGGTCGGTCGGGTCTCAGGGTTGAATATCTTGACCTTTGACCTCCACATGTCGTTGACCTTCCGCCAACGAGGGTCCCCCGTCCTTACCACCGGATCGCATGCCTCCCCCTCAAGTCTAGTCGAAGGAGACGCTTGTAACAACCCAAATTTCCTCATTTCGAGTCCCAAAAATAATCAAAAAATATTTTAAAATGCTATAGAAATATTCTAGGGTTTTTTAGAAATTTTTAGAGTATTTTTATGCAATTTTTGGAGATCGTTTGGTATTTTTACTAAACGAAAGAAGTTTTGACAAAAAAATGTCCAAGTCGAGATTCGAACCCAAGACCTCCGGCTAAACACGATTTTAACCAAATCCAGGTAGCCAACTGTTCCACAAATATTTTGTGAAAGAATATGGAACGAAATAGATTTAAGCAGTAAGGGAACATTTAAAATAAAAAGGAGAATAAAAATGCTTGGCTGAGGATTTGAACCCGCAACCAGGGGTTCCGGTCAAAACGCTGCTAACCAACTGTTCTGCAAGCATTTTGTTAATCAAGTAGGGAACAAAATATATATAAACTACAGTTTGAACCGAAAATAACCCTAAGTATAAAGATTTAATTTCTCTTTCCCGAACCCTAATTCCCTTTCCCCTTTCCTCTCCCGACGGTGATTTCTCCTCTCTCGGGCGAAGACGAAACCGCGTTAGGGCTTGGTCTCCGGCGCCGGCGAAAGGCTTTTTCCGGCCGGTCTTCACTTGTGCGTGGCCACCTCGATGAAGGGAGCTCGGAAACACAAAGGAGCCACCGAGATCTTCACCTCCTCCAAACCCTAGAACCATTCCGGCAGTTGTAAGTGCAAGAACAAGTGGTAAGTTGCTACTCACCTGCAGTAGAGTAGTTCCGGGTTCTTAATCCTCTTGTTTTCGAGTTTTCTATGAAGATTGATGGTTAGGGTTTCCTGCCGTGTACTTTAAAAAGGAATTTTTTTTTTTTTGTAGATTTCCTTCTGTTAGACTTAACAAAAGCTTAATACAAAATTATTGATCTCTAACCTATAATGAACCATCTGTATTTGCCAAGTATAGGCTTTAGAGTTCCACGACATAAGCTGCACAGGTTCGAAGTTACAAGAGACTATGCAGGCAGACAACCTAAGTATGTGCTATTGGTGCATGATAAACCTAAGTATGTGCTATTAGTGCATGATAATTAACATGAGTTCCATGAGATAACTACTGATTACTACTAAAAGAATATGTGTCAGATCATGGAGACAAACTTATATAATTCTCTCTATATATATGGTCGGAAACTCAAATAACTATAGGTAGAGGCCACATCACCAGTTCAAAGTTCTTACAACACACAAAAAGTTAACTTGAAACTTAAATGTAGTGCTTCAAGATACTTTCAGCTACAAACTATAACTGCCATTTGACTATTAAGTAGTCAAATTCAGTTTTCCTTGATTTATATATCTTGTAGCATGCTTAAAGAAGTTAGATTTGCTTTCCTTTGATTTATTCTGTTGATATATGCTTAAAGAATCCTGTTGCTCTATAAAAACTCTAGGATCTGCCTGTAGGTGGAAAAATAAGAGTTCTAATAAATTCTTTAGAGGTTTATAAGTAGTTATAAGAAAGAGAGACCAAGGTCTTAATAGGATCCCTAAGTTTAAGAATTGGGATCAGCAGCACACCAAGTGCTCAAAGAAATGCCAAGGCATTTTATTATAAGAACATAAAAAGATAATAAGTATTTTATTTTAAAGAAAGGCTAGTACCCGACTTCCAAGGTTGTCGTTAAACAAATCCAGGTGACCAATTCCAAGGTCTTGGCCCTGGTAAGACCAAGGTCTTTACCCTCGTAGGACTGATGACTAGCTACCACAGTCCCAATTAGGGAGCGCGCATTGGTACTAAGCCTGGGCCCCAAGAGAAGTTGATTATTATTTTAAAGTAATAAAGTATAAGTTTTGAAACAAATGAAATAAGCTCCATTTATGCTTAGAGTCAGCAAGTTTAGCTTCTTTTAATTCGAAGCATGCAGTATTAGTTTATTTGTTTCCTGATTAGTTATTTAGCATGATTAGCTTTATCTTCCAACATGCAGTTTTATCCTTGTATAGCATGATTAGCTATTAGAATTACATGAGTAGATTCCTTAGCTTTTCTTTGCTTTTAGATTAACATGAGCAGCTATGTTTATGCTTTATTTTCTTTTAGAGCATACAGTTTCTAGTTTCTTCTTGTATATATGCATATCCGTGTTTCTGTGAGTTAGATAGCGCTTACTAAGCCAATTTTGCTTATAGATTGCATTTCCTCTTACTGCAGAAAAAGGAAAGGAAAAGATTTAGCAAGGAAGGCGACAAGGTGTTGCGGATGGTGTGTGATGCCAGGACTGTGGGAGAGAACTGGGAAGTTTTGAGTTTTCATGTCTAGTGGATAAGAAGTAATTGAGTTGTACCTTTTGGTTGATGTCATTTGAGATTGTATTTTATATACCATGTTTGATTGAGTTTATTCACGTTTTAGATTGCATGTTGTGATGAGGTTCTATGTAATAAGTAGATATTATAGTTTTTGACTCTTATTAAACTGCATGGGTGTTTGATACATGTTCCAGTCGCTTGTTGCTGAAGTATATATATTTATATATCTCAGTTTATGGTCACCAGTACAGGGGAGACTTTGCCGAAATTTTTCGGTAAGGACTCCTCGTGGTTTCGATCATACCGGTTAAGTAGAGTTAGTAGTTAAGTAACAGTCATCCTTAGAGAGTAGTATAGTATAGTAAGAAGGGTGGTCGTTACAGTTGCTATCAGAGCAATCCCTATTCTCCAGCATCACACATCAGGACCAGCCTTGCCGTCTTCATGTAAGAAAGTATTTAACATTTCCTTTTATGCTTTCTTTATTATTTGCAGTATAAAGTGTTTGCTCAGATATGCTTAAGTAAGATAGAAGTTTTAGTTTCTCTTTTATATATATATATATGTCTGGGAAAATAGAGACGATTTTAGTTTTTCTCTTGTTACATAAGTAGATGTCAAGAAGAGGACGTCCCTGTACCGCTCGTACTGAGGACCGAGCTAAGGAGAATGAAGAGCCCAGAACAACTGAACCAAATCTCTCTGAAGTTGTTGCTCAACTCCAGAGACAAGTAGCAGAGCAGCAACAAGTGATCGTCAATCTGATGGCCAATCAGCAGCTAACCCCTCCCACTCCTCCAATAATCAATGTGGAGACTCCAATGGTGACTGAGGTTCCACCAGCCACCCTGGAAGTCCCCACAGCACCTAGAAGACAAGAAGCATACCTGATACAGTGGCTGAAACTGAAGCCATAGAGTTTCTCAGGCACGACTGAGCCCTGGGATGCTCAGACTTGGTTCAAGACACTAGAGAGCACCATGGAACTTCTTGACTGGCCAGAAGTCGAGAAGGTCAAGTGTGCCTCATTCTACCTATCTGGAGATGCTCGTATGTGATGGGAGAGAGTTAAAAGCAAGAGAGCAGTCAATTAGATGAGCTGGGCTGACTTTGAAGCAGAATTTTATGAAGAATTCTTCCACCAGCGGATCACCAATAAGCACTATGAGGAGTTCATAGAATTTAGACAAGGTGACCTGTCAGTGGAAGAAGCAGTAAAGAAATTCAATAGGCTAGTTCGTTTTTGCCCAGAGCTAGTAAGCACGGAGAAGGAACGAGTCAGACTGATGCTCAGGATGCTGAGGCCAATGATAGCACTTAATGTGAGTAGTGGAACTCACCAGCCCCAGACTGGCGAAGACCTGGTCAGTAGAGCATTAGTTGCTGAGCACTATCTGGACAGCATCAGGGCACAACGAGCGCAGTATAAGCCAGTCAAAATCGAAGACAAGACAGCTGGAAGTCAGAAACCTCAGGCAAATAAGCAGCACTGGAAGGACAAAGATAATAAGAGAAAGCAGTGGAACTCAGGAGGTAACCAGAAAGGAAGACCAGCAAATAAGCAAACCAAATTCCCTCACTGTCCTAAATGTGGGAGAACACATCCAGGAGCCTGTCTTTTGGGTAAGACTGGATGTTATTCATGTGGGCAGGAAGGACACATGGCTAAAGAATGTCCTAACAAGTTCAAAGCACCTCAGCCACAGCCAATACAATATGGAGGTAAACCTCAACTACATTATATGCCTGCAACTCTGGAAGGACCTCAGCTCAGTCAAGGAAGGTTGGAAGCCCCACCAGTTCCAGCCAGTGCTAGAGTATTCTCCCTCACTAAAGAAGAAGCTGCTAGTGCCTCCACGGTCGTAACAGGTCAAGTAGTTATTTTCCAGCATTTAGATACTGCACTATTTGATACTAGAGCGACCCATTCTTTTGTATCAGTACCCTTTGCCAAAGAATTACAGGTACCTACAGAAAGCGTGAACTCCAAGTTCCTGATGACCCTACCTTCTGGGGAAGTCATGGAATCCAACCAGTGGCTTCGGGCTGTACCAGTTAGAATTTCAGATCGTGAGCTATGTGTAGATCTGGTAGTCCACGCCATGCAGGATTTTGATATCATTTTAGGTATGGATTTCCTCAGCAAGTACGGTGCTTTAGTGGACTGCTGCAGAAGGAAAGTGATCTTTAGTCCAGAAGGTGAACCATCCTTTAAATTCATGGGAGTACCGAAGAGGAAGACCCAGAAATTCCTCTCTTCTCTCACAGCTCACCAGATGTTAGCTAAAGGGTGTGCTAGTTTTCTTGCACACATTGTGAGTACAGAAGAACAAGAAGGACCCAAGCAGGAGGAAGTTCGGGTAGTCTGTGAGTATCCATAGGTATTCCCAGAAGAGCTACCTGGACTACCTCCCAACAGAGAAGTGGAGTTTGAGATTAAACTGGTTCCTGGTATCGGTCCAATTTCAAAAGCTCCATACCGCATGTCTCCAGCAGAGCTGAAAGAGTTACAAGAACAACTTCAGGAGCTGCTTGACAAAGGTTTCATCCGCCCTAGTCATTCACCATGGGGAGCTCCAGTGTTGTTCATCAAGAAGAAGGACGGATCTATGCGGATGTGCATAGATTATAGGGCTCTGAATTAGGTGACAATCAAGAACAAGTACCCACTATCCAGAATCGATGACTTATTTGATCAATTGAAAGGGGCAACAGTGTTCTCCAAGATAGACCTGTGCTCTGGGTACCATCAGTTGAAAGTGAAGGAAAGTGATATATCCAGAACAGCTTTTAGGACCAGATACGGACACTATGAGTTCGTAGTCATGCCTTTTGGTGTGACTAATGCACCTGTAGTTTTTATGGACTTGATGAACAGAGTGTTCAGAGAATACCTTGACAAATTTGTCATCGTGTTCATCGACGACATTCTAATCTATTCCAGAACCCCAGAGGAGCATGACACGCACTTAAGGATAGTACTGTAGACCCTTCAGCAAAAGCAGCTGTATGCTAAATTCTCGAAGTGCGAGTTCTGGTTAAATCAGGTGGCATTTCTAGGTCACATCATTTCTAAAGAAGGCATCCAAGTGGATCCAGCCAAAATAGAAGCGGTCAACAACTGGAGTAGACCCAAGAATGCTAGGGAGATCAGAAGCTTCCTTGGTTTAGCTGGGTACTACAGGAAATTCGTGGAGGACTTTTCCAGGATAGCTTCTCCACTAACGGCCTTAACCAGGAAGAACAAGAAGTTTGAGTGGTCAGACAAATGTGAGCAGAGTTTCCAAGAGTTAAAGAAGAGACTGACCAGTGCTCCCATCCTGACAGTTTCAGAAAGTGACAGGAGTTTTAACATCTGCAGTGATGCTTCCAAGATGGGCTTAGGAGCTGTACTCATGCAGGAAGGAAAAGTGATAGCTTATGCTTCTAGACAACTCAAAGATTATGAAAAGAATTACCCCACTTATGATCTTGAGCTGGCAGCTGTGGTCTTTGCACTAAAACTCTGGCGACATTATTTGTATGACGTTCAGTGTAGAATCTTCACAGACCATCAGAGTCTTAAGTACTTCTTCACCCAGAAGTACTTAAACATGAGACAGCGTAGGTGGCAAGAGTTGGTCAAAGATTATGACTGTGAAATCCTCTACCACCTAGGCAAAGCTAATAAAGTGGCAGATGCACTAAGCAGAAAATCCAGTGCATCCCTGGTGTCTTTGTCATCATTATCCCTACCACTGCAGAAGGAGTTGTCAGACTTTGCAATGGAAATTATTTATGGGCAACTCTCTGCATTGACCTTAGAGTCAACCCTGCTTGTGGATATACAGAGAAAGCAAAGTAAAGATCCAGATATCCAGAAGATCAAGTAGGGGATACAAGAAGAAGATACAGAGTATCGAGTATTGGACAGTGGAGTTCTTTATCAGGGGAACCGCCTTTGTGTCCCCAATGATGAGGAATTAAGAAGGAAGATTTTAGAGGAAGCTCCTAGTACACCATACTCCATGCATCATGGTTCTAGCAAGATGTACCAAGACGTGAAACAGAGGTTCTGGTGGTCTGGACTCAAAAGAGATGTTGCTAAATATGTCAGTACCTGCCTGACATGTTAGAGGGTCAAAGCAGAACACCAAAGACCAGGAGGAGTTCTACAGCCTCTCCTAATCCCAGAGTGGAAGTGGGAAGACATATCCATGGACTTCATAACAGGTCTCCCAAGAACCACAAATGGATATGATGTAATATGGGTAATAGTAGACCGATTGACCAAGTCTGCTCATTTTCTAGCCATCAAGGTGTCTCACTCTATAGAGCAGTTGGCACAGCTGTATGTTAAGGAGGTGATCAGACTTCACGGAGTTCATAAATCTATTATTTCAGATAGAGATGGGCGCTTCACCTCACACTTTTGGGAGTGTGCTCAGAATGCACTAGGCACCAAACTCAAGTTCAGCACAGCCTTCCATCCTAAGACTGATGGACAGACAGAGCGAGTAAATCAGATTCTAGAAGATATGCTTAGAGCTTGTGCACTAGATTTCAAGGAAGTTGGTGCAAGTATCTATGCTTAGCTGAGTTTGTCAACAACAATAGCTATCAGGCCACCATCAAAAAAATGTGGAACCGCCACATCAGCGGCCCCCCTAGAGCCGGTCCCACGGATATGGAGGGAGGTAAATGCAGGTACACAGGTGGAAAGTGCATGGCGGAGACGTTAACCCCAGGCAATGACACCCCGGGGATCGACCCCTGGACCTATCAGGCCACCATCAAGATGGTACCTTATGAGGCGTTGTATGGTAGGAAGTGCAGATCACCCATTTGCTGGCAAGAAGCAGGTGAAAGAAGAGAAATGGAGGTAGAGTTGGGCATTCAGACTGAGATGATAGATGAGACCACTCTAGCTATCCAGAAGATCAGACAGAGGATTGAGATTGCCCAGAGTAGACAGAAGAGTTATGCTGACACACGTCGTAGGCCACTTGAATTCCAAGTAGGGGATTCAGTCTTTCTCAAGGTTGCTCCTATGAAGGGAGTGATGAGATTTGGTAAGAAGGGCAAATTAAGTCCCCGCTACGTAGGACCTTACCTGATCACAGAAAGGATTGGGAAAATAGCATACAAGCTGGACTTACCACAGGACATGTCGGCCATACATAACGTATTTCATGTCTCCATGCTAAATAAGTGTCTCCACGACCCTAGCCAGGTGATTCAGCTTCAATCAGTGCAGATCCAGGAGGATCTTAGCTACGAGAGCAGACCTACACAGATAGTGGACAAAGCAGTCAAGAGACTAAGAAACAAAGAAGTGCCACTAGTGAAGGTCATCTGGAAGAACCAGAAGCACGAGGAAGTCACTTGGGAGCGTGAGGACAGTATGAGACAGAAATATCCAGAGTTATTCTAAGTTCGATGACGAAATTTTTATAAGGTATGGGGGATTGTAAGAACCCAAATTTCCTTATTTCGAGTCCCAAAAATAATCTAAAAATATTTAAAAATGCTATAGAAATATTCTAAGGATTTTTAGAAATTTTTAGAGTATTTTTATGTAATTTTTGGAGGTCGTTTGATATTTTTACTAAACGAAAGAAGTTTTGACAAAAAAATGTCCAAGTCAAGATTCGAACCCGAGACCTCCGGCTAAACCCAACTTTAACCAAATCCAGCTAGCCAACTGTTCCGAAAATATTTTGTGAAAGAATATGGAACGAAATAGATTTAAGCAGTAAGGGAACATTTAAAATAAAAAGGGCAATAAAAAGGCTCGGCTGAGGATTTGAACCCGCGACCAGGGGTTCCGGTCAAAACGTAGCTAACCAACTGTTCTGCAAGCATATTGTTAATCAAGTAGGGAACAAAATATATATAAGCTATAGTTGGAACTGAAAGTAACCCTAAGTATAAAGATTTAATTTCTCTTTCCCGAACCCTAATTCCCTTTCCCCTTTCCTCTCCCGACGGCGATTTCTCCTCTCTCGGTCGAAGACGAAACAATGTTAGGGCTTGGTCTCCGGCGCCGGTGAAAGGATTTTTCTGTCCGGTCTTCACCCGTGCGTGGCCACCTCGATGAAGGGAGCTCGGAAACACAAAGGAGCCGCCGAGATCTTCACCTCCTCCGAACCCTAGAACCATTCCGGCGGTTGTAAGTGCAAGAACAAGTCGTAAGTTGCTACTCACCTGCAGTAGAGTAGTTCCGGGTTCTTAATCTTCTTGTTTTTGAGTTTTTTGTGAAGATTGATGGTTAGGGTTTGCTGTCGTGTACTTTAAAAAGGAAAAAAAACTGTAGATTTCCTTCTGTTAGACTTAACAAAAGCTTAATACAAAATTATTGATCTCTAACCAATAATGAACCATCCGTATTTGCCAAGTATAGGCTTTAGAGTTCCACGACATAATCTGCACAGGTTCAAAGTTACAAGAGACTATGCAGGCAGGCAACCTAAGTATGTGCTATTGGTGCATGATAAACCTAAGTATGTGCTATTAGTGCATGATAATTAACATGAGTTCCATGAGATAACTACTGATTACTACTAAAAGAATATGTGTCAAATGATGGAGACAAACTTATATAATTCTCTCTATATATATGGTCGGAAACTCAAATAACTATAGGTAGAGGCCACATCACCAGTTCAAAGTTCTTACAACACACAGGAAGTTAACTTGAAACTAAAATGTAGTGCTTCAAGATACTTTCAGCTACAAACTATAACTTCCATTTGACTATTAAGTAGTCAAATTCAGTTTTCCTTGATTTATATATCTTGTAGCATGCTTAAAGAAGTTAGATTTGCTTTCCTTTGATTTATTCTGTTGATATATGCTGAAAGAATCCTGTTGCTCTATAAAAACTCTAGGATTTGCCTGTAAGTGGAAAAATAAGAGTTCTAATAAATTCTTTAGAGGTTTATAAGTAGTTATAAGAAAGAGAGACCAAGGTCTTAATAGGATCCCTAAGTTTAAGAATTGGGATCAGCAGCACACCAAGTGCTCAAAGAAATGCCAAGGCATTTTATTATAAGAACATAAAAAGATAATAAGTATTTTATTTTAAAGAAAGGCTAGTACCCGACTTCCAAGGTTATCGTTAAACAAATCCAGGTGACCAATTCCAAGGTCTTGGCCCTGGTAAGACCAAGGTCTTTACCCTCGTAGGACTGATGACTAGCTACCACAGTCCCAATTAGGGAGCGCACATTGGTACTAAGCCTGGGCCCCAAGAGAAGTTGATTATTATTTTAAAGTAATTAAGTATATGTTTTGAAACAAATGAAATAAGCTCCATTTATGCTTAGAGTCAGCAAGTTTAGCTTTTTTTAATTCGAAGCATGCAGTATTAGTTTATTTGTTTCCTGATTAGTTAATTAGCATGATTAGCTTTATCTTCCAACATGCAGTTTTATCCTTGTATAGCATGATTAGCTATTAGAATTACATGAGTAGATTCCTTAGCTTTTCTTTGCTTTTAGATTAACATGAGCAGCTATGTTTATGCTTTATTTTCTTTTAGAGCATACAGTTTCTAGTTTCTTCTTGTATACATGCATATCCGTGTTTCTGTGAGTTAGATAGCGCTTACTAAGCAAATTTTGCTTATAGATTGCATTTCCTCTTACTGCAGATAAAGTAAAGGAAAAGATTTAGCTAGATAGGCGATAAGGTGGTGCGGATGGTGTGTGATGCGAGGACTGTGGGAGAGAACTGGGAAGTTTTGAGTTTTCGTGTCTAGTGGATAAGAAGTAATTGAGTTGTACCTTTTGGTTGATGTCATTTGAGATTGTATTTTATATACCATGTTTGATTGAGTTTATTCACGTTTTAGATTGCATGCTGTGATGAGGTACTATGTAATAAGTAGATATTATAGTTTTTGACTCTTATTAAACTGCATGGGTGTTTGATACATGTTCCAGCTGTCTGTGGCTGAAGTATATATTTATGTATCTCAGTTTATGGTCACCGGTACAGGGGAGACTCTGTCGAAATTTTTCGGTAAGGACTCCTCGTGGTTTCGATCATACCGGTTAAATAGAGTTAGTAGTTAAGTAACGGTCATCCTTAGAGAGTAGTATAGTATAGTAAGAAGGATGGTCGTTACAGTTGGTATCAGAGCAGTCCCCATTCTCCAGCATCACACATCAGCACCAGCCTTGTCGTCTTCAAGTAAGAAAGTATTTATGTTTTCCTTTTATGTTTTCTTTATTATTTGCAGTATAGAGTGTTTGCTCATATGTGCTTAAGTAAGATAGAAGTTTTGATTTCTCTTTTATATATATATATGTCTGGGAAAATAGAGACGATTTTAGTTTTTCTCTTGTTACATAACTAGATGTCAAGAAGAGGGTGCCCCCGTACCGCTCGTACTAAGGACCGAGCTAAGGAGAATGAAGAGCTTAGAACAACTGAACCAAATCTCTATGAAGTTGTTGCTCAACTCCAGAGACAAGTAGCAGAGCAGCAACAAGTGATCGTCAATCTGATGGCGAATCAGCAGCCAGCCCCTCCCACTCCTCCAACAATCAATGTGGAGACTCCAGTGATGACTGAGGTTCCACCAGCCGCCCTGGAAGTCCCCACAGCACCTAGAAGACAAGAAGCATACCTGATACAGTAGCTGAAACTGAAGCCAAAGAGTTTCTCAGACACGACTGAGCCCTGGGATGCTCAGGTTTGGTTCAAGACACTGGAGAGCACCATGAAGCTTCTTGACTAGCCAGAAGTCGAGAAGGTCAAGTGTGCCTCATTCTGTCTTTCTGGAGATGCTCGTATGTGGTGGGAGAGAGTTAAAAGCAAGAGAGCAATCAATCAGATGAGCTGGGCTAACTTTGAAGTAGAATTTTATGAAGAATTCTTCCGCGAACGGATCACCAATAAGCACTATGAGGAGTTCATAGATTCAGACAAGGTGACCTGTCAGTGGAAGAAGCAGTAAAGAAATTCAATAGGCTAGCTCGTCTCTACCCAGAGCTAGTAAGCACGGAGAAGGAACGAGTCAGACTGATGCTGAGGTCAGTGATAGCACTTATTTTGAGTAGTGGAACTCACCAGCCCCAGACTGGCGAAGAACTGGTCAGCAGAACAATAGTTGCTGAGCACTATCTGGACAGCATCAGGGCACAACGAGCACAGCATAAGCCAGTCAAGATCGAAGACAAGACAGCTGGAAGTCAGAAACCTCAGGCAAATAAGCAGCACTGGAAGGGCAAAGATAATAAGAGAAAGCAGTGGAACTCAGGAGGTAACCAGAAAGGAAGACGAGCAAATAAGCAGACCAAGTTCCCTCCCTGTCCTAAATGTGGGAGAACACATCCAGGAGCCTATCTTTTGGGTAAGACTAGATGTTATTCATGTGGGCAGGAAGGACACATGGCTAAAGAATGTCCTAACAAGTTCAAAGCACCTCAGCCACAGCCAATACAATATGGAGGCAAACCTTAGCTACATTATATGCCTGTAACTCTGGAAGGACCTCAGCTCAGTCAAGGAAGGTTGGAAGCCCCACCAGTTCTAGCCAGTGCCAGAGTATTCTCCCTCACTAAAGAAGAAGCTGCTAGTGCCTCCACGGTCGTAACAGGTCAAGTAGTTATTTTTCAGCATTTAGATACTGCACTATTTGATACTAGAGCGACCCATTCTTTTGTATCAGTACCCTTTGCCAAAGAATTACAGGTACCTACAGAAAACATGAACTCCAAGTTCCTGACGACCCTACCTTCTGGGGAAGTCATGGAATCCAACCAGTGGCTTCGGGCTGTACCAGTCAGAATTTTAGATCGTGAGCTATGTGTAGATCTGGTAGTCCTCGCCATGCAGGATTTCGATATCATTTTGGGTATGAATTTCCTCATCAAGTACAATGCTTTAGTGGACTGCCACAGAAGGAAAGTGATCTTTAGTCCAGAAGGAGAACCATCCTTTGAGTTCACGGGAGTACCAAAGAGGAAGACCCAGAAATTCCTCTCTTCTCTCACAGCTCACCAGATGTTAGCTAAAGGGTGTGCTGGTTTTCTTGCGCACATTGTGAGTACAGAAGAACAAGAAGGACCCAAGCAGGAGGAAGTTCGGGTAGTCTATGAGTATCCAGAGGTATTCCCAGAAGAGCTACCTGGACTACCTCCCAACAGAGAAGTGGAGTTTAAGATTAAACTGGTTCTTGGTACCGGTCCAATTTCAAAAGCTCCATACCGCATGTCTCCAGCAGAGCTGAAAGAGTTATGAGAACAACTTCAGGAGCTTCTTGACAAAGGCTTCATCCGCCCTAGTCATTCACCATGGGGAGCTCCAGTGTTGTTCGTCAAGAAGAAGGACGGATCTATGCGGATGTGCATAGATTATAGGGCTCTAAATCTGGTGATAATCAAGAACAAGTACCCACTGCCCAGAATCGACGACTTATTTGATCAATTAATAGGGGCAACAGTGTTCTCCAAGATAGACCTACGCTCTGGGTACCATCAGTTAAAAGTGAAGGAAAGTGATATACCCAGAACAGATTTCAGGACCAGATACGGACACTATGAGTTCGTAGTCATGCCTTTTGGTGTGATTAATGCACTTGCAGTTTTTATGGACTTGATGAACAGAGTGTTCAGAGAATACCTTGACAAATTTGTCATCATGTTCATCGACGACATTCTAATCTATTCCAGAACCCCAGAGGAGCATGACACGCACTTGAGGATAGTACTGCAGACCCTTCAGCAAAAGCAGCTGTATGCTAAATTCTCGAAGTGCAAGTTCTGGTTAAATCAGGTGGCGTTTCTAGGTCACATCATTTCTAAAGAAGGCATCCAAGTGGATCCAGCCAAAATAGAAGCGGTCCACAACTGTAGTAGACCCAAGAATGCCAGGGAGATCAGAAGTTTCCTTGGTTTAGCTGGGTACTACAGGAAATTCATGGAGGACTTTTCCAGGATAGCTTCTCCACTAACGGCCTTAACCAGGAAGACCAAGAAGTTTGAGTGGTCAGATAAATTTGAGCAGAGTTTCCAAGAGTTAAAGAAGAGACTGACCAGTACTCCCATCCTGACAGTTCCAGAAAGTGACAGGAGTTTTGACATCTACAGTGATGCTTCCAAGATGGGCTTAGGAGTTGTACTCATGCAGGAAGGAAAAGTGATAGCTTATGCTTCCAGACAACTCAAAGATTATGAAAAGAACTACCCCACTCATGATCTTGAGCTGGCAGCTGTGGTCTTTGCACTAAAACTCTGGCGACATTATTTGTATGGCATTCAGTGCAGAATCTTCACAGACCATCAGAGTCTTAAGTACTTCTTCACCCAGAAGGACTTAAACATGAGACAGCATAGGTGGCTAGGATTGGTCAAAGACTATGACTGTGAAATCCTCTACCACCCAGGCAAAGCTAATAAAGTGGTAGATGCACTAAGCAGAAAATCCAGTGCATCCCTGGTGTCTTTGTCATCATTAGCCCTATCACTGCAGAAGGAGTTGTCAGACTTTGGAATGGAAATTATTTATGGGCAACTCTCTGCTTTGACCTTAGAGTCAACCCTGCTTGAGGATATACAGAGAAAGCAAAGTGAAGATCCAGATATCCAGAAGATCAAGCAGGGGATACAAGAAGAAGATACAGAGTTTCGAGTATCGGACAGTGGAGTTCTTTATCAGGGGAACCGCCTTTGTGTCCCCAATGATGAGGAATTAAGAAGGAAGATTTTAGAGGAAGCTCCTAGTACACCATACTCCATGCATCCTGGTTCTAGCAAGATGTACCAAGACGTGAAACAGATATTCTGGTGGTCTGGACTCAAAAGAGATGTAGATAAATATGTCAGTACCTGCCTGACATGTCAGAGGGTCAAAGCAGAACACCAGAGACCAGGAGGAGTTCTACAGTCTCTCCTAATCCCAGAGTGGAAGTGGGAAGACATATCCATGGACTTCATAACAGGTCTCCCTAGAACCACAAATGGATATGATGCAATATGGGTAATAGTAGACCGATTGACCAAGTCTGCTCATTTTCTAGCCATCAAGGTGTCTCACTCTATAGAGCAGTTGGCACAGATGTTGTTAAGGTGGTGATCAGACTTCACGGAGTTCCTAAATCTATTGTTTCAGATAGAGATGGGTGCTTCACCTCACACTTTTGGGAGTGTGCTCAGAATGCACAAGGCACCAAACTCAAGTTCAGCACAGCCTTCCATCCTAAGACTGATGGACAGACAGAGCGAGTAAATCAGATTCTAGAAGATATCCTCAGAGCTTGTGCACTAGATTTCAAGGGAAGTTGGTGCAAGTATCTATGCTTATCTGAGTTTGCCTACAACAATAGCTATCAGGCCACCATCAAGATGACACCTTATGAGGCGTTGTATGACAGGAAGTGCAGATCACCCATTTACTGGCAAGAAGCAGGTGAAAGAAGAGAAATGGAGGTAGAGTTGGGCATTCAGACTGAGATGATAGATAAGACCACTCAGGCTATCCAGAAGATCAGACAAAGGATTGAGACTGCCCAGAGTAGACAGAAGAGTTATGTTGACACACGCCGTAGGCCACTTGAATTCCAAGTAGGGGATTCAGTCTTTCTCAAGGTTGCTCCTATGAAGGGAGTGATGAAATTTGGCAAGAAGGGCAAATTAAGTCCCCGCTACGTAGGACTTTACCTGATCACAGAAAGGATTGGGAAAGTAGCTTACAAGCTGGACTTACCACAGGACATGTCGGTCATACATAACGTATTTCATGTCTCCATGCTAAAGAAGTGTCTCCACGACCCTAGCCAAGTGATTCAGCCTCAATCAGTGCAGATCCAGGAGGATCTTAGCTACGAGAGCAGACCTACACAGATAGTGGACAGAGCAGTCAAGAGAATAAGAAACAAAGAAGTGCCACTAGTGAAGGTCATCTGGAAGAACCAGAAGCACGAGGAAGTCACTTGGGAGCGTGAGGATAGTATGAGACAGAAATATCCAGAGTTATTCTAAGTTCGAGGACGAACTTTTTATAAGGCATGGGAAATTGTAAGAACCCAAATTTCCTCATTTCGAGTCTAAAAAATAATCTAAAAATATTTAAAAATTCTATAGAAATATTCTAAGGATTTTTAGAGTATTTTTATGTAATTTTTGGAGGTCGTTTGGTATTTTTACTAAACGAAAGAAGTTTTAACAAAAAAATGTCCAAGTCGATATTCGAACCCGAGACCTCCGGCTGAACCAGACTTTAACCAAATCCAGCTAGCCAACTATTCCACAAATATTTCGTGAAAGAATATAGAACGAAATAGATTTAAGCAGTAAAGGAACAATTAAAATAAAAAGGGGAATAAAAAGGCTCAGCTGAGGATTTGAACCCGCGACCGGGGGTTCCAGTCAAAACGCAACTAACCAACTGTTCTGCAAGCGTTTTGATAATCAAGTAGGGAACAAAATATATATAAGCTATAGTTGGAACCAAAAATAACCCTAAGTATAAAGATTTAATTTCTCTTTCCCGAACCCTAATTCCCTTTACCCTTTCCTCTCCTGACGGCGATTTCTCCTCTCTCGGGCGAAGACGAAACCGCGTTAGGGCTTGGTCTCCGGTGCCGGCGAAAGGCTTTTTCCGGCCGGTCTTCACCCATGCGTGGCCACCTCAACGAAGGGAGCTCGGAAACACAAAGGAGCCGCCGAGATCTTCACCTCCTCTGAACCCTAGAACCATTCCGGCGGTTGTAAGTGCAAGAACAAGTGGTAAGTTGCTACTCACCTGCAGTAGAGTAGTTCCGGGTTCTTAATCCTCTTGTTTTCGAGTTTTCTGTGAAGATTGATGGTTAGGGTTTGTTGCCGTGTACTTTAAAAAGGAAAAAAAACTGTAGATTTCCTTCTGTTAGACTTAACAAAAGCTTAATACAAAATTATTGATCTCTAACCTAAAATGAACCATCTGTATTTGCCAAGTATAGGCTTTAGAGTTCCACGACATAATCTGCACAGGTTCGAAGTTACAAGAGACTATGCAGGCAGACAACCTAAGTATGTGCTATTGGTTCATGATAAACCTAAGTATGTGCTATTAGTGCATGATAATTAACATGAGTTCCATGAGATAACTACTGATTACTACTAAAAGAATATGTGTCAGATCATGGAGACAAACTTATATAATTCTCTCTATATATATGGTCGGAAACTCAAATAACTATAGGTAGAGGCCACATCACCAGTTCAAAGTTCTTACAACACACAGGAAGTTAACTTGAAACTAAAATGTAGTGCTTCAAGATACTTTCAGCTACAAACTATAACTGCCATTTGACTATTGAGTAGTCAAATTCAGTTTTCCTTGATTTATATATCTTGTAGCATGCTTAAAGAAGTTAGATTTGCTTTCCTTTGATTTATTCTTGTTGGGATCTTAGATGGCTAGAGGAGGGGGGGGGGGGGGGGAATAGCCTCTTAAAAACAAAAACAAAATTTCTACACAGAGATTTGTTAGCACAGCGGAAATAATCAAAACAAACACTTATGCAAAGAAGAAAACACACCACCACTAACACAATGATGTACGAGGTTCGGGGATAACTTGCCCCTACTCCTCGGCGTGTCCGTAAGGTGGACGATCCCTTGATCTTTCGGTAGATCAACCCCCTGACAGATTCCGGCTAAGTATTTCTCCTTCTCGGTGGAGAAACCTCCCACAAAGTCTCAAAACAGATTTAGAATGAAGCACAAGACTTAGACTTACAGAATTTTGTGGCTACAATGAATGCACAATCAACTTACAGCCACAATGAATGCAGAGAGTGAAGAAGAAGCAGATTCACAGCCAAAAGCTTCACAGAACACCCTTGCTTGAACGTCGACAGAGAGTTTGCTACAAAAGAAAAAGTTCTTACCAAACCTCTCTTCTACCTCCTTCTTATTTCTCTGCTCTCTTGCTGTCTTCAGCCAGAGCCAAACCACTGCATCGAATCACGTCAACCAGTAGCGTATCACTGTCGTCGAACCAGGCGTCGCCAATCACGCTTCTTCCTCATCTGATTATCTGAGCTCACACCAATACCATCCTTGGTCTTCACTGGTGTCTCTGAGCTCGAACCAATAAGGAAGAGTCAAGCTGATTGCAGCCAGTGAGCCAACTGAACAAGCCAGTGAACGTTGACGCTTCTTTTGCACAATTTGCAGCGATAACCAGTGGAAAAACTATTTTGTTTTATTCCTTTGATAGTCATTGATTTGAATTCAAGCATCACCATGGTACCTGCAACCTGTTACTCAAAAAGCTCACAAGCAGATGTTAGATCAGACGCATCAGAAACGAATCAGAAATCAGCAGAAACTGACAGTGTGTGCAGACAGTGTGGTGGATCGGTCAGCGGACCGATCCACACCTTTGGATTGATGTCTGATCGGTCGTGAAGACCGATCAGGGTATGGCCTGATCGGTCTGCAGACCGATCAGGGCTTAATGAGTGCGGTTCCTCGCACTCCTGAGATCGTCACCTGATCGGTCTCAAGACCGATCAGGATATGACCTGATCGGTCCTACAGACCGATCAGGGTTCATATGGATCGGTCCACGGACCGATCCACTGCCTTTTTCCTTCTCGCGACATCATCTCCTGATCGGTCTACAGACCGATCAGATTACACTCAGTAGGCTACTGAGTGTCTACAGACCGATCAGATTACACTCAGTGTGCTACTGAGTGTTTCCTGATC
The DNA here is from genome assembly GCF_018446385.1 of Zingiber officinale. NCBI lineage: Eukaryota > Viridiplantae > Streptophyta > Magnoliopsida > Zingiberales > Zingiberaceae > Zingiber > Zingiber officinale. Next base: position 28,536,519 of record NC_056004.1, read on the forward strand.
GGTCGCCAGACCGATCAGCAAACATAGTTTCACCAGATCGGTCTGTGCACCGATCAGGCAATCAAAATCCCACTGGATCGGTCTGTTGACCGATCCAACGCCCATGTGATATTAGGATTGGTCTTGAGAACGAGCTACCAAGCCCTCTCTGACCTAGTCCGGAGAATGAGCTACCGAGCCCTCTCCGACTTCGTCCGGTCCAGAGAACGAGCTACCGAGCCCTCTCTGACCACTCCGTGCCAAGTCTCCATACTTGGACTTTTCCCATGCCAAGCTCCCTGCTTGGACTTTTCACCAGATGTCTGGTCAACCTTGACCTATCTGGATTTCCCTTGCCTGGCTTCACTCACCAGGACTTTCCCTCCCAACGGATCAACCTCGATCAGTAGTCAGTCTGAGTTTGATTTATATCTGATACAAACTTAAATCAGTGTCAACATCAAAACAACAGCCAAGTCAGACTGTATCAACAATCTCCCCCTTTTTGTTGTTTGACAACACGATTTAAGACTAGATCAGAATTGTTCAAATTTTCATAATTTTAGGGGAATCAAGATCCTCCCCCTAAGACGGATACTACACTGTATGAGGGTCTTCAAATTTTCATTCATCTAAACTTAGTTATCTTTTCCCCCTTTGTCAAACACCGAAAAGGTGCGAATAAGGTAAGATAACTTAAAGAGCTCCCCCTTAACCCTTACTGTCTGTTTCGTAAAGCACTTAGAATGCCCTCTAAGTGTATTATAAGACAGTAATAAAGAATAAGAGACATACAAAACAAGGCATATGAAGAGTATAGTAACAACCAAGAAAAGAACAGCAAATATATAAAGAAGAATGAATAGCGTAACAGTAAGTAGCATACAACCAGGTCAGACATAAGTATCTAGCAACCAACATCCAAAACATACAATCAATATGATATCATAGAACAGTGTGTCTCAGTCAGCCTCCTCATCATGAGGAGCATCAGCAATATCAGCGGGAGGAAAGGATCCCTGAGGTGGCAAGCCGCTGCTCGAAGATGGATAGCCCGGGAAATCCTGCGGAGGTGGATATCTGGCCATCTAGTCCATAATCGTCTGACGGGTCGCCAGCTGTTGACTGCGCAAATCATCGTAGCGCTGGTCAATCCGGACGCGTAGCCCATCGAACTCAGCAGCCATCATCTCCTCGTGGCGATCAAATCGGCTCTCCAACTCAGCGATCTGCCAGCGCAGATCTGGATCCGCCTCGCCATATGCAGCAGCAGCAGCAACCTGTCGTCGAGGTAACTCACCTAGTGCCCTCCCATCCTTCCACCTAACCGCCCCAGCCTGTCCTAAGATTCCAGACTTGGAAAATGCACGTTTCCCAAGTCGACAATCCTGCCTAACCATCTTTACTATCCTCCCCTTAGAGACATCAATACCCAGGGTCTCAAGCCAGTCAGTAATTACATGCCCAAAAGGTATATAGATGGTGTAACCGCTTGGCTCGCTATGGGATATGATAGAAGTATAGACACTCGACATGATATCAAAGTCAAGACGCCTACGCAACCCATAAAGCATCAGACAATGATACGGTCGAATCTCTGCCAATGGTTTAGAGGTAATAGGTAGAAGACAGTTTGTGACAATTTTGAAAAGAATGTAATCAGGAGCAGAAAGGCCAAGAGCTGCAAATGTAGGAAAATCGACATCTAACTCATCTAATCCATCCGGTCTCGGATGTCCAAAGAAGTACTCATAAATCGAGTCAGATGAGACATCAAGAGGATGAGGCACGGGTTCAGGCAAAGCAGGATAGAATGAGAACACCGTCCCCGAACACATACAACAGCCTAAATAACCAAAGAAGGCAATTAAGCTGAAATCAACGTTTTGCTTAGCCACTCTTGATCTATAACTACCATCAATAGTCTGATGAAGGTTGTTATAGAATTCAGAAACTAAGTCAAGGTTGATATCCCTCTCTAAATATACCAAGGAATCAAGTTTATAGTAGGCTATGGTCTCCGTAATCGCTGGACAAAACTCATTCATGTAGTTTTTATCGACTGATCTACATGGGAGCAACTTGAAGGTCCTTTCCTTAAAGGATTTTTCAAACTGTTGGTTGGGGAATCTCCCCGAACTGGACGGTTGAGGTCGAGAGGGAGCAGGAGCTTTGGATTTATCTTTGGACTTGGAAGTACCCTCACCTACTGGTTTCTTTCTAATGGGACACAATGGGAAAAAGAAGAGCACAGGAGCCACCCGAAACACAAAGCCACAGATATGTGAGAAATGAAATCGAAATGCCAAAGTTCTAGAGAAATAGGAGTTACCTTGGTGCCATTGAACTCCTGGCTAGAGCTTCGGAGGGCTAGAACTGCGTCTAGTGTTCCGGCGTGCAAAGAGAAGAGAAAGGGTGAGCTGGTGGGAAGAGTCGGCTAGGGTTTCGCGTGAATGAGGAAAAGAAGGGATCGGGAGGTTTTAAGGGTTTAGATGGGTGTACAGTGAAGAAATGATCGGACGGTTGTCCGATCAAAAGGTATCGAAGCCTCCTGATCGGTCCCTGGACCGATCCAGGAACATCCTGATCGGTCCACGGACCGATCAGGAGACGATCAGTGGCTTTTATGCCGAATTGATCTGATCGGTCTCCGGACCGATCAGGGAACTCTCTGATCGGTCTGTAGACCGATCAGAAAGGGATCAGTAGCGGGCTCGAGCGTTCCAGGCTGAACTGATCGGTCCGTAGACCGATCAGTGTCTGATACTAGTATCGCCCGTAATTTTAGTAACTGAAAATAGTAATTTCAGTAACTCGTGTTCGATAATTCGTGGAAGTTTCTCTAGGAAAACTTCCAAGTTCAGAGCCTAGAACATGGAGGATCTACAAGCATAACTCTTACCTAAAAGTTATGGTCTGAACTTGTTTATAGCCTTAAGGTTGCAGACATTAGAAAACAAACAACTTAAGGCCTGAAAATTGAAAATTTTCACTTTGTTATGTACAGTTTCAAGTTTGTCAAAATATATTCAAAATGCTAGAATTACTTCAATAGCCTGTCTTATTTTTCATTCAAAATCATGAACAGCCATATCAAACAACCCATTAATCAAAATCAGATCAAATCTAGGCAAAGGCCCAACCAAGTTTCCTTGGTTGGAATATATGAGTAAGATCTAGGAACCAATTACACATGAATTATGTAATGGTGTTCCCCATACTCAGTTAATGTCTCTTCAACCTAATTATTCAAGAGATGCATGATACATTTTGAATAATTTGGTTGTTCCTAGCATCTCACCCCATTTCTAGCAAACAAAAATATTTTGTTCAACCTTATAGTTTGTGTGAGATGTTCCCAAGTTGCCCAAAATCATTCCCAATTTCTCTTGTCATTTTAATTGTCCTTATTGATCATGATGAAGTCCTAAGGACCTAATGAGCCAAACACATCCCCAACTCCCTCCTTAAATGACTAAATTCATTCTCCGGAAGGGGTTTGGTGAAAATATCAGCTAGGTTTGACTTTGACTCACATATGTGAGTGCAATGTCTCCCCTAGCTACGTGATCTCTTATGAAGTGATGACGCACTTCAATATGTTTGGTCCTCGAATGATGGACTAGATTTTTAGTTAGGTTGATCGTGCTAATGTTGTCACATAGCACTTGTACACCCTTATAAGAAAGTCCATAATCCTCTAGGGTGTGTATCATCCACAACAATTGTGATACACTCTCTCCCATGGCAATGTATTCAGCCTCAGTCGTGGAGAGAGCAACACAATGTTGCTTCCGACTTGACCAAGTAACTAATGATGAACCTAAGAATTGACAACCCCCACTAGTGCTTTTCCGATCCAATTTGCACCCAGCATAATCGGAATCGGTATAGCCTACCAAGTCAAAAGACTCTGTACGAGGGTACCATAGACCTACTCGAATTGTGCCCTTAAGGTATCTCAATATTCTCTTAACTGCAATTAAATGAGATTCCTTGGCACAGACTTGATATCTAGCGCACATGCCCACAGCAAAAAGTATGTCAGACCTACTAGCTGTGAGATATAGAAGACTACCAATCATGCTTCTATACTGCGTTAGATCAACTGGTTTTCCACTCTCATCATTGTCAAGGCGAGTGTTTGTCGCCATAGGAGTGGATACTTCCTTAGAGTCACTCATGTTGAATTTCTTGAGCATCTCTTGAGTGTATTTCATCTGATGGACATAAATGCCATCTCGAGTTTGTTTGATTTCAAGCCCAAGGAAGAATGTCAATTCTCCTACTAGACTCATCTCAAACTCACTCTCCATGTGAGAAATAAATTCATTCAAATAGCCCTTGTTATTTGAGCCACAAATTATGTCATCGACATATACTTGGGCTACAAAAATATTTTCACCATCTCTACGCAGAAATAGTGTTGGGTCTATTTGGCCTCTCACAAAATCCTTTTCTAGTAAATATGTTGACAACCTTTCGTACCAAGCTCGTGGTGCTTGTTTAAGCCCATAAAGTGCTTTCTTGAGCTTGTACACGTGGTTTGGAGCTTCGGTATTCACAAACCCCGGTGGTTGTTCAACATAGACTTCTTCTTTAATAAAACCATTTAAGAAGGCAGATTTAACATCCATTTGATAGAGTTTGAAACCTCTATGTGCAGCAAAAGCTAGCATCAAACGAATGGACTCTAATCGTGCCACGGGAGCATAAGTCTCATCATAATCGAGACCTTCGACTTGACTATAGCCCTTGGCTACAAGTCTTGCCTTGTTTCTTACAACTTCTCCCTTTTGATTTAACTTATTTTTGAAGACCCATTTAGTTCCAATAATGGTGGTCTTTTTCGGTCTAGGAACCAAGTCCCACACTTGGCTCCTTTCAAATTGACCTAATTCGTCTTGCATAGCTATGATCCAATCAGGATCGTGCAATGCTTCATCAACTAATCTTGGTTCAATCTCTGAAATCAATGCGACTTCATTAGACTCATTTCTAAAGAATGACCTAGTCCTAACCCCTTGTTGGATATCTCCCACAATTTGGTCTTGGGGATGACTAGTGGTTATCCTAGATTGTCTTGGTGTTGGTGGTGCCTCATGAATGGTCTCACTAGGCACAGGCAAGGACTCAATATCAGGCAAGGGATCAACCGGAGCCCTTTGTTGCCTTTGCTCATCGTCATCAGAGTCAACCTCGACTCTTTCTTCATTTTGATCATTCAAACTTAGATTTCTAAGTTCAAATTGAATTTCTCCTACATCCCTTGATTGATCATTTGAGTTGGGGATTTCTTCAAACGCTACATCTGAGGACTCTTCAATCAATTTAGTCCTATTGTTGTAGACTCGATAGGCTTTGCTGGTGAGAGAGTACCCGACCAGTATCCCTTCATCAGCCTTAGCCGTGAACTTCCCAAGATGATCCTTTGTGTTCAAGATAAACACCTTACAACCAAACACCCTAAGATGTTTAATTGTAGGGGGTCTCCCAAACCAAAGTTCATGGGGGGTCTTTCCTAAAAACCTATGTATCAATATTCGGTTTTGCACATAGCACGCTGTATTTACAGCTTCAGCCCACAAGTAACTCGGTAGTGAGTACTCATTAAGCATGCTTCGTGAATCCTCTTGCAAGACTCGGTTCTTTCTCTCCACAACCCCATTTTGCTGTGGGGTCCTTGGAGTTGAGAACTCATGTCTATACCCTTTTGCTTGAAAAAATTCTAAGAACCTATGGTTTTGAAATTCACCACCATGATCACTTCTAATGGTTTTAATTGTTGTTGATTTTTCATTTTCAGTTCTTCTACAAAAAGAAATAAAAATATCTATGGTTTGATCCTTAGTTTTCAAAAATAAAGTCCATGTGTATCTAGTAAAATCATCAATAATTACTAAACAATATCTACTACCATTCAATGAAATAACATTGTTACAGTCAAACAAGTCCATATGTAATAAGTCTAAGGCAGTAGATGTACTCACAGTGCTTTTACCTTTATGAGGTGCTTTTGTTTGCTTACCCATTTGACATGCATCACATAGTTTGTTCTTTTGGTACTGAATGCTTGGTAAGCCTCGTACTAGTCCTTTGTTGGCCAACTTCCGAATGTTCTTCATGTTTACATGTGCCAACCTTCTATGCCAAAGCCAAGACTCTTCTTCTTTTGACATGAAACACTTAATCAAAGCATTAGAAGCACTTTTAAATGATACTTGATAAATATTATCAACCCTTGTGCCTACTAGTACCGTGTCAAGTGTGTCAATGTGTTTAACCAAACATTGACTTGAATGAAATTCAATTGTGTAACCCGTATCACAAAGTTGGCTGACAATTAGGAGATGAAAAGTCATCCACTTGACTAGAAGGACATTCTTGATATGGAGACATTCGGATAGATGAATGTCTCCAACTCCTACAACCTGAAGGCTACCATTATTACCAAAAGACACATTACCTCTACTTTTGTTTTGAATGGTTGTAAATAGTGTTCCGGTCATGTGCTTGGAGCATCCACTATCAACAAACCAAGTTGATAGATGCTCCCCCTCGACCAATGCCTACAAGACACGGAAGATAGAGGTTTTAGGTACCCAAATCTTGGGACCTAATGCTTCTACAACGAAAGACCTAGGAACCCATGCCTTGGTCATACCTTTCCTAGTTCCATGAGCCCTAGAAACATGTAATCTACTATCTTGAGTTCTAGACATTAGAGAAATGAAACTCGACTCCTTGGGTTGATACCCTAGCCCGGCCTTGTTGTAGACTGCCCTTTGGGCATTTAGAATCATGTCTAGAGTCTTAGAGCTAGTTGAGAACTTCTCAAGCATTTTCTTGAGTTTCTCAACCTCACCCTTTAAAGCCTTGTTCTCATCCTCAAGGACTTCTAGATGTAGGTCATCGACCTCATCTTCCCTAAGGGTCCTTAAGGTTTTTACTTCTTCTTTTAACAATTTATTTTCTGTTTTTGACTTTTTAAGCAATGTAGATAAATGAGTGATAGTCTTATAACACTTTTCTATATGAGAAGAGGTTACCTCTTCATCATCCGACGATGATGAAGCCGCGGTTGAAGCGTCGCTCGAATCTCCCTCACTTCCGGAGTCCGAAACCTCCCTTGCCATGAGTGCTAATTGTCGTGTGCTCTTTTCCATCTTCTCTTCTTCCTCCGATGAGCTTGATGAGGACTCATCCCAAGTGGCCTTGAGAGCCTTCTTCTTCTTGGCTCTTTCCTCCTTCTTTTTGGCTCGTTCCTCCTTCTTCTTAAGTTTTGGACACTCACTTCGATAGTGTCCCTTTTTGCTGCACTCATAACATGTAACATTAGTTTTGTCAATATTTTGTTCACTAGGTTTACCTTTTCCTTTGTATCTCCTGCTCCTTCTCATGATTCTTCTTACGAAATTCGCCATCTCACTTGATGATGATCCACTTTCATCATCGGATTCTGAGGAAGAGGTGGATGAGGAAATCTCCTTTTCTTTCTTCTTTTCCTTCTTCCTTCTTCCATCCTTGCTCTTTGGTCCTGCAAACAAAGCAATACCCTTCTCTTTTTGACCTTTGTTAGCAAGCTCATGAAGTTCCATCTCACAGAAAAATTCATCTAATTTAACAATGGAAAGATCCTTGGATACCTTGTAGGCATCTACCATAGATGACCACAAGGCATTCCTAGGAAAAGCTTTTAGAGCATACCTTACTAGATCGCGATTCTCCACTCGTTCGTCCACAGAGTGTAAACCGTTGATGATCTCCTTGAATCTCCCATGAAGTTCACTTACCGTTTCACTGTCCTTCATGGTTAGATTTTGAAGCTGATTCAAGAATAGGTCCCTCTTGGTAATCCGAGAATCTCGAGTTCCCTCTTGGAGCTCGATGAGTTTGTTCCATAGGTCTCTTGCACTCGAGAACGGACCTACCTTGACGAGTTGGTCCTTGGCGATTCCACATTGCAAGGTGACCATAGCCTTGGCATCGGCTTGTGCTTTGCGGAGTTGTTCGGTAGACCACCTTGACGAATCAAGTTCCTTACCTTCTTCATCTTTTGGTGGTGTAAAACCCTCCTTGACGGAAAACCACATGGAGATATCGGTTTTGAGGTAATACTCCATGCGGCTTTTCCAGTATTGGAAATCTGCTCCCTCGAAATAGGGTGGACGGTTGGTGCTGAATCCCTCCTTCATGGCCATTGTTTAGCTCTTTGGGTTGTTAAGCCGAAATGAAGAGCACCAGGCTCTGATACCACTTGTTGGGATCTTAGATGGCTAGAGGGGGGGGGGTGAATAGCCTCTTAAAAACAAAAACAAAATTTCTACACAGAGATTTGTTAGCGCAGCGGAAATAATCAAAACAAACACTTATGCAAAGAAGAAAACACACCACCACTAACACAATGATGTACGAGGTTCGGGGATAACTTGCCCCTACTCCTCGGCGTGTCCGTAAGGTGGACGATCCCTTGATCTTTCGGTAGATCAACCCCCGGACAGATTCCGGCTAAGTATTTCTCCTTCTCGGTGGAGAAACCTCCCACAAAGTCTCAAAACAGATTTAGAATGAAGCACAAGACTTAGACTTACAGAATTTTGTGGCTACAATGAATGCACAATCAACTTACAGCCACAATGAATGCAGAGAGTGAAGAAGAAGCAGATTCACAGCCAAAAGCTTCACAGAACACCCTTGCTTGAACGTCGACAGAGAGTTTGCTACAAAAGAAAAAGTTCTTACCAAACCTCTCTTCTACCTCCTTCTTATTTCTCTGCTCTCTTGCTGTCTTCAGCCAGAGCCAAACCACTGCATCGAATCACGTCAACCAGTAGCGTATCACTGTCGTCGAACCAGGCGTCGCCAATCACGCTTCTTCCTCATCTGATTATCTGAGCTCACACCAATACCATCCTTGGTCTTCACTGGTGTCTCTGAGCTCGAACCAATAAGGAAGAGTCAAGCTGATTGCAGCCAGTGAGCCAACTGAACAAGCCAGTGAACGTTGACGCTTCTTTTGCACAATTTGCAGCGATAACCAGTGGAAAAACCATTTTGTTTTATTCCTTTGATAGTCATTGATTTGAATTCAAGCATCACCATGGTACCTGCAACCTGTTACTCAAAAAGCTCACAAGCAGATGTTAGATCAGACGCATCAGAAACGAATCAGAAATCAGCAGAAACTGACAGTGTGCAGACAGTGTGGTGGATCGGTCAGCGGACCGATCCACACCTTTGGATTGATGTCTGATCGGTCGTGAAGACCGATCAGGGTATGGCCTGATCGGTCTGCAGACCGATCAGGGCTTAATGAGTGCGGTTCATTGCACTCCTGAGATCATCACCTGATCGGTCTCAAGACCGATCAGGGTTCATATGGATCGGTCCACGGACTGATCCACTGCCTTTTTCCTTCTCGCGACATCATCTCCTGATCGGTCTATAGACCGATCAGATTACACTCAGTAGGCTACTGAGTGTTTCCTGATCGGTCTACAGACCGATCAGATTACACTCAGTGTGCTACTGAGTGTTTCCTGATCGGTCGCCAGACCGATCAGCAAACATAGTTTCACCAAATCGGTCTGTGCACCGATCAGGCAATCAAAATCCCACTGGATCGGTCTGTGCACCGATCAGGCAATCAAAATCCCACTGGATCGGTCTGTTGACCGATCCAACGCCCATGTGATATTAGGATTGGTCTTGAGAACGAGCTACCAAGCCCTCTCTGACCTAGTCCGGAGAACGAGCTACCGAGCCCTCTCTGACTTCGTCCGGTCTAGAGAACGAGCTACCGAGCTCTCTCTGGCCACTCCGTGCCAAGTCTCCATACTTGGACTTTTCCCATGCCAAGCTCCCTGCTTGGACTTTTCACCAGATGTCTGGTCAACCTTGACCTATCTGGATTTCCCTTGCCTGGCTTCACTCACCAGGACTTTCCCTCCCAACGGATCAACCTCGATCAGTAGTCAGTCTGAGTTTGATTTATATCTGATACAAACTTAAATCAGTGTCAACATCAAAACAACAGCCAGGTCAGACTGTATCAACAATTCTGTTGATATATGCTTAAAGAATCTTGTTGCTCTATAAAAACTCTAGGATCTGCCTGTAGGTGGAAAAATAAGAGTTCTAATAAATTCTTTAGAGGTTTATAAGTAGTTATAAGAAAGAGAGACCAAGGTCTTAATAGGATCCCTAAGTTTAAGAATTGGGATCAGCAGCACACCAAGTGCTCAAAGAAATGCCAAGGCATTTTATTATAAGAACATAAAAAGATAATAAGTATTTTATTTTAAAGAAAGGCTAGTACCCGACTTCCAAGGTTGTCGTTAAACAAATCCAGGTGACCAATTCCAAGGTCTTGGCCCTGGTAAGACCAAGGTCTTTACCCTCGTAGGACTGATGACTAGCTACCACAGTCCCTATTAGGGAGCACACATTGGTACTAAGCCTGGGTCCCAGGAGAAGTTGATTATTATTTTAAAGTAATAAAGTATAAGTTTTGAAACAAATGAAATAAGCTCCATTTATGCTTAGAGTCAGCAAGTTTAGCTTCTTTTAATTCGAAGTATGCAGTATTAGTTTATTTGTTTCCTAATTAGTTATTTAGCATGATTAGCTTTATCTTCCAGCATGCAGTTTTATCCTTCTATAGCATGATTAGCTATTAGAATTACATGAGTAGATTCCTTAGCTTTTCTTTGCTTTTAGATTAACATGAGCAGCTATGTTTATGCTTTATTTTCTTTTAGAGCATACAGTTTCTAGTTTCTTCTTGTATACATGCATATCCGTGTTTCTGTGAGTTAGATAGCACTTACTAAGCAAATTTTGCTTATAGATTGCATTTCCTCTTACTACAGATAAAGGAAAGGAAAAGATTTAGCAAGGAAGGCGACAAAGTGGTGCGGATGGTGTGTGATGCCAGGACTGTGGGAGAGAACTGGGAAGTTTTGAGTTTTCGTGTCTAGTGGATAAGAAGTAATTGAGTTGTACCTTTTGGTTGATGTCATTTGAGATTGTATTTTATATACCATGTTTGATTGAGTTTATTCACGTTTTAGATTGCATGTTGTGATGAGGTTCTATGTAATAAGTAGATATTATAGTTTTTGACCATTATTAAACTGTATGGGTGTTTGATACATATTCCAGCCACCTGTGGCTGAAGTATATATTTATGTATCTCAGTTTATGGTCACCGATACAGGGGAGACTATGCCAAAATTTTCGGTAAGGACTCCTCGTGGTTTCGATTATACCAGTTAAGTAGAGTTAGTAGTTAAGTAACAGTCATCCTTAGAGAGTAGTATAGTATAGTAAGAAGGGTGGTCGTTACAGCGCTAAGTCCGACTGAATGGACTGCCGGTCGGCCGGAGTGACACCGCTCTGCCGCTTTCTGGAATGTTCCTCCTCACGGCCGCTTGGCCTCTTACTGTCGCTGGCTTTGCTACCGTCTCGATGGTCAACGCTGACGCCCTTCGGATCTCCTCGGAATTCGTGCAAATCCTCTCCATTAAGACCGAGCACGCGCGCTGCACGTCGTAATGACGCTCATTAAATACGCCCCTGTGGCATGGTGCCACATGTCGCCTTCGTTGGCGTCATCGTACGACTCGGCGATGTGTCCGATGGGACATCGGCGGTTTGAAATGAACGGCCCGATGTGGGCCTCGGTTCCTGTGACCTACATCCGACGGCCGAGGCCGATCAGGCCCGACCTTATAAAGCCTTCGCCTTCCTCCTTCGCCGCACCTTTGCGTTCACGTGTCCCGCAGCCTTCTTTGGTGCTTCAGCGTTCCGGCGACTCCGATTTTCCATTTTCTGACGATTCCCCGCCTCCTTCCTTCGATCCTCAGCTTCTTTGTAAGGTTCTTTCGCCTTTCTTCTCTGTTTCCCTTGTGTTTTTTGTCAAGTTCTTGTCTTCTGGTCGCTGTCCCCTTCATCATCTTCTTCCTTCTACCGTGTGTCTTTTTCTTGCCTTTTGTTCTCTTGCCAGGTCGGACAATGGCTAGTTCTTCCCGACCCGCAGACCTCACTTTAGGCCCCTGGTATACTACCATGGAGTCTCGCTTCGATCGGCGGGATGCCAAGACCTTGCTTGATGGTTATGATATTCCGTCCGACTTTGAACTCGTTCTACCCTCATCGTCCACTCGGCCACACCAACCGCCGTGCGGAGCTATCTATTTTTTCCGCGACCAATTCACAGTTGGTCTGCGGTTTCCTCTCCACCCCTTCTTCGTCGACGTTTGCAATTTCTTTGGTCTCCCGCTCGCCCAATTAGTTCCCAACACTTTTCGCCTTTTGTGTGGAGTGGTGGTATTGTTCAAGATACACCGCATTCCTCTCCGCCCGGAAATTTTTTATTATTTTTATTATCCCAAGCAGTCCGGGCTGGGTACCTATCTATTCCAGGCTCGGCCCAGCCTAGTCTTCTTTGATAAACTTCCCTCCTCCAATAAACACTGGAAGGAGTATTTCTTTTATCTTCGTCTCCCCGAGTGGGCTCCCTTCCAAACCAAATGGTAGGTCGGGTCGCCTACTTCTCCCGAGCTAAAAAAGATTTAAGACCCGACCGGACTATCTCTAGGCTGCGAACATGCTTGCCGGTCTGAAGCTCGATATCAACAAGCTTTTGCCTAAAGGCGTGCTATATATATGTAACGACCCGCCTTCTACTGCTATGCTGTAGAGCGAATCGTCACAATAATGCTAAACTATACTGTGCGGAAAGCTGGGCTAATTAAAATTTTACTCTACTAATTGTTGGTGCAACCTTAGGTCAAGGTTGACCTGGTTGACCTGACTCAAGTTGTATTTTGATGTTTGACTTAGGAAGATTGTCGGTGCAACCTTAGGTCAAGGTTGACCTAGTTGAGTTGCATGTTGATGTTTGACACTCGTGGAAGAGTTGTATTCTTGATATGGGACAAGAATAGATGTTTGGGAGATTATTGGTGCAACCGTAGGTCAAGGTTGACCTGGTTGACCTGATTCGGGAAAAAGTCCAAGTATGGAGACTTGGCACTGGAAAAGTCCAAGCAGGGAGCTTGGCACGCGAAAAGTCCAAGTATGGAGACTTGGCACGGGAAAAGTCCAAGTATGGAGACTTGGCACTGGAAAAGTCCAAGTATGGAGACTTGGCACGGAAAAGTCCTAACTGGGATGTTAGGCAGTGTGGAAAGTCCTGGTGAGTGAAGCCAGGCAGTCGGGAAATCCTGGTGAGTGAATCCAGGTGAAAATCCTAGTGAGTGAAGCTAGGTGAAGGTGAAAGTCCTGGTGAGTGAAGCCAGGCATTCGGAAAAATCCTGGTAAGTGAAGCCAGGTGAAAATCCTAGTGAGTGAAGCTAGGTGAATGGGAAAGTCCTAACTGGGATGTTAGGCAGTTGGAAAGTCCTGGTGAGTGAAGCCAGGCAGTTGTGGAAATCCTGGTGAGTGAAGCCAGGTGAAAACCCTAGTGAGTGAAGCTAGGTGAAAGTCCTGGTAAGTGAAGCCGGGCAAGGGAAAATCCAGATGGATCAAGGGTGATCGGACATCTGGTGATGGGAAGTCCAAGTAGGTCATAGGAGTGACCGGATACTTGGTACGGAGAGAAAAGTCTAAGTGGGTCTAAGGGATTGACCGGACACTTAGCGGGGAGTCCTAGCAGGTCAAGGGAGTGACCGGATGCTAGGCGCAATGTACCAACAGGTCAAGATTGACCGGATGTTGGTTTGGACTTGGTTTGGGCAAAAACCAAGCTCTGGATCGATCGATGGATCGATCCAGATCTGTTGGTATCGATCGGTCCGGTGACCGATCGGATAACGATCGATGGCTTCGAGGCTCTTGATCGGTCCGAGACCGATCGAGATGAGCCAACTCTCACAGAGTTGGCTGATCGGTCTGAGGACCGATCAGCCTAGAGCCTGATCGGTCCACAGACCGATCACGATCGATGGCTCTGTGAAGATATGGCTGATCGGTCCGGGACCGATCAGGAGAGCCTGATCGGTCCCATGACCGATCAGGCTACTGATCAGGGTGGAGCCTGATCGGTCCAGGTCCTAGCCGTTGCGACACAACGGCTAGTTTCTGTGTCTTCTTCTTCACAGGTTATAAAAGGAGATCGAGCCTCTGCTTCTTCTTCTTCTTCTTCTTCCTTCTTCCTGTTCTTGGAGCTGCTGCTGTGCTCTTGAGCTTTGTTGAGTTCCGAAGCTTCGTGTGAGCTTCTTCGACTGGGTTCCTGCTGTTGTAGGCATCTCGTGAAGTTGCTGCTTCAACCAGTCGACGAGAAGGCAAGCGTGTTTGTTTTTACATTCATATTGTCTTGTGCTTCTTTGTATTTTGTGTACTTCTATCTTGCTGTTGCAAGAGTTATTGTGGCGAGGTTTCTCCACCCACAAGGAGTATATATTAGCCGGTTCTCCGGGGACTCATCCACCGACGGATTGATAGGCTTCGTCCACCTTACGGACACGCCGAGGAGTAGGAGTTTCATCTCCGAACCTCGTTACATCGCTGCGTCTAAGGTTTGATTTCTCCATTTACATTTCTGTTGTTATTTTTCCGCTGCGCTAACCTGATTTGTAGAAAGAAACGAGCGATTTGGGGCGGCTATTCACACCCCCCCCTCTCTAGCCGAGTACGTAGGATCCTAACACTAATGACCGATACAACTGATAAGAAAGGTCCAAAGACCTTCTCTGCTGGGGTACATATGCTACGGAGGGGAACCTGAACGCCCCAACTGAGCTAGGGGCTAGAAACTAACTTCCCAACTACCTGCCGGCCTGCTGATCGATCTACGGATCGATCAAAGCTGGGGAAGCTCCTGCTCCCAACTGGATCGGTCGGCTGACCGATCCAGCAGAGGCTGGATCGGTCTGCGGACCGATCCAGGTGGGTCTGGATCGGTCTGCAGACCGATCCAGGCACCTGGAGACGCTGGGATCACTACTGTATCGCGCTGGATCGGTCGGCTGACCGATCCGGGAGGATACAGTAGCCTACTGTATCTGTCTGGATCGGTCGGCTGACCGATCCAGTGACACAGCCAGGCCCTGATCGGTCGGGAGACCGATCAGAATCTGATTTCACCCGGGGACTCGGATTTCAGCACTTTGGCATGCCAAAACCTCACACAACACTTCTAAAATCTATAGAACATATTCTAATGACATAAAACTAGCATTCTAAACTGAATATAAACATGGTCTACTAATTTGTAGCATTTAATAACTGAAAGTGCATAACACAGAAATACTAAAAGTCCAATCATTTAAACTTGCTAAATCCCCTAAGGATCTTTGATTCCAGTTCCATACACACACTTCCTCATCTGCATTGCCCTCCAGCTTCCTCTGCTAGTCCACTTTTCCTTTACCTTTATCTGCAGTATAAGAAAAGTAGGATCTGTAAGCTAACAAGCTTAGTAAGAAACCATCTACCTCACAAAAACATGCATTCGGTGCAATATGGTTTTTAAAGCATGCTATTTGAAAATATGCACTGAACTTGCTAAGTCATGGTATACTGAAATCATAAAGCATAACACATAAGCATGGCATAAGCACTGAATCATGGCAAAGCAACCAAATAAACACTGAACTGAGTATAGGCTAAACTAACTGAAACTAAATCTGTAACTGGAAACAAACTCAACTAGCACAATTGATTTTGAGTTTTGAAATCTAATACATAATAGGTGAAAATACTAAACATGTTGTTGGGCCCGGCATCCCTACTAGCCCGGGGTTGCAAGTTCCGAATTTAGCAGGGTTGTCTAGGCTATCTGAACCTAGGGACGACTGTGGGAGTCCAACCCAATGGATATCTAATCCAGTACAGTGCCACTGAAAATAAAATACTGATATCTATAGCTAACTGATATAACATGCTATTTCTAGGTTATCTGAACCTAGAGCTAGGTTATCTGAACCTAGAGGCGACTGTGGGAGCCCACCCATTGGACCGTAGTCCCATAAAACTGCACTAAACTAATGTGCTGGTTTAAATGCCCCTAATGCATTTAACTGAGCTTTTAAACATAACTGAGGTGGTATTTAGCTATCCTAACATTTTACCGAACACTTGGTGTGCTCCAACTCTCTCCTCTAATAGGGAGATCACCTCTAGGCACCCGACAGCGTCTAGAATCTCCAACTAAAGGAGAACAACGTGTCCGGCCCGTCTAAAGGTGCTCAACTACATCCCTAATCCTCGAGGGGGGTTTAAACACACCCTATGTCAAAAAACCTGCATATAGCTAAAACTAATGCGTAGGAAACCAAACGGAGCTATTATACTGCAGGTGAGGGGTTTCTTACCTCTTGATCGTAATTTCTTACGATTCTATTCGCTAGAGTTCCGGTGGAGGTGATCCTCTCGACGATCCGATCCCGTCTTCGCGTTCCTCTCGCGGAGAAGAACCTCTTTCGTGTTGGAGTCGTCGCCGGAAGGTGAACCGATGGACCTTGGGCTTGGTGTGCCGTGCGTGAGGAAGAGGAGAAGAAGAGGGGCGCCGGCGTGAGGGTTTGAGAGGAGAAGGTGCCGAACCAAAATAATAATAACCCAACTCCAACTTCAGTTTATTATTTATATTAAGTGGTTTAATGAACCCAACTCTAATATAAATATATTTGGTTCTCCTTTCTTTCAGCACGGCCCTGCTGGGTTCACCGGTTACTAATCTTATCTGTAAACCATAGGTCTCGGGTTCGATTCCCGCCTAAGCTATTTTACGGTTCTAATTATTTTTGCTACTTCCGATACTCGAAAAATTCCGGAAAAATATCTAAAAATTCCAGAAAAGTCATAGGGTAATTCTAAAATAGTTTTGAGAATTTTCGGGCGTTACAATATATTCGGCCTGACTCCGAGCTGAACTCCACTCCCGAGCAGCTTCGGTAAGAATTTCACTTGGGTATGTACTTTGAGTGCTAACTGATTTTCTTCTTTTTACTTTGCAGCAAATACCGTCATGGAGTCCGTGATGCTCGGGATTTTGAAGAGAAAAGCGGAGGCGCTTCAGGCGGCAGCCGCCAAGGAGATGGAGCAACTGGGCATCACCCCAGTCGGCTCTCACGAGGGTGAGAGCGGGACAAACGCGGAGGAGTCGACCGCTCAGGCCTCCTCTGTGGAGGTGACGGGTGTAACACCCACTAATCTTTTAAGATAAATATGAGAATGATGAATTTTCCTTAGAAAAATATTAGTAGAATGTTGAACCAAAAAGAAATAAAAAGAAATAAAAATAGGGAGTGGTCATGGATTGAACCTTGAACCTCTCATGATGTAAATGATAGGATTAATGGGTAATAACCAGTTGGGATAGGAATGATATATTAATAGCAAAGGAGGGAAACTCATGATAAGGATGAGAGTAAAAGCTAGCCAAAAGAAAGCAAGAAAAGAGCAAGAGAAAGGCAACTTGCCTTCCTTCTTTTCTCTCCCTCTTCCTCTCCCTTTGCCGTGACTTAAAGAGGACAATTAAGGGGATTCATTCCCCCTTGTTTCATCATGAATGATGAGAACAAATAAATAAATAAATAAAAAAGGGGCTAAGGGAGAAGGAAAGCAAAAACCAATTTTGCTACCTCTTCCCCCTTAACATAAAAGGGAGCATGTAAAGAGAAGATTTTATTTTTCTCTCATTTCTCTCATTCTCTCCTCTCCACCACCGAGAGCCTCAGCCCCCTCTCCTCCATTTTCGGCTCCCAAAACAAGGTTCCTCCTAGGATACAAGGAAGGCTACCAAGGGAAATCAAAGGAGGAGAACAAGAAGAAGAGACCCTTTCTTCCATCACCACACTTTAGAACCACAAGCGAAAAGGAAGTAAGTATCCCCTCACCTGTGGTACAAGTGGTTTTAATGTGTTTTTGGATTTTATGAGGATTTTAAAACCTAGAAACAAAGTTGTGAAAATTCGGCCAAAGAAAGGACTTGTTGATCCTAGGAATGTTTAATATAAGCCTTGATTCATGATAATTTTTCTATGCTTTGTAAGAAGGTTTTCTCTCATATTTTTATATATATGTGATGCTGGATTAGAGATGTACCTAACCCTAGAGTTTCGGCCAAAAAGGTTTTATAAGGGCTAGGGAATTTATTTGTTTACCTAACTTGCACAAAACCCTCTAAATAAATGGTTAAGGATCCATTATTGTTTTCATACTTGAAGGTTACTTGGAACCAAAAGTACCCCACTCACAAGTTTCGGCCAAGGAAGGGTTTAGGGTTAGGAAGACTTTGAATTTAAACTCACCATGTTTATATGATAGAATATAGAGTTTCTTAAAGAATTGCATGCTTGTATGTTGATAGAAACTCATGAACATCACTTCTAATGTTTCGGCCATGGTAAGGTGGATGGTTTAGAATAGCTTAAACAGATTTTTTTTAACATGCTCAAAACCTCCATGACAATAAGATATGAAAGTTGTTTGATGCTCCCATGCTTAATTAGAGTATATGAAAATTGGTTGCATGATATATGATAATTATGACCACAAGGGTCCTAGCTTGTTTGTGAACCAAACTTGTATGTATAGTTCCTTTGATGTTTTTGCCATAAAACTTGTTTAGGTTTTCCATACTTTAGGCCACCTAAAACCTAGTTTAAAAACTTGGAAGGTTTCGGCCAAACATATGCTATGAGATAAAGAAAGGAAAAACCTAGGAAACCTAAGACACAATTTAAATGTATGCTTATAGTGCTTGACTTTTATACATGTTATGAAATGTGTTATGACTTTCTATGCTTTTATTCCATTTGAACAAATTCCATGCTTGATGAGGTTCGGCCATGTAGGGTTTAAAGACCTAGAAACCTTAAAATTTAGACCTCATGTGTTAAAGATGCTTCTTATGAAATTGAGATAACATGTTGATTGTGTTCACATGCTTATATATTTAACTATGATTCAAATGGACACCTTAAAGTCTCGGCCATGAAGGGATACATGCCTTAGAAACCTTAGAACTTACATTGAACATGCTCATGTCACTCTCCATGGAATATGAAATGTAGAAAGCTAAAAATTCACATGCTATATGTTGTTAGTGACCTAAATTGATGCTAAGGAAGTTTTCGCCATGACCACTTGTATGATGCCATTTATAAATTTATACATGATGTTAGAGTAAGTTCACATGCTTGTATGCTTGCTTGAAAACCTAAATGAGTACTTGTAAGTTTCGGCCATGCCATAATTTTAAGGGCTTAAAGGATTTAGGAACTAACTCAATTGTGCTTACCATATTCCTTGAAACAAATGCTATAAATATGGTTAAGGTTTCCATGCTTTATGTCATTTAGAACCTTGTTTCACACTTGTTAAGGTTCGGCCAAATGAGGTTTAAGGACTTGGAGAACTTAGAGTCCAAGTAAATCTTGTTTATAATACTTCCTATGAAAATGATATGTGGATGAATTAGGTTCTACATGCTTGGATGTTGTTTAAAACCTAAATTGGCACCTAAGAGGGTTTCGGCCAAGATAAGAACCCAAAGGACTAGGAAGCTTAGTACCCAAATTAATCATGTTACATTGTTCCTTATGATTGGATGAGCACATGATACACTTTTATGCTTAGACATGTATGCTTGTGAGCTATACAAGATGAGAATTTCTACGATATGTTATGAGTTCAGAATATGCATGCTTTATGTTATGATATGTGGGTAAATTTTACATGCTTTGATGATATGATATGAGCTGAAAATATGCATGCTTATGTTATGATATGTGGTTAAATTATGCATGCTTTGATGCTATGTTTAGTGCTTAAAATATGCATGCTTTCATGATATGCTATGTGGTTAAATTA
Organism: Zingiber officinale; assembly: GCF_018446385.1. Lineage (NCBI taxonomy): Eukaryota > Viridiplantae > Streptophyta > Magnoliopsida > Zingiberales > Zingiberaceae > Zingiber > Zingiber officinale. Next base: position 28,556,319 of record NC_056004.1, read on the forward strand.
TGCATGCTTGATGATATGCTTTACGCTTAAGATATGCATGTTTTTATGATCTATGCCTAAGTGATGCATATTGTTATGATATGATGTATGCCTAAGTGATGCATACTTTTATGGTATGATGTATGCCTAAGTGATGCATACTTTTATGACATGATGTATGCCTAAGTGATGTATACTTTTATGATATGATGTGTGCCTAAGTGATGCATGCTTTTATGATGTATGATATGTATAAGTATGACATGTACTTTACTTTATATGGCTTGTACCAAGGGTGGGCTCCATAAGCACCCCGGGGTCGATGGAATAAGACTCGGGCCTCCTTAGGGATGGGCTCCTAAGTGCCCCTAGGTCGATGGAGTAAGACTCGGGCATAGTATGTTGCCTTGTAGGGTTCAAGACTTGCTACCTTGGACCTACATAGGTTGCGCGCAATATGTAGGTGGTACATAGCCGGGATTCCCTTTAAGTTGAGATTATGTTCAAGTATATATGTAAGAAGAAATGGTTTTAAAGATCATGAGACATACACATGTTTTTCGGATACATGTTTTTCAAAATCATATTGCATATACCTTATGATGATTTATGATATGCCATGGTTAGATATGATTAGGTTATGTTCCATGATATGTCCATGTGTAGGATATGCCATGACTCCTTATGACGATATGCCATGATTAGATACGATTATGTTATGCTTCATGCTATGCTTTACGCTATGATATGCCATGACTAGTTATGATTTCTTCATGTTGCATGATATGCTTAAAAGAGTATATTACATTATGTCATGACTAGTTGAAATGATGCCATGTTGAGACATTCTTTGTTTATACTATGATTTTCGGTTTTAGTGAGTAGGAAAGGAACTTACTGAGCCATGAGTGCTCATAGCTTACTGTCCTTGTACCACAGATAAAGGAAAAAGCTGGATGAGCTAGAGGAGCAGCAGGAGAGGCAAGGAGATGTGTGTGGCAGTGGCTAGGCAACCAAATAAGAACCTGCTTTAAAAAAAAAACTTTTAAAGAACTATGCTTTGGTATCATGAATTGTAGTACCGTATGTGTGACTTGATGTTATGTTTCTACTAATTTTGATATCATGTTATTGAGGCCATGGTAGTGTAGTTCGGATTTGATGAAAGGGAAAATAAAAGAAAAGTTTTTATTAAACTAAGAGAATTATTTTAAGTCTTCCGCTGTTTTAAAAAAAAAAAAAAAAGAAAAATTTGTACATAGAGTATCGTAGCCCCGTCCCTTAGGGTTAGCAGGGAGGGCGGGCGCTACAACGGGAGGCGCCACGTCAAACAGGGAACCAGCTGTCCAGGAGGAAGGCTCCGATCGGGAAGGTGAGCCCCCGCTCAGACGAAAAAGGCGCCGGACGGAGACGCCGCTGCGCTCGGCTACTTCCGCTGTTCATGTGTCTGAGCGGACGGGATTCGATTCTCGTGGGAAAACCCCAATGGTGGAGGCATTATCCTCCGATCGGACTCCGTCTCAACTGAACCCGCCTGCCAACCCTATCGAGGCTGTGCCGGTCAGCACTCTTCCACCTACCTCCCGCCAGGTCCAGCGCTCGGCCATTTTGTCCAAGTTCTCCGCCCCGGCCTCTGCTCCCTCTGTGTCTGCTCACACGACTCCCGGACGGAGCCACACCATCAGGACCACCCTGCACCTTCCCACCGAGGAGCTTTTGGCCGAGTCTGATCGACCGACAGCGCACGAGCATACGATCACCATGAAGGGGCCCCTCGTCGAGATGTGGGCCGATGCTCGGGCCCGTGTTGCGATGATTCCGCTTGGCAACCTAGCCAACAGCCAAATGCAGCAGGCCACTGGGGTGTGTTTTCTTCCGAAGTCCTTTACGTCGTCTTTCCGATCGGCTATTAATACTCCTATTTATGTCAGAGATGGGTGGAGGAGATCGTTGTCGCCAACCGGCTGGCCATGGCGGATGAAGAGCTGAAGAGGCTGAAGAGTTCGGACGGCCCGTCCTCCCAGGGCCCCTCATATGCCGAGCTGTAGAAAGAGCTCAAGAGGACCAAAGATTTGTTGGAGGCCGAGCGAAAGAAAATAGTCGACCAGGCCTATACGTTGGCAGAACTCGAAAAACAGGTCAAAACTCTTGATCGAAAAATAAGCCTGGCTACCGATCGGAAGAAGCAGGCTATCGCCGATCTGGATAAGAAAAACGTTGAGGCGCGGGCCCTGGAGCAACGAGTTAAGGAGTTGAAGGAGCAGCTGGACGGCGAGAAGGCGGGCCGCTCGGGGGAGGCGACCAAACACAAGGACGAACTGAAGACCCTGCAGGAGGCTCTTGAAGCTTCCCGAGCTGCCTTCAAAGAGTATCAAGAGGCCGAGCCAGGCCGGGTCGCAGCCCTGAGATTGCAGCACATCCGCTCGAACGAATTTTCTGAGAAAGTTTACGAGCGGATGTATACTGCCTTTGATTTGGCCATTGCCACCACGACGGACTATCTGAAGTCCAAGGGTCAGCTCCCCGACTCTGCTGCCATCCCGGCCGAAGACTACGCGGCGCTCCTTTCTTTCATCCTGAAGCACGTTTATAATTTCCTTGAATGAAGTGTTTTTTGTAATCACTCCGACCGGCTCTAATGGCCTGAATTTTAATGAAGATATGTTGTCCTTTTGTTAGCTTACTCTTTTTTCGTCAATACCTGTGTCTTCCGATCGGAGCGCGAACTACTGCCATTTGCGTCCCCCACCTTTCCATCTCGTTAATCGTCTCTCGTCTTGCCTCCCTCACTTTCAAAAGGAATTTATCACGAAGTATTTTCTGTAAATGGGCTGCTTGTCTGAACACATCCATCTCTTTGAATGGGATTCCCGTTGGAAGTTCGTGAAGTACCTTTTGTAACTTGACCTTTTGTAACTTGACCAATCGGCCGCTCGGCTCACAGGCCGACCTTTTTATTATCTTCTTGTCGATCGACCCGGACGAAAGTACGTTGTTATTTTCTTCTTGCCCCTAAAAGCAAGGCTTGTCGATTGCTGGTGTTTTACCACCGAGCCGAAGCCTGCATGACTTGTCCCATCCAGGCAGTTTATAATCGCCGGTTTGAATCGAAGATTTAATGATGCTGCTCGACGGTCTTCCGGCCAGAGGGTTTATAGTCGCCGGTTCGACTCTAAGATTTAACGTCGTTGCTCGACGGTCTTCCGGCCAGAGGATTTATAGTCACCAGTTCAACTCTAAGATTTAAGTTCGCTGCTCGACGGTCTTCCGACCGGAGGGTTTATAGTCGCCGGTTCGACTCTAAGATTTAACGTCGCTGCTCGACGGTCTCCCGGCCGGAGGGTTTATAGTCGCCGGTTCGACTCTAAGATTTAACGTCGCTGCTCGACAGTCTTCCGGCCGGAGGGTTTATAGTCGCCGATTCAACTCTAAGATTTAACGTTGCTGCTCGACGGTCTTCCGGCCGAAGGGTTTATAGTCGCCAGTTCGAGTCTAAGATTTAACGTCGCTGCTCGACAGTCTTCCGGCCAGGGGGTTTATAGTCGCCGGTTCGACTCTAAGATTTAACGTCGCTGCTCGACTGTCTTCCGGCCGGAGGGTTTATAGTCGCCGGTTCGACTCTAAGATTTAACGTCGCTGCTCGACGGTCTTCAGGCCGGAGGGTTTATAGTCTCCGGTTCGACTCTAAGATTTAACGTCACTGCTCGATGGTCTTCAGGCCGGGGGGTTTATAGTCGCCAGTTCGACTCTAAGATTTAACGTTGCTGCTTGACGGTCTTCAGGCCGGGGGGTTTATAGTCGCCGGTTTGACTCTAAGATTTAACGTCGCTGCTCGACGGTCTTCAAGCCGGAGGATTTATAGTCGCCGGTTTGACTCTAAGATTTAACGTCGCTGCTCAACGGTCTTCAGGCCGGGGGGTTTATAGTCGTCGGTTCGACTCTAAGATTAAATGTCGCTGCTCGACGGTCTTTAGGCCGGGGGGTTTATAGTCGCCGGTTCGACTCTAAGATTTAACGTCGCTGCTCGACGGTCTTCAGGCCGGAGGGTTTATAGTCGCCGGTTGGACTCTAAGATTTAACGTCACCGCTCTGCGGGGTTTATAGTCGCCGGTTCGACTCTAAGATTTAACGTCGCTACTCAACGCTCTTCAGGTAGGAGGGTTTATAGTCGCCGGTTCGACTCTAAGATTTAACGTCGCTGCTCGACGGTCTTCAGGCCGGGGGGTTTATAGTCGCCGGTTCGACTCTAAGATTTAACGTCGCTGCTCGACGGTCTTCAACAATGAGCTTTTAGCTTGGATAATATACGTCCGACCGATCGGTCCGGGGTCTTCGACATCGAGCCTGTGGCCCGGACAATATAGGCCCGGCCGAACGACACAGGGTCTTCGCCACGCCTTCATGCAGCTACCCGCTTGGCGCACAATGCTCATGCCTTTGCTTTGTTCTTATAACTTTCATTCCTGCAGCCAAAGGATACAGCCGAATGGAATATTCATGAAATATATTACATCGGTGCACCTTTCATTCGGCCCGATAGGGCTGGAGGTGGTTTGCGCTCCATGGTCTCTCCAGCCGCCGTCCATCCTCATCCTCCAAGTAGTAGGCTCCCGATTGGAGCTTCTTGACGACTCTGAAGGGTCCTGCCCAGGGAGCCTCCAGCTTGCCTACATCCCCTACCGACTTCACTTTCTTCCACACCAAGTCACCCACCTGGAATGCTCGGGGAATCACGCGGCGGTTGTAGTTCTGCTTCATTCTCTGCCAGTAGGCCATCAGCCGGACAGACGCTTTGGCTCGCTCCTCGTCGATCAAGTCCAATTCTAGCTGCCTCCGCTTGAATTATCCTCGTCGTAGTTCTGGATCCGGACGGACTCTACGCCGACTTCGATTGGGACGACCGCCTCACCTCCATACACCAGGTGGAACGGTGTTACTCCCGTTCCCTCCTTAGGGTTCGTGCGAATGACCCATAGGACTCCCGACAGCTCGTCCACCCAGCTTCCTCCCATGTGGTCGAGTCGAGCCCAAAGAATTTGGAGGATCTCCCGGTTGGCTACTTCGGCTTGTCCGTTACTTTGGGGATATGCCACTGACGTGAAGTGCTGCTCAATGCCATATCCCTCGCACCATTCCTCGAGCTGCTTTCCGACGAACTGTCGCCCATTGTCCGACACGAGCCGACGCGGAATGCCGAACCGACAGATGATGTGTTGCGAGATGAATTTCTTGACCATCTGCTCGGTTATCTTGGCCAATGGCTCAGCCTCCACCCACTTGGAGAAGTAATCGACTGCCACCAATAGGAACCTCCGTTGTCCGGTCGCCATTGGGAAAGGTCTACGATGTCCATGCCCCACTGGTCGAACGGCCAGGATACTGTGGACGCTTTCATTTCCTCCGTCGGGTAATGAGAGAAACTGTGGTACTTCTGACAAGAAAGACATGTTGCGACGGTCCAAGCGGCGTCCTCATGTAGAGTTGGCCAGAAGTATCCAGCCAGCAGGATCTTCCTAGCCAAAGACCGGCCGCCCGGATGACCTCCGCAAGATCCTTGGTGTACCTCTTGGAGAATGTACTCTGCGTCCTCTGAGCTGACACACTTTAGCAACGGTCGGGAGAATGCCTTTTTGTAAAGTTGATCTCCGATGAGCGTGAACCGGCCGGCTCTCCTCCTCAGTAGCTGGGCTTCATCCCGATCGGACGACGTGGCACCTGAGCGCAAAAACTCCATGATGGTTGTTCTCCAATCGCTCGGGAATGTGAGGCCTTCCATCCGGTCCACGTGCACTACCAAGGATACTTGCTCGATTGGTTGCTGGATGATGATCGGCGATATCGAGCCTGCGAGCTTGGCTAATTCATCTGCCGCCTAGTTCTCCGTTCGGGATATCTTCTGGACCACCACCTAGGTGAATCTGGTCTTGAGTTTTTCAAAGGCCTCCACATACAACCTGAGTCTTGCATTGTTTATCTCAAAGGCGCCCATGAGTTGTTGAGCGGCTAGCTGGGAATCCGAGTGGATCACCACCCGGCTGGCTCCAACATGTCATGCGGCCTGCAGTCCGGCTATGAGGGCTTCGTACTCTGCCTCATTATTTGTTGCCCGATAGTCCAGCCAGACGGACAAATGCATCCTCTCGCCCTGAGGCGAAAGTATCAGGATCCCAATTCCGCTTCCGAGCCGAGTGGACGATATATCCACATATACTTTCCATGTAGCTTCAGGCTCGGGCTTTTGTACCTCCGTCACGAAATCTGCCAAGGACTGTGCCTTGATCGCCGGGCGGGGTTGGTATTGGATGTCGAATTCGCTTAGCTCCGTCGTCCACTTGATGAGCCGTCCGGATGCTTCAGGGTTTAGGAGTACCCTTCCCAACGGGTTGTTCGTCATCACAAGAATGGCGTGCGCCAAAAAGTAAGGGCGCAACCTCCGAGTGGCAAGGACCAAGGCGAAAGCCAACTTCTCGAGACCGGTGTAGCGAGACTCAGCATCCTTTAAGATATGGCTTAAGAAGTACACATGCTATTCTTCGTCGTTCGGCCTTACTAATGCCGAGCTCACAGCATGCTCGGTTGAAGATAAATAAATGCGGAGTGGCTCGCCTACGGCAGGTTTTGTCAACACGAATAAGGCATTCAGATAAGTCTTCAGTTCCTCGAATGCCCGATCGCACTCCTCATCCCATTGAAACTTGGTAGCTTTACGCAGAATCTTGAAGAACGGCAGACTCCGGTCGGCGGTCTTAGAGATAAACCTTGACAGCGCCGTTATCCGACCGGTGAGACGCTGTACCTCTCGAAGATTTCTGGGAGGCGGCATGTCTTGCAATGCCTTTATCTTGCTGGGGTTCGCCTTTATGCCCCACTCGGTCACGATGTAGCCCAGGAAGCGCCCGCCTTTTGCTCCGAACAGGCACTTCTGAGGGACTAGATAAGTATCTTCTCAAGCCTATAGACATGTCAGGCTATAAAAGGAACTATAAAAGGACAGATTTAAATTTTAAAACTCTCTTTTAAAATCATGAGGATGGTTAAAAAAGGAAAGTTTTATCAAAAATAAAATTCTTGCTTTTAACTACAAATAAGGAAAGATATCAAACCTTTCTCTTAATCTTTTGTGGAAAACTATAAAAGGAAAGATTTAAATTTTAAACTCTCTTTTAAAATCATGGCTTCTGCATAAGAAAAGATTTTAAAAAATAAAACCCTTTTATTTTAATGTGGCCGGCCAATTAAGCTTGGGTTCAAGCTAGGGTCGGCCACCAACTTACCTTGGTTTGGTCGGCCCTAGCTTGGGCTCCAAGCTAGGCTTGGCTGGCCACCTTAAGGTGGGTAAGAAGGTGGGTATGCGTGAGTATAAGACTTTATAAATAAGTGGCTACGACAGAGACCGAGAGGATGAATTGATTTTGGTCTCTCGATGAACTTGAGCTTCCCGTGTTTGCCCCGAACACCCAACTCGAGTTCATCAATAATATCTCATTCCACTAAAGAGTTATTATTGAACTACTGCACCAATCCCATATTACTATATGGGCTCCTCTTTATCATGAGTGTGTTAATTTCTCTGTGTTTAAGATATCGAATGTCCACTAATTAAATGAATTACTGACAACTCACTTAATTAATATCTAGCTCCAAGAGTAGTACCACTCAACCTTATCATCATGTTGGACTAAGTCCACCTGCAGGGTTTACATGACAATCCTTATGAGCTCCTCTTGGGGACATTATCGAGTTAGATTACTAGGACACAGTTTCCTTCTATAATCAACAACACACACTATAAATAATATCATTTCCCAACTTATCGGGCATCTTGATTTATTGAACTAAATCTCACTCATTGATAAGTCAAAGAAATAAATACTAGATATATGTGCTTGTTATTATATCAGGATTAAGAGCATACACTTACATAATAACAAAGGTTTTGTTCTTTTATTCAGTCAGTATAAAAAGAACTTATCTTAAATGGTCCTGCTCAATACACTCAGAGTGTACTAGTGTAATTTTATAGTTGAGATAAACTAATATCAAATTATACTACGACTATTCCAATAGTTTGTTCCTTTCCATCTTAGTCGTGAGCTACTGTTTATAATTTATAAGGAATTGATAACATGATCTCTGTGTGTGACACTGCACACCATGTTATCTACAATATAAATTAATTGAACAACTACACTTAACATACAAATGTAGACATTTGACCAATGTGATTCTTTATTTCAAAATTAATGTTTACAAAAAGTTAGGCTTTTAGTATACACTCTAACAATCTCCCACTTATACTAAAAGACTATGCTGTCATAAACGCTGCCATACATCTGATTCTCATTCCTTCAACATGCCGATCAAAAGCTTTCGCCAGAAGGGCCCTAGTGAAAGGATTTGCCAGGTTATCTGCTGATGTAATCTTGGCGACAATAACTTCTCCTCGCTTTACGATGTCTCGTATCAGGTGGTACTTACGCTCTATGTGTTTACTTGCCTTATGGACTCGTGGTTCCTTCGAGTTTGCTACTGCACCACTATTATCACTATAAATTGTGATGATTTTGGGCAAACCAGGAATCACATCTAAGTCCATTAGGAAGTTCCTAAGTCACACAGCTTCTTTGGCTTCCTCAGAGACTGCCACATACTCAGCTTCCATGGTTGAGTCAGAAACGTATTTCTGCTTAACACTCCTCTATGCAATGGCTCCACCTCCTAAAGTAAACACATAGCCTGATGTAGACTTACTATTGCCCCTATCTGATTGGAAGTCGGAATCCATGTAACCCACAGGGAGTAAATCATCTGCTTGGTAAACTAGCATATAATCTCTAGTCCTTCTCAGTTACTTCAATATATACATTACAACAGTCCAATGTCCTTGTCTAGGGTTACTTTGATATCTGCTAACCATGACCACGGTAAAACAGATATCCGGTCTCGTGCACAACATAGCATACATTAGGCTTCCGACAGCCGAAGCATAAGGAACTGCCTTCATCTCCTGTATCTCCTTTGATGTCTTCGGAGACATCTCTTTAGATAAAGTTACTCCATGCCTAAAAGGTAGAAAACCTTTCTTGGAGTCTTGCATACTAAAACGAGCAAGGATTGTATCGATATATGAAGCTTGGGACAAACACAACATCCTTTTCTTGCGATCCCTTATTACTTTGATCCCAAGAATATGTGCACATTCTCCTAAGTCCTTCATATCGAATTGTTTGGACAACCATACCCTTACTTCCGACAACACTTTGATATTGTTTCCAACTAACAAAATGTCATCTACGTATAGTACAAGAAATACCACCACGTTTCCATCACACTTCTTGTATACACAAGACTCATCTGGACACTGAATAAATTCATATGATTGAATTAATTCATTAAACCGGATGTTCGAAGATCTTGAAGCTAGCTTCAGTCCATAAATCGACCAATTTAGCTTGCACACTAGATGCTCTTTGTCTTTTTCAATGAACCCCTCTGGTTGCTTCATATGGATGTTTTCTTCAAGACTTCCATTAAGGAAAGCTATCTTGACATCCATTTTCCAAACCTCATAATCCATATGAGTGGCAATGGATAAGAGTATTCGGATAGACTTAAGCATGACCACCGGTGAAAAAGTTTTCTCATAATCGATTCTCTCTTTCTGAGTGTACCCTTTCGCAACAAGCCTTGCTTTGAAGGTTTCCATCTTCCCATCTGTCCCTCTTTTCCTTTTGTAGATCCACTTACATCCAACAGCTTTTACACCATTTGGTGGTTCTACAAGCTCCCAGACCTTATTAGAATACATAGATTCTATTTCAGAATTCATCGCTCTTTGCCAAGATGTTGCATCTATATCTTAGAGTGCTTCGTCATATGTTCTGGGATCAGGTTCATGTTTACCTGGGACCAAGTCTGACGACTCTCCCGAAAACATGAATCTTTCATGTTGCCTAACAACCCTCCCATTATAACGAGACACTGTCAGTTGTTGTGTATCATTTGTGATACGTGTTGTAATTTCTTGTGATATTTCATCTTGCACTATTGGTACTAAAGTAGACGTGTCCACTCGCATTTCTTCTAGAATAATTTCACTCATGGGCTTATGGTTCATTACATAATCTTCCTCTAAAATTTGAGTATTGGTGCTAACAATGATCTTCTAATTTTTAGGATTACAAAATAAACCACCTTTCATTCCCTTAGGATATCCTACAAACAGAAAAACTTTTGTACGTGATTCCAACTTGCCAGTATCTCCCTTCAGCACATGTGCTAGACTACCTCATATCCGAATATGACTCAGACTAGGCTTACGCCCGTTCCACAATTCCATGGGAGTAAAGGGTACTGATTTAGAAGGTACCATATTCAGAATGTATACTGTTATTTCCAGAGCATATCCCCAAAATGAATTTGGTAATTCTGAATAACTCATCATCGATCTAACCATTTCCATAAGAGTTCTATTCCTTCGTTCTGCCACACCATTCTGTTGGGATGTACCAGGTGCTGACAATTGGGATTGAATCCCAGCCTCTGATAAGTAATTCCTAAACTATCCAAAGAGGTATTCGCCACCACGATTAGACCGTAGTGTCTTGATACTTTTACCATGACGTTTCTCCACATCAGCCTTGTACTCTTTAAACTTATCAAAGCATTCAGACTTGCGGTGCATCAAGTAAATGTACCCATATCTCGAATAGTCATCTATAAAAGATACAAAATATTCGAAACAACCTCTTGCCTGGATAGACATAGGACCACACAAATCAGAATGAACCAGTTCTAACATATCTTTGGCTCTATACCCGTTGGCCTTAAAAGGTCTCTTGGTCATTTTACCTTCCAAGCAAGATTCACAAGTTGGAAAGTTTTTCAACACTAATGAACCCAAGAGTCCATCAGCTATAAGCCTTTGAATCCTACTCAAGTTAATATGACCAAGCCTTAGATGCCAAAGATATGTTTGGTTCATTTCCGAAGATTCCTTTCTCTTATTAGAATTAGAAGATGTGTTATTAATTTCCATTTGTTGCTTTGTAGGATAAATTGGATTTAAAGTATATAAATTGTCTACTAATATACCATAACAGATAATAATCCTATTCATCTTGATAACTACTTTGTCATCAAAAGAAACAGAATATCTATCCACAAATAATTTAGAAACTGAAATTAAATTCTTTCTAAAAGTTTGTGCATAAAGATAATTTCTCAAAACGAAACTTCTATTCCTATCAAAAGATAAGTAGACGTCTCCCACTGCAACAGCCGCCACTTTCATAGCATTGCCCATGTAGACTGTTATCTCTCCCTCATATAGTCATCGGGTTTCCTGGAACCCCTGCAATGTATTACAGACATGATCAGTGGCTCCTGTATCTACACACCAGGTACTGGTAGATATCATCTCTAAACATGTTTTAACTACAAGAGAATAAGATATACCTCTATTGTTCTGATTCCTATGAGGGCAGTTTGCCTTCCAATGTCCCGACTGCTTACAGATGAAGCACTTGTCCTTTGGCTTCTTCACTCCAACTTTAGGTCCAGTACCTAGAGATATTTTCACCTTCTTTGCTGAGCCAGCCTGTTTCTTCTTCTTCTTGCCTTTCGACTTAGAAGTAAAAACATTTTCAGCAAAGTGAATCTGAGAACTATGACGAAATATACCCTCTGCTGCCTGAAGTTCTGTCAGAAGTTCTGCCAACGTATAAGCCATTTTGTTCATGTTATAGTTCAGGTCGAACTGCTCAAACTTCTGGATAGCGTTTGGAGAATAATATCGATCTGGGTTTCCCCATCGATTTCAGCTCTAAGGATCTGTATTTCGTTCAAATAAGCCATCATCTTTAGAATATGATCCCTTACAGGTGTCCCCTCTAACATGGTGACTGTCATTAATTTTCTCATTGCCTCTTGCCTAGCAGTTCAATTCTGGTGTCCGAAGAGTTCTTTGAGATTGGTCATTATATCATAAGCAGTTGGTAAGTCCATATGCTAATGTTGCAGCACATTTACATTGAAGCCAAAATATAACACCGCGCCATCTCATCTGCTTTTACCCATTTCTTATGATACTCAATTTCCTCTTCACTAGAATCGTTATTAGGTGCATCAGGGCAGGTCTCTAACAGTACAAACTTATAGCCTTCAGCAGTTAGGACAATGTCCAGATTTCTTTTCCAATCTATGTAGTTGAGACCAGTAAATTTGTTCTCTTTCAGTATAATAGTCAGTGGGTTGAAAGCCATCCTAAGAATCACAAAATAAGTTTTGGTCGAGACTCTAAATTCAAAATAATATTGATTCCTCAAACAATACTATTTAAATTTACCAACACCTCAAAACACCGTGAATTTTGCATGTCACGTTAGTGTGAACGTATACAAAATCAAACATTTGTAAGAGAAGGGTCTTACCCATTAATTTTATTATCTTGTCATCCTAACTTTATGACAAATAAAATTAATAGTTGGTATTCCTTTGGTCACACAAATAATAATAGTGACTCCGTTGGAGAGGATACTATTAGATGTGCCTAAGTGTATACCATTATTTGATACTTAGTCTATTAAATAGGATTGTGCCCCTTCAGTTAGAGAAGATCACACGCTCCTAAATAATTTCCTATAATCATCCATAAAAGAAGTTTGATCTAGTGATTCGCAAACAAATTCATCCGTTGTGGAGGGAGGCACTCAGAGTCAACACGCAAGTTTGTTACATCACTTACAAACCAGTAATGGAGACCGTAGAATTTATTTACTAATCCCTCTCCTACTTAGTTATTTAAGGTGAGGAATTTTAACCATGCAAGCACACATCACAGTAAATAAAAGCAATAAATATGGAAATTAATTTTCCAACTATTATGACTTCTTCCATTATTGTCCTCTGTGTGCTGTCAACCCAAGTTGCTGCCATCTTTAGCCACCGCAATTGGGTCTAGTCGCCGCATCTATCTTGCTTCTTTTTCTGCTGCACCTCTGGTCCACAAATAGTACCACGCCTCGCAAGGATACGATCCGCGACAAAAATAGAATTTTACATATATCGATCATATATTCCACAAAGGAATGTACATGCAATCTAGATCGAAACAAAAATGTAAAATCCTAAAACTAATACAGCTCCTGATGTATTTAATACATACAATTATGCACACACATAAAATTCCCTTGACATGTCCAAGGTTCCAATCACACACAATATCTATAAGCCATAATAGTTAGAGCCTGCAACCATAGAGTTAGCACATCCTACTATTATCCTGCCTAAATTATGTATGGTATGTGCATAATTAAACTGAAAACCAAACACACAGAGGTAAACCCTAGCTGTGATACCAATTGTTGGTTGCTACTGGGAATATCGTACCGGTTCCCCTGTACAAAAATTTTGTACAAGTCCTGAACCATTCCTAACAACCTATTGTGTTCTTTAGAAATTAAATTTGGAATCGCAAATGGAACTTAACATTATTGATTCCAAATTCAACTTATCTATTCTTAATGGTTTTGACTTGGATCGCAAATGATGCTTAACATTATTGATCCAAATCCACCCATGTTACAAATTCAATTAAATATTAATTTCAGAGATTGGCTTCCAGGTTAAACATGGCGAGGCACTAGGCCTTCTTGGGTATGAGAGCATCCACCACTTCCTAGATAAAGCCTTTCAATGAAATTTAATATTTAATTTCCTTATAATAACCCTAGGTTTAACCAAAAAGAACAATCGAATCACAAATTCAAAAAATAAAAGAAACACAAAATCGAAAACATAAATTCGATTACCTGGATTCATTAGCCTCTTGTGTTTGGTATTTCAAGATCTAAATAAAAGGATGAACTAGTTATGATGCAGAAACTAATAACTAGTTATACCTTTTATAGCTTATAGACCTCACGATCTTCTGTCGTATTCCTCTTCTTATCTTGGACGTCGTGTGAGCGACAATCTACCGAGACGAGAATCCACCCAAGCTTCCTTCTTCTCCAAACAAGTTTCGTCCACCACAAGAACTCCAAGAGAAGATGAGGTTCGACCACCACCACTAAGCTCCAAGGGATGCTAGAAACAAAGCCTCCTTTCTCTACTTCTTCTCCAAGCAAAATCCGGCCACCAAGGACTCCCCAAGAGTTGATGTCGCCGGCCACCAAAGAAGAAGAAAAGGAGATGAAGAAGGATGAGGGTCGGCCACCACCAAGGAGGAGAGGAATAATAGAAGTATTGTTATGAGGTGAGGCACCTCTACCCTCTCTTTTATATTCCTTGGTCTTAGCAAATAAGGAAAGTTTTAATAAAAACTTCCTTATTTTCCTAGCCATTGAAAAGGAAAATTTAACTAATAAAAATTCCTTTTCTCTATTAATGTGGTCGGCCATATCTAATCCTCCAAGGAAGGAAAGTTTTAAATACAAAATTAAAACTTTCTAATTTGTTTCCTGAAATTTTTAAATAAAAATTTCTCTTTTAAAAATTTCCTTCATGGTTGGTTATAAAAGAAAACTTTTATAAATTAAAATTTCTCTATTAAAACATGTGGATGATTTTACAAAAAAAAAGTTTTCTTTAAAATTAAAATCTTTCTTTCAATCAACAAATAAGGAAATATATCAAATCTTTTCTTAATTATTTTAAAAACTATAAAAGGAAAGATTTAAATTTTAAAACTCTCTTTTAAAATCATGAGGATGGTTAAAAAAGGAAAGTTTTATCAAAAATAAAATTCTTGCTTTTAACTACAAATAAGGAAAGATATCAAACCTTTCTCTTAATCTTTTGTGGAAAACTATAAAAGGAAAGATTTAAATTTTAAACTCTCTTTTAAAATCATGGCTTCCGCATAAGAAAAGATTTTAAAAAATAAAACCCTTTTATTTTAATGTGGCCGGCCAATTAAGCTTGGGTTCAAGCTAGGGTCGGCCACCAACTCACCTTGGTTTGGTCGGCCCTAGCTTGGGCTCCAAGCTAGGCTTGGCTGGCCACCTTAAGGTGGGTAAGAAGGTGGGTATGCGTGAGTATAAGACTTTATAAATAAGTGGCTACGAAAGAGACCGAGAGGATGAATTGATTTTGGTCTCTCGATGAACTTGAGCTTCCCGTGTTTGCCCCGAACACCCAACTCGAGTTCATCAATAATATCTCATTCCACTAAAGAGTTATTATTGAACTACTGCACCAATCCCATATTACTATATGGGCTCCTCTTTATCATGAGTGTGTTAATTTTCCTGTGTTTAAGATATCGAATGTCCACTAATTAAATGAATTACTGACAACTCACTTAATTAATATCTAGCTCCAAGAGTAGTACCACTCAACCTTATCATCATGTTGGACTAAGTCCACCTGCAGGGTTTACATGACAATCCTTATGAGCTCCTCTTGGGGACATTATCGAGTTAGATTACTAGGACACAGTTTCCTTCTATAATCAACAACACACACTATAAATAATATCATTTCCCAACTTATCGGGCATCTTGATTTATTGAACTAAATCTCACTCATTGATAAGTCAAAGAAATAAATACTAGATATATGTGCTTGTTATTATATCAGGATTAAGAGCATACACTTCCATAATAATAAAGGTTTTGTTCTTTTATTCAGTCAGTATAAAAAAAAACTTACCTTAAATGGTCCTGCTCAATACACTCAGAGTGTACTAGTGTAATTTTATAGTTACAATAAACTAATACCAAATTACACTACGACTATTCCAATGATTTGTTCCTTTCCATCTTAGTCATGATCTACTGTTTATAATTTATAAGGAATTGATAACATAATATTCTGTGTGTGACACCACACATCATGTTATCTACAATATAAATTAATTGAACAACTACACTTAGCATACAAATGTAGACATTTGACCAATGTGATTCTTTATTTTAAAATTAATATTTACAAAAAGCTAGACTTTTAGTATACACTCTAACACAAATATGCGCCAAAGAGTCCCATCTATCATGTGTTAAAAGAATAATGAAATATCTAAAATGAACCATTAATGTAGGAATGTGGTACCCTCGATCTTCACATTTTGAATTAGTTGGCTATTCTAATTCAGATTATGTCGGATATAAGTTAGATAGAAAGAGTACAAGTGGAGGATGTCAACTGCTAGGACCTTCTTTAGTTAGTTGGTTTAGTAGAAAGCAACATTGTATTGTCTTATCTACTACTGAAGCCGAATACATAACAATGGGCGAATGTGTAGCTCAATTGCTATGGATGTCCCATACCTTAAAAGACTTTAATCTTGATTATAAAAATGTGAAAACCTATATTGATAACATAAGTTCTATAAATCTAACTAAAAATCCAATACATTACTCTAGAACTAAACACATGGAAGTGAAACATCATTTCGTTAGGGATCATGTTGCTAAAGGAAATATTGAACTGAACTATATTGACTCAAAATCTAACGTAGCCGACTTATTTATAAAACCTTTACCTGAAGCTGAATTTAGTAACTTAAGAAGACAATTAGGAATGCGTTTTTATAGAATAGTTTTCTTTTTCACTTAACATGTTTTTGAAAATATTACTTAGTAGTTTTTCAAAATTATTTTTGTAAAATTTTCCTTTTCAAAAGCTTTTTCAAAATATTTTATTTTTCTAGAGTAGTTTAGGTATTTCCCGTAGAATTGCATGATCCTATATCTTTAGCAGCCAGCATCTCACAATCATAATAGGATATCTTGCTTGTACAACTTAGAATGGATGAGATGCTTAGGACTTAGCCTAAGATTTCAGATGCTTATATTAATGCATCGCTATAAATCTCGGCTTTAAACAACATACAATGATCAATTTGAGTTTACTAGCTAGTAATAACTACCTAGTTAGTCCCAAATGCTCAAATTGACCAATCCGAGTCAATAGTATTGGTTGCTACACCTAGATTCCTTTTTGTTTTTCCTGTACAAAAGTTTGTGCAAGCACAAAACTTAACCTAGCTACCCATGTGCTCTACTAAAGCTAAACTTGGATTGCAAACGATGCTTAACATTATTAATTCAAGTTTCTCTTCAGAAGTTAAACTTGGATTGGAAACAATACTTAACATTTTTACTACAAGTTTAACCGATGTGATCTTCCTAAGTTAAACCATATTACAAAAGTTGATTAAATATCTATTTCAAATATTGGCTTCCAGGTTAAACATGGCAAGGCACTAAGCCTTCTTGGTTATGGGAATATCCACCACTTACAGTAACCCTAGGTTTAAATACAAAGACCACAATAGAAACACAAGATCGAAACGCAAAATCGCAATACAAAATCGATAGCACGAAATCGAAACATAAAATTGCTAGCCTCTTGTGTTGGTGTTTCAGAATCCATGCAAAGAAAACTAACTAATTAATTCGAAACGGAAACCATTAATTAGTTGTACCTTTCTTTGTAGCTAAAGACCTCTTGATCTTCTATTGTATTCCTCTCCTCCTCTTGGACGTTGTGTGGCTGACGATCTACCAAGATGAATTTCAGCCGAACCACTTCTTCTTTTCCAAGACTCTCAAGCCACCAAGGGATGCTAAAATAGGAAATTTCCTTCTCTTCTTCTTCCCCTCCAAACAACCGACCACCAAGGAGATGGAGCTTGATGTGCCGCTAGCCTTAAGGGAAGAAAGCAAAAGAGAAGAGAAAGGAAGAGAGCCGGCCACCAAGGATTAAAGGAGATGTGATCCGTCGGCCCTTAGGGAAGAAACAAAGTGCCGACCACAATGAAGAGAGGAGAGGAGGCAAGGCTTAGGTTGTCTCATGAGGCACCCTCTCCCTCTCTTTTATAATCCTTGGTCATGACAAAAAATGAAAGTTTTAAACATAATTAAAACTTCCTTATTTGTGGTCTCCCTTTGAAAAAGGAAATTTTAACAACAATTAAAATCTCTCTCTTTTAAATTTCCTATTGTACATGGCAACAAAAGGAAAGTTTTAAAATTAGTCTCTCTCTTTTAAAGCATGTAGACATCTACAAAAAAGGAAAGATTAAAATTAAAACTTATTTTTTAAATCATGGTTACAAAAAAGTAAAGTTTTATCAAAAATTAAAATATCTCTTTTAAACTACAATAAGGAAAGATTTTAACAAAATTAAAATCTCTCTTTAATCCTTTGTAGATATAAAAGGAAATATTTTAAAATTTTAAAATTCTTTTTTAAAACCATGTGGATGGCTATAAAGGAAAGATTTTAACAAATAAAATCTCTCTTTTTAACTCCATGTGGATGGCTATAAAAGGAAAATTTTTAACACAGAATTAAAAACTCCTTTTATTCTTTGTGGTGGTCGACCCCTTGCTTGGGCGCCAAACAAGACTTGACCGACCACCTCTTGGGCTCCAAGCTAATGCTTGGCTGGCCCCCTTGCTCCAAGCAAGGATGTGTCCGACCCATTACTTGGGTAAGCAGTGGACTTGGTGGATACAAGGTTTTATAGAGGCTACAACAGGGACCGAGAGGAGAAATTGATTTTGGTCTCCCGATGAGCTTGAGCTTCCTGTGTTCGCCCAACACCCAACTCAAGTTCATCAATAATAACTCATATCACTAAAGAGTTATTATTGAACTTCCACACCAATCCCAAATTACATTTTGAGCTCCTTCTTATCATGAGTGCGTTAGTCTCCCTGTGTTTAAGAAATTGAAAGTCCTCTAATTAAATGAGTTACTGACAACTCACTTAATTAATATCTAGCTCTAAGAGTAGTACCACTCAACTTCATTATCATGTCGGACTAAGTCCACCTGCAGGATTTACAAGATAATCCTTATGAGTTCCTCAAGGGGGCATCATCAACCTAGATTACTAGGACATAATTTTCTTCTATAATCAACAACACACCATATAAATAATATCATTTCCCAACTTATCGGGCTTATTGATTTATCGAAATAAATCTCACCCATTGATAAATCAAAGAAATAAATACTAAGTATACGTGCTTGTTATTATATCAGGATTAAAAGTACACACATCCATAATAACAGAGGTTTTATTCTTTTATGTAGTCAGTATAAAAAGAAACAACCTCAAATGGTCCTACTCAATACACACATAGTGTACTAATGTAATTTTATAGTTAAGATAAACTAATACCAAATTACACTACAACCATTCTAATGGTTTGTCCCATTTCATCTTAGTTGTGAGCTACTATTTATAATTTATAAGGAATTGATAACATGATCTTCTGTATGGCACCACACACCATGTTATCTACAATATAAATTAAATGGACAACTACATTTAACATAAATGTAGATATTTGACCAATGTGATTCTTATTTCAAAATAAATGTTTACAAAAAGTTAGGCTTTTAGTATACCTCCTAACAAATAGCTACTATCTTGTGATAGTTAGCTTTGTACAAAGGTTAGACATTTCATCATAAGAATTTTTTTTTAGTTTTAAACCATGCTTGGACTTTTAGAAAATTATTGATTTTAGGGAGAGCTTGACACTAAACTTTCAAAACCCTTTCCTTTTCTTTTTACAAAATATTTTGAAAATTATTTACATCTAAAATTTTTCAAAATTTTATCTATAGTTTTCAAATTATTTTCTTTACAGTTTTTCAAAATTATTCCTTAGTAATTTTTCAAAATTTTACCTATACTATCATTTTTTAAAATTTCTCCCTAATAATTTTTTTTTCAAAATTTCAAAAATTTTACCTATACAATCATCTTTTTCAAAATTTCCTTGCTAAAATTTACACTTTCCTAAACCTTTCCTATTTTTTAACCATTTCTTTAGAATTTTACTTTACGAAATTTTTTCAAGTCTTACCTTTACTTAATCTTTTCAAATACTCACAATTGTTTTCTTCTTTTAAAAATTTTACTTTGCGAAAATTTCAAATGTCTTTTTTTTAAAAAAAAAATATCTTATATTTTGCCTTTCTAAATTTTCAAAATCAAACTTTACTTATGTGTGATTGTTTCCCCTATTTTTATGTGTATTAAAGGGGGAGAGATAGTAAATTCAGGGAGAGATAGTAAATTCAGGGAGAGATGTTTAACTCAGGGGGAGAGTTAAAGTGCTTACTTATTTATTTTTGCATATTCAAACTTAACTTTGAACCTTAGTTGCCGAACATTAAAAAGCGAGAGATTGTTGGTGCAAGTTGCACCAGAATCAAACCTAAGTTTTAATGTTGTCAAAGGTTCAAGTTAAATCTTGTTGTGATCCAACAAGTTGACTAAGTATGCAGGTTGTTTACTCAACTGGGAAAGACCTAGTTGGAGGTTAGGCAGGAGAACTCTTAGTAGATCGTGGAACCCAGGTGGAAAGACCAAGTGGGTCGAGAGGACCCGACACTTGGTAGTGAGATCGAGAGGTCTGGAGGACCGAAGATCGAGAGAAAGTTCTGGCAAGCCGATCAAGGCTAAGTGAAAAGTCAAAATATATTTGGAGGATCAAAGTTTGGCAGGTAGGTTGAGGTAAACAACTGGAGGAACAACAATGAGGTCATGTTCCTGAAGGGAATAACCTAAGGTCGCTGATCCAACTGAAGAAACCGGGAAGGTTTCCAAGTTGAGATCAAGATAGTTGAACTATCTATTATTATTACTCATGCATTTTATATTACTGTGCTAATCTCTATTTTGCAGGAATATACTATTCAACTCTGTTTTGCAAGTTTGACATGATCGGTCGATCGAACAGAAGGATCGATTAACCAAACTAGACTAACTCAAAATAGACACAAGTTCAGACCAAACTAGAGTGAAATCTGATCAGAGCTTGATCAATCGACCGAACCCTGACGATGCAGCACATATCAGTTTGGTCAGAAGCAGAGAAGGAAGCAAAGTTGATCAATCGACCAAACCAGCAGATCGGTCGACCGAACTATCATCACATTAAAGGCGCAGTCAGTGCGAATCTCGGCAAATCTCGACGAACAGGGAAGGATCTTGTTCGGTCGACCGAACCCTTAATGGTCATTAAATGTCGAAGATCGAACCAGCATCAAATCTTAGCGAAGATGGAAGGGAGTTGGTTCGATCGACCGAACGCAAGGATCGGTCGACCGAACATTGACGATTCTTATAAAAGAGAGCTCGAGGTCCGAGGCTATGTAAGGGCATTCTGGTTGGGTTCGAAGTTCATCTCTGTGTAAGCTGTGATTCGTGCTATGACTACTCATCTACTGCTTCAAGAAGTGTCAACCGAGTCTCAGCTTTTATATACTGTTAGTATAACTTTCTTTTGCTTGCATTGTACTTATTATCTTACTCATCTTCTTGTACGCACTGCTTCTTTCTGAGGTTTTTGGAAAGAAGAGATTTAGTGGATTGCCCATCAGTACGATTAAGGATCGCGGGCCTTAGAGTAGGAGTTGACCTAAGCTCCGAACCAAGTAACCGAACATGTTCTCTACTTTCCGCTGCACGACTTTGTTTTAAACAAGTAAAAGAAAATTTTTTTAAAGCGCGATATCCTCCCCCCTCTATCGCACTCATTCAATCATATAACAAGTTCCTATGTGTTTGTATCGATCTCCTAATCACAATGATGACCTCAAATATTATTTTCACCCGATGCATTTAGATCAAAGATTTTTGGATATCAAAATAACTTTAATACTTTCAAATTTTAACTTTTTTTACTAAGTCATACCATTTATAAAGTCAATCTAATTATTTTAACTATTAAAAAATTATATTAGATATTTGAGTTGATTAATGTGATTAGGAGATCGATACAAATATATAGAAACTTATTTCATATCATTCTGAGCTCTCTAGAGGCATCTTCCAGTTTTAGGACGCATAACTTTTTTAAAAAAAAAAATTGGAACAAATTTTTAAATTCATCCTAAAATTTTAATTTTTTAAAAAACAAAATAAATACACCCAAAATATGGAAGATGGACCTAGAGATCTCAGAATAATATGAAATAAGTTTCTATGTATTCGTATCGATCTTCTAATCACATTAATCGCCTCAAATATTAATTCACCAAATTTTTTTATATTAATAATTTTTGGAACAAGAATTAGATTTTTCATACTAATTCATTTTTAAAAAATTATGGAATAGTTAATATACTTGGTGGAATTGATATTTGATGTCATTTATATTATCTGGAGATCGATACGAATATATAGAAACTTGTTTTATATGTTTCCGTGATCTCTAAGGTCATCTGTCACATTTTGGAAGATTTTCTTTTTATATATTTTTTTTAAATTTGTAGCGAATTCACATGTTCATTGCCAATTGGTGACAACCCCATATTTGTCGCCAATTAGCGAGGAATCCATAGATTTGTCACAAAAATTATTATATTTTGTGCAAGTTTATGCGACGAACAAAATTTTTTTGTAGCAGAGTTTATAAATTTTGCAAAAAATTTTATATTTCAACCCTGATTGACAACAAATTATGCGACGAAATTATAATTGTTGCTATTTTAGGATGATTTTATTTCATTGCCAATTTCGTTGTCAATTAGCATTGAATTCTATATTCATTGCAACGGGCTCTATTTTTGGAAGATGTGTACCCTTGGGGCATAATTGAGTTGGCTAGTTCGGAACAGAATTACTACTATAGGGCAAGGGTTCGAATCTCGGTAAAGTCGAAGAAAAAAATCTTCCTTCGTACTGACCAACTACAACTTCCCGATTTATCTCCTCACAGGTAATCATGGGTTGACCATGTGAAATCGCTAGGATGACAGATTTCATCTTTTGTTACTATAAATTGCTACTATTGTAAAAATCATCGTAAATTTGTGATGAATAATTTGCGTCACAAATTTTCGTCGCTAATTGTCTATTTTTTTTAGTAGTGTGTATAAATTAACTTGACACTTTTTAAGGAAAAAAATTAACCAAAGATATTATAACGGAACAGAATTCTACGCACCTTCTAATTAAAAGAAATCAGAAAATTTTACCATTATAAATATGAATCAAGAAGAATATTTTATGGCAAAGTATCAAAGCTGAAAACAAAAAATGCTGCATTATTTTCGGCATATGTGTATTGTATATGCCCACTTGAATTCATTCAGCTCAAAGGTTATCGCATTCAGAATCATGCTTGGAGCTTCCACATTAAATTGGGATAGCACACAATATCAAAAAAACATTTTTGACTAGCATAATTTAACTGTACATCGCAAAAATATGATACGACTAAATGCGTGATACCATCTGACAACCAAATATCGTTTCTGATAAGGAACAACCCTCAGCAAGGTCAAACTGGACTAGAACATAACTAAACAGTTGACATTGAGATTGATTGGATTTGCTTCCATTATGGTGATGTTTCACAAAAAATTGTTCCTTACTCCACCTTCTTGTGAGCTTGATGCCCATGTTTAGGTGGTTCCGCAGGAAAGTACTTGATGCCCACAAGATCACCAACCTTGCTGATAACCTGGGGAATCACAATATACCGAGAGTCCATTTAGGTTGAAGCTAATTGAATCAGTGGCCTTTGAGAGAGGGAATGCCTGAGAATGAGCTTACCTCCAGCCCTTTAAGGAGGTCCTCCCTTGAGTGTGCGGCCGATATGCAAATTCGAGCCCTTGCAAGCAGAAGAGGTGTGGCTGGAAAAGCAACAGTGACAACAGCAACCTGCAAAAATTATTGTGACAGAATAACCACAACTTGGACATGACTGATCACACAGAGTTCTCAATAATGCTCATAAAGCAATTCCAACTGAGACCAAATGGGGCTCCATATAAGTTCACAAATATCCTGCTGCAAAAATTTGGCTAATGTAAACAGCTTGCATATCCACTATGGTGAAGTTTTGTTTGCCCAGATATCACTAGCATTTTATACAATGCAAATGAGAAGGATCACAAGATTTCATGCGGATGGTTGCAACTTACATTCTGTTTGAGACAATCCCTAGAAAAAGCTGGAATCTTTGCTGGGTTGTAAAGCATTATTGGCATAACAGGGGAGTCATTATCACCAAGAACTTCAAACCCCATCTTCTTAAGTTCAGAGCGAAAGAAATTGCTATTTTCACGAATCTGTGCTAGTTTTTGGGCCCCTGGTACATATTGAAGCCATATAGACAAGAAACCCAGCAGAGAAAGACAAAAAGAATCAAGCTATAAGCTGCTAAACTTACCTCTACTTGATCCGTCTTCTCCGAGAATAACTTTAAGTGCGGATATAACTTGCTGCACAGCTGGTGGGGACATTGAAGTTGCATAAAGTTGTGCTGGACATGCATGCTTTAGGTATTGAACAATTTCCTGAACAAGAGAAGAGTTAGAGGTTTTGGAAGATATCTTAAAATTCACCCTAAACTAAGCTTATTTGATTTTTTTTTTAATTAATTTCTTTTGTTTCAAGAGAACCTTGGATGCTGCAATATATCCTCCACAAGATCCAAAGGATTTTGTAAATGTGCCCATCATGATGTCGACATCAGCCGGATCCACTCCTAGGAGCTCACAAACTCCTTTGCCAGATTTCCCAACAGCACCAATGCTGTGGGCCTCGTCCAAGTAGGTATATACCTGTTTCAAGAAAAAAGCCAAATCGAACTAATTCTTCATTAAGAGTTTCTAGGACAGTACACAGCTCCATTTGGTCAATGATGAATCTGAATAGAAATGCCATGATAGAAAATGGTCAACACTAAAATTATGTAAATGTATACGAACCTTATATTTCTTGCAAACAGCTATAATCTCTGGAAGCTGACAAAGTTCTCCTTCCATGCTGTATATACCCTCAACAATGACAATAATCTTCTTCCAGGGCCTGTGAGTTCGAGGTTGTCCCTCGGCTATCTGTTCTCTCAGTACCTCTTCCAAGTGTGGAGCATCTACAAAACCACAAGCACGGTGATTGAGAACAACCCAATTATGATAGCATTTCCTTGGGAAATTAAGAACTTACTATTGTGCTGGAAAACCCGAACTGCCGCACCAGATCCTCGAGCACCATTTACAATTGAATTATGATTCAGAGAATCACTAATGATGAGTCCTCCCTACACAGCATCATGATTTTTGAAAAATGAGCAAGTAAACACTGAACTGAACACTACAAATTCCTTCGTTGATTTCAAAATCAACAGAAATAAAAGTACCAACCTTCCCTATCAGAACTGGAATAATGGCAGAGTTTGTCACGTAGCCCATGCCAAAAGTTATAGCAGCTGGTTTTCCCACAAACCTTGCAACTAGGAACTCCAGCTCCATGTGCAAGTCAGTTGTGCCTGCACCAGAGAAAGAAAAAGCATATTATGTATTGGACGCTCTTAGTTGCAACATGATAAGTAAAACAGACATACCACCATCAACACGGATACTGCAGGTGCTGGGAGAATATTTCTTTAAAGATTCAATTACACGGGGCGTGCAGTATTCATCAGCAGCTGCAAAACCAAGGTAGTTATATGATCCCAGATTAAGGCACTTGGAAGTCTTTGAGGTCCGGCTGCACAAATTACCAGAAACAGATTAAATTCTTGATAAGTTGACTTATGTTAACTAACAAACCAAATATTTCCAATTGGCATTGCCATTTGATTAACATCATATTGTAGTATGACAACCACATTTTATAAGCCGCATACATAAACTATGTGAAACTTCCCTAATGTCAAAAGATCATGCACCTGAGTAAAACCATATACTTACTGCAGTGTTTTGTTATTGTCTTTAGAGTAGCGTTCAACCACATCAAACCACGCATCTGGTGCACTTGCAATTGGTCGACTAAAGCAATCCTGCACATCAAGTAAGTCGTCATTGCAAGATATCCAACTCACTCAAGGAATTGCCTTGGAAAAAATTTCAGGATAAAGTGAGTTCACAGTGTCAGTGATTCATTCCCATTCTGATCATTAATTCAGACAGTCTAATTTCATAGTATACTAGGATTGGAGTCGATCATGGTGGTGACACCAATGATCAGAAATTAAATGCCCATAGGATTGAAGTGATAAAATCACCCATAGGTTCCATACATATTAACAGCAAGTATAAATAAAGGCAGGTTGCCTGACATACTTATAAATGAAATGCATTTGCAATGCCAAAGTCCAGAGTCAATCAGTCAGGACCCTTAACCTTAAATAACAATAAATACATGTTTCTATAAAGAAAAAAAAATAAACATACTGTTTCATTTTAATCATATAAACGTGGAAATTCAGGATTTGAAGTATTTGCATAAGCAAAATGGACAAGAAAGCCTAATTTGATAATGAAAAAATTACAAGCAATAAAGTTAAAGAAACAAAATAACTTTCTTATCTTCCTTTGGTCTTTCTTATCCTTTAGAATTTCTGGATTTCTTAAGTTAAAATACCAATTAGTTAAGATCATTGAACATTTTTAGCAGTATTATCAAAAGAATATGGCTAACTTGGTAACACTGTAGATTTTTGGTACATTTGTTGAATGGCCAAGATGCACTTTTCTACTGTAAAACTCTTTAAAACCACCTGTCCATTTAACCGAAAGCAAACAAAGGAAGACTTTGGATAGAAAGCATGAGTGCCAATTTTTTATTTAAATAAATGCACCGACGCTTGGACAGGCTGTTCTTTTTCGGTAAGTTGCTGGGTCAATTTAGGCCCAACAGTCCAAGAAACCTTTTTAGGGTTAATTTCCAACAATTTCAATTTTTTGACAAATTTTATGGCAGGCTGGCCTTTTTCCAAGCTACTGAGCCAATTAAGGCCCAACAGTCCAGGAAACCCTTTTTGTTAATTTTCAAATATTTCAATATGATTTTCTGCTAGTTCTGTGAACGACTATGAGTTTTCTCATCAAGCGAACACTTTAGAGTGTAAGAGATGGATTGGAGTGCTTTTGGAGGTTGCGGAAGATTAAAAGACTTGTAGAGAAGGAAAAAATTTCTTTAGTAAGAGTTTTTTGTATTTGAAGAGAGCTAGAGGTGACCATTTTATTTTTCTCATCAGTGTTAAGAGAACGGTCAAAGGTTCATTGAGATAGGTATTATACATCTGGAAACACATAATTTTAGAACCATGTATATCCCTATAAATTAGGCTGAAAAATATTTAAATCATGGGATCATGGTTCCATCCAATATGGTATATATAGCATAGTTTGTTTCCATAAAATGTTATTCAGTTGTTTTAGAAAAATCTAATAAATTTTTATGAGGATATTTTGGATTTTTATTAAGTCAATGTACTCGTGTTATCAATCTATAAAAATTTATTAGGATCCCATGTATTGAATAAGTTTTGACTTAATACAAATTTTAATTTCTGCCGGTACACAGTGTGGTTAATGTTTTGTCTGATTTCTTTGTATTATTGCTCTCTCACTACATAAATTTGGATTCTCTCTGGGGGTATAAGCTTATAATCTATGTTAAATTGTTCTTATCTTTGTTTATTTGTTTGTGTAATTCTACCAAGACAAAGATCCACCAATTTGTGTAATTCTACCAAGGAAGACAAAGTTCCACCAAGGTGACCTTATGGTGGGGTTACTTAAAATTCTAGTGGCACCGGAATGGGATCTGCAAATGTGGTTTGAAGCAACGAGATCTAGCAAGCACTACTAGTGTGATTGCTGACCCCATCCAATAGCATTAGAAACACTTGTGATCCCAACAAGTGGTTCCTGAATCAAAGTAGTCAAATATAAAGTAATGCATTTAGGGCTCTATAGTGAGTGGAGCAATTAGCATAGAGGATAGTATTGACACAAATTATCAGGGGGTGATGGTAAGGAATATTGTAGAATTTCCTTCATACAAGATGAGCGTGTATGATCTGCACAAAGATGAAAATAGATTGCATAAATTAAAAGCATACCTTTGTTTTCCATACTTCGTGCCTTCTTTATAAATCATTCTCTTATGACTTGATCTTATTATTTCTCAAGATAGAGAGGACCTAACCTTTAACCTATTAATAGAAGTAAAACTCTAGGTAACCACGCATAAAGGGTTATACATAGTCATCCATCGTATCAATATGAGACGATTTTACCAAATCTGATCACACCGTATGGATACGGTTAACTTTGGGCTAAACTATATATAGTCCAATTTTGATTAGAATCAAATAACTAATTTATTAATTAACGCTAGCCCACAATTAGAGAAAATTTACATTAATAACACTTTTGTATACATAATAAAACAATACAACAACAACCAAGTCTTATGTGGGTCAGTTACATGGATCCTACGTCATTGGACTTTATCCTCTACTATATCATCATCTATATTTAAATAAATTTTATCTTGTTTTACTGTTGCTAACCAAGACTTTTTTTATCTTCCTCTTCTTCGTTTGATGTGCGTATTTGTTATAGTTTCACATTGTCTAAGTGGGGCATTTATTGTCCGTCTAAGTGCATATCCGTACCATCTTAAATGTGTTTCTCAGAGTTTTTCCTCGATAGATGTAACTCTGATTCTCTCTAATACTCTCATTTCTTATTCTGTCTATCCTCCTATGTCCACTCATATACCTTAACATCCACAACTTTGCAACTTTCATCTTCTGCTCATGTGCTCAAATCATAGCCCAACATTCAGTATCATATAACATAGCAGGTCTAACCGTCGTTTTATAGAACTTCCCTTTAAGTTTAAGAGATAATTTACGATCACATAAAACACTCTACATTAACCTTCATTTCAACCATCCTGCTTGTATTATATGTAAGACATCTCTCTCAATCATTCCATCATTTTACAAAAATGATCCTAAATACTCAAAGCTCAGCTCTCAGTTCCAGACAACTCGTCATCTTCTATCTTAACAATTATCTCATTATGTCTAATATTACAAAACTTAAATTCTATATATTCTGTCTTTACTCTACTAAGCCTAAAACCTTTCACTTCTAGTGTTATTATGTCTTGAATGTATCCAGTGAGTCCACGATTAGTAAAAAAAATAAGGACTTAGAACTGATCCTTAATATAACCCTATCTTTATTGGAAATACTTTAGTTAATCAAGTCTTCACTCATCCTCGTACATATCCTTAATTAGTTCAATATATATTACGCTAACACCTCTCTTTTCTAGAATTCTTCATACAATTTCTCCTGGACTCTATAAGTTTTTTCTAAGTTAATGAAAACCATGTGTACATCTTGCTTTTGCTCCCAATACTTTATTAGTTACATGAGAAGATATATAGCTTCTATTGTCGACCTTCCAAGCATGAACCCAAATTAATTTTCGATCACCTTGGCTTACTTCCCTAATCTTTTCTCTATTATTTTTTTCCAAAATTTCATGGTAGAACTCACTAGTTTAATACCCCCATAGTTTGCATAATTTTGTACATCTCCCTTGTTCTTATGTAAGGGAACTAGAGTACTTACCCCATAAGATATTTTTTTTCATTTTCAAAATCATGTTAAATAATTTTATAAGTCATTTAATACCTTATTTCTTTAGGCACTTCCATACCTCTATCGGAATATCATCTGGTCCAACGGCTTTTTCATTTTGCATCCCATTTAAAACTTGTTATACTTCTGAAATTTGAATTCTAAGATAAAAATTTAAATTTCTATACTCATTTGACCTACTTAAATACCTAAGTTAAGTTGGTCACCAAAAAACCTTCATTAAAAAATTGATAAAAATATATTTTCCACCGCTATTTTATTTCTCCATCATTTACTAGTACCTTATTGCATTCATCTTTAATACATCTTATTTAGATAAGATCTATTATCTTCCTCTCTCTCATTTTAGCTATTCTATAAATGTCACTTTGCCCTTCTTTTGTATCCAATTTTCGATATAATCGTTCAAAAGTTTTATTTTTTACTTCATTCACTGTTTTTTTAGTATATTTCTTGGCTATTGTATATTTTTTTAAGTTTTCTTTGTCTTTACAAGTATATAATAATTTATAGGTCGTTCGTTTTTCCTTTATTTTCTCCTGTACTTTCTTATTCCACGCCAAGATTTCTTACTTGGTGGTGTATGTCCCTTTGACTCACCGAGTGCACTCTTGACTACTATTTTCAACTTTGATACTATTTTATCCCATGTCATATTAAAGTCACCGTATATTTCATGTAATGCTTGTACTTCACCTTCTCCTTAAATATGTTTTGCTTCCTATCCTTTAACTTACACCACTTAATTCAAGGAGTCGTGTATATTTTCCTTCTACTGATACTATGATTAAGATGTATATTGGGTAGTTAAGACAATCTTTATAAATATTTCTATCCCTCTTCCTAACTATAAGAAAGTCAATTTGCGATTTATTATTCCCACTTTTGAACGTGACCAAATGTTCTTTTTCTTTAAAAAACATATTAGCTAGTATAAGATCATATGCTATCGCAAATTCTAATATAGTTTTTCCTTACTAAACTCATAACCCTGATGCATACTCTCATATTCCTCATTTTTCACTCAGACATGCCCATTTAAATCGTCTCCTATTAAAATCATTTCATGAATATTTTATAATACTTCATCTAAATCGTCCCAAAACCTTAATTTGGTATCTTTATCTAATCATACTTGAGGTGCATATATGCTAATTACATTTATAGTTTTGTTCGCCACTACTATCTTAAGAGCTATAATTTTATCCTCCTTTCTAACTACTCTTATAACTTCATCCTTTAATAAACTATCTACAATAATACTCACTTTGTTTTTTATTTTACTTTTCCATGTGTATCATAACCTAAAACCAGAGTTCTCTACCATCTTTGGGCTAATCTTAAACATACTTTACGTGGCCACTAAACAACTCATCCAGTAATCACCTTAAAATAATTCAATTTCATAAAGTATCTCTAGAGAAGATTGTATCTTCTAACGATATAATGATACAAGTCCTTCCAAAATTACATGTTAAGGACTTTACAGACATGAATTTCATAATAATTGTGCTATAAGTGCCCTAGCACAATATACTATAAGTATCCTCATTATCTAATTTGCCATAATAGTGATGACTTTGGTAGTTGCAAGGACCTAGGCGCATCATCATGATCCCCCATTGGATAGGAACTATGATATGTTGTAAGTGCCTTTTCCATGAAACTAACTATGAGCATAATTTAGACAATTTTTTTCCATTAGTCATATAAAATTATCTAAATTAAAAATACTCATTGGAATATTTGTGTAATGATCTAAATTGCAAAAAGCAATAAATCTATATGCATGTTTTACTGTTTCCATAAAAGAAAAGTAAACAATAATTAATTAGCAAGAATCCATATTATGGGTATTAATGGAGGAAACATTGACAATAATTACATACCTAAATTTGGTAACCTATGTCATTCTTATTTGAATTTTTTTGCGATTAGGATATCAAAATATATTAATTCAACTAAGTTTATGGGACACATTACTTGACAAAGAAAAAGGCAAGCCATCATATATCAAAAAGACCAATTGAGTGATGATACAAACAAAAGGAGTCAGTACCATCAGAATATATCTTGTGAATAATGTGATTCATATAATGTCCAATGAGAATGCAACACTGGCATTATGTAAAAATTAAAGGCATGTTACATGATTCAGTAACCAAATTCATCACAGGCAGTTATATATGTTAGACATAGGCATGACAAATAATAGATAGCTGGGGAAACTTCTGAAGAGATTCTATGTTTTTAAAGATTACGGCAAAGGTTGAGGAGATATATTTAGGGGCAATTCATTTGACCATTTTATAAAGTCTCTCTTAGTTGGTAGGAGGCATGGGGTGACTTGAAGGTGATGAATGAGACTATAGCATATGTTTCTCAAAAGAAGGATAAAGTTGTCTTATATTCAAGTGAGAATGTACTAGTTGCTGAAAAGTGAGAGAAGGAATAATTACAAGGGACAACCACGTGAGGATCTTACAAGCACAAATCTAAATCTAGTGGATCTTACTAGATATTTAATGCTAGGTGCTAAATGTGTAAGATAAATGGTCATATCAGGAAAAACTTTTTATGAAGGAAAAAACTCAAGGAGATGTGCAAAAATCAAGGTGCACATTTTTGTACTTATTGTCTAAAGGTTAAAAATGTATCTTCCACAGTCTAGTATTTTGATTTGATTTTGTGCAATACATATTTTCTCTAGGAGAGTTATTTGACAAATTTGATGTATGTGTAACCACGGTCATGACTTTTAGAGATGATTTTTAGGTGGGGGTTCAAGATGTCAACACAGTCAGTTAGACTTATAAATGTTTTGCAGCAGCAGGATCTAGCAAGTGTAGCTAGAATATCCTCCAGCTGCATGATCTAGCAAGTGGTGCTAGAGTATTTTCTGACTGGTATTAGAGGCATCTGTGATTCCAACAAGAAGCGATGAAAGACTCTGAAATCATAATTACGTGGAAGTTCAGAAAAGTGATTTGAGTTTGTAAAACTTCACTTTCTCTAAGCAAAAAAATTCTGTTAGCTAGCTGCATTCAGAATTTTCTACAATATTACACACTCAGTGAATGGTCACCAAATGTTTATCGAGAAGAAGAAAAATGGTTGATAAAGTACTCACCTATTCAGGATTTGCAAGCGAAGGAGTTATTGGTATCACATGAATGTCACATATAAGTCTTCACCATAATTTATGAAAAAGTTTACAGATCTGATGAAAAATAAACTAACATATCACAATATCTTTTCAGTATAAAGGTCAAGAATTAAAGTTTCTAGAAAAATTTTGATACTAGATATTGATTAAATTTGAAAAATAAAAGTATTATGGAGAAAACGAATTAGAAACTAAAAGCTAATTTTGATGAAGAAAATTGATATGGATACTAAGAAAGAACAAACCTGAATGCGGAGATAGAGGCGGCGGGTGTAAAAATCCTCTAGACCTAAGCAGATCGGTGCATACCCCTATTCCACGCAACAGCAAAAAATCCATCACAAGATCCAAATTTTTTCTTTTCTAAATACCAGAGAAGAAAACGAACAAAAGGAACCAATGATAAAGGTGAGACCTTGAGGTCCTTGGAGGTGGATTTGAACCAATCGATGATCTTCCGGAAAAAATCCCTAAGCTGGCCGAACGCGAAGAGGAGGCCATAGCTGAAAAGCGTTGTGAGCGCTGTGACATAAGGCAATCTCACCATCTTCCACTCAGCCGCGTCCCCCTCCTTCGAATCCCGTTCGCAATCTCACAAACACGAAAGAGAGGCAAAGATCCAGACCGAGCTGGATCAGAGAAAACGCGGCAGGCGGAAAAAAAATGAAGATGGAGAGATAAGGGAAAGGAGGGGGGGCAGTGTTTAAATCGAGCAGAAATGGTCGTCAATGGCGTAGTCTGGGAGAGGGGCGGAGGTTGGACGGTAGAACTGGAGGTCTTCCGACCAACACGGTTGCGGAAACAACGAGAGGAGAGGGCATAACTTTTACCGGGTGGAAAGCGGCTTTTTGTTCCTTCTCTAGATTTTTATTTAATCGGATCGAGTTAACATACTGTTTATTCGTACCATTTTAACGATACCAACGTATTTGCTACGTCAAATTCGTCCATTTCTCTGTAACGGCTCCAACAAAGTACTCAATTTCTATCCGATGCCGTCTCTAATTTTTCATGATATTAAATAAAATATAATTTAAATTTATTAAATATTTAAGGAATTCATTTAGGAGTTTTAGGGTTGAACTGGTCGTTAAAAAATTGATCGCGACCTTACTTTCAGTTTTTTCAGTTAACATCATATATCTAGTTTTTTTGAATCAATTATAATAGATCCGGTTTCAGGAAAGTTTTCAACTTTTACAATTAGTTGCACCTCCGAACATCTTATGATCATTTTACGAGCAACTTGCTATCATTGTCATTATGCATCCACATTGTAGACTTGACATTAGTTAGATTGTCATCGCTTGCCTTGTCGAGCCAACCATCGCCTAGCCGTTTGCCTTCCTCAATCCGTCAAAGTTGCTGGAGAATGTTGATGTTGGTCAAGTCACCTACCTAGCAATGTCATTTTCCCTCTTCTTACATAAGCAAGAGCCCCCTTCTTCCCTTATCGACAACAATCTCTTTTATTTCTTTCCATCTTTGTGTAGAGCAACCATCATTGACGAACGATTACAATTCTCTCGACTGACCCTTTTCTATTCCCATTGACAAGTAGTATGAGTTTATATATGTATATTTGATACGGTGTATTGTGAGTAGTTCCAAGAGTAATACGAGGTCAATAGTCAAGATGATATAGAAATCAAAGTCACTATGAAGTAACAATCAGAGTGTACATAGTAGGGCAGACGACTCACCATCAGAACTTAGCCAACCACGCTCCCAGCATACGACCGATCGGCCCAAGTATCAATCGGATCCTAAGGACTTAGCTCCCCACTCTCCAAGGGTAAGCCCCCCATCTTATAGTCCATCGACCCAAGTGTCGATCGGACCTTAGAAACTTAGCTCTCTACTATTCATGGGCACGACCCCCAGCATACATCCATCCGCCGAATCTCAAAGCCGATCGGACCTCTAGATTCAGTTCCTCGCTACTTATAGGCATAGTCCTCAACATACATCTGCCCAGCCTCAGAGTCAGTCAGACTTCCAAACTCAATTCCTCACTACTCATGGGTGCGGCCCTCGACATATATCCGCCCAACCTCAGGGTCGGTCAGACCTCCAGACTAAGTTCTTCACTACTTATGGGCAAAGCCCCCAGCATACATCCACCGAGTCTCGGAGCCGGTCGGACCTCCTCCAGGAGATAGCATTGTCAGATAATCGTAACAACCTGACAGAGAATAATAGTTACTCACCAAAGAATATTCCATTACTCTGACATATACCCACAATGGAAGCTTCCTTCGCCTAGGGGAAGGCTGATGGACATCCTCTATTACCTAATATATTTTGACACCAGACATTCTCTGCTGCCTTATTCTTGTAGAGGTTATTAGAGGTGGTATAAAAAGAGGTCCTCTCATTGGTCGGGCATGTGTTGGATCGTAAGTACGTGAGAGGCAGGTGAATTATGTGATTTTGAAAATGTTTCTTTTCTTTTAAAAATTAAGTGTGAAGCAAAAAAAGAAAGTGAGACGGAAATGAAACAATCACTAATGCAGGTTCAGTTTATTTGGTTTGGAGCTTTTGACGACTCATACTCCAAGTCCCACACTCGTTGAGTATTTTCGTTGAGCAATTACTATAAGCTCGTAAAGATTACAAAAGTTAAGTACAAATGCAATAATAATAAATGAGTATCGACAATAGAACGAAAGGAAAACTTGATTGTTGGTTGTCGGAGTAGTTTTTCGTCATCGTAGGAAGCCTTTTCGAAGTAGAGCGCAAGAGCGAAAGTTGGAGCAAATGTTTTGTTGAAGCTTTTGGTCGAAGGCCTTTTTATAGGCCATCTCCGGGCACCTGGACCACCCCCGGGCTCCTCCAATAGGGCGTACTATGTCACTAACTTATCCTCCTCCGGGTGCCTTGACCACCCCAAGCGCTTGATTGCTGACGTGGCAGTTTATCGGCAAAACTTCATCTTTGAAAATGTATCCTTCTCCCTGCGCTTGAACTAGTCTAGGCACCTAGACTATGACGTGTGGCAGCCCATCCACGTGGGACACCTCAGTTCCACTGGTCGCCCTATTCGGCCTCATCCCGGGTGCCTAGACCAACTTCGAGCGCCCAGACCTTCTAGCGCCCGAACACAGTCCATGCACCTGGAGACTCTTTTTTTAGCAACTTGTTTTCCTACATCACAAGGTTAGCACAACATGTAATAATATGCAAGGAAAAGTAATATTTGACAGTCTCCGGACTATCCGGTCCAGAGTTTGAGTTTTACTAAAACTCTAGATCGGACCAACGCATACTATTCCCTCAACTAAGAATGCGTCTTCACTGGATCTCTCCTCTAGTTGCTTACCTCCACTTACCAATAGCAGGTTTTCTTGATGTCAGGTCCCTTGACTCACCAAGACCTCCTTCCAGATCTCAACCAATCTGGACTTCAACTAGTTGTCAACCCAACTAGACTTTCTTTTGCTACATCTCAACCAATCTGGACTTTAGCCTGGTGTTTCAGTCCTCTAGACCCATCAAGTTTATATTCTGCACACTTGGTAGATAAATTAGATAAATATAACATTTAACTTTAATCAATTTATCATTCATCAAAACCTAAATTTGACCATTGGTGTCAATCGCACCAACAATCTCTCCCTTTTTGATGAAATGACAACCTAGGTTAAAGTTAGAAAATAAGCATAATAATATATTCAAGTAAAAATATTTTATGTTGTTGATTTTTCTATCTATTTAACTCTTCCCTCCCCCTTTTACATTCATCAAAAACACATAAAAGTAGTACGTAACCATAGGGCAAAATATAACAACCATAATATCATATCATAACAACAGTCAAGTGTATCAAAAGTGCATATCCAAAATAACTAGCATAAGGTATAAATAAAATGCAACTAAGATGATATACTAAAAAGATGATGATGGTCTGAGCTCTGAGAATGAAGCATATACATTAGCTCAATATGGCGAGTCCTCTCCTCCTCTCGAAGATTGAAAATGTCCTATCAAAGATCAGAAACTTCCTTTTGAAGACTAGTCATAGACTCCTCCAGTCTGGTAACTCTGTCGTCTAGAGAAGGAGGGGTTGGAGGTAGAGGCATCCCAAAAAGATCAGCAATGATATGAGGCATGTCTACCTCCTTTGCTGGAGCTGGGTCAAGCTGAGGTTGGGCGACGGGGTCGGGCTGATGCTAGGCCTCTCTCCTCCAAGATAGGACTCCATGATCATCTATGTGAACACTAGCTAAGGATTGGACAGGTTCCTAGCACCTACTACGTTAAACTCATTCAAGGTTTTGACATCACCAGTGGCAGCATCAAAACCTAATAATGCTAAGTAGGAGGTCAAAATATGGCATATGTACCCATCGACTAGTGGTAATACTAGCTAAATAAATGATGGTATGAAAAAGATGCAAATTGATGTTGATGTATAGCCTCTAACATAATGCATACAGAGGGAATGAGAGAAATAAGTGCATCATGGTTACATCTCGGGTAGTCAAAGGCAGAATGCACATGACTAGAATCCTATAAAGGATATAGTCCTAGATCATAAGGGTGACAGACCTAAATTGAGTTACAGTAGGTACGCGTTTCCCTCCAAAAAATATGAATATATCGTATCTAGAGTGACATGCGAATAGGGATCACTAAATGGTAGATCCCTAGGGTGGTAGCACAGAAAAGGACATGCAGAGGGTCGTAATCCTAAGAAGTCTCTAATAATCGTAGGAGATAGTGTAATATTAGTACCTGCGACCCTGGTAGTGTAGGTAACATCATTGACTTTAACTAAATTGTTGTATAGTTCAACGCGTAAACCTATATTTACTGAACTCGAACTATATACTAAATTTTGCAGCCTATAGTAGTCAAAGACCTCTACACAAGGAATGTATGAATGCATAAAGAAACTCCTATCAAGATATCTAGAATGGAATAGAATATATGAAATGGAGGAAAACCTAATCCTAAGCTCCTCTATAGGAAACCTAGGATCTATACTAGGAGTTTAAGAAGGACCAACACCAGTATTTGGTCTCTTCCTATTTTGAAAAAAAAACTTGAAGAATGAAATTCTAGATTAAACAAACAAAAAACAACAAAAAAATAAAGTGTTTGTTTAAAATTTTACTGGAACATGTTGAATATTTATAAAAGAAATGATGACCTCGGTTGCTTCTAAATCCCCCGCATGCTGGAAGGTCGGGAGTAAAAAACATAAATTGTGAAAAAAAATAATTTTTTCGAATGTTTGTAAATAAACACCCGTGGATAGGGGTGCCTAGGGCTAAGCCTCGGGTGTCTTATATAGGCGTGTCCGGACACCTAGACTAGGAGGTGAGGTGGGGCGCCTAGACACCAATACTAGGGGTGCCCTAGAAAAACCGTGAGCTAACTTTACTAAGGCAGGGTGGGGCACCTAGACATGGTCCAGACATCCAGGTTTGGGCGAACAACCCGATTTTTTTTAATGAAGGTTTTATTAAGTCTTAAATTAAGTTTAATTAATTTTAATTTAAGTTTTAAGCTAAATTTTAATTAAGTTTAATTTGATTAAGGTTATATTAGGTTTTAAATTAAGTTGAATTTTTAATTAAGTTTAAAGATTAGTTAATGTTCAACTTAAGTTTTTAATTAAGTTGAAGAAAGTTTTAGTTAATGTTTAACTTAGGTTTTAAAATTTTAACTAATTTTTAAATTACGTGTTAAGTTTTAATTAATGTTTAATTTTGGTTTTAAATTTTAAATCAAGTTTTAAATTTTAATAAAGTTAAATTTAAGTTTGAAATTTAAATTAAGGTTTAACTTAAGTTTAAAAGTTTAATTAATGTTTTAAGTTAAGTTTAAAAGTTTAATTAAGTTGAATTTAAATTTTAAATTGAATTTAGGTTTATCTTAAGTTTTAAATTTTAATTAAGTTAAATTTAAACTCAAAATTTAAATTAAGGTTTAACTTAAGTTTTAAATTTTAATTTTGATTAAGTTGAATTTAAATTTTAAATTTAATTTAGGTTTAGCATAAATTTTAAATTTTAATTAAGTTAAATTCAAGTTCAAAATTTAAATTAAGGTTTAACTCAAGTTTTAAGTTCCAAATTAATTTTAATTTAAAATAAAAAATATCTAGTTTGAAAATAATCATTTAAGAATAATATCCTAGGCACATATCTAACTTTTAGTTATTGACTAGCTACTAGAAGATAGTAGTATTCATATAGTTAATTAAGTTAAGTACTTGTATCTAGATAGTTATTTACTAAAGAAATTACTTAACTTGATCAATATATTTTAGTATTTTTTCATCCAGACTTATAGTGATGCACTGATATAAGTATCTGAAGTTCAGGCAATACTCTATGCATCTCACACCATTCTATGTTGTTAAATACACAAACAAGGTAAATATAATGTACTTGTGAGATGCTGACTATCTAAATCTATAGGTGCATGCTTTCTAAGGGAAAACTTAGGATAAGTCCATAAAGTTTTGAAAGTATAAGTTAATAAGTTTTGTAAAGGATAAGTTATAGAATAAGTCTTAATCTATCGTGCACATTCCTAGTTGTCTCCTTAGATTATTAAACTCGAATTCTGGTAATGGTTTAGTGAATATGTCAGTCATATTTGATTTGGACTCAACATAGTTAAGTTCAATGTCTCCTTTGTCAATGTGATCTCTAATAAAGTGATGTTTGATTTAAATATGTTTGGTTCTTGAATGATACACTGGATTCTTGGTTAAGTTAATTGAACTTATATTTCCAATAAATATTTTTACATTTTTATGTTCTAAGTTAAAGTCTTTTGATGTGTTCATTATCCATAGCAATTGTGCCACACGCTCGTCCATTACTATGTACTCTACTTCAGTAGTAGATAAAGCAACATAATATTATTCTCTACTAAACAACTGATAAGTGATAGTTCAAGTAGTTGACACCCATCACTTGTACATTTTTGATCTAGTTTACAGCCGACATAATCTGAGTCAAAGTAACCTATAAGTTTAAAATTAGATATTCTAGGGTACCAAATTTCTATATTTGGTGTTCCTTTCAAGTATCTAAAGATTCTTTTTACATTAGTTAGGTGAGATTCCTTAGCATAGATTTGGTATCTAGCACACATACTCACTACAAATAAAATATTAGGTCATTTTGTAGTTAAATACAAGAGGTTGCCTATGGCACTCCTATAATACTTTAGATCTACTGATTTTTTATTTGGATCACTATCTAAAGTTGTGTTAGTTGTCATTGGTATTTTTATTTCTTTAATATTTTTCATTCCAAATTTTTTAAGTAATTCTTTTGTATATTTTTGTTAATAAACATAATTTTCTTCATTTATTTGTTTAATTTATAAACCTAAGAAATAGGTTAATTTTCCTACTAAGTTCATTTCAAATTTATATTCCATTAAGTTGATAAATTCTTGTAAAAATTTTAAATTTGTTGAACCAAAAATTATGTCATCTACATATACTTGACCTATAAAAACATCTTGATTAAGTACTTTTACAAAAAGAGATTGATCAATTTGACCTTAGTTGAATCCTTTAGAGATTAGATAAGAGGTTAACCTTTTATAGAAGGCCCTAGGTGTTTGTTTAAAACCATACAATGCTTTCTTTGGTTTAAACACATGGTCAGAATGTTCTAAACTCTCAAACCAAGTTGGTTAACCTACAGGCACTTCTTCTTTGATTAGCTCATTTAAGAAAGTTGATTTAACATTCATTTGATAAAGTTTAAATCCTATATGAGAAGTATAGTTTAGTAGTATTCTAATAGACTCAAGTCTGGCTACTAGGGCATAGGTTTCATCATAGTCAAGTTTAAATCCTTTTTCA
Source organism: Zingiber officinale (assembly GCF_018446385.1). Taxonomy (NCBI): domain Eukaryota; kingdom Viridiplantae; phylum Streptophyta; class Magnoliopsida; order Zingiberales; family Zingiberaceae; genus Zingiber; species Zingiber officinale. The sequence continues at coordinate 28,596,701 of NC_056004.1, forward strand.
TTTAGTTTATTTATAAACACCCATTTTATTTCTATAACCTTTTTATGTTTGGGTTGTAAGATACCGCAAAATTAAATAATAAATATTATTGGACGAAAAATCTTATTAGATTTTTCAGGAATTTTTAGAAATTTTTCGGAAATTAAATGGGTTTCGTATGACCCATTTTAAAGGGATGGATTCGGGGTACAGAGGAAGCCTATTTTGGATACCTAATTAAGTTGGGAGTTGATGGAGAAACTAACTTAGGGCTTAATTAAATCTAACCTAAGTATTTAATTAAAAACCTAATCTCTAAATTCCCAAATTTTCCCTCCCCTGTTCGCACCCCGATTCTTCTCCCTTCTCTATTCTTCGCATATCCTCCCCTCACACCAGCGATCGGCGATGCTACTCTTCCCCTCTCAACGTCACCAGCGCAGGCAATCACCGGAGCTTTGAGGGGAAAACAAGTGGCCGATTCTTCTTCCTCACCTCTTGGTTTCCTCTCTCCCGATTGCTCTCTCTTGCGGATAACCCGACGTCGACAGAGGACAACTCTTCTCGATGGTCTCGGCCTCCTCGCGTCGTCTGAGGACCATCACCGGAATCTTGAAGGAGCTGAAGCTGTCCAAGCCTTCTCCAGTGGACCGATCGTTTCCTTGACAGTTTCTTGCGGGTGATCGACGATGATTCGACTGAGCTAGGGCACGGCGGGGTTCCGGCCGATTGAGCCCCTTTCGGTTCTCCCCCTCGATCTGTTCAATGGAGTATATTCCAGATCGTCATCAGTTAGAATGGATCACGCAACACCATCTGGAGGCAACTGATTGAGGTAAGGCAATGTCGGGAATTCTTTGGATTCAAGGATTCTGGTGTAATTGGCTTCTTTTGTTGGGTTATTTTTGATCTGGATTAGAGGAAAGCTTCGGATCAACCTAGTGATGGATCTCCCCTGTGCAGATCTTGACCTTATTCCTCCTTGCAGCTGATTGGGCTCTCGGCTGAAGAATTTGGGAGCATTTGAGGTGAGTAAGGTTATGTTTGTTGGAGTTTCAGCTAATTAAAGTCTCTACAGCTAGGTTCTGGATTTAATTCTAGAAAGAATTGGTGTAGGGGTTATTGGGTGGCTATCGGCAGAGTTCTTGCGGGGTTGTGAATGTTGATCTCTTTGGCATATCCTGCTGTTGGGGTCCAAATTGGAGAAGGGTCAGCTAACTAGGGTTTGCCATCAACAGGATGAAGCTATTGCAGAGGTTGTGGCGTTTGATCATTGTCCACATGTCATGGGTGAGTTTCTTTAGTGACTTCGCCTTTGATTTCCATTTGTGGATAATCTGTTCTTTCCATATTTCTCATGGGTTGGCGATTGTATGTAAGAGCTAATTCATTAGGGCATGTGAAATGTGAAGGAGGGTTTTGATATGATGAGATTGATTATCAGATTCAGTGGTTGGAGGTGGATCATGAGGATGATTTTGCATGTTTGATTTATGATGTGTAGTGGATAATAACGGGATGTTGGAGTTTGTGATTGGTTGTGGATTTGGTTGGTTGTTGATGATGATGTTAGGTTGATGTGGATTTATGATAGAGATTTGATTTTATGATAGGTTATTGTGGGTTGGTATCACTAGGTAGTGGATTGATAATTAAAGGATGGATTTGTTATTGGATTAAATGATGTGTGGATTTGGAGGACTTTTGGAGATGTAGCATGTATAACCTAATCTAATTAGGTTGTATTATGGTTAAGGTGAGTTGGAGGATTAATCCATGATCATGTTAGATTAGGGTTATTCTAATTAGGTGGGGGCAGTTGTTTAGTTATTTACTTCGTATGTAATTAGATAAATATATTATGTGATTGTAGGACTTTGATTCGAGGGGAGCGTCTCGACGTGGGATTGGTTTATCAGATATGGTCGACAGATAAAGGCGGGTATTTCTTCCTTGGCTCTATGTAGATTTTTATTGAACTTAGTGCATGGTTTTATGTGATGGTTTAGGATGCTTTACCTTATATCGTGTTCGTTTGTTGTTTTCCTGTTTGATACCGATGCTTGACCCTTGTGATGATCTATTTAATTCTTATACAATCTGCACTTTGGTTATCTATACTCTGTGATATTTTTACATGTGGAGTATGTATGGTAGGGGATACTTCGTTGGTGGTATTCATATGAGGTTTGTCCATTGGTATGTCGTGTATACTTCTGTCTGGTGTGATGATTGGAGTTGTGTTGATTGTATGTCTGTGGTTTATACACGTGTTTGATGTATTTTTTTTACTGGAGGATACATGTTGATTGTACACGTGGGGTTGTGTATGTGTGTCTGTTGGGGTTATTGGAGATTTTTGGTTGACTATACATGTGTAGTTATATACATATGTTTGGTCAGATATATGGAGGTATCATGATGATTATACTCATGTTGTGGGGTACTTAGGTGGATTTAGAGTTGCATGGATGTTGACGGTGTTCGTATCATGATTATATATATATATCATGTTCATCATTCATTGCATTGTTGACGACTATTGTCTTCCTTGTGGTGGAGAGAGTCGTCAGTCGTTTATAGCTGTCCTTTCGACCACTGATGGAGAGTGATAGCTAGGAGTGGAGCTAGTCCTGTCGCGCTTACTCAGCCGCTCAGTGTTCTGTCAGCCTCGACTACTCTGGAGTAGTAAGTCTTGAGGGTACAGTAGTCAGAGGGCTAGAGATGTGAGTGGTCAGGGACCCTTAGCTTTGTAGTTATATAACTACTTAGCTGACTGTCCGCTTCGGCCGCCTATAGCGGTGCTTATACTGGAGGCTAGTACGGTTTGTCACGGACCCAAGCCTCTCGGCCATACAGGGGTCGTGGTGTCTAGAGAGGTGGCGGGGGTGACCATGGAGCATGCATGCCCATTGGCGTTTGATGCGCGGTGCATCTTTGGAGATATATTTGCATACATGCCTATAGATACTAGTTGCATGTGTTTGTGGTATGTTGCATTTGTTTGCGATATGATTGTTGCATATGGTTGTCATGCTGCATACATGTCATTTATTTTACATGTATTTGTAGTCGTATTTATATTGCACAGGTGTCACGAGTAGGTCTGTTGCAGATATGGTGAGTTTACTGACCATTGTACCAGGTGTCGATTCCAGATTGGGTATATATCTATCATTATGTCGGTTGTGGTTTGTACAGTATGTATGTCAGGTTAGTAGGTCTGATATGTTCAGATGCATTGATTATGATAGTTGGATCATGTTCTTTGATTCCCTACTGAGACTGTATACCTTTGATCTCTATGTTTATTTTTAGATCATGTACGATCTTTTCTATTACCCGCTGAGTTACCTATACTCACCACCGCATGCATATCTTTATGTTTTCAGGTAGATGGTTGGAGTGTCGCTCGGAGTATCCTGTCTGTCGGGTCCTACGTCACATCCGAAGAGCGTTTCGGGTTTCCGCTTATGTTTTACTTGTATTCGTTATTTGGTGCATTCGGTGTATTTGGTGTATTTGGTGTTGTTGTTGTATTTGTGTTGTTGTGGTTGTTGTCTAAAGCCTAGCCGGCTAGTAGTGTCTTGATGTGTTTTGTATGGGCTTGTTTTATGTTTTTCCGCTGTGTTGGTTTTGATTTCAGCCGAGTGGGCTGATAGAAATATATATAACTGCGTTGTTGTTGTTATATTTGTCTAGCTGTGTCGGCTGAGATTATTAACTGCGTGGTTGTGTATATATTCCAGCCGCATGTGGCTGATGTATATTTTGTTTGTACTTATGCTTCAGATTGTCACCGATACAGGGGAGATGCTGCCGGATTTTTGTCTGGCAGGGACTCCTTTGGGGGCGTGATAATTTTTGGTATCAGAGCAGGTATACGATACTTGCCATGTGTTCTGGATTTTCGAGATTTATCTTATATCAATTTAGTGGTATCAGAGCGGGTTTGTGATTCCTATTCTTCGTGTTTTGGGATTTCGTGTTTTAATTTTCTTGATGTGACTTTTCGAGTTTTGGGACCAGGCAGCAGCAGGACATCTCCAGGCTATAGGAGGTATGTTTACATATTGTTATTGTACATTTCTATTAGTACATGCATTGTTGTTCTGATAGTGATGACATGTGTTAGTGCACTTTTGTTAGTACTTGTCCAGTTGCTTGTAGCATGCATTTCATGTGTTGGGTCAATCACTGATCACGGTTGACCTACTGGAGATCAAGGATTACAGTCTCAGGGGATTCGTCATATCATGCTACCAGTAGTTCTAGTGTCAGTTACTACTAGTTGGTTGAGAGTTAGAGTCACATACTAGTACCTGTTATTATTAGCTGGGTAGTAGACGATATCTTTATACTCATGTTGACTCAGTTAGTAGAGTACCGATTTACTCCTGTTTAAGATTGGGTTACCTGTTTGACTTGTGCAGTGGGGTTTGACTTTTGTAGTTGGGTATCGATTTACCTTAGTTTCAGCAGTGGATGATTGATTTACTCTTATTGGATTGGATAGTAGTTGACCGATTTATTTTATTGGTCCAACCAGTAGGGGCTGACTTACTCTATTTTTAGAGATTCCTATCTTTGGGATGTTTCATACTTGGTTAGATATTTTGACTTGTACCGGTGTAGAAAGGATTGAATTAGCCGTATACCATTGTCGGCTTAGTCAGTCTATAAAGGATTGATGTATCCTATTCCATGGGGACTTTGACCATGGATTGTCTGTACTTGGATGCAGGACTTAGAAGGTACATTCAGATAGGATACCCTACGGTGTGAAAAAGTGTAAAGCTACTTGCATAACACTTATGAGATATAACCGTTGCTAGGGGGTATAACTTGGAGAGTACATTTGGATTTAGGATTTGTACTGACGTGAGAGAGTTGAAGTTAGCTACTTATCCTTTACGTGACCCGGTACCACGTGAAAGGGGAAGCAGAGAATGCTTTTTGGAGATCAGGAGATCATTTAGTGTTTTCTTTGAGATGTTTTGGAGAGAGAGTAGTTCTCTACCTCTTTCGGTAGCAGGGTGGTTTATAAGACGATGAGACTCTCCTAACGTTGCTCCATGGGAGATCCTGACTCATAGACTTATCGGATATAGTTAGATATCCTCGATGTACCTAGTGATCTATGACCTGTAATGATACAGAGGTAGTGGTATTAGTTGAGTAATACCTAGGAGTTCCGATCATAATTAGGTATAATTTCAGATGATGATCTTCGAGGGATAGAGTGTTGATTGACAGATATTTTGATCAGCTATTTAGTTGTAGCGTTCCGCTATCTTTGTGTTCATTGCTCGATACTGGAGCTTGTTGAACCTCAGGGTGGAGCAATCACAGTATGATGGGGTATAAGACAATGGTTAGACGGCTCAGCTAACATTGTCTCTATATTAGGTGGTTCAAGACCTTAACCACGTGATCATTTTACTAGATCTTGTGGTCTATATCTCATATTAGAGGGTTTGACCTTTTATCGATATTTGTCGAGGGACATATATGGGATGATTATGAAGGTTGTGGAGATACTTTCTAGATGGGTAGACTCTTAGTCAGAAGGTTGTGTAACCCTTGACTTTGGATTGACATTCCTTTACTATGAATATTTGATTATCAGAAAGGATGAGATGATGAGATTTGCCAGACTTTTTGGGATACATTTAGTTGTTGGCAGTAGGTGTTGAAGGTTGGATGCTTTCCTTTTTCTCTATCTTTGTGTAGGAGACTATCTGGTATGATTGATTGATGTTGAGGACGATCTTGATTGATGGATATTGTGAGATCATGTGTAGTGATATGCTGTCTTTTGATGATATATTGGTAGATATTTTGGCTTGACGATTTATTATTTGGTGTTTGATGTTGATAGTGATATGGGAAGTAGCATGTCTGTGATATTTATGGATTTGGTGATTTGTAGTTGACGATTAGATTACAGACTTGTTGTTGGGGATCTTACAGTTGAGTGAGTCTGTCGTGCGTACATTATGAGTTCTTGGTGTTACCATTTAGGTATACCGTGCCCTAGATGTTTTCATGGACTCGATGTACTTGGTATTTCTAGGGTATTTAGATCAGTTTTCATTGTCTTCATTGACGATGTTGTGATCTATTTTCGATCCGAGGTGGATCATGTACACTATCTTCGCATAGTTCTAGAGATGTTTCGACGGGAACATCTATATGCGAAGTTCAGTAGTGCGTATTTTGATTGTCTTCTACGAGATTTCTGGGACACGTCTTTAGTAGAGGGATATTAGTGGATGTACAGGAAATAGAGGCTATTACCAGTTAGGAGTAGTCGTAGTTTATACAGGAGACTCACAGCTTCCTTGGTCTAGCTGGATATTACCGGAGATTGGATGAGGGTTTCTCTAGCATTGATATGTTTTTGTCTGGACCGTCTAAGAAGGGTAGAGAAGTTTCCTGGATAGATGCTTGTGAGATCGGTTTCAGGAGTTGTAACGAAATGCCGATAACTGCATTCGTCTTAGTTGTACTTTCTAGTATAGATGGATTTGTACTCTACACAGATGTATTGTACCTGGGTTTGGTGCAGTTTCGATGTAGCATGAAAGGAGTAGTCTCATGCCAGTATACCGAATTATCGTGTGATGGGAATGAGATTCTTTGATTTTCATGGGAGAGTATGGGTGTTTCCGAGTCACTTCTTATCCGGAGGAGTTACTGCAGGAAACACATTGATCTGGATTTGCGATACATTCGGGTGGCGTATGATGTATGGAGACTTGGAGCATTCTTATTGGTGGAACGATATGAAGAAAGACATCGTGGATTTAGTAGCTTGAGGTCTAGTATGTCAGCAAGAGAAGGCTGAACATCAGATGTTAGTAGGATTGCCTCCGTTGATTTGGATACTAGAGTGGAGTTGGGAGCATGTTTTGACGGCTTTTGTTGTGGGATTATTCAGGACATGGGGAGGATATGATGGTTTAGATAATCGTTGTTGGTGACGACTTTGCTCCCTAGCTATCGATTTGTAGGACAGATTCTTTTGGATTGAGTAGTAGGATAATACTGTAGATAGATTACCTGACATTATGGTATGTCTCTGAGTGTTGTATTGGATGGAGATCAGTGATTTCACATCATGGTTTTGACTGAGGTTACAGCAGACTTTGGATTAGGAGCTTCACTTTAGTATAGATTTTTATCCTCAGACAGATGGATGGTTTAAGCGCCCTATATAGATGTTGGAGGATCTGTTGATAGTGGATTTTAGATTTTAGAGGTAGTTGATTTATTCCGCAGTTAGCTAGATTGTAGAGTGGGAGTAGCAGGAGTAGGGTGAGTTCATAGCTCACAGAATCGTCGTTATTCACTTAGAGGTGGATTGTCATGTTTGGAGATATGTTTATGATACTAGGGTGGAGTAGTGGATGAGAATGTTGTTTGGTTATTATACTTGGAGTGAGTGGTATATGAGTAGGTGGTTTGGATGTTACCCTTGGATGAGGATCCCTGAGTTGACCAGTAAATTTGGGGACCAAATTTTTATTAGTGGGGGAGAATGTAAGATACCGTAAAATTAAATAATAAATATTATTGGACGAAAAATTTTATTAGATTTTTCAAGAATTTTTAGAAATTTTTCGGGAATTAAATGGGTTTCATATGACCCATTTTAAAGGGATGGATTCGGGGTACAGAGGAAGCCTATTTTGTATACCTAATTAAGTTGGGAGTTGATGGAGAAACTAACTTAGGACTTAATTAAATCTAACCTAAGTATTTAATTAAAAACCTAATCTCTAAATTCACAAATTTTCCCTCCCCTGTTTGCACCCCGATTCTTCTCCCTTCTCTATTCTTCACATCTCCTCCCCTCACACCAACGATCGCCGATCCTACTCTTCCCCTCTCGACGTCGCCGGCGCAGGCAATCACTGGAGCTTTGAGGGGAAAACAAGTGGTCGATTCTTCTTCCTCACCTCTTGGTTTCCTCTCTCCCGATTGCTCTCTCTTGCGGATGACCCGACGTCGACAGAGGACAACTCTTCCCGATGGTCTCGGCCTCCTTACGTCGCCTGAGGACCGTCACCGGAATCTTGAAGGAGCTGAAGTTGTCCAAGCCTTCTCCAGTGGACCGATCGCTTCCTCGACAGTTTCTTGCGGGTGATCGACGATGCTTCGATGGAGCTAGGGCACGGCGGGGTTCCGGCTGATTGAGCCCCTTTCAGTTCTCCCCCTCGATCTGTTCAATGGAGTATATTCCGGATCGTCATCAGTTAGAATGGATCACGCGACACCATCTGGAGGCAACTGATTGAGGTAAGGCAATGTCGGGAATTCTTTAGATTCAAGGATTCTAGTGTAATTGGCTTCTTTTGTTGGGTTATTTCTGATCTGGATTAGAGGAAAGCTTCGGATCAACCTAGTGATGGATTTCCCCTGTGCAGATCTTGACCTTATTCCTCCTTGCAGCTGATTGGGCTCTCGGCTGAAGAATTTGGGAGCATTTGAGGTGAGTAAGGTTATGTTTGTTGGAGTTTCAGGTAATTAAAGTCTCTACAGCTAGGTTCTGGATTTAATTCTAGAAAGAATTGGTGTAGGGGTTATTGGGTGGCTATCGGCAGAGTTCTTGTGGGGTTGTGAATGTTGATCTCTTTGGCATATCCTGCTGTTGGGGTCCAAATTGGAGAAGGGTCGGATAACTAGGGTTTGCCATCAACAGGATGAAGCTATTGCAGAGGTTGTGGCGTTTGATCACTGTCCACATGTCATGGGTGAGTTTCTTTAGTGACTTCGCCTTTGATTTCCATTTGTGGATAATCTGTTCTTTCCATATTTCTCATGGGTTGGCGATTGTATGTAAGAGCTAATTCATTAGGGCATGTGAAATGTGAAGGAGGGTTTTGATATGATGAGATTGATTATCAGATTCAGTGGTTGGAGGTGGATCATGAGGATGATTTTGCATGTTTGATTTATGATGTGTAGTGGATAATAACGGGATGTTGGAGTTTGTGATTGGTTGTGGATTTGGTTGGTTGTTGATGATGATGTTAGGTTGATGTGGATTTATGATAGAGATTTGATTTTATGATAGGTTATTGTGGGTTAGTATCACTAGGTAGTGGATTGATAATTAAAGGATGGATTTGTTATTGGATTAAATGATGTGTGGATTTGGAGGACTTTTGGAGATGTAGCATGTATAACCTAATCTAATTAGGTTGTATTATGGTTAAGGTGAGTTGGAGGATTAATCCATGATCATGTTGGATTAGGGTTATTCTAATTAGGTGGGGGCAGTTGTTTAGTTATTTACTTTGTATGTAATTAGATAAATATATTATGTGATTGCAGGACTTTGATTCGAGGGGAGCGTCTCGACGTGGGATTGGTTTATCAGATACGATCGACAGATAAAGGCGGGTATTTCTTCCTTGGCTCTATGTAGATTTTTATTGAACTTAGTGCATGGTTTTATGTGATGGTTTAGGATGCTTTACCTTATATCTTGTTCGTTTGTTGTTTTCCTGTTTGATACCGATGCTTGACCCTTGTGATGATCTATTTAATTCTTATACAATCTGCACTTTGGTTATCTATACTCTGTGATATTTTTACATGTGGAGTATGTATGGTAGGGGATACTTCGTTGGTGGTATTCATATGAGGTTTGTCCATTAGTATGTCGTGTATACTTCTGTCTGGTGTGATGATTGGAGTTGTGTTGATTGTATGTCTGTGGTTTATACACGTGTTTGATGTGTTTTTTTTACTGGAGGATACATGTTGATTGTACACGTGGGGTTGTGTATGTGTGTCTGTTGGGGTTATTGGAGATTTTTGGTTGACTATACATGTGTAGTTATATACATATGTTTGGTCGGATATATGGAGGTATCATGATGATTATACTCATGTTGTGGGGTACTTAGGTGGATTTAGAGTTGCATGGATGATGACGGTGTTCGTATCATGATTATATATATATATCATGTTCATCATTCATTGCATTGTTGACGACTATTGTCTTCCTTGTGGTGGAGAGAGTCGTCAGTCGTTTATAGCTGTCCTTTCGACCATTGATGGAGAGTGGTAGCTAGGAGTGGAGCTAGTCCTGTCGCGCTTACTCAGTCGCTCAGTGTTCTGTCAGCCTCGACCACTCTGGAGTAGTAAGTCTTGAGGGTACAGTAGTCAGAGGGCTAAAGATGTGAGTGGTCAGGGACCCTTAGCTATGTAGTTATATAACTACTTAGCTGACTGTCCGCTTCGGCCGCCTATAGCGGTGCTTGTACTGGAGGCTAGTACGGTTTGTCACGGACCCAAGCCTCTCGGCCATACAGGGGTTGTGGTGTCTAGAGAGGTGGCGGGGGTGACCATGGAGCATGCATGCACATTGGCATTTGATGCGCGGTGCATCTTTGAAGATATATTTGCATACATGCCTAGTAGATACTAGTTGCATGTGTTTGTGGTATGTTGCATTTGTTTGCGATATGATTGTTGCATATGGTTGTCATGCTGCATACATGTCATTTATTTTACATGTATTTGCAGTCGTATTTATATTGCACAGGTGTCACGAGTAGGTCTGTTGCAGATCTGGTGAGTTTACTGACCATTGTATCTGGTGTCGATTCTAGATTGGGTATATATCTATCATTATGTCGGTTGTGGTTTGTACAGTATGTATGTTAGGTTAGTAGGTCTGATATGTTCAGATGTATTGATTATGATAGTTGGATCATGTTGTTTGATTTCCTACCGAGACTATATACCTTTGATCTCTATGTTTATTTATAGATCATGCACTATCTTTTCTATTACCCGTTGAGTTACCTATACTCACCACCGCATGTATATCTTTATGTTTTCACGTAGATGGTTGGAGTGTCGCTCGGAGTATCCTGTCTGCCGGGTCCTACGTCACATCCGAAGAGCGTTTCGGGTTTCCGCTTATGTTTTACTTGTATTCGTTATTTGGTGCATTCGGTGTATTTGGTGTATTTGGTGTTGTTGTTGTATTTATTTTGTTGTGGTTGTTGTATAAAGCCTAGCCGTCTAGCAATGTCTTGATGTGTTTTGTATGGGCTTGTTTTATATTTTTCCGCTGTGTTGGTTTTGATTTCAGCCGAGTGGGCTGATAGAAATATATATAACTGCGTGGTTGTTGTTATATTTGTCCAGTCGTGTCGGCTGAGATTATTAACTGCGTGGTTGTGTATATATTCCAGCCGCATGTGGCTGATGTATATTTTGTTTGTACTTATGCTTCAGATTGTTACCGGTACATGGGAGATGCTGTCGGATTTTTGTCTGGCAGAGACTCCTTTGGGGGCGTGAATGGTACTAAATCTCAGACTTCATTTATTTCAAATTGGGGTAGTTCTTCTTGTATGAGTATAATCCAATCTGGGTTAAGTAGGGATTCTTCTACTATTTTGGGTTCAATCTTAGAAATTAAAACTATTTGACTTGTATTTTTAAATGATGATCTAGTTTGAACCCTTAGGTCTGGGTCACCTATGATTTGTTCAGTTGGATGTTCTGAACTAACTCTTATTGTTCTAGACTTAGTTTGTGTTTGTTCATTTTCTTGTGGTTGATTTATTCATCTTCAGGCTCATCTATTTAACTTAGCTTTTTACTTGCTCCCCTTAAATCAGTGCTAGATCTAACGAAGTCAATTGGTTGAAGTTAAGTTTTATTAGAGTTAGTTTCCTTGGATTTTTCATCAAATTTTATATTTTTCATTTCTTCGATTCTTAGTGTATGTTTATTATAAACTCTATATCCTCTACTATTTAGGGAGTATCCTATAAAAATTCTATTTTCAACTTTTGAGGTGAACTTCCCTAAATGTTCTTTGTATTTAGTATGTAAATTGAACATCCAAATACTTTATAATATTTAATATTAGGTATTTTATTATAGTAAATTTCAAACAGGGTTTTATTATGTTTCTTATTTATCATTATTCTATTTTGTATATAGAAGGTTGTACTGACAACTTCTGTCCAATGATATTTTGGTAGTTGGTATTCATTAAGCATTGTCCTAGTAGCTTCTTATAGGGTCCTATTTTTTTTTTCAACTATTCCGTTTTGTTGAGGTATTTTAGGATATAAAAATTCATGGTGATAACCATTTTCTAGGTAGAATTTGTTAAAATTATAATTTTTAAATTCACTTCCGTCATCATTTCTAATTCTTTTGATTTTTAATTCTTTTTTATTTTCAGTTTGTTTACAAAAGTTACTAAAAACTTCAAATATTTCATCTTTATTTCTTAAGAATTTTATCCGGGTGAATTTTAAATGATTATAAATTATTACCAAACAATATAGGCTTCCATTTATAGATTTAATTCCATGTGAGTCAAATAAATATAAGTGTAATTCAAGTATTGAATTGGTTTGAGTTTGATTAGTTGGTTTGTGGGTTGATTTGGTCAATTTTCCTTATTGACAAGTATTACAAATTATTGAGTCTAAGTTGGATAGTTTTGGTAGTCATCTAACTAAGCCATTTAATTTGATGAGGTTTCAAAAATGAGTATGGGACAATCTTTTATGTCATAGCCAGGTTTCCTTTTTTTGTATCAAGTGACACTTAAGTGAGGAGCTGATTAGGTTGATTGCAGATATTGTCCTTTCTAAACCTTCTAAGTCTTATGTTAGGGTTGTCTGTGTACTTAATCAAGCATTCAGAGGATAAGAACTTAACTTTATAACCAGAATCACACAATTGACTAATGCTGAGTAAGTTAAATTTAAAATCATCAACAAGTAAAACATTTATAATAACAAAATCAGATTTAAGTTCAATATTACTTATCTCAATTACCTTAAGTTTGTCATTGTTTGCAAAGGCAACAATTCCTAAGCTCTTGTATTTCAATTGAATGAATTTAGCGTGATTCTCAATCATATGTCTAGAACAACCATTATCTAATATCCACTTGGATTCCTACAAAAAATAGGAGTCATTATTAATTTTGAATCGTGATTAAGCTTATGTTAGGTCTGATTAGAGTTGTTAATTCAACTTCATCTAGCTAGTTCAAATTTTATTTTATTGCTTAAGTAATCAGTTTTAATTTAAGTCATTAATTTTAATTTTAATTTAATTTGAATGTTAGTTTGATTTTAATTAATTTTAGTTTTAATTTAATTTGAATGTTAGTTTGATTTTTAATTAGATTAACTTTGAATCTAAATTTAATTTGAATTAAGTTAGTTTTAGGTTAAATTTGAATTCTTTTGATCTAATTATCTCACCCGGTCTAAGTTTTCAGACAAAGGTATCCTATCATTTTATGAGATTAGTTAAGTTTATTTTTAGGAGTTGGTTTAACTTGTGTTAGATTCAACTTTAGCTTTGGGTCCATTAAGCAAATATTTTTTGAATAAATTTCTAGGCTATGGTGAGTTATCTAGACATCATTAAAGTAACCACGTCCTTCGAGTTTTTTTAAATAGTCCTACCCAAAGAACTTAATACAAAAGTTTAGTCTAGCAGTTTAGATTGGTAAAGGGTAGCTTCAGTTACTTTCACTAAGTCAAATACACTAGGTCGAACATATATCATTCTTCCTAGACATGCATAGATAGAGCTTCTCTAACCTACTATCATTCTAAACTTTTCTAGTACTATTTGTCAAGTTAAATTAATCCTAATTTTTCTAGTCCTAATTACCCTTATGGGTAAGGTTCATGTTATTGAGGTGCCAACTAATTTGGAGCCTCCCCTTGAATTATTGAACTTAGGTTTAAGTTTTAGGTCTATATTGATTTGTTTTGTAATTATAGTAAACTTAATTGTAGCTTTGTTCATGGAATTTAGATCTTTGCTTCGATTTAGACTTGTAGCCCAAGGTTAGATTTGATTTAGTTGAATTGAATTGATGGATTAGGTTTAGACTTGGTTTGTTAGATTTATTTAAGAGATTATCTTGTTTTGTTTTTATATAGCGTATTTCATTTTTAGGTATGTAAAATTGGTTTGGTCCTACTTGCTTAGTTAGACAAGATTTTGGAACCCAAGCTTTGGTTTATTTTTTATTTTGACTTATTAATGAGATGAACTTTTTATTTGTCAAGTTGGACTTGCATCCTAGTCCGAATTTATTATACATGGCTTGTTGGGATCTAAGTATCATATCTAGATACTTGGATTTTGTTGTGAATTTTTCTAAAAGTTCTCTATGCCTAGCAACTTCACTTTTCAATTTGGAATTTTCTTCATCAAGTTTTGCAACTTGAGTTGGACTTCTAGATTGATCTTGCTCAGTTGTTGGGTTTGTTTCAAATTATTCCTTAAGGTCTTGATTTTCCTCAAGGAGTATTTTAAGTTTATTTTCATATTTAAATAACTTTTTATTCAAGCATGTAATAATTTTAAAGAACTTTTCAATTAAAATAGTTTGTACCTTATTAGGACCTTCAAAAATGAGTGTGAACTCGTGGCTTGATTCATATTCAGACTCCTCTTCTTGATCTAAGGCTCTTTTCGACTCGGGTCTGATTGACATGAGCGTGAGGTAGCTTGCTTGTTTTCGATCTTCAGTATTTGATTCTTCAAAGGAGTTGTCCCAGGTGGCTTAGAGTGCCTTCTTTCTCTTTGTCTTCTTTTCGATTTAGACATTCATACTTGAAATGACCCTTCTTGTTGCATCTAAAGCACATCATCTTCGCCTTTGCATCGTTGGGTGAAGATATGATCACCTATGTAAGTCCTTCTTTGTGAAGTTGTTCTTTCTTCTAGTGAATATTTTTCTGACCATGTTTACTAGTTATTCTTCTTCATATGTTTCAGAGTCAGATTCACTTTTTGACTCAAGCTTGACTCAAGTTCTAGTCTTTTCTTCCTTTAATGAACATGCAAGAAAAGTCATACCTTTCTCGACATGTTTGGAGTGAGTCTGTTCATGGAGCTCAAGTTCACAAAATAATTAGTCTAATTTTAATTTGTTTAAATTCCTCAAAACTTTGTAGGCATCTACTATAGATGTCCACAGTACATTTTGAGGAAAAGAGTTCAAGGCATACCGTATTCATCCCTATTCTCTAGTTGGTGGTCGATTAAGTAAAACCAGTTCAGAATGTCCTTGATTCTCGCATGCAGCTGAGTTCTTGTTTCTCCATCATGTATTTTAATATTAAATAAATTATTTAATAATAAATCACACTTTGTTACCTTTGCATTACATGTGCCTTCATGTAACTCGATCAGTTTTTTCCAAATTTTCTTGGCATTCTCGAATGGTCTGGCCCAATTAAGTTCTTTCTTGGTCAGTCCGCATTGATAAGTGTTTACAGCTTTGAACTCAGTTTATGCCTTCTTCATTTCTGGGTTCTAGTTTTCCGGGTTGAGAGGTACTTTCGTTGCTTCATCCATTGGCACCTTATATCCTCGTCGAATGGTGAACCATTGATCGATGTCTGTCTTCAAGTATACCTCCATTCTTCTCTTCTAGTAGGGGAAATCATCCCCGCTAAAGAGAGGAGGACAAGAAGTGATGTAACCTTCATTTTGGACCATTGAATAAAGAATCTTGCACACATAAAAAAGTAAACTAACAAGGAGATCCCAAGACTAGGTCTTGGATTAGTAGTGTGGGAGATGATAAAATTAGAAGACTCAATTGGATTGCACCAATTCAGAGTGTTTTGCAATGAGAAAACTTTGTCCAAAAGAGGTAATTGCACCAATTTGAACTAGATCGAAAAACTTAAAATCAAACGAGGCCTAAAGAAAAAGAAAATAAGAGAACTCCCTATTCAATTGGTGGTTGCATCAATTCAGAGCATACCTCGCTCTAATACCACTTGTTGGATCGTAAGCATGTGAGAGGGGGGTGAATCACATGATTTTGAAAACATTTCTTTTCTTTTAAAAATTAAGTGTGTAGCAAAAAAAAAGAAAGTGAGACAAAAATGAAACAATTGCTAATATAGATTCGGTTTACTTGGTTTGGAGCCTTTGACGGCTCATACTCTAAGGTCCGCACTCGTTAAGTGCTTTCATTGGGCAATTACTATAAGTTCATAAAGATTACAAAAGTTAAGTATAAATGCAAGAATAATAAATGAGTATCGACAATAGAAGAAAAAGAAAACTTGATTGCTGGTTGTCAGAGTAACTTTTCATTGATATAGAAACCTTTTCGGAGCAGAGCACAAGATCAAAAGTTGGAGCAAATGTTCTGTTGAAGCTTCTGGCTGAAGGCCTTTTTATAGGTCATCTCTGGGTGCCTGGACCACCCCTGGGCACCTCCAACAAGGCCTACTATGTTGTTAACTTATCCTCCTTCGAGCGCCCGGACCACCCCTAGGGCGCCTGGGTTGTTGACATGGTGGCTCCTCGGTGAAACTTTATCTCTAAAAATTTATCTTTCTTCTAGCACCTAGACTGGTCCGGGTGCCTGGACTGTGACATGTGGTAGCCCATCCACGTGCGCCACCTCAGCTCCACCGGTCGCCTGTTCGACCCCATCCTGGGTGCCTAGAACAACTACTTGCGTTCGAGTGCTTGGAGCCTCTTTTTTCAGTAACTTGTTTTCCTGTATCACAAGGTTAGCACAACAGGCAATAATATGCAAGGAAAAGTAATATTTGATAGTCTTCAGACTATCCGGTCATGACATGTGGCATCCCATCCACGTGCGCCACCTCAGGTCCACCGGTCGCCTGTTCGACCCCATCTTGGGTGCCTGGAACAACTCCGCGCGTCCGAGTGCTTAGAGCCTCTTTTTTCAATAACTTGTTTTCCTGTATCACAAGGTTAGCACAACAGTCAATAATATGCAAGGAAAAGTAATATTTAATAGTCTTCAGACTATCTGGTCATAACTTTAAGTTTCACTGAAACTCTAGGCAGGACCGATGTTTACTGTTCCCTCAACTGGGAATGTGTTCTCACTAGATCTCTCCTCCAGTTGTGTACCTCCACTTACCAATTACAAACTTCCTTGATATCAGGTCCTTTAATCCACCAGGACTTCCTGTAAATCTTAACTAATCTGGACTTTAGCCAATTGTCAACTCAACTAGACTTCCTTCTGTCGGATCTCAATCAATCTGGACTTTAGCCTAGTGTTTCGATCCTCTAGACCAATCAAGTTTATATCCTACACACTTGGTAGATAAATTAGATAAATATAACATCTAACTTTAATCAATTTATCATTCATCAAAACCTAAGTTTGACCATTGGTGCTAATTACACCAATAGTATGCTCATGCTCTTAAGTTCACTCACGCAAGCACACATACTCACACATCTACATTACTATTGATCTTCTTCTTCGACGGTTCTGACTTGAGGGTTGAATTGTCTGCATTAAGGACCCCCTCCCTGGTTCTCACTCTAATGTTTTCATTTGACTCATGGTGGTGCATGCAGAAAGGAGCACTCGGTGCCATCCTCTTCCAACTCAGGGTCTTCTCACGATCAATAAAAGAGCTACTTGCCCAACGCCCTATCTTTCCCAATTTCAAATAGGATTAAATTTGACATTGTCTATAGAAACTTCACCTAAATCTGAAACAAGAGGATGGAAGAAGCTGGACGATTTAATACAATTACTTTGTCTCAAGAAAACTTGGAGTTGCTTATAGTCACCCGAGCTCAGTGATTGATACAACAACAACAAGAAGCAGTTGAGCGTCCTTTATCATATGATCTAACTGCATCAATGACAGACCCTCACATAGAATGAGGAACTAGAGTGGAAGGCCCAACTGGGTTCCAACCAATTCCTCTTCCGTCTGGCTTCACGCAAACACCTACACAACCGATCAACCTGTCGCCCGTACTGCCCTCCCCGATCGCATGCCATCGGGCAATGTTTCACACACCATTTGATGATGTGGGTGAGCGAAAAGACCACAAGGATCATCTTCTAGGGATGCACCCACTCAAGATCCATGAAAGGGAAAGACTCAAGTCCCTAACGATTCTCCCAGACGGATAAACATGTTGTTCTCCCAAGAAATTTTGGAGGACAGATTGTTGAGCCACTTCCGACCCTTAATGATTAGAGAATATGAGGGAATGACTGACCCCGAAGACCATCTTCTTAAATTTAAAAATGTCTCTATCCTCCATCAAAACACGGATAGAGTTAAGTGTCAAGTGTTTCTTACTACTCTCTCTGGCTCAGCACGGAGGTGGTTCAACTGACTCCCAGTTGAGTCCATTGGTTGTTTCAAAGACTTCTGTAAAGCTTTCATCCACCACTTCATCAATTGCCTTTGATACCATAAAACCACACTAAGCCTATTCTCCCTCAAATAGGGGCCCAAGGAGACGCTAAGGGACTATATTAAAAAGTTCAACCAAGTGGTCATCAACTTTCCTTCGGCCACTCTAGAGATTCTAGTGAGCGCCTTCTCTCAGGCCCCCACCCGAGGTGAACAGGAGCATCCCCCCACTCAACAAGAAGAAACCCCCAGCAACACTACTCAGGGAGACATTGGTATGATAGCTAGTGGACCGACCGATTGAGATTCTAATCGAGCCTACAAGTCACATGCTCACCGACTGAAAATCCACGTAGTTGGATGTATCTGGGAGCATGCACAAGGGCCCAAAATTAGCTTTGGGTCTAAAGACTTAAAGGGGGTGGAAATGCCCCATAACGATGCTCTAATCATTAAAGCTATTGTAGCTAATTATAACATGTATTGTACTTTTGTTGACGCTGTTAGATCGAAGGGGTGCGATTGAGGGGGGGGGGGGGGGGGGGGTGAATATCGCGCTTTTAAAACTTTTCTTTTACTCGTTAAAAACAAAGTCATGTAGCAGAAAAATAAAGAACAGTTCAGTTACTTGGTTCAAAACCTAGATCGACTCCTACTCCAAGGCCCGCGATCCTTGACCACACTGATGGGCAATCCACTAAAACCCTTCTTTCCGAAAACCTCGAGAAGAAGCAATGCGTACAATATGCAAGATAGTAACACCCTACTATCTTGTAAGAGTTTAAGTACAATGAAAATATAAATAAATGTACCGACAATAATGAAAGACGAAGCTTGGTCGACACTTTTGGATGGAGCATCTTGCAAGTTGTAGAGTAGTAGCACGATCAGCAGAAGCTTGCACAGTGATTAATTTCGAACCAAAAACCTTACCCAGCCTCGAACCTCGAGCTCTCTTTTATAAGAAACGTCGATGTTCGATCGACCAATCCTAGGGTTCAGTCGACCGAACCAGCTCCCTTCTTTCCTGACTGAGATTCGATGCTGATTCGATCTTCGGTAATTAATGATCATTAAGGGTTCGGTCAACAGATCCCTCTGTTCGGTCGACCGAACAGACTCCTTCCCTGTTCGTCAAGATTTATCGAGATTCGCATTTACTGTGCCTTTAATGATTGATCGTTCGATCGACCGACTCAGTGTAGTTTCCTTCGCTGCCTATCATTGCTGATTGAATTGATCTGTGCTGAGTCAACCTAGTTCGGTCGACCAATCCCTACGTTCGATCGACCGATCAGGCCATAACCTGTAAAACAGTGTTAGACAAAGTATCCCTGCAACACAAAGATTAGCACAGTAATATATAATGCATGAGTAATATTAGACAGTAGAACTTGTCTTGTTCTCAACTTGGAAACCTTCCCAGTTTCATCAGTTGGATCAGCAACCTTAGGTTGTTCCCTTTAGGAGCTTGACCTCTCTGTCGCTCCTCCAGTTATTTACCTCAACCTACCTGCCAAACATTGATTCTCCCGATCTTGTTTGGACTTTTCACTTAGCCTTGATCGGCTCGCCAAGACTTTTCCTTCGACCTTCGGTCCTCCAGACCTCTCAATAATCACACTGCCAAGCGTCAGGTCCTCTCGACTCACTTGGACTTTCACCTGGGTTCCACAGTCTGCTAAGACTTTTCCTACCTAGTCTCCAGCTAGGTCTTTTCCCGGTTAAGAAAAAACATTCACACTCAGTTAACTTGTTAGATCACAACAAACTTGAACCTTTGACAACATCTAAACTTAGATTTGTTCTGGTGCAACTTGCACCAACAATCTCTCCCTTTTTGATGTTTGGCAACCAAGATTCAAAGTTAAGTTAAAAATTACAAAAAAAAAAAAATAAGCAAGCATTTCACTCTCCCCCTGAGTTGAATAACTCTCCCTGAATTCACTATCTCTCCCCCTTTGACACACATCAAAATAAGGGAGGCTAATAAATAGAATTAAAGTAGAAATTTGATAAAAAAAAATATTAGAGTGAAAGACTCTTTTAAAAATTTGTAAAGTTATAGATTGTGAAAACAAGAATTTTGAACACTTTGTAAGATTTTAAAATTTTAAGTTAAGGAATTGAAAAATATGTCAAAAGTAAAAGTTTGAAATGTTTTATAAGAGAATGAGTTTAAGGCATTTAAGTTGAAAAATGAAGGCAAATTTTTGAAAAAAAAAATCGTAACTTTACAAATGAGGAATGGTGAGGTGCTAGCCAAGATAACCGAGTGGGTGGTCTTCAGGTTCCTCTGGTAGAATATTGTATGCCGATTCAAAATTCCTTATAAGCTTGTTTCTGATAATAGAAGACAGTTCCAAGATTGAAAGATCCAGGAATGTTGCTCAAGTTATGGCATCTCGTAAGCTTTCACCTCCGCGGCTTCTTCTCAGAGTAATGGGCAAGCAGAGGTCATGAACAGTAAAATCATTAGAGGACTCAAAATTGCCCCCAGGGCGTAGCGCAGATAGTGGGCGCATGGTATCTCTGGCGTAATGGCCAGGGGTCGATTCTCAGGAACTGACGACCTGGGGTTTACCCCGCCATGTGCCTATGGCCTGTGTACCTGCATGAACCTCCTTCCATATCCGTGGGGCTGGCACTAGGGGGGCCGCTAAGGTAGCGGATATACCTTTTTTTTTATTAGAGGACTCAAAATTAAGTTGGATCATGTCGGAGGAAGTTAGGTTGACGAGTTACCTAATGTGTTATGGGCTTGCCGCATCACGCCTCAAGAGGTCACAGGTATTACTCCTTTCCATCTTGTCTATGGGGGAGAGGTAATTGTTCCAGTAGAAGTTAGCGTTGAGTCTAATTGGAGGCAATTATATGATGAAGACAATGTTGGTCGGCACCTTATGGAGTTCGATCTTATAGACGAGACTAGAGATAAAGCGGTCTCTCAGCTAATCTATTATCGGCAACGAATAAAGCACAACTATAATCGTAGGGTCATCCCGAGGTTCTTTCAAGTTGGCGATTTGGTGTGGAAGCATGTTAAGCTGGCCGGAGATGTCAATAAATTGGAACCATAGTGGGGGGGGCATACATAGTCATGCAAAAGCTCACATTGGGTTCTTACTATCTTTAGGATGCTGACGAAAGAGAGTTAAATTGGTCATGGAGTGTCAACCATCTGCAATCCTATCAGACTTGAGGGTATGCTTATATTGCATAAATGTGTACCTTATTGAATGTTTGTGCTCAATAAAAATATAGACAAATTCAACTTGGAAAGTTCGATTATCACAGACTCTCAAGCCATTCAGTCAAGTTATAAGTGAGTATGCTCTCACGCCTATATCCTAGACTCTTATGTCGATCGACCGAGTTATAAGTGAACATGTTCTCACGCCTATGTCTCAGACTCTTGAGTCGTTTGGCCAAGTTATAAGTAAGCATGCTCTCATGTCTATATTCCAGACTCTCGAGTCATTCAACCGAGTTATAAGTGAGCATGTTCTCACCCCTATATCCTAGACTCTTGAACTGATTAGCCGAGTTATAAGTGATCAAGCTCTCACGCATATGTTCTAAACTCTCATGTCTATCGGCTGAGTTATAAGTGAGCATACTCTCACTACTATGTCCTAGATGTTGGGTCACTTCGGAGCTAGAGGGGGTGAATAGCTTCTCGCACTTTTTCGATATTGATATATAGTGGATAAGCTCGACATAAAGCTCCCTAATGCTAAAAAGATGGACTTACTTAGTATCCACCTCAAGAAGAGGTGACTAATCCAAGGATCCGGCCCTCATGCACACTCTCCACTATGAAACACTTCTTTTCGAAAATAATCTAGAGGCGGAGAAGCCTCTTATAATCTCATACACAAAGAAATACAATAAGAGGAAAATACAAGCTAATACAAAATGAAATCTTACAAGATTACAATCATGAAACTCTACCTTGCTTCTTCTTCGTATTTGGGAACACCACTTGACCTTAGAAATGCAACATCATTTATGTCCAAGAAGCTTTAAGAATCTGTAGTGATGACCTCTGAGCTTGGTGAAGAGAGTGGGAAAGAAGATAGATTGAATAGTGCACGCCAAAGTCGTTTATCAGGCTGATAACGGCTAGTTTTTCAAGCTTAATCGATTAGCCTAATTGATTAGAAAGCCTTCTGTTCACGCGAGAACAGTCCGTAAGCGATTAAGCTTTCCTGCTTAATCGCTTACCAAACTCTCTATACATTTGTGAAATCTAAGCTTAATCGATTGTCGTAATCGATTAAGCATTTGTAATCAATTACCCTAAATGATTATGAACCTTTTTGTGCACTCGCATCAAACTCCTTAATCGATCACCCTAATCAATTAAGGACTTGGTAATCGATTGTCAGCCCTAACTTCTTCTATCTGAGTCTAGGGTGTCCTTTCCCAACATCTGGTCCACCATGACCTGTTGGGACTCCTTATTACCTAGCATTTGGTCAACCTTGACGTGCTAGGACTTCTTCACCAAGTGTCCGGTCAATCCTTTGATCCACTTGGTCCTTTCTCCTTATGCCAAGTATCCGATCAATCCTTTAATCTACTTGGGCTCCCAATCACCAAGTGTCCGATCAACCTTGACCCACTTGGACTTACCATCTCGTGCCAAGTGTACGACCAGCCTTGACCCACTCAGACTTACCAATTACCAGGTGTCCGATCAACCATTGACCCACCTGGATTTCTACATGTCTGGCTTCACTCATTAGAACTTTTCACACTGCTTAGCTTCACTCACTAGGACTTTCACCTAGCTTCACTCACCAGGATTTTCCTTTTGTTTAGCTTCACTCACTAGGGTTTTTCACATGGTTTCACTCAATAGGATTTTTCAACTGCCTGACTTCACTCACTAGAACTTCTCATATGCCTAGCTTCACTCACTAGGGTTTTTTATCTGCCTAGCTTTACTCACTAGGGCTTTTCACTTGGCTTCACTCAATATGATTTCCTTTCTTCCTAGCTTCACTCATCAGGATTTCCCAACCAAGTGTTGTTGGTTGCTACTCGGAAAGCCGAGAGGTTCCACTGTACAAAAATTTTGTACAAAGGTCTGAACCTTTTCCTAGCTACCATGTGTTCTTTTAAATTAAATTTTGGATCGCCTGCGGAACTTAACACGTTTGATCCAAAACTTAATCTATTTGTTCTTTTAGGTTTTGACTTGGATCTCCTGCGGAACTTAACACGTTCGACCCAAATCACCTTAAGTTATTAATTCCATTAAATATTAATTTCCATAATTGGTTCCCAGTACTGACGTGGCGAGGCACATGGCCTTCTTGGATATGAGAGCAACCACCACCGACTAGACAAAACCTTTTATAGAAATCTAATATTTAATTTCCTAAAATAACTTTAGGTTAACCGAAAAGAACAATCAAATCACAAGGAAAAATAAAACAAAAGAACACAACTTCGAAAAACATATTCGAAATACTAGAATCGTAAGCCTCTTGTATTTGGTATTATTTCCAAAAATAACTAGTATGATGCGGAAAGAAAAAATACTAGTTATACCTTTTAGAAAGACCTCTTGATCTTCTACCGTATTCCTCTTCTAACCTCGGACGTTGTGTGGGCAACGATCTTCCGAGATGAGAATCCACCAAAGCACCTTCTTCTCCTTTCTTCAAGTTTCGGCCAAGCACAAAGCTTCCAAAAGATGAAGATCTTTTTCCACCAACCAAGCTCCAAGGGATACAAGCTTTCTCTCCTTCTTCTTCTTCTTCTCCAAGTAGTATCCGGCCACCACAAGAGCTCCAAGCAAATAGAGAAGGTTCGGCCACCACCAAGAGGAAGAGAGGAAGAGAGGTTGGCCGGCCACAACACCAAGGAAAAGAGGGAGAGAAATAATAGAGGTTGTTCTCCATGAAGCCTTCTCTACCCCCTCTTTTATAATCCTTGGTCTTGGCAAATAAGGAAATTTAATTAAAAACTTCCTTAATTCTTTTGCCATGAAAAGGAAAAATTTATTTAATTAAAACAATTTTCCTTTTCTCAATTTACATGGCCGGCCACACCAAAGCTACAAACAAGGAGAGTTTTAATTAATTAAAACTTCCTAATTTGTCTCCAGAAATTTATAAAATTTCTCCAATAATTTAATCCCTTCATGATTGGTTTATAAAAAGGAAATTTAATAAATTAAAATCTTTCTTTTAAACATGTGGATAAAAAGAAAGTTATCTCTAAAAATTAAAATCTCTTTTAATCTACAAATAAGGAAAGATATCAAATCTTTTCTCAATCTTTTGTAGAAACTAATAAAAGAGAATTATTAATTTTTAAACTTTTCTTTTAAATCATGAACATGGTTAAAAAGGAAAGTTTTCTTAAAATTTAAAATCCTCCTTTAATCAACAAATAAGGAAAGATTTCAAATTTTAAACTCTCTTTTAAACATGTAGATGATTTACAAATAAGGAAAGTTTTTACCAAAAATTAAAACCATCCTTTTAAACTACAAATAAGGAAAGAGATTAATCTCTTCTCTTAATCTTTTGTAGAAAACTATAAAAGGAAATTTTTAATTTTTAAACTCTCTTTTAAAATCATGATATCCACATAAGAAATAATTTTAATAAAAGTCCTTTTTAATATTCTAGTGGCCGGCCACCTACATGACTCATCCACTTGATCTTGGCCGGCCCTAGCTTGGGTTCCAAGCTAGCTTGGCCGGCCCCATTGGATGGGTAAGAAGGTGGGTATGCGGTGGGTATAAATCTCTATATACTAGAGGCTACGATAGGGACCGAGAGGAGGAATTGGTTTTGGTCTCCCGATGAAATTAAGCATCCCGTGTTCGCCCCGAACACACAACTTAATTTCATCAATAATAATTCATTCCACTAAAGAACTATTATTGAACTACCGCACCAATCCCAAATTACATTTTGGGCTCCTTCTTATTATGAGCGTGTTAGTCTCCCTGTGTTTAAGATATCGAATGTCCACTAATTAAGTGAGTTACTGACAACTCATTTAATTAATATCTAAGTCCAAGAGTAGTACCACTCAACCTTATTATCATGTCGGACTAAGTCCACCTGCAGGGTTTAACATGACAATCCTTATGAGCTCCTCTTGAGGACATTATCAACCTAGTATCTCTAGGACACAGTTTCCTTCTATAATCAACAACACACACTATAAGTGATACCATTTCCCAACTTATCGGGTTTATTGATTTATCGAACTAAATCTCACCCATTGATAAATTAAAGAAATAAATATCAAATATATGTGCTTGTTATTATATTAGGATTAAGAGCACACACTTCCATAATAACTGAGGTCTTTATTCTTTTATAAAGTCAGTATAAAAGGAACGACCTCAAATGGTCCTACTCAATACACTCTAAGTGTACTAGTGTAATTATATAGTTAAGATAAACTAATATCTAATTACACTACGACCTTCCAATGGTTTGTTCCTTTCCATCTTGGTCGTGAGCTACTGTTTATAATTTATAAGGAACCGATAACATGATCTTCTGTATGTGACACCACACACCATGTTATCTACAATATAAATTAATTGAGCAACTACATTTATCATCAATGTAGACATTTGACCAATGTGATTCTTATTTCTAGATTAGTGTTTATACCAAAAGCTAGGCTTTTAGTATACACTCTAACAATCTCCCACTTATACTAAAAGACTAAACTGCCATATCTGCTGCCATACATCTGATTCCCAACCCTTCAACATGTCCATCAAAAGCTCTCGCTTTAAGGACCTTAGTGAAAAGATCTATAGGTCATCATCTGATGCATTCTAGGCGGCAACAACTTCTCCTCGTTTATACGATTTCTCGTATTGGGTAGTACTTGCGCTCTATTGTGTTTACTTGCCTTATAGACTTATGGTTTCTTCGAGTTTGATACTGCACCAACATTATTACATTAAATTGTAACAATCTTTGGACAAACCAGAAATCATATCTAAGTCTATCTTGAGGTTATTGAGTCATTCAGCTTTTATGGCTACCTCAGAGGCTTGCCATATACTAAGCTTCTATGGTGGAGTCCAGAAAAACACCTATGCTTATCACTCTTCCATAGTTATGACTATACCTCCTAAAGTAATCACAAAACCCTGAGGTTGACTTATTATTATCCCTATCCGATTGGAAGCCAAAATCCATGGAACCCACTAGGACCAAATTAACTGCCTTGTAAGCTAGCATATAATCTCTAGCGCCTCTAAGGTACTTTAATATATGCTTTACTGCAGTCCAATGTCCTTGTCAAGGGTTACTTTGATATCTGCTAACTATGCCCTTGGCAAAACAGATTTCAGATCTCGTGCATAGCATACATTAGGTTGTCTAACTGCCAAAGCATAAAGAACTGTCTACATGTCCTCAATCTCCTTTAATGTCATTAGAGACATCTATTTAGATAAAGACACTCCATGCTTAAAAGGTAAGAAACCTTTTGAGGAGTTTTGCATGCTTAAAACGAGCAAGGATTTTTCAGATGTATCAAGCTTGGAATAAATATATTTTTTCTTGTGATCCCTTATTACTTTGATCTTAAAAATATATACATTCTCCCAAGTCCTTTATATCGAATTATTTGGACAACCATACCCCTACTTCTGACAACATTTTGATATTGTTTCCAACTACCAAAAATGTTATCTATGTATAGTACAAGAAATACCACCACGTTTCCATCACATCTTTTGTATACACAAAACTTTATCCGTTTACTCAATAAATCCATAGGTGTGGATTACTTTGATAAACTGGATGTTCCAAGACCTTGAAGCTTTGTATCAGTCCATAGACTGATTGAGCTTGCACACAAGATGCTCTTAGCACTTTGCAATGAACCCTTCTGGTTGCTTTATATGGATGCTTTCTTCAAGACTTCCATTAAGGAATGTTGTCTTGACATCCACTTGCCAAATAGATAAAAGAATCCGGATAGACTTAAGCATGGCTACCAGTGAAAAAGGTTTCCTTTTTCATCAAGCCTTGCTTTGAAGGTTTCTACCTTCCTGTCTATCCCTCTTTTTCTATTATAGACCTTTTACACCCAAAGGCTTTTACACCACTTGGTGGTTCTACAAGCTTCCAAATTTTATTAGAATACATATATTCTAATTCTATTATTCATTACTCTTTGCCAAGATGCTTCATATTTATCTTGGAGTGCTTCGTCATATGTCCGGAGATCAGGTTCATGTCCTTCAGGGATCGAGTTCAAAAACTCTCCCAAAACATGAATCTTTTAAGGTTGCTTAACAACCCTTGATAACCATGACTTTACTGCATTATTTTGATTCATATATGCATGGTTTGATGTTGATTTCATAGTTTAAATCATGGTTATATCACATTTTGTGCATAGTGTGTATTTTTAGACTTAATTACAAATTATATTATTTTTGGTGTTATTTGATGCTAATATTTGATTCTTATTTTGTAGGCATCAAAGGATCTTAGATTTGGATCTATTTGGACCGGAATTGGGCTCGAATCGGAGTTCAAAAGACAAGATCAAGCTTTGGGTCGATTTGGGCCGTTTATCAAGAATAGGACAGATCTGGACCATCCGTTGAAGATCTGGCCGATCCAACCTAATGGGGAGCAGATATTAGCCATTGATGAAGATCCAGAAGTTTTGATCCAGATCTGAGTTCATCCAGCCATTGATCCAGCCGGATTAATCTGGACCGTTCAATGAAGACTGTGCAGATCCGGGCCATCCAGTGATGATCTGATCGATCCAACCTACGGGAGAGTAGATCCAGACCCTAGATCAACATCAGTACCTTCAGATCGGATTTTGGGCAAACTTTCACCGTTGATTTAGCTCCAAATCAATCCCAGCCGTCCGTTCAAATCCAGATCTGATTCAAAACAGAAGCTACAGTACCCAGCTTCCTTCGTCGATCTCTTCCTCCGCACAGCTTCGTCCCGCGGCATTTTCCGACGGATTTCGGCCCCGATTCTTTCTCCGATCATCCTCCCGAGCTTCAACCTCGGTGGAAGGATTCTTAGCGGTATCATCCCGATCTTCTGGAGCCATCGGAGAGTGTTCTCTCCGGTGGAATTTGGCTCGCGGCATCTTCCTTTTCCAGCTTGATTTGGCGGTGGTCCTCCAAATCCAAGCTCCGATTCACATCAGCGACTATCGGCGGTGGTTCTCCGGTATTCCTGAGCTCCATCCGACAGCATACCATCATCCGCAACATCACCCCAGATCCAGAGATTAGATTTCCAGATTTTCGGCACTTGAGTGGGTTTTGGGTGTTCTTAGCTCGCCGGGGGTGGTCCGTCGGCATTGCTGAGCATTCCTCGAGCTGATACGACACTGAGATGCTCCACTGAGGTCCGAAATTGGGTGGTTTCGATTTCGGTCTCTTGTGTGACGGCAAGAGTATGAAGTTTGGTGAGATTGGTTGAGAGATTGGATCGGTTAGGGTTTATCTTATTTTATTTCTGTTTTGTAGCTTGATATAGATTTCCTTTTATGTTTGTTAAGTTCTTATCATTGCAATTTTGCATTTCTTTGTTTTGTTGAAGTTTGATTCATGTTTAGTAGTTGTAATTTCATTGATACATTTAGTTTAATTTTTGTTTAATGCTTAGTTAGTTGTTAAGTTTTAAATTAGGGTTTAAATCATGCTTTAGATTAGATTTATTTCTGTCTTGTAATTTCATATGTAGTTTAAGTGTGGTGATGATTAAATTATAATGTAGGGTGACAATGCATAATGGTTTGATTGTTGGCACACAAGTAGATTTTATTTGTTTAGGTTTCACTCTTATGCTTTAGATTAATTTCTTTATTCGCTGTGCTTTTCATTTGTTAGATTTAAATTCAAGCTTTAAAACCCCCAACTCCATTTTTATATCGAAACCCCAAAAATAGGAATAAAAAGACAATCCTAAATTACATTCTACCGTTGGTTCCTCGGATCGATCCTGGGCTCGTTACTACAACATTATTGCTTAATTAAGGGGTTCAGTAAATATATATTTGTACAATTTGATTAGCGGATGTGACAGATTCGGCTATATCAAATTTTGGCGCCGTTGCCGGGGAAAAAAATGCAATGTTTAGTAATTTTAGGATTGTTTTGATTGATTTCATGTTTATATATCCATGTGTTGATTTTATTTGTTCCTGAGTCTTCTAATTTTATTTTCTAGTTTTTCAATGTAAGAACAGGAAATTCTTGTGACCATGGATCCATTTTATCAGTATTTTGGAGATGGGATGGAGAATTATTATTTTCAGCCTCAGACTCAGTTTTATCATCTTGGATATCAGTCCTACCTACCTATGGAGCAACGGAATAGGTATGAGGATGCACAAGAACAAATTGAAGAATCAATGTGGAAATGCAATGAAGTTATGCAACAAATGTTAGAGCATCAAGAGCAGCAATTTGCAAGGATACAGAATATACAGAGTCAGTTAGATCAGATAGCATCATCTATTAATCAGTTACAAGCACAAAGAGCCAGTGAAGAGGTGGATTGTGGAGATCTTGTCAGGCCTGACACTACTTCTATTTCTTCACAAGAATTTTCTAATATTATTTGTGATGATGATGTAGTTGTTAAAATTTCTGATACTACTGATGCTGTTGCTTTAGATGTTGTTGAAGATGCAGGTATTGTTGCAGAAGATGATTTAAGTGTAGGGGATTGCTTACTGGAAGCATTACCTCTAGAATCACCAAGAGTTGAAGATGTAAGTGTAGGGACTTGTGCTATGGAGCCAAGCACCCAAGAATCACTACATGAAGTTGAACATTTGCCAGAACTGGAGTTTGAGCATTTATTTGAGGAGAAAGAGGTAACAAACACCACTCCAGGTACCTCTCAAGATGACAAGGTGAGTATTTTGTGTGATTTTTCAGAAAATTTCATAGAGGTACCATTTATTGATTTTATAAGTTGTGATGCAATTCTTGATATATATTTTACCCACACTAATTTTCTCCTATTTTCTTTTTATCCCACATGTGTGTGGGAGGTGTTTTCTTTGATTGATGTTGTAGGAGAACCTAAGCTTCCGGAGTGGGTGCTAAAACTGAACCGCCTTAGACCTCCGGAGAGAATTTTGAAAGGAAAAAGGATTAATAAAAAGAATTTGAGTGGAACCACGATTACTCCACTTCCGGGGTGGCTACTACTTCTAAACCTTTTTCAACCACCGGGAATGAAAGGGGAGTTGGTTCCAATTTTGCTTTCTTTTGCATTTTGATTCATGCTTTGAGTTTAGTTTTTCTTTAATTAATTCGTTATACATTTCTTTGGTTTCATACTTTGCATTTGCACTTTGATTTTACACTTTGCATTTTATTTTACATTTTACTTTCATACTTTGCATTTTGTTAGTATATAGCATTTCATTTGAATAAAAATCACCATGGGAATTTTCTAGTAATATTTTTAAGATGGTAAAAGTTGTTTTAAATTTGATCATCAACTTTAGGTCATTTGACATGATTGGATACTCTACTTACATGATATTGGTTAAAATGGTAGGGAATTCCAATTTGATTGATTGAGCTTGATTGCATAAAAATACCTAGAGAGGGTCACTTTAAGCCTATGCGTTATTTTATTTTTGTGTGGCATGCACTCATAGCAATTGAACTCTAGAACTTGCTTTACTTCTTTTCAAGGTCACAATAGCATATGTATGCATGGAAAGGAAGGATGAATTCTTTTCTTTTGCCTATTTCAAATTCTAATTCATTTTTCCACAATTTTCTTTAACAATTTCCTTTAAGCATTCTCATCTTGCATTTTAACCTTTAATTCCCTTTTGCTTGGTCCATTCATTGAGAGTTTGGATGAATTGCTTGATGAGTAAGGATGTCCAAGATTTTAAGTGTGGGGGAAGGAACATCACTGAATTTGAAGTGGCAGAAATGGATCAAGAATTGGAAAATGTTTGAGTAAGGGCTAATTTTAGGAGGTGTTTATGGTGCAAAACTCTGAAAATTCGTTTGTGGAAGAATGACTCTAATGTTCTATGCTAAATGTGTCCATTTCTTGAGTTTTATCATGTCAAGAGCAAGTTCCAATTGCTTTGAATTTTAAGTCTTGATACTATGTTGATACATTCAAAATTATGTGGCAAGAAGGTTTGGAAATGCTGAAATATTGACTTACATGTGGAGTGGCTGATTAGGATATAGCTTTTGGTATTAATTTTCAACTGAGATAGGAGAGTTGAAGCAAGGGCAGCACTTGACACTCAAAACAGTGAGGTAAAAATGTAGAACAGAATTCAGAAACAATGAAAATAAATGTGTGCACAAATGGAGTGTTGGCATCAATAGCTTCTAACCAGTTTTAGTGACAATTGATAGTCTTTCTATAAGGTCCTTGAAGCTTCATTGAAGTCAAATTCCATTTCTGAAACTAAAGACCAAAATGCTGAATTTTTATCACCTTGTACAGATTCTGAAATTTAAAGTCAGGGGTTGAACAGGGAATTCGGAAATACACTAAAATGAGCTACATGGTGTCAAGCTACTGGATTCCTGAAAAAAAAAAAAAAAGGATCTTTGCTGTAAAAACAGAAATGAACAGAGGTTTTCTATGCTAAATGCAACTCTTGTAATGCAGGAAGTTTTAAGTTTAAATTTGACATCCTGAAAAAGACTTCTTGAACTTCTTTGAAGCTGATTTCTTTTGTTCAGTTTCTGAAAGTCTGAAATGGGTTGCTGAATTGGAGTGCAGAGAATTTGAGAGAAGTGGAATTTCTGACATGAGACAAGAGCTGTAGCTTACTGAATTTGAGAGGGTATATGAGAAAATGCTGGAACTTTGTATCAAAGGAGTATCAAAAGATTAGTAGCAACATCTAAACAAGAAAGTAATCAGAGCTAACTCCAGGATGATACAGAACAAATGGTATTTCAGCCTTACCTCTATAAATTCTGAAACTATGAAACTGAAATTCAGTAACTCAACTTACTGGATCCAGAAGCTGTAATCTGCAGGAAATTGTGAAAAAGTTGGGGATATAGGAATAAACCAAAAGGGATATGAAGCTAAACTGGTGGTGGACATTAATCAGAATGCAACACATTAATCAGAATGAAGTTGTGATTGGAAGCTGTCTTGTAGTTTTTTTTGGAGCTGTTTTGCAGATTTTGGGAATGAAATGTTGTTTGCAAGTTATTAGAGGAAAACTGAAACTAAATGCTGAATTTTGGAACATACATCTTCTCAGAAATTGGAAATCAGTAATGCAATGATACAAACTTATCAATATATTTGCTGATCAGGATGTAAGATTTTGAATTGGATTATATATTGGATTTCTGGAAATTCCAGCTAGTGGCTGCAGTAGTTGAAGATTGCTGCTGTGAAAGAATGTATCAACTTAAGTCACTAATGTGTAAAGTTTGTGTTTATTTTGTGTGCAAAACTTTGAGACTGCAAGAAATGAAAGTGCTGATACTCAACCTGGGAAATATTCTGTTGGAAGTGAAATTCTTAAGCTGAATTTGATGCAATTTCTTGTGAGAAATCCAAGTGCCATTTCTTATCAGCAATGACTTGGAACTCATTGATGTAATTCCTGCTTAACCAGTATTTAGTGGATCCCTTGAACGTCAATTTCTGAACTTGAATTCTGAAATTTTGTTTGAATCTGATTTATGAATCAAGATTTTCAACATCATTGTTGAAACTGAATTTGGAACTTAGAGTAAGAATTGATTGAAGTTGAATTTTTCCTCATTGAATTGATACGCTAAGCAATCAAATGTTGAATGGGATTGACTTGTTTAAAAAAATTGTTTATTAGATAAGCTGGAATTTTGTGAGTTTACAGATTCTGAAATTAGCAAAACAGAATTTGATTCTGCAATTCTGTGAATGCATAACTGATATCTTGAAGACAGATTCTACTGAATGTGTTTGATCTTTAAGCTAAATTTATTTTGTTTGTGCCAACTTCAGAGACTGTATTTGAACAAGCATTGATTGGAATTCAATTTTCTATTATCCCAGTGCCAAATGAGAGTCCTTGTTGAGCTAAGCTATTTATGAATTCATTGGCTGTAATTGATGCTTCATAGATTTTATTTCTGAGATGGTATGTTTACAATTTTCAGAATGTGCAGACAGCAAGTGTTATTTGTAAACAGAATCCAGACTGAAAATTTCTGCAGCATTTGTAGAAATGAAACCAATGTATCAATAAGTACATGTCTAGTGCTAAACTTCTATGGTGATTTGATCAGTAACATTATGAATTTCATCTCTTTTCAGTTTGGGCAAGAATTGATATTCTGAAATACTGACTGGCACTGATTTCTGAAGTAACAAATGCTGAAATGTTTAAGCAATTGGGATTCGTATCAAGTTAATCAGATTTTGGAAGAGCAAAAGATGTGGCTCTCAATTTATTGAGGAATTTAGTGAAGATCCTGCACTCTATGTAACAAATGTTTCTCATCTTATTCCATAATTCTTTTCAAACTAAAAGTTTCAGAAGTATAGATATGACACCAGTAACTTCAAACTGAAATGCAGAATCTAAAACCAGTAATTCCAGAATTTTGAAATTGTGTTGTAGCAAATCTGTGAAGAGCGAGAAGCTGCTGGAATGTTCAAAATTCAGCAATGCATGCTGAAATCGATTCTGAAAATAAATCAGAGCAATGTTAGAAGATCTGAGATCTATCTGGGCGACACAGAATACAGCAGGAACAGATTTAATTCTGTTGAGCAACTGATTTATTTGGAAACAACAGATTATAGCAGCAACAGATTCACAATTGATTTCGGATTTCTGAAACTATGATGTATCCACTTCGATTGGATTGAGTTAATTTAGAAATGAATTGTTAGTTGATGTGTGAATTGTTGGAGCAGGATTTCTGTGAACTCAGTGAGACTATATTCTAAAATTTATAGCTGCACATTTGTTTGGTTAAAGTTTAGGCTGATTCTGAAAATTCTAGTTGAATTCTGGTTTGGTAGCTGCATTTCATTACTGAATTCTATGAGTTTGGTAAAGCTGGAAGTTGATCCGGAACCAATCCATTAAATTCCTGATTTCAAGGACCATGTTCAGCTTTGCAAAATGAAGTAATACAGAATCTGCAGCAGAAACAGAGAAAGCAGTGGCTTTTCTAGAGTGTGAATACATTGGATACATGTGGTGTTTTCATTGTCCGAGACGGCCAAAGTTTAAGTGTGGGGGAGTGCGTTCTTTGTTAGTTGATTGATTATTTGAGCTTCCAAATGCTAGAATTGAAGTGGAAAAACAGTGAAGTAGAAAAATTTAGAAAATTGGCACATCAAGAGTGTGTCAAAGGTGGAAGATAGAGTATCAAGATTCTTTGTTTGCCATCAAATTGAAGGAGAGATTAGCTTGATATGTTGAATTGGTAATGACAAATGATATTCATCTCTTTTCACATCAAAATGGTCAACTCATCAAGTATATTCCTCCAATACTCTCATCTTCTCATTTTCTTCATTAAATACTTTTCTTTTGCCATTTTCATTCACTTTTATTGCTCTTCTTGCTTCTATTTCAATTCTTCATGATAAATTCCTTTTGATTCATGTATGCTATGTTTATAGTGGTGGAGAATTAGAAAATAAGCAAGCTTATGGTAGTGAAATGTTGTGAGTTGCATTGAGTGAGCTCCACTTATACACATGCTTGAGTGTGAGAGATAGATTAGGTAAATCCCTTGTGAGATTGCAACTTGCTTAATTTTTCAATTGGATTGAAACTACCGTACCTACTAATTATTGTTTGGATTGTATTCATGATTGTTTGTGATCTTTAGATGGTCTTAATTAAATTCTTTTTACTATCTTCTAGGTATTGCTAGGGAATTTTCTATGGAGATGATTTTTAGTTTTCTTTACTTTCACGGGACGTTCAAGACTAAGTGTGGGGGATTTGATAACCATGATTTTACTGCATTATTTTGATTCATATATGCATGGTTTGATGTTGATTTCATAGTTTAAATCATGGTTATATCACATTTTGTGCATAGTGTGTATTTTTAGACTTAATTACAAATTATATTATTTTTGGTGTTATTTGATGCTAATATTTGATTCTTATTTTGTAGGCATCAAAGGATCTTAGATTTGGATCTATTTGGACCGGAATTGGGCTCGAATCGGAGTTCAAAAGACAAGATCAAGCTTTGGGTCGATTTGGGCCGTTTATCAAGAATAGGACAGATCTGGACCATCCGTTGAAGATCTGGCCGATCCAACCTAATGGGGAGCAGATATTAGCCATTGATGAAGATCCAGAAGTTTTGATCCAGATCTGAGTTCATCCAGCCATTGATCCAGCCGGATTAATATGAACCGTTCAATGAAGACTGTGCAGATCCGGGCCATCCAGTGATGATCTGATCGATCCGACCTACGGGAGAGTAGATCCAGACCCTAGATCAACATCAGTACCTTCAGATCGGATTTTGGGCAAACTTTCACCGTTGATTTAGCTCCAAATCCATCCCAGCCGTCCGTTCAGATCCAGATCTGATTCAAAACAGAAGCTACAGTACCCAGCTTCCTTCGTCGATCTCTTCCTCCGCACAGCTTCGTCCCGCGGCATTTTCCGGCGGATTTCGGCCCCGATTCTTTCTCCAATCATCCTCCCGAGCTTCAACCTCGGTGGAAGGATTCTTAGCGGTATCATCCCGATCTTCTGGAGCCATCGGAGAGTGTTCTCTCCGGTGGAATTTGGCTCGCGGCATCTTCCTTTTCCAGCTTGATTTGGCGGTGGTCCTCCAAATCCAAGCTCCGATTCACATCAGCGACTATCGGCGGTGGTTCTCCGGTATTCCTGAGCTCCATCCGACAGCATACCATCATCCACAACATCACCCCAGATCCAGAGATCAGATTTCCAGATTTTCGGCACTTGAGTGGGTTTTGGGTGTTCTTAGCTCGCCGGGGGTGGTCCGTCGGCATTGCTGAGCATTCCTCGAGCTGATACGACACTGAGATGCTCCACTGAGGTCCGAAATTGGGTGGTTTCGATTTCGGTCTCTTGTGTGACGGCAAGAGTATGAAGTTTGGTGAGATTGGTTGAGAGATTGGATCGGTTAGGGTTTATCTTATTTTATTTCTGTTTTGTAGCTTGATACAGATTTCCTTTTATGTTTGTTAAGTTCTTATCATTGCAATTTAGCATTTCTTTGTTTTGTTGAAGTTTGATTCATGTTTGGTAGTTGTAATTTCATTAATACATTTAGTTTAATTTTTGTTTAATGCTTAGTTAGTTGTTAAGTTTTAAATTAGGGTTTAAATCATGCTTTAGATTAGATTTATTTCTGTCTTGTAATTTCATATGTAGTTTAAGTGTGGTGATGATTAAATTATAATGTAGGGTGACAATGCATTATGGTTTGATTGTTGGCACACAAGTAGATTTTATTTGTTTAGGTTTCACTCTTATGCTTTAGATTAATTTCTTTATTCGCTGTGCTTTTCATTTGTTAGATTTAAATTCAAGCTTTAAAACCCCCAACTCCATTTTTATATCGAAACCCCAAAAATAGGAATAAAAAGACAATCCTAAATTACATTCTACCGTTGGTTCCTCGGATCGATCCTGGGCTCGTTACTACAACATTATTGCTTAATTAAGGGGTTCAGTAAATATATATTTGTACAATTTGATTAGCGGATGTGACAAATTCGGCTATATCAACCCTCCCACTACGACAAGGCATTTTCTGCAATTGTGTATCATTTGTGATACGTGTTGTAGTTTTCTTGTGGTATCTCATCTTGTACAGTTGATACTAGTTTAGACATGTCTTAAGAACAAATTTACTTATGAGCACGTGGTTCATAATATAGTCCTTTTCTAAAAATCAGTCATTGATGTTATCAATGACCTTCTGATTTTTAAGACTATAAACCTACTTTTGTTTATCTAGGATAACTTACAAACAAGTGAACTCCTATCCAACTTATCATTATCTCTCTTTAACATATATGCTGGATTACCCGAATCCGAATATGCTTCAAAATAGGCTTACGCCTATTCAGCAATTCTATATGAGTAGAGAGTTATGACTTGGAAGGCACTATGTTCACTTTCATTTTCAGAGTTTATCCTTAAAACAAATTTGGTAATTTTCTGAATAACTCATCATCTATCTAATTATTCTATAAGAGTTCTTTTCCTTCTTTCTACTACACCATTCTGTTGGGGTGTACCAGATGCAGTTAGTTAGGATTGAAATCCAACTTCTGATAAGTGACTCCTAAAATCTCTCAAGAGGTACTTGCCACTACGATCTTCCATAGTGACCTTTTACTTTAACATTTCTCCGCATCAACCTTGTACTTTTTGAACTAATCAAAGTACTTAGTCTTGCGGTACATTAAGTAAATTTATTTGTATCTTGAATAGTTGTCTATAAAATGGACAAAATATTCAATACTACCTCTTGTCTGGATAGTCATAGGATCACACAAATCAGAATGAACCGATTTCAACATATCTTTGACTCCATACCCCTTGGACTTAAAAGCTTCTTGGTTATTTTCCTTCCAAGTAAGACTCGCAGGTTGGAAAGATTTCCACTACCAATGAGCCCAAAAGTTCATCAGCTACCAATGAATCCTACTCAAGTATAACCTAGCTTTAGATGCCAAAGATATAATTGGTTCATTTCCGAAGGTTGCTTTCTCTTAAAATTAGAAGATGTGTTACTAATTTCCATTTGTTGCATCGTGGGAGTTATTGGATTATAAATTGTCAACCATCATACCAGAATAGATAACTTTCTTATTTTTCTTGATAACAACTTTGTTATCAAAATAGACATAATATCTATAATAGTTTAGAAACTGAAATCAGGTTCTTTCTAAACTTGGTACGTAAAGACTGTTGGTGCAACATCCCTCAGGTCAAGGTTGACCTGGTTAACCAAGCTGAGTCTTGGTTTGGGTTTAGATGTTTGACAATAAGATATTGATCGAAGAAGAGTCAAGTAGGTCAAGGTTGACCGGATACTTGACTGGGAAGTCCTAACTGGCATGTTAGGCAGAAGGAAGTCCTAGTGAGTGAAGCTAGGCAGAAGGAAATCCTGGTGAGTGAAGCCAGGTGAAAGTCCTAGTGAGTGAAGCTAGGCAGATGAAAGTCCTAGTGAGTGAAGCTAGGCAGATGGAAAACCCTAGTGAGTGAAGCTAGGTGAAAGTCCTGGTGAGTGAAGCCAGGCAAGGAAGGAAATCCAGATGGATCAAGGATGATCGGACATCTGGTGTTGGGAAGTCCAAGTAGGTCAAAGGATTGACTGGATACTTGGCAAGGAAGGAAGTCCAGATGGGTCAAGGTTGACCAGACATCTGGTGGAAGTCCAAGTAGGTCAATGGAGTGACCGGATACTTGGCACGACGAGTAAAAGTCCAAGTGAGTCAAAGGGATTGACCGGACACTTGGTGGGGAGTCCTGGCAGGTCAAGGGAGTGACCAGATGCGAGGCATGATGTACCAACAGGTCAAGGTTGACCGGATGTTGGTTAGGGAGGTTTGGGACTTGGTTTTGGGCAAAAACCAAGTGCTGGATCGATCCGTGGATCGATCAGCGGATCGCTGGGAGATCGATCGATTCCTAGCTCAGAAGCCTCGGATCGATCCGTGGATCGATCGAGGTCCCGATCGATCGCCGATCGATCGGGACGATGCTTCGCGCATGGCCGGATCGATCCGTGGATCGATCCAGCGCTTCTCACACGAAGCGCTCGGATCGATCCGTGGATCGATCCAAGCCTCCGGATCGCGAACATTCGAATCGATCGGGATCCGACCGTTGCGTCGGGTTTAAAGCCGCAGCGTGGTCTTCGGTATCTCTTCACGAGCTCTTCTCAGATTCATTCCAGCTCCTCCACAGCTCTCTACAAGCACGTGATCGCCAGTTCTTGAAGGTTCTTGGAGGCTTTCCAAGTCAAGAGGCGGATCTATTGCAAGAGGAAGAAGTTAGGGTTAGGGTTTTTACTGCACATCTTGTAAGCTTTTGCTTAACTTGTATTTCCCTTTCTTCTTCTTGTATTGAGAGTGTTGTAGGGCTTCTCCGCCTTTGGTAGTTACCATAAAGGAGTGTTATTCATAGTGGAGGGTGTGTGTGTTGGTGTGGATCCTTGGATTAGTCACCTCTTGTGAGGTGGATACCAAGTAAAATCCTAGTGTTAGCGTTTTGTGTTTGTTTCTGTATTTTCCGCTGCACATCCAAGAAGAAACAAGCAACGCCAAGCAACGAAGCGCACCGAGCGAACGCGACGCAGCAACCCCTAGCTACGTTTCCCAACAAGTGGTATCAGAGCGAGGCCGCTCTTCACCGGAATCATCGCCGGAAGGGTCAAGCATATCAAGACAAGCTAGAGGGTGAAGAAGTTGGAGCAAATTCTTCAAGTTCAAGATTTTATCAAGCTCAACTTCAAGATGCAATTCCAAGATGGACTTGGATTTGACACAAGGGTGGCTCCACCATACACATCCACAAGCTTCGATTCTTGGAAATCAAGAATCGAAACCTTTCTTATGATGGAGATAGAGCAATGGTTTGCTCTAATGGAAGGCTTCAAGCTCCAACAAACTCCAAGGGCAAGCTTCTCAAGAAAAGCAAATGGAGCTCGGAGAAAATCCAAAGGTGCGAGGCCAATGACAAAGTGACCAAGCTATTGGTCAATTTATTGCCAAGCACCATCCTTTGCAAAATTGGAGAATTTGAAGATGCAAAGGACTTATGGAGCAAATTGGCCAAGCTTCATGAAGAAAACCCCACCACTGAACAAAAGCAAGAAGAATCCAAAAAGGGTGACTCTTTGGAGCAAGACCAAGAGGAGGATTCCGAGGTTGAGAGATGCTCAACTCCCGAAGAAGAAATCCAAGAAGCTTCATCCTCAAGGGAAT
Source organism: Zingiber officinale (assembly GCF_018446385.1). NCBI lineage: Eukaryota > Viridiplantae > Streptophyta > Magnoliopsida > Zingiberales > Zingiberaceae > Zingiber > Zingiber officinale. The sequence continues at coordinate 28,636,824 of NC_056004.1, forward strand.
GCAACGAAGGGAACAAGGAGGGAGCATACTCCTTGTTTCATATTCAAGATGATGAAGCCTCCACCTCTAGGATTGAGGGGGAGCAATCCTTGGTGACACCGGATCAAGAAGAAGAAGAAGCTTCTACATCCGGGTCAAGAGAAGAAGAGGAGGAAGAAGCTTCTACCTCCACAAGTCAAGAAAAATCAAATGGAGGAGAATCAAGGTCCGATCAAGAGGAAGCTTCTACCTCCGGATCCAAAGAAAAAGATGCCACTCCTACAAGCAAAGGTATAAATATTTCAATTAATAATAAAAATCATATTATATGCTTTGAATGTAGGGAACATGGGCACTACAAGAGCAAGTGCCCTAAATTAGCCAAGAAGAAGGGCCAAGTGGCACAAAAGGGCAAGGTGAAGCCCAAGGAGACCATCCCCAACACAAAGAAGAGCAAGGAGCATATTATATGCTTCTCTTGCAATCAAAAGGGGCATTATCGTAGTCAATGCCCCAAGGGGAAGAAGAGGGTCAAGGCTCAAGGAGGCACTAGTCAAGGGGGAGCCTCCAAGGTAAAGAAGAAGGTAACATTTATTAAGCCTACTCCTTTACATTATGGTAAAAAGCATGATAATTCTAATTTTTATCATTTTAATGCAATTTACCATAAGAATAGGAAGCATGAGGGCTTTAAGGAAAAGCATGTGGCCCTACATGCCAAAACTATCACTCCTAGGGTTAGGAATGTAGGTAAAAGTCTAGGCAATAACTCTAAGGATTTTAGATACAAGCCTAGAAACCAAAATGCTCATGGACTTAATGAAAAACCAAATTCTAAGGATTTAATGATAGAAAATCAAGTCTTGAGATCAAGACTTGATAAATTGGAAAAGACCCTAAAAAGGATGGAAAATATCCTAAAAGGGCAAAATAAGCAAAACCTAGGGCTAGGAAAGTCAAAGCCATCAAATAGCCATAGAGGTTTGGGATACAAACCAAAGGCTAAGAAGGATGTGCCTAGTTATCATAGGGTTCCATATAGTTATGGAACAAACCCTAGGTTTAGTGGTCAAGTCAAGAATACTAGGAAGTCATCCCTAGAGTATTTTTGCAACCAAGTGACTAAGACTTCTAAGAAGTCTAAGAAAGTCACTAACAAGGTCACAAGGGAGGCTATCCCTAGGGTTGACCTAGAAAATGTGACCAAGGCTTCTAAGAAGCCCAACAAGGTCACTAGGAAGGTATCTAGGGAAGTTATCCCTAGTGAGTACCTAGAGCATCCAAGGAGCACCAATAGATGTTGGGTTCCTAGGAGCATCTTCTCTACCCCATAAATGGGTTAGAGAGTGTCAACTCCAATTAGAAGGGCAGTTAACCCAACTTTGAGGAAATTGACACTCAAGGAGCATTTTCAAGGTTTTTGTTAACCTTTGAAAATGAAATGGAACTATTATTTACTCCTTGAAAGAGTAAAATGTGCCTAGTGGTGAAAATTTGATTTTAATCTTAAAAGGCATATATTGGGAAATTCATAAGAGTTGGGATTTTGGTATGTTCTTAGGAAATTTAAGGCAATCCGGGCCTTAACTTTAAAGTGCTACTCTTGTGGAAAAATGAAATATGCCAACATTTGAGGAATATGCTTAATTTCAATTGGCATAAATTAATCAAGGGAATTAGAAATGCCAATTTAGGTTTTGGCGTTTTCTTGACGCACTTAAGGGCAATCTAGTTTTAAGTTGTAAGTTTAGCTAAGGTTTAAGGATACTTAGATAGCTAATCTAGGTATATTTTATTTATGCTAAATCTTGCCATGATTGTTTGCCCATCATATGCCATGACATCATGTCTACTTTTGCATTCATGACTTATTATGAAAAATACAAAAATACCATGTCATGACATTCATACATCATATAGTTATAGGATATTTTCTTTTGAAAATTATTTCCTTTTGATGTATGCCATAACATTATCATGCATTAAGTTTAATTCCTTGTAATCAAGGACAAAAGGCATTTAACAACACTTATTAACAAGTGACATCCTAGGTGGGTGTCTAATATCTCCAAAATGCCTAGATAGTATGCATGATCCCTAGATTAGGGCAAAACCAATCTCTACATCTCACAAAGACCTATAAGATAACTTGTATGTGTTTTAGTGCACATTAGATACAAGTGAGATGTTAGGATGATGAACAAAACTCAAGATGTTGATTTAGTGCATTCGTTTGAGTTTTAGTTTCATCAAAACACATAGATATGTGTTTTCCCATCATTGGGAAAGCGAATGTACAAGTCATGTGCATTGTGCCCAAGGAACATGATGGGATATTGGTTTTGAAAATGTTTTTAAAATGTTTTTGGAAAACCTTGGTGAAGGCTATCTTTTGATAGTAATCACCATTAAATAGTTTGACACAAACTTGAAGAAAACACTAAAGTTTTTGCAAGTTTTCAAGTTTGTGTCAATCTTTGAAAATATGATGTATTTTCATAGAAAACTATTTTTCCTTGATAATATATGCCCTAAACAATGTCTACACGAAATTTCATAATTTTTGGATTTTTGTAGAATTTTCTAGGGGATTCTGAAGTTGCCTGAAATGGAATTTCAGCAACTATCAGAACTCCGATCGATCCATGGATCGATTGGAGTGCCTGAATCGATCCATGGATCGATTCAGAAGGCAAATCTCGCGAGCAGAAGCTCGCTGGATCGATCAGCCGATCGATCCAGGTATTCTGAATCGATCAGTGGATCGATTCAGAAAGGTTCAATCGATTGGAACCCAACTCCAATCGATCCAAATTGCTGATTTTGGCTGGGAAAGCTTGATTTCAGCACTTTGAACCTATTTTAGTCTAGGTAACCATTCCAAACCCTTAAAATACATTTGTATACATAAAAAGGGTGTTTTCGTGTTGAAAACAAGGATGGAATGGTTAAGGAAGACTTCATTGAAGTTTAGGTTGAGGTTTGTTTCAAATTTTGAACATTTGAACCTCAAAACTTCTAAATCTGGGTTTCCTAAAGGTTTAGGGATTCCAAGTCATTGTTGGTGCAATGACAGAAGTTACCACCATGTCTTTAGGGGGAGGGACTCTTTAAAGGCATGAAAATTATTTTTCATGAACCTTGGAAGGTGGTTAACCTTCTTTAAAGAAAATGCTCATGGACGAGCTTTTGAACTTGAAATGGGGAGTGGATATCCTCATTATTTCAAGTGGAAACTCAAGTGGTTAGAAAATGCTCAAGGATGGGCATTTACCTACATTGGGGGAGAATGTAGGGTAAGGATAATGAAGGGTATGGGACCTTCAGTATCGTGTTGATCACAATATGTGATGTTGTGAACAACGATGAGCAACTCTTCAGGGGGAGAGTTTTTCAACAATGGATTTGTTGAAGTGTGCCCAAAATTGGAGCATCGGTTGATGTGTGTCCAAAGATGGGTTGATGTGTTTTTATTAGTAAGGGGTTGATGTGTGCCAATAGGGGGAGAATGAAAGGGCTTGTGAAAGGGAGTAAGTTAGGCTTTCATTACCTAGAGGGAGTTTGCCCTCTAAGGGGGAGAATGAAGAGCTTAACTTATGCTTTCATTACCTAGTGGCATGAAGAATGAGGCTATGGGATTAGCCTAACTTACATGTGGTATTGTAAGTGTGATTGTAGTATTGTCAAACATCAAAAAGGGGGAGATTGTTGGTGCAACATCCCTCAGGTCAAGGTTGACCTGGTTAACCAAGCTGAGTCTTGGTTTGGGTTTAGATGTTTGACAATAAGATATTGATCGAAGAAGAGTCAAGTAGGTCAAGGTTGACCGGATACTTGACTGGGAAGTCCTAACTGGCATGTTAGGCAGAAGGAAGTCCTAGTGAGTGAAGCTAGGCAGAAGGAAATCCTGGTGAGTGAAGCCAGGTGAAAGTCCTAGTGAGTGAAGCTAGGCAGATGAAAGTCCTAGTGAGTGAAGCTAGGCAGATGGAAAACCCTAGTGAGTGAAGCTAGGTGAAAGTCCTGGTGAGTGAAGCCAGGCAAGGAAGGAAATCCAGATGGATCAAGGATGATCGGACATCTGGTGTTGGGAAGTCCAAGTAGGTCAAAGGATTGACTGGATACTTGGCAAGGAAGGAAGTCCAGATGGGTCAAGGTTGACCAGACATCTGGTGGAAGTCCAAGTAGGTCAATGGAGTGACCGGATACTTGGCACGACGAGTAAAAGTCCAAGTGAGTCAAAGGGATTGACCGGACACTTGGTGGGGAGTCCTGGCAGGTCAAGGGAGTGACCAGATGCGAGGCATGATGTACCAACAGGTCAAGGTTGACCGGATGTTGGTTAGGGAGGTTTGGGACTTGGTTTTGGGCAAAAACCAAGTGCTGGATCGATCCGTGGATCGATCCAGGATGTGGATCGATCCGTTCTTCCCAGCGAACAGAAAGCTTCTGGATCGATCCGTGGATCGATCCAGAGGTCCCGATCGATCGGGACGATGCTGCTTCGCGCGATAAGCGCTGGATCGATCCGTGGATCGATCCAGGCGCGTTTCCTGAGCACAGAGGCGCTCTGGATCGATCCGTGGATCGATCCAAAGCCTCCCCGATCGATTCGGAACATTCGAATCGATCGGGATCCGACCGTTGCGTCGGGTTTAAAGCCGCAGGCGAGCGTGGTCTTCGGCATCTCTTCACGAGCTCTTCTCAGATTCATTCCAGCTCCTCCACAGCTCTCTACAAGCACGTGATCGCCAGTTCTTGAAGGTTCTTGGAGGCTTTCCAAGTCAAGAGGCGGATCTATTGCAAGAGGAAGAAGTTAGGGTTAGGGTTTTTACTGCACATCTTGTAAGCTTTTGCTTAACTTGTATTTCCCTTTCTTCTTCTTGTATTGAGAGTGTTGTAGGGCTTCTCCGCCTTTGGTAGTTACCATAAAGGAGTGTTATTCATAGTGGAGGGTGTGTGCGTTGGTGTGGATCCTTGGATTAGTCACCTCTTGTGAGGTGGATACCAAGTAAAATCCTAGTGTTAGCGTTTTGTGTTTGTTTCTGTATTTTCCGCTGCACATCCAAGAAGAAACAAGCAACGCCAAGCAACGAAGCGCACCGAGCGAACGCGACGAGCTATTCACCCCCCCCTCTAGCTACTTTTGGTCCTAACAAAGACAATTACTTAAAATCCATATTTTATTCTTATCAAAGGATAAACATCTCCCACTGCAACAGTTACCACTTTTACAGTAATGCCCATGTGGACGGTGATTTACCTTTCATTTAGTTGTCGGGTTTCCTGGAACCCTGCAATGAATTGCAGACATGATTAATGGCATCTTGTATCTACACTCCAGGTTCTGGTAGATAACACCACTAGACATGTTTCAACTAATGAATTAAATACACCTAAATTGTTCTTAGTTCTAAGAAGACAGTCTACCTTAATGTCCAAGTCCTATTTCCAATCATTACAATTGGGACTACTAAGTCTTTTTCTATAGTATGACTACTAGGGATTGACAAACATCCTAAGAATCACAAAAACATTTGGTCAAGATCAACTCCTTAAAATCTCCATGAATTTTGTGTATACAAAATCGAAGAGGAGATTTTATTCATTAATTTTATTATCTCGTCAACTTTACTTTATGACTAATAAAATTAATAGTTGATCTGTCTTTGATCAAATATTTGGTCAAAACTCTTTGAATTTAAAATAACATTGATTCCTCAAACAATATTATTTAAATTTACCAACACCTCAAACACCGTGGATTTTGCATGCCACGTTAGTGTGGACGATACAAATTCAACATTTGTAAAGGAGGGTTTTACCCATTAACTATCTTGTCAACGTATCTTTATGACAAATAAAATTATCTCAAACACCGTTAATTTTGTATGCCACGTTAGTGTGGACGTATACAAAATCAATCATTTGTAAGAGGGGTTTTAACCCTTTAATTTTATTATCTTGTCAACCTAGTTTTATGACAAATTAATAGTTGGTTTCATTTGGTCACACAAATAATAGCAGTGACTCCGATGGGGAGGATACTATTAGATGTGTCTAAGTGTATACCATTACTTGACACTAAGTCCATTAATAAGATTATGCCCCTTCCGTTGGGGAAGATCACACGCTCTTAATTAACTTCCTATAATCATCCAAAAATGGAAGTCTGTTCTAGTGATCCACAAACAAGCTCATCCGTTATGGAGGAAGGCACTCAGAGCCAACGCGCAAGCTTGTTTGCATCAGTTACAAACCAGTAATGGAGACCATGGGATTTATTTAAAAATCCCTCTCCCACTTAGTTATTTATAAACGAGGAATTTTAACTATGCTAGCCTACTAGTCATGTATACTAACATGTGTTGGTGCGGGTAGCACTAACGGTCTAACCCAGGTTTTGATGAATGACAAATATGTTAAGTTAGTTGTGTTGTTGTCTGACACTTTGATCGAGTGTGCAGGAGAAGTCCAGACAGGTCGACGGGCTGACCAGATGTCTGGCACGAAGTCCAGCTAGGTCGATGGGCTGACCGGATAGCTGGCGAGAAGTTCAAGCGGGTCGACGGGCTGACTGGACGCTTGGCGAGAAGTCCAGCTAGGTCGACGGGCTGACCGGATAGCTGGCGAGAAGTCCAAGCGGGTCGACGGGCTGACCGGACGCTTGGCGAGAAGTCCAGACGGGTCGAAGGGCTGACCGGACGTCTGGCAGGTAAGTAAGGTAAGTCACTGGAGGGGAGTGACTGCGAGGACGCGTTCCCGGGAAGGGAACATTAGGCGTCGATCCGGCTTAGATCCATTTCGGATATCTAAGTCGAGATTGTGACTAGATTCCGGTCTCGGAAAGACGGAATCTAAGTCATACTTTGCTTATCTATAAAACTATGCTAACAATCTTTGCTGCAGGGTACATTTTGCCTCGGACTAACCTTTTCTGGCAGGAGAAGGACTTTCTGGAGAAGAGGGGTCCGGGCGCCCGGAGGTCCGGGCGCCTGGAAGGGATCCGGGCGCCCGGAGGCAAGTTTTATCCCCAGGACGACGTTGACACTTGGAGCATGCTGGTTGGGAGTGTTACGTCACATTCCAGGCGCCCGGAAGGGATCCAGGCGCCCGGAGCAGCATATAAAAGAAGCCCCAGGCAGGAGCTTCAAGAGATCAGTCTTCTGAGAACTCTGAGTCCAATCACTCTGCTGCTCTGCGCTCCAACGACGTTCACAAAGCTCCGACGACTCACTCCGGCTCTCTTTTTAATTCATTGTTTGTCGGTTAGCTTTGTTTTCTTTCTTTTCATTAGCAATATTTGTACGTAAATTGTAATTATCCGAATTGCTAGTGAATTGCCCAACGAAAGTACTCAAGGAGTACGGGCCTTCGAGTAGGAGTCGTCACAGGCTCCGAACGAAGTAAAAATCAACAGTGTTCATCTCTTTACTTCTTTACTTTTCCGCTGCGTCTTAACTCGAGATTTTCGAATCGATATTCACCCCCCCCTCTATCGAATTCAACGGTCTTACAACATGCACACACAGCACAATATAAAAGCAATAAATAGAAAATCTAATTTTCAACTATTATGGCTTTTATCTCTATTTGTCCTCCGTGTGTTGTCATCCCAAGCTGCTGCCATATTTGGCCACCGCCACCGGGTCTAGCTGCCGCATCCATCTTGCTCCTAGTTCCGCTGCGCCTCTGGTCCTTAGAAGGTTCCACGCTTTGCAAGATTCGATCCGCGACATAAATAGAATTTTACATTTTGATCCTATATTCCATAAAAGGAATGTACATGTATCTAGATCAAAAATAAAATCCTAATAAAACTAAATACAGCTCCTGCTGTATTTTAATACAATCATGCACACACAGATAAATGCCCTTGACATGTCCAAGGGTCCAATCACACACATAATAACTAAAAGCCATAATAGTTGGATCCTGCATCCACAAAGTTAGCACATCCTACTATTAACCTGCCTAAATTATGTATGACATGTGCATAATTAAACTAATACCAAATACACAGAGGCAAAACCCTAGCTCTGATACCAATTGTTGGTTGCTACTCGGAAAAACTAAAGGTTCCACTGTACACAAATTTTGTACAAAGGTCTGAACCTTTTCCTAGCTACCATGTGTTCTTTTAAATTAAATTTTGGATCGCCTGCGGAACTTAACACGTTTGATCCAAAACTTAATCTATTTGTTCTTTTAGGTTTTGACTTGGATCTCCTGCGGAACTTAACACGTTCGACCCAAATCACCTTAAGTTATTAATTCCATTAAATATTAATTTCCATAATTGGTTCCCAGTACTGACGTGGCGAGGCACATGGCCTTCTTGGATATGGGAGCAACCACCACCGACTAGACAAAACCTTTTATAGAAATCTAATATTTAATTTCCTAAAATAACTTTAGGTTAACCGAAAAGAACAATCAAATCACAAGGAAAAATAAAACAAAAGAACACAACTTTGGAAAACATATTCGAAATACTAGAATCGTAAGCCTCTTGTATTTGGTATTATTTCCAAAAATAACTAGTATGATGCGGAAAGAAAAAATACTAGTTATACCTTTTAGAAAGACCTCTTGATCTTCTACCGTATTCCTCTTCTAACCTCGGACGTTGTGTGGGCAACGATCTTCCGAGATGAGAATCCACCAAAGCACCTTCTTCTCCTTTCTTCAAGTTTCGGCCAAGCACAAAGCTTCCAAAAGATGAAGATCTTTTTCCACCAACCAAGCTCCAAGGGATACAAGCTTTCTCTCCTTCTTCTTCTTCTTCTCCAAGTAGTATCCGGCCACCACAAGAGCTCCAAGCAAATAGAGAAGGTTCGGCCACCACCAAGAGGAAGAGAGGAAGAGAGGTTGGCCGACCACAACACCAAGGAAAAGAGGGAGAGAAATAATAGAGGTTGTTCTCCATGAAGCCTTCTCTACCCCCTCTTTTATAATCCTTGGTCTTGGCAAATAAGGAAATTTAATTAAAACTTCCTTAATTCTTTTGCCATGAAAAGGAAAATTTTATTTAATTAAAAACAATTTTCCTTTTCTCAATTTACATGGCCGGCCACACCAAAGCTACAAACAAGGAGAGTTTTAATTAATTAAAACTTCCTAATTTGTCTCCAGAAATTTATAAAATTTCTCCAATAATTTAATCCCTTCATGATTGGTTTATAAAAAGGAAATTTAATAAATTAAAATCTTTCTTTTAAACATGTGGATAAAAAGAAAGTTATCTCTAAAAATTAAAATCTCTTTTAATATACAAATAAGGAAAGATATCAAATCTTTTCTCAATCTTTTGTAGAAACTAATAAAAGAGAATTATTAATTTTTAAACTTTTCTTTTAAATCATGAACATGGTTAAAAAGGAAAGTTTTCTTAAAATTTAAAATCCTCCTTTAATCAACAAATAAGGAAAGATTTCAAATTTTAAACTCTCTTTTAAACATGTAGATGATTTACAAATAAGGAAAGTTTTTACCAAAAATTAAAACCATCCTTTTAAACTACAAATAAGGAAAGAGATTAATCTCTTCTCTTAATCTTTTGTAGAAAACTATAAAAGGAAATTTTTAATTTTTAAACTCTCTTTTAAAATCATGATATCCACATAAGAAATAATTTTAATAAAAATCCTTTTAATATTCTAGTGGCCGGCCACCTACATGACTCATCCACTTGATCTTGGCCGGCCCTAGCTTGGGTTCCAAGCTAGCTTGGCCGGCCCCATTGGATGGGTAAGAAGGTGGGTATGCGGTGGGTATAAATCTCTATATACTAGAGGCTACGATAGGGACCGAGAGGAGGAATTGGTTTTGGTCTCCCGATGAAATTAAGCATCCCGTGTTCGCCCCGAACACACAACTTAATTTCATCAATAATAATTCATTCCACTAAAGAACTATTATTGAACTACCGCACCAATCCCAAATTACATTTTGGGCTCCTTCTTATTATGAGCGTGTTAGTCTCCCTGTGTTTAAGATATCGAATGTCCACTAATTAAGTGAGTTACTGACAACTCATTTAATTAATATCTAAGTCCAAGAGTAGTACCACTCAACCTTATTATCATGTCGGACTAAGTCCACCTGCAGGGTTTAACATGACAATCCTTATGAGCTCCTCTTGAGGACATTATCAACCTAGTATCTCTAGGACACAGTTTCCTTCTATAATCAACAACACACACTATAAGTGATACCATTTCCCAACTTATCGGGTTTATTGATTTATCGAACTAAATCTCACCCATTGATAAATTAAAGAAATAAATATCAAATATATGTGCTTGTTATTATATTAGGATTAAGAGCACACACTTCCATAATAACTGAGGTCTTTATTCTTTTATAAAGTCAGTATAAAAGGAACGACCTCAAATGGTCCTACTCAATACACTCTAAGTGTACTAGTGTAATTATATAGTTAAGATAAACTAATATCTAATTACACTACGACCTTCCAATGGTTTGTTCCTTTCCATCTTGGTCGTGAGCTACTGTTTATAATTTATAAGGAACCGATAACATGATCTTCTGTATGTGACACCACACACCATGTTATCTACAATATAAATTAATTGAGCAACTACATTTATCATCAATGTAGACATTTGACCAATGTGATTCTTATTTCTAGATTAGTGTTTATACCAAAAGCTAGGCTTTTAGTATACACTCTAACAAGTGTCTGGTCAACACTGACCCACTTGGATTTTCATCTTCTGCCAACTTCCCATTAGACTTCCCTAGTCAAGTATCTGGTCAACCTTGACCTACTTAACTCTTCTTCACATTAAATTGGTCAACTCTTAACCAGAGGAAAATTACACCAACAATCTCCCTAAACAGATAATTGCAACTGCAATCTCTATATATTTTCAGACATCAAAACCCAAATATCAAGATTTAAGCTTGAGCCAACTCAAGCCTAGTCAACCTGGTCAACCTTTACCTAGGGAAAATTACATAAACAATCTCCCCCTTTTTTATGTTTGATAATACGTTTAAGTTAGGTTAATCTCATAGCCTCAACTTCTTTTTCATGCCAAAGAATGAATGACGGTTTCCTTCATTCTCTCCCTTTCCAAGAGGACAAACTCCCCCTTTGGTTAATGAAGGTCTAACTTAAACCCTATATTCTTCCCCTTTGGCACACATCAAAAAACTCTCTCCTTGAAGAGTTATCTACATGTTGTTTATAACATTACTTATTGTTCACAACATCACAATAGAGGTCTCATACCCTTCATTATGCCCAAATGCTCATCCTAGAGAATGCATAACAATGATGATTTAAAAACCTTCCATTTGGTTGTGAAAAAATCATGTCTTTAAGGAGTAGCTCCCCCTCAAAACTGTTGGGGTTGTAAGGTTACAAATATAGTCCCACATTGAAAACACTTGGGAAAGATCATGGGTTTATAAGAAAAAGCTATCTTTACTGGCATGAGGCCTTTTGGGTAGAGCCTAAGAGCAAAACCATGAAAGGTTAGGTCTAAAGTGAACAACATCATACCATTGTAGAAATATCTAAATTCTTTTCAATCCTACAATTGGTATCAGAGTAAGGTCATTCTTCACCAGACTAACCACCAAAAGAAGCATGAACCAGAGCAATGATCCAAGATTGAACCATGTGGGTGAAACCTTGAATGAAGTAGGGGAAACCCTGAGCAGGTCAAGAGTGACCCGATACTTGAGAGGAGGCCCTGAGTAGGTCAAGAGTGACTCGATGCTCGAGGGGAGGCCCTAAGAAGGTCAAAAGTGACCCGATACTTGAGGGGGACCCTGTGGTCCTTTGTTTGAGGGGGGGAGATTGTTGGGGTTGTAAGGTTGCAAATATAGTCCCACATTGAAAACACATGGAAACGATCATGAGTTTATAAGAAAAAGATATCTCCATTGGCATGAGGCCTTTTGGGTAGAGATCAAGAGCAAAACCATGAGGGCTTAGGTCTAAAGTGGATAATATCATACCATTATGGAGATATCTAAATTCTTTTTAATCCTACAAAAATATGCTCCATGTAGGGACCGTTGGTGGTCGGCTATCGGAGGGTTAAATGGCCCTGCACAATATAAAAACAAATACCTTTCTCAGACTTTTAAAAGAACACTTGCGTAAATTAAATAAAGAAAGAAACTAAAAAGACGAGACTCATGGATTTCACTTGGTTACAACCGAGGAGGTTGTTAATCCAAGGAATGGATCACACTAAGTATCTCCTTCAGGTGGAGAAGCCTCTTACAGCAATGAAAGCACAGAAATGAGAAACTAAACTAAAAAAAGAGCCCACAAGTGTTGTAATGCTAATTACTTGTTTTATTGAAAAGCTTCTGGACCAAGGCTATATTTATAGCCTTGGTCGAGGCGCCTAGAAGTGTTCCAGGTGCCTAGAAGGGGATAAAACTTTATCCCTTTCACATAAAATGTGTTTGACCATATTCTGGATAAAATCTAGGTCTGAGCGCTCGGAAGGGTTCCGGGCACTCTAGACTGGGTCTGGGCGCCCGGACCAAGAAAGTCAACAATGTTGACTTTTTTGATCTGGGCTCTCTGCTCCGATTTAGCTCACCTCAGTCTGGGTCTTCCACTTTGGCTCTGCTTGCTTGGGTGATTTCGGCCAACCGAAATAAAGCTCACTCGAACCCAATATCAGCCTTCTCGAGCAACCTTCCGCTCCGGCTCCTCGTCCCTCGAAAACGCCGCTCACTTCTTTCTCATCCGCCCGCGTACTCTTCCGCAGCACCTCGTCCCTCAGATGCACCGAGCCCATCAGCTCTCTCCCATGTCGTCCTTCTCACTAGCTGCATCTTTTGCTCGACTTCTTATGTTCCTAAGCTCCTGCACACTTAGACACAAGGTTAAAACACCACAGGACCTAACCTAACTTGGTTGATCACATCAAAACAACCTTGAGATTCTAATAATCTCCCCCCTTTTTGATGGAGCAACCCAAGTTAAGCTAGGGTAAAGAGACATAAAGTTAAAATAATATATTCTGCAATAAAGTGCAAAAAAATAAAAATTTGAATCTACCTCCCCTAGACTTATACTTTTCCTTCTCCCCCTTTGATCACATAAAAATAGGGTACCAAGAAAGATCTAAGGGTAGAAAATTTTTGAAATAACTTTATCAAATTTTGATAATACTGAAAAATTTGTAAAAATTTCTAAGTAAAAAAAAATTTTAAGCAAAAAAATATTTTTGACTAACTATTTAAAAAAATATTTTTTGAGAAAATTTTGCTAAGTTTTTGCAAGCAAAAATATTTTTGAGAATTTTCTAAGAAAAATTCAAATCGAAAAAACTTTCTAAGTAAAAAAATCTAAGTTAGACATTTTGCCAAAATATTTTTTGAGACATTTCCATATAAGAAAAATATTTGAGAATTTTTTTTTAAAGTATTAAATAATCTTAATGCTTTATCAGATAGTCAATTAAACATTTTATTTCAATATTTTGACATTCAGGCTGTAGCGAGGCACTAGGCCTTCTTGATTATTGGATCATCAACCACTTCTAGACAAAGCCTCATACAAAAATTAAACGTTTAATTTTCTTGCTGAAAGCGCTAAATCTAAATTAAGGTTTAAGTTAAACAAGACTTCGGAACCCAATATAGGTTCCAGCCAACTGGATTAATTAGGTATTTCTTAGGGGCATATTTCTTTGAAATATTTCCAATTTATCCCTTGTGATATCTAAAATACCAATTTAGATTATTGTATTTTCTAAAACTTGGATTAGATGAGCATGCATGAATTTTTAAGTTATTTATTTCTTTTTTTAAAATCTCATTTTCTACTTTTATTTTGTAAAATTCTTCTAATGGACAAAATTTTGCTAGAATTACTTTCAAATTTCTAACTTATTTTTCCAATTTGCAACAATCTTTAGTTAATATTTTAACAAATTTAAATAATTTATTGGGAGGAAGAGATCGTACTTGACTTATCTTATCGATCTCGTAATCCATGGCTCCTCCTGAATTGCTGCTTTCTTCCGACGTAGCTCCCCCTTCATTGATGCTCTCGATGCTCATTTTGGATGAGCTTGAATCATAGTCCTCGTCTTGATGACTTGCCATTAATGCAAGTCCGGAGAAGGCCTCGACTTCCAATTCAGACGACGTATCGTCCCACGTCGCTTTTAGTGTCTTGAACTTGTTTGTTTGGATAGGCTTCTTTCCTTTGTCATTATAGCTTGTTCCTTAGCTTGGGGAGGTTGTCTTTGATGTGCCCTTCTTCGTTGCAGTGGTAGCACCTGATTGTCCTTTTCTTTCTACCCTGCGGATTGTTAGTTTACTGGAATTAAACAACTTTTTAAAGCACCTTACCATCATTACCATCTCCTCGTCATCGAGAGAAGATTCTGACTCATGTTCGTCTCTCGTTGCCTTGAGGGTGATATTGTGCTTCGGCTTCTTTGTACCTGCACATCTCGATTTATGCACTTTAAACGTAGAAAATAATTCTTCTAAGGTAATAGTTTCTAAGTCCTTAGAGATATAAAAAGCATCTACTAGTGAAGCCCATTTCATATTCCTAGGGAATGCATTTAACGCGTACCTTAGCGAATCTTGGTTACTTATCTTTTATCCAAGATTCGATAGTCCGATGATGAGTTCCTTAATCCTCGAGTGGAGATGCGTAATTGTTTCATCTTCTTCAAGCCGTAGGTTGGTCAGCTGGTTGCAAAGTAAGTCTCATCTCGCGAGCTTGGCTTCGGACGCCCCTTCGTGTAGCACAAGGAACTTCTCCCTAAGCTCCTTTACTGAGTCATAGTTGTCGATCCGGTTGACTTCTTATGGCAGAAGGGCGTTCAGCAGATGGAACTCTGCTTTGTCGTTTGCCACGTAGTCAGCCTGATCCTTTTCATCCACTAGTATTTTCTTTACCTTCTGATGCTATAAAACTAAATTCCATTATTAGAAGCAAAATCGAGATCAGTTTTAAAAAATACCTGTATTCACTTTTTCCAGCTAGCAAACTCTTCCTCAAACTTTGGTGGGTATATGCTTGGTCCGGCCATCATCTTTGCTTCGATCGGCGGTTAGTTCTCTAGAAGCAACTTGGCTCTGATACCACTTGTAGGACTATTGGTGGCTGGCTATCAGAGGGTTGAATGACCCTGCACAATATAAAATCAAATACCCTTCTCGGACTTTTCAAAGCGTAAATTAAATAAAGAAAGAAAATAAAAAGACGAGGCTCACGGATTTGACTTGGTTACAACCAGGGAGGTTGTTAATCCAAGAAATGGATCGCACTAAGTATCTCCTTCAGGCTGAGAAGCCTCTTACAGCAGTGAAGGCATAGAAATGAGTCTAACCCATTGATTCCCATGCAATTCGACTCAATCCAACAATTGGATCTATTTGAGTCTAACTCAATGAGTCTAATTCGGATTACACTTAATCCAATGAGTGGGTTCATTCGAGTCTAACTCAATGATTAATCCAAAAAGCCTAATCATCTCATGATTGGATCTTAGGGCTAATTACTAATAATCTCCCACTAGCACTAGTGCCAATCACCACTAAGATGACACCAACACTTTGGATTTACCCATTATTCTTAATATCCTTTGTATTTTAGTCAAACTAAAATACTCATCTCCATATCTACTTGTTCTTTGTGTGTGACCCTGTAGTCTCTCGTAACGTTGGCAATGTATCCAAATCAACATTTGTGATACATAAGCAATGAGTGACATCTAGCAAGGCATCATTGCACCCAAGTGACGAGAAAGTCATGATCCGACCTAACCTTTCCGTGGCTATCATGTTGTATGACTTGGTCCCTCTATCCTTGATATCTAGATTGATCAATGAGGCATAGACCATGTCATCCTCTCATCAATCTTTGTGTTTCTTAATCTCCAAGTAGACACACTCAATCAAATAAGCTCAATATCTCATATTAACTCATTTGCGCATGGCCATGCTTTCTTATGTCCTACTAATCAAGGGGCCCATGGATATCGCTTCCGTCATATGGAAGGGATAGATCTCATCTACATCACTCACATCCCTCCGCATAATTCATTGCATACCCAGTGATCGACTTTATAGTCCACCCTGTTACGGGTGACGTTTGACGATACCAAAGTATACAACTCCTTATGTAGGGAACCGTAGTGACTTTAGGTCTAAGGACTATTCATACCAATAGTCACATGAGAATGTTTATTACACTCATATAACGATCCATGAAATATTCTTATGGCGGGTCATTCAGTATATATTCTCTAATATATACCTATGTGTCAACCTGATATCACATATCCATGACTTGTGAGATCAAGTCATCCGTTGACATACATGCTAGTCTCAACGTATTAATATTGTCCTTGTATATTAATGCTCAACCATGAATAGTTAAGAGTAGTGTTCTCTATAATATCTCACTATCAATTCAACTAATTGATATACTGTAGATATGAACCTACTACCCAAGGACATTATTATATTTATTCAATCGGCACTAAACTGAAATAAATATAATAACCATAATCATTGCCTTTTATTAATAATGATATATGATACAAAATGAGCCCTTTACAATCATCTCATAATTGGTACTAGGGATAATGCTAACAATCCATTAGCACTAGTGCCAATCCCTGAGGTATCGAATACCCATTGACCTAGTGTGACCATCATGCTTTCTCTGTGCCAAAGCTTTGGTCAAAGGATCCGCAATGTTAGCATCGGTTGGGACTCTGCATATCATCATATCTCATATATTGATGATCCCTCAAATCGTTGTAGTATCCAATACCTAAGACCACCATTTAAGTACAATACATGTCCTAACTGCGATCTAGAATAGTCCTTGTCAATTTTGGAAGCTTGCACCACTGTAACCCTTTACAGTAATAGTTGTAACCCTTTACAGCAAGCTCTTCATCACCTCCAAAGATCAAGAAATAATCTTGAGTCCTTCTCAAGTACTTAAGAATATTCTTGACTGTTGTCCAGTGATCTTCACCTAGAACTGACTGGTATCTGCTCGTCATGCTTAACGCATACGAGACATCTGGGTGAGTACAAAGCATGGCGTACATGATCAACCCTATAGCAGATGCATAAGGGATCTGATCCATGCGGTCCCTTTCTACCTTAGAAGAAGGACATTGAGTCTTCAAAAGACTCACACCATGTGACATAGGTAGGAATCCCTTCTTGGAATTCTCCATAGCAAAACGTTTAAGCACCTTGTCAATGTATGTACTCTGGCTTAGGCCAAGTAATCTCTTAGATCTATCTCTATAGATCTTAAGACCTAAAATATAGGCTGCCTCACCTAAGTCTTTCATTGAAAAATAATTTCCAAGCCAAGTCTTCACTGACTGAAGAGTAGGGATATCATTTCCAATGAGTAGTATGTCATCTACATACAATATGAGAAAGATGACTGTGCTCCCACTAACCTTCTTGTAGACACAAGGTTTATCTTCATTCTTAATGAAACCAAACATTTTGATCGCATCATCGAATCGAAGATTCCAACTTCTAGAAGCTTGCTTCAATCCATAAATGGATCTTTGCAACTTACAAACCTTTCCAGCATGCTCTGGATCTACAAAACCCTCAGGTTGTGTCATGTACACATCATCGAGTAGATTTCCGTTAAAAAATGCAGTTTTGACATCCATCTGCCAGATCTTATAATCATAGTAAGTAGCAATAGCAAGCATGATCCGAATGGACTTGGACATCGCAACTGGTGAAAAGGTTTCATTATAGTCTATACCATGAATCTGCTTGAATCCTTTAGTCACCAATCTACCTTTATAGGTATACATATTTCCATCCATGTCAGTCTTCATCTTGAAGACCCACTTACACCCAATGGGTTTGATCTCTTCAGGTGGATCAATCAAAGTTCATACTTGATTAGTGTACATGGATTCCATTTCGAACCTCATGGCCTCTAGCCATTTCTGAGAATCTAGGCCCTGTACAGCTTCCTGATAAGATGTAGGCTCATTGAGACCAATAAGCTCTACATCACCGTGGTTAGACAAGAGAAATGAATATCTCTCAGGTTGACGACGAATCCTATCAGATCTGCGTAGAGCATGTGCTACTTGAACATGTTGTTGTTCCATAACCTCTTGTGGTGCAACAAAATCCTGATCCACAACATCTTGTGGTACCTGTTCAATTTCCATCAAGGTGTTAGTGCTAGTATCTTGAACTTCTTCAAGATCGACTTCACTCCCACTAGTTTTTCTAGAAATAAATTCCCTTTCTAGAAATACACCAGTCCTGGCAACAAACACCTTGTCATGTGTGGGATTATAGAAGTAATATCCCTTTGTTTTCTTGGGATATCCAACAAAGTAGCACTTATCTGATTTGGGTCCTAGTTTATCTGAGACTTGTCGTCAAACATAAGCCTCACAACCCCAAATCTTCATAAAAGATATATTGGGACTCTTCCCTATCCATATCGTATATGGTGTCTTTATGACAGCCTTGGATGGAACTCGGTTAAGTGTGAAAGGGACTGTCTCTAGAGCATGTCCCCAAAAGGAAGTAGGAAGATCTGTATGACTCATCATCGATTGTACCATATCTAATAAAGTATGATTCCTCCTTTCTGATACACCATTCCATTGTGGTGTTCCAGGTGGAGTGAGTTGAGATATTATCCCACACTCAACGAGATGGTCATGAAACTCTTGGCTAAGGTATTCCCCACCTCGATCTGATCGAAGCATCTTAATACTCTTACCAAGTTAGTTTTGTACTTCATTCTTGAATTCTTTGAACTTTTCAAAGGATTCTGACTTGTCTCTCATCAGATACACATAGCCGTATCTACTGAAATTATCAGTGAAGGTAATGAAGTAATGATAGCCTCCTCTAGCTGCTATTCTGAAATGGCCACATACATCAGTATGTATGAGTTCTAACAGATCATTAGCCCTTTCACCATGTCCACTAAATGGATTCTTTGTAATCTTGCCTCGAAGACAAGATTCGCATACCTCATATGATTCAAAATCAAATGAGTCCAAAAGTCCATCCTTATGGAGTTGGGATATGCGACTCTCATTTATGAGACCTAAGCGATAATGCTAGAGATATGTTTGGTTCGGATCATTAGATTTGAACCACTTGGTATTAATGTTATAGATTGGATTTTCAAAGTCTAGAACATAGAGTCCATTTATCAGTGGTGCACTATAATAAAACATGTCATTTAAATAAATAGAACAACATTTGTCCTTTATTATAAATGAGAACCCCTTCTTGTCTAAACAAGAAACAGAGATTATTAAAGCAGGCACATAACAACACTCTTCAAGTTCTAAAACAAGCCCAGTGGGCAAAGATAAAGAGTAGGTTCCTACAGCGACGACGCCAACTCTTGCACCATTGCCTACTCGTAGGTCCACTTCGCCCTTGTCAATAATCTACTATTTCTCAGCACCTGCACATTAGTATAAATGTGAGATGTACATCCGGTATCTAATACCCATGAAGAAGAAATAGATAGATTGACTTCTATAACATATATACCTGAGGCAAAAGCCTCACTTCTCTTCCGTTTCATTTCCTCTAGGTACCTTTTGCAGTTCCTCTTCCAGTGTCTGGTCTCACCGCAGTGGAAGCAGGTTCCTTCCTTAGCAACCCCACCTTTGGGTTTCAGTGCATGAGCCTTGCCCTTACCTTTGGCTTGGGTCTTACCCTTAGCTTTAGGCTTCCACTTGCCTTTACCCTTAGATACCATCAGAATGAAACTAGGGTTTGCCTTCTTAAGGTTGATTTCAGCAGTTCTCAACATGCTTAACATCTCAGGCAGTGGTTTGTCAATTTCATTCATGTTGTAGTTCATGACAAACTGACTATAATTGTCAGGCAACGACTGCAAGATAAGGTCAGTGGCCAATTCTTGGCCTAGTGGGAATCCCAACCTTTGCAGATTCTCCACATACCCGATCATTTTGAGCACATAAGGCCCTACAGGAGTTCCTTCTTACATTCTACATTGAAATAGTGCTTTAGAGATCTCAAATCTCTCATGTCTTGCTTGTCCTTGATACAGTTATTTAAGATATTCAACCATATCATAAGCATCCATGTTCTCATGTTGCTTCTGAAGCTCAAAGTTCATGGTGGCGAGCATGAGGCATGACACATCTATTGCATCATCTTGATGCTTCTTGTAAGCATCCTTATTAACTCTAGTGGCATTAGCAAGGGGTGCTTCAGGAATAGGATACTCTAGGACATACAGTTTTCGTTCTTGTTTGAGGACTATTCTCAAGTTTCTATACTAGTCCAGGAAATTAGCTCCATTGAGCTTGTCCTTATCAAGGACAGATCGCAAAGAGAGGGTATTTGTTGTACTTGACAACATGGTAATCTACAACAGTGAAATGCAAGTCTTAGTAACATGGTAATCTACAACAGTGAAATGCAAGTCTTAGTATCATATATCTATCATTTAATTAAGCCTTTAATTAAATGATTCTCCCACTAAATTCTAAAGCTTGATAGAAGCAAGTCACTACTAGTTCTATACCCATAAGCAAAGACATTCTAATGGGACAAGATCCACATTATACCTCATTTTGAGTTAGCTTTGTCTAATCACCCAAGACTTGTATAAATAGGTAGGCAACGTGTACCAATTGGACAAAATCCATATTATACTTTTCTTGAGTTAACTTTGGCTAATCACCCAAGATTTATATAACTTAGGTAGACAACGTTCACCAATTACATCCTATGTAACTCTTGTATCCTTAGATGAACAACACTATTTGTTCGTTTTCCCATCTTATGAAATACATATTATAATTCATCTTGAGTTAGCTTTGGCTAATCGCCCAAGACTAGTGTAATATAATTTACATTTTATGGGATATGCCTTTAAGTTCTCAATCCAATTGAGGTAAAATTAAGTCATACCCAAAGGTCAATAGTCAGACATCACAATTGTCCCGTCGCACTCTACCAAGATAAAACGAGCCACTTTGCTTTGGCAAACCTGACTACAGATGATCGAGGTAGTAGTGAGTACCAAACTTTGGTAGGCATATGTAAATGACCTAATTACGATAGCTACACATGCATCACATACATCATGGCATATCATGGCATATATCAACATATACACAAGTTTAAACGTGACATGGTTATTGCCCCATAAACTACGATCTTCTCAAGCCAATGAGAAGAGCAATAAATCAACCTAGGTCTAAGCCGCTTCTCCAAGCGCTTCCTTGGTTGTCGTGTGTTGTTGTCCTTCCTTCCTTTTCACCCATCTTCTAGAAGACTAACTCTTTCTATGATTGGATCAACTAATTATGAGTCGCAATGCCACGGCAGTCCCGCTAGATGGTTAGCGGGCGGGGTCAAGGGGCAGCACCCCTTGCGGGGGTTTCAGGGGGCAGCGCCCCTGAAATAAAATTAATTTTGCATACTCATTTAGGAGTTGCTGCCATGCCCGAGACACTACCCACAATACCAACTATGTTTCGTTCTAAACAAAACATCTCTAGCCGAGACCTTGTTGGTCATACACCAACTTCGTTTTGTTCCAAACAAAACAACTCTATCTGAGACCTTGTTGATCACACACCAACTTTCGGTCATGACTCAAGATTTGGCCGAAACTCCGAATCTAGCCAAGACTCATAGTCTGGCCGAGACCCATAATCTGGCCGAGAGTCAAGTGTGTCCGAAACTCACAATTTTGTCAATCATAGAAAACCCTATCATGCAATTTCTATATCATATATAAAAATTCTAATAACTTAGAATATCCCTTCGCAACCTCGCTCTGATACCATTGTAAGGGAATAGGTTACTTAAACACGTAAACGCGTAGTGAAAAAACCTATTTCCTCCAGAAGATCCATGCGAAGGGAAACATAATCTTATACTAAGTTAGATCTAAAGACATAATAGAGTTATACCTTTGAAGCGTGCTCACGATCTCCCGATAGCTCGGATTACAACACGATCAACTGTTCGCGCCTCTACGGTATCCACACGAACAAACCTTGCCTTCGTTTGTCTCACAAACTCAACAAGATGGAGAAGAACACACAAGGTTGTGCTAGCAACCTACAAGTGTGTTTCGGCCAAGATGGGAAGGAGGAAGAAGAAGAAGCAAAAGAGACCTTTCGCCCTCTCAAGTGATGAAAATCTTATGAAAAATATCATCCAAATGATATTTATAGCCATCCCATGGAATACCAAGAGTCTCCACCCTTTCATCTTCTAATCCAATGGCTCAAAATCAACCATTCAATCCAATGGTTGAATTTTGACCATTCAACTTCCTTGGTGAACTCAAGTTCACCCAATGAGTCTAACCCATTGATTCCCATGCAATTCGACTCAATCCAACAATTGGATCTATTTGAGTCTAACTCAATGAGTCTAATTCGGATTACACTTAATCCAATGAGTGGGTTCATTCGAGTCTAACTCAATGATTAATCCAAAAAGCCTAATCATCTCATGATTGGCTCTTAGGGCTAATTACTAACAAGAAACTCTTGAAAAATTTCAATGTTTCTTCCAAGTTTATGTCTAACTATATAATGGTGATTCCTATCAAAAGATAGCCTTCACTAAGGTTTTCCAAAGTATATTTGAAATAATTTTCAAAACCAAATTTCCAACCATGATCCTTGGGCTAAATGCATATAACTTGTACATTTACTTTCCCCAATATTGGATAACATATAACTATGTGTTTTGATGAACCTAAACCTCAAAAAGATACATTAAATCAATATCTTGAGTTTTGTTCATCCTCCTAATATCTCACTTGTATCTAATGTTCACTAAAACACATATAAGTCAACTATAGTCCTTATGAGATGTAGATTTTTTGTTTAGCCCTAATCTAAGGATTCATGAATATCTATCTAGGCATTGTACAATTTGACCATCCACCCAAGATGTCACTTGTTGATAAATATCATTGTCCTTAATTATAAGGAATTTAAAATTATGCATAATAATTTATGACATACATCGAAATAAATATTTTTCAAAAGAAAAAGCTTGTATAGTAACATGATGTATGTATGACATGATATCATATTTTCTTTTTATTTTTCATAACAAAAATGAATGTAAAATATGATGTCATGGCATATGATGAATATTGGTGCGGGAAGCATCCAACGATCGAACTCAAGTTTTGATAATGGCAAAGGGATTCAAAGTTAAGTTTAATTGTTATCTAATGTGTATGATTGAGTGTTTCAGGAAAGTCCTAGCTGCGGTTAGACAAGGAAAAAACCCTAGGGGGTGGTAACCCTAGGTCATAGGGGGTGGTAACCCTATGCGAGAAGTCCTGGCGGTTCAGAGCTTCGGGCAAAAATCCTAGGGGGCGGTAACCCTAGGTTAAAATCCTGGTGTCGTGAACCGGGTAGAAGTCTGGATGGGTCAAGGACCGGACATCCAGCATGAAGACCGGAAGCTTAGGATGCTGAGTAAAAATCCAGTCGGTCTAGAGGACCGAACTGCAAAAGGTAAATCTCCTGAGTGGAGTAGGTGAGGACGCGTTCCCCATAGAGGGAACAGTAGGCGTCGGTTCGACCTAGGGTTTCCGATAGGAAATCCGAAGTCAAAACCGGACAGTCCAGAGACTGTCAGAATATTCTATTGTCATATTTTATGTGTGCTAACTTTGTTTTGCAGGGTATGTGTGTGTTTTTTGGAATAACATGTCTTGCAGGGACAAAGGAGCAAGTCAAGCCTCGGATGAACAGTGTCCGAGGCGCCTCCATGGAGCTTGGAGGCGCCTCGGGTGCAAAGGAGCAGACGTTGCACGCTGCAGGCTTTGAGGCGCCTTGAATAGAGGCTGAGGCACCTTGAATGCTTCCTTTAAGGCACCTCAGAGTGTGATTAAGGCGCCTCCAGGCAGATAAGAGGCATTGACGAGAAGATCATCACAGCACAAAACGCAGGATAAGCCTCCATGTTTGAGGCGCCTCAATGGGGCTTTGAGGCGCCTCAAGCAGGCTATTTAAAGACATCTCGAACAGTACTTCACTTCAGAACTTGCAAATCGATTCTTCTTCAAGTACGCTACGAACGAGACATTCCGGTTGAGCTACGACAAGTCCCTGACGACCCGAAGCTTCAAGATTGTTATTTTTCATCGTCGGTATAATTGGTGTTTTAATTTTAACATTGTACTTCATACTTGTACTGAACTTTACAAGATTATAGTTGTTGCCCAACATAAACGCTCAACGAGCGTGGGCCTTGGAGTAGGAGTCGCTCAAGGCTCCGAACCAAGTAAATAGCTTGTGTTCGTGTGTTGTTCTCTTTCTAATTCCGCTGCATTTACTTGAACGTTTTTACGAATCCGAAATGAGTGAAAGCCACGAGCGCTATTCACCCCCCCCCTCTAGAGCTTCTCAATCCAACAATTGGTATCAGAGCGGGGTTGCTCTGAATTGGTACAACTACCGTTCGAGCATTTTTTTTCTTCGTCGCTTTCTCGTTCAACGCCTTTCATTTTTTCCCTCCAAAACTGTTTTCAAAAAACTCATTCTCATCTTTTCACCATTGATCGGCATTAGCAAAATATCGCATTTTCAAAATTTTGAAATAATATTTTTTAATATTTTATTATTATTTTTTTTCAAAATTAGTTACTTGTTATCTTTATCCCTCTCTCGCACTACTAATCCAGGATCAAGTCCTGGGACCAGTTGTTTTTCTCTTTTTTTTGTGTGCAGGCTTTTCAAATGGCCCTCCAAGAAGGCTTTAGCACAGTCCGCCCACCACTCTTCTCCGGCGAGGACTTTGCCTATTGGAAAAACTGGATGGAATACCACCTCAAGACGCAAGTCGAGATGTGGATCATTATCCAGACTGGTCTCGAGCTTCCACGTGACGACACCGAAGAACTCGTCTCATGCATCAACTGGGAAGCTAGCATAAAGAAGAAGGTGGAAGCTGATGCCAAAGCAACCTGCATGCTATAATGCAGCCTTTTAAAAGAAGAACTCAACAGAGTTGGACCATTCTCAAGTGCAAAAGAGTTGTGGAACAAACTAATCGAGATGCACAAGGGCACCTCCGATGCTAAAGTAAGTAAGCGCGTTTTAATTTTAAATAAATTATACAATATTAAAATGCAGGAAGGTGAGACGACCAGCCAACTCCATGCGCGCATCCAGGACCTCCTAAACGTCCTTCACACAATCGGCCAAAGAATAGAAAACCGCAACATAATAAGGTACGCGCTTAGCGCTTTTCCGAGGAACACCTTGTGGGCATCCATGGTTGATGCTTACAAGGTTTCTAAGGACCTTTCTTCAATCAAATTAGATGAACTTTTTTCTGAATTAGAATTGCATGAGTAGACTAATGCACGCCCGGTCGAGAAAGGTGTTGCTTTGGTTGCAGGTACCAGTAGAACGCGCGAACCGACGTCGATGCACAAAACAAAACCCAAGTCGAAATATGAATCAGACGCAGAGGACAACGACGAAGTTGTTTCTGAATTGATAAAGCTCGTACGAAAGATATGCAAATAGAAAAAGATGAATCAAACAAACACGAAGGACAAGTCTGGAGTCACCTGTTACGGCTGTAACCAGAAGGGGCACTACAAGCCAGATTGTCCAAACAAGAAGAAAAGAAGGAAGGTACTGAAGGCGACTTGGTCTGAGTCATCAGATGAATCCGAGACTGATGAAGAAGAACCGACGAGCTTCCTCGCGTTACCAGTGCAAGCGAACATTATCGAAACCGATTCAAAAACTGATAGCGAGTCAGAAACCGAGTCCGAGCGAAGCCATGGATCCGCATCCGTTTCCGAAGGACCGAACCCCACTATAAGTGCCCTACTCGCCAAAACTCATTTAGATGAATTGAAAGAATTAGTACCTTACTTGTTAAAAAGGTTGGCTAAATCCAACGTTCGGGTCAAGTCACTCCAAAAGGAGGTAACAACCATTAAGGAAGCGACTGACTTGAGTTCTTTAACTGAGCTAGTTCAAATTGGAAACTCAACTCAAGTTGAACAACTTGAGGAAGAAAACTCCAATTTGAAAACTCAAATTAAAGAACTCAAGGACACGTTGGAACGGTCCACCATGGGCTCCAAGAATTTAGACCTGATTCTTGGAAAACAGCGAGCCATTTATAACAAGTCCGGACTTGGATTCAAAACCAAAAGTAAGTATAAATCATATCTATCTCTAGTAAATAGAAATAATAGAAACATAATTCAAGCATGGGTCCCCAAGTCAAACTTGGTTAATCAAGTTGGACCTGGTCACTATTGGGTCCCCAAGGATCAGATCCATTTCCTTGATAGATCATATCGAGACTATAATCCAGGGGGAGCTAATAGAAAAACTATCTCAATAAATAGATAAAATTGATTGTTGCTTGTTTATTTATTTTCCTTGCAATATACATGCTTAGACTATGATAGCTTAAGGATCTAGGCGTAATTTACACTTGCTAGTTAAATCTAGGAGTTTCAAAAAGAAAATTAAATATATATTTATTTGAGTGATTCTGTCTAGGAAGGGGTGGATGATCCCATACCCAAGAAGGCCTAGAACCTCGCCCTGACCTGGGAATCAATCATGGAAAGACATATTTAATTGACTAATTGGAAAACCTAAGTTTAACACAAATGTAAATTAATCCTTAGAAATAACCTAAATTAAAGATAATCATCTCACAAAATTACTTAAGATTACCTGATTGATAATTTAGAATCGGGTGAGATGGATCTAGGTTCAAATAAGTTCAAATTGTTTAAAATTTAAGCAAATTTAATTAAAATCAACTAAACCCAATCAACCTTTATTTTAAAAATTATTTAAAAAATCTTTTAAAAATTCTTTAAAAATTATTTGAAAAATCTTTTAAAAATTCTTTTAAAAATCTTTTAAAAATTATTTGAAAAATATTTTAAAAATTGTTTTAAAAATTATTTGAAAAATCTTTTAAAAAATCTTTGAAAAATCTTTTAAAAATTCTTTAACAATTATTTTAAAAATCTTTTTAAAATTATTTGAAAAACATTTTTTAAAATCTTTTAAAAATCTTTTAAAAATCATTTTAAAAATTCTTTTAAAAATTATTTTAAATTTTTTAAAAAAATTCTTTTAAAAAATCAGTTTAAAAATCTTTTAAAACTTAATTTCAAAATTTATTTCAAAAACTTATTTTAAAATCCTTTGAAAATTATTTCTAAAACTTATTTAAAAATTTCATTTAAATCTTTCAAAATGCTTTGAAAAATCATTTGAAAAATCTTTTAAAAGCATACTTTGGAAATTATTTGAAAATTTTAAAAATTACTTCTCAAACTTAGATTTTAAAATCCTTGAAAAAATTGTGGTTCCAAACTTATGGAAAATTGTTTTCTAACTTAGCTAAATATTTACAAGAAAACTTATCTTAAAAGAGCTAAGTGTTTATGTCTATACTCATTTTACTCTCTTATTTATTTTGATATATGGCAAAGGGGGAGAGTATAAGGAAATTAAAGAAAATTTAAAATAAAAAGAAATTATTTTAAGGGGGAGCTTCTATTAAGGGGGGGGCTTTAATGTGCTTATGTTTTATTTATGCTTGTGCTAATTTATGCTTATCTTTATTGTATTTTTTTTCTTAACTTTGAATTTCGGTTGTCATAATCAAAAAGGGGGAGATTGTTGGTGCAGGAAGCATCCGACGATCGAACTCAAGTTTTAATAATGGCAAAGAGATTCAAAGTTAAGTTTAATTGTTATCTAATGTGTATGATTGAGTGTTTCAGGAAAGTCCTAGCTGCGGTTAGGCAAAGGAAAAAACCTAGGGGGTGGTAACCCTAGGTCATAGGGGGTGGTAACCCTATGTGAGAAGTCTTGGCGGTTCGGAGCTTCTGGCAAAAATCCTAGGGGGTGGTAACCCTAAGTTAAAATCCTGGTGTCGCGAACCGGGTAGAAGTCTGGATGGGTCGAGGACCGGACATCCAGCATGAAGACCGAAAGCTTAGGATGCTGAGCAAAAGTCCAGTCGGTCTAGAGGACCGAACTAGCAAAAGGTAAATCTCCTGAGTAGAGTAGGTGAGGACGTGTTCCCCATAGAGGGAACAGTAGGCGTCGGTTCGACCTAGGGTTTCCAG
This sequence comes from Zingiber officinale, assembly GCF_018446385.1. Lineage (NCBI taxonomy): Eukaryota > Viridiplantae > Streptophyta > Magnoliopsida > Zingiberales > Zingiberaceae > Zingiber > Zingiber officinale. The sequence goes on from NC_056004.1 coordinate 28,664,953, forward strand.
TAGGAAATCTGAAGTCAGAACCAGATAGTCCGGAGACTGTCAGAATATTCTATTGTCATATTTTATGTGTGCTAACTTTGTTTTGCAAGGTATGTGTGTGTATTGTGGAATAACATGTCTTGCAGGGACAAAGGAGCAAGTCAAGCCTCGGATGAACAGTGTCCGAGGCGCCTCCATGGAGCTTAGAGGTGCCTCGGGTGCAAAGGAGCAGACGTTGCACGCTGCAGGCTTTGAGGTTCCTTGAATAGAGGCTAAAGCACCTTGAATGCTTCCTTTGAGGCACCTCAGAGTGTGATTAAGGCGCCTCCAGGCAGATAAGAGGCATTGACGAGAAGATCATCACAGCACAAAACGCGGGATAAGCCTCCATGTTTGAGGCTCCTCAATGGGGCTTTGAGGCGCCTCAAGCAGGCTATTTAAAGACATCTCGAATAGCACTTCACTTCAGAACTTGCAAATCGATTCTTCTTCAAGTACGCTGCGAACGAGACATTCCGGTTGAGCTACGACAAGTCCCTGACGACCCGAAGCTTCAAGATTGTTATTTTTCATCGTCGGTATAATTGTTGTTTTAATTTTAACATTGTACTTCATACTTGTACTGAACTTTACGAGATTATAGTTGTTACCCAACGTAAACGCTCAACGAGCGTGGGGCTTGGAGTAGGAGTCGCTCAAGGCTCCGAACCAAGTAAATAGCTTGTGTTCGTGTGTTGTTCTCTTTCTAATTCTGCTGCATTTACTCGAACGTTTTTACGAATCTGAAACGAGTGAAAGGCATAAGCACTATTCACCCCCTCCCCTCTAGCACTTCTCGATCCAACAATGAATAAACAATCATAGCAACTTAGTATAAATAATATACCTAGATTATCTATCTAAGTATTCCTAACTATTTACTAAATTAAAAAAAAATAATCCTAGATTGCCCTCATCTCCTTAAGAAAATACCAAAACCCCAACTTAACATTTCTTTTGCCTTTTTCTTATTTGTGTCAATTTAAATTAAGTCCAACTCCTTAAATTTTGACACATTTTACTCTTCAAAGGAGTAAACATTCAATCCTTTTCATTTTTAAGGAGTACAACTACCTTGAAAATGTCCTCCAAGTATCAACTTTTTCAATGTTAGGTTAACTACCCTTCCAATTAGAGTTGACACTCTTTAAACTCATCTAAGGTGTAGAGAGCACACTCCTAGGAATCCAAAACTGATTGGTGCTCCTTGGGTGTTCAAGGTACTCACTAGGGATAATTTCTCTAGTTACTTTCCTAATGACCTTCTTAGGCTTCTTAGAAGTCTTAATCATGTTAGACTCCTTTAGGTTAACTCTAGGGATAGCTTCCCTTGTGAACTTTTTAGTGACTTTCTTAGGCTTCTTAGAAGCCTTAGTCACATTGGTCTTCTCAAGGTTAACTCTAGAGATGGCCTCCCTTGTAACCTTGGCTTTACCATTTGACCTAGGTTTAGTTCCATAACTATATGGAATCCTATGATACGAAGCTACATTATTCTTGGCTTTAGGTTTGTAACCCAAACCTCTATGGTTATTGAATGGCTCTTGCCTATCTAAACCTAGGTTATACTCATTTTTCCCCTTAAAGATATTTTCAATTCTTTTTAGGGTCTTTTCCAATTTATCAAGCCTTGACCTCAAGACTTGATTTTCCTTCTATAAGTCTATAGATTTGGAATGTTCTTGATTCTCATGAGCATTTTTATTTTTAGGCATATATCTAAAATTCTTGGATTTCTTGTCTAATTTGTTATCTACCTTCCTAACCTTAGGTGAGGTAGTCTTTACATGATATGCTACATATTTTTATTTGACCTTATCATGCTCCCTATTTTCATGATAAATTACATTAAAGCGATATAAACTAGACCTAGCATGCATTTTATTATGATTTAGAGGAATTAGTTCAATAAAAGATACCTTGGGTTTGCTCTTGAGGGCTCCCCCTTGATTTGAACTTCCTCCTTTGTTCTTCTTCGTAGGATTCTTCCCCTTAGGGCATTGACTCCGATAATGCTCTTTTTGATTGCAAGAAAAGCACATAATATAATCCTTGCCTTTGCGTACCATGGGGTCGACCTCCTTGGACATCTCCTTGCCCTTTGATGTTGATTGACCCTTCTTCTTGGTCAACTTTGGACACTTACTCTTGTAGTGTCCTCTTTCCCTACACTCAAAGCAAATGATATGACTTTTATTTTTATAAATTAAAATATCTATACCTTTGCTTGTAGGAGTGGCATATGATCCTCCATTAGATTTTTCTTGATTTATGAAGGTGGCACTATCTTCCTCTTCATTTGACCCAGACGAGGAAGCCTCTTCTTCCTACGGTGTCACCAAATGATGTTCCCCCTCAATCCTAGAGGTGGAGGCCTCTTCATTTTCATCCTCATGTACATGGAACAAAGAGTATGCTCCCTCTTTTCCTTTAACGTTGAACTCTCCCCAGGATGACTCTTCTTGAATTTCTTCTTTCGATGTTGAGCACCTCTCAACTTCGGATTCCTCTTCTTGTTGATCCAATGAGTTGCTATCTTTGGATTTTTCTTAACTTGGTGTAGCAGAGGGTTTTTCATGGATCTTTGTCAATTTGCTCCATAGCTCCTTAGCATCTTGATATTCCCCAATTTTTCATATAATAGTGCTAGGCAATAAGCTAACCAATAATTTAGTTATCTTGACATTTACCTCACACCTTTTGACTTGTTCCTCGCTCCATTTGCCCATTTTGATGATTTTTCCTTTGCCATCCCTCGGAGTCTCAAATCCTTCCATTAGAGTAAACTATTGCTCTAGCTCCATCATGAAGAAGTTTTCAATTCTTGATTTCCAAGAATCGAAGCTTGTCATTGTAAATGGTGGAGGCACCCTTGTGTCGAATTTGAGTCCATCTCGGAATTTCATCTTGAAGTTGAGCCTTTGATGAAGTCTTTGACTTGACAAAATTTTGGGCTTCAACTTCTTCTTCCTCTAGCTCGTTGCCCTTCCGGCAATGAGTCCGATGAAGAGCGACCTTTCTTTAATACCACTTGTTGGGTCACTTCAGAGCTAGAGGGGGGTTGGGGGTGAATAGCTTCTCGCGCTTTATCGATGATGATATGTAACGAATAAACTCGATGCAAAGCTCCCCAATGCTAATAAGATGGATTTATTTAGTATCCACCTCAAAAAGAGGTAACTAATCAAAGGATCTGACCCTCATGCACACTCTCCACTATGAAATACTCCTTCTCGGAAACAATCTGAATGCGGAGAAGCCTCGTACAAGCTCATACACAAAGAAATACAAGAAGAGGAAAATACAAGCTAATACAAAATGAAATCTTATAAGATTACAATCATGAAACCCTAATTTCTTCTTCTTGTTTAGGAACACTTATTGACCTTGGAAGTGCAGCAGCAATTGTCTCCAAGAAGCTTCAAGAATCGGCGATGATGACCTTTGAGCTTGGAGAAGAGAGTGGGAGAGAAGATAGATTGAACAGTACACACCAAAGCCTTTTATCGGGCTGATATCGGCTAGTTTTTCAAGCTTAATCGATTACTCTAATCGATTAAGCCTTCCTAATTGATTAGCCTAATCGATTAGGAAGCCTTCTGTTCATGTGAGAACAGCCTGTAAGCAATTAAGCTTCCCTTCTTAAACGCTTACCAAACTCTCTGTATATTCATGAAATCCAAGCTTAATCAATTGTCATAATCAATTAAGCATTCGTAATAGATTACCATAAACAATTATGAACCTTTCTATGCACTCGTGTTAAACTCCTTAATCGATCACCCTAATCGATTAAGGACTTGGTAATCGATTACCCTAATCAATTACCAACCCTATCTTCTTCCCTCCGAGTTTAGGGTTCCCTTTCCCAACATTCGGTCCACCGTGACCTATTAAGACTCCTCATTGCCTAGTATCTGGTCAACCTTGACCTGCTAGGACTTTTTCACCAAGTGCTCGGTCAATCTTTTGACCCACTTGGCCTTTTCTCCTTGTACTAAGTATCCGGTCAATCCTTTGACCTACTTGGACTTTCAATCACCAAGTGTCCGGTCAAACTTGACCCACTTTGACTTACCATCTCATGCCAAGTGTGCGGTTAGTCTTGACCCACTTGGGCTTACCAATTACTAGGTATTCGGTCAACTATTGAACCACCTGGATTTCAACATGTCTGGCTTCACTCACCAGAACTTTTCATACTGCCTAACTTCATTCACTAGGACTTTCACCTAGCTTCACTCACTAGGATTTTCCTTCTGCCTAGCTTCACTCACAAGGATTTTTTACCTGACTTCACTCACTAGGATTTTCTAACTATCTGGCTTCACTCACCAGGACTTCTCATCTGCTTAGCTTCACTTACTAGGGCTTTTCATCTATCTAGCTTCACTTACTAAGGCTTTTCACCTGGCTTCATTCACTAGAATTTTCTTTCTACCTAGCTTCACTCACCAGAATTTTCCAAGCAAGTGTTTGGTCAACACTGACCCACTTGAATTTTCATCTTCTGTCAACTTTCTCGTTGGACTTCCCAGTCAAGTATCTAGTCAACCTTGACCTACTTGACTCTTCTTCACATCAAACTGGTCAACCCTTCACCAGAGGAGAATTGCACCAATAATCTCCCCAAAAGGATAATTACAACTGCAATCTCCATATATTGTCAAATATCAAAACCTAAATATCAAGATTCAAGCTTGAGCCAACTCAAGCCTAATCAACCTGGTCAACCTTGACCCAAGAAAAATTGCACCAACACTAGACTTTCATGTCGATCACCGAGTTATAAGTGAGCATGCTTTCAAGCCTATGTCCCAGACTCTTGAGCCGTTCAGTCGAGTTATAAGTGAGAATGCTCTCATACTTATATCCCAGACTCTCGAACCATTTAGCTAAGTTATAAGTGAGCATGCTCTCATGCCTATGTCCCAAACTCTCGGGCCAATCAACCGAGTTATAAGTGAGCATTCTCTTATACCTATGTCTCAAACTCTCGCATCTCTTAACCAAATTATAAGCGTATCTGCTCACGCATTTGTGCCACTCGCTCTTGTGCCTTAGCGCAAAATCATGAGGGAGGTTATCTGTATATCATTTAACCACTTGCTCAGCATTACTCAGTCGTCCACTTGATATTTATCACAAATCACTATCTGCTAGGTGTTGGAAATAGCAATGGAAGGCATCAAAACAAGCAAAAGCGGTAAGCAATACAATAAGTGCAAATACTGTGTTTTGACTATAAAAGGCTTAAAGTACAAGTGTGGTTACATTAGCAAACTACTAAATTCATTAACTGAATTTGGGAAAGAGATTATCGAGAAGCTCATCTATAATCCGCTGGTGATCTAGGAAATGCTAAAGCGGATCGCCCGATAGATAACCCTCTTCTCTAAGTTTCTTGATCGCTTCTTCAGCTCCATATGAAAATATTTTTACAACGTGATGACTGAGATTCATGCCAATTTCAAGAGACTGAAGATATGTCACTCGTCGGGCCTCGAAATGTTCATCTTCCCCCGCCCTCCCCCTCCTTGTAAGCCGCTAACTTAGCCTGAGAAGCTGTCAACTCAGATTTAGCAGATTCTAACTTGGCTTGCAGTAATCCAACTAGATCTGCTATGCCTCCAAATCCTTTTGTTGATCTGAGATTAACAGATCCTTAGCCACTAATTCTTTGGCTTGACCAGCTGGCTCGAAAGTGTAAGAAAGTTTTAGTTCCTCTAGTGCAGCTATCTTTTGAGCCAGGTTAGATTCGACTTTGTCTTTCATTCTACTCGAAGCTTAGTTTCACTGGTATATAGGAGGACTTCAAGTTTCTTATTGACCGCCTACTGGCTCTCCATTATTTGATGGGCCCCCTCTAGAGCATTTTTCATTTCTAATAATAGCTTTGCCTAGATTTTCACCTCTTGTCGAAGTCATGTAACTTCCATAGTGGAGGGAGAAGCTGAGGATGATTCCAATTTGATAATATGATCCTTCAAAATCTTGTTGGCACGGTCCAAGTCTACCATTGTTTGGCTCAGGTCCAGACCAACAGAAAATAACTAAGAGGGATGATGTTAGAAATCTTATTTACTAAAGGAAAGCAACTGAGAACTTACTACGGTGGTATCCTGAGCGAATCCATCTTCACGCTTAGATATCGAACGGCTCCTTAGTCATCCAACCGCGCTTGTCCAAGTACCTGCTAGTGGCCCTTTCAGTTTCACCACCCTAGAGTGTGGTCATGGATCAAGAACCATCTCCTTTTTGGAAGGAACGTTAAAGGAAAAGGTAAATTACCGCTCAAACCCATGTGACCCACTAGACCTCAAAGAAGAGACACTCGGGGTAGGATTAGCTTATCTGGACCTATACATAGTTGGTGATGATGCAAAAGTAGGCCCGGTCGTCCCCAAAGGAAGTGGCCCTTCCAAACTAGGGTAGTCACTCTTGATTGGGGGTTTCCCCAAGCGAAAGAAGCGAGAGGTGGGAGCATCCGCTCGGTCCTTTCTTCTTCAATTGGGGATAAGGAAGCTGGTTGGCTACTTTTACGCCAGAACCAAAGGGGATCTGAGTCTGAGGACTCAGAAATTACTACTGTAGGCATGGAAGAGCGACCGAGAGGTGGACCTACCCGCTCGTCCAAAATGACTCTTCCCTATCGATTCAACTCAGCCTCATCCAACCGTAAAACCTAGGAGACTAGAGCCTTGGACAAAATCTCCATTGTGGAAAGGGGAGGAAACATCTCAATTAGAGACAAGGTAGAACTTGAGTCAAAGTTGGCTCTCTTACCAAAAGAAAGTTGCAACTCCGCTCGGATAGGGCTCAACCTGGAAGTATAAAGGAGCCCCTCCTAGAGCAGTCCAGGAATGCCAAACTTCAGGCCAGCTAGTCACTTTGAAGCTTCATTAAATGTTAGTTCTGTATGAAAATCACCTAGCTTGGGCACAGGCGGAGGAGCTGACTACCATATGGTTGGCTAAGGTACTAGTGTGGAAAGTCGGATGAAGAAGTATTTGTCCCACCAGTCCTTACTATGATAAGATATTCTATCAAAAAACATAGTCTTTAGACGAGACTAGAAATGAAATTTTTCGTTAGTTATCTATTTGGGATAGTAGAAATAATGGAACACTCGAGAAGTCAAAGGATTTCACACAAGTGAAAAATGATTGCTACTCCACCCAGAAGGTGAATGGAGTTCAGGACTAATTGGTGAAGGGGGGATATGGAAGTACCAGCTTATCTTGAAGAAAAAGGTTGGAATGGGAAAATGAAGACCAACCAGGACTTGGTCCTTAAAGAAGGTTACGTAACCAGGAGGGGGAAGATGGGGATGGTCCTGGTCGTTGGGCATAACTATGTGTAAGGAATCAGGAACTTCACAAGTAAAGCGAAGATGGTCTAGATCTACCTCATTGAAACCTGAGGTAATCAAAGTATACCACATGCTAGGAATATTCATAATGCAATTTGGGAGGTAGGATCGAGGGGGAGCAAAGAAAAGAGGGGTCTATAGGAGCTTGCGAGAACAGAGAATTTGCTAGCATCGGGGAAGAAGAAGGTGAGGGGGACAGGGAAGTTTATAGGGTTTTTTTAAAGAGAACCCCTATGAGCCACTTTAAGGTGGACTGTTTGATCATGTGGGTAAAAGGTGGGTCAATTACCGTGGTTGTCAAATTAGAAGAGAGATGTACTGTCACTTGTACAAGAAGTCGTGTGGGTCATGTGTTAGTTGTCACGCCTAGAGAAGGGGGTTGGAAGGACATGTGGCAGTACCAAAAAGAGAGCCTTTATGATAGATGTAATAGATAAATACCTTGATGCACTAATTCATGTATCAAGAAAAATCTCACCCCTCATGTATGGCATCTGACGGTCATCTAAATCTGATTGGCCTTAGTGCAATGCAGACATTTGGAGCATGGCTCCTCGTGTATTCCCTACCGGCCCTATAGCTGGTCAAACGTCCGAGGCTTTGCTCCTTGTTTAGGTTCTTTAAGGGACATGGTCGTTCGCCTAGTTGACAGCTTCACTACTGTATTCACCACCTAGGCGGCGATATCTAGGCATCACTCGACACATATGAGTCACCACTCTCTAAGTACCTACAAAGATTATCACCTGTTTAGGACCTGCTAACACCTGTATGGGTAAAGCTTGGATTTTAGTATCTGCCCTACACATAAAGGGATAAAAACTATGTCATTCCTGTGCGTAGACACACAAACACTCATAGAGACTTAGAGAACTAATAGTTGGGAATGACAAGGATACAAGAGGGAAGCTGATAAGATTCAGCAAACTTAAGTGTTGGGGATCTTATGTATGGCCCGCTAGAAGGGGGGTTGAATAGATGACGCCCCCAATAAGTCGCTTCCTACGTATTTGTTAGTTGCGCAATGAAAATCTAATACTAAATACAAATACGAAAGTTAAACTAAAGACAAGAAGAGAAATACAAACCGCTAACAAGCTCGTTTACGTGGTTCGGAGATAATTTGCTCTCACTCCATGGCTGCTCGTAAGGTGGACGATCCCTCAATCCGTTGGTGGATTAATCCACAAAAACTCCAGCTAGCACAATCCTCCTTGTCGGTGGAGAAACCTCGCCACAACTCAACCAAGAGCACTCGGATTGCTAGGGCACTAGTTGACTACTAATTAGGGTTAACCATCACTAATTTTGTCAACCTTAACCAAGCTTCCAAGCCTTGGTTATATAGGCCACAGGTTGGAAAACTACGCCTACCAGTCAACTGGTGAAAGTGCTAGTTGGCTGACGTATGTAAAGATTCAACCGTTACAACCCAACGACTCAATACCAGTCGACTAGTGAAAGTACCAATCGATTGCTCCACACTAGTTGAGCGAACAGAAGCATTCTGTTTGCTCCTGGTTGACTGCCCAATCAACTATACCAGTCGACTGCTATTTCCATCAATCGACTAGTACCTCGAGTACAGTCTCTCAGCACTCGGACTTTCACCCTTACGACTCACTTGACTCTTCTTCATTGCAGCCTTGACCTCTTGCCTTCAATCCTACTTCTTTTGGCTCTCATCTCTCAGATGCATCCAAGCCCGCAACTCGTTCCAAATGTCATCCTTTGTGTATGCCTCGAAGTCACTTCCCTCGGCCCTTGTCCTTACTGCCTTGTCCACGGTCCCTCGGATGCTACATCCTTCACTGGACCTGAAGCCATCAAGCTGAGTCACATGTGTATCTTGCAAACTTGCACACACACATACACATATCAAATACAAGGGTGAACCTAACTTAAACCCTTTGCCCAAACACCAAAACACATGGTCGCACAGACCATTGGGATTGCCCCAACAATCTCTCTCTTTTTTTATGTTTGGCAATATGTTTAAGTTAGGGAAAACATAATAACAAATAAATATGCTAAAAATAAATGGACTTACGTTGCCAAGGATATACACTTGGACTTACACCGCCGAATGGACTTATATTACCAAGGCTACACACTTGGACTTACACCGCCGAATAGACTTACATTGCCAAGGCTACACACTTGGACTTACACTGCTGAATGGACTTACGTTGTCACGACTACACACTTGGACTACACCATCGAATGGACTTACATTGCCAAGGCTACACACTTGGACTTACACCGCCGAATGGACTTACGTTGCCAAGGCTACATACTTGGACTTACACCGCCGAAACAAAAATGCAAACGTGCATTGGAACCTATCCCAAGGCTCTCCCTACGCCTATGCTCCTCATTGAGCTAGGAATTTTACCACAAGACTATTTAAGAACCTATCACAAGGCTCCCCCTACACCTATGCTACCCATTGAGCTAGGAATTTCATGCAAGACATTTAAGGTTTTCCCAACTAAACCTTACTTCTCCCCCTTTAGATAACATTAAAAAGCTTCCAACAATATCCCAATTGTCGAAAACTTGATCATCAAACTGACCCTAAACTCATATATTTATCCCAATAAATAGCTTACTGACCTAAACTGACCCTACTGAAAACTTGATCCTAAACTGACCCTAAACTGACCCTAAACTCATATATTTATCCCACTAAACCTTACTTCTCCCCCTTTGGATAACATTAAAAAGCTTCCAACAATATTTATCCTAAACTGACCCTAAACTCATATATTTATCCCACTAAACCTTACTTCTCCCCCTTTGGATAACATTAAAAAGCTTCCAACAATATCCCAATTGTCGAAAACTTGATCATCAAACTGACCCTAAACTCATATATTTATCCCCCATGGATCTCATACATCTATACGAGCTGACCTAGTCAAAACCACTACTGAAAAATTATTTCAGGCTGGTATCAGTCGACTGCCACAAGTATCAGTCAACTGATCCTATTGAATTCAACATATAGAACTATTCTATGTTCGAAATACACTGTTACTAGTCAACTGGTAACTGCACCATTCGACTAGCACACTATTTTTAGCCTAAATAACATTCTGAACCCAACTTTAGAAATGCACCAAAATTTCTACAGACATCCAAAAATCTCCAAATTTTGTAGAGAGATCTGTTTTACCCATGTCTAGTTGGGAAAAATATATTCAAAAATGTATCTATCACCAATCCTAAGATTGATACAAAATCCAAAACTAGCTAAATGATTCAATTAAACCTTGACTTAAAATCCTAGCTGGCTTCCTCTTGATGTATTTGCTCATACTAAACTACAATGCATCCCTATCATTGGTTTATATGGCATATATACATCCAAAACTAATTATCATGCAATATGACCCCAATGTCATATTTTTCTTGCATGAAACACAATCAAATTGCGTCAATTCCCTAAGGTTGAGACTCAAATCTGTCTCCAAACCTTTTAGCACATTTCATGACTCAATCTAAACTCCCAAGTAAAACTCACTTGAGATCCATTAGTCATGGGTCCCAAATTGACTCTTTAAGCTCCCCCTAGAGCTCTTAGCCTTAGCCACCTCCCTAGGTAACTCATTCACAATTGCTAGATCACATCGGTGCACCTCCGGTGATACTTGGCCTACAAACCTAACCTTTTTAACCTTGGACACCTTATTCTTGGTTAATTTTTTCTTACCATTAAATGACTTTCCCTTGTCATTTATTGACTTCTACTTGCTATAGTCATATGTAACCCTAGCATAAGACTTTCCCTTAGCCTTGGAGACACTAGATCGGTATCCCAAACTCGATCTATCATTGTTGGGTATTTGGCTACCCAACACCATATCTAACTCCTTAGATCAAACATTGAATCTCTCTAGGGTTTTCTCCAAACGATCAAGCTTTGTCTTCAAAGCTTGATTTTCCCTTTCTAGGTTACTAACTCTAGAATTGACTTATCCACATTGGATATTCCTAGACCTACCCTTCCTAGGCATGTGTCTCTCTTTCTTGGGATTAATGCCTTGGTTCTCCTTAGGTCTACCATTTCTAAATTTATCATGAATGGATCTCCTAGGGTTATGATCTACATTTACCCTATTTTTATCATGATATCTAAAACTAAAAATTTTTATTGCTGCATAGTGATAATCATTATTTTTTCAAGCATGCATGGAAACATAAGAATTTAAATTTGAATTACGATTCAAATTAGGATATACCTCCCTTACCCTTGAAGCTCCCCCTTGACTCGAGCTCCTCTTCTTCTTCTCCCACTTCTTTAGATGTGCTAGCTTCTTAATCTCCCTCTTCTTGGGGCATTTGGTGTGGTAGTGTCCCTTCTCCCCACACATGAAGCATACGATGCGCATTCTCCTCCTTTGGGCTTCTTCATTCCTACAACTCTTGTTATTGTTTAAATTAACTTGAATGAGTTTAGGATTTATCTTCTTCTTATTCAATGGACACCTACTCTTGTAGTGCCCCTTCTCATTGCACCCGAAGCAAGTGATGTGGTCCTTTTGACTTCACTTCGATGGAGATGCTTGCAAGGTTGACTTCCAAGACTTCCTCTTCACTTGTCTTGGACTCTTCTTCAACCCTTGAGGATGTTTCCTCATCCACACTTGTGGATGACATTTCCTCATCCTTCTCCGCCTCTTCGGAAGTTGAGCGCTCGTCACCTTCTGGTTGCTCCTCCTCTACTTGAGTCACCTCATCCCTTTCTTCGGACTTTCCTTCCTCTTGTTCTTGTGTAGCCATAGGTTCTTCCCAAGGAACCTTTTTTATCTTGCACCACAAATCATGGCCGTTCTCGTATTCACCTACATGGCTCATCACATCATTAGGTAAAATATCAATCAAAATAGATATTACCTTATCATTTTCCTTTGATCATGAGGTTTGCTCCTCCGTCCAATGACGTGGTTAGAGTCTCTTCCCTTTCTTGTCTCTTGGGACTTCGAATGGCTCCTTGACCACCATCATGGTGTCCCAATCAGTATTGAAGAAGACCTCTATCATCCAATATGTGATGTCCCATAAGCCTCCTCCTTCAAACTTTGGAGGTGCTATCAAGTCGGCCATCTTCTTGCTTCCTCGGTGATTAGTCCGAAGGAGAGCGTCCTCGCTTTGATATCACTTGTTGGAGATCTTATGTATGGTCGAATAGAAGGGGGGTTGAATAGATGACACCCCCAATAAGTCGCTTCCTACGTATTTTTTAGTTGCGCAGCGAAAATCTAATACTAAATATAAATATGAAAGCTAAACTAAAGACAAGAAGAGAAATGCAAACCGCTAACAGGCTTGTTTACGTGGTTCAGAAATAACTTACTCATACTCCATAGCTGTTCGTAAGGTCGATGATTCCTCAATCCGTCGGTGGATTAATCCCCGAAAACTCCGACTAGCACAATCCTCCTTGTCTGTGGAGAAACCTCACCACAACTCGACCAAGAGCACTCGGATTGCTAGGGCACTAGTTGACTACTAATTAGGGTTAACCACCACTAATTTCATCAACCTTAACCAAGCTTTCAAGCCTTTGGTTATATAGGCCACGGGTTGGAAAACCCCGCCTACCAGTCAACTAGTGAAAGTGTCAGTCGACTGACCTCTATGGAGATTTGACCGGTACAACCCAACGGCTCGATACCAGTCGATTGTTCCATACTGGTCGAGCGAACAGAAGTATTCTGTTCATTCCTAGTCGACTACCCAAATGACTGTACCAGTCGACTGCTATTTCCATCAGTCGACCGATACCCCGAGTACAGTCTCTCAGTACTCGGACCCTCATCCTTACGATTAACTTGACTCTTCTTTGTTGCAGCCTTGACCTCTTGCCTTCAAATGTACTTCCTTTGGCTCTCGTCCCTCAAATGCATCCAAGACTGCGGCTCGTCCCCAATGTCATCCTTCGCGTAAGCCTCAAAGTCGCTTCCCTAGCCCTTGTCCTTGCTGCCTTATCCACGGTCCCTCGGATTCTCCATCTTTCACCTGACTCGAAGTCATCAAGTTGAGTCATATGTGTATCCTGTAAACCTGTACACTCACATACACATATCAAATATAAGGGTGAATCTAACTTAAACGCTTTACCTAAATACCAAAACATATGATCGCACGGACCATTGGGATTACTCGAACATTAAGTGCATGCTCTAGAAGGTTGGTTGCCCGCATTAGGGTTAAAATACAAGATTGTCAGAATTAGAATACAAGATTCAGTGAGCCGGGAAATCCTATTTCAAGTTTTGTATGACGTCTGCAGGGAGCTCCTCTAGAAGCTTCTACCGGTTTAAGAAGTGTGTTGGGGCTCAGTTGCTAAGTAATCGGCTTCTCAAAGTTGCTTGACAACCCCTTCTGCCCCATAAAGGAAGGTCTTATTAATACAAGGGATGAGTTATAGGCAGAAGTCATGGGACTATAGGTAAGCCACTCTCTTGATTTCAAAGTGGTCATCTTCTCCTGCCTTGTAATCTGCCAACTCTATTTGGGATGCTAACAACTTGGATGTAGTCCTCGCTAGTTCAGACTTAGAGGTTGTCAAGTCAAACTTCACAACTTCCAACTCAGTTCGTAGGGACTCTAGCTCTGATTTCTAGGCACCTAGGCGCTTTTGCTGGTCAGACACCAATGAAGTCTTGGATGCTAACTCTGTATCTTTTGTAGCTAACTCATAAGCATGGGTGATTTCTAGTTCCGTTAATTTGTTAGAAAGGCCTTGAGCTTCAGCAATTTTTTTCATCAAAGTCCACCCTTGCCCAAGCTCTCCTTGCTCTTTTTTTTATCAAAGTTTGGCCTTGCTGATACTTAGGGCATCCTCAAGTTGATGGGCTCTTAGTGCCTTGGCATTGGCTAGTTTATGAGCCTTCTGCACTCTCTTTTCCAACTCCCCTAGTATATCAGCAGTTATCTAGGCTCCCTACTGTGCAATGTCATCTTGGATCTGGGCAAGAGCATGAGGCGATTATAGTTCTAATAGCCACTTCCTCAGTGCCTCGTTCACCCATTCCCAATCCACCAAGGCTTGAGTTATGTTCATCCCGATAGCCCAAAATAAGAAGATAGAAAGGCATGATTAGCAGTAATCCAGTTAAAAGAATAACTCAGCAATAACTTATCATGGTTATGTCTTGGGCAAACTCGTTGACCATCCCTATGGTCATGTAGATGTATGCCCAGGTCATCCCATCCTCCCAAACCTCTGCTAGCAAGCCCATCAAACGCACTGAGGGCGAAGCTACCTCCTAGACAACAAACACGTCAAAGGTAGTGGGGGGTCGAAAGTGGCTCTCCAGATGGTGGGATGAGCCCAACGAGGAGGAAGCCCATGCTTGTAGGACGTGCGGATGGGGAGATGATGACTGAAAGCCCGAACAGTAGGAGATCCACTCGACGGGGAAGTTATTATTGAACCCGGTGATTATTTTGGTATGATCAACCTAGTTAAGTTAGGTCCTGTTTTGTTTTAATCCCTATGTCTAAGTGTGCAGGAGATTAGGAGCACAGGAAGTCGAGTGGAAGATGCAGCTAGCGAGAAGGATGACACGGGAAGGGAGCCGATGGGATCGGTGCATCCAAAGGACGAGGAGAACATACGCGACGTTCGAAGGATGAGAAGTCGAAGTGGAAGCCTGCTCGAGGAGAAGGCCGGAAATTGGGTTCAGGTGAGCCCTATTTCGTTTGGTCGCAATCACCCAGGCGACTGGAGCAGCAGAAGAGTGAAAGAAGCTGATGAAGACTGCTGGAGGCGCCCTCAACAAGGGTTGAAGGCGCCTCCAAAGCATTGAATGCGCCGAGGCGCGCCAGCGCCTCCGCCACCTTCAGGCGAAAGGCGCCTCCATAAGCATGGAAGGTGCCCTCCATGAGTATGGAAGGCGTCTTCGGCTAGTTAAAGTAGCCATTTGCAGTGGATAAAGCTTTATCCACTGCGCCTCACTGGAGGCGCCCTCCAAGCCCTTTGGAGGTGCCCTCAAGCTATAGATAGGATTTTCCAGGGACTATAAAAAGAACCCTAGACCTAGGAAATATATATCAACTCTAGTCTTAATTTCCTAGCACATTCCTAAGCTTTTGAAAAGTGTAATAGGCTTCTCCGCCTACACGAAGGAGATCTTTTAGCACTTTCCTTTGCTTTGGATTAATAACCAATTATGTTATAACCAAGTAATTCTTTTGTGTCTTTATTTATTTATTAGTTGCTTAACTTCATTTATATAAGTATGATACTAATCTAAGTTGAAGATCGAGGAAGGGTTTTATTTTTCTATTTCAGACAATTCACCTCCTCTTACCGACCCTACTGCGCCAACAAGTGATATTAAAGCCCAACTGCCTCAAAAGGACTAACCGTTGATTGAAGCATCAAGATCAAGACGATGGCCGGACCAACAATCTATCCACCAAAATTTGAAGAAGAATTTTCGTCATGGAAGAAATACATGGAGGTATTCTTCAAAACTGACTTCGAAATTTTATTAATAATTAAATATGGTTTTGTAGCTCCAACCCCCCCCCCCCAAGGAGAAGAAAAAGAATAATATCAATGGACCAAGAAAGAGCAAGCAGACTTTGTAGCAAACGGACGAGCCAAGTTTCACCCACTCAGTGTACTTCCATCCCATGAAGTAAATCGAATTAGAGATTACAACTGCAAAGGAACTTTGGGAGAAGTTCCTGGAACTGCACGAAGAAACTTTTGAAACAAAGCTTGCGAAACGGGACATGCTCCAGAATCAACTGACAAACCTCCGGATGGAAGAAGGAGAGTCAGTAGCACAACTACATGGAAGACTCAAGGAGCTAATCACCGGATTATCAAACCTCGGAGAAATGGTAACGAATCGGGACGCATAAAGGTATGTATTAAATGCATTCCCAAGAATACCTGAATGGACATCTATAGTAGACTCCTACTATATATCCAAGGATCTCAAGGTAAGTATTTTAGAAAGTCTTTTCTCTACTTTTGAATTACACGAATCTCGTTGTGCAAGACAAAGAAAAGGACCAAGTCAGAACGTTGCCCTAAAGGCAAGAACAAATGATTTAGACTCCAAAGAATCAATTGATGAAAATGAAGCAGCCCTAATGGTAAGGAAGTTCAATAAATTTATTCGATCTAATAAATTTAAATTACAGACAAAGAGGGATTATAGAAACAATACAACTGCAACGAAAAAGGGCACATCAAGGATGACTGCCCAAAATTGAAGAAGAGAAACAAGGAGAAAGATAAGACCAAAAGATCAACATCTTCTAAACACAAGAATCTGAAGGCCACATGAGATGAATCATCATCCTCCGATTTCGAGGTCGAAACTTTCTCCAGACTAGCTTTACTCGCCAACCACCAAATAGAAGATGAAATCAGCTTAGAGATGAGCATCGATGAAGGGGGAGGATCAAAAGAAGAAAGCTGCGATGAAGGGGAAGCATCAGAACATGAGGTAAGTGAGGTACGTGCTCTATCTCCCAAGCAGTCCTTTCAGTTTATTAAAATTCTTTCTAAAGATTTAGTCAAATTAGAAAAAGAAAATACTGAGTTAAAATTAAACTTAGCAAAGACATGTCCCTTAGACTTGTTTAATAATTAAAAATTAGAAAATGACAAATTGAAAAGTCAAATTGAAAGTTTAAAAGAACATGCATGTTTGAAATTAACCAACTTTCAAAAATCAAAATTTAAAAATTATGGTAAAATCAATTTGTATATTAGGAAACACCAGGGATAAATTAGGAAAATTCTAAAAATTTATGTACCCCCCCCCCCCCCCCCAATTTTTTATTAACCTAGTAGGAAGGAACCTATATTGGGTTCCAAAATCATGTTTAAACTAAATTTTTCTCTGGGCTTTCAGAAAAGGAAATTAAATGTTTAATTCTTTAAGAATTTTTGTCTAAAAAGTGGTTAATGATCCAATAACCAAGAAGGTCTAGTACCTCGCTACAACCTGGAAGCTAATTACTGAATTAAATATTTAATTGACAAATTGATAAGCATGTTATATTTATGCTTTTAATAATTGTCAATTGTTTGAACATTTCAAGTAATTTAGCAAAATTATAAATTTTTAACTTTTTTTTAAAACTCAAACTTATTGTTGACCATACTAAAACTCTTTAAGTACCCTATTTTTTTTTATGTGATCAAAGGGGGAGGAATAAGTACAAGTTAGTACAAGTTTAGGGGGAGTTAGGATTTTTAAAACTTTTATCAAATTTTAAATTTTGCTAACTCTATTTTATTAGTCTGAATTTTGATAAATTAATTTGAATTATACTTGATGTTGTAATTTCTTTTATTACAACTTTATGCTTAAAATGTTTGTTTTATAATTTCTTTTATTGCAACTTGTTTGTTATTGCCCTAACTTGAACTTGGGTTGATGGACATCAAAAAAGGAGAGATTGTTGGACCTCGTGGTTATTTTTGTGTGATCAACCAAGTTAAGTTAGGTCCTGTTTTATTTTGATCTCTGTGTCTTAGTGTGCAGGAGCTTAGAAGCACATGAAGTCGAGTGGAAGATGCAGCTAGCGAGAAGGATGGCACGGGAAGAGAGTCGACTGGCTCGGTGCATCCAAGGGACGAGGTGCTGCGGAAGAGTACACGGGTGGACGAGAAGAACATATGCGATGTTCGAGAGACGAGAAGCCGGAGCGGAAGCCTTCTCGAGGAGAAGACCGGAAATTAGATTCGGGTGAGCCCAATTTCTGTTGGCCGCAATCACCCAGGCGACCGGAGTAGCAGAAGAACGAAAGAAGTTGATGAAGACTGCTGGAGGTGCTCTTAACAAGGGTTGAAGGTGCCTCCACCACCTTTAGGTGGAAGGCGCCCTCCATAAGCATGGAGGGTGCCCTCCGTAAGAATGGAAGGCGCCTTCCATGAGTATAGAAGGCACCTTCGGGCAGTCAAAGTAGTCGTTCGCAGCGGATAAAATTTTATCCACTGCGCATCACTGAAGGCACCCTCAAGTTATGGATAAGATTTTCTAGGGGCTATAAAAAAACCCCTGGATGTAGGAAATATGTATCAACTCTAGTCTTAATTTCTTAGCACATTCCTGAGCTTTTGAAAAGTGTAATATGCTTCTCCGCCTACACGAATGAGATCTTTTAGCGCTTTCCTTTGCTTTAGATTAACAACCAACTAGGTTGTAACCAAATAATTCCTTTGTGTCTTTCTTGGAGGAAGGAAGACACAACTAGATTAACAACCACAACTAAGGGTGGAAGGAAGGTAGAGTCGAAGTTGTCCGCTTAGAGGAAGAGGCCAAGGTTCTTTTCCTAGTCGACGTGGGTCGAGGGGAAGGCGCAACCGCCAAAGGCGCTCGTTTGGAAGATGTTTGTCTTGAAGGGCTATGGTAGCGTCGTTTACATTTCACCCTTAGTTGTGCTTCAAAGGGTATCCTTTCTTCTGCACTCGCCGCATCACCAGCGCCACCCTCTCGGCTGTTGGAAGTCGCTCTAGAGGGGTCGGTCGGCTGATTCTCTCACTCAGCTAAGAGGCCTTAGCCTTGCTGTTCCAGCTTGGCATCCTCCAACTGTAGAGATTGGGAAAATAGTGCCCTAAACATGGTTTCCACTACACAAAATAGAAGAGACTTGCTAGCGGATCAGGAGATCGGGCGGTAGCAGGATTCAGGTCTATTCAATCGATCATGAGCCTCCTTGGACTATACTTAAAGGGGAAGCTTGTGATAGGACGTGTTGTGAGTAGGCCTAAGAGCAATGTGAGGTCAATAGTCAAGATGATATGATAGTCAAAGTTAATATGAGATGGTAGTCAAGGTGTACGTAGCATGGCAAACTACTTACCTTCGGGACTTAGCCTACCAGGCTCCCAGCATACCACCGGTTGGCCCAAGTACTGGTCAAACCTTATGGACTTAGCTCCCCACTCTCCAAGGATAGGTCTGCTTATAATATAGTCGATCTGACCTTAGGGATTTGGCTCCCCATTACTCATGAGTGTGGCCCCTAGCATACATCTGCCTGGTCTCAGAACTGGTTGGACTTCCAAAATCGGTTCCCATGGGTATGGCCCCCAGCATACATCCACCCAGCCTCAGAGCTGGTCGGACCTCTAGACTCAGTTTCTCACTACTTATGAGCACAACCCCAACATACATCCGTTCGATCTTAGAGTCGATCAGACTTCCAAACTCAGTTCATCACTACTCATGAGCACAACCCCCGACATACATCCACCTGATCTCATAGATGGTCAGACTTCTAGACTCAGTTCCTCACTACTTTTGGGGGCATCCCCCAACATATATCCGCCTGGCCTCAGAGCTAGTCGGACCACCTCCAGGAGATAGTATTGTTAAATAATCATAACAACTTATCAAAGAATAATAGTTACTCACTAAAGAATATTCCATTACTATGACATATACTCGTAATGGAACCTTCCTTCGTGTGGGGAAGGCTGATGGACATCCTCCATCACCTGACATATTCTGATACCAGACATTCTCTACCGTCTCATTATTGTTGAAGTTATTAGAGGTAGTATAAAAAGAATCCTCTTCTTTGGCCAGGTATGCTCATGCTCTCAAGTTCACTCATGCAAGCACACATACTCACGCATCTACATTACTATTAATCGACGGTTCTGACTTGAGCGTCGGAGTATCTGTACCAGAAACCTCCTCTCTTATTCTCATTCTAACATTTTTGTTTGATCTCTTGGTGGTGCATGTAGAAAGGAGTGCTCGGAGTCATCCCCTTCCAGCTCAGAGCCTTCTCACAGTCAGCAGTAGAGTCACCGCGCCATCTTCTACCGGACCAATATTGCTGGTATTATTTGATTTCTTGACACCTTTAGGCACATTACTGAATTTGGTTGAGACGCTAACATTTATCTGAAATCAATCTAACATCAGATTTCAGACAGATAAGAGAACCCCGTCCATTGCTGTCGCTTTAGAAGTGTTAATCTTTGTCCATTGCGAGCTAATTTTTGGGTTTCATTAATGATCACCAAAGTCGTTGAACGTTCTTTCATAGAACAGACAAAAGAGGTTGCAGTCGTACAAAGTGGTCCAAATGTGTCTGCAGGGAAACCAGATAGCAGGAGAATAAACTCAGTAAGTTTATGTGCATGCAGTAGCTAAAGGAATTCCTGGCTCTGTTTCTTGTATCAGTGGCACTTTGTGTGCCGAAAGCATTCTGTTCCTCCAGGAAATTAATGGCGGTCAAAGACAAAGGTCATCAAGACCGAGTTTAGTAATGCCCATGGAACCTTCTGTCTAATCGATATGCAAGCAAAAACGAACAGAGGTGAAGATTCAGTAATGCAGCACCTGATCAAAGGACAAGAAGTGATCGATGTTAGGATATGCAGCTGCAGGATATGTAAGAATTGGTAGAGTGCGTCAGGTTGGAGTCAATCAAGGACAATTCTTTCTCTTGCAGCACTACTGTAGGTCATGATTTCTGGTGACAACAGTAGATTTGAACTTGAGAGGAAGCTAGCTTGATAATGGAAGGGGACATGCGAATTCAAATATTGGTAAACATGGCGATGATAGATCTCGCACTCCAAATTATGAAGTTTCAGTACTATGGAAGTTGTCGGCCCAATAGTCAACTCAGAAGTTGGTCATTTAGGATTCTGCTTAATCTGGAAGTTAAACAAAACCATAAGAGCCAAAAGAGGGAAGGTGAGAGACTTACAGAGAATTCCGGTTGAACTCTTATGGAACCTTAAAGTAATTTATAAAATTATGATAGAAACCATTTATAGATTAGCAGTGGCAGATTAATTTGAGTTAGTAAAATTATGATACAAGGATCAAACACAGCATGTAAGTAGCATACGCAGCTTGATGTTTCGCTTGGAAAAAAAAAATAACACTTTCAAGCTATTTCTCTCAATGAATCAAGATGACCAAAGCCAAAAGTTGGTCATTCAGAAGAGTGTTACAAAATTTGTGGTTGGGGGCTGAGAGTTAAATTAAATCATGCATGAGGACGGTCTTCTTCTACCGTAGTGTAACATCATGACGTGGTCGGGCTTGATCGAGTCTTGGAGCAGCGTCGCTGACGGCGACTCCCTCGAGCGCCAGAGGTGGTCTCGAACATGTAGCAACGACAACGAGGGAAGAAGCGTTTGGCCTCTGCATGTAATCTCCACCTGCTTAAATTAGTTAGTAACATCGTCCATAGCTAGTATTGTATTTTAATTCATAGAATAATTCAAAACGATTAGTAAAAGGGAACTGTGCAGACGATCAAATGTACAATTCTAAATAATTATTTGATTAAGTACTAAAGACAACATCCAAATCTACATGGACTTTTCTACCAAGGTTAATCCAATTATCCTACGGTACTGCTCTGTTTCTAATTATCATCCTAAAGCTCATTATATGAGCATATCCTAAAGCTCATTATATGAGCATATACTTTTTGGAGAAATTATTAGTAGACTAAATTAATCACTATAGGAAATATAATTATGAGATTCTCATAAACACCATCAAATAACTTAGATTTATGAACTTTGACTATGATACGGTGAGTATTGAAGCTACCATACAGATAAAGAAGGTTAAAACAGAGAATGAGTTGGATTAAAGGAGGTCGACCATCTCTTTCTAGATGAACTGATCGGTTGATCAGTCAAGTCAGTCCTCTTGGCCAAGTTGAGCAAAATCAACTTGTTTTCTTGACCAAGTAGAGTAGAGCCGACCAATCTTTTAGAGCCAACGGATCAAAGTCGACAGGCCAACCCATAGTTTATAGAATCGCGATCCTACGCAGAATCGATTTAGGATCAGGATCAGATCGATCAGGATCAGATTGTAGAATCATACGATCCTACCAAAAACCCTTAAAATCTTATCATACATGATTAATAATTAGAAAAAAAACATAAAAACTCATTTACATATAAATAAATAACTAATTTTGTATATATATGTAATCATTTACACTCAACACCTCAAATTACATTACTACATGTATAAATTTAAATTAACTTGTAATTCAACTATCATTTTCGCATAGTAATAATATTTATATTTTCATATCATAAAATGAAAGAATATAAGGGTGCATTTGGTTTGCCCATTTTCATTTTCTGAAAAACGCGTGTTTTTCGTTTTTTAGAAAATGACTTTTCCGCATTTTTCGTTTTCTTAGAAAACGCTCTATCATTTTCTTAAAAATGAACGTGGAAAACGTAAACCAAACCCGTTTTTCATTTTATCAGAAAATGAAAACAGAAAACAGCGTGAAAAACGCAAACCAAACGCCCCCTAAAATTTTTATTACCACACTAATAATAACACATTAATGCCAAAAATATTTCCTTGGTTTATAAAATAATTCAATTTAAAGGCCAACAAAACACCTAACGTATATAACATAAGCAATTGAAACGCCGGAAATAATCTTCTAAAGACTGGTTGATGCCACACAATACTAAACAATAGGCATCCAAAAACTCATTATTTTGGAAAAAAGAAATGACAGAATATTATTGATAAAAAACTAACTAAAAAAAAATTAAACATATGTTTAAATAATTTAAAACCCTAATAAGATGAAAAGTAGATAATAAAAAAAAAGATAAAATCTTCTAGACATCCGAAAAGGATTTAAATGATATTTTTTGGGTTTGAAATAGGATGGTTAAGGATAAATTTTGAAATTTATTAAAGATCTCTAAAAAAACTTTGATTTGATATATTATAGGTCTTGTGGTTCAATCCGAGTCAAAAGTTATGACCTCTCAAAGATTCCACTGATCTTGCTCCGATTCTGCTCCGATCTTGTTCCGATCCTACCGATCCTATTGTGATCCTACTGAAAAAAGCGATTATGCACGATCCTAGATCAATTTTGTGTTTCCGGATCGTAGGATCGTACGATCCTACGATCCGAATCGTGATTTTACAAACTATGGGTCAACCCACCAGGGCTGACTGACCGGTCAATCCGCCAGGGCCAACCCGACTGACTGACCCGCTAGGGCTGACTCGACACGGTCGACCCGTCAGGGCCAATCCGACACGACCAACCCGCCAAGGCCGACCTAAACGACCACTCTTCCAAAACAAACCAACCTGCCTAGCACAATAGAGTCAAGCCAATTGATACGGCGATAGAGGTGGACCCCCAAAAACGGATCAAGGTGAGGAAGGCCTGCTGACCTGGAGGTCAAGGTCAAAGTGGTCAAAGGCCCAGGACTACAGATCAGACAAGGTTGGCCGAGTGGACGTGTTGATCGGACATGACTGCCAGAATGACCGTCCTCTGGAAACTTACGGCTAGAGTTAAGAGTCAAATAGTAAAATTTCCGGTTCATTATCCCTACCGATCGACAGCATGGTCGATCGGACAAAAGGCAGCCCTCCGCTAACTGTAAAGTCGAGTAAAGGACAAGATGATAGTTCTGCTCAGTACGACCGAGCAAGGACGTTTCTGTTGAGAGACCTCCTATCGGCCTATAGTGGGACCCACCTACATATCTCACTGTACTTTTTTAGAGGTGTGTGCCGCTGACAACAGAGTATGTCCAGCATGCAAATCATACTTCAGAAGCTTCTAGCCTGTTACATCAGAGATTTGAATGTCCGCTTAAGGAAAGGTGTTAGGAACACTTTTTGACTTGTCTTTTCCTAGAATGCTTTAGAAAACGTGCATATGCTTTGAGATGCATGCACAGATGCTACAATGACACTATAAAAGGAGATTTTATTTACAGGTAGAGGTATATGATATCTTGTTATTCTATAGACTCTAATTACTATTCGTGATTATTATTCTTATCCACTGAGCTGAGAACTGCTTAAGTGTTGGAGGGCCAACGCCAAGAACCTTCTCAGCCCAGCACTAACGCTCTTGATTTTGTAAGATAGCGAGGAGTCTCCATCAGGTCAACCGTGGAGCCACGTTCCCAGCCTACTATCTTCTCAGCTTTCGGACAGTCTGACCATGTGCCAAAGGCTAGCCTTTCTAGAGCATGAAGTCCAACAACTGTGCACTCCGAGCGGCTAATCAAAGGCTACTCGGGCACGTTCAGAGCAGCTGACTGCTGAGACGGCCCAACTGAAGGCTGATTTGCAGAAGAGATTCGAGCTGCTACAAGCAGAGAAGGCCAAGAGTGTCGAGCAAGCTTCTCAACTAGCGAGGCTCAACAAGCAGACCAGTTCCTTTGAGTCGAAGATCAATTCGGCTAATGCTAGGAAGCTCTAAGCCATTAAGGATCTGGACATCAAGAATAAGGAGGCCCGGGTCGTGGCTCAGAATCTTAAGGAGGCTGAGGCCGCACTGAGTGCCGAGCAAGAGAGTCGATCGGCAGAGCAAGCTGAGGTGAAGATCCAGCTCGTCGCCAAGGATGCAAACTTGGAGTCGATAAAGTCCGAGTTGGAGGCATCCCGATCGGCCCTCCGAATTTATCAAGATGCAGAGCTTGGTCGGTTTGAAGTCCTCAAGCGGGATTATCTCTGCTCAGATGCCTTCAACGACCGATTCACAAACTGAGCGCTCCGCCTGATCAACTTCGGAATCGATGGGACTCTTGACCAGCTGAAGGAGAGCGGTTACCTTCTGCCCGTGCCGACCAACAAGGTGATCAACTAGGAGAAGCTGATCGAGTCGTTGCCCGATGACGTGCTAGATTATCTCGAGTGACCACCCCATCTCTGCTCAGCAGGCCTCCTTTTGTAATATCTCCCGAAGTTTTGTAAAAATCTTCCAAGTGGCAATGCATGATCGCCCGTTCGGCGTATCTTTTTTACATTCTTCATGCTTCTCCGTTCGGTGTTTTTTCACATTGTCAGATTTTACCATTGTGAAGTGATGCGTCGTCGTTCAACGTATCCTCTTTCTGACGAAATATACAAGTGTTTACGAATGCATCATCGTTCGACTCCGATGAGGCTTTGTACCATTTAGCATTTCATGAAATATTTCTAAGTATAACTCCTCGCTTTCTCGCTCGTCAGTGTAGTGTAGACTTGGGTTTATAGCTGTCGCTCGGCTGTTGATGCGAAGACTTGGGTTTATAACTATCGCTCGATTGTTGATGCGTGCACTTGGGTTTATAGCCACCGCTCGACTTTTGATGCATAGACTTAGGTTTATAGCCGCCGCTCAGCTTCTGATGAGTAGACTTGGGTTTATAGTTGCCGCTTGATTGTTATTGGTCATAGACTCAAGTTTATAGCCACCGCTTGGCTTTTGACGAAGACAAGGGTTTATAGTCACCGCTCGACTATTGACGTAGACTAGGATTTATAGTGGTCGCTCGACTGTTGACGAAGATAAGGGTTTATAGTTGTCGCTTGACTGTTGACATAGACAAGAGTTTATAATCACCGCTCAACTGTTGACGTAGACTAGGGTTTATAGTCGTCACTCGACTTTTAACTTGGCCAAACTGCACAAGAGTCTGGAATACTTGGGATTTTTATTCATTGTCTTCCTGCATCCACAAGACATACACTTATACAAGTACATCCGGATTTAACTATGCACCTCTCACCTGACCTTATAAGGTTGGAGATGGTTTGCGCTCCAGGGCCACTCGAGCTTTCTCCATCCTCGTCCTGCAAGTAGTAGGCTCCCGAGCGGAGCTTCTGAATGACTTTAAAAGGTCCTCCCCATGGAGCCTCCAACTTGGTGATGTCGCTGACCGACTTCACTCTTTTCCACACTAGGTCGCCAACCTGGAATGACTTTGGGATCACCCTTCGGTTGTAGTTCTGCTTCATGGGTTGTCTGTACGCCATCAGGCGTACAAGGGCCTTATCCCGCGCTTCGTCCACCAGGTCGAACTCCATGAACCTCCGCTCAGTGTTTTCATCATCGTAGAGTTGCACCCGATTAGACTCTACTCCGACCTGGAACCACTACTTCACTTCCATACACCAGATGGAACGATGTGACACTGGTCACCTCTCTTGGTGTGGTGCGATGGACCCACAAGATGCTAGGGAGTTCATCGACCCAGCTTGGTCGAGCCGAGCCCGTAACCCCCTAAGGATCTCTCGGTTGGTGACTTCTGCCTAGCCGTTGCTCTGAGCGTAGGTCACTGAGGTGAAAGCCTGTGTAATGTCGTAGCCCTCGCACCACTCCTTAAGCCTCCGTCCAGCAAATTGCCTCCCGTTATCTGAGATGTGTCGGTGAAGGATGTCGAATCGACATAGGATATTTTTCCATATAAACTTGATGACCATATATTCGGTTATCTTGGCTAGCGGCTCGATCTCCACCCACTTTGAGAAGTAATCTACTGCGACAAGTAGAAATCTATGATGAACGGTCGCCATTGGAAATGGTCCAATGATATCCATGCTCCATTGGTCGAACGGACAAGATACCATGGATGTCTTCATCTCCTCGGTCGATTGGTGTTGGATGCTATGATATTTTTGACACAACATGCAAAGTGGTCATTGTCCGAGCGGCATCATCTTGTAGTGTGGGTCAAAAATATCCTACCAGCTAGATCTTTCGGACTAGCGATCTGCAGCCCGAATGACTTCCATAGGAGCCCTATTGCATTTCTTGAATGATGTATTAGACGTTCTCCGATCTGACACACTTGAACAGTGCCCTTGAGAAAGCTCTTTTATATAGCTAGTCTCTGATTAGAGTGAACCATCCGGTCCTCTTTTTCAAAAGGTGAGCTTCTTCTCGATCGGCTGGAGTGTAACCCGATCGGAGAAACTTTATCAATGGAATCCTCCAGTTACTCAGAAAGGTTATTCCGTCTATCCTATCGATGTGTGCTACCAGTGAGACTTGCTCGATCGATTGGCTTATCACGACAGACGATAATGACCTGGCTAACTTAGCCAGCTCATCCACGATCTGGTTGTCTGGTCGGGGATCCTCTGTATAATAACTTTTTGGAAGCTTGCCTTCAACTTCTCGAAAGCTTTTTCATATAACTTAAGTCGGGAGCTGCTTATTTCAAACGCCCCCAATAGTTGTTGAGCGGTTAGCTGAGAATCCGAATGGATGATGACTTTTGCAGCTCCGATATGTTGAGCCGTTTGCAAGCCGACTATTAGGGCCTTGTACTCGGCTTCATTATTTGCAGCCCGACAGTCTAGCCGCACATACAATTACATCCTGTCTGTTGGGGTTGCAAGGTTGCAAACATAGTCCCATATTGGAAACACATGGGAAAGATCATGGGTTTATAAGAGAAAAGATATCTCCATTGGCATGAAGCCTTTTGGGGAGAGCCCAAGAGCAAAACCATGAGGGCTTAGGCCCAAAGTGGACAATATCATGCAATTGTGGAGATATCTAAATTCTTTTCGATCCTACAAGTGGTATCAGAGCCCGGACTGCCAGAAGGTTTAACCACCGACTGTGCACAAGAGCTATGGTCTGATTGAACCATGTGAGTACAATATTGACCTCGAACAAAGAAAGTGGGGGCTCCTATGTTCGGATCAAGAGGACCAGACACCAGGCAGGAAGTCCTAGTTGCGGCTAGGCAAGGAAAGTCCTAGTAGGTCGGGTGGACCGAGGGGCAGGAAGTCCTAGTTGCGGCTAGGCAAGGAAGTCCTAGTAGGTCGGGTAGACCGAGGGGCAGGAAGTCCTAGTAGGTCGGGTAGACCGAGGGACAGAAAGACCTGGTGGGTCGAGGATCGGACGTGGGAAGCCTATGGTCCTTTGTTTGAGGGGGGGATTGTTGGGGTTGCAAGGTTGCAAACATAGTCCCATATTGGAAACACATGGGAAAGATCATGGGTTTATAAGAGAAAAGATATCTCCATTGGCATGAGGCCTTTTGGGGAGAGCCCAAGAGCAAAACCATGAGGGCTTAGGCCCAAAGTGGACAATATCATGCAATTGTGGAGATATCTAAATTCTTTTCGATCCTACACTGTCCTCCCGTGGCAAAATCAAGAGAATGTCGATCTCGCTACCTTGCCAAGTGGGCAATCCGTCTATGTATATTTTCCAAGTCGCGTCTAGCTCGACATTCTGGACCTCAGTGACAAAATCTGCTAAGGCCTGAGCTTTGATCGTCGTTCGGGGTTGATACTATATGTCGAATTCACTCAGCTCGGTTGCCCATTTGATCAACCAATTGAATGTCTTTGGGTTAAGAAGGCTCTTCCCAAGGCATTGTTGGTCATCACAACGATTGAATGTGAAAGGAAGTACGGGCGGAGTCTCCGAGCGACAAGTACCAGTGCGTAAGCCAATTTTTCAAGATTAGTGTAGCGGGACTCTGTATCTTTTAATATAAGTCTTAGAAAATATACAAGTTGCTGCTCAGAGCCGTTCTAGCGCACCAACGCTGAGCCAACCGCATACTCGATGGATGACAAGTAAATCCATGGCGGCTCACTAGCGATGGGCTTGGCCAATACAGGCAAGGAGGCAAGATACTTCTTGAGCTCTTCCAGCGCCTTGTCGCATTCTCCGCCCCACTGGAACTTGGTCGCTCGGCACAGTATTTTGAAGAATGGATGACTTCGGTCGGACGATTTGGAGATGAATCTTGATAGTGCAGTAATCCGTTTGGTCAACCGTTGAGTCTCCTTCAAGTTACGGGGCGGGGGCATGTCTTGCCATGTCTTCACCTTGCTTGAATTCACCTTGATTCCTCGTTCAGTGATGATGTATCCAAGAAAGCAGCCACTCATTTCTCCGAATAGGCACTTGTTCAAGTTTAGTTTTATTCCATACGCCCTCAGGGTTTGGTAAGTTTCTTCGATGTCTACACAAATATCAGTAACTCGGAAAGATTTTATTAATATGTCATCGATATATACCTCCATGTTGCGACCAATCTGTCATCATAAAACTTTGTTCATCAGCCTCTGGTAAGTGGCGCCGACATTTTTCAATTCGAACGGCATGACGTTGTAGCAGTAGGTTCCCTCAACAATGATGAAACTGACCTTCTCTTGATTTTCTTGGGCGAGCGGCACTTGGTGGTATCCATGATACACGTCGAGCATGCAGATCAGCTCGCAACCCGCTGTGGAGTCCACCATCTGGTCTATCTTGGACAGAGGCAAGAAGTCCTTCGAGCAAGCCTTGTTCAGGTTGCAGAAGTTGATGCAGACTCGTCATTTGTTACCTGACTTGGAGACCAGCACGACATTGGCGAGCCAACTCGAAAACTGAACCTCATGAATGTGTCTGGCTTCTAGTAGCTTCTTTATCTCGGCTCGGATGATTTGGTTCTGCTCCGCACTAAAGTTCCTCTTCCGCTGTTTTGCTGGCCTAGTGTTCGGTCGGATGTGGAGCTCGTGCTAAGCTACGCTCAGCGAGATGCCCGGGAACTCGTTGGTTAACCAGGTGAACACATCGTGATTTTGCCTAAGGTAGGTGACCAGCTCTGCCTTCTTCTCCTCTGTCAGGTCGGTGACGATGAAGGTGGTGGCTTCCGATTGGCTGAGATGAATCTGGACTTTCTCCTTTTTCTCGTAGACCAGCGCAGGAGGTTGTTGCTTGACGACATTCACTTCCAAGCGCGGGGTCTTCCGCACGACTTTGGCTTAGGACTTAACCATCTCGACGTAGTATCACCGAGCGGCCAATTGGTCACCTTTAACTTCGTCCACCTTGTTGTCCACTGGAAACTTGATTTTCTAGCAGAAAGTGGACACAACTGCTTGAAACTCTTTATGGGTCGGTTGGCCCAATATAACATTATAGGTTGACAACGCGTATACCACAACGAAGTTTGTGGTCCTTGTCCTCTTCAACGGCTCCTCTCTAAGCGATATGGCCAGCCGAGCTTGACCGATCGGCAATACTTCATTGCTTGTGAACACATAGAGCAGGGTCATCATGGGTTGCAACTCGCTCAGATTGATTTGCAGCTAGTCGAATGCCTTCTTGAATATAATATTCACCGAGCTTTCTGTATCAACAAAAGTTTAGTGAATAGTATAATTAGCTATTACCGCTCGGATGATCAAGGCATCGTCGTGAGGAATCTCCACTCCCTCTAAATCTCGAGGGGTCGAAGTTGATCTCAGGTCCCTCGGCCTTCTCTTTGCTGCATCCAACAGCAAGTATTTCTAGTCACCGAGCGTGCAACTTCCTCGCTCAGGTTGAGTCACCGTCGGTCTGCCCACCGGCGATCATTCTAATCTCTTCCCAAGCGGTGTTGTTTCAGTTCTCTTCTTCTTGAGCTGATGGTCGGCTCCGTTTAGCAGAAGCTCAGGTGGGACTTGTGCTGGTTCTTCTTTGGATCTGGCGATAGCATGGTTTAGCTGTCGTTCTTTCTTCATCCCTTTGCCCAGTTGATCGGCGCCTATGGCGTCGATCGGGAGATGGTGATCGTCGGCGATATTCCCGTGGAGCTTGTCTGCTCACAATTGGCGTTAGGTCGTAGCAGTCATACGTGTTGTGTGTCACCAACTGGTGGAAAGATCAGAACAGTGGCATCCATGATTTTCCTTTTGCAGCTTTTGGACAACCGATTACCACATGCTATATGGTGTGCAATTTGAGCTCCTGGTGTTGCTGTGCTCCTTTCGCTCAAGGCCCCTTTAGTAGTTGATGACTAGTAGGTGGGCGCCGCTCAGGCGCTGCTATGGGCTCCGTAGGCGCCTCCATCCTTCTTGATGCTTGGGCCTCTTCCACGTTTATGTACTCCGTTGCCCTCCTGAGAAGGTGATCAAAGTCCTCCAGCGACTTTCGAATGAGTGACCGAAAGAATTCTCCTTCGATGAGTCTCTGTGCAAAGGTGTTTACCAATACTCCTGAGGAGACCAATGGGATATCCATGGTCACCTAATTGAAGCGCTTGATATAGACCCTCAATGTCTCCTTAGGTCTTTGCTTCAATGAGAACAAATTGACACTGATCATTTGATAATGACGGTTGTTGGCGAAGTGATGTAAGAACGCCGCTCGGAATTCTTTGAAACTATGAATGGATCTGTTCAGTAATCTCTTGAACTAGCATTGCGCCTATCCGAAGAGGGTAGTGAGGAAGACCCAACGCTTCACCCCGTCGATATACTGATGAAGTGTGACCGTGTTATCAAACTTGGCCAAATGATCATCCGGATCGGTCATTCCATTGTACTCCCTGATCGTCAGTGGGGGGTAGTGCTTTGCTAGAGGAGCATCCAATATCCCTCGAGAGAACTATTGATTGATTCGCTCGGGCGAATCATCATTCCTTGGTACTTTCCCTTTTTGTGCGTCACGAACGGGTGCATCGTGCAAAGAGGATCCTCGTTCCCTATCGACTCGGCCTAGCTCCTTTGATGGTGTATGGAATAGTACCTGATGGAAGGGGATCAACACATTGAGCGAATCTCTGTACGTGTTGGTCGGCTTCTTACTCTGTCCCCAGATGGGTACATGATCCACTCGGTCTCTATATCCGGCTTTATGACCCGCTACTGAGGTCGCGAGCTCTTGTTCCTTGCACTCGGCCAACACATATTATTATTGCTCCGTCATTTTTACCGCTCGAGTTTGTATCAACATATCCAGCTCCTCCTTTGTCAAAGTCACTGTAGTAAGTCGTCCAACGTCCTCCATCTTCGCGTTTCGGATGCAGGCTACGTTCCCAGAAGATGGCTGACTAGGGATGTGGCTACTACGTTAACTGGATATAGACTTCGCTCCACTCTGCAATACAAGAAATGTCAGTACCGAGCCATAAAAGGGGTCCCCGGTGTTAGCCCTCCAACACTCAAGTCAGTCACCGGAAAGAGGAGAAAGATGAAGCAGCTATATACATAGGCGTGAATAGTGAATAACACGTACCTCTACCGATGTATGAACCCCTTTTATATAGTGCCCTAGTGGGCGACGTGCACGCTTCTCGAGGCATGAGCACATTCTCCAAGCGGTCGTGGGCGCGTTCTCCAATTAATCGTGGGCATGTTCTCTCATTTGTCTTATGAAAGGATCTGTCAGGAAAGTGCATCTGACACTCTACCTTAACAAGACATGCATATCCCTGACAAGATAGTAGAAGCTTCGATCCGCCTGTTGACCATGTTCTGTGCCAGCAGCGCCATCTCCCAGAAGGATACATCAATGATCCATCTGCTCGATCGAGCGGGATAGTTGCTCGGCTGAGTACTCCTCTGCTCGGATAGACTTAGTTGCTCCTCCGCATAGCAACCAGTCTCGATGGTTTGTTTTCGCCCAACCGGACTAACGCTCCGATTGTCCACATGCTCCTCCGCTTCAATGGTTGTTTGGTGATCTTGGCTGAACGGGCACGTTGCTTGGACCGACTCTTTGTTGATCGAGCAATACATGCCCGATCGGCCACTGCGAGAAAGATTCGCTCGACTCATCTGACATTGATTTTCTTAACTTTGATCTTTATGTCGACTACTACCTCCATCGTATGACCCGCACTTAGTGGCCCTTGTATCATCGCATCAGTATCTTTTCTATTAGTGTAAAAGAAAGCGGTATTCCATAAATTATACGAGGTAAGTATAATAATTTAAATTATAAAAGTGAAATAAAAAAAAGGTAAATTATGGAGGGCAAATTTAAATTCTCTCCATAAATAAACAAGACATAGGGCGTTAGGTAAGTTTCGACGAGACCATAGCTATAGGTCGATCCAAAAAGCACGCCTAGGAATAAGGGACGACGGTCTATCACAGTATAATCACATGCACGTAGAAAAAAAAACCCTTTATAAATACATAGAAAATCAGTCAATATCCAAAGACACAACTCTGCCGTCTAGGGACTCTCTACAGCATGGATGTGTTCATAGAAAAGCTCCCATGCGTATATATATATATATATATATATATACACTGTAATATAATATTTCTTTCACTGGAATTGCAAGATTGGTGGATGAGATAGAGAGATAGAAGGGGGAGTGGTCCAAGACTTTATGCTTTCTAGCTCTTCCTAGTTCCGTTGTTGTTCATGTTTCTCCTTCTCCTTCCCACTTTGGCACTTTGTATTATTGATTCTTTTTGGGTGTCCCCACTCCAAAGCCCTATGCCCAATGTATGTGTATATTCGATTTTGATGGCACCATGCATGGGCCCCTCTCCCATATATTCTCACAGAGTGCACCTCTTAAGCCGCTTGATGGCCTCTTAACAAAATTGTTAAACACACTGTAGGACCAGATTAATTTGTCGTGTGTTATGTAGAATTAATGAGGACATCCAAGCAAAAGCGAAAGCATGAAGACCCACTCTTACTTTGTGTTATGTAAGCAAGAGTGCATTAGCAAGATTATATAGTTTGAAAATAGTTTGAGTGCGTGCATTATATATCTAATCAAAGTTAACAGCTAAAATACTATCCTTACATATACAAGTTATACAAATTAACATATATATTAGACGTCCTTACATGTTATCAGACAGAATAGAAATATTAGCATAAATTGATGTAACTATATATCTTTAGTCAAATCCTATATGCCACAACATGCATGCTCGCCATAATGTAAACTGAAGAAAATGTATGAAATCTTGAGCGTACGTAATATTCACTATGTAGAATAGTTATCTTAACATGGAGTTTTTTTTAAAAAAAAAAATTATGAACAAATTTGAACGTGAAGACATATAACACATGCTAGGTAGTTGAGAGAACATGGAATTCTTATGAACAAATAAGAGAATAAGGAATTAATGGAGTTGACTTCATATGCGAGGGCATGCATCTTCATGCACGGATGATCAAATTGTTAACACAAATAAATAATCAGTTGAAAGACTTTGCCACATGCAGATCATACTTTACATAATTAAAATAGTAATACCTAAAACTGATATATAATTAAAGTGATGGGTGGATCCATGTGACTACAAAAAATCAACTAAGCCAAGCGAATATATAAAAATGCATCTGCAGGTCTAGTAATGCAATTAAGTTTAGATAAAGAAATTTCTAAAAATAGATATTTAAAAGGGCAATTTTCTCTCCAATCCATGCTGAGGTCCTTTTAATTATATTCTAATGATCTCCTTATGTGTTGGATTTAAAAGGAAAAATAATTGTGTAAGTACTGACAAGAAATACAATGAAAAAACCATGCATGCATGCATGGAATTGGGGAAAAAAATTAAGAGCTCTGCCTACATTTTAGTTATTTAATTTAGGGAATAGAGAGTTCCCCAAAATTGAAACAATAAAGGTCTAAAACTATTTGGGGTTTTATTGTATCCAGCATTAAGTCCCTATATATATATATATATATATATATATATTGCCTTGGGATATTTAAAATATATAAAGAGCTCTATTTCATCAAATATAACATCACATAAAGGGAGCCTTCCATAAAACTTCAATTGCTATTTAGTGGTAGGTTTCATATTGTGATCACACATCTTCAATCAAAGGTATAGGTGAAACATGGACATCGGGGTTGTCACCAGCAATCACTTTGAAAGAGAAACATCTATCACTTTGTGGAATATGAAATTTAAAGTCACATATCTAACTTCCCTGTCTAATCCTATCAAAAATCCCTTTAGGCTTAATAGACGCATGACATGCACATTGTTCTCTTTTAGACCTATTCAATTGATGTTTACGGCATGTCAAACGTGCTATAGATAGAGAAAACATCTCTTTGCCTAATTAATGGTTTAAATACTACCATTATAATATAATGCTGATTAGGCACCAACATGGGCCAAAATAAATCGTAAGGGAGCTCTTTTCAGAGCGATCGAGGAGCATGATGTGCCACAGTGAAACTCACCTTCTACCTAAAACATGCTAACTGGTGAGAAATCCCACATCATTTAAAGCTAGCTACTCTATTTAGCTCCAAAGCTTCTCTCATCAGCCTAGCACCAACCATATATAAGAGGTCAAACAGTAATTCAGAAAATGCCTGTGGTGTTCCTCATTGCTTAGAAGAGAATTTTTATATAATTAATATACATTAATTAGTGTTGCAAGAAATATTCATTTTGAGTTACGATAATTGACATTCAGATAATCGGAAGCATACATACCTCAGATTCATCCTCCAAAACCAGCTTGTTCACCAAGTACTTAATAAGCAACCTAACTGTCATCCTTCCATCCCTGCGGTAATTAAGCCACGAATAATGAGAAACTACAACAAACATCGATCATATTGAATTTACTGTTCTTTCTTTCTTTTTTTCGGGAAATCATTATTTTCCTCCAAATATAGAATGTAAAACTGCACAAAAAGTAGCTGAAATAGGGTATAATCATTTGGGAGAAGTTGAAGTACTTGATCCTCAAGTAGCTCTTTGGTATCTGTGGCAAAAAAGGCTCCCTCCCACTGCAGAAATTCCAAAAAAAAAAATGTGAAAAGGGGGAACTCGTTAATTTTTCTAATTAGCCAAATGTGTTCCTCGTTCCATAACAAACAAACAAACAAACAAAAGTGCAGGAAAAACAAAGGAAAAGGAGCGATTTTTACTGTCCAGTTTTGGTCGCACAGCAAACTCAATCAAGATGGAATTGGGAACACAAAATGTTTCAAAGCATTTGTGAGTTTGACGTACGTACTGGTTTCTCATCGCCTGAAGCGTGAACCAAACGCCAGATTGCGGTCTTCTCGGCGGGCTGACAACCCTCACCGGCAGGGGCGGCGCCGCCGCCGAGCTCGCTGTCGGGTGCACGAGCTGCCTCGCAACAAACTCCGGCATTGCCGGCGGTAGCATCAGAGCGGAACCCCCGCCGAGGGCGAGATTCGCATTGCCAACATTCCAAAATCGCCCCCAATATTGCGGCGGCGGTTCTCTCCTATGAGGGCCCACCCACGGCACCAGAGGGGCCGCCATATCAACCGGCGGCGGGATGGGGAAGCCGCTGGCGCTATTTCCTGGCCAAACTGCTGGAAACGGCGAGAACATAGCCGGAGAGGAGGAGACAGAAGGTATCCTCATCCGCTCGGGGCCACCGCTAGAGCCGGCGGCGGCAGCGGCGGGGGAAGGAAGGTTAAGAGGTGGTGGTGCGAGGGCTAATCGGAGCCAATCGGCGGATGTGGCCGGAGAGAAGTCGTCAGCGTCTCTGCGTTCGTCCTGCGGGGCAGGGGAGGGCTCGTCGTCGTCGGCCATGGAGTCGAGTTTCTCTTTCAATGGTCCTCGGAGGGCATGGAAATGGGGTCGGCCGCAGCGCGATGTGAATCCACCAGATACGCAGTGGTGCTGGTGGAGGAGGCAGCAATCGGGGGTCATCGCCGCGTTGCATATACCATGATTCTCTCCGCCGTGCGTCGTTGATCCGTCAGCTCAAGAATCGGACAGAGAACAAGCAAAGGCGAAGAAGGACTCGAGAGGGAGCTCAGTTTGCTAGAAAAGTACTCCGCTTTCCATGGAATTCCTGATCAGGCGGAGGAAGCGACGAGAGAGAGAGAGAGATCATCCAATGGATGGTTAGAGAAGGAAGGGAAGAAAGCGAGGAGTGCAAGTGAGATTTTTATAACAAAACGTATTCCCTCGTAATTGTTCATTTATATGCATATACAAATTTATTAACCGAACACACATTACAGAATGAATAAATAAATAAATAATACACATAATAACGATATTCAATTAAAATCGTAAATCGAGGGCAATGAATGGTTGGGAAGTTCGAACGGGGATTGTTTGTTGAGATTGGTTTTCTCGGTGAAGTTGAGGACGATGCTTGGGAAGCCATAAAAAGGTCTTGTTGGTTGAATTTGCATGTGGCAGGGATTTGATTGTAAAGCGGCTTTCTTTACGTGGGAGGAGATGGAATGGACTGGAGTGGAGAGGAAGAGGGAGAGAATGGACGGTAGATGATGGAGATGGAAGGGTGGGTCCCGCTTATACAATCGAATCCATGCCGGTGATTTGACGGTGAAAAAATTGAGTCCTGTTGCGATCGTAATCACTCTTATTTTCCGTTCCTTCGACCAATTTAACATGACTGGATATTTTAACAAACTATGCAAAAAAATAAATATAAAACATAAAATAATAATAATAAAAGAGTATTGTTTAACCACAGAGATGTGTTTCATTTTAATTCATTGCATCCTCGACCCAAGTATAAGACAAATCATATCCATTACGGCATTACTAATCAATCTTATGCAATCTAAATAAACTCATATAAAATTGTAATCAAAATTCGTACATAAATTATAGATTTAAAAAATAATAATAATAAATTGTAAACAGTAGAGAAGAAAGCTATTTACATCATACTATGATTATTAAAATTTAAATTAAAAATACAATAATTTTGTCTAAAAATTAACTATATAATGGACAGTATGTGATACTTTAATGT
Source organism: Zingiber officinale (assembly GCF_018446385.1). Classification (NCBI taxonomy): domain Eukaryota; kingdom Viridiplantae; phylum Streptophyta; class Magnoliopsida; order Zingiberales; family Zingiberaceae; genus Zingiber; species Zingiber officinale. Next base: position 28,702,586 of record NC_056004.1, read on the forward strand.
TTGGACAATGAATTGTATCTTATTATTTGAAAAATGTGTTGTGCCTTTATATTTGGCAACTTAATTATTGAGTTTGAGCCAACATATTAAGTGGGTCAAAGATTACTGAATATTTGACATTAGAAAAAAGTCAAATGGATTAAGATTGATTGTACACTGTAAAATGATGAGAGTTCAATCAGTGTTGACAAATATAAAAAATTTAATGAGTATTGGCAAATAAGAAAAAATCAACAAGCATTAACAATAGTGAAAATCACCTAGTAATTGAAAATTTTAATAGGTGTTGAAAGCAAAAGTTTAGGTAAATCAAGGTTAAATATATTCTTAACAAGCAATGAAGTCTATGTATATCAAGATTGACTATATACTCACGAGTATATGAAATTTTGATATTTTAAGATTGATCGGATGTTAAACAAATGGAAGTCTATGAGGTTAGACCTCTAAACAAGTGAAAATCCTAGCAAATTGAGATGGATCTATGGCTGTATAAATGAAAGTCCTAATGGGTAAAATGTGACTTTCATTAGGCAAATGATGAAGTCCCAATGGTTATACCTCTAGCTAGTGAAATTCTTATTAAGGTTAACCAATACAAAGCAGATGAGGACGTCTCAAAGGCATATATATAAGCCTCTTGATAAGGAAGTCTAAATAAGATAAAAGATACAAGGACTCATCATTTAGGTTTTAGTTAGACTTTATTTAGGCGAGGACTAGACGTTAGAATTGATCGAAATTGATGATTTAGTCAAGTAAAAGTTGGTTTCAGTTGACTAAATTAATTGACAGTTGACTTGCTAACAAATAGAACATTTCTATTCACAGGTCAGTTGACTCAGTAGTAGTTGATTGAGGTAAGATGAATATAATCGACTAGACTCAATTAGAGTATCCAAGCCAGTAAGTCATATGTCTACATGTCCTACTGCGCATTAGCATATCGTACTTACATGTTACAAAACATTAAGTTAAGGGACCAATCTCCCGAGCTAGGATGGCTCATTGACATCTTAGGTTGATGATCTCCAGGAATAAATATTCTCAAGCTCCCTTAGTTCTATACTATGAGCTCCCCATTTCAAGCTCCCAAGTTCTCCCCTTCGAACTTCTATTATCGCCCACCCAATTATTGGTTGCATTAGCCGTGGCTAGTGATCTCCACGATCATCTTTGCAATGAGTGGCTAGTAACAATCAAATGATTAACATTAATTAATCTATGATTATTTATTATTTATTTATTTTAATAATCTAAGTATCTAATTTGTTGAAACTACTAGTGTGAAGGTGATCATCCTATAAAAAGTTGACATAATTATTTGAAACTTAATATACGTCCAAGATAATGGATTTTCTTTTTTGCTTCCAAATTAATTAAGTATAAGAACCATACAGAACAAATTGTATGCATATACATGATCCATTCGTCATGATGCCATCATCATCAGCGTCATCAAGAGCAACCATAGATAAAGAATGAAGCAAACGAAAAGAAAGGTAATTAAACTTTTGAAGAAAAAGAAGCCAAAAGAGAAAGCATACTGCTCTGAGTGGTCTATTGAGGTTGAGATGTCATAATTGCCATTGTCTTCGATTTTATAATAATAATGATAATAATAATAATAATAATAATAATAAAATTATTATTATTATTATAATATGTTGCTGATTATGCATGCATGAATTTGTGGGTGCCTACCTGAATTGATTACAAAATTGTCTCTTTAGTTTCATGGCCAGTGATCAGATGATGTCTTGTGTCATGCGCCATTCCTGTGGTGGGTCCAACCACAGTTTGCAATTTTGTGCTTGATAACTAGCGACCGAAGAAGAGCACATTGGAACGGGTTAATGGATTGGGCATGCATGCGACTAACACATGATATGATTTTTCATACAATATAATTAAATCTCTGTCGAACAAATCATTGGCCAAACAAACAACCCAACTTAACTAATGAAATCTATACTGCCATAAATTGCTCACGAAGCCATTGATAAAGCAGCGAACATTAACTCCGGAATCCAACCAGTAAGAGGAGAGTCATTTGCTAGGACAATTACCAAAACTTGCATGCACCACAAGACTGACAGAAGAAAGTCAAGCACGTGGAGACCTTTTGAAATGTCAACGAGATTAATGTCAATCAGAGAGATCTTGTTGCATTAATTTCATATGGAGTAGGAAAGCTAGCAAAGGCTCTCACTCCCTAGCTGTTCCCATGCATCATGGACTCCTCTGTAAGGGGTTGTCCAGCCACAGAGACAGCCAAAGATTCACATTTCAACTCAAACAATATTGCGACCGATCGAGAAAGGAAAGCATGGATTGGACAAGGCCTCATCATACTCCAACACACTGCTAATCTCCATGCTTCTCAAACTGTTCCCTTGACACTATTAATCTCTTCGATTGGGATATCTAATCATAAAGTTTCTCACCGACTCCCATTCATTCCTTTTGTCGGCCGACATTTTTGCACACATGAATTATCATGCAAAATGATTTATAGTTTAATTCTGAAGAAAGGCCTGTTAATTCCATCGTACATGCAAGTTTTCTGAAGTAAAATTTTATATGAAGACCGTAAGTTCCTTCCTTTTACTCGCAAGTAACATTTGCTTTTCCTCCCAACTCTCTCCACCGCATGCTGGTGAAGTTGACAAATGGATCCACTTTTTTCCTCCCTCATGATCTTTGCTCTTAATGATTGCAGACCACCTTGAAGGTGCATGCTGATGGACTGACACTTGCCTCAGCGGAGGAGCTAGGGTTTACCAATGGACATTGATAAGACATGTCTTGCTTACATGTCTCTCTTCCGTATGAATATTATTCAAAGACATTAGACCTGGCAGTGTTTGAAAATTCTCACGCCCTTGCATTGGAAAAGGGTAGTGCTCAGTCACCTATCATAATACCACAGGAGAGGAGGGAGAATGAGAGAGCGGAAGGAAAACTAATTAATGAGGGTGTGGAAAGAAGAGATTGAGGGGCATCATTGCTCATGAGCACTAACAGATATGCTTCAGAAAAGAAGCAGCAGCCAACGATTGAGGGCTGAGAACAGGCAAGGTGAAGGATATTATTAATCAATTGTGATGAATACTCAGCGATAGAGTAGAGAGCCATGTCCAGTAGCTGCAGCTGCGCCCTACGCGCCCATAATGCATGCCCTGCTGCATGCATGCGGACGTACCGAATTAACATAAAGATCTCATGATGCTGCTTTAATGTGTGTGGGTTCCTGTTTGTTTCCATCATGTAATACCACTGCCTGCAGTTGCCTCCGTTTCTGCAAATTCTCAACTCATTACTGTCATTTCATCTCAGCCTGATGCAGAGGACTCTGCTACGACACTGGTTCAGGGAAATCTCATATTAAGCCCCTTGTTATTTTTTTTTACTTTCCCACCATCAAACAAACTGGAATATTCAGTTTCTAAATTCTACTTTATCCACTAGGTCCACTGCCAATTACCAAACCCCGATGTGAAAAGTCCCAGATCTTTTCTGATCTCAGTAATTTTTTATGCGCATTTTTGTTGTCTTCTTGTTTTTGTGTGTATGCTTATGCATATACATCTCTGTGTTTATAAAGTAAACGGAGATGACATGCATGAAAAGATGTTTGAAGTTGCAATAACTGATCATCATTCCTCCGATACCATGATGTCTCATGGAACAACTTTTACGGAGCACTTCGCAACCAGAAGCATCAAGTACACTGCCAAATAGATAGGGCACAATACAATATATTAATTTGCTATGTTGTAAAGAAGTTTGACTAGAGTATGGAATTAGATTAAGAATGAGCTGGGTTTTGGATTGGATTTGGAGGTGACAATACATGGAGACTAGGGTTGCTTAAGCTGAGGAGGTTTCTTGTTCATCTTCCTCCCTAAAGCCTAAAGCTACCTTCAAATTTCATGATTACTCGCATTCATTTCTACCTCTTCCTAAGCTGTCTAATTTCTTTTCTTTTTCAAGAGAAGGTCTGGCGAGATGAATGCATGCATCAGAAAAAGAAGTTAATGGAATTCATAAAATATAAATATTAATCAATTTTATTTGTATCGTAGGATATGAGAATCCCAACTATAATGATGGATGTATGAAGCACTTCAAATGAAAAAGATAAACTAATGTTGTAGTTATACAACACCGAACTCATGGCTGCAGAAATTAAAGTAGTTTAGTGCAGGCATCTTTATCATTAACAATTGAATGGCACAGAAGCACACAGATAATTGAAAATTGTTTTGCTTCATGATCATGCATGTCCAGCATACGTGGCACTTGATTTGCTTATGATTACTGGCTCAACAACTAAGTGCACTGTATATATAACATGAATCGAAAATGTCTGATTATAATATATATAGAGATGACAAATTAATAAATTAAAGTTCAGCTCTGTGAATGAAATTCTTATAGGCAGCTAGAGGAGCTGGGTAATGGCTATCATGATGATAATAGTAGATTGTAAAATATTTAATAATGAATTAATGGAAATATTAAAAAAAAAGGTAAATTAAATATAAAAAAAAGGAGCCAACATGATCCCCCATCCTTCGCACGCGCGCTCAGTTGTTGGGCGTCGGGTCCCACTTCCACCGCCTCCTTTCAATTTTCCCTTCACGTTGATACCCTATAAATTAATAAAGGTTGAGAACGATTTAGTTAATGATTAAGTGTTTTGGAGTTAAAATAATTTTCTCCTCAGACACTGTTACCTTCTGTAAAGCAGTATAAAATAAGTACTGTCACCATGTTACTCACTGTGCTTTGTTATACCATCAGAATATAAACAATTAACCGTTCGATATTGCACGCAAGTACAGAAATTATATTCCCTTGGATGAAATTATATTTCCACTTCTGAACCATGATGGTCGGTTGACTAGGGATAGGATGATTGTTTCATGAGATAAAGGATGAGTTTTAAAAAAGATTTTAGAAGAATATTCTCTTATACATTATTGTTATTATAACTGGTTATTAAGATGTTGTCTGTTGAATATATCTCGATCGATCCGTAAATCGACCGTCTAATTGGGATGTTCGGTTGCATTTTACATAACTTATTCTGTCGTATATTATATTGCGTGTATCTTGGTCGACCATTAAGACCGGCTACCTTTATATCTGCCTTAGTCGTTAAGTCGCTCAGTTAAATTCTGCATAATCCTGAGACATTCGTTCGGAGAATGATATAGTGTCTTAGTCATGTTGCGAATCTGCTCAAGAAATAATATAGTATCCCATGCTCCTAGGAAGTCCCTATGCTTTGCTGTATTATGCAAGGAAGGGGACAATACCTCTCAACCTCTAATGCGGAAGAAGAGGAAGAGAGAAAGAGATCGCATGAAGCAACAAAATAAAGACACACAAAAGGAGTAAACACGAGGAAGGAGAAGAAAAAGAAGAGGAAGAAGAAGAGTTACCGTGGTTCAGCGACGTGCTTACTCTATAAAAAAGATCAAAGTTTTATTAGAATCTCTCTACACAAAAGAATCATATTCCATGATTCCTGTGATTATATAATAGGTTTACAATGAACCCTATAAATAGTGCATAAACCTCAGATCCGGTAAAATCATAACAGAATTTTATTATAAAAAAATCATAACAGAATTCTATTATGAAAAATCATAATAGAATTCTGTTATATAAAATCATAACAACATTTTATTATGAAAAATTTTAACAGATTTTTCTTACATGACATCCATTACATTGACCTTCATCCAAATATGAGCCACTCGTCAACAATCTCCACCTTGGTGAATATTCACCCCTACGAAGTATTGGATCGAGAAGCGCTAGAGGAGGGGGGGGGTGAATAGCGCTCGTGACTTTCACTCGTTTTGAATTCGTAAAAAAAAATGTTCAAGTAAATGCAGCGGAATTAGAAAGAGAACAATACACGAACACAAGCTATTTACTTGGTTCGGAGCCTTGAGCGACTCCTACTCCAAGGCCCACGCTCGTTGAGCGTTTACGTTGGGCGACAACTATAATCTCGTAAAGTTCAGTACAAGTATGAAATACAATGTTAAAATTAAAACAACAATTATACCGACGATGAAAAATAACAATCTTGAAGCTTCGGGTTGTCGGGAATTTGTCGTAGCTCAACCGGAATGTCTCGTTCGCAGCGTACTTAAAGAAGAATCGATTTGGAAGATCTTAGGTGAAGTGTTGTTCGAGATGTCTTTAAATAGTCTGCTTGAGGCGCCTCAAAGCCCCATTGAGGCGCCTCAAACATGGAGGCTTATCCCGCATTTTGTGCTGCGATGATCTTCTCGTCAATGCCTCTTATCTGCCTGGAGGCGCCTTAATCTCACTCTGAGGCGCCTCAAAGGAAGCATTCAAGGCGCCTCAGCCTCTATTCAAAGTGCCTCAAAGCCTGTAGCATGCAACGTCTGCTCCTTTGCGCCCGAGGCGCCTCCAAGCTCCATGGAGGTGCCTCAGACACTGTTCATCCGAGGCTTGACTTGCTCCTTTGTCCCTGCAAGACATGTTATTCCACAAAACACACACATACCCTGCAAAACAAAGTTAGCACACATAAAATATGACAATAGAATATTCTGACAGTCTCCGGACTGTGTTGTTCTGACTTCGGATTTCCTACCGGAAACCCTAGGTCGAATCGACGCCTACTGTTCCCTCTACGGGGAACGCGTCCTCACCTACTCCACTCAGGAGATTTACCTTTTGCCAGTTCGGTCCTCCAGACCAACTGGACTTTTGCTCATCGTCCTAAGCTTCTGGTCTTCATGCTGAATATTTGGTCCTCGACCCATCCAAACTTCTACCCGTGTGAGATCTCGGAAGAATTTATTAAATAAGGTTATTTGGGAAATAGCCTTATAGAATTTTTTCGGAATTTTTAGAAATTTTCTTGGAATTTTTCGGAGCTCGTACGGAGGGTTTTGAGGGGATCGATCAGCGGGTTCGGATAAAGCCTGTTTGGGAGACCCGTTTAAGTGAGGAAATGTTTTTAATTATAAATTTCCTTTTTCTTTTTCCTCCCCACACGCCGAACCCAACCCGATCCCTCACTTCTTCCCCGACTTCTCCTCCTCCTCCCCGGATCTCCCCTCTGCTCGAAGCCGATCTCACTTCCTTCTCTGTTCTCTCTCACGGACGATCGGCGCCGACGAGAACAAGGCTTCAGCTCCGGCGATCTCCCTCTGCCGACATCTTCTTCCCCGACACCGAATCACCCCTTCCCCTCTTCTTCTCTCTGTTCTCTCTTGCGGACAGCCGACGCTGACACCGACGCCGACAGGATTGGGGCTCCAGCTCCGGCGATCGTTGGTGACACTTGAGGAGGAAGCTACTGGATTGAGCTTCGATCCAGCCGCAGACCTTTTCTCTCGCGGACGGCCCGACGACCTCTCGGTGGCTAGGGCACGGCGAGGAGCCGGATCTTGCATCCTCTTCAACCGGTAGACCTTCCCTTTCCCCTCTTCTGGTTTCCTTCATTTCGGTTCTCTTTGATCTTATCCAAATGTTCTTGCCGAGCCCTAGCTCTATCCCAGTGTCGTTGCCGGCTTTGAAGGTAAGCAACCGATTCCTTCTCGTCTCTTGGTTGTCGCCTATCTTTGAGGTAAGTGAATTGTTTAGCTATGGTTTGATCCGTGATCTCCAATCTTATGCTTGATTCCAATCTTGATCCGATCAGGAGGTGAGGCTCTGATCTAGGTTCTGGTGGTTTTCTTTCGTTCTTGAACTAGGAGGGAGAGAGGTCGGATCTAATTACTTGCTGTAATTCCTGGATCAGTGCTTGGATGTCTCCTTCTTGCTGTGATTGAGGTATCAGTTGAAGTGGGGAAGAATTCCAGCAGGGCTAGCTGTGATTCCTCTGATCCAGCAAGGAAAATTCCTCTCACTGTGCTCTGTGGTGTTCTTGATCAAGCAACTCACCTTTGTTCAACAGGACCTCCTTCCAGCAGTTGAGAATCAAGGTAAGGAGTAATTGTTTCATGTGTTGATGAATTAGATTCATGTATTGGATTAGGAATACATTGGATTAATCCATGATTAGGGATTGTGATTAGAATTAATTGTTTAGATTAATCTAATGGAATGATTAGGGTTAAGGTTATTAATCCTAATCAACCGTTAGATTTCTAATCTAATTGGTGATTAGGGAGTAGGTAACTAACCCTAATTGACCGTTAGGTTTAAATATGTGGATTGAGGTTGTGCTGATTATGGTTTTGCCCTAATTTAGTTTTAGGGATTTTATTTAGCTATTCATTTGGATTTAGCTAAATAAAATATATATGTTGTTTGACACAGGATTCTGATTCGAGACAGGCGTCTCGACGTTGACTACGGATTTGGGATTGTACCTTCTATTTGAGGCGGGTACCCTTTGACTTATCTTTTGATAATGTCTTATGATATGTGTAGCTTATATATATTTACTAGTGGTAGATAGTAGATCATTTCTTCCCTGGTTTTAGCTAGTTGATACCTATCACATGCTTCATCTGCTAGTTGCTTTACTTCAGGATTGGATATTATATCTCTTGCCATGTGTATATATGATCATAGAGATGCATACCTATAGTGCTCTACTCTACTGGATTAGTTGCTTTACATGTGTGATACATGCTCTTGGATTCATGATACATACATCATTGTTATATGTGATGTCTTTAGATTTATGCTGTTTATTATCCTTGTTATTTATGTGTTTATCTGCTTGGCATCTACACATATGGAGGAGGATTTGTTCAGGTATGTCATATTGTAGCCGCATGCACCATATCGCATGATTGCATGCTGGGCGATTGACGACTCCATTATTGTTGAGCTCGTCGGCCGGCTACATTGACCTGCACACCACGTGACCATTGCATGGGTAGTGGCACAGCACACAGGGTGTGTAGGTTGCCCGGTGGTGCTCCGCTGGAGGCTCCACTCATGGGTAGTGTGATAGGCAGCGTGGTAGCACACCGGGGTCCCTCCCCGTCATTGCGCACCGGGAGATGAGAGCATCGCGCTCCCTCCTATAGTTGAGGTTGGAGGATAGGTGTACTCCGGTGCATCCCGTCCACTCAGTCACTCTTCAGGGGTAGTGACGGCAGAGTGCACGGTGTCACAGCCCTACCCACGCGGTCTCACCATTGTGTGTGAGATTCTGACTGGCGTCAGGGGTGACCATGTCATTTGCATCATATGCACAGATTGCATTAATTATGATTGATGCATTTTGGTGATTGCATATGATTGACATGCATACAGGTTATATGTTTTTGCTCTGACTATCTTTATCTGTGTACGTTTACAGTCAGTTGCACAAGCCTCGCAGGTGAGTACAGTTTATTTCAGTTATGCATTTTCTTATTATTCTTGCTATAGACTGTACTTTATGCCTATTGCTGGTTACTACAGTTTATTTCGGCTATGCATATCTGTTATTCTGTTAGGAGACTATACCGTAGGTTGTATGGTTAGAGAACTGTACTCTTGATCTCAGGGTTTAGGAGACTGTACCTTAGGCTATTACTGGTGGATATATATTGCTGTACATGTCTATTGGTTTACCTGCGGAGTTCTTTGAACTCACCCCGTTGTTACTATTTTTCAGGTTGAGGCCGTCGGGAGATATTCCAGTCGCTAGCCCCATTATCGCGAGGATTTTCTTTGTCGGGTTATATTTTGCTTTTGCATCTTATATACTTGTATTGTGGGTTTGTATTGTGGACTTTACATTGAACATTCGGGTTTGCTACTTTTGTTTTCCGCTGCGGTTGTATTTTCATTACTTCGTGAATTTGTTTTCTTCGTTGTAGTGGAGTATGATATGTACGTATATCTTTGTTGGTTTTATATCGTTCTTCCTTATTAAACTGTGTGGATTGAGTATATGTTGAGTTGTGTGGAATATTGATATAAACTGCGTGGTTTGTTTCTTATTTGTATTGTATTGTTCCGGCCGAGTGTGGCCGAGGTATAGATATATGTATACTGAGATTCATATTGTTCGCCGTACAGGGGAGATGCTGCCGAAATTTCTTCGGACAGGGACTACCTGGGGCGTGACAATTTATTTGGTATCAGAACAGTTCTGATACTGGTTCTTACGAGTTTTGCGTGCTTATCTGGATATTTTCGGATTGTACAGATTTCCGTCGATTTTCTCGTTTCGAAATTCCGAGGCATTATGACGAGGTTTTATTGGATCTATTTGGGGGCTATGCAGCGACAGGACATCTCCAGACGGCAATAGGTAAATCAGGTAATTTTATAGTTTTCATACCTGTAGTGATATCTGGATAACATGTTTTTACATATATGATACGTGTTCCGGTACCGAGACGTGGTCATCCACGTAAGAGGCCGATCGATTCTCTAGAGACAGAGTCTCCAGAGAGTTCTGTTAGGGTTGAGCCTATCCGTCAGGGATAGACTCCTCAGGGTATTGTGACCACGTTAGACTGTCAGATCCTGACGGTTCCGACTTCAGAGGTACCTACCTCGCCTGTACCACCAGTAGTACCTACAGGGTACTCGGCACCTTCTCTAGCCGTGCCTACTGCGTACTCAGTACCACCACAGACATCTGTGCTAGTTACTACCTACTCGGTACCTGCACCAGCAGTACCGGTTACATCTTACCCGGTACCGCCCATCGTACCTTTAGTCGTCCCTACTTATGCCTACTCTGTAGTTCCGCTAGTGGTTCCTACCCTGTTTATGTGGCAGCACCAGTGGTACCTCTTCCAACCTATCCATCAGTACCACCCATAAGATCAACTCCAGTGATTCTGCCCAGTACCGCAGCGATATCTACAGATATGGTTGTGGCACGAGCATGGATCCCAGCCTTGGCAGAGTTGGTGAAAAGCCAATTCACGCTATTTCGCGGGGAGACTGATCCGAGCATGGCTCAATCTTGGATAGAGTCTATGGAGCAGACATTCTTTTACATGGCCTGCTCCGAGTGGAAGAAGGCTGAGCTGGCTGCTTACCACTTACGAGACGGGGCAGAGATCTGGTGGGACACACAACGCTCGATTATAGGCGAGCAGCATGTTATATATACGAGATTTAGAGAGGCATTCGAGAGTCAGTGTTTTCCCCGGGCGTATCAGATGACACGTCGGCGGGATTTCCTGAGTCTTCGACAGAATAACCGCTCAGTGATGGAGTATAATGCCGAATTTAACCGGTTGGCCGGATTCTGTCCTGAGTTGGTTGCCGATGACATATCTCGTATGCTTCAGTTTGTCCAGGCACTGGACGAGCATCTTCAGGTGTAGATTGCCGATTTTGGTCATTCATCATATACAGAGGCTCTGGATAGAGCTCTTATGATTTAGGCAGCTCAATAGAGAGCAAATACAGATAAGAAAAGAAAGCAGACTGATCGGACTTCCGGACAAATCCAGTAGACACAAGCTACCGGACAACAGAGCAGTCACCCTCAGATGGGTCAGAGTACTTCTAGGTCATCTGGTCGACCCCGGAAGTCAGGATGCTGTTCATCAGGATGTTCCCGGTCTTCTCAGCAGAACCGGAAACAGTCTACTGGTGACTCTTAATGCACTTGATATGGATCCCCAGATCACATCACCTCTGCATACACCCTGGGACAGTCAGTTTGCTATTATTGCAAACTGCCTGGGCACTTGAGCCGAAACTATTCGCTGAAGGCTCAACATGTAGCGTCCGGAGTTTCTGTTCCGAGAGGACAGTTTAGTCAGTCCAGAAGATCCGCAGTTTCTTGGGCTTGGTTGGATATTACCGACGATTCGTTGAGGATTTCTCCAGCGTTGCTATGTCGTTGACACGTCTGACCCGGAAAGGCGTGAAGTTCATGTGGTCAGAGGCTTGCGGGACCAGCTTCCAGGAGCTGAAGCGGAGATTAGTATCGGCACCAGTTTTGGTTTTACCTTCTGGTAATGACGGATTCGTACTTTACACAGACGCATCTCTTCAGGGCTTGGGCGCTGTTTTGATGCAGCATGGTAGGGTAGTCTCCTATGCTTCTCGTCAGTTGAAGGAGCATGAGAAGAACTACCCAGTACATGATTTAGAGCTAGCCTCTATTATCTTTGCTTTGAAGATTTGGCGACATCATCTTTATGGTATTACTTTTGAGATTCTTACTGATCATAAGAGTCTCAAATATATTTTCACCCAGAAGGAACTCAATCTCCGACAGAGGAGATGGATGGAGTTCCTGAAGGACTATGATTGTACTATTAGCTACCATCCGGGTAAAGCTAATGTGGTTGCTGATGCACTTAGCAGGAAGTCCAGAGGGACTTTAGCTTGTCACCGAGTTTTAGTCACGGACTTGATTCAGGGATTCTCCGAGTTGGGCCTTGAGGAGCGGGGACGGACAGAGCAGGGTATTCTTGTTACCATGGTTGCTCAGTCATCGATCAGGATGAGGATACGAGAGGCCCAGGCCAGAGATCAGCATTTACAGTTCATTAGCAGCCAGATAGCTTCCGGACAGCAGATCGAGTTTACCCGAGATGACGAGGGGATTGTTTATTTCCGAGGTAGATTATGTGTATCTCAGTCTCACCCGGTCAGGGATGAGTTACTTCAGGAGGCTCATCGTTCTAGATTTGCTATCCACCCAGGTGGGACCCGTATGTATCGCGATTTGAGACGTTCCTATTGGTGGAACGGCATGAAGAAAGACATCACAGATTTTGTAGCTAGATGTCTTGTCTGTCAGCAGGTGAAGGCTGAGCACCAGAGACCTGCTGGTTTACTTCAGAGGATCCCTATTCCAGAGTGGAAGTGGGAGCATATTACTATGGATTTTGTGGTAGGACTGCCTAGGACTCGATGAGGCCATGATGTGATTTGGGTAATCGTTGATCGATTAACCAAATCCGCACACTTTTTAGCGATCCGGAAGACTGATTCTCTGGATCGATTAGCTGAGTTATATTGTCGAAAGATTATTAGATTACATGGTGTTCCTTTGAGCATCATATCAGATAGAGATCCACGGTTCACGTCCCGATTCTGGCAGAGTCTGCAGTAGGCTTTGGGCACACAGCTCCGTTTCAGTACGGTATTCCATCCGCAGACAGATGGACAGTCAGAGCGGACCATTCAGACTTTGGAGGACTTACTGAGGTCTTGCGTTATGGATTTCGGAGGCAGTTGGGAGGACCACCTGCCATTAGTGGAGTTCGCCTACAACAACAGCTATCATTCTGCTATCCAGATGGCACCGTTTGAGGCGTTGTATGGTAGGCCTTGTCGGACACCCACCTTCTGGGAAGAGGATGGGGAGGCCCAGTTGATAGGACCTCAGAGAGCTCAGCAGGATGCAGAGTTAGTTCGCACTATTAGGCGGAGGATGTCTGAGGCTCAGGACCGTCAGAAGAGTTATGCTGATCAGAGACGGAGACCCTGGAGTTCTCCATTGGTGATCATGTATTTCTTAGAGTTTCACCCACGAAAGGGGTGAAGAGATTTGGTCTCCGAGGTAAGCTAGCTCCTCGATATATTGGGCCATTCCAGATCTGGGAGAGGATTGGAGCAATAGCTTATCGTCTGGCGCTACCACCATCTCTAGTTGGCATTCACGATGTATTCCACGTATCTATGCTGAGGAGATACGTATCCGATCCAGCACATGTTCTGTCAGATGTATCTGTTCCTATTCAGCCTGATGTTACTTACGAGGAGGTTCCGGTGCGGATTCTGGACCATAGAGAGCGTCAGCTGCGGAATAAGACTGTCCGACTGGTTAAAGTCGGATGGCAGCATCATTCTGACGAGGGGGCTACGTGGGAGCTGGAGGATACGATCCGAGCTCGATACCATCTTTTTATTTGAGGTATGTGGGTTAGAGTATCTTTAGCATTTATACTGCATGGTTATATTTCAGGGTTTGCTATTGGTTATAGAGAAATTTGGGGACCAAATTTTTATTAGTAGGGGAGGATGTGAGATCTCGGAAGAATTTATTAAATAAGGTTATTTGGGAAATAGCCTTATAGAATTTTTTCGGAATTTTTAGAAATTTTCTTGGAATTTTTCGGAGCTCGTACGGAGGGTTTTGAGGGGATCGATCAGCGGGTTCGGATAAAGCCTGTTTGGGAGACCCGTTTAAGTGAGGAAATGTTTTTAATTATAAATTTCCTTTTTCTTTTTCCTCCCCACACGCCGAACCCAACCCGATCCCTCACTTCTTCCCCGACTTCTCCTCCTCCTCCCCGGATCTCCCCTCTGCTCGAAGCCGATCTCACTTCCTTCTCTGTTCTCTCTCACGGACGATCGGCGCCGACGGGAACAAGGCTTCAGCTCCGGCGATCTCCCTCTGCCGACATCTTCTTCCCCGACACCGAATCACCCCTTCCCCTCTTCTTCTCTCTGTTCTCTCTTGCGGACAGCCGACGCTGACACCGACGCCGACAGGATTGGGGCTCCAGCTCCGGCGATCGTTGGTGACACTTGAGGAGGAAGCTACTGGATTGAGCTTCGATCCAGCCGCAGACCTTTTCTCTCGCGGACGGCCCGACGACCTCTCGGTGGCTAGGGCACGGCGAGGAGCCGGATCTTGCATCCTCTTCAACCGGTAGACCTTCCCTTTCCCCTCTTCTGGTTTCCTTCATTTCGGTTCTCTTTGATCTTATCCAAATGTTCTTGCCGAGCCCTAGCTCTATCCCAGTGTCGTTGCCGGCTTTGAAGGTAAGCAACCGATTCCTTCTCGTCTCTTGGTTGTCGCCTATCTTTGAGGTAAGTGAATTGTTTAGCTATGGTTTGATCCGTGATCTCCAATCTTATGCTTGATTCCAATCTTGATCCGATCAGGAGGTGAGGCTCTGATCTAGGTTCTGGTGGTTTTCTTTCGTTCTTGAACTAGGAGGGAGAGAGGTCGGATCTAATTACTTGCTGTAATTCCTGGATCAGTGCTTGGATGTCTCCTTCTTGCTGTGATTGAGGTATCAGTTGAAGTGGGGAAGAATTCCAGCAGGGCTAGCTGTGATTCCTCTGATCCAGCAAGGAAAATTCCTCTCACTGTGCTCTGTGGTGTTCTTGATCAAGCAACTCACCTTTGTTCAACAGGACCTCCTTCCAACAGTTGAGAATCAAGGTAAGGAGTAATTGTTTCATGTGTTGATGAATTAGATTCATGTATTGGATTAGGAATACATTGGATTAATCCATGATTAGGGATTGTGATTAGAATTAATTGTTTAGATTAATCTAATGGAATGATTAGGGTTAAGGTTATTAATCCTAATCAACCGTTAGATTTCTAATCTAATTGGTGATTAGGGAGTAGGTAACTAACCCTAATTGACCGTTAGGTTTAAATATGTGGATTGAGGTTGTGCTGATTATGGTTTTGCCCTAATTTAGTTTTAGGGATTTTATTTAGCTATTCATTTGGATTTAGCTAAATAAAATATATATGTTGTTTGACACAGGATTCTGATTCGAGACAGGCGTCTCGACGTTGACTACGGATTTGGGATTGTACCTTCTATTTGAGGCGGGTACCCTTTGACTTATCTTTTGATAATGTCTTATGATATGTGTAGCTTATATATATTTACTAGTGGTAGATAGTAGATCATTTCTTCCCTGGTTTTAGCTAGTTGATACCTATCACATGCTTCATCTGCTAGTTGCTTTACTTCAGGATTGGATATTATATCTCTTGCCATGTGTATATATGATCATAGAGATGCATACCTATAGTGCTCTACTCTACTGGATTAGTTGCTTTACATGTGTGATACATGCTCTTGGATTCATGATACATACATCATTGTTATATGTGATGTCTTTAGATTTATGCTGTTTATTATCCTTGTTATTTATGTGTTTATCTGCTTGGCATCTACACATATGGAGGAGGATTTGTTCAGGTATGTCATATTATAGCCGCATGCACCATATCGCATGATTGCATGCTGGGCGATTGACGACTCCATTATTGTTGAGCTCGTCGGCCAGCTACATTGACCTGCACACCACGTGACCATTGCATGGGTAGTGGCACAGCACACAGGGTGTGTAGGTTGCCCGGTGGTGCTCCGCTGGAGGCTCCACTCATGGGTAGTGTGATAGGCAGCGTGGTAGCACACCGGGGTCCCTCCCCGTCATTGCGCACCGGGAGATGAGAGCATCGCGCTCCCTCCTATAGTTGAGGTTGGAGGATAGGTGTACTCCGGTGCATCCCGTCCACTCAGTCACTCTTCAGGGGTAGTGACGGCAGAGTGCACGGTGTCACAGCCCTACCCACGCGGTCTCACCATTGTGTGTGAGATTCTGACTGGCGTCAGGGGTGACCATGTCATTTGCATCATATGCACAGATTGCATTAATTATGATTGATGCATTTTGGTGATTGCATATGATTGACATGCATACAGGTTATATGTTTTTGCTCTGACTATCTTTATCTGTGTATGTTTACAGTCAGTTGCACAAGCCTCGCAGGTGAGTACAGTTTATTTCAGTTATGCATTTTCTTATTATTCTTGCTATAGACTGTACTTTATGCCTATTGCTGGTTACTACAGTTTATTTCGGCTATGCATATCTGTTATTCTGTTAGGAGACTATACCGTAGGTTGTATGGTTAGAGAACTGTACTCTTGATCCCAGGGTTTAGGAGACTGTACCTTAGGCTATTACTGGTGGATATATATTGCTGTACATGTCTATTGGTTTACCTGCGGAGTTCTTTGAACTCACCCCGTTGTTACTATTTTTCAGGTTGAGGCCGTCGGGAGATATTCCAGTCGCTAGCCCCATTATCGCGAGGATTTTCTTTGTCGGGTTATATTTTGCTTTTGCATCTTATATACTTGTATTGTGGGTTTGTATTGTGGACTTTACATTGAACATTCGGGTTTGCTACTTTTGTTTTCCGCTGCGGTTGTATTTTCATTACTTCGTGGATTTGTTTTCTTCGTTGTAGTGGAGTATGATATGTACGTATATCTTTGTTGGTTTTATATCGTTCTTCCTTATTAAACTGTGTGGATTGAGTATATGTTGAGCTGTGTGGAATATTGATATAAACTGCGTGGTTTGTTTCTTATTTGTATTGTATTGTTCCGGCCGAGTGTGGCCGAGGTATAGATATATGTATACTGAGATTCATATTGTCCGTCGTACAGGGGAGATGCTGCCGAAATTTCTTCGGACAGGGACTACCTGGGGCGTGACAACCCGGTTCGCGACACCAGGATTTTAACCTAGGGTTACCCTCCCCTAGGATTTTTGCCCGAAGTTTCGACCCGCCAAGACTTTTCGCATAGGGTTATCACCCCCTATGACCTAGGGTTACCACCCCCTATGACCTAGGGTTACCACCCCCTAGGGTTTTCCACTTGCTTAACCGTAGCTAGGACTTTCCTGGAACACTCAATCACACACATTAGATAATAATTAAACTTAACTTTGAATCCCTTTGCCATAATCAAAACTTGAGTTCGATCGTCGGATGCTTTCCGCATCAACAATCCCCCCCTTTTTGATTATGACAACCGAAATTCAAAGTTAAGTAAGAAATGCAAATAAAGATAATCATAAGTAAGCACAAGCATAAATAAAACATAAACACATAAGAGCTCCCCCTTAATAGAAGCTCCCCCTTAACAAAAAGTTTTCTTTTTGTTTTGAATTTTCTTTAATTTTCTTTGAATTCCCTTATACTCTCCCCCTTTGCCATATATCAAAATAAATAAGAGAGTAAAGTGAGTATAGAAGTAAACATTTAGCTTTTTAAATTAATCTTCTTGTAAGCATTTAAAATCTAAGTGTTTCTTTTAAAATTTTGAAACATTTGTCATAAATTTGAAAACATAACTTATTCTTTAATATCTAAGTTTGAGTAATACTTTAGTTAAAAAATTAATTTCAAAGAGTAATACTTTAGTTAAAAAATTATTTTGACTTTGAAATGATTTTGTGATATCAAAACACTTAGTTAAAAAAAAAATTTAAAGATTTTTTTTTAAAATGATTTTTCAAAAAACTTTTAAAGTATTTTTAAAATGATTTTTCAAAAATTTTAAAGAATTTTTAAAATGATTTTTCAAATAATTTTTTAAAGAATTTTTAAAATGATTTTTCAAAAAAATTTTAAAGAATTTTTAAAATGATTTTTCAAATAATTTTTAAAGAATTTTTTAAAAGGTTTTTCAAAATTTTTTAAAGAATTTTTAAAATGATTTTTCAAAAAAAATTTAAAGAATTTTTAAAATGATTTTTCAAAAATTTTAAAGAATTTTTAAAATGATTTTTCAAATAATTTTTTAAAGAATTTTTAAAATGATTTCAAATAATTTTTAAAGAATTTTTAAAAGTTTTTTCAAATAATTTTTAATGAATTTTTAAAAGGTTTTTCAAATAATTTTTAAAGAATTTTTAAAATGATTTTGCTAAAATTTTTAAGAATTTTTAAAATGATTTTTCAAAATTTTTTAAAGATTTTTTTAAAAGGTTTTTCAACAATTTTTAAAGAATTTTTAAAAGGTTTTTAATTTTTCAAATAATTTTTAAAATGATTTTTCAAAAAAATTTTAAAGAAATTTTAAAATATTTTTCAAATAATTTTTAAAATGATTTTTCAAAAATGTTTAAAGAATTTTTGAAAAATCTTAAAGAATTTTTAAAATGATTTTTCAAAAAAATTTTAAAGAATTTTTAAAAGGTTTTTCAAATAATTTTTAAAGAATGTTTAAAATGATTTCAAATATTTTTTAAAGAATTTTTAAAAGGTTTTTAAAATAATTAATACATATGATTATAGAGTTAATTAAGTTGATTTGAATTTGATTGAATTAATTTATTTTAAATGAATGTATTTAATTATTTTTAGATTAAGTTTAACCTAGATCCATCTCACCCGATTCTACATTATCAATCAGGTAATCTTAAGTAATTTTGTGAGGTGATTATCTTTAATTTAGGTTAGTTCTAAGGATTAATTTATATTTGAGTTAAACTTAGATTTTCCAATTAGTCAATTAAATATGTCTTTCCATGATTGATTCCTAGGTCAGGGCGAGGCTCTAGGCCTTCTTGGATATGAGATCATCCACCCCTTCCTAGACAGAATCGCTCAAAGAAATATATATTTAATTTTTTTTTAAAACTCCTAGAATTAACTAGCAAATATAAATTACGCATAGATCCTTAAGCTATCCTTGTCTAAGCATGTATATTGCAAGGAAAATAAATAAACAAGCATCAATCAATTTTATCTGTTTATTGAGATAGTTTTTCTATTAGCTCCCCCTGGATCATAGCCTCGATATGGTCTATCAAGGAAATGGATCTAATCCTTGGGGACCCAATAGTGACCAGGTCCAACTTGATTAATCAAGTTTGACTTGGGGACCCATGCTTGAATTTTGTTTCTATTATTTCTATTTACTAGAGATAGATATGATTTATACTTACTTTTGGTTTTGAATCCAAGTCCGGACTTGTTATAAATGGCTCGCTATTTTCCAAAAATCAGATCCAAATTCTTCGAACCCATAGTGAACCGTTCCAACATGTCCTTGAGTTCTTTAATTTGAGTTTTCAAATCGGAATTTTCTTCCTCAAGTTGTTAGACTTGAGTTGAACTTCCAATTTGAATAGACTTAGTTAAAGAACTCGAGTCTGTCACTTCCTTAAGGGCTGTTACCTCCTTTTGGAGTGACTTGACCCGAACATTGGATTTAGCTAATTTCTTAAGCAAATAAGGAATTAACTTTTGCAAATCATCTAATTGAGTTTCGGCAAGTAAGGCACTTACAGTGGGGTTCGATCCTTCGGAAACGGATGCGGATCCGTGGCTTCACTCGAACTCAGTTTCCGACTCGCTCTCGATTTCATACTCGAATTCGGACTCGGTTTCGTCAATATTTACTTGTACTGGCAATGCGAGGAAGCTTGTCGGTTCTTCTTCGTCGGACTCGGATTCATCTGACAACTCGCACCAGGTTGCTTTTGATGCTTTCTTTCTTTGTTTCTTCTTATTTGGACAGTCCGGCTTGTAGTGCCCCTTCTGGTTACAGTTGTAACAGGTGACTCCAGACTTGTCCTTTATGTTTGTTTGAGTTGCCTTTTTCGACTTGCATATCTTCCGTACAAGCTTTATCAGTTCGGAAATAACTCCGTCGTCGTCCTCTGCGTCTGATTCATCTTTGGACTTGGGTTTGGTTTTGCACCTCGACGTCGGTTCGCGCGTTCTGCTGGTACCTGCAACCAAAGCAACACCTTTCTCGACCGGGAGTGCATTAGTCTGCTTATGCAATTCTAATTCAGAAAAAAGTTCGTCTAATTTGATTGAAGAGAGGTCCTTAGAGACCTTGTAAGCATCAACCATGGATGCCCACAAAGTATTCCTCGGAAAAGCGCTAAGCGCGTACCTTATTATGTCACGGGTTTCTATCCTTTGGCCGATTGCGTGAAGGCCGTTTAGGAGGTCCTGGATGTGCGGGTGAAGTTGACTCGCCGTCTCATCTTCCTGCATTTTGATGTTATATAATTTATTTAAAATTAAATCACGCTTACTTACTTTAGCGTCGGAGGTGCCCACGTGCAGCTCGATCAGCTTTTCCCATAGCTCTTTGGCGCTTGAGAAGGGTCCTACTCTGTTGAGTTCCTCCTTTGTCAGACCGCATTGTAGCATGCAAGTTGCTTTGGCATCAGCTTCCACCTTCTTCATGATACTGGTGTCCCAGTTGATGCAGGAAACTAGTTTTTCGGTGCCGTCGCGTGGAAGTTCAAGACCGGTCTGGATGATAATCCACATCTCGACTTGCGTCTTGAGGTGGTATTCCATTCGGTTCTTCCAATAAGCAAAATCCTCACCGGAGAAGAGTGGCGGGCGGATTGTGCTAAAGCCTTCTTGGAGGGTCATTTTAAACCTTGCACACAGAGAATACGAAAACAGAATATCCTAGGACTTGATCCTAGATTAGCAGTACGGTATGGAATTAAAAAAGAAAAGCGAGCTCGAATGGTGTTGCACCGACTTTGAGCAAAAATCAATTCGAACGAAAAACTAGATCGAAATATAGTAATTATACTAATTCCGATCGACTCCGAAAAATTTGAAAACACCACGAAAAATTTACTTGACTTGTGGTTGCACCAAATCGAAACGACCCCGCTCTGATACCAATTGTTGGATCGAGAAGCGCTAGAGGGGGGTGAATAGCGCTCGTGGCTTTCACTCATTTTGGATTCGTAAAAAAAAACGTTCGAGTAAATGCAGCGGAATTAGAAAGAGAACAACACACGAACATAAGCTATTTACTTGGTTCGGAGCCTTGAGCGACTCCTACTCCAAGGCCCACGCTCGTTGAGCGTTTATGTTGGGAGATAACTATAATCTCGTAAAGTTAAGTACAAGTATGAAGTACAATGTTAAAATTAAAACAACAATTATACCAACGATGAAAAATAACAATCTTGAAGCTTTGGGTCGTCGGGGATTGTCGTAGCTCAACCGGAATGTCTCATTCGCAGCGTACTTGAAGAAGAATTGATTTGGAAGATCTTAGGTGAAGTGCTGTTCGAGATGTGTTTAAATAGCCTGCTTGAGGCACCTCAAAGCCCCATTGAGGCACCTCAAACATGGAGGCTTATCCCGTGTTTTGTGCTGCGATGATCTTCTCGTTAATGCCTCTTATCTGCCTGGAGGCGCCTTAATCTCACTCTGAGGCGCCTCAAAGGAAACATTCAAGGTGCCTCAACCTCTATTCAAGGCGCCTCAAAGCCTGCAGTGTGCAACGTCTTCTCCTTTGCACCCGAGGCGCCTCCAAGCTCCATGGAGGCGCCTCGGACACTGCTCATCCGAGGCTTGACTTGCTCCTTTGTCCCTGCAAGACATGTTATTCCACAAAACACACACCTACCCTGCAAAACAAAGTTAGCACACATAAAATATGACAATAGAATATTCTGACAGTCTCCGGATTGTCCGGTTCTGACTTTGGATTTCTTACCAGAAATCCTAGGTCGAACTGACGCCTACTGTTCCCTCTACGGGGAACGCGTCCTCACCTACGCCACTCAGGAGATTTACCTTTTGCCAGTTTGGTCGTCCAGACCGGCTGGACTTTTACTCAGTGTCCTAAGCTTCTGGTCTTCATGCTGGATGTCCGGTCCTCGACCCATCCATACTTTTACCTGGTTCGCGACACCAGGGTTTTAACCTAGGGTTGCCTGAAGCTTCGACCCGCCAAGACTTTTCGCATAGGGTTATCACCCCCTATGACCTAGGGTTACCACCCCCTAGGGTTTTCCACTTGCCTAACCTCAGCTAGGACTTTCCTGAAACACTCAATCACACACATTAGATAACAATTAAACTTAACTTTGAATCCCTTTACCATAATCAAAACTTGAGTTCGATTGTTGGATGCTTCCCGCACCAACACAAAGAACATGAGTATTTGAACAAAACTCTTCCTGTATCTCTGGGTCTGAGCTTTCTTACTCTAACATCTAGAAATATAGATCAAGTTCAAATAATGCTTGAACTTCTCTATGGTCATTGATTTTGTCAGCATGTCTATAGAATTTTCTGTAGTGTGAACTTTCTCATGTTGAATTCCCTAGAAAGCAATCAACTCTCTGATCTTGTAAAACTTCACATCAATGTACTTGGTGTTTGCATAATACACCTAATTCTTCGCCAAATAGATAGCACTCTAACTATTGCATAACTGTTGGTGCAATCAACTTCCAGGGTTTTAATGTTTGACAAAATTTCTAAGTCTGGTCAGTTTGACCAAGGGTTGATCCAAACAGGACTTGATGTTTGGAAGAGAGTAGCAAGGAAAAGTCCTAACTTAGTTAGGCAAGGGGAAATCCTAGGGGGAGGTAGCCGTAGGTGGTAGAAGTCCTTGTGAGGGAAGTTAGACAATGGAAATCCTAGGGGAGGTAATCCTAGGTGGTGGAAGTCCTAGTGAGTGAAGCTAGATAGTGGAAATCCTAGGGGAAGGTAACCCTAAGTGGTGGAAGTCCTAGTAAGTGAAGTTAGACAGTGAAAATCCTAGGGAGAGGTAACCCTAGGTGGTGAAAGTCCTAGTGAGTGAAGCTAGGTAGTGGAAATCCTAGGGGGAGATAACCCTAGGTAATGGTAAAGTCTTGGATACAGTCCATGTATGAAGCCTAATAGGTCAGGTAGATTTATAGGATTGCAGCTTGATCCTAAGGGATTGACCCTTTGGTGGTAGACTTGGAGGAGGGACCTCTAAGCAAAAGGTAAGTCTCGTAGGTCAGATAGACTTACAAGAGTGTAGCTTGATCCTAAGAGATTGACCCTTAGGTGGTAGACTTGGAGGAGGGACCTCCAAGCAAAAGGTAAGCCTAGTAGGTCAGGTAGACTTACAGATATATGCTATGTTGCTTGTTTGTGTTTGTATGGTTATTTTGTAGAAACCTGGAGCTGGAAGTAAAACAGAGAATAGACAAATGTAAATGGGTGAACCAAACTTGACTCAGGTCAAACTGGATCCAAATCGGTTCAGGTAGACTGACTGGGTTCGATTTAGATTGTTGAGTTATCAAAAATATTGATATGGAAGATGATGTGGGAAAAGATCATCTTTATGATTTGGATCAGGATGAAGATAAACTAGATGATATGGGTAGAGATAAGGCTTAATCTAGATATTCCTTCATCTAGATATGACTTTATCTAGATATGCTTTATCCAGATCTGAGAATTCATCCAGATAAGAGTTGATCCAGATACAAATCTGATCAACTCTATTAAAGGAGATGAAGACTCTATGCTCAAGATATTGATTTTTCTACTACTCATATTCCGTGTGCTTAAAAGGAATGCTACGAAGCAAAGCTTTGTTACCAGGGAAACTTTAGGAAGGTTGCGCGACGCTCAAGACTTTCAGATTGACTCAACAAAGTTTTTGTTTGTATTTCTTTTACTACAAACTGTATTTACTTTATCATTCTTTTATGCTTGTACTTAGTAAATTGTAAGACGAGATCCTCGAAAAGCTTATGAAAAGGAGACCACTAGCAGACCCGCGCTTCAGTGCGTAGGCCTTAAACGTACTGACCTTGGGGGTTGAGAACCAAGTAAATCACGTGAGTATTCTTTCCTTTAAGTTTTTATTATATATATTCCGTTGCGATTAACACTTTGATAGAAAGAACGAACAAAATCGAAGCGAAAAGCAATGAGTCGATATTCACCCCCCTCTATCGGCGCCACCGATCCTACAATTGGTCTAAGAGCAGGAGGCTCTGATTGGACTAACCATCGATGGAGCAAGCAGACCACAAATTAAGGGGGAGAAGAGTAAAAAGGTAATTTTACGTAATGTCAAATTTAAAATTATATATTATATGCTTCAAGTGTAGGGAGAGAGGACACTACACCGACAACAAAGGAGAAACCATTGCCAGGAGTTCGGAGGAGCAAGGACCACATCTAATGTTTCAAGTACCAGGAGTTCAAACATTACAAGAACCGCTGGTCAACAAAGCAAACTGTAAAAAATGTTAATAATTTTATATTTTATGTAAATCCGATTTTTTTAAGTCATAGTACATTGAAAAATTCAAATAAAAATTTAAATTTAATTATTTTTGAAAATTCAAATTCTATGAAAATTTCAAATCTTAATAATAAAGATAATCAAGAAAGTATAAACTAGATAAAATTAATCATAATCTTAATAAATTTTTTAACCAAGATAAATTCAAATTGGATAAAACAAATCTAACTAATTCAAACTCAATTAAGTTAAATAATAATTCGAGAAATTTAAATAATAATTCTGAAAATTAATTAATAATTCTAGAAATTCAAATAATTACTCTAAAAATTCAAATAATAATTCTGAAAATTTAAATAATAAATCTGAAAATTCAAAAAATAATTCTGAAAATTTAAATAATAAATCTAAAAATTCAAATAATAAATATAAAAATTTAAATAATAATTCTAGAAATTTAAAAATTAATTCTAGAAATTTAAATAATAATTCTAAAAATTTAATTAATAATTCTGAAATTTTAAATAATTATTTTGAAAATTCAAATAATAATTCTGAAAATTTAAATAATAATTCTGAAAATTTAAATAATTATTATGAAACTTTAATTATTAATTCTAAAATTTAAATAATAATTCTGAAAGTTCAAATAATTATTCTGAAAACTTAAATAATAATTCTAAAAATGTAATTATGAATTCTGGAAATTTAATTAATAATTATTCTAAAACTTTTAATTAATAAATCTGAAAAATTAAATAATAAATCTAAAAAATCAATTATTAATTCTAAGAATTTAATTAATAAATCTAAAAATTCAGGTTTAATTAATTAACAAATTCAAATAAATTAATTAATAAAAAATTAGAAATATTTAATCAAGAAAATAATCAAGTTAATCTTGAACTAGATAAGATTACGCAAAATCTTAATAAAATTTTTAATCTATTTTGTGAAGATAATTCAAATTCTAACTTAATTAACATTCCAACTAAACAAGATAAATATAAGTTGAATAAATCAAACTTAGTTAATAATTCAGAATTAAATATTAAATAAATTAATAATCAAGATAATTTTAGAGATACCAATTCAAAAGATAAGATATATTCTAATCTTATAAATTTAAATCTTAAAAATTCTAAATTAAAACTAAAAAATCCAGCAATAAAATCTTCAAATTTTAATTCAAACGTTAATGGTAAAATTTAAATTTAATTAATTATAATAAAGTATCTTTTAATTATGAAACAATTAATAATTTAAATCTTAAAAATTCAAAATTCAATCTTAAAAATTTAGGAAATAAAAATTCAAATATTAAAAATTATAATTTAATTACAAAAAATTCGAACACAATGAATTATAATAGTGTACCGTTTACTTATGAAACAATAAACAATAAATTTCAATTTAAATATAAAAATTTAAGAAATAGAATCTACTAATTTTTACAAAGTAAACCAAAATTAAAATTAAAAATAATAATAAAATAAATAAAAGTTTGATAAATTCAAATCAAATGATAAACTCTAACTTAAATATAATAAATTTGAAATTAAATCTTAAAAATGTAGATATAATTATTAAAAAAACTATTATTCAACAATCAAGATAAAACTAATCTAATGGTTTAACTAATGAAGATAAAATTTTAATTAAAATAAATCTAAATATAAGTTGATTAATTCCCATATTACAGTAATTCAAAATTAATACTAAAAATTTGAAAACAAATCTTAAAAATTTAGAAGATAAAAGTTCAAATTTTAATTATAATTTAAATACTAAAGTAAAGCTATAAAATCAAGATTAAAATTCAAAATTAATTTCCATAATTCAAGAAGATAAACCAAAAAATTTTAGTAAGTATATATTCAAAAGTTAAATCAAAACTAATTATGAAACTAATTA
The DNA here is from genome assembly GCF_018446385.1 of Zingiber officinale. NCBI lineage: Eukaryota > Viridiplantae > Streptophyta > Magnoliopsida > Zingiberales > Zingiberaceae > Zingiber > Zingiber officinale. The sequence continues at coordinate 28,729,006 of NC_056004.1, forward strand.
ATAAATCTAACCTAATTAAATAATTAAAATGTGTCAAAGTGGGTTGCCACATTCGTGGGTTCATATAAAATGTATCAAATCGTGAATTTGATACATCCTTAGAAATCAACTATAAATTGCTTGACTTGTTTGACACATGCATACTTGCCATGTACATACATTATTAATTGTTAATTTATCAATAAATGTCATGTCATTCATACTTGTATTTTATTCATGCTTAATCTAGAATGATTAAGGACTTAGGGTTGATTACTACTTGATTAGTTAGACCATGGGTTCTAAGGAAGAAAGTTAAATATTTAATTTCTTTAAAAGATTTTGTCTAAAAGTGGTTGTTGTTCTAATATCCAAGAAGACCTCGTGTCTCGTCACAGCCGGGAAGTCGATTATTGAAATAGATATTTAACCAACTAACTGTCAAACCTTAGTCTAACTTAAGTGTAAATCAGATCTTAGATTCCAACTTAAATTTTAAATCAGATAAAACTGACTAAACATCTTACAAAACTCATAAGGGTACTTTGATTGATTGTGCTAAGACACTTAAAATGGGTGAGATGATAGGAACTATTAAATTGAAAATACTTTGAAAAAATTTTCAAAATTCATAGATATTTTTCTAAAAATTATTTTCAAAATAGTGATTTAATATAATAATGTTTTAACGAATTTCATGCTTGATTGGGTGTACTTATATATAAATTTTGAAAAATCTATATACTTGAAAAATATTGATTATTGTCAAGTACTTAGGAATCCACATCCCAAGGTCAACACTAGAATATAGTCCCCTATACACTTTGAACTTCTTTTTGGAAAACTCTTTGAAAAAGTTAGTTTGAAAACACTTTTAAAAACTTCTGAAAATACTTTCCTTAAAAAATTTTAGAAATTTTTTAAAAAAATACTTTAGTTGTTCTTTTAATTTGGATCAATCTCTAAGACATATAGGATGTATTCCTTATGGTTAACAAGGTCCTAAGAAAGTGTCAGATTGAGGGACAGTTGATCGAAAGATCAAACCTAGTTTTCAAAATTCTTTCAAAATTAATTTTGAAAATTCTTTAAAACTATGTTTGAAAACTTTTTAAAAATTATTATATTTTTAGCGACATTTTCAAAAGTGATATTTTCAAAATAATGTTTGAAAGCAAATGCTTTAATAAAGATTTCTCAAGTGGTATTTAAAATTGTTAGTGCAAAACCAAGGGAACCTTAGGTAGTCTTTTTGATGTGTGTCAAAGGGGGGAGAGTGACCTCAAGTTAAAAACATTTTGACTCCCAACTTAAGAAAATTATCAAACATCAAAAAGGAGGAGATTGTTGGTGCAATCAGCTTCTAGGGTTTTTATATTTGACAATATGCCTAAGTTTGGTCAGTTTAACTAAGGGTTGATCCAAACAGGACTTGATGTTTGGAAGAGACTAGCAAGGAAAAGTCTTAACTTAGTTAGGCAAGGGGAAATCCTAGGGGGAGGTAGCCCTAGGAGGTAGAAGTCCTAGTGAGTGAAGCTAGACAATGGAAATCCTAGGGGAGGTAACCCTAGGTGGTGAGAGTCCTAGTAAGTGAAACTAGGCAGTGGAAATCCTAGGGGGAGGTAACCCTAGGTGGTGGAAGTCCTAGTGAGTGAAGTTAGACAGTGAAAATCCTAGGGATAGGTAACCCTAAGTGGTTCAGTTAGATTTCACTTGGTTAATCAAGTTAAGTTCGTGATCCAGTTAGATTTGACTAAGACAGGATAACTTAACTTGATTAATATAAATTGATATTTATTGCCCTGACTTACTGTGATGCACAGATATAAGCATTCTGAAGTCTAGCCAATACCCTATGCATCTCACATCATTCTAAGTGTTTTCATACACAAGCAAGGTAATTCTAGTGTGCTTGTGAGATGCTCTGGCTGAAACTAAGGGTACATGCTTTCTAGGAGGTAAATTCCTAAGCTAAATCCAAATTTTTGCAAAACTAATAAAGCTTGGAATTTTGAAAAAATATTTTCTAGAATTTTAAAGCTAGATTTTAAAATCAAGCTGATTTAACAACAGAAATAATAATTTTTTTTTTAAAAAAATAAGCTCTATTCTACTAAGCACATCCCTATTTATCTTCTAAGTGCACGGAACTCAAGTTCAGGTAAGGGTTTTGTGAAAATGTCAGCTAGGTTTGACTTGGATTCAACATAGTTGAGTGTAATGTCACCTTTAGCAACATGATCCCTTACAAAGTGGTGTTTTACTTCTATATGTTTAGTCTTTGAGTGGTGAATTGGGTTCTTAGTTAGATTGATTGAACTTATGTTATCAATTGAAATTTTTATATTTTGATATTCTAGTTGATAGTCTTTTAGGGTATTCATCATTCATAATAGTTGAGATGCACATTCTCCTAGGGCTATGTATTCAACTTCAGTGGTGGATAGTGTAACACAGTGTTGCTTTCTGCTTGACCAACTTACTAGGCATTGATCTAGAAATTGATAGTTACCACTTGTGCTTTTTCTATCTAGTTTGCACCCAGTATAGTCTGAGTCAGAATAACCAATTATATCAAAGGTGCAAGTCCTAGGGTACCGAGTCCTACATTTAGGGTTCCCTTAATATATCTAAGTATTCTTTTAACGTTTGTTAAGTGCGATTCTTTTGCACAAGATTGATCTTGCTCACATACCTTAGGTACAGTAGACTTCCTATCACATTTCGATAGTACTTCAAGTCTACTGGTTTTCCTTCTAAGTCAGAGTCAATTTTAATGTTAATAGCCATTGGAGTATTTATATTTTTTTTGAATTTTTCATTCCAAATTTCCTAATTAATTCCTTTACATATTTTGTTTGGAAAATATAAATACCATCTTTGGTTTGTTTAATTTGTAGGCCTAAGAAAAAATTGAGTTCTCCTACTAGGCTCATTTCAAATTCATTTTCCATTAACTTGGTAAATTCTTGTAAAAATTTAGTGTTGGTTGAACCAAAAATTATGTCGTCTACATAAATTTGGACTATAAAAATATCTTTTTCTAAGATTTTTACAAATAGGGTTGGATCTATTTGACCTTGGTTAAACCCTTTAGATATCAGATAATTTGATAGTTGTTCATACCAAGCCCTAGATGCTTGTTTTAGTCCATATAAGCCTTTCTTTAACCTAAAGACATGGTTTGGGTGGTTCAAATCCTCAAATCCTGGGGGTTGACTTACATAGACCTCTTCCTTGATGAACCCATTTAAGAATGCGAATTTCACATCCATTTGATATAACTTGAATCCTTTGTATTCTGCATAGGCCAGCAGCATCCTAATAGATTCAAGTCTGGCTATAGGTGCATAGGTTTTATCATAGTCTAACCCTTCTACTTGGTTGAACCCTTTTGCTACTAACCTGGCTTTGTTCCTTACTATCTCACCTTTATCATCCAATTTATTTCTAAATACCCATTTAGTGTCAATTATGGTTTTGTTAATGGGTTTAGGTACTAGTTCTCAGACCTAGTTTCTTTTAAATTGAGCTAACTCCTCTTGCATTGCTAATATCCAGTCTGGGTCTGGTAGGGCTTCGTCTATAGTTTTGGGTTTAATTTTGGAAATAAGGGCAATTTGACTTAGATTTCTATAAGATGATCTAGTTCTGACTCCTAGAGTTGGGTCACCCAAAATTTGGTCAGATGGGTGATTGATACTTGTTCTTGTTGGTCTTATATTTGTGTCAGTAACTGGTTCTTGTAATTCACTAGGTTTAAGTTAAATTTCTTCATCATCTTCTATGTTTCTTAAGTTAATATTTTCTGTATTAATACTTTCATTTATTACATTGGAAAGATTATTCTCTTCATCAAAAATTACATTTATTGTTTCTTCAACTCTTAGGGTATTTTTGTTATAAACTCTATATGCCCTACTGGTTGTAGAGTACCCTAAAAAGATTCCTGGGATTGATTTTGATGTAAATTTTCCTAAGTAGTCTTTGGTGTTTAGAATGAAAACTTTACACCTAAACACCTTTAAATAGTTTAAGTTGGGAATTTTATTATAATATATTTCATATGGTGCTTTATTTTGAATTTTATTAATTAAAATTCTATTTTGTATATAACAGGCTGTATTAATTGCTTCAGCCCAAAATTGATTAGATAAATTATATTTATTCAACATGGTCCTAGTGGCTTCTTGTAGGGTTCTGTTTTTACGTTCTACTAGACTATTTTGTTGGGGGGGGGGGGGGGGCCCTAGGGCATGAATATTCGTGTTTATACCCATTAATTTCAGGAAATTCAATAAATTTGTGGTTTTCAAATTCTCCCCCATGGTCACTCCTAATTCTTTTTATCTGAGTGTCTTTTCCATTTTCTATTAATTTACAAAAGATTTTAAAGACTTCGAAGATTTCATCTTTAGTTTTTAGGAATTTTACCCAAGTAAATCTTGAGTAGTCATCGATTATTACTAAGCAATACTGGTTTTTTCTTAATGACTTGGCCCTGTGTGAATCAAACAAGTCTAGGTAAGGAGCTCAAGTATTGAGGTTGTTCTATTCAGGTTGGTTAACTTATGGTTTGACTTGGTTTATTTATCCTGTTGACAAGCATTACAAATTGAAGTTTCAGTAAATTTTAATTTGGGAAAACCTCTAACTAAACTATTTTGGCTCATTTTTGAAATGAGTCTAGTACGAGTGTGACCCAGTCTTCTGTGCCACAACTCAGTTTCCTCTTGTTGTGTCAATAGACACTCTAGTGAGGAAGTTCGTAGGTCTATTGTATAGATGTTCTTTTTCCTAATTTCCTTAAGTGTGATTTCAGGATTTTTAATATTTTTAATTATGCACTCAGTTTTTGAAAAGATGACTAAATATCCTGAGTCACATAACTGACTAATGCTATATAAATTAAAACTGAGGGGGCGATTGGTTTAAGGGAATAGAAGTAAGGAATGGGAATAGCAATCAATGTTAATGTTTGGATTACAACAATGGGAATATAAATGAGGGAATGATTCCTTATTAGTGGGTAATAGCTTATTCCGGTATCCCACCCCTTCAATCATCCATTCCTGTATTTGCAGTAATCACAATTTCTCATTAATACCCATAATACCCTTAACCTAATTTCCCATCGCATTTCTCTCCTCTCCTCTCCTCTTTGCAACCTATTCTCGAACAACGCCAACGCCACTCGACGCTGAACGTCGCCACCTCGCCGAACGCCTCCACCTCGTCGAACGCCGCCACCTCGCCTCCTGCGCAATGCTTCGCGCTCTCGCCTCTGTAGCACGACTGAACTCCGCGGTCACCGGCGCCGCGCCGCCGCAGAAGGTGTGCACGTCGGTGTCTAGCTCGCCAAAGAAGCGTTGCTGCGAGTACTTCAAGAAGCACGGTCCGTACCACATGTACCCCTCCGTCTTGTTGGGGCACTCGTTCGCTATGGCTCGCCCCACTGTGGCGAGGCACGCCGCGCACTCACCACGAGTCACATCGTCCCCGGCGCAGAGCCCGAGGCCGTACATCCTATCGCCGTCGTCTCCGGCGGAAGAGCTGTAGAAGCCCGTCGCCGGAGCTTGAGTACTCAGGTCGTCGAAGAGGCCTCTTAAATTGGCCGTCCTCGTGATGAGGTCGTCGGATTACACGTCCAAGCTCGAGCACTAGCTCCGGATGATGTACGTGCTCAAGTTGTTGGGGTAATTGCCGAAGAACGGAGTGGGCTCGTACCTTATCCAGCAGCTCGGGGAGAGATACCGCCACCCTTTCCTCTGGATGCAACAGTTCTCGATGGCCGCCAGACTCGCCGTCAAGCACCTCCGGCAGCCGTTGGGGCTCAGGTCAGCCGTGCACTGAGCCAGGGCGAACAGGGGATACATATCCGACATGTTGGTGGCACACATGAGCGGCCGTCGCTGGGGCGCCGCCTGCACCAAATCGGATAATATGTTGAACGCTATACGCGAACTGGTTACCTCCAAGGGGTTGGTCATGTTGAATCCGTCAGCGTCGACGACGCCGAAGAAGTTTGCGTCAGAGTAGCGGAGGTGGCACTGGTTGTAGTAGACGATCGCTCGACGAACTCCCGGGCAGCTTTGGTTGGCGCCGGCGACGACCGTCTGGATGCAGCTCTGGCAGTTGGAGCCGGAGAGGTCGCCTTGGCACATGTATAAGCCGTAGACGGAGTCTCTACCGGCTCCGGCGGTGGCGTTGGCGGAGTTAGAGTTGGAGGAAAGGAAAGTAAGGGAGGACAAGAGGTCGCTTAGGCTTCTGCCAAAGCTGCTACTCGAGTTGTAGGCGTCGCCGTCGCAATCTGCTCTGAAAGGGTTCGCTGCCATGGCCGCTGTGGGAGCTTGGAGAAGGAGCAGGAACCGGATCAGGCCGAGGAGGAAGCTCAACTTTCTGCTGCTCCACATCTTAAAACTCTTTATGCAATTGATCTGCTTCAAACCAATGTACATTTATAGATAAACCAATGTATATTATAGATAAACTCTTTAATGCATTAACTAATAAGGGTAAAATTAAAAATTTATTTGATTCCCATTACTAATGTTGATTCGAAACAAACATCATCAATTATAATTGATCCGGCGGTAAGAACAGGGGACCCCCGTTCTGGGAAGTCAACGCCACGTGGAAGTCAAAGGACCAGGTGGTCGATAGGAGAAGGATGGACCGACCGGACTCCCGAGAAAGGGTTGGATCGATAGGCCGACCGGAGAAGGGTTGGCCGACCGCCCGACCGACCGGTGTCCAACTGATGGCAAAAGGCGCCCCGGTGGGAGTCGGGGTTCCGGTGCTCGTTGAACAGGATCATAGGGCCGAGCGGATGACACGCTCGGCCGAAGACATAAGGTAGCATACTGCTAACAGTCTCCACAGAGCACATTACCGAGAATCTCCCAAGTAGATCACTATATATGATCGGCCGGAAGTAAGGCGAGTGCTGGCCGACCAGACGACCGGCAAGGAGTAAGGAGAAAAGGACAAGGGACATCTTCTGACAGCGGGCATGCTTTATAATCCGGCCATATTTCAAATCTTACGACAAGGGGTTCCGTTGTCCCATCGAAGACATGCTTGGACTGTAGCAGTATGGTGTCAGGTAAGCCTTCTGACAAGCCCTTACTGAGGTATGGGCTGGGGACACGTATTCGCCTCGGTATGTGTGCATGAGCTCCTTCCCAGCTCTATATAAGGAGCCTCGCACTTCACCGGAGGTACGCGATATCACATATTCGACGCCACTTTCTTGTTCGCTTACCTGACTTGAGCGTCGGAGGGTCGTCGCCGGGAACCCCTTCCCGGCCCGACTTCTGTGCAGGTTCACCGGAGGCCCGAGCGACCAGTCAGGAGATCTACGTTAGCCGCTTGGAGAGCGCCACGTGCCCAACGTCCGTTGATTCAGCTTTCGGACAGGATCAATTTGGCGCCGTCTGTGGGAATGCTCCTGCATCCGATCGGAAGCAATGGACGAGTCTGGACGATCGCACTCGGTGATGCTCTCCACAGAGGAGCTCGACGCTTTGATCGAGACAAGAGCCGCTAAGCTGGTGGAACAAAGACAGAAGTCGCAAGCCGAGCGGATTGAACACCAAGCAACATCAGCATCAGGTGGCCGAGTGGAAGTACCGCCGGCCACAGTTCCATTCCATCGGACTCTATTCCGCACTCCTGAAGTCGCAGCAGTTAATCGTGATCGAGGATCTTCTTCAGATGAAGTACCAAGACGAGATAGCAGAAAAGGCAAAGCCCCCCGAGCGGATTCCTCGCCCGAACGGATCAACCGTCAATTCTCAGAGGCTATTCTACAAGATCCTCTGCCGAAGAACTATGTGCCTAGGCTATCGGCGAGTACAATGGAACTACCGACCCGGATGATCATTTGGGTAAGTTCGACAATACCGCTACCCTTCATCAATACACAGACGGGGTGAAGTGTCGAGTTTTTCTTACCACCCTCTCGGGATCGGCTCAACAGTGGTTTCGGAGGTTGTCGGACGGATCCATCACAAGTTTTAAAGACTTCCGAACGGCTTTCCTCCATCACTTCGCAAGCAGTCGGCGCTATCAGAAGACTAGTGTCATTCTGTTTGCTATCAAACAGGAAGCCCGCGAATCGCTTCGAGCCTACATCCAGCGGTTCAACAGGGTGGCCATGGATATTCCTACAGCCACCTCGGAGACTATGATGAATGCCTTCACGCAAGGCCTCGTGGATGGGGATTTCTTCCGATCGCTCATTCGGAAGCCGCCCCGAGACTACGACCACATGCTACACCGAGCCAACGAGTACTCAACGTGGAGGAAGCCCAAGCGGCCCGAAGAAAGGAAACTCCAACCGAGCGGGCTCTCACTACCGAGCGGAAGCCGCACACCGCTCATCAGCCGCCAAGAGGACCGAAGGCCGAAGCAATCCGCTCCCCCCATGCTAGGTCCCATGTACAAGAAGTGGCTGCAGAGCGGCCCAGACCGAAGAAAAAGGTATGGACCCCTATGTTTTGCTCATTCCACCGGACGGACACGCACAACACAAGGGATTGCTGGAGTCTTCCCTTGATCGCTCATCCCGTGCCCCATAGTGGCCACCGCCGATCGCCATCATCCGACAGGCGACAAAGGCCTCGTGAAGCCGATCGGACGGTAGCCGACAGGCGACAACAGTAGACTCCCGAGCGACATCACACTCCGAGGCATGAGAATCCCGGTTGTCTAGGGAGCGGCCCCGACCGTCTGCTCGGGAAGAAGAGAATAGAAGTAACACTTCCTGAGGCGAAATCAACATTATAGCAGGCGGGCCAACCGGAGGCAAGAAAGGCGAGCGTCTGGCAGCTCTAGATCCATGCTGTCGGCTGCAGCCAAGAACGGGCGAGCGGACCCGAAATCAGCTTCGGGCCCAAGGACTTGGAGAGAGTCGAAGTGCCGCATGACGATGCTCTCCTCATCAAAGCGGTAATAGCCAACTACACTATTCACCGCGTTTTTATTGACACAGGAAGCTCGGTCAATATCATATTCAAGAAGGCCTTCGATCAACTACAAATTGATCGAGCCGAGCTGTTGCCCATGACAACCCCCCTTTACGGGTTTATGGGCAATGAAGTCCTGCTGGTCGGACAGATCTGACTAGCTATTTCACTGGGAGAGGAGCCGCTCAGAAGGACGCGGACTACAAACTTCATCGTGGTGGACTCTCCCTCGGCATGCAACGTCATCATGGGACGACCGACTCTCAGTGAATTCTGAGCGGCCGTCTCCACCTTCCACCAGAAAATCAAGTTCTCGGTCGATGACAAAGTAGGAGAAGTACGAGGAGATCAACTAGCAGCTCGACGATGCTACGTCGAGATGGTCCGAGCAGAAGCTACTTCCGCTCGGAAGACGCCGCGGATCGAGGTGAACACTATAACTGAAAAACCTCCCTCTTTAGTTTATGAAGAAAAAGAGGAAGTGCAGATCCACCCGACCCGATCGGACGCCACAACGTTCATTGTGGCCGATCTGGAGGCAAGCCAAAAAGAGGAAGTGATCAAGTGCCTACAGAGAAACCGTGATGTCTTCGTCTGGTCAACACATGAGCTGCCCGGAATTTCACCGAGCATAGCGCAGCATGAGCTCCACGTCCGACCGGACACCCGGCCTGTGAAGTAGAGAAAGAGGGACTTCAGCGCCGAACAAAATGCCATCATCCGAGCGGAAGTCGAGAAACTCCTGGAGGCCGGCCACATACGCGAGGTTCAGTTCCCCAGCTGGTTGGCGAGCGTGGTACTAGTCTCCAAGCCGGGCAACAAATGGAGAGTGTGCATCGATTTCCGGGATATTAACAAGGCCTGCCCAAAAGATTTTTATCCTTTGCCTCGAATCGATCAACTGGTGGATTCTACGGCCGGCTGTGAGTTGATATGCATGCTCGACGCATATCAAGGTTACCATCAAGTGCCGCTCGCCCGAGAAGATCAAGAAAAAGTCAGCTTCGTTACAGCCGACGGCACCTAAGAACGCGGGAGCCACTTATCAGCGCTTGATGAACAAAGTGTTCAAGGAGCAGATTGGGCGAAATCTGGAAGTATACGTGGACGACATTCTCATCAAGTCCGTCCAAGCAGCCGATCTCTTCGAAGACATGGAGGAAACTTTCCGAACGCTACGGAAATATGGAGTCAAGCTAAACCCTCAGAAGTGCCTGTTCGGAGCAAAAGGCGGGCGTTTCTTGGGATACATAGTGACTGAGTGGGGCATCGAGGCAAATCCCAGCAAAGTGAAAGCATTACAAGATATGCCGCCCCCAAGAAATCTGAGGGAAGTGCAGCGTTTGACCGGTCGGATAACTGCTCTGTCCAGATTCATCTCCAAGACCGCCGACCGGAGCCTGCCTTTTTTCAAAATCTTGCGCAAAGCCACTAAGTTTCACTGGGACGAAGAATGCGATCGGGCGTTCGAAGATCTGAAGGCATACTTGAACTCTCTACCTGTGCTAACCAAGCCAACTATGGGTGAGCCACTTTGTATCTATTTATCTTCAACTGAGCAAGCAGTCGGCTCGGCACTAGTGAGGGTGAGCGGAGAAGAGCATGTATATTTTCCGAGCCATATTTTAAAAGATGCTGAATCTCGCTACACCGGGCTCGAGAAACTGGCCTTCGCTTTGGTCCTCGTCGCTCGACGCCTCCGTCCCTATTTCTTGGCTCATACCATCATCGTCCGGACGATTAGTCCATTGGGGAGAGTGCTGTTGAATCCAGAAGCGTTCGGGCGGCTCATCAAATGGACAACGGAGTTGAGCGAATTTGACATTCAATATCAGCCCCGTTCGGCAATAAAGGCGCAGTCCTTGGCGGATTTTATCACCGAAGTACAAAGGCCAGAACCCGAAGCCATGTGGAAAATATTTGTGGACGGATCATCCACTCAGCTCAGAAGTGGGATTGGAGTACTGCTGCTCTCTCCCCAAGAAGAAAAGATGCACTTATCCGTCCGGCTGGATTATAGAGCTACAAACAATGAAGCGGAGTATGAAGCCCTCATAGCCGGCTTGCAGGCAGCTCGGCATGTTGGGGCCGGTCGGGTAACGCTCCATTCGGATTCGCAGCTGGCCGCTCAGCAGCTCTCTGGCACATTTGAAATTAACAACGCTCGGTTCAACTAATGGTCTAGTCAGTCGGACTAATCGCCTCCTTCAACTAGACTTGAAGGGGAGGCAAGTGATTCGGCAGTAAGAACAGGGGACCCCCATTCTGGGAAGTCAACGCCACGTGGAAGTCAAAGGGCCAGGTAGTCGATAGGAGAAGGATGGACCGACCGGACTCCCGAGAAAGGGTTGGATCGATAGGCCGACCGGAGAAGGGTTGGCCGACCGCCCGACCGATCGGTGTCCAACTGATGGCAAAAGGCGCCCCGGTGGGAGTCGGGGTTCCGGCGCTCGTTGAACAGGATCATAGGGCCGAGCGGATGACACGCTCGACCGAAGACATAAGGTAGCATACTACTAACAGTCTCCACAGAGCACATTACCGAGAATCTCCCAAGTAGATCACTATATATGACCAGCCGGAAGTAAGGCGAGTGCTGGCCGGCCGGACAACCGGACGACCGACAAGGAGTAAGGAGAAAAGGACAAGGGACATCTTCTGACAGCGGGCATGCTCTATAATCCGGCCATATTTCAAATCTTACGACAAGGGGTTCCGCTGTCCCATCGAAGACATGCTTGGACTGTAGTAGTATGGTGTCAGGTAAACCTTCTGACAAGCCCTTACTGAGGTATGGGCTGGGGACACGTATTCACCTCGGTATGTGTGCATGAGCTCCTTCCCAGCTCTATATAAGGAGCCTCGCACTTCACCGGAGGTACGCGATATCACATATTCGACGCCACTTTCTTGTTCGCTTACCTGACTTGAGCGTCGGAGGGTCGTCGCCGGGAACCCCTTCCCGGCCCGACTTCTGTGCAGGTTCACCGGAGGCCCGAGCGACCAGTCAGGAGATCTACGTTAGCCGCTTGGAGAGCGCCACGTGCCCAGCGTCCGTTGATTCAGCTTTCAGACAGGATCAATAATCATATTCATTCCAGATTTTGAACCAAACGCTGATAATGTAATCCTGATTCCCATTCCCATTGACTCCATAATCAAACCCATTACCATTCTGATTGATAAATTTGAACCAAACGCCCCCTGAATTGTTCAACCAATAAGACCTTTCGAATATAAAAGTTGGAATTTAATTGGATATTACCTATTCTGATTACCTTAAGGGTTCCGTCATTACCGAATGCAACAGACCCTAGGTTCTTGAGTTTCAGCTTAGTGAATTTCAATCTATCTCCAGTCATGTGCCTAGAGCATCCACTATCTAGCATCCATTGATCCAAATCTTTATGTTCAGAGGGGTTAGGACCTTCGGAAACGGATACAGATCCGTGGCTTCTCTCAGACTCAGCTTCCGATTCGTCCTTGCTTTTGGATTCGTTGATTTGGTTCCAGGATGTCAATGCAAGGAAACTCGTCTGTTCGAGCTCTTCATCATCAGACTCTTCTGAAGAAGACTCATCCCAAGTCACCTTCAAAGCTTTCTTCTTTCTTTGCTTCTTTGCGTCCTTTTGATTCAGACAGTTGGCTTTGATATGTCCCTTTTGGTTGTAGCCGTAGCAGGTTACTTCGAACTTCATCTTGGAACTTGGTTGAACCTCCTTGGACTGGATCACCTTCTTAACGTCATTCTTGTTGAAGTCCTTCTTCTTTTTATAAAGCTTTCTCACCAGATTGACGAGTTCGGCTATGATCTCATCGTCGTCATTGTCCGAGTCTGGTTCTTCTTCTGACTCTGGTTTGGTTCTGCGACTTGCTTTTGGTTCGCGGGTTCTACTTGTACCTGCAATTAAAGAAATAACCTTCTCGGTTGATCGAGTGTTAATTTGTTCATGCAATTCAAATTCAGCAAACAATTCATCTAGTTTAATTAAAGATAGATCCTTAGATACCTTGTAAGCATCAACCATGGATGCCCACAAGGTATTCCTCAGAAAGACATTTAAGGTGTACCTTAGGATGTCGCGGTTCTCCGCTTTCTGGCCGGTTGCATGGAGTCCGTTGAGCAGATTTTGTATACGGGCATGGAGCTGGCTAGCCGTCTCACCTTCCTATATTTTAATATTATATAATTTATTAAGTAGAAAGTCACGGTTACTTACCTTTGTATCGGGCATGCCCTCGTGCAACTCGATCAGCTTTTGCCACAACTCTTTGGCGCTCAAGAACTGGGCAATGCGGTTCAGCTCCTACTTGGTTAGGCCACACTGAAGTGTATAGGTTGGTTTGGCGTTCGCTTCTACCTTCTTTATCAGAGTTGTGTCCCAGTTCTCACACGATATCAGTTTGCCGACGTCATCAGTTGGAAGTTCAAGATCGGTTTTGATGATCATCCAGACTTCGAAATGTGTTTGAAGGTATGACTCCATTCGGCCCTTCCAGTAGTCGAAGTCTTCTTCGGTGAAGAGAGGAGGTCGGGCTGTACTATAGCCTTCTTGAAGAGCCATAGAAACTTGGACAAGGAAAACAACAAAAAGAAACTTGTCCCAGGACTTGATCCTGGATTAGTTGTGCGGGTTAAAACTAACACGCGATCTCGAGTGGTGTTGCACCAACTTCGAGAAAAATTCGATTACGAAAAACTAGATCGTCAGGCGGCAATAATACCGATTCCGATCGACTCCGAAAAACTAAAAATCACCACGAAAAAATGCTTAATTGGTGGTTGCACCAAATCGAAGCGACCCCGCTCTGATACCAATTGTTGGATCGAAAATCTCTAGAGGGGGGGGGGGAGGGTGAATAACGCTCGTGACTTTCACTTTTCGTATTTGGAAAACTTTAGAAGTAAACATAGTGGAATAATAAAGCACAACACAAAGAGACACCAAGATTTACTTGGTTCGGAGCCTGGGGCGACTCCTACTCCAAGGCCCACGCTTGTTGAGCATTTACTTTAGGCAACAACTATAATCGCGCAAAGAGTACAAGAGATTATTACAATTTAATTGTACTAAAAGACTATACCGAAAATAAAGAATTGAAGTTTCGCAGCTTCGGGTCGTCGGGGTCTTGTTGTACCTTAGTCGGATCATCTCGTTAGCAGCGCGCTGAAGAAAGATTGCTTGAAATGTGTTGATCCAAGCTGCTGGTCGAGACTGCCTTATAAAGGTTGTTGAGGTTGCCTTCAAGCCCCTTGAGGGTGCCTCCATCACCTCCGGATCCGCAGTGTGGATTAGCTCTGAAACAGTCTTCGTCTATCCACTTGAGGATGCCTCCAACCTCCTGGAGGGCGCCTTCAATGACATCCGAGGTGCCTCAGCACTCCATGAGGGTGCCTCCAGCTTCGTTGAGCGCACTCCTCAACCTTTACACCTGAGGCGCCTCCAAGCTCCATGGAGGGCGCCTTGAGTACTATTCATCCGAGGCAAAGCTTGCTCCTTTGTCCCTGAAAGATATGTTAGTCCTAAAAATACCCTGCAACACAAAGTTAGCATATAATAATAACATGAATATAAAAGTCTGACAATCACTGAATTATCCGATTTTGACTTCAGATTTTGGACTCGAAAACCCTAGGTCGAACCGACGCCTACTGTTCCCTTTTCAGGGAACGCGCCCTCACCTACTCCACTCAAGAGAGTATACCTGTTGCCAGACCGGTCCTCCAGATCGACTGGACTTTTGCTCAGCGCCCAAGTCTTCAGGTTTTTCTGCTGGACGCCCGCTCCACGACTCGCCCAGTCTTTCACCTAGTTCGCGACACCAGGACTTTCCACCCAGAGTCCTCGACTCTAGGACTTTTGCCCGAAGACCTCGACCCGCCAAGGCTTTCCGCTTAGGGTTACCACCTCCTAGGATCTAGGATTACCGCCCACTAGGGTTTTTCCACCTGCCTAACCACAGCTATGAGTTTTGCCTAAGATACCTTAGGACTTTTTCTACAAACTCATTTAACTACATTAGATAACAAATAACCTTAACTTTGAATACTTTGCCATTATCAAAACTCAAGTTCGCTCGTCGGATGCTTCCCGCACTAACACAATGGAGTCGACAATCACTCAGCATACAATCATGTAAAATGGTGCATGACACTAAAGCATGTAAATCCTGAAAAATACCAGCCTCCTCATAATGTGTACCAAAAAGGAAACCAAGTCCATAACAATGATCTAGGTACACATGCCAGAAAATAAACCTAGGTACACATGCCAAGTAATAAACCTAGGTATACCTGCCAGATAATAAAACTAGGTACACATGCCAAGTGGTAAACTAGTAGCTAGACCTATATCCGGTATCACATTGTATGTCACTACTTCTACAAACAAAAGTATACATGGCAAGAATCAAGAAGATATAAGTAGAAATGCACAACAGATAACACTATCGGCATACTACAGTATCAAGTAGTGACACACCAAAGTAGATAATTATTGGGATGTATACTATAAGCCTAGCTTTTATATGAACATATGTTTTGAAATATTTTGAAATAAGAATCACTTTGGTCAAATGTTTGCATTTTATATTTATATATATGTAAATGTAGTTGTCCATTTAATTTATATTATAGATAACATGGTGTGTGGTGTCACACAGAAGATTATGTTATCGGTTCCTTATAAATTATAAATAGTAGCTCACAACCAAGATGGATTGGGATAAACCATTGGAATGGTTGTAATGTAATTTGGTATTAATCTATCTTGGCTATAAAATTATACTAGTACACTATGTGTGTATTGAGCAGGACCATTTGAGGTTATTTAATTTGTATTGACTATATAAAAGAAGAGAACCTTTGTTATTATTGATGTGCGCCCTCTTAATCCCTATATAATAATAAACACATATACTTAGTATTTATTTCTTTAATTTATCAATGGGTGAGATTTATTCGTTAAATCAATAGGCCCGATGAATTAGGAGATAATATTGTTTATATGGTGTGTTGTTGATTATAGAAGGAATCTGTATCCTAATTATTTAGGCTGATGATGTCCCCTTGAGGAACTCATAAGGATTATCATGTAAACCCTGCAGGTGGACTTAGTTCGGCATGATAATAAAGTTGAGTGGTACTACTCTTAGAATTAGATGTTAATTAATTGGGTTGTCAGTAACTCAATTAATTAACGAACATACGATATCTTAAACATAGAGAGATTAACGCACTCATGATAAGAAGGATCCCATATTGTAATATGGGATTGGTGCGGTAGTTCAATAATAACCCTTTAGTGGTATGAGTTATTATTGATGGACTTGAGTTGAGTGTTCAGGCCGAACACAGGAAGCCCAAGCCCATCAGGAGGCCTAAACCAATTCCTCCTCTAGGTCCTTGTTGTAGCCTCTATATAAAGCCTCGCATCCACCCCAACAAAATTCAGTTATAAAAGGGAGATTTTTTCTAAACAGAATTCTGTTATTTTTCTTTCTTTGTAACCGACGGCAAGGGTTATAAAAAGGGGTGGTGGCGCCCCCTAAACATAAGTTTTCCACAACTCTCTTGCTTAGGGTCAGCGACACAAGGTTCTCCTTTTCTCTTGCTTAGGGGCAACGACACAAGGTTCTCCTTTTCTCTTTCTTAGGGTCGATGGCACAAGGTTCTCCTTCTTCACCTTAGGGTCGGCGGCACAAATCTCTTCCAACTCCACCTTAGGGCCGACGACTTGGAGGAGAGGAAGAAGAGGAGAAGGCGCCCATCCTAGAGCCTCTTTTTGGTGGTCGGCAGTTTGGAAACAAAGAAGAGAAGAAGGGTGTTTTTTTTTATCTTGGTAGATCATCGCCCACATGACGTCCAAGAAGAGGAGAGGAATACAGGAGAAGATCAAGATGTCTTTAGCTACAAAGGAAAGGTACAACTAGTTCTTTGATTTCGGCACGTAATTAGTTTAGTTTTCTTTGTATCATATTTGAATACCAACACAAGAGGTCAGCGATCTTGTACTTCAATCAAGGTGTGCTTTGATCCATCAAGAACTTGCTTGATTGATCAAACACATGTCTGATCGAATATGCGGGTTGCTAGGAAAAATTCTGTACCTGTACAATTTTTGTACAGGGAAATTGAAACAGATCGGAATTCCAACGCCTTGAAGTGGTATCAAAGTAAGTTTTCTGGCTATGTGTGATTGGTTTTCTGCTCATATATAAGTTTAGGTAGGATAATAATAGGATGTGCTATAAAGATTAACTATGTGGTTGCAGGCATCCTAGGTCCAAATATTATGGCTTTTTGTGTGTTGATGTATGATTTGAACCCTCGGGCATGTCGAGGTTATTTGTGTTGTGCATGATTGTAATAATTAAATATGGTCGATTGTTGTATTATTTTTTACATTCTGTTCGATCTAGATTACATGTAAATTCCTTTGTGGAATATAGGATCGATAAATGTAAATTTTTATTTCTTTTTGTTGCGCCTTGTATCCTTGCTATGTGTGGTGCTATTTTGAGGACCAGAGGCACGGTGAAGAAGGAAGCAAGATAGACACGACGACTTGATCCATTGGTGGCATATTGGAGGATAGCGATGGATGAGACCATAATAGTTAGAAATTTTATTTTCATATTTATTGCCTTTATATGCTGTTTTTATGTGCTGTGATGTTGTGTTTAGGTGTTGTGATGTGTGTGCATGTTAAAATTCCTCAATTTAAATAACTAAGTAGGAGCAGGATTATTTAAATAAATTCCACGATCTCCATTACTGGTTTGTAAGTGATGCATTCAAACTTGCGCGTTGGTTTTAAGTGCCTTCCTCCATATTGGATGAGTTTATTTACGGATCACTAGATCAAACTTCCTCTATGGATGATTATAAGAAATTATTTAGGTATGTGTGATCTTCTCCATCTGAAGAGGCACAATCCTAATTAATAGACTAAGTATCAAGTAATGGTATATACTTAGGCGCATTTAATAGTATCCTCCCTATCAGAGTCACTGCTATTATTTGTGTGACCGAAGATAAACCAACAATTAATTTTATTTGTCATAAAGTTAGGTTGACAAGATAATAAAATTAAAGGGTAAAACCTCCTCTTACAAATGTTTGAATTAGTATACGTCCACACTATCATGACATACAAAATTCACGGTGTTTTGAGGTGTTAGTGAATTTAAATTATATTGTTTGAGGAATCAATATTATTTTAAATTCTAAAGTTTTGACCAAATATTTTATTTTGTGATTCTCAGGATTTCAAAATGGCTTTCAATCCTCTTGCTGTTATTTTAAAAGAAAATAAACTTACTGGTCCAAATTATATTGATTGGAAACGGAACTTGGACATTGTCTTAACTGCTGAAGAATACAAGTTTGTACATTTTGAGGTCTGTCCTAGCGTGCCTGATAAGGATTCTAGTGAAAAGGAGATAGAGAGACATAGGAAATGGATTAAGGCAAATGAGATGACACGGTGTTACATTTTGGCTTCTATGTTAAATGTGCTGCAACATCAGCATCAGGTCATACCCACTGCCTATGACATGATGCTCAATCTCAAGGAACTCTTCAGACACCAAAATTGGGTTGCCAAGCAGGAGACCATGAGAAACTTAATGACGACCACCATGACTGAGGGGACACCTGTAAGGATCATATCCTCAAGATGATGGCTCATTTGAATGAGATGGAAGTCCTTGGAGCGGAAATCGATGGGGAAACCCAGGTCGATATCATTCTCCAAACGCTGCCCAAGAGTTTTAAGTAGTTCCGCCTGAATTACAACATGAACAAAAGGATTTATTCATTGGTGGAACTTCTGACAGAACTCCAAGCGGTAGAAGGGTTATTTCGTCAAAGTTCTCAAGTTCACATTGCTGAAAACGTTTATGCCTTTAAGCCAAAAGGCGGAAAGAAGAAGAAACAAGTTGGCTCGATAAAAAAAGTGATTCGACCTCAAGGGACTAGGCCGCAGGCAGGTGTGAAGAACCCGAAAAGCAAGTGCTTAACATGCAAGCAGTTTGGGCATTGGAAGGTGAACTGTCCTCGCAGAAAGGAGAACAATAAAGGTATATCTTATTCATTAGTTGTTGAAATATATTTAGCGGTGTTATCTACCGGTACCTGGTGTGTAGATACGGGAGCCACTGATTATGTCTGTAAATCATTGCAGGGGTTCCAGGAAACCAGATGACTATATGAAGGGGAGATCACTGTCTACATGGCCAATGTTACGAGAGTGGCGGCTGTTGCAGTGGGAGATGTTTATTTATCTTTTGATAGGAATAAAACTTTGATTTTGAAAAATTATCTTTACGTACCATGTTTTAGAAAAAACTTGATTTTAGTTTCTAAATTATTTATGGATGGATATTCTATTTCTTTTGATGACAAAGTGGTTATCAAGAGAAATAGAATGGTTATTTGTTTGGTGCGTTGGTTGGAAATTTGTATACTTTTAATCCAATAACTCCCATGATGCAACAAATGGAAATTAATAACACATCTTCTAATTCTAATAAGAGAAAGCAACCTTCGGAAATGAACCAAACATATCTTTGGCATCTAAGGTTGGGTCATATTAACTTGAGTAGGATTCAAAGGTTAATAGCCGATGGACCTTTGAGTTCATTGATAGTGGAAAACTTTCTGACCTGCGAGTCTTGCTTGGAAGGAAAAA
Source organism: Zingiber officinale (assembly GCF_018446385.1). Lineage (NCBI taxonomy): Eukaryota > Viridiplantae > Streptophyta > Magnoliopsida > Zingiberales > Zingiberaceae > Zingiber > Zingiber officinale. The sequence continues at coordinate 28,748,648 of NC_056004.1, forward strand.
TGACCAAGAGGCCTTTTAAGGCAAAGGGGTATAGAGCCAAAGAAGTGTTGAAATTGGTTCATTCTGATTTGTGTGAGCCTATGACTATCCAGGCAAGAGGTGATTTTGAATACTATGTCTCTTTTATAGATGACTATTTGAGATATGGGTACATTTACTTAATGCGCCACAAGTCTGAGTGCTTTGATAAGTTCAAAGAGTACAAGGTTGATGTGGAGAAACGTCATGGTAAAAGTATCAAGACACTACGGTCTGATCGTGGTAGGAAGTACCTCTTAGGAGAGTTTAGGAGTTACTTATCAGAGACCGGGATTCAATCCTAATTGTCTGCACCTGGTACACCCCAACAGAATGGTGTGACAGAATTAAGGAATATGACTCTTATGGAAATGATTAGATCAATGATGAGTTATTCAAAATTATCAAATTCGTTTTAGGGATATGTTCTGAAAATGGCGGCGCACATTCTGAACTTGGTACCTTCTAAGTCAGTACCCTCTACTCCCACAGAATTATGGAATGAGCGTAAGCCTAGTTTGAAACACATTCGGATTTAGGGTAGTTCAATACATGTGCTGAAGGGAGACACTAATAAGTTGGAATCACGTATAGAAGTTCACTTATTCATGGGATATCCTAGAGGAACAAAAGGTGACTTATTTTATAGTCCTAAATATCAGAAGGTCATTGTTAGCACCAATGCCCGATTTTTAGAAGAGGACTATGTAATGAACCACAAGCCCATGAGTAAAATTGTTCTTGGGAAATAAGAGAGGACACTTCTATTTTAGTACAAACGGTACAAGATGAGATACCACAAGTAACTGCAACACGTGTCACAAATGATGCACAACTACAGGTAGTGTCTCGTCGTAGTGAGAGGGTTATTAGACAACCTGATAGATTCATGTTTTTGGGAGAGTCTTCGGACTTGATCCCTGGTGAACATGAAGCTGATCCCTGGACATATGATGAAGCACTCCAAGGTAAAGATGCAGCATCTTGGCAAAGTGCAATGAACTCTGAAATAGAATCTATGCATTCTAATCAGATATGAGAGCTTGTAGAACCACCAAATGGTATAAACGCCATTGGATGTAAATGGGTCTACAAAAGGAAAATAGGAACAGACGGGAAGGTGGAAACCTTTAATGTAAGGCTTGTTACGAAGGGGTATACTCAGAAAGAGGGGATCGATTATGAGGAAACTTTTTCGCCGGTAGCCATGCTTAAGTCTATCCGGATTCTTTTATCTATTGCTGCTCATATGAATTATGAGGTTTGACAAATGGATATCAAGACAACTTTCCTTAACGGAAGTCTTGAAGTAAACATCTATATAAAGCAACCAGAGGGATTCATCGCGAAGGGTATAGAGCATCTTGTATGTAAGCTCAATCGGTCCATTTATGGACTGAAGCAAGCTTCGAGATCTTAGAACATCCGGTTTGATGAAGTGATCAAGTCTCATGGATTCATTCAGTGTCCGGATGAGTCTTGTGTATACAAGAAAAGTGACGGAAACGTGGTGGTATTTCTTGTACTATACGTAGATGACATTTTGCTCATTGACAACAATATCAAAGTGTTGTCAGACTTAAGGGTATGGATGTCCAAGCAGTTTGATATGAAGGACTTGGGAGAATGTTAACATATTCTTGGGATCAAAGTAATAAGGAATCGCAAGAAAATGATGTTGTATTTATCCCAAGCTTCATATATCGATATTATCCTAGTTCGTTTTAGCACGTAAAACTCCAAGAAAGGTTTTCTACCTTTTCGATATGAAGTACCTTTATCTAAAGATATGTGTCCTAAGACACCAAAGGAGATAGAGGAGATGAATGCAGTTCCTTATGCATCGGTTGTAGAAAGCCTAATGTATGCAATGCTATGTATGAGACCAGATATCTGTTTTGCCGTGGACATGGTTAGCAGATATCAAAGTAACCCAAGATCGGGACATTGGATTGCCGTAAAGCATATATTAAAGTACTTGAAAAGGACTAGAGATTATATGCTGGTTTACCAGGCAGATGATTTGTTCCATGTGGGTTACATGGATTCGGACTTCAAATCAGATAGGGATAGTAGTAAATCAACCTCGGGGTATGTGTTTACTTTGGGAGGTGGAGCCATAGCATGGAGAAGTGTTAAGCAGAAATACATTTCATACTCCAACATGGAAACTAAGTATGTGACAGCCTCTGTGGCAGCCAAAGAAGCTGTATGGCTCAAAAACTTCTTGATGGACTTGGATGTGATTCTTGGTTTGCCCAAAGTTATCACAATTTATTGTGACAATAGTGGTGCAGTAGAAAACTCGAAGGAACCACGAGCCCATAAGGCAAGAAACACATTGAGCGCAAGTACCACTTGTTACGAGATATCGTAAAACAAGGAGAGGTTGTTGTCGCCAAGATTATATCGGCAGATAACCTGGCAGATCCTTTCACTAAGGCCCTTCTAGTGAGAGATTTTGATAGGCATGTTGAGAGGATGAGAATAAGATGTATGGCAGTATTTATGGCAGCATAGTCTTTTAGTATAAGTGGGAGATTGTTGGGATGTATACTATAAGTCTAGCTTTTGTATGAACATATGTTTTGAAATATTTTGAAATTAGAATCTCTTTGGTCAAATGTTTGCATTTTATATTTATATATATGTCAATGCAGTTGTCCATTTAATTTATATTGTAGATAACATAGTGTGTGATGCCATACAGAAGATCATGTTATCGGTTCCTTATAAATTATAAATAATAGCTCACAACCAAGATGGATTGGGACAAACCATTGAAATGGTTGTAGTGTAATTTGGTATTAATCTATCTTGGCTATAAAATTACACTAGTACACTATGTGTGTATTGAGCAGAACCATTTGAGGTTATTTAATTTGTATTGACTATATAAAAGAAGAGAACCTCTGTTATTATTGATGTGCGTCCTCTTAATCCTTATATAATAATAAGCACGAAAAAATTATGTTTTTAGTCCTGTAACTTACACTTTTTTCAATTTTAGTCCTGTTATAAGTCAATTTACTTTTTTAGTCCTGTAACTTGTAATATTTTCCAATTTCAATCCTTTTTCATCTAAAATTGAAAATTTTCAACAGAAAATGATGAGTTGTAAATTGAATTTGGGGATTTTGATTTTTTATGGCCCATGTGCTTTTTATATTCCAACCACAAACTAGATATTTTCCATTGAAAAATATTAATTTTGGAGAAAAAGGATTGAAATTGAAAAATATTACAAATTACAGGACTAAGAACGTAAATCAACTTATAACAGGACTAAAATTGAAAATGATGTAAGTTACAGGACTGAAAATGTAATTTTCTCTAATAAGCACATATACTTAGTATTTATTTCTTTAACTTATCAATGGGTGAGATTTATTCGTTAAATCAATATGCCCGATGAGTTAGGAGATAATATTGTTTATATGGTGTGTTGTTGATTATAGAAGGAATATGTATCCTAATTATTTAGGCTAATGATGCCCCCTTGAGGAACTCATAAGAATTATCATGTAAACCCTGCGAGTGGACTTAGTCAGGCATGATAATAAAGTTAAGTGGTACTACTCTTGAAATCAGATGTTAATTAATTGGGTTGTCAGTAACTCAATTAATTAACGAACATACTATACGATATCTTAAACACAAGGAGATTAACACACTCATGATAAGAAGGAGCTCATATTGTAATATGGGATTGGTGCGGTAGTTCAATAATAACCCTTTAGTGGTATAGGTTATTATTGATGGACTTGAGTTGAGTATTCGGGCCGAATACAGGAAGCCCAAGCCCATCAGGAGGCCTAAACCAATTCCTCCTCTAGGTCCCTGTTGTAGCCTCTATATAAAGCCTCGCATCAACCCCAATAGAATTCGGTTATAAAAGGGAGATTTTTCTAAACAAAATTCTGTTATTCTTCTTTCTTTGTAACCAATGGCAAGGGTTATAAAAAGGGGAGGTGACGCCCCCTAAACATAAGTTTTCCACAACTCTCTTGTTTAGGGCCGACGACACAAGGTTCTCCTTTTCTCTTGCTTAGGGTCGGTGGCACAAGATTCTCCTTCTTCACCTTAGGGCCGGCGACACAAATCTCTTCCAACTCCACCTTAGGGTCGGCGGCTTGGAGGAGAGGAAGAAGAGGAGAAGGCACCCATCCTAGAGCCTCCTTTTGGTGGTCGGCGGTTTGGAAACAAAGAAGAGAAGAAGGGTGTTTTTTTTATCTTGGTAGATCATCGCCCATACGACGTCCAAGAAGATGAGAGGAATACAGTAGAAGATCAAGAGATCTTTAGCTACAAAGAAATGGTACAACTAGTTCTTTGATTTTTGCTGTGTAATTAGTTTAGTTTTCTTTGTATCATTTTTGAATACCAACACAAGAGGCCAATGATCTTGTACTTCGATCAAGGTGTGCTTTGATCCATCAAGAACTTGCTTGATTGATCAAACCCATGTCTGATTGAACATGTGGGTTGCTAGGAAAAATTCTGTACCTATATAATTTTTGTAAAGGGAAATTGAAATAGAATGAAATTCTAGCGCCTTCAATAATAACATAACCATTACTACTAATTATAACATACTAAGCATATCAGAATGACAATATCAAAAGAGATAAGTCAAAGGTACCCGCCTCAAAAAGAAGGTCGTATTCGAAATAGATCTCATGTCGAGATGTCGTCTCGCATCAAAGTCCTGTAATACATGATATACAGATTTAGCTAATTACATATAGATTAATTAGCTAAATCAAATCTCTAACCAAATCTAATCCATCGATCAACTAGGGTTAATTCCATTAACTCTAACCATTCCACTATTCAATTAGATTTAAGTCTATACATAAGTCAACCCAAACTCACCCAAATATGAATCTATCCTCTAACCATGTAATCCAATCCATACTTAATTCAATGTATTTACCTCAATATAACAATTCTTGCTAACACTGTTAACAATTCCAGCTCCATAAAACACAACTATACTTGCTGGAAACTGGTGACCGGAGATGGATGACGCTGCTGACCACCCAAATAGATGCCTGAAATCATATATCTAACAAATCAAACACTTAAAATTAGTTGCTAAGGTTAGTGATTACCTCTAATATGGAAGCAAGGCAGCAGAGCACTCCTTGTGACCAGTGGAGAGGGTGAGTGTGTGATGGTGTCTCCCACAACAGCCGGTGGCAGCGCCTATGACGATAAGTAGCAATGGATTGAAGATAGAAAAGGGCAACAACCAGTGCAAAAGATCTGGTGGTTGCGACTACTGGCGCTAGGTCAAGATGGTGGCTCCGGCTCAGAGCAAAGGGAGACAATGACAAGCAAAATCAGACCAAGAAGAAAGGGGCAACAATGAATCGAAGCTAGGGCTCAGGGTGGCTGTTGTGTTGCCAAATCGCAGCAGAGGAGGGCAATCTGTGTGCACGACGATGAGGAAAGATCGACGCTAGGGGTTAGCCTTTCCTCTCTTGGCTGAGGTTTTGCCCGTGTGGTCGAATAATCAGGGAAGAAGGGAGGCGGTGCTCCATGCGGCGGCACAAGATTAGGGAAGAGAAGGGGCTCGGGTGGAAGCTAGGGCAGAGAGAAAAGAAGGGGAAAACGCGATGTAAAGGAGGAGAAGAGATTGGCTGGCGATTTTGTGTGCGTGGGAGGAGAGGAAGCGAGGCATCGGGAGGCGGCGCTAGTTGGGGAAGAGGAGAAGGATTCAGCGGTGAGTCGAGCGAAGGCACGGGTGAGAAACGAATGAAAAGAAAAAGAAAAGGAAATAAATAAAAAGTTATATAAACTTAGGTATTTTATATAAACCCTAGGTTAAATTTCTCAATCAACTCTCATCTTTGGGTATTCCAAACAGACTTTTTCCAAGCCTATAAATGCAAATGCATCCCCTCAAATTTGTCATACGAGCTCCGAATAATTTCTAGAAAATTTCTAAAAATTTCGTTAAAGTTATTCCTCAAATAACCTTATCATTTAATTATTATTTTGTTCGGTATTTTACACCTACATTCGTAAATATTTGTAGGAGGATTGTCTTCCATTCCACAACTCATAAGGGCTCTTATCTATTTTCTTTCAAGGCATCTTATTTTAAAGGTAATTAGCTGTTAACATAGCTTCCCCATATGAACTCTAGCAGTCTAGAGTTTAATAGAAGAGCGTTAATCATCTCCTTTAGAGTACGTTTCTTCTGCTCAGCGACACCATTTTGCTGAGATGTATAAGGAGCTGTTGTTTCGTGTCTGATCCTATGTTCAGCATATAACTCAACTAATGGTGATACATATTCACCCCCTCAGTCACTCTGAACCACCTTAATCTTTCTTTTGTGCTGTTTTTCAACCTCATTCTTATAGCGAGCAAATTTCTCTATAGTTTCATCTTTACTTTTGAGAAGATACATATAACAGTATTTTGTGTTATCATCTATAAAAGTGATGAAATATTTATTTCTACCACGTGTTGGCGTACCTTTAAGGTCGCACACGTCAATATGAATAAACCCGAGTGGTTCGTTACTTCTCATAACATGTTGAAAGGAACACCTTATCATTTTTGTTTCAACATAAATCTCACACTTATATTTTGGGTCAAGGTGGAATGTAGGTATGCTTTGCATATTTATTAATCTATGCAACACATCGTAGTTAACATGTCTTAATCTACCATGCCACAAACATGAAGATTCAAGCATATAAGTGGAAGAGCTTTTATCTTTATTTATCTTAGGCCTAATGGTCATTATATTGAGCTTAAACAACCCATCAGATACATAGTCCATTCCTATAAACATTTCATTTTTTGACAATACAACTCTATTTGACTTAAAAATAATGTGAAAGTCATGCTTGCTTAATAGTGATCCAGATACTAGATTCTTTCGAATCTCTAAAACATACAACACATTGTTCAGAGTAAGGTCTTTGCTCGAGGTCATTTTCACCACCACTTTTCCTTGGCCCATGATGTCCGAAGTTGCTGAGTTCTCCATAAACAGCTTGTTTCCATTGACTTCTTCAAAGTTGTGGAACAACTCCTTATTGCAGTAGACATGTCTGGTGGCCCTAGTATCGATACACCATTATCGTGGGTTTAAACCTATTAGGTTCAGCTCTGAGACCACTATGCAGAGGTCGTCCATTTCTAGTCCTTAGTTCAGGTTGACCTCCTGCTTCTTCTTTGGCTTTCTGCATTTTGAAAATTTGTGAGTGGCTAGACCACAGTTGAAGCACCTCTTAGAGAATTTCTTTTTGTTGATGCCTCCTCTAGGTCCCATCTTGGATGCTTGACCACGTTGACTTTCATAGTAGTTTGAGAGAACAACTTTCTCTTTGAACACTTGTTGTCTTCTTCGATACGAAGTCTAACAATGAGTTCCTCCATATTCATCTCCTTCCGCTTGTGCTTTAGGTAGTTCTTGAAGTCCTTCCACTCGGGAGGCAGCTTTTCAATGCTAACAACCACCTGAAAAGCCTCACTTAGAACCATCCCTTTTGAGTGGATCTTATGTAAGATCAACTGAAGTTCTTGGACTTGACTGATTATCATCTTGGAGTCAACCATTTTGTAGTCCAGTAATCAGCCCACGATGAACTTCTTGGCCCCTGCATCCTCCGTCTTGTACTTCTTGTCTAGGGACTCCCATAACTTCTTAGCCGTTCTCTTTGTGCTACACATAGCATACAAGTCCAAAAGGCAGTTGAGGATATAGTTTCGGCAAAGGAACTCAGAATGAGTCCATGCCTCCACTACACTAATGGTCTGTGCATCAGCATCCTCAACATGCATGTGAGGGTCCTTGGTCAAGAACCGAGCCAAATTGAGCATGGCCAAGTAGAAGAGAATCTTATGCTGCCACCTCTTGAAGTTTTACTCAAGTGAACTGACCTTTCCCCATGGTTGATTGACACAGTTTCAATCGGGGCGGAGGGAGCCTTGATGTGTTGAGTCTGTTGCACCTCAACACTTTGTTTTGTGGCCATCTCAATAGAATCGAAGTATGTTTTAAGATTATTGGAGAATCTGCGAGAGATTTTGGGGAATTAGCCGAATTTAAATACATAAAATTAAATTCAACTTATCTGTCAAAATGATTTGAGCAGATAATCTCAGATTACTAGCAAGGGTTAATTTATGCCAAGTGCTGACTGTAGAGTGACTGAGTGAGCAGAGCAGCTGAATGACTGGGCGAGCAGAGCCGCAAAGCGGCTAATCAGGAGACCAAGTGGTAGTGAAGCCAAGTCAAGAGTTGGCAGGTCGGCTGAGTAGAGTAGAGTAGCTACAAGTAGTGTGGTTGAGTAGCAGATCAGTCCGAGTGACCGATCGGGCAGAGTAGTCGACCAGGTATAGCGGTTGAGCGAGAAAAGATAGGGTTGCCTAAAGGCATAGTAGCCCGAGCGACAAAGTAACTGATTAGGATGAGCAGCCGATCGGGTAGTGGGTCAAGCAGCAGATCAACCGAGTGGCAGATCGGCTAAGTCGCAGAAGGGGCTGATCGGGCAGAGCAGCCTTACAGTAGAAGGTAGGGCAGCCCGAGTAATAGAGCGGTCGAGCGGGTAAGCGAACCGAGGCCTGTGACGGTTGTAGTTTCCTTGAAACAGATTTGCCCCACCTCCAGTTGTGCTTTGAAGTTTTTCTCGGATCGCCTGTTTCCCAGGATACAACGGTATCGACCAAGCATTGGTGGTCATGACGAACTAAGAAGTATCCACCTGCTGTCATGGGTACTTCGCCGAGCAAGAGATGCACGACAGAGGAGGAGGGGAACGTAGGTGGAGATCTTATGCTTTTTCTTGTGTGTGTTTTTAGCCTGTGAACGTAGTTTTATATTGAAGCTCATACCAATAGGCAGCGTTAATGATCGATTAATTATCATTACTTACCGAGTTGTGAAATGCCAACATTTCACTTGGCCGTTTAAATTCTGCATTAATATGCAATTTAATGCACTCGTTACACATTTGAATAAGCAGCATAAAAATATTTGTGGCAAAATATTGATTGTTTCACTTGGACAAATTTTACCTTGACCAATGTGATATTCAACGTGCACAAGTCATGGCCGCACACGAGTCAATATGGTTCAATATAATTTAGGCCCTAGATTTATACCCCTGCGTACCCACGTATAAGAGAGAGCCTCCTCCTTCATTTGTTCACAACATTAATATATATGAATCAATATAAACTAACTAATATATAGAGTTTCTTTCCTCTTCCACCTCTTCTCTGTTCACACATATATCCAACATAAAAAAAAATGAACAGATATCCAACATATAAAAAAAAAAAAAAAAAAATGTAAAATATTGAAAATAAAATATTTTAGACAATACTTTTAATTTTAAATTTTAATTATTTATATTTAATATTTTTTATGCTAGGTAAGGCTCGTAGGTTGAGTCAACTACACCTAGCTGCTAGCTAAACTCAGCCGGATATGACCTATTCTATCTTTGGTCGGGCCAGGTTGCGGGCAACCTGCCCCAATATACAATCCTGAATGAATCTAGTTAAAAGTTGAACCACTCCCAAAAATATTTACATTAATTTCAATCATTTAACGACACATCTGATGCCATTATCAACAGCAAAATTAAGGAGTACTTGAAACTGCATGAGTTGCATATGAATATATGCAAATGCGATCGAAGCAAGCATTATGTACTAAATGCCGAAATGGCCTTTGAAATTCATTTGTAAAGTTGACTATCAAAGCAACTTGCCGAAACGGTTGCATATTCTGTAAGAGCATTTTGGAACTGCTTTAGAAGAAAAAACTTGCCAAATTTACACCATTAAACAAAGACCATAATATTTAATAAGCATACAAAAGCATACATACAGTAGACAGGCAAGGTGTCGGTTGTACCAGCCCAAATGACCCTCATCCAGGAAGTTCATTTTGAACCGTTCAGATCTTCTGACCCTAAACCCTAGTTCCTTATGGTACCCTCTAAAATGATAGATTTGGATGTCATTTTAGTTAAGCTCATAGTCTAAATTCTAACAAAGAATACCACATTAAATATAACTTAAAACAGTATCAATTTATGAAAAAAAAACACAAATTCAGTCGAAGCTTACCAATTTTGACAAAAAAAAAGAAAATAAAAACAGCCCCTAATATTTATAAAATATCTATATTTTATAGAGCAATGCCACACTAAACATACCTAAGCTTAAAACAACACCAATTTACCGTTTTTGATGTTATGAGTATAAATGAAAAAACATCCAAAATGCGTTGTTTTCGAGGAGAGTAGAGTTTAAGATCGAGGAGATCCGAACTACATTTCAAAAGCATCATTAACTTGCTTAAAGAATTTTTCTGGACTATCATATCATTCTAGTTCCATAACAACCTCTTCCCCGCCATTGAAGCCTCCTTATAATACCTGCCCAATTCAAATGCTTCAATAATAATAATAATAATAATAATAATAATAATAATAATAATAAAAACATCACGGGATTAACAATCCATGATTTGGAATGCAAGTCAACAGAGTACATTTGGGAAACCAATCCAGCAGCTATTTGGGGAATTGCTAAACTCAAGGACGACTCATTTCCCGATTCCTGAGCATGTTGGAGTAGCTCTCATCCAGTTTTTATCTTTTTCTCTGCCTGAATCGCTGCAGTTATCTTCTTCCAAGATCGGTTTGCGATGAGCAGTGGTATGACAACCCACCAACCATTTGCTCCAATGTAATACACCCAATAATAGAACGGGCTCGTCGCAAAGTTATCTCCCTCCAGAAAAGCAGTGATGAAGTAAACAAGGCAGCCATAGAGCTGTCCGAGACAAACTGCAAACTGAAGGATGTAACTGTAGGGTTTCCTTGTGGCAATTGCATACCTGGGAGAGAAAACAACACCGTGTCAAACTGACAAACTGATGATACTGAATCTACAAAGGTTATGTTGAATTAGAAGCAGCCTTTTTTATCTGTTGATGTTGGACCAATTAAATTCAAATGTACTACTACCTGTAATAAAAAGAACCCACTAACAATACAATAAGAAAACAACTGTAAAGTTATCACAAAGAAAGCAAATTCAAAATGCACAATTGTGTGCTCATCTCTATAATCCACTTACCTACTGCCAAACATAAACCTGAGTCCTGATACTAGTTTTTTACTAAACAATTTTTCCCCCCAACGTCTCAAAACAATATTAGACTGTTGTGTTACTTTTTTAAAAAAAGTATTTACAGATAAAGAAAAAGCAGTTTGATGTGTTACACTGCAATAAGGCTGGCTGGACCCTCTAAAACAGCAGTGATTCCTTCAACAGTGACAATTCCTGCATCTCTTCCAACGTATCTGGAGTCTCCCTTGCTATATTCCTTCCCTGATATTTCAGATCATGATAGAAAACAATAATTTTAAGTTTGCACCAATTCTGCTAAACAAATTTCAGTAAGTTTGTTATATATAAAGAAGTTCATGTCTAGACAACTTACAGACTTCAGCTAAATAATGCGGAGTTTTCTTCTTGTAGAACTCAGGAGAGAAAGCAAAGTAGCCTTCCAGAATTATATGTGTCAACCCCGTGAATGCCCACCAGCACATAAGCAACCTATCAGACTTTGTCAACTTTGATCGTCCTACATTGGCAGAATTCCATAAAGGTAACAAAGTCAACTACAAAAGGAAAAAAAATTGCCCATTGCTAATATCAATCAAATTGTGAATGGGCATTATGGTGGTTGTTGATTATTTTTAGTCAAATTGTAAGAAGTTCTAAACTATAACATCTGACAGAAATCCCAAGTTTGTTAGACATTTTGACACTTTTATGAAGAAGATGAAGATGCAAATTAGAGGACAAGTTCTTTTTAACAAGGGGAAAATGACCAGGGAACTACCAATGTGATGAGACGCTGAACGCTCTCAGACAATTACTCTCTGATCTATCCAATCAGAGTTTGAACTAGAATAACACCTGTGGATAGTACGTTGAAACTTACTTCACCAGAGTCAAACATTAGAAAGAGGCACCATGAGGGCATACAAATATGCTTATATTCGAACTTGGGATTTTTTTTACTATAGCCACAAGGTATTTGCATTGCCAGTGCACATCTTCTGTTAGATTCTTTAACTATTCGTGAATTTTGTATAGGAAGCAGTGGAGAACACCTAATTTAGATGCTCCACAGCGAAACCTTATTCAGATCTTTTCTCAGAAGCATTCTTACGAGCTAACGGATTGTACAGGACTAACAAAACCTTCTAAAAAACTAAAGCAAGGAGTCTGGTGAACTCCTAATTCAGATATTCCGCAGCAGAAAAATAGAGAAGCATACTATTGAAGAGGAAATTAAAGAAAAGGTGAAATATTTATTGGAATTTGTTGGAGTGATTTTGTTGGTTTCATTGAAAAAACGCCAACGAAATCAAATCTTTCAGCGTGTTCTTCCCACCGAAAAAAAAGAAAAAGAAAATCAGTGACAAAAAGGTAACAAGAACGGATGAAGGATGACAGATGATACATAGGGGAGGAAAAACAAGTACCAGAGAAGATCCAGATGAAGGAGACGAGGAGGAGAGAAGTGCCAAGATACGGGACGACGATATCCTTCTGGGACAAGAAGCAAGGGACGTAGCCTGGCAACTTCAGATCCTTGGGCACGTATGGGTGCGCCCATTCTCCTCCTTCTCTGGCCGCCATCGCTTCCCTGGTATCTTGTCGTCTCCGCTGCCCTAGTGCCTCGTAGATCTACACTCGGCTTTCCCTACCAACGTTTTCTGTAGGGAATTTTTCGCTTTTGCCACTCATGGAAAATTATATACAAGACGGGGGTGCTTTCAAAATTTATTTATTTATTTTTAAATTCTTACTCCATCACTCCATTCTAAATTAAAATAAAGTTTGTTCTTCTATAATAATCACTGTAATATTCATTTTAAAATCAGGACTATAGTCTAAATATATCCGTCATCGCTATAGAGATGATGCCAAAGTTAATACTAATTTTAAAGACTAGTATTAAGATAAGCACCAAAATAATATTAGTTTTTAAAGATTAACACAAAGGTTGCATTAAGTGTTAGTCTCGGATATTGGTCTTTAAAATCAGTACCAACTAAAATCAATACTAGGGTGTTGTTCTTTAAAAACTAGCACCATCTCTACAGTGATGACTTGTATAATTAAACTATAGTGTTAGTTTTTAAAAATTAATACTATAATGATTGTTGCATGTAATTAAAGGAGAGAGAAGAGGGAGTTATATTTTAATTTAAGAAAAAAAAGAGAAAAATTATTATAGGCAAATGAGAGAGAAATAAAAAAATTAAGTTTTAGCTACGTCAGATTGTCTGCGGTCGCTCACCTAAGGATATATAGGATATCATTTCTCTCTCTCTCTCTCTCTCTCTCTCTCTCTCTCTATATATATATATATATATATATATATAATTTATTTTACTATAGCACCGCCTCGTCGGAAATTAAAAAACCCTAAACCCTTTGTCTCCTCTTTCTCTCTCAAAAACTTAAAACATTTCGAACCTTTCGTCTCTCCTTTCCCTCTTAAAAACTCAAATGCTATGAACCCTCCTCCTTTGAGCTCCCTCAGACCACCCTTCACCATCTTCACTGATTAACTCCCTCGATGCCAACTCGCCTCGCTTCACCTGCTTGCAACTATTCATTTGTATATACATGCTCATATTCTATTATCTATCTTTTAACTCTCTACTCCTGCCTCGTCTTAGGGTTTAGGGTTTAGCACATTATAGCAGCTATGGTTTGATAGCTGCTACAATATTCTTGTTCTGGGACATTGTAGCAGCTACAATTTGTTAGCTGCTAAAAGGTGAAAACCCCAAATTAAGAATGTTGTAGCAACTACAATTTGGTAGCTACTACAGTGTGCTTGTCACACCATGTTGTAGTAGCTACCAAATCGTAGCTGCTACAATATTCTGGTCACATCATGTTATAGCAGCTATGATTTGGTAGTTGCTACAATGTGGTGTGACCAGAACATTGTAGTAGCTACCAAATCGTAGCTACTATAATATTCTGGTCACTAATATGTTCTAATCAAAACTAGTTGAATTATCATTTTATTGTTTAAAACTAGCATTGTAATGTATCATTTTATTGAATTAAATGATGTCTAGTGCATCAACGTCTCACAGAAGCTATACTTCTCATGCATACCGTAAGGAAATACAATGGAAAAGCAATGCCCCCAATTTTTAAGTTGTTCATAAAAACACTAGAACAAAATGATCGACAATTGGGGTTGCTAAGTAGAAGCTCATTTGCCTGGACACTAGACATACTGCATATTGCAAACATTAGAGGCATTGTACAAAATATGTTTGATAATTGAGACTATGATGCTAAGTGTTTCATCTTTCAAAATTAGAAGATTGGATTCATAAGAAAAGATGTTGCATTGATTCTAGAACTTTCATATCATGGCATTGAAGTTCCTTTACATTTGGATGTTGACTTCACCCCACTCTACCTTCAGCATTTCAGGGATCGAGAGTGTTCAAAGAAGGAAGTAGAAAACAAGATGATCAACATCAACAAACAACCAGAATCATCTCTTGAATCTAATAATTTGTTTTGCCAACTTGTTATTTAATATGTTTTTTATATGCATGTTATTTACTAGTACTAGTAGTATATCTAGACTACCAGTAAAATCATTACTTAATTATGTAGATGACTTTGATGTTGGTGCAATATCCCTAGGTCAAGGTTGACCTGGTTGACTAAGCTTGAGTTGGCTCAAGCTTGAGTCTTGATATTTGGGTTTCGATGTTTGACAATACATGGAGATTGCAGATGCAATCGTTCGATTGGGAAGATTGTTGATACAATTCCCCTCTAGTTAAGGTCTGACCAATTAGATGTGAAGAAGAGTCAAGTAAGTCAAAGAGTTGATCGAATACTTGACTGGGAAAGTCCTAACTGCAGGTTAGGCAGGTGAAAGTCCTGGTGAGTAAAGCCAAGCAGTTGGGAAATCCTGGTGAGTGAAGTAAGGTGAAAGATCTAATGAGTGAAGTTAGGCAGTTGGGAAATACTGGTGAGTGAAGCCAGGTAAAAGACCTAGTAAGTGAAGCTAGGCAGGTGAAAGTCCCGGTGAGTGAAAGCGGACAGTGGGAAAATCCTGGTGAGTGAAGCCAGGCAG
The DNA here is from genome assembly GCF_018446385.1 of Zingiber officinale. NCBI lineage: Eukaryota > Viridiplantae > Streptophyta > Magnoliopsida > Zingiberales > Zingiberaceae > Zingiber > Zingiber officinale. Next base: position 28,763,850 of record NC_056004.1, read on the forward strand.
ATGAAAAGTCCTAGTGAGTGAAGTTAGGTAGATGGAAAGACCTAGTGAGTAAAGCCAGACACGTGGAAATCTAGGTAGGTCAAGGTTGTAACGCCCGCCCTTTCCCTACTGGTATTTGGCAAGGACGGCGCCACACGAACATACCTACATGCATATGCAATCATTGCAGCGGAAGAATTACATTTATTATTTTTTTTCATATTTGCATCATATTAAAACTCAATCATATAAACAAAACATGACATGTGAACATACTAGCATTCGTTCATATAAACTTAGAAGCAAGAAGAGGAATTAGTTCACATGCGAAAACTTAAAGCATATATATAAGTCTTGACACACAAAACAGATCTTCTTCCACCATATCACTACCATACACATCTTTGCTCTTCCTGCTGCTCCCTTTAGTTTAGCCATTCTTTATCCTTTTCTGTAGTACAAGGAAATTAAACACTATAAGCACATAGGCTTAGTAAGATCCTTTTCTACTCACAAAAGCTATGAATCATGAATTAAACATAGAGTAGTGACATGTTCATTTAACTAACTTCTAGATTTAACATTTTCATACTAGCATAAAGTAGTGTCATACTCATTTGGGCAAAATCATAAATATAGCATATGGAAGCATAAACATAAGGTAGTAGCATGTTCATCTAGGTATCATAGACATATCTCAAGAGAGCATCAAACATAGCACATGAAAACATAAACATAAGGTAGTAGCATGTTCATCTAGGTATCATAGACATATCTCAAAAGAGCATCAAACATAGCATATGAAAACATGAGACAAATATATGCAAGATGTTCTTTTGAAAACATGTATCAAAATCATATGGCATGAAATAAGTATATGCAAGATGTTCTTTTGAAAGCATATATCATATAGGTACTTGAATATAAATCTCAACATGAGGGCCCGGCATTGTACCACATACATGAATTACGCGCATCCTAAATAAATCCGAGGTAGCTAATCTTGAACCTACTAGGAACTAGGCCCGTTTCCTTGACCATCGACCTAGGGGTAACTTAGGAGCCCATCCCATGGACCATCCTTAGGGTCCGGTACAAGCCAAATACAAAAGTAAAATAGCATATCATGTTATTGTCATATCATGAAACATAGCATGTTCTTATCATATCATGAAGCATATCATGTTCTTGTCATATCATGAAGCATATCATGTTCTTGTCATATCATGAAGCATATCATGTTCTTGTCATATCATGAAGCATATTATGTTCTTGTCTTATCATGAAGAGTGCTCTTAGTCCCAACTTTAAGGGAAGCATCTCTTAGGAATTTCATCATACATAATCTTTTCATAAGTATAACATGATGACATAAAGTTCACATATCACATAGCATAACATAGAGAGTCATCATCATGCATAGTTAGGGTTTTGAACTTTCCACAAATCCTAATTCACATCTTGGCCGAAACTTGCATGGACATGATCTTAAATTTTAAGCAACTTTAAAACATGAAAAAACCTTAGCTAGCATCATATAGTGGATCACATACTATAAGGAATCATAAGCAAGTATAGTTTGGGTTTTTAAGACTTTCTCAAGTCCTTCTTATTCCTTCTTGGCCGAAACCCTATAAGCATGATTCTAGGGTTCTTTTAAGCAACTTTAAGCATGAAACATTAAATTAATATCACATGATACATGGCATAACAAGTGAGACTCATAGCAAGCATACATGAAATCTCCAACCCTAATTTCCAAGTCTTGGCCGAAACCTACAAGCATGATTCTAGGGTTTTTCTTTTAAACAACTTCAAGCATGAACTTTAAACTAATATCACATGATACATATCATGATAAGTGAGACTCTTAGCAAGCATACATGAAGTCTCCAACCCTAATTTCCAAGTCATGGCCGAAACCTATAAGCATGATTCTAGGGTTTTTCTTTTAAACAACTTCAAGCATGAACTTTAAACTAATATCATATGATACATAGCATCATAAGTGAGACTCTTAGCAAGCATACATGAAGTCTCCAACCCTAATTTCCAAGTCATGGCCGAAACCTATAAGCATGATTCTAGGGTTTTCAAGCAACATAAAACATGGAAAACATTTTATTAACATCACCTAACTTATTAGGCATCATAAGGAAATACATAAGCAAACCTAAATGGAATTTAAACTTTCCTAAGCCCTTAATCTCTTCTTGGCCGAAACCTATGAGCATGATTTCTAGGTTTTCAAGCAACATAAAACATGGAAAACATCTTATTAACATCACCTAACTTATTATGCATCATAAGAAAATACATAAGCAAACCTAAATAGAATTTAAACTTTCCTAAACCCTTAATCTCTTCTTGGCTGAAACCTATGAGCATGATTTCTAGGTTTTCAAGCAACATAAAACATGGAAAACATCTTATTAACATCACCTAACTTATTAGGCATCATAAGAAAATACATAAGCAAACCTAAATATAATTTAAACTTTCCTAAGCCCTTAATCTCTTCTTGGCCGAAACCTATGAGCATGATTTCTAGGTTTTCAAGCAACATAAAACATGAATAACACTCGTAAACTACTTGTACCGTAGGTGAGGGGGATACTTACATCCTCTTGCTTGGGTTTACTAAGAGAATACCCTTGGTGAAGAAGAAGAAAGAAACCCTTTTTTGCTTCTAGAATTCCCTTTTCCTTATTTTCTTTTCTTGCAATGAGAAGTATGCTTCAAGAGCTTCCTTTTGTGAAGTTTCCTTATGGAGAAACCTCTTAGCTTGAATTCGGCAATAGTGGAGGAAACTTGGAGCTTGGATTTTCAGTGAAGGAAGGAGAAGGAGGAAGAAAGGAGAAACCAAATTCCCTTGCCCTTTTCTTCCTTCTTATTCTACATGAAAAAGGAAGAAGAAAGAATGAACTTTTCTTTCTCTTACCTCTTTATTTCCATTCATTTCTAAAAAGAAAGAAGTAAAAATGAATCATTCTAAGTGGAGGGAGAAAGAAAAGATAAACTTTTCTTCTAAGTGGAAGGTGCCCCTTCACCCTCCCTACCCTTAACTACAACTTCCCTTTCCTTCCTAACAATACTTTCTCTTGGCCCATTGGTTATCCCATACTACTTAAAACTTGCTTAAGAGGTTCAAGGTTCAAGCCTTGACCACTCTTCTTTTTTTTTTTTATTTTATTTTTGGTTCCATTTTCTCTTATTCTTAAAAGAAATTCATATGAAATGTTGGGCGTTACAAAGGTTGACCGGACACCTGGTGTTTGGGAAGCCCAAGTAGGTCAAAGGATTGACTGGATACTTGGCACAAGAAAATCTAGATGTTAAGGTTAACCAGACATCTGGTGGAAGTTCAAGTGGGTCATGGAGGACCAGACACTTGGCACGAGATAGCAAGTCCAAGTTGGTCAAGGTTGACTGGACACTTGGCACGAAGGGAAAAGTCCAAGTGGGTCAAAAGATTGACTAGACACTTGACGAAGAAGTTTCGGCAGGTCAAGGTTGACTGGATGCTAGGCATGAGGAGTTCCAACATGTTACGGCTGACCGGATGTTGGATTTGGGAACCTTAGACTTGGTTTAAGCAAGTCAAAGGGAAGTCAATCAATCAACCGATCGATTAAACTGTGGTTCAATCAATCGGCCAATCGATTGAACTGTGGTTCAATCAATCAGCCAATCGATTGAAGATATGCCGCGAGTGAAGGCTGACCCAATCGATTGAATGATCGATTGGGAAGTGAAATAACGGCCACAAACCTTCCCCAATCGATCGATTGATCAATTAGGAACTGATTTTCTTGTGCAATCATGAGAAAGCCTGAATTGATCAGCCGATCGATTAGGCAGCTTCCAATAAGCACAGAGGTGCTCTGAATCGATCAACCAATCGATTCAAGCCTCCCCAATCAATTGGTCAATCGATTGGGTTGCGACTGTTGCGAAGGAAGTGTAGAGTTTAAATCATCTTCTTTGCAGCGATTCTATATCTCTTCCTCTCCACTTCTTGCGATCATTCTCATAGGTTCACGCCAGTTCTTGAAGCTTCTTGGAGCAAGGTGTTTCTACACTTCCAAGGTCAAGAGGCGTTCCACACAAGAAGAAGAATAAGCTAGGGTTTCGATTTCATGTTATAAATCTTGTAAGATTTTACTTGTATTTACTTCCCTCTTCTTTCTTCTTATATTGAGAGTTTGTATAAGGCTTCTACGCCTTAGGTAGTTACCGTAAATAAGTGTTTTCATAGTGGATGAGTGAGTGAGGCTCGGATCCTTAGATTAGTCACCTCTTCTTGAGGTGGATACCAAGTAAATCCATTATGTTAGAATTGTGAGAGTTGCTTGAGTGTATTCCGCTGTAACAACATTATCAAAGCAAGTAACCAAAGCGCGATGAGCTATTCAACCCCCTCTAGCTACAATTCGACCCTAACAAGTGGTATCAGAGCGAGATCGCTCTTTACCGGAATTATCGCCGGAAGGGGCAACGAGCTAGAGGGAGAAGAAGTTGAAGGACAAAAGCCAACAAGTCGAAGACTTCATCAAGAGCTCAACTTCAAATGGAATTCCAAGATGGACTTGGATTTGACACAAGGGTGCCTCCACCATTCATATCAACGAGCTTCGATTCTTTGAAATCAAGGATAAAAATTTTTCTTATGATGTACATAGAGCAATGGTTTGCTTTAATGGAAGGCTTTGAAGTTTCAAAAGATTCAAAGGGCAAAATTCTCAAGAAAATAAAATGGAGCAAGGAGAAAATTCAAAGGTGCAAGGTGAATGACAAGGTAACTAAATTATTGGTTAGTCTATTGCCAAGCACAATTATTTGCAAAATTGGAGAATACAAGGATGCAAATGAACTATGGAGCAAATTGGCCAAGCTTCATGAAGAACCCTCCACTGCACCAAACCAAGAGAAATCCAAAGAAGGTGACTCATTGGAGAAAGACTAAGAGGAAGAGGACTCCAAAGTTGAGAGATGCTCAACTCCCGAAGAAGAAGTCCAAGAAGCTTCATCCTCAAAGGAGTGCAACTAAAAGAGTAAAGAGGGAGCATACTCTTTGTTTCATGTACAAGAGGATGAAGATGATGAAGTCTCCACCTCTAGGATTGAGGGGGGAGTATAGATCATTGACTCCGGAGCAAGAAGAAGCCTCTACCTCTAGATCAAGTGAAGAAGAAGAAGATGGTGCCACCTCCACAAGTCAAGAAAAATCAAATGGAGGATTATGTGCCACCCCTACCAGCAAAGGTATAACAATTTCAATTGTTAATAATAAAAATCATATCATTTGCTTTGATTGTAGGGGATATGGGCACTATAAGAGTAAGTTCCCTAAATTGGCCAAGAAGAAGGTCTAAGTGGCACCAAAGGGCAAGGAGAAGTCCAAGGAGACCACCCCCACAACAAAGAAGAGCAAGGAGCACATTGTATGTTTTTCTTGCAACCAAAAGGATATTACTGGAGCTAATTTCCAAAGGGGAAGAAATTGGTCAAGCCTAAAGAAGGAAGCACAAGTCAAGGGGGAACTTCCAAGATAAAACCCAAGGTATCATGTATTGAGCATATCCCTTTAAATCATGGTAAAAAGCATGCTAGTTCTAACTTATATCATTTCAATGCTATTTATCATGAAAAATAGGAAGTATGATAGAATTAAGGAAAATCATGTGGCCTATCTTGCTAAGACAACCTCACCTAGGATTAGGAAGGTAGATAATCATCTGGGCAAAAACACTAAGGACCATAGATACAAGCCCAAAAATAGAAATGCTCAAGGATTTAAAGAAAATTCCAAAATTATGGATTTAATGAAAGTAAATCAAGTCTTGAGGTCAAGACTTGATAAAATAAAAAGACCCTAAAAAGGATAGAAAATATCCTTAAGAGACAAAATGAGCATAACCTAGATTTAGAACAACAAGGGTCATCCAATGGTCATAGAGGTTTGGGATACAAACCTAAAATCAAGAAGAATGTAGTCTCTTATCATAGGGTTCCATATAGTTATGGAACCAATCCTAGGCCTAGGAGTCAAGTCAAAGATATAAGGAAAGTTATCCTTAGAAGTATTTTTGCCAAGACCAATGTGACTAAGACTTCTAAGAAGTCAAAGAAAGTCACCAAGAAGGTCACAAGGGAAGTTATCCCTAGAGTTGACTTAGAGGAAGTGACTAGGGCTTCTAAGAAGCCTAGAAAGGTCATTAGGAAGGTATCTAGGGAAGTTATTCCTACTAAATACCTTGAATATCCAAGGAGCACCAATAGGTGTTGGGGTTCCTAGGAGCATATTCTCTATACCCTAGAGGGTTAGAGAGTGTCAACTTAAATTGAAAGGGTGGTTAACCTAACCTTGATGTAGTTGGCACTTGGAGAGTATTTTCAAGGTTTTTGTAAACCTTTGAAAATGAAATGAATCATATGTTTACTCTTTGGAAGAGTAAAATGTACCAAAATTTGAGAAATTGAACTTAATTTAAATTGGTACACTTGAGAAAAGCATAAGAAATACCAAATTAGGATTTTGGTATTTTCTTAAGGTGTTAAGGGCAAATTTAAGTGATTACTATTTGGAAGAGTAAAATGTGTCAAACCTTGAGAAATTACACTTAATTTAAATTGACACAACTAAGGAAAGCCAAAAGAAATGTCAAGTTAGGGTTTGACATTTTCTTGAGAAAATGAGGGTAATCTAGGATCAAGTTTAATTTAGCTAAGGAATTAAGGATACTTAGATAGATAATCTAGATATAGTTTATTTATGCTAATTTGGCATGCTTTGTTTGCCCATCATATGCCATGACATTATATTTTGCATTCATGTTTATTATGAAAAAAATAAAAATATCATGTCATGTCATACATACATCATATAGCAATAGTATATAGTGAGTTATGATAAGTAGACCCTTTGCAGGAGAGAAAAAGGGGTAATAAGGACAAGGAAGGCTGAAAAGAGCAAGATAAGGATATAGTGGGTGGCCCGAAAAAGGTTTGACTAGGTAAGAGTGTTGCTACACGTTCGGCAGGCAAAGACTGGTCGCACGTAATAGACCAGCCGAGCATATGAGTTCAGCAGGCGAAGACCGGCCGAGTGGAAGAGACCGACCGAACATAGAAGTACTTAGCCTTAAGCTGCCCAAAATGCTTATATATGCCCGACTAGTTAATCTTGATCGATAAAGTATGATTGGTCGGGCTCAATAGACCTACCGAGCATAGAGGCATTTAGTCTCGCGCGACCTTTAGCACACACCCGACCGAGGGAAGGTCGATCGGGCAATAGTGCTTGTACACGACCAATTAGTTAATCTCGGTCTATAACGTACGATCGATCGAGCTCAATAGACTGGCCGAGCATAGAGACATTTAGTCTCACACGACCTTTAGCACACACCCGACCGAGGGAAGGTCGACCGGGCAATAGTGCTTGTACACAACCAATTAGTTAATCTCGGTCAATAATCGGCCGGGCTCAATAGACCAGCCGAGCACAGAGACATTTAGTCTCGCACGACCTTTAGCACACAACCGACCGAGGGAAGGTCAATCGGGCAATAGTACTTGTACAAGACCAATTAGTTAATCTTGGTTGATAATATATGATTAGTCGGGCTCAATAGACCGGCCGAGCACAGAGACATTTAGTCTCGCACGACCTGTAGCATACAACCGACCGAAGGAAGGTCGACCAAGCAATAGTGTTTGTACACGCCCGATTAGTTAATCTCGGTCGATAATGTGTGATCGGTCGGGCACAATAGACTCGCCAAACATGGAAAGTCGATCGAGCATAAAGGCCTTCAACTTTACACAATTTCTGGCATATCTATAATAGTAGAGTCCTAGTCGGGTATAAATAACAGATTGAGTATAAAATACCGACCGAGACTAGTATAACAGAAGATATTCCTCATATATACAGAATGAGCTTATGTGACTAACCAAGTGTATGTAACAGGTGAACCATAAGAATATGTGATAATATGACAACTTAATTAATTTAGTGGCAAATAGCTTCTAGAAGTCTCTACAGGTATGCTAAACAACAAAGAAAGTACATCTGGGGTAAGAAAAAGATTCCTTATTGTAGTTTCGGCTTACGTCATCTCCTAACAAACTCTAACGAACCGGGGTCCACCTCATGACTGTGGAGGTTAGATGAGGTGGAATAAAAAGGGGAATCCTCTCCACTGGCAAGGTACGCAAAATATATGCATTGCATCAGAATCAAACCCTAATTCCATTTTTCCCATACTTCTTCTTCTCCGAGAGACTGACTTGAGTGTCGGAGGGCCTAGCTAGGGATTCCCACCTCGGTCTTAGGTCGCTAACGGTTTGTTGGTTGGTCTCATAGTGCGCAGGAAGAGGAGATCATCTATTGGACCAGCGAGCCTTCACTAATCCACGGTGCTCCTCATCGGAGTTCGCCTTTCCATGAGGGTATCTCGCCGGAGTTCATTTTTGCGAGGTATTGTTCACAGATCCGCTTTGGTTTTCTCGGATCTATTATTCTGCATTTAGGCTCTTGTGAGGTCCGCTGTGGTTTTCTCAGATCCTCCTCTGTTCGCCGGCATCGGAGTTATTGTTCATCACCACCCATCATCGCCCAGTGCTTCATCCCACAAGCTCTCAGACAGGATCAAATTTGGCGCCATCTGTGGGAACTCTCACCTGAATCTGAGACTACGTGATGGAGGACACGACAAAACCCAACACCATTACTATGACTCAAGAAGATCTGGAGTTGCTCATCAATGTCAGAGTTTAAAAGGCATTGCAGCAACAACATCAAGCTAATACGGGAGGTACCTTGCCTGTGGCTGCGCATCCTGCAATTTCAACTACGGATCATCAGAAAAACAGAGGTATAGAGGAAGATGATATTGCTTACATAACTCATGCTCCTATTTCTCCCACTCGACACCCTCGTGCATTCTTTTGTTCTCCTCTGGAGCAAGGAGGACGAAAATCGACGCTTCAAGAATCCTCTGATGAAGCACCTGTGAAGGAAAAATGCAGAGGGAAGGTGGTGACTATCGATAGTTCTCCGGAGAGAATTATTACTCCATTCTCTCAAAGAGTTCTTGATGATCCGCTACCCAAGCATTATTAGAGCTTGAATATTGGAGAATATTTTGGGACCACTGATCCTGAAGATCACCTGTCTAAATTTGAAAGTACGACTTTGTTATAGCAGTTTACTGATGGAGTCAAGTGTCGCATGTTTCTCACTACTCTAGGAGGAGCAACTCAGAGATGGTTCAAGAGATTGCCAGAAAATTCCATCAGAGGTTTTAAAGATTTCCGTAAAGTGTTCCTTCATTATTTCTCCAACAATAGAAGGTATCATAAGACCCCTTGGAGCCTTTTTTCTATTAAACAGGGGCCTAAGGAAAGCATCAGAGCCTACATTAAAAGATTTAATCAAGTGGCTATTGATGTCCCCAATGCTACTACTGAAATTTTGGTAAGTGTTTTCTCTCAAGGGCTTAACGATAACGACTTCTTTAAGGATTTGGTAAGTAATCCTCCAACAAACTTTGATTTATTAATTGAGCGAGCTACTGAGTTTATTAATGTAGAAGAAGCTCAAACTGCTCGTAAGAAAGAGAGTGGGGTACTTGTCCCTACCCCAGTTAACAACAAGCCCACAGCTCCTATTCATCCACCACGTGGACCTCGTGCGACCCCTCCTCCACATCGTCAGCCAGAGTTTAGACCTTAAGCAGTGCAACATGTGGGGATGCCACAAGAAATCCCTAGAAGATGGTGTATATACTATATGTCTGGTACTCACTATACAGAGAACTGTTTTGCTTTAAAGAACTAGAGGACGAATAATACTCCATATCGTCGACGATCCCCCAACCAACATCCCTACCCAAGGCAAAATAGTCCACTCAAGATGGAATATTGGGCGACTGAGCCATAGCAGGGAACATTACAAGTACTGGGCGGACCATCTCGAGCGCCTGAACCAACACAGCCCGAGATAACAACGGCTCGACAGGAGGAAAATCGGAGCAATGCCGCCCGAGGTAATATTAATATGATAGCAGGCGGACCTACTGATAGTGATTCAAACCAGGCAAGGAAGTCACACACTCGGCGATTGTAGATTCGTGCGGTAAGATGCCGCATAGAAAAAGCAGCAGGACCGGAGATTAGTTTTGGTCCTAAAGATCTGGAAGGGGTAGAAGTATCCCATGATGATGCACTAATAATCAAAGCTGTCATAGCTAATTACAATATTTCCCGTACTTTTATTGACACTAGTGGTTCTGTTAATATTATCTTCAAAAAAGATTTTGACCAACTGTAGATAGATTCGAGCGAACTTCAGCCCATGTTCACTCCTCTTTACGGTTTCACGAGCAATGAGGTGCAGCCACTTGGCCAAATAAAATTAGTCATATCTCTAGGGGAGGAGCCTCTAATGAGAACCAAGAGATCTTATTTCATGGTGGTAGATGCACTTCTGCATACAATGTCATATTGGGTCGACCGACACTGAACGAGTTTCGGGCGGTCGTTTCTACTTTCTGCCAGAAGGTGAAATTCCCCGTTGATGATCAAGTTGGAGAAATCTGCAGAGATCAATTACTGGCATGGAAATGTTATGTGGAGATCATCTGGATAGAGGCCAATGTCACCCATGGAGCTTAGAGGATGGAAGTCAATGCTATCCAAGAAAAATCGCCTGGTCTGATATATGAGGAGAACGAAGAAGTACAGATACAAATCGGGCGACCAAAAGATATGACTTATGTAGCGACCGACCTGGACCTTCCACTCAAGACTGAGCTGATATAATGTTTGATGCGGAACAATGATGTGTTTGCGTAGACCCCTAAAGAGGTTACAGGTATATCTCCACTTGTGATGGAACATGCATTACATGTTTATCCTGATTCTCGGCCGGTCAAGCAAAGGAAGAGAGATTTTGGGGCTGACCAAAATCAGATCATCAAGGAGGAGGTAGACAAATTAATGGAAGCTGGCTACATTCGAGAAGTACAATTCCCTAGCTAGTTAGCCAATGTGGTTCTGGTATCTAAGCCGGGAAATAAGTGGAGAGTATGCATTGATTTTCGGGATCTTAACAAGGATTGCCCAAAGGACTATTATCCTTTACCTCACATTGATCAAGTGGTAGATTTTATGGCTGTGTGTGAATATATCTGTATGTTGGATGCCTATCAGGGCTATCATTAGGTCCCTCTCGCCAAAGATGACCAGGAAAAGGTTAGTTTTATAACAGTTGAGGGTACTTATTGTTATAATGTTATGCCTTTTGGACTAAAGAATGTAGGGGCAACTTATCAAAGGCTCTGAACAAGATATTTCGGAAATAGATTAGAAGAAATATAGAAGTTTATGTAGATGACATATTGATTAAATCTCTTCAGGCTAGTGACCTATGCAGGGATATAGAAGAGACGTGCAGGACTCTACGGTAGTACAAACTCAAGCTCAATCCCTGCAAGTGTTTATTTGAAGCCAAGAGTGGCAAATTCCTGGGCTACATAGTGACAGAACGAGGGATAGAAGCAAACCCTACCAAGGTTTGAGCAATTCAGAATATGGAGTCCCCACGCAATATGAAAAAAGCTCAAAGGTTAACCGGGCGAATAACTGCTTTGTCTCGATTCATCTCTCGATCAACCGACCGAAGTTTCCATTTCTTCAAGGTACTTCGGAAGCCAATAAATTTTAATGGGATGAGGAGTGTGAAAAAGCATTTCAAGAACTAAAAGACTATTTGTCAACCTTACCTGTCTTAGCCAAACTTGTAGTAGGAGAGAATTTATGGGTTTATCTTTCAGCAAACGAGCACGCTGTTGGCTCGGTGTTGGTGAGACAGGAGGGTAAAGAGCAACAACTTATATATTTCTTAAGCCATTTATTATGTGGAGATCATCTGGATAGAGGCCAATGTCGCCCGCAGAGCTCAGAGGATGGAAGTCAATGCTATCCAAGAAAAATCGCCTGGTCTGATATATGAGGAGAACGAAGAAGTACAGATACAAATCGGGCGACCAAAAGCTATGACTTATGTAGCGGCCGACCTAGACCTTCCACTCAAGACTGAGCTGATACAATGTTTGATGCGGAACAACGATGTGTTTGCGTAGACCCCTAAAGAGGTTACAGGTATATCTCCACTTGTGATGGAACATGCATTACATGTTTATCCTGATTCTCGGCCGGTCAAGCAAAGGAAGAGAGATTTTGGGGCCGACCAAAATCAGATCATCAAGGAGGAGGTAGACAAATTATTGGAAGCTGGCTACATTCGAGAAGTACAATTCCCTAGCTGTTAGCCAATGTGGTTCTGGTATCTAAGCCAGGAAATAAGTGGAGAGTATGCATTGATTTTCGAGATCTTAACAAGGATTGCCCAAAGGACTATTATCCTTTGCCTTGTATTGATCAAGTGGTAGATTTTATGGCTGTGTGTGAATATATCTGTATGCTGGATGCCTATTAGGGCTATCATTAGGTCCCTCTCGCCAAAGATGACCAGGAAAAGGTTAGTTTTATAACAGTTGAGGGTACTTATTGTTATAATGTTATGCCTTTTGGACTAAAGAATGTAGGGGCAACTTATCAAAGGCTCTGAACAAGATCTTTCAGAAATAGATTGGAAGAAATATAGAAGTTTATGTAGATGACATATTGATTAAATCTCTTCAGGCTAGTGACCTATGCAGGGATATAGAAGAGACGTGCAGGACTCTACGGTAGTACAGACTCAAGCTCAATCCCTGCAAGTGTTTATTTGAAGCCAAGAGTGGCAAATTCCTGGGCTACATAGTGACAGAACGAGGGATAGAAGCAAACCCTACCAAGGTTTGAGAAATTCAGAATATGGAGTCCCCACGCAATATGAAAAAAACTCAAAGGTTAACCGGGCGAATAACTGCTTTGTCTCATTTCATCTCTCGATCGACCGATCGAAGTTTCCATTTCTTCAAGGTACTTCAGAAGCCAATAAATTTTAATGGGACAAGGAGTGTGACAAAGCATTTCAAGAACTAAAAGACTATTTGTCAACCTTACCTGTCTTAGCTAAACTTGTAGTAGGAGAGAATTTATGGGTTTATCTTTCAGCAAACGAGCACGCTGTTGGCTCGGTGTTGGTGAGACAGGAGGGTAAAGAGTAACAACTTGTATATTTCTTAAGCCATTTATTAAAAGGAGCCGAGTGTAGATATACCGCACTCAAGAAATTAGCTTATGTATTGGTGTTAACAGCCAGAAGACTACGCCCTTACTTTTTATCGCATGCAATTGTAGTATTAACCAACAGTACCCTGGGACAAGTACTTATTAATCCTGAAGCATCCGGGTGATTAATCAAATGGATGATTGAACTTAGTGAGTACGACATATAATATCAACCTCGTTCGGTCATTAAAGCACAAGCTTTGGCAGATTTCATAACAGAGGTGTAAGGTCCAGAAGAAGAAGGGACTTGGAAAATTTATGTGGACGGGTCTTCTACCAGACAAGGCAGTGGAATTGATATTCTTCTCATATCTCCGAGGGAAGATCGGGTTCAACTTTCTGTCTGACTGAATTATAGAGCTACCAACAACGAAGCAGAATATGAAACATTGATAGTCGGTTTACAAGCATCTCGGCATGTGCGAGCTGCTCGAGTATGGATTTATTCTAATTCGTAGTTGGCAGCACAACAGTTAACAGGTAACTTCGAAATCAGTAATGATCGACTCAGGTTATATGCAGAAGCATTTGATAAACTGAAAACTGTTAGGATCGTTCGTACTCGGCTAGAGAGGGGGGGTGTGAATAGCCGCCCCAAATCACTCGTTTCTTCCTACAATTCGTTAGCGCAGCGGAAAAATAAACTAGAAACGAAAGGAAGAATATCAAACCTTAACACAGCGATATACGAGGTTCGGAGATGATGCTCCTACTCCTCGGCGTGTCCGTAAGGTGGACGAACCCAATCAATCCGTCGGTGGATGAGTCCCCGGAAAACCGGCTAATAAAAACTCCTTCTGGGTGGAGAAACCTCGCCACACTTGTTTGCAACAGCAAACAGGAGTACAAGTACAAAGAATAAGTAAGAAATACAATAAGAATACACAAGCACTCTACCAATCTTGCTTTCTCGTCGACTGGAGTCCGGATGAAGCAGCAGCTTCAAAAACCCTAACAGCAGCAGCTGTTCCAGTCGGGGAAGCTCACGCGAAGCTTTCAGGAGGAACTCAACAGAGCTCTTATCGCAGCCCACAAATCTTCAGCAGAAGAGAAGAAAGAAGGAAGAAGAAGAAGTTGCACCAAAGCCTTGATCTCCTTTTATGACCTGCGAACCTGCACAGCGAAGACAGAAGCCAGCGGAGAAGACGGAGCGACCCGTTGTGACTCAACGGTCGAATCGTGGACCGATCAGGCTCCACCCTGATCGGTCCAGAACCCTTCTGATCGGTCCAGGGGACCGATCAGGCCCTGGGCTGATCGGTCCCTAGACCGATCAGATTGCTCCACAGAAAGTGCCCAACTTTCTGTTCATTTCCTGATCGGTCTATGGACCGATCAGGCCACAGCTGGATCGGTCCACAGACCGTTCCCACCTCTCTCGGCTGCGTTTCTGATCGGTCATGGAGACCGATCAGGCTTCATGCTGATCGGTCCCCAGACCGATCAGTAAGCTCACAGAACTGCGCTTTGCCTTCTGTTTGTTATCTGATCGGTCACCAGATCGATCAGATACACAAACGTATCGCTGGATCGGTCTGCAGACCGATCCAGAGCTTGGTTTTTTCCCAAACCAAGTCCCAAACCTTTCAAACCAATATCCGGTCAACCTTGACCTATTGGTACATCATGCTTAGCATCCGGTCACACCCTTGACCTGCTAAGACTCCCCACCAAGTGTCTGGTCAATTCCTTTGACCCACTTGGACTTTCCTCTTCGTGCCAAGTATCCGGTCACTCCTATGACCTACTTGGACTTCCCATCACCAGATGTCCGATCACCCTTGATCCATCTGGATTTTCCCTTGCCCGGCTTCACTCACCAGGACTTTCACCTAGCTTTACTCACTAGGGTTTTCACACTGCCTAACATCCCAGTTAGGACTTTCTCACTGCCTGGCTTCACTCACCAGGACTTTCCAACTGCCTAACATCCCAGTTAGGACTTTCCCACTGCCTGGCTTCACTCACCAGGACTTTCCACACTGCCTAACATCCCAGTTAGGACTTTCTCACTGCCTGGCTTCACTCACCAGGACTTTCCAACTGCCTAACATCCCAGTTAGGACTTTCCCACTGCCTGGCCTCACTCACCAGGACTTTCCACACTGCCTAACATCCCAGTTAGGACTTTTCCGTGCCAAGTCTCCATACTTGGACTTTTCCAGTGCCAAGTTTCCATACTTGGACTTTTCCCGTGCCGAGTCTCCATACTTGGACTTTTCGCGTGCCAAGCTCCCTGCTTGGACTTTTCCAGTGCCAAGTCTCCATACTTGGACTTTTCTAGTGCCAAGCTCCCTGCTTGGACTTTTCCGTTGCCAAGTCTCCATACTTGGACTTTTTCCCGAACCAGGTCAACCTTGACCTACGGTTGCCCCAATAATCTCCCAAACATCTATTCTTGTCCCATATCAAGAATACAACTCTCCCACGAGTGTCAAACATCAACATGCAACTCAACTAGGCCAACCTTGACCTAAGGTTGCACCGACACTCTTCCTAAGTCAAACATCAAAATACAACTCGAGTCAGGTCAACTCGAGTCAGGTCAACTAGGTCAACCTTGACCTAAGGTTGTACCAACAATCTCCCCCTTTTTGATGTTTGACAAAACCCATAATCAAGTTAGGTTAACCCGATAACCTAACTTAGGTTTTCCAATCATCTTCCAATGTCCAATGTTCTTTCCTTGAACATTCTCTGGACATTCTCCCCTTAGGTTAACCCGATAACCTAACTTGGGTTCTCCAATAATTCTCCCCCTTTTTGACACACATCAAAAAGAATTCCAATGTTCTTCCTCGAACATTCCTTGGCATTCTTCCCCTAGCTTAGGTTAACCTGATAACCTAACTTGGGTTTCTTCAATAATTCTCCAATGAACACTCTCCCCTTTTTGACATACATCAAAAAGAAAAAGGAGGGTATCAAGGTCAAGAGTTTCTTCCTAATGAAAGTCACATACCTTTCATTGAAACTCTTAATTTCCCCCTTGATACTAAACTCAACAATCAACTTAGTGATAATCCCATATCACTAATCCTCAAAAGTCTTAAGGAGTAAAAACTCCCCCTAAAGGTCAACTCCCCCTTGACCATTGCACCAACAATGTCTTTGTGAGTTCCAAACCTTTAGAAATCCACAAAACCCAACTTCCACAGCTGAAATTTCAGACCACAGTCGAAATTCAGCAAATTCAGCACACCTGATCGGTCACCGGACCGATCAGGACCTCTCTGGATCGGTCCACAGACCGATCCAGCCTTCCCTGGATCGGTCCAGTGACCGATCCAGCCTTGGATCAGGCGGTTTCTGATTTCTTCTCTCCCGAAATTCAGAAACTCACAACAAATTCCAGAAAATTCGAAAAATTATGAAATTTTGAGGATACATTCCTCATACCATATACTATCGTGGAAAAATAGTTTTCTATGAAAATAACTTCCATTTTTCAATCTTGATACAAAGTTCAAAAACTTTGAAAATAGTTCAAGTTTAACTCAACTTTGTATCACAATGTTCAATGATGAATGCAATCACTAAGATGGCTTCATCAAGGTTTTCCAAATCAATTTCAAAATGATTTTAAACCTTTTAATTTAGGACCATAATCTTAGGGCTAAATGTACATGACTTGTACACACGCTTTCCCTATGATCCTCCATTTCTTGAATTAGGCTCATCTAGGTACAAGAACTATGCACCTTGATCCTAATTCATGATCCTAATATCTCACACACATCTAAAGTGTATCAAACACATCCATGGCAATTTTGATGTGAGATATGGGTTTAGGTATCTTAGACTAAGGTCTCATGCATTTTCTAAACACAAATTTGATCTCAATATCAAAATGTGTTTTTCATCCTTAAATCAATTCAATTGATTATTAATGCAAGAGATGATGACATGGCATAAAATGGTATGAAAACATGTGCCAATGTCATGATGTCATGGCATAAAGTTTGAAACTTAAATAAACATGACATAAAAACTAGCCTAAGCATTATCATGACATTTCAAATGATAATAAAACTAAACATGATGTCATGACATGTGAGGGCAAACAATCATGGCAAGATTTAGCATACATAAATATACCTAGATTACCTATCTAAGTATCCTTAACCACTTGGCTAACTTCAAACTTAATCCTAGATTGCCCCAAAATGCCAAAATCCTAATTTTAACACTTCTTGAACTCTAGATTAATTCATGCCACTTAAAGATCAAATTTATCCTCAAAACTTGGCATGTTTCATTTTTCCTCGAGAGTTCTCTAGATTTTCCCAAATTGTGCCAATTGAGATTAAAAATGAAATTTCCAATCTTTAGGCACATTTAACTCTTCAAAGGAGTAAATGATAATTCCATTTCATTTTCAAAAGTTCTCAAAACCTTGAAAATGCTCCTTGAGTGTCAATTTCCTCAAGGTTGGGTTAACTACCCTTCTTATTGGAGTTGACACTCTCTAACCCATTTATGGGGTAGAGAAGATGCTCCTAGGAACCCAATACCTATTTGAGCTCATTGGGTTCACTAAATATTCACTAGGGATAACTTCCCTAGCAACCCTCCTAATGACCCTCTTAGGCTTTAAAGCCTTGGCCATTCGGGACTCATCAAAATCAACTCTAGGGGTTACTCCCCTTGTGACCTTGGTGTTGGTCTTCCTAGCCCTAGGTTTTGTTCCATAGTCGAATGGAACATTATGATAGGTGGGCTTGACCATTTGGGACTTAGGTTTGTGACCCAAACCTTTCTTATCCTTGGACTTGGGTTTTTGACCCCTAGACCTTAGAGTCAAATCCTTAAGAGCCTTTTCTAGAGAGTCAAGTCTTGACCTCAAGACTTGATTTTCTTTCTCTAATACCTCAAGTTTTGATTTATCATTTTTCTTTGAGGTATTCCTAGGCATGTGTCTAGATGATTTGGGATTTCTATCTAGATTTTTCTTAGCCTTAGATGAGTTAATTCTAGGGTTAGCATTTCTAGAATTGTTCTTATCTAGACTAGCATGCTTGGCTCCTAAGCACATGTATCGATTTCTAGTGTTAACATGCTTATCATTATTGACAATGGCAATAAGACTACTAGCATGCTTCCTACTAGAATTGCAAGAATGAGCTTTAAATGTTACCTTAGGGTTTGCCTTAGCTCCCCCTTTACATGTGTTTGGCCTCTTGTCCTTGTGAGGTTGCCTCCCCCTTGGACATTGACTCCTATAGTGTCCCCGTTGCTTGCATTGGAAGCACACCATGTGCTTCTTGCTCTTGCATGTCGGGACTCCGGCTTCCTTGACCTTTGGTGCCGGTGGAGTCTTTCTAACCCTCTTTGGACACTTACTCTTGTAGTGCCCAAACTTCCTACACTCAAAACACATTATGTGTAATTTGCTTGAAATCACAGTGTTTGAGTTACCTAGGGTTGTGGATGTAGATGAGCTTTCTTCTTCATCCCTTCCGGAGGTAGATGCCTCTTCTTGCTCCGATCTTGAACAAGAGCTCTCCTCCTCTTCTTCCTTGGATGTTAAGTAGCCCTCAACTCCCAATTCGCTTCCTCCATAATGTGAGCTACTTGGCTCACTAGGCTCCTCTTCATGGAATTTTGCCAAATTGTTCCACAATTCCTTGGCGTTGTTGTACCTATCTATCTTGCACAAAACATTATTAGGTAAAGCAAATTCAATAATTTTTGTTACCTCGTCATTGATTTCGGATTGTCGGATTTGCTCTTTCGTCCACTCCTTCTTCTTGATAGGTTTTCCTTCCTCATCCATCGGAGGGGAAAACCCTTCTTGTACACAAAACCAATTTAACATATTAGTCCTAAGAAAATACATTATCCTTACCTTCCAATATGTGAAGTTGTCGTGAGACTCGTAGAAGGGTTGAATCGTGACATCTTCTCCATAGAGATCCATCTCTAGCCCGTGCTCCCCCGGGTGTTGATCCGTCGAAGAGCGGCCTCGCTCTGATACCACTTGTTAGGATCGTTCGTACTCGGCTAGAGAGGGGGGGTGTGAATAGCCGCCCCAAATCACTCGTTTCTTCCTACAATTCGTTAGCGCAGCGGAAAAATAAACTAGAAACGAAAGGAAGAATATCAAACCTTAACACAGCGATATACGAGGTTCGGAGATGATGCTCCTACTCCTCGGCGTGTCCGTAAGGTGGACGAACCCAATCAATCCGTCGGTGGATGAGTCCCCGGAAAACCGGCTAATAAAAACTCCTTCTGGGTGGAGAAACCTTGCCACACTTGTTTGCAACAGCAAACAGGAGTACAAGTACAAAGAATAAGCAAGAAATACAATAAGAATACACAAGCACTCTACCAATCTTGCTTTCTCGTCGACTGGAGTCAAAAACCCTAACAGCAGCAGCTGTTCCAGTCAGGGAAGCTCACGCGAAGCTTTCGGGAGGAACTCAACAGAGCTCTTATCGCAGCCCACAAATCTTCAGCAAAAGAGAAGAAAGAAGGAAGAAGAAGAAGTTGCACCAAAGCCTTGATCTCCTTTTATGACCTGCGAACCTGCACAGCGAAGACAGAAGCCAGCGGAGAAGACGGAGCGACCCGTTGTGACTCAACGGTCGAATCGTGGACCGATCAGGCTCCACCCTGATCGGTCCAGAACCCTTCTGATCGGTCCAGGGGACCGATCAGGCCCTGGGCTGATCGGTCCCTAGACCGATCAGATTGCTCCACAGAAAGTGCCCAACTTTCTGTTCGTTTCCTGATCGGTCTGTGGACCGATCAGGCCACAGCTGGATCGGTCCACAGACCGATCCCACCTCTCTCGGCTGCGTCTCTGATCGGTCGTGGAGACCGATCAGGCTTCATGCTGATCGGTCCCCAGACCGATCAGTAAGCTCACAGAACTGCGCTTTGCCTTCTGTTTGTTATCTGATCGGTCACCAGATCGATCAGATACACAAACGTATCGCTGGATCGGTCTGCAGACCGATCCAGAGCTTGGTTTTTGCCCAAACCAAGTCCCAAACCTTTCAAACCAATATCCGGTCAACCTTGACCTATTGCTACATTATGCTTAGCATCTGGTCACCCCCTTGACCTGCTAAGACTCCCCACCAAGTGTCCGGTCAATCCCTTTGACCCACTTGGACTTTCCTCTTCGTGCCAAGTATCCGGTCACTCCTATGACCTACTTGGACTTCCCATCACCAGATGTCC
The DNA here is from genome assembly GCF_018446385.1 of Zingiber officinale. Lineage (NCBI taxonomy): Eukaryota > Viridiplantae > Streptophyta > Magnoliopsida > Zingiberales > Zingiberaceae > Zingiber > Zingiber officinale. The sequence goes on from NC_056004.1 coordinate 28,784,268, forward strand.
GATCACCCTTGATCCATCTGGATTTTCCCTTGCCCGGCTTCACTCACCAGGACTTTCACCTAGCTTTACTCACTAGGGTTTTCACACTGCCTAACATCCCAGTTAGGACTTTCTCACTGCCTGGCTTCACTCACCAGGACTTTCCAACTGCCTAACATCCCAGTTAGGACTTTCCCACTGCCTGGCTTCACTCACCAGGACTTTCCACACTGCCTAACATCCCAGTTAGGACTTTCCCACTGCCTGGCTTCACTCACCAGGACTTTCCAACTGCCTAACATCCCAGTTAGGACTTTCCCACTGCCTGGCTTCACTCACCAGGACTTTCCACACTGCCTAACATCCCAGTTAGGACTTTTCCGTGCCAAGTCTCCATACTTGGACTTTTCCAGTGCCAAGTTTCCATACTTGGACTTTTCCCGTGCCGAGTCTCCATACTTGGACTTTTCGCGTGCCAAGCTCCTTGCTTGGACTTTTCCAGTGCCAAGTCTCCATACTTGGACTTTTCTAGTGCCAAGCTCCCTGCTTGGACTTTTCCGTTGCCAAGTCTCCATACTTGGACTTTTTCCCGAACCAGGTCAACCTTGACCTACGGTTGCCCCAATAATCTCCCAAACATCTATTCTTGTCCCATATCAAGAATACAACTCTCCCACGAGTGTCAAACATCAACATGCAACTCAACTAGGTCAACCTTGACCTAAGGTTGCACCGACACTCTTCCTAAGTCAAACATCAAAATACAACTCGAGTCAGGTCAACTCGAGTCAGGTCAACCAGGTCAACCTTGACCTAAGGTTGCACCAACAAAAACTACATTCCAAGAAGTGAATATACAAAAGATTCCTCAATCAGAAAATCAAGCGATTGATGAATTGTCAAGGCTTGCATCAGCAATAGTGCCCTGGAACCTAGACCAGCCTGTAGAATAGACAGTGTTGGTATCTTATATTGAAAGGCAAGCTAACACGGAAATACAGGGTGACTGGAGAGCACCAATCATATTATTTTTGCAACAGGGTGTCTTACCGGCAAATGCAGAACAAGCTAGAGTTTTTAAGAAGAAAGCCGCTCGATATACCCTGATAGGAGAGCACCTCTACAAGAGGGCTTTCTCTAGTCCCTTGCTTAAATGCATTGGACCAGAAGACATACAATATATCCTACAGGAAGTTCATCAAGGCTCATGTGGTAGCTATATTGGGGGAAGATCTCTAGCCCGTAAGATATTATTGACTGGATATTTCTTGCCTACTTTACAAGAAGATGCAGCGCAGCTCGTAAGAACGTGTATGTCCTGTTAGAATTTCCAAAATATCTCACATCATCCTACTCAACTATTGAAAATTTCTATAGTTTCTTGTCCTTTTGACCAATGGGGCATGGATATAATGGGTTCATTCCCCTTGGCAACAATTCAGAGAAGGTTTCTATTGATAGCTGTGAATTACTTCTCAAAATGGGTGGAAACTGAACCGTTAGCAAGAATTACTGAAAATGCAATTATCACATTCTTATGGCAACACATTATTTGTAGGTTTGGTATTCCCCATAAATTAGTTTCTGATAATGGAAGGCAATTTTAGGGATGGAGAATTGGAGAATGGTGTGCAGGGTATGACATTACATAGGCATTCACCTCTGTGGGATACCCACAGAGTAATGGACAAGCAGAAGTAACCAACATAGAAATTATCAGAGGACTTAAAACTAAATTAGATCACGTTGGTGGTAGTTGGGTAGATGAGTTACCCAGTGTGCTATGGGCTTACCGTACCACCCCTCGAGAGGCTACAGGGATAACTCCATTCCAGTTAGTATACGGGGGAGAAGCAGTAGTGCCCATTGAGGTAGGGGTGGAATCTGATCGAAGATAGTTATATGATGAAGATAATGCAGGTCAACGTCTTATGGAGTTAGATTTGATAGAAGAAGCCCGTGACAATGCAGCAACTCACCTTACATCATATCAGCAAAGAATGAGGCAAAACTACAAAAAAAGAGTTATCCCCTGATTCTTTCAAGTAGGGGATTTAGTGTGGAAGTGTATTAAACTTGTGGGAGATGTTACTAAATTAGCACCCCAATGGGGAGGGCCGTATAAAGTTGTACAAAAGTTGGCCTCAGGCTCTTACTATCTCCAAGACTCAGAAGAAAGGAAGCTCGACAGGCCTTGGAGTGCAAATCACTTGCAACCATACAGAGCCTAACAAGTACGCCTGTAATTTGTCCATATATTCCATTTAATTTTTGGATATAATGAAAAAATACAGGCATCTACTCTTTTATCAATACATACATTTGCTGGAATAGACCAAGCGATTCTCCTTTTGAGTGTGTTTCCTCCGCTCAGTACTATTTGAGCGTGCTTCCTCCGCTCAGCGATAGTCGATTGGGGACCTTAAGGAGTGACCGACCTGGCTTCCTTAAGGGGAATCGGAGACTTTAAACCCCTAATAGTTGAGCGTGCTTCCTCCACTCAGTACTATTCGAGCGTGCTTCCTCCGCTTAGCGATAGTCAATCGGGGACCTTAAGGAGTGACCGACCTGACTTCCTTAAGGGGAACCAGAGACTTTAAACCCTTAATATTCGAGTGTGCTTCCTTCGCTCAACGATAGTCGATCGGGGACCTTAAGGAGTGATCGACCTGACTTCCTTAAGAGGAACCAGAGACTTTAAACCCTCAATAGTTGAGCATGATCCCTCCGCTCAGTACTATTCAAGCGTGCTTCCTCCACTCAGCGATAGTCGATCAGGGACCTTAAGGAGTGACCGGTCTGGCTTCCTTAAGGGGAACCAAAGACTTTAAACCCCTAATAGTTGAGCATCCTTCCTCCGCTCAGTACTATTCGAGCGTGCTTCCTCCGCTCAGCGATAGTCAATCGGGGAACTAAAGGAGTGACCGGCCTAACTTCCTTAAGGGGAACTAGAGACTTTAAACCCTCAATAGTTGAGCGTGCTCCCTCCGCTCAGCGATAGTCGATCGGGGACCTTAAGGAGTGACCGGCCTGGCTTCCTTAAGGGGAACCGGAGACTTTAAACCCCTAATAGTTGAGTATGCTTCCTCCGCTCAGTACTATTCGAGTGTGCTTCCTCCGCTCAGCGATAGTCGATCGGGGACCTTAAGGAGTGACCGACCTGACTTTTTTAAGGGGAACCGGAGACTTTAAACCCTTAAAGGTTGAGCGCACTTCCTCCGCTCAGTACTATTCGAGCGTGCTTCCTCCTCTCAGCGATAGTCGATCGGGGACCTTAAGGAGTGACCGACTTGGCTTCTTTAAGGAGAATTGGAGACTTTAAACCCCTAACAGTTGAGCGTGCTCCCTCCTCTTGGCAATAGTCAACTAGGATACCTTGAGAAGAAATTGGTTTGGTTCTTGTCAAAATGGCTGGAGACTATAGACTTCGAGCAGAACCAAATTCGCATGGAAGCATATTCCCGATTAAGGTTTAGATTCACTCGGAAGTACATTCTTGACCGAAATATATCAACATTCTGGCCTGCGAGTATTAATTCATATTCGCTTGGAAATACATTCCCGATCGAAATACATCAACATTCTGGCCTTCAGGTATTAATTCAGATTCGCTCGGAAATACATTCCCAACCAAAATATATCAACATTATGACCTTCAGATATTAATTCAGATTTGCTCGAGAGTACATTCCCGACCAAAATACATCAACATTCTGGCCTTCAGGTATTAATTCAGATTCGCTCAGGAGTACATTCCCGATCGAAATATATCAATATTCTGGCCTCTAGACATTAATTCAGATTTGCTCGGAAATACATTCCTGACCAAAATATATCAACATTCTAGCCTTCAGATATTGATTCAGATTTGCTCGAGAGTATATTCCTGACAGAAATATATCAACATTCTGGCCTTCAGGTATTAATTCAGATTCGCTCGGTAGTGCATTTTTGACCGAAATATATCAATATTCTGGCATGCGGGTATTAATTTATATTCTCTCAGAAATACATTCCTGACCGAAATGTATCAACATTCTGGCCTTCAGATATTAATTCAGATTCGATCAGGAGTATATTCCTGACCGAAATATATCAACATTCTGGCCTTCGGGTATTAATTCAGATTCACTCGGGAGTACATTCCCAACCGAAATATATCAATATTCTGGCCTCCAAACATTAATTCAGATTCGCTCGGAAGTACATTTCCGACCGAAATATATCAACATTCTGGCATGCGGGTATTAATTTATATTCTCTCAGAAATACATTCCTGACCGAAATGTATCAACATTCTGGCCTTCAGATATTAATTCAGATTCGATCGGGAGTATATTCCTGACCGAAATATATCAACATTCTGGCCTTCGGGTATTAATTCAGATTCACTCGGGAGTACATTCCCAACCGAAATATATCAATATTCTGGCCTCCAGACATTAATTCAGATTCGCTCGGAAGTACATTCCCGACCGAAATATATCAACATTCTGGCCTTCGGGTATTAATTCAGATTCGCTCGGAAGTACATTCCCGATCGAAATATATCAACATTCAGGCCTTCGGGTATTAATTCCGATTTGCTCGGGAGTACATTCCTGACCGAAATATATCAACATTGTGGCCTACGGGTATTAATTCGTATTCACTCGGGAATACATTCCCGATCGAAATATATCAACATTCTGGCCTGCGAGTATTAATTCATATTCGCTTGGAAATACATTCCCGACCGAAATATATCAACATTCTGGCCTTCAGATATTAATTCAGATTCGCTCAGGAGTACATTCCCGATCGAAATTCATCAACATTATGGCCTTCAGGTATTAATTCATATTCGTTCAGGAGTACATTCCTGACCGAAATACATCAAGATTCTAGTCTTCATGTATTAATTCAGATTCGCTCGGGAGTACATTCCCATCCGAAATATATCAATATTTTGGCCTCCGGACATTAATTCAGATTCGCTCGGAAGTACATTCCCTATCGAAATATATCCACATTCTGGCCTGCGGGTATTAATGCATATTCGCTCGGAAATACATTCCCGATCGAAATATATCAACATTCTGGCCTGCGGGTATTAATGCATATTCGCTTGGAAATACATTCCCGACCGAAATATATCAACATTGTGGCCTTCAAATATGAATTCATATTCGCTCGGGAGTACATTCCTGACCGAAATACATCAATATTCTGGCCTTCAAGCATTAATTCATATTCGTTCAGGAGTACATTCCTGATCGAAATACAACAAGATTCTAGACTTCATGTATTAATTCAGATTCATTTGGGAGTACATTCCCGACCAAAATATATCAATATTTTGGCCTCCAGACATTAATTCAGATTCGCTCGGAAGTACATTCCCTACCAAAATATATCCACATTTTGGCCTGCGGGTATTAATGCATATTCACTCGGAAATATATTCCCGATCAAAATATATCAACATTCTGGCCTGCGGGTATTAATGCATATTCGCTCGGAAATACATTCCCGACCGAAATATATCAACATTGTGGCCTTCAAATATTAATTCATATTTGCTCAGGAGTACATTCCTGACCGAAATATATCAACATTCTGGCCTTCAGGTATTAATTTAGATTCGCTCAGGAGTACATTCCAGACCGAAATATATCAATATTCTGGCCTCCAGACATTAATTCAGATTCGCTCAGAAGTACATTCCCGACCGAAATATATCAACATTCTAGCCTACGAGTATTAATTCATATTCGCTCGAAAATACATTCCCGACTGAAATATATCAACATTCTGACCTTCAGATATTAATTCAGATTCGCTCGGGAGTACATTCCTGACCGAAATATATCAACATTTTGGCCTACGGGTATTAATTCGTATTCGCTCAGGAATATATTCTCGATCGAAATATATCAACATTCTGGCCTTCAGATATTAATTTAGATTCGCTCGGGAGTACATTCCCGATCGCAATATATCAACCTCCTGACCTTCAAATATTAATTCAGATTCGCTCGGAAGTATATTACCGACCAAAATATATCAACATTCTGGCCTTCGAGTATTAATTTATATTCGTTCGAGAATACATTCCCGACCGAAATATGTCAACCTCTTGGCCTTCAAATATTAATTCAGATTCGCTCGGGAGTACATTCCCGACCGAAATACATCAACATTATGGCTTTCGTGTATTAATTCAAATTCGCTCGGGAGTACATTTCCTACTGAAATATATCAATACTCTGGCCTCCAGACATCAATTCAGATTCATTCGGGAGTACATTCTCGGTCGAAATATATCAACATTTCAACCTTCAAGTGTCAATTCAAATCCGCTCGGGAATGTTTCCTCGACCGAGATATCATAGCACTTTGATTTTCACATGTGAAGCTTAAATTCACTCGGAGCAAAAAACTAACCTGGATAATCAGCCAGAATTCTCATGAAATTTACCCGGGATATGCAGCTTGACCAAAGCACAAGAGTGGATAGAATTCTTTATACCAACACGATTCGCTCTAAAAAGGTATACAGTCCATAAGAAATAAGTAAGTACTAATTTCTACAAATATATTCTCAGGTGAAACCGATAAGGAAAGATGCTTATGTTTAATTACTTGTCCTATTACATGCTCACTTATGGGGTTATGTTATTTCACGACTATTTTGCTGGAGCACCTATTCCTTACCTCTCATCTGTTATAAGTAAAATAGGAACAGATTTAAGAATGGAGGAGTGTCAGAAGACAATGGACCATAAAACAAGGGTGGCTATAAGGATTAACAACCATAAAGATAGATAGGCGAACAAGTAAGGATCACCTCTCGAATATTCACTTGTCGTACATACATACAAATATGTACTCTATATATTCATTTCTGATACTATAATTATCACATGTCTACTTTAGAAATCTACAAGTATATTTAACATACTATGATTACCACATACCTGCTTTAAAGATTTGCAAGTATATATACCATAGTCTGAAATATATATATATATATATATATATATATATATATATATATATATATATATAGATAGATATATCTACTGATGAGATGCTTGGGCAACTCTTTATTGAGTCACCATCGATCTATAAATTGAGGAGGAGGCTCTTGAGATAAAACCCCCCCTTCTCGTAGCTGCTTAAGAACCTCATCAGCAGAATGAGTCAGAGTCCCTACAATGCGGCTGACAAATTCATTCTTGAATTCAGAAGAGGTTAAGTACTATTGGCGTTGGACTTCCCAGCGCTCCTCTTCACCCACCTTGTAAACTTGTAGTTATGAGGCAAGACACTCTGATTTCTCCTCAAAATTGGTCCTTTCAGTTTTGGTGTGTTCTAGTTCTTGGGTGAGGAAATCTATTTCTGAATCTTGAGCTTTCAGTTTCTCTTGTAGCTGTAATAGCTCAAAATTCTGAGAAGCCAACTCTTGAGCAAAGTCTAGAGATCTAGGGCATGAAGTCTGAAAATGCTCTAAGATAGAAGATCTGAGGGTAGCGTCTGAGATAGCTTTGTTTTTCTTGGCTACTTCAACACTCAATTGAGAGGATAGGCTCTGTATTTGCAGCTCTAGAGTCTTCTTCTCTGCTCCTCTAAACCCTAGTAGCTAGCGATGATTCTGTAAGTCCTTCTCCAAAAGGGTCATCTAATGAGCCTGAGAACATATCTTCTCCTGGAGTTGGGTGACCTCATTGCTCAGAGTGGGGGAGGCTGCCTTTAGGGTCCTTACCTGATTCTTCAGATCCCTATTTTCCCTCTCTAACTCTGCGGCTAAATTGCCCATGTACAAGCTCGAGCCGCTAAACTGAATAGAGCAATAACATGGTTATAAGTTATAGATACAAAATAAAAGAACACATTTAGAATACTTACAGCAATGACCTGACGATTGTAGTTGTCAGCCTGATCGAAAACACTTTTTCCCTGCATAGAACTTTGAATTTGTAACCAAGACGTGGCCAGGGAATATTTCAATTAAAGGAACCCATAAGAAGAAGGAGCTTGATTTTGTCCCAATAAAGAAGGCAAGCCTTGGGCTTGCCTGAAAAGATCCTGAGGAGGAATAGGGGCAGAGGGCCTTGCGGAGGAAGAAGGTAATGAACTTGTACGAGGAAAGGAGGGACCAACACTAGAAGTAATGGGAGGTCTTGGTATAGTAGTGGGGACAGTAGGAGGTAAAACAAAAGACACAGAATCAATAGTTGGCCCAGTGATAACATCTTGGGGGGCAGAACTAGAAGATCTTTTACAAGAGGTCCTTCTAGCTATCACTATAGGAAGAGAAGAAGAGGAAATCTGGGAAGGCGAGGAAGACACTGGTACGACCGGAGTCGGTCCAGAAGCAAGAACAACTGGAGGAACTGTAGGAGTCAGTAAAATAGGTCTCATCATGTTAAGGGCAAAATTATGATGAAGACAACTATAAGGCATTGGCTCCTTACCTCTCTCATGAGAAATCTCGAAGGGAACAATGGGGAGTTGTTCAAGCTCAGAGATGATGATCGGAGTTAAACTGTTCTTTGGGATGTGAGTCTGTTTGCGTCAAGCAATGAAAGGACTATATTCCTTGGAAGATTTAGAGGATTCGGGGACTACCTCTGGGGTTACTTCGTTAGAAGGAAGCAAACCAAGAGATGAAGTGGTGGGATTGAGGCGACGATTCTTTAATAAATCTGCTCCCAATTTAGCTAAAGTTGATTTATTCAGCTCGGGGTTTTTGTACATAAGGACTGGAAGAATGGTATCAACTAGAAAGTATAAAAAGTATAAATTTAAGGAAGAGACAATTTAAAGATGACGAAGGATCAGGGGGGATAAGTATAAAACTTACCAAAAGGAGGCTCCAATTCTGTGTCGGTAGAGCTTATTCCAAAGATAAAAAGTAGATCTTCAACAACTAGTGCTGGTAAATAGAATTTAGCCCCTTTTAATTTCGACATAGACGCATAAAAGGTCAAGTCAATAGTATCATCCTTTGGATTGGGAAGAGTAGGAAGAGTCCGTTGCCAAGAGATAGGGTATGGAGGAGGAGAAGGAAGGCGCAAAAAGAAGAACTTTTGTCTCCATTCCCCTTGTGCTGGGATTCTATTGAATAAGATAGCCTTGGGATGACTCTGGAACTTAAAGAGGCTATCTTCTACTTGATGGAGAACAAAAAATTGGTGAAATAAACGAGGAGAGGGAGGAAAGTCAAGTAATTGGGAAACAGCGACAAAGGCAGATAATATAGAGAAAGATTGAGGAATGAGTTGATTCAAGGGTACGTTAAAATATTGACTTACGACGATGAAGAAAGGGTGGAGAGGGAGCCAAAAGTCGGATAGTGCTTGTTCCCAAAAGACAGCGACACTCCCTGGAAGAGGAAGATTTGGGCGGTCCTCTAGAGTAGGAAGGACCAAATAGGAGGGGAATCCATAATCTAAGAGCATTGCATAAACTTCTGACTCACTGGCACTGGAAGAGCAATGGGTGAACCACTCATGGGAGAAAGAAAAAGAGGCCATCATGGGCAGAAGATCAGGGGGAGAGGAAGAATTGCGAATGGAACAGAGAAAGAAGGAATGTTGCAGAGGAGGAAGACGACAAGATGAACCCTTGATTCATCTCTAAAACCCTCAATGCAATTATTGAGAAGGGTAAACGGTAGATAGGGAAAAAGGCAAGAGCGAAAGAATTGGCAGTGAACCAGTAGATACATAGGTAAAATATTAGATATACGAAAATAGGTACACCTGTAATCGCAAGGGTGGCATTTCTGAAGTACAAGTTCAAACTAAAAAAGTTACGAGATCCTGAGGGAAGGTATAATTAATCTTTTGAAATCCCGGTAAGCTCAGATTCATCGGACGTATGAAATAAAAAGCAGATCGGGCGAGATAGGCTCGCCTTGTCACCATAGGCTGAGCAGAAAATACATGCGTCTAACTCGTCCGACTAGACAGTCTGAGTCAATAAGCTCGCCCTGTTGTTATATACCAGGCAAGAAATAACCAACCTTTGATGATAAGGGAAGTTGGGAAGATTCCACTCGGCTCTCATGTACAGAAAGGATAACTAGTGTTAAGGGGAAAAACATATGTATATATATATTATAGACTGAGTTATATAGTCATCAACGATGGGACTAAGCGATTAGGACGGGTCGACCGGGATATTAATTTACATATGCATGAGCATACAATCATTCGTTCGATCCCCATAAATGTATACATGAAGAAGACAAACAAACATTCAGAAAATACAATTAATTAAAGGGAAATAAAATGAGTTATATCAAATATAAAAGAGAAGTTAGCATGGGTTCATCATATAGAAAGAGTCTACGGATAGGTAGAATTACAATAGGCTAGCAACTACAACAACTGGGGAAACAAGCTAGGAGGACGATCCTTTAGTAATTTCCTCTGATTAGGAAAGTCGGAGGGAGGATCAGACACCAATACTTTCAATTCTTTTAACTCTCTCACCCCCCAATCAAGTGCGTAATTCACAGTCCATATAAGAGAATCAGAAATGGGGATGAGGAAAGCAGGAGACTTAAGATACTCCTTCTTCTTCTCAAAGCGGGCATCCTCGTCGGCTTTATAATATGCCAATTCTTCCTGAGAAGCCTTCAGAGCAGTCTCTTTAAGGTTCAAAGTAGATAATTGTTCAGCCAGTGTGGTTGCGTGGGTGTTCTTTAATGACTGTAATTGGGAGGACAATTGAGCAATTTCAGAGGTAAACTTCTCCAACTTGGAAGAGAGCTCATCGCCATGGGCATTGGTTGATAGCAGTTGAGACTGAAGATGCTCCACATCATCCTTGTACTAGTAGGATTACTCAGTCTCAGTTTTAAGTGACTGGCGGGTCTCTTCCAATTGGGCAGACAATGTCTTTATCTTTTTAGCCACCTGGTCAAGAGATAGCTCTGAAACCTATTTCTTTAGTGCCTCATTTTCTTGGGTTAAGGTATGTAGTAGATGGGCTATACTCATGTTGTACACCCAGCGTTGTAGAACAGAGAGCATTAGGGGAATACTTAAGAAAATATGACCATAAGTGGAAACAAGGTTACCTTCGTCTCCTCAAAAGAGAATTTATCAGCCACCTCAGAGCGACTGCTTGCTTCAATTAGTTGGTGCACTTCCTCCCAAGTTGTGATGAAAGACCCTCCCAAAAGTATAGGGAGAGTGGCGGTAAGGGAGGAAGTGGAAGACAAAGTAGTCTGAATTGAAGGGGGGGGGGGGGGCAAGGCCATTTGTTCGGGAAAATTCATAAACAAGGTAGGCGAAGAACTACCATTGGGAATAGGTAGGGTGGTAGAGGAAGAAGGAACAAGAGTAGGATAAAGGGCCGAGAGAGGGAGATCAGGAGAAGAAGGAACAACATCTACAGGGGGAAGGTCTTCAGAAAAGGAAATGGATTTTTGTTTTGGGGATGGAGTAAGGGTCAGTTTGCATCTTTTCTTGGTGGGGGCTTCTGAAGGAGATTTCTCTGAAGTCGAAGGGGAGGCAAACTCAACAATTGTGGGAAGTTCAAGAAAGTTCTCTTCCAGAACTACAGCTGGAGAAATAGAAACGTCTTCTATGATAGCAGGAGCTTTTGATGAAGAGGGCTGACCTAATGTGGCAAGAAGCTCTTGCTCCTTAACTTTAACTGCTTCTGCCGCCAAACACAACTGCTCATCGATTGTAGCTTCGAACAGAGCATCCACTACACAAAGTAAAAAATATCTTAGTTAGTAAAAAAGGATTGTAATAGATAAATGGTGACTTAACAAGAGAGTCGCGAAGCCCTATCTGGACGGGGCTCAATCCAAAAAGATAAAGGAGGTCATCCCAAATCCATTTGTGAATGAATAAATGACAACCTGATAGCTTCTGTGAGTAAGTAGTGAAGGAAGGATGTCTATGCAATTCCTTCAAGTTAGGAAGAGCAAGAAGAGAGGATTTCCAAGAAGAAGACCAAGGGATGGGTTCAGGGAAATTTACAAAGAAAAAGCATGATTTCCATCTCTTGATGGAAGAGGGCATTTCTTCAAAAAAGGTCATTTTAGGCCTGGATTGAAACAAAAAGACGCCAGGCTCTGACCTCTTAGGATAGGGGAACATAAAGAAATTCTGAGGGGTTGGAGGGATATCAAAGAGGCGGAAGAGCATGAACAAACCACAAAGATAACGAAAGGCATTGGGGTGAATTGTTGCAAAGGGATATCGAAGAACTGACTTATTTCTATCAGAAAAGGGGGAATGGGAAAATGCAAACCGGTTGCTATTTGATCTTTGAAGAAGGTGACATGATTCTCAGGAGGGAGATGAGGGCGAGAATCAGGAATAACAATACGATAGGCTTTGGGAATTCCATACAAGGAACGAAGAGCAGACCTATCATCTTTGTGAAAGGTCGAAGAGGTTTGAGCGTACCATGCGGAAAACAATTCTTCAACTATATAGAAATATAAGAATAAAAAACAGAGAGCGTAAGTTATGGCACCAACAGAGAGCGTAACTTACTGAAGCCTTAGGAAGAAGGATGACAAGGAAAGGTTGAAGAAGAAAGAAGGACGACAAAGGCTAAGTTATGGCACCAACAGAGAGCGTAAGGAAGAAGACGAAGAAGTAATGATATAAAGGGTTTAGGGTTTTTCAAAAATATTGACCAACAAAAATCACCATTGGATGCGAGCAAACTTCACAAGAGTAGTCATTGATTTATCGAAGAAAGAATATGATAAGATGTTGCCAAAAGCATGCGAAGGATTATGTCAGGAGGAAGAAAGTGATAACACGTGTCGAAAATCCATAAACGGGCAATTATGATGGACATAACAGGGCAAATCATGCTCGGATCAGCGCCGCAGCATCGTATATCGCCGATACTCTCTTTCCGTTGAAGGACCAATTAACAAGGAGAAGATTTTGAAAATGGATATTTGACTTCCTAGGTGTAATAAAGGAAGGAATGGAAAGAAAATATAAAATGACATTTTCAAATCGCTGTTAGTTAGAGCCTTAGAGCCAATCATGTGATGATTATTGTATGGACTTGATGTATCATATTCCTATATGTTTATAAAGGCATTTCTTTATGGTTATTATACTTACTTGTATTGGTGTCAAATAACTAAGTATAATAGCGTCCTTGAGTAAAAGGTTCTTATCTATATCAATCGATTGGTTGAATCGATAGTGAGATGATATAGAGAACACTGCTCTTAATCATTCCTAGTCAAGTATTAACATTTAGGGACAATGTTAATGCGACGAAACTAGCATGTAGGTCAACTCGATGACTTAATCTCACAAGTCATAGATATAGAGATATCAAGTTGACACATGGGTATGCATTGGAGAATGTATACTGAATGACCCGTCATGAGAAAGTATCATGGATCATTATATGAGTGTTATACACTTTCTCATGTGACTATTAGTATGACTATCAGTCCTTGGACCTGAAGTCACCATGGTTCCCTACATAAGGAGATACATACTTTGGCTTCGTCAAACATCACCCGTAACTGGGTGGACTATAAAGGCGATTATTGGGTGATCCGGTGGTAAGGACGGGGACCCTCGGTGGCGGAAGGTCAATGACACGTGGAGGTCAAAGGTCAAGAGATTTAACCCTGAGACCTGACCGACCGGACTGAGAAAGCCGACCGGCCACCCGATCGACCGGACTGAGATGGCCGACCGGAAGACAATTCGACTAGGCTTTGGGTTTCCGATGCTCAAGGTAAAAAGGTTTCAGCGCCGAGCGGGATGTCTGTTCGGCTGGGGCACAAGGCAACAAAGACAGGCAGGAGCAATCTCATCCGAGCATACGACCAGGAGTCCTCCCAGTCGGACCGATACCTACAACCGGGGTAGAAGTGATATGCCTACCGAGCGTCCGAACCGCTCGGCCCTGGAACAGACAGGAGGCGCCGGAGGATAAAGGTGACAAGGGATAACATCATCCTCGAGACATCTGTCGCCGACAGCCAGCAGGGTTGGCGGCCGAGCCGTACACAGGATCATACAGTAGAAGCTTCCACCGTCACATCCGGGATATGCTCGGACGATTGCGGAATGGCATTAGAGGTGTTTTTCTGACATGGGCTCGTTAAGGTATGTTTGGGGAAGCGCGCTCGCATCGAGAAGCATGCTCGCGCCTCCCCGAGGTCCTATATAAGGACCCCCAGACGTCGACGAAGGTATGCGCAATCCTCGCTGTAGCCACAGTTACGCTGCCTCTTTCATTTCTCGTTGCCTGACTTGAGCGTCGGAGGGCCATTGCCGGGAAACCCCTCCCGGCTCGGCTTCTTTGCAGGTTCGCCGGAGATTTATACCACCAGTTGGATCAGTAGCGAAGCATGCCACATCCCCAACGTCCGTCGACTAAGCGCTCGGACAGGATCAAATTGGCGCTGTCTGTGGGAATGCACCTGAATCCGAGCCTAGAAGATAGAAGAAGCTGGACGTCAACTTCTGGTAACGCTCTCTCCTGAGGAGCTCGAAGCACTCATCCAAGCGCGAGCAGCAAAAATTGTGGAGCAGCAACAGAAAGCTCAGGCCGAGCGGGCAGCGCAGCAGGCGACATCAGCATCGGGGGGCCGAGCGCCACCCGAAGAGCGGCCGGAGCAGCTCTCAATATGGGGGCAAAATAAGGGACCGACCAACACTCAGATGGGGGCGCCTCCCGCCCCGATACCTTTTCATAGGGCTCTGTTACAGACGCCCTCGGAGGTCACGCAAGCTAATCAGGACAAAGGATCTTCATCGGACGAAGCACCCATCTGGGACGTCAAAAAAGGAAAAGCGCCCCAAACGGACATGTCGCCCGAGCGGATCAACCGGCAGTTCTCAGACGCCATCCTGCGTGATCCACTGCCAAAGCATTATGTGCCCCCTGCGATCGGGGAATACAACGGGACAACCGACCCAGACGAACATTTGGGTAAGTTCGACATCACTGCCACTCTGCATCAGTACACAGATGGTGTGAAGTTCCGAGTGTTCCTCACCACCCTTTCGGGATCGACGCATCGGTGGTTCCGGAGGCTGCCGGACGGATCTATCACGAGTTTTAAAGAATTTCGAACGGCGTTCCTCCATCATTTTGCGAGTAGCAGGCGCCACCAGAAGACCAGTGTCAATCTGTTCGCCATCAAGCAAGGCTCAAGGGAGTCACTCCGAGCTTACATCCAACGCTTCAACCAGGTGGCCATGGACATTCCAACGGTCACCTCGGAAACAATGATGAACGCGTTCACGCAAGGGCTCGTGGATGGTGATTTCTTCCGCTCGCTCATCCGGAAGCCACCGCGGGACTACGACCACATGCTGCATAAGGCCAACGAGTACATCAATGTGGAGGAAGCCCAGGCGGCGAGAAGAAAGAAAGCCCTGAATGGCCAAACAGCTTCGGTCGAGCGAAAGTAGCCCGTCACCCCCGGCTTGAAGACCATCGAGCAGCGACGTTAAATCTTAGAGTCGAACCGGCGACTATAAACCCTCCGGTAGGAAGACCGTCGAGCAGCGACGTTAAATCTTTGAGTCAAATCGGCGACTATAAACCCCCCAGCTTGAAGACCGTCGAGCAGCGACGTTAAATCTTAGAATCGAACCGGCGACTATAAACCCTCCGGCCGGAAGACCGTCGAGCAGCGACGTTAAATTTTAGAGTCGAATCGGCGACTATAAACCCTCCGGCCGAAAGACCGTCGAGCGGTGACGTTAAATCTTAGAGTCGAACCGGCGACTATAAACCCCCCGGCCTGAAGACCGTCGAGCAGCGACGTTAAATCTTAGAGTCAAACCGGCGACTATAAACCCTTCGGCCTGAGGCCGGAAGACCATCGAGCAGCGACGTTAAATCTTAGAGTCGAACGGACGACTATAAACCCTCCTGCCGGAAGACCGTCGAGCAGCGACGTTAAATCTTAGAGTTGAACCGGCGACTATAAACCTTCCGGCCGGAAGACCGTCGAGCAGCGACGTTAAATCTAAGAGTCGAACCGGCGACTATAAACCCTCCGGCCGGAAGACCGTCAAGCAGCGACGTTAAATCTGAGAGTCGAACCGGCGACTATAAATCCTCCGGCCGGAAGACCGTTGAGCAGCGACGTTAAATCTGAGAGTGGAACCGACGACTATAAACCCTCCGGCCGGAAGACCGTCGAGCAGCGCCGTTATATCTGAGAGTCGAACCGGCGACTATAAACCCTCCGACCGGAAGACCGTCGAGCAGCGACGTTAAATTCTGAAGTCGGAACGGGCCAATATAAACCCCCCAGATGAGATAGCGTCGCGTTGAAGCACTTCAGCGAGACACTAGCAGAAAGTCCACGAAACGTCGTTTGATCGATCGACGCAGTAAAGAAAAACACTAAGCGAAAAGCTCATGGAAATCCCAGGGAGAGTGGGAAGTCGTTTAACCGATCAGCCCAATAAAGACAAACACCAGCGACAAACGCAGAAGTCCCAGGCATAGTGGGAGGTCGTCTAACCGATCGGCGAAATTAAGAAATTCCCTGCGGGGAAAAGGTCTAGCGACCGTTCGGCATAGTTAAAAGGAACACTCGAAATGAAAGGCTAACGCAGCAAAAGTGGGCAAAAGTGGGCATTCATTTAAAATTAGCATTTAAAAGTTACAGACGCCACATAAAAATTAAAGTCAAGCCGGTCGGAAGAATTACTAAAAATACTTCATTCAAGGAAGCCAAAAATATGCTTTGGGATGGTGGTGAGAAGCGTCGCATGCTCCGTAGCAGGGATGACCACGGACTCGGGGAGCTGACCCTTGGACTTCAGATAATCCGCCGTTGCGGTGATGGCCAACTCGAAGGCGATGACCAGCTGGTCGCACACCTTCTCCACAAACTCCCCTGAGCGGATGTAGTTTTGCCTCAAGGCGGTGACGTGGCCCGGCTCCGCCTCTTGGTACTCTTTGAAGGCGGCATGAGAAGCATCAAGAGCCTCCTGCAAGGCCTTCAAATCATCCTTGAGTTTGGCCACCTCCTCCGAATGACCTTTCTGCTCCCCTTCCAGCAGCTGGGCCAGCTCATTCACACGCTGCTGCAGAGCTCAGGCTTCCACATTTTTCTTGTCCAGATCAACGATGGCGGTGTTCTTCCGAGTGGTGGCAAGCTCAATTTTGTGGTCATAACTTTTAACCTGCTTGTTAAGCTGGTCCAGCATGTACGCCTGGTCGGCCGTCTTCTTTCTCTTGGCCTCTAACAGATCCTTGGTTTTGTCGAGCTCCTTCTGCAGCTCGGCGTAAGAAGGGCCTCGCGAAGAAGACAGGCCGCCCTGACTCTTCAGCCTCTTTAGCTCCTCCCCCACCATAGCCAAGCGGTTGGAGATAGCAATCTCCTCCACCCATCGCTGGTATACACAGGAAGGTTAAAAAGCCGATCGGGAAAACTACATAAAGAAGAAATAAACCTTACCCCTGTGGATTGCTGCATGTGGCTATCGGCTAGCTTGTCGAGCGATATCATGGCCACACGGGCCCGAGCGTCCGCCCACATCTCAGCGAGGGGCCCCTTCATAGTGATCATATGTTCGGGAGCTGTTGGCCGATCGGACTCGGCCATGAACGCCTCGGTTGGGAGATGCAGAGTGACCCTAACAGTACGGCGCTGGCCTGGAGTCGTCTGAGCAGACGCCATGGGATCGGAGGCCGGGCTGGACATTGTGGATAGAATGCCCGAGCGGAGGACCCGGCGTGGTGCAGGAGGAAGGGAGGTAACAGGCACCGCTTCGATGGGGGCTGCAGGCGCATCCAGCTGAGAGGGAGTCCGGTCGGAGGAGAGTGCCTTGACCGATGGGTTTTACCGCGTTGAGAAGCGGTGTCCATCCGCTCAGATGCTTGCACTGCGGAGGTTGCCGAAGGAAGAGGCTTCTCAACTCGCCGTCTTTTCCTGTCGAGCGGGAGTTCGTCCTCCGGTTCGGAGTCTTCCTCCCGAACAGTCGGATCCTTGCTAGGAGTTGCACCGCCAGCCACATCCGTAGGCGAAGCTTGAGCGACCGACTCCCTGCCTGTGTTTCACTCTCGACCTCGTGAGAGCCGACCGGAGCAATACCCAATTGCTCCATTTCCTTGGCTGCTGCCGCTTCAAGCGCGACCGCTTTCTTTTTCAAAATCTCGAACAGCACCGACTCCATTATGATATTTACTACAAAGAAAGAAGAAAGAAATCAGTTAGAACTCAAGGCAAATGTACAAGTGAAGTTCTTACCAAAGCTGCTCGGGAGTGTTGGAACCCCAAGGTTGTTTTGGTGTGATCAACAAGTTAAGTTAGGTCCTGCGTTGTTTCTAACCTTGTGTCTAAGTGTGCAGGAGCTTAGGAGCACAGGTACTTGAGCGGAAGACGCAGCTAGCGAGAAGGACGGCACGCTGTGCGTCCGAGGGACGAGGTTCTGCGGAAGAGTACACCGGCGGACGAGAAGGAAGTGCGCGCGGTGGTTCCGAGGTACAAAAGCCGGAGCGGAAGATTGCTCGGGGAGCAAGAGACGCAGCTAGCGCGAAGGTCGGCACGGGGTGCGACCGAGGGACGAAGTCTGCGGATGAGTACGCTGGTGGACGAGAAGGGAGACGCGGTAATTCCGAGGGACGAGAAGCCGGAGGGAAGCACGCTCGAGAAGAACGGAAGTTGGGTTCGGGTGAGCCCTATTCCGGATGTCAGAGATCACCCAAGCAAGCGGAGCCGGAGCAAAAAGACCCGGACCAGAGGCGAGCTGAACCAGAGAAGAGAGCACAGACCAAAAGTCAACTGGGTTGACTTTTGGCTCCAGCGCCAACTATCCGAGCGCCTTGAGGTCCGGGGCGCCCGGAACCATCCGGGGCGCCCGGAAGGGACTTTTTCACAGGATCGAGCTTTGACTCGATCCAACCGTTGGGGGATAAATTTTATCCCCCCAGGGCGCCCGGAACCCATCCAGGCGCCCCGACCAAGGCTATAAATATAGCCTTGGTCCAGAAGCTTTTCAACAATCACGATCATTCTATTTCCAAACACTTGTATGCTTTAGTTGTAGTTAAGCTTCTGTTTTCTGTGCCTAAACGCTGTAAGAGGCTTCTCCGCCTGAAGGAGTTTTTGAGCTTAATCTTCCTTGGATTAACAACCTCCTTGGTTGTAACCAAGTAAACATCTGGTGCCTCGTCTTTACTTTTATGCTTTTATTTATCTGCTTAATTCATTTTACAAGTGTCAGCTTAATCGTTCGAGGAAGGGTTGTTTGTTCTTAATTGACAGGTTATTTACCAACCCTTCTAAGCCGGCCCAACGGTCCTACAAGTGGTATCAGAGCCGAGTACGCCTCAGAAGGACTAATCGCCGTCTGAAGCAACAATGGCCGGAGCTAGCGACTACCCACCAGCATTCAAGGGGGAGCTTTCTTCATGGAAGCAACAAATGATGGTATTTCTTAACTCTGATATTGGTATTTCCCTAATAATGAAAACAGGTTATGAAGCACCGAAGAACACGAATGGAGAAAGACTCGATCTACGCCTCTGGAACAAGAAGCAGCGTGACGAGTCAATGGCAAACGGTCGGGCAGAGTTTCACATTCTAACCGCAATACCAAATGAAGATTTCGATAGAGTTGGCGAATACAACAGCGCAAAAGAACTTTGGGAAAAGTTCTTAAAACTCTACGAAGAACCAACTGAAGCCGAATCCGACTCTTTGATAGACACCGAGCTGCCGACAGAACAGTCTGAGATGGAAGAAATTACTACAACAGCCGAAGTACATCCCGAGAGTGATGAAGGGGAGAATCTTCGGATAAAAGCAACTCGACAGGGGGAGAATCAACTACCGGAAAGGTAAGTCAGGTATGGACTCGAACCTCTGATCAATTAAATGATTCAATCGAAAAATTGCCTGAAGAGTCTTTCGAATCAGAAATTAAATCATCGAAAGAATTTTTTGAATTAGAAAATCAATTGTCAAACTTGCCTTGCAAATTATTATTAAAAGAATTTTGCAAGTTAGAAATTTTGTCGAAAAACTTTTGTAAATTGCAAAATATTTTTTCGAAAGAATTATGCAAATTAGAAATGATGTCAAAAACTTTCTTCGAATATTTTTTCGAATTAAAAATTACTTTCTCGAAAGAGTTTTGCAATTCAGAAAATGAGTCATCGAAAAAGCGTTTCGGATTAAGAAATCTATTATTAATAAATTCCTGCAAATTAGAATTTTTATTAAAAAATTCTTGCAAATTACAAAATATTCTTTCAAACGAATTTTGCACATTGTCGAAAGAATTTTTTATAGCGTCAAAAAATTTTATCAAGTTAGAATCTATGCTATCGAAATATTTTTGTGAACTTGAAATTCAAAAAATAATAGAAATTAACATGATACAAATTGTTGCATGTTTAATATTTTTTGCTTTAAATCTGAAAAAGTGTGACTTAAGAATTTCTGATAAATTAAAATGGAAATTTAAACCTTCTGATTAAAGCATAAAATAAATAAATAAATGCATAGAAAATTTCTCTTTATGTTATTAATTCTCTGAAATTTTCTTGCATAAAGCTTTCTGTTTAGAAACTTCTTAATCTTGATGTCGAATGACTTAGAAATTTGTCTTGACTTAGAAATATTTCCCTGAAAATTATTGAAATATAGTTTCAAAAATTTTTTAATGTCAACCCTTAGATTTAGTTTGTACCCCATTTTTATTGTGATCAAAGGGGGAGAAGGGAAAGTATAAGTCTAGGGGGAATAAGTCTAGGGGGAGGTAGAAAAAATTGAAAATTAAAATTTGGAATGTTTGAAATTTAATTTTTTCTATCATGTTGCATGTTATTGCAATAAACTGTTTAATTTCATATCTATTGTTGACCCTAGCTTAATTTGGGTTGATCACACCAAAAAGGGGGAGATTGTTGGAACCCCAAGGTTGTTTTGGTGTGATCAACAAGTTAAGTTAGGTCATGCGTTGTTTCTAACCTTGTGTCTAAGTGTGCAGGAGCTTAGGAGCACAGGTACTCGAGCGGAAGACGCAGCTAGCGAGAATGACGGCACGCTGTGCGTCCGAGGGACGAGGTGCTGCGGAAGAGTACACCGGCGGACGAGAAGGAAGTGCGTGCGGTGGTTCCGAGGTACGAAAGTCGGAGCGGAAGATTGCTCGGGGAGCAAGAGACGCAGCTAGCGCGAAGGTCGACGACCGAGGGACGAAGTCTGCTGATGAGTACGCTGGTGGACGAGAAAGAAACACGCAGTGATTCCGAGGGATGAGAAGTCGGAGGGAAGCCCGCTCGAGAAGACCGGAAGTTGGGTTCGGGTGAGCCCTTTTCCGGATGACAGAGATCACCCAAGTAGCGGATCCGGAGGAGAAGAACTGGACCGAGGCGGGACTGAACCAGAGAAGAGGTCCCGGACAAAAAAGTCAACACCTGTTGACTTTGGGCTCCGGGGCGCCCGGAGCAGTCCGGGGCGCTCGGACCTTGATTTTGACCAAGATCGCTATTTACGCGATCTGAACGTTATGGGATAAAATTTTATCCCCCCAGGGCTCCCGGAACCCCTTCGGGGCGTCCCGACCAAGACTATAAATATAGCCTTGGTCCAGAAGCTTTTCAACAATCACGAGCATTCCATTTCAAACACTTGTACGCTTTAGTTGTAGTTAAGTTTCTGTTTTTGCGCTTCAACGTTATAAGAGGCTTCTCCGCCTGAAGGAGTTTTTGAGCTTAATCTTCCTTGGATTAACAACCTCCTTGGTTGTAACCAAGTAAACATCTTGTGCCTCGTCTTTAGTTTTATGCTTTTATTTATCTGCTTAATTCATTTTACAAGTGTTAGCTTAATCGTTCGAGGAAGGGTTGTTTGTTCTTAATTGACAGGTTATTTACCAACCCTTCTAAGCCGGCCCAACGGTCCTACAGGGAGCAGGGTCCAGATCGGACTCAAACCGAATATATACATTACTCCCTCAGGAAGGAGCTTGTTGATGTCGAGCTTCAGGCCGGCTAGCAGATTCGCTGCTTGAAGATAGTCCGGTTGGGTCTTAAACTTCTTCAGCTCAGGAGAGATGGACGGTCCGACCTGCCATTTAGTCCAGAAAGGGAGCCGCCCAGGCATACGAAGAAAAAAGAAATTTTCTTTCCGATGTTTGTTGGAAGAGGGAAGTTTATCAAAAAAGACCAAGCCGGGCCGAGCCTGAAACAGATAAGTGCCCGGCTCGGACTGCTTGGGATAGTAGAAATAGTAGAAAACTTCCGGGCGGAGGGAAATGTTGTGTATCTTAAACAATACCACAACTCCGCACAGAAGTCGAAAGGTGTTGGGAACCAATTGGACGAGCGGAATGCCAAAGAAGTTACAAATTTTGACGATGAAGGGGTGGAGAGGAAACCGCAGACTGGATGTAAACTGTTCGCAAAAAAATAGATAGTGCTGCACGGAGGGTTATGTGGCCGAGCGGAAGGAGAAGGTAAGATCAATTCGAAGTCAGAGGGGATGTCGAAAGCGTTGATCAGGCTCTCGGCGTCGCGCCGATCGAACCACGACTCCATGGTGGTATACCATGGGCCGAGAGTCGGGTCCGCAGGCTGAGAGGAACTTGCCATCACCGGAACAGTAATGGAGAAAGAGGAAATGGGGAGGAAAGGCTTGGGGGAGATGAGCGGAACAGTAACTAAAAGATGAAACGCGGCCAAGAGCCCGAAGAAGACATAGGAATCAAAGAAAGAGAGGCAGAAGAACCTTACAGATGAGAAGATCGAAGGAGGGAGACGAAGGTTCACCGGAGAGCCGGGGGACGAGGTCACCGAGGAGAGGAGCGCAGTGAGAATGTCGCAAATAAGAGAGCGGAGGTGCGGCGGAGGAAAAGGGTGAAGGCTTTATAGGGGTGTGCCCGATCGTCCTAAGCCGTTGGATGCAAGTCACCGGGACCGAGGCCCACTTCACACCGTTCATTTCAAACTATCGGACGTCGCTTCGAGGGTAAAGCGGCGGCCGTATGATGACATCATCGACGCCATGTGGCACCCAATCAGAGGAAGGCATTTAATGAGCCCCATCACGAGGCAGAACCCCCGTGCTCAACCATAATGACGGGGATTTGCACGCATTCTAAGAAGATCCCGAGGACATTATCATAGGCCATGGGAGTAGCCCTCGTCGATTAGCCGATCAGCTCTAGTAGATCCATAGTGGCCAGGCGGATGTATACTTTCGGTAGTGGCGGGTCGGCTGTCGATTGGCCAGACTCATTGTCGAGTCAGTCGGACTTAGTGCCTCCTTCAACTAGACTTGAAGGGGAGGCATGTGATCTAGTGGTAAGGACAGGGGACCCTCGGTGGCGGAAGGTCAATGACACGTGGAGGTCAAAGGTCAAGAGATTCAACCCTGAGACCTAACCGACCGGACTGAGAAAGCCGACCGGCCACCCGATCGACCGGACTGAGATGGCCGACCGGAAGACAACCCGACTAGGGTTTGGGTTTCCGATGCTCAAGGTAAAACGGTTTCAGCGCCGAGCAGGATGTCCGTTCGGCCGGGGCACAAGGCAACAAAGACAGGCAGGAGCAATCTCATCCGAGCATATGACCAGGAGTCCTCCCAGTCGGACCGATACCTACAACTGGGGCAGAAGCGGTCGAACCGCTTCGCCCTGGAACAGACAGGAGGCGCCGGAAGATAAAGGAGACAGGGGATAACATCATCCTCGAGACATCTGCCGCCGACAGACAATAGGGTTGGTGGCCGAGCCGTACACAGGATCATACGGTGGAAGCTTCCACCGTCACATCCGGGATATGCTCGGACAATTGCGGAATGGCGTCAGAGGTACTTTTCTGACATGGACTCGTTAAGGTATGTTTGGGGAAGCGCGCTCGCATTGAGAAGCTTGCTCGCGCCTCCCCGGGGTCCTATATAAGGACCCCCAGACGTCAACGAAGGTATGCACAATCCTCACTGTAGCCACAGTTACGCTGCCTCTTTCATTTCTCGTTGTCTGATTTGAGCGTCGGAGGGCCGTTGCCGGGAAACCCCTCCCGGCTCGGCTTCTTTGCAGGTTCGCCGGAGATCTATACCACCAGTTGGATCAGTAGCGGAGTGTGCCACGTCCCCAGCGTCCGTCGACTCAGCGCTCGGACAGGATCATTGGGTATGTAACAAATTATGCGGAGGGATGTGAGTGATGTAGATGGGATCTATCCCTCCTATATGACGGGAGTGACATCATCATTCTTGATAGAGTGAGACCACTAAGTGCATGGCCATGCCCAAATGAGTCAATATGAGATATTGAGCTCATTTGTCTAGAGTGAGTCTACTTGGAGTTCAAGATATAGATTGGTTAGAGGATGACACGGTCTATGCCTCAATTTAATCAATCTAGATTAGGGCTGCAAACGAATCGAGCCGGCTCGCGAGCTTTTCGAGCCGGCTCGAAATATATTTGATTCGTATTCGAATTTATCGAATTCGAGCCGAACTCGAACATGTTCGATAAGGTTTCGAGCCGAATTCGAATCTATAACATTTTGTTCGAATATTCGCGAGCCGCTCGCGAGCTTTTGTATAATTTTATTATTTTCTAATATGTTATTCAATAAATGTATTGTAAATTTGTAATGGTTTTAAAACTTTGAACCTGATGACTGATGAGTAACGATTCTGCAATCATGCTTAATGGGTTAACAAATTGCGGGTTAATGGATTATGGGTTAACGGATAATAGTTCATGTTTATATTATAAGTTTATAACCTAATCCTTTTACAAACCGGCGAACCCTAATCTTTTCCACAAAACAAGTGTGAAGACTGGCGGCGGAAGGTAGCTAGGGTTCTTGTCCAGCGATTGTGCTTCAAGTGCTTAGGATCTAGAGTTGGTGTTGGAGAAGGAGAAGGTGCTGGTGTTGGAGAAGGATCTAGAGTTGGTGTTGGAGAAGGAGAAGGCGCTGGGGGACTGCTTCTTCTGCGTTATCGACGTCGAGAGTCGAGACTCGAGAGATTCTGATGGCTCTACTGCCTCCCCTTCCCCTCTGCTAGAAGATCAAGCGCAACTTCTCTTACTCTCACTGCTCGTGCCTACTGCCTCTTCTACGTTACCAGCGTCGAGAACTCCTGGTAGCTCTGCTGCCTCCCCCTCTGTCGGAAGATCAAGCACAGCCTTTTTTGCTCTCACTGCTTTTGCCAAAGGCCACACGGAAGCTCTCTTCACCCAGTGTACTTTTGCTTGGAAAAACCTAAGATGTATGTCTTTTTTTCCCTCAATCTCTATTTTTCTTTGAAGTACATAATGGATTCAACCCTTTTCATAGTTATTTTTTTATCATTTTTGGAAGGAATTATTTTCTTTTTTTTTCTTAATCTTTCTGTTTGTTTTTTTTCTTGAAGAAATAGTCTTTCGGTTTGTTTTTTTTCTTGAAGAAACAATAGTTAAATATTGATTTTTAATGCAATAATTGTTGATTTTGATAACTTTAGAGTTACAATTTTTCATATTTAAATACAGTAATATTTCCATGCAAGTTATTTGTGTAATTTATGCTTTATTCTTGAAGATATGTTGATTAGGATTTAGGATACTTTGAATAATTTATTTCATTATTAATATTTTTTAGTTATACTTTCTCTTTTGATTTTCAAAGAAGATGGTTGATTCTGCTCCAGCAGCAAATTCAGCTATTCAAGCTTCATTAGATTCAAATGAAATCCCAGAACAAATCATAGATAAAGGGGATAGTGTAACTAATAATTTGATTGAGGATGGTAATTTGCTTCACAAGTCAAAGAAACAAAAAAGGTCTCTAGTATGGTCAGACATGATTGAGGTTGAGGATCCAAAAGGTGATAAGTACAAGTGTAAACATTGTAATCTATTCCTTGCAAAAATGAAGTCAGGTACTACAACACACTTAAAACGACACTTGGATCACTGTGCTAAACACTTGGAGTCTAAAAAGAAACTTGAAGATAAACTCAAACAACAACAACTATTGTTAGGCTTCGAAAGTGTTGAAACAACTATGTCACCTTTATTAGTTGATGGGAAATTTTGTATGGAACGAATGAAAGAAGCAGCTGCCACATGGATCCTAATGCATGAACATCCATTTACATTATTAGAAGAAGAAGGTTTTAATATGTTTTGTAGACGTGGAATGCCTGAGTGGACCCGTATATCACGAACAACAGCAAAAAAGAGTTGTTTTGCAATATATGAAGTCGAGAAAAAAAAATTACATGGTTTGTTGAAAAATGTAACAAAGATCAGCCTCACGACAGATTTATGGAAGTCAAAAAATCAAAAAATAGAGTATATGGTTATCACTGGTCATTGGATTGACTCTTCATGGAAATTGAATAAACGCGTTCTTAATTTTTTTCATATTCCTCCTCCTCGTGGTGGTCCTCAAATTTCAGATACCCTTCTAAAGTGTGCAAGGGCATGGGAAATTGAAAATAAGATATATACTGTTTCCGTTGATAATGCAAGTGCTAATGATGCTGCAATTAAATATATGAAGCAAGATTTCTTGAAAATTAATACAAATCTGATTTGTGGGGGGAAATTATTCCATGTTCGATGTTGTGCACATATTTTAAATCTTATAGCTCAGGATGGCCTCAATGAAATTAAGGATATTGTTCATGTAATTCGTCAGAGTGTAGATTTCATTAGAAGAACAGATGCTAGACTCATTCAATTTGCTGAAATTGTGAAACAATTGAAGTTACAAGAAAGAAAATTGGTTGATGATTGTAAGACAAGATGGAATTCAACTTATGAGATGTTGAGAACAGCAATTGCTTTTAAAGAAGTTTTTTCAAGATTTAAAGATCGAGAACCTAGCTATATTCATTGTCCAACAGAAGATGATTGGGAGAAATTGCATAAAGTATTTTCAATTTTGAAAGTATTCTATGAAGCAACCAAAATTATTTCTGGAAGTGAATATCCTACTGCCAATCTTTTTCTAAATGAAGTCTATCGAGTAAAAGTAATCTTGGATGAGAAATCTTGTGATGAAGAAGAGTTTATTAGAAAAATGGTGCAAAAAATGAAGGAAAAGTTTGATAAATATTGGGGTGAATGCAATTTATTAATGGCTGTTGGTTCAGTTTTGGATCCAAGATGCAAAATGCGAGTACTTGAATTCACTTTTCCTAAACTTTATAACTCATTTGAAGCAGAAAGTAATATTAAAGAGGTCCAAAGGCTTTTGTATGCAATTTATAAGGAATATTCAGATACTGCTATTGAAAAGCTTCAAGGATCAAAAAGCAACTCTGAATCTCAAGATAGCAACACTGTAATTCAAAGTAATAGAGAACATACTACGTTTTCTTCTGGATGGACTGAATTCTCTTCTTATTTAAAAGAAATTGAAATGGTACAACCTGAAAAATCTGAGTTGGATGTGTATCTAGAGGAAGGGTGTCATAGGCATAATCCAAATGATGCATTCGATGCTCTTGGTTGGTGGAAGCTCAATACATACAAATTTCCAGTGTTGTCAACTTTGGCTAGAGATATATTAGCAATACCCATTTCTACAGTAGCTTCAGAGGCAACTTTTAGTGCTGGAGGTCGTGTTATTGACAAGTATCGTGCTTCTTTAGCTCCTACAACAGTAGAAATGTTGATGTGCGGTGGAGATTGGTGTCGAAAGCGACATGGAGTGACTAAAAAGTCTAAGGTATGATGTTAAAATATTTTGTTTATGTTTTTTTTGCTTCTAATCAGAAAATAAATTTAAAAATAAATGATACATTTTATCTTTATTATTGTAGGTTGAAAAACAACATTTGACAA
Organism: Zingiber officinale; assembly: GCF_018446385.1. Lineage (NCBI taxonomy): Eukaryota > Viridiplantae > Streptophyta > Magnoliopsida > Zingiberales > Zingiberaceae > Zingiber > Zingiber officinale. The sequence continues at coordinate 28,812,023 of NC_056004.1, forward strand.
TTGATTTACCTATAAATAAAGTTGATAATTAGAAGTTGAATGGTTATGTCACAGATTGAGGTATAGATTTAATTTTTAGCATTTTATATTTTGAGTTTGCTAACTTATTTAATCATTTATATATTTTATTTTTGAATTCTGCACAGATTGAAAAGATGGAAGCCTGGAATCGTGGAAGTATAAAGCTTTTTTTATTTTCTAAAGTCTTTGTATTGTTTTGTGTAACATGAAAATGCAATGGCAGGTGAACTTTGGATGCAGTAAGAGGAATGGAGAGCTTCTGGAATGACAAAAGGATGAAGAGCTTTGGAATAGAAGCATGAATGTGTAGCTTTGGAATGTAGTGGAAATGGAGATCTTCTGGAGTCTGGATTTGGGAGTTTGGGATGCATCAAGAGGAGGCTTCGTAATTAGTTGTTTTTTGGCCATTAATCTCATTTTAACTCAACTTTGTATGTGTTGAGTTGAACTTCTATTTTGTCTATGTTATGAGCTTCTGGAGTGGGACTTGAGAATTTGGATTTGATGTGTATCATGATTATCTCATTGTGGCCATTATTCTACTTTAAAGACTAATCTCATTCTGTTTTGTAATTTTATTGTGTATAAGTGTATATGTTATATGTTGTTTACTTATTTAGACTTTATTTTTATTTTGTATATGTTATGTGTTGTGTAGCTTTTATTCTGTTTTGTATTTGTATTTTGTTCATGTTATGAAATTGTTGTCAGTATAAGTGTATATGTTATATGTTGTTTACTTGTTTAGACTTTATTTTTATTTTGTATATGTTATGTGTTGTGTAGCTTTTATTCTGTTTTGTATTTGTATTTTGTTCATGTTATGAAATTGTTGTGTATTTGTTATGTGGTTTTATTTTTATTGTACTGCACATAATTTTAATTTGAATATGACAAAATTTAGATTCGAATAATTCGAATCGAACTCAAACTTAAGACATTTCTAGTTAAAAGTTCGATTCTGCTCGAATTAATATTCGAATAATTCGAATCGAATTCGAGCTCGAATCCTATTTCGAATCGAATTCGAGCTAAAGTTATTAGTATTTTCGAGCTTCGAATCGAATTCGAACATTATATATATATTTCGAGTTCGAATTCGAATATTAATATTTTTACATTATTCGGTTCGATTCGGCTCGTTTGCACCCCTAATCTAGATGTCAAGGATAGAAGGACATTATCATATATTGTAAGGGTCACAATTAGTAGTCACAAGGTGATGTTGGATCTCAATATTCTTGTAACTTGGGTAGTAATGATGTGTTGCTAGATACCGCTCATTACTTATGTTTCTAAATGAGTTTAGGAGCATTGCCAATGTTACAAGAACCTATAGGGTCACACACAAAGGGCAATTAGATGGAGAATAGGTTCATATGATGAACCAAGAGGAGTAGGTTCATGTGATGAACCAAATTGGATTAAGAGTAATCCAAATTAGACCAATTGAGTTGGACTCAACTTGATTCATGTGTTGAATGAGTCTAATTTAGATTATGACTCATTGAATCAATTTAGTTTAATGAATAGAGATTCATAAAATCGAATTGGCTTGAATCAATGGTTAGATTTGATCAACCATGGGAGAATTTAAGTTAAGTTTGACTTGACATGAGAGGGAAGATGAAGAGTCAAGTTTGGCTTAACCTTGACTTGACCAAATGTCATGTCATTGTGACTTGGCATAGGGCCGGCCAATGATGATGTGCCACATCATCAAGGCAACTTCATGGTATGCCACCTCATGAGGGAAACCAAGAGCCTTGACTCTTGATATTCCATGGAGGTTACAAACTCACATTGAAGTGGTCGGCCACTTAAGAGGAGGGAATAAGTGCAATTGAGTCCTAATTAATTCCTTCTTCTTCCTCCTCTCTTCTCTCCCTCTCATCCTTGCCGAGATTCCTTGGGGTGCTAGCACACTCTAAGGTTTCCTCTCCATCTCTTGTTCGTGTGGATACTTCTAGAGGTGTGTACACTTGAACACACTTGAGATCCGAAGAACCCTTGGACGAGCGGGATTTGTGAAGGGCTTTGCTTCAAAGGTATACTCCTTAACATGTAGATCTAAAGTAGATCTAGAGTAGAAAATTAAGTACACGAAAAATTTTATCTTCGCACGAATCCAGTGGCTAAGAACTTTGGGGTTTCCGCAACGCAAAAAGCGATTTTTGCGGCTCGAAAGTTCTAATAGTGGTATCAGAGCCACGTGCGAAGTGTGTACTTGTTTTGTTTTTGTTTTTACGGCAAAAATTCAGATCTGTAAGTTTCTGTAACTTTACTATTTTATAGATTTTATGGGTATTTTTCTAGTAGAGGCGAAGCAACAAGTGTTAGGACACTTGTAGGCTTCGACTACCGAGAAAAACTTTCCGAAACGGCAAGGTCCCGCCCTAATTGTTTTGGGACAGCGGCTTAAGGCACTGTAAGATCGTAGTAGGACACTCGTGAGACTTATTTCGTAAGAAGGGGTGCTGTCCCTAACCCCGCAAGGGGCATTGTCCCGCGATCGCGCCCGAAAATCGCTAAACAGGACCGTCGGGAAATTTTAACTCATAAAATTGTAAAAACAGTAGTAAAATTATAGAAATTTATGTAAAATACTTAATTTAGAATTATGTATGATTTTGTGATGGTCATAGCCCCAAAACCCAATTTGATTGGACTAAATGTGTTGTAATTCATAATATGGCATGCGCGCCATTTTGTGTGATGTGCGTGTTGTATATATTATGCGACCTACGTGTCGTACCTCCCTCATTTTAATTTCCTATTGTAAATAGATTTTTAGACTCGAATGTAACTCGAGTTTCATATCTGTAATGTACAAAAAATGGAGCGGTGGAAGGTCCACTCGAGAAGGAACGACAAGGAGGGTGCGAGCAACACATGGTGGTCAAAAGGAGGAGCTTGAAGAAGTTGTTGACCCTAGGTTGACCGTCCGATCTTCTCATTGGCTTGAGAAGAACGTAGTAGGGCCATGACCTAATCAAAATTTAATTATTCATTACTTGTGTGTATGATGCATGCTAGTGTAGGATAATTAGTGCCTTGATGCGTATAAGATGCAAATCCATGATTAGATTAGATCTTAATCGAGTTAACTCGAAATGCCTACCAAGTCTTGATACCCATTACTACCTCGATCATTTGTTGTTGTTGAATCTGCCAAAGCAAAGCAACACATATTATCTTGGTAGGGTGCGGAGGGACAATCTTGGTCCCGCCTATCAAGGCTTGGGTGAGTACAAACTCAATTAGATTGAATATAACTAGTTAACCCAATTGAATCGAGTATAACTATAGGCATTTTCCAATTGTTGGACGATAGGATAAAAATCACATTTATACTAAATCTTGGGCGATTTAGCCAAAGCTAACTCAAGTTTTAATGTAAATGAGATTTTTGATCCTATAAACAAGAGTTGTATAGAGATGCAATTAATAATTAGTTATCTACCGATCTTACTAAGTCTTGGGCGATTTAGCCAAAGCTAACTCAAAGCGTAGTATGATGTGGATCTTGTCCCGTAAGAATTATAGCTAATCGGGTAGAATCTAGTAAGTGTTGTTTAACCACATCCATGACTTGATTTTACAAAAATTCTATAATTCAGTGGGAGTATCATTTAATTAAAGACCTAATTAAATGATTAGTGGAATATGATATTTATTTTCTGCATTTTTATGTTGTAGATTGTTATGTCGACAAACACGAACACCTTCTCTCTGCGTTTTGTTCTTGATAAGGACAAGCTCAATGGAGCTAATTTCCTAGACTGGTACAGGAATCTGAGAATCGTTCTTACACAAGAACGAAAACTGTGCGTCCTGGAGCAGCCCATTCCCGAGGCACCTCCTGCCACTGCCACGCGAGCTAATCGAGATGCTTATAAGAAGCATCAAGACGACGCATTAGATGTGTCATGCCTCATGCTCGCAACCATGAACTCTGAGCTTCAGAAGCAACACGAGTTGATGGGTGCTTATGATATGGTTGAACATCTTCGTCAACTATATCAAGGACAAGCGAGACACGAGAGATTCGAGATCTCCAAGGCACTGTTTCAGTGCAAAATGCAAGATGGGACTCCTGTAGGACCATATGTGCTCAAGATGATTGGGTACATAGAAAATCTACAGAGGTTGGGATTCCCACTTGGCCAAGAGCTGGCCACTGACTTGATCTTACAATCCTTGCCAGAGAGCTACAGTCAATTTGTCATGAACTACAACATGAACGAAATTGACAAGCCACTACCTGAGATGCTAAGCATGTTGAGAACTGCTGAGCTAAACCTTAAGAAGGTAAAGCCCAACTCCATTTTGATGGTGCAAAAGCATAAAGGCAAAGGCAAGCCTAAAGGTAAGGTAAAGTCCTAAGCCAAGGGCAAAGGCAAGGCACTAAAACCTAAAGGAGGGGTTGCCAAGGATGCTACCTGCTTCCACTGCGGTCAGACCGAGAACTGGAAGAGGAACTGCAAAGTTTACCTAGAAGATCTTAAGAAGAAGAGAAGTGAGACTTCTACTTCAGGTATATATGTTATAGAAGTTAATCTCTCTATTTCTTCATCATGAGTATTAGATACCGGATGTGCTTCTCACATTTGTACTAATGTGCAGGCGTTAAGAAATAGTAAAACATTGACGAAGGGCGAGGTGGACCTACGAGTAGGCAATGGAGCACGGGTTGCTGTTGTTGCTGTAGGGACTTACTTTCTATCTCTGCCCTCTGAGCTTGTACTAGAATTAAATGAATGTTGTTATGTGTCTGCTTTTATTAAGAACATAATTTTAGTTTCTTGTTTGGACAAGAAAGGCTTTTCGTTTATCATAAAGAACAAATGTTGTTCTGTCTATTTAAACGATATGTTCTATTGTAGCGCACCTCTGATGAACGGACTCTATATTCTAGACTTAGAGAACCCCATCTATAATATAAATACCAAAAGGTTCAAATCAAATGAAATGAACCAAACCTATCTCTAGCATTGTCGCTTAGGTCATATAAATGACAAACGCTTATCCCAGCTCCATAAAGATGGTTTGCTGGACTCATTTGATTTTGAATCATATGAGACATGCGAGTCATGCCTACTGGGCAAGATGACCAAGACTCCCTTTAGTGGACACAGCGAAAGAGCGGCTGGCTTGTTAGGACTTATACATAGTGATGTATGTGGCTCTTTCAATGTCGCTGCCAGAGGTGGTTATAGGTACTTCATTACCTTTACTGATGACTTCAGTAGATATGCTTCTGTGTATTTGATGACACATAAGTCAGAATCCTTTGAAAAGTTCAAAGCATTCAAGAATGAAGTACAAAACTAGCTTGGCAAGAGTATTAAGATACTTCGATCAGATCGAGGTGGTGAATACCTTAGCCATGAGTTTCGTGACTATCTAGCTGAGTGTGAGATTCTATCCCAACTCACTCCTCCTGGAACACCACAGTGGAATGGTGTATCTGAAAGGAGAAATCGTACCCTATTAGATATGGTGCGATCTATGATGAGTCACACAGATCTTCCTATATCTCTTTGGGGCTATGCTCTAGACACAGCAACCTTCATTCTCAACCGTGTTCCATCCAAGGCTGTGATAAAGACACCATATAAGATATGGACTGGGAGAAATGTCCAAGTGTCTTTTATCAGGATTTGGGGTTGTGAGGCTTACGTTCGACATCAAGTCTTGGACAAACTGGGACCCAAATCCGATAAGTGATATTTCATTGGATATCCCAAGGAAACGAAGGGATATTACTTCTACATTCCCAGTCAACACAAAGTAGTTGTGGCTAAGACTGGGGTATTTCTAGAAAGGGATTTTGTTTCTAGAAAAACTAGTGGGAGTACGTTCAATCTTAAAGAAGTTTAGGATGTGGACCATAACACTGAAGCCTTGATGGAAGTTGAACTGGAACCACAAAGTGTTGTGGATGATGAGATTATTCCACAAGGAGTTGAGGAACAATAACCAGTTCAAGTAGACATACCTCTTCACAGGTCTGATAGGGTACGTCGTCAGCCTGAGAGATACTCATTTATCTTGTCTGACCATGATGACATTATGCTCATTGAGAATGAGCCTACCTCTTATCGGGAAGCTGTGATGAGCCCAAATACTGAGAAATGGTTTGAGGCCATGAGATCCGAGATGGAATCCATGTACACCAACCAAGTATGGACTTTGGTTGATCCACCTGAAGGGGTCAAACCCATTGGGTGTAAGTGGGTCTTTAAAAGAAAGACTGACATGGATGGACATATATAAGGGTCATCTGGTAGTTAAAGGTTTCAAGCAAATTTATGGTATTGACTATGATGAAACTTTTTCTCCAGTAGCGATGTTTAAGTCCATTCGGATCATGCTTGCTATTGCAGCATACCACGATTATGAGATCTGGCAGATGGATGTCAAAATCGCGTTTCTGAATGGAAACTTGCTCGAGGATGTGTACATGACACAACCTGAGGGTTTTGTAGATGCACAACATACTGGCAGAGTATGCAAGCTGCATAAGTCCATTTATGGACTAAAACAAGCTTCTCGGAGCTGGAATCTTCGATTCGATGATGCAATCAAATAGTTTGGTTTCATCAAGAATGAAGATGAACCCTGTGTCTACAAGAAGGTTGTAGGGAACACAGTTGTCTTCCTTGTGTTGTATGTGGATGACATACTACTCATTGGGAACGACATCCCTTTGCTGCAGTCTGTAAAGATTTAGCTAGGGGAATTGTTTCTCAATGAAGGAACTTAGGTGAAGCAGCCCGTATTCTAGGCATAAAGATCTATAGAGATAGATCTAAGAGATTGCTTGGCCTAAGTCAGAATACATATATTGACAATGTATTACTACGGTTTGCCATGCAGAATTCCAAGAAAGGATTTCTGCCGATGTTACATGGTATGAGTCTTTCGAAGACTCAAAGTCCCTCTTCTAGAGAGGAGAGAGACCGCATGGACAAGATCCCTTATGCTTTAGCCATAGGATCTATCATGTACGCCATGCAATGTACTCATCCTGATGTTTCGTATGCTTTGAGCATGACGAGCAAATATCAATCAGATCCAGGTGAAGGTCACTGGATAGCGGTCAAGAACATTCTTAAGTACTTGAGGACTAAAGAATATTTCTTGATATATGGAGGTGATGACGGGCTAGCTGTAAAGAGTTATAGTGATGCCATCTTCCAAACTGACTAGGATGATTATAGATCACAGTCTGGGTTCGTGTTTTGCTTAAATGGTGGTGTTGTGAGCTGGAAGAGTTCGAAGCAGGACACAGTTGCTGATTCTACAACAGAGGTCGAGTATATTGCTGCATCAGAAGTAGCAAAGGAGGTAGTTTGGATCCGCAAGTTCATTACTGAGCTTGGGGTGGTTCCTAGCATAGCCGATCCTATAGAGCTCTATTGTGACAACAATGGAGCAATTGCACAGGCTAAGGAACCTCGCTCACACCAGCGGACCAAACACATACTACGACGCTTCCATCTCATTCGAGAGATTATCGATAGAGGAGATGTGAAGATTTGTAGAGTACCCACAGAGGCTAACATCGCTGATCCCTTGACCAAGGCTTTGGCACAGAGAAAGCATGATAGTCACACTAGGTCATTGGGCCTTAGAGCCTACACTGATTGGCACTAGTGCTAGTGGAAGATTGTTAGTTAGAGCCCTAGAGCCAATCATGTGATGATTGTTGTATGGACTTGATGTATCATATTCCTATATGTTTATAAAGACATTTCTTTATGGTTATTATACTTACTTGTATTGGTGCCAAATAACTAAGTATAGTAGCGTCCTTGAGTAGAAGGTTCTTATCTATATCAATTGATTGGTTGAATCGATAGTGAGATGATATAGAGAACACTACTCTTAATCATTCCTAGTCAAGTATTAACATTCAGGGACAATGCTAATGCGACGAGACTAGCATGTAGGTCAACTCGCTTGCTAGATCAGTGGACTCATAACTCATTCTTAAACAGGTGAGGGAAGTGGCATTGAGCAAGTTATGGGGAGCTCGACGGCGGTGTGACCGAGAGGCAGAAATGGGATACAGCATGCACTGTCCAGGGTTACATAGAAAGTTATGAAAAACAACATATTCGGTGGTATTGGGACAGTTTGTTCTTTTGTTATTTCCTTTGTTTTCAATAAATGTGGAGGTGTAGGTATGGGTTGTTTTAGTTGGTATTAGAGCGGTCGCTCCTGAAGGATAGTATGTGCATTGAATTCCATCTCCAACTCGGTTAGGCCCGCCTTCGAGTCTATAAGATTTACCCTTGCATATATCTTTATTTTTGCTATGGTTTATGTGTTAGTAATCCTGTAGTATGAGACAAAGGAAAATGATTGATTCTACTGGACATACAGGGTAATGGCTGCTAGGAGGAATGTCGGGAAAAGGTATAGAAGTGGATCCAACTAAAGTAGAAGCAATCCGGAACTAGGCAACTCCAAGGAATGCCACCGAAATCCAAAGTTTTCTAGGGTTGGCAGGCTATTATTGGAGGTTCATACAGAACTTTGTGCGGATTGCCTTACCACTTACTTCCTTGACCAAGAAGGGGTAAGATATGAATGGACAGACCAGTGCGAGAGGAGTTTCAAAGAGTTGAAAGGAATATTAATGACAACGCTAGTGCTTGCAATTCCAAGTGGGACTAGGCAGTTCGTAGTATACAAAGATGCCTCCATCGCCTATGCTTCTTGTCAGTTGAAAGTGCACGAACATAATTACCCCACACATGACCTAGAGCTAGCAGCCATTTTTGCTTTGAAAATATGGAGGCATTATCTATATGGGGAACGTTGTGAAATTTTCACGGATCACAAGAGCCTAAAATATTTCTTCACGCAGAAGGAGTTGAATATGAGACAGAGACATTGGCTGGAATTGGTAAAGGACTATGATTGCGAAATTAATTACCATCCGGGTAAGGCTAATAAGGTGGCAGACGCCCTGAGTTGCAAATCCGCAATCTTGTCACAATTAACAACTCAACCACAATTGATAACAGAATTTCGGCGATTAAGTCCGGAAGTGATAACACCTAATGATCAAATCAAGCTGACCACAATGATCGTTACATCAAACTTGGCCAGATTCGTATGGGCCAAGCAGCAGATCCACAACTGATAGAATGGAAACACAGAGATGAGGCGAAGGGCCACACGATTTACTCGACAGTAGACGGGATTATGAGGTACAACACTCGCATTTGGGTACTAAAGGTTGGTACTCTTAGAGAGGACCAATGCTGGGGCACATACCGCCCCATACTCAGTACACCCCCGGCGTACCAAGATGAACAAGGATATGCAACTACTGTATTGGTGGACAAGTATGAAGAAAGATGTAGCCAGAATGGTCCATGAGTGTCTGACCTATCAACAGGTAAAAGCTGAACATCATAGGCCAGTAGGATTGTTAGAACCACTTCCAATACCCACATAGAAATGGGAAGATATAGCTATGAATTTCGTTGTGGGATTACCAATTTCACCAAAAGGATCTAGTGTCATATGGGTTATTATAGGCCGACTAACAAAATCGGCGCATTTCTTGCCAATAAAGACAACGTTCACCATGACACAGTATGCAGGATTATATATTCAGGAAATTGTCCGTCTACATGGAATTCCGGTCAGGATAGTATCAGACAGAGACTCGAGATCTACCTCCAGATTTTGGGAAAGTTTGCACCGTGGTTTGGGCACTAAGCTTGCTTTTAGCACGACATTCCATCCTCAAACAGATGGTCAATCAGAATGGGTAATTTAGGTTTTGGAAGATATGCTTCAAACTTATATAATCGACTTCTGGGGAGGTTCGGAGTCAAAACTACCGCTGGTAGAGTTTACTTACAACAATAGCTATCAAGTTATGATAGGTATGGCTCTGTATGAAGCATTGTATGACAGGAGGTGCAAGACTCCATTACATTGGGATGAGGTTCGATAGAGAGAGTGATTCTGGGCCTAGACTTGGTAACCAACACAGTGAATCAGGTGGCGAAAATCCACAATCGACTGCAAGCAGCGCAGAGTCGACAAAGGAGTTATGCCGATTAACGACAAAGAGATCTGGAGTTCGAAGTAGGAGACCATGTTTTCCTTAAGGTATCACCAATGAAGGGGGTACATAGATTCAGAAAGGAGAAACTTGGACCAAGGTATATTGAACCTTTTGATATTTTGGATAGGGTGTGCACCCGAGCCTACTGAGTTACCTTACCACCAAACTTATCGGGGGTTCATAATGTATTCCACATATATATGCTACGGAAGTACATTCCTAATCCCTCCCATGTGATTCATCATGAGCTCATACAGTGAGCGCCAAACTTGTCATACGAGGAAATGCCAGTTCAAATTCTTGATCAACAGATCCGGAAGTGAGGAATAAGGAGATCAAAATGGTGAAAGTTTTATGGAGGAATCAGCTTATGGAGGAAGCTAATTGGGAGACTGAGTTCGACATGCACAACCGCTACTCCGAATTGTTTGGTAAGTCGAATTTCAGGGACGAAATTCTTTTAAGGGGGGAAGAGTTGTAAGATCCCACCGGCTCCACCGATTTAAAAAAAATAGAGGAGTCTAAATTGACATCTAATCTAAACTCTACGGACAAGAAATAGAGGTGGGGGTTGATCAGTGAACTTGGGGCCCAATTACCCAATTAGATTAGAAAGGAGGGATGACATCTTAAAAGGGGGAAGACGCAAGGAGAAGAGGGAGGCGATTTTTGTTCGGACGAGGAGCAGGGCGGGGGCACGATTCGCGTCGGGCAGAAGAGAGGAGAACGGGCGCGCATCTTCTGGCGGAAGAGAGCTCGGGAAGGCAAGTATTCTTCCTAAGTAGTTACGGTGTAGGGCTAATCGGGCAGGTCAAGGCCGAAGTTTTTCGGAGTTTGACGGTGTGGCATTGAGGTTTTGTTCCGAGTGATCGTTTTCCTCAGATCCGGCGATGCTTTTGGTTATCGGTTTCGTTTCTTTAGTTTGTGTGCCACTGAAGAACTTGACGAAGGTTACATATTGCTTCTCATTGTTCAGTGTTCTTGAAGGATTACTCTCGGTTTTATGCTCACCTTATCCTTGGATCTGGATTTAAATTCCGTATTAGAGTTTGGATCGATGTTTTAGTGTGGTACTATCTCTATGGACAGTTTTGGAATTTCGAGTGTAGGGATGTTAGGTTGGGAGTTTTCTGTGTGCTTTGATTCTTCGTGTGATGTGGTACTGTTGTAATCTTGGTTTCTTGAGTTGTTAAGTTCCAGTACAGTGTCGGGAGTGCTCAGATTTGAGAGTTTGGTATGGAGGGGTTGTGTGGAGTACATTTGATTGTGGGTAACTAATTCTTGAGGTGTGGTTGTTAGTTAAATCTAAATTCTGAGTACATTGTTATGTGATTTAGATTGGGAATCTTGTTGCTGCTTCATATAATTAATGGATGATGGTTTTGAGATTCTGGATTTTTACTGTTAGTATGATTAGTTGAGCACGTTTTCAATGGTTTTCCTTAGAATGCTTAAGCAGTGCATGCCCCTAATGAATCTGTCACATGTGATTGGCATCATGATGAGATTGTTCTACCTTATGTTATAATTGTTTAGGTAGCAATGGGTTCTATTTGCTTTAATCTAGGATTAATTTCAAGATCTGGATTTCTGTGGAATGTGTTCATCATTGGTTTTCTTTTATCTGCTATTGTCCTATACATGCGTAGTATAAGTTTAGTTTTCTCTTTGCATCTCTAGCTGTAGAACCAGTTATGCACAGGCCAAGTATAATGTACCATTCGTTGATGCATAAACATTTGTTTAAGAATGAATTATGCTTTCAGATTATTACCTGTACAAACTACTATGATATGATAGAATCATGTTATGGTATATGTTCATGTCCCCAATGTTATGATAGAACCATACTATCATTTACAAGATTATGGAAGATAGGCTTGAATGGTGACAAAACTGAAATGCTATAAATGTGTCCTATAGATTTTCCTAAGTAAGAGGTAATTAGATGAATGTTGGTTTAGGTGGTGCCGATACGGGATGAGTGTCTTGGGATGAGCTTCAAGGAGGGTCCATCCAATCATGAAAGACCGAAAAGAGGTACCTCTCAAGGCTATGACTGAGTGATTGATAATGAATTATGTTTTTTAACGGTTCACCATTGTAGCCCATGTTTATCTCTTTATGTCATACTGAAGGGTTATTTCTATATGCAAAGCAATGGACTCAAGCTAATAGTAGGTAACTGCACCCATCCATGTTATGTATTTAAACTTTCTTTTGTTAGATGTTCATGTTTTATTAGCATGCTTCGTATCTACTTATGAAATATGCTTGCTGGGTCAATGGACTCATAACTCATTCTTAAACAGGTGAGGGAAGTGGCATTGAGCAAGTTATGGGGGACTCGGTGGCGGTGTGATTGAGAGATGGAAATGGGATACAGCATGCACTGTCTAGGGTTACATAGAAAGTTATGAAAAACAACATATTCGGTGATATTAAGACAGTTTGTTCTTTTGTTATTTTCTTTGTTTTCAATAAATGTGGAGGTGTACGTTGTATGGGACTGAGGATGTAATTGGTTTAAATTTTTTGTTTTAATATGACTGAGTCCAAGGTATTGGTATGGGTCGTTTCAGGGACTCCTAGTTATCAATCTTCATCATAAAAATACTTGTCTTCCATTACAAACACAACTTTGCACATGTAGGCAATATTTTAAAGATCTACCACTGGTGCAGCAAATCTGAGCAGTATGCACATGGCAATGGGATCGACCAGTGATATTTCAGCAAGGACACAAGACCTCAGCCACTCTGAGAATGGAGCATCTGCCAATGCAAAGGAGTTATTGCATCTATTTGAAAAGATGCTAATGTTCAAACTTTCAAGAAACAGGAGGATCTGTTGAATTTAGGGAATGGGAATTGCCATCAAACAAGCACATATTCATAAAAAAAAATGGAAGAAGTTTGTTGAATATGGCCAATAAATATGTTGAGGCAATCACCATCCAAAACCTCAATATTAAAATCTAAGAGCATCTCTCAATCGACACGCATCGATGTTAACTGCAGTAAACGTCCAATCAAAAAGCAAATTGCTTTATGTTTGATCTTTTTTTCTTTGTTTTAGGGTTAAAGGAAGCAACAACAGGGATAAAAGAGAGGCTACTTAGCTCAGGCCTGCGTCGAGCTCTTGGAGAGAACCTTCATCTGCATGTGATCCATATCTGAGAGAGCACCGGTGGACGATAACGTTGTCAGAGCCTCGTAAGAGCCTCCATTGTGCCTCCGTACAAGGCCCCCGACCACGACGGGAGCCGGGTTCAAAGAAACATACACGACGAAGGTGACAACGGCGATGAGAATGGCGTGGACGGTGAAGGCCAGATCCAGGATCGCGAAGGCACGGATACGCGAGTCCTCGAGATCGCAGCTGGTGGAGATGTATCGAACGCCCAGTAGTCGGTGGCATCCCTCGGGAATGAAGGCCTCGACATAAAGGGAGAAGCCAGCCTGCAGCGACCAGAGACCCTGGAGGGCAATGGAGGCGGAGAGGACGAGCTCCGCGATGAAGAGCCTCGGGGCAACAGCTAGGGCAAGCGCAGCAGCGGCAGAGACGGAAAATATGAGAGACGAGAGGGCGTCGCACTTGGACTGGAGTTCGGATTGCTGGCCAACGGCGGAGGAGTGGGCGGAGGCAGCCGAGAGAAGGGCAAACGCGAGGGCGGCGAGAAGGAAGATGATGTCCGTTGGGAGAGGCAACAAGAGGGTGAGGGAGAGGGACAGGAGGAAGAAAAGGAGCGCCGAGGCGGACTCGAGAAAGGAGAAGCGCTGGGCATCGGCGCGCGCATCGCCGGCGGAGAGGAGAACGTTGGCGACGACCGCAACGAATAGAGAGAAGAAAGAAAGGTAGATGGGGAGGTGGCGGAGGAGGTGATGGCGGTGGGCTGATAGAGCGAGGGGGTAGTAAGGGCGGGCGGCGTGTTCGATGGCGATGGCCAGTCGAGGGGAGGTGGTGGCGGAGGAGGAGGAGGTGTTATAAGATCGGACGGCGGAAATGAGGTGGTAGAGGCCGTAGGAGAACAAGCCGAAGAAGGCGAAGACGTGGTAAAGTAGATTGGCCATCAGCGATTCAATCCCCACTCTCTTCCTCCGTCGTCAATTTCCTATATTTTCTATGCGCCATTCCCACTTCTTGGGGAAGAATATGAGACAATTTCAGAGTGCACCCTCATTTTTACATATTATTTTATTAACCTCTAGGTGTTTAAAGGATAAAAGCACACATTGATCTTAATTTTAAACGTTGACCTGGGCCTCTGCTATCTCGGCCTAGACACCTCCTGCGACGACAAGTAGGAGAGCAGCAGCGGCGACGCCGATGACCCCGGACTCGTTGTGCTGGTCGCCGAACCCCCTAGACTCAGGTGCGATCCCTCTGTCCCGCGTCCGTAAAACCTCAAATACTGCAGCGACCTCGGACGTGGCTCGCCGACCGGCACCGTCCCCTCCAGCATCGCCGCCACCATCGTCGTGCTCGGTCGGCTCCCAGGCTCCTTGTGCAGGCAGCACAGAGCCACCTTGACGATCCTTTCCAGCTCGTCCCGGTTCACCTTCCCCTCCAGTCTCGGGTCCGCCAACTCCTCGTACCTACCCCGCTTGTGCATCTCGAACGCCAACATCGGGAAGTACGACAACGGGGAGCCGGTCAACTCTGGGTCTCTTTCGTCGACCCGATTTTTAGGCCCCCGCACGATCTCAAGCAGCACCATCCTCAAGCTGTACACGTCGGTCTTGTCGGAGATGGCGGTGTTGGTGAGCTACTCCGGCGCGAGGTAGACGAGCGTCCCCCGCATGATGGTGAAGAGCCCGGACTGCTTCGGGCTCATAAGCTTGGCCAGTCGGCAATCTTGTCCTGGTTGTGATCGTGGATCAGGATGTTCTCCAGCTTCATGTCGCAGTGGATGATCCTGTGCTCGCATCCGGCGTGGAGGTAGGCTAGCCCGTGCGCGGTTCCCACCGTGATGTCGAGCCGTTGCTTCCACTTGAGGACGGCCAGGCCAGAGCTACGGCCAAAGAGCGTGCGGTCAAGGGAACCACGGTTCATGTCTCGTAGACCAGCAGCCGCTTGTGGCTCTCTGCGCAAAAGCCAGGGAGGCGGACGAGATTGATATGGTGGGGGTTGGTATCTTGGGTCATGTTCCATCTCCGCAAGTTTCTGTAGACTCGGCTGTTAGTGGTGATCCACTTTCTAGTTCTGATTCTCATTCGTCTGACCACTCATCTCCGAGTAGCTCTGATGATAATATTCCTTAGCGGATGCTTCCTCTAAATGATATTTATGCCCGATGTCAATCAGTTTCCTCTCATTATCCTCTTCCACGTGCTCTTATTGCTTCTTCATATTTTGTTGAACCTTCTAGTTTTACACAGACAGTCAAAGATCTAAATTGACGTGCTGCGATTGCTACAGAATTTGATGATCTTCTTCGTAATGTAACTTGGAGCTTAGTCCCTCATACCCCATCTATGAATATTGTGAACTTTAAATGAGTTTACCGAATTAAGTATCGTGCAGATGGTTCTATTGAATGTTACAAAGCTTGCCTTGTTGCTAAAGACTTTAATTAACAGTCAGGTATTGACTTCAATGATACTTTTAGTCTAGTCATCAAAATTACAACTATCAGATTGCTACTATATAGCTGTAAGCTCCAATTGACCAATACGCCAATTAGATGTTTCTAATGCTTTCCTTCATGGACACCTTGAAGAAACTGTTTATATGGTGCAACCTCCTAGATTCATCCACCCGCAACTTTCAACGCATGTGTGTCAACTTCAGAATTCTATATATGGTTTTCGACAAGCACCTCGTGCATGGTTTCATCGTCTATCTACTTGGCTTCATACTTAGGGATTTTTTGACTCAAAAACATACTCTTCCCTATTCTACAAATGTAATGAGGAATTTTCAATATTTGTTCTGATTTATGTGGATGATATATTAATAACTGGTAGTGATCAAAACAACATTACTACTTTACTACATCTTCTCTGTCAAGACTTTCCTATTCGAGATCTTGTCAATGCTCGTTTTTTCCTTAGCATAGAGTTTCTCTCATATTTTGAAGGTTGCCTTCTCTCTCAGAGCAAATACATTACTGGGCTCCTACAATGAGCTAAAATGGATAGTGCACGTCTCATCTCCATACCAATAATTGAGGGTGGTTTCACTGCACCTTCATCCTCCTCTCTGATATCTGACCCCAGTTCTACCGTAGTATTATTGGTGTCCTATAATATGTCACAATTACACAACCCGATATTGCTTTCGCAGTGAATCGTGCCTATCAATTTATGCATGCTCATACTGAACATCATTGGGAATGTGTTAAGAGAATTCTTCGATATCTCAAAGGCACTATTCTACATGATCTTTTATATTGTCAGTCTTCATGAGAGTTGATTACCTACAGTGATACAGATTGGGCTAGATCTCCCGAAGATAAACTTTCTACTAGTGGGTATGTTATATTTCTTGTGCAAATCTTGTTTCCTGACTTTCAAAAAAGTAACCTACAGTCTCTTGCTCGAGTACTAAAGCTGAATATAAAGTTATTGCTAACGCAACGTCAGAAATTATTTGGCTACAATCTCTTCTTTCAGAATTATACTTATCCCCAACTACTACGCCTAAAATATGGTGTGATAATATTAGAGCAACTTATCTTGCGACAAATCCTATTTTTCATGCTCGTACTGAGCATGTAGAGATTGATTTTCATTTTATTCTCGAGCGTGTGACAACTCGACAACTTTCGATTTCTTATATCTCTACGGAAGATCAAATTGCTGATATATTTACTAAGTCATTATCTAGACAACGTTTTACCAAGTTAGCACTCAAATTCAATGTTTAGACACTCCCGTTGAGTTTGTTGGGGGAAATGACAATAATGAAAATAATCTCTAATTGATTTCAATCAATTGAGATTTATTATATTTGGCACATAATCAAGACCGATATGAATCAAATAGGAAAAATAATATTTCTAAGTCTATTATATTACTATGTTTATAATTATTATTATTATTATATGTCTTATTTAATATTTCCATTATTATTTTGGACAATTTGTATAAATAAGCATATTGACTTTAGTAATAAAATGATCAAAAAGTTTTATATTATTTCTTTCCTCTACCAATTAATTTCATGAACAATTTCGATGCAGAATTCTCGCCACCCTTGCTGCGTGTTGCTGGCATTGATCTGCTTCACGGCGGCGAGGGATTTGTCCGGGAATTGACCCTTGTAAACACATTCAAATCCTCCAGAGCCGATTAGTGTCTGGAAATTGTTGGTGGCCTCTTCGAGCTCAGGGTAGGTGTATTGGGTGGGCAGGCCGAGGATCGGAATATGTTCCTCATTATCCTCCTGCTCATCGTTGGACAACTCGACAAGCATTGACCTCTTCTGCCCTCTGGAGACTGATTTGGTCCACGTCTCGTCTCTTCTCCTGAGCTTGTTCTGTTGGAAAAAAGAAATTATAGTAGAAGAAATAAAAGAGTTATGAGAGGAAATGTGGAAAAGGAGAATCTCTATGTGGAAGAGGATTATAAAACAAACAACTTGTTTTATTCACTGAATAAAGGTACATATTTATACGCTTATTGATAAGCGCTAGACTTTTTATTTTATTTTATCTCTACGAACTCTTATCCTTATCAAGATTGTCTCCTCATCAAATTCTATCCCTATCTTCTTATCACGAACTCTCATTCTCATCAAATTCTATCCCTATCTTCTTATCAAGAAATGTCACCTCATCTCATTTTTATCTCTATTAATAAAATAAAGTTTAATTTCCAACACAGTCTCTTAAACTTGATTTTGTAACTCCAAGTAAATATCACATATTGATGAAGTCTTCAAATTTGAAAGGTTTGGTAAAAATATTAGCAACTTAATCTTGAGACTTTATGTATTCCACTTGTACATCTTTTCTTGTAATGCACTCTCTGATATAGTGATAGCGCATATCGATGTGCTTGCTTCTATCATGGAAGACTGGATTTTTTGTTAGTGCTATTGTAGACTTGTTATCAACTCGAATCTTGATTGCCTCTCCTTGTAGCAAACTTAGCTCATTCAATAAATTTCTAGGCCAAATAGCATGACAAACGTACGAGGTCATAGCCACGTACTCCGCTTCACAAGTAGAAAGTGTGATAATAGGTTGTTTCTTCGACATCCAAGTGAAAGCTGTATCTCCCATAAAGAATACAAATCCTGTAGTGCTCTTTCAATCATTCATATCTCCACCCCAATCACTGTCGTTATATCCTTCAAGTTTAAAATAGTTGGATGTTGAATAAAGTAATCCAAAATCTATCGTACCTTTGATATAGCGGAAAATCCTTTTAGCAATCTTAAGGTGGGTGGTAGATAGAACTCCCATGTAGCGGCTAACAAGTCCAACAATATAAAGGATATCAGGCCTTGTGCACGTCAAGTATTGTAAACTTCCAACCAGACTCTTGAAAAATGTTGGATCAACTTTTTCTCCTTCAACATGCTTTGATAGCTTGACTCCACATTCTATTGGAGTATTTATGGACTTGTTATTAGCCATCTTGAACTTCTTCAATATCTCTTTTGCATAACCTTTTTGTGAAATGAAGATTCCATCTTCCCTTTGGTTTACTTTGATGCCAGATAGTATGCCATGAGTCCAATATCAGTCATTTCAAACTCCTTAGTCATCGCTTCTTTGAATTCTCCAAACATACTTGGATTGCTTCCTATAAAGTCATCAACATATAAATATACAATCAAGACATCTTTATCCTTATTCTGAATGTATAGTGCATGTTCATAAGGACATTTGATAAAGGCTTTCTTTTGTAAGTACTTGTCTATCCGGCTATTCCATGCTCTTAGTGCCTGCTTTAGTCTGTAGAGAGCCTTCTTCAATTTTAGGACTTTGTCTTCTTATCCTTTAACTTCATAACCTGATGGCTGCCGAATATAGACCTTTTCTTCGAGAATTCCATTTAAAAAAGTAGATTTTACATCCATTTGATGTATTCTCCATATATTTTGGGTTGCTAAAGAAATGCTTAGTCTAACAGTTTCTAATCGAGCAACGGGAGTGAATACCTCATCATAATCAATGTCAGATCTTTGATTGTAGTCTTTTGCCACCAATCTTGCTTTGTATCTTTCAGTTTCTCCTTTGACATTCTTTTTTATTTTGTACACCCACTTTATACCAATGGCCTTATATCCTTCAGGAAGTGGAGTTAACTCCCATGTACCATTCTTCTCGATCGCATTGATTTCTTTATTCATCATATTTTTCTACTTTTTATTATTTATAGCTTCTTGGAAATCTATAGGTTCACAATCGGCCAAGAGATAAAATAGAGTAATATTATCTTGATTTTTAGTTATCTCATAAATGTCCCTTAGGTTTCTAAAGCATGATACTCTTTCACTTGAATTTTCACTTGAAGTAAATGCAGATAAATTTCCTTGAGTACTTGATGTTGGTGTTACTAGTGGAGTAGTAGGATCCTCTCTTATTTGCTCCACCCTTGGTTGCTCCACATTGTCTTCTTCAAAGTATGGGAAGAAGTTGTAATCTTCATTTTGAGATTCCCAATTTCATTCTTCTTCTTCATTAAATACAACATCCCGGTTAATTATTGTCTTCCCAGTATTTGGATTGTAAAGCTTATACCCTTTTGAGTTAGTATCATAGCCAATAGAAATAAACTTTTTTACTTTTATCATCCAGTTTGCTTCTTGCTTCATTAGGCACATGAACGTGGGTATACTCCCAAAAACTCTTAGATGAGAAATTCCAGGTTTCCTTCTACTTCATGTTTCTTATAGTGTCTTACCCCACACACTCCTTGTTAGTGATCGGTTGGATAAGTATATTGCATATGCAATCGCTTCTACCCAAAGTTCCTTTGGTAGTCTCTTTATTTTAAGAATGTTCCTTGCCATATCAAGGATGGTTTGATTTTTTTCATTCCGCCACTCCATTTTGTTGAGGGGATCTTGGAACTATCAACAGTTGTCGTATTCCATTGGCTTCACAAAATTCTTGAAACTCCTTTGAGGTAAATTCTCCTCCTCGATCAGAACGCATAACTTTGATCTTGAGACTGCTCTCCTTTTCTATGGCCACTTTAAATTTCTTGAATATGCCGAAGACCTCCAATTTTTGCTTCAAGAAGTATACCCAAGTTTTTCAAGAAAAGTCATCTATAAAAAGAATGAAATAATTACTCTTACTAAGTGAACTTAGCTTTATCGGACCGCAAACATCTGTATGTATAAGTTCAAGTGGCTTCTAGGTTCTTGAACTTGACTCCTTTGGAAAACCTCTTCTGAATTGCTTCCCACATAGACATGCTTCACATAATTGATCAGGATGTTTGATGCAGGATAGTCCTCTCACCATCTCTTTCTTTGAAACTAATTCTAGTCCTCCAAAATTGAGATGCCCAAATCGAAGATGTCATAGCCAAGTGATGTCTTTATAACAAGCTTTGAGACAGTTGACAATATTATTTTGAATATTAAGCAAGAACATTCTATTTCTTGACATAGGCACCTTAGCAATCATGCAACCAATACCATCTTTCAAGATAAGCATATTATCTTTTAGATGAATATCATATCCTTTTTCCAAAAGTTGTCCTAAGCTCAAGATGTTGCACTTCATATCTGGCACAAAGAAAACATTTGAGATAAATTCATGTTTTCCATTCTTCAAACGGATGAGAATGTTATCTTTGCCTTTCATCTCGATCTTTGATTCATCTCCGAAGGATATATTACCACTAGCTAGTTCATCAAGCTCTACGAATATATTTCTTTTTCCACACATACGATTGCTTGCACCAATGTCATGATACCAAATTGTATCTTCGCCTCTTTCATTATCTTTATATGCTAGCAGTAGGGTGTCATCTTCCTCTTTCCTTTCTTCCATATGGTTTGCTCTTTCATATACTTTATTCTTGGACGATCTACATTCTTTAGCATAATGTCCAAACTTATCACAATTGTAGCACTTAACTTGAGATTTATCATACCTCGCGTTTTTGTGCCCTCTTTCACATCCTCTTGTTGAATTTTCTCCTCTTTCATTATTATTGTTGGAGATCCATCCTTGCTCATTAGGACGGCCTTAGCCATATCCACGACCTCTTCCACATTGACTTCTATTGTTACTGAAGCTTTCATCTTTCTTTATCGGTTGAAGAGTCGTCTTCAGGAGTTGTTGTGTAATTTATGTTGGGACCAATGTGCCCGTTAGAGGGGGGTGAATAGTGGCTTGTCGCGCGCTCGTCGATTGCGTCTTGATGATGATATGCAGCGGAAGTAAAACTACAAGACTCACACAACGCTAATAAGTAGATTTACTTGGTATCCAACTCAAGAAGAGATGACTAATCCAAGGATCCACACACGACACGCTATCTCCACTATGAACAACTCCTTCTCGATTGCAGCCGGAGGCGAAGAAGTCTCGTACAAGCTCACACAACAACACAAACAAAAATACAAGAAGAGAGTACAAGATACAAATGAAAACACTACTTATTCTTACTTACTTGTTGCTTGTTGTTGCCTCTTGAACCTTGAGAGAACACTCTCAAGAGCCTTCAAAAACTGGCGGTGAAGATCGGAGAAAGTCGTTGAAGATCGCTGTAAGCTCGCAGGAAAGAAATCGCAAAGATCTGCAGAGAAAATGCTCCGCAACGGCTATATCCTGTGCTCCCAATCGATTGAAATCAACCCCAATCGATTGCCACATCAGCACCGCTCCATCGCAGTCGTCCATCACCTGCATCCTGCGCAACGGTCACTTCCCAATCGATCGACCGATCGATTGGGACTTCCTGATTCGATTGCCCGATCGATTCAGAACCTTTCTGTGCTCTCGCGTCCGCGTGACAGCTTCTACTGCCCAATCGATCGACCGATCGATTGGCAGCTCCCAATCGATTGCCCGATCGATTAGCAGCTCCCAATCGATCGCCCGATCGATTGGGAAAGCCTTTATGCTCGCGATTTCACATCCCAATCGATCGACCGATCGATTGGGCCTTCCCACAATCGCAGCACAGTCCAATCAATCGATCGATTGCACCTTGTTCAATCAATCGCACGATCGATTGAACACTCTGAACTTGACTCAAACTCAAGTCTAAAGTCTCAAACCCAACTTCCGGTCAACCGTGACCTGTTGGGTCTCCATGCCTAGCATTTGGCCACATCCGACCAACCTCAAACTAGCCTTCTAGCCTCCTCCATCAGCCTTGCGTCCCTCGGATATCTCCCTATCCTCATGCCTTTGCTTCAGGAGCTTCCTTTGGCCTCATCCTAGTTGTCAGGTCTTTCTTGCCAAGTCATACCAGGACTTATCTTGCCAAGACCACATGCTTGGACTTACACCCTTTGCCAAGATCACACTTGGACTTTCTAATTGTCTGGCTCCTCACCAGGACTTTCTCCTTTGCCAAGATCACACTTGGACTTTCCAACTGCCTGGCTCCTCACTAGGACTTTCCACTTGCCTGGCTCCTCACCAGGACTTTCCAATTGCCTGGCTCCTCACCAGGACTTTCTCTTGCCTAGCTCCTTACTAGGACTTTCCCGTTGCCTGGCTCCTCACCAAAACTTTCCCTTGCCTAGCTCCTCACTAGGACTTTCTCGTTATCTGGTTCCTCACCAGGACTTTCTCCTGCCTAGCTCCTCACTAGAACTTTCCAAATGCCTAACATCCAATTAGGACTTTCCCAGTCAAGTCTCCTGTCAACCTTGACCTGCTTGACTTGTATTCTCATCAACCTAGTCAACCCTTTGACCTTCTCCATACCCGGACGATTGCTCCAGCAATCTCCTTATATTGTCAAACATCAAAACTCAAATCCTGACTCAAACTTGACTCAACTCAAGCTTAGTCAAACTGGTCAACCTTGACCTATGGAAATTGCCCCAACAATCTCCCCCTTTTTGATGTTTGACAATACCACTAAGTTAGGCTAAATCTCATAGCCTTAACCTCTTCTTTATACCAAGGCTAATTCCTATAGCCTTAACCTCTTCTTTGTCACAAGGCTAAATCCCATAACCTTAACCCTTTAATGACAAGACATGAGTGAAGGTTTCCTTCATTCTCTCCCTTTCCTACAGGGCAAACTCTGTTGGTGCAGGAAGCATCTGACGATCGAACCTAAGTTTTGATAATGGCAAAGGGATTCAAAGTTAAGATTCTCTGTTATCTAATATGTTGAATGAGTGTTTCAGGAAAGTCCTAACTGCGGTTAGGCAGGTGAAAACCCTAGGGGATGGTAACCCTAGGTCCTAGGGGGTGGTAACCCTAGGTGGAGAAAAGTCCTAGTTGCGGTTAGGCAAAGGGAAAACCCTAGGGGGTGGTAACTATTGGTTGCTACTCGGAAAACCTAGAGGTTCCATTGTACAAAAATTTTGTACAAAGGTCTGAACCTTTTCCTAGCTACCATGTGTTCTTTTAAATTAAATTTTGGATCGCCTGCGGAACTTAACACGTTTGATCCAAAACTTAATCTATTCGTTCTTTTAGGTTTTGACTTGAGTCTCCTGCAGAACTTAACACGTTCGACCCAAATCACCTTAAGTTATTAATTCCATTAAATATTAATTTCCATAATTGGTTCCCAGTACTGACGTGGCGAGGCACATGACCTTTTTGGATATGGGAGCAACCACCACCGACTAGACAAAACCTTTTATGGAAAGCTAATATTTAATTTCCTAAAATAACTTTAGGTTAACCGAAAAGAACAATCAAATCACAAGGAAAAAAAAAACAAAAGAACACTATATTGAAAACAAATTCGAAACTCTAGAATCGTATGCCTCTTGTATTTAGTATTATTTCCAAAAATAACTAGTATGATGCGGAAACAAAAATTACTAGTTATACCTTTTAGAAAGACCTCTTGATCTTCTACCGTATTCCTCTTCTAACCTCGGACGTTGTGTGGGCAACGATCTTCCGAGATGAGAACCACCAAGCACCTTCTTCTTCCTTACAAGTTTCGGCCATCAAAACTTCTCCTAGGATGAAGAGGTTCGACCACCACCACCATGCTCCAAGGGATGCTAGAAAAGAGGCTTCTTTTCTCTCCTTCTTCTCCTTCTTAGATCCGGCCACCAAAGCTATCTCCACTATGAGAAGGTTTCGGCCACATAAAGGAGAGGAGAGGAAAGAAAGGGCCGGCCATACCCAAGGAGAAAAGAGAGGAAAAATAGAATAGAGTCGTTCGCCTTGAAGCCTCCTCTACCCCCTCTTTTATAATCCTTGATCTTGGCAAATAAGGAAAATTTAATAAAAACTTCCTTAATTCTTTTGCCATTGAAAAGGAAAATTTATTTAATTAAAATAATTTTCTCTTTTCAAATTATAATGGCCGGCCACTCTTCTTCCCAAAACAAGGAGAGTTTTAATTAAAACAAAAATTAAAACTTCCTAATTTGTTTCTAGAAATTTATAAAAATTTCTCCAATAATTTTAATCCCTTCATGATTGGTTAATAAAAAGAAATTTTATAAATTAAAATCTTTCTTTTAAACATGTGGATAATTTCCAAAAAGGAAAGTTATCTCTAAAAATTAAAATCTCCTTTCAATCTACAAATAAGGAAAGATATTAAATCTTTTCTTAATCTTTTGTCGAAACTAATAAAAGAGAATTTTTAATTTTTAAACTTTCTTTTAAATCATGAATATAATTAAAAGGAAAGTTTTTACCAAAATTAAAATCAACCTTTTAATCTACAAATAAGGAAAGAGATTTTAACTCTTATCTTAATCTTTTGTAGAATCTTATAAAAGGAAGGATTTAAATTTTTAAACTCTCTTTTAAATTATAATATCCACATAAGAAAATTTTTAAAATTAAAATTTCTTTTTATTTTAATAGGGCCGGCCACATGAATTCACCCATGAACATACCCATGGCCGGCCCTAGCTTGGTCTCCAAGCTAGCTTGGCCGACCCCTATAGGATGGGTAAGAAGGTGGGTATAGGTGGGTATAATACTCTATAATTAAGAGGCTACGATAGGGACCGAGAGGAGGAATTGGTTTTGGTCTCTCGATGAAATTAAGCATCCCGTGTTCGCCCCGAACACACAACTTAATTTCATCAATAATAATTCATTCCACTAAAGAACTATTATTGAACTACCGCACCAATCCCAAATTACATTTTGGGCTTCTTCTTATTATGAGTGTGTTAGTCTCCGTGTGTTTAAGATAACAAATGTCCACTAATTAAATAAGTTACTGACAACTCACTTAATTAATATCTAGCTCCAAGAGTAGTACCACTCAACTTCATCGTCATGTCGGACTAAGTCCACCTGCAGGGTGTTTAACATGACAATCCTTATGAGCTCCTCTTGGAGACATTCTCAACCTAGATCACTAGGACACAGTTTCCTTCTATAATCAACAACACACACTATAAGTGATATCATTTCCCAACTTATCGGGCTTATTGATTCATCGAACTAAATCTCACCCATTGATAAATTAAAGAAATAAATATCAAATATATATGCTTGTTATTATATTAGGATTAAGAGCACACACTTCCATAATAACTGAGGTCTTTCTTCCTTCATAAAGTCAGTATAAAAGGAACGACCTCAAATGGTCCTACTCAATACACTCTAAGTGTACTAGTGTAATTATATAGTTAAGATAAACTAATACCTAATTACACTACGACCTTCCAATGGTTTGTTCCTTTCCATCTTGGTCGTGAGCTACTGTTTATAATTTATAAGGAACCAATAACATGATCTTCTGTGTGTGACACCACACACCATGTTATCTACAATATAAATTAATTGAACAACTACATTTATCATAAATGTAGATATTTGGCCAATGTGATTCTTATTTCTAGATAAATGTTTATACCAAAAGCTAGGCTTTTAGTATACATCCTAATAGTAACCCTAGGTCATAGGGGGTGGTAACCCTATGCGGAAAGTCTTGGTAGGTCGATGGCTTCAGGCAAAAATCCTAGGGGGTGGTAACCCTAGGTGGAAAGTCCTGGTGTCGCGAACCAGGTGTAAGACTGGACTAGCCGGGGAAGCGGATGTCCAGCAGAAAGTCCGGAAGCATCGAGTGCTGAGCAAAAGTCCAGTCGATATGGAGGATCGACTAGCAACAGGTAAATCTCCTGAGTGGAGTAGGTGAGGACGCGTTCCCCGTAGAGGGAACAGTAGGCGTCGGGTCGACCTAGGGTTTTCGGATGGAAACCCGAAGTCAGACTCGGACAGTCCGGAGACTGTCTATACTTCATTTATCATGTTTATTGTGCTAACTTTGTGTTGCAGGATATTGTTTGGGACTAACGTATCTTGCAGGTGCAAAGGAGCAACCTAAAGCCTCGGATGAACAGTGTCCGAGGCGCCTCCATGGAGCTTGGAGGCGGCTCGGGTGCAAAAGCTGAGCTGGCTACGAAAGTTCATCGAAGGCGCCTTGAAGGGAGTATAAGGCGCCTTGGAAGGCGCCTTGAGCAGGGTATAAGGCGCCTCCAAGGGATGAAGTTCGACTAGTTCAGATCTGATCCACGCGGAAGACTAGGCAGCATGGAGGCGCCTTGAACAGCCTTCAAGGCACCTTGAACACCCTTTATAAGGGGGTTTCGACCAGCATCTCAAAGTATCAAGTTCTGAGCTTTCCTTCTTCAACGTGCTGCTAACAAAGTCATTCCGAAGTGCTGCTACGACATTTCGACGACCCGGAGCTTCAATCTTCTTCCTTCTTAAGTTGTCGGTACAAGTTTATTTCAATACTTTCAGTGTAATTTGTAATTTCTATCGTGATTATAGTTGTTTCCCACCGGAAGCGATCAAGGATCGCGGGCCTTCGAGTAGGAGTCGCCTTAGGCTCCGAACGAAGTAAAAAAGCTTGTCTCTTTGTGTGTTTTGTTTACTTTCCGCTGCGTGTTTTAACTCCGATAATTCTTACGATTCCGATAATCGAACAATTTAGCCACGAGCGCTATTCACCCCCCCTATAGCGCGGTCTCGATCCAACAATTGGTATCAGAGCGGGGTCATCTTGAATCAGTGCAACCACTATTCGAGATAATTTTTTCGTGGTTTTGTTCGGAGTCGATTAGAATTTACCCTCATAGCTATATTCTAATTTCTTTTCACGAATCGATTTTCTGCTCAAAGTTGGTCAATACCACTTGAGCCTGTTATTTTTTTTTCCTTCCTCCCGCACTACTAATCCAAGACTTAGTCTTGGAATAGATCTTGTTGTTTTTGTTTTCGTAGATCTAAATGGCCCAACAAGAAGGATATAGCACCGTTCGCCCCCCACTATTTTCCGGAGAAGACTTCGGATATTGGAAGGGGCGAATGGAGATATATCTAAAAATCCAATTCGACACCTGGATGATCGTCAAAACAGGATTGCAACTACCAACTGGTACAGACGGTAAGCCTACATCCTGTGAGAACTGGGAGCCAACATTTATCAAAAAGGTGGAAGCCGACGCCAAAGCCACCTGCACCATTCGGTGCGGTCTTACCAAAGAAGAGCTCAACAGAGTCGGTCCATTCTCCTCCGTAAAAGAGCTGTGGGAGAATCTGATTGAGTTACACGAAGGTATTCCTGATACAAAAACAGGTAAGCATATTATAATAAATAAATTATTTGAGCAGACTAATACTAGTCCGGCCGAGGAAGGTGTTGCGTTATTTGCAGGAACAAGCAAGACGAAGAAAGCACTGAAGGCAACATGGTCCGAGTCATCAGATGAATCCAAATCGGACGAAGAAGAGCAAGCGAGCCTTCTCGCTTTACCAGTACTAGCACATGTTGTTGAAACCGAGTCCGAGTTCGAGCCCGATTCAGAAACCGAGAGCGAATCAAACACCGAGTCCGAGCGAAGCCACGGATCCGTATCCGTTTCTGAAGGACCCAAAACCACTGTAAGTGCTCTAATTTCAAGTATTAGCTTAGATGATTCAAAAAATTTAATTCCTTACTTATTAAAGAAGTTGGCTAAATCCAACATCCGGGTTAAGTCGCTCCAAAAGGAGGTAACAGCCCTTAAGGAAGCGACTGACTTGAGTGCTTTAACTGAGCCAGTTCAAATTGGAAATTCGACTCAAGTCCAACAACTTGAGGAAGAAAATTCTAATTTGAAAACTCAAATTAAAGAACTCAAAGGCACGTTGGAACGGTTCACCTTGGGTTCCAAGAATTTGGATCTAATTCTTGGAAAACAACGAGCCATTTACAACAAATCCGGACTTGGATTTAAGACCAAAACAAAATATAAATCATATCTGTCTCTAGTTAATAGAAACAATAGAAACATAATTCAAGCATGGGTCCCCAAGTCCAAATTGATTAATCAAGTTGGACTTGGTCAATATTGGATCCCGAAGGATCAAATATACTACCTCGATAGGCCATATCGAGGCTATGATCCAGGGGGAGTTAACAGAAAAACCATTAAAATTAAACAAAATTAAATTAAATTCAAAATTAAATTAAAAATTCGAAATTAAATTAAATTCAAAATTAAATTAAAAAATTCAAAACTAAATTAAATTAAAAATTTGAAATTAAATTAAATTAAATTCAAAATTAAATTAAAAATTTGAAATTAAATTAAATTCAAAATTAAATTAAATTAAATTAAATTTAAATCTCAAATTTTGAAAGTAAATCAAAATTCAAAAATTCAATTTAAATCAAATAAAAATTTAGAAGGAGGATCCAGAATAGCTGGCACCCCTAACTAAACTACCCGACTGGGTAATTGAACTTAATCTACCCGAAATGGGTAAACAAGAGTAGACTACCCGGCAAGGTAATTAAGGTTAGAAAAAATGGGCTAGGTTTAATTTAACCCACGGTACTGGTGAAGTTTTTGGATGATAGTAAGTTAGGGAAGCTTGGGCATCGCATGTCTAGGAAGATATGACTTCGACCTGGTGCATTTGGCCAAGTGGAACTGACCGAAGCTACCCTTAAATGGATCCTAACTAGTTAGACCAAGGTTTAATATTAAGTTCAATGGGTAGGACTATTTGGAAAACCTCGAAGGCATGGTTACTTTAATGAGTTCCTTGTGACTCACCATAGTCCAGAAGTTTATCCAAAAAATGCTTACTTGTTGAACCCAAAGCTAAACCTGAATCTAACCCAAAGTTAAACCAAACCCTTAAATTGAACCTCAATTCATCTCACAAAAATTATAGGATTCCTTGATTGAAAATTCAGATCGAGTGAGATGACTAAGTAATTAAAAACAAACTGATAATTAATTCAAATTCAAATTAATTTCAAAATTACTTCAAAACTTAATTTTAAAAATCTTTTCAAAAATCATTTTAAAAATCTTTTCAAAACTTAATTTCAAAACTTTTCAAAATCTTTTCAAAACTCATTTTAAAAATTATTTCAAAATTTATTTAAAAATCTTTTCAAAATCATTTCAAAATTTATTTAAAAATCTTTTCAAAATCATTTTAAAACTTATTTAAAAATCTTTTCAAAATCATTTCAAAATTTATTTAAAAAACTTTTCAAAATCAATTTCAAATTATTTAAAAATCTTTTCAAAAATCATTTTAAAATCTTTTCAAAATTTAATTTCAAAATCATTTCAAAATCATTTCAAAATTTATTTAAAAAACTTTTCAAAATCATTTCAAAACTTATTTAAAAATCTTTTCAAAATCATTTCAAAATTTATTTAAAAAACTTTTCAAAATCATTTCAAAAATTATTTAAAAATCTTTTCAAAATCAATTTCAAAATTATTCAAAAAACTTTTCAAAATCAATTTCAAATTATTCAAAATCATTTTAAAATCTTTTCAAAATTTAATTTCAAAATCATTTCAAAATTTATTTAAAAAACTTTTCAAAATCATTTCAAAATTTATTTAAAAAACTTTTCAAAATCATTTCAAAACTTATTTAAAAATCTTTTCAAAATCAATTTCAAAATTATTTCAAAACTTAATTTCAAAATCTTTTAAAATTATTTTAAAAATTATTTGAAAAATCTTTTCAAAACTTATTTCAAAATCCTTTGAAAAATCTTTGAAAAACTTATTTCAAAATCCTTTGAAAAATATTTGGAAAACTAATTTCAAAATCCCTTGCTCCCCTAAATTTACTAGACTTACAAAAACATGGAATTAGCCCTGAAGGAAATGGAGATTTGAAGTTTGAGCATGCTCATACTTTAGGGCTCTGATACCTGAATAAAACAATTTGGATAACTTAAAACCTATTTAACCTCATGCTTGGACTTAAAGACCGGCTAAAATAAATAACCTAAATTAAACATTTAGTCACTCCCTCTTTGTATTAACAAATTCTTACTCCTATCTTTTCAAAATTAAGTTTTAACGCTAAGTACCTTTTAAACTGAACCTACATTCTCAAAATTCATTGTTTGCAAAAGGCTTAGCTAAAGTGACTCATATAGCAACCTTCGAACTTTCTCAAACTTAGCCCCCTTATAAATTTTAACTCTAAATGCTAAAATACTTTTCTAAGTTAAAAATATTCCGTTTAACTAAGTTTCACAAGCCTTCTTCTCTCAAAAAGATTGTTTTCTTAAAATCTTAAAACTTGCTTTCAACTGATTTTTGATATATGACAAAAGGGGAGAGTAGAAGAAAATTCAAAGAATTAAAGAAAATTGAAAGAAATTCAAATCAAAGAATTAAAGAAAATTGAAAGAAATTCAAATTTAAAATAAAAAAAAAGGGTGAGCTTTTATTAAGGGGGAGTCTTTATATTAAGGGGGAGCTCAGGGGGAGTCTTTATATTAAGGGGGAGCTCTGCACTTAACTATCATTATGCTTGCATTTTCATGCTTATCTTTTAATGGCTTTATTTTCTTAACTTTGAATTTTCGTTGCCATAATCAAAAAGGGGGAGATTGTTGGTGCAGGAAACATCCGACGATCGAACCTAAGTTTTGATAATGGCAAAGGGATTCAAAGTTAAGATTCTCTGTTATCTAATATGTTGAATGAGTGTTTCAGGAAAGTCCTAACTGCGGTTAGGCAGGTGAAAACCCTAGGGGATGGTAACCCTAGGTCCTAGGGGTGGTAACCCTAGGTGGAGAAAAGTCCTAGCTGCGGTTAGGCAAAGGGAAAACCCTAGGGGGTGGTAACCCTAGGTCATAGGGGGTGGTAACCCTATGCGGAAAGTCTTGGCAGGTCGATGGCTTCAGGCAAAAATCCTAGGGGGTGGTAACCCTAGGTGGAAAGTCCTGGTGTCGCGAACCAGGTGAAAGACTGGACTAGCCGGGGAAGCGGATGTCCAGCAGAAAGTCTGGAAGCATCGAGTGCTGAGCAAAAGTCCAGTCGATCTGGAGGATCGACTGGAAACAGGTAAATCTCCTGAGTGGAGTAGGTGAGGACGCGTTCCCCGTAGAGGGAACAATAGGCGTCGGGTCGACCTAGGGTTTCCGGATGGAAACCCGAAGTCAGACTCGGACAGTCCGGAGACTGTCTATACTTCATTTATCATGTTTATTGTGCTAACTTTGTGTTGCAGGATATTGTTTGGGACTAACGTATCTTGCAGGTGCAAAGGAGCAACCTAAAGCCTCGGATGAACAGTGTCCGAGGCGCCTCCATGGAGCTTGGAGGCGCCTCGGGTGCAAAAGCTGAGCTGGCTGCGAAAGTTCATCGAAGGCGCCTTGAAGGGAGTATAAGGCGCCTTGGAAGGCGCCTTGAGCAGGGTATAAGGCGCCTCCAAGGGATGAAGTTCGACTAGTTCAGATCTGATCCACGCGGAAGACTAGGCAGCATGGAGGCGCCTTGAACAGCCTTCAAGGCGCCTTGAACACCCTTTATAAGGGGGTTTCGACCAGCATCTCAAAGTATCAAGTTCTGAGCTTTCCTTCTTCAACGTGCTGCTAACAAAGTCATTCCGAAGTGCTGCTGCGACATTCCGACGACCCGGAGCTTCAATCTTCTTCCTTCTTAAGTTGTCGGTACAAGTTTATTTCAATACTTTCAGTGTAATTTGTAATTTCTATTGTGATTATAGTTGTTGCCCACCGGAAGCGATCAAGGATCGCGGGCCTTCGAGTAGGAGTAGCCTTAGGCTCCGAATTTAAGTAAAAAGCTTGTGTCTTTGTGTGTTTTGTTTACTTTCCGCTGCGTGTTTTAACTCCGATAATTCTTACGATTCCGATAATCGAACAATTTAGCCACGAGCGCTATTCACCCCCCCTCTAGCGCGGTCTCGATCCAACAAACTCCCCCTGCTTGGGATGAAGACCTAACTTAACCTTCCATTCTCCCCCTTTATAACACATTAAAAACTGAAAACAAAGTCTTCTCCATAAGAGTTAACTCTACGTTGTTTACAACCTCATATGTTGTTAACAACTCCACAATGAGTATCTCATATTCTTCATTGCCGCCTAAGCTCCCCCTTGAGCTCTACTTCACTTCACAATGCTCATCCTATAGCATGCATCAACTTCCCAATAAAACTCCCATTTATCGTATTCAATGCTCCCCCTTGAGCAGTAATCTTCTTCTCAATGCTCATCCAAAAGCGTTTTTCACTTTACCAATGAAGGTCTGATCCCCTTCATCAATCCAATGCTCCCCCTTGAGCAGTAACTTTATTCTCAATGCTCATCCGAGAGCATTTATCATCCTAGCAAGGAAGATAACCAATCTTCCATTGTCCCCCAATACTCGACCTTGAGTATTATCCATCAAAAAGGTTTAACCCCCTTCCAAGGTCCTTGAAAGTAAATTTTCATGCATTCAAGGAGTAACTTCCCCTAAAAATATGGTCAAACTTCTGTCATTGCACCAACAATGACTTGGAGTTCCTAAACAGTTAGGAAAACCAAAACTTGAAGTTTTGAGGTTCAATATTCAATAATGAAGTTAAACCCCAACCTAAACTTCACCTAAGTCTACCTTAACCAATCCATACTTGCGTTCATCATGAAAGCTCCCCCTAAATGCATACAAGTGTATTCCAAAGGGTTAGGAATGGTTAATGACTCTTGAAAACCAAAACTTTAAGTTTTGAGGATCCAAAATTTGAAATTGAAACTAAACTCCATCCTAAACTTCACTTTGATTTATCTTAACCAATCCATATCTGTTTGCATCAAGAAAACTCCCCCTAAATGTATACAAATGTATTCCAAGGGATTTGGAATGGTTATTGGAACTTGAAGTGACTTAATATGCTGAAATCAGGCTTTTCCAGCCATAATCAGACTTCCCAATTGATTGAAGTTGGAACTCAATCGATTGAAGCTACTTTAATCGATCAATTGATCGATTCCGCAAGCTTCTGCTTATAGAAATTCCCTCTGAATCAATCGACTCATCGATCCATCCTGAGTCAATCAATCGGCTGATCGATTCACTGACCTTCTGTTCGTGGGAATGAACTTTCCAATCGATCGGCTGATCGATCAAAACTCATCCGATCGATCGACTGATCGATTGAGTTTCTGATTTCTCTGAAATTCAATTTCAGCAGACTTCAGAAACTCCCCAAAAATTCTACAAACCTCTAAAAATCATGAAAATTCATGTAAACATTATTTAAGGTATATTCTATCAAAGAAAAATAGTTTTCTATGAAAATACTTCCTATTTTCAAAGATTGACACAAACTTGAGACCTTGTAAAAACTTTAGTGTTTTCTTCCAAGTTTGTGTATAACTATTCAATGATGATTATTATCAAAAGATAGTCTTCACCAAGGTTTTTCAAAAGCCTTTTAAAATCATTTTCAAAATCAATATCCAACCATGTTCCTTGGGCTCAATGCACATGACTTGTACATCAGCTTTCCCAATGATTGGAAAACACATAACTATGTGTTTTGATGAACCTAAAACTCAACAAGATGCACTAAATCAACATCTTGAGGTTTGTTCACCATCCTAACATCTCACTAGTGTCTAATGCGTACTCAACACATACAAGTCACCTTATGATTCTTTATGAGATATAAATTTGGTTTTACCCTAAACTAAGGGATCATGCATATCTATCTAGGCATTATGAAATTTATGATCACCCATCTAGGATGTCACTTGGTATACTCCCACTTGTTGGAATATTTACCATTCATAATAGATGTCATTTGTCCTTAATAGCAAGGGAATTAAAATAATGCATGATGTTATATGGCATACATCAAGATGAGCAATTTTTCAAAAGAAAGACATGCTACTGCTACATGATGTATGTATGACATGACATGATCTTTTTATATTTTTCATAATAAAGATGAATGCAACATATGATGTCATGACATATGATAGGCAATCAATCATGACACTTTAGCATAGATAAAATATACCTAGATAGACTATGTAAGTATCCTTATCCCTTAGCTAAGCCTTTAAATTCTAATCCTAGATTGCCTATTTCTTGAAGAAATGTCAAAACCCAACTTGGCATGTCTTTTATCCTTTTCTATTTGTGCCAATTGAGATTAAGAATTAAATCCTCAAAATTTTGTTTGGCACATGTTACTTTTTCCAATGAGTAATCTTCTTAGATTTAAGACTTAGATTTGCTCTTAACTCTTAAAGAAGTTATCTAAGTCCTAACTTGACATTTCTTTTGCTTTCCCAAGTGTGCCAATTTAACCTAATTTCAATTCCTCAAAACTTGGCACCTTTTTGCTCTTCAAGGCTTAATCACATTTGATTAAAGCATGGGTTTCCTCTTAATTCCTTAAGAAAGTATCAAAATTCTAACTTATTTTTTTTTCTTATACTTTTCTTAAGTATGTCAATTTAGATTAAGTTCAACTCTTCAAATTTTATCACATATATTACTCTTTCAAAGAATAACCCAATAATCCTTTTCATTTTCAAAGGTTGACAATAACCTTAAAAATGCTCTCAAGTGTCAACTTTACCAAGGTTGGGTTAACTACCTTTCCAATTTGAGTTGACACTCTCTAAACCCATCTAGGATGTAGAGAATATGTTCCTAGGAATCCAATACCTATTGGTACTCCTTGGATGCTCTAGGTACTTACTCGGGATAACTTCCATAGATATCTTTCTAAGAACCTTTCTAGGCTTCTTAGAAACCTTGGTCACTTCTAGTAGGTCACTCCTAGGGATAACTTCCCTTGTAACCTTCTTTGTGACTTTATTTGGACCTTTTGGAGCCTTAGTCACCTTTACTAGATCAACTTTAGAGATGACCTCCCTTGTGACCTTCTTTGTGCCTTTATTAGACTTCTTGGAAGTGGTAGTCACATTAGTCTTGTCAAAAGCACTCTTAGGGATTCCTTCCCTAGTATCTTTGACTTGACATTTAAACTTAGGTTTGGTCCCATAGCTATATGGAACCCTATGGTATTGAGTCTCACTCTTCTTGGCTTTGAGTTTATATCCCAAACCCCTATAACCATTGGATGGCTCTTGTCTAGCTTTTCTTAGGTTATACTCATTTTGACCCCTAAGCATGTTTTCCATTCTTACTAGAGTCCTTTCTAAATTATCAAGTCTTGTTCTCAAGCCCTGATTTTTCACTCCATAAATATCTAGATTTTGGTTTTTCCTTAAATTCTTGAGCATTTCTATTCTTAGGCATATATCTAAAGTCCTTGGTGTTATTGCCTAAGTTACTATCTACCTTCCTAAACTTAGGTGTGGTAGTTCTAGCATAAGGAGGAATGTATTTTCCCTTAACGCTATCATGCTTCCTACTTTCATGATAATTTGCATTAAAATGATAAGGGTTATTTCTAACATGTATTTTATCATGACTAAGAGGAATTGCACTATTAAAGGTTATCTTGGGTTTGCTCTTAAAAGTTCCCCCTTGACTTGTGCTTCCTCCTCTGACTTTAGTTGCCTTCTTCCCCTTTGGACATTGGCTTCGATAATGTCCATTTTGGTTGCACAAGAAACACACAATGTGTTCCTTGCTCTTCTTTGTTGTGGGGATTGTCTCCTTGGGCTTCTCCTTGCCCTTGGGTACTACTTGGCTCTTTTTCTTGGCCAACTTGGGACACTTGCTCTTGTAGTGTCCATGCTCCCTACACTCAAAGCAAATGATATGGTTTTTATTTTTAATTAAGCTAATTATACCTTCACATGTAGGGATGGTGCTTGATCCTCCATTTGATTTATCTTGCATTGTGGATGTTGCATCATCTTCTTCTTCTCCTCCTTTTGAGGATGTGGTTGCTTCCACTTCTTCAACCCTTGAGGATGTGGATGCTTTCACCTCTTCCTCTCTTGAAGATGTGGATGATCTCTCCTCATCTTCCTTCTTCTCCTCTTCCTTTTCCTCCTTGAATGCTGCCCTTGTGTCAACATCGGATTGGTCCTTCTCTTCTTGGACCAATAAACCCTTCTCCTTAGGCTCATCCACTCCTTGACATTGAGTGGGGTTCTCATGATAGGTAATGACCTTTTTCCAAAGATTACTTGCACTCGTACATTCACCTACACTCAAAATTATGTTAAAGGGTAATATATTTAACAAAATTTTTGTTACCTCCTTATTCGCCTCCGCTTGCTCCCTTTGTTCCTCAGTCTAATGTCGAATTCGGAGGCGCTTGCCCTTCTTGTTTGTTGGAGCTTCAAATGGGTCCTCCAAAACAACCCATTGGTTCCAATCCATTTTGAACCATGTCTCTAACCGAGTTCTCCAAAAATTGAAGTCATCTTTGTCATACGGGGGTGGAATCTGGATGTCCCATCCGAGCGGTCCTTCTAACTCCATCTTCTTCCTCTAGCTTCTTGCTCTCTTGGGTTAGTCCGTAGAAGAGCGACCTCGCTCTGATACCAATTGTTGGGACCGATGTGCCCGCTAGAGGGGGAGTGAATAGCGGCTCGTCGCGCGCTCGTCGGTTGCATCTTGATGATGATATGCAGCGGAAGTAAAACTACAAGACTCACACAACGCTAACAAGTAGATTTAGTTGGCATCCACCTCAAGAAGAGGTGACTAATCCAAGGATCCACACACGACACGCTATCTCTACTATGAACAACTCCTTCTCGGTCACAGCCGGAGGTGGAGAAGTCTCGTACAAGCTCACACAACAACACAAACAAAAATACAAGAAGAGAGTACAAGATACAAATTAAAACACTACTTCTTCTTGCTTACTTATTGCTTGTTGTTGCCTCTTGAACCTTGAGAGAACACTCTCAAGAGCCTTCAAGAACTAGCGGTGAAGATCGGAGAAATTCGCTGAAGATCGTTGTAAGCTTGCAGGAAAGAAATCGCAAAGATTTGCGGAGAAAACTCTCCGCAACAGTTATATCCTGTGCTCCCAATCGATTGAAATCAACCCCAATCGATTGCCACGTCAGCAACACTCCATCGCAGCCGTCCATCACCTGCATCCTTCGCAACGGTCACTTCCCAATCGATCGACCAATCGATTGGGACTTCCTGAATCGATCGCCCGATCGATTCAGAACCTTTTTGTGCTCTCGCGTTCGCGTGAGAGCTTCTGCTGCCCAATAGATCGACTGATCGATTGGCAGCTCACGATTTCACATCCCAATCGATCGACCGATCGATTGGGCCTTCCCACAATCACAGCACAGTCCAATCGATCGACCGATCGATTGGACCCTGTTCAATCGATCGCCCGATCAATTAAACACTCTGAACTTGACTCAAACTCAAGTCCAAAGTCCCAAACCCAACTTCCGGTCAACCGTGACCTGTTGGGTCTCCATGCCTAGCATTTGGCCACACCCGACCAACCTCGAACTAACCTTCTAGCCTCCTCCATCAGCCTTGCGTCCCTTGGATATCTCCCCATCCTTCACCCCTTGCCTTCAGGAGCTTCCTTCGGCCTCATCCTATTTGTCGAGTCTTTCTTGCCAAGTCATATCAGGACTTACCTTTCCAAGACCACATGCTTGGACTTACACCCTTTGCCAAGATCACACTTGGACTTTTCAATTGCTTGGCTCCTCACTAGGACTTTCTCCTTTGCCAAGATCACACTTGGACTTTCCAACTGCCTGGCTCCTCACTAGGACTTTCCACTTGCCTGGATCCTCACCAGGACTTTCTCCTGCTTAGCTCCTCACTAGGACTTTCCCGTTGCCTGGCTCCTCACCAGGACTTTCCCTTACCTAGCTCCTCACTAGGACTTTCCCTTGCCTAGCTCCTCACTAGGACTTTCCCGTTGCCTAGCTCCTCACCAGGACTTTCTCCTGCCTAGCTCCTCACTAGGACTTTCCAAATGTCTAACATCCAGTTAGGACTTTCTTAGTCAAGTCTCCTGTCAACCTTGACCTGCTTGACTTGTATTCTCATCAACCTAGTCAACTCTTTGACCTTCTCCATACCTGGACAATTGCTCCAGCAATCTCCTTATATTGTCAAACATCAAAACTCAAATCCTGACTCAAACTTGACTCAACTCAAGCTTAGTCAAACTGGTCAACCTTGACCTAGGGAAATTTCCCCAACAATTTCTTCATTTATCCTCTTCTTTTCTTCATGGGCTTGTAATGAACCCAGGAGTTGCTCTATCATCATGGCTTGTAGATCTTTGATTTCTTTGATAATGGTTGTAATACTATCAAATTTTGAATCCAATGATTAAAGAATTTTCTCAATGATAATTATTTCTTTTAGTTTCTCACTATTTCTCTTTAGTTGATTGGAAATGGTAGAGACTCTAGAAAAATAATTTGATACCAACTCACCTTCTTTTATACGAAGAGCATCAAATTGACTTCTTAATGTCTAAAGTCATACCTTTTTTATCTTTTGTTCTCCTTGATATGAGACTTGGAGCTTTTCTCATGCTTGCTTGACCGAAGTAACACTTGAGATCTTCTCAAAACCATCCTCATCTAAAACTTGATAAATGAGGAAGAGAGCCTTCTTGTCTCTCTTTCTTAAATCTCTCAGACTATCTTTTTCAGTTTGAAAAAATGTCGAGTCATCACGAGGCTCAACGTAGTCTTTTTCTATAACTTCCCAAACATCATGAGCTCCAAGAAGCGCTTTCATCTTGATACTTCAGTTATCATAATTACTTGCCTTAAGTACTGAAACTTGGAAGAGAATCATATCTCCATTAGTCATAACTCTGATACCACTTTGTTGGAAAAAAGAAATTATAGGAGAAGAAATAAAAGAGTTATGAGAGGAAAATCTACTTTATGTGGAGGAGGAGAATCTCTACGTGGAAGAGGAGGAGAATAAAACAAACAACTTTCAACTTGCTTCATTCATTCAAAAAAGGTACATATTTATAGGTTTATTGGATAAGCGCTAGATTTTTTTTTTATCTCTATGAACTCTTATCCTTATCAAGATTGTCACCTCATCAAATTATATCCTTATGTTCTTATCGCGAACTCTCATTCTCATCAAATTCTATCCCTTTCTTCTTATCAAGAAATGTCACCTCATCTCATTTTTATCTTTATTAATAAAATAAAGTTTAATTTCCAACATGTTCCTCCTCCACCTTGCAAAGCAGACTATGATGATAATCAAGATCACCAGCAGAGCCGTTGCGGTGGCTAGTACTAAGACGATGACCAAACGAGTGGGAGAGGATTCAGAGGAAGGTGGTGATGTTCGACCAAATATCTTGGCATAAACGGGTGTCACGTCACTATTGACCATCTCAATGGTAAATTGGGAGCCGATTCAGTGCTGAAGTAAATAACACGAATTGGACAACACATTGTAGAGGTAGCCAAGACGAGCAATTTGCTGAACAGATATCTTTGCAAGTTGAGATGTTCATTGAGAAAATGTTTGGTGTGGAGAATTTAGTCCTGAAGTAGCCAATTCGGCTTCCCAAGCTCATAAATGATGGTGGTCATCTAGCATCACCATCGTCAATGCATGCGAAAGAATTCGCCAAAACAGAGCTGTTGACAAGGGAGCATCCGTTACTCGATACACTTAAAGAATTCAGGCATCTGTAGATGGAAGTGTTGGGCCACATGACGCAGATGCCCAATGAGCCACATATGTTTGGAAGATCGTAGTTGTTGCTCGGCGCCATGAGGTCGGTGTTGGATCGAAAGCGCTAGAGTGGGGGGGGGGGGGGGGAATAACGCTCGTGGCTTTCACTCTTTTCGAATTCATAAATCATACAAGTTTAAGCAGTGGAATAAAGAAAAGGGAACACAAACAATACACAAGGACATGAGGAGTTACTTGGTTCGGAGCCTGCGGTGACTCCTACTCCAAGGCCCGCGATCGTTGATCGCTTCCGGTGGGCAATAACTATAAGCTCGAAAAATATTACAACTGAAGTACAATAAGGATTACAACAAAATAAATAGAAATATAATACCGACAACAACAGATTGAAGAATCACAGCTCCGGGTCGTCGGTAACTTGTCGTAGCACTTCTGGGTTGTCTTGTTAGCAGCACACAGGAGAAAGGTCGCTTGAGAATTATTGTACTGAGTTGCTGCTCGAAGTCCCCTTTTAAACAGTGCTGGAGGCGCCTCCAAGCCTATCCGAGGCGCCTCCAAGCCTGTCCGAGGCGCCTCCAGGCCGTTGAGTCGCACGCGTGGATCAGCTCTGATTTGGTCGCACCTTACCCCATTGAAGGTGCCTCCAAGCTGCTCCAAGGCGCCTCCAACGCCTGGTCCAAGGCGCCTCCAGTGACCTCCGAGGCGCCTCCAGCGTCTCTGGACAGCTGGCTTCGGGTAGCCGAGGCGCCTCCAAGCCCCATGGAGGCGCCTCGGACACTGTTCATCCAAGGTTTAAGTTGCTTCTTTGTTCCTGCCAAATGTGTTAGTCCTAAACACAAACCCTGCAAAACAAAGCTAGCACAGAAACAATATGATAGATATACTTGACAGTAGTCGGACTGTCCGGGTCTGACTTCGGATTTCCAACTAGAAACCCTAGGTCGACCCGACGCCTACTGTTCCCTCTACGGGGAACGCGTCCTCACCTACTCCACTCAGGAGATTTACCTGTTGCCAGTGTGATCCTCCAGATCGACTGGACTTTTGCTCAGCGTTCGAAGCTTCCAGACTTTCTACTGGACTTCTTCTTCCCGACCCGTCCAGTCTTCCACCTGGTTCGCGACACCAGGACTTTCCACCTAGGGTTACCCCCTAGGACTTTTGCCTGAAGCTCTCGACCCGCCAAGACTTCCCGCATAGGGTTACCACCCCCTATGACCTAGGGTTACCACCCCCTAGGATTTTCTACCTGCCTAACCGCAGCTAGGACTTTTCTAAAACACTCAATTAAGTACATAAGATCACAAAATAACTTAACTTTGAATTCCCTTTGCCATTATCAGAACAAACGGTCGATCGTCAGATGCTTCCCGCACCAACAATCTCCCCCTTTTTGATTATGGCAACTTAAATTCAAAGCTAAGTAAAATAGATGTATAAAGTTTAAGTAAGCAAGCTTAACAAATTTTGAATGCACACATGGTTAAGCTAAAACTTAAACTTTGTCAGGCTCCCCCTTAATAAAGGCATTCTTTAAAAATATTTTAAGTTAATTGAATTTTGAATTTCTCTAGTCTCCCCCTTTGTCATTTATCAAAAAGAATGAACACGTTTGAAAAAATCTTAACTTTTCACAAAGATTTTAGGACAAAGGTAAGAGGAAAAAGACTAAGTAAGGAATCTTTAAGACACTTTGTTTAAAAAGCGATATTTCTTGTAAGATTTTTCTTTTGTAGCATAGCAAAAGCAAAGCAACTTTAGTTTTAAACAACTTAGTC
The DNA here is from genome assembly GCF_018446385.1 of Zingiber officinale. Classification (NCBI taxonomy): domain Eukaryota; kingdom Viridiplantae; phylum Streptophyta; class Magnoliopsida; order Zingiberales; family Zingiberaceae; genus Zingiber; species Zingiber officinale. The sequence goes on from NC_056004.1 coordinate 28,853,897, forward strand.
AAAATTTTGAAACCTTAGGCTTTAAAAGAGGAAAAAAATATTTTGGTAACACTTAGCTTTTTATAATTAATATTCTTAGCTAAGTGAAATCAAGGTCTAAAGAGCAATTTTCTTTGAACTGAGTTAAAAAGGCTAATAAGAAGTTGGCTTTAAAATATAGCTTTAGCGATTTGAAAAGATTTGTTAACAATTATTTCAAAAAGACTTTTAAGAACGGCAAAAAAAAAACAAAATAATTTTTGAAAAGATTTTGCATTACTTGGCTAGAATTTTGAAAGCTTAGTCTAAAAAGTACAAAAATGACTTTTGAAAGTTAAAGTTTTGAAAACCTAGCTAAATTTGAAAGGATTTTTCTTTTAGACGAATAATCAATTTAAAACTTTTGAGAGCAAGGGAGGAGCTTAAATCCTTAATGTCCAAGCATGAGTTGAGTTAGATTGATTGTACATTAGCTAATTTCTCTTTAAGTAAGGTATCAGAGCCCTAATGTTCATGCCTGAGTGAACTCAAAATTTTAAAAGTCAATTACTTAGGTTTTTGGTCACATGTCTAACTATCTAGCTACTAGCTGATTACTTAGAGGGTAATAGCTTTCACTTGGTTAGTTCAGTTAAGTCAATAGATCGAGTTAGATTTGACTATGGCTGGATGACTTGACTTGATTACTGTTAGTTAGGTGTTTAACGCCCAGACTCATATTGATGCACAGATATAAGCATTCTTGAGTCCAGGTTGAACCCTATGCATCTCACGCCGTTCTATGTTTTTCAAACACAAGCAAGGTAAGCCTAGGTGTTTGTGAGATGCTCTAGCTGAATTATAGGGGAGCATGATTTCTAAGGTAGAGCCTAGGCTAAGTCCATATTTTAAAAATCTAGTAAAATTGGAATTTTAAAGACAATATTTTCCTAGAATTTTAAAACATAAGATGATTTTGAAAACAAGAAAAAAAAAGGAAACTGATTTGAAAATCAAAAACTATTCTACCCAACACATTTCTATTTGCCTTCTAAGTGCACTGAACTCAAATTCAGGTAAGGGTTTTGTGAAAATGTCAGCTAGGTTTGATTTGGACTCAACATAGCTAAGTGCAATTTCACCCTTAGCTACATAATCCCTTACAAAATGGTGTTTTACCTCTATGTGTTTGGTCCTAGAGTGATGAATTAGATTTTTGGTTAGGTTAATTGAACTCACATTATCAATTAAATTTTTTATATTTTTGTATTCTAGCTGATAGTCTTTTAGTGTATGCATCATCCACAAAAGTTGGGAAGCAATTCTCCTAGGGCTATGTATTCAGCTTCAGTAGTAGATAGAGCAACACAGTGTTGCTTTCTGCTTGACCAACTTAATAGGCACTGACCTAAAATTTGGCAGCTACCACTTATGCTTTTTCTATCTAATTTGCACCCGGCATAGTCTGAATCAGAATAGCCAAAAAGGTCAAGAGTGCAAGTTCTAGGGTACCAAAGTCCTACATTTAGGGTGCCCTTAATGTACCTAAGTATTCTTTTAACATGTGTTAGGTGTGACTCTTTTGCACATGATTGGTATCTCGCGCACATACCTACTGCAAATAAAATATCGGGTCGACTTGCAGTTAGGTAGAGTAGGCTACCTATTATACTTCTATAGTACTTTGGGTCTACTGGTTTTCCTTCTGGGTTAGAATCAATGTTGTTATTTGTTGCCATTGGAGTGTTTATAATTTTTGAGTTTTCCATGCCAAATTAGTTCTTTAGCATATTTGGTTTGATAAATATAGATTCCATCTTTAGTTTGTTTAATTTGTAAGCCTAAGAAAAAATTGAGTTCCCCCACCAAACTCATCTCAAATTCGTTTTCCATTAAATTAACAAATTCTTTTAAAAGTTTAGTGTTGGTTAAGCCAAAAATTATGTCGTCAGCATAGATTTGGGCAATAAAAATATCTTTTTCTATGGTTTTGACAAATAGGGTCTGATCTATTTGACCTTAGTTAAAGCCCTTGGATATTAGGTAATTAGATAACCGTTCATATCATGCCCTAGGTGCTTGTTTTAGTCCATATAGGGCCTTTTTTAGTCTAAATACATGGTTTGGATTATCTAAGTCCTCAAAACCTGGGGGTTGACCTGTGGGTTGATTTGATTTGCTTACCTTGTTGGCAAGCTTGGCAAACTGTATTTTCTAGGTTTCTTAATTTGGGCAGCCCTCTAACTAAGTTATTTTGACTCATTTTTTAAATGAGTTTGACATGAGTGTGACCCAGTCTTCTGTGCCACAGGGTGGTTTCCTCTTGTTGTGTCAGGAGGCACTTTATTGATGATTTGGGTAGATCAATTGTGTAGATGTTATTCTTCCTAAACCCCTTAAGTATGACTTCGGGGTTATCAATATTTTTAACTAAACACCTAGACTTATTAATAATAACTAGGTAGCCACTATCACACAATTGACTTATACTTAGTAAATTAAAGTTAAAATTTTTAATTAATAAAACATTTCGAATAATAAAATCGGAATTAAGTTCGATATTACCTTTTCCGATTACCTTAAGTTTATCGTCGTTGCCGAATGCAACTGATCCTAGGTTCTTGTATTTGAGCTTAGTGAACTTCAATCTATCTCCAGTCATATGTCTGGAGCATCCACTATCCAACATCCATTGATCCAATTCCTACACATAAGGTATTTGAATTGGATTTATTTTGATGGATCAACAGATAGTTTGATTGAAATAAGCTCTCAAATTCTTCATCTTACTCATTCTATATAACCAATCAGTTATATCTATGAGTGATTGTGAGATGGTTGAATTTTCAAATTGATTTAATTTTTGAAAAATATTTTAAGTTAATTGAATTTTTGAAAAAATATTTTAAGTTAATTGAATTTTTGAAAAAAAAATATATTAAGTTAATTTAATTTTGAAAAAATATTTTAAGTTAATTTAGTTTAGAAAAAATATTTTAAGTTAATTTAATTTTGAAAAATATTTTAAGTTAATTAATTTTGAAAGAATATTTTAAGTTAATTTTGTTTTTGAAAAATATTTTAAGTTTTTGAAAAATGTTTTAAGATAATTAAATTTTTGAAAAATATTTTAAGTTAATTTAATTTTGAAAAAATATTTTAAGTTAATTAATCTTGAAAGAATATTTAACTTAATTTTGAAAAAAATATTTTAAGTTAATTGATTTTTTTGAAAAAATATTTTAAATTAATTTAATTTTTAGAAAAATATTTAAGTTAATTTAATTATGAATTTTAATTTTGAATTTCAAATTTTAATTCGAATTTGGAATTTGAATCTTGAGTTAGAATTGATTTAATTATAATTATAAATTTTAATCTCGAATTTCAAATTTTAATTCGAATTTCGAATTTCGAATTTGAATCTTGAGTTAGAATTAATTTAATAATAATTACGAATTTTAATTGAGAATTTCAAATTTTAATTTGAATTACGAATTTTAATTTCGATTTTTGAATTTTAATTTGAATTTGAAATTTGATTTTCTTTTAATTTCTGTTCCTTAGTCATCTCACCCGATCTAAATTTTCAATCAGGTAATCTTACAATTTTTGTGAGATGAATTAGGTTCAATTTTAGGGTTTGATTTAACTTTGTGTTAGATTCAGGTTTAGCTTTGGGTTCAACAAATAGGCGTTCTTTGGATAAACTTCTGAGCTATGGTGAGTCACAAGGACATCATTAAAGTAACCATGCCTTCGAGCTTTTCCAAATAGTCATATCCATTGAACTTAGTACTAAACCTTGGTCTAACTGGTTAGGATCCATAAAGGATAGCTTCGGTCAGTTCCACTTAGCCAAATGCACCAGGTCGAAGCCATATCTTCCTAGACATGTGATGACTAAGCTTGCCCAACGTGCTATCATCCAATACTTCACCAGTACCATGGGTCAAGTTAAACTTAGCCCAGTTTAATCTAACCTTAATTACCCTGCCGGGTAGTCTATTCTTGGTTACTCTTATCGGGTGGATTAAGTTTGGAGGTGTCAGCTATTCTGGAGCCTTCCCTTGGATTTTTAAGATTTTGTAAGAATTTAATTTCTGAATTTTAATTTTGATTTAATTTTAGTTAATTTTAATTTTAATTTTATTTTATTTAATTTTAATTTTAATTTAATTTTATTTAAATTTAATTTAATTTTAAATTTATTTTTATTATTTTTCTTCTAGCTCCCCCTGGATCATAGCCTCGATATGGTCTATCGATGTAATGTATTTGATCCTTAGGGACCCAATATTGACCAACTCCAACTTGATTAACCAGATTGGACTTGGGTACCCATGCTTAGACTGATTTATTATTTTGTCTATTTACTAAGGACAGGTAAGATCTATATTTTCTTTTAGTTTTATAACCTAGCACGATTTTGTTGTAAACGACTCTTTATTTCCCCAGAATTAGGTCAAGCTTCTTGGAGCCCAAAGAGAACCATTCTAATATATTTTTTTAATCCTTAACCTGAGTTTTCAGACTGGAGTTTTCTTTCTCAAGTTTTTGAACTTGAGTTGAACTTCCAGTCTGAACTGGGTCAGGTAAGGTCTTGGGGTTAGTCACTTCTTTAAGGATTGCTACTTCCTTTAGAAGTGACTTGACCTTTAGGTTTGACTTAGCTAATTTGCGTAGTAAGTAATTAACTAAATTATTAAGTCGAGGAACACTTACAGCGGGGTCAGTGTAAAATACGGTGCCCAGATAATAGTTAAATAATAAGGTTATTGGACAAATAATCTTATTGAATTTTTCAGGCATTTTTAGGTATTTTCTGGGAATTTTTCGGAGTCCGTTTGACGTAGTTTAAGGGGATCATTTATAGGCTAAGTGGAAGCCCGTTTAAAATACCCAAAAGTAGGAGTTGATTAAGGAATGAACTTTAGGTTTAATTGAGCTAACCCTATGTATTTAATTTCTTTCCTTTATTCTCCTCTCCCTCTCCCGATTTCCCCTAAACCTCCTCATCGCCGCTGATCTCTCTCCCTCTTGCTCTTTGTCGCTGAGACCTCACGCGCCGCCGTCTCCCGATCATCCTCCTCTCCGTGCCACCGTCGACGCCGAGCCAACCGCTGTGGTCGCCGGTGAAGCTCTAATGCCACAGCCACCTTGGGAGCATCTTTTTCCTTTTCCCTAATCTCGTAGCCATGCTCTAGATTTGCCGGCGCCTCACACTCCACCTGATCCACTGCCGCCGGCCGATCAGTGGTCCTACCGTCTCCTCCTCGCAGCAATGCAGTTTCACCGACTCCTCTGCTCAAGCCGGCCATACTGGGTTGTCCTCGGCCAAGATCAGGGAAGCACCACCGTGCCCTGGAACCACTGATTGGCTCTTCCTCATCCCCATCCACCTCCAGCGATGAGGTCATTGCGGGCACCATTCTCATCGGGTGGCGATGTCCCTCTGTCCTTGCCGAGCCAGCTACATCCTCCTTGCCGATTGTTCTTTTGGGCTACGTGTTAAAGGCAGCAAGCTCCACATCGCCGTTGATCTCTCCTCCGTTACGTCTCATTGCTGGCGTGGATCTGTTGCCAAGAGTTGCTGTAGGAACAGCAAACAACCCTCGGAGAGGAAGAGAGAGCAATGGGTAACGAATCCTATAATCTAAGTGGTGTTGTTCTATGATCAGTGATGATTTAGGGTTCTTTGTTTTGGAGGGAAGCTCCTACATTTAGCTTCGACCATTGTTGTGACGCATTCTCTTATCGGATTTAAAGGGGAGAGTCTTACTTCTATTGCAGTGGCGATTGGCTATCTTCGTCAAGCGGTGATTCGGATTTGGGTAAGTTGAGAAGGTAATTTCGTATGTGAACTACATTTGATTTTAGTTGTAAAATGAATAGAGTCCTAATTCTATTTAGTTGTGATTTGTTGTTTGAGTGGATTTGGGTTTGTGTGTGACTATCATGTGAATGGATTTGGTGATGTAGCAGATTTGGAATTCGATGGAATGTTGAGGATGGACATTGGATTTCATGGTGTGCAGTGGTTTGGTTAGCATTGATCTATGTTTGTTAAATTGGTTGGACTATGGAGTTTTGGTTGTATTTCTATAAGGATTCGATGGATATGCATTTGTATCAGATTTAGATTAGAGGTAAGGTGGTTGAATCCAAGCTTAAATCTGATTACAAGGTTGGTTTCGGGTTTAATAACAGATTGGTGTTGTCTAGTGATTGATTTATGATGTGTTGTAGATGATAGCATGGATTAAAAGGATTGTGGATTGAATTAAACCTAATTGAATTAATGAATTAGGATTATTATTCAACTAGGGGTTTCCTCTAATTAGGTGGGGGAGTTATTTAGTTATTTATTTGTGATGTAAATAGCTAAAAATGCTGTGTGATCGCAGGACTTGGGTTCGAGGCGAACGTCTCAACGTGGGGTTGTATTTGGCACGGTCTACGTATAAAGACGGGTATTTCTTGCTCTATCTCTTTAGTATGTTGACCCTAGTGCATGAGCTTTATATTCAGATAGATACTGTGTTTATCTTGACTCCACTCTTATTCTTCTTGCGTTTGATACTTCCACTCAATCTTTGAGCTACTCGTTTTCTGCATCTATACAGTCTCTCATTGCTATCGATGATATTTAGCAGATACTATATTACTAGGTATCAGATACCAGATACCAGATGTCAGACATTAGATATTAGGTATTGGATATATAGACACCTGATACCATGTTTACATGCTTTGGTTGCTGTTTATTTACACACCTTATTGAGCATGCTGGCTTCATGTAGCATACCTGTTTCTGTGTTTATTTACACACCTTACTGAGCATGCTGGCTTCATGTAGCATACCTGTTTCTGTTTATATATATATGATGACTGTTGCATTGTTCGCATCATGTCATTTCATGCATTGCCGACGATCCTGTCTCCCTTGTGGTTGAGGCGGTCGTTGGCCTGGGCCGCACACTCGACCACTCATGGGTAGTGGTAGCTGGAGCGTGCCGCTTGTCCTGTCATGCCACACTCGGCCACTCATGGGTAGTGGCGGCTGGAGTCGCGGCAGCAGGGACCCCCGTCGCAGACGTAGCTATTCAGCTACTATGCACCTGTCCATCCGGTCACTCGAGAGTAGTGGCGGCCTTTGGGTGGTACAGTTTGTCATCGATCCGGCCTCTCGACCATACAGGGGTCGTGGTGCAGAGAGGTGGGCGGGGTGACCATCCGTACATACGCTGTTGTTATTATATCTGCTGGTTGTTTACTTATGTTGTTGTTGCTTATCTATGCTGCTGTTGCTAGATTATGCTGCTGTTGTTTATTTATGCTGTTATGCTTACATAGGTTGAGATTTATACCTGTGATATGTGTTTAGACACTAGCTTACTTACTATTGACCTGTATATACCTCACATGATACCATGTAGTTATGAGCAGTACTGTAGCAGGACTTTGCTACACTTTACCTTTTACTACTAGCCTAGGATATGGGTTTCAGGTATGGACACTTATTATGATATCACTGTAGTATCTGCTATTTTCATACGAGACTGTATACCTTTGCATCTCTAGTTCTTTACTATACTCATGCACTATCTGTCTATTACCCGCTGAGTCTTTATACTCACCACCCCGTATATTGGTAATTTCACCAGGTAGCAGGTAAAGGATTTATGGAGTTGCCTGGAGATCCTGTCCGCCAGTTCCACGTCACATTCGAGGACGACCTTACGATTTTGGTATTTCTTACGTTATTTGTATTTTGGATTTTGTACTTGTTTATGTATTTGTATTGTCTTGTATTGGGTTTGATATTATTGTGTCAAGCCGAGCCGGCTCGCAGTTAGTTACTTTATGTTTTGTGATCGTTGTTTGTGATTTCCACTGTGTTGATTTAGTACAGCTGTGTGGGCTGATTTATTTATTTATATAACTGTGTGGTTGTGTTTATTTCTGTTCCAGCCGAGTGGGCTGCTTATATAACTGCGTGGTTGTGTAGATATATTCCAGCCGTATGTGGCTGATGTATATTGTATGTATGTATGCCTCAGATTGTCACCCGTACATGGGAGATGTTGTCGAAATTTTTCGGTACGGTCTCCTCTGGGGGTGTGACAGTCAGGCCCTTCGGAAACGGATACGGATCCGTGGCTTCGCTCGAACTCGGCTTTTGACTCACTCTCGCTCTCGGACAGTTCAATCTGGTCCCGAGCTATCAGCACAAGTAGACTCGTCTGATCGAGTTCATCGTCGGTGTCTTCTTCTGAGGATTCTTCCCAAGTCGCTTTCAGCACCTTCCTTTTCCTCTGCTTCTTTGCATCCTTCTGATTTGGGCAGTTGGCCTTGATGTGCCCTTTCTGGTTGCATCCGTAGCAGATCACCTCGAACTTGACTCTTGAGCTGGGTTGACACTCCTTGGATTGTACTGCTTTCTTTAGGTCTCTCTTGTTGAATCCCTTCTTCTTCTTGTAGAGTTTCTTTACAAGATTTACTAGTTCGGTTGTTAATTCATCGTCTTCATCGTCTGAGTCAGGTTCGACTGTCACGCCCCGGGGGAGTCCCTGTCCGAAGAAATTTCGGCAGCATCTACCCTGTACGGGTGACAATCTGAAACTTTTCTACAATGCCCTCTGGGCCACATATACATCGGCCAACACGGCCGGAACAATAACAATAATATAAGCACAACACACAGATATCCACGTAGTTTAATGGTTAACAAACTAGCACGCACTAATCATGCATACAGTCTCCTGATACAAGAAGGATAAATGCAACTGAAACAAACAGGAGAAAACTGTACTAACCAGAACCAAGGTATAGGTATAACAGGGTCGTCAGACCGAGAGTGTCACAAATCCTGTATGCATGTCAATCATATGCATCCATATAAATGCAGTAAGTAAATGCAGTAAACACAAGCAATAAATGCATCATGCATATGATGCAAATGTCATGGTCACCCCTGACGCCAGTCAACCATGTCACACACAATGGTGAGACCGAGTGGGTAGGGCTGTGACAACCGTGCACTCTGCCATCACTGCCCCTGATGAGTGACCGAGTGGACAGGATGCTGTCAGAGTACACCTATCCTCCTACCCCAAATCATAAATAGGGGAGCACAATGCTCTCATCTCCCGGTACACGATGACGAGGAGGAATCTCTGCCGGCTGCCACGCTGCGTCACACTACCCATGAGCGGACCAACGGAGCCAAACAAAGTCCAACTGCCTGCCGGCTACCACGCTGCTACACTAAACCAATGGAGCCAAACAGAGCAGAACCGTCTGCCGGCTACCACGCTGAGTCACCAGACCAACAGAGCCAAACAACAGAACTGCCACACACATGTCTGATATACCACTAACCCATGAGTGGTGGTGTGTACAGATATATATAACTGGCGATGTGCTCGACAATAATGGAGCAAACTATCGCACAACATGCAATCATGCGAGATGATGCATGACACTAAACATGGCAATATCCTGAATAGCATAGCAATATGCATACATAAATATAAAATGCGTGCCATAGGACAATGAATCAAATCAAGGTACATAGACCAGATAAGGTATCAAAAACCCTAGGTCCTGAACATGATAAATAACATGGTTGTGTCACTACCTCTACAAATATGCATAATCAGGTAAATACTAACATGATGTGCATAGCAAATAAACAAAAAAGCATGTAACAGATCAGGTAGTGATCAACCGAAGCAAATAAGAAAACACAATCGTTGCTATTGTTAAAGACATTATTATGCATATCAAATGACATAAAGTCAAAGTACCCGCCTCCAATAAGAAAGGTCAAATCGGTCCAAATCTGACGTCGAGATACTCGTCTCGCGTCAAAGTCCTGTGTCACCAATATAAATATATTTTATTTAGCTACAATTCTTCTAAATAGCTAAATAAAATATCAAATCCTAAATTAGGGAAAAACCATACTCATATACCATCATCCTTCCCATAAGAATTGACCTACACATGATCATCTATCTTAAATAATCAAATCAAAACCATGATCTATAGCATGTATCAAATGCTCTACACCTTACCTTACTTCTCAGTCGTTGTAGGAACCAGTAACTACTGAATGGAGTGGTTTTCCAGCACCAAGAACAATCCCCACAGCCAGTTCTACTTCATATCTAAATCAAATATATCATCACAATAGTCCAAACAACACAGAATCTACAACAAGGATACAATTCTCTACTCCTTACCAAACTACCTAGCCACTGTTGGCGCTGGAACAAGATGCTGCAGGATGGGGTTGCTGCTGGAATAAAAAACACCCCACAATACACAAAACCTCACCAATCCGTGACCTAGATTAGCAGCAAGGAGAGGATCAAGATCAAGAGTGGAGATTATTGCCAAACAATAACCTAATTCCAACCAAACTTACCTCCAAGATCAAATAGGGCACATGGCTGGAGGCTAGGGCAGAGGCAAGGGATCGGCAGTGTCACGAGCCCAGAGAAGAGGAGGAGTCGGCCGGAGAACTAGGGCTGAGGAGAAATGGCTCGGCCTGTGGTGGCTCGCGCGTCGCCGACGCTTGGGCAAGAAAGGAGAAGAGAGGAAGAGGGTGTCGGTGGTGGCCGGCGCTAGGACTCGGATGCCGGAAGATCGGGGTCGGCGTCGCGTCGGTCAGAGGAGAGAAATCGACTCGGGGAGGAAGAATGAGAAGAGAAGAAATGGCACACGGCTTTTGTTCGCGAGGTGGGAAGAAACTGCTGGGGCGTCAGTTAGGGCACGGGAGAAGGCATGCAGGCAAAGAGAAGGAAACGGCGAGAGAAAGAAAAGAAAGACAAAAAGGAAAAGTAAAAAGAAAATAAAACTCTTCCTCGTTAAACGGGGTAGCCTAAACAGGCTTTTCCCGGGACCCTATTTTTATCCCCGTAAACTCATTCATAAGAGCTCCGAAAAATTCCCGAAAAATTTCTAAAAATTAAAAAAAAATCCCTTATTATGATCTACCCTTTTTCGATATTTTACATTCTCCCCCACTAATAAAAATTTGGTCCCCAAAATTCGTTATCTACCATCAACAAGTACTAACAACAGATAGAAAGTATAAATGTTGAACGGTAAATTAAATCACATACCTCAAGTGAAAAGGTGGGGGTATCGAGCTCGGATAGTATCCTCGAGCTCCCAGGTAGCCTCCTCATCCTTATGATGCTGCCATCCGACTTTAACCAGCCGGATAGTCTTGTTCCGCAACTGACGCTCTTTCCGGTCCAGAATATGTACCGGAATCTCCTCATAAGTGACGTCAGGCTGAACTGGAACTGAGATATCTGTCAGTACATGCGTCGGGTCGGGTACATATCTCCTCAGCATAGATACATGGAATGCATCGTGCACGCCTGCCAGGGATGGTGGTAGTACTAGCCGGTAAGCTACTGCTCCAATCCTCTCCAGGATCTGGAAAGGGCCAATGTATCGCGGAGCTAGCTTACCTCTGAGGCCAAATCTCTTCACCCCTTTTGTGGGTGAAACTCGTAGAAATATATTATCTCCTGTAGAGAACTCTAAGGGTCAGCATCTCCCATCTGCATAACTCTTCTGGCGATCCTGCGCCTCTGACATCCTCCGTCTGATAGTACGGACCAACTCTGCATCATGCTGAGCTCTATGAGGTCCCAACAGCTGGGCCTCCCCAACCTCATCCCAGAGGGTGGGTGTCCGACAAGGCCTACCATACAACGCTTCAAACGGTGCCATCTGGATAGCCGAATGAAAGCTGTTGTTGTAGGCGAACTCTATCAATGGCAAATGGTCCTCCCAACTGCCTCCAAAATCTAGTACACAAGATCTCAGCAAGTCCTCTAGAGTCTGAATAGTCCGCTCTAACTGTCCATCTGTCTGCGGATGGAAAGCTGTACTAAATCGGAGCTGAGTGCCCAAGGCCTACTGCAGACTCTGTCATAAACGAGACGTGAACCGAGGGTCTCTGTCGGAAATAATAGTCAAAGGGACACCATGTAATCTAATGATCTCCCGGCAATATAGATCTGCCAATCGATCCATGGAATCTGTCCTCTGGATCGTTAAGAAGTGCGCGGATTTGGTTAATCGATCAATGATTACCTAAATCGCGTCATGGCCTCGTCGTGTCCTCGGCAAACCCACCACAAAGTCCATAGTAATATGTTCCCATTTCCACTCAGGAATAGGAATCCGCTGAAGTAACCCGGCAGGTCTCTGGTGCTCAGCCTTCACCTGCTGACAAACAAGACATCTAGCTACAAATTCCGCGATGTCTTTCTTCATACCGTTCCACCAGTAGGAACGTCTCAAATCCAGATACATGCGAGTCTCGCCTGGGTGGATCGCAAATCGAGAGCGATGAGCCTCCTAAAGTAGCTCCTGTAAGACCGGATGAGACTGAGGTACGCATAATCTGCCTCGAAAGTATATAATACCCTCCTCGTCTCATGTGAACTCGGTCTACTGCCCGAAAGCTATCTGGCTGCCAATGAACTGCAAATGCTGATCACCAGCCTGGGCCTCTCAGATCCTCGTCCTGATCGACGACTGAGCAACCATGGTAACAAGAATACCCTGCTCTGTATGTCCCTGCTCCTCAAGGTCTAACTCGGAAAAACCCTGAACCAAGTCTGTAACTGAAACTCGGTGGCAAGCCAAAGTCCCTCTGGATTTCCTGCTGAGTGCATCGACAACCACATTAGCTTTCCCCAGGTGATAGCTAAGCCGGTGGGGGCAAGATCATCTCAAAGAAGGTAGTCTTCTGGTCGCCGGCAAGGAGGTAAATCCCTGTTGCGTTGATGAAGAGGTAAGCAACCTGGAAGTTGAAATATCTGACGGAGCGTGCATCAGAGGAGATCTACTAGTAGAGTTGCGAGGTTGCAGCCCACTGCAGCATGGCGTCATCGATGGTGATGAGGAGGTGGTAGTCAGCGAGGGTTGGGTCGTTTTCATCGATGGCTGAAGTGAGCAGGGAAGAGATGGGTAGGACGTGGTTAAGAAGGAGCTTATTGGTTGGGTAATCGAAGGAGGATCAAAGGGAGGTGTTGGCGACGTCGAGGAAATGAAGCTCATCAGAGAGGAGCATCTGGAGGGTGATAGCAATGGCTGGAAGGCACGATGTCAACCAGGCAGGTGAGCGATTGGCAAAGGAGAGGGCGAGGCCGAATGCCATGAGGGAGAGAGTGGAGGATGAGGACATGGGGGTGGCAAGGTTGGCAGTCCAAACGACGGTGCTAGAGCGAGCATGGAGGACGACGACATAGTATCAAGAGTCCAGGCTACTAGGGTTGTTGAAGGCGACTGAGAAGGCGGAGGTCGAGAGGAAGACACTGGAATTGTCGGTGAAGTTAAAGTATGCAGCGTAAAAGTTGGGGTAGAGGAACTCAGTGGCGATGTCTTCGACAAGGGAGTGGAAGGGAAGGAAGAAGAGGAGCCAGAGAGTGGGAGGGGACATAGAAGCCATGAAAAACTGATTTTTCTCTTGCCAAGTAAATTGGGAAGCAATTTATTAGGAAGAATCCCTATTAATACCTACCAGATAAATCAGGAAGTACTTTATTAGAAGGAATCCCTATAACTCCATTGTAGTGGGAGACAACTGCACGTCCCGAGGCAACATAAAAGCTAGAGATGAAGAGGTAAAGGAACATCATAGAAAAGAGATGGATAAGAATTGGTCCTTGATCACGTCAGTGTTGCTGCTATTTTTTATATGTTTGTAAAGTCATCCAACAAAATTTTCTCCTCATTGCAATTAGGGGCATGGTAAAATACCGAAATTTCCATATACCACGCATATCGTACCAAAATTATCGAAATATATCGATTTTATGGTATATTGAAATTTTGATATAGTATTATATCAACTTGAAATTTTCACTATCGATATCGGTATACAATTTTTTAGAAAAATTTTTGGTATACCGTACTGATAACGAAAATTTACTCTAAACGGTATGAATATCAAAATTTCGGTATATCGAAAATTTAATATATTGATATTTCGATACGGTATTGGTATGAAAAATTTTTATACTATATTTTTTGGTACGGTAATGATATATAGGTTGGTGGTTCAGTATACCGTACCGAACCACCTCTAATTGCAATCAAGCTAGCAATTGGTAAATATTCACGTGCAAATAGAAGAACTGAATTGACTATAAATTTGAAATTTGACTATTGCTTTGAATGACATTTTAAAAAATATATTACATATTAATTATATTAATATTTTTTATTAACCCATATTCATATTAATATTAACATTTATTACTCATGCTGACTCTCCACCTTTGCCACGTGGAGCCCGTTAGAGGAGAATAAAGCGGGGCGGGGGCAAGATCATCTCGAAGACAACAGTCTTCTAGTAACTGACGAGGAGGTAAATCCCTGTTGCATTGACGGAGAGGTAAGCAACCTGCAAGTTGAAATATATGACGGAGCGTGCGTCGGAGGAGATTGACAAGTAGAGTTGCGAGGTTGCGGCCCATTGTAGCATGGCGTCATCGGTGGTGATAAGGAGGCAGTAGTCAGCAAGGGTCGGGTCGTTTTCATCAGCGGTTGAAGTGAGCAGGAAAGAGACAGGTAGCACATGGTTAGGAAAGAGCATATCGGTAGGGTAATCAAAGGAAAGACCAAAGGGAGGCGTTGGTGGCGTTGAGTTGATGGAGCTCACCGGAGGTTAGCAGCTAGAGGGCGGCGACAGTGGCTGAAAGAGGCAGTGTCGACTAAGTGAGTGAGTGACTGGTGAAGGAGAGGGCGAGGCTAGATGCTGTGAGGGAGAGAATGGAGGATGAGGACACAGGGGTGGCAGGGTTGGCAGTCCAAACGACAACGCCGGACCGGGCGTGGAGGACGATGACATAGTATCAAGAGTCTAGGCCGCTAGGGTTGTTGAAGACGACTGAGAAGGTGGAGGTCGAGCGGAAGACACTGGAATTATTGGTGAAGTAAAAGTATGAAGCGTAAAAGTTGGGGTAGAGGAACTCGGTGGCGATGTCTCCGGCGAGGGAGTGGAAGGGAAGGAAGAAGAGGAAGGAGAGAAGCTGGAGAGTGGGGTAGAGGAACTCGATGGCCATGTCTCCGACGAGGGAGTGGAAGGGAAGGAAGAAGAGGAAGGAGAAGAGCCGGAGAGTGGGAGGGGACATAGAAGCCATGAAAAAAAAAATTCCTCTTGCCAAGTAAATTGGGAGGCATTTTATTAGGAGTAATCCCTATAAATACTTGTCATGTAAATTAGGAAGTACTTTATTGGAAGGAATCCCTATAAATTCTTTGTAGTGGGAGACACTTCATGCCCTGGGTGACATAAAAGCCAGAGACAAAGAGGAAAGGAACACCATAGAAAAGAGATGGATTAGAATTGGTCTTTGATCACATCAGTATTGCTGCTATTTTTCACATGTTTGCGAAGTCATCCAATAAACTTTTCTCCTCATTGTAATTAGGGGTGGGGAAAAATACAAAAATTTATATATACCGCACATATCATACCAAAATTTATCGAACTATATCGATTTTACGATATATCAAAAATTTCAGTATGGTATTATACCGTATCAAAATTTTTGGTATTGGTATTGGTATACAATTTTTAGCAAAATTTTTCGTATATCGTAACGATATCGATACCAAAAATTTACTTTAAATGGTATGAATATCGGAATTTTGGTATAACAAAAATCTGGTATACTTATATTCTGATACGGTATTAGTTTGAAAAATTTTTATACCTTATTTTTTGAAACGTTAATGGTATATAGGTTAGTGGTTTGGTATACCATACCGAACCACACCTAATTCCAATCAAGCTGGCAATTGGTAAATATACACGTACAAATTGAAGAACTGAATTGACTATTAATTTGAACATTGATTAATGTTTTCAATTACATTTTGAAATATATATTACATATTAATTATATTAATATTTTTTTATTAACCCATATTCATATTAATATTAACATTTATTACTCATGATGACTATTTAGCTTTGCCATGTGGAACCCGTTGTAGGAGAACGAAGTCGGAGGGGGCAAGATTATCTTGAAAATGGTAGTCTTCTAGTCGTCAGCGATGAGGTAACTCTTTGTTACGTTGTCGTAGAGGTAAGCAACCTGCAATTTGAAATATATGACGGAGCGTGCGTCGGAGGAGATCGACCAGTAGAGTTGCGAGGCTGTGGCCCACTGCAGCACGAAGTTATCGGTGGTGATGAGGTGGCGGTAGTCAGTGAGGGTCAAGTCATTTTCATTGGCTGCTGAAGTGTGCGGGGAAGAGATGGGTATGAGTTGGTTAGGAAGGAGCATATCGGTTGAGTAATCGAAGGAGGACCAATGGGAGACATTGGCGGCATTGAGGAGACAGAGCCCACCGGAGGGGAGCAGCTGGAGGGAAGCTGCAGCAATTGAAATGTGCAGTGTCGACTAGCCGGGCGAGCGATTGGCGAAGGAGAGGGTGAGGTCGAACATCGTGAGGGAGAGAGAGGAGGATGAGGATATCGGTTGGTAGGATTGGCTGTCCAAACGACGACGCCAAAGCGTGCGTGGAGGACAATGACATAGTATTGAGAGTCCGGGCTACTAGGGTTGTTGAAGGCGATTGAGAAGGCGGAGGTCGAGAGGAAGACACCGGAATTGTCGGTGAAGTTAAAGTAAGTAGTATGAAAGATGGGTAGAGGAACTCAGTGGCGATGTCTCTGGCGAGGTAGTGGAAGGGAAGGAAAAAGAGGATGGAGAGGAGCCGGAGAGTGGTAGGGGACATAGAAGCCATGAAAATAAATGACTTTCCTCCTGCCAAGTAAATCGGGAAGCGTTTTATTAGGAAGAATCCCTATAAATACCTGCTAGGTAAATTAGGAAGTACTTTATTTGAAGAAATCCTTATAATTTCATTGTAGTGGGAGACAACTGCACGCCCTAGGGCGATATAAAAGCCAAAGATGAAGAGGAATAGGAACAACATAAAAAAGAGATGGATTGGAATTGGTCCTTGATCACGTTGGTATTGCTGCTATTTTTTGCATGTTTGCGAAGTCATCCAACAAACTTTTCTCCTCATTACAATTAAGGGTGGAGAAAAATACTGAAATTTTCGTATACCGCACATATCGTACCAAAATTTACCGAACTATATCGATTTTACAGTATGCCGAAAATTTCAGTATGGGATTATACCTTATCGAAATTTTTGGTATCGGTATCGGCATACAAATTTTAGCAAAATTTTTGGTATATCGTGTCGATACCGAAAATTACTCTAAACGATATGAATATCAAAATTTCGGTATGCCAAAAATTTGGTATACTGAAATTCTGATACGGTATTGGTATGAAAAATTTTTATACCATATTTTTTTGAAAGGGTAACGGTATATGGATTGGTGGTTCGGTATACCATATCGAACCACCCCTAATAAAAATCAAGCTGGCAATTGGTAAATATACACATGCAAATTGAAAAATAGAATTGACTATTAATTTGAACATTGACTATTGTGTTGAACGACATTTTAAAAAATATATTAGATATTAATTATATTAATATTTTTTGTTAATCCATATTAATATTAACATTTATTACTTATGATGACTGTCCAGCTTTGCCATGTGGAACCCGTTGGAGGAGAACGAAATCGGCATCGGTAAGATCATCTCGAAGAGGGCAGTCTTCTGGTCACCGACAAGGAGGTAAATCCATGTTGTGTTGACGGAGAGGTAAGCAACCTGCAAGTTGAAATATTTGTTGGAGCGTGCATCGGTGGAGATAGACCAGTAGAGTTGCGAGGTTGCGACCCACTGCATCACGATGTCATCGTTGGTGATGAGGAAGCAGTAGTTAGTGAGGGTCAAGTCGTTTTCATCGGTGGCTGAAGTGAGCAGGGAAGAGATGGGTAAGAGCTGGTTAGGAAGGAGCATATCGGTTGGGTAATCGAAGGAGGTGCAAAGGGAGTCGTTGGCGGAGTCGAGGAGATGGAGCTCACCGGAGGGAGTAGCTGGAGGGTGGCGACAGTGGTTGAAAGGCATGGTGTCGACAAGGCGGGCGAGCAATTGGTGAAGGATAGGGCGAGGCCGAACTCCCATGAGGGAGAGAGTGGAGGAAGAGGACATGAGGGTGGCAGGGTTGGCGGTCCAAACGACGGTGCCAGAGCGGGCGTGGAGGACGACGACATAATATTAAGATTCCGAGCCGCTAGGGTTGTTAAAGGCGACTAAGCAGACAGAGGTCTAGAGGAAGACACCGGACTTGTTGGTGAAGTTAATGTATGCAGCGTAAAAGTTGGGGTAGAGGAACTCGGTGGCGATGTCTCCAGTGAGGGAGTGGAAGGGAAGGAAGAAGAGGAAGGAGAGAAGCCAGAGAGTGGGAGGGGACATAAAAGCCATGAAAAAAAATATTTTTCCTTTTGCCAAGTACATCGGGAAGCATTATTTTAGGAGGAATCCCTATAACTACTTGCTAGGTAAATTAGGAAGTACTTTATTGGAAGGAATCCCTATAAATTCATTGTAGTGGGAGACAACTACATGCCCTCGGGCGACATAAAAGCCAAAGATGAAGAGGAAAAGTAACAACATAGAAAAGAGATGGATTAGAATTGGTCCTTCATCATGTCAGTATTGTTATTATTTCAACAAACTTTTCTATTCTTTGCAATTAGGGTTGGGGAAACACTACCGAAATTTTCATATACTGGACATATCATACCAAAATTTACTGAACTATATCGATTTTACGGTATACTAAAAATTTTGGTATGGTATTATACCGTATTGAAATTTTCAATATCAGTATCAGTATACGTTTTTAGCAAAATTTTCGGTATGCCATATCGATACCAAAAATTTACTCTAAACAGTATGAATATCAAAATTTCGATATATGAAAGATTTGGTATACTGATATTCTGATTTGGTATTGGTATGAAAATTTTTTATACCATATTTTTCGGTATGATAACGATATACGAGTTGGTGGTTTGGTATACTATACCGAACCACCCATAATTGCAATCAAGCTGGCAATTGGAAAATATACACGTGTAAATTGAAAAAACTGAATTGGCTATTCATTTGAACATTGACTATTGTTTTGAATGGCATTTTAAAAAGTATATTAAATATTACTTATATAAATATTTATTTATTAACCCATATTCATATTAATATTAACATTTATTACTCATCACAACTGTACACCTTTGCCACGTGAAACCCATTGTAGAAGAACGAAGCCGGCGGGGGCAACATTATCTCGAAAACGGTAGTCTTCTAGTCCCCGGCGAGGAGGTAAATCCCTGTTGCGTTGATGGAGAGATAAGCAACCTGCAAGTTGAAATATATGACCGAGTGTGTATCAGAGGAGATCGACCAGTAGAGTTGCGAGGTTGCGGCCCACTGTAGCATGGCATCATCGGTGGTGATGAGGAGGCAGTAGTCAGCAAGGGTCGGGTTGTTTTTATCTGCGGTTGAAGTGAGCAGGGAAGAGACGAGTAGCACATGGTTAGGAAAGAGTGCATCAGTTGGGTAATTGAAGGAGGACCAAAGGGAGGCGTTGTGGCGTCGAGGTGATGGAGCTCATCGAAGGGGAGCAGCTAGAGGGCGGCGGCAGTGGCTGAAAGGGGCGGTGTCGACTAAGTGGGTGAGCGATTGGTGAAGGAGAGGGCGAGGACGGACGCTATGAGGGAGAGAGTGGAGGATGAGGACATAGGGGTGGCAGTCCAAACGACGGTGCCGGAGCGGGCGTGGAGGACGACGACATAGTATCGAGAGTCTGGGCCGCTAGGGTTGTTGAAGGCGACAGAGAAGGTGGAGGTCGAGCGGAAGACAACGGAATTGTTGGTGAAGTTAAAGTATGAAGCGTAAAATTTGGGGTAGAGGAACTTGGTGGCGATGTCTCCGGCGAGGGAGTGGAAGGGAAGGAAGAAGTGGAAGGAGAGAAGCCGGAGAGTGGGGTAGAGGAACTCTATGGCGATGCCTCCGACGAGGGAGTGGAAGGGAAGGAAGAAGTGGAAGGAGAAGAGCCGGAGAGTGGGAGGGGACATAGAAGCCATGAAAAAAAAAGATTTTCCTCTTGCCAATTAAATTGCGAAGCATTTTATTTTAAGGAATCCCTATAAAGTCCTGCCAGGTAAATTAAGAAGTACTTTATTGGTAGGAATCCCTATAAATTCATTGTGGTAGCGCCCCGGGGTGACATAAAAGGCAGAGACGAAGAGGAAAGGAACAACATAGTTAAGAGATGTATTAGCATTGGTCTTTGATCACATCAGTATTGCTGCTATTTTTTACATATTTACGAAGTCATCCAACAAACTTTTCTCCTCATTGCAATTTGGTGTGGGGAAAAATACCAAAATTTCCATATACCGTACATATCATACCAAAATTTACCAAACTATATCGATTTTACGGTATATTAAAAATTTCAGTATAGTGTTGTATCATATCGAAATTTTCTATATTGGTATCGGTATACGATTTTTAGCGAAATTTCATTATACTATACCGTTATCGATACCGAAAATTTGTATTAAATAGTATGAATATCAGAATTTTGGTATACCAAAAATTTGATATACTGATATACTGATATATCGATACGGTATTGGCTTGAAAAATTTTTATACCTTATTTTTCGCAACGGTAACGGTATATGGGTTAGTTGTTTGGTATACCATAGCGAACCATCCCTAATTGCAATCAAGCTAGCAATTGGTAAATATACACGTGGAAATTGAAGAACTGAATTGACTATTAATTTGAACATTGACTAATGTTTTCAACGACATTTTAAAAAATATATTACATATTAATTATATTAATATTTTTTTATTAACTCATATTCATATTAATATTAACATTTATTACTCAGGATGACTATCTAGCTTTGCCATGTGGAACCCGTTGTAGGAGAACGATGCTGGCGGAGGCAAGATTATCTCCAAAACGGTAGTCTTCTGGTCGCCGGCGAGGAGATAAATCCCTGTTGCGTTGACGAAGAGGTAAGCAACCTACAAGTTGAAATATATGACGGAGCGTGTGTCGGAGGAGATCGACCAATAAAGTTGCGAGGATGCGGCCCACTGCAGCACGGAGTTATCGGTGGTGATGAGGAGGCGGTAGTCAGCGAGGGTAAGGTCATTTTCATTGGCGGCTGAAGTGTGAGGGGAAGAGATGGGTAGGAGTTGGTTAGGAAGGAGCATATCGATTGGGTAATCGAAGGAGGACAAAAGGGAGGCGTTGGCGGCATTGAGGAGACGGAGCTCACTAGAGGGTGGCGGCAGCGATTGGCGAAGGAGAGGGTGAGGCCGGACATCATGAGGGAGAGAGTGGAGGATGAGGACATGAGTTGGCAGGATTGGCAGCCCAAACGATAACGCCAGAGCGGGCGTGGAGGACGGCTGCATAGTATCGAGAGTTTGGGCCGCTAGGGTTGTTGAAGGCGACTGAGAAGGAACAACTTTTATATTGTAGTGGGAGACATTCCATGCCCCGGGGTGATATAAAAGCCATCGACGAAGAGAAAGGAACAACTTAGTTAAGAGATGGATTAGCATTAGTCTTTGATCGCATCAGTATTACTGCTATTTTTTACATATTTGCGAAGTCAACCAACAAACTTTTTTCCTTATTGCAATTTGGGGTGGGGAAAAATACCAAAATTTTCATATACCGCACATATCATACCAAAATTTACCAAACTACATCGATTTTACGGTATACCGAAAATTTCAGTATGCTATAATATCATACCAAAATTTTTGATATTGATATCGGTATATGATTTTTAGCGAAATTTTCATTATACCGACCGAAATCGATACCGAAAATTTATATTAAATGGTATGAATATCAAAATTTTGGTAGGGTCAAAAAATATGGTATAAAAATTTTCTTACCAATTCCGAATCAAAATATCAGTGTACCAAATATTTCGTATACCGAAATTCTGATATTTATATTGTTTAGAGTAAATTTTTAGTATCGATATGGTATACCGTAAATTTTGCTAAAAATCGTATACCAATACTGATGCCGAAAATTTCAGTATACTACCTTTAACAACCCTTCGTATACCGCACATATCGTACTAAAATTTTGCAAAAAAACGTGTACCGATATTGATACCGAAAATTTTTCGTATACCGCATTCAACAACCCTTCGTATACCGCACATATCGTACTAAAATTTATCGAACTATATCGATTTTACAGTATATCAAAAATTTCAATATGATATTATACCCTACCAAAATTTTTAGCAACAGTATCTGTATAAAATTTTTAGCGAAATTTTTGGTATACCGTGTCGATACCAAAATTTACTCTAAATGGTATGAATATCAAAATTTCGATATGCAAAAAATTTGGTATACTGAAATTCCGATACGATATTTGTATGAAAAATTTTTATAACATATTTTTCGTTAGGGTAGCAGTATATGAATTGGTGGTTCGGTATACCATATCAAACCAACCCTAAGTAAAATCAAGTTGGCAATTGGTAATATACACATGCAAATTGAAAAATAGAATTGAGTATTAATTTGAACATTGACTATTGTTTTGAAAGACATTTTAAAAAATTTATTAGATATTAATTATATTAACATTGTTTTATAAACCCATATTCATATTTATATTAACATTTGTTACTTATGATGACTGTCTAGCTTTGCCATGTGGAACGCGTTGGAGGAGAACGAAATCAGCATGCATAAGATCATCTCAAAGAGGGCAGTCTTCTGGTCGCCGGCAAGGAGATAAACGTGTTGCGTTGACGGAGAGGTAAGCAACCTACAAGTTGAAATATTCGATGGAGCGTGAATCGAAGGAGATTGACCAGTAGAGTTGCGAGGTTGCGGCCCACTGCATCACGACGTCATTGTTGGTGATGAGGAGGCAGTAGTCAGTGAGGGTCGGGTCATTTTCATCGGTGGCTAAAGTGAGCAGGGAAGAGATGGGTAAGAGCTAGTTAGGAAGGAGCATATCGGTTGGGTAATCGAAGGAGGTGCAAAGGGAGGCGTTGGCGGCATCGAGGAGATGGAGCTAACCGGAGGGAGTAGCTGGAGGGCGGCGACAGCGGTTAAAAGGCACAGTGTCGACAAGGCGGGTGAGCGATTGGTGAAGGATAGGGCGAGGCCAAACTCCCGTGAGGGATAGAGTGGAGGATGAGGACATGAGGGTGGTAGGGTTAGCGTTCCAAACGATGGCGCTAGAGCGGGCGTGGAGGACGACAACATAGTATCGAGAGTCTGAGCTGCTAGGGTTGTTAAAGGCGACTAAGCAGGCGGAGGTCGAGAGGAAGACAGCAGAATTGTCGCTAAAGTTAATGTATGTAGCGTAAAAGTTAGGGTAGAGGAACTCGGTGGCGATGTCTTTAGTGAGGGAGTGGAAGGGAAGGAAGAAGAGGAAGGAGAGAAGACGGAGAGTGGGAGGGGACAAGGAGCCATGAAAAAAAATATTTTTCCTCTTGCCAAGTTAATCGGGAAGCATTTTATTAGGAGGAATCCCTATAACTGCTTGCCAGGTAAATTAGGAAGTACTTTATTGGAAGGAATCCCTATAAATTCATTATAGTGGGAGACAACTACATACTAGCAAAATTTTTGTATACTGCACATATCGTACCAAAATTTACTGAACTATATCGATTTTACGATATACCAAAAATTTTGGAATTATATTATGCCATATTAAAATTTTTGGTATCAATATCGGTATACGTTTTTTAGCAAAATTTTCGGTATACCATATCGATACCAAAAATTTACTCTAAACAGTATTAATATTGAATTTCGGTATACGAAAGATTTGGTATTCTGATATTCTGATTCGGTATTGATATGAAAAAATTTTGTACCATATTTTTCGGTATGGTAACAGTATACGGGTTGGTGGTTTGGTATATTGTATCGAACCACCCATAATTGCAATCAAGCTGGCAATTGGAAAATATACGCGTGCAAATTGAAAAACTGAATTAGCTATTCAATTGAATACAGACTATTCTTTTGAATGTCATTTTAAAAAATATATTAAATATTACATATATAAATATTTATTTATGAACCCTATTCATATTAATATTAACATTTATTACTCATCATAACTGTCCACCTTTGCCATTTTGAACCCGTTGTAGGAGAACGAAGCCGGTGGGGGCAAGATTATCTCGAAAACGATAGTCTTATGGTCGCCGGTGAGGAGGAAAATCCTTGTTGCGTTGACGGAGAGGTAAGCAACCTGCAAGTTGAAATATATGACGGAGTGTGCGTTGGAGGAGATTGACCAGTAGAGTTGAGAGGTTGTGGCCCACTGTAGCATGAGATCATCGATGGTGATGAGGAGGTAGTAATCAGTAAGGGTCAGGTCGTTTTCATCGGCGGTTGAAGTGAGCAAGGAAGAGACGGGTAGCACATCGATAGAAAAGAGTGTATCAGTTGGGTAATCGAAGGAGGACCAAAGGGAGGCATTGGTGGCATTGAGGTAATGGAGCTCATCGAAGGGGAGCAGCTAGTGGGCGGTGGCAGTGGCTGAAAGGGGCGGTGTCGACTATGCGGGTGAGCGATTGGTGAAAGAGAGGGCGAGGCCAAACGCTGTGAGGGAGTGGAGGATGAGGACACAGGGTTGACAGTCCAAACGACGGCGCCGGAGCGGGCGTGGAGAAAGACGACATAGTATCGAGAGTCTGGGCCACTAGGGTTATTGAAGGCGACTGAGAGGCGGAGGTCGAGCGGAAGACACTGGAATTTTTGGTGAAGTTAAAATATGAAGCGTAAAAGTTGGGGTATAGGAACTCGGTGGCGATGTCTCCGGCGAGGGAGTGGAATGGAAGCAAGAAGAGGAAGGAGAGAAGCCGGAGAGTGGGGTAGAGGAACTCTGTGGCGATGTCTCCGACCAAGGAGTGGAAGGGAAGGAAGAAGAGGAAGGAGAAGAGCCGGAGAGTGGGAGGGGACATCGAAGCCATGAAGTAAAAAAAGATTTTCCTCTTGCCAAGTAAATTGGGAAGCATTTTATTTTGAGAATCCCTATAAAGACCTACCAAGTAAATTAAGAAGTATTTTATTGGAAGGAATCCCTATAAATTCATTGTAGTGGGAGATACTCCACGCCCCGGGGTGACATAAAAGCCAGAGACGAAGAGGAAAGGAACAACATAGAAAAGAGATGGATTAACATTGGTTTTTGATCACATCAGTATTACTGCTATTTTTTACATATTTGTGAAGTCATCCAACAAACTTTTCTCCTCATTGCAATTTGGGGTTGGGAAAAATACCAAAATTTCCATATACCGTACATATCATACCAAAATTTGCCAAACTATATCGATTTTACAATATACCAAAAATTTCAGTATGGTATTATATCATACCTAAATTTTCGATATTAGTATCGGTATACGATTTTTAGCGAAATTTTCATTATACCGAACCGATATTGATACCAAAAATTTATATTAAAAGGTATGAATATTGGAATTTTTGTAGGGTCGAAAAATATGGTATAAAAATTTTTCATATCAATACCGAATCAGAATATCAATATATCAAATCTTTCGTATACCGAAATTCTGATATTTTTACTGTTAGAGTAAATTTTTGGTATCGATATGGTATATCGAAAATTTTGCTAAAAATGTATAACGATACTGATACCGAAAATTTCAATATACCGCCTTGACAACCCTTTATATACCGCAAATATCGTACCAAAATTTTACTAAAAAACATTTACCAATACTGATACTGAAAATTTTTCTTATATCTCCTTCAACAACCCTTCGTATATTTCAAATATCGTACCAAAATTTATCGAACTATATCGATTTTATAATATACCGATAATTTCAGTATTCTATTATACCTTACCAAAATTTTTGGCATCAGTATCTGTATAAAGTTTTTAGCAAAATTTTTGGTATACCGTGTCGATACCGAAAATTTATTCTAAATGATATGAATATCGAAATTTCGGTATGCCAAAAATTTGATACACTGAAATTTCGATATGGTATTTGTATGAAAAATTTTTATAACAAATTTTTCGGTTGGGTAATGGTATATGAATTGGTGGTTCAGTATACAATATCAAACCACCCCAAACTAAAATCAAGTTGGCAATTGGTAATATACACATGCAAATTGAAAAATAGAATTGACTATTAATTTGAACATTGATGGTTTTGAATGACATTTTAAAAAATATATTACATATTAATTATATTAACATTTTTTTATAAACCCATATTTATATTTATATTAACATTTGTTACTTATGATGACTGTCTAGCTTTGCCATGTGGAACGCGTTGGAGGAGAACGAAATCAGCATGGGTAAGATCATCTCGAAGAGGGCAGTCTTCTAGTCGTGCGGCAAGGAGGTAAATCCGTGTTGCATTGACGGAGAGGTAAGCAACCTGCAAGTTGAAATATTTGATGGAGCGTGCATCGACGGAGATAGACCAGTAGAGTTGCGATGTTGCGGCCCATTGCATCACTGTGTCATCGTTGGTGATGAGGAGGCAGTAGTCAGTGAGGGTCGGGTCATTTTCATCGGTGGCTGAAGTGAGAAGGGAAGAGATGGGTAAGAGCTGGTTAAGAAGGAGCATATCGAATGGGTAATCGAAGGAGGTGCAAAGGGAGGTGTTGACGACATCGAGGAGATGGAGCTCACCGGAGGGAGTAGCTGGAGGGTGGCGACAGCAGTTGAAAGGCACGGTGTCGACAAGGCGGGCGAGCGATTGGTGATGGATAGGGCGAGGCCGAACTCCCAGGAGGGAGAGAGTGGAGGATGAGGACATGAGGGTGGCAGGGTTGGCGGTCCAAACGACGGCGCCAAAGCGGGCGTGGAGGGCTACGACATAGTATAGAGAGTCCGAGCCGCTAGGGTTGTTAAAGGCGATTGAGCAGGCGGAGGTCGAGAGGAAGACACCAGAATTGTCGGTGAAGTTAATGTATGCAGCGTAAAAGTTGGGGTAGAGGAACTCGGTGGCGATGTCTCCAGTGAGGGAGTGGAAGGGAAGGAGGAAGAGAGATGAAGAGGAAAAGTAACAACATAGAAAAGAGATGGATTAGAATTGGTTCTTGATCACGTCACTATTGCTGCTATTTTTTTTACATGTTTGCAAAGTCATCCAACAAACATTTTTCTTTTATTTGCAATTAGCGGTGGGGAAAAAGTACCGAAATTTTAGTATACTGCACATATCATACCAAAATTTACTGAGCTATATCGATTTTACAATATATCAAAAATTTCGTTATGGTATTTTACTGTATTGAAATTTTCGGTATCAGTATCGATAAACGTTTTTTAGCAAAATTTTCGGTATACCATATCCATACCAAAAATTTACTCTAAACAGTTTGAATATCAAAATTTTGGTATACGAAAGATTTGGTATAATGATATTCTGATTCGGTATTGGTATGAAAAATTTTTATACTATATTTTTTGGTATGGTAACAATATACGGGTTGGTGGTCCGGTATACCATACCGAATCACCCATAATTGCAATCAAGCAGGCAATTAGAAGATATACACGTGCAAATTGAAAAACTGAATTGACTATTCATTTGAACATTGACTATTGTTTTGAATGGCATTTTAAAAAGTATATTAAATATTACATATATAAATATTTATTTATTAACCCATATTCATATTAATATTAACATTTATTACTCATCATAACTGTCCACCTTTGCCACGCGTGGAACCCATTGTAGGAGAACGAAGCCGGCGGGGGCAAAATTATCTAGAAAATGGTAATCTTCTAATCGCAAGTGAGGAGGTAAATCCCTGTTGCATTGACGAAGAGGTAAGCAACCTACAAGTTGAAATATATGACGGAGTGTGCGTTGAAGGAGATCGACCAATAGAGTTGTGAGGTTGTGGCCCACTGTAGCATGACATCATCGGTGGAGATGAGGGGGCAGTAGTCAACAGGGGTCGGGTCGTTTTCATCGGTGGTTGAAGTGAGCAAGGAAGAGACGAGTAGCACATGGGTGGGAAAGAGCGTATCGGTTGGGTAATCGAAAGAGGACCAAAGGGTGGCGTTGGTGGCATTGAGGTGACGGAGCTCATCGAAGGAAAGCAGCTAGTGGGCGGTGGCAGTGGCTGAAAGGGGCAGTGTCGACTAAGCGAGTGAGCGATTGGAGAAGGAGAGGACGAGGCCGGACGCTGTGAGGGAGAGAGTGGAGGATGAGGACCCAGGGGTGGCAATCCAAACGACGGCGCCGGAGCGGTCGTGGAGAACGATGACATAGTATCGAGAGTCTGGGCCGCAAGGGTTGTTGAAGGCGATTGAGAAGGTGAAGGTCGAGCGGAAGACACCGGAATTGTTGGTGAAGTTAAAGTATAAAGCGTAAAAGTTGGTGTAGAGGAACTCAGTGGCAATGTGTCCAGGGAGGGAGTGGATTGAAGGAAGAAGAGGAAGGAGAGAAGTCGGAGAGTGGGGTAGAGGAACTCTGTGGCGATGTCTCAGACGAGGGAGTGGAAGGGAAGGAAGAAGAGGAGGGAGAAGAGCCGAAGAGTGGGAGGGGACATAGAAGCCATGAAAAAAAAGGTTTTCCTCTTGCCAAGTAAATTGGGAAGCATTTTATTTTGAGGAATCCCTATAAAGACCTACCAGGTAAATTAAGAAGTATTTTATTGGAAGGAATCCCTATAAATTCATTGTAGTGGGAGACACTCCACGCCTCGGGGTGACATAAAAGCCAGAGACGAAGAGGAAAGGAACTACATAGAAAACAGGTGGCTTAGCATTGTTCTTTGATCACATCAGTATTACTTCTATTTTTTACATATTTGCGATGTCATCCAACAAACTTTTCACCTGATAGCAATTTGGGGTGGGGAAAAATACCAAAATTTCCATATACCGCACATATCATACCAAAATTTACCAAATTATATCGATTTTACGGTATACCAAAAATTTTAGTATGGTATTATATCTTACCAAAATTTTTGATATTGGCATCGGTATACGATTTTTAGCGAAATTTTCATTATACCGTACCGTTATCGATACCAAAAATTCATATTAAACGGTATCAATATCAAAATTTTGGTAGGGTCAAAAAATATGATATAAAAATTTTTCATACCAATACTGAATCAGAATATCAATATACCAAATCTTTCGTTTACCGAAATTTTGATATTTATACTGTTAGGAGTAAATTTTTGGTATCGATATGGTATACCAAAAATTTTGCTAAAAACGTATACCGATACTGATACCAAAAATTTCAGTATATCGCCTTCAATAACCCTTCGTATACCGCACATATCGTACCAAAATTTTGCTAAAAAATGTTTACCGATACTGATACCGAAAATTTTTCATATACCGCATTCAACAACCCTTCGTATACCGCACATATCTAATCAAAATTTACCGAACTATATTAATTTTACAGTATACCAAAAATTTCAGTATGATATTATACCTTACTAAACTTTTTGGCATCGATATTTTTATAAATTCTTAGCGAAATTTTTGGTATACCGTGTCGATACCGAAAATTTATTCTAGATGGTATGAATATCGAAATTTCAGTATGCCAAAAATTTGGTATACGAAAATTTCAATATGATATTTGTATGAGAAATTTTTATACCATATTTTTCGTTACGGTAACGATATATGGATTGGTAGTTCGGTTTACCATATCAAACCCCCCGTAATTAAAATCAAGCTGGCAATTGGTAAATATACACATGCAAATTGAAAAATAGAATTGACTATTAATTTATACATTGGCTATTGCTGTGAACACATTTTAAAAAATATATTACATATTAATTATATTAATATTAACATTTATTACTTATGATGACGGACCTGCTTTTCCATGTGGACCCCGTTGGAGGAGAACAAAATCGACATGGGTAAGATCATCTCGAAGAGTGCAGTCTTCTGGTCGCTGGCAAGGAGGTAAATGCGTGTTGCGTTGACGGATTGGTAAGCAACCTGCAAGTTGAAATATTGATGGAGCGTGCATCGGAGGAGATTGACCAGTAGAGTTGCGAGGTTGCGGCCCACTGCTTCACGACATCATCGTTTGTGATGAGAAGGTAGTAGTCAGTGAGGGTCGAGTCATTTTCATCGGTGGCTGAAGTGAGCAAGGAAGAGATGGGTAAGAGCTAGTTAGGAAGGAGAGTATCGGTTGGGTAATCGAAGGAGGTGCAAAGGGAGGTGTTGGCGGCGTCGAGGAGATGACCGGAGGGAGTAGCTGGAGGGCGGCGATAGCGGTTGAAAGGCACGGTGTCGACAAGGCGGGCGAGCGATTGGTGAAGGATAGGGCAAGGCTAAACTCCCGTGAGGGAGAGAGTGGAGGTAAATAGGGACAACACAAGCTCATAAATAGGGAGCCAATTCGGTGCTGAAGTAAATAACACGAATTGGACAACACATTGTAGAGGTAGCCAAGACGAGCAATTGGCTGAACAGATATCTTTGCAAGTTGAGATGTTCATTGTGAAAATGTTTGGTGTGGAGAATTTAGTCCTGTAGTAGCCAATTCGGCTTCCCAAGCTCATAAATGATGGTGGTCATCCAGTATCACCAACGTCAGTGCATGCGAAAGAATTCGCCAAAATAGAGCTGTTAACAAGGGAGCATCCGTTACTCGATACACTTAAAGAATTCGGGCATCTGTAGATGGAAGTGTTGACCCACAGGATGCAGATGCCCAATGAGCCACATATGTTTGGGAGATCGTAGTTGTTGCTCGGCGCCATGAGGTCGGTATCGAAGAAGGTGGTCGACAGAGACTCGTTTGACAAGAAGCTCATTTACAAAAACTGACTGATATGTTCCAGCTTTTCCATGTGGAACCCGTTGGAGGATAACGAAGCTGGCCAGGGCAAGATCATCTCGAAGATGGCAGTCTTCTGGTCACCGGCGAGGAGGTAAATCCCCGTCGCATTGACGGAGAGGTAAGCAACCTGCAAGTTGAAATATTTGACGGAGCGTGCGTCGTAGGAGATTGATCAATAGAGTTGTGAGGTTGTGGCCCATTGCAGCACGACATCATCGGTGGTGATGAGGAGGCAGTAGTCAGCGAGGGTCAGGTTGTTTTCATTGGCGGCTGAAGTGAGCAGGGAAGAGACGGGTATGAGTTGGTTAGGAAAGAGTGTATCAGTTGGGACCAAAGGGAGGTGTTGGCGACGTCGAGGAGACGAAGCTCACTAGAGGGGAGCAGCTAGAGGGCGGCGGCAGTGGCTAAAAGACGCGATGTCGACCAAGAGGGGGGATCGATTGGCGAAGGAGAGGGCGAGGTCGGACACCGTGACGGAGAGTGTTGTGGATGAGGACACGGAGGTGGCAGGGTTAGCGACCCAAACAATGGCATCGGAGCAGGCATGAAGGACGATGACATAGTATTGAGAGTCTAGGCCGCTAAGGATGTTGAAGGCGACTGAGAAGGCGGAGGTCGAGAGGAAGACATTGGAATTGTCGGTGAAGTTAAAGTATACAATGTAAAAGTTGGAGTAGAGGAACTCGATGGCGATGTCTCCGGCAAGGGAGTGCAAGGGAAGGAAGAAGAGGAAGGAGAGGAGCCGAAGAGTGGGAGGGGACATAGAAGCCATGAAAAAAATGATTTTCCTCTTGCCAAGTAAATCGGGAAGCATTTTATTAGGATGAATCCCTATAAATACCTGCCAGGTAAATCAGGAAGTACTTTATTGGAAGGAATCCCTATAAATTCATTGTAGTGGGAGATAAATGCAAGCCCCGGGGCGACATAAAAGCCAGAGGTGAAGAGGAAAAGGAACAACATAGAAAAGAGATGGATTAGAATTGGTCCTTGATCAATAAGTATTGCTGCTATTTTTTTACATGTTTTCAAAGTCATCCAACAAACTTTTCTTCTCATTGTAATTAGGGGTGGGGAAAAATACCGAAATATTCATATACTGTCCATCTCGTACCAAAATTTACTGAACTATATCGATTTTATGAAATATCAAACATTTTTGTATGGTATTATACCGTACCAAAATGTTTGGTATCATTATCGCTATATGATTTTTAGCAAAATTTTCGGTATACCGTACCGATATCGAAAATTTATACCAAATGATATGAATATTGAAATTTCGGTATACCAAAAATTTGGTATACAGAAATTCTGATACGATATTAGTATGAAAAAATTTTATATCGTATTTTTCGGTATGGTAACGGTATACGGGTTGGTGGTTCGGTATACCATACTGAATCACCCCTAAGTGCAATCAAGTTGGAAATTGGTAAATATACACATGCAAATTGAAGAACTGAATTGACTATTAATTTGAACATTGACTATTGCATTGAATAATATTTTGAAAAATATATTACATATGAATTATATTAATATTTTTTTTATTAACCCATATTCATATTAATATTAACATTTATTACTCATGATGACTCTCCAGCTTTGCCATGTGGAACCCGTTGGAGGAGAACGAAGCCGGCAGGGGCAAGATCATCTCAAAGATGGTAGTCTTCCGGTCGCCGGTGAGGAGGTAAATCCCTGTTGCGTTGATGGAGAGGTAAGCAACCTGGAAGTTGAAATATATGACGGAGCGTGCATCGGAGGAGATCTACCAATAGAGTTGCGAGGTTGCAGCCCACTGCAGCATGGCGTCATCGATGGTGATGAGGAGGTGGTAGCCAGCGAGGGTTGGGTCGTTTTCATCGGCGGCTGAAGTGAGCAGGGAAGAGACGGGTAGGACATGGTTAAGAAGGAGCTTATCGGTTGGGTAATCAAAGGAGGAACAAAGGGAGGCGTTGGCGACGTCGAGGAAACGAAGGAGCGGTGTCAACCAGGCAGGCGAGCGATTGGCAAAGGAGAGGGCGAGGCCAAATGCCGTGAGGGAAAGAGTGGAGGATGAGGACATGGGGTGGCAAGGTTGGCAGTCCAAATGACGGTGCTAGAGCGAGCATGGAGGACGACCACATAGTATCAAGAATCCAGGCTACTAGGGTTGTTGAAGGTGACTGAGAAGGCAGAGGTCGAGAGGAAGACACTGGAATTGTCGGTGAAGTTAAAGTATGCATCGTAAAAGTTGGGTTAGAGGAACTCAGTAGAGTTGCGAGGTTGTGGCCCACTGTAGCATGACATCATCGGTGGTGATGAGGAGGCAGTAGTCAACAAGGGTCGGGTCGTTTTTATCGACGGTTGAAGTGAGCAGGGAAGAGATGAGTAGCACATGGTTAGGAAAGAGCACATCGGATGGGTAATCGAAGGAGGACCAAAGGGAGGCGCTGGTGGCGTTGAGCTGATGGAGCTCATCCAAGGGGAGCAGCTAGAGGGAGGCGGCAGTGGCTAAAAGGGGCGGTGCCGACTAAGTGGGTGAGTGATTGGTGAAGGGGAGGGCGAGGACGGACGATGTGAGGGAGAGAGTGGAGGATGAGGACACAGGGGTGGCAGTCCAAACGGCGGCGCCAGAACGGGCGTGGAGGACGTCGACATAGTATCGAGAGTCTGGGCCGCTAGGGTTGTTGAAGGCGACTGAGAAGGCGGAGGTCGAGCAGAAGACACCGGAATTGTTGGTGAAGTTAAAGTATGAAGCGTAAAAGTTGGGTTAGAGGAACTTGGTGACAATGTCTCCGGCGAGGGAGTGGAAGGGAAGGAAGAAGAGGAAGGAGAGAAGCCGGAGAGTGGGGTAGAGGAACTCTATGGCGATGCCTCCAACATGGGAGTGGAAGGGAAGGAAGAAGTGGAAGGAGAAGAGCTGGAGAGTGGGAGGGGACGTAGAAGCCATGAAAAAAAAAAGATTTTCCTCTTGCCAATTAAATTGGGAAGTATTTTATTTTAAGGAATCCCTATAAAGACCTGCCAGGTAAATTAAGAAGTACTTTATTGGAAGGAATCCCTATAAATTCATGTAGTGGGAGACACTCCACGCCCCGGGGTGACATAAAAGTCAGAGACGAAGAGGAAAGGAACAACATCGTTAAGAGATGGATTAGCATTGGTCTTTGATCACATCAGTATTGCTGCTATTTTTTACATATTTATGAAGTTATCCAACAAACTTTTCTCCTCATTGCAATTTGGAGTGGGGAAAAATACAAAAATTTCCATATTCCACACATATCATACCAAAATTTACCAAACTATATTGATTTTACGGTATATCAAAAATTTCAGTATGGTGTTATATCTTATCAAAATTTTCGATATTGGTATCGGTATATGCTTTTTAGCAAAATTTTCATTATACTGTACCGATATCGATACAGAAAATTTGTATTAAACTGTATGAATATCAGAATTCTAGTATACCAAAAATTTGATATACTGATATACTGATACGGTATTGGTTTGAAAAATTTTTATACCTTATTTTTTACAACGGTAACAGTATATGGGTTAGTGGTTTGGTATATCATTCCGAACCACCCCTAATTGCAATCAAGCTGGCAATTGGTAAATATACACGTGGAAATTGAAGAACTGAATTGACTATTAATTTGAACATTGACTAATGTTTTCAACGACATTTTAAAAAAATATATTACATATTAATTATATTAATATTTTTTTATTAACTCATAATCATATTAATATTAACATTTATTACTCATGATGACTATCTAGCTTTGCCACGTGGAACCCGTTGTAGGAGAACGAGGTTGGCGGGGGCAAGATTATCTCGAAAACGGTAGTCTTCTGGTTGCCGGCGAGGAGATAAATCCCTGTTGCGTTGACGAAGAGGTAAGCAACCTACAAGTTGAAATATATGACGGAGCGTGCGTCGGAGGAGATCGACCGATAAAGTTGCGAGGATGCGACTCACTGCAGCACAGAGTTATCGATGGTGATGAGGAGGCGGTAGTCAGCGAGGGTCAGGTCATTTTCATTGGCGGCTGACGTGTGAGGGTAAGAGATGGGTAGGAGTTGGTTAGGAAGGAGCATATCGGTTGGGTAATCGAAGGAGGACCAAAGGGAGGCGTTGGCGGCATTAAGGAGACGGAGCTCACTGGAGGGTGACGACAGCGATTGGCGAAGGAGAGGGCGAGGCCGGACGTCATGAGGGAGAGAGTGGAGGATGAGGACATGAGTTGGCAGGATTGGCAGACCAAACGATTGCGCCAAAGCGGGCGTGGAGGACGGCGACATAGTATCGAGAGTCTGGGCCGCTAGGGTTGTTGAAGGCGACTGAGAAGGCGGAGGTCGAGAGGAAGACACTGGAATTGTCGGTGAAGTTAAAGTATGCAATATAAAAGTTGGCTATAGGAACTCAGTGGCGATGCCTCCGGCGAGGGAGTGGAAGGGAAGGAAAAAGAGGAATGAGAGGAGCCGGAGAGTGGGAGGGACATAGAAGCCATGAAAAAAAATGACTTTCCTCCTGCCAAGTAAATCGGGAAGCATTTTATTTAGAAGAATCCCTATAAATACCTGCTAGGTAAATCAAGAAATACTTTATTAGAACAAATCCTTATAATTTCATTGTTGTGGGAGACAACGGCACACCCCGGGGCAACATAAAAGCCAGAGATGAAGAGGAAAAGGAACAACATAGAAAAGAGATGGATTAGAATTGGTCCTTGATCACGTCGGTATTGCTGCTATTTTTTTACATGTTTGCGAAGTCATCCAACAAACTTTTCTCCTCATTGCAGTTAAGAGTGGGGAAAAATACTGAAATTTTCGTACACCGCACATATCATACCAAAATTTACCGAACTAAATCGATTTTATAGTATACCAAAAATTTCAGTATGGTATTATACCTTACCGAGATTTTTAGTATCAGTATCGGTATACAATTTATAGCGAAATTTTTGGTATAGCATGTCAATATCGAAAATTTACTCTAAATGGTATGAATATCAAAATTTCGGTATGCCAAAAATTTGGTATACTGAAATTCTGATACGGTCTTGGTATGAAAAATTTTTATACCATACTTTTTGGTACTAACGGTATATGGATTGGTGGTTCGGTATACCATATCAAACCACTCATAATTGCAATCAAGCTGGCAATTGGTAAATATATACATGCAAATTAAAATTTTGAATTGACAATTAATTTGGACATTGCCTATTGTTTTGAATGACATTTTAAAAAATATATTACATATTAATTATATTAATATTTTTTTATTAACCCATATTCATATTAATATTAACATTTATTACTTATGATTACTGTCCAGCTTTGCCATGTGGAACCCGTTGGAGGAGAAGGAAACCAACATGGACAAGATCATCTAGAAGAGGGCAGTCTTCTGGTCGTCGGTGAGGATGTAAATACATGTTGCGTTGATGGAGAGGAAAGCAATCTGCAAGTTGAAACATTTGATGGAGCGTGCATCGGAGGAGATTGACCAGTAAAGTTGCGAGGTTGCGGCCCACTGCATCACGACGTCATTGTTGGTGATGAGGAGGCAGTAGTCAGTGAGGATCGGGTCGTTTGCATCAGTGGTTGAAGTGAGCAGGGAAGAGATGGGTAAGAGCTGGTTAGGAAGGAGCATATCGGTTTGGGTAATCGAAGGAGGAGCAAAGGGCGGAGTTGGCGGCGTCGAGGAGATGGAGCTCACCTGAGGGAGCAGCTGGAGGGCGGTGGCAGCGGTTGAAAGGCACGGTGTTGACAAGGCGGGCGAGCGATTGGTGAAGGAGAGGGCGAGGCCGAACTCCCGTGAGGGGGAGAGTGGAGGATGAGGACATGGGGGCGGCAGGGTTGGCGATCCAAACGACGGCGCTAGAGCGAGCGTGGAGGACGACGACATAGTATCGAGAGTCCAAGCTGCTAGGGTTGTTAAAGGCGACTGAACAGGCGGTGGTCGAGAAGAAGACACCGGAATTGTTGGTGAAGTTAATGTATGCAGCGTAAAAGTTGGGGTAGAGGAACTCGATGGCGATGTCTCCAATGAGGGAGTGGAAGGGAAGGAAGAAGAGGAAGGAGAGAAGCCGGAGAGTGGGAGGGGACATAGAAACCATGAAAAAAAATGTTTTTCCTCTTGCCAATTGTAAACCGGGAAGCATTTTATTAGATGGGATCTTTATAACTACTTGCCAAGTAAATTAGGAAGTACTTTATCGGAATGAATGCCTATAAACTCATTGTAGTGGGAGACAACAACATGCCCTCAAGCGACATAAAAGTCAGAGATGAAGAGGAAAAGTAACAGCATAGAAAAGAGATGGATTAGAATTGGTCCTTGATCAAGTCAGTATTGCTGTTATTTTTTTACATGTTTGCGAAATCATCCAACAAACTTTTCTTTTCTTTGCAATTAGGGGTGGGGAAAAAATACCGAAATTTCCGTATACTGCACATATCACACCAAAATTTACTGAACTGTATCGATTTACAATATACCAAAATTTTTGATATGGTATTATACTGTATTAAGATTTTCGGTATCAGTATCAGTATATGTTATTTAGCAAAATTTTTGGTATACTATATCGATACCAAGAATTTACTCTAAATAGTATGAATATCAAAATTTCGGTATACGAAAGATTTGGTATACTGATATTCTGATTCGGTATTGGTATGAAAAAATTTTATACTATATTTTTCGGTATGGTAACAGTATACGGGTTGGTGGTTTGGTATACCATTCCAAACCACCCATAATTGCAATCAAGCTGGTAATTGGAAATTATACACTTGCAAATTGAAAAACTTAATTGGCTATTATTTGAACATTGACTATTGTTTTGAATGACATTTTAAAAAGTATATTAAATATTACATAAATAAATATTTATTTATTAACCCATATTCATATTAATATTAACATTTATTACTCATCATAACTCTCCACCTTTGCCACGTGGAACCCGTTGTAGGAGAACGAAGCCGGCGGGGGCAAGATTATCTTGAAAACGGTAGCCTTCTGGTCGCTGGCGAGGAGGTAAATCCCTGTTGCGTTGATGAAGAGGTAAGCAACTTGCAAGTTGAAATATATGACGGAGTGTGCGTCGGAAGAGATCGACCAGTAGAGTTGCAAGGTTGCGGCCCACTGTAGCATGACATCATCGGTGGTGATGAGGAGGCAGTAGTCAGCAAGGGTCGGGTCGTTTTCATCGGCGGTTGAAGTGAGCAGGGAAGAGACAGGTAGCACATGGTTAGGAAAGACCGTATCGGTTGGGTAATCGAAGGAGAACCAAAGGGAGGCGTTGGTGGCATCGAGGTGACGGAGCTCATCGAAGGGGAGCAGCTAGTGGGTGCCGGCAGTGGCTGAAAGGGGTGGTGTCGAATAAGCGGCTGAGTGATTGGTGAAGGAGAAAGTGAGGCCGGACGCTGTGAGGGAGAGAGTGGAGGATGAGGACACAGGGGTGGCAGTCAAAATGACGGTGCCGGAGCGGGCATGGAGAACGACGACATAGTATCGAGAGTCTGGGCCGCTAGGTTTGTTGAAGGCGACAGAGAAGGCGGAGGTCGAGTGGAAGACAACGGAATTGTTGGTGAAATTAAAGTATGAAGCATAAAAGTTGGGGTAGAGGAACTCGGTGGCGATGTCTCCGGCGAGGGAGTGGAATGGAAGGAAGAAGAGGAAGGAGAGAAGCCGGAGAGTGGGGTAGAGGAACTCTGTGGCGATGTCTCCGACGAGGGAGTGCAAGGGAAGGAAGAAGAGGAAGGAGAAGAGCCGGAGAGTGGGAGGGGATATAGAAGCCATGAAGAAAAAAAGATTTTCCTCTTGCCATGTAAATTGGGAAGCATTTTATTTTGAGGAATCCCTATAAAGACCTGACAGGTAAATTAAGAAGTACTTTATTGGAAGGAATCCCTATAAATTCATTGTCGTGGGAGACACTCCACGCCCCGGGGTGATATAAAAGCCATCGACGAAGAGGAAAGGACCAACATAGTTAAGAGATAGATTAGCATTGGTCTTTGATCACATCAGTATTACTGCTATTTTTTACATATTTGCGAAGTCATCCAACAAACTTTTCTCCTCATTGCAATTTCGGGTGGGGAAAAATACCAAAATTTTCATATACCTCACATATAATACTAAAATTTACCAAACTACATCGATTTTACAATATACCGAAAATTTCAGTATGGTATTATATCATACCGAAATTTTTGATATTGGTATCGGTATATGATTTTTAACGAAATTTTCATTATACCGACCGAAATCGATACCGAAAATTTATATTAAATGGTATGAATAGTGTACCAAATCTTTCCTATACCGAAATTCTGATATTTATATTGTTTAGAGTAAATTTTTGGTATTGATATGGTATACAGAAAATTTTGCTAAAAAATGTATACCGATACTGATGCCGAAAATTTCAGTATACTACCTTTAATAACCCATCGTATACCGCACATATCGTACTAAAATTTTGCTAAAAAATGTATACCGATATTGATACCGAAAATTTTTCGTATACCGCACATATCGTACCAAAATTTACCAAACAATATCGATTTTTCAATATATCAAAAATTTCAATATGATATTATACCCTACCAAAATTTTTAGCAACGGTATCTGTATAAAATTTTTAGCGAAATTTTTGGTATACCGTGTCGATATCAAAATTTACTCTAAATGGTATGAATATCAAAATTTCGATATGCCAAAAATTTGGTATACTGAAATTCTGATACGATATTTGTATGAAAAATTTTTATAACATATTTTTCGGTAGGGTAACGGTATATGAATTGGTGGTTCGGTATACCATATCAAATCAACCCTAAGTAAAATCAAGTTGGCAATTAGTAATATACACATGCAAATTGAAAAATAGAATTAAGTATTAATTTGAACATTGACTATTGTTTTGAATGACATTTTAAAAAATATATTAGATATTAATTATATTAACATTTTTTTATAAACCATATTCATATTTATATTAACATTTGTTACTTATGATGACTGTCTAGCTTTGCCATGTGGAACGCGTTGGAGGAGAACGAAATCAGCATGCGTAAGATCATCTCAAAGAGGGCAGTCTTCTGGTCGCCGGCAAGGAGGTAAATCCGTGTTGCGTTGACGGAGAGGTAAGCAACCTGCAAGTTGAAATATTCGATGAAGCGTGCATCGGAGGAGATTGACCAGTAGAATTGTGAGGTTGCAGCCCACTACATCACGGCGTCATCATTGGTGATGAGGAGGCAGTAGTCAGTGAGGGTCGGGTCATTTTCATCGGTGGCTAAAGTGAGCATGGAAGAGATGGGTAAGAGCTAGTTAGGAAGGAGCATATCGGTTGGGTAATCGAAGGAGGTGCAAAGGGCGGCGTTGGCGGCGTCAAGGAGATGGAGCTAACAAGGAGGGAGTAGCTAGAGGGCGGCGACAACGGTTAAAAGGCACAGTGTCGACAAGGCGGGCGAGCGATTGGTGAAGGATAGCGCGAGGCCGAACTCCCGTGAGGGAGAGAGTGGAGGATGAGGACATGAGGGTGGTAGGGTTGGCGGTCCAAACGACGACGCTAGAGCGGGCGTGGAGGACAACGACATAGTATCGAGAGTCTGAGCTGCTAGGTTTGTTAAAGGCGACTAAGTAGGCGGAGGTCGAGAGGAAGACACCGGAATTGTCGCTAAAGTTAATGTATGCAGCGTAAAAGTTGGGGTAGAGGAACTCGGTGGCGATGTCTTCAGAGAGGGAGTGGAAGGGAAGGAAGAAGAAGGAGAGAAAACGGAGAGTGGGAGGGGACAAGAAGCCATGAAAAAAAATATTTTTCCTCTTGCCAAGTAAATCGGGAAGCATTTTATTAGGAGGAATCCCTATAACTGCTTGTCAGGTAAATTAGGAAGTACTTTATTGGAAGGAATCCCTATAAAATCATTGTAGTGGGAGATAACTACATACTATCGAAATTTTTGTATACTGCACATATCGTACCAAAATTTACTGAACTATATCGATTTTACGATATACCAAAAATTTCGGTATAATATTATACCATATTAAAATTTTTTATATCAGTATCGGTATATGTTTTTTAGCAAAATTTTCGGTATACCATATCGATACCAAAAGTTTACTTTAAATAGTATGAATATTGAAATTTCGGTATACGAAATATTTGGTATACTGATATTCTGATTCGATATTGGTATGAAAAGTTTTTGTACCATATTTTTCGGTATGGTAACGGTGTACAGGTTGGTGGTTTGGTATATTATATCGAACCACCCATAATTGCAATCAAGCTGGCAATTGGAAAATATACACGTGCAAATTGAAAAACTGAATTAGCTATTCAATTGAACATTGACTATTCTTTTGAATGACATTTTAAAAAGTATATTAAATATTACAGATATAAATATTTATTTATGAACCCATATTCATATTAATATTAACATTTATTACTCATCCTAACTATCCACCTTTGCCATGTGGAACCCGTTGTAGGAGAACGAAGCCGGCGGGGGCAAGATTATCTCGAAAACGGTAGTCTTATGGTCGCCGGCGAAGAGGAAAATCCCTTTTGCGTTGACGGAGAGGTAAGCAACCTGCAAGTTGAAACATATGACGGAGTGTGCGTTGGAGGAGATCGACCAGTAGAGCTGCGAGGTTGCGACCCACTGTAGCATGAGGTCATCGATGGTGATGAGGAGGCAGTAATCAGTATGGGTCGGGTCGTTTTCATCGGTGGTTGAAGTGAGCAGGGAAGAGATGGGCAACACATGGATAGAAAAGAGTGTATCGGTTGGGTAATCGAAGGAGGACCAAAGGGAGGCATTGGTGGCATCGTGGTGATGGAGCTCATCGAAGGGGAGCAGCTAGTGGGCGGTGGCAGTGGCTGAAAGGGTCGTGTCGACTAAGCGGGTGAGCGATTGGTGAAGGAGAGGGCGAGGCCGGACGCTGTGAGGGAGAGAGTGGAGGATGAGGACACAGGGGTGGCAATCCAAATGACGGCGCCAGAGCGATCGTGGAGAACGATGACATAGTATCGAGAGTCTGGGCCGCAAGGGTTGTTGAAGGAGATTGAGAAGGCGGAGATCGAGCGGAAGACACCTGAAATGTTGGTGAAGTTAAAGTATGAAGCGTAAAAGTTGGTGTAGAGGAACTCAGTGGCAATGTGTCCGGGGAGGGAGTGGATTGAAGGAAGAAGAGGAAGGAGAGAAGCCGGAGAGTGGGGTAGAGGAACTCTGTGGCGATGTCTCAGACGAGGGAGTGGAAGGGAAGGAAGAAGAGGAGGGAGAAGAGCCGAAGAGCGGGAGGGGACATAGAAGCCATGGAAAAAAAAAAGAGGAATTCCTCTTGCCAAGTAAATTGGAAAGCATTTTATTTTGAGGAATCCCTATAATGACCTGCAAGTTAAATTAACAAGTACTTTATTGATAGGAATCCCTATAAATTCATTGTAGTGGGAGACACTCCACGCCTCGGGGTGACATAAAAGCTAGAGACGAAGAGGAAAGGAACAACATAGAAAAGAGATGACTTAGCATTGGTCTTTGATAACATCAGTATTACTGCTATTTTTTAATATTTGCGAAGTCATCCAACAAACTTTTCTTCTCATTGCAATTTGCGGTGGGGAAAAATACCAAAATTTCCATATACCACACATATCATACCAAAATTTACCAAACTATATAGATTTTACGGTATACCGAAAATGTTTGTATGGTATTACATCATATCAAAATTTTCGATATTGGTATCGATATACGATTTTTAGTGAAATTTTCATTATACCGAACCGATATTGATATCAAAAATTTATATTAAAAGGTATGAATATCGGAATTTTTGTAGGGTCGAAAAATATGGTATAAAAATTTTTTATACCAATACCGAATCAGAATATCAATATATCAAATCTTTCGTATACCGAAATTCTGATATTTTTACTGTTCAGGGTAAATTTTTGGTATCGATATGGTATATCGAAAATTTTGCTAAAAATGTATACCGATACTGATATCGAAAATTTCAATATATCGCCTTCACAACCCTTCATATATCGCAAATATCGTACCAAAATTTTGCTAAAAAACATTTACCAATACTGATACCGAAAATTTTTCATATACTGCCTTTAACAACCCTACGTATATTTCACATATCGTACCAAAATTTACCGAACTATATCGATTTTACAGTATACCGATAATTTCAGTATAGTATTATACCTTGCCAAAATTTTTTGCATCAGTATCTGTATAAAATTTTTAGCAAAATTTTTGGTATACCGTGTCGATACCAAAAATTTATTCTAAATGATATGAATATCGAAATTTCGGTATGCCAAAAATTTGGTATATTGAAATTTCGATATGGTATTTGTATGAAAAATTTTTATAACAAATTTTTTGGTAGGGTAAATGTATATGAATTGATGGTTCGGTATACCATATCAAACCACCCCTAACTAAAATCAAGTTGGCAATTGGTAATATACACATGCAAACTGAAAAATAGAATTGACTATTAATTAGAACATTGATTGTTTTGAATGACATTTTAAAAAAATATATTACATATTAATTATATTAACATTTTTATATAAACCCATATTCATATTTATATTAACATTTGTTACTAATGATGACTGTCTAGCTTTGTCATGTGGAACACGTTGGAGGAGAACGAAATCAGCATGGGTAAGATGATCTCGAAGAGGGCAGTCTTCTAGTCGTGCGGCAAGGAGGTAAATCCGTGCTGCGTTGATGGAGAGGTAAGTAACCTGCAAGTTAAAATATTTGATGGAGCGTGCATCGACAGAGATTGACCAGTTGAGTTGCGAGGTTGCGACCCATTGCATCACGGTGTCATCGTTGGTGATGAGGAGGTAGTAGTCAGTGAGGGTCGGGTCATTTTCATCGGTGGCTGAAGTGAGCAGGGAAGAGATGGGTAACAGCTGGTTAGGAAGGAGCATATCGGATGGGTAATCGAAGGAGGTGCAAAGAGAGGCGTTGGTGGCATCGAGGAGATGGAGCTCACCGGAGGGAGTAGTTGGAGGGCGGCGATAGCAGTTGAAAGGCACGGTGTCGACAAGGCGGGCGAGCGATTGGTGATGGATAGGGCGAGGCCGAACTCCCAGGAGGGAGAGAGTGGAGGATGAGGACATGAGGGTGGTAGGGTTGGCGGTCCAAACGACGGCGCCAGAGCGAGCGTGGAGGGCTACGACATAGTATAGAGAGTCCGAGCCGCTAGGGATGTTA
This sequence comes from Zingiber officinale, assembly GCF_018446385.1. Classification (NCBI taxonomy): domain Eukaryota; kingdom Viridiplantae; phylum Streptophyta; class Magnoliopsida; order Zingiberales; family Zingiberaceae; genus Zingiber; species Zingiber officinale. The sequence continues at coordinate 28,898,003 of NC_056004.1, forward strand.
AAGGCGATTGAGCAGGCGGAGGTCGAGAGGAAGACACCAGAATTGTCGGTGAAGTTAATGTATGCAGCGTAAAAGTTGGGGTAGAGGAACTCGGTGGCGATGTCTCTAGTGAGGGAGTGGAAGGGAAGGAGGAAGAGGAAGGAGAGAAAAGAGAGATGAAGAGGAAAAGTAACAGCATAGAAAAGAGATGGATTAGACTTGGTCCTTGATCACGTCACTATTGCTGCTATTTTTTTTACATGCTTGCAAAGTCATCCAACAAACTCTTCTTTTCCTTGCAATTAGGGGTGGGGAAAAAATATCCAAATTTCAGTATACTGCACATATCATTTACTGAACTATATCGATTTTACGGTATACCAAAAATTTCGTTATGGTATATACCGTATTGAAATTTTCGGTATCAGTATCGATATACGTTTTTTAGCAAAATTTTCGGTATACCATATCGATACTAAAAATTTACTCTAAACAGTTTGAATATCAAAATTTCGGTATACGAAAGATTTGGTATAATGATATTCTGATTCGGTATTGGTATGAAAAATTTTTATACTATATATTTCGTTATGGTAACAGTATACGGGTTGGTGGTCAGGTATACCATACCGAAAAACTCATAATTGCAATCAAGCAGGCAACTATTCATTTAAACATTGACTATTGTTTTGAATGGCATTTTAAAAAGTATATTAAATATTACATATATAAATATTTATTTATTAACCCATATTCATATTAATATTAACATTTATTACTCATCTTATCAAAATTTACCGAACTATATTGATTTTACAGTATACCAAAAATTTCAGTATGATATTATACCTTACGAAAAATTTTGGCATCGGTATCTTTATAAATTTTTAGCGAAATTTTTGGTATACCGTGTCGATAACGAAAATTTATTCTAGATGATATGAATATCGAAATTTCAGTATGCCAAATATTTGGTATACTAATATTCCGATACGATATTTGTATGAGAAATTTTTATACCATATTTTTTGTTACGGTAACGGTATATGGATTGGTGGTTCAGTTTACCATATCAAACCACCCCTAATTAAAATCAAGCTGGCAATTGGTAAATATACACATGTAAATTGAAAAATAGAATTGACTAAAAATTTATACATTGACTATTGCTTTAAACACATTTTAAAAAATATATTACATATTAATTATATTAATATTAACATTTATTACTTATGATGACTGACCAGCTTTGCCATGTGGAACCCGTTGGAGGAGAACAAAATCGACATGGGTAAGATCATCTCGAAGAGTGCAGTCTTCTGGTCGCCGGCAAGGAGGTAAATCCGTGTTACGTTGACGGATTGGTAAGCAACCTGCAAGTTTAAATATTCGATGGAGCGTGCATCGGAGGAGATTGACCAGTAGTGTTGCGAGGTTGCAGCCCACTGCATCACGACGTCATCGTTGGTGATGAGGAGGCAGTAGTCAGTGAGGGTCGGGTCATTTTCATCGGTGGCTGAAGTGAGCAGGGAAGAGATGGGTAAGAGCTAGTTAGGAAGGAGCATATCGATTGGGTAATCGAAGGAGGTGCAAGGGAGGTGTTGGCGGCATCGAGGAGATGGAGCTCACCGGAGGGAGTAGCTGGAGGGCGGCGACAGCGGTTGAAAGGCATGTGAGAGTATGTCCGATTGGCACTAGCCGATTGGTATGTGATGGAGAACAGAGCTCCAAAGGTAACTAAACAAGGAATTGGACCCTGATAATATCTGAGTGGGGAGTTGAGCCCCTGAGAGTATATTCGAACAACATTAATCGATCAGGATGTGATGGGGAGTAGAGCCCTGTAAGTAACTGAGTGGGGAGTTGGGACCCTAAGAGTATGTAAGATTGACACTAAGGTAATTAGGATGTGATGGTGAGCAGAGTCCCTAGGTAATTGAGTGGGGAACCAGACACCCTGGGGTGTCTGATCGGCCTTGGCCAATTGGCGTGAGGAGATTCCACTAAGCAGGTTACCCAGGTTTTGACCTACATTGGACCTTGATTGCCATCTAGTCCGGTCTGTAGACCATCGAACCCTACCTGGAGGACCCTTATCATTCACCATATCACAAACCTTCTCTTCAAGTCTAGTCGAAGTAGGCTCGTGACCGACTGACTAGACCACCCAGGTTTTAGTTTACCTGGCCTACTTTTTCTTGGCTGATGTCACTTTGTTGTGCTTACCGTTGATGTTATCTATCTCAAAAAAAGGGCATGTCAGATGCCATAAATGCACGATAATGTGTGGTGATACGCATGATGACATATTATAGTGATGATTCGCTTGTCACATCCATCATAAATGCTCTTTTCTATCGTACCGTCACATGGTCCACCCATGCCTAGTGTTTAATCCCTGAAGAGATGTCTAATGGTTAGACTTCTGGCGGTTTTGGCTCCTTGAGCAGGCTACTATGGTAATTATCCCACCTTTTTGTCCTTGAGATCGAATGGTTGTGCCTCAACCCTTGGGTTTATAAGCTCCATTGGTCCAGTGTTTTCGCCGATGTGTTCTTCTTCTCCCTTTTCAATACTCGTCATCCATAACCTCCAGTGATTTTCTCCTTAGGTTTCGACTTTCTCCCTCTGTGAGTTTCTCCCTGACACTACGTGATCTTTCCGTTTTTTCTTTTCAGACAATGGCCCTCAACGTCCCCACTCATATTCCCACTCTGTGGTACACCTCCACCCTCTCTGATATCAATGGCGGGGACCTAGACTAGATGAGGCCCACCTTTGAGATCCCTACACGCTATCACATAATTATTCCCAACATCTTTGACCGACCTCATCTTCCTCCCCTCGGTTATATTATCTTCTTCAATGACTAATTTCTGGGAGGTCTTGGGTTTTCCTATTCCCAACTTCTTTTTTGAGATATCCCTGTATTTCCACATTCCTCTTCAGTAGTTAACCCCCAATTCTATCATACTACTGTGCGGGGACGTCATCCTTTTCTGCTTATTCCGCATCTCCCTCACCCCTCGTGTTTTTCACTACTTCTATTACCGTAAGAAATCAGAGACGAGGTCTTTATTTTTCAAGCTCGAATGAAGGCTATCTTTTTTTGACAAGATACCTTCTTCTAATAAGGGATAGAAGTCCCACTATTTTTTTATTCGATCGGTCTTTCCCGTATCTTGGCCGACCGGCTAGCAAATGAATCTATCCCTTGTTCCGGAGTTGGACGACTATCATTGGGAGCCTACTTTTGTTTTAGCATTGGAAGCACTGGCTGACCTAAAGTTCAACATCCACAAACTACTCCTAGAGGACTCTATATATTTGGGCTGAGTCCAATCAAGGTCGGACTACCATTCACCTTTGGTAAGGAACACAACCTTAATCTTATATTATAGCTAAGTGAGATTCTTTATCCTTTTTGTAGCTATGACCATGTGAAAAGTCTACGTGGGTGAGATCTTGAAGCTCGACGAGGACAATCTAAACCAGAGTGGAGAAGCTGAGTTAGAAAAACATGGTCGCCAGTTGACCGACTCTATAAGTGGGGCCAATGCAAGTGAGGTGACGACCAGTGAGTTAGGGGGAAGTGACGTGGTAACAAGCACAGGGGAACTGCTGCTACCCTAGCCTTCCATGGTTCTTGTGTGAGTATCTTCGGAGTCCATTAAATCCAATGATCCCATCAAGATCCGACACAAGACACATCTATTGATGACCCCCTCTACTCAGTCCCCCTCATAGGTCCCCTTGACGAACCCACCATTCGTTCGAGGAGAAACCTCAACACTAGCTCTCAAACAGTAGCAGGTAGGCGACCTAGGCCTGACACCGACCGATCCCTCCTACAGAGCTTTCGATCAAACCCCCATTTCCCTCAAGGCTGACCGACCCTATTGCCGCCCAACCACTTTTAGTCCTTCCATCTCCTTCGACCGGCCTCATTTCAAGGGCTTCTCCGTCTAGACTCGGTTCGTGTCGTGGGTCTATCCCCACTAAAATAAGTGTGACATTTGGGGACCATCCCATAAGGGGTTGGTCGTATTGCCTTCAAATCCACCAGTACCCCAACATCTTATAAGACTGAGAGGCAAACTCACATACGCCTGGGAGGATTGAATGGGGTGATACAACAACCAATCTCCGAGTAGTTTGGCGGATGAATTCGTCAAGATGTGACTAGGGTAAGCACTTAATTTTTAGTAGAACTCCCCAATTTTTAGGACAATCTCAATATTTTATATATTTGCTAGTTTTGGACCACAAGGATGCCCCTCTGTCATAAGTTGGTGGACTTGGATCAGGCGAACCAAGTAGTGAAGAAACGAATGGAGTCAGAGTCTGCCCATGTTCCAAAAACCTCACTATATAAAGAATATAATTAAAGTTAAAGGAACATGTACATAATGGCAAAGGAACGTGGATAATGTCATCAGTCATCACATCTAAGGCTGAACCTTCGTTGCATCTTTTACAAGCCAAATTTTTCATCAAAAGATCCACCCCCTTGTTGCAATTGGCTGCAATCAAAGGTTTAGAAAACATGGCCTAGCTGCGGGGGCACGACTCTACCATAATACGTTGCCAACAAAAGCATGGCCTAGCTGTAGCATATTATGGAGGATTTTTCACCTTGGTGGCACCTCGGCTTCGCCTCCTCCACTCGATTCTTTATATGGTGAGGTTTTTTGGAGCTTTGGTAGACTCTAACTCTTCCACTTGTATAAATGATCTCCTATTAGTGTGAAGCAATTGACCCTCATCTTAATGTCCCGAGCTTACTCTATGTCGGTCGGTAAGATCCCCTGCCGAAGATATGAAATTAGCGGAGCCCACCAATCAATTGGTTCTTCTATGCTTATTTGTAGATTGATTTAAACTATTAGCAGGATTTAAACTATTAGCAAGGTTTGTGCCACAATCAATTGGTTCTTCTATCCAACAAACTTTTCTCCTCATTGCAATTAAGGGTGGGGAAAAATACTAAAATTTTCGTATATTGCACATATCGTACTAAAATTTACCGAACTGTATCGATTTTACAGTATACCGAAAATTTCAGTATAGGATTATACCTTACCGAAATTTTTGGTATCGGTATACAAATTTTAGCAAAATTTTTGGTATATAGTGCTGATACCGAAAATTACTCTAAACGGTATGAATATCAAAATTTAGGTATGCCAAAAATTTGGTATATTAAAATTCCGATACAGTATTGGTATGAAAAATTTTTATACCATATTTTTCGGTACGGTAACGGTATATGGATTGTTGGTTCGGTATACCATATTGAACCACCCCAAATTAAAATCAAGCTGGCAATTGGTAAATATACACATGCAAATTGAAAAATAGAATTGACTATTAATTTGAACATTGAGTATTGTTTTGAACGACATTTTAAAAAATATATTACATATTAATTATATTAATATTTTTTATTAACGAATATTCATATTAATATTAACATTTATTACTTATGATGACTGTCCAGCTTTACCATGTGAAACCCGTTGGAGGAGAACGAAATCAGCATGGGTAAGCTCATCTCGAAGAGGGCAGTCTTCTGGTCATCGGCAAGGAGGTAAATCCGGGTTGCGTTGACGGAGAGGTAAGCAACCTGCAAGTTGAAATATTTGATGGAGCGTGCATCGGAGGAGATAGACCAGTAGAGTTGCGAGGTTGCGGCCCATTGCATCACGACATCATCGTTCGTGATGAGGAGGCAGAGTCAGTGAGGGTCGGGTCATTTTCATCCGTGGTTGAAGTGAGCAGGGAAGAGATGGGTAAGAGTTGGTTAGGAAGGAGCATATCGGTTGGGTAATCGAAGGAGGTGCAAAGGAAGGCGTTGGTGGTGTTGAGGAGATGGAGCTCACCGGAGGGAGTAGCTGGAGGGCGGTGACAGTGGTTGAAAGGCACGGTGTCGACTAGGCGGATGAGCGATTGGTGAAGGATAGGGCGAGGCCGAACTCTCGTGAGGGAGAGTGTGGAGGATGAGGACATGAGGGTGGCAGGGTTGAAGGTCCAAACGACGGCGCCAGAGCGGGCATGGAGGACGACGACATAGTATCGAGAGTCCGAGCCGCTAGGGTTGTTAAAGGCGACTGAGCAGACGGAGGTCGAGAGGAAGACACCGGAATTGTCGGTGAAGTTAATGTATGCAGCGTAAAAGTTGGGGTAGAGGAACTCGGTGGTGATGTCTCCAATTAGGGAGTGGAAGGGAAGGAAGAAGAGGAAGGAGAGAAGCCGGAGAGTGGGAGGGGATATAGAATTCATGAAAAAAAATGTTTTTCCTCTTGCCAAGTAAATCGGGAAGCATTTTATTAGGAGGAATCCCTATAACTACTTGCCAGGTAAATTAGGAAGTACTTTATTGGAAGGAATCCCTATAAATTCATTGTAGTGGGAGACAACTACATGCCCTAGGGCGACAAAAAAGCCAGAGATGAAGAGGAAAAGCAACAGCATGGAAAAGAGATGGATTATAATTGGTCCTTGATCACGTCAGTATTGCTGCTATTTTTTTACTTGTTTGCGAAGTCATCCAACAAACTTTTCTTTTCTTTGCAATTAGGGGTGGAGAAAAAATATCGAAATTTTCGTATAATACACATATCATACCAAAATTTACTGAACTATATCGATTTTACGGTATACTGAAAATTTCGATATGGTATTTTACCGTATTGAAATTTTCGGTATCAGTATCAGTATTCATTTTTTAGCAAAATTTTCGGTATACCATATCGATACCAAAAATTTTCTCTAAAGAGTATGAATATCGAAATTTCGGTATACGAAAGATTTGGTATATTGATATTCTGATTCGGTATTGGTATGAAAAATTTTTATACCATATTTTTCGATATGGTAACGGTATACGAGTTGGTGTTTTGGTATACTGTACCGAACCACCCATAATTGCAATCAAGCTGGCAATTGGAAAATATACACGTGCAAATTGAAAACTGAATTGGCTATTCATTTGAACATTGACAATTGTTTTGAATGGCATTTTAAAAAGTATATTAAATATTACTTATATAAATATTTATTTATTAACCCATATTCATATTAATATTAACATTTATTACTCATCATAACTGTCCACCTTTGCCACGTGAAACCCGTTGTAGGAGTACAAAGCCGACGGGGGCAAGATTATCTCGAAAACGGTAGTCTTCTGGTCGCCGGAGAGGAGGTAAATCCCTGTTGCATTGACGGAGAGGTAAGCAACCTGCAAGTTGAAATATATGACGGAGTGTGCGTCAAAGGAGATCGACCGGTAGAGTTGCGAGGTTGCGGCCCACTATAGCATGACATCATCGGTGGTGATGAGGAGGCAGTAGTCAGCAAGGGTCGGGTCATTTTCATCAGTGGTTGAAGTGAGCAGGGAAGAGACGGGTAGCACATGGTTAGGAAAGAGCGTATCGGTTGGGTAATCGAAGGAGGACCAAAGGGAGGCGTTGGTGGCGTCGAGGTGACGGAGCTCATCGAAGGGGAGCAGCTAGAGTGCGACAGCAGTGGCTGAAAGGGGCGGTGTCGACTAAGCAAGTGAGAGATTGGTGAAGGAGACGGTGAGGTCGGACGCTCTGAGGGAGAGAGTGGAGGATGAGGACACAGGGGTGGCAGTCCAAACGACGGCGCCGGAGCGGGCGTGGAGGACGACAACATAGTATTGAGAGTCTGGGCCGCTAGGGTTGTTGAAGGCGACTAAGAAGGCGGAGGTCGAGCGGAAGACACCGAAATTGTTGGTGAAGTTAAAGTATGAAGCGTAAAAGTTGGGGTAGAGGAACTCGGTGGCGATGTCTCCGGCGAGGGAGTGGAAGGGAAGGAAGAAGAGGAAGGAGAGGAGCCAGAGAGTGGGAGGGGACATAGAAGCCTTGAAAAAAAATTGACTTTCCTCCTGCCAAGTAAATCGGGAGGCATTTTATTCAGAAGAATCCCTATAAATTCCTTCTAGGTAATCAGGAAGTACTTTATTAGAGCGAATCCTTATAATTTCATTGTAGTGGGAGACAACTGCACGCCCCGGGGCGACATAAAAGCCAGAGATGAAGAGGAAAAAGAACAACAGAGAAAAGAGATGGATTAGAATTGGTCCTTGATCACCTCAGTATTGCTGCTATTTTTTACATGTTTGCGAAGTCATGCAACAAACTTTTCTCCTCATTGCAATTAAGGGTGGGGAAAAATACTGAAATTTTCGTATACCGCACATATCATACCGAAATTTACTGAACTATATCGATTTTACAGTATACCGAAAATTTTAGTATGGTATTATACCTTACCGAAATTTTTAGTATCAGTACCGGTATACAATTTTTAGTGAAATTTTGGGTATAACATGTCGATATCGAAAATTTACTCTAAACGATATGAATATCAAAATTTCGGTATGCCAAAAATTTGGTATACTGAAATTCAGATACGGTCTTGGTATGAAAAATTTTCATACCATATTTTTCGGTATGGTAACGGTATATGGATTGTTGGTTCGATATACCATATTGAACCACTCCTAATTGCATTCAAGCTGGCAATTGGTAAATATACACATGCAAATCGAAAATTTGAATTTACTATTAATTTGAACATTGACTATTGTTTTGAACAAAATTTTAAAAAATATATTACATATTAATTATATTAATATTTTTTTATTAACCCATATTCATATTAATATTAACATTTATTACTTATGATGACTGTCCAGCTTTGGAGCGTGCATCGGAGGAGATTGACCAGTAAAATTGCGAGGTTGCGACCCACTGCATCACGACGTCATTGTTGGTGATGAGGAGGCAGTAGTCAGTGAGGGTCGGGTCGTTTTCATCAGTGGCTGAAGTGAGCAGGGAAGAGATGGGTAGGAGCTAGTTAGGAAGGAGCATATCGGTTGGGTAATCGAAGGAGGAGCAAAGGCGGAGTTGGCGGCGTCGAGGAGATGGAGCTCACCGGAGGGAACAGCTGGAGGGCATCGGCAGCGGTTGAAAGGCACGGTGTCGATAAGGCGAGCGAGCGATGGGTGAAGGAGAGGGCGAGGCCGAACTCCTGTGAGGGGGAGAGTGGAGGATGAGGACATGGGGGTGGCAGGGTTGGCGGTCCAAACAACGGCGCTAGAGCGGCAGTGGAGAACGACGACATAGTATCGAGAGTCCGAGCCGCTAGGGTTGTTAAAGGTGACTGAGCAGGCGCAGGTCGAGAGGAAGACACCGGAATTGTCGGTGAAGTTAATGTATGCAGCGTAAAAGTTCGGGTAGAGGAACTTTGTGGCGATGTCTCTAGTGAGGGAGTGGAAGGGAAGGAAGAAGAGGAAGGAGAGAAGCCGGAGAGTGGGAGGGGACATAGAAGGCATGAAAAAAAATGATTTTCTTATTGTCAAGTAATTTGGGAAGCATTTTATTAGAAGGAATCCCTATAAATACCTATCAGGTAAATCAAGAAGTACTTTATTAGAAGAAATCCCTGTAACTTAATTGTAGTGGGAGACAACTACACACCCCAGAGCGACATAAAAGCCAAAGACGAAGAGGAAAAGTTACATCATAGAAAATAGATGGATTAGGATTGATCCTTGATCACGTTAGTATTACTGCTATTTTTTTACATGTTTGCGAAGTCATACAACAAACTTTTCTTTTCTTTGCAATTTGGGGTGGGCAAAAAATACCGAAATTTTCGTATAACGCACATATCATACCAAAATTTTCTGAACTATATTGATTTTACGGTATACCAAAACTTTCAGTATGGTATTATATCATTTTAAAATTTTCGGTATCAGTATCGATATACATTTTTTAGCAAAATTTTCGGTAAACCATACCGATACAAAAAATTTACTCTAAATAGTATAAATATCAGAATTTCGGTATACGAAAGATTTGGTATACTGATATTCTGATTCGATATTTGTATGAAAATCTAAATTGTCTATTAATTTGAACATTGACTATTGTTTTGAATGACATTTTAAAAAGTATATTAAATATTACTTATATAAATATTTATTTATTAACCCATATTCATATTAATATTAACATTTATTACTCATGATGACTGTCCAGCTTTGCCACGTGGAACCCGTTGTAGGAGAACGAAGCCGGCGGGGGCAAGATTATCTCGAAAACGGTAGTCTTCTTGTTGTCGGTGAGAAGGTAAATCCCTGTTGCGTTGACGGAGAGACAAGCAACCTGCAAGTTGAAATATATGACGGAGCGTGCGTCGGAAGAGATCGATCAGTAGAGTTGCGAGGTTGCGGCCCACTACAACATGGCGTCATCGGTGGTGATGGCAGTAGTCAGCGAGGATTGAGTCCTTTTCATCGGTCGTTGAAGTGAGCAGGGAGGAGACGGGTAGCACATGGTTAGGAAAGAGCGTATCGGTTGGGTAATCGAAGGAGGACCAAAGGGAGCCGTTGGTGGCGTCGAGGTGACGAAGCTCATCGAAGGGGAGTAGCTAGTGGGCGGCGGTAGTGGCTGAATGGGGCGGTGTCGACTAAGCGGGTGAGCGATTGGTGAAGGAGAGCGCGAGGCCGGACATTGTGAGGGAGAGAGTGGAGGATGAGGACACAGGGGTGGCAGTCCAAACGACGGCGCGGAGCGAGCGTGGAGAACGACGACATAGTATCGAGAGTCTGGGCCGCTAGGGTTGTTGAAGGTGACTGAGACGGCGGAGGTCGAGCGGAAGACACCGGAATTGTTGGTGAAGTTAAAGTATGAAGCATAAAAGTTGGGGTAGAGGAACTCGGTGGCGATGTCTCTAGCGAGGGAGTGGAAGGGAAGGAAGAAAAGGAAGGAGAGAAGCTGGAGAGTGGGGTAGAGGAACTCGGTGGCGATGTCTCCGAAGAGGGAGTGGAAGGCAGGAAGAAGAGGAAGGAGAGGAGCCAAAGAGTGGGAGGGGGCATAGAAGGCATAAAAAAAAAAGATTTTCCCCTTGCCAAGTAAATTGGGAAGCATTTTATTAGGAGTAATCCCTATAAATACGTTCCAGGTAAATTAGGAAATACTTTATTGGAAGGAATCCCTATAAATTCTTTGTAGCGGGTGACACTCCATGACCTGGGGTGACATAAAAGCCAGTGACGAAGAGGAAAGGAAAAACATAGAAAAGAGATGGATTAGAATTGGTCTTTGATCACATCAGTATTGCAGCTATTTTTTACATGTTTGTGAAGTCATCTAACAAACTTTTCTCCTCATTGCAATTAGGGGTAGGGATAAATACCAAAATTTCCATATACCGCACATATCATACCAAAATTTATCTAACTATATCGATTTTACAGTATACCGAAAATTTCATTATGGAATTATACCGTACTGAAATTTTTGATATTGGTATCGATATACAATTTTTAGCAAAATTTTTGATATATCGTATCGATATCAATACCAAAAATTTATTTTAAACGGTATGAATATCAAAATTTTGGTTTACCAAAAATTTGGTATACTGATATTCCGATAAGGTATTGATATTAAAAAATTTTATACCTTATTTTTCGGTACGGTAATGCTATATGGGTTAGTTGTTTGGTATACCATACAAAACGACCTCTAATTACAATCAAGCTAGCAATTGGTAAATATACACGTGGAAATTGTAGAACTGAATTGACTATTAATTTGAACATTGACTAATGTTTTCAACGACATTTTAAAAAATATATTACATATTAATTATATTAATATTTTTTTATTACCCATATTCATATTAATATTAACATTTATTACTCATCATAACTGTCCACCTTTGCCACGTAGAACCGTTGTAGGAGAACGAAGCCGGCGGGGGCAAGATTATCTCGAAAACGGTAGTCTTCTGGTCGCTGGCGAGGAGGTAAATCCCTGTTGCGTTGACGGAGAGGTAAGCAACCTGCAAGTTGAAATATTTGACGGAGCGTGCGTCGGAGGAGATCGACCAGTAGAGTTGTGAAGTTGCGGCCCACTGTAGCATGGAGTCATCGATGGTGATGAGGAGGTGGTGGTCAGCGAGGGTCGGGTCATTTTCATCGGCGACTGAACTGAGCGGGGAAGAGATGGGTAGGAGTTGGTTAAGAAGGAGCGTATCGGTTGGGTAATCGAAGGAGGACCAAATGGAGGCATTTGCGACGTTGAGGAGACAAAGCTCACCCGAGGGGAGCAACTTGAGGGCGGCGGCAGTGACTGAAAGGTGCGGTGTCGACTATCCGGGTGAGCGATTGGTGAAGGAGAGGGCAAGGCCGGGCGTTGTGAGGGAGAGAGTGGAGGATGAGGACATGGGTTGGCAGGGTTGGCGGTCCAAATGACGGCGCCAAAGCGGGCGTGAAGGACGACGACATAGTATCGAGAGTCCGGGCCACTAGGGTTGTTGAAGGCGACTGAGAAGGAGGAGGTCGAGTGGAAGACATCGGAATTGTCGGTGAAGTTAAAATATGCAGCATAAAATTTGGGTAGAGGAACTCGCTGGCGATGTCTCTGGCGAGGGAGTGGAAGGGAAGGAAAAAAGGAAGGAGAGGAGCTAGAGAGTGGGAGCAGGGGACAAAGGAGCCATGAAAAAAAAATACATTTCCTCCTGCCATGTAAATCGAGAATCATTTTATTAGGAAAAATCCCTATAAATACATGTTAGGTAAATCAGGAAGTACTTTATTAGAAGGAATCCTTATTATTTCATTGTAGTTGGAGACATCTGCACGTCCCGGGGTGACATAAAAACCAGAGATGAAGAGGAAAAGGAACAACATAGAAAGAGATGGATTAGAATTGGTCCTTGATCACGTCGATATTGCTGCTATTTTTTACATGTTTTGAAGTCATCCAACAAACTTTTCTCCTCATTACGAGTAAGGGTGGGGAAAATACTGAAATTTTAGTATACTGCACATATCGTACCGAAATTTACCGAACTATGTCGATTTTACAGTATACTGAAAATTTCAGTATGATATTATACCTTACCAAAATTTTTGGCATTGGTATCTGAATAAAATTTTTAGCGAAATTTTTGGTATACCGTGTCGATACTGAAAATTTACTCTAAATGGTATGAATATCGAAATTTCGGTATGCCAAAAATTTGGTATAATGAAATTCCATTACGGTATTGGTATGAAAAATTTTTATACCATATTTTTCGGTACGGTAACAACAAATGAATTGGTGGTTAGGTATACCATATCGAACCACCCCTAATTAAAATCAAGCTGACAATTGGTAAATATACACATGCAAATTGAAAAATAGAATTGACTATTAATCTAAACATTGACTATTATTTTGAACGACATTTTAAAAAATATATTACATATTAATTATATTAATATTTTTTTATTAACCCATATTCATATTAATATTAACATTTATTACTTATGACGGTCTAGCTTTGCCATGTGGAACCCGTTGGAGGAGAACAAAATCGGCATGGGTAAGATCATCTCGAAGAGGGAAGTCTTCTGGTCGTCGGCAAGGAGGAAAATCCGTGTTGCGTTGAGGGAGAGGTAAGCAACTTGCAAGTTGAAATATTTGATGGAGCATGCATCGGAGGAGATTGACCAGTAGAGTTATGAGGTTGCGGCCCACTGCATCATTGCATCATTGTTGGTGATGAGGAGGCAGTAGTCAGTGAGGGTCTAGTCGTTTTCATCGGTGGCTCAGTATCGGTATACATTTTTTAGCAAAATTTTCGGTATACCATATCGATACCAAAAATTTACTATAAACAGTATAAATATCGAAATTTCGGTATACGAAAGATTTGGTATACTGATATTCTGATTCGGTATTGGTATGATAAATTTTTATACCATATTTTTCGGTATCGTAACGGTATATGGGTTGGTGGTTTGGTATACCGTACCAAACCACCCATAATTGCAATCAAGCTATCAATGGGAAAATATACACCTGCAAATTGAAAAACTGAATTGGCTATTCATTTGAACATTGACTATTGTTTTGAATGAAATTTTAAAAAGTATATTAAATATTACTTATATAAATATTTATTTATTAACCCATATTCATATTAATATTAACATTTATTACTCATCATAACTGCCCACCTTTGCCACGTGGAACAGAACGAAGCCGGTGGGGGCAAGATTATCTCGAAAACGGTAGTCTTCTGGATGCCGGCGAGGAGGTAAATCCCTATTGCGTTGATGGAGAGGTAAGCAACCTGCAAGTTGAAATATATGACGAAGTGTGCATCGGAGGAGATCGACCAGTAGAGTTGCGAGGTTGCGGCCCACTGTAGCATGACATCATCGGTGGTGATGAGGAGGCAGTAGTCAGCAAGGGTTGGGTCGTTTTCATCGGTGGTTGAAGTGAGCAGGGAAGAGACGGGTATCACATGGTTAGGAAAGAGTGTATCGGTTGGGTAATCGAAGGAGTACCAAAGGGAGGCGTTGGTGGCGTCGAGGTGATGGAGCTCATCGAAGGGGAGCAACTAGTGGGCAGCGGCAGTGGCTGAAAGGGGCGGTGTCGACTAAGCAGGTGAGCCATTGGTGAGGGAGAGGGCGAGGTTGGACGCTGTGAAGGAGAGAGTGGAGGATGAGGACATAGGGGTGGCAGTCCAAACGACGATGCCGGAGCGGGCGTGGAGGACGACGACATAGTATCGAGAGTCTAGGCCGCTAGGGTTTTGAAGGCGATTGAGAAGGTGGAGGTCGAGCGGAAGACACCAGAATTGTTGGTGAAGTTAAAGTATGAAGCGTAAAAGTTGGGGTAGAGGAACTCGGTGGCGATGTTTCCGGCGAGGGAGTGGAATGGAAGGAAGAAGAGGAAGGAGAGAAGCCGGAGTGTGGGGTAGAGGAACTCTGTGGCGATGTCTCCGACGAGGGAGTGGAAGGGAAGGAAGAAGAGGAAGGAGAAGAGCCGGAGAGTGGGAGGGGACATAGAAGCCATGAAAAAAAAAGATTTTCCTCTTGCCAAGTAAATTGGGAAGCATTTTATTTTGAGGAATCCCTATAAAGACCTGCCAGGTAAATTAAGAAGTACTTTATTGGAAGGAATCCCTATAAATTCATTGTAGTGGGAGACACTCCACGCCCCGGGGTGACATAAAAGCCAAAGACGAAGAGGAAAGGAACAACATAGAAAAGAGATGGATTAACATTGGTCTTTGATCACATCAGTATTACTGCTATTTTTTACATATTTACGAAGTCATCCAACAAACTTTTCTCCTCATTGTAATTTGGGGTGGGGAACAATACCAAAATTTTCTTATACCGCACATATCATACCAAAATTTATATCGATTTTACGGTATACCGAAAATTTCAGTATGGTATTATATCATACTGAAATTTTCGATATTGGTATCGGTATATGATTTTTAGCAAAATTTTCATTATACTATACTGATATCGATACCAAAAATTTATATTAAACGATATGAATATCGAAATTTTGGTAGGGTCGAAAAATATGGCATAAAAAATTTTCGTACCAATATCAAATCAGAATATCAGTATACCAACTCTTTCGTATACCGAAATTTTGATATTTATACTGTTTAGAGTAAATTTTTAGTATCGATATGGTATACCGAAAATTTTGCTAAAAAACGTATATCGATACTGATACCGAAAATTTCAGTATACCGCCTTCAACAACCCTTCGTATACCGCATATATCATACCAAAATTTTGCTAAAAATGTATACTGATACTGATACCAAAAATTTATCGTATACCGCCTACAACAACCCTTCGTATACCACACATATCGTACTAAAATTTACCGAACTATATCGATTATATAGTATACCAAAAATTTCAGTATGGTATTATACCTTACCAAAATTTTTGGCATCAGTATTTGTATAAAATTTTTAGCGAAATTTTTGGTATACCGTGTCGATATCGAAAATGTGTCTAAGTGTATACCATTACTTGACACTAAGTCCATTAATAAGATTATGCCCCTTCCGTTGGGGAAGATCACACGCTCTTAATTAACTTCCTATAGTCATCCAAAAATGGAAGTCTGTTCTAGTGATCCGCAAACAAGCTCATCCGTTATGGAGGAAGGCACTCAGAGTCAACGCGCAAGCTTGTTTGCATCACTTACAAACCAGTAATGAAGACCATGGGATTTATTTAAAAAATCGCTCTCCCACTTAGTTATATATAAATGAGGAATTTTAACTATGCTAGCCTACTTTACTTGTAAACTAACATGCACACACAGCACAATATAAAAGCAATAAATAGAGAAACTAATTTTCAACTATTATGGCTTTTATCTCTAGTTGTCCTCCGTGTGTTGTCATCCCAAGCTGCTGCCATATTTGGCCACCGCCACCGGGTCTAGCTTCGCATCCATCTTGCTCCTAGTTCCGCTGCGCCTCTGGTCCTTAGAAGGTTCCACGCTTTGCAAGATTCGATCCGCGACATAAATAGAATTTTACATTTTTGATCCTATATTCCATAAAAGGAATGTACATGTATCTAGATCAAAAATAAAATCCTAAAATCCTAATAAAAACACCAACCAAGCTCTAAGAGATGCAAGCTTCCTCTCCTTCTTCTTCTTCTTCTTCAAGTAGTATCCGACCTCCACAAGAGCTCCAAGCAATAGAGAGTTTCGGCCACCACAAAGAGGAAGAAGAGAAGAGATGATGGCCGGCCACAACACCAAGGAAAAGAGGGAGAGAAAATAATAGAGGTTGTGTCTCATGAAGGCACCCTCACCCCTTCTTTTATATTCCTTGGCCTAGGCAAATTAGGAAATTTAATTACAATAAAATTTCCTTAATTTCCTTGACATGATTTAATTGAGAAAAATAAAATAAAATTTCCCCAATTAAATTCAAGTGGCCGGCCACATCATGAAGAACAAATTGGACAAGTTTCAATCAACAATTAAAACTTCCTAATTTGTTTCCGGAAATTTTAAAAAATAAAATTTCTATTTAAAAAACTCTTCATGGTTGATAAAAGGAAATTTCTATAATTTTAATTTATCAACATGTGAATAATTTTAAAGAAAAAATAAAATATCTCACCAATCTACAAATAAGGAAAGAGATCTAATTTCTTTCTTTAATCTTTTGTAGATCTTTTATAAGAGAGATATTTTAATTTAAATTCTCTTTAATAAATTATTTCTTCCACATAATAAAAATTAAAATTACAATTCCTTTTTAATTTAATTTGGCCGGCCCCCACTAGCTTGGGTTCAAGCTAGGGCCGACCACCCAAATTCATACCTAGGCCGGCCCTAGCTTGTTTCCCAAGCTAGCTTGTTTCCCAAGCTAGCTTGTTTCCCAAGCTAGCTTGGCCGGCCCCTATTGGGTGGGTATAGAAGGTGGGTATAGGTGGGTATAGAACTCTACAAATAAGAGGCTACGATAGGCACCGAGAGGAGGAATTGGTTTTGGTCTCCCGATAAAATTAAGCATCCCATGTTCGCCCCGAACACACAACTTAATTTTATCAATGATAATTCATTCCACTAGAGAACTATCATTGAACTACCGCACCAATCCCAAATTACATTTTTGGGCTCCTTCTTATTATGAGTGTGTTAGTCTCCCTGTGTTTAAGATATCGAATGTCCACTAATTAAGTGAGTTACTGACAACTCATTTAATTAATATCTAACTCCAAGAGTAGTACCACTCAACCTTATTATCATGTCGGACTAAGTCCACCTGCAGGGTTTAACATGACAATCTTTATGAGCTCCTCTTGAGGACATTATCAACCTAGTATCTCTAGGACACAGTTTCCTTCTATAATCAACAACACACACTATAAGTGATACCATTTCTCAACTTATCGGGTTTATTGATTCAACGAACTAAATCTCACCCTTTGATAAATTAAAGAAATAAATATCAAATATATGTTCTTGTTATTACATTAGGATTAAGAGCACACGCTTCCATAATAACTGAGGTCTTTGTTTCTTTATAAAGTTAGTATAAAAGAAACGACCTCAAATGGTCCTACTCAATACACTCTGAGTGTACTAGTGTAATTATACAGTCAAGATAAACTGATACTTAATTACACTACGACCTTCTAATGGTTTGTTCCTTTCCATTTTGGTCATGAGCCACTGTTTATAATTTATAAGGTACTGATAACATCATCTTCTGTATGTGACACCACATACTATGTTATCTACAATATAAATTAATTGAACAACTACAAACAAATGTAGATAATTTGACCAAATGTGATTCTTTATTCATAATAAATGTTTACAAAGCTTAGGCTTTCAGTATACACTCCAACAATCTCCCACTTATACTAATGACTAAGCTTCCATATCTTCTACCATACATCTGATTCCCATTCCCTCCACATGCCGATCAAAAGCTTTTGCCGGAAGGGCCTTAGTGAAAGGATCTGCCAGGTTATCCGCTGATGCAATCTTGGCGATGACAACTTCTCCTCGCTTCACGATATCTCGTATCAGGTGGTACTTGCGCTCTATATGTTTACTTGCCTTATGAGCTCGTGGTTCCTTCGAGTTTGCAATTGCTCGCTATTATCACAATAAATTGTGATGATTTTGGGCAAACCAGAATTACATCTAAGTCCATTAGAAAGTTCCCGAGCCATACCGCTTCTTTAGTCGCCTCGTAGGTCGCTACATACTCGCTTCCATGGTTGAGTCCAACGATTCGCTTAACACTCCTCCATGAAATGGCTCCACCTCCTAAAGTAAACACATAACCGATGTAGACTTCTTGTCCCTATCCGATTGGAAATCAATCTGTAACCCAGGAGCAAATCATCCGCTTGATAAACTAGCATATAATCTCTAGTCCTTCTCGTGTACTTTAATATATGCTTTACCGCATCCAATGTCCTTGTCAGGTTACTCGATATTCACGACCATGCCCACCAGAAACAGAGTATCGTGTCTCGTATCATAACATTGCATACATTAGGCTTCCTACAACCAAGCATAAGAACTGCTCATGTCCTCTATCTCTTTCGATGTCTTTGGTGACATCTCTTTAGATAGAGCTACTCCATGTCTAAAAGGTAAGAAACCTTTCTTGGAATCCTGCATACTAAAACGAGCAAGGATTGTATCTATATATGAATCTTGGGACAGACACAACATTCTTTTCTTACGATCCCTTATAACTTTGATCCCAAGAATGTGTGCACAATCTCCTAAGTCCTTCATATCAAATTGTTTGGACAACCATACCCTTACGTCTGATAATACCTTGACATTGTTGCAATTAACAAAATATCATCTACGTATAGTACAAGAAATACCACCACGTTTCCGTTACACTTCTTATATACACAAGACTCATCCGGACTTTGAATAAATCCATATGACTGGATTACTTCATTAAACCGGATGTTCCAAGACCTTGAAGCTTCAGTCCATAAATGGACCGATTGAGCTTGCACACTAGATGCTTTGCCTTTTCAATGAACCCTTCCGTTGCTTCATATGGATGTTCTCTTCAAGACTTCCATTAAGGAAGCTGTTTGACATCCATTTGCCAAATCTCATAATCCATATGAGCAAAGAATGGATAAGAGTATCCGGATAGACTTAAGCATGGCTACCGGTGAAAAGGTTTCCTCATAATCGATTCCTCTTTCTGAGTGTACCTTTCGCAACAAGCCTAGCTTGAAGGTTTCTACCTTCCCGTCTCATCCCTCTTTTCCTTTTGTAGATCCACTTGCATCCAACGGCTTTTACACCATCAGTGGTTCTACAAGCTCCCGCACCTTATTAGAGTACATAGACTCTATTTCGAATTCATTGCCTTTTGCCAAGATAATGCATCTATATCTTGGAGTGCTTCATATGTTCGGGATCAGGTTCATGTTTACCGGGATCAAGTCCAAGACTCTCCCAAAACATGAATCTCTCGGTCGCTTTACAACCCCACTAGGACGAGGCACATTCGTGGTTGTGTATCATGTGTGACTCGGTCTCTTGTGGTACTTCATCTTGTATTGTTGGTACTAAAGTAGACGTGTCCTCTAAGTTCTTCTAAAACAACTTTGCTATCGGGCTTGTGATCCATTATATAGTCTTTCTAAAAACCGGGCATTGGTGCTAACAATGACCTTCTAATCTTTAGGACTATAAAATAAACCACCTTTTGTTCCTTTGGGATATCCTACAAACACGCGCATTTGACGAGATTCTAACTTATCAAGATCTGGTTTCAGACATGTGCCGGACTACCCCAACCGAATATGTCTTAGACGGGTTTTCGCCCATTCCACAATTCTATGGGAGTAGAAGAAACTGATTTAGAAGGTACTAAGTTCGGAACATATCGTCGTTTCCCGAGCATATCCCCAAAACGAATTAATTCTGAATAACTCATCATCGATCTAACCATCTCCATAAAAGTCCTATTCCTTCGTTCTGCTACACCATTCTGTTGGGGTGTTCCAGGTGCAGACAATTGGGATTGAATCCCAGCCTCTGATAAGTAATTCCTAAACTCTCCTAAGAGGTATTCGCCACCACGATCAGATCGTAGTGTCTTGATACTTTTACCTAATCGTTTCTCCACATCAGCCTTGTATTCTTTGAACTTATCAAAGCACTCGGACTTGCGGCGCATTAGGTAAATGTATCCTTATCTTGAATAATCGTCTATGAAAGAGACAAAATATTCAAAACCTCCTCTTGCTTGGACAGACATAGGACCACACAAATCAGAGTGAACCAATTCTAACACTTCTTTGGCTCTATACCCCTTGGCCTTGAACGACCTCTTGGTCATTTTTCCTTCTAAGCAGGATTCACAAGTTGGAAAATTTTCCAACTCTAATGAACTCAAAAGTCCATCGGCTATAAGCCTCTGAATCCTACTTAAGTTAATATGACCAAGCCTTACATGCCAAAGATATGCTTGGTTCATTTCCGAAGGTTCTTTTCTCTTATTAGAATTAGAAGATGAGTTATAAATTTTCATGTTTTGCTTTGTGGAAGAAATTGGATTTAAAGTATACAAATTGCCAACTAATGCACCAGAACAGATAATCACTTTATTTCTTTTAATAACTACATCGTTACTAAAGAAACTGAATATCCATCTAAAACAGTTTAGAAACTGAAATTAAATTCTTTCTAAAACTGGGTACATAAAGACAATTTCTTAAAACCAAATTTTTATTTCTACTAAAAGATAAGTAGACGCCTCCCACTGCAATAACTGCCACCTTAGTAGCATTTCCATGTAGACGGTAATCTCCCTTTCAGATAGTCAGGTTTCCTGGAACCCCCGCAAGGAATTGCAGACATGATCGATGGCTCCCGTATCTACACACCAGTGTTGGTAGATAACACCGCTAAACATGTTTCAACAACTAGAGCATGAGATATACCTTTGTTTTGGTTCCTACGAGGACAGATCCGCCTTCCAATGTCCTGCCTGCTTGAGATGAAGCACTTGCCCTTCTGCTTCTTCACTCCTACTCCCGTACTGAGATTTATTCACTTTCTTTGCTGAGCGACTTGTTTCTTCTTCTTCTTTCCTCTCGGTTTAGAAGCATTTTCAACAAAGTGAATTTGAGAATTGTGATGAAATAATCCTTTTGCTGCTTGTCAGTAGTTCCCCTAATGAATAAATCCTTTTATTCATATTATAGTTCAGTCGGAACTGCTCAAAACTTCTAGCGTTTGGAGGATCATATCGATCCGGGTTTCCATCAATTTCTCCTCCAAGGATCTGTATCTCGCTCGGATAAGCCATCATCTTTAGGATATGATCCTTACGGAGTACCTCTTGCATGGTGGTGTCATTATCTTTCTCATAGCTTCTTGTCTAGAAGCCCTATCCTGATGACCAAAGAGCTCCTTGAGATTGTTCATAATATCATAAACTGTTGGTAAATCTTGATGCTGATGTTGCAATACATTTGACATTGAAGCCAAAGTGTAACACCGCGCCATCTCATCTACCTTTACCCATCTCTTATGATATTCAATCTCCTCTTGGGTAGATTCACCAGTGGGTGCATCAGGACAAGGTTCAGTCAGTACAAATTTATAGCTTTCAGCAGTCAGAACAATGTCCAGGTTCCTTTTCCAATCTATGTAATTAGGTCCAGTAAGTCTATTCTGTTGAAGTATAATGGACAGTGGGTTGAAAGTCATCCTAAGAATCACAAATAACTTTTGGTCAGAACTCTAAATTTAGAATAATATTGATTCCTCAAACAATACTATTTTAAATTAACCAACACCTCATAACACCGTGAATTTTGTATGCCACGTTAGTGTGGACGTATGCAAATTCAACATTTGTAAAAGGAGGGTTTTAACCCATTAATTTTATTATCTTGTCTAACTTTTTGACAAATAAAATTAATAGTTGGTATTATTTGGTCACACAAATAATAGTAGTGACTCCGTTGGGGAGGATACTATTAGATGTGTCTAAGTGTATACCATTACTTGACACTAAGTCCATTAATAAGATTATGCCCCTTCCGTTGGGGAAGATCACACGCTCTTAATTAACTTCCTATAGTCATCCAAAAATGGAAGTCTGTTCTAGTGATCCGCAAACAAGCTCATCCGTTATGGAGGAAGGCACTCAGAGTCAACGCGCAAGCTTGTTTGCATCACTTACAAACCAGTAATGGAGACCATGGGATTTATTTAAAAAATCGCTCTCCCACTTAGTTATTTATAAATGAGGAATTTTAACTATGCTAGCCTACTTTACTAGTAAACTAACATGCACACACAGCACAATATAAAAGCAATAAATAGAGAAACTAATTTTCAACTATTATGGCTTTTATCTCTAGTTGTCCTCCGTGTGTTGTCATCCCAAGCTGCTGCCATATTTGGCCACCGCCACCGGGTCTAGCTGTCGCATCCATCTTGCTCCTAGTTCCGCTGCGCCTCTGGTCCTTAGAAGGTTCCACGCTTTGCAAGATTCGATCCGCGACATAAATAGAATTTTACATTTTTGATCCTATATTCCATAAAAGGAATGTACATGTATCTAGATCAAAAATAAAATCCTAATAAAACTAAATACAGCTCCTGCTGTATTTTAATACAATCATGCACACACATATAAATGCCCTTGACATGTCCAAGGGTCCAATCACACACATAATAACTAAAAGTCATAATAGTTGGATCCTGCATCCACAAAGTTAACACATCCTACTATTAACCTGCCTAAATTATGTATGACATGTGCATAATTAACCTAATACCAAATACACAGAGGCAAAACCCTAGCTCTGATACCAATTGTTGGTTGCTACCTAAAACCTATAGGTTCCACTATGCAAAAATTTTGTACAAAGGTCTGAACCTTTCCTAGCTACCATGTGTTCTTTTAAATTAAATTTTGGATCGTTGAACTTAACACGTTTGATCCAAAACTTAATTTATTTGTTCTTTTAGGTTTTGACTTGGATCTCCTGCGGAACTTAACACGTTAGACCCAAGTCTCCTTAAGTTATTAATTCCATTAAATATTAATTTCCATAATTGGTTCCCAGTACTGACGTGGCGAGGCACATGACCTTCTTGGATATGGGAGCAATCACCACCGACTAGACAAAACCTTTTATAGAAAGCTAATATTTAATTTCCTAAAATAACTTTAGGTTAACCAAAGAGAACAATCAAATCACAAGGAAAAGAAAAAACAAAAGAACACAACATCGAAAAACATATTCGAAATTCTAGAACGTAAGCCTCTTGTATTTGGTATTATTTCCATAAATAACTAGCATGATGCGGAAAGAAAAATTACTAGTTATACCTTGTAGAAAAACCTCTTGATCTTCTACCGTATTCCTCTTCTAACCTCGGACGTTGTGTGGGCAACGATCTTCCGAGATGAGAAACCACCAAGCACCTTCTTCTCCTCCTAGCTAGGTTCGGCCAAAACAAGAAAGCTTCACCAAGGAAGAAGAAAAACACCAACCAAGCTCTAAGAGATGCAAGCTTCCTCTCCTTCTTCTTCTTCTTCTCCAAGTAGTATCCGACCTCCACAAGAGCTCCAAGCAATAGAGAGTTTCAGCCACCACAAAGAGGAAGAAGAGAAGAGATGATGGCCGGCCACAACACCAAGGAAAAGAGGGAGAGAAAATAATAGAGGTTGTGTCTCATGAAGGCACCCTCACCCCTTCTTTTATATTCCTTGGCCTAGGCAAATTAGGAAATTTAATTACAATAAAATTTCCTTAATTTCCTTGACATGATTTAATTGAGAAAAATAAAATAAAATTTCCCCAATTAAATTCAAGTGGCCGGCCACATCATGAAGAACAAATTGGACAAGTTTCAATCAACAATTAAAACTTCCTAATTTGTTTCCGGAAATTTTAAAAAATAAA
This sequence comes from Zingiber officinale, assembly GCF_018446385.1. Taxonomy (NCBI): domain Eukaryota; kingdom Viridiplantae; phylum Streptophyta; class Magnoliopsida; order Zingiberales; family Zingiberaceae; genus Zingiber; species Zingiber officinale. The sequence continues at coordinate 28,922,298 of NC_056004.1, forward strand.
ATTTCTCTTTAAAAAACTCTTCATGGTTGATAAAAGGAAATTTCTATAATTTTAATTTTATCAACATGTGAATAATTTTAAAGAAAAAATAAAATATCTCACCAATCTACAAATAAGGAAAGAGAGCTAATCTCTTTCTTTAATCTTTTGTAGATCTTTTATAAGAGAGATATTTTAATTTAAATTCTCTTTAATAAATTATTTCTTCCACATAATAAAAATTAAAATTACAATTCCTTATTAATTTAATTTGGCCGGCCCCCACTAGCTTGGGTTCAAGCTAGGGCCGACCACCCAAATTCATACCTAGGCCGGCCCTAGCTTGTTTCCCAAGCTAGCTTGGCCGGCCCCTATTGGGTGGGTATAGAAGGTGGGTATAGGTGGGTATAGAACTCTACAAATAAGAGGCTATGATAGGGACCGAGAGGAGGAATTGGTTTTGGTCTCCCGATAAAATTAAGCATCCCGTGTTCGCCCCGAACACACAACTTAATTTTATCAATGATAATTCATTCCACTAGAGAACTATCATTGAACTACCGCACCAATCCCAAATTACATTTTTGGGCTCCTTCTTATTATGAGTGTGTTAGTCTCCCTGTGTTTAAGATATCGAATGTCCACTAATTAAGTGAGTTACTGACAACTCATTTAATTAATATCTAACTCCAAGAGTAGTACCACTCAACCTTATTATCATGTCGGACTAAGTCCACCTGCAGAGTTTAACATGACAATCTTTATAAGCTCCTCTTGAGGACATTATCAACCTAGTATCTCTAGGACACAGTTTCCTTCTATAATCAACAACACACACTATAAGTGATACCATTTCCTAACTTATTGGGTTTATTGATTCAACGAACTAAATCTCACCCTTTGATAAATTAAAGAAATAAATATCAAATATATGTGCTTGTTATTACATTAGGATTAAGAGCACACACTTCCATAATAAATGAGGTCTTTGTTTCTTTATAAAGTCAGTATAAAAGAAACGACCTCAAATGATCCTACTCAATACACTCTGAGTGTACTAGTGTAATTATACAGTCAAGATAAACTGATACTTAATTACACTACGACCTTCTAATGGTTTGTTCCTTTCCATTTTGGTCATGAGCCACTGTTTATAATTTATAAGGTACTGATAACATCATCTTCTGTATGTGACACCACATACTATGTTATCTACAATATAAATTAATTGAACAACTACAAACAAATGTAGATAATTTGACCAAATGTGATTCTTTATTCATAATAAATGTTTACAAAGCTTAGGCTTTCAGTATACACTCCAACAAGAGGAACTCGGTGGCTATGTCTCCAGTGAGGGAGTGGAAGGGAAGGAAGAAGAGAAAGGAGAGAAGTTGGAGAGTGGGAGGCGACATAGAAGCCATGAAAAAAATGTTTTTCCTCTTGCCAAGTAAATCGGGAAGCATTTTATTAGGAGGAATCTCTATAACTACTTGCCAGGTAAATTAGGAAGTACTTTAGTGGAATGAATCCCTATAAATTCATTGTAGTGGGAGACAATTACGTGCCCTCGGGCGATATAAAAGCTAGAGATGAAGAGGAAAAGTGACATCATAGAAAAGAAATGGATTAGAATTTGTCCTTGATCACGTCTGTATTGCTGCTATTTTTTTACAAGTTTACGAAGTCATCCAACAAACTTTTCTTTTATTTACAAATAGGGGTGGGGAAAAATTATCAAAATTTTCATATACTGTACATATCATACCAAAATTTACTGAACTATATTGATTTTATGATATACTAAAATTTTCGATATAGTATTATACCGTATTGAAATTTTCAGTATTAGTATCGGTATACATTTTTTAGCAAAATTTTCGGTATACCATATCAATTCCAAAATTTTACTCTAAATAGTATAAATATCAGAATTTCGGTATACGAAAGATTTGGTACGATATGTGCGATCTGGGCCGCTAGGGTTGTTGAAGGCGACTGAGAAGGCGGAGGTCGAGTGGAAGACACTGGAATTGTCGGTGAAGTTAAAGTATGTAGCATAAAATTTGGGTAGAGGAACTCGCTGGCGATGTCTCCGGAGAGGGAGTGGAAGGGAAGGAAAAAAAGGAAGTAGAGGAGCCGGAGAGTGGGAGTGGACAAAGGAGCCATGAAAAAAAATGCATTTCCTCCTGCCAAGTAAATCATTATTCATTTTATTCAAAAGAATCCCTATAAATACCTGCTCGATAAATCAGGAAGTGCTTTATTTGAAGGAATCCTTATTATTTCATTGTAGTGGGAGACAACTGCATGTCCTGGGGCGACATAAAAGCCAGAGATGAAGAGGAAAAGGAACAACATAGAAAAGAGATGGATTAGAATTGGTCCTTGATCACGTCGGTATTGCTGCTATTTTTTACATGTTTACGAAGTCATCCAACAAACTTTCTTTTCTTTACAATTAGGGGTGGGGAAAAAAACTGCACATATCATACCAAAATTTACTGAACTATATCGATTTTACGGTATACCGAAAATTTCGGTATGGTATGATATCATATTGAAATTTTCGGTATCAGTATCGGTATACGTTTTTTAGCAAAATTTTTTGGTATACCATATCGATACCAAAAATTTACTCTAAACAGTATGAATATCGAAATTTCGGGATACGAAAGATTTGGTATACTGATATTTTGATTCGGTATTGGTATGAAAAATTGTTATACCATATTTTTCGGTATGGTAACGGTATACGAGTTGGTGGTTTGGTATACCGTACCAAACCACCCATAATTGCAATCAAGCTAGCAATTGGAAAGATAACTCAAATTGTAAGAAGAAACGAGAATTTGGGGTCGGCTATTCACACCCCCCCTCTCTAGCCGCATCCGAAGGTCCTAACATGAATGTCATTTTAAAAAGTATATTAAATATTACTTATATAAATATTTATTTATTAACCCATATTCATATTAATAGTAGCATTTATTACTCATCATAACTGTCCACCTTTGCCACGTGGAACCGTTATAGGAGAACGAAGCCGGCGAGGGCAAGATTATCTCGAAAACGGTAGTCTTCTGGTTGCTGGCGAGGAGGTAAATCCCTGTTGCGTTGACGGAGAGGTAAGCAACCTGCAAGTTGAAATATATGACGGAGTGTGCGTCAGAGGAGATCGACCAGTAGAGTTGCGAGGTTGCGGCCCACTGTAGCATGACATCATCGGTGGTGATGAGGAGGCAGTAGTCAGCAAAGGTTGGGTCGTTTTCATCGGCGGTTGAAGTGAGCAGGGAAGAGATGGGTAGCACATTGATAGGAAAGAGCGTATCGATTGGGTAATCGAAGGAGGACCAAAGGGAGGCGACGGTGGCATCGAGGTGACAGAGCTCATCGAAGGGGAGCAGCTAGAGGGCGGCGATAGTGGCTGAAAGGGGCGGTGTCGACTAAGCGGGTGAGCGATTAGTGAAGGAGAGGGCGAGGTCGCATGCTGTGAGGGAGAGAGTGGAGGATAAGGACACAGGGGTGGCAGTCCAAACGACGGTGTCGGAGCAGGCGTGGAGGACGACGATATAGTATTGAGAGTCTGGGCCGCTAGGGTTGTTGAAGGTGATTGAGAAGGTGGAGGTCGAGCGGAAGACACCGGAATTGTTGGTGAAGTTAAAGTATGAAGCGTAAAAGTTGGGGTAGACGAACTCGGTGGCGATGTCTCCGGCGAGGGAGTGGAATGGAAGGAAGAAGAGGAAGGAGAGAAGCCGGAGTGTGGGGTAGAGGAACTCTGTGGCGATGTCTTCGACGAGGGAGTGGAGGGGATGGAAGAAAAGGAAGGAGAAGAGCGGGAGGGGACTTAGAAGCCATGCAAAAAAAAGATTTTTTTTTCATGCCAAGTAAATTGGGAAGCATTTTATTTTGAGGAATCCCTATAAAGACCTGCAAGGTAAATTAAGAAGTACTTTATTGGAAGGAATCCCTACAAATTCATTGTAGTGGGAGACACTCCACGTCGTGGGGTGACATAAAATCCAAAGACGAAGAGGAAAGGAACAACATAGAAAAGAGATGGATTAACATTGGTCTTTGATCACATCAGCATTACTACTATTTTTTACATATTTGCGAAGTCATCCAACAAACTTTTCTCCTCATTGCAATTTGGGGTGGGGAAAATATCAAAATTTCCATATACCGCACATATCATACCAAAATTTATATCGATTTTACGATATATCAAAAATTTTAGTATGGTATTATATCATAACGAAATTTTCGATATTGGTATCGATATACGATTTTTAGCGAAATTTTCATTATACCGTACCGATATCGATACCAAAAATTTATATTAAACGGTATGAATATCGGAATTTCGGTAGGGTCGAAAAATATGGTAAAAAAACTTTTCATACCAATACCGAATCAGAATATCAGTATACCAAATCTTTCGTATACCGAAAAAATGATATTTATACTGTTTAGAGTAAATTTTTGGTATCGATATGGTATATCAAAAATTTTACTAAAAAACGTATACCGGTATTGATATCGAAAATTTCAGTATACCACCTTCAACAACCCTTCGTATACCGCACATATCGTACCAAACTTTTGCTAAAAAATGTATATCGATACTAATACCGAAAATTTTTCGTATACCGCCTTCAACAACCCTTCGTATACCGCACATATCGTACTAAAATTTACCGAATTATATCGATTTTACAGTATACCGAAAATTTCATTATGGTTTTAAACCTTACCAAAATTTTTGGCATCGGTATCTATATAAAATTTTTAGTGAAATTTTCGGTATACCGTGTCGATACCAAAAATTTACTCTAAATGGCATGAATATAAAATTTTCGGTATGCCAAAAATTTGGTATACTGAAATTCCGATACGGTATTGGTATGAAAAATTTTTATACCATATTTTTTGGTACAGTAACGGTATATGGATTGGTGGTTCGGTATACCATATCGAACCACCCCTAATTAAAATCAAGCTGGCAATTGGTAAATATACACATGCAAATTGAAAAGTAGAATTGACTATTAATCTGAACATTGACTATTGTTTTGAATGACATTTTAAAAAATATATTACATATTAATTATATTAATATTTTTTTATTAACCCATATTCATATTAATATTAACATTTATTACATATGATGACTGTCCAGCTTTGCCATGTGGAACCCATTGGAGGAGAATGAAATCGGCATGGGTAAGATCATCTCGAAGAGGGCAGTCTTCTTGTCACCGGCAAGGAGGTAAATCCGTGTTGCGTTGACGGAGAGGTAAGCAACTTGCAAGTTGAAATATTTGATGGACCGTGAATTGGAGGAGATTGACTAGTAGAGTTGCGAGGTTGTGGCACCCACTGCATCACAGCGTCATCGTTGGTGATGTGGAGGCACTAGTAAGTGAGGGTCGGATCGTTTTCATCGGTGGCTGAAGTGAGCAGGGAAGAGATGGGTAAGAGTTGGTTAGGAAGGAGCATATGGGTTGGTTAATCGAAGAAGGTGCAAAGGGAGGCGTTGGGGGCTTTGAGGAGATGGAGCTCACCGGAGGGAGTAACTGGAGGGCGGCAACAGCGGTTGAAAAGCACGGTGTCGACAAGGCAGGCGAGCGATTGGTGAAGGATAGGGCGAGGCCGAACTCCCGTGAGGGAGAGAGTGGAGGATGAGGACATGAGGGTGGCAGGGTTGGCGGTCCAAATAACGACGCTAGAGCGGGCGTGGAGGACGACGACATAGTATCGAGAGTCCGAGCCGCTAGGGTTGTTAAAGGTGACTCAGCAGGCAGAGGTCGAGAGGATGACACCGGAATTGTCGGTGAAGTTAGTGTATGCAGCGTAAAAGTTGGGGTAGAGGAACTCGGTGGCGATGTCTCCAGTGAGGGAGTGGAAGGGAAGGAAGAAGAGGAAGGAGAGAAGCCAGAGAGTGGGAGGGGACATAGAAGCCATGAAAAAAATATTTTTCCTCTTGCCAAGTAAATCGGGAAGCATTTTATTAGGAGGAATCCCTATAACTACTTGCTAGGTAAATTAGGAAGTACTTTATTGGAATGAATCCCTATAAATTCATTGTAGTGGGAGACAACTACATGCCCTCGGGCGACATAAAAGCTAGAGATGAAGAGGAAAAGTAACATCATAGAAAAGAAATGGATTAGAATTTGTCCTTGATCACGTCAGTATTGCTGCTATTTTTTTACAAGTTTACGAAGTCATCCAACAAACTTTTCTTTTCTTTGCAAATAGGGGTGGGGAAAAAATATTGAAATTTCCATATACTGCACATATCATACCAAAATTTACTGAACTATATTGATTTTATGGTATACCTAAAATTTCGGTATGGTATTATACCGTATTGAAATTTTTAGTATTAGTATCGTTATACATTTTTTAGCAAAATTTTTTGTATACCATATCAATTTCAAAATTTTACTCTAAATAGTATAAATATCAGAATTTCGGTATACGAAAGATTTAGTACGATATGTGCGGTCTGGGCCGCTAGGGTTGTTGAAGGCGACTGAGAAGGCGGAGGTCGAGTGGAAGACACCGAAATTGTCGGTGAAGTTAAAGTATGCAGCATAAAATTTGGGTTGAGGAACTCGCTGGCGATGTCTCCGGCGAGGGAATGGAAGGGAAGGAAAAAAAAGGAAGGAGAGGAGCCGGAGAGTGGGAGGGGACAAAGGAGCCATGAAAAAAAATACATTTCCTCTCGCCAAGTAAATCGAGATTCATTTTATTCAAAAGAATCCCTATAAATACCTGCTAGATAAATCAAGAAGTATTTTATTAGAAGGAATCCTTATTATTTCATTGTAGTGGGAGACAACTGCACGTCCCGGGGCGACATTAAAGCTAGAGATGAAGAGGAAAAGGAAAACATAGAAAAGAGATGGATTAGAATTGGTCCTTGATCACGTCGGTATTGCTACTATTTTTTACATGTTTGCGAAGTCATCCAAAAACTTTTCTCCTCATTGTGATTAAGGGTGGGGAAAAATACTGAAATTTTCATATACCGCACATATCATTCCAAAATTTACCGAACTATATCGATTTTACAGTATACCGAAAATTTCAGTATGGTATTATACCTTACTAAAATTTTTGCCATCGATATCTGTATAAAATTTTTAGCGAAATTTTTGGTATACCGTGTCGATATCAAAAATTTACTTTAAATGGTATGAATATCGAAATTTCGGCATGCCAAAAATTTGGTATACTGAAATTCCGATACGATATTGGTATGAAAAATTTTTATACAATATTTTTTTGTACGGTAATTGCAATCAAGCTGGCAATTAGTAAATATACTCATGCAAATTGAAAAATTGAATTGACTATTAATTTAAACATTAAATATTGTTTTGAAGGACATTTTTAAAAATATATTACATATTTATTATATTAATATTTTTTTATTAACCGATATTCATATTAATATTAACATTTATTACTTATGATGACTGTCCAGCTTTGCCATGTGGAACCCATTGGAGGAGAATGAAGCCGGCATGGATAAGATTATCTCGATGAGGGCAGTTTTCTGGTCGCCGGCGAGGACGTAAATCCATGTTGTGTTGACGAAGAGGTAAGAAACCTGCAAGTTGAAATATTTGATGGAGCGTTCATCGGAAGAGATTGACTAGTAGAATTGCAAGGTTGCGGCCCACTGCATCACGGCGTCATCGTTTTGATTAGGAGGCAGTAGTCAGTGAGGATCGGGTCATTTTCATCGGTGGCTAAAGTGAGCAGGGAAGAGATGGGTAGGAGCTAGTTAGGAAGGAGCGTATCGATTGGGTAATTGAAGGAGGAGCAAAGGGAGGCGTCGGCGGCGTCAAGGAGATGGAGCTCACCGGAGGGAGCAGGTGAAGGGTGGCGGCAGCGGCTGTAAGGCACGGTGTCGATAAGGCGGGCGAGCGATTGGTGAAGGAGAGGGTGAGGCCGATCGCCATGAGGGAGAGAGTGGAGGATGAGGACATGGGGGTGGCAGGGTTGGCGGTCCAAATGACGGCGCTAGAGCGGACGTGGAGGACGACGACATAGTCTCGAGAGTCTGAGCCGCTGAGGTTGTTGAAGTAGACTGAGTAGGCGGATGTCGAGAGGAAGACATCGGAATTATCGGTGAAGTTAATATATGCAGCGTAAATGTTGGGGTAGAGGAACTCGGTGGCGATGTCTCCAGTGAGGGAGTGGAAGGGAAGGAAGAAGAGGAAAGAGAGAAGTCGGAATATGGGAGGGGACATAGAAGGCATGAAGAAAAATGATTTTCCTCTTGCTAAGTAAATCGGGAAGCATTTTCTTAGGAGGAATCCCTATAATTACCTGCCAGGTAAATCAGGAAGTACTTTATTGGAAGGAATCCATATAAATTCATTGTAGTGGGAGACAACTACATGCCCCAGGCGACATAAAAGCCAGAGATGAAGAGGAAAAGTAGCAGCATAGAAAAGAGATGGATTAGAATTGGTTCTTGATCACGTCAGTATTGCTGCTATTTTTTTACATGTTTGCGAAGTCAACCAACAAACTTTTCTCCTCATTGCTATTAGGGGTGGAGAAAAATATCAAAATTTCTGTGTACTGCATATATCATACCAAAATTTACCAAACTATATCGATTTTGAACCATACCAAAATTTTTGATATCGATATCGATATAGGATTTTTAGCGAAATTTTTGGTATACCATGTCGATATCGAAAATTTACTCTAAACAGTATTAATATCAAAATTTTGGTATACCAAAAATTTGGTATACTGATATTTTGATATAGTATTTGTATGAAATATTTTTATACCGTATTTTTCGGTACGGTAACGGTATACGGATTGGTGGTTCCGTATACTGTACCGAATGATCCCTAATTACAATCAAGCTGGCAATTGGTAAATATACACATTCAAATTGAATAACTGAATTGACTATTAATTTGAACATTGATTATTGTTTTGAACGACATTTTAAAAAATATATTACATATTAATTATTTTAATATTTTTTATTAACCCATATTCATATTAATATTAATATTTATTACTCATGATGACAGTCCAGCTTTGCCACATGGAACCCGTTGGAGGAGAACGAAGCTGGCGGGGCTAAGATCATCTCGAAGATGGCAGTCTTCTGATCACCGGCGAGGAGGTAAATCCTTGTTGCGTTGATGGAGAGGTAAGCAACCTGCAAGTTGAATTATATGACGGAGCGTACTTCAGAGGAGATCGACTAGTAGAGTTGCGAAGCTGCGACCCACTGCAGCACGAAATCATCGGTGGTGATGAGGAGGTGGTAGTCAGCGAGGGTCGGGTCATTTTCATCGACGGCTGAAGTGAGCGGGGAAGAGACGGGTATGAGTTGGTTAGGAAGGAGCGTATCGGTTGGGTAATCGAAGGAGGACCAAAGGGAGGCATTCAGGAGATGGAGCTCACTGGAGGGGAGCAACTGGAGGGTGGTGGCAGTGACTGAAAGGTGCAGTGTCGACTAGCCAGGCGAGCAATTGGTGAAGGAGAGGGCGAGGTCGGACGCCGTGAGGGAGAGAGTGGAGGATGAGGACATAGAGGTGGCAGGGTTGGCGGTCCAAACGACAGCGCCGGAGTGGGTATGGAGGACGATGACATAGTATCGAGAGTCCGGGCCGCAAGGGTTGTTGAAAGCGACTGAGAAGGCGGAGGTCGAGAGGAAGACACTGGAATTGTCGGTGAAGTTAAAGTATGTAGCGTAAAAGTTGGGGCAATGGAACTCGGTGGTGATGTCTCTGGCGAGGGAGTGGAAGGGAAGGAAGAAGAGGAAGGAGAGAAGCCGGAGAGTGGGAGGGGACATAGAAGCCATGAAAAAAAAATGGTTTTCCTTTTCCATGTAAATCGGGAAGCATTTTATTAGGAGGAATCCCTATAAATACCTGTCAGGTAAATCAGGAAGTACTTTATTGGATGGAATCCCTATAAATTCAATGTAGTGGGAGACAACTGCACACGCCGGGGCGACATAAAAGCTAGAGATGAAGAGGAAAAGGAGCGACATAGAAAAGAGATGGATTAGAATTGGTCCTTGATCATGTCAGTATTGCTGCTAGTTTTTACATGTTTACAAGTAATCCAAGAAACTTTTCTCCTCATTGCAATTAAGGGTGGGAAAAATTACCAAAATTTTCGTATACTACACATATCATACCAAAATTTATCGAATTATATCGATTTTGTGTATACTAAAAATTTTGGTATGGTATTATACCGTACCGAAATTTTTAGTATCAGTATCGTTGTACGATTTTTAGGAAAATTTCAGTATATCATATCGATACCGAAAATTTACTCTAAACGGTATGAATATCAGAATTTCGGTATATCGAAAATTTGGTATACTGATATTCCGATATGGTACTGGTATGAAAAATTTTTATATCGTATTTTTTGATACGGTAACAATAACTAGACTGATGGTTCAGTATACTGTACTGAACCACCTCTAACTGCAATCAAGCTGTCAATTGGTAAATATACACATGCAAATTGAAGAACTGAATTGACTATTAATTTGAACATTGACTATTGTTTTGAACAACATTTTAAAAAATATATTATATATTAATTATATTAATATTATTTTATTAACTCATATTCATATTAATATTAACATTTTTTACTCATGATGACTGTCCAACTTTGCCACGTGGAACCCGTTGGAGGAGAATGAAGTCGGCGGGGGCAAGATCATCTCGAAGACGGCAGTCTTCTGGTCGTCGTCGAGGAGGTAAATCCCTGTTGCATTGACGGAGAGGTAAGCAACCTGCAAGTTGAAATATATGACGGAGCATGCGTCGGAGGAGATCGACCAGTAGAGTTGCGAGGCTGTGGCCCACTACAGCACGACGTCATCGGAGGTGATGAGGAGGCAGTAGTCAGCGAGGGTCAGGTCATTTTCATTGGCGACTGAAGTGAGCAGGGAAGAGATGGGTAGGAGTTGGTTAGGAAAGAGCGTATTGGTTGGGTAATCGAAGGAGGACGAAAGGGAGGCATTGACAGCGTCGAGGAGACGGAGCTCACTGAAGGGGAACAGTTGAAGGGCGGGGGCAGCGATTGAAATACACGGTGTCGACCATGCGGGCGAGCGATTGGCGAAGGAGGGGGCGAGGCCGGACGTCGTGAGGGAGAGAGTGGAGGATGAGGACACGGGGTTGGGAGGGTTGGCTGTCCAAACGACGGCACCAGAGCGGGTGTGGAGGACAACGACATAGTATCAAGAGTCCAGGCCGCTAGGGTTGTTGAAGGCGATTGAGAAGGCGGAGGTCGAGAGGAAGACATCGGAATTGTCGGTGAAGTTAAAGTATGCAGCATAAAAGTTGGGGTAGAGGAACTCGGTGGTGATGTCTCCGACGAGGGAGTGGAAGGGATGGAAGAAGAGGAAGGAGAGAAGCCGGATAGTGGGAGGGGACGTAGAAGCCATGAAAAAAAAATGATTTTCCTCTTGCCAAGTAAATCGAGAAGCATTTTATTAGGAGGAATCCCTATAAATACTTGCCAGGTAAATCGGGAAGTACTTTATTGGAAGGAATCCCTATAAATTCATTGTAGTGGGAGACAACTGCACACCCCCGAGGCGACATAAAAGCCAGAGATGAAGAGGAAAAGGAACAACATAAAAAAGAGATGGATTAGAATTGGTCCTTGATCACGTCAGTATTGCTACAATTTTTTTACATGTTTGTAAAGTCATCCAACAAACTTTTCTCTTCATTGCAATTAGGGGTGGGGAAAAAATACCAAAATTTTCGTATACCGCACATATCATACCAAAATTTACCGAACTATATCGATTTTATGGTATACCAAAAATTTCGGTTTGGTATTATACCCTATTGAAATTTTCGGTATCAGTATCATTATACGTTTTTAGCAAAATTTTCGATATACCATACCGATTCCAAAAATTTACTCTTAACAGTATGAATATCAAAATTTTGGTATACGAAAGATTTGGTATACTGATATTCTGATTTAGTATTGGTATGAAAAATTTTTATATCATATTTTTGATACGATAACGGTATACGGGTTGGTGGTTTGGTATATGATACTAAACCACCCGTAATTGCAATCAAGCTGACAATTGGTAAATATGCACGTGCAAATTGAAAAACTGAATTGGCTATTAATTTGAACATTGACTATTGTTTTCAATGACATTTTAAAAAGTTTAAATATTACTTATATAAATGTTTATTTATTAACCCATATTCATATTAATATTAACATTTATTACTTATGATTACTATCCAACTTTGCAATATGGAACCCATTAGAGGAGAACGAAAGCGATGGGGGCAAGATCATCTTGAACACGACCGCCTTTTGGTCGCCGTCGAGGAGGTAAATCCATGTTGCATTGATAGAAAGGTAAGCAACTTGCAAGTTGAAATATTTGATGGAGCGTGCGTCGGAGGAGATTGACTTGTAGAGTTGTGAGGTTGCGACCCACTGCAGCACAGCATCATAAGTGTTGATGAGGAGGCGGTAGTCAGCGAGAGGTCGGGTCATTTTCATCGGTGGCTGAAGTGAGCAGGGAAGAGACGGGTAGGAGCTAGTTAGGAAGGAGTGTATCGGTTGGGTAATCGAAGGAGGACCAAAGGGAGTCGTTGGCGGAGTCAAGGAGACGAAGCTCACCGGAGGGGAGCAGCTAGAGGGTAGTGGCAGCGGCTGAAAGGTGTGGTGTCGACAAGGCGGGCAAGTGATTGGCGAAGAAGAGGGTGAGGTCGGACGTCGTGAGAGAGAGATAGAGAGAGAGAGTGGAGGATGAGGACACGGGGGTGGCAGGGTTGGCGGTCCAAATTACGGCACCGGAGTGGGCGTTGAGGACGACGACATAGTATTAAGAGTCTGAGTCACTAGGGTTGTTGAAGGCGACAAAGAAGGCAGAGGTCGAGAGGAAGACACTGGAATGGTCAGTGAAGTTAAAGTATGCAACGTAAAAGTTGAGGTAGAGGAACTCGGTGGCAATGTCTTCGACGAGGGAGTGGAAGGGAAGGAAGAAGAGGAAGCAAAGAAGCCGGAGAGTGGGAGGGGACATAGAAGGCATGAAAAAAAAATGATTTACCTCTTGCCAAGTAAATCGGGAAGCATTTTATTAGAAGGAATCCCTATAAATACATAAATCAAGAAGTATTGTCACGCCCCGGAGGAGTCCCTGTCCGAAGAAATTTCGGCAGCATCTCCCCTGTACGGCGGACAATCTGAAACTTTCTACATCACCATATACCTCAGCCACATGCGGCTAGAATAATAACAATAATAAAATACATCATACAGCCATCCACGCAGTTAAATAGATAACAAACTAGAACAGGGATAATATGACTTAAAAACAACCCTACTCAACTACACTCATAAAACTCAAAACCGATATCCTACTCCACTACACTCATAAAGCTCAAATCACAACGAACTTACCTCTTCTGCCCTCTAGGCAGGCATGTAGTAAAAACAAATCCGAATAAAAGTCATCCACAAGTAAAACAATTTATACAAGATCCAAAGTATCCAAAATGGAACAAGTCCGAACATAGTCTAGTAAAGAACACCAAAAGACAAATAACCATCCTCGTGGACTGCAGGGGACTAGCGACTGGAACTCTCTCCTGACAACATCAACCTGAAATAGCAACGGAGGAGGGTGTGAGTCCAACACTCAGCAGGTACAACTGATATACATAGTAAAGAAATAACATCTAGCACTAATCATGCGTACAGTCTCCTGACATAATAAGGATAAATGCAAACTGAGATAAACAGGAGCATAACTGTACTAACCAGGACAAGGTATAAATATCACAAAGTTGTCCAACCAAGAAGTATCAATATCCTGTATGCATGTCAAGCATATGCATCCATCCAAGTGCAGCAAATAAAATGTAGCAAACACAAACGCAACCAATAAATGCATCATGCATATGATGCTCATGACATGTCCTGGTCACCCCTACTCTCCAGTCAGCCGTCTCACACACGATAGTGAGACCGAGTGGGTAGGGCTGTGACAACCATGCACTCTGCATCACTACTCCTGATGAGTGACCGAGAGGACGGGATGCTGTCGGAGTACACCTATCCTCCTACCCCAAATCATAAATGGGGGAGCTCAATGCTCTCATCTCCCGGTACACGATGACGGGGAGGGATCTCTGTCCTGCTACAACGTTGTGTCACATTAACCCATGAGTGGACCAACGGAGCCCTTGACAGAGCAACTGCTGCAACACACCCTGCCTGAATATACCACTAACCCACGAGTGGTCGTGTGTGCAGATACATGTAACTGGCGATGTGCTTAACAATAATGGAGCCGACAATCGCACAGCATGCAATCATGCGAATGGTGCATGACACTAAGCATGGTAATATACTGAACCAATCTACATACATATATGATGTGCACCATAGTCAATAAATCATATCAAGGGTACACAGATCAGATAAGGTATCACATCTAGGTCCTGAACATGGTGAAGTATGGTTATATCACTACCCCTATAAGCACGTATAACCAGGTAAGTAATAACATGAGACGCAAAACAAGAAATCAACCAAGCATGTAACAGGAATCCGGTAGTGATTAACCGAAGCAAATATGAAACATAATTATTGCTATTTGTTAACTTCACTACTATGCATATCAAAGACATAAAGTCAAAAGTACCCGCCTTAAATCGTAAAGTCCAATCTGGTCCAAATACGACGTCGAGATACTCGTCTCGCGTCAAAGTCCTGTGTCACGAATAGAAATACATCTTATTTAGCTACATTCTTCTAAATAGCTAAATAAAATCTCAAATCCTAAATTAGGGCAAAATCCTAATTAACACATGTACCTAGGTTAACGTTAGTTATTAACCTATCTATCAATCATCGATAACAAAACCCTATTCCTTACCTCACTTCTCACAGCAAGGATGTTGCTGGAAATTATGGCCAGAAATCACACCGGCTGCCGGGGACACCTGCTGTCGTTCCAAACCCAAATACCTCAAGTTAACATAACGTATGGATCTTAAATCAGAAATACACCAGTACCAATTGATTATCTCATACCAAGATGGTTCGGACCAAAAATTTCCAACAGAGCACAATCTCCCTGGATTCCAATACACTGTTCGAATCAAGAGGAGTGGAGATCACATATCAGTTTAGGGATTCAACCATAGCATATAATCAAATCCCTATTAACCTAACACCGACCATACTTACCTCTAAGATCTGGCTAGGGAACAGGTCTGTGTCTTCTTCGGCACTGTCGAGCAGAAACACAAGTAGGACTCAGCACTGATGGCTCCTGTTCGAAACCAAACCCGAGCAGAGACGAAGTGGTGGTACTGATCCTTTCTTCCAGCGAGCTCTTGTGGCGATCTGTCGACGACGTCAGTGGCTTCGGCGTCGCAGGAGGGGAGAGGGATCAGGAGGCAGAGGAGGGAAGGCCGGTGCTAGGGCACTCCTCGGAGGGGTAGCCGACGACGGTGCTAGGGCACGAAGGTCGGCTGTGATGGTCGGCTCTGGCAGCACAGAGGGAAGGAGGTGAAGGTGAGGCCGGCAGTGTCTCGTCGGACTAGAGGAGGGGAGAGGAATCGGTGTCGGTAGTGGCGTCGGAGCTGGCTAGGGCACAGAGTCGGTGAGGAAGAAATTGAGAAGAGGAATAAAAGGGAAGGAGAAGAAAACCGCCGGGCCAGCGGTTAGGGCAAGCCGTAGGGCGCAAGAGAAGAGGTTGCGGCTCGGGTGCGCGAGGGAGAGAAGGTCGCGGGCGAGGGGTTCGGGCACGCGGGTGAGAATAAAGAAAAGGAAAAAGGAAAAAGGAAATAAAACTTTTTCTCATTAAAATAGGGTAGCCTAAACAGGCTTTTCCGAGCCCCATTTTTGTCCTTGTTAACTCGTCCATACGAGCTCTGAAAAATTCCCGAAAATTTCCAAAAATTCCGAAAAATTCCCTTATTATTATTCTCTATTTTTCGGTATTTTACAAGTATTTTATCGGAAGGAATCCCTATAAATTTATTGTAGTGGGAGGCAACTGCACGTCCCGGGGTGACATAAAATCCAGAGATGAAGAGGAAAAGGGACAACATAGAAAAGAGATGGATTAGAATTGGTCCTTGATCACATCAATATTGCTGTTATTTTTTACATGACTGCGAAGTCATCTAATAAACTTTTCTCCTCATTGCAATTAGGGGTGGGGAAAATATCGAAATTTTCATATACAACACATATTGTACCAAAATTTACCGAACTATATCGATTTTATCGTACACCAAAAATTTTGGTATGGTATTATACCGTACCAAAATTTTTGACATCGGTATCGATTTACGATTTTTAACGAAATTTTTTATATACCGTACCAATGCTGAAAATTTACTCTAAACGGTATGAATATAGGAAGTTCAGTATATCAAAAATTTGGTATACTTATATTCCGATACGGTATTGCTATAAAAAAATTTTATACCGTATTTTTAGGTACGATAACGACATACGGGTTGGTGGCTCAGTATACCGTACCGAACCACCCCTAATTACAATAAATCTAACAATTGGTAAATATATACGTATAAATTGAAGAACTGAATTAATTATTAATTTGAACATTGATTATTATTTTGAATGACATTTTAAAAAAATATATTATATATTTATTATATTAATATTGGTTTATTAACTCACTATCCTCTTATTCATCTATATTTTTAATATCTAAAATTTATTATTTTATTTATTTATTTATAAAATTCACTAATTGAATGAAAAATTAAATATTATTAATGTCTGTTATAACATCCATCTAGTTTGCAGTATCATTTAGATGTTATATCACTTACATATTAATATCATTGTGGATATTCTTTTCCACTTAAAAGTTGATAATATATTATTTTCATGAATTGACATAGTTATACTTAAATAGGTGATTATTTTTATTTATTTTAGAATTAATTTTCAATAAATAAAAAGTATTTTACTGAATGCCTGATCTCCTCATGTAAAAAATCTACTAAATAAATACCCTTCGTAATCTATCCTCTTTAAAAATATATATATGGATAACGACTTCAACATTGCTCTAAAGATAACATCATATTGCATTGATTTAAAATATAAGTTTATGGAAAATGGTCAACGTTCAATTTATTTATCTCATCAAACTGAAAAATAATACATACTCGTAACCCGACCTTAATTCAAAAACATTTAAATATTTAAGTCGGATCATATAAAATATTAGGTTTTTTCCTCACTTTAAAGATTAAGAGAGCAATTTATCGAAATTTGAAGAATAAGAATAAAATATAATTTATAAAATATAATTTACCAAAATTGGGAAAACGGTACAAAAAAGGAGTGCTAGAGGTAACTTTCTCTTTCAGATTTCTCCATTCTCAATTCCCATGGCTTTTGTTATTTCTGATGAATGGAAGCTGTGAAGCCTCCATTTAACCAAAAATAAAGAATCAATTATGAAAGTATATTTGATCCCGTATAGAAGAAGTGAAAGATGGACTACTAGTGAGCTGATTTGAAGGTTGATTGGAAGAAGACTTCGAGTTAGGAACGTGCATGCAAGCACAAGTAGGAGGAAAAGAAGGAAGAAGATTGTCAGTAAATAGGTGTGGGAAAACAATAGAAGGAGAAGTAAATGCGTAGACTCGTGTACCTACGCTCGCGGAGAGGGACCTCTTTTATAATACCTATGTGATCTCCGCATTTAATGTGCATCACATCACTGCTAGATAGCTTGTCTAATCAGTTCAAATCTTCTGTCCCCAAATTTCTCTGTCCCCGTGTCCCCTGCCGATCGGACGGACCAGATTATATCTCAAGGTATCATGACATCCTTAAGATGTGTGCAGTATCCTCGTGATGTGCAAGGCATCCTTGAGATGTAATATGGTCCGTCCGATCGGCAAGGGGACACGGGGACAGAGAAATTTAGGGACAGAGGATTTGAACTCTTGTCTAATCATCATGCTGCCATCGTATCCAACAATCTCATCATAGGTATGAGAGGAGTATTGCGTATCTGTACAAAGATACGACCCTCTGATTCTCTGACAAACTCATGTGTTATATTAATGGAGAAATAAACTCATGGGTTGGAAGGCCTATTGAACTTCTAGTCAGAAGATGAGCTGAGAATAGGGAGCCCAATCTTTATAAAGAGTGAATAGGCTATAAACAGCATCCCAGTGGGGAGCTAGGCCATGATGGTATCTAAGTGGGGAGTTAGGCCCCTGAGACATCCAATCGGAGATATCCGATTGACATGTGATAGGGAACAGAGATCTAAAGGTAACTGAATGAGGAGTTGGGCTCTTAAGAGTATATCTAATCTGCATTAGCCGATCGAGATATGATGGAGAGCAGAGCTCCATAGGTAACTGAGCGGCGAACTGGACCCTAATAATATCTGAGTGGGGAATTGGGTCCTTGAGAGTATGTCCGATCAGCATTAGTTGATCGGGATGTGATGGAGAACAGAGCCCCATAAGTAATTGAGTAGGGAGCTCAGCCCTGATAATATCTAAGTGGGGAGCTGGACCCGTGAGAGTATGTCCGATTGGCACTAGCCGATTGGTATGTGATGGAGAGCAGAGCTCCAAAGGTAACTAAACAAGGAATTGGACCCTGATAATATCTGAGTGGGGAGTTGAGCCCCTGAGAGTATATTCGAACAACATTAATCGATCAGGATGTGATGGGGAGTAGAGCCCTGTAAGTAACTGAGTGGGGAGTTGGGACCCTAAGAGTATGTAAGATTGACACTAAGGTAATTGGGATGTGATGGTGAGCAGAGTCCCTTAGGTAATTGAGTGGGGAACCAGACTCCCTGGGGTGTCCGATCGGCCTTGGCCAATTGGCGTGAGGAGATTCCACTAAGCAGGTTACCCAAGTTTTGACCTACCTTGGACCTTGATTGTCATCTACTCCGGTCTGTAGACCATCGAACCCTACCTGGAGGACCCTTATCATTCACCATATCACAAACCTTCTCTTCAAGTCTAGTCGAAGTAGGCTCGGGACCAACTGACTAGACCCCCCGGGTTTTAGTTTTCCTGACCTACTCCTTTTACTTGGCTGATGTCACTTTGTTGTGCTTACCGTTGATGTTATCCATCTCAAAAAAGGGCATGTCAGATGCCATAAATGCACGTTAATGTGTGGTGATACGCATGATGACATATTATAGTGATGATTCGCTTGTCACATCCATCATAAATGCTCTTTTCTATCGTACCGTCACATGGTCCACCCATGCCTAGTGTTTAATCCCTGAAGAGATGTCTAACGGTTAGACTTCTGGCGATTTTGGCTCCTTGATCAGGCTACTATGGTAATTAGCCCACCTTTTTGTCCTTGAGATCGAACGGTTGTGCCTCAACCCTTGGGTTTATAAGCTCCATTGGTCCAGTGTTTTCGCCGATGTGTTCTTCTTCTCCCTTTTCAATACTCGTCGTGCATAACCTCCAGTGATTTTCTCATTAGGTTTCGACTTTCTCCCTCTGTGAGTTTCTCCCTGACACTACGTGATCTTTCCGTTTTTTCTTTTCAGACAATGGCCCTCAACGTCCCCACTCATATTCCCACTCTGTGGTACACCTCCACCCTCTCTGATATCAATGGCGGGGACCTAGACTAGATGAGGCCTACCTTTGAGATCCCTACACGCTATCACATAATTATTCCCAACATCTTTAGCCGACCTCATCTTCCTCCCCTCGGTTATATTATCTTCTTCAATGACTAATTTCTGGGAGGTCTTGGTTTTCCTATTTCCAGCTTCTTTTTTGAGATATCCATGTATTTCCACATTCCTCTTCAGTAGTTAGCCCCCAATTCTATCATACTACTGTGCGGGGTCGTCATCCTTTCTTCTTATTCCGCATCCCCCTCACCCCTCGTGTTTTTCACTACTTCAATTACCGTAAGAAATCAGAGACGAGGTCTTTATTTTTCAAGCTCGAATGTAGGCTATCTTTTTTTGACAAGATACCTTCTTCTAATAAGGGATAGAAGTCCCATTATTTTTTTATTCGATCGGTCTTGCCCGTATCTTGGCCGACCGGCTAGCAAATGAATCTATCCCTTATTCTGGAGTTGGACGACTATCATTGGGAGCCTACTTATGTTTTAGCATTGGAAGCACTGGCTGACCTAAAGTTCAACATCCACAAACTACTCCTAGAGAACTCTATATATTTGGGCTGAGTCCAATCAAGGTCGGACTACCATTCACCTTTGGTAAGGAACACAACCTTAACCTTATATTATAGCTAAGTGAGATTCTTTATCCTTTTTGTAGCTATGACCATGTGAAAAGTCTACGTGGGTGAGATCTTGAAGCTCGACGAGGACAAGCTAAACCAGAGTGGAGAAGCTGAGTTAGAAAAACATGGTCGCTAGTTGACCGACTCTATAAGTAGGGCCAATGCAAGTGAGGTGACGACCAGTGAGTTAGGGGGAAGTGACGTGGTAACAAGCACAGGGGAACTGATGCTACCCTGGCCTTCCATGGTTCTTGTGTGAGTATCTTCGAAGTCCATTAAATCCAATGATCCCATCAAGATCCGACACAAGACACATCTATTGATGACCCCCTCTACTCAGTCCCCCTCATAGGTCCCCTTGACGCACCCACCATTCGTTCGAGGAGAAACCTCAACACTAGCTCTCAAACAGTAGCAGGTAGGCGACCTGGGCCTAACCCCGACTGATCCCTCCGCAGAGCTTTCGATCAAACCCCCATTTCCCTCAAGGCTGACCGACCCTATTGCCGCCCAACCACTTTTAGTCCTTCCATCTCCTTCGACCGGCCTCATTTCGGGGGCTTCTCCGTCTAGACCCGGTTCGTGTCGTGGGTCTATCCCCACTAAAATAAGTGTGACATTTGGGGACCATCCCACAAGGGGTTGGTCGTATTGCCTTCAAATCCACCAGTACCCCAACATCTTATAAGACTGAGAGGCAAACTCACATATGCCTGGGAGGATTGAATGGGGTGACACAACAACCAATCTCCGAGTAGTTTGGCAGATGAATTCGTCAAGATGTGACTAGGGTAAGCACTTAATTTTTAGTAGAACCCCCCTATTTTTAGGACAATCTCAATATTTTATAGATTTGCTAGTTTTGGACCACAAGGATGACCCTCTGTCATAAGTTAGTGGACCTGGATCAAGCGAACCAAGTAGTGAAGAAACGAATGGAGTCAGAGTCTGCCCATGTTCCAAAAACCTCACTATATAAAGAATATAATTAAAGTTAAAGGAACATGTACATAATGGCAAAGGAACGTGGATAATGTCATCAGTCATCACATCTAAGGATGAACCTTCGTTACATCTTTTACAAGTCAAATTTTTCATCAAAAGATCCACCCCCCCCCCCTTGTTGCAATTGGCTGCAATCAAAGGTTTAGAAAACATGGCCTAGCTACGGCGGCACGACTCTACCATAATACGTTGCCAACAAAAGCATGGCCTAGCTGTAGCATATTATGGAGGATTTTTAACCTTGGTGGCACCTCGGCTTTGCCTCCTCCACTCGATTCTTTATATGGTGAGGTTTTTTGGAGCTTTGGTAGACTCTAACTCTTCCACTTGTATAAATGATCTCCTCTTAGTGTGAAGTAGTTGACCCTCATCTTAATGTCCCGAGCTTACTCTATGTCGGTTGGTAAGATCCCCTGCCGAAGATATGAAATTAGCGGAGCCCACCAATCAATTGGTTCTTCTATGCTTATTTGTAGATTGATTTAAACTATTAGCAGGGTTTGTACCACATATTTATCTAGAATCCAAGTGGATAATAAGAGCGTCAATTTGCTAGTTTGTCTGCTTACTGATTATCCACTTGGACTATTTTGTGCAAAGTGACTTTCAGGAAACCAGCCCTCAACTTTTCATATGCTTCTATGTACATCTTGAGCAACTCACTATTAGCTTCAAAATTTCCTACAATTGTTGGGCCGCTAACTGAAAATCTAAGTGGATGATTACCTAAGTGGCCCCCACATGTTTTGTTGTCTGAACTTAGCTAGTAGAGTTTCATATTCAACCTCATTATTTGAGGCTCAAAAATTCAGCCAGATGGGCAACTGCATTACATCCTTTTGGCGAGATATTAATAAAATTTCCACGCCACTGCCTTGCCAAATGGAGGATCTATCTATATATATTTTCCACATGCCATCAGGCTCTAGATTATGAATTTCAATCAAAAAATAGACGAGGGATTGGGCCTTGATAGTCATTCAAGGTTGATATTATATGTCATATTCACTCTCTGGCCACTTGATCAATCTTCCTGAAGCCTCTGGATTAATCAACACTCTTCCCAAGATGTTATTAGTGAGAACTATAATGTGATGAGAGAGAAAATAAAATGATAAACAATGAGCTATCAAAACTAGCCCATAAGCTAATTTTTGAGGGCAGTATATCGACACTCAGTACCCTTTAATAGATGACTCAGAAAATATACAAACTATTGTACATTGTTATCTTGCTTAACTAGTACTGATTCGATAGCCTCCGCCATGGTGGACAAGTATAGCCATAGTTGCTCTATGGCTACAGGCTTGGAAAGGGATGGTAGCGTCTCCAAGTATTTCTTGAGCTCAACAAGGGCTTTATCACAATCTTCACCCCACTAGAATCTAGTAATCTGATGAAAAACTTTGAAAAACGAGAAAGTTCGATCGGCTAATCGGGAAATAAACCTAGAGAGTGTAGTGATCTAGCCCATCAGTCGCTCGGCTTCTTTGAGATTTTATGGAGCGTTCATATTTCTGAGTGGTTGGACTTTTTCTAGGTTGACCTCAATTCCTCACTCAATGATAATATACCTGAGGATTCATCCTCCCCTTGTTCTGAACAAACACTTGTTTGGATTTAACTTGAGCCCATATTTTGGTAGAGTGCTACAAGTTTTTTTAATCTTTGGAATTAAGTTCACCTCTCATGAGGATTTGATCAAGATATCATCTACGTAGACTTCAATATTTTTTCGATCTATTGCCAACAGATTTTGTCCATGAGCCTTTGGTATATTGCTCCTACATTCTTTAGCCTAAACAACATAACATTATAGCAGAAGTATCGTCAGAGGTGATAAAGCAAACCTTTTCTTGGTCTTCCAGGGTGAGAGAGATATGGTGATATCCTTGATAAGCATAACAAATCATTTGGTTAATGTAAGGGAGAGAGTAACAGTCTTTGGGACTCGCCTTGTTAAGATCCCAAAAGTCGATGCAAACTCGCCACTTGTCATCAGGTTTGGCCACTAGCACCACGTTGGTGAGCTAGGCAAGAAATTGAACTGCTCTAATATGCCCCGCTTCCATCAGTTTGTTGACTTCCATTCAAATATCTTGTTCTGATTTGCCTCGAAGTCCCTTTTCTTTTGCTTGATAGGCTGAACATCTAGAGGGATGTTGAGTTTATGCTCCATCATAGATGGAGCAATGCCCATAATTTCCTGTGGTGACCAAGCAAAGATATCCCTATTATGGGATAAGTACACCACAAGACTCTCTTTCATTTATGGACGAAGATCGACTGCAATATGAGTGACTCTTTCTGGTCGATTGGGTTGGATTTGTACCACCTCCCGCTCCTCAGTCTGCTAGGATATGGGCTCCTCTTGTATGACGTGCACTCTTGCCGCTTGGGTTTTTTAAGCTTTGCGTGCCTCTATCTTGACCATATCCATGTAACACTTTCGTGTCACTAGTTGATCTCCCTTCATCTCACCCACTTGACCTTCTATAGGAAATTTTACCTTTTAGTAGAAGGTGGAGACCGCCACTCAGAATTCATATAGGGTGGATCTTTCCAGGATAAGATTATAAGCAAATGGGGCATCCACCACTATGAAAGTTCTTCTCTGAGTCCTCATCAGGGGCTCGACTCCTAAGGAGATGGCCAGGTGGATTTGACCAAGTGACTGTATTTTGTTTCCTGTAAATTCGTATAAGGCAATGGCCATAGATTGGAGCTCACCTTGGTAGATTTGCATCATGTTGAAAGTTGTCTTGAAAATGACATTTATTAGGACATGTAGAGAGCTAGGGGGGTGATTAGCTCCAATCACTTCGTTGATGATTTATTGTAGTGAAAACTTGAAGCAATCGCTAACACAGTCATTTTACTTGGTATCTACCTCCTTGAGGTGATTAATCCAAAGGTCCACTTTCCTTACACACAGATGCACTATGAAAACCTCCTTCCTGGAGATAGAGAAGTGTCGTACAATCTCAACACAAGAAATATAATGAGAGAATACAACCAAGATACAACAAGAATAAGGAAGTAAATAGATAATGAAAAACCATGCTCTTGATCTCTTGTTGCTTTGGACTATCCCTTGATCGCTTGGAAATACATCAACACTTCTCTTCAAACTTGACAAGATTTGGCAAAATTGGCAGAGAAGAAAAATGATTTGAATCCTTCAAAAAATCTTTTATATCACACTGATTTAGGGTTTCCAATCAATTGACCTTACTCCCAATCGATTACTATGTCAGATTAGATCCAATCCAGTCGTCCAAACCTCACAACAACTCTTTTTTTCTTCTCCCAATATATTAATCCATAGTCGTAATCAATTAAGCAGCTTCTTAATTGATCAGTTGATCGATTAAGAATGCTTCTATTCACGAAGAAGAACCTTCCCAATCAATTACCCAAACGATCTGGGAAGCCACTATTCACTCATGATTTCTTTCAATCGATTACCCAATCAATTAGAGATGATCTTGATTGATTACCCAATTGATCCAAAGCACTTCTGTTTCATGAAGAAAGACTCCCAATTGATCACCTGATTGATTGATTTTTTCCTTGATAGATTACCCAAATGATTCATAACCCTTCTATTTCACAAGGAAAAGTTCCCAATTGATCACCTAATCGATTGGCTTTAGACCAATTGATTACCCCATCAATTGACTAGCCCTAATCCCCTAAACATAGTTTTAGGATTCCTTTGCCTAACCTGAAGCTTTCCATGATTTGTGAGGACTTCTCCTTACCTAGCATATAGTGAACCTTGACTTGCCAGGACTTCTTTACCAAGTGTCTGATCAACCCTTGACAAACTTGGACTTTCCCTTGCCTAGTTCCCAACTAGGAGTTCTCTTGTGTCAAGTGTTTAGCTCCTGACTAACCGACCTTGGACTTAACCTTGTTCCCAACTAGGTTTGCCTAGTCCCACTAGGACTTCACTTGTATCAAGTGTTTAGCTCTCAGCTAACCCACCTTATACTTAACCTAGTTACCAACTAGCACTACAACAAAAATGTTAAAAGATAGCACCACAAAGACAACGGTTTTGGAAGAAACTGTTGCAAATTTGATAAAAGACAACGGTTTTTGATAAAACCGTTGTCTTTGAGCTCCCATAAAATAAAAAGACAACAGTTTTATAAAAACTGTTGTCGTTAAGCGATTTTATTTTAAATCAACAACGTATTTTACAACGGTTATCTAAAACCATTGTCTTTAAATAATTTTTAGGGGTTATGACAACAGTTTTGTAAATCCTTGTGTTTTTTTATATTGTTTTATATAGTCATAAAATCGTTGTCTTTGACTTTATTCTTTTGCCATTTTTCCTTTTCGCCATTTTTATTGCAGCCGTGTATTTTGCCTTCCCTCTCTGCCAAAATTTTTGGCGCAGTATTTTTCCCCCTTAGCCTTCCCGAACCCTATCCCATTTTTCTTTCCCTCTCCTTATACAATCTCTTCACGCTGCGAACCCTTGTTGTTTTGTCTTCCTCCTCCTTCCCTGATCTTTGATCAAGTTGCCCCTCCTCCATGGTCAGGCTGACTTCCACCCCAATTTTCTCATCTCTGGCACCAACTCCTTCTGCACTTTCACCTTCAACCTCACCGTCTTCTTGTTAGTCATGAAGATCATTGCGCTCACTATGAACGTTACCGGCGTCATCAAGGACCAGCTCCTCATGGCCTTCTCCTGGTCCATCATCCGTGACACAATCACCCTGATCAACCTCTTCGGCTACGACGTCGCCTTCCTCGGCTAACAAGCCAATCGCGTCGCCACCTTCGTCATCAAGGTCGCGTTCCAGATCCAAGGCAAGGCTTTCTCCCTACTCGTCACCAACTCCCTCATATTCGTCATTGTTTTCATCTTCAATGCCATCGCCGACGCCATGGGTGGCACCAGCTTTAACCCCACCGGCAACGCCACGTTCTACGCGGCGGGATTCGAAGACGACACCCTCATCTCCATGGCCATCCGCTTCCCTGCCCAAGTAGTGTTGATCTCGCGCTCCATCTCGATTTCGCTGGTGGATCAAGTGCCTTGATGTATTTTATGGGTTTTTTTTTCAGGCAGCCGGGGCGATCGGTGGGCTCTTGGCCCTCTATGAGGTAATGCCGCCGAAGTACAAGAACTTGCTAGTTGGGCCTTATTTGAAGGTGGATTTGCACACGGGGGTCATCGCCGAGGGTGTCCTCACATTCGTCATCACTGTGGTCGTGCTTTGTATCGTCTTCAAGTGGCCTCGGAGCGCATTAGTGAAGACATTGATGATCACCATCTGCACCCATGGGGTCATTATTGCCGGAAATGGTTACACTGGGCCGTCCATGAATCCTACAAATGTAAACGCCCTTGACTTCTCTGTTACCTTCCTTCTCCTGTCCCTCTCAGCGTGTACTTTTATTCCTAGGTCTTTGAATTTCTCTTAAATCTATATTAAGATATATTTCCACTCAATTCTTACTAAATTACATAGATTTGGACACTGAATCTAGAGGGATATATAATGAAATATACTATGCTTTTAACAAACCAATCATATAAGGATAGCATGGAGTATTATTTTGGAAAAGAAAAAGGGAAAAGAAAAAAAAAAGGTGAGAAAGAGGGCATCTTCCATCAAGTGGCCTCCTACATTAAGTGTGATCTTTTCAGCATTCAGCAAAGTAGAACTTTTATTGCCCAAGAATGATCCTTTAAGTATTGGTAGATTAAGGCTTAGAACCAATGTACAACTTAGCTTCTTATGGTTTATTATCAATTTCTCCTATTATTCCTGTTTATGTTATTGATAACGTGGGCAAAAAATCATTATGATTCTTCGTATTGTTACAAATCTGCAACCAAGTAGTTGCATAATCATTCACAAATCTGCTTTAATGGAATTCACTAAACATAAAGCTAGATTATATACTTGGAGTTTTAGTGATATGTAATTATGACATTATGATTGTTTTCTCAAAGTAATTGGTCTGTGGAAAATTATATATTTTTTGTTTTTAGTTTTCTATTTCCATAAAACTGAATTTGAAAGTTGAAATATAAAATAAAAAGCTTTTCTCATCAACTTTTTGACACCACTGTGTAATAAAGTTATATTTAAGCAGAAGATGTTTGATGTTTATGAAATGAAAAGGAAAATACTATGATAAATGTTGAGAAATGGAAAAAAAAAAAATAGATTGTTTCCTTCACCAAACAAAGCTTCAGCTTCAATGGGTTAGATTGAGTGTAAATTGGAACTGAGTACTCTATCTCAAATCAATACGATAACTTCTTTTTTCTAATTGACTCTATTTCAGAAATCTTATTGGTAAATCTAGATTCCTAGTTTGAGTAAGATTGACTTGTGAATCATCAATTTATTTTAAATTTCTATGAACCATATATGTGTGAATTTGAGTAATCTAGTGATATCATACTAAATATGGAGGTGGTGAATTATGCTTAATATTACTTGGTTATTGCACTTATCTGCTATCTTTTTGTTCTTATCTATATGATTGTTATTTGTGTTGCATTCTTCATGATATGATCATGCTTTCAAAGAGTGGAATGGTTACTCCACATACATGAATGAAGATGGCCTGCAAGTGTGACAAGTAACTTACACTAAAATATGCACAATGTCTATCTACTTCATAATTGATATGTGCAAATGTTGTAAATCAAATTAGCTTGTTCAAAAACATTAGTTTGTTCTCCCAACTTTGTAAATTATTTTTTATCTAGATTTCTGGAATTAGTTTTGGAGTCATCCTTTGTGAAACACTGTTTTTTAAGCTCTTCCATAGAGATATTTTGGATGCTATGCTTGGTTTATCTTCTATTGTATTTTGATCATAAATGTTAGTTTACATAATTAAAGTTATATATGGATAAATTATCTACAAATATTATTTTCGGATTGAAGCACATGGCTTACCTTTGACTCGAGATGTATTGACTTCACTTCCTCCAGTATTGGAAATACGTAGTGGATATATGAGTACATATTTTAGTTTTATTAAGTATTTATTTTAGTCAATAAAACTCTCATATGTCTACTCTTATTGATGTACAAAGGAGCATAAGATTTTTTAATCCAAACAAGGAAAAGAAAAGGAAAAAAACATGCTACATGGGAAGTAATAAAGGTATGCATGTCTATTGTTGTAGTTTGCATGACTCATTTTTAGTAGATTTTTTCGACAATTTTACAAAATTTATGCATTGACTATTTGTTTTGTGCATAGTTATCATTGGATTTTGACTGTTATCGATGCTTATGTGGAGGTGGTTTATTTGTTCGATTCACTTAATCATCGTAATCATCATGAGGACTGAAAATATATAGTGAATATGTGAGTACATATTTTTTTTAATTAAGCATTTAATTTATTACTCATATGTTAAATCTTGTTGTATGAAGGAGCTTGAAATTGTTCAATTCGAACAAGGAAAGGGAAAAAGAAGCATACGTGGGAAGTCGTAAAGGTTTCTATATTATATATACACATATATATCTACTTGTGATTAATTAAAAAATATTTAAATGTGCATTATTCGTTGACAATTTTTTATGCCGAAACCGTTATTTTTTGCTCTTATCTATTTGTGAAAGCTTGTAGAAGTGAATATTAGCAATGCAATGGTGAAATAGATAATCTTGTTATGGAAGTACTAATATCATCTGATTTTACAACATGAGAAGTACAAAAAAGCAGATTTTGGGTGTTGTCCTTGATTTTTTTTTTGTGGCGAAATAGATAATCTTGTTAGTAGACATGATCCAACCTCAGGGAAAGGAGCTTGATTTGCTCACTGTAATATTGCCTGATAATGATGGTTCTCTTTATGGTATGATGTCTTTCTTGTACTTGATCTTGTTCGACACAACTTGATATTTTTGCTTGTTGACAAATATCAATTGGCTGAAACTTTTAGCTTTAATTTTTTCTCTTTCCTTGTTCGCTTTATTATTATATGTCATAGTTATTACAGGTGATCAAAAGCAGATATGTGAGACAGGCCTTGGTTTAGTTTCACATTGTTGTTTGACAAAGCATGTTTTCAGGATAAGTAAACAGTACCTTGCCAATGTTGGACTCTATATCAATGGAAAGGTGAGTACGTGGAAGGTAGATCTTATTTTCTTGTTCTGTTTTGTGTTACTAACGCTTGATTCATAGGTTGGAGGAAAGGATACAGTTCTTGTCGATGCATTGTCAAGGCGCATTCCTCTTATTAGCGACCGACCAACTATAATATTTGATGCTGACATAACACATCCTCATCCTGGGGAAGATTCTAGCCCTTCTATCGTAGTTGTAAGTAATTTTATCAATCTTCATTTCTTGCTCTATGTATAGTTGCCTTGATGTATCCTTACTATCTTGATTATAGTTGGTTTGTCAGGTTGTTGCGACTCAAGACTGGCTCGAGGTGACAAAATATGCTGGATTGGTCTGTTCAAGTTGACTGGATATGATTCACTGGTTGCAATCAAACACATTTAAGTGTTTGACCACCTTAAAGCCTCAAGTTTATGCCCAAATCTTACATCAATTTTTGAATTGATTTACTACACTGTTTCCTGTGTTTATTGTTAGGAAGTACAAATATGTTCCATTTGGCATACTTATAAATATCAATATGTTGTTGGATCCGTTTATATGATTCCTGAAAACTGATTACAAGATTTCTTATAAACTTATATCTTGATGTTTTTCAATTCGAGGAGTTGCTCTAATCCGTGTTATAAGTTTACTTCTGGAAATTTGATTGTTGTTTAACTATTCTTAGTTTCCATTTTGAGATGATCTCACCACTGCTTAATTTGTTTTCAGGAAAATGAATACCTCCATAGAATGGGGGGTCCTCCGAGCATCAAGTCCAGGCTGGGGTGGAACTCTTGGACTTGCTAAAAGTCTTGTAAAGAAAGTTGTGAGACTAGATATTCCTATTGACAAGTATCCAAGTGTATGTTTGTGTTTTCTTAGCTTCAACTAGTTAATCTCTCAACATGTATTAAACTGCTAGTTTCATGCGTTTCAATACAACTTTGTTGGCCATTTACTGGGACCACATGGGAACTCCTTAAAAAGAGTTGAAGCTTCAACTCAATGCAGGGTTTATATACGAGGTTGAGGTTCAGTGAAGGATTCTATAATTGTATGTGGATATCATGTAATATTTATCTTAATGAAAAATGAGTATATTCCAATCTCCCAAGCCTTGATGTATCATCCTCACTATTAACTTTTGAAGGCCTACCTACATAAAAAATAGATCTTTGTCTTTCTGTTTGAAGGCAAAATAATCCATGTTTTTGAATGTGATATGGGTTTCTCTTCTCTTGTTTCTGCTAGAGTATGTTGTTCTTTGTACAAGTTACACTGACATTAAGTTAACCGTGCATTTTAGAACCTATGTAATTTTCGATATTAGCATCCTATAATATGTCCTAATGGATTGTTATTATCAACTCAAAAGCTAAGGTGCATTATTTCTTGTCTTAATACTCAAGTTTTCCCCCCTTTTTTTGAACAGGAAGAAAGCTTACGAGATAAACCTGGATATGAACACTTAAACGAACCGCTGCACATATTATTGGAGGCAGAATTTACACCACACATAATTGATGCTCGCTTAAACCAAGCTGTTGCCACCCTTGAAGATCTTCTGAAACTAGTGGTAACAAAAACTTTCACCTGGGTTGCATCCTCCGCGTTGTTATACAAGATGCCGATGCGAAAGTTATTATTGAAACATAATCACTATTCAAACTCCAAATCTTGCAGGACGAGTCAATGGACTACTACAAGAAGCAACAGCTCAGGGAGTTGGCCATACTCAACGGCACGTTGAGGGAAGAGAGTCCACAAATGAGCTCACAAACGTTCAGTGAGTTGGCCCACAGGAAACAGTTGTAAATGGAGTTTATTTGTTTATTTGTATTGGGATAAATTTTATTTGAATATGAGACATGTTTCTTCTTTTATGATTATAATTCTTGTATAAATAACATTTTGAATGACATTGATATAGGGAATATTCTTTCTTTTGTGATTATGAGCTTTTATTATATATTTATATTGAAATATGATATATTGGTATTAAAAGATAATAGTTTAAAAGACAACAATTTAAAATTGTTATTATTGTTGTCTATTGCCCTCAAAGACAACGGTTAAAAACCGTTATTGTAGCCCCAAAAACCGTTGTAACTGGCAGCATCGTTATTAAAAGTGCTCTAAACAACAACAGTTTTAAACCGTTGTCTTTTCATTCAAAGATAACGATTTTAAACCGTTGCAAAACTGTTGTCGTTTCATTCTACGATAACGATTTTAAACTGTTATCGTAGCCCCCACTTTTAACAACACTGCCAATTACAACGATTTTAAAGGCCCTATGACAATGGATAAAATCCGTTGTCTTTTATATTTTTGTTGTAGTGTAGGTTTGCCTAGTCCAACTAGGACGTCATTTGTGGCAAGTGTTTAACTCCCAACTAACCCACCTTGAACTTAACCTAGTTCCCAACTAGGTTTGCCTAGTCCCACTAGGACTTTATTTGCCTAACATCCAATTAGGACTTCTCATTTGCCTAACTTCCAGTTAGGACTTTGTCAGTCAAGTCTCCAATCAACCTTGACCTACTTGACTTCCCATTCACACATATGTCCAAACATCAAAACTCAAGCTTGAGCCAACTCGAGCTTAGTCAATCTAATCAACCTTGACCCAAGGAAGGTTGGAACAACAATATTAGCATAGCCTCCTATATCCATGAAAACTCTGGCAACCTCGGAGTTGGTGATGATGGCTTTGATGATCAAGGCATCATCATAGGGGAGTTCTATCCCTTCAAGGTCTTGAGGCCCAAAGCTGATCTGGGAGCCTTCTGCTTGCTGATAACCATGATTTTGCTATAATATTTTGATTCATAAATACATGCTTTTGTGATCTTCTCATGTGTTAAAGTCATGTTTACATCATGTTTCATGAGTTAGAGTTATTTTTGAACTTCATTACAAATTATCTCATAATTATGATATTTGATGCTAACATTCGAATATGCTCTTTGTATGCATCAAAGGACAAGGACTTGAGCTTGATCAACCTTGATTGAGCTTAAATCTGAGCTTAAATGAAGAGATCAAGCTCTGGAGTAATCTAGATCATCCATCCAAGACTTGAGGAGATCTGAGCCATTTATCATAATCCAACCCATCCAACCTAAGGAAGAGTAGATCAAGACCTTTGATGAAGATCAACACCTTTGGATCGGATTTAAAGCGACTTCGCACCATTGATCAGGATCTGAATTATTTACAACCATCTGATCAGTTCTAGATCTGATTTAAATGAGGTGCTATAGTGGAGTGGGAAGAACTCTCTTCTTCATTCGTCAAAAAGCTTCAGTGCTTGCATCAAAACAGAGAGGTTGCAGTGATTTCGTTTCCTTTCCACCGTCGATGAGTAAGTGAGGTCAAGGGATTTTCCCTTCCTCCGGTCATCATCCATTTTCAAGTCAGCGATGCCACTTCAACCATCTAATCCAGATTTGATCGCGAACTCTGTCGCAAATTTGGGCAAGGAAGAAGAAGTGGAGAGGAAGAGAGAGCGATGGATTCAATTCGTTCTCTTCATCTTCTAGTCGGCGATCATCCTTCGTCGAAGCTTTGATCATGTACAGAATTTGAGAGTGCTTTTTGCCATGCATTCTTTATTCTGATACTGCTGATTGATGCTGTCGGATCATAGCTCATCTAATCATCTTCATTTTCTGTGAGATCTAGATTACTTTGCTAGGATTTGTGAGTGATTGGGGGTATTCCCAGCTCACCGGAGTCCATTTCTTCTCTTCATTTCATTTTTGAATGTTGTTTGTTCTGTTTCCAGTTTAGTTTTAAGATCTGTAGCTATTTAATTTTGTAGATCTATATTATTTGAGTTAGCTAAATTCTTAGATATGTTTCTTCCTTTCATCTTTACTGAGTGATTGTTGAATCTCTGAGAATAGATCTAAATTTGTTTTTGAGTGGATCCAGTGACTGTTCATCTGGATTTAAATTTCGTATTTCAAAAATTTATTGAATTTGATTAGATTTTGTTCTTGTTTAGTATTGTTTGTTTATGTGGCATTCATCTTAACAGATATGAGTAAATCGCCTACCATCTGACAAATGGTAAGTTTGATCCATTGAGCATACGATCATTTGAGTTTGGTTTATTCATGTTTTTCTCATGTTTAGTTTCTAATTTGTTTGGATCTATTAATGGTGTAATTCATAGCATAGAGTGACAGTATGTTGTGGGCTCATGATTATAGATAGATAGGATCTCTTTTATTGCATTAGATTTAGTTTCATAATTGTCTTGTTATTTCATTCCTTAGTTTAAGAACTCAACAAATCTAAAATCTCAATCTCTTATCAAAAATTCAAAAGAAATAATAAATCAATCTGAAGATACCATCATTGTTACATTCATTGGGAGACGACTCGAGTCATCTTTATGCTTTATTAGTATTGAATGAATTCGATTACTTAATTCTTTTGATACCCATTTCATGACAAAATTTGGGTTAATCACTTGCTCTCAAAATTTGGATTTTGAGTCGGCGACCATGAGTTTTGGGGGGCTCTATTGGAATCTCCATTGGTGGGGCATCCAAAAATCATACCAACCCTTCTTACAACAACATTGTTCAAATGTTCGTCTTGCCTACTCTAAGTCGGCTCCACACCATCATTAGGGGAAGCTTGGTTTCCTTGTAGTTGTCGTGTATTGGTTGGCCAATCGGCTATATTAGGGCTTGGCGTTGGAGGTCCAATCAACTGTGGAGCAATTTGGAGAGTTGATCGACCTGCTTAGCCACTTGGTGACTATCTCGAGTGTACTGATGACAATCTTGAGTATTGTGAGTTTTGGTCCTATAGTAGGTACAGAAAGTCAGTATCCAGTGGCAAGGCTCAACAAACGAGGTTCACTCCACTTCCACATACTGTACTATTCACCCTTCCTGAGCAGAGGGGAGAGGACTCACCGTGCTCTTTGTATCATATGGGATGTGGAGCGGCCTTGTGCTCGGCTTGGAAGGAGGGGTCGGAGCAGGTACTTATTTTTTTTTGAATGCCTTGAGTTTCTTCAACATTGATGTATTTGACTGTTCACCCCAACATACTGTCAAATTCCTTGGGAAGCTTTCTCACCAAGGAGAGGAAAATGTCCTCATCAACGAGTTCTTATGAAAAGATACTCACCGATATTTCAGAAGTGACGGAAGGAACATACATAGCTACTTGATTGAACCGTCTTATGTAAGCCTTTAAGGACTCTTTTGCTCCCTGCTTAAGGGTGAAAAGGCTCAAGTTGGTATTGTGGTACCTTTGGCTGCTGGAAAAATAATATAAGAAAGCCCTTTTGAAGTCTTTGAAGCATGTGATGGAACCAGCACGGAGCAGATTGAACCACTTTTGCATTGAAGCCAACAGGATTGTTAAAAACATTCGACACTTGACATCATCCATGTACTTGATTGAACCGTCTTATGTAAGCCTTTAAGGACTCCTTTGCTCCCTTCTTAAGGGCGAAGAGGCTCAAGTTGGTATTGTGGTGCCTTTGGTTGCTGGAAAAATAGTGTAAGAAAGCCCTTTTGAAGTCTTTGAAGCATGTGATAGAACCAGCAGGGAGACAATTCGAACCCAACAGGGTTGTTAAAAATGTTTACACTTGATATCATCTGTGTACTGGTGTAGTAGTATGACATTTTCGAATTAACGGAGATAGTATTCAAGATCAGTGGAGCCTTCATATTCTCCGACCGACAGGGGTCAGAAATGTTTGAGCAACTTATCTTCAAGGATCACCTATGAGAAGGGCATGCTCGGTCGTTCAGGTGAATCACTGGCAGTAGGGGCCTTTTCTCGCTTAGGATCACGGGGAGGTGAATCTCCAATAGAAGATGCTTGAGATCGCTTGGCCTTAGCTGAATCTTTTGCAGGAATTTGAAGCAAGACCTTAGGGAACTCAGCCTATTGCCTTGGCTTAGACCTTCTATCAGTGGCCTATGGTCCATCGGATGATGCTACAGAAGCTTTTGAGAGGGGTGGCTCTACTGCTTGTTGCTTTTGTGCTAGTGCTTATGATTTGACCATTATTAGCAAATCTAAGTATTCTTGTGACAAGGTGACTATTGTAATATTTTTGACATTATCCATCTTCATGTTCCAAATTAGGTAGAGAAGTTCTCATAGACGATGCCAAATTTGATCATGTCTAGAAGCGGTGAAAGGTGGATTACCGGTGAGCTAGTTTGGAGCTTGACTGGAAGAAGACTTCGAGCTAAGAACGTGCCTGCAAGCACAAGTAGGTGGAAAAGGAGGAAGAAGATCGTCAATAAATGGGCTAGGGGGTCCTTGGCGTGGTTACTCCGACTATCAAGTTAGTATCCAGGGAAGAAGAAAAATAGTAGAAAGAGAAGAAAGTGTGTAGACTCATGTACCTACACAAGCAGAGAGAGACCCATTTTATAATACCTCTGTGATCTCTGCATTTAATGAGGAATCACATCACTTCTTGACAGCCTGTCTAATCATTTTGTTGCCACCGTATCTAGCAATCCCATCATAGGCATGAGAGGAGTATTGCATATTTGTGCAAAGATACAACTGTTGGAACCCCAAGGTTGTTTTGGTGTGATCAACATGTTAAGTTAGGTCCTGTGTGTTTCTAACCTTGTGTCTAAGTGTGCAGGAGCTTAGGAACACAGGTAGTCGAGCGGAAGACGCAGCTAGCGAGAAGGACGGCAGTCCGAGGGACGAGGTGCTGCGGAAGAGTACACCGGCGGACGAGAAGGAAGCGCGCGGTGGTTCCGAGGGACGAAAGAGGAAGCGGAAGATTGCTCGGAGAGCAAGAGACGCAGCTAGCGAGAAGGTCAACGACCGAGGAACGAAGACTGCAGATGAGTACGCTGGCGGACGAGAAGGAAACACGCGGCAATTCCGAGGGACGAGAAGCCGGAGGGAAGCCCGCTCGAGAAGACCGGAAGTTGGGTTCGGGTGAGCCCTTTTCCGGATGGCAGAGATCACCCAAGTGAGCGGATCCGGAGGAGAAGAACCGGGCAGAGGCGGGACTGAACCAGAGAAGAGGTCCCGGACGAAAAAGTCAACGGCTGTTGACTTTGGGCTCCGGGGCGCTCGGAACAGTCCGGGGCGCCCGGAGCAGCCCGGGGCGCCCAGACCCAGTAATTTCACCAGATCGAGTCAAAACTCGATCTGAACGTTGGGGGATAAAATTTATCCCCCCCAGGGCGCCCGGAACCCTTCCAGGCGCCCCGACCAAGGCTATAAATATAACCTTGGTCCAGAAGCTTTTCATAAATTCAGAACTCACGCTTTTCTTTCAAACACTTGTACGCTTTCTGTAGTTAGCTTCTATTGTGCGCTTCAACTTTGTAAGAGGCTTCTCCGCCTGAAGGAGAAATTCTAGTGCGATCATCTTTCTTGGATTAACAACCTCCCCGGTTGTAACCAAGTCAAAACCTGGTGCCTTGTTTTCTGTTCTGATCTTAGTTTATTGCTTTGATTATTTTACAAGTGTCAGTTTAAGAGTTCGAGAAGGGTTGGTTTGTGTTTTGATTTCTGCAGGGCTATTCAACCCCCCCTTCTAGCCGGCCCAACGGTCCTACAAGTGGTATCAGAGCCGAGATGCTTCAGGAGGACTAACCGCCGAACGAAGCAACGCGATGGCCGGACCAAGCATCCACCCGCCGAAATATGAAGGGGACTTCACTACCTGGAAAAAACTGATGCAGGTATTTCTTACTACGGATATTGAACTATTTTTAACAATGAAATTTGGCTTTGAAGCTCCAGAGGACAAGGAAATAGATAAATGAACAAAAAAGGAGCAGGCCGACTTCGTGGCGAACGGCAAAGCAGAGTACCATCTGCTAAGTGTCCTTCCGCCTCAAGAAGTCAACAGGATCGGTAAATATAACTCCGCAAAGGAACTTTGGGAGAAGTTCCTCGAGATGCATGAAGGTACGTCCGAAGCCAAGCTCGCTAGACGAGATCTGCTTCGCAATCAGCTCACCAGCCTGCGACTTGGGGAAGACGAGACAGTCGTACATCTGCACTCCAGAATAAAAGAAATCATCACCAGACTCACGAATCTCGGAGAAGAGGTAAGTAACCGAGATTCGCTCAGGTACGCTTTAAATTCCTTCCCTAGAAATTCAAAATGGGCATCACTAGTAGATGCATTTTACATTTCTAAAGATTTAGAAAAGACTTCATTAGAAGAATTCTTTTCAACATTTGAAGTGCATGAGTCAAGATGTGCAGGAATGAAGGAGCCTAAAAACAACGTCGCCCTCAAAGCCTCGAGAGACGAACCAGAATCTGAATCCTCTCTCGACGACGAGGAAATGGTAATGATGGTAAGAAGATTCAAGAAACTTTGTAAATCCAGATCTACTAACCATCCGCAGGGAAAGAAGAGAAGAACGATCCGCTGCTACCACTGCGACGAAGAAGGGCACGTCAAGGACAACTGCCCCAAGCTGAAGAACAAGGACAAGGAGAAGGGTAAGAAGCCTATCCAAAAGCGAAAAGCCCTAAAGGTGACGTGGGACGATACATCGTCCGAATCGGAAGTCGAAGCTTTCTCCGGACTCGCACTGATGGCGAGTCATCAAGACGACGACTGCGATTCAAGCTCTTCCGAAATGAGCATCGATGAAGGGGGAGACACGTCAGAAGGAAGCAGCAGCTCAGGGGGAGAAACGGACAACGAGATCGACAAGGTAAGTCAGGTACGATCTCTTCCTCCCGATAAGATGTTTAAATTCGTTAAACTTTTAACAAAAGATTGTTGCAAGTTAGAAAGTGAAAATAAAAATTTAAAAGTAATTCTAGCTAAATCTTGTCCCTTAGAAGAATTAGATAAATTAAAACTAGCAAATGAACAATTGAAACTTGAAAATGATGGTTTGAAAATTCAAGTAGATAACTTGAAAAACTATGCATGTTCATCTAAAACTAATTTTAAAAGATTTAATAATTTAAATTGGTACTTTAAATATCACCCGGGACAAATTAAGAATATTTCAAGAAAATATGTCCCTAAAAATTTTTTGGTTAATCCAGTAGGTTGGAACCTATATTGGGTTCCGAAGTCATGCTTAAATTAATTTTAAAATTAAAATTCACGCTTTAAGTGAGAAAATTAAACAAAGAATTTCTTTATGAGGTTTTGTCAAGGAAGTGGTTGTTGCTCCAATAACCAAGAAGGCCTAGTGCCTCGCCACGACCTGGAAGCCAAAATATTGAAATAAATATTTAATTAACTTACTAATAAAGCATTAATACAAGAATTAATTAGTGCTTTAAAGGGTTATTCAAAACATTTTATTTCAATTTAGAAATTTACTTAGAATTTTTTTTGACTTAATCATTTGTTTTTTTTAAAAAAAAATGTGCTTAAAAATTCTCAAAAATCATTCCTTCTTAAGTTAAAAGATTTTCTGAAAGTATAAATTTATGCTCAAATTACTTAGAAATTTTTTTTTCTAAGTCAGAAACTTAGAAATTTTTTTTTAAGTTAGAAATATTTTTCAAAATAATTCTTGCAAAACCTTAAAATTATTTTTATGAATTTATTTTAAATATTTTTGCAAATTTACTAAATCTTTAATCCTTAGATTGTTTTTCTTGGAACCCCGTTTTTTGTGATCAAAGGGGGAGAAGGGAAAGTACAAGTCTAGGGGGAGGTAGATAGATTTAATTTATTATTTTTTTTCTATCTTTTTGTACTTAAATTGCAAATTAAGTTACTTAATTTTATTTAAAATCTATTTTACCCTATCTTAACTTGGGTTGATCACACCAAAAAGGGAGAGATTGTTGGAACCCCAAGGTTGTTTTGGTGTGATCAACATGTTGAGTTAGGTCCTGTGTGTTTCTAACCTTGTGTCTAAGTGTGCAGGAGCTTAGGAACACAGGTAGTCGAGCGGAAGACGCAGCTAGCGAGAAGGACGGCAGTCCGAGGGACGAGGTGCTGCGGAAGAGTACACCGGCGGACGAGAAGGAAGCGCGCGGTGGTTCCGAGGGACGAAAGCCGGAGCGGAAGATTGCTCGGAGAGCAAGAGACGCAGCTAGCGAGAAGGTCGACGATCGAGGAACGAAGACTGCGGATGAGTACGCTGGCGGACGAGAAGGAAACATGCGGCAATTCTGAGGGACGAGAAACCGGAGGGAAGCCCGCTCGAGAAGACCGGAAGTTGGGTTCGGGTGAGCCCTTTTCCGGATGGCAGAGATCACCCAAGTGAGCGGATCCGGAGGAGAAGAACCGGACCGAGGCGGGACTGAACCAGAGAAGAGGTCCCGGACGAAAAAGTCAACGGCTGTTGACTTTGGGCTCCGGGGCGCTCGGAACAGTCCGGGGCGCCCGGAGCAGCCCGGGGTGCCCGGAACCCTTCCGGGCTCCCGGACCCAGTAATTTCACCAGATCGAGTCAAAACTCGATCTGAACGTTGGGGGATAAAATTTATCCCCCCCAGGGCGCCCGGAATCCTTCCAGGCGCCCCGACCAAGGCTATAAATATAGCCTTGGTCCAGAAGCTTTTCATAAATTCAGAACTCACGCTTTTCTTTCAAACACTTGTACGCTTTCTGTAGTTAGCTTCTATTGTGCGCTTCAACTTTGTAAGAGGCTTCTCCGCCTGAAGGAGAAATTCTAGTGCGATCATCTTTCTTGGATTAACAACCTCCCCGGTTGTAACCAAGTCAAAACCTGGTGCCTCGTTTTCTGTTCTGATCTTAGTTTATTGCTTTGATTATTTTACAAGTGTCAGTTTAAGAGTTCGAGAAGGGTTGGTTTGTGTTTTGATTTCTGCAGGGCTATTCAACCCCCCCCCCTTCTAGCCAGCCCAACGGTCCTACAACAACCCTCTAATTCTCTGACAAACCCATGTACCATATTAATGGAGAAATAAGCTCATGGGCTGGAAAGCCTATTGGACTGCTAGTTAGAAGATGGATCAAGAATAAGGAGTTCAGTCTCTTATAAGGAGTGACTAAGGCATAAATAGCATCCCAGTGGAGAGTTAGGTCTTGATGGTATCTGAGTTGAGAGTTTGGCCCATGAGACGTCCGATCGGAGATATCTGTTTGGTATGTGATGGGGATCAAAGACCCAAAGGTAAATAGATGGGGAGATGGGTCCTAGAGAGTATGCCCGATCGACATTAACCGATTGGGATGTGATGGGGAATAAAGCCCTATTGGTAACTAAGCGGGGAACTAGGCCCCAATAATATCTTATTAGGGAGTTGGACCCTTGAGAGTATGTCCGATCAGCATTAACCAATTGGGATGTGATGGGGAGCAGAGCCTTGTAAGTAACTGAGCAGGGAGTTGGACCCCTGAGAGTTTGTTTGATCAACATTAGCCGATTAGGATGTGATAACAAGTAGAGCCTTGTAAGTGTTTGGGTTGCAAGGTTGCAAACAAAGTCCCATACTTGAAACACATGGGAAAGATCATGGGCTTATAAGGAAAACTTATCTCCATTGATATGAGATATTTTGTATAAAGTTTAAAAATAAAACCATGAGAGCTTACACCCAAAGTAGACTATATCATACCATTGTTAAGATATCTAAATTTCTTTGGTCATAACAATTGATATTAGAGCCTGGAGCGTCAAAAGGTTTAACCGCCAACTATGCACAAGAGTTATGGTCTAATCGAGTCATGTGAGTAAAATATTCACCTTGAACAAAGGAAGTGGGGGCTCCCGTGTTCGAATCAAGAGGACTATACACCAGGTAGGAAGTCTTAGTGGACAACCAGGCAGAGAAGCCCTAGTTATGGCTAGGTAAGGAAGATATAGTTGTTGGTACAGTTTGCACTAATAATCAAACTCATGTTTTGATGTATGATGATAAGTGTAAAGTATATAGGGTTTTCATCGTATTTTCACACTACATTCGACCTTCTTTTGCATGTATGATTTGAGATAATTTGATTTTATGCTTCATTTTCATGTTTTATTACTCATAGATATTACTCTCATGTATTTTGGATGGCAGGAGTGAAAATTGGAGTGAAACGGGCAGCAAAGAGACTAAGCTAAAGAAGCCTTTCTTTGCCACTGGTAGTCGTGCCTAGTGGCACGACCTATGCTCGACTCTACCTCCCTATCATGACCTGCTCGTGCACAATGGCATTGATCATGCCCTACTTGGCCTCCTTACCATGGGCGCTCATGCCCTGCCAGATCCAACGCTCCACATGGGCGCCCGTACCAAGCAGCATGACCCGTGTGGACACCCCGATTTCCATCACTTTTTAAAGGGGGTTTCTCCATTGGATTGGAGATCTCAATTTGGGGATCGTCCAAGGACCCAAGGGGACAAGAGGACTCCGCTCCTCTTGCAGGGGTTTTTTCCCTCTTGGGAAAACCCTAGATCATTCATTTTCATCCACTCTAACAATCCATCCACCTCCAGTGCAAGGAACCACTTTGAAGACACCGAGAATCTTCTCCCTAATCAATTTTTTATCCTTATTCTCTATTTTGGTCTATATGAATGCTTTCATTTGTGTATTTGATTTCTAATTACTTTGCAATTAAGTAGTTCTCTTGATTTTAGGATATAGGGAGTAACCATTTTGATATGAGAACATCTTTTCATTCAATCTATTAAGTTTGCATGTTACTTGTTTTGCCAAAAGCATGAGATTTGTATCCCATGAGGGTTTGGGGATGAACTAAAAGAAGAACTCGACCCTCTGACCCATGAAAAATCGAGACTCGGAGAGTTGGATACGAAAGTTCAACCTGGTATGCCACAAGGAACCCTAGGCCATCATAGAGTTTAATGGATCAAACCTAATTCATTGTCACAAAGTAGAAAAAGTGGTTAACTAGAGGTTGAGGGATCTCCTGATAGGGTTCCCCCTAGGTTTCAATCACTAGTTGTAATCATTCCGAAAGTAGATGATGATTAGGGTTGGTATGCCAGTGTAGAAGTACACATTGGATATTATAGTATAGTCTACCTACATAAATACCATTGAGGATAGGAAACCAAACATAGATTAAGTGTTTACAATTATTTAGCTGAAATCGAAGTCCTAGAATTGCCTTTGTAGGACCGTGATCGTTCGATAGAGGGGGGTGAATATCGATTCGAAAATATCGAGTATAAGCGCAGCGGAAAAGTAAAGTAGACACAGTTATTTTTACTTCGTTCAGAGCCTGTGACGACTCCTACTCCAAGGCCCGTGGTCCTTGACCACTTTCGTTGGGCAATCACTAGCAATTCAAATATAATTACAAAATGAATACATGAAATGCTAATGAAACAAAGTAATACTGACAAGGAAATTAACCAAAAAACGAAGGAGCACTTTGTCGGAGCTTTGTTAGCATCGCAGGAACGTAGAGCAGCAGGACCAGCAGTCTAAGAGTTCTCAGTTGATGATTGAAGAAGCTCCATCCCTGGGGCTTCTTTTATATGCTGCTCCGGGCGCCTGGATCCCTTCCGGGCGCCCTAGTGCGACGTGGCAGGTCTAATCAGTGAACTCCACGTGGCGACGACTCGGCCTGGATAAAATTCACCTCCTGGCGCCCGGATCCCTTCCGGGCGCCCGGACCTCCTGTTTCCAGAAACTTCCTTTCCTACAAAATAGAGTTAGTCCAAGGCAAATATATATTCTGCAACACAGATTGTTAGCACAGTTTATAAAATATGAATTAACTGAAAAAGTATGACTTAGATTCCGTCTTTCCGAGACCGGAATCTAGTCACGATCTCGACTTAGATATCCGAAATGGATCTAAGCCGGATCGACGCCTAATGTTCCCTTCCCGGGAATGCGTCCTCACAGTCACTCCCCTCCAGTGACTTACCTTACTTACCTGCCAGACGTTCGGTCAGCCCTTCGACCCGTCTGGACTTCTCGCCAGCTATCCGGTCAGCCCGTCGACCTAGCTGGACTTCTCGCCAAGCGTCCGGTCAGCCCGTCGACCCGCTTGGACTTCTCGCCAGCTATTCGGTCAGCCCGTC
Organism: Zingiber officinale; assembly: GCF_018446385.1. NCBI lineage: Eukaryota > Viridiplantae > Streptophyta > Magnoliopsida > Zingiberales > Zingiberaceae > Zingiber > Zingiber officinale. Next base: position 28,965,700 of record NC_056004.1, read on the forward strand.
GACCTAGCTGGACTTCATGCCAGACATCCGGTCAGCCCGTCGACTTGTCTGGACTTCTCCTGCACACTCGATCAAAGTGTCAGACAACAACAAAACTAACTTAACCTATTTGTCATTCATCAAAACTCAGGTTAGACCGTTAGTGCTACCCGCACCAACAATCTCCCCATTTTTGATGGAATGACAACCTGGTTAAGTTAGTGAAAGGATGAAATAAATAAGACGGGTACATCGGTTTAAAAGTTAGTTTTAGTGTTTTCAATTTGGTTTAGCTAACTTAACCTAACCCTCCCCCTTTGGCATTTATAAAAAAAAACAAGGGTAAACAATCATAGTGTAGAGTTACTGTAAAAAGTAATCAATTTAATTTTGAGAAAAATCTAAGTTTGGTTCAAAATTCAAAGATAAAAGTACAATTTTTAACACCAAGTTAAAAATAGTCAAGTTGACCTTGGGGGAGCCAAGTTGAATTTTGGAAAGTATAATTTTAAAAGTTAATCAAGTTTAACTTTTCAAGCTTGTAAAATTTTCAAATCAGGTTTTTCAGATTTACTTTTCAAGTTTAAGTAACATTTGCTTTTCAAAAGGGAAATTCTAATTTTCAAATTCGGTTTTTCAAAGCAAAACAAGTAAAATTTGATTTTTAAACTTCCAATTAAGTTTAACTTTTTGAAAATTGGTGTTCAAAAATAGGTTAGTTTGAAAATAGATGTACAAAAGCATTTTTCAAAAAAATTTTTAATTAATTTCTCCCCCTGAACTTGACACTAAAAATTAAACAGCTGTCTAACCAATTAGGTACTAACTAACTATCAGAAGATAGTAGCTTTCTCTTGGTTAGTCAGATTAAGGTGATTATAAGCAGTCAGTGTTTGACTTGACTGATGAACTTAATCTGATTACTGTCTGATTTGTATTTAACGTCCAGACTTATGCTGATGCACTGAAATAAGCATCTTAAGCCCAGACAGTTGGCCTATGCATCTCACCCCTTTCTATGTTTGTCAAACCTAAGGTGTTGGTGAGATGCTCAAAACTAGTCCTATGGGTACATGTTTTCTAAGGATTCAAAACTAGTCTAAGGCCAAAACTGTTTTTGAAAATCTAAAAATGGAAAGTTTTGAAAACAAGTTTAACTTATAATTTGACAAAACCATTTTTGAAAATATTTTTGAAAAATCCTAGTCTATTGAGCACATCCCTAATTTTCGACGTAAGTTGCTGAATTCACTTTCAGGGAGTGGTTTTGTGAAAATGTCAGCTAAATTTGATTTGGACTCAATGTATTTGAGTTCAATATCACCTTTAGTAACATGATCCCTGATAAAGTGGTGCCTAATTTCAATATGTTTGGTTCTTGAATGATGCACAGGGTTCTTGGTTAAGTTAATTGAACTTATATTGTCAACTAATACTTTTACATTTGTGATATTTAAGTTGAAATCTTTTAGAGTATGCATCATCCATAATAATTGTGCAACACATTCGCCTATAGCTATGTATTCTGACTCAGTTGTAGATAGAGCAACACAATGTTGCTTTCTATTAAACCAGCTAACAAGTGATGAACCTAATAATTGGCATCCACCACTTGTGCTTTTGCGGTCTAATTTACATCCAGCATAGTCTGAGTCAGAATACCCTATTAGTTCAAAATTATTGGTCCTAGGATACCAAATTCCTACATTTGTTGTTCCCTTAAGATATCTAAAAATTCTTTTAACTTGTGTCAAATGAGATTCCTTAGCACAAGTTTGGTATCTAGCACACATACTAACTGCAAATAAAATATCAGGTCGGCTTGCAGTTAAGTACAGTAGGCTACCTATTGCACTCCTATAATATTTTAAATCCACTGGTTTTCCATTTGGGTCATTATCTAAGATTGTGTTTACTGCCATAGATGTTTTTATTTCTTTTGTATTTTTCATTCCGAATTTTTTAAGTAATTCTTTAGTGTATTTGTGTTGATAAATATAATTTCCTTCATTTGTTTGTTTGATTTGTAATCCTAAGAAGTAAGTTAATTTTCCTACTAAGCTCATTTCAAATTCTTTTTCCATTAGATTAATAAATTCTTCTAAAAAATCTGAATTTGTTGACCCAAATATTATGTCATCTACATATATTTGTGCAATAAATATGTCTGTATTTAATGATTTAACAAACAAGGTTGGGTCAATTTGACCTTGGTTGAATCCTTTAGATGTTAAGTAGGATGTTAGCCTTTCATACCATGCCCTGGGTGCTTGTTTAAGTCCATATAATGCTTTCTTTAACTTAAAGACATAATCAGGGTGTTCTAGATTTTCAAACTCAGGGGGTTGACCTACATAAACTTCTTCTTTAATTAGTCCATTAAGAAAGGCAGACTTAACATCCATTTGATATAGTCTGAATCTCTTATAGGCTGCATAACTTAGTAACATTCTAATGGATTCTAATCTGGCTACTGGGGCATAGGTCTCATCGTAGTCAAGTCCTTCAACTTGACTGAACCCTTTGGCAACTAGCCTAGCCTTATTCCTAGTAATTTCCCCAGTTTCACTTAATTTGTTTCTAAATACCCATTTTGTTTCTATTACTTTCTTATCTTTAGGTGGTGGCACTAGATCCCAAACTTCATTACGCTCAAATTGAGCTAGTTCTTCTTGCATAGCGATGATCCAATCTGGATCAAGTAGGGATTCAGCTACAGTTTTGGGTTCAATTTTTGAAATCAGGGAGATTTGACTCAGGTTCCTAAAAGATGATCTGGTTTGAACCCTTAGGTCTGGGTCAACAATTATTTGATCAGTTGGATGGTTAGGATTTACTCTTATAGTTCTAGGGGGTTCATTTTCTTGAGTGTGTTCATCTTCTTCATAGTCTAGGGATTGATTGGTTTCTTCAGAATTATTAATTTCAGTAGGTTGAAGTTGAGTTTGTCCTTGGGTTTCTTCAAATTTTACATTTGTTGTTTCCTCGATTTTTAGCGTAACTTTATTATATATTCTGTAACCCCTACTGTTTAGAGAATATCCTACAAAAATTCCATTTTCTACTTTAGAGGTGAATTTTCCTAAATGTTCTCTAGTATTTAGAATGAAGGCTGGACATCCAAATACTTTAAAATATTTTATGTTAGGTTGTTTGTTATAAAATAATTCAAAGAAAGTTTTATTATGTCTTTTATTTAATGTTGTTCTATTTTGCACATAGCAGGCTGTGCTAACAGCTTCTGCCCAGAAATATTTAGGTAGGTTATATTCATTTAACATAGTCCTAGAGGCTTCTAGTAGGGTTCTATTTTTTCTTTCTACAATCCCATTTTGTTGGGGGGTTTTAGGGCATGAAAATTCATGATGGTAACCATTTTCAAGACAAAATCTGTTAAAGTTGTGATTTTTAAATTCTCCCCCGTTGTCACTCCTAATTCTTTTAATTTTGATATCTTTTTCGTTTTCAATTTGTTTACAGAAATTTATGAAGATTTCAAAAGTTTCATCTCTATGTTTTAAGAATTTTACCCAAGTAAACCTAGAATAATCGTCTATAAATACTAAATAATATAAGTTTCCATTTATAGATTTGACTCCATGGGAGTCAAAAAGGTCTAAATGCAGAAGTTCTAATATTGAGTTAGTTTGTGGCTGATTTGTTTGTTTGTGAGTGGATTTAGTTTGTTTACCTTGTTGACAAGCATTACATATAGTTGAATCTAAGTTAGGTAATTTTGGTAAGCCTCTCACAAGTCCATTTAGTTTACTTATATTTCTAAAGTTGGTGTGAGACATTCTTCTATGCCATAACCATGTTTCTTCGTTTTGTGTTAAATAACACTTAATGGAAGAAGTGGTTAAGTTGATGGCATAGATGTTGTCTTTTCTAAAACCTTTTAGGCTTATGGTGGGATCATCTAGATGTTTGATTAAACACTCTGTGGATAGAAACTTAACCTTATACCTAGTATCACATAATTGACTTATGCTCAGAAGATTATATTTAAAGTTTTCAACAAGTAAAACATTTGTAATTATAAAGTCTATTTTTAATTCAATATTACCTATACCAATTACCTTGAGTTTGTCGTTGTTTTCAAAGGCAACTGTTCCTAAGCTTTTGTAAGTGAGTTGAGTGAACTTGGTGTGATCTCCAGTCATATGTTTGGAGCAACCACTGTCCAAAATCCACTTAGTTTCCTACAGTAAGTAGAATTTAATGTTAGTCCTTTTTATTTATGAGAAGACAAAATTTATGTTTAAAATTAAAATTTTGAAATTAATTTTTAAGTTTAAAATTAAAATTTTGAAAATAATTTTTTAAGTTTAAAATTAAAATTTTGAAAATAATTCTTTAAGTTTAAAATTAAAATTTTGAAACTAATTTTTAAGTCTAAAGTTTTGAAAATAATTTTTTAAGTTTAAAATTTTGAAAATAATTTTTAAGTTTAAAATTAAAATTTTGAAAATAATTTTTTAAGTTTAAAATTAAATTTTTGAAATTAATTTTTAAGTTTAAAGTTTTGAAAATAATTTTTTAAGTTTAAAATTAAAATTTTGAAAATAATTTTTAAGTTTAAAATTAAAATTTTGAAAATAATTTTTTAAGTTTAAAATTTTGAAAATAATTTTTAAGTTTAAAATTAAAATTTTGAAAATAATTTTTTAAGTTTAAAATTAAATTTTTGAATAATTTTTAAGTTTAAAGTTTTGAAAATAATTTTTTAAGTTTAAAATTTTGAAAATAATTTAAGAAAATTAAAGCCTTATTCATCTCACCCGATCTATATTTTCAATCAGGGAATCCTATGATTTTGTGAGATGAAATTAGATTTTTAATTATGGAGTTTTGGTTTAACTTGTGTTAGATTCAGATTTAACTTTGGTTTCCACAAGTAGGCATTCTTCGGATAAACTTCTAAGCTTGGTGAGTCACATGGACATCATTAGAAGTAACCAACCTTTCGAGGTTTTCCGAATAGTCCTATCCACGGAACTTAGTACTAAATCTTGGTCTAACTGGTTAGGATTCGTTTAAGGGTAGCTTCGGTCAGTTCCACTTGGCCAAATGCACCAGATCGAAACCATATCTTTCTAGACATGCGATGCCCAAGCTTCCCTAACGTACTATCATCCAAAAACTTCACCAGTACCATGATTCAAGTTAAACTTGGTCTCTTTTTAACTAATCCTAATTACCCTGCCGGGTTGGTAAATTTTGGAGGTGCCAGCTATTCTGGAGCCTCCCCCTGAATTATTGGCCATTAATTTAAATTTTGGTTTTAGGTTTGTGTTGATTCCTTTTATAGTTATGGTTAACTTGATGATAATTTTGTTGATTTTTAAGGTGTTTAAATTTTGAATTTGATTTGGGTTTGTATTTTGGATTTTGGTTTGGTTTATTCGATTTTATATAATGTATTTTTTCTTTAGGTATATAATATTGATTAAGTCCTATTTGCGTGGTTAAGCACGCTTTCGGAACCCAAGCTAGATTGGTTGATTTGTATTGGGTTATTAATGATTTGAAGGTCTTATTTGAATTCGACTTATATCCTAGTCCGGTTTTATTATAGCATGCTTTTTGATTATTTAGGATTAAGTCTAGATTTTTTTATCTTGTTGTGAATTTTTCTAACATTTCTTTTAAATTGTTAATCTCATTTTTTAATGATGAATTCTCCTCCTCAAGTGTTAGATCTTGAGTTGGATTTGAATTTTTTATTTGTTCCTTGAGGTCTTGATTTTCCTCAAGAAGTGATTTGTTTTCATTTTCTATTTTAATTAATTTACTATTTAAATAGGAAATAATTCTAAAAAACTTTTTGTTTAAATTAAAATATACCTCATTCGGGCCTTCGGAAACAAGTACGGACTCGTGGCTTGTTTCGGGTTCAGACCCGTCTTCATCTTCCGACTCGTTTTCTGTTTCGGCTTCGCGGGCCATCAGTGCGAGGTGGCTCTGATGTTTTTGCTCTTCTTCCTCCGATTCGTCTGAGGAGTCGTCCCACGTTGCTTTGAGGGCCTTCTTTTTGGTTGGCTTCGGTTTGTCGAACTTCAGTTTTGGGCATTCGTTCTTGTAGTGTCCCTTTTTGTTGCAGCCGTAGCAAGTCACGTTCTTTTGTTCTGATGGAGAACTGATCTTTTGAAGGTCCTTTTTGCTGAAGCTCCTTTTTCTCCTGGTGAACATTTTTCTTACCAAGTTCACCAGGTGTTCTTCGTCTTCGGAGTTTTGGTCGGAATCTTCTTCATAATCCGACTTGCTCTTCTTTTCTTTGGAGGACCCTGCGAATAAAGCTATACCTTTCTCGGTTCCAGCATTAGTTTGTTCATGTAATTCTAATTCACAGAAGAGCTAGTCCAATTTTAACTTAGAAAGGTTTTTAGAGATTTTGTAGGCATCTACGATTGATGCCCACAAACTATTACGTGGGAAAGCATTTAATGCGTACTTTATTAAGTCTCTATTTTCCATCTGGTGTCCTATCGCATGAAGCCCGTTGAGGATGTCCTTGATCCTCGCGTGGAGCTGATTCGCCGTTTCACCTTCCTGCATTTTTATATTAAAAATTTTATATAAAAGCAGGTCTCGTTTTGTTACCTTGGCGTCGCTCGTTCCCTCATGTAGCTCTATCAATTTGTCCCACAGCTCTTTAGCATTTTTGTGTGGACCGACTCTGTTCAGTTCTTCTCTTGTTAATCCGCACTGTAGAGTGTTGATCGCTTTATTTTCTGTTGATGCCTTTTTCTTCAAATCTGCTGTCCAGTCTTCAGGATCCAATATATTCCCGGAGGTGTCTACCGGAATTTTGTAGGGTCTCGTAACGCTCATCCACTGGTCGAAGTCTATTTTTAGGTAAACCTCCATGCGCTTCTTCCAGTACGGAAAGTCGTCCCCGTTGAAGAGTGGAGGTCGTACTGTGCTGAATCCTTCTTGTTGGGACATTCTGTACACAGGTGAATAACCAAAAAAAATATCCCAAGACTTGGTCTTGGATTAGTAGTGCGGGAAGAAAAAAAATAGAAAAATCTAGATTGGTGTTGCACCAATTTAGATTTAATTGAAAATAAAAAAATGATAAACCAGTTTGGAATTAAGTGTAAAACTGAAGACCGGAAGAAAAGAAAAAAAATTACACCCCCAGTCTGATTGGTGGTTGCACCAAATCAGAGCGGTACCGGCTCTGATACCACTTGTAGGACCGTGATCGTTCGATAGAGGGGGGGTGAATATCGATTCGAAAATATCGAGTATAAGCGCAGCGGAAAAGTAAAGTAGACACAGTTGTTTTTACTTCGTTCGGAGCCTGTGACGACTCCTACTCGAAGGCACGTGGTCCTTGACCACTTTCGTTGGGCAATCACTAGCAATTCGAATATAATTACAAAATGAATACAGGAAATGCTAATGAAACAAAGTAATACCGACAAGGAAATTAACCAAAAAACGAAGGAGCACTTTGTCGGAGCTTTGTTAGCGTCGCAGGAACGTAGAGCAGCAGGACCAGCAGTCTAAGAGTTCTCAGTTGATGATTAAAGAAGCTCCGTCCCTGGGGCTTCTTTTATATGCTGCTCCGGGCGCCTGGATCCCTTCCGGGCGCCCTGGTGCGACGTGGCAGGTCTAATCAGCGAACTCCACGTGGCGACGACTCGGCCTGGATAAAATTCACCTCCTGGCGCCCGGACCTCCGGGCGCCCGGACCTCCTGTTTCCATAAACTTCCTTTCCTGCAAAACAGAGTTAGTCCAAGGCAAATATATATTCTGCAACACAGATTGTTAGCACAGTTTATAAAATATGAATTAACTGAAAAAGTATGACTTAGATTCCGTCTTTCCGAGACCGGAATCTAGTCACGATCTCGACTTAGATATCCGAAATGGATCTAAGCCGGATCGACGCCTAATGTTCCCTTCCCGGGAACGCGTCCTCACAGTCACTCCCCTCCAGTGACTTACCTTACTTACCTGCCAAACGTCCGGTCAGCCCTTCGACCCGTCTGGACATCTCGCCAGCTATCCGGTCAGCCCGTCGACCTAGCTGGACTTCTCGCCAAGCGTCCGGTCAGCCCGTCGACCCGCTTGGACTTTTCGCCAGCTATCCGGTCAGCCCGTCGACCTAGCTGGACTTCATGCCAGACATCCGGTCAGCCCGTCGACCTTTCTGGACTTCTCCTGCACACTCGATCAAAGTGTCAGACAACAACAAAACTAACTTAACATATTTGTCATTCATCAAAACTCAGGTTAGACCGTTAGTGCTACCCGCACCAACAGCCTTCACCACTGAACCTTCTATAGTTTCTCTTCTTGTCTTGATCACACTCTGCCTTCTCACATTGATCACACTTTGCCCTCTTTCCATGATCATTCTGCCTTCTCTCTAATTTCTTCCCATCTACTTGATCACATCACTTCTCTCTCTCCCAACTCTCTCAACTCTCATGCTCTTAAGCTTTATTGTGATCACACACACCACCACGATCATCTAGATAACTTTCTTTGCAAACTTAGCTAGTGCTTAATCAACAGCCCCTGTTTTTTATTGATATTTTATTAGTTGACCACACTTCTGTGTACTTACGGATTTGCATACATTAAGTTTTGGTACTATTCCCGAGGACTGTTTTTATTAACATTAGTTGACTAATAATTTAGTTACTCTAGACATTTTCTTTTTATTTTTAATTAGAAATTCTACAAGTTCCTTTTTGATTAAATTTTGCATTTTCTTTCTTGCAGTTTAAATTCTGCATTTGTTTTCTAATAATTTGTTTTGAAGGTGATTAGATCCAATGAGCACTAACATGAGAGACATGCATTTAAAAAAAAAATTACACCCATTTCTGCAAGATTAGATCTCCCATTGTGGCACTCTGATAGAAGTTGACAACTTTCAACTTGACCCAGATTTGAAAATCATAAATTTAGAGGAGAAAATTCAGAAAACCCTTATGAACACCTTGAGATATTTCTTGGATATTGTAATATGGTGAATTGTGAGGGAGTCTCAAGGGATGTCATTCGATTGATTGCATTTCCTTTCAATATTAAAGATAAAGCATAGACATGTTTGTATTCTCTCCCTCCACAGAGTATTACAAGTTGGAAACTACTAGAACAATGATTTCTGAATTACTTTTTCCCTTCAAGAACAATGGTGTACATGATGAATTTCATCACAAATTTTACTCAGGCAGGTGGAGAATCACTATTTGAAGCATGAGACAGATTCAAGAGTTTGCTATGATAGTGTTCCACCATGGTTTGGAAAGATGGTTAACAGTGCACATATTGTACATGAGGATTTCCTTCTCAGATAAGTCATTATTAGATTCATTAGCCAGAGGCTCATTGATGAACAAAAGTTTGAATGAAGCTTACGAATTAATAGATCAAGTGACACTGAACTTCCAAGAGTGGTCAAATGAGAATTGGAAAGAATCCTCACCAAGAATCCCAAAAGTGCAAGCTATAAAAGTAAGTGAAAATGCCAAAAGTGAACCACAAAATCTCATCCCACCCACCACTCCATCTAGGGTTTATAAACCACCAACACCATTTCCTCAACAATTAATTTGAGTACCTCAAGCTAACAATGTTGATGATCTTAGCCTAATGCATCCACCGAGAACCTATGTACCACCAATCCCCTTTCCACAAAGGTTAGTAAAGGACAAGAAATATGAAGAGTTTGACAAATTCTATAATAATGATATGGCGACATGCAATTTTCTAGATATAACTAATGAGCTTACAGGTGGCTATGATGTTGTGAATTTTTCCAATAATGATTGTGATGATGGTGTGGTTGCTTGTAAATTTGTTGATATACTTAAAGATGAAGATTTTTCTGATGATGATGCTTAGTATGAAATTTCTGATGAAGTTGTTGATGCTCCTTTTTATGATATTGATGTTAGTGAATTGTCCACTATTTATGTTGATGTTAATATTGCGGATAAGAGTATAGCGACCTGTACTATGAAAGCAAAGCCCCAAGAATCACTTCCTTTGATCACACATCCACATGACATTATCGAAGTTACAGAAAATGATCTCTTTGTGGATATAAGTGTAGAGACTTGTGCAGAGATGGCAATGCCCCAAGAATCACCACTGTTAGTTGCACTACCACCTGAGTCAAAGCTAAAACTATCATTTGATCCTGAAGAAGTAACATCCACTTGTTTAGAACTTTCAGGTGTATTTCAGCATTGCAAGGCTAGTATTCCTTGTGATCTTTTAAAAAATTTCATAGAGGTACATGTAATTGATTTAGTTAGATGTGATTCAATTTTTGATACACACTTCATCAAAGTTAATATGGTTCTAGTTCTATCTTAAATAATATGCTTGTGGGAGGTATGTTTTTCCTGTGGATGTGTAAGTTTTCATGAGGTCAAAAATTGAAAGCTATGAACCATCTTCGACCTTCGGAAAGAACTTCCAAGGAGACGAAGATGGAGAGAGTTGTGCTACACTAAATTGATCTCATAATGACAACTCTCTTCATAATAAAATGGGCTATTGGAAAGAATGCCCGGAAGTATCTTATTCCGGTAAGAGCGAGATTTAGATAAATTTAACAAGAGATAAAGTTAATGACGTAAAACAAGCGCTTCTTGGGAGGCACCCCAAGTTCTTTCTTGTTCTCAAACCCTCTACCTAGTTTTTCTTGTCTATTGTAGACGATTCAAAGATTGAGAGGAGTGAGACCACTAAATGGAGGGGTCAATGACTTAGACATTTGACACACATCATTTGGTAACCCTCTTTTTCAAAACCTCCTCCACATTACTTTTAGTTTTCATTGAGACATTGAAAAATTTAAGTTTGGGGGAATGTATATATTTTGGGTTGTTAGTTAGTTCCATCATGTTTCTCTTTGCATAATAAATTTTTCTTCTCACTTGCATCATACTATATTTATCTCTTATAGATTATTTGGAATCGAACAAAAGCACCCATGAATGCTTTGTCCATTAAGAAATATTTTGATTTATTTAGTATTAGTGCTATATGCAGATGCATTCTCTCATTTTTGGTGATCCATATTTTCTTATCTTGTAGTAAAATTTTATAGAAGCGATGATGAGTTGATTTTTGTTTCACCATATGCCTACTTGATAGTTTAAACATTACACTTCACTTTTGATTTGTTTTTAAAAGGTTGATTTAGTACAATATAGTCATTATTTTATTGGACTAGTACCATAGTGACATTAGGTGACCCTTTCCCAATATTTTAGTTACTAGATCATGCTTAATTTGTAATAGCCTAGTTTGTGATAGCCTATTTGGAAAAATCAAAATTCCAAGTGAGAAGAAAAGAAAAGAAAATATTTGACATGCAATAAAATATTTGAGAAAAAAGGCAATAATGGGATAGAAAACAATTATCGTGGGTGGAAATGATAAGATATCTCTTTGAGACTGAGTTAGGTCACTAGAAAACACTTATCCATTTTTCTCAATACCAATCATTCCTTTGAGACTTTGTCCTGGGAAAAGAGGATGAATCTCGCATATGACAGGCAAGTGCCCAACGCTAGAAACTTAGGGGACAAAATTGAATGATGACTTGATTGGGAAGAAATTTGAGGCCCTATGAACAAAAAACATCACTGCGCACTAAACTAGCTTGTAGGCTTGGTGAAACTAATTAAGTACTTGCGCTTTAAGACGATAGCACTTGATAGGACTAGATGAGTTCACTAAAATTGGGGATACTGCTCACATGTTCTTTTTATATTCATATTTGTTTGAGGACAAGCAAAGGTTTGGTCTAGGTGAATTTGATAAGTGTGAAGTATATAGAATTTTCATCTTGTTTTCACACTACATTCGACCTACTTTTGCATACATTATTTGAGATAACTTAATTCTATGCTTTATTTTTATATTTTATACTCCTAGATACTACTCTCATGTATTTTGGATGATAGAAGCAAATATTTAGAGTGAAACAAGGAGTGAAGAGACCAAGCTAAAGAAGCCCTACTCTACCACAGGCGGTCGTGCCTAGTGGCACTACTTGTGGCAGGTTCATGTGCCTTGCCACATGCAGCCATGCCTAGTGGAATGGTATGTGCCTGACTCTGCCTCCTTGCCACGATCTGCCTGGGCCCAGTGGCACGGGTCATACCACTCTCAGCCTCCTTGCCACAGGAACCCATGCCCAGTGGCATGAGCTGTGGCACGCTAGATCCAGTGCTCAACACTCCACACAGGTGCCTGTGACAAGCGACACAACATGTGTGGACACCCTAATTTCTAGCACTATTTAAAGGGGCTTCTTTATTGGATTGGGGATCTCGATTTGGGGGTCGTCCAGGGACACTAGGGGATGAGAGGACCTACTACCCTTGTGGGGGAGAAGGCTTGCCCCTCTTAAGGAAATCCTAGAGCATTCATCTTTATCCACTTCAACGATCCATCCACCTCCGGCATAAGGAACCACTCTGAAGACACCGAGAATCTTCTCCCTAGGCATTTCTTTATCCTTATTCTCTATTTTGGTATGTATGAATGCTTCTATTTGTATCTTTGGTTTGTAATTCCTTTGCAATGGAGTAGTTCTCTTGATTCTATGATGTAGGGAGTAGCCATTTTGATATGTGAACATCTTTTCATTCATTCTATTGAGTTTGCATGTTATTTGTTTGATGAAATGTGTGTTTATGGTCCGGATCTATCATATTAGCATGACTTCGATGCTAAAAGCATGAGATTCGTATCTCACGAGGGTTTGGGGATGAACCAGAAGGAGAACCCTGACCTTTGACCCGTAGCAAACTGAGATGTAGAGAGTTAGATACGAAAGTACAACCCGGTATGCCGTGAGGAACCAAGGCCATCATAGAGTTTACTAGATCAAACCTAATTTATTGTCACATAGTAGGAAAAGTGCTTAATTAGAGGTCGAGGGATCTCATGATAGGGTCCCCCCTAGGTTTTGATCAGTAATTACGATCCCTTCAAAAGTAGACGATGATTAGGGTTGATACACCGGTGTAGAAGCAAAAGTTTACAACGAATACCATAGGATGGTCTACCTACATAAATACCATTAAAGATAGGAAACCAAATATAGATTAGGTGTTTACAATCATTTAGGTGAAACTGAAGTCCTAAAATTGCCTTCACCACTAAACCTTCTGTGGTTTCTCTTCTTGTCTTCTTGTCTTGATCACACTCTGCCTTCTCACATTAATCGCACTTTGCCTCTTTCCGTGATCATTTTGCCTTCTCTTTGATTTCTTCCCATCTACTTGATCACATTACTTCTCTCTCTCCCAACTCTTTTAACTCTCATACTCTGAAGCTTTCTTGTGACCACACACACCACCATGATCATCTAGATAACTTTCTTTGTAAAATTAGCTAGTGATTAATCAACAGCCCCAATGAATCAATATTTTATTACTTGACGACACTTCCGTGCACTTGCGGATTTGCATACATCATATGAAAAATGGTTTAAAGTTGGATATTGTGTCGTCTAACCTATTTACCAAGTATGCATGATTGAAATACTTAATGAGACCTAACACCAAGCTGAAGTCCAGTTCGATCTGAAGGGCCTAATAACTAGCATGAATCCTAGATATGTTGATATCTAGAAGGAAGTCTAGTTGGATCCATGGGACCTAACAACTGACTGAAGTTTAGATGGAGCATCTGACAGGAAGACTTGGTGGGTCAAGAAGATCAGAGTCAAGTAAGTCGGCAAATGGTAATTTATATAAGCACTAGAGGAGAGAGATCCGGTGAGGATGTGTTCCCCATTGAGGGAATAGTAGGCTTTGGTCTAATCTAGGATTTTAGTGAAATTCAAAGTCAAAATTGGATAATCTTGAGACTGTCAGAATAACTTTAATACTTTTTTTTTTTGGTCTATTTTGCTAACTCTACGGTACAGGACATCGAAATTAGAAGTTGGCTTGAAAAGGGACTTTCAGGTGCTAGGAGATTCAGGCGACCTGATTAGGTCCAAGCGCTTGGAATGACCTGAATCCAGCTTCGCGGGCAGATGAGCTAACAGATGCCGGTTGGCTGACCTACGTCATCATCCAAGTGTCCGGGGGTGGACCAGAAGCTCGGGAAGTGATAAAGGTGAATTAGATAAGGCTTCATCGAGGAGCAACCACATCAACATTGTGGATAATATCATACAATTGTGGATATATCTAAATTTATTCGGTCCTAACAGTAAGTAACTGAGTGGGGAGCTAGGCCCCGATTATATATGAGTAGGGAGATGGGCCCCTGAGAGTATGTCAAACTGTCACTAGCCGATCGGGATGTGATGGGAGTAGAGCCTCGTAGGTAACTGAGCGGGGAACTAGGCCCCGATAATATCTATGCATGGAGCTAGGCCCCTGAGAGTTATTTGATCGGTATTAGCCAATCGTGGTGAGATAGGGAGCAGAGCTCCATAAGTAACTGAGTGGAGAGCCGGGCCCTGATAATATTTAAGTGGGGAGCTGAGCCCTTGAGAGTATGTCTGATTGACACTAGCCGATCGGGATGTAATTGGGAGCAGAGCCCTATGGGTAACTGAGCCGGAAGTCGGGCCCCCTAGGGTATCTAATTGGCCTTATCCGATCGGTGTGAGAAGATTCCACCGGGCAAGTTACCTAGGTTTTAACCTAACTTGGAATTTGATTGCCACCTACTTTGATCTGTTAACCATCGGACCTCACCCGAGGCTCCTCATCATTCGCCGTATAATATTGATACAATAAAAGATAAATTGATAATCATGGGCATGCTTCTTTTTGAAAATATGAAAAATCAAGTCATGTATAACATTTAGGATGTGTTTGGTTTAGGGTTATCACAGATAACCTTGGTTATCCGCCTATGGTTATCTATGACAACCATGTTTGGTTTGAGGTTTTTCTGGATTTTGATGTTTTTCTCGATTCTGAAAGGTCAACAATCATCATCAATTTGGGAATCTAATGTCAAATCGGAAACCCCCGAGTTGCCAAGGTTTTTCTCGATTCCGGAGGTTAAGTAAAAAAACAATCAAAATTAACCTCTGAACGATCAGAGCATGATCAGAGCCAAGCGTGGTTGTCAAGCGGGGCACTGCCGGAGGTGGCAACAGGTGGTGGCAGTAGGTGTCACGTTCCTTCACGGGCATGGGTTGCCACGTTCCTTCACGCGCCTAGGTCGCCACCGAAGCTTCGTGCGTGTGCGATAGCGGCGTGGCAACCAGAGGTGGCAGTAGCAAGTGGTGGGCAGCGGGAGAGAAAGATGACGAAGGATTTTGTTTTTAACTTTGGTATTTTAATTAAAACCATATTAAATTAAATTAATCAACTTCTAGCTATAGTTAGAATAAATTAAATAGACTTAATGTAAAGCCCAATAAAATTATTAAAAAAATTCTAAAATAGTAATAATAATAAAATTATCTAATTTTATTCATTTATATATATCACTAATAATAATAATATTATTATTATTATTAAATCAAGGATAATACGATAAAATATTATACTAGGTTATACACTAAAATCTCCAAACAAACAAGTTTTTATTGCATTACATAAGTTGAACCAAACAATATCAGGTTATGTTACATTTCCCATAACCAAAGTTATGTGATTACCTGGTGATACAGTGGTAACCAGCGGAGGCCACGTGGCTAGAGAGGTCAACAGTCTTGCCAGGGAAAGTTAAAAGTCAAAGATGTACTCCCGACTCCCCAACTCTTAACTCTCGCCTCATGTTCTGAGTGCCCTCTAGCTAAACTATGACCCTAGTTATCAATAATTAAAGCAACAGTTGTTATTCATTGAGGACATGGATAATGCAATCGATATCACAAGAAAGGCGGAAAACAAAACAATTTACTCCAACATAAATGGGTCATAATGATCATTTATTTAGGGACATGGTTGGATCACGAAGGACAAGGGGCATAAGGAGAACGTGTTGGTGCATGTTGCATCATACGATCTAACCTGAGATTTTTATCTTGGCAATAAGTTCAAGTTAAGTCATGTGGTTTCCTAATATGTTGATTGAGTGTACATGAAAGTTCTAGTTAATACTAGGCAACGAAGTCCTAGTCAAGGAGATTGGGCATGAAGTCCTAGTCAAGGGATTGGGCACGAAGTCTTAGTCCAGTGGATTGGGCGGAAGTCTTGGCAGATCGAGGACATCGAGCGGAAGTCCTGGGG
Source organism: Zingiber officinale (assembly GCF_018446385.1). Lineage (NCBI taxonomy): Eukaryota > Viridiplantae > Streptophyta > Magnoliopsida > Zingiberales > Zingiberaceae > Zingiber > Zingiber officinale. The sequence goes on from NC_056004.1 coordinate 28,981,879, forward strand.
TTGCGAATACTAGGCGAAAATATAAGAGGGTTGAGGATCAGATGTCTAGCGAAAGTTCCGGAGGTCATGGTTAGATGCTGAGCAGAAAGTCCAAATAGGTGTTTGACAAAAGGTAACTCTCCTAAGAGGAGTAGGTGAGGGTGCGTTCCCCATTGAGGGAACAGTAGTCGTTAGTTCAACCTAAAATTTCATGAGAAATTCGAAAGTCAGAATCGGACAGTCTCGAGACTATCAAACTATGTTAAAATGCTATATTTTGTCTGTTGTGCTAATTCTGTTGTATAGAAAATCAAAGTTGAAAGTTGGCCAGAAAAGGGGCGTTTAGGCACCCGGATTTGGCCGAACTCAACCGTGCGTGCAGATGATTTGACACACTTTGATTGGCCAGTATACGTCAGAGTCCATGCGCCCAGAGATGGATAAAATCTTCATAGATAGAGTTAACCGATATGCGGCCACATCACCTATCCAGGCGTCCGGGGGTGGTCCAATCGCCCAGAGTTGGATAACTCCCAGACGAAGCAGGATTGGATATGCTTTGGTCCAGGCGCTTTGGTCCAGGCACCCGGGACTAGTCCAGACACCTAGATAATGCTATAAAAAGGGGCTTCGACTAACAGCTTCAGACAATAGTTCTCTACAACTTTTATGCTTGCGTGCTGCTCTGAAGCTTTCGTTACGAAGCCCGAATGCTGATCTGACGACCAAAGCAAAAGTTGTTATTCTTTTCGAGTTGTGGTAAAATTGATTCTTTACTATTAATTGCATTTCATTATTTGTAATCGAAGTTTATTATACTTGACAAATCTTTAGTGAATTGTCCAATGAAAGCAATCAACGATCGTGGGTCTTGAAGTAGGAGTCGTTACAGGCTTTGAACCAAGTAAAAAACAACGTGTTATTATTATCTTCTTTGTTCTTCTCTTAATTCTTTCTTTCCGCTGCATTTCGTCCATTATTTTACGAAAAAGGTGAAAAAGTGACTCACGCTATTCACCCCTCTTCCCCCCTCTAGCACACTTTTCGATCCTACATAACGTAGCAGATAGTCATGATCCTCTAAAAAGTAGTCAACCCTCATGAGAAAAGGTACACGCACATCATTTCACAAACCCTAATAGTATTCATCTTCGTCATTCCATTGAAGCCCTAACTTGAGCATCAGAGTGACAATGTTGGGGAACTCCTTGGCTATCTCTTAAACCTCTTGCTCTTCGTCTTCTCTCCTACACATGTATCAACAAATCTCATTGTCGTATTCTTGTAGTCAGGTGACTGACGGCTAAATCAACGCTGACGTCGACTCACTGATGACTCACCCATCAGTGTTCCCAAAAGGATCAACTGGTAATCACATAATCAAAATTATACATGATAACTTTGAACCAAACACATCCTTAAGAATAAAATTGACTTTTACCATCAAGGCCCATCATAAATAGTCATTTTACCCTCCCAATATTTATATAAAGGTCCATCATAAGTTTATCAAAATATTCATTATCATTACCCTCCCAATATGTATAGAAAATTTTATTTTGCTTAGTTGTTTATTTATTTACTTACTTTAAATGCTCTCCGCTTTTAAATTATCATTTTACCTGTTTTTTTTCATAAATTTTATCGAAATGCACGTCTAATAGCTGTTAGCAATTCTAATGATTATGTGTGATGCACAATCACGAAATATACCATCATTTTATAAAATTAATATACATTTTTATGGTGTTGACAGAGTTTAAGGTCAATTTTTATTATCTTTAAAATTATTTGTTATTTCTAAAATCAGGCACCAAAATTTACCATAAAATAATTTTAAAACATATTTTTTAAAAAATAAGATGCCTTTTTAATAGTGTTAAGAAACTTTAATTACCAAGATATTGTATTTTTAAATTACAAAATCAACTACAAACTAATTTAAAATTGCAGGCTGATTTATAAAATTGTTTTTTTTGTAAAATAAACTTAATTATTTATTTAATGATATTAATAGACGCGTAAGATTTTTTTACTAAAATTAACTTTTAAATAAAAAATTCTTTGACGATGTTGATGAATTTAAAATATTTAAGTTAATAATTTTTAGATAAGTAATCTGGTCTATAAATTAAGTTAACGAAGAAGGCATGCAAAACATTAGTCTTAACAACGGAAACATCATTATCATTGTTGTTTCAAATCACAATCTGATAATTGCATCCATTAATGCGTAGAACATTACAAATGTTAAAGTCGTCAAGAAAAAAAACTAAGGCTCCATTCCATTGATTTACTAACAGCATTTTTTATTATTATTTAAATGTGATATTAAAATATATTTGAAAGTAATTTTGTGATTGGTAAACATAATATACATAAAATAATAATATTTTCATGGTAAAGAGTAGCGGTGCAAATGCTTAAAGATTCTCAGTTGGAGCTCGATGGAGTTTGTGAATTTGAGTTTGACTCCGCTGGAAAGATTGAATTTAAATGAATAAAAATTTTATAGCGGTGTGGTTCAAATCTTGACCATAAATAAATTTAATAAAACCTTCTAGCTATATACACCTATTCAACTTATTATTTATTTTGAAAATAATAATTATTTTAAATATAAAAAAACTTAATTAGCTTGGTTCGATAAAATCCGACGAGCCATCGAATCAGTATTAATTGGACTCGAGATTGACATGAATATAAAACTAGTCAATCCAAGGTAGGCTCAAACTTGATACTATCAGTTTGAGTTCGCGAGCGACTCTCATTTGCAAGGTTCCATCCCATTCGGTGCTAACTAGGGCTGGAAAAAAATACTGAAATTCCGAAATACCAAAAACTTGTACCGGAAAAATACCATATATATCGAATTTTTCGGTATACTAAAAAATTCGGTACGGTATCATACTGTACCGAATTTTCTGGTAGCGGTAACGGTAACAATTTACATTATTTCGGTATACCGCCAAAATACCGACAAAACCCATATATTAATTATATTAATTTAATTACTCCTAAACGAAACCCTAAACTCTTCCCGATTCGCGATTCGCGATTCGCGTAGTCGACCATTGCGATTCGCACACAGCCCGCCGTCACGACTCGCGAAGTCGCGATTCTTCTCCTTGCCCAGTTGTGATTCTTCTCCTTGCATATTCGACCACAGCATGTCGCCATCGCAATTCTTCTCCTTGCGCAGTCGACCATCGCGCGCAGTCGCTGTCAAGATTCTTCTCCTTGCGCAGCCGACCACCACGTGCTGTCCAGTTGTGATTCTTCTCCTTGCACATCCGACCATCACGCTAGTCGCCGGAGAAGAAGCACCGAGTCTGAAGAAATCTGAGCACCGAGTCTGTTCTGACTTCTGAGAGCTGTGCTTGGCTTGGGCAAGTTCTTGTTCGATTTTCCGATGAGTTTTAGCTTCGTCTTTTTGGTGGATTTATGGTATTTTTAGTAGGATTGAAGCATATATATTTCCCCTATTTTTCCAGCTAGTGTTTAGCTATTTCCGGCAAGATTTCGAGGAGTCTCCGTCGAGCCACCACTCTGGGACCACTAGCTGCTGGTTGAAGCTTCAATCTTGCATATTCGGGTCTGAAATCACATCTCTTGTTCTTATAAGTAAGCTGCCCAAACTAATTAAATGAAAAATATAGAAATCAATCAAAATAGATAGAGCTTCTTCTTCTACCGTTCTACTACTAGACCTTCTTCTTAACTCATAATACTTACATTAATGTATTCTTTTCTTGAAAGAACCATATTCTTTACATTTAGATAAAGCTTTTGCTTTCCTGCATGCATTTGTAATGTTTAAAATAAGCAACTATTCTTTACATTTATAATTAGTGTGTAATTATTTTGATAACAGAATTGCTATTACATGTTATCTTGATTTAAAAAGTTGACAATTTCTATTAAATCTTGTTCATGTAGTATGATTTAATTCCTTTTTAGTTTCATGTTGATATATCGAATAAATTGGCAATTAATACTATTATCATAGTTTTCTTTCAGGATGGAGTCTAATACTCTCCAAAATTCATCACAAACATCAAATACAATTGAACCTGAAACACAACAGTCCACTGCTGAAAAACGACCAAAGAAGCCTCCTAGACATATCAGGAGTAAATTTTGGGAGCATTGTACAAAGGGATCAAGGAAATTGAGTGATCGAACCGAACAACAAATAGGGATATGCAAATATTGCAAAGTTGAGATCCCAACAGTTTACGGAAGTACTAGTGGGTTAAAAAATCACTTAGTAAAGAGGTGTAAGTCAAGTCCGCTCTATGAAGCAAAGGGGGATGATAAGAGTCAAACTATATTGACGAATGAGACTATGGGGCAAGTAAGTGCATTGGTTCCTCATACTTTTAATAAAAAAAAATGTGAATTGAAAGTGGCGAGATATGTGATTGTCGATGAAGTGTCTTTTAGGGCTGTCGAAGGGCAGGGGTTTGTAGAATTATTACATGAATTGCAACCAAGATTCAGAATTCCTGATCGAAAGAAAGTTGCAAGTATGGTTTATAATATTTTCTTAGTTGAAAAGGCTAAGATATAAAGTGTGATTGGCAACCAAAGGATAAGTATCACTACTAATACTTGGACATCCATTCAAAACATAAATTACATGGTAGTGACAGCTCACTTCTTGGATAATAATTGGAAGCTACATAAAAGAATAATTAACTTCACAAAAATCACTAGTCATCATGGGGAAGACATTGGAAAGATGGTTGAGGTTTGTCTAAGAGATTGGGGGATAGACAAAGTATTTTCAATTGTAGTTGACAATGCTTCATCTAATGACACTGCAATTGATTACTTGAAAAGAAGAATGAAAAGTGAAAATTCATTGTTGTTTGAAGGGAAATACTTGCACTTGAGGTGTGCTTGTCATATAATTAACTTAATTATTAAGGATGGCTTGAAGGAGCATAATGTTTCAATTAAAGCTATAAGGAATGCAGTTGTGTTTATTCATTCTTCCCCATCGAGATTGAATAAATTTAGGGAGTTTGCCATACTAGCCAAGTTTTCTAGTACATCAACAGTACCTATGGATGTCAAAACAAGGTGGGATGCAACTTATAAAATGCTTGAAGTTGCATTAAAGTATAGAAGGGTGTTTGAAAGGATGACTGTGTTAGGATCGATGATCGCGGCTAGAGAGGGGGGGTGTGAATAGCCGCCCCAAATTCTTCGTTTCTTCCTACGATTAGGGTTAGCGCAGCGGAAATAAATAATAGAAACGACAACGGAAAATAGCAAACCTCAAACTCGTCGATGTAACGAGCTTCGGAGATGAAACTCCTACTCCTCGGCGTGTCCGTAAGGTGGACGAAGCCTATCAATCCGTCGGTGGATGAGTCCTCGGAAAACCGGCTAATATAAACTCCTTATGGGTGGAGAAACATCGCCACAAAAACTTTGCAACAGCAATAAGGAGTACAACAGTAGAGAAAGCAAACAAGAGCAATCGAAATGTAAAACCCTTTGTTTGCCTTCTCGTTGTCGACTGGAATCCTGATGAAGTAGCAACTTCTCGGATCTAAGCTCAGCTAGAAAACCAGCAGGAAGCTCACCCGAAGCTTCGGCAGTGAGAGCTCAGCAAAGCTAGTAGAAGGAACTAGGAAGAACTTGCAAGAAGCAAGAAGAAGCGGAGAGGAAGAAGAAGAGTTCCAGTCAGCAGCCCTCGATCTCTTCTTATAACCTCTGATATCCTGAGCCAACCTGCGAACCTGCAAGCAAAAAGACCAGAACACAGAAGCCCGAAATAACCTAGCCGTTGTCACTCACAACGGCTAGTCCTGGACCGATCAGGCTCCAACCTGATCGGTCCACACTATCCCTGATCGGTCTTAGGGACCGATCAGGATAAGCTTGGACCGATCAGGCTATGTCCTGATCGGTCCAGGAGGAGTCTGATCGGTCCCTTGGACCGATCAGCCTTTCTCCTTCTTCTCTTCTGTTTGCTTCCTGATCGGTCTTCAGACCGATCAGATAATCCACAGAAGCATTCTGTTTGATTACTGATCGGTCACCAGACCGATCAGCCGTATCACTGGATCGGTCCCCAGATCAATCCAGAGCTTGATTTTTGCTCAAACCAAGTCCCAAACCTTCTAAACCAACATCCGGTCAACCTTGACCTGTTGGTACATCATGCTTAGCATCCGGTCACTCCCTTGACCTACTAAGACTCCCCACCAAGTGTCCGGTCAATCCCTTTGACCCACTTGGACTTTTCTTTTCGTGTCAAGTATCCGGTCACTCCCTTGACCTACTTGACCTTCTCAACACCAGATGTCCGATCACCCTTGATCCATCTGGATTTTCCCTTGCCCGGCTTCACTCACCAGGACTTTCACCTAGCTTCATTCACTAGGATTTTCCCACATCGCTTCACTCATCGAGATTTTCTAATTGCCTAGCTTCACTCATTAGGATTTCCTAATTGTCTGGCTTCATTTATCAGTACTTTCCAATTGTCTAGCTTCACTCATCAAGACTTTCTATCTACCTGGCTTCACTCACCTGGACTTTCCAACTACCTAGCTTCACTCACTAGGACTTTCCATCATTGTTCAACTTCACTCACCAGAACTTCTCAACTGTCTGACTGAACTTACTAGGACTTTTCACACCAAGTGTCTGGTCCTCCATGACCCAACTAACTTTCATCTTCGACCAACCATCCCGGGCCCTCTCGACCACAGTCCGGAGAACGAGCTACCGAGCCCTCTCCGACTTCCCGTGCCAAGCTTCCATACTTGGACTTCTCCGTGCCAAGTCTCCATACTTGGACTTTTCCCGTGCCAAGCTCCCTGCTTGGACTTTTCACCATGCCAAACTCCCTGCTTGGACTTTTCCCGTGCCAAGCTCCCTGTTTGGACTTTTCCGAGTCAGGTCAACTTACCTCGGGTCAACCAGGTCAACCTTGACCACGGGTTGCACCCACAATCTCCCAAGCTTGTTCTCGTCAAACATCAAAATATAACTCGAGTCAAGTCAACTTGAGTCTGGTCAACCAGGTCAACCTTGACCTAAGGTTGCACCAACAATCTCCCATCATGTTCTCGTCAAACATCAAAATACAACTCGAGTCAGGTCAACTCGAGTCGGGTCAACCAGGTCAACCTTGACCTAAGGTTGCACCAACAATCTCTCCCTTTTTGATGTTTGACAAAACTCATAATCAAACCCATAATCAAGTTAGGTTAACCCGATAACCTAACTTAGGTTTTCTAATGTTCTTCCTTGAACATTCTCCCCAAACCTACACTCTCCCCCTTTTTGACATACATCAAAAAGAGTGAATCAAGGTCAAGAGTTTCTTCCTAATGAAAGTCCCATACCTTTCATTGAAACTCTTAATTTCTCCCTTGATACTAAGGTCAACAATTAACTTAGTGATAATCTCATATCACTCAAGTCTTTAGGAGTAAAAACTCCCCCTAAAAGTCAACTCCCCCTTGACTAATAGGTAAAACTCCCCCTAAAGGTCAACTCCCCCTTGACCATTGCACCAACAATGTCTTGGAGAGTTTCAAACCTTTAGAACTCTAAAACACCACTTCCATAGCTGTAATTTCAGACAAACAGTCGAAATTCAGCAACTTGGCACGCCCTGATCGGTCACCAGACTGATCAGGGATTCCCTGGATCGGTCACGGTGATCGATCCAGGCACCCCTGGACCGATCAGACTCCCCTCTGATCGGTCTGATTTCTGATTTCTGAATTTTTCTTCTCCCGAAATTCAGAAACCTCTAGAAAATTACAAAAAATTCCAAAAATTATAAAACTTTGAGGATACATTCCTCATAACATATACTATCATGGAAAAATAGTTTTCTGTGAAAATAAGTTCCATTTTTCAATCTTGATACAAAGTTCAAAAGACTTTGAAATAACTCAAAGTTAAGTCATCTTTGTATCAACTTGTTTAATGATGAATGCTATCACTAGAAAAGCTTCATCAAGGTTTTTCAAATCACTTTTGAAATGTTTTTAAACCATTTAATTTAGGACCACAATCTTAGGGCTAAATGTACATGACTTGTACATAAGCTTTCCCTACGATCCCCAATTAGAATTAGGCTCATCTAGGTACAAGAACTATGCACCTTGATCCTAACTCATCATCCTAATATCTCACACACATCTAAGGTGTATCAAACACATTCAAGTCAATTTTGATGTGAGATATGGGTTTAGGTTATCTTAGGCTAAGGTCTCATGCATTTTCTAAACATCAATTTGATCTCCATATCAAATTGTGTTTTTAACCTTAAATCAAATTCATTGATTATAAATGCAAGAAATGATGACATGGCATAAAATGATATCATACATAATAACATGTGCCAATGTCATGATGTCATGGCATAAAGTATGAAACTTAAATAAATCATGACATTTAACTAACCTAAGCATTATCATGACATTTCAAATGATCATAGATTAAATATGATGTCATGACATGGCATATGACAAATAATATATGGCAAATAACATGTCAAGGTATAGAAAATACCTAATTCTAGCCTTAGTTGCCATTTTTGATAATTTTGATCATTTTTCCATAAATTCTATATTCCTAAGTGTAGTAGACCTAAAATCATATCCTCAAGACTTTTAGATCACTATGTGCCAACTAGATTGACTCTAGAAAATTCCTCAAATGTGGTTGGCACATCCTAATCACCTTAGGAATAGTTTTCCATTTCATTTTCAAGGCTTGATTACACCTTGAAAATTCCCAAAGTGCCACCTTTTGCCATGATTAGGTTAACTACCTATTCAAGTAAGGTTGGCACACTCTAATCCATCTAGCGTGATGGAATCATGCTCTTAGGAACCCAATACCTATTGGAGCTCATTGGGTTCACTAAGTATTCACTAGGGATGACTTCCCTAGCAACCCTTCTAATGGCCCTCCTAGGCTTTGAAGCCTTGGTCATTTGGGACTCATCAAGATCAACTTTAGGGGTGACTCCCCTTGTGACCTTGGTGATGGTCTTCCTAGCCCTAGATTTTGTTCCATAATCGAAGGGAACATTGTGATAAGTGGGCTTGACCATTTGGAACTTAGGTTTGTGACCCAAACCTTTCTTGTCCTTGGACATTGGTTTTTGACCCCTAGACCCTAGAGTCAAATCCTTAAGAGCCTTTTCCAAAGTATCAAGTCTTGACCTCAAGACTTGATTCTCCTTCTCTAATACCTCAATTTTTAATTTTTCATTTTTCTTTGAGGTATTCCTAGGCATGTGTCTAGTTGATTTGGGATTTCTACCTAGGTTCTCCCTAACCTTAGATGAGTTGATCCTAGGGTTGGCTTTCCTAGTGTTATCCTTATCTAGGCTCACATGTTTGGCACCTAAGCATGTGTATCGATTTCTATAATTATCATGCTTATCATTATTGTCTATTGCAATCAAACTACTAGCATGCATCTTACTAGTATTGCAATAATGTGCCTTAGAGATTACCTTAGGGTTTGCCTTAGCTCCCCCTATCGATGTGCTCGTCTTCTTGTCCTTGTGAGGTTGCCTCCCCCTCGGACATTGGCTCCGATAATGTCCCCTTCGCTTGCATTGGAAGCACACCACGTGCTCCTTGCCCTTGCGTGTTGGGACTCCGGCTTCCTTGACCTTTGGCGCCGGTGGAGTCTTTCTAACCCTCTTTGGACATTTACTCTTGTAATGTCCAAATTCCCTACACTCAAAGCACATTATGTGTAATTTGTTTGAAATTAAATTGCTTGAGTTACCTAGGGTTGAGGATGGATGAACGCTCTCTCCTTCATCCCTTCCGGAGGTAGAAGCTTCTTCTTCTTGCTCCGAACTTGAAGAAGAACTCTCCTCCTCTTCTTCTTTAGATGTTGAGTGGCCCTCAACTTCTAAATCTATTCCTCCATGAAGTGAACTCCTTGGCTCACTTGACTCCTCTTCATGGCTTGAAGTGGAGTTCCCCTCATGGAACTTAGCCAAGTTGTTCCACAACTCCTTGGCATTGTTATATCCACCTATCCTACATAGAATGTCATTAGGTAATGAGAATTCAAATACTTTCATTACCTCATCGTTGATTGTGGAATGGTGGATTTGTTCCCTTGTCCACTTCTTCTTCTCGAGTGGTTTTCCTTCCTTATCCATTGGAGGCTTGAAACCTAATTGAACACAACTCCAATTTTCAAGGTTAGTCATAAGAAAATACCTCATTCTTACCTTCCAATACGCGAAGTCGTCGCGGTCATAGAAAGGTGGAATGGTGATGTCTTCTCCGAGTTGATCCATCTCTAGCTTGTGCTCCCTCGGGTGTTAATCCGGTGAAGAGCGACCTCGCTCTGATACCACTTGTTAGGATCGATGATCGCGGCTAGAGAGGGGGGGTGTGAATAGCCGCCCCAAATTCTTCGTTTCTTCCTACGATTAGGGTTAGCACAGCAGAAATAAATAATAGAAACGACAACGGAAAATAGCAAACCTCAAACTCGTCGATGTAACGAGGTTCGGAGATGAAACTCCTACTCCTCGGCGTGTCCGTAAGGTGGACGAAGCCTATCAATCCGTCGGTGGATGAGTCCCCGGAAAATCGGCTAATATAAACTCCTTATGGGTGGAGAAACCTCGCCACAAAAACTTTGCAACAGCAATAAGGAGTACAACAGTAGAGAAAGCAAACAAGAACAATCGAAATGTAAAACCCTTTGTTTGCCTTCTCGTTGTCGACTGGAATCCTGATGAAGCAGCAACTTCTCGGATCCAAGCTCAGCTAGAAAACCAGCAGGAAGCTCACCCGAAGCTTCGGCAGTGAGAGCTCAGCAAAGCTTGCAGAAGGAACCAGGAAGAACTTGCAAGAAGCAAGAAGAAGCGGAGAGGAAGAAGAAGAGTTCCAGTCAGCAGCCCTCGATCTCTTCTTATAACCTCTGATATCCTTAGCCAACCTGCGAACCTGCAAGCAAAAAGACCAGAACACAGAAGCCCGAAATAACCTAGCCGTTGTCACTCACAACGGCTAGTCCTGGACCGATCAGGCTCCAACCTGATCGGTCCACACTATCCCTGATCAGTCTTGGGGACCGATCAGGATAAGCCTGGACCGATCAGGCTATGTCCTGATCGGTCCAGGAGGAGTCTGATCGGTCCCTTGGACCGATCAGCCTTTCTCCTTCTTCTCTTCTGTTTACTTCCTGATCGGTTTTCAGACCGATCAGATAATCCACAGAAGCATTCTGTTTGATTACTGATCAGTCACCAGACCGATCAGCCGTATCACTAGATCGGTCCCCAGATCGATCCAGAGCTTGGTTTTTGCTCAAACCAAGTCCCAAACCTTCCAAACCAACATCCGGTCAACCTTGACCTGTTGGTACATCATGCTTAGCATCCGGTCACTCCCTTGACCTACTAAGACTCCCCACCAAGTGTCTGGTCAATCCCTTTGACCCACTTGGACTTTTCTCTTCGTGTCAAGTATCCGGTCACTCCCTCGACCTACTTGACCTTCTCAACACCAGATGCCCGATCACCCTTGATCCATCTGGATTTTCCCTTGCCCGGCTTCACTCACCAGGACTTTCACCTAGCTTCACTCACTAGGATTTTCACCTGGCTTCACTCACATTTCCAATGCCCGGCTTCACTCACGGGACTTTCAATGCCTGGCTTCACTCACAGGACTTTCCAACCCGGCTTCACTCACAGGACTTTCCAAGCTTCACTCACCAGGACTTTCCCACTGCTGGTCCAGAGAACGAGCTACCGAGCCCTCTCTGACCACAGTTCGGAGAACGAGCTACAGAGCCCTCTCCGACTTCCATCCGGTCCAGAGAACGAGCTCCCGAGCCCTCTCTGACCACAGTCCAGAGAACAAGCTACCGAGCCCTCTCCGACTTCCATCCGGTCCAGAGAACGAGCTCCCGAGCCCTCTCTGACCACAGTCCGGAGAACGAGCTACCGAGCCCTCTCCGACTTCCCATGTGCCAAGCTTCCATACTTGGACTTCTCCGTGCCAAGTCTCCATACTTGGACTTTTCCCGTGCCAAGCTCCCTGCTTGGACTTTTCACCATGCCAAACTCCCTGCTTGGACTTTTCCCGTGCCAAGCTCCCTGCTTGGACTTTTCCGAGTCAGGTCAACTTACCTCGGGTCAACCAGGTCAACCTTGACCACGGGTTGCACCCACAATCTCCCAAGCTTGTTCTCGTCAAACATCAAAATATAACTCGAGTCAAGTCAACTCGAGTCTGGTCAACCAGGTCAACCTTGACCTAAGGTTGCACCAACAATCTCCCATCATGTTCTCGTCAAACATCAAAATACAACTCGAGTCAGGTCAACTCGAGTCGGGTCAACCAGGTCAACCTTGACCTAAGGTTGCACCAACAGACTGAAGAATGGTTGCTCTTTATGAATTATTTTCGTCAAAAAGATGATAAGGGTAAAGAAAGGATAGGGCCTCGAAATGCTGATGATTGGGAGATTTCAAAGGCTTTTGTACACTTTCTGAAAAAGTTTTATGATGCCACTTTGGAGCTAAGTGCATCAAAAAGTCCTACCTCCCAATTGCTTTATCAAACAATGATTGCACTACAAGTTGAGATTGATAGAAAGAGACATGATGATTCAAATCCAATTCTTAAAGAGGTAGCATGTGCAATGAAGTTAAAGTTTGACAAGTATTGGGGAAATTGGAATGACATTAACCCTTTGATATTTATTGGTAATATTTTGGACCTGAGAAACAAACTTCAAATGATGAAAGTCATCGTCAGAAAATTGGGAGGTACTCCTACAAGTGTCAAAGAGTTTGTTGATAGTGTCAAACAAAGCTTGGTAACTTTGTGGATGGAGTACAAGGGAATAAATGATATATTTAATGTTGAGAGTCAAGATATGCAAATAGAGTGTGATGATGGATATGGCGGTACTAGTGGTGGTGGTGGACCTGGTGGTGGTCTTTGTGATGAATTGTTTGATGATGTGGAAGCACAAAATGAAGAAGAGCAACTTCAAGAGATATCCAATGAAATGGATAAGTACTTGTCCGATGAGATTGAAAAACGATCTAATCAATCTTTCAATCTTTTGGAGTGGTGGAAAGGAAGTGAAACTAGGTACCCAATCCTTTCAATGATTGCCAAGGATATTTTTTCAATTCCATGCTCAATCGTTGCTAGTGAGTCAGCTTTTAGTTTGGGCAAAAGAATTGTGGATCCTTTTAGGAGCAGTTTGAGTCCTAAAATGGTAGAGGCATTGATATGCACTAGTGATTGGCTAAGAGCGGAGGAGTTCTCTTTTTGGAAAGATCCAACCGATGATGACCTTGAACTATATAAGGAAATTGAAGAAATTGAAAAAAAACTAACCATTTTTTATTAAATTAAGTTTATATTTATATAATATTTATCATTGTTAATCTAACATGAATAATAATGTTTCTTTTAACATATGCAAATGCCAGTCAAGATCGTGCAAACACTTCATCTTCTCCCCCCTCCACTTTAGTCTAACTTTAAGAGTAAGACTATATTTATGTTTACTTATTTCAATTCTATTATTTGTAACTAAATTTAGTTTGTAACTTTTGCAGGTCCTTTGAGATGTTAGAGACTTAGAGTTTCAACAAAATTATAGTTAGTAAGACTGCATTTATGTTTTCTTATTTAAATTCTAATATTTGTAACTAAATTTTAGTTTTTAACTTTTACAGGTCTTTTGAGACGTTGGAATTTCAAAAAATCTGCAGACACTATTTTTTGTAACTAAGCAATCTAAGCTATAGTCATTTAGTGTTACAACTTGTGATAAATTTGATGTGACACTTTTGTTTTGAGTTTTGACTTTTACATGAAGCACTAATCTTGTAAGATATTTGATGGTTTATGAATTATATTTATGTTCTGCATTCATGAGACTTATACTTGAGTGAGAATGTAGTTGACGGTGGCTTACAAGAAGTATTGCAGGTTGAACTTTGAAGCCACCTTCATCTTCCCCTTCCTCTCTTCATGTTGTGCTACTTTTTTTTCCTATTCATCTCTTAAGTTGCATTAATCCTATTGACTCTGGAATTGATGATGAAGATGAAGTATACTGTGAGTATGCTATTTCTAATTTTTTTTAACAGTATTTATGATTAACTATTCCAAAATTCATGGATTTGCAATATGTAGTTCAACTAGGAACCTTGCATTTGATTTCATCTCATATTGATACTGCCACTGGTTTGCTTTTATAGGAAATTTTTTTCTATGAAGTTCCTCACGGTGTGATGCAAGCATACAGAGAAGCCATGGAAAATTTTGATTCAAATGTAAACACAGCATAGGTAATTCCTTTTTGTTTCCTTAAACTAAATATTTAAAATTTGGAAATATAAATTTTCATAAAAGATATTTATTATTTCATTATTACAATAGTTTTGGCCTTTTGGGGCAACATGCTGGCATGCTGCTAAGAAGCCTAAAGTATACAAAAGAAATACTTTAAGTGATCGATCTATTGACTTTTGGAGCTTGCAAACTTTGAGCTAGTGGCCTTTGACCGTGTAACTTACTATTTTTCCATGTAAGTTTCCTAATCCAACTCTCCATCTAAGAAAGTTATTTTTTACATCCCTTGATGCAATTGTAAATATAAATAAGACATTATAACCATAATCAAGTGAATACATGTAAATATGATTATAGGTGAAAAGGTATTTTCCATAGTTAAATCCTCATTTGGTATGGCTTCTCAGTTCTCACTACTAAACGAGTATTGTATTTGTTATTTTTATTCTGAGAATTCATTTATTCCTATTTGCTCTATGTCCTATCTTTAAATCAGTAAGTTCTAACTTGATTTATTCTCACATACTTCGTCTCTTCTTCTGATGTTATTTTTTTGCTTTTCCTTAGGAAGACACTCAAGTGCCTCTTTGATAATTTTTAGGTTCATCATTAGCTTGAGAATAACCATGTAAAGCTCATTTTCAATTATAAAATGCTTTCAAGGAGTTTTTAATGAAAGCTACTTCTCAATTAAGGATTCCTTCTTTCACCAATCAAATTGGCTCAAATTAATCATTTATTTTCCCACTGAATTGAGATGATGCACCTGGTTGCTTCTTTCACCAATCAAATTGGCTCAAAATAACAATTAATAATGACCTGGTTTCATGAGGAGAAATCGCAAATTGAGCTAGAATTGAGGCTTTTGGAAGCTCTAGAAATGTATCCTCCTTCTCAATTACAGGGTGAGTAGGTTGATCCTACACTTTGTGGTTGTAAAGCTTAAAATTTTCACATTTTGAAGGTTGTCTACTGCTTTTCTTTGTGTGGCAATCTTTGTTGACGCTCAATCAATAAAATTAAAACGATTTGAACTACTTGCTCTAGTTTGGAAATTGTTGTTGTGATCCTGGATTGAAGAAAGGTGATTAATTGGTGTCTTGTCAGGAGAAAATTACTAGTTAAACTTCCATAATCCCTGATTTTCTGTATGTAAACTAATTTAATTGTTTTTTCCTTTTCAATGCTGAACCTAATTTGAAAGGCAAACTATCTTTACTGCACTACGTGGTCGTAGTGTAGCTGGTGATGATTCAAGTTCAGCGTGACAAACTTAAAACTGATCACTCTTACTGATGAATTTATGATATCTAAAGTTCCTTCATCCAAACGAATATTGTTACTCAGTGTTCAAATAGTTAATTGATCGCTACCAATCTAAGTGTCTGTTATATGATGAATATAGAATTTTGACATATATAATTATTAATATTGAATGGACCATTAACTATAGGATTTCACCATCATTTTGTTCTTTATGGGCTGATGGAATATCTGATGAAGAGGTTTGATGAATTTGTTTATACCGGTATTGATAATTTTGTGCAAGATTTTCAGATTGAATAAAAAGATCTTGAAACATAAAATTTGTTCATTCTTTGCAGCTTTGATAGACAGCTCACATCGGAGGAAATATTGCAGTTGTTGGATCGCTTTTATAATTTAGAAGCAATGGTGAGAAGAATCCCTTTAATTTAGTCTCTCCATCTCTCTCTATTTCAGTAGTATTGTTATTTAAAAAAGAAAGGTTTTGTTGGTAGTTGAAGTTTATTACTTCTCAATTTCACCATTTGCAGTAGCATGCAATGCAGATGCTAAAAACAGGCAATCTTTTGTGGCATTTATTGTATTATTATCAATGTTATATTTATCCCGACATCAACATTTTGTTGTTATTAAAAAAATTAACCGTTTCCATGAGACAGATGACTACTAACATATATGGTATATATGATGGTATGACGGTATTTTACCGATACCATGCCGACATTTCAATATACTGAAATTTTGGTATACCGAAATGTCGGTATGATATCGATATCATTTTTTAGAATACCGAATGTTTCGGTACGGTATACGGTACTCGGGTTTCGATACGGTATACCGTACCGACCCAGGCCTAGTTCTAACAGCATTTTTTTTTATCATTTAAATGTAATATTAAAATATATTTGAAAGTAATTTTGTGATTGGTAAACATAATATACATAAAATAATAATATTTTCATGATAAAGAGTGGACTGATTAGATGGAACGAATAATGTAATTGATGCGGTGATAATGAGAGGTTCATCCTCACAATTATGGTGGAGGTCAAAGGAAATCAAAATCAAGGTGGTCAACGTATAGATGGCATCGTCCGATCGAGCGAAGCATGCCCCGACCGGGGAAAAGGCTTCGACCCGCCGTTGCCTTTGTTACGAAGAGAAGTCAAAACAACCGACGCTCAAGGGAGACGATGTGCAGAAGTCGAGCCGAGCGGCTACCCCGCTCGGCCAAACTGCAGAGCTTGATGTGGGCAGAGTTCGACTTCGGCCGAGCGGCTACCCCGCTCGGCCTGGCAACAGGCCTCAGCAGTGACAAAGTGGACCTTCGGTTGACAAACATACTGAGGAATAGCGAGGTTCTAGCCGACCAGACGGGGCACCAGAGCAGCGGAAGGTCGGTCGAGTGGCCAACCCATTCGGCCTAGCAGTACACTCTCTCTGATATCCATCGACATCCTTTTGGGAGTTAGTATCGCCGACACCGAACATGGACAGCTAGAAGATCGCATGGCGGAAGCTTCCACTATCACTTCAGAGATATGCTCGGCCCGTTAGTGTACTGTATCAGGGATACTTTACTAACAAATCTTTTCAGGGAAATCTTTAATACGCGTGCTCGTCTTGGGAAGCATGCATGCACGCACGCTACTGGAGTTTTATATAAAAGAAGGGGGGGGGGGGGGGGCCAAGCATCGGTAGAGGTAGGCGATATTCACTATTTGTATTACAGTCTTCTTGTTGCTCCGCATTCCACTTTATCGTCGGTGACTGACTTGAGCGTTAGAGTGTCAATGTTGAGGACCCCTTCCCTGGCTCGACATTGACGTAATTTGTGTTATAGGTTCGAGCGGAGTCTACAGGTGGTCAGTGGGAGCGCCACATCCCCGATTTTATGTCTCTTCAACTTTCAAAAAGGATCATATGTAAAAATTGTGCACTATCTACAAATGGACTGTGACTCGCATCACTTTGATTGCGGCAAGGTTGTGTAGAGTGACCGCCTGAAATGGTTTAGCGTGACGTAGAGAGTTGGTGTGAAAGAGGAAACTAGGGTTAGGGTTTTTATTTGCGTCCAAATTTTGGAAGGCTCGGCATATTTTAATCATATAATAAATAACTCGTATTTTTATCTTTACCATACAAATCATACCAAAGAAAAACGATTTTATCTTACTTTACTAAATATCTTCGTCTAAAACATTACTATCACTCAAAAGCGGTGCCTAATGGTTTAATTCTTTGGATTGAACTTTACTAAATCATTATAATAAATAACTCATACTTTTATCCTTACCATAAAATCATACCAAACAAAAATTATTTTATCATACTTTACTACATATCCTCATCTAAAATATTATTAACACTCAAAGTTATAATTCATCAATAATCCTATCATACAAACTAAGCGATGCCTAATGGTTCAATTCTTTGGATTGGCCCATGTGACCACTCTAACTAAGTCAGTTGACTTGTTTAATTCATTCGGCTTGATCAACCCAATTGATCCAATTCAGCATACTTGAACAACTCATCATACCAACTGAGATGAACTAACTCATTCCTACATGGATGCATAATTTATAGAGGATGACAAATTTATTATAATATGGTAGAGACTAATTTCTAATAGGTGCATGTTTTCAGAAAAAAAAAACTCCTTTAATTTCACTCCTATCTACTTGGCGGTCAGCTATAAGTTGATCCTATGATTTACTTTTCTTCACATAACTTAGGAACATACTATAAAGTATGCTTGGGATGAGCGTAATCATTTTTTACTATAATGAAACGGACAAACTCAGCATACCTAGAACAATTAACACACAAATTGATCAAACCAATTGATCCACCAGATTCAACTATATTGGTCTGACTCAATACACCCATTAGAGCATCCACAATGGTGGGAGCTCGATGAGAGCTCTTTTATTACTACATCCGTAGCACGTCACGAGTAAAAAATCTTACACATCTCTCCACTATCAAAAAAATTTCTCAACAACTTTTTCATG